>NC_139021.1:148557638-150957638 GCF_964662115.1 Mustela nivalis
TCCACTCCAGAATACTATTATGTTAGCCATTCTGTCCCCTGGCCACTCTTAAAAATAGGCTACACATATATTCAGGATTTAGATAGTAATACTATTTTGGTTTATAGTATGTCTGGTTAATATGATCTATTCCTAGAATGGTTCCAATTTCTAGTATTATATCCCTAAAGAAGAAGGCTAAATTGAGGCCTAAGGAAAGGTGAATTCCATCATCTATGATATTGTGGGAGAGGGCATAGGGGATGCTAATTTGAATAGAAAGTGGGGATCAGAACCCACTGAAATTCTCATTAGGCAGAATACGAGTGTGAGGGTGGAACTGTAGGAATAACAATAATACTCTGAGAACCATGGTCCCTTTTGGAATTTCTATAAAACTAAGGCAACAACGGCAATAAGGACCCAGAATACATCAATTCTAAAATAGGGAGTTCATTAATACCATGCCCATTACCCATCCAGCCATGTGAAGAGAAGCATGGTAGTGTTAGTAGCTTCCAATCTGAGTCAGAGAGGAGAAGTGACGGCATAGAGTAAATTAACCTGCCCAGATTTCTTTGTTGCCTTTTTAAAAGAAAAT
Organism: Mustela nivalis; assembly: GCF_964662115.1. NCBI lineage: Eukaryota > Metazoa > Chordata > Mammalia > Carnivora > Mustelidae > Mustela > Mustela nivalis. Next base: position 148,558,219 of record NC_139021.1, read on the forward strand.
TTTAATTAAGGCTATTTTACATTTCTATGACTTTGAAGTTGTTAAAAAGCACTTTACAAAAATTAATTGTGCTTCACAATATTCCTATAAGCTACATATTATTATTTGTTTTACAAATGGGAAAACATAGGCATGAAGAGACTAAACTAATTGCCCACAATCAAGCAACTAATGAATGTTACAGCTAAGAAAATAATATTCTAGTTTTTTAAATTAAATTTATTTATTTTCAGCATAACAGTATTCATTATTTTTTCACCACACCCAGTGCTCCATGCAATCCATGCCCTCTATAATACCCATCACCTGGTACCCCAGCCTCCCACCCCCGCGCCACTTCAAACCCCTCAAATTGTTTTTCAGAGTCCATAGTCTCTCATGGTTCAACTCCCCTTCCAATTTATCCCAACCCCCTTCTCTCTAACTCCCCACGTCCTCCATGCTTTTTGTTATGCTCCACAAATAAGTGAAACCATATGATAATTGACTCTCTCTGCTTGACTTATTTCACTCAGCATAATCTCTTCCAGTCCCGTCCATGTTGCTACAAAAGTTGGGTATTCGTCCTTTCTGATGGAGGCATAATACTCCATAGTGTATATAGACCACATCTTCCTTATCCATTCGTCCGTTGAAGGGCATCTTGGTTCTTTCCATAGTTTGGCGACCGTGGCCATTGCTGCTATAAACATTGAAAATACAGAAAGGGAAATTAGAGAATCGATTCCATTTACTATAACACCAAGAACCATAAGATACCTGGGAATAAACCTAACCAAAGAGGTAAAGGATCTGTACTCGAGGAATTACAGAACACTCATGAAAGAAATTGAAGAAGACACAAAAAGATGGAAGACCATTCCATGCTCTTGGATCGGAAGAATAAACATTGTTAAAATGTCTATACTGCTTAGAGCAATCTATACTTTTAATGCCATTCTGATCAAAATTCCACCGGTATTCTTCAAAGAGCTGGAGCAAATAATCCAAAAATTTGTATAGAATCAGAAGAGAACCCGAATCGCTAAGGAAATGTTCAAAAACAAAAATAAAGCTGGGGGCATCACGTTCTCTGATTTCAAGCTTTATTACAAAGCTGTGATCACCAAGACAGCATGGTACTGGCATAAAAACAGACACAGAGACCAGTGGAACAGAGTAGAGAGCCCAGATATGGACCCTCAACTCTATGGTCAATTAATCTTCGACAAAACAGGGTATTAATCCTTTCTGATGGAGGCATAATACTCCATAGTATATATGGACCACATTTTCCTTATCCATTCTTCCATTGAAGGGCATCTTGGTTCTTTCCAGTTTGGCGACCGTGGCCATTGCTGCTATAAACATTGGGGTACAGATGGCCCTTCTTTTCACTACATCTGTATCTTTGGGGTAAATACCCAGGAGTGCAATGGCAGGGTCATAGGAAAGTTCTATTTTTAATTTCTTGAGAAATCTCCACACTGTTCTCCAAAGAGGCTGCACCAACCTGCATTCCCACCAACAGTGTAAGAGGGTTCCCCTTTCTCCACATCCTCTACAACACATGTTGTTTCCTGTCTTGTTAATTTTGGCCATTCTAACTAGTGTAAGGTGATATCTCAATGTGGTTTTAATTTGAATCTCCCTGATGGCTAGTGATGGTGAACATTTTTTCATGTGTCTGATAGCCATTTGTATGTCTTCATTGGAGAAGTCTCTGTTCATATCTTCTGCCCATTTTTTGATATGATTGTCTGTTTTGTGTGTGTTGAGTTTGAGAAGTTCATTATAGATCCTGGATACCAACCTTTTGTCTGTACTGTCATTTGCAAATATCTTCTCCCATTCCGTGGGTTGCCTCTTTGTTTGTTTGTTTGTTTGTTTGTTTTTGACTGTTTCTTTTGCTGTGCAGAAGCTTTTGATTTTGATGAAGTCCCAAAAGTTTATTTTCGCTTTTGTTTCCTTTGCCTTTAGAGACATATCTTGAAAGAAGTTGCTGTGGCTGATATAGAAGAGATTACTGCCTATGTTCTCCTCTAGGATTCTGATGGATTCCTGTCTCACATTGAGGTCTTTTATCGATTTTGAGTTTATCTTTTCTAGTTCTTTAAAAAATTTTTTTTAAATTAACATACAATTAAATTATTAGCCCCAGTTGTACAGGTCTGTGAATTGCCAGGTTTACACACTTCACAGTACTCACCATAGCACATACCTTCTCCAATGTCTATAACCCAATCACCCTTTTCCTAACCCCCTCCCCGCAGCAACCCTCTGTTTTGTGAGATTAAGATTCTCTTATGGTTTGTCTCCCTCTCAACCCCATCTTGTTTCACCTTTTTCTTCTCTACCCCACAAACCCCCCACTTTGCCCTTCAACTTCCTGTATGTCAATCCTAAGGGAAACAAGTGGCTTTAAAAAAAGAAAATTGCACTTACTTGTATCAGAATTTTTCTGAAGAATTTTAATAGATGGAATGAATAGCATCTTAGATGTTGCAGATTAAAGATTTGCAAATTTGAAGATACAGAAAGTTAAACACAAGTAATCTACCTAAAATCGAAAAGATTATCAGTGAAATATGGGGTAACTTTAGATAATCCAACATGCATATTAAATTTCTGAAGGAGAAGTTTATGTGTGGAGGGGGATGACAAAAAGAGATTCAAGTAAATGATGGCCAAAATTTTCTAAATTTCATGAAAACAGAACCAAAAATCTCAGTAAAACCCCAAAATTAGGAAAATGAAAATATCTACATCAAGGCACGCAATAAACTGCCTAAAACCAATGATAAATAGAGCATCTTAAAAGCAGCCAGAAGGAAAAATTACGTTTCTTGTTGAGGAAAAAAGATAAAGATAACATAGAATCTTCTCTGGAAAAATTTCCATTGACAGATGAATGGATGAATAAGATGTGGTATACACACACACACACACACACACACACAGGAATATTAGTTATCAAAAAAGATGAAATCTTATCATTTTCAAGGACATGGATGGAACTGGAGGGTATTATGGTAAGTGAAATAAGTCAACCAGAGAAAGACAACGATTATATGGTTTCACTCATGTGGAATTTAAGAAACAAAACATAATCATAGGGGAAAGGAGGGAAAAATAAGATGAAATCAGAGAGGGAGACAATCTCTAAGGGGCTCTTAACTGTAGGAAACAAACTGAGGTTGCTGGAGCGGAGGCGTGTTGGAGGGTGGGGTAAATGGGTGATGGGCATTAAGGAGGGCACATGATGTAATGAGCACTGGGTGTTATATGCAACTGATGAATCACTGCAATCTACATCTGAAACTAATGACATCCTATGTTAACTAATTGAATTTAAATAAAACAAGATATAAGAAAAAAAGATGTTAGTTGGAAAAAAATTAAAAAACAATGAGAATACAATGATACAAGGACTTTGAAAGGACCATGGATAAAAATCTGCCAACCTGGAATTCTATACCTATGTAAATATCTTTCAAAAATGGAGGCATACTGGGGTGCCTGGGTGGGTCAGTGGATTAAGCCTCCACCTTTGGCTCGGGTCATGATCTCAGGGTCCTAGAATTGAGCCCCATATCAGGCTGTCTGCTCAGCAGGGAGCCTGCTTCCCCTTCTCTCCCTGCTTGCCTCTCTGCCTACCTGTGATATCTTGCTCTCTGTTAAATAAATAATCTTTAAAAAAAATGGAAGCATACAAAAGATAAAAAAAAATTAATCACCAGAATATCTACAGAATAATAATTGGTAAAGTCAGTCTTCCAAGAAAAAGAAAATTATACCAGATGGAAATATGGGTGTATGGAAAGGAAGGAAAAGCACCAGAAATAGCAATTATATTGGCATCTAAGATGCTTTGTTTTAATTATTTAAATGTTGTTGAAAGGTAATTGACTCTTGCAACAAAAATAGTAACAATGCACTGTAGTGTTTATAACATATGTATAAGGAATATATATGACAACAATATCATAAAAGCTGAGGGGGTAGAAGTATATTATTTTAAGTTTCTTATATGTGAAGTGGTAAACTATCACCTGGAGGTAGACAGTGACAAGTTAAAGATGTATACTGTAATACTAAAGCAACCACTAAAATAAAAATCAAAAGTTACAGTTAAGAAGCCAACAAAAAGAGATAAAATGGAATCATCACAGTTGGGCAGTAGGAAACTGGGTTGATGTATATTTTTATTATATTCATTTCAGAAGTCATTTCACAAGTATTTAAATGTTAAAACATATCAAATTATACACTTTAGATATAGCCATTGTGTATCAGGGATAACTCAAGAAATCTGTAGAGCTGATTGTAATGGAATACTAAAAATGCTTGGTTAATTCAAAAGAAGACAGGAAAGGAGAATAAGAAATACATAAGGGAGGGGACAAATAAAAGGAAATATTGAGATGGTAGAGTTAAATCTAACCTTACAATAATGACATTCATATAAATGGACTAAGTACTCTAATTTAAAAAGGGAGAGAGAGACACACACACACATACACACACATAGTGACAGAGACAGAGATTACTATATTAGGTCAAAAGGAAGGTGTTACTACATGCTGGTCATAAGAATAACATTTAAATACATAGAGTAAGAAATTCCAAGCAAACATCAAGCTAAAGAAAGCTTGTGAGACCATAGTAATATATATTTAAACAACAGACTTTATAGTGAAGTATATTTCAGAGATAAAGAGGTAAATTTATAATGATAAAGGAATGAAATAATCAGGAAGGCATAATTCTATATGTATATGCACACAATGATAGTGTTTAAAGTTTATAAAAGAAAACTTAGAAGAAGTAAAAGGAGAAGTAAAGAAAATCCACAGTCTTAGTTAGAGGTTTAAACATGATGATTTAAATAATTATACAGCAAAAAGTCAAAAAATAATTCAGTAAGTGTAGAGAATTTACTTGAATATCAACTAAGTGGACTTAATTCATAATTGTAGATTATTGTACATTAATTGTACATATAATTGTACATTGTTACATTTAGTACCTGAAGAATACACATTATTTCCATGTGCACATAAAAGTTGCACTACTAGGTATTTATCCAAACAATACAAAAATACTGATCTGAAGGGATACATTCACCTAGATGATTATGGCAGCATTATCAGTGATAGTAAAGTATATAGAGAGGCAAATGTTCATCAGCTGATGAATAGATAAAGAAGATGTGAAACATCCACCTGCACACGCGTGTACACAGGATGGAATATTACTCAGCCATAAAAAAGAATGATACTCTTTTTTTTTGGAATTTGCAATGTCATGTCATTTTTGGACTTGGAATGTCATTTGCAATGACATGGATGGAGCTAGAGTATGTGATGCTAAGCAAAATAAGTCAATCAGAGAAAGACAAATATCATATGTTTTCACTTGCATGTGGAATTTAAGAAACAGAGCAAATGAACAAGAGGGAAAGGAAAAAAAGAGAGGCAAAACATAAAAGAGACTTCACTATAGAGAACAAAATGAGGGTTACTGGAGGGGAGGTGGATGGAGTATGGGGTAAATGGGTGATGGATATTAAGGAGGGCACTTTTGATAAGCACTGGCTATTATATATAAGTGATGAATCACCATTCACCTAAAACTAATATTTCACTGTATTTTAACTAACTGGACTTTAAATAAAAACTTGAAACTACAAAAAAAAGAAATTTCAAGATATATTTTATGCTGGGTTGTAAAATAAATCTCAAAACATGTTAAAGGACTGAAAATACAGAATACGATAGAATACGTTCTCTAGTCACAATTGAATTAAACAAATCAATTACAATGATTCATCTAGAAAATTCCTCAATACTTGGATATAAACAATACATTTCTATATCACTCTTGGATTACAGAAGATTTTACTAAGACAATCTGAAAATATTTTGGATGCAAAAATATTAACACAACATACCAAAATTTCTGAAATGCAACCTAAAGCCATGCTTAGAGGAAACTTCATAGCATTAATATTTATATTAGAAATAGCTATAAAATTAATCATTTAGATGTTCAGTTTTAAATGGTAGGAATGTAAAAGGAAATTACAACTGAAGTATGCAAATAAGTGTGAATTCATATAAATATGAATGCAAATATATATAAACCAACGGAATAGAAAACAAACAATAAAAAAATAAAAAGTTGGTTCTTTGAAATGACTCACAAAATTGTTTAGCTCATAATAAGACTGACAAGAAAAAAGAGATATCATATGTTATTTATCCTTCTCTGACTTATTTCACTTTTGCATAATGTCCTCTAGGACCATCCATGTTGTCAGAAATGTTAGGATTTCTTTCTTTCTCAAGGCTTAATAATAATACATTATATACATATACATACACACATACACATATTATTTTATATATAATGTGAATGTATTATATATGTACATTACATACACACAGTATATATGCATACATAATGTATAATGTATATGTATTATATACATGTTATATATAATGTATGCCTATATACATGTTATACACACACACACACACACACAAAATGTCCTCTTTACCCATTCATCCACTGATGGCTGTTTTCGTATATTGGCCATTGTGACTAATGCTGTGATAAATATGGTAGTGCAAATATCTTTCAATATCTTGTTTTTATTCTTTGGATATATGCTCAGAAGTAGAATTACTGCATCATAAGGTAGTTCTATTTTTAAATTTTTGAGGAATCTCCATATTGTTTTCCATAGTGGCCGAACCAATTTACAGAGAATGTGTTCAGTTAAAAGTGACTTACAAGACCAGTGTGATAATATAGAGCATTTTGAATTCTCATGCATTGCTATTGAGAGCCTAAATCCAATTTGGGAACTTGTTTTGCGATTTCTTACAGTGCTAAGACCTATTCTATAATTAATTCAGTACTTTTACTCCAAGCCATATACTCAAGAGAAATGAATGCTGTCTTCAAAAAGACTTATAGAAGAATATTCATAATGTATTCATAGTAGCCCTTAATTGGAAAGGACATAAACGTCCTTCAGTGAGAGAATGGAAAATGGTGATATACATAGATAACGACTTACTACAAAACAATACAAAAGAATTAATCATTGGTTCATGTGACAGCATGGATAACTCTGAGGAATCCGGGGAAAACTAAAGCCAGACATATGCTGTGTTCCATTTAAATGAATTTCAGGGGTGCCTGGATGGCTCAGTGGGTTAAACATAAAAATATATGTTTATAAAAAATAAAAAATTATATATATAAAAAAAAGAAATATAACTCAATTATAAAAATAAATAAATAAATAAATAAATAACGCAATGGGAAAAATCTTCAACATTTTTAATTATAAACACAGATGTAAACTCAAAAAAAAACAAAAAAAAAACCCCAAAAAACCATAAATGAATTTCAAGAGGTGGCAAAAGTAAATTTCGATGACAGAAATAAAAGTAGTTCTTTAGTTGTTTTCTCTTGATGTGGGCTACTGACTAGGACAGGGCACAAGGACACTTGTGATGAGATGGGAATTTCTATGGTTTGGGTAGTGGTTACATAGACGTTTACATATGCAGAAAATTATCAACTTGTAATTAAAATTTATGCATTTTACAGTGTATAAATTATACCTCATTAAAGAAAATACCAGGTTAAAAAGGAAAAAAAGTGAGCAAGGGCAATTTTACAACATTCTTTCTGATGCCTAAGCTTGTCTTTTTTGACATATGTAATTCAGGACTTTATAAATTTTGCAAATCTAGGGCACTCATGGCAAATAAACCTTTGAGGAGTTGTACAAAGGACTGCATAGGCTTCTGAGGATAGTGATAGTATGCTACAACATGCAGTAAAATGGTTATTCGGGTATGTTTCTGCTGAAATTTCTAATTTCCAAATATGAACAATTAAATGTCCTCTGGGACTCTGTTGTGATTTAAGTTTGTGTTCCCTTTTTTTGGTATTCCTCTAATGAATCTTGACTATTGCAGAGGTTTGTCCTTTTGGGTTCTGTGTGTCCTCATGAGGGATGGTAAATAACTCTGTGGTAAATATATCATCAGGGCACTTGAATATATTCTCATTTATGAGTTCAATGATCTTCACCTACTCTGAAAGGTGGGAAACAACTAGTTGCTAAGAAAGTGACTAGCAACAGGGTCCAAAGGAAAGTAACGTTTGTTGTTTCTACTTCCTGACTCTCTTCTGTTTTTGGATGCACAACCCACCAGATTTGATGTTCATGATGGACTGTGTCATTGTATCCCATAGAATGGATATAAATTTGTTCAGGAATTTTAAATGGTTACATCAGCATATTCTTGTGCATATTTACAGCAGTTTCTATTGTCTTGGTCTAGGATTTATCATTCCAATTGCCATAGGGGGAAACTATGACTGTTAATCTTCCAGAGTTTAGAAATCTCTGTCTTCCATGAAAAAAATTAGCTTTAATAATCTCCTATTAATTTAAGACATAGGCATTCATTGATTTCTTTAAAAGTTCCTGAATAAGTACATCTCACCTCCCCCTTCCATTAGCTTTGAAGAAAGATCCTGGTTTGTGGGAAGAAAAAAGCAGTACATTGTCAAAGAAGCTGTTTCCTGTGAGCTGTTTCTTGGTGAGTACTTGGCCATGGGAATAATTTGCAATCTAATAAGTCAAATATTTAAAGCAGAGACTAGTAATGTTTAAGTTTGTATTGTGGATCATGCATAGTTAATGTAATAGTTTTAACTAAGACAAACAATTAAGTAAAATGCAATTCAATTATGGTGACTTATTAGAGCACTGATTTCCAACATATGCTTGAATCCCTTCCCAAAGATTACATGACAATTCATTCAGCTTCCAGCTAGGCACTGGCATTTAAAAAAAAGTTTTTTTTATTTCTTTTCAGCGTAACAGTATTCATTGTTTTTGCACCACACCCAGTGCTCCATGCAATCCATGCCCTCCCTAATACCCGCCACCTGGCTCCCCCAACCTCCAAGCCCCCGCCCCTTCAAAACCCTCAGATTGTTTTTCAGAGTACATAGTCTCTCATGATTCACCTCCCTTTCCAATTTCCCTCAACTCCCTTCTCCTCTCTAACTCCCCATGTCCTCCATGTTTGTTATGCTCCACAAATAAGTGAAAACATATGATAATTGACTCTCTCTGCTTGACTTATTTCACTCAGCATCATCTCTTCCAGTCCTGTCCATGTTGCTACAAAAGTTGGGTATTCATCCTTTCTGATGGAGACATAGTACTCTGTAGTGTATATAGACCACCACGTCTTCCTTATCCATTCATCCGTTGAAGGGCATCTTGGTTCTTTCCACAGTTTGGCGACCATGGCCATTGCTGCTATAAACATTGGGGTACAGATGGCCCTTTTTTTCCCACTACATCTGTATCTTTGGGGTAGGCACTGGCATTTTTTAAAAAACAAATGTTCCTCGGGTGCCTGGGTGGCTCAGTTGGTTAGGCATCTGCCTTCAGCTCAGTCATGATCCTAGGGTGCAGGGATTGATGCCTGCTTGGGGTCCCTGCTCAGCAGGGATTCTTCTTCTCTCACTCCCCCATGCTCTCTCTCACATAAATAAATCTTAAAAGAAAGAAAAAAAAATGAATGTTCCTATTGTGATTGCAATGGGAATATATTTATAATTCCACCACATTGAAACTTTCCAGTGTAACAAAAATATTCCCAGAAAACAATGTTCAAAGGTGGTATGACTAATAGCAGAAGGAATATCAACTGTTCTGCCAGGTGTGTAGAGTGAGAGGGAAACTGATGCACATTTCAATGTTTTCTCACTGATTCTGAACAACCAAGGCATATCCCTCACTCCCATTTTCAGACATGGTTTCTTTAAACCCAAGGACTGGGTAGTTATGAGATATTGTGATAAACTAGATACCCTGCTCACTCTTAAAGTTTTGGGCAAAGAACTGAGGATGAGCCAACTGAGGAAAATAACTGGTTTGAAACATGCGAATAGGAAAACAGCTTCCTTCCCCACACTTTCTTTTTCCAGAGGGCTAAAGCCAGTGCATTGGAGGCCTTTATATATTGCATATACTACCTGAAGTATAAAAATTAACATTGTGACCCCATAAAAATATTCTCTGTGGGATGACAGCCTTCACTGTTATCTGTTGGGTTTATATGTTATTTGAAATAATTTCTATTTTATAGTGTTTACCTTGTGGACTATTATTCAAATACATTATTATTCAGAAAAGTTAACTTGAACATTCAAAATTATTTTAAAAAATGAACAATAAATGTTCAATTTTTACAATTTAATAATTGCAAATTTCAAAATAATTTGTAATATAACATTTAAATTATATAAAGTGATTCCTCATTCAGAATTGTAGCTACAAGTAGTATTTATTGTTTTTTAATAGTGGCCATCAATTAAATTTTTATTCTTTGGTGGTGACATTTTCTATTTGAAAGATCCAGCAGAGTTGATGATAGAGAAATGGAGATCACTATGGAGGTGAGGAATGAGACAACAATCCAAGAATTCATTCTGGAAGGGTTTCCTGCCATCCAGGCCCTAGAGAATATCTTCTTCCTGATCCATCTGCTGGCATACCTGGCCTCTATCACAGGAAATGTGGTGATCATCACCATCACTTGGGTTGACCATCGCCTCCAGACACCAATGTATATTTTACTCAGCACGTTCTCCTTCTCTGAATGCTGTTTTATCACTTCAGTTATTCCTAAACTGCTGTCCATCTTTCTTTTGGGAAGGCAACCAATTTCCTTTACTGCTTGTCTCATACAAGCCTTTTCTTTTTTCTTTTTTGGGTCAATAATTTTCTTCCTCATGGCAGTGATGTCTCTGGATCGGTATGTGGCCATTTGCAAGCCTCTGCATTACCCGACCATCATGAACCCGAAGACTTGCTTCCTCCTGGTCACTGCCTGCTTGGCTTTGTCCTTCCCTCTCATCACTGGGCTAGTAGTGAAGGTTTCCCAGTTGTCCTTCTGTGGCCCCCATGTCATCCTCCACTTTTTCTGTGACCTTGGCCCCCTGATTCATCTCTCCTGTTCTGACACTAGACCTACTGAAATGTTGACCTTAGTCCTCGCTTTGTTTGTCCTTATAACATCTCTTATCATAACCACCATTGCATACAGCAACATAGTAGTCACAGTCCTGCGACTCCCATCAGCCAAGGAGAAACAGAAAGCTTTCTCCACCTGCTCCTCTCACCTCATGGTTCTCTTTCTGATGTACGGCAGCAGTGTGTTCATATATGTGAAACCAAAGCAAACGAACAGGCTGGACTCCAACAGGGAGGCTGCCCTTGTGAACACAGTGGTGACCCCCTTGCTCAACCCTGTCATCTACACTCTGCGGAACAAGCAGGTCCATCGGGCTCTGAGGGAGGCTCTATTGAGGTTGAGGTTACAGAAACAGAGCTTTGGAGGGTAAGTGGATCTTCTTGGTCTTCTAGTTCAATTTCCCACAATTGAAGAAATATTTTCTATAGAATTCTACATATTAGGATCTACAGGATCAGGATTCTACAGGATCAGGTGATCCTGCTTATGCTAATTTTCATCTGGCTGGTACAATATTACTTTATAATACAATACTTTTCACTATTTGAAAATTCCTCTTAGTTCTTTATATCATGCTGAAATACATCTTCCTTGATTTTTCTACTCAGTGGTCTTTCATTTCAGTTCATACAACATTTATGGAGAGCCCAGTATACATAAATCATATAATACAAAGTCTTTAGGAATAAAAAAGTTGTCAATCAGATAATAATGATTACTCTTCATGGTACATGCTCATGCTTGAGTTTTCTGATACTAAGAAAGGATAGAAACCATTACCATTTTATGTATTCAGGGTTTGAAATTTTAGAAGCAAATTGTTCTGAAATTACATAAAGTCATAATATTATAGCCTAATTAAAATTAATGGTATTTCATTAATTGGATCTTTTATGTAAATGAACCAACAGTAAGCTGGCTCTGGAGCAAGCCAGGGAGAGAAGGAGTTATAGAAAGTGGCCACTGGCTTATTCAGACTCCTAGAAAGTAGTGACTTCCTGTCTGTCAGTTCCCAGATGCAGGCTAGTTATAAGCCCAACCGTCAAGGTAGCAGCTGGTAAAGTTGAAGCTTTAGATGTATAGTCTAATCTCTTCTATGGAGAAACTGAGAGCTGGCTATTTTTGCCTTTTCTTTCATTTTTTTAAGTTCTGTGCTTAAGGTGAGGCTTGAACTCACTACCTAGAGATCAAGACCCATATGCTTTACCAATGAGCTAGCCAGGCTAAAATGTTCTCATTTCAAAGCTGTTATACAAATGGAATCATATGATATATAACCTTTTGAATCTTTTTCTTAACTCTACATGATTCCCTTGAGATTCATCTGAACTTTTGTACACGCCAATATTGCATTCCTTTTTATTGCTGAATAGTAGGCAATGGTATGGATGGTATGATGTGTTTATTCACCTGTTAAAGGACATATGGGCTGATTTCAGTTTTTGGCTTTTACCAGTAAAGCCTCCATAAACATTCATGTTTGTGTACAGGTTTTTGTGTGAACACACGTTTTCATTTCTTTGGGATAAGCACCAAAATGTGCAATTGCTGGGCTGTATGATAGTTGCATGTTTAGTTTTAAAGAAACTGTCAAATAATTTTTGAGAGTGCTTGTACCAATTTATATTCCCACTAGCAGTGTGTATAGGTGGACCAGTTTCTCTGCATCCCCCAAAATATTTGGTCTTATCACTATGTTTTCAGCCACTCTGTAAAGTGTGTACTAGCATTTTGTTGTTGTTTTGATTTGTATTTCCCTGATGACTGATGATGTTGTATGTCTTTCACTTGCTTAAATGGCATTTGTATACCTTTTAGGTAAAATGTTTGTTTATGTCCTTTGCCCATATTCTTATTGGTTTACTATTATTATTAATATTTTTACTGTTGAGTTTTAAGAGGTCTTTATATATTCCAGATATAAGTCTTTTGTCAGAAATGTGGATTGCAAATATTTTTCCCCAGTCGGTAGCCCGTCTTTTTATCCTCTTTTCATATACTTTCGCAGAACAAAAGTTTTTAAAATTTTGATGTGGTCTAATTTCCAATTTTTCCTTTTATGGATCATACTTTTGGTGTCAAGTCTAAGAAGTCTTTTCCTAGCCCAGATCCTGCAGATTTCCTTTTTTTTCCCTAGAAATTGTTAATAGTTTTGTATTTTATGTTTGTCTGGGACCCATTTTGAGTTAGTTTTTGTTGTTTGTTTTGTTTTAAGTTGTCAGACTTAGATTGAGGTTTTCTTTCGTTCTCCTTCTCTCTCTCCCTCTCTTTATTTTTGTATGTGGGTGTCCAATTGCTCTAGCACCATTTCTTTGGAGTTACTGCAGGTGGTAATGTTTTTTTTAATTTAGGTTTCCACAGGTTTATAGTTAGTATATAAAAATGTGATTTTGGGGGTGTTGAATTTGTAACCTTTGACCATACTGAAATCACTTATTAATTTAGGACTACTTTTGTAGTTTGTTTGGAGTTTTCTAAATTTTTATATCATCTGCCAATAGGGATGGTTTTATATCTTCCTTTCCAATCTGCATGCATTTTATTTATTTTTCTTGCCTTATTGCAGAGGCTAAACTTCTAGAGTTGTCTTGTTCTTTATCTTAGAGGGGAAACACTCAGTCATTTGGCATTAAGTATGATGTTATCTCTAAGAAAACTTACCTCTGAGTCTTTTGTAGATACACTTTATCAAGTTGAGGTAGTTCCCCTATACTCCTAGCTTACTGAGAGTTCATTTTTATTTTTTATCATGAATGGGTAGGGGAGATAAAATCCCTGCTCAACCACTAGAAGGAGGTATGACTTTTCTGTTGGTGTTTGTCTGAGTAATGTTGGTATTGACAAAAATTCTGTTACTAGGTCATTCTTCTCCCAGTTTTTTGGTCAGGGGAAACAGGGTCCCCCTGCCCCCATTTTGGAGCTATTTTTAAAAATATGGTGGTTCTGAGTTGGACCCTCCCACAGTACCCTTTCTGGGGTATTTGAAGGGTGATAACGGCCAGGTGGCTCGACAGGCAAATTCTACCAAACATTTAGGGAAGAGTTAATACATATCCTTCTCAAAATATTCCACAAAAAAAGAAGGAAAATATATAAATTCATTCCATGAGGCCAACATTACCCTGACACCAAAACTAGACAAAGACTCCATTAAAAAAGAGAACTATAGGCCAATATCCTCTATGAACATAGATGTAAAAATACTGTGTCAGCTAACTGAGCATCATAAAAAAAATTCTTAATAAGATACTGCAAACTAAATCCAATAGTACTTTAAAAGAAGCATTCACCATGATCAAGTGGCAATTATTCTGGGGCTGAAAGGGTGGCACAATATTCAAAAATCAATCAACGTGATGCACCAAATTATTAAAAGAAAGGATAAGAATTATATGATCCTCTCAACAGATGCAGAAAAGGCATTTGACAAAGTACAACATCCATTTTTTGATAAAAACTCTCAAGATGTTGGTTTAGAAGGGAATATACATCAGCATTAGAAAGGTCATATATAAAAAACCAACAGCTAATATCATTCTCAATGAAGAAAAAATAACAGATTTTCCTCTATGGTCAGGAACAAGACAAGCATGCCCACTCTCACTACTGTTACTTAACATAGTACTGGAAGTCCTCAGCAATCAGACAACAAAAAGAAATAAAAGGCATCCAATTGACAAGAAAGCCAAACTGTCACTATTTGCAAGTGACATGATATTCTATACAGAAAACCCAAAGACCCCCTACCCCCAAAATTGTTAGAACTGATACAGAAATTCAGTCAAGTCACAGAATACAAAATCAATGTACAGAAATCTGTGGCATTTCTAGACACCAATAATAAGCAGCAGAAAGAGATATCAAGGAATCAATCCCATTTACAGCTTTGTCAAAAACAATACGATACCTAGGAATAATCCTAACCAAAGAAGTGAAAGACATGTACTCTGAAAACTACAAAACACTGATGAAAGAAATTGAAGAAGATACAAAGAAATGGAAAGACATTCCATGCTCATGAATCTGAAGAATAAATATTCTTAAAATGTCTATATTACCCAAAGCAATCTACCCATTAAATGCAATCCCTATCAAAATACCAACAGCATTTTTCACAGAGCTAGAACAAATAATCCTAAAATTTGTATGGAAACACAAAAGACCCCAAATGGCCAAAGCAATCATGAAAATGCAAAGCAAAGCTGGAGCCATCACAATTCCAGACTTTGAAACCTATTACAAAGCTGTAGGGATTAAAACAATGTGGTACTGGCACAAAAGTAGAGACCTAGATGAAGGGAACAGAATAGAAAAACCCAGAAAAGAACCCACAGCTATATGGTCGATCAATCTTCAACAAGCAGGAAAGAATATCCAAAGGGAAAAGACAGTCCCTTCAACAAAAGGTGTTGGAAAGATTGGGCAGCAACATGAAAAGAATGAAACTGGACCACTTTATTTCACCATACACAAAAATAAATTCAAAATGGTTGAAAAACCTAAATATGAGACAAAAAGACAACACAATCCCAGGAGAACATAGGGAGTACCCTCTTAGACATTGACCATAGCAATTTCTTTCTAGATATGTCTCTGTGGCAAGGGAAAAAAAAGCAAAAACAAAAAAATAAAAAACAAAAAACAAACAAAACCAACAAACAAACAAAAACAGAGGAAGAAATCCTAGGTATTGGCGAACCCAGAAGGCACTATGCAAGAAAGAGAAACTATAGGCGAAGGATAATTTGAAGCAAATCTTGGAGCCAGCTCACCATTGCTTATGCTAGATGCAGAGTGTAGACTTACTTTAGTCCATCTCTTTGACTTTCCACTTTGTAAGCCTTTCCATCAAACTATGTAGAGTCCCTCTCCTCCCATCTTCTCACCATGAACTTGGCACTGGGACTCACTCAGGTGTGACACTCAGGTATTTCTGCACCATGCAGCTAGCACTGAATAAAATTAAAACCCCATGCAAATGAGCCTTTAGCTGAGCATTAAAATGTATAGTCTCACATTACTGTCACTTCTGTAACTCATCTACCATTATTCTTTATTTTCCCTCACTTCAACTGAGAATATGACCATGAGTTCCAGGTTTGGCCTATACTGAAAGCACAGTGGTAGAAGGACAAATGTTATAAAAATGATTTAGTCTATTTGTGCGAAGGTAGGACTCATATAAATGCTTCTGAAAGTTTCTATAATATTTGTGTTAACTTTGATGTAACATCAACTCTGATGAGGGAAAATTCAGGCAGAACAAATTTTCAGCTACCACATGCTTCAGGGTTGCTTACAATACACTTTGGAGTTTACTCCCCCTCTCTGGCTTTCAAGGGAAGCCAGACCATGGAATAGTGGCTCACTCCTGCCATAGAAGCCCAGCAGAGATACCGAAGAGAAGAAGAACTTCTTCAAGTCAGTGGTTGCTATGGACACAGATTCTCCACATCTCTTCCTTTTCTGCATCTAGAAAAAAACCTCTTTTTATTTTATTATTTTATTTTATTTTATTTTATTTTATTTTTTCAGTGTTCCAAGATTAATTTTTTATGCACCACACCTAGTGCACTATGTGCCCTCCTTAATGCCCACGACAAGGCTCACCTTCGGCCCACTCCCCTCCCCTGGAAAACCCTCAGTTTGTTTCTCAGAGTTCACAGGCTCCCCCTCTAATTTCCCCCAATTTTACTTTTCCTTTCCTTTTCCTAATGTCCTCCCTTATGCTCCACAAGTGAAACCGTATGATAATTGACTTTCTCTGCTTGACTTATTTCATTCAGCGTACTCTCCTCCAGTCCTGTCCATGTTCATACAAAAGTTGAGTATTCATCCTTTCTGATGGAGGCATAATACTCCATTGTATATATGGGCCATATCTTCTTTACCCATTCTTCTATTGAAGGGAATCTTTGTTCTTTCCAGTTTGGCAATTGTGGCCATTGCTGTTATGAACATTGGTATACAGATGGCCCTTCTTCTCACTACATCTGTACCTTTGGGGTAAATTCCCAGTAGTGTAATTGCACGGTCATAGGGTATCTCTATTTTCAATTTCTTAAGGAATCTCCACACTGTTTTCCAAAGTGGCTGCACCAACTTGCATTCCCACCAACAGTGTAAGAGGGTTCCCCTTTCTCCACATCCTCTCCAACACTTGTTGTTTACTGTCTTGTTAATTTTGCTCATTCTAACTGGTGTAAGGTGGTATCTCAATGTGGATTTGAATAGAATCTCCCTGCTGGCTAATGATGATGTGCCTGTTAGCCATTTGCATATCTTCTTTGGAGAAGTATCTGATCATGTTTTCTGTCCATTTTTTGACATGATTATCTGTTTTTTGAGTATCGAGTTTGAGTTCTTTATAGATTTTGGATATCAGCCCTTTGTCTGTACTGTCATTTGCAAATATCTTCTCTCATTCCATGGGTTGCCTCTTTGTTTTGTTCACTGTTTCCTTTGCTGCAAAGATTTATTTACCTTATTTAGAGAGAAAGAGTGTGCATGCATGAAAGCAGAGGGAAGAACAGAGGGAGAGAGAAG
This sequence comes from Mustela nivalis, assembly GCF_964662115.1. NCBI lineage: Eukaryota > Metazoa > Chordata > Mammalia > Carnivora > Mustelidae > Mustela > Mustela nivalis. The sequence continues at coordinate 148,575,828 of NC_139021.1, forward strand.
CAGATTCCCTGCTGAGCACAGAACCAAATTCAGTTCTATCTCAGAACCCTGACATCCTGACCTGAGCTACCTGAGCTGAAATCAAGAGTCAATCAATGGACCCACCCACCAGGCACCCTCAGGGTATTTTATTTTAAGGAGGAAAGACCTGGGGCACCTGGGTGGTTCAGTGGGTTAAGCTTCTGCCTTTGGCTTGGGTCATGGTCTCATGGTCTCATGGGATTGAGCCCTACATCAGGCTCTCTACTCAGTAGAGAGCCTTCTTTGCCCCCTCTCTCTCTGCCTGCCTCTCTGCCTACTTGTGAGCTCTCTCTCTCTATGTCAAATAAATAAATAAAATCTTAAAAAAAATACAGAGGAACGACCTGAAGAAAGGGATTATTTCACCTTGATGGAGAAAGTCCTTAATGAACTCCTTGAAATCAAAGTTATTTTGGACTGAAAGGCATTTTTTTGTGAAAGACATTCCTCATATGGAAGCCCATGAAAACTGATCTGAGGCTGGATTCACAGAAGAAACTTCATAGTCTTACTATGTATACAAAATGCAAAGAAGATGTGAATTTCTGGGGCAGTTAACTAGGTAGTAGAAAAAAACTCAATGTCTTAGATGAATCACCCCAGAAGCAGACCCAGAGGCAAGAATTTGAAGACATGTAATTTATTGGAGAGTTGGTGCCAGGGAAGACCAATAGGCAGGACAGAAAATTGTAGTTAAAAGAATTGTGCATTACCAAGCCAGTTACCCTTCTGGGAACTTGAAGCCCAGTCTCACTGTGGAATTCTGAGTGTAGTGTAGAATACTCTTCACAGCTTTTCAAACCCAGAAGAAGATGGAGTGTATATATAGCAATTCTGCCCCAGTTGGGTTTTACAGTATAGCTGAGGTTCAAGGGGGAGCCAATGACCAAGAAAGAATTTTTGAGACATCTTTGGTGCAAAATGGCAGTTTATTAAAGCACAGGGACAAGGCCCCTGGGCAGAAAGAGCTGCTGCACAAGGATTTTGAGGGGTGGCTGATTATATACTGTGGGGTTGGGGGAAGCAAGGAAAAAGGGAGGTTTCCAAAGAACTCTCATATGCTAAAGAGGACCTGCAAGATACCAGAGGTGTTCGCATTGCCAAGTTAAAGTTGTTTTTCCTCTAGTAAGGCATTAACAATAAGATAGTTGGGAGCTTCCTAGAGAAACATTATACTCTGCCCACTTTAAGTATCTTTCAATGGCTGCAGGTTATAAGGACATTTAATTATATCTACATTTCCTTCTGGAAGCTAGGTTATTGATAGGAATGCTTTTTTTTTGTAGATTGCTAAGACATTTGTAAACCGAGGGAGACTCAGGTCTTGCAGGATTGTGATCCCTACAAGCTAATTATTTGTTTTTCTTTTAGGGCAGCTGGGAGTGCCTGAGGAATGTCACATATATCCTTGGAGGGTGGGTGTTGCAGAGTATCAGCTTCTGCTTTGTTCTCAGCTTGCCTTTTGTTCCCTCATCACACCCATCATTCACTGAGGATTCCTTCTGGGAGCGTAACTTTTCAAGCACTTATTGCTTGCCTCGTGCATCAAAAAATGTGCTCCCAGGCCCAGAAAATACTGCTCTAGCACAGTTTGCAGGAATTTGCAGTAAACACTCTACAGGTTGCTGGTCAAGTTGAATACCAAAGTAATATTGGTGGGGTCTAGCAGTGTCTTTCTTAATCCAAGTACACTAATTAGATTTACTTTTATATCATCTTAAGTTCACCCTGTCCTATTACTTATTCTTCACTGTAGTGGTTCATCATTTTTAAAGTAAAAAACCTGACTCACAGCAGAGGGGTAAGTGGGTGAGCTGTAGGCCCTGCTGTGGCCATTGGTCCCAGTGATGTAAGAAAACATGGTAGGTTTCATCAACTACAGACAAAGAAGAATTCTTGAGACATCAAGAGGTGGTTTTCTTAAATCATGGGCATGGACCTACGGGCACAAAGAGCTCCACTGGGGTTAGGAGTGGCCCATTATATACTTTAAAGCTGGGAGAGGGTTAGAGATAGTGTAAGTAAGTCTCTAAGGAATTTGAAAAGCAAGGTTTCCAGGACCTTGACTGGGCTATTATTGGGAAAAAATAATTTACTACTGTCTAATAAAACCTTAGTCATGATGTGGAAAATCAGACCAGCAGGAGACCAAGTGACACTTGGAGAAGTAGGAGAACTTGGATTTATTTTACACCTACAGACCTATATGAGCATATGCTTGAAGTTCTGGGCCCTGGACAATGGGGTTATAGGGCTTTTATAAGGAAATGGAGGCAGTCAGGTTCCAAGGGCTATACTGACTGCTGGTAGGTGGTTTTAAACTGGAGGAGTGGGGGCTGCTTTAGGCAGAAACAGTAGTGCAGGGAGCCTGAGGAGGGAGGCCTTTTTACAGAAGCAGAAATGGCTGGTTATCTCTTGCTTTCAGTAGGGCTTCTGGTTATCTCTTGCTTTCAGTAGGGTTTCTGGTTATCTCTTGCTTTCAGTAGGGCTTCTAGCTTATTGTTAGCACCCTTCCGTCTTCTGGGGCCTCCTGGTCTGGGCTTGCTCTGCGTAATTTTCCTCTTCAATGAGACCCTTCAGATGTATATTTGTGGGTCATATGCTTGGGGGATGATTGTCAACATGAATCTTTGGAGGTAGAGAAAAAGGAAGTTTCCAAAGTAATTTTTATGTGTTAAAGTAGACTTACAGGATCCTGGGCATTGGGCTAGATTCCCTTTTGCCCTTAGCAAAGTACTAACATTGAGGCAGTTGAGTTCCTCGAGGAACATCACTCTGCCCTTTTCAAGGATTTATCAGTGGGCTACAGGTAGTCAGGAAATTTAATTTTTCTTTTGCTATTTTCCCCCCACATTATGAAGTCCAAATAAATATTCCATTATCTTCCTTATGTTCATTCATTTAGCATGTTTTTCTTCACCCTTTGCCAAATGATTGCTGGTTTCATTTGCTTGTCCTCTAAGGTAACATAGACCTTCATACCTGAGTGGTCTTAGCCTCTCATTACTGTGCTCTTAACAGATCATGGCTATGACTGCTGTTAATTTCCAAAGTTGTTACCATGGAAGCAGTAAGAAGTACCATGGTGTTAATGAGGGAGCAGAAGGCAAGCTGAGGACAGAGCACAGGCTGACACCCTGGACTTCCCCCAGCCCCACCCCAGGTAGAATATTATTATAAGTAAAATAAGCCAAACATGGTAAGGCAAATGCTGCATGATCTCATTTATATGTGGAATCTAATCAAACACAGAGAAGCAGAGAGTAGAATAGTGGTTGTCAAGGGCTGGAAGGAAGGGGAAATAGGAAGGTATTGATCAAATTTCAGTTATGCGTTAATGAATGAGTTCTGGAGATCTATATAACATATGGCCTAGGGTTAACAATATTTTATTGCCTATTTAAAATTTTGCTAATAGGGTGCATAAATTAAGTGCCTTTACTTATCATGTTAGGGCAAAAAAATCCACAACAAAGATTATAGGAAGAAATAGTTGAAGGTGATAGATAAGTTAATGGCATTGATAGTGATGATGGCTTCAAGGGTGTGTACTTCACTCCAAATATTCAAGTTGTATGCACTAAATATGTATATGTCAATCATACTTCATTTAATTTTTTTTGAAGCTTTTATTTATTTATTTGACAGAGATCACAAGTAGGCAGAGAGGAAGACAGAGAGAGGGGGAATCAGGCTCCCAGCTGAGCAGAGAGCCGGGTGCAGGGCTTGATCCCAGGACCCTGAGATCATGACCTAAGCTGAAGGCAGAGGCTTTAACCCACTGAGCCACCCAGGTGCCCCCATACTTCATTGAAGTATTTTAAAATCATGTAACTTTAACATTCAATTAACTTAAGGGATTTATCTCAATAAATGTTTTAAAGTACCAGAATCTAGTGCATTAATCTCCACATTGGGGTTTATTCTTCACTGGGTACCATCTAAGGCTGGCAACTATCAGCCTGGATTTATAGACTCAGTTTTAGATTTCTGGTTTTCATTTTTCTATTGGTCAGTTCACACAACCAGTATAATCTTTCTCAAGGTAATATAAATGCATTTAATTAGTTTGAGTATGATAAATTATCCAATGGTTACTAAAATGTTGGGAGGTTCCCATTCTTTTCCATAGTTTGACCATAATTCCCTGATTTATTCCTACATTACTGAACCTCAACCACTTCCATACACTCTTCAGTTGTTCAACTCTCAGAGCAGAACATTATTTCCATGTTCCTGCAGCATCTTGATGTTATGTCCGTAAGTATTTTCAAGGGGACCCTAGAGATCATCTGGCTCAATCTCCATATTTTATGCAGAAGGTCAGTGACTTGTGTTTTCGGAAGTTGATCAGTTAGTTGAAGACAACACCAGGTTTGTCTAGTGCAAATGATTCAGAGTCTACTGTGGTCCCTTGGCATTCCATTCCCACTGACACTTCCCTAAACCATCATTCGTCCTTCCAATTCCTGTAACAGGGTCTGTAGCCACTTTCCTACTCTGATCTTGGCTTTTCCAAATTTGTTGATGCAATGTGTATAGCTAATCATCTGTGATTTTTTTTAGGTCATGTTGATACTTCTTCAATGTCAGTTAGGTGAAATCTGGACTTTATAATAGGACCATGAAGACAAGAAGGATCTAATTATGTTTCACAAAATGTATTTGAGACTACCTAACCTCAGGTTTTGGCTAAAAGCCAACAAAATAAAAAATTGTGTTAAACATTTAAAAAAATTTTCTTCAGTGTTTATTTATATTCCAGTTAGTTAACATACAATATAATATTATTTTCAGGTGTACAATTTAGTGACTCAGCACTTACAGACAACACCCTGTGCTCATCGCAATAAGTGACTCTTAATCTCCATCACCTTTTTCACGCACCCCCTGGTAACCATCAGTTTGGTCCTTATAGTCAAGACTCTGTGTCTTGGTTTGCCTTTATCTTTTCTGCTATGATCATTTGTTTTGTTTCTAAATTCTACATATTAGGAAATCACATGGTATATTCTCTGACTTATTTGGTGTGGTATAGTACTTTCCAGCTTTATCCATGTCATTGCAAATGGCATGATTTCATTCTTTTTTAGCTGAGTAAATTTCCTTTATTTATAAATACCACATCTTCTTTATCCATTCATCAGTCAATGTATAATTGGCTCTTTCCATAACTGGCTGTTGTAGGTAATGCTGCTATAAACATCAGGGTGCATGTGTCTTCAGATTACTATTTTGTATTCTTTGGGTAATTACCTAGTTGTGCAATTGCTGGATGGTAGGGTAGATGCTCTGGTTTGCATCCCACCAACAATGTAAGAAGGTTCAATTCTCTCTACATCTCCCCAATGCCATGTGTTTCTTCTGTTGTTAACTTTTTTTTTTAACTAACATCTTTTGTTTGTTTTTTATTCAATTTTTAAATTTTTATTCAATTTAGGTAACATATATTATTAGTTTCAGGGGTAGAATTTAGTGATTCATCAGTTGCATATAACACCCATTTTATACTAGTTATATCAAGTGCTTCTTCAATGCTTATCACTTAATTACCTCATCCCCCTACCCACCACCCCTCCATCAATCTTCAATTGTTTTCCTATAGTTAAGGGTCTTTTATGGCTGCCCTCCCTCTCTGTTTTTATCTTATTTTATTTTTCCTTCCCTTCCCTTATGTTCATCTGTTTTGTTTCTTAAATTCCACATATGAGTGAAATCATATGGTATTTATATTTCTCTGACTTATTTCACTTAGCAAAATAACCTTCTACTTCTATCCACATCATCGCAAACTGTAAGGTTTCACTTTTTTAAAGAAAGTCTTTTTTTAAAGATTTTATTTCTTTATTTGAGAGAGAGAGAGAGAACATGAGCTGAGGGGAGGGGCAGAAGCTGGCTCCCTGCCGATCAGGGAGCCCAATGTGGAGCTCAATCCCAGGACCTTGGGATCATGACCTGAGCCAAAGGCAGCTATTTAACTGACTGAGCCACCCAAGTACCTCCAAGAATTCTTTTTGTGATGGCTGCCTAAAATTTCATTTTATATATATACATATATATATATATATATATATACACACACACACACACATACATACACATACCATGTCTTCATATACACACACACACACACACATATATACACACATACATACACATATCATGTCTTCATTATCCACTTAACTATTGATGGACATCTGGGCTCTTTCCATATTTTGGCTATTGTGGACATTGCTGCTGTAAGCATTTGGGTGCATGTGCCACTTTGAATCACTGCTTTTGTATACTTTGGATAAATACCTCGTAGTGCAATTGCTGGGTCATAGGGTAGCTCCATTTGTAACTTTTTGAGGAACCTCCATACTATTTTCCACAGTGACTGCACCAGTTTGCATTCCCACTAACAATGTCAGAGGGTTCCCCTTATTCCACATCTTCATTAACATCTGTTGTTTCCTGACTTGTTAATTTTCGCCATTCTGACTGGCATGAGGTGGTATCTTGTTGTGGTTTTGATTTGTATTTCCCTGATGCCGAGTGATGTGGAACATTTTTTCATGTGTCTGTTGGCCATTTAAATGTCTTCTTTGGAGATATGTGTTCATGTCTTCTACCCATTTCCTGACTGGATTATTTGTTTCTTTTTGTGTGTGCGTATGTGTGTGTTGAGTTTGGTAAGTTCTTTATAGATTTTGGATACTAGCCCTTTATCTGGTAAGAAATTTGCAAATATCTTTTCCCATTTCATAGGCTGCCTTAAAAGGCAGAACTGAGAAATGGACCCTCAACTCTAGGGTCAACTTATCTTTGACAAAACAGGAAAGAATAGCCAAAGGGGGGAAAAAAAGTCTCTTCAACAAATGGTGTTGGGAAAATTGGACAGCCACATGCAGAAGAATGAAACTGTACCATTTTCTTATACCATACACATAAATAATAGTTTAGTTTTGTAGACTGTTTCCTTTGCTATGCAAAGGCTTTTTCTCTTGATGAGGTCCAAATAGTTTATTTTTGCTTTTGTTTCCCTTGTCTTTGAAGATGTATCTAGAAAGAAGTTGTTACAGCCAAGGTCAAAGAGGTTGCTGCCAGTGTTATCATCTAGGATTTTGATAAATTCTTTTATCATATTTAGGTCTATCATCCATTTAAGTTTATTTATGTGTATGGTATAAGAAAATGGTACAGTTTCATTCTTCTGCATGTGGCTGTCCAATTTTCCCAACACCATTTGTTGAAGAGACTTTTTTGCCCCCCTTTGGCTATTCTTTCCTGTTTTGTCAAAGATAAGTTGACCCTAGAGTTGAGGGTCCATTTCTGGGTTCTATATTCTGTTCCCCTGATCTGTGTGTTTGTTTTTGTGCCAGTACAATTCTGTCTTGATTATTACAGCTATGTAATATAGTTTGAAGTCCAGAATTGTGATGCTTTTTCAATATTCCCTTGGCTATTTTGGATCTTTTCTGGTTCCATACAGATTTTAAGGTTATTTGTTCAAGCTCTGTGGAAAATGATGGTGGTATTTTGATAGGGATTGCACTGGATGTGTAGATTACTCTGGGTAGCATAGACATTTTAACACTGGTTGTTCTTCCAATCCATGAGCATGGAATATTTTTCCATTTTTTGGTGTCTTCCTCAGTTTCTTTCATGAGCATTCTATAGTTTGCAGAGTACATATCCTTTGACTCTTTGATTAGATTTATTTTTTGGTATCTTATGTTTTGTGGTACCATTGTAATTGGGATCATTTCTTTGACTTCTATTTCTTCTGCCTCATTGTTAGTGAATAGAAGTGCAATTGAGTTCTGCACACTGTGTTTATATCCTGAGTCTTTGCTGAATTCCTATATCAGTTCTAGAAATTTTTGGGTGGAGTCTTTTGGGTTTCTACATAAAGTATAATGTAGTCTGCAAGAGTGATAATTTGACTTCTTTGCCATTTTGGATGCCTTTTAGTTGTTTTTGTTGTCTGATTGCTGAGGCATCCATTCTGATATCCTGTGTCTTTTGTTTGGAGCATTTCAGTTCATTTACATTCTGAGTAATTATTGAAAGATACGAATAGTGTCCTTGTATTCCCTGTAAGGTCACTGTCTCTATAGAGTGTTTCTGTTCCCTTCTGATTTTTGTTACCTTTGTCCTCTCTCTCTGCTCAAAGGGTCCCCTTTAATATTTCTTGAAGGGCAGGTTTAGTGTTCATGAATTCCTTTAGGTTTTGTCTTGGAAACTTTTGATCTCTCTTTTTATTCTTAATGACAGCCTTGCTGGATACAGTGTTCTTGGCTACATATTTCTCCCATTTAGCATGTTGAATATGTGATGCTAGTTTTTCTGGCCTGCCAGGTCTCTGTGGACAACCTTGTTGTCAGCCTTATGTGTCTCCCCTTGTAGGTTAAGGATATCTTGTCCTGAGCTGCTTTCAGGAATTTTTTCTTTATCTTTGTCATTTGCATCGTTCATTATAATATGTCAAGGTGTTTATCTTTTTCTTGTTGATTTTGAGGGGAGTTCTCTGTGTCTCTTGGACATGAATTCTTGTTCCCATCCCCAGATTAGGGAAGTTCTCAGTTCTGATTTATTCAAATAAACCTTCTGCCCCCTTTTCCCACTCTTCTTCTTCTGGGACTCCTATAATACAGATATCATATTGCCTTATGGAATTGCTGAGTTCCCAAAGTCTACCTTCATGAACTAATAGTATTCTTTCCCTCTTCTTTTAAGTTTCATTGTTTTCCATACTTTTTTCTTCTGTATCACTGATTTGCTCTTCTGCTTCATTTGTCCTCATTTTTATAGCCTCCATCTTAGTTTTATCATTTTTAGTTTTGGCATGACTACATTTTAGTTATTTTATCACGACAGTAAGGAAGTATCTCATGTCTTCTTTGTTTTTTCCAAGCCCAGATAATATCTTTATAATCATTGTTTTAAATTCTAGCTCAGACATCTTACTTACCTCTGTATTGATTAAATCCCCTGCTATGAGTATTACCTCCTATTCTTTCTTTTGGAGTGAATTTCTCTATCTCACTTTGTCCAGAAAATATAAGAAGAAAGAAAAAGGAAGCAAGCCTCATCTTATTTCCACCAGAGCCTGATGTTTTGGAGCACTCTTAATCTGTAGGCTTGGTACATGTGGGAAGCCTGTGTTAGTCTTCTGAGATTGAAGCCTGCTGGGCTAGCTCAGAAGCTAACTTTACCTTATAAAGATGCCCCTGCCTGGCTCAGGGGATGGGGTTCAGCTTAGAGGACTCTAGCCTCCACTGGAAGCATTGTGTTTTTCTCTGAATTCCAACTGAGGTTACTGGCCCTCTGTGCACACTTCTGTCCCTCCTGTTGAGCACTGCTCAGTTGCTTGCAAATAGTCTTTTGTCCTTCAAGATTCAAAGTGTGCTCTTCCAAATGTGCTCTGGGAAGGGAAATAATTTCATCCAGTATGACAGGGGATCTCCTCACCAAGCTTTCTTGTCTGATCTATACCCACTGTGCAGTCTCTTGCTCTTTCCCTCTTCTAGAGTTTGTTCCATGAAAAGTGTTCCCTCACCTTTGCATCCTGCAGCTTTCCTTTCCCCTAATTCAGAGCTCTGAACCTCCCATCTGCCATGTTCTATCCCTTCAACTGTGCAGACTGTTTTCTTAATCCTCAGTTTGAATTCATAGTTGTTCAGAATAGTTGGATGTTGATCTAGCTGTGTTAGAGGGACACGGCGACCTTGGTGTCCCCCTGCTACATGGCCACCTTAATTCCTCTACTCTCTTGTTAATCTTTTTTGAAGATATTTATTCTGAAGAAAAAATATACATACCCTGCTGTATTATAAAGGTATACAACATTTAAGGATTGAGATCATAGAAATGTTGGTTTTAAAGTAGGTTATCTATCAGAAGATAACCTTATACATGACAACACCAGTCAACCAGGAAAAATCTTACTTGTTTATTTTCATTAGTAATGTGAAGAAGATAAGCAAATTACTTAGGTTCCCCAACTTGAATCTTTGGAAGAAATTAAAGAAATATGAAATAAGTGCTCCCATCCACTGATATACACAAGCATCTGTGGTAAGAGATTTAGGATGGGAAACACTCAGAAATGTGCATTATGCATCTGAGGGGCTGGAGCTAGAATAAATAATTTAGGAAGTAGGAACATTGGTCAGCCATGGGATGCTGTGATTATTCCCTCTTCAGTGTTTTGGTCTCTAAGACTGAGAACAATTCTGTTTATCTCCAGAATGGGATTGATGAATATATATGTAGCAAAGCTAAGGGCCAAGAACAGCATTTAAGAGCACACCTAATGCAAAGCAAATAATTCCAAGGTGAAGGGTACTATGACCACTATTTCCTTGGTCTAAGCATGGAGGGAAGGCAGACCCAAACATTCATACTATTTCCATTATTTTCTACATTCCTATTATATAAATTTCTATCATTTGAATATCTAAATGAGTTCTGGTAAATATTTATTAATTCTGTTCAGCCACATTCATGGGTAGAGAGAAGGGAAATAATAACTATAAATTTGCTAAATTTTGGAAATTTCAAGCACATGATTTATAAAGAGGGAAGAATAAAAATTTAGTGAAGAATTTTACAATTAATCAGTTGTCATCAATATGTGGGATATTTATGGAGGGGATAACTATGCACATCAAGGTAAAATGTAGCCTGGAAGAAGCAGGTTTCCATTTTGTTAGGAATGTGCAGAATTCAGTGAGGTCTATCAGAGACCCTGCAATACAACTCTGTGGACTGCTACACTCACCAGAATGAGGACACAGGGTTCTCTGAAGCCTTCCACTCCAAAGCCATGTGAGTTTTTTATCTTGATATTTTCATTCTGCACATTGTCTCCCTCAGAGCCCGGTGCACCTGCTTGTTCCGCAGAGTGTAGATGACAGGGTTGAGCAAGGGGGTCACCACCGTGTTCACAAGGGCAGCCTCCCTGTTGGATTCCAGCCTGTTCGTTTGCTTTGGTTTCACATATATAAACACACAGCTGCCATACATCAGAGAGAGGACTATGAGGTGAGAGGAGCAGTTAGAGAAAGCTTTCTGTTTCTCCTTGGCTGATGGGAGTTGTATGATTGTGACTACTATGTTGCTGTATGCAATGATGGTTATGATAAGAGATGTTATAAGGACAAACAAAGCGAGGACAAAGGTCAACATTTCAGTAGGTCTGGTGTCAGAGCAGGAGAGATGAATCAGGGGGGCAAGGTCACAGAAAAAGTGAGGAATGATATGGGGACCACAGAAGGACAACTGGAAAACCTTCACTACCAGCCCAGTGATAAAGGGAAAGGCCAATGTGAAGCAGGCAGTGACCAGGAGGAAGCAAGTCTTCAGGTTCATGATGGTCGGGTAATGCAGAGGTTTGCAAATGGCCACATACCGATCCAGAGACATCACTGCTATGAGGAGGAAACCTACTGTTCCAAGAAATAAAAAGACAAATGCTTGTATGAAACAGGCAGGAAAGGAAATTGTTTGCTTGCCTGAGAGAAAGATGACAAGCAACTTAGGAATAACAGCACTTATGACACCACACTCCAAGAAGGAGAAAATGCTGAGGAACAAATACATAGGTGTATGGAGTCGGGAGTCAGCACAGGTGATGGTGATTATGATCACATTGCCAGCAATGGATGCCAGGTATGCCAGCAAGTGCACCAGGAAGAGGACCTTTCCCAGGTGCTGGATGGCAGGAAACCCCTCCAAGGTGAATTCGTGGACAGTTGTCCCATTCCACATTTCCATGGGCATCTCTTTCCACAGCAGTGTCTCAGCTGTACTTATTCTGCAATGAAGACATCAAGGAACACAAAGATTTTAGAGGAGCATGATTAAGTTACTTGACTATCCAGAAAGATGGGTAGGCTGGTAGTAAAGTGGATTAGCCAGTTGGTTCTTCAATCAGATGGACCTGAGTTCAATATTAGTTAAATGCTCAGTCCTAACTCATGAGAGATGGGCATCTTTGGAAAGTTAGTTAACCATTGTGAACTTTTTTTCATCCTCTGCAGAATGAAGTTGGTAGGATCTACCTGTTCATTTTCCTGTGAGAATTAAGTAAGGAAAAGCATGTAACTCACTTGGTATACGATGCCAGTGTTTCCTATGTGTTCCTCAAAGTCTAATTGTAATGTTATGATCACTAATATAATGCTTAGGAGAGCAACATCTGTAGGCAGGGGTATTGACAGTTTTCTAGTTATACAATGTTTTATTTTTAATAGTATTATCAATTTGTTTGTAAACATAATGATGATATTAGTAATATTACCTTTAAATGTTTCTTTTAATAATGTAAAACATTCTGTGGTCCAAACTGTGATCACCATGTTGTGTTGAGGACTTATGTTTGGTACTATGCTGGTCACTGAAATTCAGTATTTCTGTTCTTCTTCACAATAACCAAGACCCCCTTCTTCTAGAGAAGCAGAACTGAGGCTTAGAGAGTTCCAGAGAATTAACTCCACATAGCTGGCACTTTACCAATAGCTTCCAGATCCAGAAACCCTGCTGTTGACAGATGCAATGTCAAAATATTTTGACTGCCATATTTGGCTTAGTGGTATACTCTCTATCTCCATCTATGTCAATATTTTGGTATTTGAAAGAGAAAAAACGTATTGTTAATGACCTTTAAACTTGAAGTGAAGGATTAGCTTTATTTATCTTGTTTCTACCCTTAGTTAGTATCACTGATGAGTTAGAGACCTGTGGAATGACATGAGGCTTAGGGAGCATCTACCTTAACACAATCATTTTATAGAAGCAACATGAGACTAGAGACTTTGGGGGCTTCTCTACAGCATGACATAATTTGTAAATCCAGGATTTACCCCACCCCCCACCCAGGGTTCATGCTGTCCTGTGATGAGGTAGGAGTGACATTAGGTCACAGGAATTAGCCCAGTGAGGTATAAAGGCTGGGCACCTTTCACTCATGCACTCACTCTTACATTGAAGCTTAGTGAACATTTTGCTGTCTTCAGAGCTCTCCGTCACTGATTTCTCTCACCAGGCTGTTTGGCTGTAGCATCTCAATGCTAGGCTGAAGGTCAGCTGTGTGGCATGTGTCTCTCTCATTAACTCACCCTGGGCCAAGTCCTGTGAAGGGCTGCTCATGAACCATCTGCTCCTTCCTGAGTGCCACAGCCTGTGGGAGCCTCTGCTTCTGTGCCAGTGGACCCAGTAAACCCATGAAGCCACCACAGGTTCACACACAGGAGTCACCTGCAACTACTGTTCTAAGAAATCTAAGAAATGAAGAGCTTGTTCTGGGCTGAAGGGAAAGGAGAGGAGAAGCAAATTTGTTGGTCACAGCCTGTTGTCCCAGAGAGGGGTGAATATACATCCCATGCTGCCAATATCTGGCTGACAAAGTCTATTTTTCCAAAGCCCAGATGTTTCATAGCACAGCATAGCTATGGGCAGCCTTGACCACGGAAGCCCCAGAAAGGAGGAGACAGACTAAAACAACTATATTTCACTGCCTACTGTTCTGGGCTAGAGCTGGACTTCCAGACTACTTAGCATATTTTTTTTTTCTTTTGATACTAATTGCATTTTTAAAAAAATTTATTTCTTTTCAGAGTAACAGAATTTATTGTGGAGGGCACATATTACATGTAATATGTGACTCCTGTGTGTGAACCTGTGGTGGCTTCATGGGTTTACTGGGTCCACTGGCACACATATTACATGTAATATGTGCCCTCCACAATACCCACCATCTGGCTCCCCCAACCTCCCAACCCCTACCCCTTAAAACCCTCAGATTGTTATTCACAGTCCATAGTCTCTCATGGTTCATCTCCCCTTCCAATTTCCCTCAACTCCCTTCTCTTCTCCATCTCCCTATGTCCTCCATGTTATTTGTTAAGCTCCACAAATAAGTGAAACCATATGATAACTGACTCTCTCTGCTTGACTTATTTCACTCAGCATAATCTCTTCCAGTCCCATCCATGTTGATACAAAAGTTGGGTATTCATCTTTTCTGATGGAGGCATAATACTCCATAGTGTATATGGACCACATCTACTTAGCATTCTGATAAAGGTCTGGCTCTGCTCCCTCAGTGAGTAAAAGCCCACCTACCATGAAACATTGCTGTCACCTCCTATACTCTTAACAGGAACAGGTAGCTTCTTATAGTTTTAGCCCTGGTGTTGCTGAGGCAAGGGTCTTAAGTTTAGGGCTTCATGTCATTTGTACACCTGCACCAAGTCTCCTTCTACAGTTCCTCCATCACAACCTCACCTTTTCATATGGAGAATCATCCTTGTTCACTGCATCAACATTGAGAAGCAGCTGTCATGCAAGTTTGGGACTCTGTGATAGTTTTCTTACCAGAATGTATGGTTGTGAAGCAGGATGGACCCAGCCAGTGAGCAGAGAGTGCAGGCCCCCAAACCTTCTTAGATGCTGAAGAGACAGGAGCAGAAAGTAAGGGCATGGTTGTTATCCTGGGGACAGCTAATTGGTCAATGTTGAGGACAAGATTTACTGGTGAAGCCCTTATATTTATCTTCCCTTGTGTGGTGATGCTGACTCCCAGATGTCCACACTGTTCTCTGCAATATTTTGAAGAAAATTATATGATAATTTCCCAAGGGTTTTTAAAATCCCAACTTGAATGTTGCTACTGATTTGACTTAACAGTCCAGACTAGTTTTCTATGTGTGCTGTGTGCACTAAGGCCAGAGCATACTTGTTAAAAGAACAGATTTTATGGTGAGAAGAAGCTGGATTATATTCTAGATTTCATGAGGCTTTTAAGAAGGTACTGGGAAAGCCTGCCTTTCTTGGTCAATTTTTCTTTATGCTTTCACCAATGTTATGGTTCTTTTCATTCCATATTTTCATATGAAAAAAAATTCATTATGCTCTCCAATCTTCTTGAAAAAGGAAAGTACACCTTTTTTTGCTCATCAGGGAATAAGGGGGAATGCTAGGTGATTTCTGTGACATCCCTAGCCTGGCAGGGATCTTTTTTGAAAAAGAATGTGGGAAATGGAACCCAGATTCTTTCTAGATGCAGAAGAGGTGGAGATGTGAGCCTGAGGGTGGAGAAGCCGTATCCATAGCAACCAGTGGCCTGGAAAGCTGCTTCTTTTACTGGGTATCTCAGCTGGGCTACTGTGGCACTGGAGACCCATGTTTCTGTGACTTCTTGCTTCCCATCACAAGCCAGAGAAGAATACTAGCCTCCCAAAGTGTTTGTAGGCAACCCTGGTACATATGGGCACTGTTTGGAAATTTGTTCTGCCTGTGTCTGCCCGTATTAATATTGATCTTAGAAGGACAAGGGAAATATAGGAACTTTCATGAGTTTCCATTTGGATCCCACCTTCCCCAAAATAGACAAAATCCCCCCTTTTTTTTTGAGAGAGAGAGAGAGAAAGAGTATGTGTGGTTGAAGGTGGTGGGGGCAGTGAGTAAGACAGGAGGCTTGTTCTGTAAATCTCAGATGATGACCTGACTTGAGGAAAATCAGGAGTTAGCTGCTTAAACAACTGAGCCACCCAAGTGCCACAGAGAAAAACACCTTTATAACATCTGTCCATCTACCCACTCTGCTTTCAATCCAGGTCAAACCTGGATATGTGCGAAAATAAACAATAACAAGAGATAAGTTATAGAAGCTGGAGCAAAGTGAGACTATCTATAGATTTTTAATGCCCAGATAAAGGCTCATTTCATGGGTTTTTAATTTTATTCAGTGCTAACTTCATGGTGCAAAAATACCTGTCACACCTGAGCAAGTCCCAGTGGCAAAAGATGGTGGGAATGTGGGAGGAGAGGGGTTCTATGAGGTTTGATGGAAAGGCTTACAGAGAAGACACTCAAAGAAATTGGCTGAGATAGCTCTACATTGCATCTGGCACTGAGAAATGTTTCAAATTGTCCTTGACCCATGGTTTCTCTCTTCTGAGAGAGTTCCCTCATTCCTCTCCAAGACCTGCCATTTCTTAATATTTTTTTAATGACCTTGAGATCTTATTTATCTTGGACATTTCCAGCATTAGCTGTGATTTGGGTTTTTAGTTAGCCAGTTAGAGTATGGAAAGGGATAGTTATTAAAGTTGTATTTGTGATTATCAAACATGAAAAGATAAAGCAAATATTAGTTTGTGGTTTCTTCTCTGCAGAATATGATCATGTTTGCCACACTAATCCTCAGCCACTCTTGACAAGTTAGGCTACACATATATATTCATGATTTAGATAATAAGAGTATTTTGGTTTATAGTGTATCTTGTTAATATGGTCTGTTCCTAGAAGAGTGTCAGTTTCTAATATTATATCCCTAAGGACGAAGCCTTAATTAACGCCCTAGGAAAGGTGAATCCTATCAGCTATGATGTTGTGGGAGAGGGAGTAGAGGATACTAATTTGAACAGGATGTGGGCCTCAGGAAGGTGAGAAACACTCATTAGGCCAAATCCCAGGCTGAGGTTGGAGCTATTGGCATACTAATAATACATGGAGAACCATTTTCCCTCAGAATTTCAATAAATGTAAGGTAATGATATCAATAGAGACCTGGAACAGATCAATTCTGATTTAGAGGTCTTGTTAATACCACACCCAATACCTATCCCTCCATGTGAGGAAAAGTATGGTAGTGTTAGTAGCTTCCAACATGGAACCATGAAGCAAAACTGAAGGTATAGAGTAATTTATCTTATCTGGGCTTCTATGTTTTCTTTTTTACTTATTCATGGAAAAAGAAATCTTTTCTTTTTTTGATGACTATATATATAGTCATTAAAAAATATATGTATATAAATGATTTATATATATGGGTATATGTATGTATATAAATGATTAATTAAGTTCAATTATGTGGGTGGGAAAAAAGAGGTAGAGGAGGAAGAGCTACCTATAAATCTCAGAAGTGAAACTACTTTGTAAGGATCTGGATCCTCCACTACTGCTTTTTTTCCTGGTAGGATTTCTTGAGCTGGTCTCCCCTCAGATGTGTGGATGCTCCAGGTACTGGGGACAACACGTACGGTTCTTAGTTGTGTTTTTAGCACAGGATTCTTAAGTATCTTTATCTCAGTACCTTTCCAAAATGAAATGGTGAATGTTACATTTTGCAAGGTCAATATTTTACACAAAGTATGGAAGAACTCTCATTAACTTCTTCCCCTTTCCCCCCAAAACCTAGTTTGAAATGGAAGCAAAGTTCATATTTTTAAGCTCACATCTCTTCTGGGAACATCCTTACAGCTTATTACATGAACTAGTTTTACTCTTAATGGAGGGGAACTACTTAGAGGAGAAGGTGAAGGATATGCAATGGAAAAAAAACTAATTTGTATGATCCTCTTTTAGTAAATGGGATTCTTTTGGCTGGGATTCAGTCATCACCTCACCAATAATTGGTATTATATTGGTGGCTGTCATAAAGTCAGTGTCCAAGATTCCTAAGATTTTGTAAACCAGACTGATTTCTTTCCACACGTGTGACTTTAGGGATCTCAGGCTGGTCAGGGCTTTTGTAAGATATGGGTAGAGGGAGATGTTCTCTGAACTGACAACACAATCAAATTCTGTTTTCCTATCCAGCACTTATCACTGCTTGGAGACAAAGCTCCTGAGAAGAAGCCTCAGGAACCAGAGGAGATGAATTAGAATTCTTCAGCCTCCAATATGGCTGGGCTGCTCAATGTGGTATTGAGGTATCTATCAGCCTCTTCTTCCTTAGTTGGGAGGTCAGGCCACCCACAAGGCAGGGAAGGAAAGTGTCCAGTGCAGGCATAGTGGGGGAGCCCATGCTCAGACTGATCAAGAGGCATACTGCCAGGGTGAGCACCTTCTGCATTCTCAGAAGGCTGGCTTCTTCTGGAAGCATGCTTCACCCTTGTCCATCAGGTCTGCTCTTCAGGAAAGATACAGCCACCAAAAATAGAGGAACTCTGCTTTCTCCTCATACCCATCTTAGTTTGATTCTTTGTTTTGAAAAGAATGCAAATCCTACCAATCATGGTCAATGAGGGGTTTTTATTTCACAAGTAGCATCTCATTCATAGAAACCCTGAACAGGAGTCACAATAGGCCTGGCTGTCAAGGGCACTAAAGGTGGAGAGTGATTCTAGATTCAGGCAACTCTAGGAACTTCAGCATCTGGGTGTTTGGATTCTCTTTCTACTGCTCTCCCATTAACCCTCAAGCCACATTCTTCATGTCTACAAATTTACGGCCCACTACTAAATGGTGTTCTTTACACTCTTAATTTCTATCCCTCTGTTTTTCAGTGACACAGGATTCATAGTGACTGTGACACTTTCTTTTTTTTTTTTTTTAAAGATTTTATTTATTTATTTGACAGAGAGAGATCACAAGTAGGCAGAGAGGCAGGCAGAGAGAGAGGAGGAAGCAGGCTCCCTGCAGAGCAGAGAGCCCGATGTGGGGCTCGATCCCAGGACCCTGAGATCATGACCTGAGCCAAAGGCAGAGGCTTTAACCCACTGAGCCACCCAGGTGCCCCTGTTTTTCCATTTCTTTGTGTCTTCCTCAATTTCTTTCATGAGTATTCTATAGTTTTATGAGTACAGATCCTTTGCCTCTTTGGTTACATTAATTCCTAGGTATCTTACGGTTTTGGGTGCAATTGTAAGTGGGACCAATTCCTTAACTTCTCTTTCTCTGCCTTGTTCTTAGCGTATAGGAATGCAATTGAGGTCTGTGCATTGTGTTCACATTCTATAACTTTGCTGAATTCCTGTATCAGTTCTAGCAATTTAAGGGTGAAGTCTTTGGGTTTTCTGTAAAGTGTTATATCATCTGTGAAGAGTGAGAGTTTGGCTTCTTCTTTGCTGATTCGGATGCCTTTTATTTCTTTTTGTTGTTTGATTGCTGATATTGGGATTTCTAGCACTATGTTGAACCACAGTGGAGAAAAGTTCTCAGTTTTTCCCAACTGAGCATAATATTTGCTGTGGGTTTTCGTATATGGCTTTTATGATGTTGAGGTATGTTTCCTCTATCCCTACTTTTTTCCCAACTGAAGCTGATATTTGCTGTGGGTTTTCATATATGGTTTTGATGATGTTGAGGTGTGTTTCCTCTATCCCTGCATATTGGAGGGTTTGTTTGTTTGTTTGTTTCATCAAGAAAAGATGCTACATTTTGTCAATTGCTTTATCTGCATCAACGAGAAGATCATATGGTTCTTGTCCTTTCCTTTATTAATGTGATTTATCATATCGATTGATTTGCAGATGTTGAACCACTCTGGCAGCCCAGGAATAAATCCCAGTTAGTTGTGGTGAATTATAGTTTTAATGTACTATTGGATCCCATTAGCCATTATCTTGGTGAGAATTTTTGCAGCTATGTTCATCAGGGATATTGGTCTGTAATTCTCCTTTTAAAACCCTGGTAATGAGTACTTCCTTCTGTTCTTTCTTTTGGGGTGAGTTTCTCTATTTCCTCATTATGTCCAAAAAAGAATAAGAGAAAATGAGAAAAGAGAAAAATAACAACAGCAGCAGAAAAAACAAACAAACAAAACAAGCCTGAAGAAAAGAAAAACAAAACAAAATAAAGAAAAATCTAACAAGAAGTAAAACAGATCAAAGCAATAAACTAGATCCTGAGTGTATTTTGGCTTGTTTGTTAAAGGAAATTAGATGCCAAAATAGGAAGGAAAGAAAAACTTACATATATAGAAAAATGAAATAAAATACAATGAGAGGAGACCAAAAATGAAAAAATATGTATATAATGTGTATATAAAAATTTAAAAAGAATAAAAGAAGAATTGAGGTGATAAGAAAATAGCTAAATATGAAAGACTAAGAATAATAACAGCAAAAAAAAGAATATTATATACTATTTTCCCTACGAGCTGAAGTTCTACAATTCTCTATGATTTTTAAACTTGAAACTAGTCAGTTGTTTCTCCTGGTCTTCTAGAAGAGGGGTCTGTTGCCCTGATTCTGTGTCCTTGCCCTAGTGTCATTGCGCCTCTCTCTCCAGGGGACCAAGCTCAGTGTACTTGGCTCCAGATTGCACTATGTGGTGCTGTTTTGTTCCCTGAAAGCTTTCAGCACCACTGGGAAGGAACTAAAATGGCAGCACCCCAAACTGTAGCCCTGGAGCTGAAAGTTTGCACCTACAACTCTCACAGAAAAGCATCTATCACTTGTGTCTCTTTGGTTTCTGTCTGTACTCTGTGTTCACCTAGCTTATGACCAAGAATTTTTATGACAGACATGTGACCCAGTTTCAGATCTCCAAACTTTCTGTACTCCAGCAGCCCAGACCTCTGCTGTTCCTCCCAGGCGAGTGAGGGGGCATGTGTCCGTGCTTTTGGATTTTGATGGGCCCTTGCCCCGAGAGCAGTCGTGATCATGCAGTGGTTCATAGTTGATAGCACAATGAGAAGAAATTCAGTGCCAAGACTCTGTTTCCAGCCAACTTCCCTGCTATGATGCCTGGGAACTCTGCTGCAATCTGGCACCCACATTTTCTTTGTGACCCTGGGAATCCTGAGACCATGCTGTCCCTTCTGGGATTCTGCCTGATTCACCACCTGAGTACCTTTAAGCCAGGGATGTCCCCCACCTCAGCAGACTTACAATTTCCAATTCTGTGCTCATTGCTTATAATACTTTGTGGCTGTCTTCTTAAGCTGGCTCCCTACCCTCCTGTATCCACTGATAAATTACGTCTGATTCATGTCTCTGTACAGCCTACCTTCCAAAAAGTGATTGCTTTTCTGTTGTAGAATTGCAGCATTTCTTTTCTGGGATCTCTGATTGATTTCACAGGTGTTCAGAATGATTTGATATCTATCAAACTAGCTGAATTCCAGAGACCAGATGAACTTAGGGTCTCCTACTCCTCCACCATCTTAACTCACAGGAGACAACAAAAATGTTTTCAAAAAGGAGGATAAAGGAGAAAAAGTGAAAAGTAGAAAACAAGTAATAAGATGGTAGGAATTAACCCAAAGTTATAGTAACACATTAATGAAAGTAGGCTAAACACCCAATTTAAAACATTGTCAGATTAAATTTAAGAAATAAATAGATTGAACTATATGCTGCCCACGGGAGACAGACTGGATATATCAGAACATAGAATGTGTATAAATAAAAGGATAGAGAAATAAGAACTGAACATATACTGTACAAACTCAAAGGATGGTGAGGTAGCTAGCTCTATGAGTATTAGATAAGGTAGACTTTAAGGCAAAAACTATGACAAGAGATAAAGATACACAGATTTGTATATATACAAACTTGTGGACAAAACACATTTATAATAATAAAAGTATTAATTTAAGAGGAAGACATAATAGCCTAAATTCAGTAACTGGGAAAAGAGAGAAGGGAAATTTCTGGGGTCACAGAAATGTGGAATATCTTAGTTATGATGGTGGGTACATGGGTGTATACATTGGTCAAACTAGTTCTCAGCTTTAACTTGAGAACTATGCTATTTATTTAAACATAAATCATATAACCACAAAAAGTAAGAAATTGAAAAAATGCCACATATAAAGTGAAATTCTGATATAAATTATGAATAGACACATATTTTTTAAAAATAATGTACTTACCCAAAGTTGAAATAAAAAAAATAAATAGAATCCTACAAAATAGTACATATAACTGTGAGTTGTGAATATAATTTTTGTGAAAAAGCTTCACATTCTCACAAAACTTTTCCTAACTCCAATAGGAAGAAGAATACAGATATAGTTATGTGTTAATGACAAAAATGTCCTGTGACTCTTTAATGTTCAAATAATTTCCTCTTTTATTTTATAACCTTGAAGACACTTTTAGAAGAATATTGAGATCCTTTTCAAGGGCTATGTGTTTTATTGATAGTGAACTATAGTCTATTTTAAAAAACAAGAACTAAATATGTCTTTGTATTCTTTATTTTCATGATGTTTTGTTGGGAGTTCCCATGCAAGGTCACTGAGATCAGATTCAGTATTTTCCTGGACATATTCCACTTGCTCAACATTTCTCTGAAGTAAAGAAAACAATTTTCATGTAATAGAAGTTTCGTTTAGTCAATCACTGTTTCCTTATGTCCCTTGAAGATTACAGTGATATGCAGGAATGCTTTGTACACAAGCACAAACTTTATTCTTTTCTAGATTCTAGCACAGCATAAAATTCTGTTTCCATCACAAGACATAATGATTCAGTTTCAGAATATTTATAATCCTGAAATAATATTACATCAACAAATCCTATTTTTTTGGCTGGATCCAAATTTATATGATGTTGAGAACTGCAAAAAGTCAGCCAAGAAGTGTCAATAGGTTATTCAAGTAATACATAGAGAGCATGATAATGCTATATTTGTGAATCTTACTCATCAAAAATGAGTTTGTCGATTGCTCCTAGGACCACTGAAGGGGAAAATATTAAAATAATAATGAAAATTTTTTATTAGAAAATTGCCACTGGGGGATAATTGCCAAAGTGTTATCAGTAGCTGGAAGATTAATATCCAGGCCAACAAATAGAGCAGACCTATAACCAGCAAAGAAATTGAATCTATATTCAAAATCTCCCAAGAAGCAATAGTCATGGGCAGGATGGCTTCCCAGCGGAATTCTAGCAGACATTTAAAGAAGAGTTAATACCTATTCTTCTGAAAGTGTTCCAAGAAATAGAAGTGGGAGGAAAAGTTCTGAACTCATTCCACAAGGCCAGCATTACTTTGATTCCAAAAATAGACAAAAGACTTCATGGAAAAGAATTATAGGCCCAAATCCTTGTGAGCATGGAGGCAAAAATTCTCAATAAAATACTAGCAAATAGATTTCAACAGTACATTGAAAGAATTCTTCACCACAGTCAAGTGGGATTTATTCCTGGACTGCAGGTTTGGTTCAATATTTGCAAATCAATCAATTTGATACACCATCTAAATAAAAGAAAAGAACCATAGGATTCTGTCAATGGATGCAGAAAAAGCATTTGAGAGAGTACAGCATCCTTTCCTGATAAAAACCCTCAACAAAGTAGGGATAGATGGAACATACTTCAACCTCATAAAGACCATATATGAAAGACCCATATGTAATATCATCCTCAATGGGGAAAAACAGCCTTTCCCACAGTCAGATACAAGACAGGGATGTCCACTCTAACCATTGCTATTTGACATAGTACTGGAAGTCTAAGCCTCATTGATCTGGAAATAAAAAGAAAAAAAAAAAGAGTATCCAGAGTGGCAAAGGAGAAGTCAGACATTCACTATTCACAGGGGACATGATATTCTACATAAAAAATCCAAATGATTCCACCAAAAAATTGCTAGAAATCATACATGAATTCAGCAAAGTCATAGGATAAAAAATCAATGTGCAGAAATCTTTTGCATTTCTATATACAAATAATGAAACAGCAATAAAATAAAGGAATTGACCCAATTTGCAATTGCACCAAAACCAAAAGACACCTAGAAATAAATCTAACTAAAGAAGCAAAAGGTCTGTACTCTGAAAATTGTAACACGCTTGTGAAAGAAACTGAAGAGGGCACAAAGAAATGGAAAAGCACTCCATGCTCATGGATTGGAGGAATAAACATTGTCAAAGTGTCTATATTACCCAAAGCAATACACTCATGAAATGCAATCCCTATCAAAATACCACTTACATTTTTCAAAGAGGTAGAGCAAAGAGGCCCAAAAGTTGTAAGGAGCCACAAAAGACCCCAAATAGCCAAAGCTGACAAGACTTAAAAGACTATGCAACCACCAACCTGATACTGCAGGAAATATTAAGGGGGCTTCTTTAAAGGAGGAAAAAGCTCAAGAACAGCATTGAACAGAAATATAGAGACAATCTACATAAAGAAAGACTTCAAAGGTAACACGATGTCAATAAAAACGTTATCTATCAATAATCACCTTCAATGTGAATGGTCTAAATGCACCCATAAAATGGCACAGGGTTGCAAACTGGATAAAACAACAGGACCCATCCATATGTTGTCTACAAGAGACCCATTTTGAACCTAAAGATACACCCAGACTGAAAGTGAAGGGATGGAGAAGCATTTTTCATGCCAATGGGCCTCAAAAGAAGGCTGGGGTAGCGATTCTCATATCAGACAAATTAGATTTTAAACTAAAGACTGTAGTCAGAGATACAGAAGGACACTACATCATTCTTAAAGGGACTATCCATTAAGAAGATATAACAATTGTAAATATTTATGTCGCAAATATGGGAATGGTCAATTACATAAGAAAACTGTTAATCAAAATAAAGAGTCATATTAATCGTTGGAGATCTTAACACGCCTCTCTCAGAAATAGACAGATCATCGAAGCAGAAAATCAAGAAAGAAACAAGAGCATTGAATAACACATTGGACCAGATAGACCTCATAGATATATACAGAACATTCCACCCTAAATCAACAGAATACTCATTCTTCTCAAGTGCACATGGAACTTTCTCCAGAATAGACCACATACTGGGTCACAAATCAGGACTCAACTGATACCAAAAGACTGAGATTATTCCCTGCACATTCTCAGATCACAATGCTTTGAAACTGGAGCTCAATCAACAAGGAAAAGTTCAGAAGGAACTCAAACACCTGGAAGCTAAAGACCACCTTGCTTAAGAATGCTTGGATCAACCAGGAGATCAAAGAAGAACTGAAACAATTCATGGAAACCAAAGCAATTCTGAAAAGAAAAACACATGGAGGCATCAAGATTCCAGATTTCAAGCTGTATTACAAAGGTGTAGTCACCAAGACAGTATGGTACTGGCACAAAAACAGACACACAAATCAATGAAACAAAATAGAGAACCCAGAAATGGACCCACAACTATTTGGTCAAGTAGTCTTTGACAATGCAGGAAAGAATACCCCATGGAAAAAAAGACTGTGTCTTCAAAAAATGATGTTGGGAAAACAGCTAAATGTAAAAATGAAACGGGACCATTTTCTTACACAGTACACAAAAATACATTGAAAATGGATGAAAGGCTTTAATATGAGACAGGAAGCCATTAAAGTCATAGAGGAGGACACAAGAGGAAATCTCTTCAACCTTTGCCATAACAATTTCTTGCTAGACACATCACCACAGGCAAGGGAAACAAAACCAAAAATGAACTACTGGGACTTCATCAAGATAAAAGCTTCTGCACATCAAAGGAAACAATCAACAAAACTAAAAAGAAGCCCATTTAACGGAGCAGATATTTGCAAATGACATATCTGATAAAGGGTTAGTATCCAAAACCTACAAAGAACTTAGCAAATAAACACCCGAAAACCAAATATCCCAGTTAAGAAATGGGCAGAAGATACAAATAGATACTTTTCAAAAAAAGACATACAGATAGCTAACATATTTTCTTATGAAAAGATTCTCTGCTTGACTTATTTCGCTAAGCATGATACGCTCGAAATAAGTCAAGCAGAGAAAGACAACTATTATATGATCTCCCTGATATGAGGAAGTGGTGATGCAACATGGGGGCTTAAGTGGGTACGAGAAGAATAAATGAAGCAAGATGGGATTGGGAGGGAGACAAACCATAAGTGACTCTTAATCTCACAAAACAAACTGAGGGTTGCTGGGGGGAGGGGGTTTGGGAGAAGGGGGTGGGATTATGGACATTGGGGAGGGTATGTGCTTTGGTGAGTGCTGTGAAGTGTGTAAACCTGGTGATTCACAGACCTGTACCCCTGGGGATAAAAATATATGTTTATAAAAAATAAAAAATTTTACTAAAAGCCTTAAAAAAAAAAAGATTCTCAACATCTGTCATCATCAGGATAATACAAATCAAAACCATGATGAGATACCATCTCACAACTCTTAGGATGGCTAATAACTACACAAGAAAGAAGTGGTGTTGGCAAGGATGCAGAGATAGGGAAACCCTCTTGCACTCTTTGTGGGAATGCAAACTAGTGCAGCCACTCTGGAGAAGAGTATGGAGGTTCCAAAAATGTTAAAAATAGAACTACTAGATTATCCAGCAATTGCACTACTATTTACCCAATAGATTAATAAATGGTGATTTAAAGGGATTCTTGCATCCCAATATTTATAGCTGAATTATCCCCAATACCCAAATTATGGAAAGAGCCCCAATATCTCTTAACTGATGAATGGATAAAGAGGATATGATATATACACAATGGAATATTACCCAGCCATCAAAAAGAATGGATGGACGAGGCTAAAGAGTATTACGGTAAGTGAAATAAGTCAGAGAAAAACAAATACCATGTCCTCTCACTCATATGTGGAATTTAATAAGCAAAAAAAAAGGGGGGGGGGTGAGCATAAGGTGGGGGGAGAGAGAGGCAAACCAAGAAACAGACTTTTAACTATAGAGAACAAACTAATGGTTACCAGAGGGGAGGTTGCGGGAGGGATGGGTGAAATAGGTGGGAATAAGGAGGGCACTTGTGAAGAGTTCTGGGGGTTGTATGTAAGTGTTAAATCACTAAATTATACACCTGAGACTAATATTACACTGTATATTAACTAACTGAATTTTGAACAAAAACTTCGAAAAAGTGGAAAAACATGGGCAGTGAGACGGAATGGACGTTTTTCCAAAGAAGACATACAAAGGGCTAACAGGTACATGAAAAGATGCTCACCATCAGTAATAGAAACACAAACATCACTAAGAAAAAATACAAGTATTATGACAATGAGATATCACCTCATGCTTCTTTAGATGGGTACAACAAACAAACAAAAAAACCCAACCCAAACCAAACCAAATCAAAAAAACCAACCCAAAACAAAACTAAAAACAAAGGATAAGTATTTTCAAGGATGTGGAAAAAAAGGAACCCTTGTACAGTATTTATGAAACTGTAACGGGTACAGACACTCTGGTAAACAATATAGCGTTTCCTGAAATATTTCAAAACGAAATTACCATTTGATCCAGCAATCCCACCTCTGGATATACATCCAAAGGAATTGAAATATGGGTCTCAATGAGATATCTGTGTTCCCAATTCACTGTAGCATTATTCACCATAGATAAGAAGGGAAAATATACTAAAAGTCCATGTAAAAAGGAATGGGTAAAGAAAACGTGACATATATACATTATGGAATCTCATTTAGCCTTTACAAAGAGGGTCCTGTCACTTGCAAGAACATGGGTATACCTGGAGGACATTATTCTACAGAAAAAAGACCAAGACAGAAAAACAAACGTTGCATGATCTCACCTGTATCTGGAATCTAAACAAATAATATGGAAGCAGAGCATACAAGTATTGTCAGGGGCTGGAAAGAGTATGGAAATAAGGATGTATTGATCAAGTTTCAGTTATACATAATAAATAAATTCTAGAGATCTGTATAACATAGGGCTTATGGTCAACAATACTTTATTGTGTACTTAAAAATTTGCTAGGAGGCTAGATCTTAAGTGCTCTTACCTGGAATATAAGGAAAAAATATTAACAACCAAGTGGTCAGGAAGAAATTTTCGGAGGTGATAGATAGGTTCCAGGCATTGATAGTGATGATGGTTTCAAGGTGTATACTTATCTCAAAACATATCAACTTGTATACAGCAAATATCTACAGCTTTTATATATGAATCACATGCCAATGAAGTGGTTTAAAACTTATTATTGGAAGTATCTTCAACATAGAATTAGCTTAGGGGATTTGTCTCAATAAAACGTTTTATGGGGGCACCTGGATGGCTCAGTAGTTTAAGTGTGTGTCTTTGGCTCAGGTCATGATCCCAGGGTCCTGGGATCAAGCCTCACATTAGGCGGCTTCCTGCTCAGCAGAGAGCCTGCTTCTCCCTCTCCCTCCATTTCTGCTCTTTTTCTCTCTCTCTTTCTCATTATCTCTCTCTCTCTGTCAAATAAATTAATAAAATCTTAAAAAAAAAAACCTTCTGATGGAGGCATAAGACTCCATAGTGTATATGGCGGGGGAGTGGGAGGTCGGGGTACCAGGTGGTGGGTATTGTAGAGGGCATGGATTGCATGGAGCACTGGGTGTGGTGAAAAAATAATGATACTCTTATGCTGAAAATAAATAAATTAAAAAAAAAAATCCGGTCAGGTGGAGACATCCAGTCAGTAAAGTGCGCATACTGTCTCCCTAGTTACCAAGGAGTGTGGGCCCTGCCTTTTGGCCACCAATTCTGACTAAGGAGATAGGCTAGTTCAAATAGCTACTATGAGATGAATTGTAATTCAGTTGACCACCCGTGTATGACCTAGCATGACTGTGCAGCTTTCTTTGTGTGTTACAATCTCATTCGCCACCTGTGTGTGGCCAGGCCCAACCACATGGCCTTTGCTCTATAAAAGTTAGTCTGTGAGGCAGGGAGGGGTCACCCTCTCTGTAAGGGGTGGCCCCGACCGGTCTGTTTAACGGTCGATTTGATTCTTGCTTGACCTTTAAAAAAAAAAAAAACCTTCAAGTTTCTTTTCCTATAGAAAAAAAATTAAAATTGGCTAATTTGGGGGGTGCCTGTGTGGCTCAGTGAGTTAAGCCTCTGCCTTTGGCTCAGGTCATGGTCTCAGGGTCCTGGGATGGATCCCCACATCAGACTCTCTGCTCGGCGGGAAGCCTGCTTCCCCTTCTCTCTCTGCCTGCCTCTGCCTACTTGTGATCCCTCTCTCTCTTTCTCTCTCTGTCAAATAAATAAATAAAAAATTTGAGAAAATAAAATAAAATGTTTTATGGCACCAGAATCTAGTACACTAATTTCTACATTAGGGTTTTTCCTTATCTTGGTACCATCTATGGCTGGTAACCATCAACCTTGGATTATAGACTCAGTTTCAGATTTTTAGTCTTCATTTTTGTGTTTGTTAGGTTCACTCTTCAACCATATTCTATCTCAAGGTATTATAAAGTGCCTTTAATTAGTTTAAGTAAAATAAATTATTATCCAATCATGACTAAAATGTTGGGGAGGCTCATACTCTTTTCAGTAGTTTGACCACATTCCTTGATTTATTCCTTCATTACTGAACCTCAACCACTTCCATACACTCTTCAGTTGTTCAACTCTCAGGGCAGAACATTATTTCCATGTTCCTCATGCATCTTGCTACTATGTCCGTGAGTATTTTTAAGGGGACCCTAGAGGTCATCTGGCTCAATCTCCATATTTAATGGAGAAGGTGACTTGTGTGTTCTTGGAAGTTGATCAGTTAGTCTAAGGCAAAAGCAAGCTTGCCCAGTGCAAATGATTCAGAGTCTACTCTGGTCTCGTTGCATTCCATTCCACTTCCTCTTCCCTAAGACATCATTCTCTTTCTTCCAATTCCTGTAACAGAGCCCGTACCCACTTTCCTACTATGATCATAGCTTTTGCAAATTTCTTTTAATACAATGTGTATAGTGAATCATCTGTGATTTTGGGAGGCAAATTGGATCTATTCATGGCATAGAACATGTTTCTCAAAATGTATTTGAAATAATCTAACCTCTGGGTTTGGGTTAAAGACAAACAAAAAAAAATTGTCTCAGCCTTTATAGATATGTTCCTTCTGATGAATAAAAAGACAAATCCTAGCTGGAAAAAAATAGTGTAAAAAGTACAAAGGTTTACAGATTCAGATCATGGAATTGTTGGTTTTAGAATACATTGTCAATCAGAAGATAATCTTACAGTTGACAATACAAGGCAACCAGGAAAAAATTTTTTCCTTAACAATATGAAATAGAGAAGCCAATAACTTAAATTCCACCTACTTGAAACCTTGGCAGAATTTATAGCAAAATTAAATAAGTACACCCTTCAACTGGTATACAGAACCCATCTGTGGTAAGAGCTTAGGATAAGAACTAATCATAAGTGTGCATTATCCTGAAGCTAGAATAAATAATATAGGAAATAGGAGATTTGCTCTACCATGGACTGTGGTGGTTTTTCCTTCTCCTTAGAGAATGGTCTGGACCTGTGAAAAATTCTATTTCTCTCTAGAATGGGATCAATGTGTATATATATATATATATATATGTGTGTATATATATATATATATATATATATATATATAAAATAAGGCCCAAAAACATTAAAAATTTTTTTTTAATTTTATTTATTTATTTGACAGACAGAAATCACAAGTAGGCAGAGAGGTAGGCAGAGAGAGGAAGGGAAGCAGGCTCCCTGCTGGGATCGGACCTGAGCTGAAGGCAGAGGCTTTAACCCACTGAGCCACTACGGCGCCCCCCAAAAGCAACATTTAAGAGCACACCTGATGCAAACAATATATATTCCAATGTGAAGGGTACTATAATCATTATTTCCCTGGTCCAGGCATGGAGGGAATGTGGACCAATGCACTGGTACTATTTCCATCATTTCCTTCTGAATCACAACATAATATACAACCTTCTATTATTTTAATAATCTAAATGCTTTTTGTCAAATCATTATTAATTCTGTTCAGCCATGTCATTGGTTTGAAAGAAGTGAAATAAAAAGTGTATAAATAACTAAATTTTGGAAATTAAGTGTACATGGTTTAATCAGAGGGAAGAATAACAATTCAGTAAAGGATTTTGCAATGAATCATTGTTATCCAAAGATGGAAAATTTATGGAGAAGATAATTATGCAGACCCAACTAAAATGAGACCTTGAGAAACAGATGTCCATTTTGCTAAAATGTGTTGATCAAGTGTGACTCCCAGAGACACTGATTAACTCTTTGGCCTGCTACATTGTCCAGAATGAAGACAAATGTTTTTCTGAAGACTTCCACACCAAGGTCATGTGATTTTTTTATCTTAATTCTTTCTTTCTGCACATCGTCTCCCCCAGAGCCCGGTGAACCTGCTTGTTCCGCAGAGTGTAGATGACAGGATTCAGCAGTGGGGTCACCACCGTATTTACAAGGGCAGCCTCCCTGTTGGACTCCAGCCTGTTCGTTTGCTTTGGTTTCACATATATGAACACACAACTGCTGTACATCAGAGAGAGGACTATGAAGTGAGAGGAGCAGGTGGAAAAAGCTTTCTGTTTCTCCTTGGCTGAGGGAAGTTGCAGGACTGTGACTACTATGTTGCTGTATGCAATGATGGTTATGATAAGGGATGTCAACAGGATAAAGGAAGTGAGAACAAAGGCCAACATTTCAACAGACCTGGTGTCAGAACAGGAGAGATGAATCAAGGAGCCAATGTCACAGAAAACGTGGGGGATGACATGGGGGTCACAGAAGGATAACTGGGAGACTTTTACTAGCAGACCAGTGATGAGAGGAAAGGCCAAAGCGAAGCAGGCAGTGACCAGGAGGAAGCAAGTCTTCAGGTTCATGATGGTCGGGTAGTATAGAGGCTTGCAAATGGCCACATACCGATCCAGAGACATCATTGCTATGAGGAAGAATCCTGCTGCTCCCAGAAATAAAGAGACAAAGGCTTGTATGAAACAGGCAAGAAAGGAAATGGTTTGCTGAGAGAAAGATGACAAGCAACTTAGGAATAACAGCACTTACGAAATAACACTCGAAGAAGGAGAAAATGCTGAGGAACAAGTACATAGGTGTGTGGAGCCTGGAGTCAGTACAGGTGATGGTGACTATGACCACATTGCCTGCAATGGAGGCCAGGTATGCCAGCAGGTGCACCAGGAAGAGGACCTTTCCCAGGTGCTGGATGGCAGGAAAACCCTCCAAGGTGAATTCTTAGACAGTTGTCCCATTCCCCATTTCCATGGGCATCTCTTTCCAGAATCATCAATGCTGTTCTAACCTACAATAAAGACATCAACAAGCACAAAGTTCTCAGAGGAGCAGGATTAAGTTATTTGTCCATGAAGGTGACTAGGCCAATAGCTAATTGGTTTAGCCAGCAGATTCTTTAAACAGTAGGACCTGAGCTCAGTATTAGTTCAATACTGAGTTCTAACTCCTGAGAGATGGTTCTTTTTTTTTTTAAGATTTTATTTTTTCTATTTGACAGTGATCACAAGTAGGCAGAGAGACAGGCAGAGAGAGGGGGAAGCAGGCTCCCCGCCGAGCAGAGAGCCTGATGCGGGGCTCGATCCTAGGACCCGGAGAGCATGACCTGAGCCTAAAGCAGAGGCTTTAACCCACTGAGCCACCCAGGTGCCCCAAGATGGGTCATTTTTAGAAAGGTAGTTAACCTTTGTGAACTTTGCTTTCACTCTCTGTAGAATGTAGATGATAGGATCTTTCCATTCATGTTCTTGTGAGAAGCACATAACTCACTTGTTATATGATGCCAATGTTTCTTTGTTCCTCAAATTTTAGTTGTAATATTATGATCATTAACATAGTGTAATAGAGCATCAATAGGCAGAGTTATTGACATTGTCATAGTTATAATGCATGGTAGTTATTTATTCATTTTATTATTTTTTATTAAAAATTTATTTATTTAAGAGAGAGAGAGTGAGAGAGAGAAAACACAAGAGCAGGGAGGGTCAAAGGGATAAGCAGATGCCCTGCTGAGCAAGGAACCCAATGGAGGACTCCATTCCAGGACCGTGGGATCATGACCTGAGCTGAATGTAGACACTTAATCATCTGAGCCACCCAGGTGCCCAACATTTTTTAAATAATATTAATTTGTAAGTAAACATAATAATAATATTAGTGATATTGCCCTTGAATATTTAAAAATATGCAACACATTTTGTGGTCCAAGTTTTCATCATCATCATCATCATCATATGTTCAAGATTTATGTTTTCTATGCTGGTCACTGAAACTATTATTTCTATTACTCTTCACAATAACCATGAACCCCTTCTTCTACAGAAGCAGAAAGTGAGGCTTAGAGAGTTCCAGAGAGCTTAGGTCACATAGTTGGGACTTTAGGCAGAATGCCAGAATCTGGAGTACCTGCTATTTCCAAATGCAGTGACAGAATG
The DNA here is from genome assembly GCF_964662115.1 of Mustela nivalis. Classification (NCBI taxonomy): domain Eukaryota; kingdom Metazoa; phylum Chordata; class Mammalia; order Carnivora; family Mustelidae; genus Mustela; species Mustela nivalis. Next base: position 148,608,741 of record NC_139021.1, read on the forward strand.
TTTTAAAACAGGAACAAATCTATTGTTGATGCTCTTTCAACCTTAAGTTGAAAGATTAGCTTTATTAATCTTAATTATATCTATCCTTAGGTAGTATCTCTGATGTGTTATTGACCTATGAAATAACATAGTGCTTAGAGAAGATCTCTTTTAGCAGAAGCATTTTAAAGAAGAGACTGGAGACCAGAGAAATTAGGAGTTTGCTCAACAATGTGAGGTAAATTGTAAAATTAGTTTCCACCCACCCCGGCCCTGAGGGTTCCTGCTGTCCCGTGATGGAGGTGGGAGCGACAGTAGTTTAGGGAGGTATGCTGGGCACCTGACACTCATGCACCCACCCTTACGTCCAAGCTCAGTGAACATTCTTCCTTCTCCAGTCCTCTCAATCAGTAATTTGTCTCAGGATGGTGTTTGACTCTAGCATATCAAAACAGGCTAAAGGTCGGCAGTGTAAAAGTGTCACTCTCACTAATGCACTGTGGGCAAAGTCCTCTGAAGGTCAGTTCATGAAATCGAACAGCTCACTGCAGTGAAACAGCCTAAAGGAGCCTCTCCTTCTGTTCCTGTTGACCCCAGTAAATTCACTAAGTCACCAGGGTCCCTGAGACCAGGCATAACCAGAGGTCACCTCATGAGGGGGCAGGGCTACCTCCTCTTGCAGCTATTGTCTTCCAAGAAATCAAGAGTTTGCTGTGGGCTGAGGGGAAAGGAGAGGAGAAGGAAACTCAGTTGTCACAGTCTGTTGTCCCAGAGTGGGGTGAATATGCATCCCATGCTGCTGGTGTTTGGAATGACTGTGTGTCCATAGCCCAGAACATTTCACAGCACAAGCCTACATGGTAGCCTGGACCACTGAAACTTCACAAAGGAGCAGACAGACTAAACCAACATTTCACTGCCCTCAATTCTGGGCTAGAGCTGGACTCCCAGACTACTTATGGTTCGGATGAAAGGTCTGGCTCTGCCTCCCCCAGTGGGTAGAAGCCCACTTACCATGCAACTTTTCTGTCACTTTCTATGTTGTCATCTCCTATAGCAGCTACTGGGAGCGGCACCTTCTAAGTTTTGCCTTGGGTGCTGCTGAGACAAGGATCCTTCTGTGGCAGTGCTTCATGCTACAGCTGCACCTGCTCCAAGACCTTCTCTTACACCATGCTCCTCCATCATATCCTCATCTTTCCGTGTGGAGAAGCATCCTTGCTTTACTGTGTCGACACTGAGGTGCTGACAGGAAAGCTTGAATCCTATGATATTTTTGCCACAGCATTGCTTGGTCACCAAGAAGGATGGACCCAGCCAGGGAGCAGAGAGTGCAGGCCCTTAAACCTTATTAGATGCTGAAGAGACAGAGGCAGAAAGTAAAGGCATGGCTGGTGCCTGGGAACACCTAATTAATTAGCCAATGTTGAGAACAAGAATTACTGGGGCAACCCTTTATTTACCTTCCCATCGTTGTTGGTGATGCTGACTGCCAGAATCTGCACTGTTCTCTGCCAAGACTTTTGAAGGAAATTATATGACAATTTCCCAAGGGTTTTTAAAATCCCAAGGTGAATATTACTAATACTTTGTGGTAGAAGTCCAGACTACAGTTTTCTACTGTGATGTATGCCCTGAAGCCAGAGCATAGGTGTTCAAAGAACAGTCTTTATGGTGAGAAACAGTAGGATCACACCCTGCCTTTCATGAGGCTTTTGGGAAGATACTGTGGAACGCCACCTTTCTTAGTCAATCATTCTTCATGCTTCTACCAGTGTTATGATTCTTTTCATTGCATATTCTCATTTGAAGAATACTTTCATTGTGCTCCCCATATCCTTGAAAAATGAAAGCACACATTTTTTCCTCTTCAGGGAAGAAAAAGGTATTCTGGGTGGTTCCTGTAACATCTCTAATCTGTCAGGCTCTCTCTTTTTAAACATATCTGGGATGTGGTGGAGGTATCAGTTAAGTGTCTAACTCTTGGTTTTGGCTCAGGTCATAATCTCATGGGTAGAAGATTCGAGCCCTGCATCTAGCTCCACGCTAAGTAGGGAGTCTGAAGATTCTCTTCCTCTGCCTCTCCCCCTAGTGGTGTGCTTCTTCTCTCTCTCTCAAAGTAAATAAATAAATCTTTTAAAAATGTATCTGGGATGTGGATCCCCAGATTCTTTCTAGATGCAGAACTGGAAGAGATGTAAGCCTGAGAGTGGAGAAGAAATATCCATATCAACTTTTGGATTGGATATCTGCTTCTTCTCCTGGGTGTCTCAGCTAGACAGTTGCAATAGTGACCCATTTTTCTGTGGCCTCTGGTTTCCCATCCCAAGCCAGATAAGGGGACTAAACTCACAAAGTGTATTTGCTGGCAACCCTGGGGCATCTGATAGCTGTTTGGAAATCCATGGTTATTTTATCAGTTGGAAGTGAAGGAAAATAAAGAATAATGGGAAAAGAGTTACAGAAGTTAGGGCAAAGTGAGACTATATATTTTAATGCTAAGGTAAAGCCTTACTTTTTTTTTTTTTTTTTTTTTAAAGATTTTTTATTTATTTATTTGTCAGAGAGAGAGCGAGCGAGAGCGAGCACAGGCAGACAGAGTGGAAGGCAGAGTCAGAGGGAGAAGCAGGCTCCCTGCGGAGCAAGGAGCCCGATGTGGGACTCGATCCCAGGACGCTGGGATCATGACCTGAGCCGAAGGCAGCTGCTTAACCAACTGAGCCACCCAGGCGTCCCGGTAAAGCCTTACTTATATGGGATTTTAATTTCATTCAGTGCCAGCTTCATGGTGCAGAAATACCTATCACACCTGAGAAAGTCCCATTGCCAACATGATGGTGGGAAGGCAGAAGGTGAGAGCCTGGTCTGTAGTTTGATGGAAAGGCTTACAAAGTGGACAAAGAAATGGACTGAACTGACTCTACATTGCATCTAGCATAAGAGGTGGTGAACTGATATCAAGAAATGTTTCAAATTGTCCTTAGTCTAGTTTCTCTTTTCTGAGTAGTGTGCTCATGGCTGTCCAACACCCAACATTTTTTTATGTTTTAAATGATAACCTTATGATCTCATTTATCTTGGCTATTTTTCAGCATTTCTTTGCTTTAAGTATTTATCCAGTTAGAGTAAGTGAAGGAATAGTTCTTAAGGTTGTTATTTCTGGTTATCAAACTATGGAGGGATAAAGCAAATATAAGCTTGTGGATTTTCCTTTGCAAAATATTGTTATGTTTATCATTCTGTTCCTTGGCCACTCTTGAAAAATCAGGCTACACCTTTACCTGGGATGTAGATAGTAGGAATATTTTGTCTTATAGTTATCTGGTGAATATGGTCTATTCCTAGAACGGCTCCAATTTCTAATATTGTATCCCTAAGAAAGAAGGCTAAGTTAAGGCCTGAGGAAAGGTAAATCCTTTCAGAGATCACACGTATACTAAATATCATTTATGATATTGTAGGAGGGGATATAGGGGATGCTAATTTGAAGAGGAATTGGGGGATGGAGAGAAGCACTCAGGCATTGGGTGGAGCTGTTGGGTAACTAGTAATACTTTAAGAACCACTGTCCCTCATGGAATTTCCATAAAAGTAAGGCAACAATGGCAACCAAGATCCAGAACACATCTGTTCTGGTCTAGAAGTTCATTAATATCACACCAATATCCATCTGTCCATGTGAGGAAAAGCATAGGAATGTTAGTAGCTTCCAACTTTGGATGAGGAGAAGCTGAAGGCATAGGGTAATTTATTTTTTTGGGTGTCTTTGTATCTTTTTTATTCTTGCATTGAAAAAAGAAACCTTTTCTGTGTATATACACACACACACACGTTTTATATATATTATTATATATAATATATATTATATATAATATAATATATATTATATTATATATAATATAATAAATATATTATATATTATATATAATATAAATATAAAGGTGATATATATCACCTTTTGTGATATATATCACATCTTATATATATTGACCCACTGATGGACAGTTGAACTGTTTCCATAATTTGCATATTGTAAATAATACTGCATGTACTCCATAATTTGGATATTGTAAATAATACTGCATGTAAATAATACTGCATGTATTGAATTAGTAGTTTTGTATTCTTTTTGTAGATACCTAGTAGTGCAATTGCTGGATAATAGGGTAGTCTATTTTTCACTTTTTGAGTAAATTCCATACTGTTTTCCAGAGTGGCTGAACCAGTTTGTATTCCCTGAAACGGTGTAAGAAGATTGCCTTTTCTCCACTTCCTCACCAATGCCTGTTGTTTCCTGTATTGTTGATTTTAGCTATTCTGACTGGCATAAGGGTTTATGCCATTGTAGTTTTGATTTTTATTTGATGATGAGGGATGTTGAACATCTTGTGTCTCTTGGTCATCTGTGTGTCTTCTTTGGAGAAATGGCTATTCATATCTTCTGCCCATTTGTTAATTAGATTTTTCATTTTTTGATTGTTGAGTTTTATGTTTTGTATATTTTGGATACTAACCCATTATCGTATATATGGACGTATAGTTGTGGGTTCACTTCTGGGTTTTCTATTCTGTTCTGTTCATCTATGTGTTTGTTTTTGTGTCATTACCAAATGATCACTATAGCTTTGCAATATAACTTGAAGTCTGGAATTGTGATGCCTCCAGCTTTGCTTTTTTTTTTCATGACTGCTTTGGCTATTTGGGACCTTTTGTGGTTCCATACATGTTTTAGGATAGTTTGTTCTTCTAGCTCTTTGAAAAATACCGTTGGTGTTTTGGTAGGGATTGTATTAAATGTGTAGATTCTTTGGGTAATATAGACATTTTAACAATATTTGTTCTTCCAATCCTTGAGCATAGAATGTCTTTTCATTTGTTTATGTCATCTTCAGTTTCTTTCTTCAGTATTTTATAGTTTTAAGAGTATAGGTTTTTAATCTCTGTGGTTAGGTTTACTCCAGGGCCTGCTCTTGTTTTTTGGTGCAGTTTTAAATAGATTGATTCCTTAATTTCTCTTTTTGCTGCTTCATTATTGGTATATAGAGATGCAATGGATTTCTGAACATTAATTTTGTATACTGTGACTAAGAATTTGTGTATCAGTTCTAGCAATTTTTTGGTGGAGCCTTTCCTGTTTTCTGTATAGAGTGTAAGTCATATGTAAATAGTCAAAGTTTGACTTCTTCCTTGCCAATTTGGAAAACTTTGGGGTTTTTTTTGTCATATGATTGCTGTGACTAGGACTTCCAGTACTATGTTAAATAATAGTGGTGAGTGTGCACATCCATCTCTTGTACCTGACCATAGAGGTAAGTTCTTTTTCCCCCCAATGATGATGATAATAACTGTGGGTTTTTCATATATGACCTTTATTATATAGGGGTATGTTCCCTCTAAACTTACTTTGTTGAGGGTTTTTGTTCAGGAATGGATGCTCTAATTTGTCAAATGATTTTTCTGCATCTATTGAAAGGATCATATAGTTCTTATCCATTTTTAATTAATATGTTGTATCACATTGACTGATTTGTGGATCAATCCCCTCCGCTCACTTTCCTCTCACTCTATTCCCTCACTTTCAATCTGCAGGTGTGTTTAGGTCTAAATGGAGTCTCTTGTAGGCAGCAGATAGATAGGTTTTGCTTTTTTGTCCATTCTGACACCCTATGCCTTTTGATTGGAGCGTATAGTTGATTTACATTCTGAGCAATTAAAGATAGATATGTATTTAATGACATTTCATTACTTGTTATCATTGTTTCTGGAGATCCTTTCTTGTCTTTTTCAATTTTAGTCTTTCATTATGCTTTTAAGAGTCCCCTTTAATATTTCTTGCAGGGCTGATTTAGTGGTCACAAACTCCTGTAGTTTTGGTTTGTCTGGGAAATTCTCTATCTTTCTTTGTTTTCTGAATGACAGTCTTGCCTTGCTGGATAAAGTATTCTTGGCTTCTTTTTCTCATTTAGCAATTGAGCCACTTTCTTTTGACTTGCCAAGTTTCTGTTGAAAAATCTGCAGGTAGACTTATGGGTCTTCCCTTGAGAGTTAAGGACTTCTTTTGTGTTTTTGCTTTTAAGATTTTTTTACTTTATCACTGTAGTTTTCAAATTTAATTATATGTCTTGATGTTGGCCTGCTCTTGTGATTTTTTTTTAAACTGAGGTTTTTTTTGTTTTTGTTTTTTAAGATTTTATTTATTTATTTGACAGAGAGAGATCACAAGTAGGCAGAGAGGCAGGCAGGAGGAAGCAGGCTCCCCGCTGAGCAGAGAGCCCGATGCGGGACTCGATCCGGGGACGCGAGATCATGACCTGAGCTGAAGGCAGCAGCTTAACCCACTGAGCCACCCAGGCGCCCCTGCTCTTGTGATTTTGTTATGAGTTCTTTGTGTCTCCTAGGACTGGGTGTCTCTTCTCCCAGATTAGGGAACTTTTCAGCTGTCATTTCTTTAAATAATTATCCCCCCCCCCACCACCACACTGCTTCTGGGAACCTACATTATGACTATTGTTACCTTTTCACAGAGTTCCCTATGTCTATTCTGGTGTTTTATAATTCTTTTTTCTCTCTTTTATTCAGCTTTTTAATTTTCTATTATTTTTTCTTCATTTTTTAAAGATTTTTTAAAATTTATTTGACAGAGAGATCATAAGTAGGCAGAGAGGCAGGCAGAGAGAGAGAGAGAGAAGCAGGCTCCCCACTGAGCAAAGAGCCCAATGCGGGCCTGATCCCAGAACCCTGAGATCATGACTTGAGCTGAAGGCAGAGGCTTTAACCCACTGAGCCACCCAGGTGCTCCATAGACGCTTTTGATCTTGATGAAGTCCTAATTCATTTTTGCTTTTGTTTCCCTTGTCTTTAGAGACATGTCTAGGAAGAAGTTCCTGTGGCTGAGGTTCAGAGGGGTTGCCACCTGTGCTCTCCTCTCGGATTTTGATGGATTCCTGTCTCACATTTAGGTTTTATTTGTCTAATTTGAGTGTATCTTTGTGTATTGTGTAAGAAATGGTCTGGTTTCATTCTTCTGGATGTGTCTATCCAATTTTCCCAACACCATTTATTGAAGAAATTGCCCCCCTCCCCATTTGGATATTCTTTCCTGCTTTGTTGAAGACTGGTTGGCCATAGAGTTGAGGGGCCATTTTGGGGTTCTCTATTGTGTTTCATTGATCTATGTTTCTGCTTTTGTGCCATATCAATCTGTCTCGATGATTACAGCTCTGTAATATAACTTGAAGTATGGCATTGTGATATCACCAGCTTTTGGTTTTCTTTTCCAACATTCCTCTGGCTATTTAGCTTCTTTTCCGGTTCCATAACAATTTGGGGATTATTTGTTCCAGCTCTGTGAAAAATGTTATTTTGATAGGGAAATGGTATTTTGATAGGGATTCCATTACATGTGTCAGTTGCTCTGGGTAGCATAGACATATTAACACTATTTATTCTTGCAATCCATGAGCATGGAATGTTTTTCCATTTCTTTGTGCCTTCTCCCTTTCTTTCATAAGTGTTTCATAGTTTGTAGAAAGGAGATCCTTTACCTCTTTGGTTGGGTTTATTCCTAGGTATCTTACGGGTTTTGGTATAATTGTAAATGGGATCAGTTCTTTAATTTCACTTTATTCTGTCTCATTGTTCATGTATAGTAATGGAACTGATTTCCGTGTATTGATTTTATAACCTTTCACATTGTTAAATTAACAAATTACTAGAAAAGTAATTTGCAGGTGGAGTCTTGGGTTGTCTACATTTAATATCATGTCATTTGCAAAGAGTGAGAGTTTGATTTTGGTGCCAATTTGAAACCCATTTATTTTTGTTGTCAGACTGTGGAGGCTAGGACTTCTAGTACTATGTTGAATAGCAGTGGTGAAAGTGGTCACATGTCATGTTCTTGATCTTAGGAGAGGGAAAAGCTTTCAGTTTTTTTCCCCATTAAGAAAAATATTCACTATGGGATTTTTGTAGATGACTTTTATGATATTGAGTTATGTTCCCTCTATCCCTATACTGTGGAGAGTTTTAATCAAGAAGGTATGTTGTATTTTGTCAAATGCCTATTCTGCATCAATTGAGAGGATCATATGGTTCTTATCCTTTCTTTTACTAATGTGATTGATCTATCATGTTAATTTATTTGTGAATGTTGACCCACCTTACATCCCAGGAATAAATTGGTCTGTAATTCTCCTTTTTGGTGGGGTCTTGTTTGGCCCTGGGATCAAGGTAATGTTGGCCTCATAGAATGAATTTGAAAGTTTTCCTTTCATTTCTATTTTTTTGAAACAGCTTCTGAAGGATTGGTATTATTTCTTCTTCAAATGTTTAGTAGAATTCCCCTGGGAAGCTATCTGGCCCAACTCTTGTGTGTTGGGAGATTTTTGATTACTGCATCAATTTCCTTGCTGATTATGGGTCTGTTCAGGTTTTCTAGTTCTTCCTGTTTCTATTTTGGTAGTTTGTTTGTTTGCTTGGAATGCATCCATTTCTTTCAGATTCCCTAATTTTTTTGGCATGTAGTTGCTGATGATATGTTCTTAGAATTGTATTTCCTTGGTGTTGGTCATGATCTCTCTTCTTTCTTTCTATGAGTTCATTAATCTTAATCCTTTCTCTTTTCTTTTTGGTAAATGTAGCTAGGGGTTTATTGATCTTAATTAGTTCTTTCAAAGAACTAGTTTCTAGTTTCATTGATTAGTTCTACTGTTCTGCTTTCTATTTCATTGATTTCTATTCTAATCTTTATTATTTCTCGTCTTCTGGATTGAGGCTTTATTTGCTGTTCTTTCTCTAGCTCTTTTAGGTTGTAGTTCAATTTCTATATTTGGGACTTTTCTAATTTTTTGAGAAAGGCTTATATTGCTATGTACTTTCCTCTCAGGACTGCCTTTGCTGTATCCCAAAGGTTTTGAACAATTGCGTTTTCTCTTTCACTTGTTTCCATCATTTTAAAAAATATTTTATTTATTTATTTGACAGAGAGATCACAAGTAGGCAGAGAGGCAGGCAGAGAGAGAGGAGGAAGCAGGCTCCCTGCTGAACAGAGAGCCTGATTTGGGGCTCATTCCCAGGACCCTGGGATCATGATCTGAGCCGAAGGCAGAGGCTTTAAAACCCACTGAGCCACCTAGGTGCCCCTCCATTTTTTTTTTTTAAATCCTCTTTAATTTCTTGGTCAACCCATTCATTTTTAGTAGGATCCTCTTTATCCTGAAAAGTGTTTGAGTTCCTTCCAACTTTCCTCTTGTGATTGAATTCAAGCTTCAAACATTGTGGTCTGAAAATATTCAGGGAATAATCCCAATGTTTTGTCTTGGTTAAGACCTGATTTGTAGCCCAGTATAAGAACTATTCTAGAGAATGTTCCATGTGCAGTCAGGAAAAATATGTATTCTGTTGCTTTAGAGTGGAATGCTTTGTATATATCTGTGAAGTCAATCTGGTCCAGTATGTCATTCAAAGTGCTAGTTCCCTTGTTGATTGTTTTACTTAGATGATCTGTCCATTGCTGTGAGTGGGGCATTGAAGTCCCATACTATTATCTTTAATTATAAATGTGTTTCTTTAACTTGTTTATTAATTGGTTAGTATAATTTCCTGCTCCCAAGATAGGATCATAAATATTTATAACTGTTAGATCTTCTTGTTGGATAGAACTTTTAAGTATCATATACTATCTCTCTTCATCCCTTACCACAGTCTTTGGCTTAAATTCTAATTTGTCTGATATGAGGACCCCAGCTTTCTTTTGAGGTCCAATAGTGTGATAAATGGCTTTCTATCTCCTCCATTTCAATCTGGAGGTGTCTTTAGGTCTAAAATGTGTCTCTTGTAGATAGCATATGGAAGGGTCTTGCTTTTTTAAAAAATTTATTTAATTATCTTTTAAATTTCTTTTAAGTGACCACAATTCATTATTTCTGTACCATACCCAGTGTTCCATGCAATATGTGATCTCCATAATACCCACCACCAGGCTCACCCAACCTTGCACTCCCTACCCCTCCAAAACCCTCAGATTGTATTTCAGAGTCACTAGTCTCTCGTGATTCATCTTCTCCTCCAATTTCCCCTAAACCCTTCTCCTCTTCTCCCCATGTCCTTTGTGTTATTTCTTATCCTCCACAAATAAGTGAAACCATATGATAATTGAATCTTTCTGCTTGATTTATTTCACTCAGCATAATCTCTTCCAGTCCTGTCCATGTTGATACAAAACTTGGGTATTCATCCTTTCTGATGGAGGCATAAGACCCCATAGTATATATGGACCACATCTTCCTTATCCATTTATCCGTTGAAGGGCATCTTGGTTCTTTCCACAGTTTGGCAACTGTGGCCATTGTTGCTATGAACATTGGGGTACAGATGGCCCTTCTTTTCACTACATCTGTATCTTTGAGGTAAATACCTAGTAGTGAAATTGCAGGTTCATAGGGAAGCTCTATTTTTAATTTCTTAAGGAGCCTGTTGTAGTGATTCTCAAGTGTCTTTGCCCCAGGCGGAATTAATCTCCACACTGTTTTCCAAAGTGGCTGCACCAACTTGCATTCCCACCAACAGTGTAAGAGAATCCCCCTTTCTCCACATCCTCTGCAACACATGTTATTTACTGTCTTGTTATTTTGGCCACTCTAACTGGTGTAATGTGGTATCTAAATGTGGTTTTGATTTGAATCTCCCTGATGGGTAGTAATGATGAATATTTTCATGTGTCTGATAGCCATTTGTATGTCTTCTTTGGAGAAGTGTCTGTTCATGTCTTCTGCCCATTTTTTGACATAATTATCTGTATCATTTGTGTTGAGTTTGAGGAATTCTTTATTTATCCTGGATATCAACCTTTTGTACGTACTGTCATTTATAAATATCTTGTCCCATTCTGTGGGTTGACTCTATTTTTTGTTTACTGTTTCCTTTGTTGTGCAGAAGCTTTTGAGCTTGATGAAGTCCCAAAAATTCAGTTTCACTTTGTTTCCTTTGCCTTTGGGCACATATTTTGAAAGAAGTTGCTGTGGCCGATTACAAAGAGGTTACTTCCTATGTTCTCCTCTATAATTCTAATGGATTCATGCCTCACATTGAGGTCTTTTATCCATTCAAAGTTTTTCTTTGTGTATGGTGTAAGAGAATGGTTGAGTTTCATTCTTCTACATGTAACTGTCCAATTTTCCCAGTACCATTTATTGAAGATACTGTATTTTTCCCACTGTATATTTTTTCCTTCTTTGTTGAAGGTTATTTGTTGAGTCCATATCTGTGCTCTGTACTCTGTTCCACTGGTCTATGTGTCTGCTTTTATGCCAGTACCATGCTGTCTTGGTGATCACAGGTATGTAGTAAAGCTTGAAATCAGACAACATGTTGCCCCCGGTTTTGTTTTTCTTTTCAAGATTTCCTTAGCATTTCAGGGGCTCTTCTGATTCCATACAAATTTTAAGATTGTTTCCTCCAGCTCTTTGAAAAATGCCAGTGAAATTTTGATCAGAATGGCATTGAAAGTATAGGCAGTATAGACATTTTTTAAATTAATTTTTTTCAGTGTAACAGTATTTATTGTTTTTGCACCACACCCAGTGCTCCATGCAATCCATGCCCTCTCTAATACCCACCACCTGGTTCCCCCAACCTCCCACCACCTACTCCTTCAAAACTCTCAGATTGTTTTTCAGAGTCCATAGTCTCTCATGGTTCACCTCCCCTTCCAATTTCCCTCAACTCCCTTCTCCTCTCCATCTCTCCTTGTCCTCCATGCTATTTGTTATGCTCCACAAATAAGTGAAACCATATGATAATTGACTCTCTCTGCTTGACTTATTTCACTCAGCATAATCTCTTCCAGTCCCGTTCATGTTGATGCAAAAGTTGGGTATTCATCCTTTCTGATGGAGGCTAATACTCCATAGTGTATATGGATCACATCTTTATCCATTCGTCCTTTGAGGGGCATCTTGGTTCTTTCCACAGTTTGGCAACCGTGGTCATTACGGCTATAAACATTGGGGTACAGATGGCCCTTCTTTTCACTAAATACCCAATGGTGCAATTGCAGGGTCATAGGGAAGTTCTATTTTTAATTTCTTGAGGAATCTCCACACTGTTTTCCAAAGTGGCTGCACCAACTTACATTCCTACCAACAGTGTAGGAGGGTTCCCCTTTCTCCACATCCTCTACAACACATGTTGTTTCCTGTCTTGTTAATTTTGGCCATTCTAACTGGTGTAAGGTGGTGTCTCAATGTGGTTTAATTTGAATCTCCCTGATGGCTAGTGATGATGAACATTTTTTCATGTGTCTGATAGCCATTTGTATGTCTTCATTGGAGAAGTGTCTGTTCATATCTTCTGCCAATTTTTTTATATGATTGTCTGTTTTGTGTATGTTGAGTTTGAGGAGTTCTTTATAGATCCTGGATATCAACCTTTTGTCTGTACTGTCATTTGCAAATATCTTCTCCCATTCTGTGGGTTGTCTCTTTGTTTTGTTGACTGTTTCCTTTGCTGTGCAGAAGCTTTTGATCTTGATGAAGTCCCAAAAGTTCATCTTCACTTTTGTTTCCTTTGCCTTTGGAGACATATCTTGAAAGAAGTTGCTGTGGCTGATATCGAAGAGATTACTGCCTATATTCTCCTCTAGGGTTCTGTTGGATTCCTGTCTCATGTTGAGGTCTTTTATCCATTTCGAGTTTATCTTTGTGTACAGTGTAAGAGAATGGTCGAGTTTCATTCTTCTACATAGAGCTGTCCAGTTTTCCCAGCCTCATTTATTGAAGAGACTGCCTTTTTCCCACTGTATATTTTTTCCTGCTTTGTCGAAGATAATTTGACCATAGAGTTGAGGGTCCATATCTGGGCTCTCTACTCTGTTCCACTGGTCTCTGTGTCTGTTTTTATGCCAGTACCATGCTGTCTTGGTGATCACAGCTTTGTAGTAAAGCTTGAAATCAGGTAACGTGATGCCCCCAGTTTTATTTTTGTTTTTCAACATTTCCTTAGTGATTCGGGGATCTCTTCTGATTCCATACAAATTTTTGGATTATTTGCTCCAGCTCTTTGAAAAATACTGGGGGAATTTTGATCAGAATGGCATTAAAAGTATAGATTGCTCTAGGCAGTATAGACATTTTAACAATGTTTATTCTTCCAATCCAAGAGCATGGAATGGTCTTCCAACTTTTTGTGTCTTCTTCAATTTCTTTCATGAGTGTTCTGTAGTTCCTCGATTACAGATCCTTTACCTCTTTGGTTAGGTTTATTCCCAGGTATCTTATGGTTCTTGGTGTTATAGTAAATGGAATCAATTCTCTAATTTCCCTTTCTGTATTTTCATTGTTAGTGTATAAGAAAGCCACTGATTTCTGTACATTGACTTTGTATCCTGCCACGTTGCTGAATTGTTTTATGAGTTCTAGTAATTTGGGGGTGAAGTCTTTTGGGTTTTCCATATAAAGAATCATGTCATCTGTGAAGAGAGAGAGTTTGACTTCATTGCCAATTTGAATACCTTTTCTTTCTGTTATTGTCTGCTTGCTGTTACTAGGACTTCTAATACTATGGTATTGTTCAATACTATTAGAAGTATTAGAAGTATTTAATGTGTTGTTGGATCCTATCAGCTAGGGTCTTGGTGAGAATCTTAGCATCCATATTAATCAGTGATATTGGTCTGAAATTCTCCTTTTTGGTGGGGGTCTTTTCCTGGTTTGGGGATCAGGGTAATGCTGGCTTCATAAAAAGAGTCTGGAAGTTTTCCATCTGCTTCAATTTTTTGAAACAGCTTCAGGAGAATAGGTGTTATTTCTTCTTTCAAAGTTTGGTAGAATTCCCCAGGGAATCCATCAGATCCTAGGCTCTTGTTTTGGGGGAGGTTTTTGATCATTGCTTCAATCTCATTATTAGATATCAGTCTGTCTATTCAGGATGTCAATTTCTTCCTCATTCAAATTTGGGAGCTTATAGTTTTCCAGGGATGCATCCATTTTGTCTAGGTTGCTTAGCTTATTGGCATATAATTGTTGATAATAACTTCTGATGATTGTTTCTATTTCCTTGGTGTTAGTTGTGATCTCTCCCTTTTCATTCATAATTTTATTAATTTGGGCCTTCTCTTTTTTCTTTTGGATTAGTTTGGTCAGTGAGTTCTTGATCTTATTGTTTCTTTCAAAAAACCAGCTTCTAGTTTCACTGATGTGTTCTACTGTATCTCTAGTTTCTATCTCATTGATCTCTGCTCTAACCTTGATTATTTACCTTCTTTTTTAAAAATATTATTTATTTATTTGACAGACAGAGATTACAAGTAGGCAGAGAAGCAGGCAGATAGAGAGTGGGGGAAGCAGGCTCCCTGTTGAGCAGAGAGCCGGATGTGGGGCTTGATCCCAGGACCCTGGGATCATGACCTAAGCCTATGGCAGAGGCCACCCAGGTGCCCCATTGATTATTTACCTTCCTGTATGTGGAATTGGCTTAATTTTTTGTTGCTTCCCCAGTTCTTTAAGGTATGAAGACAGCTGGTGTATTCTGGATTTTTCAATTATTTTGAGGGAGAATTGGATGGCTATGTATTTCCCCCTTGGGACTGCCTTTGCTGTATCCCATAGGTTTCCTGGTTGGTCCAAGCATTCTTAAGCAAGGTGGTATTTAGCTTCCAGGTTTTTGAATTCCTTCCAAACTTTTCCTTGTCATTGAGCTCCAGTTTCAAAGCATTGTGATATGAGAGTATGCAGGGAATGATCTCAACCTTTTGGTATCAGTTGAGCCCTGATTTGTGACCCAGTATGTGGTCTATTCTGGAGAAGTTTCCCTGTGCACTCAAGAAGAATGGGTATTCTGTTGTTTTAGGGTGCAATGTTCTGTATATATCTATGAGGTCCATCTGGTCCAATGTGTCATTCAATACTCTTGTTTCTTTATCGATTTTCTGCTTCGATGATCTGTCTATTACTGAGATTGGCATGTGAAGATCTCCAACGATTAATGTATTCATATCAATATGACTCTTTATTTTGATTAACAGTTTTCTTATGTAATTGACCACTCCCATATTTGCGACATAAATATTTACAATTGTTATATTTTCTTGATGGATAGTCCCTTTAAGAATGATGTAGTGTCTTTCTGTATCTCTGACTACAGTCCTTAGTTTAAAATCTAATTTATCTGATATGAGAATTGCTACCCCAGCCTTCTTTTGAGGCCCATTGGCATGAAAGATGCTTCTCCATCCCGTCACCTTCAGTCTGGATGTATCTTTAGGTTCAAAATGGGTCTCTTGTAGACAACATATGAATTTTTATCCAATCTGCAACCCTGTGCCATTTTATGGGCACATCGAGGCATTCACATTGAGAGTGATTATTGAGAGATACGTATTTATTGACATGGTGTTACCTGTGAAGTCTTCATTTCTTTAGATTGTCTCCATATATTTGTGTTCAATGATATTCTTGTTTTTTTTTTTCTCTTTTACAGAACCCTCCTCAATATTTCTTGCAGCGGCAGCTTGGTGGTCACATACTCTTTTAGTCTTTACTGGTCTTGGAAGCTCTTTATATCTCCATCCATTTTGAATGTCAGTCTTGGCTGGATAAAGTATTCTTGGCTGCATGTTCTTCTCACTTAGTGACCTGAATATATCTTGCAGCTTTTTCTGTCTTGCCAGGTTTCTGTGGACAGGTCTGATGTTATTCTGATGGGCTTTCCTCTATATGTGAGGAATCTCTTCCCCCTAGCTGCTTTCAAGAGTTCCTGTCTAAAATTATGATTCATCACTTTCACAATCAGGTGTCCTGAGGTCTTTCTAGATTCTATGATCTTGGGGGCAGGGAGACCTGTCTGCCTTGAATACTTGAACGCTACTTCCATTTGACAAATTGGAAAAATTTTCATGGAGAGTTTGTCCAACTATATCCTCTAGTCTTCTTTCTTTCTCCTCCCCCTCAGGGATTCCAATAATTGTGACGTTGGAACGTTTCATGGCATAATTTATTTCCCTAATTCTATTTTCATGGCTTCTAAGCTGTTTGTTTCAGTCTTCCTCCTGATCCTTTTTTCTATCAGTTTGTCCTCCAGGTCACTAATTTTTTTTTAAGATTTTATTTATTTATTTGACAGACAGAGATCACAAGTAGTATGCAGAGAGGCAGACAGAGAGAGAGGAGGAAGCAGGCTCCCCATGGAGCAGAGAGCCTGATGTGGGGCTTTATCCCAGGACCCTGGGATCATGACCTGGCCGAAGGCAGAGGCCTTTAACCCTCTGAGCCACCCAGGAGCCCCCCGGTCATTAATTTTATCTTCTGCCTCAGTTACCCTAGCTTTTAGAGAATATAGATTAGATTGGAACTCATTGAGAGCATTGTTAACATCATCCCTGGTGGCTTTCACTTCTGCCCTAATCAATTTCATTTTGTCATCAAAGGCTTTCTCCAACCTAGCTGTTGCCTACATAATTGTTAGCCTGGACTCCCTTTCTGATATACTGTTATGTCCATATCTAATAGCCCAGTCTCTGAATTTTTCCTCTGTTGGGCATTCTTCCTCCTGGTGATTTTGGTGAGAGATGGCTGAACAGATGTGTAGGTGAATGCATCAACCATGGTACAGGCAAGGTGCACTCTGGAACGCTTCTGAACAATCAACAGTCCCCACCAAAAGGAACAACAACAACAACAACAACAAAAGTGACAGAGAGAGAGGGAAAAAAATAAAGAAAAAATAAAAGAAATGTCCCAGCCCAAATGGGCTCCAAAGGTAAGATTTATAAAGTATACAAACAAAAACAGACAAACAAAAAGACCGACAAAAATAGATGACAAGAAAAATAAGTAAGTAAATAAATAAATAAAAATAACCCAGCCAAAATGAACCCCAAGTATAAGATTTATTTTTTTAAAGATTTTATTTATTTATTTGACAGATAGATTACAAGTAGGCAGAGAGGCAGGCAGAGAGAGGAAGGGAAGCAGGCTCCCTGCTGAGCAGAGAGCCTGATGCGGAGCTCTATCGCAGGACCCTGGGATCATGATCTGAGCCGAAGGCAGAGGCTTTAACCCACTGAGCCACCCAGGCGCCCCTAAGATTTATATACTACCAAAACAAAAGCAATTACACAGAAGCACTGACAGAAGAAAAAGATGGGAGGGTGGGTATAAATTCTCAGAGTGGGCGAGGAAGATTATTTTGATTCTTCCTGGATGTATCTTGATATCTTTGTTAAACGACTCAACTTTCCTGAGATAAAGGGGAATTAAAACTGGTTTACATATAGGGGTAGCATTGATTGGGGAAAGAGGATTACCTTGAAGCCTATCTCTATATGAATATTAAAAACTAAACTAAACTAAACTAAAATAATAAAAAAATAGAAAATCAAACAAAAACACAGGTATACGTATTAAAAAACTTCAAGTTAAAAGGTTATTATGGAATTTGATGTACTGAACATCTCATTGTAATGGTAAATAGGTTAAAAAGTTATATAAATAAGAAAAGAATGAGCATAGTGTGAAAGAATTAAAAATGAAAGTTGTGTTATGATGTAGTGGTGGTTGTCCTCTTGTTTTTTTTTTGTTGTTGTTGTTGTTTGTTTGTTTTTGGCTGGCTTTTGAAGGGAGAGGCCTGCTGCATTGGTTTTCAGGGAGTCTTGCTAGTCCTTTTATCCCCATCAAGGGGCTGGGCTCTGAGGAAACCAGGTTTTCAGGCTTTTGTTCTCTGGAAGTTTTTTTATTTGTTTGTTTTTTCTCCCTTGGTGGCTTTTGGGCATTCTTTGGAGGTTTAGAGGAAAGCAAACTGCACCCAAATTTCCATCTCAGAGAGAAGTCTCGGTCTGCTCCCCTCTGGGTGTTCCCCCTTTGTCACTATCAGAGCACATCCCTAGTCATGGTCTCTGGGGTCATAGGAACTCCCACTTGTACCCAAAACCACGAGGATCCTCTGGCTGTCTGGGCAGTCCAGACCACCAGAGAGTTTCCAACCAGAGATAGCACACTGAGATTTTCATGCTGGCCAGGGCTGAGAGTGTTCAGAATCTCCCAGTCCTAGAGAGCACCAGCTAGCATCTGCACGGACCTCTCTCAGGGGAGGGT
The DNA here is from genome assembly GCF_964662115.1 of Mustela nivalis. NCBI lineage: Eukaryota > Metazoa > Chordata > Mammalia > Carnivora > Mustelidae > Mustela > Mustela nivalis. The sequence goes on from NC_139021.1 coordinate 148,626,806, forward strand.
GTGGAGTGTGACTCAGACCCTGGTCATCCAGCGCGTGTGCAGGGTGCAAAAAACTGGTTCTAGAGAGCACTAGCTGGCGTGCACACCAGACTCCCTCATGGGCATCGCCACCCAAACACTCTCAGGCATGCTGGAGGCACAGGGACCAAGAACTGGCTTCTTTGCTGCACCATCTGGTTCAGCGCCAGTGGTGGCCATCCTGGGTCCCTGGGCTTAAGTCCCTGTCCCTAACCGCCCAGTTCCACCAATTTCCCTTAAGATCTTTTGCTCTTTTTGAGTGCTTTATAGCACACTCCAAGTTAATGCTGGTCCCCAATCACAGTAAACTCTCATATTGAGGTATTACCTCAATGGGTAATATTTCCAATGGGTCACTTCTGGTGGCTTCTGGTGGTTCCCTCCCCCTTTTGTTTATCTTCCGATATCAGTCTGATGTTCCCACTCCACTTTACCTGTCCACTGGCATCTTCTGCCCCCGTAGAGATCCAAAATGTATAATTCTCTCAGGCTGATTTCATGGATGATCAGAGTTCTTTGGTAGATAATCAATCAGCTCACTTTAGGGGACTGGTTGAAACAGCACCTCTTACTTCTCCACCATCTTGTCTTCTGGATCTTGCTTTTTATCCAATCTGGCACCCTGTGGTTTCTGACTGGAGCAGTTAAGCTATTTATATTCAGAATAACTATTGAAAAATAAGAATTTAGTGCATTGTATTACCGGTAATGTCCTTGTTTCTGTAGATTGTTGTTGCTTCTTTCTGGTCTGTGTTACTTTTGGGCTCTCTCTTTGCTTACAGGATCCTCTTTAATTAGAGATCACAAATTATTTTAGTTTCTATTTGTCCTGGAAGCTCTTTATCTGTCCTTCAATTATGAATGACAGACTTGCTGGAGAGAGTACTCTTGGCTTCGTGTTTTTCTCACTTAGTGCCCTGAATATATTATGCCAACCATTTCTGGCCTGCAAAGTCTCTATGAACAGGTCTGCTGGCTGCCTAATGTGTCTACATCTCTAGGTTAAGAACCTCTTGTCTCAAGCTGGTTTCAGGATTTTCTCTTTATTTCTGAAATTGGCATGCTTCACTTTTTTTGTGTGTTTAAAAATTTATTTCCCTCTTTTTTTCTCTGTTCTCTCTTCCAAATACCCAATAAACAGAATTTTGACATTCTGGACCAAATTATTTTCCCCACAAGTTTTCTACCTTCTTTTCTGTCTGCATTTTGCTTTCTGAAACTTCTCCATAACTCATCTGCCAACAGTCCTGATGATCTCTTTTTTTCAGCTATTGCTGAATTTATACAGTTTTATAAAATGTTGTTATAAAGCTTTTTTTCTTTTGTTTACCTGTTCTTTATTAAGATTTAAGGTGTTTTACTTAAAACAGATGTGTTATGCACATCTGAGGGGCTGGAGCTGGAATAAATAACTTAAGAAAGAGTATCTGGTCAGCCTTGGGTTGCTGGGATTATTCTTTCTCCTTAGAAAATGGTCTGAGTCTGAGAATAATTCTCTTTCTCTCTAGTATGAGATTGATGAATACATATGTAGTTATACTAAGCACCAAGAACAGCATATAAGAGCACACCTAATGCAAAGTATATATATTACATTGTGAGGAGTACTATGACCATTATTTCCTTTCACTAGTCTTAGAGGGAATGCAGACCCAAGAATTGGTACTATGTCCATCCTTTCCTTCTGAACAATAGCATAATATACCTTTATCTATCATTTGAATGATCTAAATGCCTTTTGGTAAGTTATTATTAATTCTGCTGAGCCATGTTTATTGCTGAAGAGAAGTAAAATAAAAAGTGTGTAAATTATTAAATTTAGGAACCTTCAAGCACATGATAGATATCAGAGGGAAGACCAAAAATATCAATTGTCATTCAAATGTGGAAAATTTGGAAGAAGATAGTTATGCACATCAAGGTAAAATGTAGCCTTGAAAAGTAGATTTCTGTTTTGCAGAGGTCGTGTATGGTGGCCAGAGACAAGAACTAGAACTCTGTGAACTGCAATGTGGCCAGAATGAGGACACAGGGTTCTCTAGCCTTGCACTCTAAGGCCATGTGATTTTTTTTTTTTTTATCTTGATGTTTTCATTCTGCAAATTGTTTCCCTCAAAGCCCGGTGGACCTGCTTGTTCTACAGAGTGTAGATGACAGGGTTCAGCAGTGGGGTCACCACCGTGTTCACAATGGCAGCCTCCCTGTTCGAGTCCAGCGTGTTTGTTTGCTTTGGTTTCACATATATAAACACACAGCTGCCATACATCAGAGAGAGGACTATGAGGTGAGAGGAGCAAGTGGAGAAAGCTTTCTTTTTCTCCTTGGCTGAGGGAAGTTGCATGATTGTGATTACTATGTTGCTGTAGGCAATGATAGTTATGATAATGGATGATAATGGATGTTAAAATAATAAACAAATCAAGAATTAAGGCCAACATTTCAACAGACCTGGTGTCAGAACAGGAGAGATGAATCAAGGGGCCAAGTTCACAGAAAAAGTGGGGGATGACATGGGGCCACAGAAGGATAACAGGGAGACTTTTCTAGCAGACCAGTGATGAGAGGGAAGGCCAAAGCGAAGCAGGCAGTGACCAGGAGGAAGAAAATCTTTGGGTTCATGATGGTCGAGTAATGCAGAGGCTTGCAAATGGCCACATACCGATCCAGAGACATCACGGCTATGAGGAAGAAAGCTGCTGCTTCCAGAAATAAAAAGACAAAAGCTTGTATGAAACAGGCAGTAAAGGAAATGGTTTGCCTGCCTAAGAGAAAGATGGCCAGCAACTTAGGAATAACAGCACTTACGACACCACCCTCCACAAAGGAGAAAATGCTGAGGAACAAGTACATAGGTGTGTGGAGCCGGGAGTTGGCACAGGTGATGGTGACTATGATAGCATTACCTGCAGTGGATGCCAGGTATGCCAGCAGGTGCACCAGGAAGAGGACCTTTCCCAGGTGTTGGATGGCAGGAAACCCCTCCAAGGTGAATTCTTGGACAGATGTTCTATTCTCCATTTCTGTGAGCATCTCTTCCCATAGCAGTATCACTGCCGGTCTAACCTACAATAAAGACATTGGGGAGCACAATTGTTTTAGTGGGCATATGATCAGGTTTTTGCCTATCTAAGAAGGTGGTTAGGCTGATAGCAAAGTTGGTTCTAGAGTCAGAAAGGCCAGACTTCAATACTAGTTCATTAATGAGTTCTAACTCCTGAAAGATGAGTCATGTTTGGAAAGGTAGTTAAGCGTTGTGGACTTCCCTTTCAACCTCTGTAGAAAAAAGATGATAGAATCTACCTATTAATATTCTTGTGAGAATTAAGATAAAGAATATAACTCACTTGGCATATGCCAACATTTCCTGTGTTTTCCTCTAGGTCTAATTGTAATCATTATTAACAGAATGTTTAAATAGAACATCATCAGTAAGCAGAGGTATTGACAGTTTCTTAGTTCTATCATTTTATTGTGTTTAATGATATTATCAATTTTCAGTAAACATAACAGTAAGTTTAGTAATATTCCCTTTGAGTATCCCCTTAATAATGTAACACATTCTATGGTCCAAGCTGTCATCATCATGATGTGTTGAGAGCTTGAGCTTATTCTATTCTGGTCACTGAAATTCAGTATTTCTATTACTCACAATAATCAGGAGTTCCTTCTATCGAAGCAGAAACTGAGGCTTAGAGAGTTCCAGACAGCTTAGGTGACATAGCTGACTTTAGCCTGATTGCTAGAACCAGAACCCCTAGAGCTTCCAAGTGCAGTGTCAAAACATTTTTAATTGGACCAAATCTATTGTTGTTGTTCTTTCAACCTTAAAAGAAAGATTCATTTTATTTATATTAATTATTTCTAGCCTTAGGTAGTATTGCTGATGAGTTTTTGACCTGTAGAATGACATGGGGCTTAGGATCTGTGTTAGTACAGGCATTTTACAGAAGAGACTGGAGACCAGAGTTATTGAGGACTGCTCAACAACAGCTAAGCTGTAAATCTGGGACTTACCACTCAGCTTCCAGTTTAATGTTGGCCAGTGATGGAGGTGGGAGTGCTAATACTTCTTGGATTAACCCACTTGAGTGGATACGCTGGGCATCTGACACTCTTACATCAAAGCTCAGTGCTTTTTTTTTTTTTCCCCCCTTCAGTCCTCCCAATCAGTAACTTCTCTCAGGTTGGTTTTGGCTCTAGCATTTCAATACTGGCTAAAGGTTGTGAGGAAAGTGTCTCTCTCATTAACCTGCCATGGATCAGGTCCTTGAAGGGCTGCTCATGAAAGCAAACTGCTCATCTCTGAGTGGTACAGTCTAAAGGAGCCTCTCCTTTTGTTCCTGTTGACCCCAGTAAGCCCACCAATTTACCAGGATGCCTGAGGCCCGGCATGTACAGAAGAGTCACCACGTGGGAGGCAGGGCTTCCTTCCTTCACAGCTATTATCTTCTAAGAAATCAAGAGCTTGCTCTGGGCTGAGGGGAAAGAGAAGGAAACTCATTTGTCACAGCCTGTTGTTCCAGAGTGGGTATGAATATGATCCCATGTTGCCAGTGTTCTGAATGACAAAGCCCTGTTTCAGTAGCCCAGAGGTTTCATAGCACAACAAGTCTACACAGAGGCCTGGGCCACTGAAACCCCAGAAAGAAGCAGACAGATAAAACAATCACATTTCATAGCCCCCAATTCTGGGCTAGAGCTGAACTTCCACTAGTTAGGATTCTGATGAAATGTCTGGTTCTGCTTCCCCCAGTGGGTAGAAGCCCACCTACCATGCCACAACCCTGTCACCTCCTATACTGGTTATACACAGCAGGCAGCTTATAGGTTTAGCCTTGGATGTGGCTGAGACAAGGGTCTTTCTGTGGCAGTGCTCCATGTTATGGGCATACCTGCTCCAAATACCTTCTCTTACACTATGCTCCTCCATTTTATTGTTACCTTTCCTTGTGAGTAGCATCCTTGTTTTATTGCATCAACAGTGAGAAGGTGCTGACGAGCAAATCTGAGGCTCCTGGGTGTTTTCCCAATGAGACTACATAGTCACCAAGTAGGATGGACCCAGCCAGTATGCAGAGAGTACATGCTTTCAAACCTTATTAGATGCTGAAGAGACAGGGGCAGAAAGTAAAGGGGTAGCAGGTGTCCTGGGGGTAATTAATTGGTCACTGTTGAGAACAAATTCCTGGTGATACCCTTATATTTATATTTCCATTGTCTGCGGTGAAGCTGACTCCCAGATGTCTGCATTGTTCTCTGCCAAGATTTTTCAAGGAAATTATATGACAATTTCCCAAGGGTTTCTAAAATCCCAAGTTGAACATTACTACTGATTTGACGTAATAGTTCAAATGACAATTTTCTACATGTGATGTGTGCCCTGAGGCCAGAGTATTGCTAAAATAATAGATTTTTATGGTGAGAAAGAGCTGGATCACACCCTAGCTATCATCAACCTTTTGGGAAGATAATGGGGAAATCCACCTTTCTTGGTCAATCATTCTTCATGCTTCCACCAACATTTTGATTCCTCTTATTGCATATTTTCATCTGTAGAATATTTTTGGTGTGCTCTCCCAGCTCCTTGAAATTGAAAGCAAGCACTTCTTCCTCTTCAGGGAAGAAGGGGGAAGACTAGGTGGTTTCTGTAACATCTCTAACCTGGCAGGCCTCCCTCTCTTTAAAAGAATCTGTGGTATACTTCCTCAGAAGAGGAATATATGTGAGCCTCAGGGTAGAGAAGATGTACCCATAGCAACCACTGGGTTGGAGAGGTGCTTCTTCTCCTGGGTATCTCAGCTGGGCTTCAGTGGCAGGAGTAACCCATTTTTCTGTGGTCTTTGGCTTCCCATTAACCTCAGAGAAGGGAACTAAACTACCAAGGTGAATTTGTAGGCAACCCTGCGGAATATGGTAGCATGTGGAAATTTGTTCTACCTCTCTCTGTCTTCACTAGTATTGATCTTGGTAGGTCAAGGGAAATATAGGAAATTTCACAAGTATTCATGTGGGTTGCACTGTCTCACAAATAGACAAAAACATTTTTATAATGTCTGTCCATCTACACACTCTGTTTTCAATCCAGGCCAAACTTGGACCTCATGGTTATTTTCTCACTTAAAAGCAATGAAAAATGTATATAAAGGGAGGAGAATTATAGAAGCTAGAGCAGCATGAGACTATCCATTTTAATGCTCAGGTAAAGGCTCATTTACATGGGGTTTTAATTTTACTCAATGCCAGCTTTATGGTGCAGAAATACCTGTCACACCTGACTGAGTCCCAATGCCAACATGATGTGGGGATGTGGGAGGAGAGGGTCTGGTATGTGGTTTCATGGAAAGGTTTACAAAGGGAGTACTCAAAGAAATGGGTTGAACTAAGTATATATTGCATATAATAGAAAGGATGGTGAGCTAGCATAAGGAAATGTTTCTGATTGTCCTTGGTCTATAGCTTTTTTCTGGATAGTTGTCTTACTGCTCTCCAGTGATCCTCCTCCCACCTCTCTATGTTGTTTTGATATAGTCCTAATAGTTTACTTACGCTTTTGTTTTACTTGCCTCAGGAGACACATCTAGAAAGAAGCTGCTACAGCCAATGTCTAAGATGTTACTGCCTGGGCTCTCTTGTAGGCTTCTTCTGGTTTCATGTTTCACATTTAGGTCTTTAATCCATTATCAGTTAATTTTTGTGTATGATGTAATAGTGTGGTCCAGTTTCACTGTTTTGCATATAGTTGTCCAGTTTTTCCAACACCATTTGTTGAAGAGACTGTCTTTTTCCCTTTTGATAGTTTTTCCTCCTTTTCAAAATTAATTGACCATATAGTTGTGTTTCACTTCTGTTTTCTATTCTGTTTCATTGATTTATGTGTATATTTTTCTGCCAGTACCATACTGTATTGATCACTACAGTTTTGTAATACAACTTGAAGACTTATTATAATGCCTCCAGGTTTGCTTTTCCATCTCAAGAATGCTTTGTCTATTCGGAGTTTTCTGTGGTTCCATAGAAATTTTAGGATAGTTTGTTGTAGCTCTGTGAAAATGCTGTTGGTATTTTGATATGGATTGCATTTAATGTCTAGATTATCTTGGGCAGGATAGCCATTTTAACAGTATCTGTATTTTCACAGTATCTTCTTTTTAACAGTATCTTTTTTTTTTTTTACAGTATCTTCATTTTAACAGTATCTTCTGATCCATGTGCATGGAATGTCTTTCCCTTTGTGTCATCTTCAATTTCTTTCATCAGTGCATTATAGTTTTCAGAGTACAGTTCTTTCACTCCTTTGGTTAGGTTTGTTCCTAGGTATCTGATTGTTTTTTGGTGCAGAGATTATTCCTTGATTTCTTTTTCTGCTACTTCATTATTAATATATAGATATGCACCAGCTCTACCCATTGATGATGTACTCTGAATAAACTGAATTGGTTTATCAGTTCTAGCAATTATTGGTGGAGTGGTTTGGCTTTTCTACATAGAGTATCATGTCATGTGCAGATAGTGAAAGTTTGGCATTTTCCTTGCTGATTTGGATGCTTTTTATTTCTTTTTGTTGTGTGATTGCTATGGGTAGGACTTCTAGTAATATTCTGAATAAAAGTGGTGAGAGTGGACAGTCTTGTCCTGTTCCTGACAGTAGAGGAAAAGCTTAGGTTTTCCCCATTGAGGATGATATTCACTATGGTTTTTTTCATATATGGCCTTTATGATGTTGAGGTATGTTCCCTATAACCTATGTTGTTCAGGAGTTTTATCATGAATGGGCTTTGTCAATGCTTTTTCTACATCTATTGTAAGGTTCATATGGCTCTTATCCTTTCTTTTATTAATGTGGTGTATCATGTTGATTGATTTTTGAATATTGAACCACTCTTGCAGCCCAAGAATCACTGCCCCTTCATCATGGTGAATGATTCATGGTGAGTGTACCCTTGGATTTGGTTTGTTAGTATTTTGTTGAGAATTTTTGTGACAATGTTCATCATGAATTTTGACCTGTAGTTCTCTTTTATTGGGGTCTTTGTCTGGTTTTGGTGTTAGGGTAATGCTGTCTTCATGGAATGAATTTGGAAACTTTCCTTCTATTTTGGGGACAGTTTCAGAAGAAATAGTATTACCTCTTCTTTAAATGTTTGGTAGAACTTCTCTGTGAATCCATCTGGCCTTGGACTTTTGTTTGATGAGAATTTTTTATTCCTGATTCTATTTCTTTGCTGGTTATCAGTCTGTTCAAGTTTTCTATTTCTTTTGTTTCAATTTTGGTAGTTTCTATGTTTCTAGACATTTTTCCGTTTCTTCCAGGTTGTCTAATTTTTTGGCAAATATTTATTCATAATATTCTCTTCTAATTGTTTGTATTTCTGTGGTATTGGTTGTTATTTCTCCTCCCTCATTTTTTTGGTTTTATGTATTTGGGTCCTTTCTCTTTTCTTTTTGATAAGTGTGGCTAGAGTTTACAATTTTATTAATTTTTTCAAAGAATCATCTCCTGATTTCTTTGTTCTATTATTTATTTTTAGTTTCTATATCATTTATTTTTGCTCTAATCTTTATTATTTTCTTCTTTCTTCTGGCTTTAAGGTTTATTTATATTTCTTTTTCTAACTTCTATAGGCATAACATTAGGTTATTTATTTGAGAGTTTTCTTGCTTCTTGAGGTAGGCTTGTGTTCCTATATATGTTCCTCTTGAGACTGCATTTGCATGGAGCACTGGGTGTGGTACATGAACAATGAATTCTGGAACACTGAAAAGGAAAAAAAAAAAAACTGCTGTTGCTGCATCTAAAAGGTTTTTTTCTTTTAATTTTTAAAATTTTTATTTTATTTTTTTCAGTGTTTCAAGATTCATTATTTATGCACCAAATCCTGTGCTCCACTTAATAGGTGCCCTCCTTAATACCAAACACCAAGCTCACCCATCCCCCCACACCCCTCCCTTCCAAAACCCTCAGTTTGTTTCTCAGACTCCACAATCTCTCATGCCTCCTTTCCCACTCCAATTTCCCCCAATTCATTTTTCCTTTCCTTCTCCTAATGTCCTCCATGGTTTTTTTTTCCATTTATTTATTTTCAGCACAACAGTATCATTATTTTTTCACCATACCCAGTGCTACATGCAATCCATGCCCTCTATAATACCCACCACCTGGTACCCCAACCTCCCACCCCCCCGCCACTTCAAACCCCTCAGATTGTTTTTCAGAGTCCATAGTCTCTCATGGTTCAATTTCCCTTCCAATTTACCCCAACCCCCTTCTCTCTAACTCCCCATGTCCGCATGCTTTCTGTTATGCTCCACAAATAAGTGAAACCATATGATAATTGACTCTCTCTGCTTGACTTATTTCACTCAGCATAATCTCTTCCAGTCCCATCCACAGTTGCTACAAAAGTTGTGTATTCATCCTTTCTGATGGAGACATAATACTCCATAGTGTATATGGACCACATCTTCCTTATCCATTCGTCTGTTGAAGGGCATCTTGGTTCTTTCCACAGTTTGGCGACCGTGGCCATTGCTGCTATAAACATTGGGGGTACAGATAGCCCTTCTTTTCACTACATCTGTATCTTTGGGGTAAATACCCAGGAGTGCAATGGCAGGGTCATAGGGAAGTTCTATTTTTAATTTCTTGAGGAATCTTCACACTGTTCTCCAAAGAGGCTGCACCAACTTGCATTCCCACCAACAGTGTAAGAGGGTTCCCCTTTCTCCACATCCTCTCCAACACATGTTGTTTCCTGTCTTGTTAATTTTGGCCATTCTAACTGGTGTAAGGTGATATCTCAATGTAGTTTTAATTTGAATCTCCCTGATGGCTAGTGATGATGCAGTAATCTCTTCGATATCAGCCACAGCAACTTCTTTCAAAATATGTCTCCAAAGGCAAAGGAAACAAAAGCGAAGATGAACTTTTGGGACTTCATCAAAATAAAAGCTTCTGCACAGCAAAGGAAACAACCAAGAAAACAAAGAAGCAACCCACGGATGGGAGAAGATATTTGCAAATGACAATACAGACAAAAAGTTGATATCCAGGATCTATAATGAACTTCTCAAATTCAACACACACAAAACAGACAATTATATCAAAAAATGGGTATTTACCCCAAGGATACAGATGTCGTGAAAAGAAGGGCCATCTGTACCCCAGTGTTTATAGCAGCCATGGCCACGGTCGCCAAACTGTGGAAAGAACCAAGATGCCCTTCAACGGACGAATGGATAAGGAAGATGTGGTCCATATACACTATGGAGTATTATGCCTCCATCAGAAAGGATGAATACCCAACTTTTGTAGTAACATGGACAGGACTGGAAGAGATTATGCTGAGTGAAATAAGTCAAGCAGAGAGAGTCAATTATCATATGGTTTCACTTATTTGTGGAGCATAACAGAAAGCATGCGGACATGGGGAGTTAGAGAGAAGGGGGTTGGGGTAAATTGGAAGGGAAATTGAACCATGAGAGACTATGGACTCTGAAAAACAATCTGAGGGGTTTGAAGTGGCGGGGGTTGGGGTACCAGGTGGTGGGTATTATAGAGGGCATGGATTGCATGGAGCACTGGGTGTGGTGAAAAAATAATGAATACTGTTTTTCTGAAAATAAATAAATTGAAAAAATTTTTAAAAAGTGGGCAGAAGATATGGACAGACACTTCTCCAATAAAGACATACAAATGGCTATCAGACACATGAGAAAATGTTCATCATCACTAGCCCTCCATGTTTTGATGTGGTGTTCCGTGATTCATTAGTTGTGTATAACACCAAGTGTTCATTACAACCTGTGCCTTTTTTTTTTTTAAATCTGATCTTGGTTTTCTCCCTCAGACTGTTGGAATTCTTTTCCTGCTTTAGGTCTTAAAATTTCTAGGGACATCATCACGATCATCACCATCATCATAATTATCTCATCACAATAAATATGTAGATCGCACCGCTAAATCCATCTCAGACATTAAGTTGCATTATTTATATTAATTTACTTAATCTTAATCTTGTTTCACAGATAAGAAAACAAAGTTACAGTTTTTACTTTTTCTGAAGGTAGAGATCATTTGGTTATTTCATGGGAACAAATTATCAAGAATTTAAGTAGAAGATGGTGCATCAAAAGCAAAGTGTATAACTCCTAGCTGCTCACGAAGTGTTTATAATTCAACATTTTGTCAATAGCTGAATGGTGGAAGATTCTGCACTGAAAATCATTCGCCCAAAGCCTAAAAGCCTCAATCTATTTTCTCTTAATATCAAAAATTGCAACAGAAGTTGATAGATGGAATTCTGTGGTCTTTTGCAGAAGGGGTATTTTTATTTATTTTTTAGTCTGGAAAGATTTTAAGATTTATTTATATTTGGTGTTTGTAGGTTGTATCATGCATGTCTAGATACCAACATTTTAATATTTATGCTGTTCATGCAAGCAATTTGGAATTTGTCTTGACCGTTTATGTAATAATTTATTTCCCTATTTTTTCTGTGTTCTCTATACCAAAATCCCTAATAGACAGAATTTGGGTATTTTTGGCCAAATTACTCTCCCTACAAATTTTCTACCTCCTTCTCTGTCTGTATTTTACTTTCTGAAATGTGTCCATTTGCTTATTTGCCAACAATCCTAATGATTCTTTTCTTTCAGCTACTACACTTTTAATTTATAAAAGCTTTTTCTTTTTTTAATAGTTGACCTCAAAACTTAGCAGTATTTTAAGGATGCAATATTATCTTGGAGCAACGTGTGCTGAATTTTGTTTATTATTTTCTTTTTCGATGGGTTTGGAGGGAAGAGGTAGCAGCAGTTGTTTCCACCCTGCTCTATCCTACCCTCTAGATCACAGCAGATGGCACTCATTTTAGAGACTCCCTTGCCAGTAGTGATACAGATTGAATCCCACTAGTGAAAAGCATAGTGTGATGGCTGGAAGGTAGAAGGAAGAAGAGCCATTATTGTTCCCTTAAAAGTGATGGTTGCATGGGCTACAAAGAAAATGGTATCAAGGAATTGAAGGCTGGTGAACACAGTGTGGTTGTGGAAAACATTTAATAAAACTGTAGACTCCAGTTACTCTTAAAACAACTCACATCCACTGAAGCCATAATGACCCTACTAATGCAAATCTGACCTAGCTTACCAGGGTTTCAACCCTAATGAATCCCCTGCTGCCCTCAATAAGCTAAAATCATCACCCACAAGTCTTCCTATTTTGGTTCCTGAATGTCTATTTCCATTCAACTACTGAAAAACTCTCTTCCTGCACATGGTATTTGACATCACTCATAGTTTAGACTCTGCCTATGCCTTCAGCTTATCTTGTTCTATTTATTTTCCATCTCACCATCCCTGTAAGCATATGGAAACATGATTTTTATAGAGACATGCTTCACAAATGCTGTTGACCCTCTTGAAATACCCTCTATTTTCATTACCAAAATGGAAAATTTCTTGTGTCTTCTAAGACACAAAATTTCTATGTCTTCCTTCTGTTCAATTGATGAATTTAATTTACTATGGTATCCCATAATAAAGACTAAACTTAGCCAAGACACAATGACAAGGTGATCATTGCATTATTATGTCTCTGATCTAATGGATCTATATGTATAGAAAATGAGTGTTTTTGGTGATAGTGTATGTGTAGGCATGTGCTACTGATGAATGCCTTTCTGCTTTAAAACATGCATTGGTATACAATTTGTTTTTGTTTGTTTGTTTGTTTGTTTTAGTTTTTTTATTAATTATTTTTATTAACATATAATGTATTATTTGTCCCAGGGATACAGGTCTATGAATCGTCAGGCTTACACATTTCACAGCACTGACCATATCACATACCCTCCCAAATGTCCATAATACAATTTGTTTTTACCATTACATGGCCCTACAACTGCATTGAAGCTATAATCCAGTTACATAATGGGAATCAGATATTAGATATTTGAGCTCAATGAAATCATTCTAGCTATTCTTCTTTCTGGTAGTTCCATAACTCAACATGTGAGATGGGTTTGAATATGTCTTGTTTTTGAAGAACTTATATATAAAAAATGATTTACTTAACAGAGAAAGCAAAGAGTAGCTTTTAGCTCTCAGCTAAACTATGAATTTAACAATCAAAATAACTTTCTGATTGTCTTCAAAACATATAGAGTACTTTCTCCCATTCTGTGAGTTGCCTCCTTGTTTTGCTGACTGTTTCTTTTGCTGTGCAGAAGCTTTTTATCTTGATGAAGTCCCAAAAGTTCCTTTCACTTTTGTTTCCTTTGCCTTTGGAGATATGTCTTGAAAGTTGCTGTGGCCCATGTCAGAGAGGTTACTGCCTATGCCCTCCTCCCACTCCCAGGATCCTGATAGATTCCTGCCTCACGTTGAGGTCTTTTATCCATTTTGAGTTTATCTTTGTGTATGGTGTGAGAAAATGGTCAAGTTTAATTCTTCCATGCATAGCTACCCAATTTTCCCAGCACCACTTATTGAAGAGACTGTCTTTTTCCTGCTGTATATTTTTTTTCCTGCTTTGTTGAAGATTATTTAACCATAGAGTTGTGGGTCCATATCTGAACTCTCTACTCTGTTCCACTGGTCTATGTCTGTTTTTGTGCCTGTACCATGCTGTCTTGCTGATCACAGCTTTGTAGCAAAGCTTGAAATCAGGGCTGATATCCATGATCTATAAAGAACTCCTCAAACTCAACACACACAAAACAGATAATCACGTCAAAAAATGGGCAGAAGACATGAACAGACACTTCTCCAAAGAAGACATACAAATGGCTATCAGACACATGAAAAAATGTTCATCATCATTAGCCAGCAGGGAGATTCAAATCAAAACCACATTGAGATACCACCTTACACCAGTTATAATGGCCAAAATTAACAAGACAGTAAACAACAAATGTTGGAAATGATGTGGAGAAAGGGGAGCCCTCTTACACTATTGGTGGGAATGCAAGTTGGTGCAGCCACTTTGGAAAACAGTGTGGAGATTCCTTAAGAAATTAAAAAATAGAGCTGCCCTATGACCCTGCAATCGCACTACTGGGAATTTACCCCAAAGATATAGATGTAGTGAAAAGAAGGATGATCTGTACCCCAATGTTCATAGCAGCAATGGCCACAATTGCCAGACTGTGGAAAGAGCCAAGATGCCCTTCAATAGTTGAATGGGTAAAGAAGATATGGCCCATATATACAATGGAGTCTTATGCCTCCATCAGAAAGGATGAATACTCTACATTGTATCAATTTTGTATCAACATGGACAAGACTGAAGGATATTATGCTGAGTGAAATAAGTCAAGCAGAGAGAGTCAATTTTCATATGGCTTCACTTACTTGTGGAGCATAAGGAATAACATGGAGGCCATTAGGAAAAGGAAAGGAAAAGTGAACTGGGGGAAATCAGAGGGGGAGACTGTGGACTCTGAGAAACAAACTGAAGATTTTATAGGGAAGGGGGGTGGGGGAATGGGTGAATCTGGTAGTGGGTATTAAGGAGGGCATGTATTGTATGGAGCACTGGGTGTGGTGCATAAACAATGAATCTTGGAATACTGAAAAAATAAAATAAAATAAAAATTTAAAAAAAAACATATAGACAAGAAAACAAACTATTAAAAAAAATGGAAGAAGAAACTGAATAGACACTGTTCCAAAGAGGACAAACAAATGGCCCACAGGTACATGAAAAGATGCTCACCACCACTAATGCAAATGCAAACGTCACTAAAGGAAAAATACAAGTAAGACCACAATCAGATATCACTTCACACTTCTTTAGATAGCTTTTACCAAAACTCCCCACAAAGGATAAGAAGAGTTAGGAAGCATGTGAAGAAAAAGGGACGCTTGTACACTGTTGATGAAAATGTAAACTGGTGAAGCCTCTCTGGTAAACATTGTATTTTCTGAAACACTTCAAAATAGAATTACCATTTGATCTAGCAATCCCACCTCTGGGTATATAGCCAAAGAAATTGAAATATGGATCTCAAAGAGATATCTGTACTGCGTGTTCACTGCAGCAGGTTTCACAATTGCTACAATGTGCAAATAACCTTAAAGTCCATGAAAAGACGAATGGATAAATAAAATGCAGTATATATACATTATGGAATATCATTCAATCTTTGCAAAGAAGAAGATCTTGCCACTTGCAACCACATGGATATACGTGGAGGACACTATTCTAAGGAAAAATGCTGGCAACAGAAAGACAAACATTGCATGATTTCACTTATATGTGGAATCTAAACAAATACCTGGAAGCAGAATGTAGAAAGGTGATTGCCAGGGGCTGAGGGAGAGTGAAATAAGGAGGTATTGATCAAGTTTCAGTTATACATAATAAGTAAGTTCTGTAGGTCTGTATAGCATAGGGCCTGTGACTAAGAATAGTTTATTGCCTACTTCAGATTTTGCTAAGAGATTTAGATCTTAAATTAACTGCTTTTACCTACCACGTAAGGGCAAAAATTCAACAACAAAAGGGTCAGGAAGAAATTTTTGAAAGTGATAGATAGATTAATGGCATTGATAGTAATGATGGTTTTAAGGGTGTATACTTATTTCCGAATACATCAAATTATAAACATGATATATACAGCTTTTTGAATGTCAATCATACATCAGTGAAGTAGTTTAATTTTTATATTTGGAAATGTCATGAATACAGAATTAGCTTAGGGAACTTGTCTCAATAAAATGTTTTAAGGATCACAACTTAGTGCATTAATCTCCAAATTAGGGTATGTCCTTCACGGGGGATCATATACAGCTGGCAATGACCATCCTGGATTTATAGACTCAGTTTTGGATTTATAGTCTTCATTTTTCTATTTGTCAAGCTCAGTCTTCAAGTCTCTCTCAAGATAATATGAAGTGCATTTAGTTACTTTAAGTATAATAAATTATTATCAAACAGAAAACAAGATTCACACTGTTTTCTGTAGTTTGAACACAATTCCTTGATTTATTGCTAAATTATTGAAACTTATATACTTCCATACACTTCAGGAGTTCAAATCACAGGGTAGAACATTATTTCCATGTTTCTGCAGCATCTTGCTGCTATGTCCATGAGTATTTTCAAGTGGACCCTAGAGATTATCTGGCTCAATCTTCGTATTTTATGAAGAAGGGGACTTACATATTTTTGGAAGTTGACCAGTTGAAGGCAGCACAGGCTTGTCCAGTGCAAATGATTCAGAGTCTACTTTGGCCCCTTTGAATTCCATTCCCACTGGCACTTCCCTAAGCCATTATTCTTTTTCTTGGGAAGGAGAATGCGTACAGTGTCTGTGCCCATTGTTGTACTCTGATCTTGGCTTTTACAACCTCTGTTCAATACAATGTGTACAGTCATTTGTGAATTTTTAGGGCATCTTTGATATTTCTTCATTGTCCATCAGGTGAAATCTGATCTTTGTAATGGAACCATCAAGGCCAAATAAGATCTAATATTGGTGTAGAATATGATTCATGAAAGGTATTTGAGATTATCTAACCTTGGGGTCTGGTTTAGAAATAAAATAAAAGTTGTGTTAATCTTTGTAAAGATGTTTCCTCTGAAGAAAATATAGATACATCCTAGTTGGGAAATAATTGCGAAAGGTACAAAAGTTTAAGGATTGAGTTCATGGAAATATTAGTTCTAATGTGGGTTATTTACTAATAACCCACATTATTATTATTAACAAGGTTCTTCACAAGATAACTTTATAGTTGACAACACAAGTCAAGCAAAAAAACTGTTTAATTAGTTTCTTTTCATTAGCACTATGAAGTATGTAAGCAAATAACTTAGGTTCCCTCAACCTGACACTTCAGAAGAAATTTTGGAAGTATGAGATAAGTGCTCCCTTCCACAGATATACACAAGTACTCTGTGACCGCTTTAGGAGAGGAATCAATCATAATTATGCATTATGCATCTGAGGGGTTAGAGCTAGAATAAATAACTTAAAAAATAGGAGCTGGACAGCTGTGGGATGATGTAGTCATTCCTTCTTCCTGGACAGTGGTCTAAGCCTGAAAAGAATTCTGTTTCTCTCCAGCATGGGATGATGCACACATATATACCTAAGCTAACAACATTTCAGAGCATACCTGAATCAAACCAAATATATTCCAAGGTGCCAGAATGCAGACAAATGGTTCTCTGAAGCCCTCCACTCCAAGGCCATGTTATTTTTTTTTTTTCATCTTCATCTTTTCATTCTGCACATCATCTCTCTCAGAGCCCGGTGGACCTGCTTGTTCCGCAGAGTGTAGATGACAGGGTTCAGCAGTGGGGTCACCACTGTGTTCACAAGGGCAGCCTCTCTGTTGGAGTCCAGCCTGTTTTTTTGTCTTGGTTTCACATATATAAAGACACTACTTCCATACATCAGAGAGAGGACTATGAGGTGAGAGGAGCAGGTGGAGAAAGCTTTCTGTTTCTCCTTGGCTGATGGGAGTCGTACAATTGTGACTACTATGTTGCTGTATGCAATGATGGTTATGATAAGGGATGTCAACAAAATAAATAAGGCAAGGAAAAAAGCCAACATTTGGATAGACCAGGTGTCAGAACAGGAGAGTTGAATCAGGGGGCCTATGTCACAGAAGAAATGGGGGATGACATAGGGACCACAGAAGGATAACTGGGAAATCTTCACTAGTGGACCTGTGATAAGACTGAAGGACAATGTGAAGCAGGAAGCGACCAGGATAAAGCAAGTCTTCAGGTTCATGATAGTCGGGTAATGCAGAGGCTTGCAAATGGCCACATACCGATCCAGAGACATCACTGCTATGAGGAGGAAACCTGTTGCTCCCAGAAATACAATAAGAAAGGCTTGTATGAAACAGGCAGGAAAGGAAATAGTTTGCCTGCCTAAAAGAAAGATGTGCAACAACTTAGGGATAACAGCATTTATGAAACAACACTCCAAAAAGGAAAAGATGCTCAGGAAAAAGTACATAGGTGTGTGGAGTTGGGAATCGGCACAGGTGATGGTGATTATGACTGCATTGCCTACAGTGGATGCCAGGTATGCCATCAGGTGTACAAAGAAGAGGACCTTTCCCAGGTGCTGGATGGCAGGAAACCCCTCCAAGGTGAATTCTTGGACAGTTGTACCATTCCTCATTTCCATGAACATCTTCTTCTATAGCAACATCCCTGCTGGTCTTATCCTTCAATAGAGACATCAGGGAGCACAAAGGTTTTAGAGGAGCATATGATCCAGTTATCTGCCTATCCAAAAAGGTGACTAGGCTGATAGGAAAGTAGTTTAGGCAGTTGGTCCTTGAATTAGAAGGACCTGAGTTCAATACTAGTTCAATACTAAGTTCTAACTCCAAAGGGATGTATCTCCTTTGGAAAGGATGTTAGGCTTTGTGAACTTCACTTTCAGCCTCTTAGAATGAAGATGATACGAACGACCTGTTCATGTTCTTGTGAGAATTAATTAAGATAAAGCATGTAACTCACTTGGCGTATGAAGTTAATGTTTCCTTTGTGTCCCTCAAAGTCTAATTGTAATGTTATGGTCATTAATATAATGCTTAAATAGAGCATCACTAGGAGGCAGGAGTTGGTATTTTTGTAATTATACTACATTTTATTGTTTTTAATAATATTATCAATTTGTAAGTAAGCATAACAGTGATATTAGTAATGTTCTTTTGAATATCTGATTTAATAATGTATACATTTTATAGTCCAAGTTGTCAGATCATCATAACTTGTTGAGGACTTATGCATGGTACTATGCTTATCACTGATATTCAGTATTTCTATTTTTCTTCAAAATAACCATGAGCCCCTTTTTCTCCAGAAGCAAAAACTGAGGCTTAGAGAGTTCCAGAGAGCTTAGGTCACAGAGTTAGTTCTTGAGCTGGAACTGCCAGATCTTAGAGCCCCTCCTGTTTTTAACTACAGTGTTAAAACATTTTTTTAATATAATTTTTTATTTTTTATAAACATATATTTTTATCCCCAGGGGTAGAGGTCTGTGAATCACCAGGTTTACACACTTCACAGCACTCACCAAAGCACATACCCTCCCCAATGTTCATAACCCCACCCCCCTTCTCTCAACCCCTCTCCCCCCAGCAACCCTCTGTTTTGTGAGATTAAGAGTCACTGATGGTTTGTCTCCCTCCCAATCCCATCTTGTTTCATTGATTCTTCTCCTACATATACTCACTCTTACATCAAAGCTCAGGAACATTTTCTCTCTTCAGTCGTCTCAGTGACTTCTCTGAGGATGGTTTTTGGCTCCTGCATATCAGTACTAGGGTAAAGGGTGGCAGTGTGGTATGTGTCAATCTCACTTACCAACTGTTGGCCCAGTCCTCTGAAGAGCTGGTCTTGAAACCGAACTCCTCACCCCTGAGTGGCACAGCATCAAGGAGCCCCTGCTTCTGTTCCTGTTGACACCATTAAGTCCATCAAGGCACCAGGACCCCGAGACCAGGTGCACACACAAGTCACCAAATGGAGGGCAGGGCTTCCTCCTCTTGCAGCTATTGTATTCTAAGAAATCAAGAGCTTGCTCTAGGCTGAGGGGAAAAGAGAGAGAAGGAATCTCATTTGTTACAGCCTGTTGTCCTTGAGGGGGTGAATGTGCATCACATGCTGTCAGGGTCTGGCCAACAAAGCCCTGTTTCCACAGCCCAGAATGTGTCATAGCACAAGTCTACAGGGCAGCCTTGACCACTGAAACCCTAGAAAGGATCAGAGAGATTAAAACAACCATATTTCACTGCCTTCAATTCAGGACTGGAGCTTGACTCCCAGACTACGTAGGGTTCTGATGAAAGGTCTGGCCCTGCCTCCCTCAGTGGGTTAAAGCCCACCAAACATGCAACGTTGCTGCCCACCTCCCATACTCTTCAGCAGGAGCTGGCATCTTCTATGTTAAGCTCTGGGTGTTACCAAGACAAGGCTCCCTCTACTGCAGTGCTCCTCATAATGGGTTCCACTCCTCCAAGACACCTTCTAAGTCACAAAGCTCCTCCACCAAATGCTCACCTTTCCAAGGGAGAAGCAGCCTTATTTTACTGTATCCTAATGAGAAGCTGCTGACAGGCAAGTCTGAGGCTCTGTGATATTTTTGCCGCAAGACCTGTCACCAAGTAGGATGGACCCAGGCAATGAACAGAGAGTAAAGGCCCCCAAACCTTATGAGATGCTGAAAAGACAGGTGAAGAAAGGAAAGACATGACTAGTGTGCTGGGTGCAGCTAATTGGTCACTGTTGAGGATAGGAGTTGTTGGTGCAACCCTTATATTTATCTTTCCATTGTCTGTGGTGATGCTGACTCCCAGATGTCTGCATTGTTCTCTGCCAAGATTTTTCAAGGAAATTATATGAAAATTTCCCAAGGGTTTCTAAAACCCCAAGTTGAATATTGCTACTGATAGGAAGTAAAAGTCCAGACTACAAGTTTCTACATGTGGTTTATGCACCTTGGCCAGAACACTGTTGTTAACAGAATCGATTTTATGGTGAATAAGAGCTGGTTTACCCCCTGGCTTTCATCAGACTTTTGGGAAGATACTGGGGAAAGTCCTTCTGAGTGTTTGGATCCTCTTTCCTCTACTCTCCCATTGATCCTCAAGCCACATTCTTCATGTCTACAAGTTTATGGCCTTCCACTAAATGGTTTTCTCTACACTTTTAATTTCTATCCATCTATCTCTCAAGACACAGGATCCACAGTGACTGTGATACCTTCCTGTTTTGTCTTTTTACATATCAGTGGTTTGTTTAAGAGAGAAACAGTACAATTCTTACAGACTCTTTCAAAAGGTCTGGAAAGGGTTTATGTAATTAAAAAAAATTATAAGTAGAATATTCTCTTTTCCTTCAGCTTTATTATGATCTAATTGACATATAACTATGTAAGTTTAAGGTGTACAAAGTGATGATTTGATATACGTATACTTTATATAATGTTTACAACAGTAAGGTTAACTAACATATCCTTTACCATTTTGTGGTGGTGGTGGTAAGAACATTAAATTTCTACTCTCACAGCACTTTTCTTGTGTGCAATACAGTATTGTTAGCTATACGCACTGTGCTGTATCTTAGATCATCAGAACTCACTCGTTTCATAATTGAATGTTTGCACCCTTTGGCCAACATCTCCTCCTTTCCCCCACCACTCAGCCCCTGACAACCACCATTTCACTGTCTGTTACTATGAGTTAGATGTTTTTAGTTTTCACACACAAATGAGTTCATATAGTATTTGCTTTCTCATCTGACTTATTTGACTTAGCAATAAAATATACACCAGCAGATATAATTCAAAAATGACGGTGTAATGCAGTAGAGCAATGGTAGTCCTTCAATAAAGGTAGATGGTGCTGTGTCAGGTGGGTACTCAAATGGAGAAAATACATCTTGACCCTTACTCTTTATCATACCAAAAAAAAAATTTTTTTAAGAGGAAAAAAAAAACATTGCAGAAGATGCACTGTAGATCTAACTGTAAATGGTATAAGACTCATCTAAAAGAAAACACATCTTGTTTCCTGTCTTGCTAATTTTGGCATTTCTTTTTTTTTTTTTTTTTTAATTTATTTTTTATTTTCAGCATAACAGTATTCATTATTTTTCACCACACCCAGTGCTCCATGCAATTCGTGCCCTTTATAATACCCACCACCTAGTACCCCAAACTCCACCCCCCACCCCTTCAAAATCCTCAGATTGTTTTTCAGAGTCCATAGTCTCTCATGGTTCACCTCCCCTTCCAATTTCCCCCAACTCCCTTCTCCTCTCTAACTCCCCATGTCCTCCATGCTATTTGTTATGCTCCACAAATAAGTGAAACCATATGATAATTGACTCTCTCTGCTTGACTTATTTCACTCAGCATAATAATCTCTTCCAGTCCCGTCCATGCTGCTACAAAAGTTGGGTATTTGTCCTTTCTTTTTTTTTTTTTTTTTTTTTTAATAAACATATATTTTTATCCCCAGGGGGTACAGGTCTGTGAATCACCAGGTTTACACACTTCACAGCACTCACCAAAGCACATACCCTCCCCAATGTCCATAATCCCACCCCCTTCTCCCAAACCCCCTCCCCCCAGCAGCCCTCAGTTTGTTTTGTGAGATTAAGAGTCACTTATGGTTTGTCTCCCTCCCAATCCCATCTTGTTTCATTGATTCTTCTCCTACCCACTTAAGCCTCCATGTTGCATCACCACTTCCTCATATCAGGGAGATCATATGATAGTTGTCTTTCTCTGCTTGACTTATTTCGCTAAGCATGATACGCTCTAGTTCCATCCATGTTGTCGCAAATGGCAAGATTTCATTTCTTTTGATGGCTGCATAGTATTCCATTGTGTATATATACCACATCTTCTTGATCCATTCATCTGTTGATGGACATCTAGGTTCTTTCCATAGTTTGGCTATTGTGGACATTGCTGCTATAAACATTCGGGTGCATGTGCCCCTTTGGATCACTACATTTGTATCTTTAGGGTAAATACCCAATAGTGCAATTGCTGGGTCATAGGGCAGTTCTATTTTCAACATTCTGAGGAACCTCCATGCTGTTTTCCAGAGTGGCTGCACCAGCTTGCATTCCCACCAACAGTGTAGGAGGGTTCCCCTTTCTCCACATCCTCGCCAGCATCTGTCATTTCCTGACTTGTTGATTTTAGCCATTCTGACTGGTGTGAGGTGATATCTCATTGTGGTTTTGATTTGTATTTCCCTGATGCCGAGTGATATGGAGCACTTTTTCATGTGTCTGTTGGCCATCTGGATGTCTTCTTTGCAGAAATGTCTGTTCATGTCCTCTGCCCATTTCTTGATTGGATTATTTGTTCTTTGGGTGTTGAGTTTGCTAAGTTCTTTATAGATTCTGGACACTAGTCCTTTATCTGATATGTCGTTTGCAAATATCTTCTCCCATTCTGTCAGTTGTCTTTTGATTTTGTTAACTGTTTCCTTTGCTGTGCAAAAGCTTTTGATCTTGATGAAATCCCAATAGTTCATTTTTTCCCTTGCTTCCCTTGCCTTTTGCGTTGTTCCTAGGAAGATGTTGCTGCGGCAGAGGTCGAAGAGGTTGCTGCCTGTGTTCTCCTCAAGGATTTTGATGGATTCCTTTCGCACATTGAGGTCCTTCATCCATTTTGAGTCTATTTTTGTGTGTGGTGTAAGGAAATGGTCCAATTTCATTTTTCTGCATGTGGCTGTCCAATTTTCCCAGCACCATTTATTGAAGAGGCTGTCTTTTTTCCATTGGACATTCTTTCCTGCTTTGTCGAAGATGAGTTGACCATAGATTTGAGGGTCTATTTCTGGGCTCTCTATTCTATTCCATTGATCTATGTGTCTGTTTTTGTGCCAGTACCATGCTGTCTTGATGATGACAGCTTTGTAATAGAGCTTGAAGTCCGGAATTGTGATGCCACCAACGTTGGCTTTTTTTTTCAATATCCCTTTGGCTATTCGAGGTCTTTTCTGGTTCCATATAAATTTTAGCATTATTTGTTCCATTTCTTTGAAAAAGATGGATGGTACTTTGATAGGAATTGCATTAAATGTGTAGATTGCTTTAGGTAGCATAGACATTTTCACAATATTTATTCTTCCAATCCAGGAGCATGGAACATTTTTCCATTTCTTTGTGTCTTCCTCAATTTCTTTCATGAGTATTTTATAGTTTTCTGAGTATAGATTCTGTGTCTCTTTGGTTAGGTTTATTCCTAGGTATCTTATGGTTTTGGATGCAATTGTAAATGGGATTGACTCCTTAATATCTCTTTCTTCTGTCTTGCTGTTGGTGTAGAGAAATGCAACTGATTTCTGTGCATTGATTTTATATCCTGACACTTTACTGAATTCCTGTATAAGTTCTAGCAGTTTTGGAGTGGAGTCTTTTGGGTTTTCCACATATAGTATCATATCATCTGCGAAGAGTGATAATTTGACTTCTTCTTTGCCAATTTGGATGCCTTTAATTTCCTTTTGTTGTCTGATTGCTGAGGCTAGGACCTCTAGTACTATGTTGAATAGCAGTGGTGATAATGGACATCCCTGCCGTGTTCCTGACCTTAGTGGAAAAGCTTTCAGTTTTTCTCCATTGAGAATGATATTTGCAGTGGGTTTTTCATAGATGGCTTTGATGATATTGAGGTATGTGCCCTCTATCCCTACACTTTGAAGAGTTTTGATCAGGAAGGGATGCTGTACTTTGTCAAATGCTTTTTCAGCATCTATTGAAAGTATCATATGGTTCTTGTTCTTTCTTTTATTGATGTGTTGTATCACATTGACTGATTTGCGGATGTTGAACCAACCTTGCAGCCCTGGAATAAATCCCACTTGGTCGTGGTGAATAATCTTTTTAATGTACTGTTGAATCCTATTGGCTAGTATTTTGTTGAGTATTTTCGCATCTGTGTTCATCAAGGATATAGGTCTATAGCTCTCTTTTTTGGTGGGATCCTTGTCTGGTTTTGGGATCAAGGTGATGCTGGCCTCATAAAATGAGTTTGGAAGTTTTCCTTCCATTTCTATTTTTTGGAACAGTTTCAGGAGAATAGGAATTAGTTCTTCTTTAAATGTTTGGTAGAATTCCCCCGGGAAGCCATCTGGCCCTGGGCTTTTGTTTGTTTGGAGATTTTTAATGACTGTTTCAATCTCCTTACTGGTTATGGGTCTGTTCAGGCTTTCTATTTCTTCCTGGTTCAGTTGTGGTAGTTTATATGTTTCTAGGAATGCATCCATTTCTTCCAGATTGTCAAATTTATTGCCGTAGAGTTGCTCATAGTATGTTCTTATAATAGTTTGTATTTCTTTGGTGTTAGTTGTGATCTCTCCTCTTTCATTCATGATTTTATTTATTTGGGTCCTTTCTCTTTTCTTTTTGATAAGTCGGGCCAGGGGTTTATCAATTTTATTAATTCTTTCAAAGAACCAGCTCCTACTTTCGTTGATTTTTTCTATTGTTTTTTTGGTTTCTATTTCATTGATTTCTGCTCTGATCTTTAAGATTTCTCTTCTCCTGCTGGGCTTAGGGTTTCTTTCTTGTTCTTTCTCCAGCTCCTTTAGGTGTAGGGTTAGGTTGTGTACCTGAGACCTTTCTTGTTTCTTGAGAAAGGCTTGTACCGCTATATATTTTCCTCTCAGGACTGCCTTTATTGTGTCCCACAGATTTTGAACCGTTGTATTTTCATTATCATTTGTTTCCATGATTTTTTTCAATTCTTCTTTAATTTCCCGGTTGACCCATTCATTCTTTAGAAGGATACTGTTTAGTCTCCATGCATTTGGGTTCTTTCCAAACTTCCTTTTGTGGTTGAGTTCTAGCTTTAGAGCATTGTGGTCTGAAAATATGCAGGGAATGATCCCAATCTTTTGATACCGGTTGAGTCCTGATTTAGGACCGAGGATGTGATCTATTCTAGAGAATGTTCCATGTGCACTAGAGAAGAATGTGTATTCTGTTGCTTTGGGATGAAATGTTCTGAATATATCTGTGATGTCCATCTGGTCCAGTGTGTCGTTTAAGGCCTTTATTTCCTTGCTGATCTTTTGCTTGGATGACCTGTCCATTTCAGTGAGGGGAGTGTTAAAGTCCCCTACTATTATTGTATTGTTGTTGATGTGTTTCTTTGATTTTGTTATTAATTGGTTTATATAGTTGGCTGCTCCCACGTTGGGGGCATAGATATTTAAAATTGTTAAATCTTCTTGTTGGACAGACCCTTTGAGTATGATATAGTGTCCTTCCTCATCTCTTATTATAGTCTTTGGCTTAAAATCTAATTGATCTGATATAAGGATTGCCACTCCTGCTTTCTTCTGATGTCCATTAGCATGGTAAATTCTTTTCCACCCCCTCACTTTAAATCTGGAGGTGTCTTCGGGCTTAAAATGAGTTTCTTGGAGGCAACATATAGATGGGTTTTGTTTTTTTATCCATTCTGATACCCTGTGTCTTTTGACAGGGGCATTTAGCCCATTCACATTTAGGGTAACTATTGAGAGATATGAATTTAGTGCCATTGTATTGCCTGTAAGGTGACTGTTATTGTATATGGTCTCTGTTCCTTTCTGATCTACCACTTGTAGGCTCTCTCTTTGCTTAGAGGACCCCTTTCAATATTTCCTGTAGAGCTGGTTTGGTATTTGCAAATTCTTTCAGTTGTTGTTTGTCCTGGAAGCTTTTAATCTCTCCTTCTATTTTCAATGATAGCCTAGCTGGATATAGTATTCTGGGCTGCATGTTTTTCTCGTTTAGTGCTCTAAAAATATCATGCCAGCTCTTTCTGGCCTGCCAGGTCTCTGTGGATAAGTCAGCTGCCAATCTAATATTTTTACCATTGTATGTTACAGACTTCTTTTCCCGGGCTGCTTTCAGGATTTTCTCTTTGTCACTGAGACTTGTAAATTTTACTATTAGGTGACGGGGTGTGGGCCTATTCTTATTGATTTTGAGGGGCGTTCTCTGAACCTCCTGAATTTTGATGCTCGTTCCCTTTGCCATATTGGGGAAATTCTCCCCAATAATTCTCTCCAGTATACCTTCTGCTCCCCTCTCTCTTTCTTCTTCTTCTGGAATCCCAATTATTCTAATGTTGTTTCGTCTTATGGTGTCACTTAATTCTCGAATTCTCCCCTCATGGTCCAGTAGCTGTTTGTCCCTCTTTTGCTCAGCTTCTTTATTCTCTGTCATTTGGTCTTCTATATCACTAATTCTTTCTTCTGCCTCATTTATCCTAGCAGTTAGAGCCTCCATTTTTGATTGCACCTCATTAATAGCGTTTTGATTTCAACTTGGTTAGATTTTAGTTCTTTTATTTCTCCAGAAAGGGCTTTTATATCTCTCGAGAGGGTTTCTCTAATATCTTCCATGCCTTTTTCGAGCCCGGCTAGAACCTTGAGAATTGTCATTCTGAACTCTAGATCTGACATATTACCGATGTCTGTATTGATTAGGTCCCTAGCCTTTGGTACTGCCTCTTGTTCTTTTTTTTGCGTTGAATTTTTACGTCTTGTCATTTTGGCCAGATAAGAGTAAATGAAGGCGCAAGTAAAATACTAAAAGGGTGGCAACAACCCCAGGAAAATATGCTTTAACTAAATTAGAAGAGATCCAAAATCGTGAGTGGGGAGAAAGGGGATAAAAAGAGGTTCAAAAAGGAAGAAAGAAAAAAAAAAGAAAAGAAAAAAAATTTTTTTAAAAAAAGAAAACACCTGAGAAAAATGTAAAAAAGAAAAAATATATATATTAGATAAACTAGTAAAAAATCGTTAAAAAAGAAAAAGGTAACAGTTAAAAAAAAAAAAAATTTTACCCGAAGGCGAGAAGAAAAAGAAAAAAAGAAAAAAAAAATGAAAAAGAAAAAATTAAATTAACTGCAAGACTAAAAAAAAATCACAGGAAAAAAGCCATGAGTTCCGTGCTTTGCTTTCTCCTCCTCTGGAATTCTGCTGCTCTCCTTGGTATTGAAACCGCACTCCTTGGTAGGTGAACTTGGTCTCGGCTGGATTTCTTGTTGATCTTCTGGGGGAGGGGCCTGTTGTAGTGATTCTCAAGTGTCTTTGCCCCAGGCGGAATTACACCGCCCTTACCCGGGGCCGGGGTGAGTAATCCGCTCGGGTTTGCTTTCAGGAGCTTTTGTTCCCTGAGCGCTTTCCGTAGAGTTCCGGAGGACGGGAACACAAATGGCGGCCTCCTGGTCTCCGGCCCGGAGGAGCCGAGATCCCACGGCCGCACTCCTCAGTGCGCCCTCAGAGAACAGCGCCCAGTTACTCCCGTCTGCCTGACCTCCGGCCGCGCTCGAGCTCACCGAGCCTGCGATCGGTTCAAGGTAACACCGAGCTGTGAGCTTACTGTCGGCTCTGTCTCTGTAGCCGGCTTTCCCGTTCCAATACCCGCAAGCTCTGCGACACTCAGACACCCCCGATCCTTCTGTGACCCTGCGGGACCTGAGGCCACGCTGACCCCGCGTGGGCTTCGCCCCGGTTTAGCCTCTGGAGCGATGTCCCTCAGCGGAACAGACTTTTAAAAGTCCTGATTTTGTGCGCGGTTGCTCCGCCGCTTGCCGGGAGCCGGCCCCTCCCCCCGGGTTCTATCTTCCCGTCGCTTTGGATTCACGTCTCCGTCGGTCCTACCTTTCAGAAAGTGGTTGTTTTTCTGTTTCCAGAATTGCTGTTCTTCTTCTCTTCGGTCTGCCGATGGATTTTCAGGTGTTTGCAATCTTTAGATAAGCTATCTAGCTGATCTCCGGCTAGCTGAAGCAGTCTCAGCTTGCTACTTCTCCGCCATCTTGACTCCTCCCCCAATTTTGGCCATTCTAACTGGTGTAAGGTGATATCTCAATGTGGTTTTAATTTGAATCTCCCTGATGGCTAGTGATGATGAAATTTTTTCATGTGTCTGATAGACATTTGTATGTATTCATTGGAGAAGTGTCTGTTCATATCTTCAGCCCGGTTTTTGATATAATTGTCTGTTTTGTGTGTGTTGAATTTGAGGAGTTCTTTATAGATCCTGGATATCAACCTTTTGTCTGTACTGTCATTTGCAAATATCTTCTCCCATTCCATGGGTTACCTCTTTGTTTTGTTGACTGTTTCCTTTGCTGTGCAGAAGCTTTTGATCTTGATGAAGTTCCAAAAGTTCATTTTTGCTTTTGTTTCCTTTGCCTTTGGAGACATATCTTGAAAGAAGTTGCTGTGGCTGATATCGAAGAGGTTACTACCTATGTTATCCTCTAGGATTCTGATGGATTCCTGTCTCACGTTGAGGTGTTTTATCCATTTCAAGTTTATCTTTGTGTGTGGTGTAAGAGAATGGTTGAGTTTCATTCTTCTACATAGAGCTGTCCAGTTTTCCCAGCTCCATTTATTGAAGAGATTGTCTTTTTCCATTGTATATTTTTTCCTGTTCTGTTGAAGAATATTTGACCATAGAGTTGAGGGTCCATATCTGGGCACTTTACTCTGTTCCACTGGTCTATGTTTCTGTTTTTATGCCAGTACCATGCTGTCTTGGTGATCACAGCTTTGTAGTAAAGCTTGAAATCAGGTAACGTGATGCCCCCAGTTTTATTTTTGTTTTTCAACATTTCCTTAGCGATTTGGGGTCTCTTCTGATTCCATACAAATTTTAGGATTATTTGCTCCAGATCTTTGAAAAATACTGGTGGAATTTTGATCAGAATGGCCTTAAAAGTATAGATTGCTCAAGGCAGTATATACATTTTAACAATGTTTATTCTTCCGATCCAAGAGCATGGAATGGTCTTCCAACTTTTTGTGTCTTCTTTAATTTCTTTCATGAGTGTTCTGTAGTTCCTGGGGTACATATCCTTTACCTCTTTGGTTAGGTTTATTCCCAGGTATCTTATGGTTCATGGTGCTATAGTAAAGGAATTGATTCTCTAATTTCCCTTTCTGTATTTTCATTGTTAGTGGATAAGAAAACTACTGATTTCTGTACATTGACTTTGTATCCTGCCACATTACTGAATTGTTGCATGAGTTCTAGTAGTTTGGAGGTGGACTCTTTTGGGTTTTCCATATAAAGAATCACGTCAACCGCGAAGAGAGAGAGTTTGACTTCTTCATTGCCAATTTGGATACCTTTTATTTCTCTTTGTTGTCTGATTGTTGTTGCTAGGGCTTCTAATACTATGTTGAACAAGAGTGATGAGAGTGGGCATCCTTGTCGTGTTCCTGATCTCAACAGGAAGTTGCAAGCTTTTTCCCATTGAGGATGATATTTGCTGTGGGTCTTTCATAGATAGATTTTATGAAGTTCAGGAATGTTCCCTCCATCCCTATACTTTGAAGCGTTTTAATCAGGAATGGATGCTGGATTTTGTCAAATGCTTTTTCTGCATCAATTGAGAGGACCATGTGGTTCTTCTCTCTTCTCTTATTAATTTGTTCTATCACATTGTTTTGCGAATGTTGAACCATTCTTTTTTTTTTTTTAAGATTTTATTTATTTGTCAGAGAGAGAGAGCGAGAGAGAGCGAGCACAGGAATACAGAATGGCAGGCAGAGGCAGAGGGAGAAGCAGGCTCCCCGCCGAGCAAGGACCCCGATGTGGGACTCGATCCCAGGACACTGGGATCATGACCTGAGCTGAAGGCAGCTGCTTAACCAACTGAGCCACCTAGGTGTCCCTGTTGAACCATTCTTGTAACCCAGGGATAAATCCCACCTGGTCATGGTAGATAATCTTTTTAATGTGCTGTTGGATCCTGTTTGCTAGGCTCTTGTTGAGAATCTTAGCATCCATATTCATCAGTGATATTGGTCAGTATGTGGAGAAAGGGGAACCCTCTTACACTCTTGGTGGGAATGCAAGTTGGTGCACCCACTTTGGAGAACAGTGTGGAGATTCCTCAAGAAATTAAAAATAGAGCTTCCCTATGAGCCTGCAATTGCACTACTGGGTATTTACCCCAAAGATACAGATGTAGTGAAAGAAGAACTGTCTGTACCCTAATGTTTATAGCAGCAATGGCCACGATCGCCAAAATGTGGAAAGAACCAAGATGCCCTTCAATGGACGAATGGATAAGGAAGATGTGGTCCATATACACTATGGAGTCTTATGCCTCCATCAGAAAGGATGAATACCCAACTTTTGTGTCAACACAAAATGGGATGGGACTGGAAGAGATTATGCTGCGTGAAATAAG
The DNA here is from genome assembly GCF_964662115.1 of Mustela nivalis. NCBI lineage: Eukaryota > Metazoa > Chordata > Mammalia > Carnivora > Mustelidae > Mustela > Mustela nivalis. The sequence continues at coordinate 148,657,528 of NC_139021.1, forward strand.
TCAAGCAGAGAGAGTTGACTATCATATGGTTTCATTTATTTGTGGAGAATAACAAATAACATGGAGGACAAGGGGAGATGGAGAGGAGAAGGGAGTTGAGGGAAATTGGAAGGGGAGTTGAACCATGAGAGACTATGGACTCTGAAAAACAACCTGAGGGTTTTGAAGGGGTGGGGGGGTAGGAGATTAGGGGAGCCAGGTGGTGGGTATTAGGAAGAGCACGGATTGCATGGAGCACTGGGTGTGGTGCAAAAAACAATGACTACTGTTACACTGAAAAGAAATTAAAATTTTTTAAAAAAGAAAACATGGCAGAATACCCATGTGTTTGAGGGAAAACAAAAAAATTTCTTGACTGAGACAATGGAATTTATCATAAAAAGCAGTGATATTAAGTACCTCTATTTATTGCAAGACAACATTAAGGAAATGAAAGTGGAAACCACAGTCTCCAAGAAGCTATTTTTAATCTGACAAATCTACAGTTCTGTAAGGCAAAGACAATGTAACAAAGGAAAACTGGGCAAAATATTTGCAGAGTCCTTTTTACAAAAAGAGACCATACAAATGGCTGGTATTATAATAAAATATTCGGGTTATTTCATTTCGAGGATAATACAAATTATAACCACAATATAATATTTTCACAGGCACTGCCAAGTGTCATTGAGACTACTGGAACTCCTATTCATGACACTGGAAGGGTAAAATTTGGAAATCTATTGACGTTGAGCATATTTTACGTATTTGCTACAGGATCCAGCAATTTCATATTTATGTGTGTGGAGATTACACACACACATATGTATATATATATGTCTATATCCTACACAAAAAATATTTAATGATTTTTAATGATTTTTAATGATTCATTTATTTATTTTGGAGTGAGAGAATGAGTGTGAGTTGGGGGAGGGGCACAGGGAGAGAATCTCTAACAGACTCCCTATTGAGCACAGAGCATGACATAGAGCTTGATTCACAACTCTGAGGTAATGACCTGAGCTGAAATCAGGAGTCTCCTATGCTCAACCTACTGAGCCACCCAGGCCCCAGTACACAACAGATTTTTATTTTATTTTATTTTTTAAAGATTTTATCCACTTTTTGACAAAGAGAGAGAGACAGCAAGAGAGGGAACATAAGCAGGGAGAGTAGGAGAGGGAGAAGCAGGTTTCCTGTGCTAAGCAGGGGTACCCCATGTGGGACTTGATCCCAGGACCCTGAGATCATGACTTGACCCGAAGGCAGATGCTTAACCAACTGAGCCACCCAGGCATCCCTGATCACATTAATTTTAAACCTGATTCTTTTCTTTAAAACTTTTTACTTAACTTTTCACTTTGCAAAAACTTCAGACTTAGCAAAAAATATTGCAAACTGAACACAGGGAATTCTCATATACCCTTCATACAACATCCTCCAATATTACCATATAACCAGAGAGCAATGATCAAAACAAGGAAATGAGCATTTAACTTGTAGATCTTATTCATAAGTTGTCAGTTGTCCTACTAAATGTCCTTCATCTGGTCCAAGATCCAATCTGGGCGATGTGATGCATCTGTGCATAGTTTCTTGTTTCCTAGACCCTCTCTGATCTGGGATAGTTTCTTCTATATTTCTTTGCCTTTCATGACTTTGATACTCCTGAAGATGCCGTTTATTCTATACAGTGATGCTTAATGTGGGTTTGTCTGATTAAAGTTAGCTTGTGCAATTTTGTCAAAAATACTATAGAAATGATATTGTGCCTTTCTCAGGGATATGATGTCACCATATTTTTTTATTGGTGACCTTAGTTTACTGTTACAGATAATCACTTGGTTAAAGTGGTGTCTGTTTAAAACTATTAAAGTTACTATTTTTCCCATGGTAATTAATATTTTATTGGAAGATGCTTTGAGATTATGTAAATATCCATCTTTACACTTTTGCCCACTCACTTATTATCCAGTGATGATTCTTATCTGAAACAGTTATTATCATGGTATTTTTCAAATTGTGAGGTTCTATTTCCATCATTCCATCTACACTTAGAATTCTACTCTAAGGAAGTGATTTTCCTTCCCCCTTATTTATTTATTCCATTTTTTTTTTTACTTTTCCTTTCTTTTTTCTTCAATTTAAATTTAACTAGCCATAATATAGAATGTCATTGGTTTTTGATATAATGTTCAATGACTCAATAGTTCTGTGTAACACCCAGTATTTATTCAATTCTTTACCCATCTCAACATGGATGGATCAAGAGTAATTGTTTCATGTAATGGTCTATGTCTATTAATATTACTGTTCATGTATTGCTCAAATTGTTCCATAATTGTGGCCACTGGGTTCCCTTTCAAGTTAACTCCTGTGCATTTTGAAATGTTTATATTGTTCTGGGGGCACCTGCTAACATCAAAAGGATCTCCAAGCTCATTGTGTTCGTTCTTTCTTTCTTTCTTCTTTCTTATATTTTATTTATTTATTTGTTTGACAGAGACACAGTGAGAGAAGGAACACAACCAGGGGGAGTAAGAGAGAGAGAAGTAGGTTTCCCACCCAGCAGGCAGCTGCTTCCTGGGGTTTGATCCCAGGATGCAGGGATCATGACTTGAGCCAAAGGCAGAAGCTTAAGGACTAAGCCACCCAGGCACCCCCATTGTGTTCTTTCTTGCAGCAACATTGTAATCAGCCATTTTCCAAAGAGCTCCGGTCTTTTTGGGGGGGATTGACTTGGGCCATTTCAGCCCCATCATGATTGATACATGTCCCCATTGGTCATCTGAAGTTTTCAATTCTTTAATAGAGTTTCTTACCACTGAATATAACTGCCTTTATTTTGTTTTCCTAGGACTATGTCCTCATGCACTCCCACATGCTTTAATTGATTTCTTAGTTTTTGAAAATTCTTAATAGATAGGAATTTGTGATAGAAACTGTTCTTCTCTCTTCTTCGACCTCAGCCACAGCAACATCTTCCTAGGAACAACGCCAAAGGCAAGGGAAGCAAGGGCAAAAATGAACTATTGGGATTTCATCAAGATCAAAAGCTTTTGCACAGCAAAGGAAACAGTTAACAAAATCAAAAGACAACTGACAGAATGGGAGAAGATATTTGCAAACGACATATCAGATAAAGGACTAGTGTCCAGAATCTATAAAGAACTTAGCAAACTCAACACCCAAAGAACAAATAATCCAATCAAGAAATGGGCAGAGGACATGAACAGACATTTCTGCAAAGAAGACATCCAGATGGCCAACAGACACATGAAAAAGTGCTCCCTATCACTCGGCATCAGGGAAATACAAATCAAAACCACAATGCGATATCACCTCACACCAGTCAGAATGGCTAAAATCAACAAGTCAGGAAATGACAGATGCTGGCGAGGATGCGGAGAAAGGGGAACCCTCCTACACTGTTGGTGGGAATGCAAGATTGGTGCAACCTCTCTGGAAAACAGCATGGAGGTTCCTCAAAATGTTGAAAATAGAACTGCCCTATGACCCAGCCATTGCACTATTGGGTATTTACCCTAAAGATACAAACGTAGTGATCCAAAGGGGCACGTGTACCCGAATGTTTATAGCAGCAATGTCCACAATAGCCAAACTATGGAAAGAACCTAGATGTCCATCAACAGATGAATGGATCCAGAAGATGTGGTATATATACACAATGGAATACTATGCAGCCATCAAAAGAAATGAAATCTTGCCATTTGCGACAACATGGATGGAACTAGAGCGTATCATGCTTAGCGAAATAAGACAAGCTGAGAAAGACAACTATCATATGATCTGCCTGATATGAGGAAGTGGTGATGCAACATGGGGGCTTAAGTGGGTACGAGAAGAATAAATGAAAGAAAATGGGATTGGAAGGGAGACAAACCATAAGTGACTCTTAATCTCACAAAACAAACTGAGGGTTGCTGGGGGGAGGGGGTTTGGGAGAAAGGGGTGGGATTATGGACATTGGGGAGGGTATGTGTTTTGGTGAGTGCTGTGAAGTGTGTAAACCTGGTGATTCACAGACCTGTACCCCTGGGGATAAAAATATATGTTTATAAAAAATAAAAAATTATATATAAAAAAAGAAACTGTTCTTCTAGGAGAAGTACTGCCTTTCTATACTGTCATTTCCTTTCACTGTTATTAATGAAGTTCTGAAATAATTTTTCCTTTTTTTTTTTTTTTTGGTCTATTTTGTCTGACCATAGATAGGTTCAATGTTAAGAAGTGAGCTTTTTAAGGATCGGGCTTTGGTAGAGATTTCCTTATCATTCATCTGGCTTTGGGGACTAATTGGTATGCACATGCTGTTAGCTAACTTTTGTTTTTGTTTATTTTTGGAACAATAAACCTTTCCTCTAAAAAATGCTCAATGAGAAGGTCCTGTCTTGTCTGTTTATAAGAGAAAGCACTTTAACATAGGAGGTCTTCATTTTTAGTTTTCCTGCTCCAGATCTAGTGATTTCTAGGCTATTAACTATATAGTTTTATCATCAAACGCCCGATACAGAATTTCATAAAGAACCATGGATGTTAGCTATTGAGACTTGCTCTTTTGTGTGTGTGTGTGTCTGTGTGCCACAATGGGTTTCTCTCTGCCTACGTCAAACCTTCTTCAATCAGAACTCAGATGTATTCTCACTATAATCATAATCCTTGTGCTTAAATTCTAAAATAGCACAAGTTTACTAAGCATGATTTAGAATTGCAAAAACCATTACGGGAAACTTTTCAAATGGCAAAGACAAAGCATTTTGGAAGAACTTCTGGAAAGAAGGAAATATACCAGATATTCAGAAGGCAGTTTTTTGGATTGGTATTTTGACTCCATTTCAGCCTTCCTCAAAAATTCTCTGGGAAAACCTAAAGTTAGGAACACTCTATTCATATTACCATACACTGGTCCTCAGTGTCTTCTTATGTTCTACCTGCTGTGATTTCACAACTTAGACTACTTTCCTCCAGGTCTTACACAGAAGGCTATTGCTTTAATGGGTCATTCCTCACTTCAGATTTTCAGAAGTTCAATCAGTGGAAGATGCATGTAAGCAAAGTCATATTAGAGCCATAATAGAAGACTTTCAAAGCCACAGAAAAACCAAAGCATTGCTATGTGGCATTGAATTGTATTAGTCATTTACTGCCTGGGGATTTTAGACCTGGACCACTTCATCTTTCTCAGATAAAGACAAAATTTATTGAAAACTATCATGTGGGAAAGTTAAAAAGATTTTTAAAAATTCCATCGTGGAAAACACCTACCAAAGCCCAGAAACAGTAAGAAAAGAAAAGTAGGGCTATTTTTGAATAACTACATTTATAAAAACAACAACAAAAAATTCACCTTAGAGTAGAATCTAGAATTCTGAATGTTTATAGCGGGAATGTTTCAAGAACCTTTTGATTTCAAATCTTGCCATTTGCGACGACGTGGATGGAATTAGAGGGTATCATGCTTAGTGAAATAAATTAAGCGGAGAAAGACAACTATCATATGATCTCCCTGATATGAGGAAGTGGAGATGCAACATGTGGGGTTAAGGGGGTAGGAGAAGAATAAGTGAAACAAGATGGGATTGGGAGGGAGACAAACCATAAGTGACTCTTAATGTCACAAAACAAACTGAGGGTTGCTGGGGGGAGGGGGATTAGGAGAAGGGGGGTGGGGTTATGAACATTGGGGAGGGTATGTGTTATGGTGAGTGCTGTGAAGTGTGTAAACCTGGCAATTCACAGACCTGTACCCCTGGGGATAAAAATATATTATATGTTTATTAAAAAAAATAAATTTTTTTTAAAAAAAAGAACCTTTTGATTTCTTTGGGGGACTCCATGCTGACATGGAATGATCCCTGTTCTCTCTTTGTATAAATGGCTAAAATCTGAAATAGGGAACTGACCAGAAAATTGTATTAGAAATTGTAGATCTGAGATTTCTCCAGTATTTGGCTGAACACTTTCAGATGGACTTAGAAAATTGAAAGTTTAGGGCCAACAACAAACTTACACTGTTGAGATAAAACAAAGGGACCCTAAAACAGAAATTGATTTGAAAGACCCTCCGTCACCCAGGAATAATTTAACTATTAATGAGGGCATGTTTAGCTTTATAAACAAAAAGGTAATGGGAATAATGAGAGCTCATTTTATCTATCTACCTATCATCTATCTATCTATCATCTGTCATCATCTATCTATCTATCATCTATCTATTTACTTCCAGTAGGTGCCTGAAAGTTTCCACATGCTTGGAATGTATGTAGACCTTTGTTCTTTACCAGTGACACACTTTTTTTTTTTCAGTGTTTCTTTAAATTCTAGTCATTTACATTACAATGTAATATTAGTTTCAGGTGTACAATTTTTGATTTAACATTTCCATGCAACACCCAGTGCTCATCACCAGTGTACTCCTTAATCCCCATCAGCTATATAATCCATCCCTTCATGCACCTACTCTCTGGTAACTATCAGTTTGTTCTCTATATTAAGAATATGTTTTGCCCCTCTCTCTCTCTCATTTTTCTTCCATACCTGAAGTTTTGTATTTTTGTGTAGTCCCAATAGTCATTCTTGCTTTTGTTTCACTTTGCCTCAGGAAACACACTAAATAAGAAATTACTCTAGCCGATGTCAAAGAAATTATGTCCTGTATTCTTCTCAAGGATTTTTATGGTTTCATGTCTCACATTTAGGTCTTTCATCCATTTTGAATTTATTTTTTTGTGTGGTGTAAGAAAGTGATCCAGTTTCCTTCTTTTGCAGGTAGTTGTACAGCTTTCCCAACAATATTTGTTGAAGAGACTATCTTTACCCCATTAGATATTACTTTTTTCTTTTGCAAAGATTAATTGGCCATGTAATTGTGGTTTTATGTCTGGGTTTTTAATTCTTTTCCATTGATTTTTAATTCTTTTCCATTGATCCACGTGTCCTTTTTTTGTGCCATTACTGTACTGTTTTGACCAATATAGTTATTCAATATAACTTGAAGTCCAGAATTATGATGCCTCTAGCTTTGTTTTCCTTTTTCAAGGTTACTTTGGCTACTTGGGTCCTTTGGTTATATACAAATTTTAGGATCGTTTGATTTAGTTCTGTGAAAAATACTGTTAGCATTTAGATAGGGATTGCTTTAAATGTATACATTGCTTTGGGTAAGCTTCTGCACAGTGATGGAAATAATCAAAGCTAAAGGCAACCTATGGAATGAGAGAAGATAATTGCAAATGACATATCTGATAAAAGGTTAGTATCGAAATTTATAAAAAAAAAAAAACCTCACATCCAAAAAATGAGTACCCTATTAAAAAATGGGCAGGAGATGTGATAAGACATTTTCCAAGGAGGAAATACAGATGGCCAACAGACACATGAAAAGATACTCAATGTCACTCATCACTAGGGAAATACAAATCAAAACTACAATGAGGTATCACCTCACACCTTCAAAATGGCTAAAATCAACATTGCAAAAAACAACAAGTGTTTGTGAGGATGTGGAGAAAGGGGAACCCTCTTACACTGTTGGTAGGAATGCAAACTGGTGAACCACTCTGGGTAACAATTTGGAGGTTCCTCTAAAAGTTGAAAATAGAACCACCCTGTGATCCAGTTATTGCACTACTAGTGCCGAAAGGATACAAAAATCCTAATTTGAAGGAATACATGCATCCCAATACTTATAGCTGCATTATCCACAATAGCCAAATTATGGAAAGAGCCAAAATATCTATTGACTGCTGAATAGATAAAGAGGATGTGGCATATATATCCAATGGAATATTAGTCTGCCATCAAAAAGAATGAAATCTTGCCACTTGCAAAATGTAGGTGGAGCTTAAGAATATTATGCCGAGTGAAAAAAGTCAGAGAAAGACAAATAACATGATTTCAGTCATGGAATTTAAGAAACAAAACAAAGGAGCATGAGTTGGAAAGTGAAAGAGAGAGGCAAATCAAGAAACAGCATCTTAACTATAGAGAACATACTGATGGTAACCAGGGGTGATGTGGCTGGAGGGATGAATGAAGTAGGGGGTGGGGATTAAGTTCACTTGTCATCATGAACTCTGGGTGTTGTATATAAGTGTTGAACCACTAAATTGTACACCTAAAACCAATATTACACTGTATGTTAACAAAGTGGAATTTAAATAAACACTTAAAGAAAGTGGGAAAAAATGGACAGAGTAACTGAATACACATTTTTCCAAAGAAGACATGCAAATGACTAAGAGATACATTGAAAGATGCTTACCATCACTAATGGAATTGCAAACATTATTAAGGGAAATACAAGTAAAAACCACAATGAGATATCACTTTACAGTTTATTTGGATGGGTATTACCAAAAACCCACAAAAGAAAAGATGTTTCAACAAGGTTGTGGAGAAAAAGAAATCCTTGTACACTCTTGATGAAAGTGTAAAATGGGGAGATGGAGAGGAGAAAGGAGTTGAGGGAAATTGGAAGGGGACGTGAACCATGAGAGACTATGGACCTGAGGGTTTTGAAGGGGCGGGGGGTGGTAGGTTGGGGGAGCCAGGTGGTGGGTATTAAGGAGGGCACGTATTGCATGAAGCACTGGGTGTAGGGCAAAAACAATGAATATTGTTACGCTGAAAAGAAATAAAAAAAAAAAAGAACTATACACACACACACACAAAAGAAAAGAAATAAAATTGAATCGAACAAAAAAAAGTGTAAATTGGTGTAGACAATCTGGTAAATAATATAGTCTTGCCTGAAAATTTCAAAATAAGATTTCTATTGATCCAGCATTCCACATCTGGGTATATATCCAAAGTAATTGAAATATGGATGTCAAAGGGATATCTGTACTCCCATGTTCACTGTAGAATTTTTTACAATAGCTAAGATGGGGGAATAACCTAAAAGTTTGTGTAAAGAAGCATGGATAAATAGAATGTGGCATGTATACATTATGGAATATCATTCAGCTTTTACAAAGAAGAAGGTCATGCCACTTGCAACCATGTGGATATGCTTGGAGGTCATTATTCTACGGAAAAAGGCTGGAAACAGAAAAAACACTGTATATCTTCTATGTGGAATCTAAACTAATATGTAGAAACAGACCATAGAATGGTGGTTTTGGGGGCTGAACAAATAGGGATTATTGATCAAGTTTCAGTAATAAATAATAAATAAATTCTGGAGATCTGTGTGATATTGAGCCTATGATTAACAATACTTTATTGCCTACATAAAAATTTAAGAGGCTAAATATTAAAGTATGTGCTTTTACCTGCAAAGGAAAAAAGATTGACAATAAAGGGACCAGGAAGAAACTTTTGAAGGTGATTGGTTCCTGGCATTGATACTGATGATGGCTTCAAGGGTGTATTTTTATCTCAAAACACATCAACTTGTAAACATTATATATCTATAGCTTTTTATATGTTAATCACATGCTAACAAAGTGACTTAAAAATATGACTAGTTATATCTTCAGTATAGAATTAGCTTAGGGATTTGTCTCAATAAAACATTTTATAGCACCGGAATCTAGTGCATTAACCTCCACATGAGAGTTTGTCCTTTACTTGGTACTGCCTTTGACTGGTAATGACCAGACTGGATTTGTAGACTCAGTTTTGGATTTCTGGTCTTCAGTATTGTTTGTCAAGCTCACTCTTCAATCATGGCCAATCTCAAGATAATATAAAGTGCATTTAATTAGTTTATGTCTACTAAATAATTATCTAATCCTGGCTAAAGCCTTGGGGAAATTCACTCTTCAGAAATTTCACCACAATTCCATCATTTATTCCTACATTATGAAACCTTGGCCACATCCATACACTCTTCAGTTATTCAAATCTCAGGGTGGAACATTATTTCCATGTTCCTGCAGCATCTCACTGCTATGTCCATGAGTATTTTCAAGTGGACCCTATAGATTAATAGCTCAATCTCCATATTTTATGAAGAATGTAACTTACCTGTTTTTAGAAGTTGACCAGTTATTTGAAGGCAGCACCAAGTCTTGTCCAATACAAATGTTTCAGTGTCTACTCTGGTCCCTTTGTATTCCATTCCCACTGCCACTTCCCTTAGCTGTCATTCTCTTTCTTCTAATTCCTGTACAGTGTCTGTACCCACTTTTCTACTCTGATCTTGGCTTTTCCAAACTCTGTTTAATACAGTGTGTATAGTTAATCATCTGTGATTTTTTAGGGCATGTTTGATACTTCTTTATGTCAATCAGATGAAATTTGAACTTTGTAGTAGGACCATCAAGGCCAAATGGGATCTAATCATGGTGTAGAATGTGTTTCATAAAATGTATTTGAGATTATTTAACCTCAGGCTTTGTGTTAAAGACAAACAACATTAAAAATTATCTTAATCTTTTTAGAGATGTTTCTTCTGAATAATAAATAGATACATTCCTGTTGGGAAGGTGTGAAAAGTACTCAAAGCTTAAGGATTGAGATAATGGAAATGTTGGTTTTTAAATATGTTATCAATCAGAAGATAACTTTAGCTGTTGACAACACCACTCAACCAGGAAATATGTTTAATTTGTTTATAATTCATTAGCAATACGAAGTCGATAAGTAAATAACTTAGATTTTTAAGAACTTGAATTTTGGCAGTTATTACAGAAATATGAAATAAGGTCCTTCCATTGACATGCAGAAACATTTTATGGCAACAGTTTTAGGAGATGAACCAATCATAAGTACACATTATGCATCTGAGGTAATGGAGCTAGAATAAATAAGAATTTATTATAATAATTAAAAATTAGGAGTATTGGTCTTCTGTGGAATGCTGTGGTTATTACCACTATTTAGAATTTGGTTCTCTAATTCTGTTTTTCCTTAGCATGGGATTGATGCATACACATATAGCTAAGCTAAGGGCCAAGAATAAAATTTAAGGGCAAACCTAATGCAAACCAAATATATTCCAAGTTGACAGGTACTACGATCATTATTTCCTTGGTCTAGGCATGGAGAGAATGTGGACTGAAGCATTTGTGCTGTTTCCATCCCTGCCTTCCTAAATACATTGCAATATATACCCTCCTATTATTTTAATTATTTAGATGCCTTTCTTAAAGCATCATTAATTCTGTTGAGTCATGTTTATGGCCGAAGAGAAGTAAAATTAAATTTTATATATTGCTAAAATTTAGAAACTTCAAGCATAGGATGTTTATCAGTGGTAATAATAAAAATTGAGTAAAGGGTATTGCAATTAATCAATTGTCATCAATATGCGGAATATTTAGGGAGAAGATAGTTATGCACAGCAATGTAAAATATGTCTTATAAAACAAATATTTATTTTGCTAGTGATGTACAGATCAACTGTGGCTGGCCGAGACATTGCAGTACAACTCTGTGAACTGCTAAATTGGGCAGAATGAAGACAGATGGTTCTCTGAAGCCTTCCACTCCAAAGCCATGTGAATTTTTTATCTTGATATTTTTATTCTGCACATCATCTCCCTCAGAGCCTGGTGGACCTGCTTGTTCCGCAGAGTATAGATGACAGGGTTGAGCAATGGGGTCACCACCGTGTTCACAAGGGCAGCCTCCCTGTTGGAGTCCAGCCTGTTCGTTTGCTTTGGTTTCACATATATAAACACACAGCTGCCGTACATCAGTGAGAGAACTATGAGGTGGGAAGAGCAGGTGGAGAAAGCTTTCTGTTTCTCCTTAGCTGATGGGAGTCGTATGATTGTGACTACTATGTTGCTGTATGCAATGATGGTTATAATAAGGGATGTCAAAAGGATAAACAAAGCGAGGACAAAAGCCAACATTTCAACAGACCTGGTGTCAGAACAGGAGAGATGAATCAGGGGGCCAATGTCACAGAAGAAGTGGGGGATGACATGGGGACCACAGAAGGATAACTGGGAAACTGTTACTACTGGACCAGTGATGAGAGTGAAGGCCAAAGCAAAACAGGCAGTAACCAGGAGGAAGCAAGTCTTCAGGTTCATGATGGTCGGGTAATGCAGAGGCTTGCAAATGGCCACATACCTATCCAGAGACATCACTGCTATGAGGAGGAAACCTGTTGCTCCCAGAAATACAAAGACAAATGCTTGTATGAAACAAGCGGGAAAAGAAATGGTTTGCTTGCCTGAGAGAAAGATGACAAGCAACTTAGGAATAACGGCACTTATGAAACAACACTCAAAGAAGGAGAAAATGCTGAGGAAAAAGTACATAGGTGTGTGGAGCCTGGAGTCAGCACAGGTGATAGTGACTATGACTGCATTACCTGCAATGGATGCCAGGTACGCCAGGAGGTGTACAAAGAAGAGGACCTTTCCCAGGTGCTGGATGGCAGGAAACCCCTCCAAGGTGAATTCTTGGACAGTTGTCCAATTCCCCATTTCCATGGACATCTCTTTCCACATCATCATCACTGCTGGTCTAACCTACATCAGGGAACACAAAGGTTTTAGAGAAGCATGATTAAGTTATTTGCCTGTCAAAGAAGGTGGAGAAGCAGATAACAATGTGGTTTAGCCCACTGATCCTTGAATCAGATGGACCTGAGTTCAGTACTAGTTCAATACTGAGTTCTAACTCCTGAGGAATGGGTCTCCTTTGGAGACCTTTGTGAACTTCACTTTCACCCTCTGTAGAATGAAGATGATAGTATCTACCTATTCATGTTCTTTGAGAATTAAGTAAGATAAACCATGCAAGTCACTTGACAGATGATGCCACTGTTTTCCATGTGTTCTTCAAAGTCTAAGTGTAATATTATGATCAATAATATGATGCTTAATAGAGCATGATAAGTAGGCAGAGTTGTTGACATTTTCATACGTACAAATATTTTATTTTTAATAATATTAATTTGTAAGTAAACCTAACAATAATGTTAGTAATATCTCCATTGAATATCCCTTGTAAAATCTGCAATACATTCTATGGTCTAACTTGTCATCATCATCATCTGTTGAGGACTTATGCTTGTTCTATGCTGGTCACTAAAATTCAGTATTTCTATTAGTCTTCACAATAACCATGAGCCCCTTCAATGGAAGCAGAAATTGAAGCTTAGAGAGTTCCAGAGAGCTCTCTGGGACACATAGCTGGGGCTTTAGCTGGGATTTTAGGCAGAATTCCAGAATCTGGAGGCTCTGCTATTTCCAAATGCAGTGACAAAATATTTTAAAATGGGATAATATCTATTGTTGATGATCTCTCAATCTTAAGTGAAAGATTGGCTTTATTTACCATAATTGTTTCTACCCTTGGTTAGATTCACTGGTGAGTTACAGACCTGTGGAATGAGACAGGGCGGAGAGAGCAACTACTTTAGCACAAACATTTTATAGAAGAGACTGAAAATAAGAGACATTAGGGGCTGCTCAACTTGAGGTAAATTGTAAATCCGGGATTTACCTCTCCTCATCCTCACTTCAGGGTTCATGCTGGTCTGTGATGCAGGTGGGAGTGATAGTAGTTTACAAGATCAACCCACTATTATGCAGGTTATGCAGGGCACCTGGCATTCATAAATTACTCTTACGTCAAAGCTCCATGAACATTCTTCTCTCTTCATTCCTTTCAATCAGTTAACTTCTCTCGCGATGGTGTTTTGCTCTAGCATCTCAATGCTAGGCTAAAAGTCTGGTGTGTGGGATGTGTTTCTCTCAGTAATGCACCCTGGGCCAGGTCCTCTGAAGGGCAGCTCATGAAACCAAACTGTTCCCTCTGAGAGGCACAACCAGAAGGAGCCTTTGGTTTTGTTCCTCTTGACCCCAGTAAGTCCACCTGGTCATCAGGGACCATGAAGCCAGGCACACACATGAATCACCTCACTGGGGAGTCAGGTTTCCTCTTCTTGCAGTTACTGTCTTGGAAGACATCAAGAGCTTGCTCTGGGCTGAGAGGAAAGGCGAAGAGAAGGAAACACATTTTTCACAACCTGTTGTCCCACAGTGCGGTGAATATGCATGCCATGCTGCCGGTGCTCTGAAAGCAGAAGTCCTGTTTCCATAGCTCAGGATGTTTCATAGCACAAGGCTACATTCAGCTTCGACCACTGAAACCACTGAGGGGAGAAAATGGACTAAAACAACTGCATTTCATTGGCCCCAATTCTGGGATAGAGCTGGGCTCCCAGACTGCTTAGGATTCTGAGGAAAATTCTGTCTCTGCCTCCCCCAGTTGGTAGAAGCCCACCTAACATGCAATGTTGCCGTCACCTCCTATGCTGTCACCTCCTAAACCAGTTAATGGGAGAAGGCAGCTTCTTAAAGGTTTAGCCCTAGGTGCTGCTGAGACATAGGACCTTCTATAGCAGTGCTTCATGTCATGGGTGCATCTGCTCCAAGTCACCTTCTACTGCATTATGGTCCTCCATCATATGCTCACCTTGCTATGTGGAGAAGCATCCTTATTTTACTGCATCAACAGTTAGAAGGTGCTGATATGAAAATTTGAGGCCTCTGTAAAGGTTTTGCCACAATACTGTTTAGTGACTCAGTGAGAAGGACCTATCCAGTGAGCAGAAAAGGTAAGCCTGCAAACCTTACTAGATGTTGAAGAGACAGGGGCAGAAAGTGAAGGCACCGCTGTTGCCTGGGGATAGCTAATAAGTCAATTTTGAGAACAAGAATTACTGACCTAGCCCTTCCTTATATCTATCTTCCCATTGTCTCTGGTGATGCTGACTCCCAGATGTCCCCATTGTTCTCTGACAAGAGTTTTGGAGGAAGTTATACTACCATTTCCCAGGGGTTTTTAAATCCCAAGTTAAACATTGCTACTGATTTGAGGTTAACAGTCCAGACTACAATTTTCTACTGTGATATTTGCACTGAGCCCAGAGCACAGTTGTTAAAAAAACAGACTTTATGGTGAAAAACAGCTAGATTACACCCTGGCTTTCATGAGGCTTTTGGGGAACTTGGCCTTTCTTGGTCAATGATTCCTCATTCTTCCACCAATATTATGATTCTTTTCATTGCACATTTTCATCTGAAAAATACTTGCATTGTGCTCTCCAATATCTTGAAAAAGGAAAGCGCACATTGTCCTTTTCAGGGAAGAAAGGGAAATTCTAGGTGGTTTCTGTACTATCTCTAACCTGGCAGGCCCCACTCTTTTTAAATGTATCCGGGATGTGGAACCCCAGACTCTTTCTAAATGTAGAAGACTATAGATGTGAGCTTGAGGGGGGAAAAGCTATATCCATAGCAACCACTGTGTTAGAAAACTGCTGCTTCTCCTCTTTATCTCAGCTGGGCTGCCATGGCAGAAGTGAACAATTTTCTGTGACCTCTGGTTTCCCATCCAGAGTCCAATAAGGAGACAAAACTCCCAAAGTATTTTCTGGCAGCCCTGGAGCACATGGTACTTGGCAATTTGTCCTGCATGAATCTGCCCTCATCATAATTGGTCTCACAAGGTCAAGGCAATTACTATAGAAACTTTCATGAGTATTCATGGGCCCCATCTATCCCAGTATACAAAATCATTTTTATAATATCTGTCCATCCACACACTTCTACTTTCCATCCAGGCCAAACTTGGACCCCATGGTTATTTTCTCAGTTGGAAGTGAGGGAAAATAAAGAGTAATGGGAGAAGAGTTACAGAAGCTAGAGCAATATGGGACTATATATTTTAATCCTAAAATAAAGGCACATTTGCATGAGGTTTTCATTTTATGCAGAAATACCTATCATAACCGAATGAGTCCCTACGGCAACATGATGGTGGGAATGTGGGAGGAAAAGGTCTGGGTTTGATGTAAAGTTTTACAAAGTGGACAATATGGACAAAGAAATGGGCTGAACTAACTCTACATTGTATCTAGCATAAGGAGGGGTGAGCTGGTACCAAGAAATATTTCTAATTGTCCTTGGTCTATTTTCTCTTTTCTGGATAGTGCCTTCTTGGCCTATTCTTCACCTACTATTTCTTTTTGTTTTTAAATGGTACCTTGATTTCATTTGTTATGGCTATTTTACAGCATTGCTTGTGTTTTGAGTGTTTCGTTATCCCATTAGAGTAAGGAGAGGGACAGTTCTTCAAGTTGTATTTGTGATTATTAAACTTAGAAGGATAAAGCACACTTCAGTTTATGGATTCTCCTCTTCAAAAAAATTTTTTTTCTTTTTTAAAAAAATTTTTTTAATTTATTTATTTTCAGAAAAACAGTATTCATTATTTTTTCACCACACCCAGTGTTCCGTGCAATCCGTGCCCTCTATAATGCCCACCACCTGGTACCCCCACCTCCCACACCCCCGCCACTTCAAACCCCTCAGATTGTTTTTCAGAGTCCATAGTCTCTCATGATTCACCTCCCCTTCCAATTTACCCCAACTCCCTTCTCCTCTCTAACACCCCTTCAAAATATTATTATGTTTTCCATTCCTTCCTTCAGCTACTCTTGAAAAATTAGGTTACCCCTATATTCAGGATTTAGATAATAAGAGTATTTTGGTTTGTAGTGTATTTGGTTAATATGATCTATTCCTAGAATGGTTCCAATTTCTAGTATTATCTCCCTAAGGAAGAAGGCTAAATTAAGGCCTAAGGAAAGGTAAATCCCATCATCTATGATATTGTGGGAGAGGGCGTAGGAGATGCTAATTTGAACAGAAAGTAGGGATCAGAATGGAGAGAAACACTCATTATACCAAACCCTAGGCTGAGGGTGGAGTGTTGGATTATTAATAATACTTTGGCAACCACTGTCCTTCATGGATTTTCCATTAAAAATAAGGCAACAATGGCTTTGGGGACCCAGAACACATCAATTCTGATCTAGAATTCTCATTAACACTATACCCAATATCTATCCCTCCACATAAGCAAAAGTATAGTAGTGTTTGATAGTAGCTTCCAACTTGGGGTCGTGAGGTGAAATTGAAAGTATAGGGTAATTTATTCTATCTGGGCATCTTTGTTTTCTTTTTAATGCGTGCATGGAAAAAAGAATTTTTTTCCTTTTTAATGAACCTGTCTTTGCATGGAGAATGATTAATTAAATTGAATTATGTGTGTGGGATAGAAAGAAGTAGAAAAAGCTATCTATAAATTTCAGAAGTGCAACTCTTTTGTAAGGGTCTACCTCCTGCACTTCTGTTACTTTCTTAGTAGGGTTTCTTGTGCTTGTCTCACTCTGGTGGATGGATGCTCCAAGTGTTCACACATGTGGTTCTAAGTGGTGTTTTTAGCACAAGATTCCTAAGTATCTTTATTTCAGGACTTTTCCAGAATGCAATGGTGAATGCTACATTTTGCAAGGTTAATATTTTACACAAAGAATGGAAGAGCCATCAATAATCCCTCCCCCCCAAACAAACTCCTTTGAGGTGGCAAAACTTACATTTTTAAGTTCACACCTCTTCTGATAACACCTTTACAGCTTATTACATGAACTAGTTTTACTCTTAATGGAGGGGAACTACTTAGAGGAGAAGGTGAAGAAATTGCAATGGAGAGAAAACTAATTTGTATGATCCCCTTTTAGTAAATGGGATCCTTTTCACTGGGCCTGAGACATCACCTCACCAATAATTAGTATTATATTGGTGGGTGTCATAAAGTCAGTGTCCAAGATTCCTAAGATTCAGTAAATCAGACTGATCTCTTTCCACACGTGTGACTCTGGGGATTTTAGGCTTTTGTAAGATATGGGTAGAGGAAGATGTTCTCCTGACTGACAACACAATCAAATTCTGTTTTCCTATCCAGCACTTATCACTGTTTGGAGAAAAATCTCCTGAGATGAAGCCTCAGGAACCAGAGGAGATGAATTGGAATTCTTCAGCCTCCAATATGGCTGGGTTGCTCAATGTGGGATTGAGGTATCTATCAGCCTCTTCTTTAGTTGGGAGGTCAGGCCACCCACAAGGCAGGGAAGGAAAGTGGCCAGTGCAGGCATTGTGGGAAGCTCATGCTCAGACTGATCAAGAGGCATACTGCCAGGGTGAGCACCTGCTGCATCCTCAGAAGGCTGGCTTCTTCTGGAAGCATGCCTCACCTTTGTCGATCAGGTCTGCTCTTGGGGAAATATTCGGCCACCAAAAATAGAGGAGCTCTGCTTTCTCCTCACCCATCTTAGTTTGACTCTGTTTTGAAAAGAACGTAAATCCTTCCAATCATGGACAATGAGGGTTTTTTACTTCACAAGTAGCATCTCATTCATAGAAACCCTGAACAGGAGTCACAGTAGGCCTAGCTGTCAAGGATACTAAAGGTGGGGAGTGATTCTAGACTTGGGCAACTCTAGGAACATCAGCATGTGGGTGTTTGGATTCTCTTTCCACTGCTCTCCCATTGACCCTCAAGTGACATTCTTCATGTCTGCAGTTTTATGGCCTTCTACTAAATGGTGTTCTTTATACTCTTAATTTCTATTCCTCTATTTCTTAATGACACAAGGTCCATAGTAACTGTGACACTTTCTTGTGGTACATCTCACTGTTTCATTTAAGGAAGGAATGATACACATCTTATGTACTTTTTCATAAGGTGTGAAAATAGTTTCCAACATTTCCAAAGAGCTTCATGCTACAGAATATTCTCCTTTTCCCCCACATTGTTGGGACATAATTGACATATAACATGGTATAAGTTTAAGGTGTACAGAGTGATGATTTGATATACCCATGTATTATGAAATGTTTACCACAGTAAGATTAACTAAAGCATCTTTCACTTCACATAGTTACCATTTTGTTATTTATGGTAAGAATCTTAAACCCTCTACTCTCAGCAATTTTCAAGTGTGCAATACAATATTGTTATCTATAGTCACCTTCCTATACTTTAGATCCTCCAAACTTCCTCATTTCATAACTGAAAGTTCAGACCCTTGACCATTAATCTCCCCATTTCCCCCACCTCTCAGCCCTGACAACTAATATTTCACTGTCTGTTCTTATGAGTTAGATGTTTTTAGATTCCACTCACAAATGAGATAACACTATTTGTCTTTCTCTGACTTCTTTGACTTAGCCATAAAATATACATCAGCCAATTTGTGACAAAAATGACAGTCTAATGCAGTAGGGAAGTGACAGTTCTTCAATAAATGTAGACGGTGATGTGTTAAGTGGGTATTCAAATGGAGGAAATACAACTTGGCCCTTTCTCTATATCATACAAAAAAATAAATTTAAAGGAGGAAAAAAGCAAAGCTATACAGAAGATGCACTGTAGATCTAAATGTAAATGGTATAGCAATCATCTAAAAGACAATACAGCTGAATATCTTAGTGTGTTTGGGGGAAAACAAAAAAAAATATCTTGACCAAGACTAAAAAATTTACCATAAAAACAATGGTGTTAAGTACCTCTATTTATTACAAGATAGCATTAAGGAAATGAAAGTGCAGGTCACAGTGTGGGAGAAGCTATTTTTAATCAGACAAATCTACAAATCAGTAAGGAAAAGACAATGAAACAAAAGAAAACTAGTCAAAATATATGCAGAGTTCCTTCACAAAAAGAGATTTTACCAAAGGCTGGGATTATATTAAAATATTGAGGGTACTTAATGATGAGGGAAATACAAATTAAAACCACACTGCACTAATATTTCACATAAATCAGGAAGGTTAAAATGTAAAATTCAGACAATGCCATGTGTCACTGAAATGATTCAGCTTTCAGATTATTTATAAAACTGAAATAACTATACATCAACAAAATAATTTTTTTGGTTGAATCCAAATTTATATGATAAAAATAGCAAAAAGCCAGCCAGGAAGTGTGAGTACATTATTGAAGTTACATATGGAGAGTATAATAATGTCATGTTTTTGAGGCCTAGTCATTAAAATTGTTTTTGTCAACTATTCCCAGGATCACTGAAGGGAAAAAATGCTGGAATAATAACGAGTGAATTTTTATTAGAAAAATACCACTGGGAATAATTGGCAAAGTGTTATCAGTAAGTGGAGAGATTAATATCTAGGCTAACAGATGGAGCAGGTAGGCAGAGAGGGAATGAAGGCTTTAGGCATTGTCAGTTGTCTGACTCAACATTTATACTATGCCTCCCCTCCTTCACCCCACTGAACCACTCAGGGTGCTAGCAATCATTCTTCTTCCAAACACAGTGGAAACTCGTTCAAAAGGTCCTTCCAATTTGACAAGCAATCCACATCTGAAACATTATTTTCCCTCATTATGCCACTGCCAGGTGATTAACTCCCTAGTCACAGTGGTTCCCAAACACTGGCATGCATCAGTGTCAGCTGGAGAGTTTGTAAAAATACACATTACTGGGCACTATCCCAAGAGATTCTGACAGTGTGGGTGGTATCTATGGATTTGCATTTATAACAAGTTACCAGGTGATGTATTGCTACTGGTGTAGGGACCACACTTTGAGACCCAATGAAATATTTCACTCCTTTGATATCATTCCAATTCGCTTCTAGTAAGTATGAATTCATCTTCATGAAGATTGTCAGTAAGGGGAGGGAAGCTAAGGAAATAAAGCTGTTTTACATCCAGGAACAAAGTGGAGTATAAGCAAATGAATGCCATGGGAAATTGTAGTCTTAGGTGAGGGGCTTATTAGAATGGAACAGTTTGTAGGAAGGAGTAGAAAGAATAAAGAGGCAGGGTGACAGGCAAGAGGAAGTTTATTTATTTATTTTTGCTTAACTAGTATGTGTCAACTGGCTCTGAGAGCCATAAGCAGAAGTGGCTTCAGAGTGAGTTAGTGGTAATTGTGATAGAGCATTAACAGGGAATTCTCCAGAGCTACACGGAAGGCTTTTCATCCCAGAACACCATGAATAAGGAGCTACCACACAGAAATTCTCTGTGCACTTGGGCTTATAATAAGAAGTAACAAATTCATTTCCTAGCCTACTAGTGACTCCAGTGGGGATAAATTAGCAGATAATTAATTCTTTAGGGAGCATTTTTTCATTGTTTAGTTCAACTTGAAAATATTTTTCTGTGAAACTTACAAGCTTGTGGGAAATCATAAAATATTGCCATCATTATCTTGTTGATACTCTTAAGTAATTAATGCAAGAAAATAGTCATCAGGCATTTCCCCTCCCAAAACCTCAGTGACTCTGGCCGTTGAACTCATAATGGAACCAGTTACAATACAAAAGCTACGCAAGTAATTTAGCAATGCAGCGACTGAGTATTGGGCTTTGACTGGTGAAGAAGAAATGTGAATCAAGACCAGAAGGTGTTCAAAAACTAGAGGTCCAAGATTGGATGAAGGTGATATACAAAAATAAAGAAGGAATTAAATAACCATAGGAACTACTTTCACGTACTTTGGGAAAATATGTTCTACCTTGTCTCCCTCACTGAAAATGGCTATAAACAGAATGGCTGGGGCAGCTGTGAGATGATTCTGCCCTATGGACCACAGCAGGAGGATTGGAAAGAAGACCAGATTTTGACATACCACCAAATCAGTGATGAGTTTGCTATGTTTATTTATTATCTGGTTCTCTTGTTTCTTGGTCCAGTCACAAAAGTGAGCAACAGAGAAGAGTAACTAAGGCCCCATGCTTCTGGTCACAAAACCCAAAAGAGGCACTTCAGGGACATGAGATGTATTGGGGAGATTATGACGAGGGGTAACCAGAGGAAATTTGTTCAGTAACTCAAAGGTGTACTCCCAAACTGTGCATAACGGGATCTGATCTTAATCAGCATAATTAAGACTTTGAAAACAGAATTACCAGAAAGATTTCTGCCCTTCCCAGTCTGCCACGGGTGGTACACATGTGGGACAGATTTGAATAGCTTTGCAAGGGTTTGGAAACTGCACAGACATTTAAACTGCCTATAGAAGATGGGAGGACACATATACCCTGAGATGAATCAGGTCCATTTCTTGCCAAAATGAAGAAATCAACATTTTCAAAAGCATGTTTAAAAAGACTCAGAATTTGAAAACATGATATCCCAGTTCAAAATTAGTCAGCACATGAAGAACCAGGAAAATCTTGGTTCTCTTAGGAAAAGATAGTCAAGACACATCAACTCTCACATGAAAAGATATTGAAATTATCTGACAAAGACTTTAAATCAATTATTTAAAAATATTATAACAAGCAATTATAAGCACTTGTAAAGTGAATAGAAACATAGGACTCCGCAATGATGTTTAAAGAAGAACCCAATGGAAATATTAGAACTGAAAAATACAATGATTAAAGTAACACTTAGTTACTAGGCTCAAAAGTACAAGTGGAGATGATGTAAAATTGTCCATGAAAGTGAAAATAGATCAGGAAAAATGATCCCACATGGAAAAAAAAATAAGAAAAAAAGACTTAAAACCAATGAATAGAGCCTTAGGGACCTGTAGAAGAATAGAAGGTAAAGCTTCTTTTCATCTGAAGTACATGCACAAGGAGTTCACTGCTGAAAAATGTATTTCAAGAGACAATGGTTGAAAGCTTCCTAAATTTAGCAAACCACATAAACCCACAGATTTAAGAAGCTGAAAAAACCTTAAACAAGTTAAATACAAAGACATACTATCCTCAGAACAAACATCATTAAACTGTTAAAACGTTTTTAAATTTTTATTTTTTAAATTTCTTATCAGTGTTCCAGAATTTATTGTTTATGCACCACACCCAGTGTTCCATGCAATACGTGCCCTCCATAATACCCACCACCATCCTCACCCAACCTCCTTCCCTCTGCCCTTCCAAAACCATCAGATTGTTTTTCAGAATCTACAGTCTCTCACGGTTCTTCTCCCCCTCCAATTTCCCCCAACTCCCTTTTCCTCTCCATCTCCCCATGTCCTCCGTGTTATTTCTTTTTTTTTTTTTTAAAGATTTTATTTATTTGACAGAGAGAAATCACAAGTAGATGGAGAGGCAGGCAGAGAGAGAGGGAAGCAGGCTCCCCACGGAGCAGAGAGTCCGATGCGGGACTCAATCCCAGGACCCTGAGACCATGACCCGAGCCGAAGGCAGTGGCCTAACCCACTGAGCCACCCAGGCGCCCCCCTCCGTGTTATTTCTTATGCTCCACAAATAAGCGAAACCATATGATAATTGACTCTCTCTGCTTGACTTATTTCAGTCAGCAAAATCTCTTCCAGTCCCATCCATGTTGCTACAAAAGTTGGGTATTCATCCTTTCTGGTGGAGGCATAATACTCCATAGTATATATGGACCACATCTTCCTTATCCATTCGTCTGTTGAAGGGCATCTTGGTTCTTTCCACAGTATGGGGACTGTAGCCATTGCTGCTATGAACACTGGGGTACAGATGGCCCTTCTTTTCACTACACCTGTATCTTTGGGGTAAATACCCTGTAGTGCAATTGCAGGGTCATAGGGAGTCTCTTTTTTTAATGTCTTAAGGAATCTCCAGACTGTACCAGTGGCTGCACCAGCTTGTATTCCCACCAAGAGTCTAAGAGGGTTCCCCTTTCTCCACATCCTCTCAATTGTACTTTTTGTAACCAGCTAAAGAAATCTATGCCAGTAGATATTATTTTTAAAAACGTGATGAATTAAAATGGAATAATAGCAATATTCTAAGACCTCAAATGAAGGCAGGATTTGAGGACACAAAGATAGAATAAACAGAGGGGAAAAAATATAAAACAAATTAAAAAATGGTACACCTAAATCGAAAGATACCAATAACTGCATTAAGTGGAAATGACCTAAAGTCACCCACCTAAAAGTCAGAGATTGGTATAAGAAATACTGCAAGGTTCTTTTTATATGAGGTATCTAAAGTACTCAAACTCTTAGAAATAGAAAGTAGGATGGTGGTTGACAAGGAGGGGAGAAGGGGGAAAGGGAGATATTTGGTGCATACAGAGTTTGAGTTTTGCAAGATGAAAAAGCTCGAGAGATCTGTTACACAACAATATAGATATATTTAATGCTAATGTACCATAAACTGAAAAATGGTTCAGATGCTAAATTTTATATTATGTGCTTTTTACAACAATAGAAAGACAGAGGCTGTCAGATTGAAAACATAGAAATGAACAAATAAGACATGAATAAAATAAATGTAGTTTATAAGAAACTAGCCTGAGATATAATGATATAGGTAGTTATAAGGAAAAGGATGGAAAATGGCATAGCATGCAGATGCTAATCAAAATAATGTTAGATTAGCTGTGTTAATATAAGACAAATACACTTCAGAGCAAAGATAATTATGAAGACTTAAGAGAAAGATAACATAATGATAAAATTGTCAATTCACAGGGGGACTTAAGATGGTAGAGTAGGAGGACCCTGGGCTTGTCTTGTCCCTCAAACACAGCTAGATAGTTGTCAAATTATTCTGAACACCAAGAAGTCAATCAGAGGTCTGAGAGAACAAAAACTGGAAGACTATACATAGAAAAGCTACCTACCACCTTTTGGAAGATAGAAAGTATGGAAGTTTACCTGGGCTGTAGTGATGAGGAAGAATCCTGCCTACAGAGGATACTGTGAAGTATTAGAAGTGGTAGAGAAAAAAAATCTGAACTTTAAAAATTTACTACCTTAAGAATTGTGCCTGGATTAAAGGTCCTCACATGGCAAAGACGGGCAGAATCCCAGGAATGAAAGGGTGGTCTGAGAAGCCGTGGGGTCACAAGAAGAATGGGTGGCACCAAGGTGTGACACTGTTCCCAGGCATAGCATCTGGGAAGTTAGTAGAGAGCACAGGATCTTGGTGTCAGCTTTCTGCTATAAACTACACACCTAGCAAGCATTGTAAGACCTTCCCTTGGAGGAACACTGGGGGTCTGTGCTGTAAGCATCCTTGAATTTGGAGTTTTAAAACTTGGTTACACACCTGAGATAACAAGGCTGGGACACTGACAGGGTTCAGGTGGAAACTGGGGAAACAAATAGGGTGACTGATTACTCTTCTGTGAGGGCTCACTGGAATAGGGACATGAATATTTCAGGTCTGAGGCTAGAGAGTAGGAGGCAGCCATTTTTATCCAGCCCATCACTGCTGAAAGACTTAGGGAGGAAACAGCTTTGTAGTAAAGCTTGAAATCAGGTAACGTGATTGTCAACATTTCCTTAGCGATTCAGAGTCTCTTCTGATTCCATACAAGTTTTAGGATTATTTGCTCCAGCTCTTTGAAGAATACCGGTGGAATTTTGATCAGAATAGCATTAAAATATAAATTGCTCTAGGCAGTATAGGCATTTTAACAATGTTTGTTTTTCCAATCCAAGAGCATGGAATGGTCTTCCATCTTTTTGTGTCTTCTTCAATTTCTTTCATGAGTGTTCTGTAGTTCCTTGAGTACAGATCCTTTACCTCTTTGGTTAGGTTTATTCCCAGGTATCTTATGGTTCTTGGTGCTATAATAAATGGAATCGATTCTCTAATTTCCCTTTCTGTATTTTCATTGTTAGTGTATAAGAAAGCCACTGATTTCTGTACATTGACTTTGTATCCTGCTAAGGAAATGTTGAAAAACAAAAATAAAACTGGGGGCATCATGTTGCCTGATTTCAAGCTTTACTACAAAGCTGTGATCACCAAGACAGCATGGTACTGGCATAAAAACAGACACATAGACCAGTGGAACAGAGTAGAGAGCCCAGATATGGACCCTCAACTCTATGGTCAAATAATCTTCGACAAAACAGGAAAAAATATACAGTGGAAAAAAGACAGTATCTTCAATAAATGGTGCTGGGAAAACTGGGCAGCTATATGTAGAAGAATGAAACTCGACCATTCTCTTACACCGTACAAAATGGATAAAAGACCTCAACGTGAGACAGGAATCCATCAGAATCCTGGAGGAGAACATAGGCAGTAATCTCTTCGATATCAGCCACAGCAACTTCTTTCAAGATATGTCTCCAAAGGCAAAGGAAACAAAAGCAAAAATGAACTTTTGGGACTTCATCAAAATCAAAAGCTTTTGCACAGTAAAGGAAACAGTCAAGAAAACAAAGAGGCAACCCACAGAATGGGAGAAGATATTTGCGAATGACAGTACAGACAAAAGGTTGATATCCAGGATCTATAATGAACTCCTCAAACTCAACACACACAAAACAGATAATCATATCAAAAAATGGGCAGAAGATATGGACAGACACTTCTCCAATGAAGACATACAAATGGCTATCAGACACATGAAAAAATGTTCATCATCATTAGCCAGCAGGGAGATTCAAATCAAAACCACATTGAGATACCACCTTACACCAGTTAGAATGGCCAAAATTAACAAGACAGTAAACAACAAACGTTGGAGAGGATGTGGAGAAAGGGGAACCCTCTTAGAATGTTGGTGGGAATGCAAGTTGGTGCAGCCTCTTTGGAGAACAGTGTGGAGATTCCTCAAGAAATTAAAAATAGATTTTCTGTATGACCCTGCCATTGCACTCCTGGGTATATACCTCAAAGATACAGATGTAGTGAAAAGAAGGGCCATCTGTACCCCAATGTTTATAGCAGCAATGGCCACGGTCGCCAAACTGTGGAAAGAACCAAGATGCCCTTCAACAGATGAACGGATAAGGAAGATGTGGTCCATATACACTATGGAGTATTATGCCTCCATCAGAAAGGACGAATACCCAACTTTTGTAGCAACATGGACGGGACTGGAAGAGATTATGCTGCGTGAAATAAGTCAAGCAGAGAGAGTCAATTATCATATGGTTTCACTTATTTGTGGAGCATAACAAAAAGCATGGAGGACGTGGGGAGTTAGAGAGAAGGGGGTTGAGATAAATTGGAAGGGGAGTTGAACCATGAGAGACTATGGACTCTGAAAAACAATCTGAGGGGTTTGAAGTGGCAGGGGAGTGGGAGGTCGGGGTACCAGGTGGTGGGTATTATAGAGGGCACGGATTGCATGGAGCACTGGGTGTGGTGAAAAAATAATGATACTATTATGCTGAAAATAAATAAATTTTAAAAAATGACTTTTGTATCAATATGGAAAAAAAAAAAAAAAAAAAAAAGACTTAGCGAGGAAACAGCGCCACTAGTGGAGGCTGGAGCTGTGTAAAGCAGGAGTGTTTCCTACCAGCCTTGCCCCGTGCCCTGGAGAAGCATTTTCACTGAAACAAGCCACCACAAGTCATCCTGAGAATCAGAGCAGTTAGCCCCTCCTCCATAGGACTAGCACAGACAATTAAAACAACTAGTTCACACCAAGTTTATTGATCAGTGCTGCAAATTCAGCTCTAGAAGATATAGGATTGAGCTTCCTTTTCACTTTTCTTCATTTCCTTTATTTTTATTATTTTAGCAATTATTTTCTTATATTTCCCATTGCTTTTTAAAAATTTTATTATATTTATATACTACACACACACTTTTCATCTGTATTTTAAATTTTTTTGGTCTACTTTCATTTTTTCTTTCTTTTTTTTTTTTTTTAAGATTTCATTTATCTGTTTGACAGAGAGAGAGAGAGAGAGTGAGATAGGGAACACAAGCAGGGGGAGCAGGAGAGGAAGAAGCAGGCTTCCTATTGAGCAGGGAGCCTGATATGGGGCTCAATCCCAGGGCCCTGGGATCATGACCCGAGCTGAAGGCAGATGTTTAATGACTGAGCCACCCAGGCCTGTGGTCTACTTTCATTTTAAATTTTTTTTTTGGGGGGGGGGATCTAGATTCTTTTAGCAAGCAGACCAAAACACACTCATGACCAAGTTTTGTTTTGTTTTGGTGTATTGTTTTGGTTTTCTGTGTTTTTTACCCCTTGTTTTTTCTTCATTTTTGTTTTTTGTTTGTTCTTTTTATGGTTTCTTTTCCCCCCTTTTCTTTCCTGGACAAAATGACAAGATGGAGGCATTCACCCTAAAAGAAAGCACATGAGGTAAAACTCTTGGTCAGAGATTTAATCAGTACAGAGGAAAGTAAAATGCCTGACCTACAATTTAAAACAATCATTATAAGGATACTAGCTGGGCTTGAAAAAAAAAGCATAGAAAACACTAGAGCACCTTTTACCTCAGAGATAAAAGAACTAAAATCTAATCAGTCTGAAATTTAAAACGGTGCAACTAAGATGCAAACACAAATGGAGGTCTTAAAAACAAAGATGGGCAAAGCAGAGGTATAATAATGGAAAATAATGAAGCTGAAAAGAAGAGGGAAAGAAAAGTAATGGACCAGGAAAGTAGGCTTAGAGTATGTGGTGACTTAGTAAAACATAATAACAGTCATATCATTGGAGTCTCAGATGATGAAGAGTGAGACAAAGGGGCAGAAGTATAATTCAAACAGATTATAGCTGTAAACTTCCCTAATCTGGGAATGGCACAGACATCAAAATTCAAGAAGCACAGAGAACTCCCATTCAACTCAATAAAAATACACCATCGCCAATGCATATCATAATCAAATTTACAAAATACACAGACAAGGCAAGAAGACTGAAGGCAGTAAGGGAAAAAAAGTCCTTAGCCTACAAGGAAACACAGATCAGGTTCAAAGCAGATCTGTTCACAGAGACTTGGCAGGCCAGAAAGGAGTGGAAGGAAATAGTCAGCACACTGAATGAGAAAAACATGCCACCAAGAATGATCTAGTCAGGCTGTCATTCAAAATAGAAGGAGAGATAGAGAGTTTTCCAGAAAAATAAAAAGTAAAGGAGTTCATGACTGTGAAACCAGCCTTGCAAGACATTTAAAGGGCCCTTTTTGAGTGGAGAGATCAAAAGCAATAAAAACTAGAAAGAATCAGAGAAAATACCACAAACACCAACTCTACAGGCAACACAATGGTAATAAATTCATATCTCCTAGTAATCACTCTGAATGTAAATGGACTAAATATGCCATTCAGAGGACATAGGGTATGAGAATGGATAAAAGTAAATTAAAATCCATCTACATGCTGCCTACAGGAGACTTATTTTAGACCTAAAGACAACTACAGATTGAAAGTGAGGGGATGGAGAACCATCTGTCAAGCTAATGGATATCAAAGAAAGCCAGAGTTGCCAAACTTATATCAAACAAATTAGATTTTAAAGGAGACTATAACAGGAGATGAAGAAGGGCATTATATCATAATTAAGGGTATACCTATCAAGAATATCTAAAAATATCTAAATATTTATGCTCCCAACTTGGGAGCACCCAAATATATAAATCAATTAATAACAAACATAAACTCATTGATGTTAATACAATAATAATAGGGGACCTTAATACCCCATCTAAGAAGAAAACCAACAAGGAAACAATGGCTTGGAATGACACACTGGACCAGATGGACTTAACAGATATTCAGAGCATTTCATCCTAAAGCAGCAGAAATACACATTCTTCTCAAGTACACATATAGCATTCTGTAGAAAAGATCACAACTGGGTTGAAAATCTGCCCTCATCAAGTACAAAAATATCAAGATCATACCACGCATATTTTCAGATTACAACCCTATGAAACTGAAAGTCACCCACAAGGAAAAATTTGGAAATACCTCAAATAGATGGAGGTTAATGAATATCCTACTGAAGAATGAATGAGTTAACTGGGAAATTAAAAAATAATTTTTAAAAATACATGGAATTAAATGAAAAATGAAAGCACAACATCCCAAAAAACTTTGGGATGCGTCAAAAAATGTCTTAAGAGAGAAGCATATTGCAGTGCAAGCTTACCTCAAGAAGCAAGAAAAGTCTCAAATATACAACCTAACCTAATATCTAAAGGAGCTAGAAAAGGAACAACAAGAAGAACAAGAACAACAACAACAACAAAGACTAAAGCCAGCAGAAGGGAAACAATGAAGAGTAGAGCAGAAATTAATGATGTAGAAACAAACAAACAAAAAACACCCCAGTAGAACAGGTTAACAAAACTAAGAGCCGGTTATTCATAAGAATAAAATAGATAACACACAGTAGACTTAATAAAAAGAAAGGAGAAAGGACCCAAATAGATAAAATCACAGACAGTAGAGAAGAGATCACAACAAACACCACAGAAAAACAAACCATTATAAGAGAATACTATCAAAAGCTATATGCTAATAAACTGGGCAATCTGGGAGAAATGGACAACTTCCTAGAAACTTACAAACTACCAAAACTGAAACAGGAAGAAATAGAAAATTTGAAAAGACCCATAACCATCCAAGAAATTGAATCAGTAATCAAAAATCTCCCAATAAACCAAAGTCCTGGGCTTGTTGTCTTCCAGGGGAATTCTAGCAGATTTTTAAACAAGAGTTAATACCTAGTCTTCTGAAGTTGTTAAAAAAAAAAAAAAAAGAAAGAAAGAAAGAAAGAAAGAAAAGAAATGGAAGGAAAGCTTCCAAATGCATTCTAAGAAGCCAGGATTACCTTGAATCTAAAACAGACAAAGGCCTCAGTAAAAGGAGAATTAAAGACCAAATACCTGGTGAATATGGATACAAAAATTCTCAATACAATTCTAGCAAATTGGATTGAGCAGTATATTAAAATAATTATTTGCCAAGATCAAGTATGATATATTCCTGAGCTGCAAGGATGGTTGAATATTCCCAAATCAATAAATGTGATACACCATATTAATAAAAGAAAAGATAAGAACCAAGTGTTTCTGTCAATAGAGGCAGAAAAAGCACTTGAGGACATTCAGCATCCTCTCCTGATAAAAACCCTCAGCAAAGTAGGGATGGATGGAACATACTTCAACATCATAAACGCTATATACAAAGACACATAGCCAATATCATTCTCAATGGTGAAACACAGGGCCTTTACCAGACTGTCAGATAAAAGATAAGGATGTCCACTCTCACCATTACTATTTAACATAGTACTGGAAGTCTTAGCATAAGCAATCAGACAAGAAAAAGAAATAAAATGCATACAAACTGGCAAGGAAGAAGTCAACCTGTCACTGTTTGCAGATGACAGAATACTCTATGTAGAAAATCTGAAAGATACCACCAAAAGTTTGCTAGAACTCATATATGAGTTCAGCAAAGTCACAGCATATAAAATCAATGTGCAGAAATCTCTGTTGCATTTCTACACACCAATAATGAAGCAGCAGAAAAGGAAACCAAGAAATCAATCCCTTTGCAAATGCACCAAAACCAATAAGCTACCTAGGAATAAATCTAACTAACACTTATGAAAGGAACTGAAGAGGACACAAACAAATGGAAAAGCACTTCATGCTCATGGATTGGAAGAACAAATATTGCCAAAACGTCTATACTACCCAGATAATCTACACATGAAATGCAATCCCCATCAAAATACCACCAGCATTTTTCGAAGAGCTAGAAAAATCAATCCTAAAAGTTGTATGGAGCCACAAAAGACCCCAAATCGCCAAATCAATTCTGGAAAGAAAAACAACTGGAGGCATCATGATTCTGGATTTCAAGCTATATTGTACACCTGTAGTCATCAAGGCAGTATGTTACTGGCAAAAAAAAAAAAAAAAAAAAAAAAAAAAGCATCTAGATCAATGGAACAGATAGGGAACCTAGAAATGGACCCACAGCAATGCGGTCAACTAATCTATGACGAAACAGGAAAGAATATCCAATGGTAAAAAGGCAAACTCTTCCACAAATGGGTTGTGAAAACTAGGTGACAACATGCAGAAGAATGAAGCTGGACCACTTTCTTACACCATACACAAAAATAAATTCAATATAGATGAAAGACCTTGATGTGAGAAGGGAAACCATAAAAATCGTAAAGGAGAATATAGTCTATAAGCTCTTCGACATTGGCTGGAGGAACTCCTTATTAGGTATGTCTCCTGAGGGGAGTGAAACAAAAGCAAAAATAAACTATTGGGACTACGTCAAAGTAAAAATCTTCAGGTACAGAAAGAGAAATAGAGAAAACATTTTCTTAACTAGAGAGCAAATTGATGGTCACCAAGGAGGAGATATGTGGGGGAATGGTTTAAATAGATGATGGAGATAAAGGAATGCACTTGTGATGAGCACTGGGCATTGTATTTAATGCTAAATTAGTAAATTGTATACCTGAAACTAATTACACTGTACGTTAAGTAACTAGAATTTAAATAAAATCTTACAAAAAAAATCCTGTGTGTCATTGATGAAGAACTAAAGGCTACAGATATTCTAAGGTGTGGAACACCTTGGGCAACCACTGAAAGGAATAGATAGGTAGGTAGGTAGGTAGAATAAAATTTTTTTTAAAGAAACGATATTTTCAAATGACATACCTGATAAAGAGTGAATATCTAAAATTTATAAAGAACTTATAACACTCAACATCCAGAAAATGAATAATCCAATTTAAAAATGGGCAGATGATATGATAAACCATTTTCCAAAGATTACATACAAATGGCCAACAGATAGAGGAAAAGATGCTCAATATCACTTATCAGTAGGGAAGTACAAATCAAAACTACAGTGAGATACCAACTCACCTCTCTCAGAATGGCTAACAGCAACAATACAAGAAACATCAGTTGTCAATGAGGATGTGGAGAAAGGGGAACTCTCTTCCACTCTTGGTGGGAATGTAACTGCTGAAGCCACTCTAGGAAACAGTATGGAAATTCCTCAGAAAGTTAGAAATAGAGTTACCCTATGATTTGGCAATTGCACTAAGTATTTAAGGAAAGGATACAAAAATACAATGGAAAGGGATACATATGCCCCAATATGTATAGCTGCATTATCTGCAATAGTCAAATTGTGGAAAGAGCCCAAATACTTATTGATTGCTAAATGGATAAAGAGGATATGGCATAAATGTGCAATGGAATATTACTCATCCATCAAAAAGATTGAAATCTTGCCATTTGCAAGATATGGATGGAGCTAAGGGTATTATGCTAAGTAATATGTCCATTAGAGAAAGACAAATGCCATGTGATTTCACTCATATGTGAAATTTAAGAAAAAAATGGAGCATAGGGAAATAAAAGAGAAAGAAAGAGAGGAAAACCAAGAAACAGACTTTTAACTATAGAAAACAAACTGATGGTTACCAGGGGGCAGGGGTTTGTGGCTGGAGGGATGGGTAAAATAAGGGATGGGGATTAAGGGATGCAGTTGTCATGATGAACTCTGGGTGTTGTTTGTAAGTATTGAATCACTAAATTGTATACCTGAAACTAATATTACACTGTGCATTAACTAACTGATATTTAAATAAAAACTTAAAGAAAGTGGAAAAAATAGGCAGAGAAACTAAATAGACATCTTTCTAAAGAAGACATACAAATAGCCAACAGGTACATGAAAAGATGCTCATCATCACTAATGAAAATGCAGGCATCCTTAAAGGAAAAATACAAGTAAGAGCACAATGAGATATCACTTCACACTTCTTTGGATGGCTATTACCAAAAAAACCCTCACAACATTAAAAAGTGTTAGCAAGGATGTGGACAAAAACGAACCCTTGCACATTGCTGATGAAAATGTAAATTGGTCCGGCCAATCTGGTAAACAATGTAGTGTTTCCTGATACATTTCATAATAGAATCATTTTTTGATCCAGGAACCCCACCTATAGGTATATAACCAAAGGAAGTGAAATATGGACCTCAGAGAGATATCTGTACTCCCATGTTCACTGCAGCATGTTTCACAATTGCTATGATGTAGAAATAACCTGAAAGTCCACGTAAAGAAGAATGGATAAATAAAATGTGGCATATATACATAATGGAATATCACTCAGTCTTTACAAAAAAAAAAAAAAAAAAAAAGATCCTGCCACTTGCTACCACATGGATATACATGGAAGACATTATTCTAAGGAAAAGGCTGGCAACAGAAAGACAAACATTGCATGATCTCACTTATATGTGAAGCAGAGTATAGAATTGTGGGTGTCAGGGGCTAAGGGAGAATGAAATAAGGAGGTATTGATCAAGTTTCAGTGATACATAATAAGTTCTGGAGTTCTGCGTAGCATAGGGCCTGTGATTAACGATAGTTTATTGCCTACTTAAAATTTTACCAGGAGGGAATATCTTAAATTAAGTGCTTTTGCCTACCATGTAATGACAAAAAAATCAACAAAAGTAGCTAGGAAGAAATTTTTGGAGGTGGCAGATAGGTTTGGTAATGTTAGTGATGATGGTTTCAAGAGGGTTTACATATCTCTGAACACATCAGGTTCCATACCTTAAATATCTACAGCTTTTTGTATGACCATCATTCATTAAGTGGTTTAATTTTTATGATTGGATGTATCTTCAACACAGAATTATTTCAGGGGATTTGTCTCAATAAAATATTTTATAGGACCACAATCTAGTGCATTAATCTCCATGTTAGGATTTGGGTTTGTCCTTCACTGGTTATGATCTATGGCTGGTAATGACCATCCTGGACTTATAGACTAAGTTTTAGATTCCTGTTATTCATTTTTGTGTTTGTCAAGTTCACTCTTCAATCATAGTCTATCTCAAAGTAACATAAAGTGCATTTATCGAGTTTATGTGTAATAAATTATTATCAAATGCTGACTAACATCTTGGGAAGGCTCACATTCTTTTCATTACTTTGACCACAATTCTTTGATTTATTCTGTACATTCCTGAACTTTGACCACTTCACAATACTCCTCCATAATTCAACTCTCAGGGTGGACAATTATTTCCATGTTCATGCAGCATCTTGTGGCTGTGTGTATGAGTATTTTCAAATGGATTCTAGAGATTATATGGCTCAGTCTCCATATTTCATGAAGAAGGTGACTTATGTGGTTTTGGAAGTTGACCAGTTAGTTGACAGCAGCACCAGGCTTGTTCAATACAAGCACCAGGCTTGTTCAGTGCAAATGATTCAGAGTCTACTCTGGTCCATTTACATTCCATTTCCACTGTCACTTCCCTAAACCATCATTCTCTTTCTTCCAATTCCTGTAACACTATCTATACGCTTTCCTCCTCTGATCTTGGCTTTTCCAAACCCTTTTTCATACAATGGATAACAGCCAATCATCTGAGATTTTTTTAGGACATGTTTGAGATTTCCTTACTATCAATCAGATAAATTCTGACCATGATAATAGGACCATGCAGGCCAAATAGTATCTAATCATGGTGTACAATGTGTTTCATAAAATATATATGAGATTATCTAACCTCAAGGTTTGGTTAAAGAGAAACAAAATAAAAAATTGTCTTAATCATTTTAGAGAGGTTTCTTTTGAAGCATAAATAGATACATTAGAGTTGTCAAATAGTTGGAAAAAGCACAAGTTATAAGGATTGAGATAATGGAAATGTTAGTTTTAAAATAGATGATCAGGGTGCCTGCGTGGCTCAGTGGGTTAAAACTCTGCCTTTGGCTCAGTTCATGATCTCAGGATCTTGTGATTGAGCCATGAATTGGGCTCTCTGCTCAGTGGGAAGCCTGCTTCCCACTCTATCTCTGCCTGCTGCTCTGCCTACTTATGCTCTCTCTCTCTGT
Source organism: Mustela nivalis (assembly GCF_964662115.1). Taxonomy (NCBI): domain Eukaryota; kingdom Metazoa; phylum Chordata; class Mammalia; order Carnivora; family Mustelidae; genus Mustela; species Mustela nivalis. The sequence continues at coordinate 148,692,894 of NC_139021.1, forward strand.
CCAATAAATAAATAAAATCTTTTTTGAAAAAACGCTTAAAAATAAAATAGATTATCAATCAGAAGATAACCTTATAGTTGACAACACACTTCAGTGAAGGAAAATTTTTAATTCATTTATTTTCATTAGTAACATGAAGCAGATAAACCACTTGAATCTTTGGAAGAAATTATAGAAGTATGAAATAAGTGCTTCCATCCACCGATATACACAAGCATCTGTGGTAACAGCTTTAGGTTAGGAACGAATCATAAATATGTATAATGCATCTGAGAGGCTGGAGCTAGAGTAAATAATTAAGGAGATTGGAGATGGTCAGCTATGGCATGGTGCAGTCATTCTTTCTCTTTAGAGAATGGTCTAAGCCTGAGAAAAATTCTGTTTCCCTCCAGCATGGGACTGACACATGCATATGTAGCTAAGCTAAGGGCAAACCATACATATTCCAAGATGAAGGGTACTATGACCATTATTTCCTCAGGCTACACATGAAGGGAATGTGGACCAAAGTATTGGTAATATTCCCATCATTTCCTTCATAACCAGAAAGTAATAGACAACCTTCTATTGTTTTAATTATCTAAATGCCTTTTGGTTAATCATCAATCCATTGTGCCACGATTATGGCTAGAGAGAAGTGAAATAAAAAGTGTGTAAATTACTAAACTTTGGAAATTTCAATACGTCTTTATATCTGAGGCAAGAAAAAAATTCAGTAAAAAATATTTTGATTAATCAATTGTCATCTAATTGTGGTATATTTAGGGAGAAGATAGTATGTGCATCAAGGTAAAATGTGACCTTGAAAAACAGATTTCCATTCTTTTTTTAGGGATGAGCAAGGAGAATTGAGATCTGCCAGAGTCACTGTACCAGAACTGTGTGGACTGCTACATTGGCCAGAATTGAGGACACAGGGTTCTCTAAGGTTCTCTAGTCAAAAGCCATCTGATTTTTTTATCTTGATATTTTCATTTTGTGCATCATCTCCCTCAGAGCCTGGTGGACCTGCTTGTTCCGCAGAGTGTAGATGACAGGGTTGAGCAGTGGCGTCACCACCGTGTTCACAAGGGCAGCCTCCCTGTTGGACTCCAGCCTTTTTGTTTGCTTTGGTTTCACATATATAGACACACAGCTGCCATACATCAGAGAGAGGACTATGAGGTGAGAAGAACAGGTGGAGAAAGCTTTCTTTTTCTCTTTGGCTGATGGGAGTTGTATGATTGTGACTACTATGTTGCTGTAGGCAATGATGGTTATGATAAGAGATGTCAAAAGGATAACCAAAGCGACGACAAAGGCCAACATTTCAGTAGATCTGGTGTCAGAGCAGGAGAGATGAATCAGGGGGGCAAGATCACAGAAAAAATGAGGAATGATACGGGGACCACAGAAAGACAACTGGAAAACCTTCACTACCAGCCCAGTGATGAGAAGGAAGGCCAGAGCAAAGCAGGCAGTGACCAGGAGGAAGCAAGTCTTCAGGTTCATGATGATCGGATAATGCAGAGGCTTGCAAATGGCCACATACCAATCCAGAGACATTACTGCTATGAGGAGAGAACCTGTTGATCCCAGAAATACAAAGACAAATGCTTGTATGAAACAGGCAGGAAAGGAAATGGTTTGCCTGCCTGAGAGAAAGATAACTAGCAACTTAGGAATAACAGTACTTGTAAAACAACACTCCAAGAAGGAGAAAATTCTGAGGAAAAAGTACATAGGTGTGTGGAGCCAGGAGTCAGCACAAGTGATGGTGACTATGACAGCATTGCCTGCAATGGACGCCAGGTATGCCAACAGGTGCACCAGGAAGAGGACCTTTCCCAGGTGCTGGATGGCGGGAAACCCCTCCAAGGTGAATTCTTCGACAGTTGTCCCATTCCCCATTTCCATGAGCATCTCTTTCCACATCATCATCACTGCTGGTCTAACCTATTATAAAGACATGAGGGAGCACAAGGATTTTAGAAGAGCATGATTAAGTTATTTGAGTATCCAAAAAGGTGGCTAGGCTGTTAGCCAATGAATATGATAGAATCTACCTGTTCATGTTCTTGTGAGACTTAATTAAGATAAATCATGTAACTCACTTGGCATATGATGCCAATGTTTTTTTATGTGTTCCTCAAATTCTAAGTGTCATATTATGATCATGAGTATTATGCGTAGAGTTTAAGTAGGTAGAGTTATTAACATTTTTGTATTATACATCTTATTCTTTTTATAACATTAATTTGTAAGTAAACATTACAATAATGTTAGTAATATTCCCTTCGACCATCCCTTTTAAAATCTGCAACACATTCTATGGTCCATCATCATCTGTTGAGAACTTACATTTTTTCTCTGCTCATAACTGAAATTCAGTATTTCTACCACTCCCCATAATAATCATAAGTCCCTTCTTCTAAAAGCAGAAACTAAGGCTTAGAAAGCTCTAGGGATCTTAGATTACATAGCTGGGACTTTAGCCAGAATGCCCAAATTTGAAGTAACTGCAGTTTCCAAATACAGTGACAAAATATTTTAAAACAGGAACAAGTGTATTCATGATGCCCTCTCAACCTTAAGTGAAAGATTAGCTTTATTTATCTTAATTGTTTCTCTCCTCAGACAATAGCACTGATGTGTTACAGACCTGTGGAATGATAAGGGGCTTAGAGAGGATCTACTTTAGTACAAGCATCTTATAGAAGGGGCTGGAGACCAGAGATATTAGGGGCTGCTCAGCAGTACGAGGTAAGTTGTAAATCTAGGATTTATCACCCACCTTCACATGATTCACGCTGGCCTGTGACACAAGAGGGTCTGATTGTAGTTCATAGGATTAACCCACTTATGAGGATGTGCTGGGCACTTGACACTCATGCACTCACTCTCACATCTAAGCTCAGTGAACATTCTTTCTTCAGTCCTCTCCATCAGTACCTTCTCTCAGGATGGTGTTTGGCTCCTGCATATTAAAACTATGCTGAAGGTCAGCAGTAAGGAATGTGTCTGCAGTAAACCACCGTGGGTCTGGTGTTCTGAGGGCAGCTCATGGAACTGAAGGACTCACCCCTGAGTGAACAGCCTGAAGAGTCTCTCCTTCTGTTCCTGTTGACCCCTGTTAAGTCCACCAAATTACCAGGATGCCTGAGGCCAGGCACTCAGCCAAGAGTCACCATATGGGGGACAGGGCTTCCTTCCTTCACAGCTATTGTCTTCTAAGAAATCAAAAGCTTGCTCTGGGCTGAGGGGAAAGGGAAGAGAAGGAAACTCATTCCTCACAGCCTGGGGCCCTGGGCTGGGGCAGGAATGGGGGGTGGGGGAGAGGGCAGGGGCGGGGTGGGGAGGGTGTGAATATGCATCCTGTGCTGCCAGTGTTCTGGTTGCCAGTGCCCTGTTTCTAAAGTGAAACAAGGCTATGTAGCACCCTGGACCTTGAAACCCCAGAAAGAGGCAGAAGGACTAAAACAACCACATTTCACTGCTCTGAATTCTGGACTAGAGATGGGCTCCCAGACTACTTAGGGTTCTCATGAAAGGTCTGGCTCTGCCTTCCCACAGGTAGCCCACCTAACATGCAATACTGCTGTCACCTCCTATAGCAGTTAATGGGAGCACACAGCTTCTTACTGGTTTAGCCCTGGGTGCTGCTGAGACAAGGATCCTTCCATGGCAGTGCTCCATGTTGTGGGCACACCTGCTCCAAACACCTTCACTTGCATATGCCCTTCCATCATATGTTCACCTTTCCATGTGGAGAAGCATCCTTGTTTTACTGCATCAACAGTGAAGAGATGGTGACACGCAAGTCTTAGGCTCTCTGATAGTTTTACCACAATACTGTTTGGTCACCAAGCAGGATGGACCCAGCCAGTGAGCAGAAAGTGTGGGCCTCCAGGCCTTATTAGATGCTGAAGAGAGAGGGGCAAAAAGTAAAGCCACAGCTCGTGTCTTAAGGGCAGCTAATTGGTTACTGTTGAGAATGAGAATTACTGATGCAACCTTTGTATTTATCTTCCCTTGTGTGTGGTGGCGCTGACTCCCAGATGTCCACACTGTTCTCTGCCAAGATTTTTCAAGGAAATTATATGACAATTTCTCAAGGGTTTTTAATATTCCCTTGAATATTTACCTGATTTTAGGTAAAAGTCCAGACTACAATTTCTACAGGTCATGTATACACTGAGACCAGAGCATAGTTGTTAAAATAACATATTTTATGGTAAGAAACAGTAGGATCACACTCTGACTTTCATGAGGCTTTTGGAAAGATACTGGAGAAGTCCTCCTTTTTATTAACAAATTCTTCATGCTTTCACTGACATTATAATTCTTTTCATTGCATATTTTCATCTGAAGAATATATTCATTGTGCTCCCTAGTTTTTTTGAAAAAGGAAAGCATGCACTTTTTCCTCTTCAGGGAAGAAGGAGGCATGGCATGGTAGGTGGTTTCTGTAACATCTGTAACAAGTCAGACCTCTCTTGAAAAGTTTCTGGGATGTGGCTCCCCAGATCTTTCTAGATGCAGAAGAGTAAGAGATGTGAGCCTGAGGGTGGGGAAGCTGTACCCATAGCAACCACTGGGTTGGAGGGTGCTTCTCCTGGGTATGTCAGCTGGGCATCGGTGGCAGGAGTGACCCATTTTTCTATGGCCTCTGGATTCCCATCCAGAGCCTGAGAAGAGGATTAAACTCTTGTATTTGCTGGAGATCATGGGGTATATGGTAGCTGGAAATTTGTTCTGCCTGAATCTGCCCTCATCATTACTGATCTTACAAGGTCAAGGCAAATATTATAGAAACTTTCATGAGTATTCATATGGGTTCCACCTTCCCACAAGTATACAAAATCACTTTTAGAACATGTGTCCATCTATACACCCTGTTCTCAGTTCATGGCAAACTTGGACCTCATGGTTATTTTCTTAGTTGCAGGTGAGGGAAAATAAAGACTAATGGGAGAAGAAATACAGTAGCTAGAGCCATGTGAGACTATACATTTTCATGCTCAGATCAAGTCTCATTTTCAGGTGGTTTTAATATTATTCAGTGCCAGCTTCATGGTGCAAAAATACCTATCACACTTGAGCAAGTCCCAACCCAATATGATGGTGGGAACGTTGGAGGGAAGGGTCTGGGTTTGATGGGAAGTTTTACAAAGTGGACACTCAAAGAAATGGGTTGAATTAACTCTACATTGTATCTAGCATAGGGGTGGTGAGCTGATACCAAGAGATATTTCTAATTGTCCTTAGTCTACTTTCTCTTTTCTGGGTAGTGCCTTTTGGCTCTCCAGTACACTCTATATCTTTATGTTTTTTAAAGGATACCTTGAGATCTCTTTTATCAAGGACATTTCAAGCATTCCATGTGTATACAGTTTTAGTTAGGGAAGGAATAGTTCTTAAGGTTTTATTTGTAATTATCAAAATATTCAGAGATTAAGCAAATATCAGCTGTGGATTCTCCTCTTCAGAATACTATTATGTTAGCCCTTCTGGCCCTTGGCCACTCTTAAAAATAGGCTACACATATATTCAGGATATAGATAGTAAGACTATTTTGGTTTATAGTGTATCTGGTTAATATGATCTATTCCTAGAACGGTTCCAATTTCTAGTATTATATTCCTAAGGAAGAAGGCTAAATTGAAGCCTGAGGAAAGGTAAATCCTATCATCTATAATATTGTGGGAGAGGACATAGGGGATACTAATTTGAACAGAAAGTGGGGATCAGAACCAAGAGAAATTCTCATTAGGCAGAAACCCAGGGCGAGGTTGGAACTGGAGGAATACTAGTAATACTCTGAAAACCACTGTCCCTGATGGAATTTCCATAAAACTAAGGCAACAACGGCAATAAGGACCTAGAACACACCGATTCTGAAATAGGGGGTTCATTAATATCATGCCAATTACCCATCCATCCATGTGAGGAAAAGCATGGTAGTGTTAGTAGCTTCCAGTTTGGGTCCAGAAGGGGAAGTGACAGCATAGAGTATATTATCCTGTCTGGATTTCTTTGTTGCCTTTTTTATTCATGCATTGAAAAAAGAAATCTTTTCATTTTTAATGAAACTCCTATGTATATAATGATTATATAAGCTGAATTATGTGGGTGGGATAGAAGAGGAAGAAAAAGCTGTAAATCTCAGAAGAGGAAGTACTTTGTAAGGTTCTGGATACACCAGGTTTTGTTTTTTGAGTTGTTTTTTTTTTAAGTTTGTAGTTAAATTCCAGTTACTTAACATACAGTGTCATATTAGTTTCAGGTGTACAATATAATGATTAAGCACTTACGTACAACACCCAGAGCTCCTCACCACAAGTGCACTCCTTAATCCACAGCCACTGTTTACCTCCTAACCCCCACCCACTTCTCCTCTGGCAACTATCAGTTTGTTTTCTATAGTTAAGAATTGGTTTGTTGGTTTGCCTCTATCCCTCTTCCCCACCCCATGCTCCTTTGAATGAAATCTTAATGTGTGTGGTGTCTTCTTTATATATTCGTATGAAGATGGACACTTGAGCTGTTTCCTTAATTTGGATATTGTGTATAATGCTGCACATAACACTTTGAATTAGTATTTTTGTATTCTTTTGATAAATACCTAGTAGTGCAATTGCTTGAGCTAGAGTAGTTTTATTTTTAAATTTTGAGGAAACTCCATATTGTTTTCCTGAGCAGCTATGCCAGTTTGCATTCCCAGCAACAGTGTAAGAGGGTTCCCCTTTCTCTACAACCTCACCAACACCTGTCATTTCTTGTGTTGTTGATTTTAGTCATTCTGACAGGTGTGAGGTAATATCTCACTGAACTTTTTTTTTTTAAGGTTTTATTTATTTATTTGACAGAGTGAGATCACAAGTAGGCAGAGAGGCAGGCAGAGAAAGAGAGGGAGAAGCAGGCTCCCTGCTGAGCAGAGAGCTCGATGCAGGGCTCGGTCCCAGGACCCTGAGATTATGACCTGAGCCAAAGGCAGAGACTTAACCCACTGAGCCACCGAAGCACCCCCTCACTGTACTTTTGATTTGGATTTGTATTTGATGATGAGAGATGGTGAACATCTTTTCATGCATCTGTTCACCACGTGTATATCTTCTTTGGAGAACTGCCTATTTGTGTCTTAGGAGAAATGCCTAATCGTGCCCATTTTTAATTGGATTATTCATTTTTGAGTATTTAGTTTTATCATTTCTTTATATATTTTGGATACTAAACCTTTATCAGATACCATTTGCAAATATCTTCTCCCATGCCACCAGTTGCCTTTCAGTTTTGTTGATTGTTTGCTTCTTTGTACAGAAGCTTTTCATTTTGAGGTAGTCTCGTAGCTTAACTTTGGTTTTGTTTTCCTTGACTCAGGAGACATATCCAATACAAATTTACTCAGGCTGATGTCAAGAAGGTTATGGCCTGTGTCCTCGATAGGATTTTATGCTTTCATGTCTCATATTTAGGACAAAATTCTTTTGAATTTATTTTTGTGTATGATATAAGAAAGTGGTCCAGTTTCATTGTTTTGCATGTAACTCCAGTTTTCCTGACACCATTTGTTGAAGAGATTGTCTTTTTCCCATTGGATATTCTTTCCTCTTTGCCAAAGATTAGTTGAACATATAGTTACAGGTTCATTTCTGAGTTTTCTATTCATTTCCATTGATCTATGTGTCTATTTTGTGCCATTATCATACTATTTGGGGCACTATAGCTTTTTAATATAACTTGAAGTCTTGAATTACGATGTCTTCAGCTTTGCTTTTCTTTTTCAATATTGTTTTGGCTATTTGGGATCTTTTTGTGACTCCATACGTGTTTTAGTTGTTCTTTTCTAGCTCTGTGGAAAATGCTGTTGGTATTTTGATAGGACCTTCATCAAATATGTAGATTGCTTTGGGTAATATGGACATTTTAGAAAAGATTTTATTTATTTTATTTGAGAGAGAAAGAACACGAGTAGGGGGAGGGGAAGAGATGGAGAAGTGGACTCCCTGCTAAGTGGGGAACCCAACATGGGGCTTGATTCCAGGATATGGTTCTTATCCTTTTTAAAAAATTAATGTGGCATATCAGCTTGATTTATTTGTGAATGTTGAACCACCCTTCCAACCCAGGAATAAATCCCGCTTGATTGTGGTGAATGATTCTAATGTTTTTTGGGATACGGTTTGCTATTATTTTTTTGAGAATTTTTGCATCTATCTTCATCAGGGATATTGTCCTGTAACTTTCTTTTTTAGTCGAGTCTTTGGTTTTGGTGTTAAGGTAATTCTGTTCTCATAGAATGCATTTGGAAGTTTTCCTTGCTTTTCTATTTTTTGGAATAGTTTCAGAAGAATGAGTATTAAGTTTTTCAGAATATTCTCTTAAGTTATTTATATTTTAGTAGTGTTGGTTGTTATTTCTTCTCTCTCATTTGTGATTTTATTTATCTCTGTCCTTTCTCTTTGCTTTTTGATAAGTGTGGCTAGAGGTTCATCAATTTTATTATTTTTTTCAAAGAACTAGCTCCTGGATTCATTGATTTATTCTATGTGTTTTTTAAGTTTCTATATCATTTATTTCTGCTCTAATATTTATTATTTCCTTTGTTCTGTTGGCTTTTGGCTTCATTTGTTGTTCTTTTTCTAGTTCCTTTAAATATAAGTGTAGGATATTTGAGAATTTTCTTGCTTCTTAAGGTGGGCCTGTATTCTTATGTCTTTCCCTCTTAGGATCACTTTGGTTGAATCCCAAAGATTTTGGACCATTGTATTTTCATTTTCATTTATTTCCATGTTTTATTTTTAATTTCTTCTTTGATTTCCTAGTTGACCCACTCACTTTTTTTTTTAATAAGCATGTTGTTTATCCTCCATGTGTTTTTTTGTCTTTCCATTTTTTTTTTCTTTTAAAGTTTTATTTATTTGACAGAGAGACACAGCGAGAGAGGGAACACAAGCAGGGGTAGTGGGAGAGGGAGAAGCAGGCTTCCTGCCGAGCAGGGAGCTTGCTGTGGGGCTTGAACCCAGGACCCCAGTATCATCATCTGAACCTAAGGCAGACACTTAATGACTGAGCCGCCCAAGCGACCCTCCATTTTTTTTTCCTGTGGTTGACATCCAGGTTCATAGCTTTGTGCTCAGAAGAAATGCAGGGATGGTCTCAACATTTTTGTATTTGTGGAGGCATGATTTGTGACCCAGTATGTGATCTATTCTCAAGAATGTCCCATGTGCTCTTGAAAAGAATGTGTATTCCATTTGTTTTAGGATGGAAAATGTTTCCTTCTAATGTTTCCTTACAGTCAAAGAGTCCACTTCAATATTTCTTGCAGGGGTAGTTTAGTGGTAACAAACTCTTTTAGTTTTGGTTGATCTGGGAAACTCTTTATCTCTCTTTCTATTCTGAATGATAGCTTTACTGGATAAAGTATTCTTGGCTGCATATTTTTCCCATTAAGCACATTGAATGTAGTACACCACTGTGTTCCGGCTTGCCAAGTTTCTGTTGAGAAATCTGCAGCTAGCCCTATGGGTCTTCCCTTGTAAGTTAAGGACTTCTTTTGTCTTGCTGCCTTTAAGATTTTTTTCCTTATCCCTATATTTTACAAATTTAATTACAATATGCCTTGGTGGTATTGGCCTGCTCTTGTTGATAGGAATTCTCTGTGCCTCCCAAACCTGGATGTCTGTTTTCTTCCCCAGATTAGGGAATTTTTCAGCAATTATTTCTTCAAGTAAATTTTATCCTCCCCCACTTCTGCTTCTGGGACCCTACACTATGACTGTTATTACATTTGATGGAGTCACAGAGTTCCCTATGTCTATTCTCATGCTGTATAATTCTTTTTGCTCTCTTTTATTAAGCTTCCTTATTTTCCATTATTTTGTCTTCTAATTGACTAATTCATTCTCTGTTTCTTCCAGCCTGCTGTTCATTGCATCAATCCTGTTTCCAATCTCAGTGACGGCATTCTTCATTTCTGGCTGATTCTTTTTCAACTCTTTTACTTCTGTGGTCAGAGTCTTCCTGAAGTCTTCCATTCCTTTATCAAGCCCAGCAAGTATCCTTATGATCATTGCTTTACATTCTCCTTCAGATGTATTGCTCACTTAGATCTCTGGCTGTGGCCTTATCTTTTATTTCAATGCAGATGAACTCTTCCATGTTGGCATTTTGTCTAAGTTTCTGCTTTCCTCTGTGTGTTGAAAAAGCCAGCAATGTTTCTTCCTCTTGAAACTAATGGCAATGAAGAAGAGATCATGTAGTATCCAGGGCCTAGCACTTCAAGGAGTGTCTGTGGTGTGCTGCTGTTTGTGTGGTTATTTGCAGAGGCTCTCCTTACCTATGGTGGGCAGCGTTTGTTCCTTAGCCAGAATGTGGTGAGTTTCAACTCAGTGTGCTCTGGTCTGTTGTGAAATGAGACGTCATTTGCTTCTAGACCTGAAGCCCTGCATAATTGTGGTATGGGCTAGGGCTTGGGAGGGCTTACGCAGGTCTTCTGGGGAGAGGTCTGCCAAGCTGAGTCTGGGACAAGCTTCACTGAGAAGGGTAGTCCCACCAGAGTACAGGGGCATGGGACTTGATGTAAGCTAGTTAGGCTGCCACTGCCAGTACTTTGCTGCTTCCTGCAGGTGGCTCCATGTTTATGCTGGGGTAGAGGGAGGGAAATCACACTGGCCAGCCCCTTTCTTCCCAGAGAGGTATCTCTGAGAATGCTGTCTCTCAGGGATGTGCTCTAAGAAGAGTGAATAATTCCCTTCTGTGGGTCCCAGGCATTCTTTGCACAGCTATTTCTACACCATTTCCCCTAGGGCATCTGCCTGCTTTCTGTCCAGGAGTAGAGCAGTGCCCTCTATCTTAGCCAAGCCTGCTCTCCTTTAAATTTCAGGCTTTCAGCCCCGCTGGTTGCAAGAACTCATGAAAATCAGCTGTGTTCATTTCCCCAGCCAATAACTTTGGGATATGTTCTCCTTGTGCAGTCTCCTTTTGTGTTCCACACTCCTTTGTCCTTCTCCATGACCATGGCTCTCTCCCTTCTGCAGCACATGTGATCATTTCTCCACTAAACCACACTTCCTATCTGCTTTGATGTGGCCTTTTCTGTGTCTTTAGTTGTGGAGTTTATTCTGTCAGTCTTCAGGTTGATTTCTGGGGTTTAGGATGATTTGACAGTTAAGTAGTTGTGTTTGTGATATAAGATGTGCCTAGGGTACTCCTACTCCTCCACTATCTTTTCACCTCACCCCGCACCCCCATCCAGGATATTTAAATTTAAAAAGGGAAGACCTGGGGAAAAAAGGGATATTCCACCTTGGTGGAACAGGAAGTCCTTAATGAACTCCTTGAAATCAAAGTTATTTTGAAATGAAAGGCATTTCTTTGGAAAAGCATTCCTCAAATGGCAGCTCATGAAATTTGAGGTAAGGATTGATTCACAGAAGAACTTTCATATTATTATTATATATATAATTTGCACTAAAGGTAAGAATTTCTGGAGAAATAAAGTAGGTAGTAGAAGAAAACTGTGTCTTCACTTGAGGTATCCTAGAAACAAACCCAGAAGCAAGGATTTGAAGCCAAGTAGTTTATTGGAGAGTTGGTTCCAGGGAAGACCAGTAGGGAGAAGGGGAAGTGATATAGTAAAAAGAATTTTGTATTATCAAACCAGTTACTCTTTTGGGAAATTGGAGCCCGTGTCACTGTGGAATTCTGTGTAGCAGTGTAGAACACTCTTCAGAGTTATCCAAACCCAGAAGAAAAGAAAATGGGGTGTGTATGTAACAATTCTCCACCCATCATTCACTGAGTATTGCTTGTGGGAGTGTTCCTTTTCTAGCACTTCTAGCATGTCTTTACATAGAATGACTGTCTGGCATGTCTTGTGCTCCCAGGCCCAGAACACAGTGCTCTGGCAGAGTTTGCAGCAGTTTTCAGTAAACACTCGCCAGGTTGCCTGACAAGTTGAATACCAAGGCAATATGGTTGGGGTCTAGCAGTGTCTTCTTCATTCCACCCTTTACGTTAATTATATTTACCTGCCCATTCCCTTAAGTTCACCCTGTCCTATTATTTACTCTTCAGTGTAGTGGTTGGTCACCTTTATTAAAGTAAAAAACCTGACTTATAGCCAAATGATAAGTGGGTGAGCTATAGTGCCTGGGCTGTCGTGTTTCCAAGGCAAAATACATATTGTATCGTCTCCTTTCATGATCATTCATTCTGTATGTTTATCTTCACCCTTTGCCATCATGACTGCTGGCTTCATTTGCTTGCCTTCTAGGGTAACATAGATCTTCAGCCTGAGGGGTCTGAATCCCTGGTTACTGTGTCTTTAACAGATCATTGTCATGGCTGGTGTTAATTTCCAAAGTTATTATCATGCAGACAGCAAGAAGCATCCTAGCGAATTCTGTTAGTTTCCCTATTTCTTCCTTCCTCTATTATATTGTAGAAACCCTGTCTTCTCATGTTAGTCAGCATTACTTATCCTGGCCTATTTATACTACCTCCTTTCATCTTTTTTCACTCCATTCAAATATATAACATTTTCTTCTTGGGAAAAATTCTTTGGTTCCTGTTACTGTCTAACCCCATCACCACGCCCAGGCCCTAGCAATCCATGGTGTTTTATATCACTATAGGTTAGTTTTGCTTTTTCTAGAGTTTCATATAAATGAAATTGAATATGCACTCATTAGTGCTTGGTTTCCTTCTCAATACAATGTTCTTGAGATTCATTTATTTCATTGTATCAGTAGTTTATTCCTTTTTATGATTGAGTAGTATTTCACTGTCTGGGTAAGCCACCATTCATCTGTTGATGGACTATTAGTTGTTTTTATTTTTGGCTATTATGAATAAAGCTGTTATAAGCACTGTATACAACTGCAGACATACACTTTAATTGCTCTTAGGACAATACTTAGATGTGAGATTGCTAAGTTATATGGTAAATATATGTCTCATTTTTACCAGTAATGGCTACATTGTTTTCCACGTGATTGTATTATTTTACATTCTAAACTTCAACATGTTAGAATTCCAGTTGCCTTGCATCTTTTCTAGCCCTGGGTTATCCACATTGTAACATTTAGCCATTTCAGTGGGGTTGTCATTTATTATGATTTTTAAGTTTATAAGAAAAATTTAATTTTTCCTCTTGCATAGTAGATCATATTTTTGTGCCCCTCAGCAAAATAATTAGAAATAATTAGTAAAATTCACTTAGTAAAATTCATATATATATAGCAAAATTCATATATATATATGAATACTGAATTTTACTAATGTTCTCTAATTATTTTCTAATATATTTTGCTGAGGGGCACAAAAATATGATCTACTATGCAAGAGGAAAAATTAAATTTTCTTTTAAACTTAATATAATATATAAACTTCATATATATATGAATATTGAATTTTACTAATGTTACTAATGTTACTAATATATATAAATATATATATATTTCAATATTCCTTTATATTTTTGCCTACTGCACACCAAATGGAGCATTAACTTTGACTCTTTTACAGAGGAGTATACCCATGTTTTTATCAGTGCTGCCCTCAATTTCTCAGGTCCCTGAGTATGGCTGGGTCAGTACCAAATGTAGGAGAAATTGTTATATGTATATGTATATGTATATGTATATGTATATGTATATGTATACATACATATATATACATGATTTTATTTATTTATTTATTTGACAGAGAGAGAGATCCCAATTAGGAAGAGAGACAGGCAAAGAGAGAGGGGGAAGCAGGCTCCCTGCTGAGCAGAGAACCTGATGTGGGGCATGACCCTGAGATCATGACCTGAGCAGAAAGCAGAGGCTTAACTCAATGAGACATGCAGGTGTCCACCAAAATCACCTTTTCTATGAAGTCTTCAAAACATATAAAGAGAGAGAAATGCAAACATCACTAGGGTAGAAATACAAGAAAATCACAATGAGATATCATCTCACACTCTTTAGATAGGTATTACCAAAACCCCAGAAAGGTTAAGAAGGGTTAGGAAGGAAGTTGAGAAAAAATGATCCCTTGTACACTATTGATGAAAATGTAAAATGGTGCAGCTTCTCTGGTAAATAATATAGTGTTTCCTGACACATTTCAAAATAGAATTACCATTTGAGCCAGCAAATCTCACCTCTGGGTATATATCCAAAGGAATTTAAATATGGATCTCAAAGAGATATCTGTACTTGCATGTTCACTATAGCAGTTTTCACAATAGCTAAGATAGGCAAATACCTTAAAAGTCCATGTAAAAAAGAATGAGTAAAGAAAATGTGGCATATATACATACGGAATATCATTCAGCCTTTATAAAGAAGATCCTGCCACTTGCAACAACGTGGATATACCTGGATGAAAGCATCCTAAGTAAAATAGACCTACAACACTGCACTGCTCTCACTTATATGTGGAATCTAAACAAATACATGGAAGCAGAGTGTAGAATTGTGGTTGTCAGGGACTGAGGGAGGGAGAATAGGTAGGTATTGATCAAGTTTTGTTTATACATAATAAGCTCTATAGATCTGTATAACATAGGGCCTGTGACTAACAATATTTTATTGCCTACTTAAGATTTTGCTAAGTGGGCATATCTTAAATTAAGTTCTTTTACCTACCATGTAAGGGCAAAAAAAATCAACAAGGGGGGGCAGGAGGAAGTGCCTGGAAGTGATAGATAGGTTAATGGCATTGATAGTGATGATGGTTTCAAGGGCGTATACTTATCTCCGAACACATCAAATTATAAACATTATATCTACAGCTTCTTGTATGTCATTCGTACCTCAATGAAGTGGTTTGATTTTTTGATTGGAAGTATTATAAATATAGAATTAACTTAGGGAATTTGTCTCAACAAAATATTTTATAGGACCACAATCTAGTGCACTAATTTCCTCATTAGGGTTGTCCTTCACAGGGGGCCCATATATGGTTGGTAACGACCATCCTGGATTTATAGACTCAGTTTTGTATTTCTGGTCTTCACTTTTCTATTTGTCATTCTCACTCTTTAATCTTAGTCTCTCTCAAGGTAATACAAAATGCGTTTAGTTACTTTAAATATACTCAGTTTTTATCAAATCCTGGCTAAAACTTCGGGAGACACTCAAACTCTTTTCAGTAATTTGACCATCATTTCCTGATTTATTACTGAATTACTGAAACTCATCTACTTCCATGCACTCTTCCGTAGTTCAGAACCCAGGGTGGAACATTATTTCCGTGTTCCTATAGCATCTTTTTGCTATGTCCATGAGTATTTTCAAGTGGGCCCTAGAAATTTTATGGCTCAATTTTCATATTTTTTAAAGACTTTATTTATTTATTTGACGGAGTTTACAAGCAGGCAGAGAGGCAGGAAGAAAGAGAGGAGGAAGCAGGCTCCCCATTGAACTGAGCAGAGAGCCAGATGCGGGGCTCAATCCCAGGACCCTGGGATCATGACCTGAGCTGAAGGCAAAGTCTTAACCCACTAAGCCACCCAGGCACCCCTCAATCTTCATATTTTGTGAAGAAGAGGACTTGCATATTTTTGGAAGTTGACCAGTTAGTTGAAGGCAGCACCAGGCTTGTCCACTGCAAATGATTCAGAGTCTAATCTGACTCCATTGCATTCCATCCCTACTGCTGCTTCCCTAAGCCTGCAATTTTTTTTGTTGGGAAAGAAAATGGTTACAGTGTCTATATACATTTTCCCACTTTGATCTTGGCTTTTCCAAACTCCTGTTAATACAATGTGTACAGATATTTTAATTTTTAAGGAATGTTTGGTATTTCTTTATTGTCAATCAGATAAAATTGAAATTTCTAATAGGATGCTCAAGGTCAAATAGGATCTAATCATGGAGTAGAATATGTTGCATAAAATGAATTTGATATCTGGCTTCAGGGTTTGGTTTAAAAATAAAATAAAAATCATGTCAATCTTTTAGAGCTATTTCCTCAGAAGAAAAAAACAGACATATCCTAGCTGGAAAATAGATGTAAAAAGGACGAAAAATTAAAGATTGACTTCATGGAAATGTTTTTAAAATAGGTTATCAATCACAAAATAACATTATAGTTGACAACATCAGTCAACCAGGAAAAAATGTTTAATTTGTTTGTTTTCAATACATTATGAAGTAGATAAGCAAATAACTTAGGTTTCCCCAACTTGAATATTTGGGATAAATTACAGAAGCCTGAAATAAGTTCTCCTTTCCACTGATCTACACAAACATTCTATGGTAACAGCTTTAAGAGAGGAATTAATCATATGTATGCATTATGCATCTGAGGTGCTGTAGACAGAATAAATAATTTAGGAAATAGGAACTGGTCAACCAAGGGGTGCTGTGGTCATTCCCTGTCCTTAGAGAATGGTCTAAACCTTAGAACGATTCTGTTTCTCTCCAGCCTGAGATTGATGCATATATATGTAGCTAAGCTAAGGGCCAAGAACAGCGTTTCAGAGCATGCCTGATGCAAACTATATATATTCCAAGGTGAACTGCACTATGACCAATATTTCCTTGAGTTAGGCATGGAGGGAATGTGGACCCAAGTGTTGGTACTACTTCCATCCTTTCCTTTCTAACCACAACATAATATACAACCTTCTAAAATTAAATATCTAAATGCCTCTTGGTAAATCATTATTAATTTTGTTTTGCCATGTTTATGACTAGAGAGAAGTGAAATAAAAAGTGTATAAGTCTACAAAATTTTGGAAATTTCAAGCACATGGTTTATATCAGAGGGAGAAATAAAAATTCAGTAAATGATTTTTTTTGAAAACAGATTTCCATTTTTCTAGGGATGTATGTACAGTGTTCAAATGAAGTAGCCAGGGAAAATGCATTTGGCCTCATATTATGGGCCATAATGAAGACACCTGGTATTCAGAAGTCTTCCGCTACAAAGCCTTGTGATATTATTTTTATTTTGATATTTTCATTCTGCACATCGTCTCCTTCAGAGCCTGGTGGACCTGCTTGTTCCGCAGAGTGTAGATGACAGGGTTGAGCAACGGGGTCACCACTGTGTTCACAAGGGCAGCCTCCCTGTTGGAGTCTAGCCTGTTTGCTTGCTTTGGTTTCACATATATGAACACACAGCTGCCGTACATCAGAGAGAGGACTATGAGGTGAGAGGAGCAGGTGGAGAAAGCCCTCTGTTTCTCCTTGGCTGATGGGAGTCGTATGATTGTGACTACTATGTTGCTGTAGGCAATGATGGTTATGATAAGGGATGTTATAAGGATAAACAAAGCGAGAGCAAAAGTCAACACTTCAAAAGACCTGGTGTCAGAGCAGGAGAGATGAATCAGGGGGCCAACGTCACAGAAGAAGTGGGGGATGATAAGGGGTCCACAGAAGGATAACTGGGAAAACTTTATCAGTGGACCAGTGATGAAAGGGAAGGGCAAAGTGAAGCACACAGTGACCAGGAGGGAGCAAGTCTTCAGGTTCATGATGGTCGGGTAATGCAGAGGCTTGCAAATGGCCACATACCGATCCAGAGACATCACAGCTATGAGGAGGAAAGCTACTGCTCCAAGAAATACAGTAATAAAGGCTTGTATGAAACAGGCAGGAAAGGAAATGGTTTGCCTGCCTAAAAGAAAGATGAGCAACAACTTAGGAATAACAGTATTTAGGACACCACATTCCAAGAAGGAAAAGATGCTGAGGAACAAGTACATAGGTGTGTGGAGCCGGGAATCAGCACAGGTGATGGTGATTATGACAGCATTGCCTACAGTGGACGCCACATATGCCAGCAGGTGCACCAGGAAGAGGACCTTTCCCAGATGCTGGAGGGCAGGAAACCCCTCCAAGGTGAATTCTTGGACAGTTGTCCCATTCCCCATTTCCATGGACATCTCCTTCTACAGCAGCATCCCTGCTCATCTTAACCTACAATTGAGACATCAGGGAATTCAAAGGTTTTAGAGGAGTATATGATTAAGTTATTTACTTATCCAAGAGATTGGCTAGGCTGAGAGAAAAATGGTTTAGGCTGTTGGTCCTTGAATCAGAAGGACCTGAGTTCAATACTTGTTCAATACTGAGGTTGTTTTTTTTTATTGTTATATTAGTCACCATATAGTACATCATTAGTTTTTGATGTAATGTTCCAAGATTCATTGTTTGCATATAACACCCACTGCCTCAATACTGAGTTCTAATTCCTGAGAGATGGGTCATCTTTTAAAAGGAAGTTAATCTTTGTGAACTTCATTTTATCCTCTATTGAATGAAGATGATAGGACCTATCTGTTCATATTCTCATGAGACATAATTAAGATAAAGCATGTAAATCATTTGACATATGATGCCAATATATTCTATGTGTTCCTCAAAGTTTAATTGTAATGCAGTGTTCATTACTATAATCTTTAAATAGAGCCTCAATAGTAGGCAGGGGAATTGATATTTTTCTAATTATATGTAATTGTACTGTTTTTAATAATATTATTAATTTTAAGTAAGCATAACAGTAATGTTAGAAATATCCCTTTTGAATATCTGTTTTATAATTCAACACATTCTATAGTCCAAGTTGTCATCAATATCATATGTTGAGGACTTACACTTGGTATTAGGCTGGCCACTGATATTCAGAATTTTTTTATTTTTTCTTCAAAATAACTATGACCCCCTTCTTCTACATTAGCAGAAACTGATGCTTAGAGAGTTCCAGAAGGCTTAGGTCTGATTCTTGAGCTAGATCTGCCATATCTTAGAACACTTCCTGTTTCCAGATACAGTATTAAAATATTTTTAAAAGGAAACAAACATGTTGCTGATGATCTCTAAACCTGAAGTGAAAGATTTGCTTTATTTAATTGTCTCTATCCTTGGTTAGAGTCGCTGATGAGTTACTGACCTGTGGAATGACACGGGGCTTAGGATCTACATTAACACAAGCATTTTATAGAAGAGACTGGAGACTAGAGACATTATGGACCACTCAGCAACCTGACATAAAGTAGAAGTCCAGGATTTACCACCACCCCCACCCAGGGTTCATGCTGGGTTTTGGAGGAGGTGGGAGTGACAGTAGGTCACTTAACCCACCAAGGAGGATATGCTGGGCACCTGGTACTCATATACTCACTCTTACATCAAAGCTCGGGGAAATTCTTCTCTCTTCAGTCTTCTCAGTCAGAAACTTCCCTCATGATGGTTCTAGCTCTAGCATTTCAACTAGGTTAAATGCTGGCTGTGAGGGATGTGTCATTCTCACTAACTGACCGTGGGCCAGGCCCTCTGCAGGACTGTTCCTGAAAGCAAACCACTCACCCCTGTGTGGACAGCTTGAGCAAGACTCTCCTGTTTCTGCAGACCCAATCCCCCAATCTGTCCAGCAAGCCACCACGTTCCCTGAGACCAGTCACACCCAGAGGTCACCTCATGGGAGGTAGGGTTTCCTCCTCATGTTGCTATTGTCTTCCAACAAGTCAAGACCTTGTTCTGGGCTGAGAGGAAAGGAGAGGAGAACAAAACTCATTTGTCACAGTCTGTTGTCCCAGAGAGGGTTGAATATGCATCCCGTACTGCCAGTGTTCTGGCTGACACAGCCTTGTGTCCATAGCCCAGAATGTTTCATAGCAAAACAAGGCTATGTTGGCCGCCTTAACCACTGAAAGCCTAGAAAGGATCAGACAAATTAAAACAACCATATTTCACTGCCTCCAATTTGGGCTAAAGCTTGATTCCCAGACTACTTAGGGTTTTGATGAAAGGTCTGACTCTGCCTCCCCCAGTGGGTAAAAGCTACCTCACAGGTAACTTTGCTGTACCTCCAATAGTATTTAACAGGAACAGGCACCTTCTTCTATGTTTAGCCCTGGGTCTTACTGAGACAAGGGTCCCTCTTCTGCAGCACTTCATGTCATGGTTTTCCTGCTTGAAGATACCTTTTATGCACTATGCTCCTCCATCACGTCCTTAAATTTCCATGTGGAGAAGCATCCTTGTTTTACTGCATCAACAATGCGGAGCTGCTTACATGCAAGTCTGAGACTCTGTGATATTTTTCCCACTGGACCATATAGTCGACAAGCAGAATGGACCCAGCCAGTGAACAGAGAGCATGCCCCCAAATCCTATGAGATGCTAAAAAGACAGGTGCAGAAAGTAACGTCATGACTAGTGTCCTGGGCGCAGCTAATTGGTCACTGTTGAGGATAGGAGTTGCTGGTGCAACCCTTATATTTATCTTTCCATTGTCTGTGGTGGTGCTGACTCCCAGATGTCTGCATTGTTCTGTGCCAAGATTTTTCAAGGAAATTATATGAAAATTTCCCAAGGGTTTCTAAAATCCCAAGTTGAATATTGCTACTGATTTGTAGCAAAAATCCAGACTACAATTTTCTACATGTGCATATGCACTATGGCCAGAAAATTGTTGTTAACAGAATAGATTTTATGGTAAATAAGAGCTGGCCTACACCCTGGCTTTCATCAGACTTTTGGAAGATACTGGGGAAGTTCTTCTGGGTGTTTGGATCATCTTTCCTCTGGTCCCCCATTGTACCTCTAGCCATATTCTTCAAGTCTGCAACTTTATGGTTTTCCACTAAACAGTTTTCTCTATACTTTTAATTTCTATCCCTCCATTTCTCAGTGACACAGGATCCATAGTGGCTGTGACACTTTACTGTCTTGTCTTGTTACATCTCAGTGCTTTAAGGGAGAAACAATACAATATTTTTTTAAGATTTTATTTATTTATTTGGCAGAGAGAGAGAGAGAGATCACAAGTAGGCAGAGAAGCAGGCAGAGGGGGAGTTGCGGGGGAAGCAGGTTCCCCACTTAGCAGAGAGCTTAACAAGGGGCTTGATCCCAGGACCCTGGGATCATGACCTGAGCTGAAGGCAGAAGCTTAACACACTGAGCCACCCAGGGGCCTCAAAAAAATACAGTTCTTATGGACTCTTTCAAAAGGTGTGGAAACAAGGTATTTCCAAATATATATATATATATATATATATATGCAGAATATTCTCTTTTCCCCCACCTGTATTGCAGTATAATTGACATATAACATTGTGTATGTTTAAGGTGTACAAAGTGATGATCTGATATACCCATATATTATGAAAGGTTTACCACAGTAAGGTCAACTAACACCTCCTTCACTTCACACAGTTACCATATTGTTGTTACAGTAAGAACATTAAAATTGTTCTACTCTCACAGATCAATAATGTTTGCTTCTACTGTTCAAAAATATTGAAAACACTTTAAAACAAACCTGCAATTTTAAAAATCAGTATAGCATTACCTAATGGTTACCTGGTTTCTTGAATGTGTTTAATTGAAAAAATATAGTTATATTTTGGAACTTAAAAAATATGTATAATATGATTTAAAAAACAGTCTAGTTGAAAGTGCACAAATTTTTAAAGGAGAAAAAATAGGTAAGTAGAAAACAAACAGTAAGATGGTCAGAATTACCCCAAATTTATAGTAATAAATTAATGAAAATAGGCTAAATATCCAATTTAAAGAAAACTGTGAGTTTAAATAAAAATAAATACATAGGCTGAGCTATATGCTACTCAAGAGAGACACAGTTTGGGGTGCCTGGGTGGCTCAGTGGGTTAAAGCCTCTGCCTTTGGCTCAGGTCATGATCTCAAGGTCCTGGGATGGAGCCCTGCATTGGGCTCTCTGCTCAGCAGGGAGCCTGTTCACCCCCCTCTCTCTCTCTGCCTGCCTTCTTGTGATCGTTGTCTCAAATAAATAAATAAAATCTTTAAAAAAAAAAGATATATAAGAACATAGAGAGGTTGCAAATAAAAGCATAGACAAATAAAAACTAAATATATCCCATACAAACTCAAAGGATTGTGAGGTAACTGTGTGTTTGACAAAGCAGACATTAAGACAAAAACTATCACAAGAGGTAAATATATAAAGTTTCATATATAAAAACATGTATAAAACACAATATAACCTCCAAACTACTAGATCTCATACAGCAATTCAGCAACGTGGCAAGATACAAAGTCAATGTACAAAAATCAGTGGCTTTCTTATATATTAATAATGAAAATACAGAAAGGGAAATAGAGAATTGATTCCATTCACTATAGCACCAAGAACCATAAGATACCTGGGAATAAACCTAACCAAAGAAGTAAAGGATCTGTACCCCAGGAACTACAGAACACTCATGAAAGAAATTGAAGAAGACACAAAAAGATGGGAGACCACTCCATGCTCTTGGATCGGAAGAATAAACATTGTTAAAATGTCTATACTGCTTAGAGCAATCTATACTTTTAATGCTATTCTGATCAAAATCCCACCAGTATTCTTCAAAGATCTGGAGCAAATAATACTAAAATTTGTATGGAATCAGAAGAGACCCCGATTTCCTAAGGAAATGTTGAAAAAAATAAAACGGGGGGCATCACGTTACCTGATTTCAAGCTTTACTACAAAGCTGTGATCACCAAGACAGCATGGTACTGGCATAAAAACAGACACATAGACCAGTGGAACAGAGTAGAGAGCCCAGATATGGACCCTCAACTCTATGGTCAAATAATCTTCGACAAAACAGGAAAAAATATACAGTGGAAAAAAGACAGTCTCTTCAATAAATGGTGCTGGGAAAACTGGGCAACTATATGTAGAAGAGTGAAACTCGACCATTCTCTTACATCGTACACAAAGATAAACTCAAAATGGATAAAAGACCTCAATGTGAGACAGGAATCCATCAGAATCCTAGAGGAGAACATAAGCAGTAATCTCTTCGATATCAGCCACAGCAACTTCTTTCAAGATATGTCTCCAAAGGCAAAGGAAACAAAAGTAAAAATGAACTTTTGGGACATCATCAAAATCAAAAGCTTCTGCACAGCAAAGGAAATAGTCAAGAAAACAAAGAGGCAACCCATGGAATGGGAGAAGATATTTGCAAATGACAGTACAGACAAAAGGTTGATATCCAGGATCTATAATGAACTCCTCAAACTCAACACACACAAAACAGACAATCATATCAAAAAATGGGCAGAAGATATGGACAGACACTTCTCCAATGAAGACATACAAATGGCTATCAGACACATGAAAAAATGTTCATCATCACTAGCCATCAGGGAGATTCAAATCAAAACCACATTGAGATATCACCTTACACCAGTTAGAATGGCCAAAATTAGCAAGACAGGAAACAACATGTGTTGGAGAGGATGTGGAAAAAGGGGAACCCTCTTACACTGTTGGTGGGAATGCAAGTTGGTGCAGCCTCTTTGGAAAACAGTGTGGAGATTCCTCAAGAAATTAAAAATAGAACTTCCCTATGACCCTGCCATTGCACTCGTGGGTATTTACCCCAAAGATACAGATGTAGTGAAAAGAAGGGCCATCTGTACCCCAATGTTTATAGCAGCAATGGCCATGGTCACCAAACTGTGGAAAGAGCCAAGATGCCCTTCAACGGATGAATGGATAAGGAAGATGTGGTCCATATACACTATGGAGTATTATGCCTCCATCAGAAAGGATGAATACACAACTTTTATAGCAACATGGACTAGACTGGAAGAGATTATGCTGAGTGAAATAAGTCAAGAAAAGAGAGTCAATTATCATATGGTTTCACTTATTTGTGGAGCATAACAAAAAGCATGGAGGACATGGGGAGTTAGAGAGAAGGGGGTTGGGATAAATTGGAAGGGGAGGTGAATCATGAGAGACTATGGACTCTGAAAAACAATCTGAGGGGTTTGAAGTGGGAAAGGGGGTGGGAGGTCGGGGTACCAGGTGGTGGGTATTATAGACGGCACGGATTGCATGGAGCACTGGGTGTGGTGAAAAAATAATGATACTATTATGCTGAAAATAAATAAATGAAAAAAACCACAATCTAATAATAAAGGTATTCATTAATAGGAAGACTTAACAGTCTAACTTTGACTAAAAAATATATGACTTGGCAGATGACAAAACTAAAATTAAATCCAAAATCACAAATGGAGATTTTTTTTTAATTTTTTTTTTTATTTTTTATAAACATATATTTTTATCCCCAGGGGTACAGGTCTGTGAATCACCAGGTTTACACACTTCACAGCACTCACCAAAGCACATACCCTCCCCAATGTTCATAATCCCACCCCCTTCTCCCAAACCCCCTCCCCCCAGCAACCCTCAGTTTGTTTTTTGAGATTAAGAGTCACTTATGGTTTGTCTCCCTCCAAATCCCATCTTGTTTCATTTATTCTTCTCCTACCCACTTAAGCCTCCATGTTGCATCACCACTTCCTCATATCAGGGAGATCATATGATAGTTGTCTTTCTCTGCTTGACTTATTTCGCTAAGCATGATACGCTCTAGTTTAAAAATGGAGATTTTTAAAACATTTCTCTAAGTAACTGATAGAACAGATAAAAAAATCAGTAATGAAATAGAAGATTTAAACCACATATTTAAACACTTACACATAGAACAGTATATCCAGCAACCATAGAGTGATATTAATCTCCAGTTCACATGGAACATTAATCAAAACTGACCATATGCTGAGCCATAAAGGAAGTCTCAACACAGTTTCGATGATAGACTTGACAAGGACATTACAAGAAAAGGACAATTTTGGATAAATCTGTGCAATAAATATAAATGCAATTGTAATAAAATCACAGCAGGTATTTTTGTGGAAATTAATCAGCACCAAGAACTAATAAAACAGTTTGATGAATTAGAATAAATTTGGAGAATATATAAGATTGAAGACTTCTTAAAGCTACAGTGAGGAAACATTGGGCATTTATACAGTAAGAGATAAGTAGAAGAACATCTGTGGTATGACTGAGCTTCTGAAAGCCAAATTTCATTTGTTGTAGAAAAGTAACTCTGGGGAGAATTCAATGAATAAACAAAATTTCTTCAGTTTGTAATTTCTTTCCAGCCATCTGAGGTAAAATGTTAAGTGTTGCTTGCTGGTCTTCTGCAAGTTCATGACTGCATATGAAGGCATGATGTTCCCTTCCTTCTGGAATCTCTTTTGTGCCCAAATTGTGACCAATTTCAGATTTGCCACTTGACACTCAAGATTATATTTATTTCCCATCTGGATAGTCTGGATCACCTTTGGTGGAAATAATGGAAAGAGATAAATACATGTGCCATATTTTTCTTACATTTTGAAAAAACTGAAATCTTCCAGAAAAGCTGCAAGTATAACATAAAGAATATCTATATATAGTTCACCCAGATTCCCCAATTGTTCACATTTTATTAATATGTTTATTAATAAAACTTATTTATCTTATGCTCTGAAGCATTTTTCTAGGCTGTATAGATGATGTCCCATTACTCATAAATACTTCAGTATGTATTTCCTAAAGCCAAGAACATAATTATTCTGTTAAATGTTATGGATTGAATTGTGTTTTCTCGAAATCTGTATGTTGAATCCTTAAGCCTCAATATTACTGTAGTTAGTAGCAGTAGTTAGTAGCAGAGTCTTATAGGATGTAACTGAAGTTAAATGATGTCATAATGGTGGGACCTTAATCCAAAAAGACTGAGGTCCCTGGGCACCTTGACAGAGCTCTGTCAAGTAGATGAATAAAATCTTAAAAAAAAAAAAAAAAGACTGAGATCCCTATAGGAAGAAGAAAGGATGCTAGGAGTATGCATGCACACACACAAAAAAGGTGTTTAAAGACACAGCAAGAAGGTGGAAATCTGTAAACCAGGAAAAATCTCACCAGAAACCAACCCTGCAGGTACCTTAATCTCGGATTTCTGGCCTCCAGAACTTGAGAAAATAAATTTCTGTTATTCAAGCCATTTGATTGGTATTATTTTGTAATGGCAGCCCTGGTAGATGAACACACTTCCCTATTATAGCACAGCCATTAAAATCAAGAAATTAATATTTGTATAATATCACCATCTAATATAGACCTGATTCAAATTTTCCAGTTGTGCCAACAATGTTCTTTTTGGCAAAAACAAAACGAACAAAAAAGAAAAACAAACTTCTATTTTCTTCCTTTCATTTATAGTCCAGGATCCAATCCAGAATCTCATGTTGATTTGTTATGTGTCTTTAGTTCCCTTTGATCTGGAATAATTCCTCAATCATTCCTTATTTTTCATGGCCTTAGCATCTTTTGAGTACTGATCAGTTATAGAACTTCCCTCAGTTTTGGTTTGTTGGATATTTCTTAAGCATGTGCACTTTTGGCCAGAATACTAGAGAAGTGAATCTATGTTCTTTTCAGTGTGTCACTCCAAAGACGATGTTATTCATTTGTCCCACGAATAGCAAGGTCAAATTTTATCACATGGCTTACATGGTGTGAGCCAAGTTTTTCCATTTAAAGTTAACAAGTATTTTTTTATTAACTGATACGTATAAGTACTTTACTTCCTAATTAATAAGTATTAAAAAGTATGCATGTTACTTTTAATTTAGTAAGTAATCATTAAGTGTTTTGTGGGACAGGACTTTGAGACTATGTACAAGCCTCTGTCTTCCCAAACATATATCGGTTGATTTTAGGATCCCCAGATGATCATGCCAGAATCACTTATTATAAATAGTGATTTTCTAATTGATCATAGAAAATATCAGCAAAGAAATGGAAGATATTAAAAAATCAAATGGATACTATATAACTGAAAAAAATAACCAATATAAAAAACTTAATAGAGAGGCCAAAGAGTAGAATTAATATCACAGGGGAAAGAATAAGTGAACTCAAAGATACAATAAAACAAATAACTCTATATGAACAATAGAGAGAAAATAGACTTCAAAGAAATGAACAGAATCAAAGGGACCTATAGGTAAAAAGAAAACATCTAACCTTGGCATGAGAAGAGTAACAAAAGTAGGAGAGAAGGACATGCAGTTAAAAAGAGTTTATAAATAAATAATGGCTAAAAACATCCCCAATTGGCAAAAGATATACATTTACAGATTCAAGAAGCTGAGTGCACCCAAATAAAAATCCATATCAAGACACATCAGAAATAAACTTCAAAAAACTAAAGACAAAGGAATATTCTCGAAAACAGTCAGAAAGTATGATGCATTATGTGCAAGTAAGAACAGCAGACTTCTCAACTGAAACTGTGGACCCCAGAAAGACATGATGCAATATTTTTAAAGTGCTGAAAGGGAAAAACAATTTTTCTAGAATTCTGTGTCCAGTAAAAATATCCTTCTGGAATAAAGATAAGATCAAGACATTCTCAGATGAAGGAAAATGAAAAGATTTTATGTCAGTGAAGCTGCTCTCAAATCAATCTATCATCTATCTATCCATCTAGCCTCATGTGTATGTAAAAAAAAGTCCTTCGGACTGAAGGGAAATGATACCAAAGAAAACTCGGAATACTTGGACTATCAGGAATAAAGAAGGAACAACGGAAAGAGTAAAAATATGGAACGCAGCCCAAGTAATGTTATACTTTTTCAGATCCAAAGACTGAAGAAGCATTACAGCCCCTGCTTTTACTCTTTTATGATCTTGAGACCTCCATGTTGTGAAGAAGTCCAGTCTAGCTGACTAGAAGATGAGAGAGACTTCCTCAAGGAAGAGGCATACACAATAGACAGCACCAGCTTTTAGATGTGTAAGTAAGGTCATTTGGGGCCTTCTATGTCCAGTTAAGCCATAAGATACCTGTACCTATCTGAATGATTCCAGGGAAGATAGCAGGAAAACCAGCAAAGTTTGCCAAGCCAAAGAACTGGAAAATAACAAATCTTTGTTATTCCAAGACTTTAAAAAAAAAATGCTTAAGAAAATAAGTATGGGCCACAGACTTTGAGAAAACCTACTTCAAAACACATATCTGATAAAGGACTTGTATCCAAAATATATAAAGAACACAATTTAACAATGATAAGTCATCACAGGAATGGATTACTACTTAGCAATAAAATGAAGCCCACTACAGATACATGCAACAACATGGAGGAATCTCAAAAACACACAGAATGAAAGAAGCTAGACACAAAGAGCCTATGGTGTGATTCCATTTATATGGAGTTCAGAACCAGGTAAAACTACTACATGATAATGAAAATCAACACAGTGGATTATCACTCAGGGTGGAAGGCAATAACTGGGGAAAGAGAGAAGGAAATTTTTGGGATCATAGAAATGCCACATATCTTAATTAAGATGGTAGGTGCATAAGTGTATACATTTGTCCAATTAATCAGCTTTAACTTACAAACTTTGCTTTTTATTTAAATGTAAATCATGCCCCATAGAAATGAGAAATTGAAAAAAATAAATGCTTAATATACACAAATTTTAACATATATTATATATATTATGAGCAGATACAGTTTTTTCTCAAAGAAAAGTACTTAACAAAAAATTGAAATAATTGAATAAAATAATTGAAATGTTTTTTCTTTAGAAATGCAATCTTATAAACAAAATATTTAATCATTTTTGAGTTGTATGTTTTTTTGTGAAAAAATTTCTGTTACAAAACTCTTCCTAGGGGCGCCTGGGTGGCTCAGTGGGTTAAGCCGCTGCCTTCAGCTCAGGTCATGATCTCAGGGTCCTGGGATCAAGTCCCGCATCGGGCTCTCTGCTCAGCAGGGAGCCTGCTTCCTTCTCTCTCTCTCTCTCTCTGCCTGCCTCTCAGTGTACTTGTGATTTCTCTCTGTCAAATAAATAAATAAAATCTTAAAAAAAAAAAAAACTCTTCCTAACTCTAATGGGAGGCAGACTCCAGATGTAGTTATGAGCTAATGACAAAAATGTCCTCTGACACTTTAATGTTCAAATAATTTCCTCTAGTATTTGATAACTTCAAGGAAGTATTTAGAAGAATATTTGAGTTTCTTTTCAGGGGCTAGTCCTTTTATTGATAGTGAACTAAAGTCTATTTAAAAAATAAGCAAACATGCCTTTATATTCTTTATTTTCATGATGTTTAGATGGGAGTTCCCATGCAAGATCACCGGGACCAGTTTCAGTATTTTCCTGGACATATTCCCCTTGCTTAAAATTTCTCTGAAGTAAAGGAAACAAATTTTCTTGAAATAGAAGTTTTGGGGGCACCTGAGTGGCTCAGTGGGTTAAGCCTCTTCCTTTGGCTCAGGTAATGATCCCAGGGTCCTGGGATCCAGCCCCCATCAGGCTCTCTGCTCTTCAGGGGGTCTGCTTCCTCCTCTCTCTCTGCCTGCCTCTCTGCCTACTTATGATCTCTGTCAAATAAATAAAATCTTAAAAAAAAAAAGAAATAGTTTTGCTTAGTCAAGCACTGTTTCCTTCTCTCCCATGAAGATTATAGAAATATGCAGGAATGCTTTGTACACAAGGACAAATTTTATTCTTTTCTAGGTTCTAGCACAGCATAAAATTCTGTTTCCATCACAAGACATGATTCAGCTTTCAGAGTATTTATAATACTGAAATAACTATTACATCAATAAAACTTATTTTCTGGTTGAGTTCAAATTCATATAATGTTATAAATTGCAAAAAGTCAACCAAGAAGTGTCAGTGGGTTATTGAAGTAATATATGGAGAACATGACGATGGCATATTTGTGAAGCCTACTGTGTGTTTGTCAACTGCTCCCAGGACCACTGAAGGAGAAAATGTTGGAAGAATAATGAATGAATTTTTAATGGAAAAATGCCACTGGGGATAACTGCCAAAGTGTTACAGTAACTGGAGAGACTAATATCCAGGCCAACCGATGGGGCATGCAGGCAGAGAGGGAATGAAAGCTTTTGGTGTTGTCAGCCCATCTGACTCAACATTTATACTTTGCCTCCCCTCCTACACCCCACTGAACCACTCAGGGTGCTAGCAATAAATCTTCTTCTAACCACAGTGGAAAACCAGTTCAAAAGGTCCTTCCAATTTGACAAG
Source organism: Mustela nivalis (assembly GCF_964662115.1). NCBI lineage: Eukaryota > Metazoa > Chordata > Mammalia > Carnivora > Mustelidae > Mustela > Mustela nivalis. The sequence goes on from NC_139021.1 coordinate 148,722,774, forward strand.
CAAGATCCTCATCTGAAATACTCTTTTTCCTCATCATGCCACTGCCAGGTGATTATTAACTCCCTAGTTGCAGTGGTTCCCAAAATTTGGCATGCATCAGTGTTACCTGGAGTCTTTTTTAAAGATCACTGGGCCCCTTCGCAAGTGTTTCTTACACTGTAAGTGGTGCTCCCAAATTTGCATTTATAATGAGTTACCAGGTGATGTATTGCTACTGGTGTAGGGACCACACTTTGAGACCCAATGAAATATTTCACTCCTTTGACATCATTCCAATTTGCTTCCAGTAAGTGTGAATTCATCTTCATGAAGATTATCAGTGAGGGAAGGGGAAGCTGAGGAAATAACAAGCTGTTTTATATCCAGCAACAAAGTGGAGTATAAGCAAATGAATGCCATGGGAAATAGTAGTCTCAAGTGAGGGGCTTATTAGAATGGAACAGTTTGTAGGAAGCAGGGGTAGAAAGAATAAAGAGGCAGGGTGACAGGCAAGAGGAAGTTTGTTTATTTATTTTTGCTTAACTTGGTGTGTCAACTGGCTCTGAGAGCCATAAACAGAAGCGGCTTCAGAGTTAGTTAGTGGTAATTGTGACAGAGCATTAACAGGGAATTCTCCAGAGCTGCATGGAAGCCTTTTCATCCCAGAACACCGTAAGTAAGGAGCTACCACACAGAAATTCTCTGTGCACTTGGGCTTATAATTAGAAGTAACAAATTCATTTCCTAGCCTACCAGTGACTCCAGTGGGGATAAATTAGCAGATAATTAATTCTTCAGGGAGCACTTTTTTCACTAAACATTTCATTGTTTAGTTCAACTTGAAAATACTTTTCTGTGAAACTTACACGCTTGTGGGAAATCATAAAATACCGCTTTCATTATCGGGCTGGCTCTCTAATTAACTAATGCAGGCAAGTAGTTATCAGGCATTCCCCTCCACCCCCCATCCCCACCCAAAACCTCAGTGAGTCTGCCCTTTGAACTCTGAATGGGACTAGGTAAGGCAGTTACAACACAAAAGGTATGCAAGTAATTTAATAATACAGTGACTGAGTATTGGGTTTTGACTGGGGAAAAAGGAAAATGAGCCAAGAGCAGGTGTTCAAAAACTGAAGGCCCAAAACTGATTGCAGGTGATAAGCAAAAATAAAGAAGTAAAAAAATAACTGTAGGAACTAGTTCCAGGTAAGCTGGGGAAAACATGTTCTACCCTCTCTGCCGTACTGAAAATGGCTATAAAACAGAGTGGCTGGGGCAGCTGTGAGAGGATTCTGCCCTGTGGACCAGAGCAGGAGGATTGGAAAGAAGACCAAAATTTGATGTACCACGGAATCAGTGATGAGTTTACCATATTTATTTATTCTCTGGTTCTCTTGCTTCTTGGTCCAGTCACAAAAGTGAGCAACAGAGAAGAGTAACTAAGGCCCCATGCTTCTGGCCACAAAACCCAAAAGAGGCACTTCAGGGACATGAGATGTATTGGGGAGATTATGATGAGGGGTAACCAGAGGAAAGAGATCCCATTAATTTATTCAATAACTCAAAGATGTATTCCCAAACTATGCATGATGGGATCTGATCTTAATCAGCATAATCAAGACTTTGAAAATGGAATTACCAGAAAATTTCTGGCCCTTCCCAGACTGCCACTGGTGGTGTACATGTGGGACAGATCTGAATAGCTTTGCAAAGGTTTTGAAAACTGCACTGATATTGAAACTGCCTATAGAAGATGGGAGGGCCCGTATGGTCTAAACCGAATCAGGTCCATTTCTTGCCAAAACAAAAACCAACATTTTCAAAAGGTTGTTTAAAAAGACTCAGAGTCTGAAAACCTGATATTCCAATTCAAAATTACTCAGCTTATGAAGAACCAGGAAAATCTTGATTCTCCTAGGAGAAGATAGTTAAGACACATCACCTCTCAAATAAAAAGATGTTAAATTACCTGGCAAAGACTTTAAATCAATTATTTAAAAATATTCTTACAAGCAAATATAAGCACTTGTAAGATTAATAGAGTAATATGACTCATCTGATGTTTAAAGATACCATCTGATATTTCCATATCATAACTGAAAATATCAGAACTGAAAAATACAGTGACAAAAATATAACCCTCACGGACTGAGCTCAAAAGCGTAAGTGGACATGACATAAAATTGTCGGTGAAATTGAAAATAGATCTGTAGAAATTATCCCACCTGGAAAAGAAAGAGGAAAAGAAAGACTTAAAACCAACGAACAGAGCTTCAGTGACATGTAGAAGGACAAGCAGAAAGAGTTCAGTGCTGAATAACGTAGTTCAAGAGACAATGACCAAAAACTTCCTAAATTTGGTAAACTAAATAAATCTACAGATTCAAAAAGCTGAGCAAACCCAAACAGGATAAATCCAAAGAAATTCCATGCTCAGACCAAACATAATTAAACTGTTGAAAACTAAAGACAAAATAAAATATTCAAATCAACCAGAAAAATAAAGATGTTATTACCTGTGGGGGAAGAACAATTCTAGAAGAACAATTCTAACCAGAAACTAGTGAAGAAAGTGGGGTGATAGTTTTCAGTCGCTGAAAGAAAAGACCTGCTGTCAACCTGAAATTTCATATTTAGAAAAAAGCACCCTTAGGAAATAAGGTAAAGGAAATCTAAGAGAAATTTGTTGCCACCAGATCTGCTATAAAAGAATTGATGAAGGAAGTTTTTTTCATTTTTTAAATTTTATTTATTTAATAATTGAATTTAATTTTGTTGTTTTAGCTAAATACACAATGATAGACGGGAAAAGGTACCAGAAAAAAAATGGTACATTGGGGATAATAAGCAAGAGAAAATGTAAATATCTTGGTACATATTCTGTTTTTGAGTTCTTGAAAAATATATTTGGTGGTTGAAAGGAAAAATTATAACATTATCTGCAGGGGGGGTTCAATTTATACAGATATAATATATAAGATAACTATAACAAGAGTGCCTGGGTGGCTCTATTGGTTAAACATCTGCCTTCGGCTCAGGTCGTGAACTCAGGGTCCTGGGATTGAGCCCCATGATACAAGTAGTTAACAAGTAAAAGGATGGAAAATGACATAGCGTGAAAACACTAATCAAAATAATGCTAGAGTATTTATATTTATATAGATAAAATATACTTCAGAGTTAAGACAATTACCATGAATGAAAGAGAAAAGTTACATAATGAAAAAGTTTCCACTTCACCAAGAAGTTGCAAAATTCCTGATTGTATAAGTACCTAAAAAAAGAGCTTCAAAACACTTGGAACAAAAAATGGCAGAATTAGGAAAAAATTAACAAATCTACAAATATCACTGAAGACTTTAACACTCCTTATTTGTAATGGATTTAACTGGGGGGAAAAAATCAGCAAGTATATGGAAGAACTGAACATCACCCTTAACTAAGTAGATATAATTGACACAGAATGCTTTACTGAATAATAGCAGAATATATATTATTTCCAAATGCACATGAACATTCACCAATACAGAATTTTTCCTGCATCATAACATATATTTTAACAAATTTACAATAATTTAAATCATACAAGTCATATATATTCTATGACCATAATTATATATAAACTAGAAATTAATAGCAGAAAGATAGCCAGAAAATCTTAAGGTACTTAGAAATTAAATAGCACATTTCAAAATAATTTTTGGCTAAAAAATGATTACTTATTTATTCCAATCCACTATTTATCACCAATAGGAAGTAGGAAGAAAAAAATTTTTCATATTTTGAAGTGAAAGAAAAATGAAAACATAACATCAAAATCTGCAGGATGGAGTTAAAGCAGTGTTTCCAGGGAAATTTATAGTGTTACCTGATTATAAATAAGTCACAAGTCTTGCCCATACTCAGTGGGAGGAAATTACACAAGGGTGTGAATACCAGGAGGTGGGGATAATTGGAGGCCATCTGAAAGTTTATATGGCACACCACCTTTCTAAGATTTCCATTGGAACAGAGCTGGAAAGCTAGTCTAAGGTAAATCTATTCTTAGAGAAGGAGAATGGATTTTATTAACCCTTTACATAGAAAGAAAGGGTTTGGAGAAAAAGTGACTAATCCCTCCTTTCCCTTCCCAGACCCTCTCTCTCTCCATCCCAACACAGTGCCTTCATGCAGCCAGTGTTAGTAGTGGAGTTTGTAACCTGCCTTAAATACGCATGTGCTTAAATACTCACGTGTTAACTATACTTAAGTACATTTAATGGACATTTTCTCTTTAAAAAGGTCAGATCATATTGATTACATTATTTTTAAATTTGCTTTTTTCTTTTTAACTTTTCACTTTGAAATAAATTCGGACTTACCAGTAAAAGATGCAAACTGAACAAAAGTGATTCTCATATACCCTTCATACAGTGACCTAAAATATTAACATATAACCAGAAAGCAATGATAAAACCAAGAAATTAACATTTAATCTGCAGATCTTATTAATATTTTGTCAGTTGTCCTACTAACTGTCCTTCTTCTGGTCCAAGATCCAATCCAGTGCATGTAATATATCTGTGCATAGCTTCTTGCTTCCTACACCTTCTGTGATCTGAGATAGTTTCTTCCATATTTCATTGCCTTTCATGGCTCTGATATCTTGAAGAGTGCTATTTAGTCTATACAATGATGCTCGATGTGGGTTTATCTGATTAAAGTAGCTTGTGCAATTTTGTCAAAAATACTATAGAAATGATATTGTGCTTTTCTCTGGCATTTATGTCATCATATCTTGTTACTGGTGATGTTAGTTTACTGTTAGTTACAGTTACAGTTATTGGTTAAGTGGTGTCTATTTAAAATTAATAAAGTTACTATTTTTCCCATTGTACTTAGTGTCTTATTGAAAGATGCTCTGAGACTATGTAAATATTAAATCCTTGTAATTTTGCCCACTCATTTAATATCTAGTACTGATACTTGCCTGAAACAATTATTACTGTGGTATTTTTCAAATGGTGATGTTCTTTTTCCATCATTCTATCTACACTTATTAGAATTTTACTGTAAGGAAGTGGTTTTCCTTCTCCCACTATCTGTTTATTAATTCAATTCTTTATCCATATCAGCATGGATGGACTCATGGGTATTGGTTTACTTAGTGGTCTATATCTATTAGTACCACTGTTCACTGTGTTGCTCAAATTGTTCCATATGTGGCCACTGGGAGCCCCCTCAAGTTAGCTCCAGTGCCATTTGATATGTCTCTATTATTCTGGGGAAACCTGCTAGCATCACGAAGGAGCTCCAAGCTCATCTTGTTCTTTCCTGCAGCAATTCTGTGATCAGTCATTTTCGAAAGAGCTCTGGTTCCTTTTATCGGATTGACTTGGGCCATTTCAGCCTGATCATGACTGATGTGTGTCCCAGTTGGTCATGTGAAGCTTTCAATTCTTTAATAGAGCTTCTTACTACTGAATCAAGCTGCATTTATTTTGTTCTCCTAAGACTGGTGGTGTGTAAGCCTTCATGCACTCCCACATGCTTTACTGGATTACTTAGTTTTTGAAAATTATAAAGAGAAATTTGTGATAGAAATTCTTCTCCTGGGAAAAGTATTGTCTTCTATACTGTCAATTCCTTTCACTGTTATTAACCAAGTTCTGACTTTCTCTCTCTTTTCTTGCCTCTTTTGTTTGACCCTAGCTTGAATGTTAAAAGGGAAGCTTTTTTGAGCCTTCAGTGATAGAAATTTTCTTACTCCCATTCAGCTGTCTTTGGGGAAGGTGCTTTTTTTCCCAGTTTTTGCTTTTGTTTATTGCTGGAACAATAAACCCTTCCTCTAAAACACACTCAGCGGGAAGGTTTTATCTTGTCTGTTTAGGAGAGAAACACTTTAATAAAGAAGATCTTCATTTTTAGTTTTCCTACTCCAGAGCTAATGATTTCTAAGCTACTAACTGTGAAGTTTTGAAATCAAAAGGCTGACACAGCATTTCATAAGGACCTCTGGATGCTAGCAATCAAGACTTGCTCTTTTTTTTTTTTTTTTTGTGCCACAAGGAGTCTTTCTGTGCCCACATCAAACCTTAAAGCAGAACTCTTAGGTATTTTTACAACAGTCATAATCCTTGTGCTTAAATTCTAAAATAACACAATTTCACTGAGAGTGATTTAGAATTACAAAGGCCATTAGGCAGAACTTTTCAAATGGCAAAGACAAAGCATTTTGGAGTAGCTTCCAAAAAGAAGGAAATATAACAAATATTCAGAAGGCAGTTTTTTGGATTGGTTTGTTGAGGGCTCAAAACAAAATTTTGACTCCATTACAGTCTTTCTCAAAAATTATCTGGGAATTTGTATGTCTTCATTGCAGAAGTGTCTGTTCATATCTTCTGCCCATTTTTGGATATGATTATCTGTTTTGTGTGTGTTGAATTTGAGGAGTTCTTTATAGATCCTGGATATCAGCCTTTTGTCTATACTGTCATTTGCAAATATCTTCTCCCATTCCATGGGTTGCCTCTTTGTTTTGTTGACTGTTTGCTTTGCTTTGCAGAAGCTTTTGATCTTGATGAAGTCCCAAAAGTTCATTTTCACTTTTGTTTCCTTTGCCTTTGGAGACATATCTTGAAAGAAGTTGCTGTGGCTGCTATCGAAGAGGTTACTGCCTATGTTCTCCTCCAGGATTCTGATGGATTCCTGTCTCACATTGAGGTCTTTTATCCATTTTGAGTTTATCAGACACATGAAAAAATGTTCATCATCACTAGCCATCAGGGAGATTCAAATTAAGAACACATTGAGATACCACCTTACACCGTTAGAATGGCCAAAATTAGCAAGACAGGAAACAACATGTGTTGGAGAGGATGTGGAGAAAGGGGAACCCTCTTATACTCTTGGTGGGAATGCAAGTTTGTGCAGCCACTTTGGAGAACAGTGTGGAGATTCCTCAAGAAATTAAAAATAGAACTTCCCTATGCCCCTGCAATGGCACTACTGGGTATTTACCCCAAAGATACAGATGTAGTGAAAAGAAGGGCCATCTGTACCCCAATGTTTATAGCAGCAATGGCCACGGTTGCGAAACTGTGGAAAGAACCAAGATGCCTTTCAACAGATGAATGGATAAGGATGATGTGGTCCATATACACTATGGAGTATTATGCCTCCATCGGAAAGGACGAATACCCAACTTTTGTAGCAACATGGACGGGACTGGAAGAGATTATGCTGAGTGAAATAAGTCAAGCAGAGAGAGTCAATTATCATATGGTTTCACTTATTTGTGGAGCATAACAAATAACATGGAGGACAAGGGGAGATGGAGAGGAGAAGGGAGTTGAGGGAAATTGGAAGGGGAGGTGAACCATGAAAGACTATGGACTCTGAAAAACAACCTGAGGGTTGTGAAGGGGGTGGGAGGTTGGGAGAACCAGGTGGTGGGTATTAGAAAGGGCAAGGATTGCATGGAACACTGGGTGTGGTGCAAAAACAATGAATACTATTACACTGAAAAGAAATAAAAATTTAAAAAAACATTCTCTGGGAAAAGCTAAAGAACACACTTTATTCAGATCACCATACACTGGTCCTCACTGTATCTTCTTATGTTCTACCTGCTGTGATTTCACAACGTAGATTACTTCCCTCAAGGTCATATCCAGCAGACTGGGTCTTCCATCAAGGTCATACCCAGCAGATTGATGAATGGGTCATTCCTCACTTCAGAAGATAAATCAGTGGAAGATGAATATAAGCTGAGTCATATTAGAGCCACAATTAAAGACTTCCAAAACCTCAGAAAAAAACCCAAAATATTGCCATGGCTTTTTAATTCTATTAGTCATTTCCTGGTTACTTAGTCTTTCTCAGATAAAGGCAAAATTTATTGAAAACTATCATGTGGGAAAGTTAAAACAATTTTTTAAAATAACATCACGGAAAATACTTACCAAGGTCTAGAAACAGGAAGAAAAGAAAAGTAGATCATTTTTAAAGTCCTTCCTTAAGACCAATAGCTACTGTTATAAGCAAAGAAAAGACAACACTAGAGAAGATTTTAGAATTCTGTTCAAGAAACTTTTAAACAATATTCTGGTGTGGACTCCCAGCTAATGTAAAAAGATCCCTGTCCTCTCTGTGTAAATGTGCTAAAACCTGAAATAAGGAACTTGGTCAGAAAATTGTATGAGAGATTATAAATCTGGGGAATCTCCAATATCTGGCTGAACATTTTCAGATGGACCTAGAAAAATTGATAAGTTTAGGGCCAATAACACACTTATGCCACTGAGATAAAAGCACTGGTTCCTGAAACAGAAACTGAATTGAAAGACCCTTTATCACCTAAGAATTAAAGCACTATTAAGGAGGACATGTGCTGCTATATAGCAAAAAAGTAATGGGAAGAGTCAATATCCCTCATTACCTAAAGGTAAAACTAATCATCCCTTTCACTGGCCATTGTAATACTTCTGTTTTACCTACAAGGACCAAATAGACAAAATTGTGGCTCTGTTCAATATTTTGTGCAGTTAATGCAATAGTATACTTTGTTTTTTGATATAGCCTAAACAGCGTAGTTTCTTTCTTTAGTTCTACCTGACAATAAATTTTCTGTAACAGACTTGAGATCAGCATCCTTTACTATCCCAGTAGATAAAGATAGTCAATATTCATTTGATTCACTGGAGGGAAAACCACCAAACACTTGGACAATGATGACTCCAGGATACGCTACTGAGGCACCATCTTATATCTCCTGATGTTTAGATCAGGTATCTAAAGTGTCCATATTGATCTACCTGATACAACATGTCAAGAATCTCCTTCTGTGTTTCACTGACTGATTCTTCTAAAACTCATTCTAAGTATCTATTGACTAAATTGGTTTAAAAAGGATGTAAAGTTTTTAAGGAAAATCTTATATGACCGCCAAAGGTAAAAGTTATTTGGGGGAAAGATTGTTGACTATTCAAAATTACCCAAAACCATTTTCTAAAAGACAATTGGGAGGACTTCTTGGATTTACTGTTTATTGCAGATTATGGGGTTCTAGTTTTTCTGAACTATTAAGGTCTTTACATAAGTTTCACTCCTGTGGAACTCAGAAGTTAAAGATGGTTTTCACAGGGGCACCTGGCTGGCTCAGTCGTTAAGCATCTGCCTTCAGCTCAGGTCATGATCCTGGGGTCCTGGGATTGAGCTCTGCATCGGGCTCCCTACTCAGCAGGAGCCTGCTTCTCCCTCTCCCACTCCCCCTATTTGTGTTCCCTCTCTTGCTCTCTCTCTGTCAAAAAAATAAATAAAATCTTTTTTTTTTTTTAAAGATGCTTTTATTATATCAGAATGTGCCTCCAACAGCCACCTTTCCTGGGTCTTCCAGATGATGATAAACTTTTCTTCTTATATATCCAGGTAAGTTCAGGCCGAGGTCTAGAGGCACAAATGTAAATATACCCATTAAGGACACACTGTATAGAGCCTGTCCCTTGACCCAGTAGCTAAGGTTTATTTTTCCTGCCACTAAACACTTGTAGCTGTAGGTAAATTTTTATGCTAGTGAAACTGGTCATTCTTTTCCCCTTACCCAATGATTGGGCATGTTGTGTTTTTAATGGGATTATCTATGCCCAAAGCTGGTCATCTGGATACCCTCTCCAAAATCTTGGTGTGATATTATTCGTTGATGGGTTCTATCTTAAAAGTGAAGAAGGTCAATACCACATGTGGTTTCTCCTTTGCCCATGCAAGAATTTTGAAGTAAAGTTGTTTAGATGTGAGACAACTGTGATTTCCTTTAATAAACAGCTGCATAATATCCCATCGTAAGACTGTGTCATACAGTTAATTATTAACTTGAATTATTAAAGTCAATTATTAGAAAAGAATGAAATTAAAAGCTTCATATTCAACTACATAAAAAATTATTAAGATTCTATATAGCAAAATATATTTCATATTATATATAAATATACATAAATCAGGTCAAAATGATAGATTGAAAGAAAATATTTATATCATAAAGTCAGGTACAAAATGGTAGATTGAAAGAAAATATTTACATCATACCTGACAGATAAAGGTTAGTATGTTTTTTTTTTTTTTTTAAAGGAGAGAGAGGGTGTGTGAGTGGAAGAGAGGGACAGTGGGAAAAGGAGAGGGAGAGAGAATCCCAAGCAGGTTCCATGCCTGCTGTGGAGCCTGATGCTGGACTCAATCCCACGACCCTGAGAGTATGACCTGAGCCAAAATCAAGAGTCAGATGCTTAACTGACTGAGCCACTCAGGTGCCCCAGGTTAGTATTCTTAATATATTAATCACTCATAAGAGAAAGACAACTCAATAGACAAATTAACAAACATTCTAAAGGACAATTCTCAGAAGAGGAAATGTACGTCAAATATGCTAATAATCAAGAAAATGAAAAGTAAAATAAGAGTTAATAGTGAAATAACATTTTTTCTATCATACTCGCCAACACTTAAAAGAATTACAACAGTGAGTGCAAGCTAAGGGCACTGGGAAAAGGCCCCATTCCTCTGCTGTGGTTGTGCAAATTGTTACAACCTTCATGGAATAGAACTTGGCAGGACCTAGTGACATTTAGAACATGCATACCCTTTGATCCAGCAATCACACTTGGGAGATCCATCCTATAGAACTTCAAGTCCCAATACATAAGAATTTATGTGCAAAGAGCTGTGTCCCAGACTCAGCATCCATGCTAGGAAGTTGTTGATGATGTGTTCTTTTTGAGGCCATTGTGGGGATTAAAGATAATTTTTAAGAAGTGTATCTTACAAATTAGTTATTAGTATTAAAATATGTGACAATGTGGAAATAGCGTGGGACTTCACAAAGAGGACACCACCTGTCCATTCTAACTCCTCATACATCATCCTCTGTACTTGGTGTTTCCGATAGCACAGCACCCAACAAGAGCAGCAAGGAAAGAACAGAAGGACATAACAGCAAGGAATAGCAGAAATAAATTCAACAGTCAAGGACAGAAGCCTGTGCTCCCTCAGCCCAGGATGGTGACACCCTGGAGAGCTATCTCCTGGAACTCTGGCTCACTAGTCTTTTGATATTTCTCTTGAGTGTTAATTACTCCCAGAAAGTTTGGGATAAGTGTGAAAAGAAGCCTCTGGATCTTGTAGGCAGAGGATGAACCCTGGTCATGTCTGCAGGGATCCTGGGGTCTGGCATTATCCGCTTGTCTCTGATGGCTTTGTTATCTCATGGAGGTAGGTATCCCAGTGGGTACTTCCAGGGAAATTGAAGACTCTGGGGTGAGTTCTCAGGGACCACTTTTAGCCATTGGAGACTCTGGGAGCCTTTGTTGAATCTCCCGTAGTAGAGACATCGCACTGGGGATTAGGCTTCAGCATATGAATTTTGGGGAGATACATTCAGTCATTCTATAGCAACTGTCCCAAGGGCCTGCCTTCCACTTTCTGAGATTTCCTCCAGTAAATACCCTTTAAACATGTTCTTGCTTAAGCTCTGTTTTTGGTGGTATCTGAAGCCAGAGTAAGTTTATTTTTCCTTTCTAATTCCAGAAGAGTATTTCCTTTCCATTATTCTGTATTACATGCCAACAACCTAAATGGCTTGGAAGCAGATTATTGTCCAGAGCCTCCAGGTAGTAACACAGACTGGATGACACTTTGATTTTGGTTTTGTGAGACCCTAAACAAAAAACTCAGTCAAGCCTAATAAGGCTGATGACCAACAGAACTGTGTTGTTTTAAGCTACTAAATTTGTGGCACCTCATTTTTCTCACTGATCTTGAGTCAAGGAGCAGGTTGAGAGATAGAACCTGTGCTTTTTTAGTGTCTTTCCAAAACTCATGTTCTTCTTGAAACCTGAGAATGTGACCTTATTTGGAAATAGGGTTACTGTGGGTATATAATTAGTTACAATGGGGTCATGCTGAAGCAAAGTGGCCCCTTCACCCATTATGACTGGTATCCTTACAGAAAGAGAAGAGACACAGATGCAAATAGAAAAGGGAGAGGGCTATGTGAAGGTAGAGATAGAGTTTCGGGTGATAGTAAGGAGCACCAAAGATGGCTAGCAACACTGGAAGCTAAGAGGAAGGCATGGAGCAGATTGTCCCCTAGAGCCCTCTGAGCAAGAGCATGGCCCTGTCTACCTCTTAATTTCAGATGGCTAGCCTCCAGAAATGTGAATGAATCTTTTTCCATGGTTGAAAGTCACCTAGTCTATGGTACTTTGTTATAGCAGCCCCGGTCATACAGGATCAGTGTCTTCCTGCCCTTTTAGGTAGTTTCTGTTCCATCAATCAAAGCCTGAGCTTTCTATGAAAGGAAGCCTGTGCTGCAGTTTCCTTAATCTAGCCTTATTTGCTATCCAAGAGCTTGTCTGTCATTCTCAGGTTCCAGTGAGACTGTGGGTTTTTATTCTTAGTGGTGTGTACATGAAAATGTCAGTGGGATGTTGCTAGAAGATACTAGAGCGTGCCATGTAGCACAACTGTCCCCTTGATGTTGTTGATGCTGCAGATTTTTGAAAACTACCATAAATCATTTCTGGAACCAGGTGAGATGTTAATTATCATGATAATATTGCTAGAAGGTAAGAAAGCACTTCAATACATAAACTTTGCTTTAGCTATGGGGCTTTGAGGGGTTAAAAGTCTAGCTCCAGAAAGGAAAGGCATAAACAGATCAATTTCCCTTCAATCTCAGAAAGGGAGTAAAAGAATTTAGGATTGTCAAGTGGTATCATTTGGAATAACACAGGTTCAGCATCAGAAAGTAGATAAGGAGAGGAAATTGAAAAGAACCTGAAACATACATCAGGCTACATCCTTGAGATATTCTTCTATGCGGCTGCCAGAAAAAGTCCATCAAAATGCAAAGTTAGTTCTGCCTTGTCCCTACTTACACCCCTCTGATGGTACTGCATTCTAGACATCAGGCCACACTTCTTAGCTAGGCATTCAAGCCTCTCCATGTGCCCTCCCTACCTCCCTATCCTCATCTCCTCTACTCCCCAGCATACACTCTCAGCAGCAGCCAAGCTGGGCTGTGCACAACCCCCTGAATATTCTGTGTTCCTTTACTCCTCTGCCTTCACAAATTCCATAGGGACATGCCTTCTCCTCCTCCATTCCTGGTAAATCCACTCTACTGGCAAGTCCTTCCTGGCTCCCCAAACCAGGCCCCCCATCTCCCCCACAGTGCGTGCTGGAGCCAGCGCAGGTCTTTGCACACAACCCCATCCTATGCAGCACCTCATCTCATGGTTGCCTTTTCTACTGTGCAGAAAGCTTCTAAGCAGGTGCTATGGCCCAGTGAACTCTCCCCCTAGTGCCCATCAGTGCTGGCTGACTAACAGATAAAAAGCGGAGCACTGACTGCACTTTCAGAGTTACATTGGAGGCCAGCACCAGTTTGATTTCATGGTTCAGAAAAAAAAAAAAATCACAGTGGGTCTAGACTCACTGATAACATAAGGTCAGGACACTTTCACAATGTCAGGGGGAGGGGCTCCCAGTAGGGAGGATGAAAAAAATCAGAATAATAATTACAATGAATTAGAACAAGTTAAGCCAGTGAAAGGCTCTGAGTTAATAAAATATTTAAAACAGTTGATATGATGTGATAAAATAGTAATTGTTATGTCAAAACAGATGAGTGTAATAGGATGAAAACAAATGCTTTATTTCAGTAAGTATCAGAATATTAATATAAGGAATTTTTTCCCTAATTATATGTTAGTAAAAGGGTTTTGTGTGTATACACACACACACACACACATATAAGAATATACAAATATGTATTTTCTATCTAAGTAAACAGGAGAGAAATGAATTGCCTAAGCGCACTTGGATATTCCACAGCAGAGCTGGATCTGGAACTCACAACTAATCACTCTAACTCAGAGGTATTTCTGTTATATACACTACCTCTCACATTCAACACCCTTCTTCCCCCCACCTCACCCTAGGGGCACCCAACCACGAACACAAAGATGTTCCCACATGGGCTCTATGATATCATCTGGACTTTGGGAAGTGGGAGAGAGAACAGCACCGGGAAAAGGATTAGAAGAGTCAGTACCAGATGAGATGGTGAGTTTATGAGATACACTGCTACTTAGGACTTCTCGCCCACCAGGCGGAGGTGACAGCACCTAGGCATTGCTCTGGGACCTCCTCTCCTGTTTCCCCACTCTTCTAGTCGCTGTCCTGCTACAGGAATGTAATTGGCTTTATGTTTATATTTTAATTATAAGCATAATGCATGCACATGTGCAGAAGTTCAACCTCAGGAAAGCAAACTGCTCTCCCAGCTCTCCGGCTGTGGCATCAGTCTCCACAACTGCATTCCATTCTCCCATGGGGTCTTGTCTTTGAACCTTCCTTTCAGTGGCCTGTGCTGCACAAGTTTTCATGAAGAATCCTTGAAAAGAGTGTTTCTGAGTAGAGGGGCAGATGAAAGCATGATGACTGAGGGGAGAATGGCAGGTAAGGAAAGGGTGAAAACAAGCGCATGCAGATCTTTCCAGGAGAGCGGAGGCAGATGGGAGCAGAGAAAGCAGCTGTGATTTGCTCAGCCAACACTTCAGATGAACTCTTTTCCTCTTCTACCAGAATAAGAAAGGGATTTACTTACCCCTCTGTGCCTTAGAAGTTACTTAATATTTAAGTTACTATAGAAATGGAATGCCATTCAGGTAATTTGGATGCAATGTACTTAATTTTTTAAATTATGCTTGCATTCCCAAAGACATTTTACAAAATCCCAGCTGGCTGTAGAGACTGGCCCCAAGTTTTCAACATTTTGAGTATGGTATTTTAAAAGGAAAATACAAGTTGAATGTGGATCAACTACAGTCTGGTTTCCATTATATCTCCTTTGCTGCCATGCAGTGACAGTTCTATAAACTACAAGAATCCCAGTGTCCTAGAACAATGAAAACTTTGGTAACTGAGCACTTTCTATTTCCTTTCCCCATGTGGTGCCTTCATTGGGTGGAGATACTTCTGAACCTAGGGATTTAATCTGCTGATTTGCATCCGTGGTGACAATCTCCTCAAGAGCACTTACTAAACATGTTTCTGGGTCCTGTACAAAGCGAGACATGCAGAACCCTGCAAATGACATCTGGTCCTTCTATAGCTCAAAAAGCCATGAGGACATCATGAAAAATAAGCCCATCCCTGAACACTTGGGTTGTTTCCATATCTGAGAGCTTGTAAATAATACTTACCCTTGTCCCCTTTGTTCTGGAACACCTTACATGGCATACAGGCGTTAACCTGCATTATTAAACTATACAGCTTTCAACACCAGAGAAAACAAGGGAGGAAAGAGGACTGGTATTTGTAATCCTGCCCCTCTGCTGGCTGGTCTCCTGTTCGCCTGTGAGGAGGCCCAGCCAATAGAGGGCAGCAACAACATTTTGTTTTTTGCTCATTTCCAGAGTGAATGCTTTGTCTACAGCCAAGAGATTGATTAGACCTTAGGTCCCACTGAAATACTTTGCTACAGATGATCTCACAATGCTCTGAGCAGATAAGAGGGCAGCCCTTTGCCTCTCCCCAGACCACCATTAATTTTTATCAAGTCTTCAGGAAAAACCATAGGTCAAGACTTGTAAAATTGTCCTTGGAACAGCAGTGTTGAACACTAAGGTCTACATGTAAAACAGAACCTAGGTTTAGATTCCTTTGGTTCTCAAGGGGCAAATAAATCCAAATTTATGGGTGTCTACACAACTAAGATAGACCCAGGCATAAAGCCAGAAGAGATAGAGGCTGCATGTAGTAGAATCAACACTCATTCTGTCATTCTATTCTGGCAAATTTCCTCTCTCTTTGAGGTCAAGGGGGTTAGGACTGTTACTTTTATTTTTGATAGCCATACAGATGCATTCATCTCACATGATCTAGGATGAGGTAACAAGATTTTTAAAAGAGACAACCAAAAGGCCATAGATCTTTTTGACCTGTTTGACCTTGAATAAGTTACTTGAACTCTCTTAGTCTGTTTCTTTATGGAGACAATGGGAATAATATCTGTTGTGAACTGAACTGTGTCCCCCCAAAATTCATTATGTTGAAGCCCTAACCCCCAATGTGAATGTATTAGTAGACATGGCTTTTAAGGAGGGAATTAAAGTTATGAAGTCATAAGGATGGCACCCTAATACAATAAGACTACTATCTTTATAAGAGGAAGAGATATAGGGAGCATCCTTTTCTCTCTCTCTCTCTCTCTCTCTCTCTGTGCATACATAAGGGAGAGGCCATGCAAAACACAGTGAGAAGACGGCTGCCTGGAAGCAAGGAAGAGAAAAACAGAAAACAACCCTGCCAGGATCTTGATCATGGAGTTCTAGCCTCCAAAATAGTGAGAAAATATCTACTGTTTAATATACCCAGTCTGGTATCTCATTATGGTAGCCCAAGCACGCTAATACAGTATCTGATGTTGGCACAGGATGGTGCAAATATTAATTTCCTTCTTAACTATCTTCCTGGCTTTGAAATAGATATTCAATTTCCTGTTATACTTGTTCACTCAGATACTACCACAAACATCCCAAGATCAGCATTTCTTAAAACAAATTCATCAACTTCTCCCTCAGGCCTCCTAGTTACCTAGGCTGGAAACCACTACTGTGTTTCTCTCTTGCTTGTACCTCAAATATGATGCATCTCCAGGCCTGTCCATTATGTCATCACAGTATCTCTTACTTCTCTCCTCTTCAGCATTTGCCATTCCAGAACCCCACTTTAATTTCTTCCCACATGGACCATTCTGAGTCCTCTTAACTCTCAGTGACAGCAAGTGGTCTCCTTGCCCCACATCTCTGACTCAAATCATCTAAAAAACATTCTCTCCAAATTAGCAACTTAAAATCTCTTCCAAAACTTTCCAGACTTTCCAATTTTGGAGGGTGTGGTAATGCTGGGCCACAAAACCAATACTAAGAAAACGTGTGTGTGTGTGTGTGTGTGTGTGTTTTAAAGTCACAAAGTCCTTAAAATGCTCTAGATCTGGCTTTCAGGTGAAAAACACAATATTGGCTCATTTAAAAGTTGGAAATGACAGTTGTTTAAAATGATATAGACTCTGTGTATGTGTATTTTATAATTCAAAAAGCATAAGATAATTGGGTCATTAAAAAATAATCATCCAATTTAAGAGCAGGTGAGGCAAGTGGCCTTCCAGGTCCTGTCAGACCATGAGATTCTCTGATTCTTTAAAGGTCGATGCCATTTTACACATTTGTTCTTTCATTCATTCATTTATTCACTTGACAAGTCTAAGTGTGTTCCCTGTGCATGGCTAAAGAATAAACTATGCAATGAGTAATGACCTCCAAGAGAACAGAAAGATTGAAGAAGAGGGATAAGATGTCAGATGGGGGAAGAAAAGTTCTAGGTGGGACTCTCCAGCTAGGTAGATACGGTTTTTGACAGCCAGGCTAGAAACTCCCCAGAGCTAACTCCTTACGTCTTTCGTTAACCTTCTTTCTGTACTTCCCTCTTGGCTATTCTTCATTAAAACTTTGACTTGAATGACTATTATAAGCCAGGAGCTCACAGTCTAGTAGGATAGAGGAAGAATAAGAGATTGAAACATGGATCATTACAATTCAGTTTAAAGGAAGAGCATCTAGGGAAGATTCAAGGCTGACTTCTTAGAGGCCTCTCAGAGTAGGTAATGGTCAAAACAGGATAAACAGTTACAAAGCACTTTGGAGATGCTGTCACTCCGTGTGGAGCACAGAACGCAAGATGAGACTTCAGGCCCAAGGCAGGAAGTGAAGCTCTGTAGGTCCAATTAGCCAAGTGGTCTCTTCTGGGGGAGTTTTTCTTCTAGCAACATGGTTGTTGTTTCATGGGATGATTGTCTTCCAACCCATGCCCTAAAAACCTTTATGCAACTTATCTTAATAAACTGTTTGACTCCTAAGCTAAGTCTCTCCCAGAGGCCCATTCCAGCCCACATCTCTTGGATGAAACGGGATTGTCAATAAAGCAGCCACTTGCCGTTCCATGGCATTCTTCTGTGCTTTGAAGCTTCCACTCCATCATGTAGCTCTGCCTCTCCCCTCCCTGCTCACTCACCCTGTCACACACAGAGGTTTTACATCCTTAAAACTCTAGTCCACGTGTGGCAAGCTGGAAAGGTTGTGACTTAAAATCTGGAATTTTAGTGTCTCTTGTAAAATTAGGAGCTGGTATGCCTGGGCCTGAATCTTTGCATGGCAACAAGTGGCTGAAATGGAGTCGGGTTGTCTTTCAAAGGAGCACATGCCCTGCCGTTCACAGCACGCATCTCTCTGGCTTAGCTGCCTGGCCTCCACAGCCTTTGGGTTTCCATTCCTTAACCTAATTAATGTCATCCCTTTTGTGATCTAAGAATTAGAGAACTAATAATGAGGACATGTGCAGCTATATAAGCAAAAAAGTAATGGGAAGAGTCAATGTCCCTCATTATTTAAAAGCAAAACTAATCATCCCTTTCACTGGTCATTTGTAATACTTGAAATACATTGTAATACTTGTATCTACAAGGACCAAGATGGGAGTAATACTTTTGTCACTGACAATTTTTGATTCCATGTAATAGCTTCTCTGTCTCTGGCAACCTAATAAGCTAATCAGAATTCTAAACAATGCCCCAGGCTCCACACTAAGCTCTCTACCTGCATTAGTTCATTTAATTTCCTCTACAACTCAACTACCCGTATCTTCTCCAATTTACCCAAGAGCAATTATTCAAATTGCCCATTCGTGAGGTAATTAAGATGTAAAACCCAAGTAGGCTGACCCCAGGGCTGTCTTCCTCATTAAATCCTGCCTACCCTTACCAAGAACAAGTACCCTATATCTGACGGAGACACAATTTTATGCAAGCACATTATACCCCCAGTGATGGGTTATAGCAGCAGTTCTCAAGTGGACCAGCCTATCAGCATCACCTAGGAACCTGTTAGAAAGATAAATTATCTGGCTATAGACCAAACATGATGAATCATCAATTCTGGGAACGGGCCCAGAAATGTGTTCAGAAGCCCTCAGGGTGATGCTGAGGCACCCTGAAATTGAGAACCAATGGGCAGAGGTCCAAAGTGCTTGCTCTCGTTTCTCCACTTGACTACTCATTTAACCAAGTTCCTTAAACTAAGGCCACCTTGATCAGTTTTCTCTCTACATACTTATGAAATGACTGAGTGAATGTGGCAGGCAAAGATATTTAACAAAGCTCCTCACTCATTAGTGTAGGATGAATGAGATTTCAGCAATACATTAAAACAAAAACAAAAACAAAAACAAACCAAACATACAAACCAGAAACCTTGGAGCTCTTTTTCCTTCCCAAGTAAATCATCCAGAGATTGCCTAAGAAGCCTGTCAGTGGAATGAAAGGATTCAGTTTAGTAAACCTGAGCGATGCTGGAAATTTAGCGGAATACTGAGGGGCAGCATATTTTCAAAGGAGACTGTACTCAGAGGCAGTGCCTCTCAGATTCACATTCTCCTGTAACTCAATTTCCAGTAGCAGAACACATCTTTTAATTCTTTGACTTAAAACAGTTGTGGTATTTCCCTTGTTAATGTGCTCATTAAAGGGGATGAAGGCTGCTGCAGTGCATTAGTTACCGCAGAAGGCTACCATGTTACCTACTGGCTTCTAGTTTTAGGCCTCTGAAAAAGAAATGCATACTACAAACTGGGAATACATAAAAATCTGGAGTATTTGCTTTACTTTATAGAATACGGAAGTCATTCTAGGTTAAAAGTATAAAATTATGAAATCTAACAATATACAGAGGTCTTTCTGTTGCAGGATGCTGTCAAAATTGGCAAATTCTTCAAGTGGTGTTGGTCCCAATCAGAAGTTACTCCAGACACAAAACTTCTATAAAACTGATGACAGATCCTCCAAATGGCCCTACAGCCAAGCCCCTGCTACAAAGTGACTCGCTTGTGATTAATAGGACACTTGGTAAGTGGTCAAAGATCAAGTCTTTCATAAAAGATAACTGCAATCACCTCATACTCACAAAACACTTTGTGGATATTCTTTTGGATGGAGCTGTTGTCAGCGAGACTATCTTCTATGACTTGCACTCAAATGCAAGGCCAGAAGGGAGGCAAAGTTCAAGCTTGAGGAAATAAAAAAAAATAGGCAAATCAAATGGTTCTTCCAAAAGCTATGATTTTAGGGGTTGTTTAAATCATTAAAACCATTTCCCAGAAGCAGAATAAACAGAGGATAGTAGTATGCAAAATATTCCATTTTGTTTTATTTTTATGGATAACTGTCATTAATACAGCAGGAACTGGTATGATTATAAAAGATACAAAAAAAAATCAGAAGAATGTTAGCATTCAATAGAAATTAAAACCTGAGCTGAAGGCTGATAAGAAAGTCTGACACTTGGCACTGTTCTGATGAAAGTAAAGAAACATGTATGCTAGACTCCATAAATAATTCATATTAACTCAGAGAAAGTTAGCTTACATTTCAAAATCTACACATGGAGCTACAAATGCACCAACACTTGAATTAAATGACTTTCGCTACCGGCTTAAACATTTGTTTAAGATAACCAGTGTTACCTAAAACTCTCAAAGGGGGAAAGCAGGGAAGTGTGTAAATTGTAGATTTCTAATTAACAAGTTGAGGTATGTTGGTATATGGTTTAATTATTCATTCATGTAGACCTAAAAGGCTAGCTCATAGCTCAGTTTGTCAGAGCATAAGAGAATGTCAAAAGGCAAAGGCATGGGGATGGATCAACATAAGTCCACCCCAACTTCTGGAAAACAAGAGACAGTCTAATATCACTTCAAAGAACCGTGCTCCTAAGAGTAGACTTACAGTCTAATTCAATTCTCACTTTGGCTTCTAGAATATCTCTAAGAATTTAGTGGAAAAGAGGGAAATTCAATTCCTTAATTAATAACTATCCATTAGCAGAAGGGGAAACAAAATGAAACAAAAACAAAAAGCCAACAGAGGGATGGGCTTTGTTGATTAAAAATCTGTGAACATGAATACATGTTAATATATTGAGTCTTGAGTCATACTTACAAACCAGTGGTTAATATACTACAAAACTTTACAAACATAAAATCTCCTCATCAGTTGCAGAACTTCCGACCTAATGGGATTAACTTCTTCTCCCTTTTAACTACTCCTTCCACAGAAAGTCCTAAAGCTGAGGAGTCATCAGAATACCTATACTTTTACATGTGTCATCAAAACATGGTTGTTTTGTCAAAATGATGCAGGAAGCAATATCACATGAGGTCAAGGATCTTATATTCTCTTAAAACATAGTTTCAGTTTTTTGTACTCCAAGTTACATTAAAAAAAAAAAAAAAAGATGAGAACAGTTGGACTCATAGTTTCTTTCAGCCCAATGTCATTACAATGTCTCCATGCTAGGAAAGTATATAGTATTTAAGAGCTCTATTACAAAATATCTCCAGTTCTAAAAGAGAGAGCTTTTATTTATTTATTTTAAAAGGCTGAAGCAGCACCCTTTCCTTAGCGGAGACCAGCCACTGACTTCCTACCTGTACCAGCTTTCCAGGATGACACTAAGTGAGTTTTTGATCTAATGTTTTTGCCCCGGGTTTTACGAGGTTTCTCTTCTTTGTGCACCTTCATGTGCTGCCTAAGATGAGAACTCTGGCTGAAGCATTTGCCACATTCACTGCACTGGTAGGGCTTCTCCCCTGTGTGGGTTCTCTGATGCTGAATAAGGTGGGAACTCTGGCTGAAACATCGGCCACACTCATCACACTGATAGGGTTTTTCTCCAGTATGAATTCTCTGGTGCTGAATGAGATTTGAGCTCTGTTTAAACCTTTCTCCACACTCATCACATTTATAGGGCTTTTCCCCGGTATGGATCCGCCGATGCTGAATGAGGTTAGAGCTCTGAAAGAAACTTTTCCCACAATCGGCACATTTATGGGATTTCTTTCCAGTGTGAATCTTTTGATGTTGAAAAAGAGTTGAGCTCTGACTGAAACTCTTTTCACATTCAGTACATTTATAAGGTTTCTCATCCAGACTTCTTCTCAGTCTACTCAAACTTGAGTCAAATCGAACAGTCATTCCCCATCTTTGCCGCTGCCGGCCTGTTTTGCGTGAGTTTTCATAGGCTTTTCCTTGGCTCGAGCTCCGAGAAATACTTCCCTTTGGTTTTCCTAACCGCATGGTGATGAGCCAAATATATTCTTAAGAGTCTGCTCTCTTCTTCTGAGCTGAAGTTTCACTTCCTAGAGCTACGTAGCTCAATTTTCTGTGTGAAAGAAAAAAATAAAAGCCAAAGCAGATCACTCTTTATTGTTGTTCTTCAACCTGAACACAATTATTCAATCTTCAACCTGCGGAAACTGCATCCCTGTGTAAATTAAAAAATGTATCTGATGCATAGGAAAAAAAAAAACAATTCTGGGGGGGGGGGAATACTTGCAAAATAATTCTAATAATTCCCAGGGTTTCAATTTAATAAATACCCGCAAATTTTGACCAAATTTACCTATGGAGTTTTTGTCTGTTGGGACAGAAGTGATAAATGGGAAATAATAAATTTTTATTAGGCATTATTAAATGAGTATATAACTGAAGAATTAAAAGGTGGAGACACCATAATATTCTAAGAAGAATTAACTCTGAAAGACAATCAAAATTTGGGGATTAGAATATTATTAAATTTTAGTATTTACTTCCATGTTAAAATTCTACTTACTTACTTACTGGTGACTACTTAAGGCATCCAAATTAGAAAGAGATGAAATAGTATACTACTTTATTAAATTAATTTTGTTTATCTTTTCTTGTTTCACCATTCTACTGTCACAGCATGAATACGACTTGGCTCTAACTTTGTAGCATTGTTCTGAAAGTAGGAACTACCCTATAAGGAATGGCAAGTTTCCATGAGTCAATTCAGTAATACTGGATGAGAAAAATGTAAATGAAAAGGATGTCTTATTGGTTTTTTCCCCCCCCTTAGATTCTAATGGCCCAAGAAAGAGGACAATTCTTTGAAATTTGAAATAAGTAAATTGTTTCTGGAGAAGAAAAAAATTCAGAAGAATTTTTGCTGGAAAACAGAATGAAACTGAGTAGAAACAAAGGGTGGTGAGTAGAACACAAGAAAATGAGGGGAAGAAAATAAGTTTACATGCAAAAATAGAAGTTTTTAAATATTTAAATGCTGCGAAAATTCAAATAAAATAATTTCATTTTATTTATAAGGTTATTTAAAATAATGGCCATAAACATAAACAGGTGACAAAGTGGGATAAGCTAGGTTGAAAAAGTAATAAAATGACTGAAACTGTGTCAGGAAAGACTTTAAAATGGGAATAATTACCCAGAGTCTTTGCATAAAAGTTTATAAAGCAAATAACTGAAAATACAAATGACATCATTGTTCTTGCCTTTCCTTCATCTTTTTATGTAATTCAGACTCCAGGCCTGGTAGTACTAAGGACTTTACTTGGATATTTAATAATTATCTCTGTTGTAATTACAGTTAAGTATCAGAAAGAGCAAACTGCATACAATACCTATCACCGAAGGAGCACCACTCATTAACTTTGGTCAATATTTGCAGAGTATCTATTACAGAGTCTTTACCTATTTACAGAATATCTGTTTCAAGGAGACATTTGTTAGGTACCTAAGTGTTGAAGTTCAAAACACAGCTATCATGGGAAGCACACATGGAAAAAATTTAATTTTTTCATGCTATAGAAGTCAGATCTGATAGGAAACTCTGAGACTATGCAATCCACCTAGAACACTACAGTGAGGAAATCATACTGAGAGGTAGCCTTAGTGGTACGCAGACACTGTTCTATAACCTTTAACTCTCATAAGCAGCTTTATGCGATGCTTTCCATTTCACAGCTAAGTAAAGGCAGGCCGATTTCGGCCAGGTCCCCAACCCCTAGCAGCCTGATCCTAGAGCCAGTCCTCTTGGTGGCCGAACCGACGTCCAGCGCAGAGACCGGTGCTCGGCATAATTCCTCCGCAGGTGCGGATGTTACGGCAAACCTGAGCGATGGAGCTGCAGTCGTGCGAACGCGCATACCCGGAATGGACCTGCTTGCTCCTACATAAAACCGGGAGGACAACAAAGCTGCGACATCGTCGGGGTGTCAGAGGTGTAAAGGAGTCCGTGCCTGCGGCTCGCTCCTAACAGCCCTGTGCTACCTCAGCATCCGATCCAAGGATTTAGTCCTGAAAAGCGCCGGGCGACGGCCGTCGTGGGGACTGCGGCCCGCCCCACGGGCGCTCTGGTGCAGGCCTCCGCCCTCCCCAGGCCTCCGCCGGCCGCTCCTTGCAGGCCGGGCCCGCCCAGCTCCCTCCGCCCTCGCCCCCGCCCGGCGCAGAGCCTTCCTAGCGGACCCGGGTCTGCGCCGCCCGGCGGCTGCCAAGCGGCGCCCGAGCCGCCTCCGAGCACCGGGCCGCGCGCCCCCGGCCCACTCACCGCGCAGCGGGCCGCCCGCCGCCACCCTGGCTCGCTCGCTCGCTGGGCGCCCCTCGCGCCGCCGGAAGTGCGGGCCTTGCCGTCAGTGGGCGCAGCGCGGCCGCTCTAGGAACGTGGCGGGGGCGACCCTCTATGGTGCTGGGCCCACCGGAAAGAAGAAACCCTTTGCTTCCTCCTGTTTGTTTCCTTTTCCCGCCGCGCCGAGGTCCTCCCCGAGGACCCGAGGAGCGCGAGACCTGTGGCCGGGTCCCTTTGTGTGCGCGCCGTGGCCTCCGGAGCCGGCTGACTGCAGCCCGGTCAGTGGGGGCTTTTGAAAGGCGGCACCGGCCGGACCAACCCCTAGACCTCGTTCTGCCCATAAGTTTGGAGCATTTACTAATTATTAAGTGTTACTCTTGGAGAGCCAAAACTGTTACTGATACGGTCCCCCGTGCTTTAAAAAGGTGGTTTGTTGTTGTTGTTTTTGTTGTTGTTGTTGTTGTTTAACCAAGTAAATGTCAAGATTTTTTTTTTGTTTGTTTGCTTAATTCCAGTATAGTTAACTTACAGTGTTATATTAGTTTCAGGTAAATTTTAAGATCTCAGTTGGCTTTCCTAAGCAATTCGTGAATGGGTAGCATCCCATCTAGGAAGTAGGGATGTTCCAAGGAGTTGTACAAAGTGAAAAGTTTTTATAGGAAGGAGAGTGGAACAAAGAGTTATTAGCGAAAGGAAAAAAAAAATTGTTATATTTTGGTGGGGAGGGAAGGAAAGGCAGTTTTTGTCATGAGGATGAACTCAATAGTGCCCCTAAGGAAATTTCAAATGTTACAAGACCACATTCCTGGGATAGGTTGAAACTGTAACTAAGTCTTGGTTTCCCGTGGGCAGAGGCGGTGAGGGGCTGGGGCAAATGACTCCATTTTGTGCTTAACACCTTTAATTAACAACAAAAAAAGCCTCTGGAGGATGGGAATGATCATACTCTATAGATAACAAAACCGGAGTCTTAGAGAAGTTTGCTCAAGTTCCCACAGCATGTTAAGTGGAAGAGCAAGGATTGGGAGGGCTCTTGTTGGCACCAGAGTCTCCTGATTTTCGGCATAACCCCTCATTTCTCTTTAATAATGATCTCTCCTGGTTCTCCTCTCTTAAAAGCTCCTCCTCCTCCACCAGCCTGGCAGGGGCTAGGTCATCTAACCTCCTTTCTCTTTGCCCTCATTCCCCTGTAGAGCTGCTCCAGTCTGATGGCTTCCAGTACCATCTGTTTACCTGAAGACTCCTGACTTGGTAACTCTAGTCTGACCCTGGGATGCAAACAGTGTTAAACTCCAGACCTATATATATCCAATTGTTTACTCAGCTGCCATTTGCATGTGTGCGGGACATCCTGAAGCTAACCTGCACCACAGAGGAATTGCTGACATTCACCCAACCTGTTCCTTCAACAGTCTTCTTCCCAACAATTGATGGCAACTCCTTTCTAGTTGCTCAGGCCAAAAGTCTGTCTTTGTGTCTTTTTTCACCCCAAATCCAAACCCACTCCAACTCTGAATTCTGGTGTCTCTGTCTTCAAATATATCCTGAACTGAACTGCTTTCAGCAGCTTCACTGCTATAACCTCCACCAAGCTGAGGCTTCTCTGAGAAACCACCCTACAGGGACCAGTGTGCCCTTGAGCCTAGTTGTATTTGAAGAGCTCGTTCTAAGAAGAAGGGTGTACACACATGACGTGGAAAAGCTCCGTTTTAGCAGGGAGCACTGCTGCATTTGGCAAGACCACAAGAGAGGCTGGTCACAAGTGCAGTAACAGCCCTGGTCCATCTCCCACAAAGGGACCCTGACAATGGCTCTGTCCACCAAGCCCGAGACTTTGCTTTCTGTTTCCTTTGGTTTCCCTGGGAAAGGAAACTTTGGGGATTCCCATTCCTGGGTTTGCAGAAAACATCTCTATTAAAAGCATGGCCAGGAGGGAGCAGAGCCCCACCCTGCATGCTGTGAGTCCAGGGGCAGGTCAACAGCTGGCTTTCTTCCAGGCAATCTCAGCTTGTGGGGCCAAAGTACAGCACGTGTACACGTGCTGTGCTGTTTTTATACTTAGAATGGCTTGGCTCTGACTGCACTTCCTGCTTGATCATAGTTGAGGGACTGAGGCAGGGGGGCTGCTGCCCACCCAGGCACCTGGAAAGGATATCCCACTCCTTCTCCACAGCTGCAGGGTGCCTGCCTCCTGCCCATGGTGGCACACATTGTGCTTTGCTGGCTCCTCGGCAAATCACCTGGTCAGAAGGTTGATAAGCCTTGTGCTTTGTTTCCCTGGGACTAAAGGACCAGATGTATCCTGGGTGAACACATGGCTTTATTGTGACAGTGGGAAGGCCTTTAATCCATTTTCTGGTAAACATTCCTACAGGTGGCATGTAGTTATCACATGAGAAAAACAAGCTGTTTTTTTGGTTCCTTCTGATGATTTGTTCTGGGCAAACCACCCTGTTTTCCGTGAGTCCAGTCCTTCTTTTGCAATCCTGTTGATTTCATCCTGTGTTTATTATTTTCTCTGGTTCCTGAGACCTGACCTGGGAAGACAGTCCTGTTCTAACAGAGGACATTCACTCATAGGAATCTGTACTTTGGTTTTGGATACTTTTGTTGTCTGAGATACTAGTTAGTGAGGGAGTACATGAGAAATACCATAAGCTCTATGGAGAGAAGAAAAGAAAGTTCCCACATAAACCAGCAGGAAGCCACAGAGCTAGCAGAGAAAGTCTGAAGTGGTGGTGGCACAGTGAGCTGAGTTAGCAGATTTACAAATTGCCTTGAAAAACAAACACACTGTTGTTAAAAAGATTGGCTAACCCACCCCTCGGATGACTATAGAAGTGTGTATTTTTCTCTTTCCTGTGCAACTTGCTAGTGATTTTTCTTAGCTATGTTTTGATAATGTCTAGTTTAAAAGTGGTGCTTATCTAGGCAGGCCTTAAATAATATTGTAAAGATTGCAAAAAAAAAAAATCCTAAAATGAGAAAAACTATAAAACAAAACCAGCAAGTGCTTTTGGAGGGCCTCTGATGTCTTCCCATGTGCAGGGCCCTGTCCTGCTCCTAAGCCGGAGGTGTTTCTCAGGCTGGAAAGCCACCTATCCCAACCTGGGCTCAGCCTCCAGGCATCCTTCCGGGGACCTACACCAGCTCCATCGTCTGTTGGTCCCCTGACCCTCCTGGATATCCAGCCTGCTTCTCCAGTTGAGGATAACACCAAACACCTCGTACTGAGATGAACTGTGGCTCCGTCTTTGTCCCTCCTGAACTGAGCACGAGCCTGGCACAATTACTCCTGAATAGTGGATTGGCAGTTGAACTAGACCTGAGCTTGTAACTATGGGTTGGGGAGTAGAACAGCCTGGAGAAGCCTGTTTGATTTGTTTTCTACCCTCCCTGAGGTACTGCTGCCGTCCCCTCGGAGCCCCTGTCTGGAAGATTCCTATGGTCCTCCTGAAGCTGAGATTCTGTGAATCAGGGTGATTCGATTGCTCACCCTCCAGGCTGCCCACAGACCCCCACCAGTGATTCTTCCTCTGTCCTCAGGCCCCACACTAGTCCTCGGGCTATGCACTGAAATGAATGAGTCACGTTGGGGTCCAGAGCACTAGGCTGTGGCTCAGCTTTGGCTCTTTTGCCAAATTTGGCCACACATACAAAGTTTCAGAGGTTAGATCTGGGAGTCAAGATAGACACATAACTCAGAAAGAAGGCTTGGTCCGAATTCCTTCAGTTCAATAGAGCGCACCTTTATTGAGCACCTAGGAAACTAGGAAAGGAAGGGAGAGCAGAGATGACAGATACGGGAGGCCGTCTCCCTAGGGCACTTCCGCGTGTCTCCATGATGATGGAGCTAGGCCGGGATGTCCTGGCAGAAAGCTCACCTGGAACTGTGAGTTTACACAGTGCAGCTGCTCCCAGGCTCGGCTCTTTCCGGGTGCCAGGAAGGAGCCAGTACATGGAGCAGAGCTGGACTGTCTCTTTTATTTGGAAGACTTTATAGTTTTTTCCTTTAAATCCACTATCCACAGGCCCCAGTGGGAAAAGAATATGGTCTTTAACTTGCTCTATTTGGACAAACACTTCACATGACCAATGTAAACTATTGTATAGTTAGTTTTGCAAAGGCCTTCCAGTTCATTCCAGAAATTCTCCCTCAGATGACAAATCCAAATTGTTCTGGCCCCAGGGAATTCAAAGCCCTTTCTCCTCAAATAGACATTGCTTCTCATTGTGCCCCTTTGATGGGAAGTGTAGAGATTGAAGGAATAAGCCCAGAAAGGACAGGAGGCACACAGGCATCCACGGGACAGCAGTGATGGGGACTGAGCATTGCCTTCCTGAGCCACTGCCTGAGCCCTGGACCCTGCTGCCCATGGGGGCCACCTCCTTTATAGGATCAAAGCACCTTGTTTCCTGCAGCAAGTTCCTTATAAGAATTCTTCTGGTCCCAACAAGAAGTTAGAAGCCAGTACTTCGGAGAGAGGATGGGATGCTCATGGTCTTGTCCGGGGTCTGAGCTCTGCTGCCAGTGTGCTAGGCTGTGCAATGCTCAGAGGGTGGCATCAAAGTCTTGGAGGCCAGGATTGCCACAGGGAAGTGAAGGTCAGAAGCAGGGCACATCCCCTATCTTCTGGCAGCCCCTGATTTTCTCCGTAGAGCCTTGAGCAGCAGCATGAGGTGAAAGCAGACAGGATCTCATGGTTCACGTGGATGAAGAGGTCAGGGGCTTGTGGCCAGGCAGAAACTCTGGGCCTAGGCACTGGGAAAACAGAGAGAGCACACACCCCACAGGCTCGATCACATACCACTCTCCTGAGCAAGAGAGGGGTGGCAGGAACAGGACTGGCCATGCCATCCAGCCACATCATGTGACCAGTTACCCAGCTTCAGGGCTGCATACTGCCCAGGCAAGCCTCAGACATAGACTGCACCGAGCAAAGTCGTGGCTCCTCAGGCCTGGCTCTGGGCCCCGTGAGTGCTCAGCTTGGAGCCAAGAGCCAGGGACATGGGACGCATGGCACTCAGGCAGAAAGACGCATAGAAGTGCGGGGGCTGAAATTCCTCAGTCAGGGCCTGGCCACCCGCATGCAGGGGCACTGGCTGTGGGGGGCTTCAGATGAGGCCGTTGCTAGCTGGCTACTTGGCCTCCACCAGCTGCTCCAGGCGCTGCAGCATCGTCAGACGCAGGGCTTGGAACCTGGAGGGAGACACAGCCAAGAGGACTCACCAGGAGGACACCAGGAGAGGGGGACAGAGCAAGGGGGCGCACAGATAGCTGGGCCAGTAGACCTAAGGCTGCTCAGCAGCCACCATCTCTCCTCCGCTGAGGCCAGGGAAGAAGAGCCAGGCCACACCCTGCCAAACCAGCGGCTTAGAGGAGCAGGCACTTGGGGCTGCAGACGCTGGCAAGCTTCAAATGCAGAATGTGCTGTTTCTATTCCAGAGATTCTCCACTATAGGACAGAGCGTGCTGGAGGGGACAGGGTGGCAGAGTGGGGATCAGGAAACCTGCATTCAGGCCCAGTCTCGTCAGTGACCTATGCTCCAACCTTCTGCACCTCAGGCCTTGGTTTCTTCTCTGTCCTCTGACTACACTAGCCAGGTGACCCCCATGTCCCCTTCTAGCTCCCAGACTTACAGCAGACTGCATGGTGGACTGTCCCCTCTGACCGGGTGTCTCTGCTGTCCTCCTGAAAGGGGCCTCACTACACAGATGGAAAGCTGGGGTAGGGGGTTGGGGGAAGGGCTGAGGCATTCCAAAACCCATTCAGCCAGATACCGGAATCCAAACCAGTCCCCCAACTGCAGGTCCTCTCACCATGAGCAGACTGCCTCCTTCCCTTCCTAAGGAGGACCCCAAACCTGGCCCCGGCTGAGTGGACCACATGTTCCCCCACCCCCACCCCATCTTTCACTCTACAGAGGAACAGACCAATCATTGGCAGATGCAACTTGGCTAGCCTCAAGCAGCCAGGCCTTGATGTAGCTTCCCCAGGAGCCCGCAGGTGACACCTGCTCACCTTTCCATTGAACAGGTCCCCTGCACCTGAAAACACCAGCTGGTACAGAGGGTTCCAGCGGTCACCACTCTTTGGCAGGCTCAGAATTCTCACTAGCGGGAAAGGCCCAGACCTGGCGAAATGTGCCCCGAGCAGACCTTCTCCTCGGTCACTCCTCCAGGGCTGTGTCTCCTGTAGAGTTCATGACCCTGCTCCAGCGCCCACCCCTGCTCCTGCCTGATTCTCCCGAGCTGTTTCAACAGCGGCGCCCCTCTGTAGCTGGCGAGGTGCTGAAGCCAGAGGGGCGGTTTGGCTTGCCTCCTGTCCTTTCCGCAGGCTATCACCCCAGCTTGCCCTCACTACAGAGCAGGGGGCCAGCGGGTGGTGCCGGGCAGCCAGGGTGGGCAGGCCTCCCTGATTTGGGCCAGCGCCATGCCCTGGAGGAGAGAGCTCGCCCGGCCCCAGCCTGGGGGCTCTGCCCTGCACACTTGACCCACGACTGGCTCTTTATGTGCTGCTTACTTCATGGTCAGTTTGATTATTTCTCTTTCCTCCTCTTCTTTTAATTTTTCAACAAAACTGTCCAGCACCGGCATTTCAAATTTAATGTACTGAGCGACCTAGAAAATCCAAGAACATTTTAATGTGCTTTAAATTAGAAGCCAAAAATGTGTTTTCTTTTCCTCAGGGTCTCCACAGCTGCTGATTTAGCCCTGTCTTCTAGCCCGGGAAGGGGCTACCCATCTCCCCACTCACCCCCAGCACTCAGTCTGTACTAGGACGGAGAACAGAGAGGCCCATGCTCACTGCACAGCCTATTATCCCTGGGAGGAAAGATGAAGCTGGATATTGGGAAAAGTATTCAACAGAGAGTAGAACCACACTGGGGGTTCTCCAGAGCGGGGGAGCGGAGCACTGGGAACGCCTCCATTACTAACCGTGGAACAAAGCTGTGCTAGTCTGTGAGTGGTCCAAGGGATACAGGGTCACTAGCCTTCACCTTGGCCCAAACCCTGTAGGCCTTTTCTGTGCAAGGGAGCTCAGCAGCATGCTCTTTCCTAGACCAGGATGCAGGCTGCAGTGGGCCTTAGGCACCTGTCTCCCTTCCACAGGCCCCGGGTACTTATAGGCCCCTAATAAGGAGTTCCTGTGAGAGTCTTTAGTGTAAGGACAACTAAATACACTCTAACAAAGGAAAAGTTTCTGCCTGCCTGAGAGGGAAGGCTCAGGCATTGGTTTTTGAGGACGCAACTTCCTTTTTCCCCTAAGCCAGCGGATGGAGTTGGTGGGCACTGACAGGAGGAGGGAAGGCTGGAGCCATCACTGTGCTGGGCTCGGGGTCCTTTGGGACAGCTGGATGAGATGTCACTGCAGAGGGCTCTGGCCAAGCACATCTTCAGAGCCCTTGGGAGACCCCCATGCTGTCATGCGGCCCCTCCCTGAGGAACAGGTCTCCCTGAACCTCAGTCCCGACTCACATCGTGGGGAACTTCCTCGCCCAGGTCGGCTTCCATCAGGAATATCCTGGCGATCTTCTCACAGGGCCCATGCAGGATTCTGGAAATCAGCGGATACTCACAGTCTTTTAATTTTGTTCTCTCTGAAAAAGAAGGTCATTTATAAAATTCCTGGGGCATTAGGATTGCCCCCTCTTTGTTCTGGGGTGGGAATGTGGTAGAAAAATGGTGGTCCAAGGGGCTGGGAACTTTTTCCAGACCTTGAAGAGAAGGTTGCCCTGAATGTTGTGTGATTGTGGCATTCAGCAAAGACAGGTCAGAACAGGAGCCCAGGGAGTAGAAGAGAGGAGAGCGTGGACACAGGGAGGCCAGGCTGCTCAGTTACCATGGAGCAGAACCCTGCACAGAGGGACATGTGCGTCCTGCAACCGTTCTCAGGGGGCGAGGGGTTTCAGTTCCAGCTCACCGTCCCTGATGTGTCCCCCAAACCCTACCAACTGAGTGAGATCAAAGACAATGGCTTCCCTTGTGTTTTTGGCAGGATTCTGTAAGGGGCAGAAAGTGTGCCTGGGTTTGGGGCTGGCGGAGGGAGCATTCACAGTGGCCGTGAGAGAAGGAGCATGGTCAGTGAGCTTGCCACATAGACAGAGACTTTGGTGTTTATGATATGGAAGCACAGGCAGACACTTACCCCCAGACTCATGAACAATGTAGAGTGCAAACTCACTGGCACCATTTTCCACCTGTGTAGGCAAGAACAGGAAGTCAGGGCTTTAGGAGACAAGACAGGAAGGGATCCCTGGCAGGAACCAGACCCCCAGTGCCACATGCACAAGTCTCCAAGGATCCTCCCCTCTCTCCCTGCTTAAGATCCCAGAGATGCCGTGTCAGCAGAGGAAATGTTGCTAGACCTTCTACCCAGGAACCACAGGAAGCTTCCCCAACCTTTGCTAGCTCCCCCAACAAGACAGCAAGTCACCAGCCTCCCAGGGCAAGGCCTCCTGCTCATGGCCAGACTTACTCGGAACTTGTTCAGCAGCAAGGTGAGCACATGCACGGTTGTCATGGTGCTGTTGACCCTCACGTTGGTCACGGACCCATAAGCAGGAGTAAACACTGAGGTCTGCAGAGGGAGGAGGGCCATTCAGGGCAGGGCCAGAGGGACACAGAGCTGACCTCACAGAGGATCTGGGCACACTGTCCAGTGTGGTCTGAGGCCACAGGTGAGCCCGGGCTCTGGAAGCACCTGTGCCTGTCCAGGACAGATCCACACACAGCTGTGCCCACATCTGATGCACTTGGGGAAGCCGTAGCAACTCTTGTCTTACAGAGGCCTGTAAGAGGGATGCCTCCAAAGCTATGAGGGCCAACTCTTTGACCTTAGCAGCCATTCCCATTGAAGTACTTCCCAGTCTCCTTCTCACTCTTTCTTTGGCTCATATTGCCAAGTGTCTGTTGATTCTAAGACTGAAAGTTCTGGAATCTATCCACTCCTCCCCATTCTCCCAGCAGTAGAGGTTCTCGGTTCACACTGCATCAGCACCCCACCTGTCCCCTTTCAATCTCAGCACTTTCCACCCATTCTCTATGCTGCTACCCCAAGGAACAACCTTTTAAAAACCTTGCAACTCCAAATATGTTCTGGACCAGCTGCATTAGCACAGTCTTGGCTCCCAGCCCCAGACTCCTGAACCAGAATCTGCATCTTGAGGAAACTCAGTGATACTCTCCGTACAGTGCGATTTGAGAAGCACTATCTTGTGGCATAGTTCTAGTTAGAAGTATCTGAAGGCGTCCCATAGCCTAAACAATACCCTTGCTTCCTTCTCTCACTGTTCACACACATGATACGGTGATTCTCTCGCTCATGCCTTGTGGTCCAGCCACACAAGCTCTTCGAGGTTTGGGGGTCCCATTATAGTCCTGCAGGTACTTTGCCTTTCCGTGTGAGACGCCATATATACAGACAACCAGAGCACCGTCTGAGGCTTAATAAGTCCTCAGGGAGCATGAGTCAAGTTATAGACCTGCCAAGCATTTCACCTAAAACCTTTGACTTAATCCTTACAACAGTTTTTTTGAAGTACCTGTCATTATGCCTTTTAAGAAAGGACACAGAGTCTTGGAGAGGTCAAGTCGCTTAGTCATGGTCCTCCATCCAGAAAGGGCAGAGCCATTGGAAACCCCATGCTTTACCCCTGTGGCACTGGGGCCTCCCTGTGAATCTCACTTCCCCAAGGTGAGCTCTTCCTCACTTTCCAAGACCAAATTCAAATTTATACATTCCTCCTCTATGGTCCTAGCTCTGCTTTCCCGGGGATGTAACTAGGGCTCAGGGATAAGAATGACTTGTTCAGTGTCCCCAAGTATCAGAGTCAGACTCAAACCCAGACCTGCTTCCTCCATAGCTGACATGCAGGGTGACTCTGTGTTACATAGAAAGCCGGACTAGGCTTTCAGTTTCCAAGAAATATGGAATAGAGGAGTCAAGCTATTTCAAGAAGAAAGGTCTTGTCAACAAGACATTATTAGTGTTTCTTCTGCCTGGAGCCTTTTCTCAAGATGATACTGACCAGCTCCAAGTAGAAACAAAGGTCCCTGCTACTTTGCCATCTCTAAGCACAATGGTTTCTCTCCGATAGAACACATTAGAATCTAACAGCCCAGGACAAAGCAATGGGACAGGTACCAAGTTTTACTGAGTCTGGAAATCATGCCAACACTACTGTGAATCAGAATACTTTTGGAAAATGATTGAGTGAGGTAACTGTGCAATTCTAAGAAATAAAATCCAGAATAACAACCTCAGGAAGTTAATTCTAGGTAATTATTTTTTACTTGTTGCCTGTGATTCAAGTACACACTGTTACCTGATTTCCCAGGACACTGATTCCGAATGGATTGAAAGGAAGAGAGAGAAGGAGCCCCTTACCCAGCCCAGAGATGGGAACCAGCTGTCCAACACACCTAAGATACTAGTTTGCCTGGAAGAATGAACCCACCTTCTGTCAGTAAATCTGTTACTGGGAGAAAGAGCCACACAGACCGGAGTACAGGCTAGCGTGTTGAGTGTCGAGCTGGCTGAGGAGCCCTTCTTCCTATCATGGCTCCCACGGACATGAAAGAATGACAGAAGCCCTCATTGTTCATTTCTGTTCATTTCAAAGGCTACAGAATCCTCAGACATCACCATGTCTCTGGGACTTTTGCAATGACAACAAAAGGTGGAATGATCTTAGAGAGGAATGATTCTCTTAGAAGAGGGGGTGAATGTGCTGGAGATAAACCCCACTATTTGTTCCCTTGAGCTGTGGATCGAAAGCTTTCTTTTTTAGGGTCCTAGAACTATGAAGAGGCTAACCTCATGCAAATATTCTTTTAAATTTTTTTAATAATTCCTCAAAACTGCCTATACAGAGCTAGTATACTTACTGGACACTTCACAGACTAAACCCGTTCGGAACAAGATTTAAGGAATATATAGGTCAGATTGTGGGTCCTTTGGCTAATCTAAATCATTCTTAATCTCTGCTTCATTTCAACCCTGCACCCTTTCAGGAAACTACTCTCAAATGGTCCTGGGTTTCCCTGCACTTAGCAAAGATGATGTAGTGTCACCCATGAACACACATTACAAACCCAGACCAGAGTGGGGGTAGGGGTGGTCCTCTTAGTAAGGCAGAGTCCCTTCTGCTTGCCTTGTTGGATCCTTCACCCCAAAGTCCAGGGTGCCCCCAGAGCACTTGAATGGCTCCTGGCAGACCTAACCTAGGTAACTGTTCTTCAGGTCTGACCCTGGGAGCTGCCTTTGCCAGCACCCTCCCCCTCCCGTGAGTCATCGCCTATCAAGACAGGCAGCTCCTTCAACTGGAAACCTCTGCTTCCATTTCCTAGCGCTGCAGGATGTGGCCCAGTTACAGGACGCTCCCTCCAGGGCCTCACCCAGACTGCCACTCATGCCATTTATAGAAACAATCAACTTCTCCTTTTACAGTTGGATTTGTTTAGGGACTGATGTCATCTGGGGAAGGAGATCTTTTCATCAGGTCAGTACAATGCATGCTTGGACAAAAGGCTAAGTTCTGGGAACCAGGAGCAGTGTGGGTTCTCTGGGGCCCAGAAACACGTGCCCCTGGGCACACCTCAATCTAGAACTTACTTGACCCAGGGAGAAAGTCAGCAGCACATCACGTTCCCGTGAAACTCTCAATCGAGCTTGGGTGGAAATCTCAGAGAAAACTGTCTAGTTAGACATAAACTTGGCATTACTTTCCAAAAATCCACACACCTTGGGAAAATGGATTGACAGTAAGTATGTGGTAAAAGCAAAAACAAAAACAAAAACAAAAGTAAAAGTAAAAGCAAAATACAAAAGCCCCCAAAACAGGCTTTGGGGTGACCAGTTGGAATGTGTTCATTCGTTCTTTCTTCCTTCCTTCCTTCTCTCTCTCTCTTTCTTTCTTTTGACTGTTATTTTGATGTCATTTTGGGCAAGCTATTTCTCCTCCCAAGCCCATTTATTGGTGAGGACGCAGCTGTGACCACACCAGCACACAGAGTCTGACAAGACTCTGGTGGGGCCTGGCCTTCCAAAGGCCCAGCAGTGCCTGGGGCTGCCTCCCTGGGGCCTCAGCTTCACAGCCCAGGGGAGAGGTTGGGCAGAAACATCACCTTGTGGTTATAAAAGTGCCCATTGATGGAGAAGCGATGTCGCCGGATCCTCTGGGCCTCACCAGGTGCACGGGCCCGGGGCCGCCTCTGGATCACGCAGGCTGCGTCACTCTTGGTCCGCATCAGCTGGGGGGTCTCCTCGTCCTCTTCCAGGGGCTCTGTAGTGAGGAACCGGTGAGAAGGTCAGTCCAGGGTGGAGCACAGGGGCCCGAGAACTGCAGAGCTGTAGCGGTCCCGCAGCAGGTGGGGCTTGGTTCCCTGGAGCTCTGTGGTGACTCCATGCTACAGCGGAGGGTAACATCACTGCTATTTTCATGACAGTGCTTGGGGAATGCCCACCTTGTAGATAGGATCACCCCCAGATAGGATCACCTGTGTCGCCATGGCCTTGGCCTCCATCTCTGGACGCCCAGGGCAGGTCTTGGGCAACACCACACCGTCCTCTGAGCCCCCTCTGAGTGTGAGGGGAGGACACAAAGAGCACGGATGAGCAGCCTGGATTCCAGAGCGTGAGGGAGACATGTCCCAGAGGCCCTGCCTGCTGCTGCTGTTCTCTCCTTTCCAAAACGCAGGGGACTCGGGCAAATTACGTCACAGTCACCTCTGCCAGCCTCTTTTCTGTAAGTGGGGAGGTGAGGAGAAGGCCTTGGACTGAGACAGTTATTTAGCAAGTGAGGAGGTATTAGCAAGGATTTGGCAAGATAAATAAAGCCTTTCTGTGCTCCTGGCAGCTGGTCTTCCTTTTTACTTTTTACTTTTTTTTTTTTTTTTTTTTAAGGGTTGCGGGAGAGAAGGGAGAAGGGGCAGAGGGAGAGGGAGAGACAAAGAATCCCTAACTGGCAACATGGCCAGAGAGGAGCCCAACTTGGGGCTCAGGCTCACAGCCCTGAGATGACGACCCAAGCCAACATCAAGCATTGGACACTTTAACCCACTGAGCGGGCCAGGTGCCCCAACACAAAGCTGTTCTTCAGAGATGATGGTCATGAGCCAAGACCCTCCTCTTCTACCCTAGTGAGCAAGAGGGGCTCCCAGGTAGCCCGAGGCCCCGCTTACCTGAGCTATCTCTGGAACTCTCGGCCCCGTGTGCAGTCTGAGCACTCGGCTCCTGGGCAGGGACCCTGCCGTCCTGAAGAAGTGGATCCTTTCTGAAAAGACAGTCAAGGTGCTCAGAGAGCTTCTGAGAGAGAAAAGAAGCTCAAGTCACAGAGAAGAGGCCTCCTGCCTCTGTGGACGGGACACAGGCAGAGGCAAAGCCAGCCGAGGTAAGGCTCTACTTCACACCAGGTTAAGATAGTAAAAGAAAAGCAAAGACTTGCCACGGTGTCTGCTGGAAGGAGAGGGAGTATGTCCTGCAGACCTGAGTGGCCTTGTCCCTGCTGCACAGACACAGGGACTAGCTGTGTGCCCATGGACTCCTGGGCACCCCGCTGAGGGAGATGGTGTCTGTGGCCAAGTGTTGAGTGGGCTCTCTGGGCTTCCCTCAGGCCTGAAGGAGAGTCAGGTGGGGGAAGCTTGAGGGGCCAATCTCTGAGCCTCTGGGCCGGGCAGAGTCCAAGCCAGGGAAGCTGGTGCCTGGCTGGAGAAGGGGATGTGTGTGATGAGAAGTAGCCTCACAGCTACTTCCTCACAGCATGAGGGAGCCAGGGAGGGTCAGGCAAAGAGCAGAACCCAGGCCAAGAGGCCTCTGAGGGGGGTCCTGTCTGTTCCCATGGCTGCTTTTGCCCTGGGGGGTGGGACTCACGAGTCATACTTGTCGCCTTTCTACGAAGCCCATCCAGACATTATACTCTAAGTCTGTATGGGGTGTCAAGGTGCTAAGTGCCCTCAGAACAGCAACTTCGCTTGAATTTCTGAAAAGGAAATGGTTTTGAATTTTTGCCTCTTGGAAGGATTCATTACATGCAGAAGCGAGCAAAACTCAGCAACTAACTGCCCTTTATTGGGTTGTGCGGGGGAGGCAGGGAGAGGGGGCAGATGTTCATTAAGTGGTAAGGTAGGAAACAGTTTCATCATGTCTGAAACATATTTCTGATGTTAAAATAAACCTGATATTAATCTCTAATAAATTTATAAAAACAAATTCTGATACTAAAATGAAAGTAGAGCCATAAGAGGTTAAATTTGTGTGAATTTTTAAGGTAGAACTGGAGATGCTAAGAAGTGTTTGTTTTGCCCAGGATGTTGGAAGCCCCTGCCCACGCATAGCTCCTCTCCTTGCAGATAAGGCAGCTCCTGTGAATGTATGAGGAAACACAGCTGGAGGCGATGGGAGTCTGGAAAATTCTCCAAGAGCAAGATGGTTTGGTCATTATCTAGAAAGACCACTATCGGCAGGTGAGGCCGCAGGCTCAGGCAATCACAGGGTGACAAGGATAAGGCTGGCTTGTGTTCTCCTGTGCCCCATTTGGGAGCAGGGCTTTGCCCTGAGACAGAGGACACCACCCCGCAGACAGCCCAAACGGTACGCTTGGGTTGAACCGGTGTCAAGGAGGACACCCGGCCCTGCCTCCACCATCTGAACACTCACAGGGGGCAGCTGGGCTGTCCGGGTGTCCAAGAGGCTGAGGAGAGGTGCACGCGCTCCCTGTCGTCCTGTATCTGGAGCCGGATAGGCCGCCTCAGGCCCCAGGCAATGTTGAGAAGCCCTTCGATGATCAGAGCACCTTCTTCCTGTGGGAAGCCCACAGAGGTTAGTCTCTTTCCCAGAGCAGCCCTCCACAGGGGTCACTGCTCACCCTCCCTGAGCCCCCTGAAGGCCCACTCCCCCCCCCCCGTGGGCTTCCCTGAACCTTCTTGCCACAAACACAGCTCTCCTCCTTGGGATCCCATCCTCCCCTGGGGGAAGGCACACAAGCCTCTATGTGCTCCAGGGTGTGAGGCTATGGGCTGACCAGAGGAAGCCTGAGGCGTGCCCTTCCACCGCTCTGTTCACGTCTGATCAGGGGCATGGCCTGGGACGGAGCAGCTGAGTCAGGCGTCCCACAGGAACCCAGCTGCTATCCAGCAAGCACGTCCACACGGGTGAGGAAACACGTTCCAGAGAAGCATGACCACGTTGACCCTGGTGCCGTGTAGGGGTGCCTTCCCATCCCCCTCCCCCAGTGCACCTGGGGAAGCGGCCCCGATGGTCACCAAGTCCTACCGAGAATGTGCTGCAGGCCCTGGATTCCATGCCCACCAGAGCAGGGGTGGCTGCTCCTCGGAGCTGTGTCTCAGTCTCGCGCTTCTGCCCACGCTGCTCCCAAATGCCCCAGGGACCACTCGAGTGGGCTGGGCCCACCCCGACTTCTGAGCTGCCTCCTTTCCTGATGGCCAGTCTTGCTTTTCTCACAACCTGCCCATTGCCAGCCTCCACATTCCACTACTGGCATGAGCACTCAGAATAGCTACAACAGCTCCCATTCTCTGTCCCCAGCTAGCCTTGATTTCCCAAGGTCTGCGGATGGCACAGCTACTGCCCTCCTGCTGAGCCCCGAGGTCCTAATTGACAGAACCCTCCAGAGGCATCCTCAGCCAGTTTCCCCTCCCAACCCTCAGGTCTCTGCTTCTGTTTCTGACTTCTTTCAGGCTCCTATCCACCAGTGACCACCTCTTGGCTCTCTGCGCCCACCCGAACTCCCCCACGTGTGTGCCTGGCCAGGCTGCCTTCAGGGCATCTTCCTAATATCTTCTCAGCCCCCCTTCCCCCAGAGCTGTGATCCCCCCAGCTACCTGTTCCTGAGCTGCTTTGAAACTAGCCATTTCACAATGAATGTTACCTTTTTTTTTTTTTTTTTTGAGCGCTGGTTGTTATACTCCCACTGCTATCTTAAACACCACTTTAGAGTCACAAATTCTCTTTCTTTCTCCGTATTGGCATTGAAAGCCTTGTGAGAATAAAAAACCTTGTGGAAATGCCTTCTTTTCCCCTGAAGGGCTTACAGAGGTGTCCTGCAGGGTCAATTTCATGGTAAGTTAGTAACCACTTAAAGCACCCTGTTATCCACAGAGAAAATAGTTCCACTCTGTTCAAGGTTATCAAAAATACACATTGCTTTCTTGAATGACCTTGCACTGTTTGCTAAAATAGAAAACAACAATAAAAGCAGAGGACTTTTTGATAACCACTAATGTTAACACAGTCGCAGACAGGTAACTAACGCTCCCTAAGAAGAAAAGACTGGGTTGATTTGCTGGAGTTAAAGGAGGCAGTAAGCAACCCCAAAGTGGGTTTCCATTCTTTGTTTTCTGTCTTGGCCTCAGATGCCTCTGTCAGAGGTCCACACCCCCCCCTCCCCCAACACAGCTCAGCAAGTTCATTCACAGAGCCCCACTGCCTGCTGGTCCCATGTCCGACCCCATGTGTGAAGGAGATCCAGCAGTCTTGGTCCTGGGTCTGAGAGTCAGGAGATCATTTAGAGCTCCAAGGGGCAGGAGAAGACAGCACCGCTGGGCCATTGGCAGTGGGGCTGGATACGCTGGGCTGGGCCTTCAAACATGCCACAGGACGGCTCTGGAGAGTGCAATGAAGGAGGCAGGAGGAGCTGCTCTGGAGCTGGGAGCCAGGAGCGGAAGCAGAGCTGTTGTCTTCAAGGTCAGGGATCAGCTATGTTGGGGTCTGCTGGCCTGATGTGACTCGGGCCCTGTGTCCCTGCACGGACAGAGTGTGTGTCCCCAAGCTGCCCCCCGACCACTGTTCCACTGTCCTTCTGCCTGGCCCCATTGGAATGGAGGGGAGGCCCCATCAGGCTGCAGCTGTCTTGTTCAAATCAGGGGAAACTGGGGGCAGAGCAGAAGGATCTCCAGGCGCCTGGGAAGCCCTCGCCAAACAGGCCCAAGGAGGACTTGAATGTGGGTCCCACAGCCTCCCATTTTCATAAGTCGGGAAGTCATTCTGGGCCCTCCGATTCTGGGTCCCCCCCTCACTGTAGCCCCCTACCTCTCCTGCAGCCTGAGGTGGCTGGAGCGGTGCCACCCCTCCCTGCCCTGCGGAGTAAACATCCACGGAGCCTCCCACTGCTCCAGGCTGGTAGCTGGGCCAAACCCCGCCCGCCAAGCTGTTTTCCCTCTGAGAGCCTTCCTGTGTGCTGCTATTTTTGGCCCTCGTGACAGTAACTGGTGGCTGGTGAGGAAGTATAAAAGCAGCCACCAGGCCTCCAGGTTCACCAGATAGCTCGGGAACGCTTGCACGCCGGACAGTGGCCAGTCGTCCCCACCACCCATCCTCCTGGCCATTCCACGCTGGACACGGGGCTCTGACGGCCGGGCCCCCAGCCCTCCACTCGAGCTTCCTGGGTCTTTCCAAGGACTGTCCTGTGAGCCCCAAGTTCCCTCGACTCCAGGTAAGAGAGAAGCTTCCCTCTGGTTAGAGACACAACAAGAAGGTTTTGTTTCTCTTTGAGGGCGGGGCGAACAGGGCCTGACCGTGGGACAGAGACCAGGGCATGCAGTCGAGGCAGTGATAATAGCCACAGAGGGCTTCGCATCGGCAGAGGGATTTCCCGGGAACTGTCATCCCATGTGTTTCTTACAACACCCTTTCCAGCGGGTGGGTCGGGGACACTTGGAGAGGTGACTTTGGAGAGGTCCCCACCCAAATGAGGAAGCGGCAGAGGCCGGTTTTACCCAGGTTCCCTCTGACTCCAGTCCATTCGACTGCGTTCTGATTTGTATGGGTTCAACAACAGTAAAAGATGGATTCCTGAGCACGTAACTTTCAGTGTTAATGGGAAGGAAGAGTTCAGGAGTCTGAGCCCGGGTTTGGGTATGCAGACATCACTCCACTCTCGGCCTGTGAATCACCCGGGCAGCCTCTGCTGAGAGAGGGGACCAGCAGAGGTGACAGAATGGCAGACCCCTCACCCTGGTCTTCTGTCGATAAACAGGTCGCTGCTCCGCATCGCTGACGGCCATGAGGTCCCGGCTCCTGCTTCCTGTGGCCCACCTGCCCACCATCCAGGAGACGCTGGAGGAGATGCTGCCTGGGGGGTCCGGGCAGGAGCCCCCGGCCTCCCCCAGTCTGGATGACTACGTGAAGTCTATCTGTCAGCTGGCTCAGCCCACTTCAGTGCTGGATGTGGCCACAGTCAGGGCCCAACCCGGTAGAACCCCCCGGCCAGCCCGCGCCTTCAGGAAGAGCCCTCCTACTGAGTCTCTACAGGACATTACTACCCGCTTCAGTGGTCAGCAGCCGGCACTGCCTGGGGACGGCACTGCTGACCCCCTGGACTGGCTCTTTGGGGAGTCCCAGGAAAAAAGGTCAAGTAGGAGGGACCAGCCAAGGAGGACTGGCTCCTCTGCTGACTCCTGGGGTCCACACAAACAGATGGACTGTGGCAAGGCACGAGGGACCCCCAGAGGGAGACCCTGGGATGCCAGGGTGCAGGGGCACTCTCTGGCAAGACCCTCAAGGGACTGGCACCAGGGCTCCTGGGCTTCCAGGCAACTCTGTACGGACGTGGCCTCCCCCCCCGCCCCCCGCCCCAGAAGCACCCTCAGAACTCTCTATTTGCACCTCCCAGTGATCCATGAACTCTAACCCCTTCCCAATAAAGGCTTCTGTACAGAGCACGCTGGTCTTTGTCACCTCCCTGCCCCCTCCCCTGAGGTGGGTACCGTCTCTGGCAGGTCCGCAAGAGGGAAATACCTTTCTGCAGGGGCTGCCTGACTGGGCATTTTATAGAGAAACCCCCTCCTCTGAAAAGCGAGAACAGCCTCATCTGGGCTCATGTGGTGTGACTGGTCCTGCTCGCACTGTTCCTTACTGGCTGAGCACCTTGGGCAAGTTACTTAACATTTCTGTTTGCTGATTTTTCTCATGGGTAAAATGGGGATAATTAAAGGGACCTGCTTTCTAGATTGCTCTGGTGAGTAGATGGGGTAAGAGCCACATGCATTATGGGTACATAAAGCCTGCACACAGGCTTCTACGCACGTCTGTGTGGTTGCTTCGCAGGCAGGGACGGAGGTCAGTGGCGGGTGAGAAGCAAAGCTCTCGGCCACACAGGGATTTCCGAGCGAGGACTGCACCCTCCCAGGTCAGCCTCCTGGCCCCCACCCTCAGAGCCTGTGCTCCATGCAGCCCAAGAGGAAACATAATGGTTTCCCCAAAGGTACCTGCTGAGTTTGGGGGGAACCTGTCACCAGGGCACCTGGGGGTTCTCTGTGGTTCCAGCTTACAAGTCCTGTTGTGTCATTGGGAGAGTTTTGCCCATGCTGAATTTCGCCCACATTCTTGATGCCCAAGAGAGCCAGTACCAGCACAGCTGGCAGAAATGTCCAACCACGGGACCAGGCGGTCCTGTCCTCACCATCCCCATACCTCCCTCCGCCCGGGGGGCTTCTCAACCACCGGACAAAGTGCAGGCCATTGGCCAGCTGACCTGCCCTTAGGCAAGCCCAGTGGCCAAGGCCTCACTCCACAGGTCCCAAGGTCTGGGCCAGGCCTAGGTCTTCCAACCCCAGTGCCTGGAGGCACCTGGCAAGGAAGGAGATGAAGGTGAGGAATAAGGGAAAGGGAGGGGGGTCTTCCTCAGACAGGCAGGTCAGGAGGCATCAGAGAACTGAAAAGCATCAGGCCTGAGGACCCATTATCCTGTTCCCTTGGGCAGAGCTGGCTGACCCTGATCTGGGCAGAAGGGGCAGAGGGGAGAGGAGGAGAACAGAATTTTGGCCGCAGCCCAGCTCACAGCCCGCTTCAGTTTGCTCCATCTCCTTGCTCTGAGGAGTATCAAACTATTTTCTTCTTCCTTTCCTTCTTTTATTTTTAAAATTGCTTTGCACTTTTATGCGTGTTTTGTGGGAAGGCAGAATGTAAACCAGACATTTAAAAGTTTCACAAGACAGTCTGCTTATCTGTAAAATGGGGACACCGCCCCTGCCTTCATAGGCTGCAAGTGTTGTGGAATGGGGCGTGTGTCCTCAGAGATAGCATGGAAACCCCACAGAGGAATGCCTGCGTCCACCACAAGCCACTGTGTGTCTAGTCTGCTCAGACCTGCCTATCCCTGACCTTTGCTGGCAAATAAGTGCAGGGGCAGCCTTTAGCCAGAACACACTTAGAAGGCGTTGGGGTGAGGGGGCTGACCTGGGAGAGGGTGCCGGCCTGTGACCATGTAGGCTGGGCTCACCTCACTGTGGCCCCTTCTGCAAAGCTGTGTGAAACCAGGTCAGAAGGAAGTAAGATGAGGTTGGCCAGTTGACCCCAAGCTCAAAACCCACATGGCTGCATTTGGGAGGTCAGACAGGGCTCTGGGCTCCTCTGCTCATATCCCCTGATGTGAAAGAAGCTAATGGCACCTTCA
This sequence comes from Mustela nivalis, assembly GCF_964662115.1. Taxonomy (NCBI): domain Eukaryota; kingdom Metazoa; phylum Chordata; class Mammalia; order Carnivora; family Mustelidae; genus Mustela; species Mustela nivalis. The sequence goes on from NC_139021.1 coordinate 148,767,695, forward strand.
TGAAGGGGCAAAACAAAAATAATTGAATAAAGGGCGGTGGGGAGGGAGGGACTTTTGGCATTATTCCAAGCTTTGCACGGGACAGAACAGCCTAGCAGAAAGTCCCTGTGATGGGAGCCCTATAAAGCAGTCTCCTGCTCACTGGCCCCTGGAGTTGGGAAGGGACACAGTGTCCTGACCAGGGGGCAGTCTGGGAAGCACTTGGGAGCTCTAAAGGGAGCACGTCCATTGCCCGTGGAGTACTCACCTGGATGCCAGTGGTCTGCCAACTGCCCATCATCCCTGCCTTCAGGCGTTAAAAGAAGGCGGATCGTTATAAGAGGGAAGGGGATCCTGACTTTCTCCACCCTGGGAGCGGCAGAGACCCTGAGTGAGTAAAAGGATGCTCCTTTTCTCACTCAGCTCAGGAGCCTGGGAGAGAGGAGGACTGGGTGTGATGTATGCTCTCAGCCACCAGGGGGAGCACGAGAGGCCGGCTCCCCTAGTCCACTGTGTGCAGGTGCCCAACAGGAGGGTCCTATTTTTCATCGCAGTGATATATTTAAGCACTGGTATTTCTGGGTGGTCCATTTTTCTCTCGAGCAATCAAACAGCCTGGTTAAAATGCTTTGATATCTTCAAAAGGCACAAATTGCTCCAAGTTGCTCCTGCTCTCCTTTGTAATATAAGCAAAAGTATCCCAAAGGCAAAATTTATGATAGAGGAGGCTAGTGCCTGGGCCTCCACGGACAGAGGAAGCTAGGACCGGGAATCCCTTGCCCTTTGGAAGCTGGGGGAGAATTCTCAGGGATCCGCTGGCCCCAGGGCGTTGCCCCTGCTCCCTGACACACTTCTATGGATCCCTGACACACTTCTTTGGATCCTGGAAGAGACTGTGGAAGAAGAGGTGTCCCCAAACTGGAACAGCGAGGCCACCATCTTTCAGGGGGAGGCCTAGTGACAGCAGGGAGCGGGGTCTTCTCTGGAACCCCACATGGCTCTGTGAGGGCCCAGCTGGTGCCCAGCCCCTCCGCAGCTGGGAGGCACTTTCGCTTGGTGACTGAAGGTAACAAACCCCTTCCTGCATCTCTGAGGCCTGCCAAAGCTTAATGCTGGCAGTGGGGTCGCTGTCTTACAAACTTCAGTGCTCAGGCCTTGGAGCTCTGCGGGCATCTTATGGCAGGGTTACCTTGTGGGGTAGACTTCCAACTCTGAAAGCCTCAGTCTCTTTGTCTGGGAAATGGCCATTCCCAGGTCACACGGCTCTTGTATTACAATAAATAACTGAGGGACAAAGTGCCTGGTCCCTGTCTGCCCTCAGGGCCTGCAGTGCCTGAGGAGAGGCCGGCCCAGGTGCCTGAGCTGTGAGTCCCTGAGGCCTAAGAGGTCCTGGGTCTGCATCTGAGAAATCGCAGAGGCCTGAACACAGGGTGGAGGTGGGTCAAGGAGGCACTTGGTGTCCAGGAATCAGTCATGCATTTCGGCATCAGAACTCTGGACTGCCAGGCCTAGGCTGCCTTTGCGCTGGCCCCCACCCCCACCAAGATGCATACTCCCTCAGACTGCTGCCCCTTGGCTGTTAAGGCTACGGAAGGTTCCTGAAAGGTACTTTCTGGCTCTAGGGTGATTAAGTCAGATCCTCATACCTTCTTTAGGTTAGGAGTGGGAAAATCCCCATCTGTAGGGTATTAACTTCTTACCACAGGGGGCTGTCGAGAACACCCCTTCCTCTTTTTGGGGTCTCTCACTTTTCCACATGGACTCCCCCATCACACACAAACACAGGCATAGCTTTGGGGCTTCCCACTCCTCCTCCCTACATGACTGTTCCTACAGAAGGGATTGTCTCAGGGAATCCCAAGGGCCAGGGTCAAGCTCTTAGAGTAGCTGTTCTCAAACTTGGCCTTCATCCCAATCCTCTGGAGGACTTGCTAAAACACAGATGGGAACAGGAAGAGTTTTTGATTCAGCAGGCCTGGGGGCAGGAGGGCGTTCCCAGGTGACTTTGAGGCTGCTGGTGCACTGACCACAGGTTAAGAGCTGCCAAGTCTTAGATTAATCACTGGACTAAGGCCCAGGGCTGAGGAACAGGGCACAGCTAGAAGACCCCATTGCATGCACGTCCCCAGCACCACTGCTGGGTTAGGTCTAGTTCTCACATAGCCTAGATCAAAACTGCCCAGTGCACTAGAGCTCAGGACCCATCTCAGCTTGCCTGGGCCTGTGCGTTTATCACCCAACACCTATGCCGGGGTGGTGCACTGTGCCCGGCCCGGTGACGCAAAACCAGCAAGGCACTTAGGAAAATGAAGAAACAGCAAAACCAGAGATGGCAGGACGGTGGCATCAGAGCCTGGCCAGCAACAGTGAAGAGCAGGGCTGTGAGGCAGGCTGGTGAGACAGGTGTCAGAGAGCAGCTCTGCCCAAAGAAGGGGGGTTGGGCGGGGAACAAGGCCCTGTGCAGGCTGAGCAGGCCTTGGGGAGGTGGAGGGTGAGGTGTGTGCTGCTCCAGATCATCCCCACAGCCCCGTGCTGCCTGGACCACAAACCAGCAGCTTCCCTCCCACCCAGGCTCTCGAGCCGCGCACGTGACAATAGCCTGGCCCAGGCTGTACTGTGCCCGCCGAGTGTTTTGTTTAACCCACATGGTGTTTCGAGGTTTAGGAAATTCCACATGAAATTCTGGATATCTAACTTCTTTGGAAAAAAATTAGAAAGAGCCTGGCTGTCTGGAGCCCACGTCCCTGCAAAGCAGCGTCTGCAGCTGGGACGTGCTCTCCTGCACCCTCCACTCCCCCAGCCTGTGCTGCCTCTCCCATTCCCACCTGCCTGACCCCGTGAGCATCCTCTGGGGAGCTCTCCTCCATTTCAGGCCTTTCCTCTGATGGTTATTCAGAGAATGCTTTCACTTCTCCATTGCCCTGTGGCCTTGGGCAAACAAGAGCCCCACATTGAGTTCCTTATTTGTCACGTGGGATGGGCCGAGAAGGGACTGGGCTGTGCAGTCTCAAAGATTTCAAACTCCAATGTCCCAGCAGTTCACTCAGGCAAAAGTCCTGGGTGGAAGAGGAAGGCCCCCAGGCAATTATTCCCAACTGCTCTGAACACTTGCTAGGTGTGTGTGGGGTTGGAGGGGGCGGCGTGCTCTGACCCTCAGCACCCCTTACAGGACTTCCAAGGAGACACCCTGGCTGCTGGTAACCTAGTCTCCAACTCAGCAGATGGGCGACCTCACAGTTCATTATCCAAACTGGGGTACCTCTGAGAGCGAAGCGAATGGTCTTAATGATGGCCCTGGAGTAACAGGTATAAACCAGGACAGTCTTCAGCAAACTGGAACAGATGCTCTAGAACGTTAGCATCTGCTTCTAGATGGTGGCCTATGAATAAAGAAGAGAAACAGGCCTTACCTCTCGGTGTCTCAGCTGAAAGCTTCTGCCCTCATGGTAGCAGTTGTAAGTTTTTAGCAAGCTTAAGAGCTCCGACCTGAAAAGGTAAAGACACACTTAATAACCTTGGGGTGTGGCAGGGCTTTGGACAGTAATAACAGACGTCTTGCCAGCCACACACAATCAGTTTAGAGAATAGACTCCACCATCAGACACATGCCTTTCAGTCTTCCAGAGCTTTCACTTGTCAACCCCTGTGGAAGTTGTAGGGGTGGGAGGAGGGCGAAGAGAAATTCACAGATGGCCCACATAATTGTGCAAATTGTGTGTACACACTTTCACCATCACAGATCAGTGTTCCTGACAATCTCCCTATACTTTGAGTCACTTCCTCAATAAATTCTCTTAGATTGGGTTATTAGCATTTTAAAGCCTCTTGCTCTTTCTCCCCATATTACTTCCTGTAAGGGCCTTGTGCAGCCTGTGCCGGCACCATAAGGGGTGTCTGCCTCTTCCTCGCCCTGCCTTTCTGGAGGTACGATCAAGAGATGAGGCTGACAGCTGTGAGAAAAGATGCTGAAGGTCTGAGGGAGGCCACTCTGCCCAAAACGCCGTCTCCCCAGAATAAAGGGAGGCCGTGGCAGAGAAAACACCATTCCTGCACCCCAGCGGCACTCTGCAGGGGTGTGCGGTCCTATACCTAAGAAATGTGAGCCACACATGCAATTTTAAATCTTCTAGTCGTCACATTGCAAAGGCAGACAAAACAGGGGAGATTAGTTTTCATAATGAGTCTTCTTTAATGGCACAAGATATCTAAAATATATCTAAAAGATATCTAAAATATTGCCCACGTAGAATCAATATAAAAATTATTACTGAGATCTGGCTCATTATTTTATTCTGTAATGAGTGTTTGCTAGCTTTCTTTTATATTCACTATTCCTCTCCTGCTGTAAGTCAAGTGCTTGGTGGCCACCACGGCTCATGGTGGGTAAGTCCCGCTCTAGAAGGTCTTCAGGCAGTGCCTTGGCTGACATGGGGGTCCCCAGGGTGTGGATGAGCAGCACCTGCCATTGGTGCTCTGGGGTGCTGCCCAATGTGGGGGTGATGGCAACTGACAAGGGAAGTGAGGCACTTGTGATTCAATGAATGAGACGCCCTTAACACAGCAAGATTAATGTTGCACGTACGCTGTGCCTGTAACTGTGTAAATGCCGGACATAAACTTGTTAGGACACATATCCATGAAATTCATCATGTTGTGGTTATGATTATGACTTTTCCCAAAGTTATATTTAATATTATTCTCACGATAAAATTTAAACAAGGAAAATGTTGGTGTGGGCAGCACAGTGCAGGGCAGGCCGTCTGTTTTCTCAGGTCTCTAAGAGGAGGACCCAGGAAGGAGGTCAGTGAAAGCTAGGAGCCTGGCTTGTCTTCAACATGGCAGACAGGAGCTGCCCAAATTTAGACAAGATTTGGACCTCAGTACTCAAAAAGCAAGATAACATAAAAATATATACTTTTCTTTAGGTCAGAAGTAAATTTGAAAAACTATCCTAAATCTTATTTTTTTTTATGTTAAGACAGATGGTAAATAGAATTAAAAATAAGCAGAGCTAAAAATCAATAACAGTACACTTTTTTTCAGTAAAAACTCTAAACCTATTTAGAGTCATTTTTTTCTCTTTTCCCCCTGAACTGTTTAACACAATAAGAATGTTAGCATTGCTCTAGCTTTTGAATCAATTAAATGCCATCTGTGCAGAATCATGGCAGACATTGCCACGCTTTCCTGCCTTTGTGGGCCTGAGCAGGCAGGGGTCAAACCCATACCCTAAAGAGATCCTTGATCTCCAAGGAGACAGGCTTTGAAAAGAAGTGCCCCCATCACTGTCCCTGGGGCAGGCACATTGTCATATCTGTGAAATTGCCCAGAATCCCTCCACCCAAAGTCTGTCTATGGCAGGAAGTGGCCACAAGAAGATCCCCTGTATGCAAAGGCTTACTTCAGGATGGACTTGCTGTCACTGATGGGGACGTGAGAACTGGGTGGGCAGTCTTCCTTCATCTTCCCCTCTTGTCTGCAGTCTTGAGAGTTACCTGCTGGGAAGAGGAAGAAGGACAGACAGGTGAGCATGGAGAAGCGCTGGCCAGTGCAGTGTCCAGAACCCTGGTGTGTCGGCCTGTGGCTTCAGCCTCACCTCCCAACCAACCTGCCTGCACCCTTCCTCCCTCCACTCCTTGGCACCGCACGGCCACAGCTGAAGGATCAGGCTTAGAGGACTTAATGGGGCCCCACACCCACCTGGGGCAGCCAAGCTCCCCTGGTGGGTAGGGGGCAAGGTCAGAGCTGCTGAGCTAGCTGGCACCCAGTACCAGCCCCCCTCCCAGAATCTCTCCACAGTCCCTAGGGATCTGGATCAATCTCGTCATTGTTTCAGACCACAAGCTCTCGTCCCTCAGCCGGGACACCCTGAAGGGTGGTTTCTGCCTCCATTGCTCCTCCAAACCCCCAAAGCACCCTGGGCCTTTCTTCTCCATTCCCACCGCCACCAGGCTGGCGGCCCCTCCCTGCCTTTAGAGTCAGCACACCTGGGTTAGCTCTCCTAGTGATGGGTTAGCCGGTACTGTGGTCATCACATCCAGGAGGCTGTGTTGAGCCTTTTCTATGAATTATCTTATTTACTCCTTCCAACAACAGTACAAGGTAAGTACTATCCCATTCCCATTCTAAGGATGAGAAGACAGAGACAGAAGTTGAGTACTTTGCTCGAGATTCCTAGCGAATCAGTGGCAAAGTCACTATTTGAACACAAGCATTTAGATCCTAGATTTTGGTCTCTTAAGCCCTTCTCTGTGTTAATCTCACACAGTGACTTAAACCCTCCAGCCTTCTTTTCCTCATCTATGCAATGGGGTGATCTCTGCCTGTAGGATTGCTAGTTGATTCACATATGAAACCGTGTCTTCACAGCCTAGGAAGCTTTGTGGAGCATCTCAAACCCTCCTGGCAAAATCCACTAGTACTTTCTCTAGCTTGTTGCCATCTTCTTCTGCACAGATTTCAACTTTTCTCCCTCTCCAACTTATTCTGGCCAAGAACTCTCTTCTCAAGGCATGCTGTGTGTTGGGCAGTGAGCCACAGCTTCTCTCTCTCTCTCTCTCTCTCTCTCTGTCTCCCCCCAACCTTGGCCCTGTCTCTCACTTCCTCTCAAGTTTCTACTAGGACTCTGAGGGGTTAAGTCACACGGGGAAATGGCCCAGACAAGCTACACAGCTTTTCCTTCGCATCACAGAGTGGCTCCTTCACAAAACCCCAACGTCGGTTCACACAAACCTCAGTCAGGTCATTCCTACCTCTGTGTGTGTGCAAATGTTCCTGGGGGATCAAGGTCAGGTTCGACTGCTGTTGTATTCATGTCCTCACAGCGCTCCCTCCCCTTGGTCCCTGACTCTGACCAGCTGAACACCTTTGATACCACAACAAAGCCTGCCTTCGATGATGGCATCAGGCCTGAATGACCATTTGATTCAGGAAACAAGGAAACATGGAGAAGAGGGATGAGCTGAGGGAGATGGGCTTCTCAGTGACCTCAGAATCTTCCTATAAATACTTTCGCTCTGCCTGGGTGTAGAGTGAGGCAAACTATGACCTAGAGAGAGGTGAGGCCTCTAGCTGCGGGCGAGGCCCTTCCTCCATGGTGCACAGAGTTAGGCACCTCGGGGGGCCTGGCTTGGGGCCTCACTGTCAGGCAACAGGATTTCAAAATCTGATTTCAGTTCCTCAGTTCCTGAGTCTGCAGTGGAAAAAGTGATCTGCCAGGCTCCCTCTCTGGGTAGTTCCTCAAACACTTCCATGCAGAGCTGGGTTCAGCCCAAGAAAAGTATCTGGGCTTCTCACTCAATGCTGCTTCTGCGGGCCCATGGCATGATTGTCTCGCTCCTCTTGGGGAGGGCCCAGAAGTAACCACGGTGGTATTTTCTCTTGCCTCGTCTGCAGCTAGCCTCTCTCCCACTCCTCCTCACTTCTTGCTCGGAGCTCTAAGCCTCCCTGAGCTGCTCTCGTTTTCCTCATGGGCTTTCCGCTTTCTCCTCCTTCTGGGTCTCCATGGTGCCTGCTCTGGGCTCCTGGCTGTGCTGGGCCTTCAGGGCCTGACCTGTGTGTGAGGGAGCTGAGAGGAAGCGGGGGGAGTACGGTGAGGGGAGGTTAAAGCTGCAGGCCTCCACACCAGGGATAGTACTTTTCTGGCACACCTCCTGTTTCTAGACCCAAACCAGAGCCTGGCACACAGCAGGAGGTCCATGGATGGCTGTTAAATTATTGGATGAAATTGAGAAGCCTCACGGGGTCCTCCAAAGTCAACTTTCCCAGAGTTGGGCATATCCAGCTGGAATAAAACATGCAAATGTCTCCAGGGGTCAGGGCAGTGATTCAGCGGAGACACTGGTCAGTGGGGTCCCTGGGGGAATTGAGGGACACATTCTTTGGAGGGTCAGCTCTTCTGGTGTGTCATGATAAGGCAGAGATCTGGATTTGCATGTGCTATATTTCACTGCTTAAAGGTGGACACTGTGGCCAAGACACTGACCTCCCCTGGAATGACCCATGCTAGCTCACACTCCTCTGCCACCTGTGGAGCCTGTGACTAACACCTCACATGTCACACATAAGAATAGTTGTGGGTTGCCCTCAGGCTAAGGCATTTGAGCCATGTGTGACTCTGTTCTCTGTCATGGTGACCCAGAAAGTCACATGTCCCAGTTGGTGTAGCTTCCAGATGGTCAGCCTGGGTCCCAGAACACCTCTGTGGCCCAGAGTCCTCTGGTGACCCACTGTGGCTGTGGACTGGGAAGGAGAAATAATGCTCTGCTGAGAAAAGCTGCTGGGGTCTCAACGATTTGTCAGTGAGGCATAATCCAGACTATCCTGACGGATGCAGGGAATTATTCCATTCCATTAAAAGATACATAGTTAAAAATAAAATGTAGCCAGACAAAACATTCTTGCAAGACAGATAGATGCCCTCGGTGGGGCTCCAGTGTGTCACTTCGGATTCACCACAAGACCTAGTTTACAAAACTTTGTTCTCCATCAGCATGTGGGGAATATGCCAATTTTGCTCTATTTAGTAGGAATGCTTACATGTGGAACCTCTATAAGTCACTCAGTGATTAGTTATTAATATGCTTCCTAAAGAGCTCTGGGCCAGAAGCTGCTAAAGACCCTCATGGTTTCAGTTGCCTGCCTTTTCCTCTCTGTGCTGTCACCTTCCTATCTGCACAATGGGAATACTGATCTTCAAATTTCTCGACTGTAGAACTCTTTGTTCAAATGGAATATTTATGCAAATCAGATTAAAAGGGGCTGCTTGGGTCCACAGTGAGGTGGGTGGTAGGGAGCACCGTCTAGGGCTTTGCTTAGGAGTCTGGATAATATTGTTTACAAAGCACAGTACTAAGTAACCCACGAGACCTTCCCTGGGCTGACCCTCCAGAGAGCTTCACTGTCCAGATCCTGCCCTTTAGAAGGACATGAGCAATATGCTGAGTGGCTCCAGGTGGAGCTGGGTGGCATAAGCTGGGGGAAGGAGTCAGGAGACAAGCGAAGGGCAGTCTGGGATTACATACGGATGATCAAGTGAAAGGAGAGAGGGAAGGTGACCCATAGGGTCCCTGTGCATTTGTGCTTCCTTTACCAGACTGAACAGCTGACAATTCTCATTCATTCTGATAATCTCTGTCGTAGACTTCTAAAGTGAGGTGTACGTGTAACTCCGAGGTACCCTAGGGACAACTGCTGAGTGAGAGAGCTGCAAGGCAGGGAGAGAGAGGGGGAGGGAGAGCGAGCAAGTGCGTACCCCCCAGGAAGAAAGCAACAGAGATCCCTCTGTGTTCAGAAACGTGCTCCTGAAGCTGCCCCTTAAACATTCACTCTCCTTGTGCCCTGGACGGGACCTTGGAGAATCTCTAATGGATGCTTTTCAAACTTTAATAAAACACACAATCTTCTGTGTAAAGGCAGAAGCCCAATGCACAGACAGATTAAAGCAAGGCTACTCTGCTTGAAGCTGGAGTGGGGGAGAGGACGGGCTGGAGACAGCCTGCCACCACCCAGGGGCAGTCCAAAAACCAGAGTGACAGATGCAGCTGGGCAGGCCAAGCCCTGAGGCTCTGGGAGTCCAGCCCTCTTTGTCCAGGCCTGCTCCCCTCCCCCCACGCCTGGGGCACTCAGCTCAGGCCTCCATGTTTCTCTCCAGGCTGGAGGAGGCTCTGTTAGCAACCAGAGGACTCAGACTGTAGCGAGGGCTCCTCGTCCCTGGAGAAAGGGCCCCAGGGTGTGCCAGCCCCGGTTACCTGTCACCAGTGAACAGGCAGGGAACTGTTTCTGCTTTCCACTTCAGCGGCTGCTCTGCCAGCCGTGCAGGGGGGCTGCTGGGGACGGCCGGCACCACAGCCTGCCCTGGCTATTGTCCCTGGCCTCTGACTGGGGACAAAGGACACTGAAGCCTTTACAACTGAGAGGCTTGGCCCGTCTTGCCCTAGTTTGCGGTCACGGAGCCGGTTATCGCAGAAGAAGGCGGCTTTGTGGCTCTTCGGGTCACCTCGGCAGCCCAATCCTGCAAAGGAGAAAAAGGCTAAGGGAGTGGGGTTTTCATGAAGCCAAACTGAGTGCATCTGAATGCCTTTTCTTTCGGGATTCTGGGCTGCCTACTTTTTTCTCTTACAATGCCCTCTCTTTTCATAAAAGGATGGCAAAAATAGATGGTCATTGTCCTCACTTGGCAAAATGGCAAGTGCATCAATATCCAAATTTAAATGTTCTGGGGATTTCTGTGAGATCTGGTAACCTCCAATACTTGACAAAATTATGATGCTTATTTTATTTAGGCATGATTAAAATTGAATGTGTAAATAGAGTGACGTGGGAAGTGAAAGAAAGGAGGACAGAGCTGTTGGGCCCAGCTGGGAGCCTGGGGCCCAGGCTGCCTTGACTGGAAGGAGGCAGGAGACTGAGAGAGAGAAGGCAGGTGCAGGACACTGCCTCGAATTCCTGAGACTCCTAAATTCCCTGCTCTGTAGCCCAGGACTATAACCTCCAAAGGCCAGCCTGGGGCGGGGGGAGGAGGGGGCAGCAGGAGGTACTGAAAATAAGGAGTCTTAAAGGCACCCCCCACCCCCTCCTCCAGCACCTGTCAGCCAGCAAATGGCAAGAGCCTTAGCCAGGGAGAAAGCTTCAGGGCCTGCTGTCGGTACCAGCTGCCTCTGAGAGGGGGCCTGGCTGGACACAGGCTGCCCCCAGCAGCACATGTTTGCCGAGAAAGCCAGTTGTTGGGACGCAGGTGGCAGGCAGCGACTCAGCAGCTGCTGGCCCTGCCCCTCCACAGGGCTATCCTTAACCCCCTCTCCAGTTCCACAGGCCAGACCCTCCCTCTGCCACCATCTGCCCTGGGGTCCATCACGCCCCTCCCCTCCCACAGCACTGCACCTGGGGGGGGGGGGGGGGACAGGACACACACTACAATGACACTGGGCACAGTCCAGATGGAGGTGACGGTGGTTGAGGGAGAGCAGCCTCCTCCACCACTGCTTTCTCCTGGGCTGACTCAGGGACCCCCAACTCACCTTTGTTCCCTCCTCCCCACCTCCAGGGTCCTAGGCCCCCACCCGCAGGTCTCCTGGAGCCCATCCTGACACCCAGGCCTCCCGGACACTGGTGCCCCTCCCTCGGAGGAGCTTGAGCCTCCGCACCCTCACTGGCTGGTCTCCCTCGCATCTTCAGCATCTTCCACACAGTTCCAGCTCCTCTGCAGAGCCTCACCCAGGCCCTCTGGCAGGTTTTCTGGTTTCTGCTCTGGCTTTCAAGGCGTGGCAACCTGAGGCAGCAAACACATCTCCCATCCTCCTGCTCCCTCTCTCCTACAGACTCCGGGCCAGAGGGGCCCTTCCTGCCAAAATCAGGCTCACCTCTAGCCTGTGGAAGACGGGATCTACGGGATCTACAAAAACAGGAATCCTCTCAGCCACGCTTTTTGGGACAGACGGGTGCTCTGTAGGACCAAGATCCTGAGGGCCTGGGGCCAGAAGTGGGGGCAGTCTGGGGGGAAAGCCCTCCAGGCCCTCAGTGCCCACAGCTGCAGGGCTGCACCGGGTCGCCTCCAGGTCTGTGGGCCAAGTGCAGTTGCTGGAGGTGCTTTCCTGTGAGACACTGTGTGGCTCAGAATCTTCTGGAATCAGAATCTCAGAATCTTCTTTTGGAATCTCTTAAAAGCGGAACGCACACTCCGCAGGGAAATGTACACATGTGCCTGAGTGTGTAAGTATGCACCCACCAAATTTGCCTACCACTGCAGGGCCTCAGGCTCCTCTTCATGTGCCTTTGGGTCCTTAGATGCCAGGTTAAGAACTTTTGCTGAAATGTGTCACAGTGAGAGAGAGGAGACCAAGGCTCCTCCCAGAGAGAAGTCTGGGTGTGGGTTTTGCCGCAGCATCTCCCTGGCGTGTGACTCCAACACGTTGTGCTGTCCCTTGGGCCTCAGTTTAGCCAGGATTATATGAGGAGCTGGTCCAGAATGTCTTCAGAGCCCTTCCCTGTTCTGCAGCTACGGGGCTACCTGAGCACCCGGCTCCCACCCCCTAGAGTCAGGCAGGGCAAGCGGAAGGGTTTCTGAGTCTCTCCCTCAACAGTGCATCCTGGGAAAGGAGGTCAGGCAGCCAGAAAAGAAAACTGAGCAAACTGTAAGTTCCCCTTTAATAAGAGAAGAAGCTCTGGGAAGTGCAGCCACTTCCTATTTGACCTTAATTTACTTTAAAACAATTCCAAAATATTTCCTTCAATGTACTCTGTGACCAGATAACCACCCCGCCTTTACAGGGATCTGGGTTTAAAGCTCGGCTCTGTGATTCGTCAGCTGTGTGACCTTAGGCAAAGTCTCACACTCTCTCTCTCTGGACCTCAGATTCCTCAGTTAAATCACAGGCTGCTGCAAGATGCGTCTCACATGGAACTCACCCTCTATAAACTGACGGTCCGTGACAGGTCGCAGTGGGAGTCAGAAGAGATAGCAGGTTTTGGAAAGGGGGATGTGGGACTCAAAGAGGAGGGCAGTCCTCCCAGCTCTAGTGGCTGGGAGCAAGGACATCTGGCTGAGTCTGCGTTCAGAACCAAGCCCCAGGTCCCCAAGGGCCCAGTCCAGAGTGCCTTCTGGTAGACCTCCGAGTCAGGGTCTCCCTGTGAGGCTTTGCGTTGGCAGGATCTGAAATGCGACATGCTGAGTTCTGCTCATGTTCTTGGTTTTCTAGCATTGTCCAACTGACCTTGACCCAGGGGACCCTGGACCTTCACTCTGTTCTTCACTCTAAAAGTCAATTGCTAATAGATTGCTATTCCCTAAAAGTCTTGAACCACCAGTGCCACACACAGAGAGAATTAGGACGAGAGCTACTGAAAATACACTTCAACACTGACAAAGTGCTGAAACATACTCCGTAACAACTTCCAGCCAGAAATTTTTTGACCTAAGTATAATGTGTTCCACCCGTTACCCCTTCCCTTTTCTCCTCCCTCTTCCTCTCCTCTTGTCCCCCACCCCCACCCCAACCTTCCTCCCTCTAGCACCTCCCACCCTGGTGGCAGCGGTTCAGGAATTACACTGGGGAACAGGAGGAACAGGAGGCCAGCAGACCTGCATTCACCTGTTAGTTCTACCAATTTATTGCAATTTTTTTTTTTTTTTTCCTAATCATGGCTACTGACAAGAAAGCTTGATTGCCTCTTGAGCAGTTTAAAACTACGGAGAAGCTAGCAAAGGTTTCTTCTGCCAGTCCAAGTATGTGGTTTTGGAGTCTAACGTGCTTGGGTTCAAATTCCAGAATCCCAGCCCCATTTGCTGCAACTTTATTTAATTTGTTTATGAAGTGAGGTTACCAAAGATCTCCTTCCAGTGTTTTAAGAAAGCACTGGCCAGCACTGGCCTTGCACTGATGGTGGAGTGAGACACAGCCCTCCCTCCCTCAGGGCTGTGTCACATTATAAAAACTCGGAACCATCTCTCCAGAATCGAAGACTCAGGAGCATGGGGGGGGGGGGGGGGGATGAGGGTGGTGGGCAGGGTGCTCTCTGAAATCAGTGGGTGAAATGAATGAGACCCGGCACAACAAAGTCTGAGTTCAAATCCTCAATCCACCACTGACTCATCTGGGTGAAGCTGGAAAATTCTATAACTCTGTAAGCCTCGGTTTTCTCGTCTGAAAATGGGGATAATGAAAATAATCATGGCTATGAGAAGTTAGGTGCCATACTGTGCTAACGCCCTTTGCACAGGTCTGGGAATCAAGCAAATCCTTTATAAATAGCGTGGTCAGGCAAACCCCTCCTTCTGCTATTATCTCGGCGCCGGTTTTCCATCTGTGAAATCTGAGAGTTGTGCCAGAGCCTCTGAGCCTTTCCCCCAACTAAGATCAATGCCTAAGATGAGAGACAAGGTGAGCGAAGGTGTAGCCTGCGGGCCGCTCTCACCTATCATGCCCAGGTTTGAGACCCTGAAGTGCCTTCTCCCTGGAGAAGGTGACTGGCACAGTGCCCACTCTCAGCAATGGGCCTGAGGCCCGGGCTGCGCCAGGCTGGCAGGGGGAGGGAACTCTGCACGCGGCAGCCAAGGGTCACCGGTGCCCAAGCTCCAGAGTCCAAGGCTGGGGGCGAGTGCGGGCTCGGGGAGAGGGAAGACGGTGCTCCCTGGATGCCCCCAAACTCCTGCCTGTGCATCACTCACCCTCCGCTCATCGCGCAGTCCAGAAGCCGCTGCCCGCGCTGTGCCCTCTCTGGCAACCGAGCTCTGTAGGCAGCGCCTAAAGCCCGAGGTCCCCGGGGCTAGGCGCGTAGAGCCGGCCCCTCCCCGCCCCTCCCCGCCCCTCCCCGCCCCTCGCCCGGCTCTGGCCAATGGCCCGCCCCATCTGCCCCCTCTCTGTCCCGCCCCTCTCCGCCTCCTCCCCGCCCCTCATGTCTCGCAAGCCAATGACATTGCCCCGTCCGTCTCGCCCCGCCCCCCGCACACAGGGAAGGGTGGGCTCCGGGCGGTGCCCGAGGGGCGGCGGGGAAGGTTTAGGGAGTTAGACGGGAGAGACCACGAGGGCACCCGGAGACGCTTGGAGGAGGCAGCCCAGACGCTGCCGGGAGGGTTCGGGTGTGGGTGGAGTCCGGGACTCTTGGGTTTCCAACAAAGGCCGCTGCGTGGGCGCCGAAATTACTAGTGTACCCTGGGGAGGACGTTATCAGTTAAAGCCAGAGCATTGTTATCTCTTTTGCTCAGGGGGCACCTGAGTAGGGTCCTGCTGTTTGACTGGCGTGGTCTCTCTCAGCTACACCGCCTTTAAGAAACCGAATCCGATGGTCACCTCCAGTCACCGCCAGCTGAATGAGGATTTGCAGGCACCGAAGCAGAGGGGACGGAAGCCCACAGGCCTTTGGGGGAGCTCGGACAGTTCAGTGTTTCTGGGGTCTAGGGGTGGCGGCGGTGGGGAACGGGCTGATGGAAACATTTGCAGTTTCTGCTTATTATCACCGTCCCTAGTCCTGACCTCTGGACCTCTTTGCCTCTACTCTCAACACAAATCATTTTAGTGTCATTCGATCTGTGTGGTTCTTAATCTTTGTAGAAACAGATGGCCATTTTAGAACCTGATACATACCTTCTAGCAAACCGCAGGTAAAATCAGTCTGGGATTTGAGTTTATGGGCCCCTGGATCCCTCTTGAGAGGGGCTGTGCTAATCATTATTGTCAGGGCTGTGGGATTTGCGACCCAGAAATTGGGCTCTGCTGTCTATTTCCTGTATGACCTTGCCATGTTGCAATTGTTCTGGGCCTCAATTTCTCCACCCGCAAAAGTGAGGGGACTAAAGATGACCAGAGATTCTTCAACTTTGCCTTTCATGAATCTGTGGAGAATGACCCATCCTTGGCCAGCTCAGGGCTTCTCTGTGGTCAGGGACCCTCCCAAGTCCTGCACAGCCCAAAGGTCTGGTCATCAAAGCTGAGACCAATAACTGGTGTTTCTGAAAGTTTCTAGAAAACAGTAAACAAAATTCAACAGAGCCCTTAACCTCTGAGTATTCATTTTCTGCCCAATAGGTAAATAAACATAGCGCCAGGGTAACATATAATTTCCCTGGGGCTTTCCAGCACTCAAGAATGAATCATTCTCTCTTATCTAGTTGATACTACATCTGGGGCCCAAATAGGCTGGAGGGATGATTGTATTTGAGGAAGCGACCTGATGTGTCTTGCACTCCCACTGTGTGTCATGAACCCACACAATCCCCTCAACATCCCTGGGGAATGGGTATTTCCTGGATTTTATAGGGAACACAAGTGTCCATCACCAGGTCCTTAGTTCCTCCTGAAGGGATCACTTTTCCTTCAGTTTTCAATGTAACTATATTCGGTCTCCAGCTCATTTATGGTGGGTGTTATGGATATTGTTAGTTGCCAATCCATTATCCATTTTCTTCTTTGGAAAAAAGAGAGGAAGGAAGGAAAGGAACAGAAAAGGAAAAAAAAAAATTGGGGATGGCTGGGCAGCTCAGACTGTTAAGTGTCTGCCTTTGGCTCAGCTCCTGATTCCAGGATCCTGGGATCCAGCCATGCCTCAGGCTCCCTGCTCAGTGCGGGGTCTGCTCCTCTCCCTTGTACGTTCTCTGTTTCACTTTCTCTTTAAGAAATCTTTAAGATTTCCTAAATGAAATCTTTAAAAAAATAAAAGGAAAGAAGTTGAGGGGCGGGGGCAGCTGGTGACTTTGGGTCATGACCACTTGCATTTTTTACATGACACTTGCAACAACCCAACTGTGGGTCATGAAATTAAGTTAGTAGATGATGTGACTTGTATTTTTAAAAAAATGGAAGAGAAAATATCAGTTTACAGCACACAAAGTAAATATAAGTTGTGTCTTATGAAACTTCTGTTTGTATTATTTATGTTTCAGTTACATGGATTAGGCTGATAATGAAATATGTTTCTCACTGTGGGCTATGGTAAAAAACGTTTGAAATCCACTGTCTAAGTCAATCTTGACAATCCTTTCCATGGCTTTCCCAGCTTCCTTTAAAGCTTGTGGGGCCATATGACCCACTTCTGGATGAAGAAACAGGGGAAAATGTGCTGGGGGTGGCAGTGTAGTCAACTTCCCTGGTAGAAGGAACAGATATCCCTTTCACATGCTTTCTGTCTCAAATGTGGATACCATGTGTAATTTCTGGAGCACTGGCAGCTGTTTTGAGATCATGATAAAACATGTCCATATGCTAAGGCTAGTGGACCAAAAAGATAAAAAGAGTCTGGACTATTGCACCATGCCTGAACTGTCTACTCTAGACTTGTCATGGAAAAACAATAAACCCCTATTTGTTTAAGCCAGAGACTTATGTTTTCAATAAAGGTCCAGATAGTAAATCTTTTGGCCTAGTGGGCTAAATGGTCTGTGTTGCAACTACTTAGCTCTGCTATTGTAGTTTGAAAGCATCCGTAGACCACATGTAAATGAAGGGACGTGGCTATGGCTCTAATAAAGCTATTTACAAAAACAGGTGGTGGGTCACACATGACCTAAGCTATAGTTTGTTAACTCTTTTCCTAGATGACCTTGTCTATATTCTCTGACCTCATCTCCTCTTATTTGCCCTCCTCTCTGCTCTGGTAATGATCTTTTTCCTACATAAGACTACTCCCACCACATGGCCTTTGTATTTCCTGTTGCCTTCCTGGTAGGCTCTTCCCCGATATATCCATAAAACATATTCCTTTGCCTTCTTCTGATCTTTATTCACAAATCACCTTCTCTTCAAGATCTTTCCTGGTCCCCTAACTAAAATGCTCCTCACTGGCTTGTGCATACTACTGTCTGGCAAGCTGTATGTTTTTCTAAGAAATTAAAAATTAGAAATTAGAAAGAATTAGAAAGCTCCTTTAGGAAGGAGACTCATTAAGACTCTTTCTGTTCCCTTCAATATTGACTCTGTCTGGAATGGGTAGTGTTTAATCAATATCTGGTATATGATTTCTCCCTTCCCCTTTCTGCCAGATTCAGGTAAGCAAACAGACTCAGGGAAGCTCAATCATCCATCCAAGGGGACACAGTGAATAAAGTAGAATCTGGTTTTGTACCCTGAGGGCCCCAGGGGGTCATGTGTGTGCTGCCAAGGAATGACAGTAGAACAACACCTACCTCTGTTGGAAGATCTGGCCTCAGGGGAGCTGAGGCCACAGAGAAGTTTCTGCAAGACTTTTTGCCTTAGCACATGACCCTCATAGAGGGGACTTGTGGGAGTCCATTAAGGAATGGGGCATCATCCTGTTCATCTTGAGTGATTTCACTTTTTATAACCTTCTTGCACTAGAAAGTCTTTAGAAAAGTCATTATTTTTTAAAAAATTTTAGTAGATTTTATTTATTTATTTGACAGAGAGAGATCACAAGTAGGCAGAGAGGCAGGCAGAGGGAGAGGGGGAAACAGCCTCCCCGTTGAGCAGAGAGCCCGATGTGGGCCTCGATCCTAGGACCCTGAGATCATGACCTGAGTTGAAGGCAGAGGTTTAACTTACTGAGCCACCCAGGCACCCAGGAAAGTCATTATTTTTAAAACAGTATAGACTTGGGGCACCTGGGTGGCTCAGTGGGTTAAAGCCTCTGCCTTAGGCTCAGGTCATGATCCCAGGGTCCTGGGATCAAGCCTGGCATTGGGCTCTCTGCTCAGTGGGGAACCTGCTTCCTCCTCCTCTCTCTCTCTCTGCCTGCCTCTCTGCCTTCTTGTGATCTCTCTCTCAGTCAAATAAATAAATAAAATCTTAAAAAAAAAATAAAGTACAGACTTGTAAGATTCATAAAAGGCCAAATGGAAAAACTCATGATCCAACATTTTTGGTAAAGAAGAAACCACAAGAATGAATTTGTGTTTGATTTGCAGGGGGCTACGCTTAAAGGAGCCCACACGTGATAGAACACATGAGAAGTCCTGCACCAGATAAGGCTGCTCCTGGGACCAGGTGTGGGCTCAGCTCTTGCTCACTGCTTCTTAGCACCACTGCAGTGTTCCAAGAAGGCTGAGAAAGCACCTTCTTTCCTCTGGTTCTTCGACAGGCAAGTCGTGAAAACGCCTAGGTATAATCACATGTTTTTGAGATGCAACTTAGATTTCTCTGAGTCTTGAAATATAGGTTTTCGTGATTTAACATAAATGCTATTAATAATGAGGATCATTTTCCAGACCATTCTCTAAAACTGAATTTTTTCATTTTCGTGAATTAAAATTTCTGGTTAACTCCCTGGATTGCTTGTATGATTTTTTTTTTCTCTTTACTGTCTCTGACATAAGATTCAGAACAAGTGATTTTTAAAGCATTTGTCGAAGTCTTCATGATTTCAAATGTATATGCTTTAGAAAACAATCGGATGATTGCACTTGACTGAGGTCTGTAAGATTCAGTTTAAACCAAGCATCTTTTCTTTGCCTTTAATGGGCTCTGTTTTATTAAACCCACCAGCAGGAAGAGGCCACTTACAGAATGCTTCTTGCACCACTGGCTTTGATGGAATCCTTGGGTAGTGAGGTCATCCCACTGCATGATCTTAACATAGAGAAGGATTTCCCATCGGTTTCCAGATGATTTCTCAAATAATCTGCATACCATCTATCTTTCTTCCCTATGTGAAATGGTTTTCATGAACTTTGTTAGCACAGAAATAATAACTTCAGGTTAATATATGGAACTCTACAACCCATGCTAAAAGCATGCTGAAATGAGAGTTTACTTGCCAAATGAACATAAATTTGCATAATGTATGCCACATAACTGACTTCTTGTTAAACAGACACATACACACACACGTATGCACACGCACACATGCACTTCCCATATGACATATTATTTGTCCTTTATGGTTATATTTTGGAAAAACTTTTATCTCATGTCGCAGAACTCTTCTTAAGTGCCTAGGCACAGGGTTTCCTAGGAGGGGGAGAGCTTACCTTTAAAAGGTGAGATAACTAAAAATCGCTCCTGAAACTTACTTTTGAGGAAAAATATTTGCTTAGCTCAAGCCTTTTCTCCTTGCTCTTGAGAAAAGGATGTTGCTGTCCCCAAGCCTGCTCTAAAGACATGTGAGGACAAGGACGGCATGAACATCTCTAGGCACAGAGCATAAAGAGGTCTGGTTTGTAATGAGTCAAAGGTCTTTCCCTTAACCTTCTCTTCCCTGGTTTCCTGACATTGGAGACACACACACACACACACACACACACATATGATTTTGGTTCACCCAACAATACAATACAAACCAGGCTAAAGAAAGGACATCCTTTCCTTTCCTTAGTCTTCTCCTGCCGTCCCAAGCCTCCCACAGGTCTATGTCACCTCCCCATCCACCCACACATTACGCACCCTGCCACCTTCTACTTGGGCTCTGCTCCTGAAGGACACTGACAATGTGGGGCTGCCAGAAGCTCAGTGATGATGAGTGGACATCGTAATGGCCATGAGCTGCGAGCATCTCAGAAAGAAGATGAAGATACCTATGGCCATGCAAGACATCTGGGTAAATTACATTTTCAATGTAACTATAATTTCAATAATAGAAAATGACTTTATACTCTTTAATACTTTTTAAATTTAAAAAAATTTTTTTTTAGATTTTATTTATTTATTTTACAGAGATCATAAGTAGTCAGAGAGGCAGGCAGAGAGAGAGAGAGGAGGAAGCAGGCTCCCTGCTGAGCAGAGAGCGTGATGCGGGGCTCGATCCCAGGACCCTGAGATCGTGACCTGAGCCAAAGGCAGAGGCTTAACCACTGAGCCACCCAGGTGCCCCATGCTCTTCAATATTTTGATTCATTTAACAAATGGCAAGACTCTTGGCTGGGCATGACCTGAATCAGTACAAGGGCAGGAGGGTTTACGGAAGGACAGTTTCTCAGAGTATAATGTCTTAAGTAAGGATTTCCCTCCACAAAGAGTCTGGTGTTGCTGGGAGGCCCAGAATGCCTGTGAATAGCCAGATACTGACTAAGATCCAAGGCAGCAAAATAGTAAACGATTAGGACCTTCCCTCAAGCCAGGATATTAAACAGCCAAAGGAAGTGGAGACTTTCTACATGGAAAAGAAAGGAACCTTGAGAGAGAGAGAGCACAGAGCGTTGGCACAAACAAGGGCCATTTGTCCAGTTCCTAAGCTTTGTATTTCAAAGCAGATAATCCTCAGGGCACTCTGGGGAGACTTGCCAGCCCGAGACTGTGGCTGTTGCTGTGTTCTGGAAGGAAGGACAGCCGCTCTACCTCTTCTTCTGAGCATGTAGTTTCTAAGGAATGTGAAACATTCTCAACGGCGAAGTGGCGCCTGGCCAGACTTGACCCGTTAACCTTGTGTTTAAAAAGATGTTTCTTCTGGGTTGACCTCATATCTGAACCCGCCCTCAGAGCCACCTCTGTTTAGTTCTTGGTGTGCCAGGGGCCAGTTTTCCCAAGTTTCCTCCCCAGCCTTTGTAACTGTGAACTTGAGACTTGTGTGTCTAAGGCAGGGCTGTACCCTTTAATAATAAACTTCTTAAAGTTTGTGTGCATTTGGGAGTCATCTCTGGCATCTCACACTGGAAAAGCCCTCTCAGCATAATAAATAAGATGTTCCTTACCGCTGAGACAGAATTAGAATGATCAGTGTGTGGGTCACAGTTCTCCAGAGAAATAGACAGGTAGGTAGATAGATAGATAAAGGTGAGAGATAGAGATATTTAGAAAGAGAGAGAGAAATAGAGAGGGAGATATTGAGATTTATTTTAGGAAAGTGGCTCATGGGATTGTGGGGGCTGACAGGTCCAACATCTTTTGGGCAGGCCAGCTAGGGGGAGACTCAGATAAGAGTTGATATTGCAGTCTTGAGTCAAGAATGTGCAAGTCTGCACACTGGAACCACACGCAGGGATTCTCTCTTATAGTGTTAGGCAGAATGGCTTCTTTCTTGAGAAACCTCTATAGTTTCTGTAAAGTCTCCAACTGATGCGGTGGGGCCCATCCCATTATGGAGAAAGTCAATCTGTTTTCCTGGAAGTCTACTGATTTAAATGTTAGTCACATCTCAACAAACATTCAGCAACATTAAGACTGGTATTTTACTATGTAATGGGGTACCATGGCTTGGCCAAGTAGACACATAAAATTAACTGTCACAGTCAGTGAGTTTGGCCAATAGCTTATACCCCATCTTGTCCTTCTCAGGACAGTCTCTGTGGCTTCATCTCTGTGGCAGATACTCTGTATTCTAAGTCTCTTCAGTGCCTTCCTTCCCAGTGATTTCATGTTCTAATGTACCTATATGATCTGTGGCAATTTTTGAGGAACTTTTGCTTTTCTTCTGGCCTGATGGGTCTAAATTAGAACATTTTCAGTAAAGGGCCAGGTAGTAACTATTTTCATATTTGCAGACAATGCCATTTCTCTTGCCACAACTCAAGCCATGGTAATTTGAAATGAATGGTGTGATGTGTTCCAATAAAACTTTATTTACAAGAACAGGCAAAGGGCCACCTGATTTTGTCCATGAGTAAAGATAGAGTTTGGGGTGATATCAGACATTTTCTCCCTGCCAAACCTGGTGAAAGCACTGGAGAAACTACACTCTGGGTTGGGATGTTTTGAGCTGTGAGGGGAAAAAACTCAAAGTGGGATTTAACATCTCATATAACAAAAAAGCCCAGGAATAGGTAGTTCCAGGGTTAAGTCAAGGTCTCAAAGGCATCTTCAAGGACCAAAGTTCTTTCTACCTCTGTACTCTCTCTCTGTACTCTGTCATCTTCAGCATATTGGTCTAGTTTCCCCCAGTATTTGCAGATGGTTTTTATATTTCCTTGCAGACATGACCACATTTGATGGAAGAAGAAAAAGTGTGCTTCCGTGTAGCTCATTTTAGTAGCAAGAATGGCCTTCCCAGAGGGCCCTGGGCCATCTCCCTCAGTTCTCGTTGGCCAGAACGAGGCTGTGAGCACACTGCCGAGGCTGGGCCCTCTGTGACGGGCTGAGCAAAACACATGGTGGCCAGGGGATGAAGGCAGATTAACTGTGAAAACTCAGGCTCTAGAAGCAACCAAGTGATAAACCGTGCCCTTGGGAAGAAGCCAAGAATGTCTGCTGTAAATCCTGTCTCTACCACAAAAGGCGGGCCAGGATGAGCAGAGTTTGAAGGGAGAGAAGGAGGGAAACAGTCCAGAGAGCAGTTGGAGAGAGCGGTTTCCTCTGTGAAGTGCCATGTCACGGGGCAGGGCAGGCGCTGGGGAGGCTCTGGTTAGCTCTGAGGGACCCCTGGCTAGAGAAAGGGAGCCCCCCACCCCCAGGCCAGAAAAATGGAAACTGAAAATGTCCCTGGAGAAATGAAGAGTGCCCAGGGCACCTGCGGCCAGAAGACTCCCCTCTCTGTCACCCATTTGTTAGGAAAGCCTCTGGCCAGCAAACTCTAGGCTCACGAGGGCAAGAAGCCTTGGGAGGCTGTGCTGGCCGGTGTCTATCTGCTAACCTCCTTTAGAGCCCCCAGGGCCTGGAGTGTAGCAAGCAGGAGCAGCAGGAGACCTGGGCCCCAAGAAAGAAACTGGAGCGGTAACCTGGGGGTTTAAGCTGTGTTTGTAAATGTTCAAGTGACATAGACTTAGCTATTCAGTCTTTCATGGGATGGGGGTAGCCCTGCTGAGGCTGGGGTTTTTGTCCTGGATTTGGAGGCAGGCCATGAAGGAGGGCTGGACACCGCTCCCAGGCTCTTCTGGGCCTAGCTCTGCTCTGGCCCATCAGCCACCCAGGGAAATCCCCAAAATGTCAGCACTTCCCTCTCCTGTGTGAGCAGCCCAGTGCCGATCTGCTTGGGCTGGGGATGGGGTGGCGTGCAGAAGAGCCCATCTAGCCCTGCCCTACCCTGCCCTTCCTTTCCCTTTCCTTGTTCTTTAATGATACACCATAATGGATAAAACACAAGCTTCATTCTTATCTATAGTTCTGTCTAGTACCATAATTCAACTTAGATGCATTGCACAGGATGTGCCGACAATCATATTAATAACCCAATACGTTCCATTACTTGGGTGACATTTTTAACAGTGAACTCCAGGTCACAACACAGTAACCGTCACCAAGGTTCTGGACGATAATGACTTCTCCGGCCAAGCAGGCTGTAAATATATTTTGAACCAAACCTGGCATCACCTGAGGGGATTCTGACTGTTGGGATCATTTGTCAAGACCGCTTCAGAGCAGACGGACTCTGTGGAGGTGAGGTGCTTAGTGCTCAGGAAAGAAACCCCGTCCAGGCACGTGAGTGCAAGAGTGAAAAGTGAGGCAAAGCCAGTCACAACTGAAGTGGGGAGCTGGTTTTCTGCCTTATTCCACCTGAGGCAGTCCTCCCTTACTCTCTGACTTTCTTGACTCTTCCCTGTCCCTTGCCTCCTTCCCTTCTAGCCCCCCCCCCCCAAATGAGTTTCAGATGACCTGGTTGGAAGGGATCTTAGGGTCACCTGGTCAATACTGTTCTCATTCACATGATGACGCGGGGGACGGGGGACAGGCCCAGAGGAAGGAGCATGATTGAGGCCATGGGCTGTGAGTTCTGTGGCTAGTCTCAGACTTCAGTCATAGAGAATTCAGGCTCCAGACCCTGGAAAGGATGGATGCTGTCTCTACTGAGCCTTAGCTGTATGTCAGCGTGCAAGGCACTAAATTCTTCATGCGGAGGTTTCTCACCTAGAATATGTGATCCTGACAGACCGTGTCTCAGATGCTGTGAAGATCAGAGGGCGTGGAACCTAGGAAGCCCTAAATGCCAGGCCCACGCTCAGGTCTCAGTTCTGTCAGTCGGTCAGTTGTGTTGCTGTTGATACCACTCTTTGCCTTATACTCTTCCTGCTGCACAGAAATCTTCTTTATTACGTTTGGAAAATGCATCGGCAGGCTTCAGACTCTGATAGACTTGGCCACACTTCCCTTGTCCCAGGAGGAACAATTACATGCCTGATGAGATTCTAGTCCTATTTTTGAAGCTCAACACAGATCTACCTTCACAGATTTCCTTCTGAACTCTTCTCTCACAGCACAGTGTGTACAATTTCGCTGTACTGCTTCTGCCTGCCTCATGTCAGCCCCACTTACAGTCCGTCTATGGGATCAGACAGCACTCCCGACTCCCTCCTTCAGCCCAGCACTTTGCATGGTGCTTGACTCACCAGTAGGTGCTTAATGAATATTTGTGGAGTTAAACTGACTTTTATCTCTGGCAACCTATTTTTTAAGTTTCTATTGGTGCTGCCGGTTTCAAAGACAGGAGCTGTGTTCCTCTCTGGAAAGAGTTTAGGGCTGTGAATATCTCAGCAAGTTTCCTGGGAGTCAGAAACTGAAGTGATAGTGAGCTGTCGTACCCTCACCCCACTCAGAGCCATGTGCAGCCTCACACAGAAGCAGCTGTTTAGGGACAAATGACTCATCGCCGGCATTGCCCATCCACTTTCCTTATTATCTTCCCTTTAAAGGGAAACTTGATTTGAGACTCGCAGAGGCTTTCAGTATCTATTAGGGGGTAAACATTCCATCGGAGGGGCTCTTGCTCCTGCCCCAGTGTATTCCCAGGGTACTTCTCCAGTTTGAATGTTCCCCTCTTTCCCAGATGATTATCCTAAGACATTATGCAAATTTCCAGAAACCCACACTGTACAAAGCATTGCACAGCCTATCTTTAGACTCAGAATTGGATTCCCCTTGGGCCCGCTCTGCATGAAGCCTGGGCAATGTTCCCTCCTAATGGGCACAGCTGGGCGTCTCTCCCTGATGGAACTGGCAGGACTTTTGGAGATGACTTAATTCCCTCAGGCCCCAAATCACAGCAGAGCCCCCATGGGAATATATGCTTGGCCTCCTGAAAGCTTCTTTCTATTCTTTTCATCTTTGTCATAAGGTGAAATTCACTTAAATGAAACTTGGCTTCTCCAAATTTCCCTTCTCTCCTGTGCAAAGAAAGGTCTTGACATATCAGTCCTTCCTTCTTCAGAGAAAAATGATAAGATAAGCAGCCAGGGGGATCCCATGGGAGTAGCCCCTGTTCAGCCAATGGGGACAGTCCCTTGGTGTCTCCCAAGAGCATAATATTTCCTTCCCTCTCCAGGTGGTCGTACAACTGATCTCCACCAGGCCAGCCGCTGTAGAGACTCTGGCTGAGCCCAGAGCCTCCAGGGGAAGATGCAGGCTGGATGACTGGTCAGTTTACAGAGAAAGCTTGAAATGTTGTGCAGGCAGGGAATGGGACAAGAGGTTTTCCCGTTTGGACTTATTAATGAGTACGATTCCTCTGAGAGATTAGTGAGGAGTGGAATTGCCCAGGACCCCAAGAAGAGGCTCCAGTTCATTTCTAGGATAAACATATTGGCATGGGAGGACTCCGGGCTGGGCGGAAAGGAGCAGGGGTCCCTGCAGTCCAGAGAGAGCCGCCTCCCCACGGAGCTGACCGAGGAGGATACCAGAGGATACCAGAGCCCCTGCAGTCACCCATGTTCCTGAAAAGGAGCATTCAAGGGGAACCATCGAGCTGGTGTTTACTGAGTCCTTGCCAGCTGCTGGTCAGTTCTTGGAAGGAGGTACTATTACCATCTCCTCTTTACGAATGGGGAAGTAGAAGCTCAGGGGGGTTATATGACCTCCTGGCCACATAGCTGGTGAAAAGCAGATCTAGGGTTCAAGCCTAGGTTCTGTGCACTTGTTCTCATCAATGCACTCCATTTCTTCAAGATCATACGAAAAAAAAATTAGGAGCTAGGCTTCTGGACTGGCAAATTGTGGAGCTCAAGGACCCCCCCCCCCCCCCATGAAACAGCTTTTTAACTGGAGAAAATTATAAATATCAGTTATTTATAATCTTTGGAAATTATCTTAAAGACATACAGCAAATGGAGACACATTCATTTAAGAAAATCTGCTAAATCTTGGTGAGAACAGGGAGTGTCTATAGCATTTGAACTGTGACCCGTTCCCTTATCCCCTCTCAGCTTTGTCTTATGGAAACTCCACACCAGGCTTCTACCCTGGGCCGGTATGGCCACTAACACAGGGCCTGCCTTTCCCTCCGAGACCCAGTTTAGGTTACAGTTTTGCCCCTAATGGGGCAAGACGCAGGTATTTCTCATCCTTACAGGCCTGTGTTTATAGAAATTCTATTCTGAAGAGGCACAGCCAAGATGGCAAAGGCCCCTTTCTCCCATGGAGCCCCCACTCCCATGAGCAGAAGTTCTGCTCCAGGCGCAGTGGGCTGGGATGTTGGGACCTCAACTCCACACCCCACTCGCCCCCAGGAGGGAGGCTCCACACTGGGAGAGGCAAGCTGAGAGTACTGGGGCTGTCTCCATCTCAATACCTGCTTGTAGAACACGGGTGTCATCACTCTGGGGGAAGCAAGTATCTGTCCCCATCTCTGGCTCCTGAGCACTGCTACACATGTTCTAGAAGAACTCACAGTGCTGCCTCAGGGGACTGACTTTATTTAGAACAGAATGTGGAGATTTCCATCCCTGGTGGAAGGGAACTATTGAAAACAATGGCGATCTGGGTAGAGAGCAATTAAAAGGAGGCTCATAAACTTCATGGCATGAGCAGCAAGAAGCAAAAGACAGGAGCAACTAGGAGTTTGCTAGGAATTGGGTAAAGAGATCATCTCCAAGAAGAGCCTTCTTGGGATCTCCGTCAGTTCTGGGAGTCAGGAAGGTGGTGTGCGGTTGCTAGGCTGGACCGACTCAGGCACGATCGGCAGGAGGTGGGGGGAATTGAAATCATTCCCCAGTTCACACACAGATCCATCAACAAATGTCAATGCCCCATAGGCAGAAGAGGCTTAAGCACACACTGCAGGGCTAGCAGCAACAACCAGAAAGCCAGGCTCAGAAATCCAGTCACAGGTATGCCCGATAGCCTAGCACACAGCTTTGTGTGTCCAAAATTGTACCCTCTCAGGGGTGATCAGGGAGGAAACACCCAAGTTACTAATCTCTGGCTAAATGTGGGGGGAAATGTAAATTTCTAGAACTGTAATAGAGGTTTCCAAATCTCACATGCACGCTGGTGAAGGGTAAGTATCTGACTGGTCAAAGGCACTTAATCACACATTTTTTTTAAAAAGATTGTATTTATTTATTTGACAGACAGAGATCACAAGTAGGCAGAGAGGCAGGCAGAGAGAGAGGAGGAAGTAGGCCCCCCCCCCAGCTGAGCAGAGAGCCCCATGCTGGGCTCGATGTGGGGCTCAATCCCAGGACCCTGAGATCATGACCCAAGCCGAAGGCAGAGGCTTTAACTCACTGAGCCACCAACGTGCCCCTAATCACACTTTTTGACCAATAAATGACTTATGCTGACTCAGGGTAAACTCCTGGGGAACGAAGCTAAAAAATTAAACACAAGTAAAAAAAAAAAAAAAAAAATCTGAGTGGGGACCTAAGGGGCTGAACACTGGGGGAAACAGATTGACTTCACAGAATTAGTCCAGCCAACTAATTAGCAGACAAACAATAACAGGAAATAAACAAATGAATAAACAAAAACAAGAGACTCAGACAGGGACAGGAAGAACCGGTTTCCAGTAGTTATTGTGTATTATCTAAAATGTCAACTTGTTAAAAGTTTTGAGATATACAATGAAAGAACATGTGATACACAGGGACAGAAAGCAGGCAACAGACACAGTGTTCGAGGGGTCCAGACGTGGGACGTGGTGACAAAGGCTTCCAGGTAGCTGTTATAAATATGTTCAAAGGAAAACATGGAAAAAAAACTGATATCAAACCAAGTGTGTTTTGTAATCACAACAGAGTTGAATTAGAATATGTGTAAATTAAATAACATACTCCTATATGGCCAGAAGGCCAAAGAGGAAATCAAAGGAAAGTAGAATATACTTCTAAATGAGTAAAATTCCACATATTAAATTGTATGGGATGCAGCTAGAGCTGCACTCAGAGAGAAATGTATAGCTGTGAATGTATATATTAAAAAATAACAGATACTTCCTATCAACAACCTAACTTCTACCTGAAAAATACAGAAGAGCAAACTAAAAGCAAAATAAGCCTAAAGAAAGAAAGGTGAAAGATTAGAACAAAAATAAATGAAATAGAGAATAGAAAAACCATAAAGAAAAATCAATGAAACCAAACACTAGGTTTTTTGAAAAGTTCAACAAAATTGATAATCTTTTTGCAAGAAGACCAAGCAAAACAGGGAGAAGACTCAAATTACAGAAATGAGAGGGATTAAAATGTAATAGTCTGAACAACATGATGCCAACAAAAACTTGGGTGAAACGGACAAAACCCTAAAAACATGATAGATGTGTTAATTAGCTTGATTGTGGAAATTATTTTACAATGGGTATATAAATTAAGTCATCACATTGTATACTTAAATATATATAATTTTATTTGTCAGTTATGCCTCAATAAAACTGAGAAACAAGGAAAACAATTCCATTTTCAAAAGCACAAAAAAAGAATAGAATATTTAGGAATAATTTTAAGAAAGATGACTAAAGTTTGCACATCACATTGAAAGAGATTGAAGACAATCTAAATAAATGGAAAGTCACCATATATTCATGGGTTGAAGAATTAACATTGTGAAGATGAGAAAGCTCTCAAAACTGGTCCAGAAGGCCATGGAATCCCTATCAAAATACCAGCTGGCCTTTTTTTTTTTTTTTCATAAATTGACAAGCTGATCCTAAAATTCGTATGGCAATGTGAGGGACCTTGAATAGCCAAAGCATCCTGAAAAAGAATAAAGTTGGGGGCTCACACTTCCTAGTTTCAAAACATACATACTACAAAGTTAGTTACAGTGATCTGAGCTGTGGAAATGTCATAAGGCTAGATACACAGATCAATGGAATAGAGTTAAAAGTGCAGAAATTTATGGTCTATAAATTTTCAACAAAGGTGGCAAAATAATTTAATTCAACAAATGGCACTGGGACAACTGGATATCCACAAGTAAAAGAATTAAGTTATAGACTTCATTTCGCACCATGCCCCCAAATTACTCCAAAACTGTTATTTCTAAATTTAACAGCCCAAACTGTAAAGCTGTTAAAAGAAAATATAAGAATAAACCATGACCTTTGGTTAAGCAATGGTCTCTTAGATTTGGCTACAGAAGAAAAGAGATAGATAAATTGGACTTCACCGAAATTAAATCTTTTGTGTTTCAGAGGACCCTACCAAAAAATGAAAAGGCAACCCACAGAAGTGGGAAAATACTTGCAAATCATTTATCTGGTAAGGGTCTAGTATCTGGAATGTATAGGAAACTCTTACAACTCAAAATTGAAAGACAACCCAGTTTAAAAAAGGTGAAGCCTTTGAATAGCCACGTCTCAAAGAAGGTATGCAAATGATCAATAATGACATGAAAAGATGCTCAACCCCTTGAGTCATTAGGGAAATGTATATCAAAACCATAATGAATGGATGACTATAATAAAAAAGACAGATAATAACAAATGTTGGTGAGGATCTGGAGAAATCAGAACCCCCATACACTGTTGGTGGCAATGTAAAATGATGTAGCACCTTTGGAAAACAGTTTGACAGTTTTGCAAGAAGTTAAACGTTGAGTTACTATTTGACCCAGAATTTCTACCCCTAGGCATCTGTCCAAGAGAAAATGGAAATATGTATCCACCCCAAGACCTGAATGTTTATAGCAGCATTGTTCATGATAGGCACAAAGTGTAAACAACCCAAATGTCTGTCAACAGATGAATAGATAAATACAATGTGACATATACATGTAATGGAATATTATTCACCCACAAAAAGGAGTAACGTAAGGATACATGTTATTAAAAAAAGGACACATGTTATAACATGGATGAACCTGAAAAATATTACGTTAACTGAACAAGGCAAATAACAAAAGGCCACATACTATGTGGTTTCATTTATATGAAATGTTCGGAATAGGAGTATCTATGAAGACAGAAAGTGGATTAGTGGTTGCTTTGGGTGTGGTTGGGTAGTGATCACTAATGCATACCAAGTGTTTTTTTTTTGTGGGGGGTGATGAAAATATTGTGAACTTAGATTGTAGTAAACTTGATTATGAATATACTAAACCCATTTAATTTTGCACTTTATATTGGTTAATTTCATGCTGTGTGAATTTTATCTCAATAAATATATTTTAAGAACTAAAAAAACAATCCCTTAGGGCTGATGAGAGACAGAGAGGACATACTGGGTGGCCCAGCTCCTCTTGATTGAGGGTCCCCTGTGTCTCTGTCTAAGCTAGTGGATGGTGGCTATGCTCTT
Source organism: Mustela nivalis (assembly GCF_964662115.1). Lineage (NCBI taxonomy): Eukaryota > Metazoa > Chordata > Mammalia > Carnivora > Mustelidae > Mustela > Mustela nivalis. Next base: position 148,798,425 of record NC_139021.1, read on the forward strand.
CCCAGGCTCAAGCACTGGAATCCTGAGGGACGAAAGGAGCTCTTGGACCTTCACTGGCCATGCTTCCAAGACATATTTTGGTGGTGTTTCCTTACTCTGGGACTTCCTCACGGTGCAGTCACACACAGCGTGAGGCCCCCACAGCTATGGGGACAGGCACTCACACCGACCTGGGTGATTTGCAATCTTGGCAGCTCTTTCCCCATTTTTGTTGGTTGAGTCATTGTGACAGTCCTGAGAGAAGTGCTGTTATTCCCACATTATAGGAAAACCTGAGACCAGAGGGGTGAAGAAGGTTGGTCAAGGTCAATCAGTGTGTTAGGAGCAGAGCCAGTGATCCAGCCCAAGGCTGTTTCTACTTCCAGTCGCTCTGTTCCATGTCTATGCAACGTCTGCTCCACTTTCTGCTGAGAAAGGGAAAAGGAGAGGACAGGATCAGCCCTTCTGGTCTTTGTTTCTCATCAGGGATAAGGGTCATCACGTCTTTCTGGGATAACAGTGCACCGGGATATGATTGCAACGTGTCTTGGGCTGAGGATCAAAAGGTGACTTGTGGCATTCATCTGCTCATCAGAGGATGCCACTTTTCTTGTCTGGTCTACTGACAGAGCTGAGGGCTCCAGGCTGTCTAAGGATCTCATCCCAGCTTCACTGCAGCTGCTGTGGTTGGAAGCACTAGAGTGCTGGAGAGCTTTCCTTCGCTAAGTTAGGGAAGATCATAATTATTGAGCTTCTGATGTCTAGTCAACAAACTCTTGCTTCACTAATCATGGACACCAGGAAGCCCATATGTCTCAGGAGGGCAGGCCCATCATATCCCCTGGAATTCCCAACACGTGCCTCCCTGCTAAGACCCATCCCAAACAATGCTCTACTCTGGGTTTACAGAAGTGTTTATTAAACAGCTCTGATAATACACTTCAGCATTTGCTTCTTGTGACCTGGTCATTCATCCCCACTGGGCTGGCTTGAGTTCTGAGAACAGAGTGGAAGTGTTGAGTTGCCCAGAAGCCTGCCAATCCTGTGTTGTGTGGCTGTCTGTGCCCATCACTTTCCCCTTCTGGGTGTGACAGGTGCAGGACCCCTGGCTCCTCTCCACAGGGGCTCCTTTTGTGCACAGGGGTCCTGCGGGCCCATTAGGAATTGGGTGCCATTCCTGTCTCCTAATACCCACATTCTGTGATTCGGTCTCCCCTGACTGTGGGCTGGCAGATTCTGAAGCTCTTGGTGGCAGCCGTCCTCGAGGGCTCACAAGAACATATTTACTTGTTTGTTCTCACTTGGTTTTACAGGAGAACTGGGTTACTGCGGGAAGAGAGCTGCTCACTTGGGAAACCAGAAAGATCATCTGGTTGGCCCTTAGTCCCCTACATTTGCGAAGGAACTACTAGGGGATGTTGAAAAGTATGAACACATGTTTCTTATCTAGACCTTCAAGCATGTGCTCTAAGGGCTGCTCTGCAGAACCCTGGTGCTCACACACACACACACACACACACACACACACACACACACACGGAAACAATATAACCGTTTCTTCAGATTACCCTTTCACTGAGACTATTTATGAATAATGTGTCTGCTCTTCCTTGTGACAATCCCATGAACCAGAAGACACCTTTTAGAAACAAATACCATTTCGCAAATCTTTGAAGGATATCTGATTGAAATTTCTTTGTTCATGATAGGTTAACTGTCACTTCCCTCGCCCAGTGTCCCAAAACTGACCTGCCTGCCCACTTCCCTCCTATCCATCCCCTTTTCCCTCCTCTTCCCTCCCTTCATTTAAAACAAATATATATCTATCACCTATTCTGCCACCAGGCTGCTAAGCATGGTGTGGCCGTGTGTCTGTGACTGGTGTCTGGGGACCACCGCCTCCCCAGTACCCCCTGCCCCCCTCTCTGCACACTGTAGACACTGGGTGCTGTGCTGGGACCGGCGCCGCTGAATCCTTGTCGCCATCCAAGACCTTTTGGTTTACGTCATCTGCTCGGAATCTCGGGAAAGTTCATGTGGTGGGGATGCCAGGAGTCCTCAGTGATGCTTCTGGAATGAACCCGGCTTTCCCTGCAGGGAGCACAGAGCGGCATTGTTTCCTGAAGGGCTCTGTATCTCCTGCTGCCCAGCACCCAGCCCCAGGACACACAGAGAAGGCGGCCCACGGCTCCCGCTGCTCGCATCCTGAGGGCTGGTAGCCTTGTCTTCCCTCTACCTTGGGAGCAATCTCGCCTGGGGGTTGAGATCTAGGGCTACCTCCAACACCTGCCTTGGATCTGCTCATCACCAACACTCCCCTGGGCTTGTTCAGAGCCAGGTTGTTGCATAAGAGATGGGATGGATGATGAGTCCTTGTTGAGTGCTGGGTCCTCGTGTCTGGAGAAGAGAAGCCCACTGGCTTCCGGGGCCAAAGCAGCCTTATGTGAAGCGGGACTGATGGTCTCTTTCGGGGAAAGCACCAGGATTTCCCCACTCCATGTCCAGGAAGGAGGAACCTGTGCTGGCTTGAGGCAGCGCGAGCTTCATTTGCGCATTCCTCAAGGATCTGCAGGATCTGCCAGGCCCCTTGATGGTCCCAGAAGCCTAACTACTGTGGGGAAGTCTGGTCACGCCATGAAGCCCTGACCTGTGACAACCCCCAGCTCCTGGGAGTTCCTCAGGTATTAGGAAACTCCAGGCAGGGCCGTCAATCTCTGGAGACCCCTTGCTGAGTGTCCCTCAGGCTGGAAGGAGCGACTCAGAACAGGCTGGTGTCTGCGAGAGAAGGCAGGAAGATAGGGGCTTGTGGGGGAGGGATGATAGGGGTGGTGTCAGAGGTGGTCTCCTCCGGCTCGCTGTCCCCATCATCCAGGTCTTCAGTGAGAGACGGGATGATTCTGACTGTACTGTCCTCAAAATGCACCTGCTTCTTCTTGACCAGCGAGTCAGCTGGCTCCAAGGTCAGCCCCGTCAGGGTGTCTGGGCACTGGAGGGCACCGGGTCTCTTGGCCCCCTTCAGGATGCTCTTCATGTGGACGAAGAGGGAGCCGGGCCCATCCTTGAAGGCCCCGTGGAAAGTGTAGGTTTGCTCCGTGTCCCCAGAGCCGGTGGTGCTCACGGCACTGCTGGAGGGGTCCGTGTACTGCTCCGAGGAGGCCAGCACCTCCGGGGAGGCCTTGCTCTTCTTCCGCTTGCTCAGCAGGAAGTAGGCCAGGCCAGTGATGATGAGCATGGAGCCTGGAAGGAATGCGGGAGGTCAGGAGGCTAGACGTGTGCTGGGGAGGAGCCGGACAGAATGCTGTCCGAGCCCACCATTCCAGAGGGCCACCGTGGCATGCTCAGGGCCCCCAGGCTCCAACCTGCACCCCTGACTTGTCCTCACACACCCCCTGATTCAGGGCCAGGCCTGCTGTCTGACTAAGGGATGTCCATGGAGCCAGCGCTGTACTCCTCCTGACTGTTAGCCAGGCACCCCTGTGCCTGAGGCCCCTGCCTGTTGATAGCCACCCCTGGGGCCACCTGCCTGTCCTCTCATCACCATCCCTAGCTTCTGTGTTAGGACCTCGTGTTGGGCCGGACCTGCAATGCCTGCCGTGGGTTGCACTCTGTTCTGGATACTGGGCTCCAACCGCAGAACTGGGCTTCCTTCCATTCCCAGAAGTGCAGAGAGGTTCCTTCCTCAGCCTTCCCAGGAAAGATGGAGGAAAGTGTGAATCCTACTGGGTGGGGCTAGCCTAGCACGGGTCCCTCTCCACCCCTCTCTCCCAGTCTCCAGCCTAGAGGTCTCTCTGGCTCAGGTTGAGATTGCTGCCCTGGTTCTCCTGCCTGCAGGCCTGCCTATCCCGAGGAGGCCTCTGGGTGTCTCTCCCTCTCTAAAGAGCAGGAGGTTGTGGCTCGCCCTGGCCTCATGATTGCTGAATCCTCTGGAGTCCACCAAAGGTTGAGCAGAGTGGCCTTGAGATGCTAAGACAGGTACATTAAGAGAAACCACGGGAAGGAAGAGGAGGCTTTGCCTTCCAACGTTGTCTCCCTGCACACGGGGCATTTTAGGCCGGTCAGGAGGAGGGACGGGCTTTCATAGCTAGGGAGTGTGCTAGCAGAAGGGTACTAGCAGAAGGGCTGTGGGCAAAACCCAGGGGTGGGAGCAAGGTACCCTGGCTTCTAGCTGACTAGCACGGACTTATGAGGTGGGAGGGAAGATGATGAGGCTTGGAGGGTCTGCCGGGGTCCCCTCACGGCATGCCTCCCAAACCAGGCTGAGGAGTTTGGACCAGAATGGGTAGCACTGGGGAGACATGGGAGGGTTTGGACAGAGAAGTGACCATCTCATACCCTCTGAAGGCCCAGACCACACGCAGGCATTGGAGGAAAGTTCTCCATTTGTGGGTGCAGCCTCTCGGCCTACAAGAAGGGACATTTCTACTACTTTATCAACATGAAGTATGTCTGACCCCACCTCATTCCCTTGATCTAGGCCAAAGAAGTCAGTGGAGCCAGAGGTGGGGCCAATGTCACTGAGGTCTATGAGGGGGGGGATTCAGCCCCTCCTGCTCAGAATCCACCTGTGGTAGGCTTTCCTCCCTCCACGAACTCCTGGAGCTCCTACCTGGGATGGTCACGTGCCAGACCAGGACGGGATGGAGAAAGCAGGCCACAGACAGCAGCATGTACGCCAGGAACTTCTGGAAGCAGCCCAACCAGCGGGCTTTCTCCCTTGCTCTGTAGGCCAGGGACTCTGGTTGACACCTGGCAGCAGGGGGGTGGGGGTGGGGGCCGAGTCCAGGATTAGCAGGAAATAGGAAACAACCCAGAAAAGCCCCAGGACATGGGAAGCTGTTGGAGGCTGGGATCGAGTCCTGTTGTCCCCATGTTCTCTTTAGTGGCCTGTGGCCAAACACTCTCCAGGGGCTGGGGTCCTCATCATGGGTTCCACAGTTAGGTTTCTTGCCTGAGTCCTTCAAGAGGGCCCACAATTTTTCTAAAAGGCTGCCTCGCCTGTTCTTTCTGTCAAGGGTGAAGGGAGCTCAATGATACCGGGATTCAGCAAAGGTAGTGGGAAGGAGAATAGGAGACTCAGGGGCCCTTTGAGAGGTCCCCAGTGGATTGGAAAAGGCATGTGGTCTGGGAAACAGCTGGCTGGGACAGCTGTGTAGACTGGGCACTGCACAAGCCACTTGTCCCCCTGAGTGAACAGGCCAGAATCCAGCTCCCCCTGGCTCACAGAGCCTCGCCTAGGCATAAGATGGCATCAGCCCCAGAGGGATCTCTTTTTAAAATGGCCCTCAGTTTAAAAGGTCCCTTTATAAACAGGCCCTTTTTAAACTGGCAGAGGTCTGATGCCGAGCCCATTTCCTCAGCACTCTTGCTTCCGGGTTTCAAAGAAGGAAAGGGCTTGTCTTAGGTTCATCTCCTTCATCCTGTGAATTGGTCTGTCCAGGCTAGTCTGGGGGCAGTGGCGGGGGCTGGAGGACAAAGGTCTGGTTCAGAACACTGCCCTCCTCCTGCAAACCATAGCCATGTCTCATTGGTGCCCTCTGGTGGACATTGTTTTGTGACCAGACCCTGGCTGGGAGAGGACGGAGTTCAGAACAGAGTGAAATGCCCCTTTGGGTTCAGGGCTCCTCCCTAACCTGTCCCAGAGAAGTTGCAAAGATCGCTTGACTGTGCCATTCATTAGAAAGAAAGAAGCCTTTTGCCTCAGGGCTGGTGACCTTGGGAGGCAGCTGATGGCCTTGCAAGGTGCTGGGGATTGGCTCTTTCTCTGATTACCTAGAGACACAACTATTGAGGTTCTGAGAGCTGTGGTCCAGAAACAGCTCTTGGCCACAATGATGACAGTGTTTAGTAACTGAGCACTGCTGGACAGCAAGTATGGGCCTCTGTGACCATGTGGCTTCCCAAGGGGATCTTTACACCCCCTGACTTGTGCCTGGGTTCTAGCAGGAAAAAGAACCAGTTCTGCAATCTAGCTCTGCTGCCTCTAAGACCATCCGGCCTTCTGCAGGGTCCTCCCCTCTCCATGGGTGCCTGGGATGGCAGATGCAGCTACGGGCTGTTCTTGGAGGTGGGAATGGACTCTGCAGGGGCTTCTGGGTGGGAACGGGCCCTAGGTGGATGCTTCACTCTGCTCCCCTGGTTGGGAGCAGAGAAGGGGGGACCATTGAATTCTGTGGGGCTGATCCCGTGTCTGGGCAGGGGTTGGCTGTGTGGGTGGGAAGGGCAGCCGTCGCAGCTGCTTCAGGAGCAGGACCTCACCTGGACTGGCCTCACGGGTCATGGTATGTGGGTGCACCTGGGGCTAGGAGGAGACTACTTACTGGAAGCAGATGGCCAGCAGTTGAGCCACAAAGTACGCCCCTTCACACACGGAGACGGCAGCGCCTATGAACCTGTGGTGGAGACAAGGAAGGGAGTTCTAGAGCCCTCTGATCTGCCCTTTGCTCTTCCAGATCCTCTTTTCTTACTGCCTCTGGGACTCCTGGCCATCTCCTGCCGACAGACTATCCAGGAGATTCTTGACCTAATGCGGCCCCCCAGCTGGTGTCTGCCAGGAGCTGCTCTGTGCCAGGGCCTATGCTGGGTCAGGCCTCAGTGGACAGGTGCCAGCCAGGGCCCAAAGATGGGTGCGGGAGTGTAGGCCACCGGAGGACGCTGCCTTGACCCTGGCCCCCTGTGTGGCCACTAGCCGGCACGTCCTTCTACTACTGTCACTAACATAACATTTGCTGCTTGGTTGTACAAACTTGAAGGCTGGATCTGTTCCAGATCCTTTTCCTTCTCCCTCTTTTCCCACTGTTCAGTCTCTGGCCTGACCTATATGACCTAAGTTTGGGTAATGCCCCCTTGACCCCTGCACTTGTCTCCCCTTTTCTGCCTCTCTAACTCCCTGCCCTCCCTTCTCCCGCTCCTGCTCTTCCACTTGGTCCCCACTGGCTGCCCTGAGGACTCCTTCTGAATGGAACTGTAGTCTTCCCAATCCACATTGCTTCAAAATCTCCTCATGTTCCATGTGTGGTCCAGGGAATTTCCAATCCAAATCTTCTGGGAAATATGTGAAATCAAAGATTCCTGGGCCAGCCTCAGACTTTATATATCAGAATCTTCGGGAGTGGAACTTACATGTTTTATTGGGGAGTCCTATAAAATTGAACTTTCTTAGCATGCCTTTAAAGCCTTAAATGAAAATCCATAGTTCTCTGACTACAGAGGAAGTTACCAGGTGCCACAGTGACTTTGCACAAGCTGGCCCTTCTTGAAAGGATTCCTCTTTCCTCCTTTTGTCTGTCTCGTGATCTCTTGCTTCTCTGCGTTTTACGGTGTGACCTGAGCTACCAGCCTGTGAACTCCCTTTGTCACTTCCTTCCCTAATTCTTCCCTGTAGCCCAGGCCCACTCTGGGAATGGCTTATTGTTAAGTGCTCCATGGATATCACTGGAGTGAATGAATGAGTGAAAGGAGAGGCTACGCCACAGGCGAAGGTGTCTTGGGGCCAGAATTTCCTCAGGAACCTGGGCATTGCTCCTGCTACTGATCAGCTGTGTGCCTCAGGCAAGGGACTTGACCTTTCTGTACATCAGCGTCCTCATCTGTAAACTGACAGAATTACAGTGCTCCAGCAATAAAATTGTTAAAAAGTCTCAAATGAGCTGATATTTGGAAAACCCTTCAAATGGGGCACATAGTGCTCATTTTGTAAATGTTAGTTACCGATTTCTCGGTCTCTCTCTCCATAAGCATTTATGTACTTAATCCCTATTCTCTCCTACTCTCTCTGTCTCCCAGCATCTCTCTAACACTTACTCCTCAGCTTTCAAACGGAATATCCGTTTGATATAATGAGTACTGTGCACAGGCATGTTCAAATGCTTCACCAGTATCAATTCATTTAGTCCTTCTAACAATTTTATGATTGAAGCACTGTACTAATCCTCAGCCTACAGCTAAGGGCACCAAGGCACAGAAAGGTTAAGCTCCTTGCTGTGGTCACACAGCAGATCCGTAGCAGGAACAAGATTTGAACCCAGCCCTTAGACTCCAGAGCCTGTGTTTCTAACAAGTACACTGGGGCACATAGTTTATAAAACAAGCATCATATCTTTTTCTAGATCATGGGATGGAGGACAAGGAGGAAACTGAGGCTTGGGCTGTGGAGTGACTCTCCAGGGGTCCTGTTTGTTGCTGTAGAAGCTGTGCCTCTCGAGGCCAGGAAGGTCTGGTCACTCAGGCAGGGCAGTGAATCCAAGCCGAAAGCCCTGCTGTGGTTAGCGGGATCCCACAAACCGAAGCCTCCTCCCTGCAGTGTCACGCCAGCCACGCAGATCCTTCAGCCAGTGGTGTGGCTGGTGTTCGTGGGTGAGTGTGAGGAAGGCCGTGAGGAGCCCCACAGGAAGGAGAAAGGTGGGAGTGGAAGCTGGTGTGCAGAGAAGTGGGGAAGAACCAGAAGAAAGCCCACGATAGCTCAGCGCCCATGGGAGCCTACTCTGAGCCTTGGCCCCTGCCGGGTCCCAGAGACATGGGGGAGGGGGTGACAGTGACACAGGGGTGTGCTAGAGTCAAAGAACACCCTGAGTGTGGGGGCACACAGAGGCAGAGTCTGAGATCTGCCGGAGAGACTGCATGTGTGCGAGGGAGAAAGGTGGGAGGAGGGAGGCGGAGCATTGAGATGGCCCTTGAGGAATGGGGAGTGGGGGGATGAGTGCGGGAGGGACAGAAGGGACGGAGGGTTGGGGCAGGCAGGCGGGCGGGGGCTCCCATCCCTGCAGCTATGGAGCACTGCACAGGGGAGAACATAAACTAACTCAGAGCGGGGCCGGCGGGACCTGAGGCTGGAAATCAAGTCTTCTAGGACTGGACCACCGAGTGACTAGAGGGGCTTGGTGTCCCCTTGGGACAGGAATAGAGCAGTCAGGGAGGGGCAGGGCTCTGGGCAAAGTGCAGTTTGCATTAAGTGGCTATAGACCTGACTTGTTATAGGAGGATAATCACGTCTAACTCATACCTGAAGTGATGTTTGTGGGGAAGCGAGGTAGAGAGAGGAGAAGACGAAGGCCAGGCTGGTTTCTGGATTCTGGGGGGACAGGCTCAGAAAGACATGGAGGGGGTTCAGAGCAAAGAGAAGTCACTCCAGGCTCAGGGCAGGCTTCCCAGGGCGGAATGCCAGGGATGGACATCAGGCTTTGGGGACATCGAGGTGGATGGTAAGTCACCCTGGGTGCTCAGTGCAGTGAGCAAGGGCTTGGAGGTGAGGCGAGGCAGGGAGTCTGAGAAAGAGTCAGAGGCTCCTGAGGTGGAAGCTGAGTGACAAGAAATAAAACGGAGGCCAGGAGATGGCAGAGGAATATGGCCTGAAGGCCGTGGCCGTGGCTGAGGGTTCCAGAACAGCCCTGCGTTTCTAGGTGGCGAATTTTGTGGCAGAGTGGAAATGGGCTGGGTGGGTGGAAGACAGTTGGGAGACAGTGGGGGCCGATCCACACAGCAAGTCAAAGAGCCGTCCTGGGCAGGGGAAGCCCGGATGACGGTGGGTGCGGTCGGCAGCTTGGTGAGCCCGCAGGAGAGCGCACAGGTGCCCCATGTCCCTCGGGAGCTGGCAGACCCCCCTCCCCCCAGGGTGTCTTCCCTCTTCAGGCCACCACTGCACAGTGGTCTATCTCCCGTTGGCTGGCGGGAAGAAAGGACAGAGGCTAGGGAACTAAATGGATCCAGGCCCGACTCTGGGCCCTGTTGCTCATGGGTTTGTTGGTGCTGGCTGAGCTGCTTATCCCCTCTAAATCTTCTAATCTGAAAACCTAGGACAGTATGCCCTTCTACAGTGCCATTGGAGTTCAAGGACACACGCAAATAAGACGTGTTTCTGTGCCTGGCATATAGAAGGGCTCAAACATAGAGTCTTTGGAGCTGATTCCTCTCTCTCTGAAACAAGCTTGGTTCGTGTTTGTAGAACAAAGAGATGACTGAAAAGATAGATGGATGGCTGGATAGACGGTAGCTGGCTGGCTGGCTGGCTGGGTGGGTGGGTAGATGGACAGATGGATGGATGGATGGATGGATGGATGGATGAGTGTGTAGGTAGAGGGACGGAATAATGATCTGACCAAAGCCCTGCCCAAACCAGAGAATATCCTAGAAGTCCTCTCTAGGGCTTCCACCTGTGGGATGTGATGGAGTTAGCATGGAACAGGGGTGTGGGCTACTCTGTGTTAGTGGGGCAGCCTTAGAGTGAGCCCGACCAGAACATGCCAGCAGGGAAGGGCACATGCACACATACTCACAGCAAATAGAAAGCCAGGCTTTTGAACTGCCCCTGGAGGAAGGTCTCAGTGCCCACGCCGATCAACACTAAGAGGGGAAGAGGAGAGGGGAGGGTGGGCCTGGGTGCTCCAGCCACATGGCGGCCTTGGGGAAGGTTCCCTGGCTGCGGAGTGAGCCTTCTCCCCGGGGACTGAGAGCCAGAGAGGCTCTTCTCCAGGCACAGGGATTGGTGGCTGGGAAAACGCAAGGGAACAAGGAGCCTTCTGGATTGGTCTCTGGAAACCAGACGGGTTTCAGCAGAAGGCCAGAGGTCTTTTACTCCAGCTCCCAGATCGCAGATGCCTTTCCTCCTCTGCCCACACTGTCCATGCCTCATGCCCCCAGAGACAACATATGCTTCCAGGCCTCCAGACCCTCGGTTTCACAGCAGTCATGGCTTCAAGGGCCTTCACTGTCCTACAGCCCATGCCCATATGTGCTGTGGGTCTGGGTTCAGTGCTTGGCCATGGGGGGGACCTTTCCAACCCCTGTTGCCCAGATCACTGTTCTAGCTGTTTCTGTGACCCCGTTTTCACTTGTTGTTTTGGTAGCTGTATCACACCTCCTGGTTCCTTGCTTTGGACCCACTGCTGGCTGAGCCCCTGAGGGCTTGCTCTGACACGAGAAGCTGATTATCTTTGTCTTTCTTCCTGCCCCTTCTTGGCTGTTGGGGTTTGCACGCAAGTACTCAGCCTTCCATTTGTCCAGAGTGAATATTGTCTTGGACCCAGCCTTCCAGACTTGCTGACTCCAGGCTGTCTCCTCACAGGGATTCCCTTACTCTCCCTGCTTCATTCAATGAGCTGTGGCTCCAACCCCATCCGCTCGCTGATGGAAACATTCCATAGACAGCACTCACAGATTCTGAAACCTTCCTCCAGGGCTGCATGGCCCACTAACTAGAATTCTTTCTGGTCCTAAACTGATTACACTGTATGCATCCTCCATTGCTCTCTGGGGTCAGCAGACACCCTCTGGTAGTGGCCGCGCTGTGGCTTCCTCTGGTCTCCCTCCCGGAACATCAAAGATGGCAGCGCTAGGCGGTCGTGTTTGGCTGCCTGTACACGGCCGTTCATCTCTGCTGTTCAGGAGGCTGCTTCCCTGGGTCTGATGACTCTCCTCCCTGGCAGACACCCAGTAAGCTTCCATCCCTGGTGTCCTGAGCCTTTTGTCCATGTGGAAATGAGAAGCCATGTGAGGACCCACACTGAGGCCACAGGCGCTTCTCCCCTCACTTCTGAGAGGACTGGATTGTGGAGGTACCTCAGCGAGCAGGGCACAGGGTGCTTCAGTCTAGGAAGGGAGGGGAGATGCCTAAGTATGCTTGGTGAGGGAAGGTTCCGGGGCTCCCCTGGCCTTGGTCTAGAGCCGTGGGGGACACTGCCTCTGCCCTCTTCAGGTTCTAGATGTTCACGCTTGTACCAGGTGAGGGGCCAGGAGTGCTGAGCAGCCACAGACCCTTCCAGAGGGTCAGCATGACCTACAGAGCACTTAATGCTTTATACACAATGGTCACACTTGTGCTCACTCCTCCCAGCAGCTGGAGACACAGGCACATCTGTACTTCCTATTTTACTGGGGAAAACAAGGCTCAGTCAGTCACCATGCCCCGTACTTCCAAGGATACACCAGATAATAAAGGACCCGCAGACCAAACATGAGACTCTGGCTCCAGGTGGCAGACCGTGTCCTGGTTTCCACTGTCTATTTTCTGTGTGTGTGTGACTGTGCGCGTATGTGAGATGTGTGCCTATGTGCATGGGGTGTGTGTGTGTGTGTTCTGCAGGCAAATGCCCATCTATTTAGTTTTCACTAACTATCCTGTCCTGTTCTCAGCACTTAGCACTTACTAACTTTTTAAGTCATCACGACAGTCCTATGTGAAAGTCTTATGTTATCCTCATTTTACGGGAGGGAAACTGAGGCACAGAGCGCATAGGCAAAACCAATCTACCAACCTGGGCCATTCCAGCATTTCGGTCTCACATCTTCCGGTTAAAAGCTGAGTCACTCAGTCTCTCTGAGCCTCAGATTCCACCTTACCCCTCTTGCGCATGATGGTTATAAGGATTCAGTTAGCTGACTAGTGCCAAGCACCTTACAGGTGCTCAGCCCCTTGTGCACATTCCGGGGTTGGGGTCAGTTTTTGGAGATTTGCATGGCCTTGCGGTGAGTGACCAGCAGGTGGCAGGAAAGGGTCTTGGGAACTCAGCCCTTTACCCGTATTTGTTTAGAACCCTTACTCTGATGCCTTCTGATGGAAACAAAAGGTCTATAGTCAAAGGGGCATTCTAGGAATGCTGTAGGGGCAGCACTGGTTTGTAGTTTAAAAAAAAAAATCGATGAAACAGTGGAGAAGACAGAGAGTTGGGCTGGAATCCCCGTTTTGTGAGTTCTTACCTTGGTAACCATGGGTAAGCACTTAGCACAGAAGGGGGCTAGTCCTTGTGAGCCGAGGCCTGGGAGTGGGTCTTGAAATATCAGCGTCCACAGGATGGGCAGGGAGGGCCTTCAGTGTTTTGGGGAGGCTGAGCGACATGTTCAGATTGGCGTTACAGAAAGCGACCTGACTTCGGGCTACAGGGTAAGAGGCTTTGGTTGTATTTGGCTGAGAGGAAGCAGCAGAGGGGAGGAAGTAACCATGTTCTGAGTGATCATGGCCTCCTGGTGTCCCAGCACACCGGGAGCCACTGGCTCCTTTGCTGGCCTGGCCTGAAGCAAAGTTCTGGTCATGGCTCCTGATGGTATGCCCGGGGCCTTGTTCACCTGTTTTAATACGCAGGTGTTAGTAGGCACCGAAGATCAGAAGGGGAGGCTGGTTCTGCCTGGGGGCTCCGACAAGCTCTCCAGGCACAGAGAAGGGCCAGCCTTGCCATTGCAGCCTAGTTTCCTTTTTTTTTTTTTTTTCCTGGGGTAGAGGAAGGTGGCAGCGTAGGAACAGAAGGTGTCTGGGTTCGGAAGACCCCTGGGTGTGCCAACCCAGCTACCTCTCAAGGAAGTCCCAGCACGTGCGACACACGGCACCACCAGCCCCCGCTTCCATGCGTCTTATGTAGTCTGGACCGCACCCCTCAAGGTGGGAATCCTCAACCCCATGTTATTTATGGAAACATCCCAGCAAGCCTCATGGAGGTGCAGCACCTGGCCCAGGGCAGGCTGGTGGAAAGAGGGCAGAGTGAAGCCAGAAGAAGGACTGATTTTCAGGGGGCTCCAGGAACCTCCAGCAGAGGAGGACTATGGTGTGAATGGTGCTGGTGGGGAGCACATTTCCTGGGGGCCTTCATGTGAATGGGTGTGTCACATGCACAAGACCCTCGTTGCCATGGGCACTGGACTGCCGTGTCCCCCAAGCCCAGCGGTGAATGGAGTTTTGTAACGTCTGCCACAGAATGGCCAACAATCACCTCACGGCCTCAGGGAGCTTCCTGGTGCCTAAGGTGCCGGTTGTGGTGACGGCCCCTCTGTTCCCCAACCCGAGGGCTCGGTGCGGAGCCCCAAGCCTGAGCAGAGTTCTCTTCTGAAGGTCAGAAGTAGCCCCAGCCCAATCTCCTTGCCCAGGGCAGTTCCACCCAGCCATCCAAGAGTCATTCCAGTCGTCCAGGGTCCAGAGTCCCCAGTGGTCAGTCTGCACCCATGTTTATGGCACAACTTGTGCGCCGGGGCCTGGAGGGAACTATGCGCTGAAGTGACTGTCATGGACCCAGAAAATGAAGAGCCGTGGAGGGTAGGACAGGGCCCAGCAAACACGCTGAATGCAGGCTCCATTCTGCCTGGGAACCAGGACGGCTCCACCAAGAAGGAAGGCAAGGCGAGGCCAGGAGCCAGAGCTGCACAAACGAGAGCCCGGAGCAGCAGGAAGGAGAGTCTGGAGCTGCTACCGCGGTTCCGTGGGCTTCTCTGTGCAGTTCCTGTAACTGGGCAAGGTCACGGGTTCTACCTGGGGCAGCAACAGTGTGACTTCCCGAGCCCACACCCTCAAGTCTTTTTGCACCTTGCAACTTCCTCCTGCCCCTCCGAGGGAGCCAAGTCCACGGAGAAAGCTGCGCCCCGCATTCTGGGGGAAACTCTATTCCCACAGTCTGGGTGCCAATAAGTACGCTGGGCATGAGGCCTGTTTCTGCGAGAACTTACTCTCCTCCCCAGTACTCATCTCCCCAAAGGCCTCCTGGGCTTCTGAACATCACACCAGCGGCCATGACTGAGGTAAAGTGAGCTAGGAATGGTCTCCTTGTGAAGGTATTCCTGCTGATCCCGGGGGCAACAACAGTCCCAGAGACCAGGTCGGTAATCTAATTGCTGGGCTCTCTGGCAGAAAATGGGAATTGGCCCCCCATGGACTTAGTATTGTTAAGTAAGATAAATACCCCTAATTATAGCAATGCAATTTGGGGTTTCTTTGTAAGAATAGGGTGCATTAGATGGAAGCTAACCACAAATTCTTTGCAACTTGTCTCATGAAGAGGTGGAGTCTAATTCCCCTCCCTTTGAATGGGGGCTGGCCTTAGTGACTCTCTTGCCCTATAGAATGATCTAGACTTAAACTGCAGTTCACAAAGAGCTTCTGCCCCGCCCTCTTCAAATACTGGTTCTGGGGCAGCCACTCCCTCTGTAAGAAGTCTGATGCTTCTGAGACTACCATGTGTGAGGAAGCCCAAGTGAGCCATGGAGAAAGAATGCTAGAGAGAGAGAAAAAGAGAAAGAGGGAAAGAGAGAGAGAGAGATTCATGACCAGCCCCCCACTGGCTCAGCCCTCTCCACCAGGCATAGATGTGTCAGTGAGGAAGTTTCTAGATGACATCCCAGCCCCAGCAGTTATGAAGTGGAGAAGAACTGATGCACTAAACCAACAGTCAGAAGCAAAGCTCTAGATGTTCAGCCCTAGATGCTCCATTGCAGCCCTGCACCTGAGATCTCCGCCTTCATGCAGCCGAGCCGTCTCCACTGCTTTCTGTCTGAATTCCTGAGCCACAACATTTCAAGCATAATAAAATTGATGTAGTCTTAAGTCACTAAAGTTTGAAATAGTTTTATTCTGCAGCCACAGATAACTGAAAAGCAGCTTATCCTATCTTCTTAATTACCTGATGTTTTTGGCGCAGAAGTTCCTTTGTCTGGTCTATATTCTGACTCTCAGCAGGGAGCGTGTCCCCAAGACCCCTTGGGTCTCTGGCCCTTCTCACTGGTCCCTAGCTTGATTGTCGGAGAGCCAACCTATGGGCTCCTAGGTCCTGCAGCATCTCTCCTCCTGCTCAAATTCAGGCACAGCCTGGGAGATGCAGTCTTCTAGGTGTTGGGTGATGTCTGGGGACTACTTCTGGGCTGCAGAATCCTACCGGGGATGTAATATCTTAGGATTTCACACAGGATCAGTGAGGCTCTGCTTCATCCAAAGTAGCTCTCTTCTACAGATTCATTTTACAGAAAGTCCCAGTGGAAAAAGTGAGGAAAGTAAAAATTGAGACCCCCTCCTGCAGGAGGATTTTGTGAATTGCATCCAGTACTTCCCCACGCCAACGGCAGGGGCCATTGCCATGAACCCTGCTAGCCTGCTGTTCTCACTGACCTGTGCTGGGCATGAGCTGACTTTGGAAGGCACCAGAGTTCCACATGACCCAGAAACAGAACTCCAAGACGGTTTGACTAAGGGTCTGGAGTACTCTAAATTTTTTTTTTTTTTTTCCTAAGGGACTAGTTTCCAGAACTGGGACATTTCAGAAGCTAGGAAAAGATAACGATGTGTGGTCTTAAATTGGAAGGGGGAGTGGTAAGTGAAAGATGGGACTGGTGTGTGAGAAGAGGTTTGGTCCTCCTGTGTCCTGCGTGTCTGTCTCCCTAGGACTGCACAGGTAGACACCTGCTCTCCTGGAGGCCTCCTGTCGACCTCATGGATGAGAAGTGGTACAACCCTTGCTTTGTGGAGTTGGACCCAGGAACTCTCCCCAGTTTCTAGAATTAGGCATGGCTGTCTGTAAGACACAGAGAAGTTGTGGCATCCGGCAGAGCCAGGACGAGGGGGAGGTCAGCAGGGCCCCTAGGCACAACATTTAAAGAGGCACTCAGCGTCCATGGAAGGAGACAATTCACTCCCAGTGCTGGCCAGTGGTAGCATTGGCCCCTTTTTGGCCACGAGACTGAGTGCCTGCAGCCCTGGCATCTGGTGATGTTCATGGCCCAGGGTTTGGGAGCCTCTAAGCTACTTGTGGAGTCCGGGCTGTACTTCTGGTCCTCCTTCCTCCTTACCAGGCAGCCTGATGGGTAGCTCTGAAACTTCGCCTTTGAAGGACTCTGGTTCAGTGTGACCTGGGCAATCAGGATCAATAATTCACTCCAACAAATGACACTGAGGCCTTTTCCCAGAGCCACCCAGGCCCCCTGGGTTGAGTTTTGGTATCCATCTTACATTCAGTGCAGTGCCCTGGGGGCCATAGAGGTCACTTTTCACGCCAGACAATGAAAGAAGAAAGTAGCCCCCAAGAGCAGCCTTGATTCCCAGATGTGTTGGGTTTTGCACTGTAGGTGGGAGGGGTGCCCGACAGAGCGGCAATGTAACCATTTTTATACCACCATTAAGCGGCCCATTGATACCTTCCATCCTTCCCTGTTTTCTTTCCCTCAGGTTCCTGTTTATTCCTCGTCCCAAGCCAACAGAACCACACTAGGAGCCCAACCCAGTGCAGTCCGCCCCTGGCTTTTGTCTCCCCTCTTCTGCACAACCCCCCAGGAGGCTACTTCCTTGGCACTCATTGGAGTGAACTCTTCCTCTACTAGCTTTTATGGACAAGCCTGGCCTCCTCACCTTGTCCCCTTCCCTCTAGTCTCTGTCCCTTTTGTCTGGGACAAGGCACAGCTTTCTCTTCTCCTAGGGCTTTCTTCTGAGTAGCTTTCCTGAATGGTTTGTTCTAGTTTAGGTTAGCAGGGATCAGAGGTGCTGGACTGAGACCCTGTGGCGCACCACCTTCTCAGCCTCCTCCTGGGTGTCCTGAAGCTCTGGTCCCAGAGGGTGGGTGGAAGCTTTGAGGGTGCTGTGCTATAGCAGAGAGAACGTGAGGCTTGATCAGGAAAGCTGAGTCCTGGTTCCTCAAGCAAATCATCACTCTCGTCTGCTTTCTCTTCCAGAAAATGGGGCTAATAAAAGCATGCATCAGTGACTGTAAACATTCAGTCTTAGTAAATTATAGAGTGTTGTTCAAATTTAGATGATGGCTAATAGAATTATCAGGAGAGGAAGCTTGTTCCTGACTGAGAAAGGCAAGCACTCTCAAGGGGGAGAAGAGGATTTATTCTCATCCTTTCCTTCCATTAATACACATTTTTATGGTGGCTGAAGAGCTTTTATCTATACACTGACGCTTATTCATTGATTTTCCTGTCTTAGGTCCCTTCTGCAGGTCTGACTGGGATATCAGTAGTCCAAAGCCCCATCCATTTCAACGTCTCTTGTGTCCTGTCCTCTGTGCAACCTTCGAGGGATGCCAAGGGCTTAGGGCCAACGTGCTCACAAGGACGTGGCCTGTCCGTGGTGCTGACTGCCGAGGGGCTCTCCTGGCAGCCTCCGGGCTTGTGCTGCTTTTGTCCCCGGACTGACCTCATGGTTGGCTGTAGGTTGTCTGTTCTGACTCCATAGATGGGTTGAGTTTTTTTTTTTTTTTTAAAGAATTTTATTTATTTATCTGACAGATCACAAGTAGGCAGAGAGAGAGAGAGAGGAAGGGAAGCAGATTCCCCGCTGAGCAGAGAGCCCGATGTGGGGTTCGATCCCAGGACCCTGAAATCATGACCTGAGCTGAAGGCAGCGGCTAAACCCACTGAGCCACCCAGGCCCCCTGGGTTGAGTTTTGATATCCATCTTACATTCAATGCAGTGCCCTGGGGGCTGTAGAGGTCACTTTTCATGCCAGACAGTGATCTTAGCTCTGGATGCCCAGGGAGAAGGTTGAGAATGTCATGTTCACTGCAGCTGAGGGCAGCCCCATAACTCATCCTGTTATATTCATGGCTCTCCTTCATCCTCAAGTATGGTGTGCTTCCTACTAGTCTTAGTGTCTGTAAGGACATCTCAGGTAAGAATGTACCACCTGATGACAATGGCTGGGGATGGTTTAGGTTCTGAAAGGGTCATGGCTGGTTGTAGAGGTAAGAGCTAGATTTGCACCGTTCCTAGGAACATGAAGATTCTGGAGCCAGTTGTTAAGAATCCATTGAGATAAGAAGGTAGTAGCTGTAGATTTCTTAACTCAGGAGAAGCTGTGGCTTCTAGATATTCAAGTAGAAGAGATTTTAGACTATAGCGTGGCACTCAGTACCCCTAACACCTCCCACAAGCCTGTGTGGGGAGAATTTCCTGAAGGCTAGAGAATGCACTGATGGGGATTCTTTAACCATGATTCTCTAAACATGAATTATACACCAAAGTTGGCCAGCCAGGAGATTTGTTTTTTTCGCCTTGCAGGAGGCCTTGTGGTAGTGTGCAGTAATGCCCCTCTCTGTGTCCACCCTCTTTGTTATGTGACTTTGCTAGAGTGAAGTCTGTTTCCCCATCCCTTGAATCTGAGCTTAGCAATGTGACTTGCTCTGGGCAAGAGGATGATAAATCAGGCATCATGCAAGCAAAGATATAAAGTGGGTTTGTGAACTGGGCCTGCTCTTTCCTGCCTCTGCCATTATCATACACATCTAGCTGAGCCAACCTGCCAGAACATGAGGGACACAGAAAGCAGAATGACTTCTAGTTTCCTGGTAATTCTATCTTCCCACACTTCCATTCACCCCCAGACAGCCACTGATCTGCTTTCAGCACTAGAGATCAGTTTAAATCCTCTAGAAGTTTATAAAAATGGAATCATACAGCATGTACTCTTTTTTGGCTGTCTACTTTCATACGTATAATTATTTTGAGGTGTATCCGTCTGGTAGCATGTATCAGTAGTTATGCCTTTCTGTTGCTAAGTAGTATGGATATACCTTGGCTAGTTTATAACTCATCTGTTGATGGGCATTTGGGTTTTCTCTAGCTTCTGACTATTACAAATAAAGATGTTATGGACATTCATATGCAATTTTTGTATGGACATTTGCTTTCTTTTCTCTTGGGTAGAAATAGCTAGGAGTGGAATGTTTGGGTCATATGGTAGGTATATGTTTAAGTTTTTAAGAAACTGCCAAATTGTTCTCAAAGCGAGTGCACCATTTTACATCACCATCAGGAGTGTATGAGAGTTCCCCATCCTTGCCAACATTCAGCACTTGGTGTGATGTGTCTTTATTTATTTACTTATTTATTTTTGAATGTGTCTTTATTTTAAGCCATTCTAATACTATGTAGTAGTGTCTCATTTTATTTTGATTTGCATTTTCTTGATGACCGATGATACGGAACATCTTTTCATGGGCTCATTTACTACCATAGCTCTTTGTTAACTTTTTTTTTCATTCTTTTAACATTATATTTTAAAAAGTGAAGTTTTTAATTTTGATAGCATGCAATTTATCAGTTTGTTCTTTTACAGACTGAAAGTGTGATATTGTAAATAAGAAATGGCTGCCTAACTCATTACTTAGAGTTTATCTGATTATCGAAAAGTTTTGTAGTTTTCAGGGTGCCTGGGTGGCTCAGTCAGTTAAGCATTCGATTCTGATTTAGGCTCAGGTCATGACTTCAGGATCATGGGATCGAGCCCTGAGTTGGGTTCTAGGCTCAGCGCAGAGTCGGCTTGTCCCTCTCCTTTGATTCTTCCCCCAGCTCTCTGTCTCTCTCATTCTCTTCTCTTAAATAAATAAATAAATAAATAAATAAATAAATAAATAAATAAAATATTTAGGAAAAATAAAAGTTTTATAGTTTTAGGTTTCACATTTAGGTCTATAATCAATTTTTTGTCTTTTTTGTGTATGGTACGAGGTGTAGATAGACATTCAGTTTTTGGTAAATGCATATTGCACAGTGCAATTTGTTGAAAAAGTTATCCTTTCTACACTAAATTTTCTCCACACTTTTGTCAAAAGTCTGTTGTTTATATATGTGTAGGTCTATTTCTGGACTCTTTCCTGTTGCATGAATCTATTTATTTTTCTTTGTGTTCATACTGTAGTGTCTTGATTTCTGTAGACTTATAATAAGTGTTAAAATCAGGTAGTGTTAATGTCCTTTGCTCTTTGTTTACAAAATCGTTTTGGTTATATTAAGAACTTTGCATTTCCAGGTCAATTTTAGAAACAACCTTCAAGTTTTAGAAAAAACTCTGTTGGAATTTTGACTAGGATTGTATTTAAACGGTACAGCAGTTTTGGGAAGAATTGACATCTAAACAATGTTAAGTCTTCTGACCCATGAGCAGGATATATTTTTCCATTTATTTAGGTCTTTTTATTACCTCTCATCATTTTTTTTTTTTTTTTTAGTTTCCTGTATACAGGTTTTTATTTACACTTTTGGGGTCAGATTCACCCCCAATTATTTCATATTTTTGATGCTATTATACATTGTCTTTCAAATTTTTCATTTTCTAATTTTTTGTTGCTAGTATATTGAAATATGATTGGTCGTTGTATATTGATTTTGTCTTCTGCAACTTACTGAACCCTTTATTAGTTCTGGCAGCTTTTCTGGTAGATTCCATCCGATTTTCCATAGAGGACCATGTCATCTGTGAATAACAAGCATTTCCTCTTCTTTGCTGATCTGTATGTATTTTATTTCTCTTGCCTTATCATACTCTTTAGAATTGTTAATACAATATTGTCTAAAAATGATGATAGTGGACATCCTTGTCTTGTTACTGACTTAGGAGGAGAACACCTGATCTTTGACTTGTAAGTAGTTACAGGGTTTTTTGGTAGATGCGTTTTATAGGCTAAGAAAGTTTTCTTCTCTTTCCAGTTTGGTGATAGTTTTTATCATGACACAATGCTGAATTTTGTCAAATGCCTACTCTGTACCTATTTTCATAATATAAGCTTTTCTTTTCTAGTTTGTTAACATGGTCAGCTATATCGATTGATTTTCAAATATTAAAGCAACCTTAATATTTCACTTGTTTATGATATACTACCCCCTTGGCATTTATTTATTATTTTATTTTGATGTGCTAAAACATTGTTTGGACTTTAACTTCTGTGTTTTAAGGGATGTATGTCTGTAATTTCCTTATGATGCTTTTGTATGGTCTTGGTATTAGAGTAATGCTAGTTCTATAGAGTGAGTTGAAAATAACCTTTCTTTTTTCAGACTTCAGGAAAGGTTGTGTAGCATAGATCATATGCCGATATGCTACTTTTTTGTTTTTTAAGATTTTATTTATTTATTTGACAGAGAGATCACAAGGTGACAGAGAGGCAGGCAGAGAGAGAGAGGAGGAAGCAGGATCCCCACTGAGCAGAGAGCCCAATGTGGGGCTCAATCCCAGGACCCTGAGACCATGACCCGAGCTGAAGGCAGAGGCTTTAACCCACTGAGCCACCCAGGTGCCCCTGATATGCTACTTTTTGATGATGATGTCATTTACAATCTTGCAGGTTCACTGATACTACTGAGGACATTGTCTCTAACACAGAATAGCATCTTTCTTGTAAGGACCCACAGGGGAAATTTCTTCCGGGTCTTGATTTCAGGTTAAAGTATTTGCCCAAGGTATTTGTTTCTTATTCTTTCTCACATTCAGAAAGAATGCATCTGCTCACCCTTACACATGACAGTTTTCCTGGTGCCAGAAACAATAACTGAACCTCCAGATACTCATAAGCCACGTTTCTTCATCGGACCTTGGTGCTTCTCAAGGGGAGGGGTCACCTTTCTTTTTCAGACTTCAGTAAAGATTGTGTAGCATAGATCTATGTGTCTACATGGCACAGAGTAGAGACTCAGCAAATGTTTGCTGAATAAATGAATCCTAAATAGTGTTACAGATCCCTTGTTCTAAATCTAAGGAAGATATAGGCATAAGGAAGTAAAGAAAAAGTGTTTGAACCAAATCATATGATCTTTCAGTGGAAAGAGAGTGGAACAGAGGTAGGGGTATTTTATTTACTCATTAGGACAATCAGATTGGAAAAGAAAAGCAGTCAACATCCATTTGGAGGCTCTGAAAACAGTGGGGTCTTGCTTGGGTAATAAATCCACTGTGGACATGTTGAAGTGCAGGAAGCTTCCTTGGATGGCAGGAGATGGTCATGGGAATACACATTTAAGAAGGATGGAAATTAGCGTGGAGGGCCCAAGATGGTTGTCTCAGAAGCATTAGTTTTGTTGTTGTTGTTGTTGTTTTTAAGACTTTGATAGGGCTAAGGTCAAACTATGCATTTGCTTTACTCTTCAGTACTCTTTAAAAAATAATGGGTTTAAATGCTACTTTTGTCTTAGGCTGTATTAATAAACCAAATCTCCATTTCGAACTGAGTATTCGTAAGGAGTGGGGCTGTTGGGAATGCGGCACTGTCCTTTAAGTAGAGAAGAGGTTAATGGGTCAAAAACCTGGAACAAAACAAAACCCCTAAGTGATTCCAGGTTGATCTAAAATCATTGATTTGTGAGAAAGAGCACATTAGCTTGACAAGCAAGGCTCATTCTAAATGGCCTTGTCTCAATGCTGGTCCATTTCCTTGCTGGCTGTGTGGTGCCCTTCTCTTTGGAGCAGTGTGCAGACGGCCCCCGGATGTGCCCCTGCCTCACTGACTGTGAGTGGACAGACCGGACCACCAATACCAGAGCCGCTTTCTACGGGCCATGTGACCTGTGCCAAGCTACATGGACATTCTGAGCTTCAGTTTCCTCATGGGTAAAATACGTCTAAGATCAGCATTTGGCCCTCATAGATACCAGCAGGGCTTTAGCAAGATCATGACTTCCTCTCACTGTTGTCAGTTATGCATCTCTGGATCCATAAATGGAAGGTCCTGCCCTAGTTCCCTCTGGAAATGTGAGCAGATTTGTCTGTCCTCTGATGAGGTCCAGGAATGGATTTGGCTGGATGGTTATGGTAGTGTCAGTCAAAGTCTGCACGGCAATTATTCAGAGAGAGAAAATGAACATCTGGATCAAATATCAGAGTCTTTAGACTTTGGAAGTATTTGGTCATGCTTCCTAAGCTTCCTATGCTGTGTTTAACTGTGCCCAACCTCAGCATGACCCCCCCCCCCTGCCTGAGCCTGTGTATGGTATGGCCTCAGACAAGGCTCTGTGGGTATTGTATCCTGCATCTTGGGATTGCCAAACCAGAGAAAGACATGTCCTTTAGCCTGATTTAAGTGGAGGATACAATGTTTAAGAGAAAGGTTCTCAGGAATAGACCCTCATCAGTTAGAAACCACGCTTCGGTTTCTCCCCACATACAGTGGGGGTGATGATGAGCAAGCATTGATGAGGCTTCAAAGGGTAATTATGAAGCTGAAAGGAAATGTTACATCTAATCATGGAGCCCAGGGCTTGGTCACAAAATGTTTATTATCAACTGTTACCCCAGGGTAGAGCTGGAAGAGCGAAGAAAACCCTCAAGTGCTGGCAGTGAGAAGCCTCATTCTTGAGCCTACTAGCCCCGAGGGAAGTGACAGAGGTCTCCACAAACAGCTGACACAGTGGGTTCTTTCCATTCTCCTCCCCACAGGCTTGGGACTAGGACTGAGGAGTGAGGACAAGCACAGGGAGATTCTCCCTCAGGGATTAAGAGGATTGAGGAAGTTCAAAGTGAAGCCAATCCCGCCTTCCAAGAACAGGTATGGGGACCAGTCCTGTAAGACGGAGAAGGGGCATTCTGTGCTTCTGTGTTCCCATCTCAGTAAAACCTATTCCCAGGTTCTCTCTTCTAATGGTTGGTTTATAGTGAAAATAAATCACAGGGCCATCCTCTCGGGCCTGAGTCTCCAACTCAAGATATCATGACCCCACCTTTATGTGGACACAGTGAGAACCCGCTTTGAGGGTTGGACAAGTGGGTATCTAACATCTGGACAGGGAGTTGTGGAGCGCTCACAGTCTGTGTGCAGTTCCCTAGCTGTGTTTGCTTCTTTGGGTGACTCCTGGAGCCCCGTCTCAGCAGGAGACACACCAGTGGTCACACATGTGTCCACTCATGCATAGGTGCACGCACGCACACACATGTGCACACACACATACACACACAGCCTTCCATGCCAGGGAGGTAATGCAAATGAGTGAAGCTGGCCAAGTGTAAGACAAATTTTGGGAGAAGTTCTGTGATGATTTGGAAACCTTATGACTGGCTCAAAGTCATAAAAAGCATCTCATGGGAGAGAATCTTCTAATTTTAGGAACAGTTCAGCTGGGTGCTCTCTGTTTGTGGCTTGTCTACCCCTGTTTAGCAGTGGCACTGCTCGTCAGTGCCCACTGGTGGTGAGGGCTGGGAATGGGGGTGGGGCAGCAATGGCCCATGGGACCCCTGGACATCTTGATGAAGCTTCATCCAGAGTGGCTGGGAGGCGAAGAAAAGATGAACTCAGCCAGCTGGGCCATCGCCACTGGGCCTTTCCATTCTGGTGGAGTCTCCTGGGGTCTGGTACCCTTGGGCCTCTAGCAGTCCCAGATCTCATCTGCAGAGGAAAAGGGGATTCAGGGAAGAGGCTGCCACATTGGCAGCTCCCTGGTCTCTGCTGGTGACACTCTGAACAATCTTGAGCCACATGCTTTTTCTAGCTTCTGGAGAACCTACACTTCTCATAGAAGGACCAGGGCCACCTTAGGTCTCCTGGGGTTTCTGCAAAGTGACAGCCTCTGTCTCAAGCCTTATTTCTTATCTATAGCAGTGTTACTGTAAATGAGGCCCGGACTTCTCAACAGAGATTTCAATAACAAGAGGCTTAAGGGAATAAGGAATTTGCAAATCTTAAACCCTGGAAACAGGCCAGGAGTTTAGTGACGCTGGAAGAAACTTGAGATTTGCCCAAGAGCCCCGAAGCCCCTCTCTCTAGCTTCCCACTTGCTCCCAGCACTCTAGAAGGCTCCAACAAGATTACTGGAAAGCCTGGCCATTAAAAGACAACTCATGGCCTATTTTTAGCTTGGATCCTATATCAAAACCAAGCGGAAGACTCATCTTCAGCATTAACAGTGGCCCTCTGCACAGAGATAAGAGTTGTGGTTAAGAGTAACTCTGTGTGTGTGTGTGTGTGTGTGTGTGCAAGCGCGTGCACGGACACCAACCCTTCCACTGGCTGAGATATATCAGACTTTTAAGCTGTCTTTTGAAAGGCTATTGGGAAAATAGATATATCTTAAAACAGCTTCCTGAGAGGAGGCAGGCCTCAGTTCTGGGCAGACTATAGCAAGGGGAGCTATCACCAAAATACCTGAGAGCTGAAAAGGGTCCATTTTACCTACCTGGAAACCAAGGCCTAAGGAGAGCAGGGTGGGCTCAAGATCAACATGGTAGACCAGGACTTCCGGACATAGAAGCCCTATTGAGGTTTACCTTCCTCTCCCCAGGATGGGAAGTTGTGTACCTGGGCAGTCATTCCCCTGTATGTAGGTGACAAGGTGGTTCTGGCAGAGGCTGGAACAGGTTCCCCCATCAGCCCATTACGGAGGTAAGGAATGGGGCCATTTACTCAGGGCCCTCAGCAGAGCAATTCCAGACTCTGGGGAGCAGGGAGTTCCTTGGCCAGAGTCCTGGCCTTTTCAAAAGCTGGGGCCCCTGGGCTCCAGACTAGCTGTCCCTCTGATCTGCAGGGTGACCTTGGGCAAGGTCACTGCCTCTATTTAGGCTCAGGTGCTCCATCTTGCGATAGAAGGAATGTCATTAGACCTTCCCCAACAGCTGACTTCCTGTGCTGAAGACCTAGATGCTAGAAGAGCCCACCAGCCAGCCACCCCACTGAGCTCGGAACCAGGTCATGTGGGCTTCTCCCAAGAGATTTATGGGCTCAGTTTCATGGAGCTTTGCTCCTTCTATGCATCCTTGATCCTCCAAAACAGCTGGCCAGGAGGTCCAGATTGGAAAGTACCATCCTAGAGGCACTGGGTGGCTCTCCCAAGGTCACACATCAGCAAATGACAGGGTGGGGGCTGGAACCAGCACAGCTGGAGTCCTGAGCTGGGGGACATTTCTTAACTTGCCAAGACTCATACTGGATGTTGTCCAGTGGCAAGGAAGGACTTGGCGAGCGATGTGCATCTCTTCCTGATGCCCAAGGGACAGTGGAGCCTAGAGCTGAGAGCTCAGAATACTGCCTTCTCACAATCCACACACAGACCCTGACCATGTGGGGGATCTGGAGGGGCCAAAGGTTGGCATCTACACTGGGGAAGGGAGCAGGCAGAACTCAGGAGGGTGGCTGCTCTGGTTCTGCTCTGAGAGTCGAGCAGCCCTGTGATCAGGCAAAGTGAGGGAGAGGAGCCCAGCCTAGGGAGCCATTCTACCTCAGACCCATGGCGCATACTTGAGGTCAGACCACAGAAAGGGGGACTGGATTTCTATGGGACTTTATGTTAATGGCGGGAGGAGTGGGGCAAGGGAATCCTGGGATCTCCATGTCCACTGCTGGACCTCAGCCTGTCCCAAGTGCTGGGATTTCTCTTTCCTTGAAATGGAGCCATGGTTTGAGTAAAACATGACGAGCTCTGTTGACCGGCTTCATAACTATACAGCGAAGCATCCAACTCTCACATTTGCCTGGGCTTCTATACCTTCAGCTTCCGCTCTCACCTCCACCTTACAATAACCCTCAAGGAGGTAGGGGAGACCCTCTCTACTTATTTTGCAGATGAGGACACCAAGGACTCCCTAGGTCACATGGGTGGGGGCCAGCCAAGTGGAGATCCAGCACCAGGCTCCCAAACCCAGGCTCACCCCACTGCACCTGCTGCTGCCCTGCAGAGCAGTTTCTGGAGGCATTGGGAAGAAAAGTGAAGGCAGATGTGGCCAGATGTGTCCATTCGTCCCCAGCCTTCTGGCTCCCACCCCTTGAGCAGCCTTGTCTACTATGCCTAGAGCTCAGGGGACTGCAGCTGGGAGGCGGGGTCTTACCTGCAGCGGTGGTGATGCCCAGGAGCCGGCAGGTGTATTCCAGACCAGTCCAGAACTTTTGCAGCTTCATGGTGCCAGGGTTGAGGGCAGGGTCCCAGTAGGGCAGGCAGCAGAGACTCCGGCCTGAGATGCTCCTTGATGCCCGTGTGCAGGGGGAGGCTGTGGCTGTCGGCTCTGGGCCCCCGTGCCCTGGGGCCCTGCCTTCCAAACCAGTCTTGGCCACCACAGCCTGGTTGAGGTGTGAATAGGGCTCACCTTCCTGGCTCTGCTGCCTATGCCCTTGCCAGACGCTTAGCTTAATCATTACCTTGGAAGAATGCCTCTGCTGCTCCGTGCAGCTCCAGCCTGGCCCAGAGCTGCTGCGGTTCCAGCACGGCCAGCCAGCCGCTTGAGATCACGCCAATTAGGGCTGGGCTGGAGGCAGCCTGGAGCTGGCAATTAACCATTTCTGGGCGGGAGGAGAGAGCCAGGGAGACAGCCCAGGCCCTTCCTTCCTGGTCAGCTCTGAACAAGTCACACCTTGATCTCAGGCCCACTGGGTCTAGGAGAGCTGGTGTCTAGAGGGGACAGGTCCATGTCAGTATGTGTGCGGGAGAAAAACATGTGTTTTTAAATCACCAGCAGAAGCAGCTTTTTTTTTTTTTTTAAGATTTTATTCATTTATTTGACAGACAGAGATTACAAGTAGGCAGAGAGGCAGGCAGAGAGAGGAGGAAGCAGGCTCCCTGCTGAGCAGAGACCCCAATGTGGGGCTCGATCCCAGGACCCCAGGATCATGACCTGAGCCAAAGGCAGAGGCTTTAACCCACTGAGCCACCCAGGCGCCCCCAGAAGCAGCTTTTGAAATGAGTTCCAAGCTTCTCTTCTGCATATAGATAGAAAACTTTGCAGTCTGTGTTGAATTTGGACACGACCAGACATACCTAGAGCTCAGGCCGACACCACACACGTACCCTCCTTTATCCCTGACATGCATCCCTGATGCGCGATGTGGGAAATCACTGGGATACTTTGGGAGGAGACTTCCTATGTCAATAATTAACTGGTGACCTTGGGGAAACCCAGAGATATTTGTGAGCTATAGTAACTTTTGCAGAAAACAAATGGGAGGGTTTGGCTAGACTGGTGGCTCTCAAAGTATGTTCTGATTGCTGCTCTAAGAAGCCCAGCTTCAAAAAGTCGACAGTCGTGGGCTTTTGCTAATTCTCAATTTACTCATTGATGCGAGGAATTGCATGATTCAAGTTTTAGCTTTTCTCCCAGGCATTTTTTCTCAAGTCTTTTACTCCTGTGCTCAGATGGGATAGATAGCAAAACCACCAAATTGGTAAAAAAACTGAAACAAAAACAAAAACCCAAAACCCCAAAACCAAATTGTAATGATAATAAAAATTCAGGCATAGTCTGTTTTGCTTACTGCTTTGTGAGGACCCTATACTCTCATATAATGAATAGATATTTTTAACTATTAAAATTATTCTAAGTTTCCAATGAAGGAAATAATCAACCAAAACTAAA
The DNA here is from genome assembly GCF_964662115.1 of Mustela nivalis. Classification (NCBI taxonomy): domain Eukaryota; kingdom Metazoa; phylum Chordata; class Mammalia; order Carnivora; family Mustelidae; genus Mustela; species Mustela nivalis. The sequence continues at coordinate 148,827,179 of NC_139021.1, forward strand.
AGATAACCTACTGAATGAAAGAAGATATTTGCAAATGCCATCTCTGACAAAGGGTTAGGATCCAAAATCTATAAAGAGCTTATCAAACTCGACACCCCAAAAACAAATAATCCAATTAAAAAATGAGCAGAAGGCATGAATAGATATTTCTCCAAAGAAGACATCCAGATGGCCAACAGACACATGAAAATATGCTCAGCATCACTCATCATCAGGAAAATGCAAATCAAAACCGCAAGGAGATATCACCTTACACCTGTCAGAATGGCTAAAATTAAAAACACAAGAAACAACAGGTGTTGGTAAGCATGAACTTTTGGTGGGAATACAAAATGGTGCAGCCACTCTGGAAAATAGTATGGGTTTAAAAAAAAAAAAAATTAAAAGTAGAACTACCCTGTCTCCCAGAAAGCACACTACTGGTTATTTAGTCCCAAAACACAAAAACACAAATTCAAAAGGATACACATACCCCTATGTTTATAGAAGCATTATTTGCAGTAGTCAACCTATGGACGCAGTCGAAGTGTCTATCAACTGATGAATGGATAAAGAAGATGTAGTACATATACACAGTGGACTATTACTCAGCCATAAAAAAGAATGACATCTTGCCATTTGCAACGATATGGATAGAGCTAGAGAGTATCTTACTAAGTGAAATAAGTCAGAGAGAGACAAGTACCATGTGATCTTATTCATGTGTGGAATTTAAGAAACAAATGAGCAAAAGAAAAAAAAAGAGACACACAAACCAAAAAACAGACTTTTAACCATAGAGAACAAATTGATGGTTACCAAAGGGAGGTGGATGGGGAGGTGGGGTAAATAGAGGGTGGGAATTATAGACTTATTATGATAAAAAAAAAAGTTATTCTGATGTGATTGGTTAATTTGATCAAGATTTCAGGGCGCCTGGGTGGCTCAGTGGGTTAAGCCACTGCCTTCGGCTCAGGTCATGATCTCGGGGTCCTGGGATCGAGTCCCGCATCGGGCTCTCTGCTCAGCAGGGAGCCTGCTTCCCTCTCTCTCTCTCTCTGCCTGCCTCTCTATCTACTTGTGATTTCTCTCTGTCAAAAAAATAAATAAAAATCTAAAAAAAAAAAAAAAAGATTTCATAATATTCATATGCTTTTTTCATCTCCCCCCTTTGATTGAGTTTAAGAATCTCTGTGTTCATGGGATCTTTAAGTTTAAAACTGTATGGTTTGACTTATTTATTTCTTGGGTCAGCTGACTATGTTTAATAGCAGACTGTGATCATCAGCTCCAAATTTCCCAGTTTTCTGCAGGCCTTGGCACCCCTATCTCCGTGCACCACCTCTCCTGCCTGGGTTTCTGTGACAGACACTGAGCCGCACAGATGTTGCTGCTGGGGGCCGGGGTCTGTGGCCCTGTGGCTCCATGTCCTGGGGGGACCTGTTCTCTCTGAGCCCCTCGGGAGACTCTGAACAGCCCCGCAGCCTGCCTGGCTTCCTCCTTGCTCACAGCAGCTGGTTTTCTTGGCTCTCTGATACCTGCCCGCTTGGAAGACATAGAGTCCTTCCAGGCCTTGGTAGACAGGATCTGTTTAGCTCAGTCCCGATTATAGCCTCCCCTTCCTAGTGCCTTTGTTTTAGGAATGAGCATGAGGCCCAGTTCTGGTCCAACAGCCCGGAAGGGGCATGTGCGGATGCACTTCTGGGAAAGCATCCCTCACTTTTTTTAAAAAAAAAATTTTTATTTATATGTTTGACAGGCAGAGATCACAAGTAGGCAGAGAGGCAGGCAGAGAGAGAGAGGCGGGGGAAGCAGGCTCCCTGCTGAGCAGAGACCCCGACACATGGCTCAATCCCAGGACCCTGAGATCATGACCTGAGCTGAAGGCAAAGGCTTAACCCACTGAGCCACCCAGGCGCCCCAACATCCCTCACTTTTAACAAGCGGTCCAAGGAGGGGCCGGGCTCCTCCTGTTTGTGTGCACTTGGGTCGGGATGAGCAGCTCTGTCGTGATGGGAGGGTCAAAACAAAGGGCGCAATCAGCAGGTGAAGTCTGGCCCGGGGTACAGCAGCCACACGGGGCACTGGCTATCCTTTGGGAGCTGCTAAACTTACCTCTTCCTTATTGCTAAGCCAGTTAACTAGGTTTGGGTTAAAGCCCAAAGCATCTTGCCTGACATCATGGGTCATGCCTGAACAGAGTTCTTGCCAAGACCTCTCCTCAGGAGGCTCTTTCCTGCACACTGGGCTCAGGTTGGGGAGACTCAGAACCAGGGAGCTCCACCCCTCCTGAGGGTGCCCCAGTTTCATGGGGACTGCAGCTAAGATGGATGGAAGTGGGGTGTTGGGCCAGTGGGGTTCAGCCTGTGGCAAAAGCACAATGTGGAGGAACCCCAGGGTGTGTCGTCGCCAAGAAACTGCCTAGAGGACTCTGGCACAGTTTCTGGCCGCTCTTACTACCATGAGGCCATTTGTGGAGCCCCGTGGAGAAAGGAGAAATCTGGCTGGCAGATAAGGTTCTCAGACATCTCAGAATTTGGAGAAAAGATTTCCAGGAACCAAGGGCCAGAGGCCCTGAAATCAAAGCTGACTGATGGAAGGTGGTAGAACTCTCAGACATTGTAGTCACCAAAGGGCCCAGAGGGAAAAGAAAGGGGCATGCTCCTGAGAGATCCTGTCCCGGGAACCACTTCCTACAGGCTGGAGAAAGGGTGGAGAGAAGGACCCAGACTGTGGACGGCTGTGAGAGACCTGCTTGAAGAGTATGGAAAAGTACCCCGAGCAACAAGAAGGGAGTCTCAGATTCCAGCAGGTTAGGAAGCACAGCACTAGGGACCCCACTGCTCTCTTCAATGGTGTGACATGGGTATCACAAGGAGAAAGCAGACTTCCCACTCCTGGTGCACTGGGAGGAGTCTCAACTTGCCTTCATGGGTGGGAGTTATGGGGGAAAAGCTCAGAGCAGGGGAAGGTGTTCTATCCATCCTTTCCCCACTGATAGGCTGGGCCAATGCAGGAGGTCACAAACTCCCTGGAACCCCCAAGCTCAATGTCTTTGAGTGTGTGTTTGTGTGCACACACATGTGTGCATGGGTGGGGAACACTGTGGGTCATTCTCAAGCACTGATTGGATGATTTGGACTCGGGAGTCTGATTCCATATGGCTATGATTCCTAAAAGAATCCAGACAGGTGCTCTGAGAAGTTCCAGGGAAGCTCTGAGAATGCAAAAGAAGAAAGCCGGGCTCTCCTGCCTTGCCTGGTTCCTCTTCTGCACGTCTGTCCAAAGTCCCTGGGCCGAGAAGCAGTGTAGCAATGCAGAGGAGGGACACCAAGCTCAGCTCCGCGGTTAACAGCAGTGGGGCCTGCAGCATTATTTATCTTCTGTCAGTCTTCACTTCCTTATCTGTCCAGTGGGGTCTACAAGACATCTCACTGGGTTGGAAGTAGGGTGTCAAAAGTACCTGTCTAAAACAGATACCAGGAAATGGGGTCTCATGTTATAAGTGAACAAAGAAAGCTGTCTGCATTGTGGCCAAAGTTTTGTAGATTTTTTTACAACAGGATTCCACCCAGCAAACTGACAACACTCCAAATTCGGGGCATAGCCCTGACCTCATGGAAAACCAGGCTAGAGGAAGTAGTTGTTCCTTGGGACGACAGGGCTCACCCGGAGCTTTATTTACTATATTGTTTCATGTCACTGCACACTGACCGGAAGTTCCTCTGTGTTGTAACCATAGGAAGACAGTCCAACCCAATCCACGTACAATAATTCAAGCGGCTTGGTAATGAATGTCCTGCCTCCAGGGCCATGAATACTGGTGATAATGGCGGTGACAATGAGAATAGCTATTGTTGGCTCAACATTAACTGCATTCCAGGTGCTGTGCTGAGTGCTATGTATACATCCCCATTCTTCCTCTTATTCACATTTTACAGATGAGAAAGCAGTCATGTTGGATTAAGGGCATGCCCTCGAGATCACACAAAGCAGAAATGAGGCGACAGTGAACCCAGGGGTCTCAGCAGAGCTCCCTCTGCTGTGCCCTCTGATTTTTCCGGTGCTTTCATCATAAAGCTGCCCAGTGAGAGGAGCCCATCCCAGGGCTTCTGCCAGAAGCTGGGCGTTGATTCCCTCACTGCTCTCAGATCCGAGGAGGCGACTGTGGACCGAGTAGAGCTCCCCTCTGTCTTCACATGGTGGTTCATGGGAATGAATGGCCCCAGAGGCTGGGCTGCAGCTGCCTCTGGCCTTGTCTAGAACATCTGTGTGTTGCTATGTATGGATGCTTTGCAGATACGCCCTGCCGTATGCGATGGTCATAAATTGTGTGCCCTTAAGAACACCATTAAACTCCTAGATGCCCAGGATGGCTCTGGGAGCGTAAGAAGTCAGGAAGAGATGAAATGTGGGTGTATGTTAATTTTCGTCTGTTGGGGCATGAGGAAGCTTGCACAAAAGAGAAGGAAGCTCATGGGTATAACTCAAAGCCAGTGCGTGGTCCTGGAGACAGATCCCTGGGACCCATCTAAACCTTTGCCCTCTTCAGACTGTCATCTGCGTGTCTGCAGAAGAAAAGAGATATCCTCAGACCTGCAGGTCCCCAGCAGTGGGCCACATTGTATTTCCACTTGCTGAGTTACTGTTGGCCTCTTTCATACGCTGGTGAAATTGAACAACAGAGGGACTGTGGGTGCTTGAGTGAATGAAGAAGCCTTGTCCGAGGGGACCCTTTATTTACATTTTAGCTCTTTAGAATCAATGTAGCCAAAGCACAGGAAGTAGGCGAAGCCACATACCCAATAGTGTAAAGGGTATAGAGTGCACACATTTTCGGGTAAATTCCTCTTTGCTCTTGACTCTAAGTTTGGTGTCATCTGTGTTTGCTCCCTCACAGTGTGCGGTGTACTGACTGATCCGTGCAAGGCCCGTGTCATGGCACAAGGCTGATCCCAAGGAGGCAGAGCTGCCCAGGGCCCACCAGGTGTTGGTTTGTGCAGGGTAGGGAGAGACACCTGTTCTGGAATGGGCTGGGTGGGGTAGGGGGGAGGCTACTGAGCCCTGTGGGTCTGTCCTGCTGCAGCCCATGGAAGGGCTTTGTGACTGTCATTTTCACACCCTGGTTCTAGAAGAGGAGATGGTGCAGCAGTCTTCAGGCCAGGTTACCAGGGGGTGAACTCCGACTTGCCTCTAAAGGTCCATGTGAACCAAGACAGGTCACGCTTCTTGGGGACTGGTTTTCCTGGACTTATAAATGAAGCAGTTGGACCCTTCAGATCTTTCCAGGTTACTGAGACTGTGGTCTTTATTACCCTGATTCCATTTCAATTAAGCTGTCTCGAAAGGGTAGACTGACAGGGTGAGGGATTGCCGTGCCTGACCGGCCCGACACAGGGACCACCTGCTCTGTTGAGCGAGCCGCGTTGGACATGGTGGGGCGGCCCTACCAGTGCAGCCGCTCTCCAGGGACCACCTGTCGAGACACAGATTTACGGTGCGAGGCCAGAGGGGGTTTTAAACATTTCACGGGCTTGGCCCTCTTGATGACCATGGATTTTGGGAAATTGGTCTCTGACATCCGTCCCCCCAGGGGACACAGCGAGACTAAATACCTGTCCAGGTTTGTAGCATTTAGGAGGTGAAATCCCTAGAGGTCCCAGGAGTGAACTCCAACATGTGGAGGAAATAATATTTTAGTCAGAGGCGCCAAGTTAACTCAGACAAGGTCCCCTCTGTTGTTGCTGTGAGGAAGGAGTTTCCTCATCAATCAGAGCCCCAAGAGGGGGGCTCAGAAGAAAGAAAACAGGCTTCTTCTTGAGAGTCCTGGCTGTGCTCTCCTAGAAAACCACACCCACCATGAAATGTGAGGGCAGGGGTGAAATGAAGAGGGGAAGCTACAGAACCCCCTTCCATGGCAGTGCTTTTCATGAGTGTCTTTGAACGTTTTGGTTTTTTTGGTTTAAATTAATTCGCAAAAGATGTCTAAGGCTCTGTCAGGTGAATCCTGTCAGTGAATTTTGTTCAGAAGTCAAGCAAGGTCATTTAAACGTCTCTAGGAGCTAAAAGCCATGTTTTACTCATTTGATTCCTTTCATTCATCCACCAGCAGCCAATTGCTAGTCCACATACTAAGAAAAACAATTTTTTCTGATAGTTAAAAAATAAATAAAACAAAAAAACGCCCAGATTTAGTTTTGAAAACACAGGAGCTTCCAGATGAATGCGGGGGTTTTTGTTTGTTTGTTTTAATGGTTAAGCATTTGGCTCCTCCCCATGAAGACGGAATGTGAGAATTTAAAAACTGTTTACTCCAAGGACACAAGACAAGAGCAGACGGGGGAAATTCAAGTGAAGGGGGATGGAGGAGTGGCAACCGACTTTACAGAACATGGCAAGGTTGAAGCTGCCTTCCCCCCGTGGGTGTTTCCTGTGAGCAGTGAGGGGTTTCCTCCTGCAGATCCCTGAGAGGTTCAGCACCCAGGAACAGCGCAGACCAAGGACCCAGGGTCAGGCTGGGGGCTTAAAATGAGAGAGAGTTAAAAGTCTGGAAACTTTGAGGTCCATTCCCTACCCCTACACCACGTGGAGGCTCCCATCCCTTCTTTCTGCTCTGCTTGTCTCCTGTTCCTCCCCGCAGTGGAGGCCAGAGGTTTATTGTCCAGGTGAACTGACTGGAGGCATGTCAGGATCTGGGAGGTGAGGCAAGGCATTGAAGTCAGACTTGTGCTGAACTGTGGGCACTTCAGCACTTTCCCCAATTTGACTCTAGAACAGCAGCAGGCAGCCCTGGGCCCCAGGGAGGCAGCTGGAGAACTTTTCCTGTAGAGTGGGACTAGCCCCAGAGAAGACCTAAATATTAACTTGAAGGGGACCAAAAAGTCTCATGACCTTCTGATGAAACCCCCAAGTCCTCAAAGTCTTCCCATGGCATTTCCAATCAGTTTTTCAGTAACTTATGGTAGGTAGAAGGTAGTACTTGAAGAGAGGCGCCAACATAACAGAGAGAGTCCACGATGAACAGAAAGAGAGGACCCATGGACACACGGAGAACTTAAAAACAATAAACCCTATAATTGCTATCCTGAGAGACCTATGAGAAGGTATGACACCTACAAAACAAGGACAGAAAACACTGGGAAAAAAAAAAAAGGCAAAATAATCTCAAAACAAAAAGCAAACAGGATCCAAGCTATATATAAATATATATATATATATATATATATATATATATATATACACAATTAGAAGCTAAAATCCAGTACAACAATAAGACAAAGAAAGGGAAATAGAGGAGAAAGGCTAAGCTTATGTCTACAGGAGTTCTGGAAAGTATGACAGAGGGGGTAAAAATAGGGAAGTTGTAACACAAGAAAATTTCCGAGAACTGAAGAAAAAGAGCATTGACAATAATTATGTTTTAGGGGAGCGCCTGGGTAGCTCAGTGGGTTAAAGCCTCTGCCTTCGGCTCGGGTCATGATCCCAGGGTCATGGGATCAAGCCCCACATCGGGCTCTCTGCTCAGCAGGGAGCCTGCTTCCTCCTCTCTCTCTCTCTGCCTGCTTCTTTGCCTACTTGTGATCTCTCTCTGTCAAAAAAAAAATAAATAAAATCTTTAAAAAAAATAATTATGTTTTAGGAAGATGGAAGGAGAGGTAGTGATGGGGACGTCAGAAGCTAATACCTACAGCTGATCAATAAAAAATTGCAACATGAGTATATTATAAAAAATAGGGCAGTGAAAATCAGAAGAATTTACAATATTTATCTTTGGGAAGTAGAACTAGAGAGAGGAATTGGAGAAATAGGGGCTTTTTGTTATTGTTGTTCTTGTTGATTTGCTGCTTCTTATTATCTCTTGAAATATTAAGCTTGGTTCCTTTTTTATTACTTGGAAAAAAAAATACATTTTGAAAAAGGAAACAGGGATAAGAGTTAAGAAAGTACCCCCTCTGTAGATGTTAATATATTACAGTGTATTCTAGATATACTATTCTGCCTATGTGAAAAAAAAGATATTTTCTTAACACAACAGGATAACATGTGTGTTGTTAAATAGTTCATTTTTTAAACTTAAATCTATACTGGAATTATGCACCTGCCAACAAAAACATGTAGGATGCTTATATAAGGAAAGCCTATTACTTGGTACTGCAAAAGAGAATGAAGCTCTATACAGCTAGAAAGTATAAAAGCTGCATGGATTTAGTGCCAGGGGAGAGAAATAATAGGGAGGCTTCTGAGAAGGAATGGTTTAGAAACACTGTGAGTCACAAATGTAGAAGCCTTGGTGATGGAGAAGACACAGCAAGTCAGGACCATGGCAGCTCCAAGCCATCCGCAGCCAGTGAAGCCTATGCCTGGTCCTGGCTGGAAGGCTGGGCCCACATCCGTCACGGCTGGGGTCCAGGTAAAGGCTAAGGGGCAGGGAACCCCCAGCTTGGTTATAGGGAGCTCTGTCCCCTGCCAGGAAGGACGGGGAGCAGGGCAGACACCTTCCACATCTCTGTGATGATACTCACCACATGCAGCAAGTCTCCTACTGTGATATCTCCAGTGACGAGCTGAGCTGAGCTCAGTGAGGTCCCAGCCTGGGAGGTTTCCGGGGAGAAGCCATGTGAGGGCAGAGAGGATGCCTGCAGAATCTTCCACTTGGCATGAAGCCCTTCACTTTGATGGCTTCCTTCATCAACTCCTGTGTCTGCTCTCAGCTTTAAAAGCCAGTCTCCCCTTTCTTGTTTTCTTTTCCGGTCACACCTCACCCCTCTGCTCCTTCTGCCTATGGTGTCTGCCTGTATAATTCCCATATGTGTTGCCTTATCCAAAGACTACCTTGGAACGGGAAGCTCTGGGAGGGAGGGTGCCACACAGGGCGCTCATACAGGTCAGAGGCAAAGGCAGTACAAAGGGAGGGAGCCCCATAGCGCTCTGAGCTGCAGTGGGGCTCAGTCTGGTGTCTGGGCTCAAATCAAGGGGGGGCCTCTTTCTGCAGCCTCTGTGGGAGGACCTGTTTCCTTACTCATTTCCGCTTACTGGCAGAGTTCATTTCCTTGCAGCTGTAGGACTGAGGGCCCTGTCTCCTTGCTGGGTGTCAACCGAGGGCTGTTCACACTTTCTAGAGGACACTTCCATTTCTTAGTTTGTGATCACTTTTCTCCATCTTCAGAGCCATCAAATGGGGCCGCATCTCTTTCACCTTCAAAGGTGTTCCTTCATCTCATCTCTATCCCAGATGGGGAAGTGGCTCCACTGGGCCCTGGGCCAGGTGGATGACTGATAGTGTCCCTCTCTTAGGGAAAGCCCCTTCAAAGTCTAATTCCACCTGCAACCTTACTTCCCTTTTTCATGTAGCACACCCTTCCCGGGGCCCAGGGATTAGGACATGGATGTTGTCGGGAGCCATTATTCTGTCTGCTGTACTGTCTGTCTTCCCTCTGCAAACCCTGTTTTCCACAGAAGACTGGGGCAGGGAGCCTAAGCACAAGAAGCTGTGGTATTTTATTTAGGCTTGCAGAGAATCCTGTGAGAGGAACAGTTGCAACAGTGGGAAAGTAGAAAACAGCTACCTTTGGACCAGGGGTTTGCAGAAGGGGCTCTCTGGACCAGTGGCACTGGTCACCAGGGAATATGTTAGAAAGGTACATTCAGTGGGTTCCACTCAGACCTACCAAATCAGAAACGCTTGGGGTGGGGCCCAGCAATCCAGGGTTTAGAACCCTATTCCAGAATAGTCATCTTGCCCCACCCTCATTGTGATGGCTGAGCCGGCCCATGGGGTGACCTAAGATAGAGTCTTCCTCTCTGCCCTGTGCTTGGCTGGGGGGATGTCTTCTTAGGCTTCCAGTGCCCCCCATCCCTTCTGGGGCCTCCTCAGAGAAATGCCCCTCAAAGGTTACATGACCCAGAAAATCAACCAAGAAGAACTAAAAAGCCTCTGACAGGGTCTTCTGGGTAAAGAGCTGGGCTCCCGGCTCAGACAGAGATACCGGAAGTCAGGCCTGCCGGGAAGGAGAGAGCTCCCCGGCAGGACACAGGCCAGCCTGAGCTCTGGAGTGCTGCTAGAGGCATTCTCTGGGGGCGAACATTTGAGGAGTGAGTGAAACCAGAGATTCAGACCCCAGAGAATGGTGGTGTGGGTGCGTCCCTGTGGGGTCAAGCACTCAGGTGATGGGGCCTTTTGACCTTTCTAAGAATCCCAGACTCACTCTTTCCTTAAGGTCACCTCAGAGAGTGGGTCTTAACTTCAAGACTCATAGGAATCACTTGGGAGGTTTAAAAAGTGCTGAGGCCCAGGTTACACCTCCAACTAATTAAATCAGAATGTCTGTGGTGGAACCCAGGCTCTATACCTTTTTTAAAGCTCCCTAACTTTAACGTGCAGGTAATGTTGAGAACACGTCTCACCCAGCGGCCCTTGATCCTGACCACACATTGAAATCAACTTGGAAATGAACAAACAAAAAGCAGGACAGCCAGTGCCATAAACCTGTCTCTGGGGGGCCGGCTCGGGCACTGTTTGCGTTAGGATGCCCTGAGAGACTCCAGGAGGGAACAGCCAGAATGAAAGCCCTGGTTTAATGACAGCAGTGCTATCTCTTGCTGGTTGTGTGTGGTCTTGAGGTTCAGCTCAGTGTCCCCTGCCAACACCCATCCATGGGGTGGGATCCTCCCCTTTTAATTTCAAGGCATGCAATGCCTGGCCTGGCTTTGGCACATGGCAGGGCTCATTGGAGGTCCCTCTGTCCTCTATTAGACCAGCTCTTCTTTGTGTCCAGCAAGGAAACCTGGATCATAAGAAAGGCTTGGGCCCTGCCATGAGACCTGAGAGGTGTCCCACGGTCATTATTATCTATATAATCTGAGATTGGTTTTAGTCAAAGCTCTTTTTTTTTTTTTTTTAAAGTGAAGATCTAGTCCTTTTATTTTAATTGGGTTACAAAATGATTTTCCTTGTTTTCCCTTCTCTGCTTTTCTATTCTGACAGTTTTACAGAGAAACCCAACAAAAGAACAGAAAAGCTGGCTCCTCCTCAGGGATTGCAAGTATGACAGCACAGAAGCCACATGTGCCTTCCAGGTCCCTGTGTGGGGGAGGAGGTGAAGCGGCAGGGGCCAGATGCACAGTTCTCAGCGTGCCTTTCTTCCTGGGGTCTCCCGGTGCTTTCCTCTCTGGAGCTCTCAGTGCTCATGGTTCATTCTAGAGCCTCCCCAGTCAGTGGACCATTTGCTTTCAGCTACCGGCAACCAGGGTAGCTTGTAGGGTGCTGAGAAAAGCAAGGTTGATGGGCTATTTACTAGCTATGTGACACTGGGCAAGTGACTTGGTCTTTCTTTGCACCTCAGCTGTTTTTGGTGAGTACAGATATTGGTGCCTAACACTCAGGTAGAAGAACTGTCACATTTCTCTGAGGTAGATAACCCATGGCGGGTTATCTAGTGACTAAGCCCGTGGACAATGCATTCTGTCCGGTTGGAGGACCGCCATCTCAGACCGCCGTCTCCATAGGACTAAGTAACAGTGTTAGGGATTTAAATGGCCCAAACCCTCAGAAGAGGCCCCCTGGTTTTCATTCCATACTAATCCCCACTGAAATTCTCTTTGTTCAAACCCTCAGGTTCCTCAAAGGCAAGTGGTTGTGAACCACCTGGACCATGTCACGGGGGGTGGTGGCAGAGTCCAAGAATGGCCACAAACCCATGCTCCTTCCTGGACCCATGGTCTTTGCAATGTGCCTTTGCAGCTCCTTGTCTTCCTCCCAAGTCTGGGCTGGCCTACAGAATGGAATGCAGTGGAAATGTCGGTGGGCCAGCCCTGGATCTCAGGGTCCCACACACATCCATGTTTTCTCTTTCTTTTTTTTGGAGCTCATCCAGAATTGGAACACCCATCTGCTGCTGTGGCAAGGTGCCTAGGCCAGTGTTCTGGAGGACAGGGGCTGAGAGGAGCTGTTCTCGCTGAGGTCATCTCCAACCAGCTGGCCCCCAGCTGCTCCAGCAACAGGGGAGGAAATCGTGACACTGTGCCCAGCTCAAGTTGCCAGCCCCCAGAGCTGTAAGATAATCACTGGTTGTGTTTTAAGTTGTGGCGTGTTGGTGAGTCAAAACTGACCAAGTGGCCTTCCCCACTCTGGCCTGCAGAGTGAGATACTGCTGCTGCTGCTTGTTGGAAGAAATCTGACTCATGCCCAAACTCAGGAGATGTTTGCCACCCCCACCCCCCACATTCTCTTGGTGGGCTCACCAGTTCTCTTCCGGCATAGGCCCGAATGGCAGGTACAGCTCTTCATAGGTCCTGGTGGGCATGTTCCGTCTGAGGGCTGGCTGGGAGTGACAGGCTTGGGGCCAGCTGACCTTGCATAAACCCTGGCTGTGATGATCTCATGTGGATGATGAGGTGACAGGGTCTGACATCGTTCCAGCTCTGACACCCTGAGATTGTAAAACAAGGTGAAATCTTGCTGAGGAGGGTTTATGATCTCTAGCCAAGGACGCAGACATCTTTCCTCCAGTCTCTGCCGAGCCTTTGCTGAAGACCCTAGAAGTGCTCAAGTTTCAAGACCTGGCCGTTTGGAGCTCTTGGGAAAGCACCTTCTTGCTCGATGTTCTTTTTCAGACCATGGAGAGTCAGCATCTGAATAACATGGGATTTCTACTCATAGAATTGACTGCAGTTTGGCCCTTGTTTGAATTTTGAGATACAAATTACTCCTGTGTCTTCTGCTCCAGGACCCATGTTATTTATTGCTGGAGGTTAAGCTATGTGGAGGATCAGATACGGGCAGCCAGGTCAGGCCAGCTGGGGACGGTCTGCAGACCTTGCATCCTTTCCCCTATTTATCTACTCATTGGTTTCAGTCATTTTGGAACTGAGCAGTGGCCCATAAATATGAGTGTGAAGACTGTGTGAGTTCCCTTCAGTCGTGTCTTCCTCCCAGGCACTGGTTTGTGACGTGCACAAGGCTGGCAAGGGTTGGCAGGAAGAGAGAAGAAAATACTAGAACCTATTCCTAGACTCCCTAGGTCTGATAGGACACATCACCAAGCTTTCTAGATAGGCTGCTAGTCCCCGTCACCACTCTTGCTATGGAAAGAAACAGACACAGTTATAACTTTGTTGAGATTACTTTTTTAAAAAAAATATATTTTATTTATTTATTTGACAGACAGAGATCACAAGCAGGCAGAGCAGCAGGCAGAGGCAGACAGAGAAGTAGGCTCCCTGCTGAGCAAGGAGCCCAATGCGGAACTGGATCCCAGGACCCTGGGATCATGATCTGAGCTGAGGCATGCTTAACCGACTAAGCCACCCAGGCGTCCCTGTTGAGATTACCTTTGACAATGCCTTAAATTGTCCATATGGCGCAGAATACATAGACTGGTATACACAACCCTACACAGAAATGTTTTCTATCAATAAATGATGGGGAGAGCAGTGGAGGCATATAATGGGCATGCCTGCTGGGTACAATCTGACGATACTGCACTGTGATTACATAAAAGAGAGCAAGAGATCCCATCCGTTAGGATGGCTGTTACTAGAGAACCAGGAATAGCTGGTGTCGGTGAGGACGTGGGGCAATGAGAGCCCTCGTGCGTTGCTAGTGTGCATGGAAAATGGTACACGGCGGAGAACAGTTTGGTAGTCCCTCAAAAAGCTAAACGTGAAATTATCATATGATCCCGCAATTCCGCTTCGAAGTGAAGCTCAATCAAGGAAATGAGTTCAACATGAAAGGACACACACTGTGATTCCATTTATGTGAGGTGCCTGGAAAAGGCAAATTTATAGAGACAGAAAGTAAAATAGGGTGACAGGGGCTGGGGGTCAGGGGAATGGGGACTGGAGGTTTCATGGGGGCAGAGTTGGGAGGAAAAGACCTGGAGGCGGATGGGGGTGATGGGTGCGTAACATTGTGAATGTACTTAATGCCTCTTAAAAATGGTTAAAATAGTACATTTATGTATATTTTCCCACAGTACAAAAAAAAAAAAAAAAAAAAAAAGAAAAGAAAAAGAGGGAAAAACATCTGCGGTTGAATTTGGCTCATTCTCTGTGCCCTGCAGCAGATAGCAGCGGTTTTCACCTGGATTTCACCAGAGGGGGAAGTCAGTAGCCGTAACAGTCCCATTTTGTAGATGAATAAGACAAGGGCCCAGGGCTCAGGGAACTCCTTGAGTTTCTTCACAGCACATGCGTACGTGTTCTCATTTGTGTGCCTGCTTACTGCTCGTCCCCCCTCCACTGGGACACGCATTTCTCCGGGCAGGGGCAAAGTGGGGCCCCTCAGTGCTTGGCACATGGAAGACATTTATACTGAATGGAGGAGCCAGTGATGCTATTCGCCTGGGGGTGGTCCCGGAGCTGGCAGGGAGCACACAGGGAGCCTCGTTTTCTGGCTCTAGCTCTGTGTTTTCCATCATCTCAGGCTACCTGGGTGGGCGAGTGGAGACCCCATAAATGTGAAGACCTCTTATGCTCCAAACCAGGGTCAGTGGCTTCCGCAGAGCTGCTTTTGAGCAGGTGCACTCTCTTGATGGCTGTGGAGCTCGCCCCAGAGTCACCCCATTTTCTGGGCTGCAGTTCTTCCCAGCCTCCTGCCCTAGCCTACCTTAGCCACCCCAGCACACTCCCAGTGGGGTCAGCCTTCACCTCCTTCTGCAGAGTGCCCTCAGCACCTCTTCAGCAGCCTTGTCCCTGTTCGCTCTAGAGCTTTCTCCCCACCCAGAGCCCCCTGGGGCAGCCATCGCTACTTCACTTCTCAACCCGTCCTCAGCATGGAGAGCCCATCCTGTCAAGGCTGATGCAGATCGGGTTTCCCCTGCTGAATGGCAGGTGGGGCCCCTAACAGACCCAGGTCCTACCCCTGGGTTTTGGGCAGGTCAGGGTTGCAGCGATTACCTGGGAGTGACAGGTTTGGGGCGTGCATACTTCCCTTGAACCCCTAGCTGTGATGATCTCATGTGGATGACGAGGTGACAGGATCTGAGGGTTGCAAACATCCTTCCAGCTCTGACACCCTGAGATTGTAAAATGAACTGAAAACTTGCTGAGCAGTGGGGGGAGGATCTCTTGCCAAAGACTCAGACCTCTTTCCTCCAGTGTCTGCCTGGCCAACACCCTAACTTCATGATCATAGGGCACCATCCATTACTTCCGCTTCAAAACAGCTCCAAGGGACTCATCTTTTCTCAGTCCTGGTCCTCCCTTGAAGCATCCTCCTGAGACTTCTGACTTGGCTGATGACATCAGAATCTATAGATCACTCAGGCTTCGAATCTCCGAGCCAGGGCCGCCTGGCTGGCCCAGTTAAGTATCAAATTTTGGATTTTGACTCAAGTCATGATCTCAGGGTCCTGGGATTTAGCCCCAAGTCCAGCTCTGCCCTGGGTGTAAAGCCTGCTTAGGTTTCTCTCCCTCTCCCTCTGCCCCTCCTCACCCCAATTTAAAAAAAAAAAATAGCCAAAGTCCATTTGAACTCCGACCTTTTGACTTCAAAGCTAGGGTCTTGGACTATACACTTACCTCTTCTGAGTGAAGGGTTTGGAAGGGTATGAGATCTGTCCAACTTTAATTTAAAAAACAAACGAAAACCCAAAAAACCCAGAACCGACTTGAGCTCCTAGCTCTCCCTCAGTGCTTCCCAGTGCAGCATAAGCCCTGCGGTTTCCAGTTTCCTGCTCATCGCCCCCGAAGCTATTCCTGCTCCAGGGTCAGCCCGTCCATCCTGTGGTGTGGGCCACAAGCTGCTCACTGCTCTGTTCCTCGGGCACCTCCCCTTGCCACTCCAGATGCCACACCACAGCCCACGGGGTTGTTCACAGACACAGAATGAACCACGGCACTCCCCAGAGTAAAATCTCAACAACTACACCACACATTCGCGGCACTCATCTGGCTCAGGGACGATGAGGGCTGGCTGGTGAATGTTCAACCGTAGTCATCCAGGGAAAACTGGATTCAACTTCAGACATATGACTACTCCCACTGTGGCTGCCTTCAAGCTACCAACAGGACGCTCTCGCATGAGGAGCTGGGAAGGAACACCCAGAGGACACCGTCATCCAGTGTTTCCTGGATACAGTTCCAGGGGCTGCTAATGACTTCAAGGACAGAGATGAGAGTAAAATGCAATAAATTCATTAGGCTGTGATGAGTTTTGAGTATTTGTTGTATTTCATTATATATTTACTTGAATGTGATTTAATTTTAAATGGTGAATTTAACAGCTCTTTAAATACCTGGAAATGTGACCATGAGCTCTCACAAAACAACACGAGTCCATGCCAGCACAGAACTGTCTGCAACCAAGCTGGTCTCTATCTTGCTGGGGCTGTAATGTGGGGCTCTTGGCTTGGGAATTGAACCTCATCAGCCTGCTCGTGGATTCTTCCCTGGTTTCTGAGGACTGAGTTCTACCTGGTTGGTCCTGTCCTCCTCTAGGCATGTGCACACTTGGGAAATCAGTACTCTGACTTGGAGCCAGACAGACGGGAGTGCTAGAGGCATATTCCAGAGTCTGCAAACCTGAAGGACAGATGACCCCAAAATGCCAGGATGTAGAAAGTTACCTGTGGAATTGAGATACAGCATATACTCAATATTTAACCTTTAATCCATGCATTCTTTTCATTTATGGAAAACAAAGTGCAGATGGTGTTGGAAAGGCCCTGGAATCTGATAGAATGCCATTCGCCATCATTCTGTTGTTTTTCATTATGTGAAGTCCATGGGATTGTAGAGATTCATGGTTGGCATTGCATAGATCGCTGTAGCAGAGTTTTCCTTGTGTCAGTCAGCCTTCATCTCTGATAGCCATTTTAAAGACGGGGAGTTAAAATGGAAAGGAACCCTGTTCAAGGAGGGAACAGCAACAGTACTGTAGTTTTCCCTGAAGCCTATTCATAGCAATGATGCTGGTGCAATCTCACCTGTGAACTGGCCTGATCCTTGGACAAGGATACTGGGTTCTTTGACCATGCCTTGCATTTGCCATAAGGGACTCTGAGCTCCCAGGAGTCTTCACAGGCCATTTGCTGTTGGCTTGGACATTCTTCTGGTCCACTGTATCTTGTTTCTTCCTCTGCTCCCCTGAGTACCCCTTCCCTGACCATCCTGATAGACTTGGTCATTCATTTTCTCTGCTGCCAGAAAGGCTCATCTGGACCTCTGTGGTGACCCTTACCACACTGTAATACCACCATTGTCATCATCATGGCCACTCGTGTTTGTGAATACTTACAAGGTGCACAGCGTGGAGCTGGGCAGTCTTAGTCGCTTTTATGTCTGTGTCCCCCTGCCCTTGTTCTCTGAGCTCCTGGGAGGCAGGGAGCATGTTTAATATATCTTAGTCCTCTTAGTCTAGGGACTAACATAATATTGGGTTTATGGTAGATATCCTATAAATATTTGGTAAAGGAACTTACGTGAATTGATTTGTAGCCATGCCTTTTACAAAATCAACCTCATTTCTATTTAATATTCTAACAAAGTGGCTTTAGTCCTTTGTCTTTTGTGAGAAGGTGCTTCCCTTCTCTCAAGGTCTGTTCTCCCTTAATAAAGGTAGGTCCACAAGTCTACAAACTCAGCCAGTTTCTCTTTCCTTCCCTCTGGGGCTGAGACTAAAGAACTCCATTGCTAGGATCAGAAGCTATTACCTGCGAATGTCCACAGCGCAGTCACACTGACCCTGTTCCCGATGCTGTGATGCATGTCCCATCACTGGCTGTTCCTGTGCTTCCCTTAGGGTCTTCCTCATGGAGTTGAGGGATTCAGCTTGGATAATCAAAATACAGTGTATGTACCCCATGTAGGAGGATGTCATGGGAGTGTCATTACTAAGTACTCCTAATTGATGAGCTCAGACTTCAATTTTGGATTTATAACTGGTTTGCTTCTGTACAGCTCCATCACCTCAGTGGATGGTATGACCACTTACTTGTTAACTAAAATCATCCCTTTATCACTCCTCTTCTGACTCTATGTAATTCTATCTTATTTTTGAAATCTAGTTCTCTTGACACCAGCCATTTTCGGGATTTCCCAGCAATGGAGATGTTTCCACGGTGATGCTGGTAACTTCCACCTGACTTACCCAAGGGACTTATCTGGGAGGTCCACCTTGGGGCTATTGGGTCTAAAGCAGGAGTTATAAGTCCCCTTTTTGCCTCCTTGCACTTTAGTGCAAAAGAAAGCTGGAGAAAACGGAAGTGAGGTGGATGAAGAAGAAGGACCTCATTTTTTGCTCAAATAAATCACTTCACAAAATACATATGTAATTGTTCCCATCAGCATGGCAACATGCTGGGATTTCTTGCAGAAAGAGGTATTGCCCCATTTGTCTGCTCCCCTTAGAATACAATTTCTGAGTGAGTCGTTTCTTTTGCTGTCTCTATGGTGTGTGGCATGAGGAGGAAATCTATCCTGCTCCTACCAGAAAATCGTATGCTTATATGGTTACTATAGCCAACGCATATTGACAGACTGGGTACTTTGATGTCTAGGATTGGGTTTTCTGAGTCATCCATAGCCAGCCCTGATAGTTAGGGATTTAGTGCCATTCTGTATTTATAGCGTACCTAGGGTCTGTTATCCGCCACCTGGCATGAGGTATACAGAGATGGGTGACAAACCTCACTGTGTCCCAGGAGTTTCTGGTTTGAGGACATGGACTGGGAGAGGCAGGCAAGGATTGTGACTCAGGAAACACATTTCACAGACACTGCTTCTGGGAAATTCAAGGAAAGGCAAGGTAGACCAGTGTTCATGCAGACATTGGAACCTTTCCTTAGCAAGTCCCCAGCAATTAATGCAATTCTGGAATTCAGGGTTGGGATTATAGGATTAGACAGGATTTTTCCTGAATGGCCGAGGGCCTCCTCTTCCCATGTAGAAAGAGACCTTAATACAGTTCTTAGGCACATGATCTTCACTGAGAAGGCTTTAATTTTTTTTTTTTTTAACTGAGGTACAAGCCAATAGATAGTAAAATGGAAGATTTTAAGCTTTCAGTTTGGGGAATTCTGATGATCATGTACACCTGTGTAGCTACCACTCAAAAAATAAATTATAGCGCAATTTCAATCTCCAAGAGAGATCACTCATACCCCTTTCCAATCAACTGCCAACCACCATGTCCCTACCTTGATTCTTCTAGATTAATTTTCATTATTCTAGATCAATATACATGGGATCATAAAGTATGTACCTTCCTGTGTCTAGCTTTTTAAAATTTTAAAATTTATTCGTTTGGGTTTTTCTATCAGTGGTTCATTCCTTTTTATTCTATGACAATTCATTTATCCATTCACCTTCTGTTTCTAGGTTTTTTTCAGTTGTTATGAAAAAGGTGACCATGACCATTCAGTACAGCTTTCCTTGTAGACACAAGTTTTTATTTCTCTTGGTGAATACCTATGAGTGGAATTGCTGAATCATGGTGGAGTCATGCGTTTAACTTTATGGAAACTAACAAACACGTCTCCTTCGTGGGTGTGCCAACCTACACTCCCATGTGAAGGTGAGCTCTGGCTAGCTCTGATCGCAGCATCACTGGTACTTGTGAAATAGTATCTCATCGTGGAGAGTTTTAACTGGTTTACTGCACTGGTTTGGCTCCTTTCACACAATCCTCCTAGATGCACACAAACTACCATTTAGGTAGGTTTGATGATATCTTGCAATGTTTGCAGCCCAGGAAGTGGATCCTTGCCCAGTCAGCCAGGTGGTTCAAGGAAGCACCAGCTCATGCTGTGTGGTACAATAAAAAATAGACACTTGATCTTTGTCCCTGATTCCTGGCACAGAGCTCCTAAAATCCTTAGGATTTCCTGAATGGTAGGAGTGTCTTTTATTACTCCTGAGTCTCTGCTTTTGAATTTACCTGAGTTTAGCTAAAAGAGGTGAATCTTGGCAGCTCTCTAGAAAGCCTCAGGATGGGGGTTGGTTGTTGGAGAAACCAACCCTGGGGAGTGGGGGTAGTGGAGGATTAGAGGATTCAAATTTTTAGCCTCACTCCCTGACCTCGAGAGAGGAGAGAGGCTGGAGATTTACTTTACTCACCAATGGCCATGATTTAATCCATCATAAATTTAAAAAAATAAATACTTGGATAAAAAAAATACTTGAATTAGAAACTCTGGAACAATGAGGCTAACAGAGCTTCTGTGTTAGTAAATACAACAGCTGTAGGGAAGGGAGCACATCTGAAGAAGGCGTGGAAGCTCTGTCCACCCCATCTACACACTTTGCCCTATGAATCTCTCTTCCATTTGGCTGTTCCTTCGTACCTTTTATAATAAAACCATATCTGTAAGCAGAGTTGCTTTCCTGGGTTTTGTGAATCATTCTAGCCAATTATCAAGGCTGAAGGGGCGTTGTGGAAACCCTGAATTTACAGGTGACCGGGCAGAAGTGCAGGTTGCCTGGAGACTCTGACATCTGAAGCAAGGACAGTGGTGGGACTGATCCCTTAGATTGTGGGGTCTTCCCTAGATCTGGGTGCTTAGTGTCAGAACTGAACTGAATCGTCAGATCCTCAGCTGATGTTGGAGGAGAATCTGAGATGCAGTGTAGAAACATTGTTATGTTACTTGAGGAGAAACCCTACAGGTTGACCTGTAGCTATCCCTCTGAATGTTCCTCTGTTTTCAGTGGGCACATAATATTAAGGTGTCCTTGAAAGAGTGGGACCTGTCAGTGTTAGGACTGAAAACTGAAGAGAGAGCCCTGTGGAGCCCTGTGAGAAACGCCCATTCTCGCTTTACAACCTTTCTTGCGATAAAAGCAGACATTTCTGTGAATCTGCCAGGTGCTATTTATCTGATAAAGATAAAGAGAGAGTAGTCATGTCTTAGGAAAATGAAAGCTACAGTCTACTGAGCACTGACTGTCTCCGCCCTCTGTGCGTACTTTCCAAATGCCCTAAGGAGAGAAGGAAGCTAAGCCCGAGAAAGGTGAGGTGAGTTCTCTAAGGTCAAAGGTCAAGCACGTGAGTCTTTGCCTCATGGACAGTGTAGAAGATGCTGCCCTCCCTCCGCTTTGGACAGTCTCACTGACCGCTGGCTGAGCGATGAAGTGATTCGGGACCTTTCTAGCCTCAGTTTTCTCGGACGCGTTGGCTACTCTTTCTAATACTGGTCCCCGGTCACCCAAGGGACTGCTCTCTCTTGTCTGTGTGGGGGATGCTCAGGTGGGTCCTGAGTTATGTGCATCCATTTCCTCGGGCTCTCCTATCGCTCTGATAAGAGGATGCCACACATGGAACTGTGCTGCTCTAGGGTGACAGCAGTCAGTCACACTGTCCATTCACCCACAGCATCTGCGGCTTCATTCTGGTCTGCTCAATGGCTCCATTTTCCAGGGACAGAAAAACAGGTGCCTTCTGTTTCATGGCATGTTCGGTGTCTTCCACAGAGTCTCCTGGGCCACATGTGGGCCTGGGAACTGCATGGCCCCCAGACACGGAGAAGTCTTTCAGCCTCGGGCAGCCAGCCTCAGAAGGGAACGTCTCTGACTGTCAGTGAGACTTGGCTATATTGCCCAGGGTTCTTCCCATTCCCACTTCCAGAGACCAGAGCAAACCTGTCTTTTTTTTTTTTTTTTAATTTTATTTATTTGACAGAGAGAGAGAGAGAGAGAGATCACAAGTAGTCAGAGAGGCAGGCAGAGGGGGAGGAGGAAGCAGGCCCCCCGCCGAGCAGAGAGCCCAACGCGGGGCTGGATCCCAGGACCCTGGGATCATGACCGGAGCCAAAGGCAGAGGCTCAACCCACTGAGCCACCCAGGCGGCCCAGAGCAAACCTGTCTTTAAGCAGACTTTCCTCAACTTGGATTTAAATCTGAAAACCTACAGAGAAGAACAGTAGATCCATAAGGACTTGGAGGCCAGAGCAAGTATTTGATGAGCTTTTGCATTTAATTGAGAAGAGAAAGAAGTAGTCTGAGCTACGTTACACAGGTGGGCCAGACTCTGTAAAATGGAATAATCGCACTGTGTGTTAAGGGCCCTTAGCTTCCTCCTCTTCCTCCCTGTAGCCCCAGCCCTGATCTAAAGTTGTTGGTCCTCCTTGTCCATGACCAGCCTTGCCTGTGGGACCATCTCTATTCCCATAACCCATAGACCCTCCCACACTCATCATTCCCCCTGCTGGGAGGGTGTTTTCTCCCCATTCTATAGGTGGGGAGACTGATGCTCAAAAGCAGTAAATGGCTCACCTTTGAGGCCACAGGGTGGTGGGGATCCTGACTTGAGGCCAGATCTTCAGACTTCTCCTCCAGGGTTTCTGCCACCTCATGCTGGCTCCTTGCCAACCTCAGCATCCAAGTTCCCCACCAGGTACACTCTGAACTGGGATCCCAGGCAGGAATAGCTCCCCAACATCCTTGGCAAATAATCTGTTCTTGGGGTGATTTTCAGAACCATACACTCCATTGCTCCTGGGGTTTCTCCCCTGGGTGCTCTGTAGGCAGATCTGTCCTTCTGTGCCTGAAACAGATCATATGACACCCCCCTCCCTTACTGGCTACTTTTGTAAGAGCACCATCTTCCACCCAACACCCTGACCAAGAGCCTGGGGGTGAGCTCAGCCTCCACACCTGAGTCCAGTGTCCTTGCCTTCTTCAAAGCTTTTAATCCAGTCCCCTTCTCTGCACACACTGCTCCCGCCTCGGGTCGGGCATTAGTCATTCTCACGACTACAACTGGAATAGACTCAGACAAGATTCCCTCGTAGCTGTTGTCCTGGGTGTCTTGCCCTCTCTCGCTCAGGGAAGGAGAGTTCTTTGGCTGGAAGCAACAGAGACTTACACTAGTAACTTAAACAGAAGGGACTGCATTTACTCACAGGACTGAACGGAGAGCTGACAAGCCAGGCTTGGAGCAGGAAGACGTTGAGGGTCTCACTGGTGAGAATAAACCTGCCTCCTCTCACTTTACTTTTGTAAAGCAAATGTCCACTCTACTTGACGACTGTGTGATCGTGTCTAGGAGGTAAGGGAGAAGAACCTGCTGAGGGCATGACCTCCTGGGGCCCTGAGTGAAGAGTTTGGAAGTAAGGGGATGAGAAAATGGGCAGTATCTTCGGGAGTCCATCGAAATCAAAGTTTGGAAGGCCACACAAACAGTCATCAATAGAGAAGCCAGGCAAGGGGAGACGGGGAGGGTGAAAGGAAGAGGGACGGGGGCAGGGGGAGAAGAAATGAAGGAGGAAGAAAGGAAGATAAATGCACAACTAGGAGAGAAGGGAAGGCAGGTGGGGAGGGTGGAGACCATGTGAGATTTGACATGAGGCTGGAACCTAGGAAACCCTCCGTGTAGGCACGAAGAAGTTCTCTGAGGACATTTACCTCAGCCACGCTGGGCACAAGGGGAGTCAGGGGAACGAGCCCCACACCGGTCCTCAGTGTCCCCAAGTTGGCAGGGCCCCCGAGACAAGCCTGTAGATTGGGAGGCAACTGGCCAGGAGAGGATGCAAGTAGTTAAGCCTCTTCAGCGCTAAGTTGTTCATGGTCCTATGTAAGGTGGATGTTACTGTCCCCCTCACAGATGAGGATGTCAGACTCAGCAGGATGGAGCCTTTGTCCATGTCATAGCTAGAAAGTGGGGCCCTGGCATCTGAGCGCAGAGCTCTCTGCTCTCCTCCACACAGTGCACAGAGCCTCTTCGCATATGAATTCAGGACCTGGGACTCAGGGAGACTGGGGGAGGCCGAGGACTTGGGCTGGTGTGACAAGGGGACCTATGCACTGAACAGAGATGTTGCTGCATCAAGGTGACTTTCCCACCCAGCCCAGGGAGGCCCAGGCCTTCTCTGAGCTGACCTTTCAATGTCAAACCAGGCTGCTCCCTCCCAGGTTTCTAGTACATTCCCAGCTGTTGATTGCTCCAGGGCCTGCAGGAATGGGTCCTGTGACCTGGCTGTTTTCTCAGCCCTGCACGGTCACAAGGGGTTGTTTTGTTTTCGGCACTGCTGGTAAGTCAAACCTTGCTGTGCGACATCTAATTTTGGCCTTCAAGCACCCTGGTTTTATCTCATTTCCAGGCCAGCCTCCATTTGTCATACCTTCCAACATGCCATCTGGAAATCCCATAACTACTCTGAAAGACAAGAGACTTTGTTGCTTGGAATTCTCTGCTTGTCTCCTTAGTAGGAGTCCATGGACTGAATGCAAGTGAGCCATTAGGTCTGTGGAAAACGCCCAGTTCAGATGGATTTGTTTCCATTTAGATATTTTCTAGATCTTAGCCCATCCCTGCAAATAAACACTGGAAAAATTATCCAGTTACTTTGTTTGCCGTGGTCGGATGGAATACCGGTATCTCGGGCCTTAGTGCCGTTTTAGTGACTTCTCTGATTTGCCTATCTCTGTGGTTAATAAGATCATCGTTAGCTTTTCCTTCCTTTTGGGAGGATCCTCGGAAATGCCAACGTTCTCTATGCCTTTGAAGGTAAAAAGGAAAAAACTGGTGACCCAGAGCATCGTCACTCCCACCGCTGGACAGGGACTCTGCCTCCCATGGTCCCCTGCGCCCTGCTCTAATCGGACATGAGGTTCTTAGACGTCTCTGCTTAGGAAAAGTGACCTGTGTGTTCAACAGTCAACGCTGAGGAGGAAACGAAGTCTCTGCTTTGCCTAATAGATGGAATGAGAAAGTACTGAATACGTGAAAATGTTTTGGACATGATGGAACATACAGGAATGTCAGCCATTGTTATGATCATGGCACTCCTCTGTCAGGATCTGGGAACCATCAACTTTGCCCTAAAATGACTCTGGCCCTGACTCTTCATTGAAGTGTACACAATCAAAGACTGTCTGAGTCTGCTTGCCTGGCCATAAGGTCCGATCTTAGCACTGCGATGAATCCACAGAAATGCAGTTTTAATTCCGGAAGCATTGCCGAGTAGCATAAGACTTGAGTTTAGTCTTTTGGAGACTTGAGGGAACACACGACACAGAAGAAGTTCTCACAGCTATCTTTAGGAATAAGGCTTCATTGCAGTCTTTGTCACCAGTGCCTGCTTCCTCTCCCCTGTCGTGGGCCACAGCCACGCCTTCTGGTCTCCAAGCTCCGGCCAGCCCCCTTTTCAAGACCACTTTCCCCCTCTCACAGCTGTCCTCTTGGTCCCCTGGCTGACTGCCATGAAAGATTTAGGATCCTGCTTCTATTCATGCTTCTGCTGAAAGTCACAGAGAGGAAAAGTTAAGAATAATTTATGCCATATTCTCATCTTTGTGACATATGCTGTAAAACTCATTCAAGCTGGGTCTAAATCTTCCTTTGGACTCCACATCCTATAGGTCTTGAGAGGTTGAGAGGTTGCATCTTAATAACCCGGGGTTACGGGTAAGGAAGCGAAGGTGCAGGGGGTTGGTAGGACTCGCCTGACACACAGCGCCCTTAAAGGGTGGATCCTGGGCTTCAACCTGGGTTTTCTGGCTCCAAGTATGAGGCTATGGAGCATTAGTCAAAGCACTGGTGTGGTACAGTGGGAATCACAGCTTCTGGGGGGAATAAATTTCATTTTGTTTTGCTGCCCGCATTTCCAGCAGTGACACTGGCAGAGGGACGAGCAGGGTCAGGCTGAGACTAGGGATGGGGAACTGCCTTCAGGATGCTGCTGGGCTGACCCTCATCTCATTCGTGCTGCCCGAGCCCACCCCGAAGAGCACTGTGGCCTGGCCACCCTGATGAGGCCCCACTGACATGACAGGTTCCTTAGCACCCAAGCCGCTTTTCTAGATGGAATGCAAACCATTCCCTGTCTGGGGCCCTGCCAAGCCTTGGCAGGATCAAATGTGACATTCAGTTCCAGATTAATCCAAGTCGAAACAGTTTTCCCGCAGGTGTAGAAGGTGTAGAGATTATTTATTTATTTATTTATTTATTTATTTATTTATTATTTTCTGAAGCCCCAAAACAGCTTTAACATCATGATTTTGGTTTTCTGTACCTAAGATGCATAAGCAGGCTTAATATTTTTATAATGGGCATTCATAACCGTTCTACTAACAATGCCATCTTCTTATATTTCTTTAAGGTGTGCTCCTTTCTTTTCAGCTCCATCCCAGGAATTTGAGCTAGAATTCAGGGATTCATAGAATTTTACAATGTGAGAGCAGAGGATGTGTCCGGTCTGCTCTCTGAATTCTCTCTATGAAATTTCCTCCAAGCATCCTCCGCTTGGTCTCTCCCATTCACAGGCAACCTCCTACCTTACAGAGCAGTCCATTTCCCAACCGACAGCACCAACAGTCTGAGTGTCTGTATTGAACAGAATCAAGATGTGTAAGACCTTGGTGGAAGAGTAATTAGGTCTGGAGAGACCTGGAGCAACAGGAGCTCTGGCTTCGTTGAGCTTTCCAAACTGTGAGCCCCATGACCTCATGACCTTGCCCGGCCAGAAGTCTTGACTTTTGGTGCCCTTCCCCTGCACTTTGACCATATCGAGGCTGGCCAGCAGGCATGTATCTCTACTGTTTTGGAATAAATTAAATAAATTTAAGTTAATTTATTTATTAATTAACTGATTAGATGTATGTGAGTAGTCACCCAACTTTTTTTTAATATAATTGTATGAAGGGGTGGTCAGGGCTGGGTGGACATTTTTCTGGGGGTTAAGAAATTACTTCTTGTTGAAAATTTAAATGTTGGGAAATTTTCAAATAATCATTATTATACAGAGAATACAGATCAGAAAAATACATTTCTTTAATGATGGTTTATGATGCTTTAATGTCATCAGTTAGAGCAAAGTAGAAACATGATGCAACAGGATTTCTCAGTGTGGTCCCTGGGCCAGCATCATCAACATCAAGGGGACTTGCTATAAAGACAGCCTCACTCTACTGAATCAGAAGCTCAGAGGATGGGACTCCGTGACGTATGTTTTTACACATCCTCCAAGGGATTCCCATATATGCTGAAGCTTGAGATCCACGGTTGTACAGAATATTCTTCCTGGTCTATAACTCTGTGATGGCTAATTTTATGTGTCAACCTGGCTCGGCATTTGATTGGCCAAATATCTGTTTAGATGTTGTGAAGAAATTTTAAAATTTAAATCAGTAGACCTTGGGTAAAGAGATTACCCTTCATAATGTGGGTGGGCCTCATCCAATCAGTTGAAGGGTATAAGAGAAAAGATCACTCCACTGGGAAGGAAAAAATTCTACTTCTAAAAAGCCCTGGAACTCAAGACCCCCAACATCAACTCCTGCTGAAATGTCCAGTCTTCCAGCCAGTCCTTTCTCCCCCTCTCCTTAATCTATCCATCCGATTCGCTCTGTTTCTCCGGAGAATCTTGACTAATACAAACAGCATTAGAATCTATTCTCCGCAATTTTTCTCTCTTAGCCTGAAACCAGCTGCACAGTTTTTCTCAGTAGAGGACTGCAGACAGCTACTTCCATTAGGCAGGAGTTAGGATAGTCATGAAACTTAATAACTATCCATGAATTAGAATATTAACTAGGAGCTTAAATTTTGTAGGTATACATGATTTGGCAGAAACCATTTGGTTTGTGTCATTCCTTGGAAACTCTCCTTTTTTTTTTTTAAGATTTTATTTATTCATTTGACAGACAGAGATTACAAGTAGGCAGAGAGGTAGGCGGGTGGGTGTGGGGGGTGGGAAGCAGGATACCAGCTGAGCAGAGAGCCCAATGTGGGGCTTGATCCCAGGACCCTGAGATCATTACCCACGCCAAAGGCAGAGGCTTAACCCACTGAGCCACCCAGGTGCCCCAGGAAGCTTCTTTATTGAAAAAAATTCCAGCTTTCAGTGCGCAGTTTAAAACCAGATGGATCTGAATTTGAGTCCCCACTGTTACTCACTAGATGACCTCAGGCAAGTCATAGGAGAGCCATGTTTTCCTAATCAGTGAAACAAAATTACTAACATTTTTTGCTTCAATGGCTCTAATAAAGCTTCTGGCACATCCAGAACACCATTTTATGTCAGGCTTATAGTAGGCATTCAGGGAATGATAACTATTATTATTCAGCTAGTTACTTCTAGAAGTGGAGCTATACTAGAAATTTACCACTGTCAACTGGGAGTTCTAGGCAGCTGTTCTCTGGTTAATCCTGGGTTTATTGTAATGTAGCAGAGATAACACTTCCAAGTGTAATCAGTACATCAATGTGGTTATTTGGGCAATACACTACGCACTGAGTGGGAAGAGATAAATCTTAAAGAAGATGGAAGACACAGTAGCAGCCTTTGGTGGCATGAAACACCAAAGCCAAGGAGGAAGAGTGTGAAGGATCTACCTATATGTTATTGTAGAAAGAAACCAGGCATGCCATAGGTTCTTGAAATTGGTACTAAAACAACACAGACTTTCAAGGGAGGGCATAGTTGTAGGAGACATTATTTGCTGTAGACAATTCTAGAGATACAAATGAACATCATCAAAGAAAATGATGTTGTTTCCATCTGGGAAGAAGGCTGACCTATGCAAATAAGCATAGGTTGGTAAGTGAACTTAGCAAAGCCTGAAAAGGCTAAACCCTCTCATACCTTGAAACACTCACTATACATTATGTTTAATTGTGCTAATAATTTAAAAAACCCAAATGCAATGAATGAAGTTTTAGAAAAAGAATGGCCCAAATTAGTTCCGGAGAAAATGAGAAAAGTTATAGACACCAATAATTATTAAGGAAATTAAAGTGGCATTTAAAGACCTTCTACCTTTAAAACCTCAAGTCCAGATGGGTTACAGGTGAGTTTTATAAAACTTACAAGGAATAGTTAATTCCTGATTTTTATAAAGGACTCCATCAATAGGAAAAGAGAAAGTTTTCTGGCCTGTTTTATAAGTCTAATGTAATTTTTAATTCAAAATTCAGATAAGAACAATGCATGTAAAGAAAACAGTACTCTGATTTTACTACTTATTACTGTAGAAGGAAAAGTTCAAATCTTAGCTAAGTGAATGAAATAATATATTATTATTGGAGATTGCTATTCGATATTCAAGTGGTGGAGAGTTGTCTAAGTTTCAGGGAGGAGGTCTGAACTAGAGGAATAAATCTGAGACTTGGTGTATGGGTGATTTTGGAAGCTATGAAATTGGATGAACTCACAGAAGATTCTTTATAGAGGTCCTTTATCAGGTTGAGGAAGTTCCTTCTATTTCTAGTTTTCTGACAGTTTTTGTGTGGAATGAAGGTAGATTTTATGAAAATATTTCTACTGTGTCTACTGAAATGCCTATATGATATTTTTTCTTTTTTAATTGATAAAGGTGGTGAATTATACAGATTGATTTTCAAATCACCAATTGACCTTGCCTTCCTGGAATATCTTACTTGGTCATGATGTATTATTTTTTTATATCATTGGATTTAATGTGCTAAAATTTTGTTTGGCTATTTTTATTTTTTGTATCGGTTTTCTTAGGGATATAGGTCTACAGTTTTCTTATAAAGTCTGTCTGGTTTTGCTGTCAGGGCAATGCTAACCAATCTCTCAGGATGGGTTGAAAAGTATTTCCTCTTTTACAATTTTCTGGAAGAGTTATATAAGATTGGAATTATTTCTTTCTTAAATGTTAGCTAATGAAACCATATGGGCCTGGAATTTTCTTTGTGGGAATATTTTAAAGTATAAATTTACTTTAAAAATAGATATAAAGATTTTTCAGATCATTTGTTTACTTTTTAGTGAACACTGATAATGGCTTTCATGGAATTTGTACATTTTATTTTACTTGTTGACTATGCTGGTCTCAAGTTTTCTACAATACGCTCTTTTTTCTTTTTAACAGCTGTGGAATCTATAATTTCTTTTTAATTATTATTTTTTATTAACATATAATATATTATTAGCCCCAGGGATACAGGTCTGTGAATTGCCAGGTTTACACACTTCACAGTACTCACCATAACACATACCTTCCCCAATGTCCATAACCCCACCACCCTCTCTCCAGCAACTCTCAATTTGTTTTGTGAGATTAAGAGTCTCTAATGGTTTGTCTCCCTCCCGATCCCATCTTGTTTCATTTATTCTTTTCCTACCCTCCAAATCCCCCACTTTGCCTCTCAACTTCCTCATATCAGGGAGATCATATGATAGCTGTCTTTCTCCGACTGACTTAGTTCGCTAAGCATAATATCCTCTAGTTCCATCCACGTCATCGCAAATGGGAAGATTTCATTTCTTTTGATGGCTGCATATATATATATACCACATCTTCTTTATCCATTCATCTATTGATGAACATCTAGGTTCTTTCCATAGTTTGGCTATTGTGGACATTGCTGTTATAAACATTTGGGTGCATGTGCCCCTTCGGATCACTACATTTGTATCTTTAGGGTAAATACCCAGTAGTGTAATTGCTGAGTCAACTTTTTGAGGAACCTCCATGCTGTTTTCCAGAGTGGTTGCACCACCTTGCCTTCTCACCAACAGTGTAGGAGGGTTCCCCTTCTCCGCATCCTCGCCAGCATCTGTCATTTCCTGACTTGTTAATTTTAGCCATTCTGACTGGTGTGAGGTGGTATCTCATTGTGGTTTTGATTTGTATTTCCCTGATGCCGAGTGATATGGAGCACTTTTTCATGTGTCTGTTGGCCATAGCTGTAGAATCTATAATTATATCAAATCTACCACTCCTAACATTAGTAGTTTGAGTTCTTCTTTCCTATTTCGTGAGCAGTCTGACCAAGGGCTTATCAATTTAATTGATCTTATTTATTATTTATTTGTTTATTTATTTATATGTTTTTTAAAGTCTTTATTTATTTGACATAACAGGAGAAGGAATACAAGCAGGGGGAGAGGGAAAGGAAAAGGCAGGCTTCCGGCTAAGCAGGGAGCCTGGTGTGGGGCTCCATCCCAGGGCCCTGGGATCCTGACCTGAGCTGAAGGTAGACGCTTTATGACTGAGCCACCCAGGCACCTCTGATCTTTTTTTGTTTTGTTTTTTAACCCTCCAGCTTTTTAATTTCACTGATTTTTTTCTCTTGTTCTTCTACTTTGTATTTTTTGATTTATGCCCTAATCTTTTTTCTTTGTTTCTCCTGCTTACTCTGGGTGTTATTTATTCTCTTTTATTTTTTTAAGATGGAAGCTGATAATCATAGATTTGAGATTTTCCCTGCTTTCAAACCAAGTTAGTGCTGTAACGTCCTTCTAAGTATTGCTTGATCCCCGTCCTACCAGTTTTGATGAGTCATATTTTGGCACTCAATCCATTGCTTGGGTTTTCCTGTTATGATGGATAATTTCCCTGCCGCCTTGCATGTGTGGCCATTTTTTATTGATTGTTGGGCACTGTTACTTTTTATCCTTGTGTGCTGGCTATTTTTGTTTTCTTGCTTTTTTTTTTTTTTTTTTTTTAAGCTTCCTCATGGGATATGATTAAGTTTACTTAGAAACAGTTTGACTCTTTCAGGTCATGCCTTTAAATTTCTTAGGGCAGTTGTGGGGGGTGGGGTGTTGCGGGTTGGAGCTGTGTTTACTCTAGGGGTAATCATTTCCTACTCCTGAAGCAAGATTCCACCTAATGCCTCATGGTTTGCAAAGTTTTCATTCTGGCTTGTGGGAAGAGACCCTGTTCTGATCCTGTGTGAATACTGGGTACCCCTCCCTCCACTGTGGACAGGTGGTTCTTTCCTAGTCTTTGGTAGTTTCTCCATACACACTTGTTGATGGGTACTCTGCTACATACTTAAAGAGGACCCTTTCTCTGGAGTTCTCTGGAGTTTCGCGAGCTTGTGCGTCATCCTGACCCAGGGCCATGCTAATCTTCTCTGTATCACTCCAAGTTTAGTGCATGTGCTGCGGAAGCAAGCACCGGATTTCTCTGGAGTTCGCTCTTTGCTCAGCTCTGTCTTGCTCCAGGTCTTCAGGAATTGTCTCGGTATCTTTGGACGCTGGCTTTGTCTCCTCCATTCATGGAGTCTGCAAGCTGTGCCAGGATCCCCTCCCTCTACCCTGGAAATTCTCTGGTCAGTGAGCTGGGCAATCATGGGGATCATTTGTTTCCTCTCTCCTAGGGATCCCTGTACTTCGTGTCTGATGTGCCCTGTGCTGAAAACTGATCTTTGGGATATTTGGTCAGTCCTGCCCAACCCCCATCCCCACCTCCAGGGGTTCTTGTGGGAGCGGGGGAGGAGGAGGGTAAGTCTGGTCCTTTGTTACTCCATCTTGGCCATTTAAACCTCCTAAACATCTCACAGGAGGTAGGGACTAGTATTACCCCTCACTTTACAAATAAGAACTTCTGCAGGGCTGTTTTCAATAACTTCCCAAGGTCACCTGCTCAAAAGTGGCAGTATCTGTTAAAGAGCCCAGCATTGGAGCCTGCTCTGGGTGCCAGCGCTCCCACGGCAGGGAGACAGTACCACCAGTGCCTGCTAGAGGGCGGCAGAGGTCCAGGATTGTTCTGGTGAATCTGGCGGCTTTTATTCCCCGCTGTGGCTTCTTTCACTTGATCCTTGTTCTTGGCTCCTGTCCTGTTGCTGCTTTCGTGTCCACTCCTAGTGATTTCTCAGCTCTAAGCTTTGCTCCTTCAGCTTTGCTTCTTGGATGGTGGGTTGAGATGCAGCCTCAGAAACACCCTCCCTGGGAACAGGGAGTATCGGGGTGGGAGGGAGGGCAAGTTAGGAGCCCTGGGCAAGGGGGCCAACCACAGACAGCAGCTGGTGTGGAAAAGTTGATTTCTCCCTGCCCTCCAGTGTCATTTATACAAAATCGTGTAGGGTTTTAAAGCATGTTTGCAGGTTTTCACAAGCTAAAAGCTGGTCATAGCTTCAACGGGGCTTGGCCGTCCAGTGGAACCCCACCTACCCCCCACTCCCCACCCATGTGGGACTGTGGGACTGTTCCTCCACTTATTAAAAAAAAAAAAGTTGCTTTCCATGACCTTGATGAAATATATAAAGATATTTAAATGCTGTCAGCTCAGTCTTTAAGTGTGCTGTTCAAGAAACTGATATCAATTGGTTACTCTTGGTGAAAGTCCTGGAACTAAAATAAGCCATCCTCTGAGTCTTGACATCTGGAGTGGTCTCCTTCCTGGCATGCTTTTTCTCCCGGCACAAATACAATCCTAGGGCCAAAGGAGGCAGGAGTTACCAGAAACCTTAACAGAATGCAGCTGCACGGAGACCACGAAACCCCTCTGTATGTTCACACCTCCTGGATGTGGGCTCCCAGCGGGCTCACCTTTTTACCCCACAGAGCCTACCCAGCTCAGAGTTCGTGCCAATATGCATTCTTGAGCCGACTTTAGGGATTTGAGCTGCATATATTCTTTCCCTATATCAGGCATCATGATCTCAAAGCCTTTTCGACATTTTTCATCTATTTATCCATGAATACTTAATATACGTATAGGCCCTGGGCTGGTATGTGTTGAGCAAAACAGCCACAATTGCTTATTTGTACAGCTTGCCATCAACAGGATGTTCAGTGCACAGGGAGCCGCGAAGATGAAGCCAGGAGAACTAACTGGGTCCTTGAGTCAAGAAAGACTTCCTGGAGAAACAAGCTCCCAGCTGGCCTGTAGGTGGAAAGCGCTGGGCATTAGGGAGAAATGGGTGGGGTATGAGCAAGACCTCTCCTGCCGAGGGTTACGGGGGGGGAGGAGAGAGGATGGTCTCTCCAGCTGGCAGTGTCTTGGACCCTGGGAGCTGTACCTGAAGGGGTTTGTCTAGGGATTTGCAGAGAAGCAGAAACATGCCAGGTCACCTGAGTAGAGAGAGATTTAACCTGGGGAACCAGCGGCTTTCTCCACCGTGGGAGAGTCTGGGGAGTGGGGGGTCAGGAAGACTCCCTTGGGACTTCCAGAGCAGAAATCAAAGGGAAGTCGTCACCAGTGCCTCCAGGGCCTGTGGTACCAAAGCAAGTGTGGCCAGGAGGCTGCCTGGAGACCTGAGAGCTGCCTGTCCACAAATATCTCCCTGTGACAGCCAGCGGCCAGAGACCGTGGGACAGAGAATCACAATTACTCTCCTGCTGAACTCCACATCCCAGTGTACGTGCTCACAGACTGACCTAACCTCGACCCAGGAAGGGCAGTGATTCTGGGGCTCTGGGCATACCCTCGAGAAGCAGAGAACAGTGCAGCAGGGACAAGGAGAGCTGATGACTGCAGACAATGCAGAAAAATCAGTTTTGGAGAAGGAACTGGGTGTGTGTCTTGCCTCTCTCACTTACTGGCCATGTGCCTATATGGCCAGGCCTCAGTTTCTTTTTCTGTAAAGCAGAACGGCAGTACTGCGTATCATAAAACATTAGCCACCGCCATAGAAGTCAAGTTCTTAGCACTGTTCTGGGTGTGAAGGTATCAATAATTTCAAATCATTGGCAGTATAACCATTATTATTGTTAGTGATGTTTTTGTTATCATGTGCTGAAAGCCATTAAAAGATTTAGAAAGCAGAACAGAAAGATGCTCATCTTTAAGAAAAGTTGCAGTGGCTTCGGGGGGTCCGTGGGAACGACAACCACACGTGTACTCGCCAGGGTGAGGATCCTAGGGCACCCGCTGGGCCATTCAGCTTCCACATCTTTGTCAAGTCCCTGTGAATCTCAACACATTCAAAAGGGCCACATGAGTGACGCACATAGGGTGGTCGGATCATTTCCCCACTTTTGTCCCAATGAGAATTTGACATACTCCAGGGGTCACTGTTGTTTTGCTTTGTTTTAAAGATTTATTTATTTATTTGACAGAGAGATACACAGGGAGAGAAGGAACACAAGCTGGGGGAGAGGGAGAGGCAGGCTTCCCGCTGTGCAGGAAGCCTGATGCAGGGCTTGATCGCAGGACCCTGGGATCCCCACCTGAGCCAAAGACAGACACCCGAAGGGGGCACTGTTTTTAAAACTGTGTCCAGTATTGTTCAAACGGCATAGCTTGCTTAGTCTGAACCATTTCAGTGGTTGCTCTGGATTTTTTCTCCATCTGAAGGGGCCATGGGAACCTCTGAACAGGGTTTGTACTCTTAGTCTGGGGGACTGTAGCAATGTGATTCTGGAAGGCTCTGTATTGTACCAACAGCTCCCAAACAAGGATGGGAATGAGAGAGACCCCTGAACTGGGCTGATGTGGAGTCTATGCTGAGTCACATGAGCTGGAGTCCAAGGACAAGTTTCACAGGTCCAACAGGGAACTTTCGCTCAGAAAAATGAAAAAGGAACCAGCACCCAAGGGCCCAACTACACAGAAACTTAAAGGCCCAGACCAGTAAAGGCTCCAGACTCAATATGTTGTGTGGTTGCTGGTGGGAACAAAGCTCCAAACCTCCTGAGGGTTTGCAGATCCTGGGGGTCTGAGCCTGTAGGAGGAGGGTCTGGAGTTCCTACCTTACTATGCCAAAGGTGCTGTTTCAAACACTGTTCTGTTCCAACTATTTAATCTCCACACCAAATCTAGGAACAGATGCTATCCTATCTCCAGCGACAGATGAAGAAACTGAGATTCAGAGAGGGTAAGGCACTTGCCTCAGGTCACACAGCCAGTGAATCGGACGGCTAGCACCTCAGTAGCCTGGCTCTAGACAGTGTGTCTGGCATCCCGTCTCTCCACAGATGTGTCTGTGCACCTTCCCGTTGCAGGCTCTAAAGCCCATCCTGCGGGCAGCTGGGAGACTGCTTAGTGGTCTTCAATCTGGTCTGCAGAAGTTGTGGGTATGTAAACCATTCATTAATCATAAAAGACAGTCAGCCCAGAGGGGTTGGGGGACACTGCACTATAAGAAAGACTGTGACTAAGGCAGGACCAGAAATAGCTCAGTCAAGCTCCTGAAGTAGTGTGTGCGTACGTGCACATGTGTGTGCGCCCATGTGTGTATGCACACATGTATGTGTGAGCTCAGAAAAAGCAGGCTCCAATTATGTCCAACCCTAGAAGCTAGAAATGCAAACATACTGAATCCCTTCTGACAAAACTAGTTCTTTCTGTTTATTCACACACTCTTTATCATTTTAATAGAGACAATGTTGTCTCTGAGGGAGTAAGTTTATAAAGTAAGCCTCTGTGATTTTACTAGCATTAAGTCACCAGGAGACTACTGTTCGCATCTACATCCTCAGACACACATGTGCTCTCTCTTGTCCTCATGACAACAGACAAATAAAATCATGGCATCTCAAGCCTGCAAAGGACCTGAACAACCTTTCCTCTCAAGGGGCTCAGATGAGCCTCCCTGGGTTGTCCACTCCTCAGGCTTGGCTCCTGGCTCCAAGCCTTTCTTTTGCTCATCAGGAAGCCTGCTTCTTCTCGGGGCAACTGAGGGTTTAACAAAAGAGCATGCATGCATGGGTTACATCAGTCCGGCGTCGCATGTCCCTGGCAGACCACAAGTGTCAGCTAGCGTTACCATCCTCACTTCTGCATCCCAGAGCCCGACGGTGTGCCTGTTACTCTCCTAGGACAGCTGTTAGCACAACTTGGCTACTGAAAATCAGAAGTATAGACTTTTCTCACTATTGTCTAATTTGTGAGTTTCAAGACCTAGTTTAGGGGTTCAAAACCTGAAGACTGAATATTTTATTCCCTTATGTTCCCGCTATATTGTTCTTAATTCTCCTTCCAGCAGGACAGACTGGCAGCATGGGTGAGAAATAAATAACAAAAATAATATTTCTATCTGTCACCTTGCTCCTCCTTTTAGAGTGAAGATGCCTATATTTGTTAGCTGGGCTGGTCTACACCTTGAAGGAAGTTGGTTTGCAGCTGTTCCCCAGATGCCCACGGAGGCCCAGATAGCAGGTTCAGAGTTCCGGGGATCATGTCTTCTGTCTTAATCTCTCTGGCTACTCTTCAGCCTTTGGTGTGAACTCCGTGCAACCACCGCTAACCCACAGCTTATCTAACTCTCCCTATTGTTTCCAGGGAGGTTTATAAAACCAACACAGACCAATGATGGCTTTTTTAAAACCTCATGAAGAATTCCCACAATCTACCCATCACCTCTACTGCGGAGATCCTAAGTCCCCAGAGGGCAATGTCATATGGTGGGTTAACACCCACCTGGGAGGCTGCCGGCCTGACTCAGCATCTCACCCTTTCACCCCCGAATCTGCAACCACAAACATTGCAGGCACTCTTTGAGATTTGTTGTCTTTATTTGCAGAAGAGCAATAGTCTCATCTTGCTCTGCTAGATTCGTGGGATAATTTTAAGGACTTAACCATGGTAGGTGGTCAATTCTTTGTGAACTGAACAATGCTGGACCACTTGTCCTTTTATTCATCATCTCCTGGCCCCTGCTGAATGACTGGGAGCACTGGGAGCACCCCTCCCTCACCTTGGCACCTGCCTCTGTGCTCGCTCTCCTGACCACAGAGGCTGGCTCAGGACTAAGGCTGAGTTCAGCATGAGGCCCAATTAGTTGAACAATTTGTAGTCCCGCTCAGCAAGGAAACCCTCGGGGGAGCGTGGAGTGTGACTCACATTCCAACTTCCTGATAAAGGAGAATGTTTTGAGAGCCATTGTAGTGTTGTAGCCTGGGGTCACACAGCCCAGACACTCGGCTTCTCTCCCTTCCCCAGAATTCCTCAAGACCTCTCTTGTTATCCCCCTCCCCCTGCAGTGCACCCATGGGCTTAGTCAGAGTGAGGGATCAAGAGTCCGCCAGAATAAAGGCTCTTCTGTGTCCCTGCAGCCCAGCGTCATGCTCCCTCTTCCCACGTGGTCCTGGCCGGACCCAGGGTCTTTATCACAGACATGGGAAGCAGCAGAATAAAAAGGCCCTGGGTGAAGCATCGAGTCCAAGGGCTCTGTTTGAAAAAGGGCTACCTGCCCCCTGCAGAGTTGGAAGACACTTGGGAGGGATCTAATCCAGCTTCGAGGAACTTCAGGCATCAGACTAAAGACCTGCTTTGGGCAAAGGGCGTTTGCCTCTTCACCTTCCAGAGAGACAACTTCCTCCTTAAATCATGTGCTAATTCGTTTGTTCGCCCGTTCATTCATTCATTCATTTGTTCCCTTCTTACTAGTGCTTGAACCCAGGATGAAATCACAAACTAGAAATAGCCTAAAGAGCAAACCAGACATGGCCCCTGACCTCAGGGAGCTTTACTGTCTGATGGGAGAAAAGGGAAATAAAGAAGGTACTGGAAGCTGGGAGGCTGTGCTAGATCATGTCAGGCCTTCTGGGCCACAGGAAGGAGTTGGGTCTCTAGGTCAAAAGCATTGGGGAAATTTTGAAGGGATTTTAGGGTGTGAGTGATACAATCAGGTCCCCCCCCCCCCCCAGTGGATGAATTAGAGCATCAGAACGGGAGGCCTGGAGGACGTTGCAGAGATCCCGGTAGGGAGGAGGGCAGCTGGGAATAAGGTGGTGGTGGAGAGGAAAGGAGGGGACAGATTTGAGAGAGGGATGTTAGGAGGTTACAAACACAAATCTGCCTCTGCTGGAGGATCTGTTCACCTGTTGGTAATCAAGAAGGAACAAATGCTGGTCCTCAGGCCAAGGAGAGACCCACAGGCCTGAGGGCAAGGGGGCTGGTGTGAGGCATACAGCAGATCGGGGGGCCGAGGCCAATGCCCACTCGTGGGAACCACACCAGGGCTGGTGACGATGCCCATCCATGGACCAGGCACCTCCTCAGGGCCACAGGACGACGGCTCCGGGGATGGGGGAGGAGAGGAGCCTGATCTCTGGCCTCCAGGGTCCTGAAAACCTGGGGCCCTGAGTCTGAGGGCATCTGGGCTGGTGGGGAGCAGTAGAGGAGGGGACAGAGGGTAGGGGTCTGCATTCAGTCTTTTTTCCACTGTTACTGTGCCCACAACACACGCTTCAGCCAAGAGCTTGAGAAGGGGCAGGGTGGGGGATCTGAGAACAAGGGCCACTTGATGTTCTGGGGGCAGGACAGATAATGAGATGCAGGCATGAGCCCAGGGGGGCTGTTTGAGGTCTGGCCTGTCCCCCTTGTGGCACTGAGGGCAGACTTAAAGGTCAGGAGGCCCCTTCCCTCAAAGCCCAGTTCCTTCCTTGTGGCTCCGAGGACATTAGACCCTCGCTATGGGGGCTTTCCTGGAAGCCCTGTCCCTCCGTGCTCTTCTTCCTTGCCCCTGTCTGCTACTGCCCACACTGGCTTCAATGTCCCCATTGTGGCCTTGGCTGCAGCCATGGAGCCTCTGACTTGTTCCCACTCCCTCTTCGTCCCTTCTTATAGGCCCCTGGGGGAAGCCAGCCCATGAGTGGAGAGCCAGGGAGCTTCTCCCTGGGCTCTGATGGTGTGGTTTCTGGCCTTGCTTCTCCATTCTGGGCTGGAGGCTACCTGCAGCCTCTTCCCTCTCTGGCCTTTCCAGCAGGTGGACATGCTCAGCTACCAGGATCCACCTTCTCCTTTCCACAGAGGCTTCATGCCTGTACAGATCCTTTTTGTAGGATCCACATTGGAAGGAAGATGATCGATCCTGAAGAAGAGTGCTGTGCTTTTGGTTAAATATTTTGGAATCAAAGAGAGAGAGTGAGAGAAAGAGAACTTTAAAAGGAAACCACTTTTATTCTTCTATTCTCCAGGTGGACTCCACAAATCCTGACAAAATATAACTTTGGAGTCATATGATTTGATGGATAAGCCATTCACTTTGGTATGGGACTGAAATGTCCTCTCTTTTCTGGCCTTGATTTCCTTCTCTGTTAACAGGGTCTCAGACCTCTAATGTTTCCATGAGTTGTGGGATTGCAGGAGCCTGGGGATCAGATGTCTGAACAAATGACCCAGGGCCACACAGGAGATACTCAGTTCAGACCTCTCTACCCCACACTCCCTACCTTTCATTAT
Organism: Mustela nivalis; assembly: GCF_964662115.1. Taxonomy (NCBI): domain Eukaryota; kingdom Metazoa; phylum Chordata; class Mammalia; order Carnivora; family Mustelidae; genus Mustela; species Mustela nivalis. Next base: position 148,866,923 of record NC_139021.1, read on the forward strand.
AGTGCCATGACGTTTAAGATCATGTGATAAGGGATAAAGAGGATTAAAAACAACAACTACAAACAACCATGAAGACTCATGAAGAACTGGGCATTTGAGCTGAATGCGGGAGGTTACCTCCTCCAGTCATGGCAGCCATGTAAAGCTAACGAGCTGACCATCCAGATAGGCTAACCCAGTGCAAAGCTCAACATGCTGGAAAGAAGCTTTGCTCTTGGCCCCCTGCTCTAAGCTGCCAGCAAACTTCTGGAGCCAGTGCACCTGTAGAGGAGGGCTGGGGGGCCACGCTGGGGAGACTAGAGCCCCAGCCCCAACATGCACCTGAGAAAGAATGGGGTCCCCCAAGCCTTCTTCCATTGGACATAGGGATGAGTCCTTGGAGAGGTCTAGAGTGGGAGCTTGTGTTGGCCAAGGCCAGCTCTTGCCCTGCTTGTTTCCATGAGCCCCCCTCCCCCACCCTTTGGTTACTGAGCACTTTCTTATGAGGATACAACTCCCTGGAAAGACACCATCTTTATTTAATTATTACTTGGAGGTGTTAGGGATGCTTGCTTCCTGGAGAACCAGGGGGACCACCATTCCCTGGGGTTGGGATAGTTTCTGCTCCCTGTGAAGAAATCCTAATTCTCAGAGATCACACTGACCCTTGGTATTCTTGGTTTTGGGGTCCTACTGAGCCACGTAGAGCCAGGGAGCCTGCTTGAGCCTATGAATTGGAAGCCCGAGATGAGGAAGGCACTGGAGAATATGCACTACCTCATCCCAGTCCCTCTTCTGACAGGAGTCCTTCAGATTTTTGTGTTGCCAAAGGGGAATCTCTCAGACCCTCCTGTCCCTGTGTCCACACTCTTCGTGAGCTCCAGCAAAGAGAAGAGGTGCCTGAGGCCCATGTGCCCTGTGTTCATGAGCAGTCATGAGGAGCCATGGTTAGCTGAAGGACCCCAGATACATCCCAGCCCCTGGATCTTGGGGAGGTGCTGACACAGGGTACAGGGCTGGGGCAATGGGGTGGGACATGTACTTAATAACCATATTTGGACACACAGAAGCAGAGAGTCTGCACTGTAAGCTGTGGCCATCATGGCATGGATGGTAGGCAGGGCCAGGCCCAAAGAAATGCTCTCCCAGAGCTTCCCCTGCCATATCAGTCCCTGCCCCATGTGCCTGGTGCTCATGGTAGGCCCCTGAGGGACACTGATGGACTTTCCCATGCTTGCTTTGCATGTGTACCAGGCTGGGCCCAGCTACATTCTCCCTGCTATCTATGGGCCCTTCTCCAGGCCTCAGGGATCCATCTCAGCCCATGGTGTGGGACGTTATGACAGCATGGGTCCTCTCTTCCTGCCCACTGAGGAAGCAGGGTCTTCCCTGATTTTTACAGAGTTTCTCATCATTGACCCTTGTTTAGGACTGTTCTCTTGGCTGAGATTTCTACCCTCCTCTCATGTTTCAGCCCTGAGAGCGTACAGTTCCTTCAGGGGATGTGTCCCATGCTTCTTCCTACAGGAAGCCTTCTAGAAGCCTCCTAAGAATGGATGTCTTTCTTTGTTGGGCTCAGACAGTATTCCCCGGAGGCCTTAGTTTCTGGACTGATGCTGTTGAGACCTGCATTGCAGTGGACTGTAGGTGTGTCTTCCTTCATCAGGCTGGGATCCCCCTCTGGGTCTCTGAGCCTTTTCATGCCAGACCTGAAAAAGCCCCAAAGCTGCGAAAGGTTGGGATGAAGCCCAGGGCAGAGTGGGAGAGCAGACCCAGAGTTTCAGCAACAAGAAAGGCTGAGGGAGAAGCAAGTGAGAGCTGGTGGGGTGGTGGGATGAAGAGGTGGGAATGCGGTCTAGGAGTATCCTCAGGTGAGTAGTGCCGGATCGGTGGGGAATAGTGAGTCTAGCAAGGTTTCAGTGACACAATGAGAGGGTGATTGGGCTCCTTTGGGTCTTCAGCCACAGGCCCCTGTGCTCCTCTTCACCTCTGCAAAGCTCAGGTCCTTCTGTGAACTCTGACCCCATATCTCTGCCTGGGCGGGTACCATGCTATCCTTACACTGCCTGTGCCTTTAGGCGTTCCTTTTGGGAATCCTGCAAGGGCAGGGTTGCAGACTCTTAAAATAGGGCTCTGCCCATTGCTTGGCTGCTCTAGAGTAGCCAGGGGTATCCTGGGTTCACAGTCATCATTCCCCATTTTTTACTGATGGACTGGCTGATTTCAGGACTGCCAGAAGCATATTAAAGTACATGCATCAAATATGTGCTGTGCACTGGTCTGGAGTCCTTCTCTGATTCTCAGGGGTCCCACGTCTTTGTTTTGTGATGCTGCTACCCCTTTGACCTCATCCTGTCCCTCAAAGCCAGTGAATTCCATCTGTATCCACCAAGGGACATGGTATTGTCCCCCCACCGATGATTAGCTGTAAGATAGCTTCTTCTTTCTTTGTGGGGAGCCAGACATTGCCCTCATGCCTGGCCAGAGAGCCCAGGCATGAGGTTTGCTGCTGTTTCTTCTCTATTCATTTCTGGCCCTGGGCTCCAACTGGACAAAACTCCTGCCCCTTGGCCCCCTCCACCTCCAAGGAGACCCTCTGGGCATCCAGGCAGCCACTCTGGGGCTGAGAATGGCTTTCCCTTCCCCATATCTGTGTGGGTTTGCCTCCCAGGGTTCAGAAACCTGAATTGCCATTGTCTCCCCAGCCTCTACTAGGCTCCCTGAGCTCTTTATACAAACAGGGCTAAGTGGCATGCAAGGAGATCCTTTCCTAGGAACCGGGGAGCTCAGTCCGTTGTCTGATATCCATACCCAAGATATAGATTGTTCGGGTAAGGCCACTTGGTGGGAATGGGATGCTTCCTCTTCTCCATCTCCCCATCCTCCTGTGAGGGCTCGGCCGGTCAACACAGACTATGTATCCTCACATGAGGCAGAGGACGTGGCGGTGGCTCAGGAGGCCAAAGGCCAGAGTCTGAGCAGCAGCTCTACCCTAATGGCCAAGCATTGCCTCACGGGGGCCTCAGCTTCCAAATACTACAAAAAGGAGAAGTCTGAATGGGAAGCTTTCTGATCTGCAGATCTGTTGATGTGGGATAAAGCGCTTCAACATTTAGTAGCTTAAACCAACAACATCTAATTTGCTCATGAGTCTGCAGTTTGGGCCTGACTTAGTGAGTTCAGCTCATCTCTGCTCCACTTAGCATCATCTGGGGGGCGGTGCTCAACAGCCTGGGGCAGCAATTGTCAGAGGGTTCACTCCCTTGCACCCACATGTGGCTTTGCCATGTGGCTGCCTTGTGGTGGCTGGGTGTCAAGTGCTAGCATCCTGATGGCGAGTGAAAGAGGGAGAGGGAGGTAGAGAGAGAGAGACAGAGACAGAGAAGAAGAGGAAGAGAATGGAAGACTCATCGTGACATTTTACCATCTAGCCTTGCAAGGTGCTTCTGGTGTATTCTATTTGTTAGGAGCAAGTTACTAAGATTGGCCCATATTCCAGGAAGGGAGAGTAGATAAGAATTTTTTTTTTTTTTAAGAGAGAGAGAGAGAGAGAGAGAGAGAGAGAGAGATGGACCCCACACCAGTGTAGATCCCACTACAGGGCTAGATCCCACTATCCTGAGATCATGACCTGAGCTGACACCAAGAGTTATACGCTCAACCAATTGAGACACCCAAGCCCCCGATTCTACTTTTTGACAGGAGGAGTGCCAAAGATTTTGTGTATTTCTGGACATACTACCCCACTTTCCACCTCTAAAGAGGCCATGGTTTGACACAGTGTGTGACAGCATTGTGAGGTCTGGGTTTCCCTGTACCACCCTACTCTGCCAGTCCTCCATCCCAAATTTCACTCCTCCTCCCAACTGAATCTGCACAGTAGATGTAACAGGAGATCCAAGCTGTCTAGAGATGGCAGCATAGTCTAGTATCTCCTTTTTTGGGTAATTTTTGCATGAAACTAGTTCAGTGCATAAAGATCTGAACTAGGGAGTATCTGAAAGGTCCATTTCTGAAAATCTCCAGTTGGCTAAGTGCCGACTAGCCCACTTATTACTTTTCTTTGAAGACTCCCCAAAGTGGCTGTGGCCCAAATACAAGGTATCTCCCCCCAACTTGTACCCCAGCTGGTGTCTCCAGCTCAGCCAGCAGTCATCCTTGGCTGAGAACTCTTGCCTGGCCTGGGCCCTGAGACTGGACTCTCTATGTTGTTCATGTGTTTCTCTTCTCCTTTTTATCAGCATCTCCATCAGGAAAGTTTCATTACTTTCCAATGGCCTAAGCCTCTCAAGTTCCCCCTTCTTAGGAAAAGTGCATTTCTAAAGATGGGTTTTAGTCAACCATTGCACAGTTGTGATGGATGCCACCTGGGGAAGGGTTCTGGTGTCTGGGGGTTGGTGGCTGTCTGCCATGCCTGGACAGGGTCAGTTAAAGGGTCTAATAAGCCCATGTCGCTTGGGTGACAAGAACCACATTTTCTGTCCTTGGCTGCTATCTTGGAAAGTCTCATTCCTATGCTTTTCCTGCCCCATGGCCTCCAGATGGCAGTAGCAGAGAACTAGAGGCTGGAGGGCAGGGAAGTAGAAACGGGAGGTGGTTGGTAGAACAAGAAGGAAAACAGCAGAGTCAACTTTGATTTCTGCCCCTGATGAGCTCATTTCTGTTGCTAAGGAAGACACTCTCTTCTTCCCTTGACCCTGGGCTCTGTCATCCCCTGAGGTGGGAGAGCTCTAGTGCCATTTTTCAGCCATTTCTTCACATCATCATAAACTCCCAATATAGCTGGCATGGACACCTGACAGAAGCCACTGTCTGCCCATGGCCAGTGTCTGTAGCCCTTTGTGTGATTTAGTGCTACTCAACTTTGAGGGGCATCTAGGGACCCAACCACATGGAACAACGTAAACAAGTTACATGGAAGAGCTTCTAAAGTGTGAATACAGGATTAGACATTAGGAGTCCTGGATGCAGATTTCACTCTACCCCATCAAGATGTGTGACAGATGACAGATCATTTCTCTTCTCTGGCCTTCAATTCCCCCATCTGCATGAGGATAATTTTGGACTAAGTCATTGCTAATCCACTTTCAGCTTGAGCGTTCTATCATCTTGGCTATGATGAAAGATGAAGAGTGCCCAATTAAAAACAAAGTGAATGAGACACTCTTTTGGTTGTGCTTCTGGAGTAGTTGCTAAAGAGGAGACAGAGGGCCAGGTGGGTCCCACCAACCTGTGTAAGGTATCAGGGCTATTTACAAATAGAAACTAGAAAATAGTAGCAGGCAAAACCTAAGAAAGACTAAGAAGACTGTGGGAAAATTTTCTGTGGCCCTCTAGCACTCCAATCCCCACTCCCATGGGGTTCACTTCTCTTAAATCCCTTTTATGCTCCCTTTTACCTGATACCCATCAACTTACTCTTCAAGACTCAGCTTACCCATCAGCTCCTCCATGAAGATTTGACTGGAGTCCATGTCTATGTCAGGTTCCCTTTTCTATATTTACTCTGGGCTTTGTGCTTATCACTGTGAGAATGCACACGTTTTGTTTTACGCACACACACACACACACACACACACATACACATACACGTACGATGGTCACAGTGGTTTTTTTTTTTTTTTAAGATTTTATTTATTTCTTTGGCAGAGACAGATGACAAGTAGGCAGAGAGGCAGGCAGAGAGAGGAGGAAGCAGGCTTTCTGCTGAGGTACTAGGTTTCTGCTGAGCAGAAAGCCTGATGCGGGGCTCGATCCCAGAACCCTGAGATCATGACCTGAGCCCAAGGCAGAGGCTTTAACCCACTGACCCACCCAGGTGCCCCCACAGTGTTTAATTTTTATAGAATCGATTATAATCAGCTTTGACCCACACTTGTGTTAGGGCTGGGGGAAAAATCCATTATCTCCACAACTGAGATTTGTTCCACCCACCCTGAAATTCTGTGAAGGCCTGGGAATCTTACTTCCAACAGGACATCTGAGAGAACTCTTATTCATCATCTGTACAGGCCACATTTGATCCATTCACCCCTTGTCCCAAGTCCCTGTGAGCTCTCGCCTGACTCTCTGTGGGCAGAAGGTACTGGGTTTCAATCCCAGGGTTGGGTGTGCGGCTTTTTGTTGGGGCTGAAAATTATGGGGTTTGTGGCCAGTCTTCCCAAAGCTACCATACAGGCTCTGTCCTGTAAGACTCTCCCTTCTCCCTAGAGTGCTCCGGGTGGGCTCATGCAGGTGTCTGTTCCTTATAAAATTCCACCTGATGTGCCCTTTCTAGTGTTGGGGAATCTCTTTCTCCCTTTTCTGCCCTTGCTACATCCCTTTTCTGTGCTCACCTTCCCTCCCTCTCCTCCTCCTCTGGGAGGAACCTTGCATTATTTTCAATGAACCACAAATTCATGGCTTATTAAATCATTTACCATATTAGATTGAAGAGCTGTGTTTGTATGTATGTTTTCCCAATTAACAACAAGCTTTGGGAGGGCAGGAGCTGTGTCCTATTAATCTTCACAATTCCAACAGCTGGAAAAGTGCCAGACGCTTCTGAGAACTCAAGACATTTTTATTGAATTAAATTGAATTGAATATCCCAGTGATGATACTTGGACTACCCAGGGTTGTCCAAGATGCATCTGAATCAGGATTATTCTTTCTTTTTGGGGTGGATCTGGTTATGTGAGTCAGAAAAATCAACAAGAATTTCTGTTTCATAGCATTCTGGAAACATGAGCTTGAATCTCTGAGAGCTGGCGAAACTCAAAGTCAGGTGAGTGATAACATCTTGAGTTGTCAGTAGCTGGGTGGTAAAGGAGTCAGGTTTCAGCCCTTGAAGAAAGGGAGGTCTGGATGGCCGGGAAAACTTGGGTCACAGCCAAATAGGAACTAGAATAAAAAATTAGAGACAGAGCAGAAACCCAGCCTTAGGGGTTGGACATATTCAGTAGTGACTGGGGACAAGGCAGTGGCTGGGTGTGGTACCGGGCCAAGTATACAATGCTGAGACTTAGGGCAACATCTTATTCCCTGGTGGCAATGGTATTCTAGTACCTGCTATGCCTAGTTTTTTTTTTTGACTCAGAACATAGTGGGCTCAGGCTGGGCTCAAGCTGGTCTCATTTTCAGTTATGGAAATTATGAAACTTAATGGTTCAGCTCCAAATGGAGAGCAGGCCAGCAGAAGGGCACAGGTGGATTCAAGATGGTTCTTGGGGTAAGAGCTTTGAATTTATTGATTTTTATTTTTATTTTTTTAAGATTTGATTTATTTATTTGACAGAGAGAGATTACAAGAGGCAGGCAGAGAGAAGGGGGGAAGCAGGTTCCCTACTGAACAGAGAGCCTGATGAGGGGCTCAATCCCAGGACCCTGAGATCATGACCTGAGCCGAAGGCAGAGGCTTAATCCACTGAGCCACCCAGGTGCCCCAAGAACTTTGAATTTAACTCAAATGGCTAGAAAGACACTTGGTAGGGGATTAAGGCTTTAGATTCCACAAAGCACAGAAGGTATGATATCAACCCAGAATTTTAAACATTGGTTTCATCAGCTGGCCACCTTAGCCGTCCGTATTTCTAATTTTGTCTCTGCCTGAGATTGACAGGATATATGGATGACAAAATGTACCTTAATAGATGTAATGGAGTCCACTGATTCATTGAATACAGTGGTGTGGAATGCATGCCAAGAGCAACAGTGACCCTTCAACCAAGTTAATATTTTACTTTTCTTTCTAAGCATAATTAGCCCACAGGGTCATCTGTTTCTGAAGGTCACTCCTGGCTCACAGTAGTAAATCTTGTCATTAACAGAAAGAGGTGGAAGGGGCTCGTTTTCCTGTTTGTTGGGCCACGTGGGCACACGTAGAGTTTGTTTAAGACCTGAATCAAGGTATTTAGACATAGTGAAAGCAAAGGGGCTATTATTAAATTTAGGTTTGAAAACCAAGGTATTGAGAGACCTTTCCTTCCCTGTTTCATTTTGGCAAATGTATTGCTGTAGAGGCTTTTAGCAAACATTTTCTGAATAATCAATCATCTTTCTTTTTTTTTTTTTAAGATTTTATTTATTTATTTGACAGAGAGAGAGAGAGCAATCACAAGTAGGTAGAGAGGCAATTGAGAGGGGGCAGGGGGGAAGCCTCCTTTCTGAGCAGAGAGCCTGATGTGGGGCTTGATCCCAGGACCCTGAGATCATGACTGGAGCTGAAGGCAGAGGCTTAACCCACTGAGTTACCCAGGCGCCCCAATCAATCATCTTTCTAATTGAGCTTTTTGGAGTTCAATTAGATTACTTCAGTGATCAATAATGAAATAATTATGTTTGAAGGCTCTTTCCTTCAGGCCTTAAGCAGGCAAAGAATTTTTTTAAGGAACAAATTATGTGAACCTTGGTAAAGAAGAGGGTAATTGGATGAAATGTGCAGTTTATTGAGATAGATGATGATAACCCAATATTGGTTTCATCTTTAGGATAAGGAGTAGATTCGTCTGAGTTAGCAATTTCTATTCAGGATAGACTCTGAGAAGTTTATGAAAGACAATTTGCAGTTGAAAGAATTGATGCAGTTTTCATGTATTCATTTATTCTTTTTTTTCTCTTTCCATTTGCCTATAAGATTATTTTTTCCTTTTTTTTAAAATAAACTTTATTTTGAGATAATTATAGGTTCACATGAAGATGTAAGGAATAATATACTGTGTACACTTTGCTTAGTTTCCTCCAATAGCCAAACAAATTGTGGCACATCCATACCATGAAACTCCAGTATGGTATCACAATCAAGATATTGAGAGTGATACAGTTAGGGCACTGACCATTTCCATCCCCAACAGGATCCCTCATGTAATCCTTCAGTAGTCATGCCCACTCCCCTTTTGCACCCACCCCTCCATAATTTCTGGAAACCACTATTCTGTTCTCCATGTCTGAATTTTTTTTTTCATTTTAAGAATATTATATAAATGGAATCATAAACTGTGTTGTCTTTGGCGACAGGCATTTTCACACAGAATAATGCTCTGGAGCTCCATTCAGGATGTTGCCTGTATCAGTAGTTGCTTGTTATTGATGAGTAGTATTCCAAGGTATGGATCCACTTCCTTTATCCAGCCTGTTGAAGAACCTGGGTTGTTTCTAGTTTGTAATTGTTACAAATGAAGCTGCTGTAAATATTCATGAATAACTTTTTATGTGGCCATAAGGCTTCCTGGCTTCACATGTCAGTGCTTAATTAATTAATTCAACTCTGGGTTTCATGCCCATAGTTACTGGGTCCTATGGTGGTCTCATGTTTAGTTTTTTTAAGAAATTGCCAAATTGTTTTCCAGAATGGCTTTGTCGTTTTACATTTCCACCAGCAGATCATGCCGGTGAGGGATGATTTGAGGGAGCTATCACTTTTTGTTTTATCCATTCTGATGGGCATATAGTGATATCTCATTGTAGTTTTAGTTGGCATTTGCTTAAGGGCTAATGATGCTGAGTATCATTTTAGGCGCTTATTTGCCATAGTTATAACCTCTTTGTTAAAACTCCTCTTTGTGCCTTTTGGGCACTTCTTAATTCAGTCATTATTTTTGTTCTGACTATTGAGTTTTGAGTCTCCTTTATATATTCTAGGTATTAGTCCTGTGCTGTCCTATATAGTTTGCAAATATTTTCTCACATTTATGTAGCTTGTCTTATCACCCAATTTTTTTTAAAGATTTTATTTATTTATTTGATAGACAGAGATGACAAGTAGGCAGAGAGGCAGGCAGAGAGACAGGCAGAGAGACAGGAGGAAGCAGGCTCTCCAAGGAGCAGAGAGCCCGATGCAGGGCTCGATCCCAGGACCCTGGGATCATGACCTGAGCCGAAGGCAGAGGCTTTAACCCACTGAGCCACCCAGGCGCCCCTGTCTTATCACTCTATTAATAGAAGTTTTTAATTCTGATGAAATGATTCCTTCTCTTCTACTTTCTGGTAAAGATGTATAGAATTTGTGTTACTTTAAACATTTGGTAGAATTCGGCTGTGAAACGCTCTGAGCCTGAAGATTTCTATCAATTTTCTTAATAGGTATAGGCTATTCAAACTATATATTTATATTGGATAAACTGTGGCTATTTGTCCTTTTCAAGGGATAGGTCCATTTAACTTGAGTTTTTGAATTTACATGTGTTGAGCTGTTTGTACTATTCCCTTATTTATCCTTTTAATGTGAAAGGTTTGTTGTTATATCTCATCTCAGATTTCTGATTTTGGTAATTTTTGTCTTTTCTCTTTTTAATTTGTCCATCTTGCTAGAGGTTTGTCAGTTTCATCACCTTTCCAAAGCTCTTCGTCTCATTGATTTCCCCATTTATTTATTTTTTTCAGCTTCACCAATTTTTGCTCTTTATTGTTTCCAGGAACTTGCACTGGATTTATTTTTCTCTCCTTTTTCCAGATTCTTTTGTGGAGGGTGCTTAACTTATTGAGACTTTCCCTCTTCTAATGTGTGCATTTAATGCTCTAAGTTTCCCTCTCCACACTGCTTTTCTTTGTGTCACACAAATTTTGATGTTATATTTTCATTTTAATTTAATTCAATGTAGTTTTGATTTCCACTGAGATGTCCTCTTTGACTCATGCATTATTTAGAAGTATGCTGTTTAGTTGCCAAATGTTTGGAGATTTTCCTGTTATCCATCTGTTATTGATTTCTAGTTTGATTTTATTGTGGTCAGAGAATACACTTTCTGTGATTTCAATTCTTTTAAATTTGTTGAGGCTAGTCTTGGAGCCCAAGATGTGGTCTACCTTGACATATATTTTGTGGGCACTTAAAAAGAGTGTGTATGATGTGGAGTGGAGTGCTCTATGAATGTTGGTAAGTTCTTGTTGACTGTAAGTTCTTGTTGACCGAAGACATTCTTACCCATTTTCTGCTTAGTTATTTTATCAATCATTATTTTATCAATTTTATCAATCTGACATTTCTAATGATAATTGCTGATTTGTTTACTTCTCATTTCAGTTCTATCACTTTTTGCTTTACATACTTTGCAGTGCTATAGTTTGATGCATACACATTTAGTATTACTGTGTCTTCACAGTAGACTGACCTTTGTTATTAATAATAGCTCCATCTCTATAATACTTTTTGCTCTGAAATTTACTTTGATATTAATGTAGTTTCCCCTACTTTCTTCAGTTAATGATTTCATGATATATCTTTCTTCTTTTACTTTCAATCTGCCTATCTTATTACACTTGAAGTGAATTTCTTGGAGACAACATATATTTGGGCCATGTTTTTACTTATTTTAATTTTTTTAAAGAATTTCTACACCCAATGTGGGGCTCAAACTCACAAGCCTGAGATTGAGAATCACATGCTCTTTGGACTGAGCCAGCCAGATGCCCTAGGTCATATTTTTGAATGTTCCAGTCCTTGTTTTTTATTTGGTGTATTTAGTCCATTTAAAGAATTCACTTAATTCTATTCTGAATTAAAGTGTTGAGAAAGTTCATCCAATTGGCAGAAACCAAATCACCCAAAATTTTAACTGCTATGGAGTTTAGGAAAGCTACTTTCAACATTCCAAACTCTGTTTTCCAGATAGACATATGAGAAATCAAAATAGAAGCTGAGGGATATATCTCCTTATTTCTCAGAGATGGTGCACCTTCTGCTGAGGGAACTCTGGATTGCATAGTTGTTGGAATGCTGTTCTCATTCTCTTGTGCTAATCACAACCTACCTCCTGAGAATCTGTCAGATGGGGGTGAATTCAAGATGAGCCTTTTTACTTAAAGATGGTTTTCCTTATTGGGGTCTCTTAATGGATTTGCTTCTGGCTGAACCATTGGCGTTATTCCATTAAGTGTCCACAGACATGAATTGGTGGGCCTTCTTCAAGTTCTCAATTTGTTCAGGACATTTCTCCCTGAGACAAAGGAAAAGAAGCACAGGAAGCACCCATCAGGTCACATTTAATACAGCAAAGTTCTGAGAAAGTTTGTGCTAATGACAGGTTTAAAAGGAATTGATGTACATGGATGTGAAGGTCCGATCTCTGTTTCTGGAAGACAGCAGAGTTGACTATGCATATGTAGGGGCATCATTTGTCTTCACATGTGGGAAGACCTGGGCAAGATCCCTGAATCAGCATGAGATGGGACAGCCAGGAAAACCTTGGACAGGCTGGAGAGTTAGTTGGTAGAGTCCAAAGCCATGTCAAGTGGTCAGAATGAACTGGAAGGAACAGAGTTAGAATTTAGTTACCAAAGTGCAGTGACAACATCTGTTCCAGTCCAGGACATCGAAGTTTATAGGGACATCCCACACTCATCTAGGTAAAGCCAGTGGGACCTGAACTGAGAAATGAGACAGCCGTGGGTCTTTCTGCATTGGGCTGTTTTGGTTCAAGGCTTTCATTCCAATCAAGAGGCCTGGAGTTCTGAGTCTTCAGCCTGGGGGAAGAAGGAGGGTGTGGAAAAGGGAGAAACTCAAGGGCTCTGGGCTTAAGGTACAGGGAACTGAAAAGAAAAAGAGAGGTAGTGTGTGCTGAAAGTACCCAAACTTTGGCCCATCCTGGAAATTGTTCCATCCCTGGGGTGAGGACACCTCTGTTTTGCTGCCCCAGCCTCAGTGACTTCCACACTAGGACCCATCCTAATCCTTTCATGCATCAATCTCCATGATCTCCTTTCGCATCTCCACTTTTTTATGTGCCATGAGTCAGAAACTGTCCCACTCTTCAAAGACCAATTTCAACACTCTCTTCTGTAAGATTTGTATGTTCCCCCATTGTCCTCAGAGAATATTGTTTGAACCTTTGCTAGCGTTCTTGTTTATTTCTTATTTAATGTAACATAATAAGAGAACATGTTATTACGAGGACAACAAAAGACTCAGGAATAGGGGAATGACCTGAAAACGAGAAAACCCTGAAAGGGAATGAAAAAAAAAATTCAACAAAAACTCTTTTATATAAGTGAAACATTTGCATATGCTGAAGGATACAGCAAGACCTGAATACACAGAGAAACAAATCATGTCTCTGAATGGGAAGGCTTAATACTGAAGACACCAATTTTCTTCATATCCGTACATGTTTCTTTGTCCCAATGGTAATCAATTCTTCTTTTGGTTTCTTCCTCCACACCATAATTTGTATTAAAATTTACTCAACTATTGGAGCTTTCATATGTTTATTAGCCATTGGAATCTTTTTCTATGAAAATCATATCTAGTTGCTTTCCCTTGCCTGATTTCAGCCTATTTATAAAGTGAGGGCCTTGAATTCACTGAGCTATTATTTCTCTTCCAGTTCATATATTCTTCCAACATGTGATTTAACAGATGGGCATGAGAACAAAGACCAGCTTTTAAAAACAAAATGAAATCTCATTGATTTATAATGTAAGAAAGTTTAATTGGTAGCTAGGTTACAATTTCCCTTACAAGATTTGAGAAGTCAAGGTATTTGCAGTTGGAGATGCTAAATCCCAGGGAGAGATCTTTGCTCTTTTTTTAAGGAAATTTTTAAAAAATTTATTTATTTATTTGAGAGAGAGAGAGAGGGAGAGAGTGCATGAGTGTGAGTGGAGGGAGGGTCAGAGTTAGAGGGAGTCTCAAGCAGACTCCCCGCTGACCGTGCAGCACAATGTGGGGCTCAATCCTATGACTCTGAGACCACGACCTGAGCTGAAACCAAGAGTCAGATGCTTAACTGACTGCACCACTTAGGCACCCTGCTTTTTGTGCTTCTTGAAGCCTCATGTACTAGAGAAATTGAATGATTGGAACAAGTTTTTTTCTAAAATTCAGCTGAGCTAACTCAGCCAAAAATGGTACATAATTGCATGCTGTAAATGTCCATACCTAGTCTACCTCCCCTGAATTTCCCCTTGTTCAAGTCTCATATTGCATTAATGGACAAAGTGGGAAGAGAAACTGGAGAGAATTTGATGGTCGTGCTAACAAAACATGAGATTTCCAGGGATGCAGCACTCCTTTTGCCTTCAATCCATGCCTTTCAAAAGTCAGCCATAATTCTTTGGCCAAACTATCTGAACAAGGATCCTAAGGGGTGTCAGAGAAAATGAAGTAGATCAGAGAGTTATGGGGCCTCCATCCACTCAGGAGAAAGCTAAGGGGCCTCGTGGAAGACAGTGATGGATTCAAGCCATATGAAAAAGCATATATCAAATATCTCGACCTCATCCCTATCTTTGGAGGATATATGTAATTTATAGAGTGTTTAAATTAGACAAATGGCCCAATCGATTTAGAATAAGGGACAGGAAACACATGTTTCTTTTGCTTTAAACTGGACTTCACCAGAGTAGAAATGCTTATGATCTCCTGAGTTATGGAGCTTGGGCTCTCCATCAAAGTGCCCCTAATTACAGGGATTGCGCTTTTCCACAAAGGTGATCCATTATAGAGCTTGTTGTCTCCATAAAGACCAAGAATACACTGAACAGCACAAGCTAAGTGGTAATTTATATCATTGTTTATAGGAAGAAAGAGCAAAGAGTGAGCAGGAGAGTGAGGGCAAGAGCCAGAGAACGAGAGATAGAGAAGGAAAGAAAGGATGTTTTAGTGAAGATGGAAAAGAACCGGAAAGGGATTGAAACAACCTATGGAAAATGATGTCAGCCTTCTGTTCTGAGAATTTGAGCTGGGAGGCGAGGAAAGAGAGGAACTGTCGAGAGTTGAGCAAGTTCAGTTTTCATTAAACTTTTTACTTATACTTGGGTAGGTGACCAGAGCGAATGTTCTGGAAGCCAAAAGTCTAGTAGACCTCTGCTGGGTCTTTTCCTGGGAGGAAGAACAATTCACTGAGAAGCAATTTGCCAGTGGCTAGTTCACTGGGAATCAAGTGACTTAATTCTAAATCACAGAATGACCTGACTATGTGAAGGGGTGACTTTCCCTCAAATGCGGGTTACTACCATATCGCCTTTGTGGATCTATATCCTGACCATGTATTTGAACTTCCTTGGCCTAAAATTCTGCCCCTGCTTTTGCTTCTGTCGGCAAAGCAGCTGCAAGAAGCTGCCAAGTTAAATGTATTCATCTGGTGGGCATTGTGAACTGGCTCTCGGCAGGTTGATTTTCTGTGATTTGACCTGTAGTCCTTCAGTAGGCTAGACTCTCTCCACATCTGGGCCATCAGTCTCTGCTATATTCCTCCATATTTTTCCCACCTGAGCCAGCTGGGAGTCAGTGGGGAGGTGGAGGAATCATATCCAAAATGGCGTCAGCTTCCCCAGTCACCCTCCCATGTATAGCAATTACCAGTGGCTTTACATCTGGATTACACCCACAAATTACAAAGTAAATGCCAAAGCAACATGTCCTATTTCCCACACAAAGTCGGCATTTCCTTGTATACATTGGAGGTCCCACATGCCTGGCACGAGTCTCCTTGTCCACCTTATTATTTTGGCTTCTTCAGACTTTGCCGTTCCTGGAGCAAACTGTGCTCCTTGAAGTCATTGCCTGTGTCTGGAAGGCATCTGCCTTTCTTCACTGTTTGCCAAGCCTCTTTGTCTACCTAGACCAGTTTAGATGTCATCTTTCTGTGTGTCCTCCTCAAACCCTTCCAGGAAACTTCCAAGTTTCCCCTTGCAGTCTCTGTCTTTCCACAGTTTCTCAGAGGTTCTTCTATTATACCGCATTCTTCTATTACGCCACCTTGCAGTGAACCTCCCAATGTGTGGTGAGGTCCATGAAGAAAGCAGCTGAATCTTATTTCCCTGGTGTGTCAATGAGCCAGCATGGGGTATGGGCTAAGTCACTGTTCCATGTAGTACTTTAGAGATCAATGAACAGAACGCCAAGCTATGATGGGCTGGAGAGAAGAGGACCCCAGGCCAAGAAAGAAAGATGTGTTGGCATACTGACTGTCAGTGTTCTGAGTGACAAGGAGCATGCCAGGGGAATCTCAAGAAAGGGTGAGAAGGAGGTGGAGGGACTCAGTGAGGAGTGCGTCTCTCCCAATGTAGTGTATCCAGAGTACAGAATGAATCTTCAGAGCCCAGAACCCTCAGCCTGTATCATTCAATCACTTATACTCTGTAACCTGCTAACAAGGTAGTAAAGCCCTTAGCGAACACAGGCAGCGATCTTCCAGTTTATCTGTCACTGGCAAATATTATATGATTATTAGCACGTGCTCTAGACTAGCACTATCCAAACAAACATTCTGCAATGGCACAAATGCTCTCCATTCATTCTTTCCAATATGGTAGCCACTGGCCACACTGACCACTTGAAATACAACTAATGCAACTGAAAAACAAAACTTTTCATTAAAAAATTTTTAATTAAATTCAGCTACTGTGTTGGATAGTTGGATAGAAACGATATGGACTTGAAACCATTTGGCTCTGCCAAATGTATACTGGCTGTCTGCCGCTGTTCCATATTTATTATGTAAAGATAATAGTATACTTACTCCTTAATTTTTTTGCAGTTATTAGATCAGTTTTAATGTGTGCTGGTTATTTATGGCTGTAGAAAAAGTCACCGCAAATTTAAAGGCTGAAAAATGTCAACAATAGTTCATGATCCTTTTGGTCTCTGTTGGCCAGAAGCTTGGGCAAGACTTGGGTGTGCCATTCTTCCTGGTGTGTCTCATGAAGTTGTGATCATTACCCTGCAAATCATCCGAAGGTTTGACCCAGGGATCGTCTTTCACAGTGGCTTGTTTGCATGGTCAGCAAGTGGTTCAGGGGCCTCTCTGTGGGCTGCTTAAGTGTCCAGCAGAGTAGCTGCTTCCCAGAGGAGGGCAGCCCAAAAGAACGGGGGGGGGGAGGTTGTAATACCTTTTGTAATATGGCCTCAGAAACCACACACTGACACAGCCTGAGGGTTGGAAGGTGGGGGCAATGTGGGTGCAGCTGCTGTAATTTGTGAAGTACTCAGAAAGGTGCACGACCCATAATAAATGTAGATATTAGTTCTTACCGATGCTTCCCAAGTGCAGCAAAACCTCACGGCTCTCAGCTTACATCCCCCAGGACTGGCAGCGTCTGCTCTAGGACAGACCAGGGGATCTGGGGCTGCACATACTCTCTCTGAAGACCTCACAGCCTGGCATTGATTTCTTTTGTTCTCTTCCTTCCCCTCCAGCCCCAGCAGACACCTTCCTGGGAACTCTTGCTGTGGGCCAAGTTAGTTCTTCTCAACTTAGGACATGACCTGACTGTGAATGTGGGAGGTGAAAGGGACTTAGAAGTAGAAGCTTACGCTTAAGGTTAGGAAAAAAAAAACCTGGAGCCTCAGTGTATTTGTCCAAAAATAGGAATGCTATTTTGTCTTGTATGATGCTTACGTAGATGAGTCTGGTCAACTGGTGTCCCGGGGACTGTGTCCTCGGCACTGTGCTGGTGAAGACCATGGGAAGCCTCTGTCTGGCAGAAACTGCCCGGTGGGAGCAACATCTGTAGACAACAGCTATGTGCAAAGCGCAGACTGTGCTAAAGCTCATGAGCACGGGCCTGGCCAGGTCTGACCACCCAGCCAAGGAGAGAGTGTGACTCACAAGAAAATCTGAACATTGGCCATATCAGCCGAAGCCCGATGAGCCGGGCCGGGAGCATGCCTGCAATGACACATGGGAGAGAGGTCTGTAAGCTTCTCTTCTTTCTCTGGTCATAGCCTTACTGTTTTGCTGCCCTCCAGGCCCCCTTTTTACTTCGGCACCCTCTTCTTAATATTTTCAGGTGAGTAGTAACATCGGGTTCTGGGGGCAGTGAGACGGACTGAGGTTTTTGTTTTCTCTGCTTCCTCACAAAGCCTGGAGATGTCCTCCTTTTCCGAAGGTCTGTGGCTTAACACCATCATGTTAGGTCCCCTAGACAGGGGACATATCTCCCTTGCAGACCAGGGCAAGACTGTCTTACCATCTGTCCCCATAACAGAAATGTCTTAGGAGACAATGACATAGCATCTTGGCAAAGCTATTTGGCCATCTCTCTATTTCCAAAGATCACCTTGACCTTTCCTTCACAGCTCCTCTCCCTCAGCAGACATCCGGGAGCCGAAAGAGACCTGTGTTGCCTCCTCTGTTGAGCAATCGCTCTCCTCTGAGACAGGCCTGTCTGGCCCGGGGGCTCTGTGTGCCCATTAATAACAGAGCCAGGCTTTGGCCTCCTTGCAGCCCCTGCTGGGAGCCTCGTAGGGTCTCCACATGGGTCCCCTGCCTCCCCCTCCACTGTTCTCCAGGATCCACGAACAAAGCTTCTCGTCTGCCTAAGAGACTCCTCAGGCCTTCCGTGATTTTTGCACAGTGAGGAATGGTGATTTGGGATACGTTACAGAGCTGAGCATCCTTTGTCCCCCACGGCCCTCCTCCCCCAAGCTCTGAAACATGAGGCAGCCCTTCAGCTGCTCAGGGCAGCCATCCATTGGTGGGAGGCCTCTCTTGGCTGTGGAAGGCGGCAAGGGTCTCTGCCACAGGGACTTGTTTTATTTATCTAGCTGGACTCTATTTTTTAATATGCAGCTCACGGAGGAAGAGAATTCTGCAGCTGACGTGAGTCTGTCCCTCCTGTGGAGAGAGCGAGTGGAGAAAGAACAGATATTCACTGAGGTTCGAACTCCCCTTGGTGTTGTCTGCAAGGCTGTGCATAGTCAGAGACCACAGGCTCATAGCACAGAGGCCCCAGGGTCACGGCAGCCAGCCCTCTCTTCTTCCAGAGGGACTGTGGCCTTTGTTGGTCTGATATGGAACCTGAGCTCTGATTTCCGTCCATCCTCTTTTTTTCCCCCCAAAGACTGTCCTGACACTCAAATTCATAGGAGGGTGAATGATAATAGAACATAATCAAAACAAAATACAAACACAACTCAAGAACATTCAACCATCTATCGTAGCTGTTCTTTGTAAAGCACATAAAGTTATACATCTTTTTTAAAGATTTTATTTATTTATTTGACAGAGAGAGAGAGAGATCACAAGTAGGCAGAGAAGCAGGCAAAGGGGGAGGTGCGGGGGAAGCAGGCTCCCCACTGAGGAGAGCGCCCAATGCGGGTTTCAATCCCAGGATCCTGAGACCATGACCTGAGCGGAAGGCAGAGGCTTAAACCACTGAGCCACCGAGGCACCCCCAGAAACATCTTTATATCAATTATGTTTAACCATCGGTATAAACTGTGAAACTATTGTTAAGATTCACACTAATATGCAAGTGCAAGCGACAGTGTACAAAAGTGTGAATAAGGCTAGTGGCCAAAAATTTACCACTGACTTACTGCTCTGGGAGACTCTACATTCAAATAGTGAAGGCCTCACCGTGGAAAATACTTTGATCACTTTTAAAGTCACATTGACTTCGTTCACCCTGAGGGTTCTCCCCTCCTTATGTCAACTGTTCTGAGTTGAGGGGGGGAACAGCATCAGGGAAGGGAGACACCCATAGCCAGTTGGCCATCCTAATGTGAACCTTGACACTTGAAAATGAAAACAATTCCAGAGACAACTCGCATGTTGAAAACCCCCTTGACCCCGAAGTATTTAAAACTGAAATGAAATCGAGTCCTCCCTCCCTCCCTTAAAATGCATGCTGAAGAAGAATTTGCATACTCCAGCGAAGCTTTTCCAAAAATGATTCTCTGTAAAATCCCTCAAAAGTGTTTCTCCTTCCTGCCCTAAAATCTACATGTGGCGGGGGGGGGGGGCACTTCTGCAACAAAGTTTACTTTGGATAAAGTTGTTTACTCAACTTTGATTATTTTGGATTCTTTTTTTTTTTAAAGATTATATTTATTTATTTGACAGATAAAGATCCCAAGTAGGCAGAGAAGCAGACAGAGAGAGAGAGAAGGAAGCAGGCTCCCTGCTGAGCAGAGAGCCCTATGTGGGGCTCAATCCCAGATCTCTGGGATCATGACGCAAGCCAAAGGCAGAGGCTTTAACCCACTGAGTCACCCAGGCACCCCTATTTTGGATTCTATTTAAACTGTGGTCAAAGCCCTAAACAATCAATCAGTGGTATTAAATGCATTAGCTATTTAATGTTCTGAATTACGAGGACAAAAATTAGTTGGTTCCGAACTGTATCAGCAACAGACTCCCTAGATTCCCTTCATGCAGTTTATCCAGGTGTGGTGTGGGGGTTTCTGCGGGGGAGCAGGGTCCCTAGCTGAAACATGGTTATAACAAAATCTCAATCACTTTACAGCGAGGAACCCTCCTGTATTCCACGGACTTGTGGATTGTTCTTTCTTTCTTTCTTTCTTTCTTTCTTTCTTTCTTCTTTTGTTGTTAAAAAGCATTAATTTGCATTTCAAAAGAAGAACAGTGATGGAAATGATCAGAAGTACCAAACATGTAGCTTTGAGAATTAGGCCTTAGCTAAAGATGCACTGTTTTCTGAACTCTCATATTTACAGAAAAAAAAAAAAAAAAAAGATTTATAGAAAGCCCTTAATTCCCTATTAATTTTGCAAATATAAATTTACTAATCTCTGTCTTTTCATGCTTTCTTGGAGATTTTTTGAAGCTTTGCCAACTTTTACCCGGACGTAAAATGATCCCAAAACACTATACTCTAAGCAAAATGAACACAAGACACGTTGAGAGAGTTCCCTTTATATTAGCTATTCTCAGCGTACTCTGGTCAACATTTATTTGGTAATAAAGCCTTAGAAACTTTGATCTCGTGACTAATAAGAGTGAAATACCACACTGAGTCACAACCATTCGAGTCTCAGAACTTGTAAACCTTTCTCCTGAAACTCTCAAATCGTGTCAACTAGAATTACACCGCTTTTAATGATGGAACTTGTGAAAATGCTGGGTTTTGAAGGTGGCTGATCAAATCATTTTGCAGAAGGCACGAAACACTATTATCACAGCTATTCCCCTATTCTAATGATTTTCAAGTAGTTTATGTGATGGAAAGCACTATGAAGAAGTGTGAACCAGCTGGAAGCTAAGGAAAAGAAACAACATTATAAACCACAGTAAATGTGTATATAAACACAGGCACACAAAACTAAAAATTACATCTATGCAGGCAATATCTGAATTCATACATCTTTGGCACTCAGAGATACTGGGTCAACCAAGCCAATGGTGAAAATATATTTTTTCATATCCTTTAGGAAATGTCTTGTCCCAATTTTAAAATGCTATGATCTCCAGGGGCTCCTGGGTAGCTCAGTGGGTTAAAGCCTCTGTCATCAGCTCAGGTCCTGGGATCAAGCCCCATATCAAGCTCTCTGCTCAGCAGGAAGCCTGCTTCCTCCTCTCTCTCTCTCTCTGCCTACTTGTGATCTCCGTCTGTCAAATAAAAAAATAAATAAGTCTAAAATAAATAAATAAATAAACAAAATGCTATGATCTCCATTCTAAAAATTCACGGAGATAGAGACAAACTGGAATCAGTTTAAAAAGTTACCCAAAAGCGTAATTAACAGAAGTATCTGTAAACAGGTGTGGAGTTAAGAATTTCATTAAAAATATAAAAATGGGTTGAGACCTTGTCCTTTAGAATTTTGGATTTCAAAAATTTTGAGCAGTGCATGATTTATATGGAATCCAACCTTAACTTGCATACAACTGTGTTAACAGCTACCTTTTCTCACCGTTTTCTACCACATCTCACAGTGGGAGGTACAAAATTAACCTATGACCCCAATGCTACCATTTACCCCCAGAATACTCCACAGGTGCACGTGCTTGCATAGACATATACAGAAAACACGTTTCTCCGTGGGCTTCTACTGTTGCTGGCCATTCTCCAAAGTTGCTTCTCTTGAAGGGGAGTAGTGACTCTGTGTGTGTTCTGGAAGATGGAGATGGTGAGTAAGCCCAATGGCTACGGGTCCCTGGGCCAGGGGCGGGCAAGTCAATTTCCATCCAACCTCTTCATCTGACTTCCCTCTCAGAGCCACTGTCAATAATTTAGAATGTTTTTGTAGACTTTTCAATGTTAACACTCACCCATTTTGCTGAGATGTTTTTTATATACATGTAAGATGTACCACGATTGCAAAGGGACACAGTTTCATGCTTTATCATCAGTACATTCAGCAATACTTGCCATCAAATAAGAGGTCCACTTAGTAATAATCTCATTTGCTAAATGAGATGAGAAATGGAAGTTCAACTGATGAAGGGACTGCCCAGGTTGGTCAGTGATGGAACTGCAGATTTATTTGACCACACTTAGGTGGTTCTACTTGCTTCGTTGTAAAAGAATCATTTGGCAACCAAGAAGCTGGCACCAGGCCTGGGCAGCAGGGAGAGAGTATGAGCACTGGCAGGGGATGGTACTGTGCTCCTTTGCTCTCCGTGCCTGGAGGACCCCCCAAGTTGGAGCTGACACAGTCTCATCACGATGGTCTCCCTCTGGCTTTCTACTTGCCTTTCTTGTGCTGACTTTCCTGGTTGTGCTGATGGGCATTTACCGGACCCTGCTGCCTGCCAGCCAGAGACCCACATCCTGTAGGGCTGGTGGACATAAGGGAGAATGAGAGAGAAGCCAGATGCTGTTGCTTTTGCAAAGCACAGCCCCTGGAGAGGTCTTCCATGTGAATTCAGTGGGTTCTGCCCCTGCACATGGATGTGAGGACGTGAGTCTGGCTGGAAAGGAGAGTGTGCTGAGTTTGCCCAAGCAGCTTGAAATGGCTGTTTGGTGCCTGCTGGGGCATCATCATGGATCAGACCTTCTCTCCCACTCAGGCTTCAGGTATCAATAAAAGGGTACACGCAGTCACGAACCATTCTTTTTGCCTCTGGAAAATTGTGATTTATAGAGTTTTAAATGAGCTATAAAGCAGTTAAAACAGTCTACATTTACATTTATGGTTTTGCTGCCTTTGGAAGGGGATAGATTCATTGAGCTTGTTCTTTTTCTTTTCTTTCTTGTTTCTTTTTAATTCACATAAAAGAAAAACTGGATATTCCAATAGAGGAGGGTTTTATTTGTTTGTTACCAAACAATGATCCAAATCTGGACAGTTTCCTCCTCTTTCCCCTGAGGACCTGGCCTCCTGGAGATGCAGGCTCTTGTCTTTGTCCATTCCTTAACATCTCTTTTCTCCTCATCTCAGTGGAGGGGACTGGATCTTCTCCCAGAACTTAGTGCTCTGCACAGGTGCTCCTTCCAGAAGGGGTTGGCAGGGGGCAGGATGTGTTAGGAGCTTACTCTGGGAATGGCTGTCACAGACTTGTGCCAGGGGAGGAGATCAGGCATGAAGAAATTCCTGGGGAAGTCTCAGAACCTGCCTCCTGCCCTCCGATCATCCTGCGGGGGGTGCAGAGTGAGACCCCCATGGCACGTCTTGCCGAGAAAAGAGAGAGAGAGAATGAAAGAGAGATTTCTGCCTCACCCTTACATCTCCTTGCCTCATGTGTCTAAGCATAACAGTTGTAGAGTTTGGCTCATTTATTTATTTTTAAATTTTCTTTTTCATTAACTTATAATGTAATATTTGCCCCAGGGGTACAGGTCTGTGAATCATCAGTCTTACACAAGTCACAGCACTCACCATAACACATACCCTCCCCACTGTCCATCACCCAGCCACCTATTCCTCCCTCCCACCTCCCAGCAACCCTCAGTTTGTTTCCTGAGATTGAAAGTCTCTTATGGTTTGTCTCCCTCCCCAGTCCCATCTTAGTGCATTTTCCCCTCCATTCCCCCAATAACCCCCCCCCCCCGAACTCTCAAATTCCTCATATCACAGAGATCATATAATTGTCTTTCTCTGATTGACTTATTTCAGTTAGTATAATACCCTCTAGTTCCATCCACATCGTTGCAAATGGCAAGATTTCAGTTTCTTTTTGATGGCTGCATGGTACTCTCTTGTATTGCTGGTATCCCAAAAAGTTTGAACAGTGTATTTTCATTTTCATTTGTTTCCATGAATTTAATTCTTCTTTAATTTCCCGGTTGACACATTCATTCTTTAGTAGGATGCTCTTTAGCCTCCATGTATTTGAGTTCTTTCCAACTTTCCTCTTGTGGTTGAGTTCTAGTTTCAAAACGTCATGGTTTGAAAATATGGAGGGAATGATCCCAATTTTTTGGTACCAGTTGAAACCTTATTTGTGATGTGATCTATTCTGGAGAATGTTCCATGTGCACTAGAGAAGAATGTTTATTCTGTTGCTTTGGGATGGAATGTTCTGGATAGATCTGTGATGTCCATCTGGTCTAGTGTGTTATTTAAAGCCTTTATTTCCTTGTTGATTTTTTGCTTGGATGATCTGTCCATTTCAGTAAGGGGGTCTTAAAATCCCCTACTATTATTGTATTATTGTCAATGTGTTTCTTTGATTTTGTTATTAATTGGTTTATATAATTGGCTGCTCCTATTTTAGGGGCATAGATATTTAAAACTGTTAGATCTTCTTTTTTTTTTTTTTTTTAATATAATTTTTTATTTTTTATAAACATATATTTTTATCCCCAGGGGTACAGGTCTGTGAATCACCAGGTTTACTTGTTGGATAGATACTTTAAGTATGATATAGAGTCCTTCCTCATCTCTTATTATAGTCTTTGGCTTAAAATCTAATTTATCTGATATAAGGATTGCCACTCCAGCTTTCTTTTGATGTCCATTAGCATGGTAAATTTTTTCCATCCCCCTCACTCTATATCTGGAGGTGTCTTTGGATCTAAAATGAGTTTCTTGCGCACAGCATATTGATGGGTCTTGTTTTTTCATCCATTCTGATACCCTTTGTCTTTTGATTGAGCCATTTAGCTCATTTATATTCATGGTAACTATTGAAAGATATGAATTTAGTGCCATTGTTTTGTCTATAAAGTGACTGTTATTGTATATTGTCTCTCTTCCTTTCTGGTGGTACTTTTAGGATCTCTCTTTGCTTAGAGGACTCCTTTCAATATTTCCTGTAGGGTTGGTTTGGTGTTTGCAAATTCTTTTGGTTTTTGTTTGTCTTGGAAGCTTTTAATCTCTCCTATTTTCAATTACAGCCTAGCTGGATCTAATATTCTTGGCTGCATATTTTTCTTGTTTAGTGCTCTGAATATATCATGCCAGTTCTTTCTGACCAGCCAGGTCTCTGTGGATAAGTCTGTTGCCAATCTAATATTTCTACCATTGAAGTTTACAGACCTCTTGTCCTGAGCTACTTTCAGGATTTTCTCGTTGTCACTGAGATTTGTAATTTTTACTATTAGTTGGTAGAGTGTTGACTTATTTTTATTGATTTTGAGGGGGATTCTCTCGGCCTCCTGGATTTTGATGCTTGTTCTCTTTGCCAAATTAGGAAAATTCTCTTCTATAATTTGCTCCAATATACCTTCTGATCCCAATTATTCTAATATTGTTTTGTCTTATGGTATCGCTTATCTCTTGAATTCTCTCCTTGTGGTCCACTAGTTGTTTATCTTGTTTTTCAGCTTCGTATTCTCCATCATTTGGTCTTTTGTATCATTAATTCTCTCTTTGCCTCATTTATCCTGGCAGTAAAAGCCTCCATTTTTTTTGATTGAACCTCATTAATAGCTTTTTAAATTTCAAGTAGGTTAGATTTTAGTTCTTTTATTTCTCCAGAAAGAGTTTTTATTTCTCCAGAGAAGAATTCTCTAGTATCTTCTACGCTTTTTTCAAGCCCAGCTAACATCTTGATAATTATCATTCTGAACTCTGGTTCTGACATCTTACTAATGTCCATATGGATTAGGTCCCTAGCTGTCAGTACTGCCCCTTGTTCCTTTATTTTTTGGTGAGTCATTTTATCCAGATAAGAATAGGTGAATGAGAGATCTAAATACTAAGACGGTAGCAATGACCCCAGAAATATATGCACTAACTCAGTCAGAATAGACCCGAAACTGGGGGGAGAAGATAGAAGAAAGAAAAAAGAAAAAAAAAATATGATTTGAACAGAGCCACAGACTTGATTTTGGGTGTATTTTTGTTTGTTAGAAGAAACTGCTTCCCCAAATTTCAAAAAAAGAAATATATATATATATACATATATATATGGGTAAACATGATAAAGGGATGGAATATGACTGTAAAGATGAAAATTTAAAAAGATTCTAAAAAGGGAATTGGTAAGAAGTTGGTTGAAAAAAGAAAAAAAAAAAGGAGAGAATGTGATCAGTCAGGGGACTAGAAGAAAGCTATATGCTAGATTTCGGGTATATTTTGATCTGTACAAGAAGCTGTATCCCAAATTTTTAAAGTAAGGAAAGCTTATATGTGTACCAAAAATAAGGTTAAATACAATGAAGGGATAGAATATGACTATATGAATATGAATATAACAATCTAAATTTTAAAAGATTCTTTAAAAAGGTATTAATAAGATAAGATAGTTTAAAAAGGTTAAAAAAGGAAAGAGGAAAAATTTTTAAAAATAGAATAAGAAAAAAATAAAATAAAATAAAATTAATTTTGAAAGACTAAATAATCATGGGGAAAAAGCCATGAATTTTATGTGCTGTTTTCCTGTAGTGAAGTTTTGAAGTTCTCAATGATTGGTGAACTTGGTCTTGGCTGGCTGTTCTTGCTGATCTTCTTGAGGAGGGGTCTGTTGCAGTGATTCTCAAATGTCTTTGCCCCAGGTGGAATTGCACCACCCTTGCCAGGGGCCAAGCTAAGTAATCTGCTCGGGTTCGCTCTGGGGAGCTTTTGTTCCCTGAACACTTTCCTTCGAGCTTTGGAGGACAGTAATGAAAATGGCATCCTCCCAATCTCCTGCCTGGAGGAGCAGAGAGCTTGGGGTCCAATTCCTCAGTGCAACCTTGGAGAAAAGTGCTCAGTCACTCCCATCTCCCTGGTATCTGGCTGCTCTCCGAGCTCACCTGGCCTGTGACCAAGTGTTTCTATCTCTGGAAACAACCTTGAGATCATGAATGGAGCCTAAATCAAAAGTTGGATACTTAACTGATTGTGTCACCCAGGTGCCCCTGAGATTGTGGCATATGCCCCCCCCCCTTTTTAAAGATTTTTATTTGTATGTAATGTCTACATCAACATGGGACTTGAACATATAACTCAGAGATCAAGAGTTGCGTGTTCTACGACTGAGCCAACCAGGCACCTATTCTTTCAATTTCTTAAATAAGTTTGTCCAAGTGCCACCCCATTTTTGACAATCAGAGCAAGGTAGATGCTTGAATATCTTCCCTGGGTTTTTAATCAACTGAGAGTAGAGCCAGATGCATGCCAGGAACAGTGATATCTTTGTTATGGAGAACTAGTCTCCTGTCTGAGGGTGGAGGGAATTCCCTTTTCCTTGAAATTCTTTGAACTGAGCAAACTTAATCTTATGCCTTGATAAAAGCTTTGTCTATCTTCTATTTAATTTTTATTGTGTGTGTATGTGTGTGTGTGTGTGTGAGAGAGAGAGAGAGAGAGAGAGAGGAAGATTTTGTAATAAGTAAACAGTCTATTTGACTTGACATAATTTGAGAGTTTTTGTCTTTCAAAAGGACGATTTAATAGGTTGTAAGCACACCTTGTGTTTTACAAATTTAAGGTCTGTGGCAGCCCTGCACCAAGCAAGTTCATTGGCACCATCTTCCCCACAGCATTTGCTCACTTTCTGTCTCTGTGTCACATCTTGGTAATGCTCACAATACTTCAAACTTTTTCATAATTATTATTATATTACAAATTAATTATTATATTTGTCATGGTGATCCATGATCAATGATCTTTGATGTTCCTACTGTAATTGTTTTGGGGTACCATGAACCACATCAACATAAGAAAGATGGTGGACACAACTGATACTGTTAGATAATGTTGTTTGTGTTCTGACTGTTCTCTCTCTCTCCTGAGGCCTCCCTCTTCTCTGAGACACAACAATACTGCAATTATATCAATTAATAACTTTACAATGGCCCTAAGCATTCAAGTAAAAAGAAGAATGAATTGATGTGGCAAACTTTATTGTCTTATTTTAAGAAATTGTCACAGCCACCCAACTGTCAGCAAATACTACCTTGATCAGTAAGCAGCCATCAACATCAAGGCTAGAGCCTCCATTAGCAAAAAGATTATGATTCCCTGAAAACTCAGATTATAGCATTTCTTATCAATAAAGTATTTTTTAATTAAAGTATGTACATTATTTTTTTAGACATAATGCTATTGCACACTTAATAGAGTACAGTATGGTATAAACATAACTTTCATATGCGCTGGGCTAGCAAAAAATTCATTTGACTGGCTTTATTGTGGCAGTCTGAAACCAAACCTGTGTTATCTCCAAGGTATATTTGTACATCGAGGGAGAAGTAGTTAAGAAATGAAGGGTATGGGCTCTGAGTTCAAATCCATTCTCTTAAAGTTACTGGAAGAGTAACCATGAGAAAACAACTTTCTCTTTTTGGATGTAGTTTGTCTTTACAAAAATTCGCAACTCACAGAACATAAACAGCATTTATCAGTTGTGTTCACCATCTTATGTTGATGTGGTTCATGGTACCCCAAAACAATTACAGTAGGAACATCAAAGATCATTGATCACAGATCACCATGACAAATATAATAATTAATTTGTAATATAATAATAATTATGAAAAAGTTTGAAGTATTGTGAGCGTTACCCCGATGTGACAGAGAGACAGAAAGTGAACAAATGCTGTGGGGAAGATGGTGCCAATGAACTTCCTTGGTACAGGGCTGCCACAGAACTATAAAAAATTAATATTATAAAGTGTTTAAATAGTAACTGACACGGAGTAAATGCTCTATCAGCTACCATTGTTGTTTTACTCTGTGCTCAAATTGTGTAACAGTTCTTAAATTTTAGCTAGTTCTTTCTTTCAGAATGGTTTGGTTTGAAAGTTCTATTTTCCTTTTTTTTTTTTTTTTTTAAGAGAGGGAGAGAGTGAGAGAGTGGGGATGGGGGGCAGAGGGCGAGGCAGAGAATCCCAAGAAGACTCCATGCTGAGTACCAGCCTAGTGCGGGGCTCATTCCTGTGACACTAAGATCATGACCTGAGTCAAAACAGAGTTGGATGCTTAACTGACTGAACCACACCAAAGCCCCTGAAAGTTCTACTTTTTATTCAGGCTACCCATTTTTTAATATTTATTTATTTACTTGAGAGAGAAAGAGAGAGAGAGAGAGCAAACACATGAATGTGGTAGGAGGGGTATTGGCGGGCAGGGGCAGAAGGAGAGAGAGAAACTCAAGCAGATTCCTTGCTGAGCACAGAGCCCACTTAATCTCATGACCTTGAGATCATGACCTGGCCTGAAACCAAGAGTCAAACCCTTAATCTACTGAGCCACCCAGGTGCTCTATGCTTCCTTTTTAAATATAACTTTTTATATGAAGTATCCTGCAAATTTTCCTGTTAAAGAATAATTAGTCTCAAAACATTGAGATGTATGATATCAAGATGACTTGAATACTTCTGAAAGCAACAAAACCTAAGAGGGAAAGGGGAGAAAATGGGTAACTTACATGAAACAACAGATTGCCACAACTTCAAACCAGAAGTGATGGGGACCATCGACCAGAGACCCTGCCTCTGGGCCACCACGAGATGAGACTGTGCATGCCAAAAGGCTATGCACACCTCCAGAGACTACAGGCTGTACACAAAACCTCCCAATTGTTGTTACCATCCAGAAGTTGCCTTCCGTGGACCTTAGACTAGCCATGGTCTAACCTGTGGGTGGTTTAACTATGGAATCACTTGGCCACAGCTGGCCTGACTCATCTGCACAGGAACTTTGAAATATGCAGAATCCTGCGAGAGGTCAAGGTTACCTTGTGTGTGTTGCTGCTGGTGCCTTTGCTAGTAAAATCTAGTGCTCCATTTCACTGACTTCTTTTATGTGATGAAAGAAAATCCAACACATCTTTTTGATAGCTCACTCTCCGGCTGAGATGTGTTTGTAAGGGATCAATTTAATGCATTCTTTGCCTTTGCAGGAGAGGTTTTCTTGGTGCAGCTTTGCTAGGTGGAGTTCTTCCTTCAGACTGTGGCTTGCTGTTCCAGAGCATAGAAGATGTTATTATTTTCTGTGAAAGTGAATTGATGCTCCTCTGGGAGTCTGGATGCTATCAAGATGAAAAAGGTTCAGTGTTTCTTTCAGGATCAGTAAATCAGATCCTCTGTGATGTGTGCATTCAATCTCTTTCTTTCTTTGAGAAGTGGCCAAGCCCAAGTGAGTGATGCTTTTGTCTTAGCTACTTGGATGAAGGTGAGGAAGGGTGTCTGAGTCACCAAGACCCCTCCTCTGCACCCACAAGTCTGCAGGCTCCCAGGTGGCTTCTAAGGGGCCACACAACCAGCACTGCCCGTCATTCACCTCCAGCATCTCTCACAGCCATTCACATGTCTCTGGAACACACTGGCTTCCTGTTGCCTCATCTCCACATTCCAATGCATCAAGCTCTTCTCTGTTCCACTTCACTCGGAGTAAGGGAGGCCTCATCTGCTGAGCTGGGCCATGCTGATGCTTTGCCTTCTTGTGTGTTCTCCCATCTCAGGCAACGTGCCTAGACCCACCCAGGCACTTTTCTTTAGGAGGGTCTTCCAAGGGCCTTGGGAGGCCCAGCAGCAGGAGTGAAATTGATGTTAACTGCTGAAATGAAATGAACAGTGACTAACATTTAATATTTTTCATCCAGAAGTTAGTGGTGTAAATATCAGTGAATGTTTTGGAGTTTGTGGAGCTGGTAACTTCAGTGGGAGCCAGCATCACCATCCACTGCTAAGAAGGCCTTCTTGACCTACATTAATAATGGTCGAATGGAGGCAGTTCTGCTGTCCTCTGTGCTGGTTACTTTGTCTGGACTTCCTATTTTAACAAGCTTCTATAGAAAGGTTTCAAGAGACTTGAAAGTGAACATAGGAGATAGTGATTAACATCTTGGGGAACCCAGAAACTGTGCTGTATGGAGGTGAGTGGAAGAATTGTCTAATCCAAATGAGCTGCTTATGCGGGGGGGAGGAAGACTTGGGTGGAAAAAGATCGCTGTCTCCAGATGTTTAAAGAAGTACAATGTAGTAGAGAAAACAAACGGATTCTGTGTAATCACCATAGGGTAGAACTTTGATCTGGAGGTGGAAGTTGCAGGAGACAGATTGCATTTCATTCTATTTTAACAACCTCAGGGCAGCTGCAGGGGCAAGTGGTCACCATGTCACCTGGCATGCCCACGCTAAGACTGGCACCCATTCTCTGGGGTCTGGGTGGATGGGCTCTGGGTCTCTTGCCTCTGAGCCCAAGTGCTTCTATGGCTGTTGGAGCAAGGGTAATAGCATCTTTCCTGTGGCTCATGAGGCACAGAGGAGAGCAGCAGGACCTTGTTCAGCTCACGGAGGGCGCCAGGCCTGACCGAAGGCTGCAGGGGATGTTTTCTCAGCTTTAAGTTTCGAGCTGATGAACCGGGCCTGGAGTTTCACCTGCCACTCCTTCTGTACTCCTAACATTTGAAAGGAAGGCTCCAACCCTGACTCAGACAATCCCATCTGCGCCTAAAAGACAAGGCCGAGGGTGACCCAGGTTGGCCGGGGGATGAAAGGCAGAGGCTGGAGCTCTGAGTCGAGGTTGGGCTGTAGACATGCTGTGTGGGGTGCTCTCTTTCCTGGTGTTCTTCCCTGTTTGTGAAATTCATTCTCATGAATGTTTCAGGTGCCGTCCTTCTCAGTAGGTTCAAAGCTAAGCTGACTCCATGGGAAGCAGCTCCAATGTGTAGCCAAGTCTGGGGAGCCATTTGCCCTGCCCCTGTCCAGTGGGATTGAGTTGGCACTTGCCCTTTTTCACTGATGGGAAGTTCATCCATCAACTGGTAGACTATTTTGATGGCACTGAGCCATCAAAATGGAGCCATCAAAATGGAGGATGACATTCACACCACAACAGCTGAAGTACCCACAGCCTTTCCATGCAGACATGCAGAAATAAGAATCCTTCCCCATGCTTTAACCTGCAGATTCTACCTGCTATAGGATAGAGAAAAGCTGAAGGAAAGGAAAACACATGTTGAATTTACTAAGAAAATCAAGTTCCAAGGGAATCCTGAAGTCGATTCTCCTTCTTTCCAGTTAACCCACACCTTTATTTTGCTTACATTTTAAAACTTCTATTTTAATATAATTTTATAATTAACAAAGAATGACAAAAAAAAAACCTACCAGGAATTCTGTATACCTAAATTTCTCAGAAATATCTTATATAACCTGGGTACAATGATCACAATCAGGAGATTAATTTGATGTGACACCCATCTAATCTACAGGCCTTACACAGATTTCACCAGCTGTCCCACAAATACCACTTTTCTGCTGTGGGTTCCAAACAAGCTTTATACATTGGATTCAGATGTCATGTCTTCTCAGTCTCCTTTAATCTGGAATGGTCTTACCTACCCTTTTGGCAAATTTAATTCTAGAGGAAGAGAGTGTATCAGAGAAATACTGAGTGTCTTCTAGCTCTGTGCAAGGGATGAAGGGACACCACATGGAAAAGGAGAGATGAAATCTCTGCCATCTGAAGGCTCTCAGGCTAGCATTGAACACAGACAAGAACCAGCAGTTTCCATGCAGGACGCCAATTACTATAGGAAGGAATGAAGAAAGTATGCAGGTTGGGAGGGCAGACACTTAAACCAAATTGGGTAGATGTGGGAAAGGATTCCTGGAAGGGATGATGTTGGAGCTGAGGCCCATAGAATGAATAGGAGTTACTCAGGCTGGATGAAGGATGTCGTGGTGTGAGATCATACAGGCAGTGGTGATGGCATCGGTGAAATCCTGATGGCACAAGACATCTTCTCTGAGCACTGAGTTGAAGTGCATTCTGGAGTCTGGACACAACATCTGAAGTGGGGAGAGGTGTGTGGCACTGGAGAGGTGATGAGTGGCAGAGAAATTGTATCAAGGGCTTATTTTTGACCACAGAGCCAAGGTGAGACATTGCAAGATGTTATGTATAGGTGAGTAGTGATCATATTTGTTTTTTAAAAGACTGCCAGAGATGATGTTGGCCTGAACCAAGATGGAGCAGTGGGTGTACGGACAGATGAACAAACCCAAGATTTAGAGGAAGCAGGACTAATAAGGGGTAGAGATTTGTTGGATGGAGAGATTGGTTGGATGCAGAAGTTAAGGGAGAGAAAGTGGTCAAAGTGAAGCCCCGGTTTCCAGCTTTGACAATGAATAGAAGTTGGTGCCTTCTACCTTCTCTAAAGTGAAGACATAATGGGAGGAACAGTTTCAAGGGTGTTTTTATACTGGTGTTTGGGTAACTTGTGTGAAGCTAGAGTGTGAAGCTGAGGCTCTCCTGACCCCCAGTCCAGGACTGTTGACTTCATTGTGTGCCCCCTAAATATATTCAATCCAGCAAACCACTGGGTATGAAACATACATACAAATGCTCCTGGCCTCTGTCCCTGGGGGGCCAACAACCAGCCCTGCCCCACCATTGAGAAGACAGTGCAGTAAAAGTGGTACAAGGAGACCCAAGACTGGGCAATGATTTCTACTGTGATCCTATTCAGCTGGGAGAGCAGGAGAGACTAGACATATTCAGTCCTACTGAGATGGGGTTAGGAGGGCACTATAGATAAAGGCAGTTGTCCCAACACTGCAGGGTGGTTTGATGAGAACAGAGGAGCAGAAGACCAGGCCAGAACAGACAACTGGTTGGGATATCAGGACTCAGGAAGACGACAGGGAGAAGTGGAGGGGAATTCTTTCCTCCAGCTTGTTAGAGAAGGGCTGGGGTGACCAACAGAACCAGTCAGCATAGAGCTATTCCTACAGAGAAGCCACCATGGGAGTTTCTGTTCTGCCATTCACTGCTGAGGCAGGTAGAGCTCAGTGAGGTCAATGACCTGCCCAAGGTCACAGAGATAGTAAGTGTATAACCAAGCCTTTGACAAAACCCTAAGTATAACTCTTTCCTCTGCTCTATGCCTCCTGTTATCAAGTGGGAACTCAAGTCCAGTCTAAGTGATTGTCAAAACTGTCTAGGTGTGGGCAGGTGGGGGATGCCTCTACAGAAAGAACAAAAAGAAAATTTACAGTTCTCATCCCAAAGTCATCATGGCACATGCAAAACCCTGGACGTCATCAGGAAGGTCCTTCCTGAATAGGGGAAGGAGTGGAGAAAGACCAGTTCCTAGGAATGTGGTTGAGTGCACAGAAGAAAGGGTAGTCACACAGCATTGGGCCTCCAGCAAGAGAATCCATCAGAGGAAGTCATAAGTCAGGCTGGCTCAGTCTGGTGTAGACTCAGTGCTGATGCTTCCTTCTCATCCTTGATTTGGAATCTATTTTTGACTCACTGCAAGGCTAGTCTTGGGTAAAAGCTGATCTAGAAACAGCAATGCACCAGCTCTGGCCCCAGCTCCAGGAGGTTTTGTTGATGTTTATGGAAGCTGTCTTTTTCCTTTTGACCCGTATTCACCCTCGTTTTCAGACCTGCTCCATCCTGACAGGCAAGGCTGGAAACACTTAAGAAGAAGAGGTCTCAGCTGGACTCTTCCTCTCTTTCCAGTGCTGAGAGAGAGGGAAGTCTGCTATCCCCAGCAGTCAGTTGGCCTCTTGGCGGCTCAGCTGGAGGGGGAAGTCTGGGGGTGGGGAGTATGAGAGGGCACAGTTTGGTTTAACTAAATCTTGGTGGGGGGGGGGGTGTGCACTACAAACAAGGCAGAAAATAGGACTGGACTATGAGAAATGGAAAGGGAATGACTTGCCTTTCCCAGTTTCTCAACTGCCCAGATTGTAATGGGAGAGTTGGCTGCTATCAGGTGACATTAACTGACATCCAAGGTCCCTGCATCCCTTCTCCAAGCCTGGGAAAGCACCAAGTCTGTGCTCATCTGATTGCAGACCTGAGAGTCAGGGTTGTTGGCTAACCTGGAAAGGGACATTGTCCTGGCTGGGTGCAGGGTTTCTCCAGCTATCACAAAATCCTGGAACTCTACCTCCAAGGAGTTTTTAGCCCATGTAGAAAAACCACAGACAAACAGATACAACTTGAAATGTATTTATGGACCAACTTAGTCCACCATAAATGGCTGGGCAGCACCTCTAAAAATGAGTCAGGGGTCTCCCATGCAGAATCTGGGGGTGAAAGTGAGCAATGTGAATATTTTTTTGTGTGTGCTAACATTTGCTTTATATCTTGGGAAAAAAAACCTAAAGTTTCTTCGATCCCCTTCTATCATGCATCCTTGGCAGCTCTGGGAGATATTTTCCCTATTAAGCAAACCAACAGCTGCTGGTTTTGGCTACAGTTTGCTTTGCTCAGTTCTTGGGTGGAAAGAAGATGCTCAGCCGTCCTCAAGAGCTATCAGTGGAAATCAAAATAAAAAACACAAAACAGATGGGCCTAGAGAATAGAAACCCTGAAGGGTGCTGCAGGTTACCTTTCACAGTAGAAAGCTACAAATACCCAACAGTCTCAGGGTTCTCCTCCTGCCCAGGCTTGGCCTCATGCACTCAACTCCATACTGCAGGTATGCCTGGTGTTCCTCAGAATTCCTCCCATCTTACCTTTCAGGATAGAGGACATAGGGACAGGGGCAGATTTCTCTAAGGGGACAGTGAACAAGGCACTCAGAAATTTCCTAGATCAAAATATATCATCCATCACATCACCAATTTTACCATAAGTGTCAATTTCCTCCAGGTGTTAATTTCTCTACTCCTGCGTTCTGATATGAACCAACTCAAACAGCAGTTAACATTTGTATTATTATTTTCTATGATTCAGGCATTAGTGCCCACATTTGTAATTACATGAAAATTACATTGAAATTACAGATTACATGAAGAAGATGGAGGCAAAGTTTAGAGCATCAGGAAATTTAGAATAAGCATAATCAATGTTAACATATGAAATAATGTTGCAGAGATGGGTGAGAGTATTTATAAATTAAAACAAAAATTTTAGTGATCTGGAGAGAAAAAAAAGAAGAACAATGAAATTAAAAATGGACATTAAAGAGCAGAATCACATTAGCTAAAATCTGAATTTATAAGCTGGAGGATGGCCACAAAGCATTCTTCCAAAATGTAGCCCCCAAAGACAAAGAAACAGAATGTATTAATGTAGCATTAAGACATAATAGGTTTATCAAAGAGTTTCTAATCCTATCTAACTGAGGTTGCAAAGGAAAAGAAAAACAAAACAGAGGCTTGAAGGGAGGAAATAAATAACAGAAGACATTTTCAGAAAAGGAGACATGAGTCCTTAAATTGAAATAACCTACTGAGTGTTGGGTAGTACAAATGTAACAGGTATGATATAGCACTGTGGTGACATTTCAGAAAACCAACAATGACAAAAGTGTCCTAAAGGCCAACAAGCTAAATGAAAGAGAAAATAGTTTCTCTGTAAAGAAATGAACATCAGATGGGAATCCGATTTCTCAAAAGCAGGAGAGGATTTCTGAAAGCGATAGAAGTATTTTCAAAGCTGTTGGTATGTGATTTTTGAATTAGAATTCTACTCCAAGAAAAAAAAATTAAATACAAATTTGAAAATAGTTTTTTCTAAAGCTCTTTAGGGACTAGAAAGTTTATCAAACAGAAGCTCTATCAAATTTCTGGAAACATGGCCACAGCAACTTCTTTCAAGATATGTCTCCAAAGGCAGAGGAAACAAAAGCGAAAATGAACTTTTGGGACTTTATCAAGATCAAAACCTTCTGCACAGCAAAGGAAACAGTCAACAAAACAAAGAGGCAACCCACAGAATGGGAAAAGATATTCACAAATGACAGTACAGACAAAAGGCTGATATCCAAGATCTATAAAGAGCTCCTCAAACTCAATACACACAAAACAGATAATCACATCAAAAAATGGGCAGAAGACATGAACAGACAGTCTCCAAGGAAGACATACAAATGGCTAATAGATACATGGAAAAATGTTCATCATCACTAGCTATCAGGGAGAGTCAAATCAAAACCACATTGAGATACCACCTTACACCAGTTAGAATGGCCAAAATTAACAAGACAGTAAACAACAAGTGTTGGAGGGGATGTGGAGAAAGGGGAATCCTCTTGCACCGTTGGTGGGAATGCAAGTTGGTGCAGCCACTTTGGAGAACAGTGTGGGGATTCCTTAAGAAATTAAAAATAGAGTTTCCCTATGACCCTGCAATTGCACTACTGGGTATTTACCCCAAAGATATAGATGTCGTGAAAAGAAGGGCCACCTGTATCCCAATGTTCATAGCAGCAATGGCCACAGTTGCCAAACTGTAGAAAGAACCAAGATGCCCTTCAGCAGATGAATGAATAAAGAAGATTTGGTCCATATATACTATGGAATATTATGCCCCCATCATAAAGGATGAATACCCAACTTTTGTATCAACATGGACAGGACTGGAAGAGATTATGCTGAGTGAAATAAGTCAAGCAGAGAGAGTCAATTATCATATGGTTTTGCTTATTTGTGGAGCATAAGGAATAGCACGGAGGACATGGGGAGATGGAGAGGAGAAGGGAGTTGGGGGAAATTGGAGGGGGAGATGAACCATGAGAGACTGCACTCTGAGAAACAAACTGAGGGTTTTGGAGGGGATAGGAGTGGGAGGTTGGATGAGCGTGCTGGTGGGTATTATGGAGGGCACGTATTGCATGGAACACTAGGTGTGGTAATAAACAATGAATTCTGGAACACAGAAAAGAAATAAAAAAATAAATAATTTCTGGAAAATCTATTTCAGTAAAGTAAATAAAAATATGGATAATTAGATTGAGGAAGACTTGGGATATGGAGAGTAATGCTTAGCCAAAGAAATACAGGAGTATTAAATATTAATATAACACTAGTCTTGATTTTTCACGTAATTAATGACAATAAAATTGCAAATCCATTCTCCCTATATGATCTCAGAATAGTTCACATCATGGAAGAAAAGAAAAGTTTAATATGTTAGAACCTACAGCAGCAACAGTGTTTTCCCCAGCTTTTTGGAAGAGAGCACTCACTTTTTCATTTTTTCACTTGGAGCCACCTCTGTCACCCACACAGGAGACTGGAGAATTCTTTTGCTAAGAACCCAGAGCTGAAGGACGCCTGGGTGCCTCAGTTGGTTAAGCAGCTGCCTTTGGCTCAGGTCATGATCCCAGCGTCCTGGGATCGAGTCCCACATAGGGCTCCTTGCTCCGCAGGGAGCCTGCTTCTCCCTCTGACTCTGCCTGCCACTCTGTCTGCCTGTGCTCACTCTCGCTCCTCTCTCTCTCTGACAAATAAAAATCTAAAAAAAAAAAAAAAAAAAGAACCCAGAGCTGAAATCAAGGATTAGACACTTTACCAACTGAGGCACCCAGGCACTCCCAGAAATGAACTTTTGTATATCTTGCTTGTTTTGCACTGACTTCTTTTATCTAGTCTAATGAGTTACATTTTTTTTTAACTTTAAAATGCCTTTACTCATTTGTATGGTAAATGACACTGAATAACAATGTTTGATTTTCAGTCTGTTGAGCTTAACTATGAAATTTACATCTCTTTTCTCTATTTCATGGACATTATTAACTAATTTCACATATATTCCAAAGCTTAGAATATGGTTGAGTTACCAATGAGCAGTAGACAACATGGGAAAGGGATGGGCAGATGAAATTCAGGCACTTGGTTTAAGACACAAGACACATTTCCACTGCTTTAGGCTAACAATCTGCTTTCTGTCAGTCTTTACAGTAACCAATTTCGAATCTTCCTGTTCCTGGAGAAGAATGACATCTCTTTACATTTGTCCAACTTAGAGTTTTTCTAGCTGTGCTTCTCTTGCTGATTGTTCTTTCAAGGTTCAGTTGCTTTCAGGTCTTTGGTTCTTGAATTTTTCATCCTTCTCAGGTCTCCAGATGTGAATGGAGGCACGCATTATTTCGGGGTGTGCTCTGTGGGTCAGGGAAGGTGCCAAATCTTGGTTCTTCTCATTTCTTGCTTCCTGCTTTGGAGTTTTCTTAGCTTCATATTGCCTTTGATTTTTAAGAGCTGCTTTTGACAATGGCTTATCATTTCCTGGTTGTGATCTCTAATTCAACAGTGGTGTCTCCTCCAAGAGCTTGAAAATGGTGATTGGTTTATTTTTTAAAGCTGAGAGTCCATCAATCGCTACATATTTAGATTCTTTGTCAGGTACTTCACTTTTAACGGCTTAGTAAGCTATTGTTTTTGCTGGCAATAGCCTAGCCAAAAAAATGGCTGCCAGGATAGGGCTGGCCTAGTGCCAAAGCTTGTACCCATTATTAGCACCCGACCTGGGAGCGTGCGTAGCCGTTAAAATGTGCTTCCCATCTGGGCACCAAGCAAAATGTGTAGGATCAGAGGCTGCTGGCTTAGAAATAGGTTTGTATTTTTTAACATTCCATGATTGCATTTGTTCGCCAGGTTTTTCAACCCAGCTATCCTTTAATATATGGCCATGAGGACTAAATAAGTTAGACATTAGAGCACCAGCTCCGCGGTCAAACACAGGATCACATTTCAAGTTGAAAATCATTCCTTTGGCAGGCATAGAACCATAAATAGCATAAAACTCAGTAGAACTAGAATTCTAAATTTCACCATAAACGGGGTTATGTTTTGGTAATTGAGTCAATTCTAGCACTTTCTTCCTCTGAGGCAAGGGAATATAACAGTTGTTGTCTGTAGTAGGCAGTGCCTTGCTTGTAGAATCCATTCTAATTATTGCAACATAGCCTTACTTTTCCTTCCTCAGTATCCTAACCTTATCAGCCCCAGAGGAACTTACCCTGGGGCTTTGGAACATCACCACCACCGGATCTGTACCCTCATCTGTCAAGAAGGACATAGATGCTTCCATCTTCTCCTGGAAAAGTTATATTCATTTTTCGATGCCCCTTCATGTCATAAATCATTCCACGGCTGCTGAGTCTAGTATCTGGCTAACATGGAAGAGATCAGTATGTGGTCCCTTCAGTGCTCTGAACACACCATGGCCTTTCCCCCTTTCTGCCTTTCCCTAGGCTGAAATGCTCATCCTGGCTCTTTATGCAACTTCTGCCTTGTGAACCTTCAAGTTTTAGTGGAATTACAATCCATTTCAGATTGGCCTCCCCTAGATAATGTCTACCTCCTTCCCCTTCATGGTCATTATTTCCTTCCTGGTCATTATCTTGCTTAGTTATGTGTCTGTTCACTCTCTGTCTTTCCCCAGCAAAATGCAGGCTCCGTAAGGGAAGGGAGCTTGCTGTTCTTACTCATCACTGATCTCCAGACCCTGATACAGAGCCTGGCACATCGTAGGTGTTCCATATGTATTTGTGAAATGCATTCATTTTTGTCCCTACCCTAGCCCTTAGTGCCCAGCACACTCAGTAAATAGCTATTGAATGAAGAATAAATAAACAAATGGATGGAGAAATGCATATTTCTATTGTTCATCTTGCTATAAATGTCCTCTGAGTGTGTGTTGCACCCCCCGGGTAGGAGAACACCTTTTCCAGCTCTTTCTTCTTGATTCTGTTCATGTGGCAGCATTGTTTAGAAACAGATTTCCTTTGATCACTGCCAGGACAAGGATTAATCATTTGTAGGTAGTCAAGACATCATGACTATGGAATCCTGAAATATCTCTCAGTTTGATTTTTTTTTTTTATGGAAAGAAAATGGGGGGCCCTGAATCTGGAGAGAAAGATCTAATTTTCCTTCTCTGTGGTTTAGAGCAAAACAAAAGAATGATCTGCTGAATTTCCAGAGCCCCTCCTCTCCACCACTGGGCATCCCGCATTGCCCATGGAAGGAGCCATCTGGGCATACCCGGAAAGGTCAGGATTCATAATCCTGTGGCCAGGTGCTCTGTGCAATTAGTGAGACAAGGCTTCTCCATGGGAACCCTCTCTCCTCCAAGGGTCAGAGTCCTGGTTTGTGTCCTGAGGCTGATTCACACATTCATGCTTTTAGCTCCTTTGGTGTAACTCATTGCGGGTTAAAACTTGGCACATTCAATATCTCCATCTGAGTCACTCATTTGTTTTAAATTTGAAACCGTCTGAAAAATACAGTACGGCGTTAAAATGTGAATGTGTGTGTGTGTGTGTGTGTGTGTGTGTGTGTGTATTTGAAAGAGCATATGGGAAAATCCCTTTTCCTTGGCTATTTATAACCCTTCCCAGGCACTAAAAGCACCACGGCCATAACTCTCACCCATCCGAAAAAGTGCCGAGTACAGCATTTTCTTATTTTATGCACCTCCCTGCTCTTAAGTGCTCACTGTTTGGATTTCTGATCTGATAACTTTATTTAAAAATTGGGTTTTACTGGAATTTTGTGCTTGTCAGAGCTTTTTTTTTCTGGCCAGGTGCTTCACCTCTGTGGCTATTCTTCCTGCTCCATAAGGGCAGACCAGGGTGGCTCCCGCTGTCCATGGCACAACGAGCTCAGG
Source organism: Mustela nivalis (assembly GCF_964662115.1). Taxonomy (NCBI): domain Eukaryota; kingdom Metazoa; phylum Chordata; class Mammalia; order Carnivora; family Mustelidae; genus Mustela; species Mustela nivalis. The sequence goes on from NC_139021.1 coordinate 148,908,237, forward strand.
TCAAGGACACTGACTGTCAAGAACACTGACAGAAGAAATGGGCCATGCAAAGTCTGGAACCTCCTGGCACCTGGCTGTTCCTCTCAACTCATCCCCTGTCACTGGGCAGAACCGTGGTACCCAGAAGGTGCTCTGCAAATATTATTGAATGAATGTTCCCACCTCTACCCTCTGCTCTTTCTGCTACCCCTGTCCTTAAGATTCTCCAGTTACATCAGAGTCTGGCATGGGTATGAGTTTTTTTCTTTTTTATATATTTAATGTATTTATTTTAAGAGAGAGAGAGAGAGAGAGACAGAGAGAATGAATCTCTATCAGACGTCACGCTGAGCCCTGATATTATGACTTCAGTCAGTCGCTTAACCCAGTGAGCGCCCCCAGGGCAACCTGAGGGCATGAATCTTTGACTAAGCCCTTGGTCTTCCCATCTTGCTTTTTTTTTTTTTTTTTTAAGATTTTATTTATTTATCAGAGAGAGAGAGGGAAAGAGAGCAAGCACAGGCAGACAGAATGGCAGGCAGAGGCAGAGGGAGAAGCAGGCTCCCCGCTGAGCAAGGAGCCTGATGTGGGACTCGATCCCAGGATGCTGGGATCATGACCTGAGCAGAAGGCAGCTGCTTAACCAACTGAGCCATCCAGGCGTCCCACCCCATCTTGCTTTAGAATGCATGTTTTCTAGTTTCACAAGGGTGAGCTAGGCCCATATGTTGACCTTTGCAGTGAAGAAATTGAGAAAAGTCTGCAAAGGGATTGAAGTATTGGAAATGGTGCCATAAATCATCCTGAGATACAAAGGAAGTTTTGGGTGATAGGAAGCCAATGGCATTGGAAAAAGTAATTTCCAATTTCCAGGATTCCACACTGGGAGGGAAGGTCCACCCAGTTTAGAGTGGCAGAGCTGGGAGTGTTGGGGGCCATGCAGAAAGCCGAGTTGGAATGGAAGACCTTGGGACCCCGCTAATGACCTGCTGAGCTTCCTTTGCCCAGGCCCAGGGGCAGAGGAGAAGGAAGATGTGCTCGCAGGCTCTGAACCTGAGTGATCAGGGCACGGGAACCTCTGCTGACTCTGGTCTACACCATAAACCAGGAAATACCAACCAATGACTCAGCCATGCAGTAAACTCGTAATTTTCCTAGAGGTTGAGGCAGGATGAGCTATGTCTGTATCTTTGCAATGGGAAGGATGGTTAAAATCTACTTGTAAGTGGAAAAAAATGAGTCAAAAATTTTGTGTATATAGTGGGTATATGCACATGTGCATACACACACACACACACACACACACTCTCTCTCTCTCTCTCTCTCTCTGAGGAATGATCACCCTCACTCTAATACAGGGTTTAGGCTTTTAAATGGACATTTTCTTGCAGGTGTTATCTTATTCCTCATTCCATGTGACAGTCCAGTTCCTGGTTACTGAGGGGCTGGCTGATTCTAATTGCCTGGTGGTCCGTGTTCCAGAAAACCAAGCCCCAGTCTCCTGCCATGCGATCTGTTCCCCCATTTCCCTTCCAGAGAGGTTCCATTTCTGCTCCACAGCCCATCTGCTTGCTAGATTAACTATAGTCTCCTCAAACAAGCCGTATATTCTTTGTGAGATATTTGTCCTCCTTTGAACACGATTTGATATGAAAGCTTTTGATTGACAACTGACTATTAAGTCCTGTATTGATTGTGTCAGTAGAGGCTGCTGGGGTTTTTCCACATCTTAGGGACCTGCAGAAAGACAGGATTTTCTTTTCAGTTCAAAAGGGACCTGATCTTAGTTGCCAGGTGCCTGATCTCTTTCTCTTGCCCTGAGCATAACCTCTGGACTGTACTGTTATAGGGACTGGGAAGGCAGTCCAGCCTTTCTGGTTCTGGGCCATAAGGGATACCAGGGCCTGAGGACTCAAAGGTTCTAAGAATACCCTGGGGAAGCTGGCCTCCAGCCAGCTGGGACTGACTTGGCTACAGTCCCAGATTGCCTTCGAGGTATTTAGAAATTACAGTATGAATGTCTCTGACATGGCCTCCCATGTGGGAAAATAAAATGCCTCATTTCTCAGGGACAGTTCTGAGTGTCACTCAAGTGGCCTCAATATAAAGTATACTCGTCTGTCCCTAGAGCGTCTCCTACTCTTTAGTACCTTTAGGACAAATGACAGCTTCCTGGGAGCCTGAGGGGCATCAGGAAGTCTTGTCCAGAGGACACGGGGACAACCAGACAACTCTGGTTCTGTTTTCTTCTATAAAGAAAGTAAACACCACCAGAATTCACCCTACCTAAGATAATCATGATTAATATTCTAGAACCCACATTTGGTGCATATTTTTAAGCATATGTATATATAGCTCTAGAGAAGAAAGAGAGACAGATGTAGGTCTGTCTGTCTATCATCCATCCATCTAGTTCTCCATACATGTATGTACAGATGTGTTCACATATATGTGTGTGTGCAAATATATACCCTATGATTTTATATAAATGGTTACAGTTCAACCTCAGAGCCACTCTGCAAAGTGTTCTTATCCTAATGGAAGCAAACAAAACAAATCAAAGCTAAGAGAGCTTAAGTGACTTGTACGGCCACAAAACTGCTAAGTGTCAGAGCTGGGCTTTGAAGCCAGGTAGAGCTTTCCAAATGCAACCACTCTTCCTTTAGCACTGCACACAGCTCCCTTGTTTGTTTACATGGATCATCAAGTTACTGGAGTCAAGGAAAACTGTGAGCATGGACGGAGACTAAGGACACACACTAGGCTCCATAGCTACGGCATTCAACACGACCGTGACTGATTTCACCTGTACTTATTATTCATAAGTTTTTGTTTAGTCTTTTATTTTTTTAAATTCCCAAATTATGCATGTGATGTGTTTATGAATTACTTTTTTCTTAATTTTATAAAACTATGGATTTGTCACATAAATAATGGGTGCAGCCAGGGTTGAACTTCAAACATTATAGATTAGCTAAAGTTGTTGTCAACTATTGGTTTCAACCTCAGCTGCCTCCACAGAGACAGTTGGGAGAGTTTTGTGGGTTCCCTTCCAGATTTTGTTTACATCAATACAGAATTTTAATTCTCTGGTTGGTTCAGTTATTGTTAGTTTGCGTTTTAACACTATAAAAATATCCAAAACCAAGCAGTGTCTTTGAATATGATTGTAGGTGTAGAACACAGTTACTGATATGAAAGTTTCCTTTTCATTGCATTATAGGTAATCTAGCCTATATATAATTCCTCTTTAAGTTTTCAAATGGATATTTTTATCATCTTTTGGTAGTATTTGGTTTTACTGAATAATGATTTTTAAAACACTTGTATACCCTCTGCTTCTGGAAATTCATTGAGTATTTATATTTTATTATATGTTTTGCTTTTATAAATATGAAAATATGGGATAAGAAAAAATAATTCCCTTAGGGCTGTAGCAAACACCTTTCTATATGTTCACAAAATCAAGCTCTCTGATTATGTTATTAAAATCTTCTGTATCTGGACTAAAAGAAATAAATTAAAAATCTTCTGCTCTGCTTGAGCTGCTTTTTAAAGGCTTTAAAAGTATTTCCATGAAGTTTTATTTTATTTCTTTATTTATTTTACTCCTGGGTTGTTTGGTATGAAAAGATTAATGATGGTTAGACATTATGGAGCATATCTTTTTTTTTTTAAGACTTTATTTATTTATTTGACAGAGAGAGACACAGTGAGAGACGGTACACAAGGAGGGGGAGTGGGAGAGGGAAAGCAGGCTTCCTGCTGAGCAGAGAGCCCGATGTGGGCCTCGATCCCAGGATCCTGCGATCATGACCTGAGCTGAAGGTAGATGCCCAACAACTGAGTCACCCAGGTGCCTATGGAACATGTCTTTTATTATTGGTGATTTATCATTAATTGTCTCAACTTAAAGTTTTTGCCCTTGAATTTCACTTTATCTAGTTTCAATATAGACCAACCTTACTTCTTTTGTGTTAAAATTCACTTATTATTACCCATCCTTCATTTTCATCCCATCTCTATTGTGTTTTTTATTTTGTGTATTTTTTGACTTTTTATTTTGAAATTAATTATAAATTCACTGGAAGTTGCAAAGATAATACATTTAGGTTCTCTGAACCCTTCATCCACTATCCCCTAATGGTCACATCTTACATAATCAAGATCAGGATATAGACCTTGGTACAACACGTGTGTGTGGTTCTATGCCATTTTGCCACATTGTAGATTCATGGAACCACCACATCATTCAAGAGACAGACCTACTTCATCACGACAATATCATCTTCACACTAAACTTCTCTTGTCATCTATTCCCCACTGCTGCACCATTTCTAACCTCTGGCAGCCACTATTTTCCATTTCTATAATTTTATTTCAATAATACTACATAAATGGAATCATACAGCATTTGCATTTGGGGGGTTCATTTTGTTTCACAATGCTCTTGAGATCCATCTGCATTGTCTATGTATCATTTAGTTCATTTTTTTTTCCTCTGGGTAATGTTCCATGGAATGGGTGTTCTATGGTGTGTTTGACCCTGACTGGCTGAAAGACATTTGGGTTGTTTCCAGTTTTTAACTATTCCAAATAAAGCTGCTGTGAATGGTCATGTATAGTCTTTGTGTGGACATCAGTTTTCATTTCATTGGGATAAATGCCTGGGAGTAATAAAATGACTGTGTTATATGTTAAGAGTATGTTTAGTTATTTAAATATGTTATCTGGAACTCTAAAAATTATTATTAATGTTGAGTTTTCAGAGTTCTTTATAAATTCTGGGTATGAAACCTTTGCCAGATATGTGATTTGAAAATACTTTCTCCAGTCTGTTGCTTGTCTTTTCATCCTCTTTATAGGGTCTTTCTTTCACAGAGCAAAAATATTTGATTTTGATGAAGTCGAGTTTATTGTTTGTTTGTTTTTGTTTTTTGGATCATGCTTTCGATGTCAGGTCTGAGAAGTCTTCACTAAGATCTCGACAGTGATCTTTTTCCTAGGTTACCTTCTAAAAATTTTATGGTTTTAGATTTCCATTTACATTTATGATGCATTTTGAGCTAAATTTGTGTAAGGAGTGAGGTTATGTTGAGGTTCATATTTTTGCCTGTGGCTGTCCAATTACTCCAGAAGCATTTGTTGTAGACTTTCCTCCCTCCACTGAACTGTTTTTCAATTTTTGTCAAAAATCTGTTACCTGCGAGCCTGCCTTTTGGCTTTTTATCCTGTTCCACTGATCTTGTGAAAATACAACACAGTCTTGACAAGTAAAACTCTATCATATGTAAATTCTCCCTCTCTCTTCTTTGTTTTAAAAATTGTTTTAGTTATTTTAGCTCCTTTCTGTTTCCTGTACATTTTCAAATATGTTTGTCTGTAGCTACAAAAAATTCTTGCTGGAGTTTTGATAGGAATTTCATTAACCTTGCTTGGCCATTTGGAGAGAATTGACATCTTTACTATGAGTCTCTCAATCCATGAACACAATGTGTCTCTCCGTTTATTTAGATCAGTTTTTATTTATTTCATTTGTGTCTAACAGTTTTCAGAATACAAGTCCTGCACATGTTTTGTTAGATTCATATCAAAGGGTCTCATTTTAAGGAGGGGCTATTGTAAAGTGTATTGTGTTTGGGATTTTGGTTTCTACATGTTCATTGCCAACATATGAAATAGAGTTGATTTTCGTGTGTTAATTTTTTTTTTTTAATTTTATTATTTATTTGACAGAGATCACAAGTAGGCAGAGAGGCAGGCAGAGAGAGAGAGAGAGAGAGAGAGAGAGAAGCAGGCCCCCAGCTGAGCAGAGAGCCCGATGCGGGACTCGATCCCAGGACCCTGAGATCATGACCTGAGCCGAAGGCAGCGGCTTAACCCACTGAGCCACCCAGGTGCCCCAATTTTTTTTCTTTTAACCTTACTGAACTTGCTTATTCTAGGATTGATTGATTGATTGGTTGGTAGTGTGTTTAGACCATTTGCATTTATAATCATTGTAAATATATGAGGGCTTAGGTCTGCCATTTTATTTTTTCTTTTCTGAAAGCTCTTCTTTTTGTTTTTCTTTGTATTTATAAATCGCCTGAGTGTTATACACACATACCTTTTCAGTCTAGGTGTTGAAATTTTAGTAGTTTGAGTGACGTTTAGAGACTTTTCTTCTCTTTATGGCCTTTACATACACCGAGAGCTGCATTAGATAGACATCATTACAAATTTTGCTTTGTCAATCATAATTTAATAAATTAAAAAGGAGAAGGAAAGTATATTTTGGTTATTAATATTTTTTCTTTTTCTGTTTTTTCTTCCTGATGTTCCCATATTCCTTCTTTTATCATTTCCTTTGTGTTTAGTGAAATTTATTATCATTCTTTTATGAAAGGTCTGCTGGTGACATATATTCATGGTTTTCCTTTATCTGAGAATGTCTTGATTTCCCCTTCCTCCTGAAGGATATTTTCACATTTCACAGCTCAGAATTCACAGTTCTTTCCTTTCAGTCCTTGGAAAATGTGCCACTTCCTTCTGGCCTTGATGGTTTCTGATAAGAAACCCACTACTCATTTGCATTGGTTTTTCTTCTACCACTAACTGATCCTTTCTCTTTGGCTGCTCTTTTCCCTTGTTTTTTGTTTTCAGAAATTTCACTATGATATATATTGTTGTGGATTTCTTTGGTTTGATTCTGTTTGAGGTTTGATCAGCTTCTTGAATATGTAACTTTATATGCTTTTCTCCAAATGTAGGAAATTTCCTGCCATTCTGGGGGGAATAATTTTTCAGCCTCACCCCTTTTCTCCTCTTTCTGGGACCCTAATGACAAAAATATTAGTTCTTTAGTTATAATTCCACATGTCCCTGAATCCCTTTCCACATTTTTAATGTATTTTCTTTCTGTTGTTCACAATGGATCATTTCTGTTTTATTTTCATGTTCACTGATTTTTCTCCTCTATCTTTTACATTTTGCTGTTTGTGACCATCTACTACATTTTTATTTCTGTTTTTGTATTTTCCAGTTGTAAAATTTCCATTTTGTTTTTTTATATCTTTGGGTTTTTTTTTTTTTTCATTTGTTTCAAAGTTCTTCATGATTCCTATTTGAAGGATTTCTATGATGGCTTTTCTGAAATTCTTGTCAGACTATGCCAACTTCTGTGTCATTTTGATGTCAATGTTTATTGTCTTTTTTTGCTCAAGTTGAGGTCTTCTTAGATATGGATATATTTGAATCCTGAGGACTTTAGCTACTATGTTATGAGACTCTAGATACTTGTTAAACTTGTGTTTTTGCGAGCCTCCTCTGATACCATCCCAGCCATGAGTGGGAAGGGTGCCTCAATACTGCTGGGTAGGTGTTGAAGTTCAGGTTCCTGAGGGGTGTCCACTGACATTGGGAGTGGGGAGGGACTCATACTTCTCAGTAAAGATGAAATTCCAGGCTGTTCTACTTTGCCACCATCTTGGAGAGGCCTGGGGCGAATCTTCTTCTACCCTAGGAAGAGTGGAAGTGTAGACTCTATGCTCAACCATTGCTGGTGGGGATGAGGAGGGTTTCTGTGGTGTTTGGCTGGAGTAGAATGGCTATTGTCCACTTTTCTGTCTTATTAGGCTGCCCCAATTCTGGTCCTCTGGCTACAGAAAACAGGCTATTCTTGTCTGTACTTACTGACATTTCCAGGTTGCTACCTTCTCTAGCACCCAGGGTGGGATATATGAGGCCAAAAGAAAACCCAAAGAGCTCACCACCATATCTTTCTTTGAGTTCTAGGATCCCTAGACAGTCTTCCTTTTTCTCTTTACTTTTCAGTCTATGTTTGTTTAATGATGTCTGGGTTTTCAGGCTGTACTCAGCAGGAAGAATAGGTATAAATGTATCTACTCCATCATTGTGGAAATAGCTTTTCGTCATTTTATTTATTTATTTTTGGGTTTTTTTTTTTTTTTTTGTCATTTTGTTTTTCATGTAATTCTCCTAGGCAGTTTACTACTCAATTTTTATCTCATCCCATGTCTTTACATTGAGATAAGGAAATTCAGCTCACTTACATTGATTTCAAATACTGATACAGAGCAATTAATTTCTTCCATTTTGTTTACTGCAGTGATTTTTTTTCTTTAGTTTGTTGATTAAATTAGATAAAATTTTGTTTCTTTTTCTGCGCTGTAGTCCCTCTTACTTGACTATTTTATTATGCATCTCCACTGAACTTAGAATGCCTTCTTATCTTAAGTGGTCCACAGCTAATAAGTGCAGAGTTCTACTGCTCTTCTGTGAATCTTCTGGGATCCTGGGGCAGTTTAATCTTGGGACACAGAAGTTGTGGCTTCTCAGTCAGGTTTTTGGAGGGGGTCCACATGCTATGCCTCTCTGAAGGAACATCAGAAAGCTAAGTTGTGGAGGCCAACAACGTGGGTGAATCATGTTAACTGTAAGGATGTCCAAAGGCAATGAGCTGTCTTTTCTGGGCATGATGTCAATTTCTATAAGTTGGAACAATGACAGCACTCAAACCTCACACCATGGTCATCTAATTCTGTTCCCTATTAAATGAAAACTCTGGTCACAGCCCAGAGGGATCCGGGAGAGTCCCATTTGGGTAGGGAACTTAATTTCAAAGAAGACCCTTTGGCCTCAAGATGGTTCTTCTTAAAAGGTGACACAAGGGCATGACCTAGAATATCAAAGAATCTCAAGTGTCTGTCTTTTGAGGATAGGTTTCCCTTATCCATCATAATGGTTTGGTTGGATGGAGATGGAGTGCCTGGCCCTGGAGCCACCAGGGCTGATAGGACATTGAGTTAATTGTCTCCACCTGGTACTTATCTGTCATTCCTGCTGTCTTCCAAAGGCCCCTTATATTTAGACCACAGTTGGTGAAGAAAAACAAAGAATTGTGGCAATTTATTTATTTATTTATTCTTTATTAATATTTTTTAAATTTTTGAGTTGTGGCAATCTCTCTCTCTCTTTTTTTCTGAAACAGCACCACATCTTGGAAGGCCATACCTCACAAATCCAAGAGTTCACTTGAGTTAGGCCCAGATGCAGGAGGTTGAATTAGCTGTGTGCATACTCCATCCGACTGAACACTTTCTGGATCTTTCTATACTTCAGTGTCTCCCTGGAGGATTTGTTGTCAGTGATCCCTGATTAACTAAGAAATCACATGAAAATGTAGAAAATGTACCCCACCTTTGGCAAAGGATCCATGAATCTGTCCTGTTGGTCTGACACAGTGATCTTTTTCCTGTTGGATGATAACAGCAAGAGAGTACTACCAAAGTGTGTCTTGAATGCAGTGAATTTGCTTCATCTCCCTGGAGTCCTCCTTTCAAATAGAACTATCTTACTTATACATATAAAATCAAGTTCCTGAAGAATTTTAGACTTCTAATGTCTATGGTAGCGGAGTTCTAAGAAACTTGAGAGAGACCATCCTTCCTATTCCACAGTAGGAAAATCTCAGATCCCGTGTGGCCATGACTGGCCCAGGGTCTTCTGGCCCCCTTTCCAGAGCACTTTCCTATAAACCCAGCAGGTAGCAGGTAGCACCTTTTGGTGCTAGCTGGATGCTCACAGAACTTTGATGGGAGATACTGACATTGGAGGGATGAGAACAAGGCAGATTCACACCAAGAAAAATGCCATTTTCCTTCTGCCTGGTCCTTCCCCTCTGAGCTCCGTCTTACACTGTGCTTTGTCCATGACCAGAACTTTATCCCTGGGACCATTTTATGGGTCCTCATTCAGTGACTTGTTGAATATATGCTCATTCTTCTCTCTTACTACCTTCCTTCCACATTTTTTTAAAGCTCCCATGGGCTAGAAATGCAACAATGAACAACATAGACCTAGACCAAAATCCTTTCCTCATGAAGACTTGCTTTCTAATTTTGGAAGACATAGTATAAAGACATAAATGAGGAAAATATAATGTGTGTCAGGTGGTAGTGAGTTTTGGAGAGGAAAGCAATCAGGGAAAAGAGATAAAGAGAACTGGGGAACCGGGGAAGGTACTCACTGAGAATGTAGTGTTTGAGCAAAGAACAGAAGGTGAGACAGAAAGTCTGTTAGATAGTTGGGGGAAGAATATACAGGAGAAACAGCCAGCCCCAAGCCCTTGAGCTGGGAGCATTCTTGGGATGTCAGCAAGGAGACAATTGTTAGTGGGCCTAAGTAAGCAATGAGCAGAATGATAGGATAGAAGGGAGAGAGGTGATGAGATGGGGTTTGGGGACCAAGTGGCAAGGATCCGCTGGTCATGTAGACCTTACAAGAAATTGTAAGGATTTCAACTTTTTGTCCTGTGTCTAATGAAGAGCCATTGAGTGAGGAGTGCCCTGTGGGGTTTTGTTTTAACAAGTTTACTCTGGCTGCTGTGTGGGTGCCAGTTAGGAGGCTAGCAGAAATCCAGGAAAAGGTGGTGGTGTCTGGACCAGGGAGGAGGTGATGACAAGTGGTCAGGTGCTGGATGTATTTTGGAAATAGAAATGAGAGGCTGTGCTGATGGATTATGTGGAGGGGGAAACAGAGGAGTAAAAGATGATTCTGCGAGCTGTCTGAGCAAGCGGGAACTTCTGTTAGCAAGTAGTAAAATTCAGGGTACAACTGGCCACTGATACATCTTATTTTAAAAACCTGGATTTATGGCTTTTCTAGAACAACTTGAAGACTGACATCAATGGATCCAGATTCTTGCATGGCATAATTTGCTTAAGGTGATTGATGTTCTCTTCATGAATGGGGAAAGTGCCTTCTAAATTGCCAGTGCCCCTCCTACCCCTTATTTTTATATTCACCTACTTCACTCATTAGATTTCTAAATTGCCTGCTTGATCCTTGTTGTTTAATTTTGTAGATCGTATGTCCCAGGTGCTGTATTAGACACTTCTACACGAACTTATACATATGCTTATTGTTGAGAACTCTGATTCTCACTTGTGTTTCTAGGGCTGCACCAGCAGGGGTGACGTAAAGGTTCTGCCCCTCCCACTCTGCAGGAGCTCCAGTCCTGTCATCTCTTTCCCCATGGTTCTGGGATACCCATGCATTTTCTGGATTACCGTGCAGTGTCTGCCTTTTCCTGTCTCTCTAGAACATAGTCCTCCAGAAGTGCCAAGGCTGAAACATGGAACAAGCACAGCACAGTCTGGAACTGAGATCCTGCTATAGGACCTTTTGGTCTGCAAATGGAACCAATGGAAATTACCAATGGAAAATAACAAGTCCTTACAAGAGCTAATAGATTATAGTTATACACTTTTAACCTCAGTATCTCAGTAAATGAACATTTTCCCACAGTGTTTATCAGGGGTCTAGTTCCATGACATTCCTGGAAAAAGTGCTCCTTCACCAAGTAATTATTACCTGCTACTTGGAGACCTAGGAAGCACATCAGTATATGTGGAGTTCAGTGAGCCCTGCAGTAAAGATGTCAGTTATCCTGACTTCATCCAGCTTGTCCCTGAATTACGGACTGCTTTCATCACTGCATACCTTAAGAACACATTTTGGAAACAAAGTTTTGTATATTCAGAACAACCCTGGAGAAAACACTTGGGCTTTGAGAGGTGAAGTTTTTTCTTTCCCAGGAGCCAGAATATGTGTGAAAGTGTGAAAAATATTCCCCATCTTTTAGCTCCAAACCTGGTTCTTTTGCCAGGATATCATATTATCAGTTCATTCTGAAAAGTTTCCGCTCCCTTAGCATATACATTCCCTTCAATAACAACTCAATTCAGCAGTGGTTCTCAGGGGGCTGGAGGAATACTTTGAAAAGTCCCCTGATCCTCATCTAAGAATTGGCAAAACTATATTTACCGGTCTCAGTCACTTTACTATTATTACTTGTTATATGTGTTATATGTAGCGTAAGTATTAATTACACTTGAGTCAATAACTTCTATTTGTTTTTTATTTTATTTTTCAGAATGATGTGTGCTTCATAAAAAGAAATTAGGGAAGAATTGAAAAAGAATGAAGAAAAAACTACTTCAATATAGAAATAACTGTGTTAATGTGGCAGTGGTAAGTGTGGACACGCATAACCGTGTCCGTGTACGCATGCTATCGGGCTAATGCACTGTCTATATTTATTTCATGGCTTCCCTTTACTTTACCATGATGTTGTGTGACTGTTTATCTCTCATTACACATTCTTTGAGAACATGCTTTTAACGGCTGCGTGATGCTCCCTCTTCTGAAGGTGCTGTGACTTGTGATTTGTGGCAGTCGTGCCATGGGTTCTCCGTGCCATTTCCTCCTCCTGGGCATGTGGGCAGTTTGTGTTTCCAGATCTCCTTTGCAGAATGATTGGACCAACAAGTTGAGTTCTGAACAATAGGATGTGGGCAGAAGTGAGAACACCACTTCTATGCCTGGCATAGCGCTCTAGTGGTGGCAGAGGGAAGTGGCAGATGGAAAGTTCCTGGAACTGAGAGTCACTACTTGGGGGAAAACTGCCTGGAGATGTCCAGCCTACACCAGACTTTCAGAAGCAAGACTTCATTGTGTTTAGCCATTGAAATTTCAACATTTACTTGTTACTGCCACGTAGTTTAACATACACGAATGCATCACCACATTTATGGCATAGTTGAGCTTATTTTCAATCTCTTATTTAAAAAATGAATCTTCGGGCACCTGGGTGGCTCAGTGGGTTAAAGCCTCTGCCTTCGGCTCAGGTCATGATCCCAGTGTCCTGGGATCAAGCCCCATATCGGGCTCTCTGCTCAGCAGGGAGCCTGCTTCCTCCTCTCTCTATGCCTGCCTCTCTGCCTACTTGTGCTCTCTCTCTGTCAAATAAATAAATAAAATCTTTAAAAAAAATGAATCTTCAATGATGATATTAAAGCATAATTTTTGTTTATATCTCTGACTACCATTGTTGAATATATTCTGATCTTTGGAAAATGTGTACCAATATACCCCCCCAATACAAACAAACATGCAAAGTTGTGCATGAGAGTAACCATCAGAACTTGACCTTATCAAAATTGTTTATTACTTAAAAAAAAAACTGTGGGTTTTATAGATTTAAAATTGCATCTCATTGTTTTAATGTTCACATTTATGGTAAGTTTGAAAGCATCCTTTCCTAAGACCTCTCTGGGAAGGAGGATGGGTTCTCCTGGATGGTTGAAGGCATCAGGCATGAGCATCTCCTCGTTTCTCCAGTTTCCAGCATCTTCCATCTCCATGAATTGGGACTTCTTTGGTTGAACTCCACCTATGAATAAAGGTGCCTTTGAATCTGTCTTACAATTAATTGTCTTGTCAGTAGCCTGGATGAGACTTGCTGTGTCTAGATGGAAATAGAGATACTCATTCTTCCCATTTTACATCTTTTTGGGAGAAAGAGAAGCTCTCTTGGGTTTCTTGGTGATTCAGGAAAGGCATAATGGACCCCCACTGAAGACACAAGGATCTCTCGGTCTCTTGGGTGAGGTGGACAGATGCATATTTCACAACAGATCTTATGATGTGCCGGAAGAGAACCAACCAAAGGATTGCAGGAGCACAGAGGAGGGAACCAGTTCTTCTCAGGGGGCTAGAACATTCAAACAGGATCTTAAAGGTGATGCTCAAGGTGACATCCGAGCTTGATCTCTGGTCTGCGTTCCAGGCTGGGCCTCCTCTTCCCCGACAATTCCCACAGCAGCCCTTCTAATGGAGTATACAAGCCAGGTTTTCCTGTGCTGAAAGGTGATCAAATCAGACAAATCATAAATCTACAGCTGTTGTTTTGTCAGCATGTATATTTTTATAGAAAGGAGCAAATCTCTGCTGAGCCAGCCAGATAATCATCTCTGCTTTTCCTTACGTGTTCAGAACTGTGAAAGAACGCCCTGGGCGGAGACCTGGTTTTAATCACCTTTGATTAACACAGAAGCTTTTGAAGGAGAAGGTGCTTTCTATAAACTGTGGCAGGGTCCCAAGGCAGTAACATTTCAGACCTTTTCCCAGCAAGTGAAATGTCTAGAGCAGGGCCAATGTATCAAGTCTATGGAGACAATCCACTGCACGGGCAGTTACTTTAATGCCTCTGACTCATTCCTCCAAGAAGTTTTTTAGTCTTATTATTATTTTTTTTTTCATTCTTGAAAAATTGCAGGCCATGCAAAGCTAGAGACTTCTGGGTCCAAGGAATGTTTCAGCTTGCTTTTATTTAGTACAAAAGGAAAGCTTTTAGGATAGATTTAGGGAAGCCAGAGAAAGTACTGGGAATGGTCCCAGAAATGATTAAGAGGCTGGAAAGATCAAGCCTAGAAAAAAACCAAGAGGGCTTGAGGGACTTCACTGTGGACAGTGGGGAAAGTCACTTACTGCCCTCAAGAAAACTCAGAGTTAAAACACAAAGAGTGTTCCCCCTGTCCAGAGATTTTGTTAGGAGTTGCCTGGTTGGTTGGGAGGTAGGAGCTTTGGGGCATGCAGGCGGGATATAAGGATGGCTCTTGAGGGGCTTTAAGTCAGGACTCAGAATCCATCCTTTGACCTGGCTTAAGTATTGACCATTTTAGAGAAAATGTAGGTAAACTGATACCTGACTTCTGGAGACAAGCCTTTGAGGAGTACAGGAGGAACTAGCATATGCTTTGACACATTGCTTCCAGGAACTGTAACTTGGAGCATAAATCTCTGTTTGCAAAGCCTTGAGTTAGCACTGAATGAAATAGGCTCTTGGAGCCTGGATTGAGTAAGAAAGTCATAGTGAATATATGGTCTCCCTTCCTTCTTAAGGTCAGGCAACATCAGACGCATGTCCACTGAATGAGCTTTCAATGCTTCTCTCGTTTCAGAGGAGCAGGTTTCCCTCGGAAAATGCAGCCACAGCTAAGAGCTTGTCTTTGGTATGGGCTTCCCAGAGCTCTCAAGTTTCTGATGCCTCTCCGACAGGGGGTCCTGATTAGGAATTTTGGCTCTCTGATTGGCCTTCCTCTCTCTAATTTTGCTGAGCTCAGGGGGTTCTGCAGCATCTAGCCCACTCAAGATTGTCCAGGAGAGCTCATTCACAACTTTCCCCACCCAGCAGAGAGTTTCTCTTTAAAACAAAACATATCAGAGTCCTCCCAGCTGGTGAGAAGTAGGAGAAAATATTCAAAGACGGGAGTCCATGAACGTCACCAAGAACCTAAAACCATCTGTGTTCCATGTAGTGTATAGTCTTCTCAGGATCATTTGGTAACCAATGCCTCCCTTTCAGAAAGAGAGTTAAAAGAGGGAAGCAGAACCTCTGTTCTCTGCCGCTCCCATGGGCTGTCTCCCCGGGTGTGGTTCTGAAGGCTGGGACAGCTACTCCGGGTTTCTGTGACCTTCACACTGCTTCTTATTCGGTTGTATGTCTCTTCCCAAGATTCGGGAAGTCAAAGTCACCTGGATTGAGACAAGTAGCACCCCACTTTCTAATTTGTGATTCAATGGCATTTGCAGGCCTGTTTCTGTGTTTGGTGGATGGCCCAGCCAGCAGATGTCTGGCCCGCAGCAATGTTGAGGGCAGGGCAAGTGTCCTGTGAGGTTACAGTCTGTGACGATAAGAACTTCGAGCCAATAGCAGGTGTCTCAAAGTTGGCCCACAGACACCTGGATTCAGATTTAGGTCCCTGACCTGCCTGTGGCCCCAGCAGCAACTGGCCAGGTATGTTTTCTCTCCTAGTTACTGCTGTTGGCCTCTGGCTCCTCGCATATGTCCAGACCCTGGGCCTGCGGGCTGCCTGTTTGTCCATTCAAGGTTGTGTTCTCAATGGTAACATTTAAAAATCTATTTAATGTACCTTTTAAAATTTTTTAGAGGGAGGGGGCAATTGCAGAGAGAGAGAGAGAGAGAGAGAATTCTAAGCAGGTTGCATGCCCAGCGTGGAGCCCAACATGGGGCTCCATCTCCAGACCTTGAGATCATGACCTGATCCGAAATCAAGAGTCGGATGCTTAAAGGACCGGGCCACCAAGGTGCCCTATTTTATGTACTTTTCTATGTAAAATAATGTGACCACGTCCTACAATGTTTTGGAAAATAGAGGCAGGATTGACCTAATCACTCCAAATCTCAGTGCCACATATAAACATCATCATCGCTTATTCTAGGAATTTTGCTTGTAATTGTCCTTACATTAAAGAATTATTTTTATGCCCTTGAGTTTATTTAATATTAGATTATGTTTTCTATGTTGCTCTATAGTTGTGTTGGCCTCCACTTTTAATTATTTCATAATATTCCATAGAACTCTATCATTATTTACTTAGCTTTTCTAGTGAATAATGAGAGATACGGCTATGATGAACAGCATATGTGTAGTTAATTTTTTTCCTATTAGGGTTATATATTAAAAGTGGTACAAATATTTGTATCCACTTTAGCAAATATTGGCAAATTGCTTTGCAAGAAGATTGTACCAATTACAATGCTATCAGGAAATATAAATATACAAAGCTCATAGCCAGCTCTGAGTTTGTTTATGAATTAATTTATTTACTAAGTGAGTTTAGGGAAGGAAAAATGGTGCATCCAGTGTCTGTAACATTTGAAAGCCCTTCCCAGCATGACATCTGGAATGTCTGAAGTGGAATCAGACAGTAGACTTCATTAATATAGTCGCTGTGCTAAGCTGCTTCTCTCATGGTGGGGGGAGTACCTGCCATTGACCAACCGCGCATTCCCCTCTGTGCCTATTCAGCTGTCCATCTATCATTCCCACCTACCTTCCTAGATCTGTCATACTTTGCAAAACAAACATATACAGCATAAGATATATATCTATATATATTATATAGACATATTTTATATATATATATATATATATATATATATATATATATATAGCATAACAAAACAATGCACATTACACATAAGCGTGCTGATGAAATGGGAAAATAAAGTTGGGAGGGTCAGGAGGAGTTAGCGCCTTCATGGTCTGCAGACCTCCGGAGATGAGTGCAGAGCTGGTGCCAAGTTCCTAGTGGCCAAAGAGAAGAGACAACCACAGCTGGATACAGCAGGTGCAGTGTCCATGACACAAAGGGAAGCCTTCTGCTTAGGGAAAGTACAGTGATGCTCGGTACAAATCAGGAGAGGCTTTCTCTGTGGTGGCAGCGATGAGGCAGCCATGTTCCATGCTAGGCCAGAACCATTGGCCCATGCAGAGCAGCTCTTGGAGACTGCTTCTTGTGAGGCCCTACTATATGCCCTAATGGCTCAACCCAATCTCAGGTCACTAACACAGTGCCTTTCAGGATCTTTTACAGAGGAGGACATAAAATGAGGACAGAACCAGGTGGGGGCTCTCAGCTGGTTTGGCTCAATCTAGAAATCTTTTTGAATATTGGAGAAATGGATAAATATGAGTCTCTAAATTCTCCATAAACTTTGCTTTTCCCAGCCACATTTTGATCGAGTTCAAGAGGTAGTGAGGTTATGACAGGGGGATTGTATAAGCCCATATTGGAGTAAGTCCCTATGATGGTCCTTGTAAGGAAGAAAGGTGCCTGTCTCTGTTCACAGGTGAATCAAGGGAGAAAGCATGGGTACCATTAAGGTTCTTCTGAAAGGAAGTGAGAACAGATGGGGATAAGGACTTCGGTGAAAGCATTAGCTTGTCCAGGAGTGGTCCCCAGGCCAGCAGCATCAGGATCACTGGGAACTTGTTAGAAATGAAGATTCAGAGTCAGAAATCCTGCAAGTGAGCCCAACGCTCTGTTTTACTAAGGCCTCCATGATTCTGGAGCCGGCTAAGTTTGAGAACCACCAGCCTTGGTACTGAGGAAGGACTGATTAACTTGGAATGTGGTGAGCTGGTGGAAATGACAGAACAGGGAATGTGGAGACCTGCCCTCCATGTTCCATGCTCGCTCTGATGGGAATCCACGGTGTAACCTTGAGGGAGTTGATGCCGCTGGCTCACGAAAATGGCACCACCAACCGTTGCGCTGTTACTGCATGTTGTGACGAGAAATGAGAAAAGCCTTTGAAGACTGTACAATATTATCTAGATATGATTTATGTTTAAAGTAAGTGTTTAAACCCATTTAGAATCAAGCTGACAGAAACACATTTCATTTCTTTTGGAAGGACTCTGTACTCAGAAACATTCAATAAATATTTACAAACAGAATGAGGGGATGAAGTGACTAAGTCAACAGAAGTGTGAGAAGCTGGATGCCACATCATGGCATGAGGTTCCCCCCGACGCTGCAGGTGGGTGACAGGTGTTGGTGACAGCTGAACCTGGAGAGGCAGCAAGGAAAGCATGTGGTGCGTGGAGGGCTGTGGCCTGCAGAAGCAGTGGGCCAAGCTGCCATTCCCTGAGAGAGAGTGCTGGAAGGTGAACAAAGCTGACGGGGAAGGGGATGTTGCCTTCAATCTTGGGAATGCTGGTTTGGGAGCTCCTAGGGGAAGCATCAGGACAGTGGTCAGATCTCCAAATCCAGAGCTGAGGGCAGGAGCCTGGATGGAGGTACACATCTGTGTGTCATATGACTGTGGGTGACACATGACACCATGTGGCTAGATGGCATCCCTCATGATAAGAAGAGGAAGCACAAGGAGCTGCCTTTGAGCAGGGCCACACTGACTTGGGGCAGAGGAGGCCGAGCAGGGACAACAGGAAGAAGACAGTGGATAGAGGGGAAGATGGAAGGCCAAGGCCATTTGGCAGTCTTTGAGAGCAACTGTGGTTTCAATATCATCCTCTCCAAGGTACCCGCCCTGATCACTCTGCTGACCATCACAAGCCACATGCCGCCGTCTACACTCCTGGCCCCCTGACCCTGCTCCGTACCTTCTCCCTCCTGCTGCGCCTGCTACACCCGTGGCTTGCTTTGGTACTACTCTGTTGTCGCTAGGATGCAAATTCCATGAGGTTGGAGGACTTTGTCTTTTTAAATCCATACATTCTAGAAGCGCTGGGGCACAGCAGGTGCCGGGTGAAGGAAAGAAGGTGAGGCCACAGCCAAACTGGAATGGGTCTCGCAGTGTGTAGGGAATGAGGAGACAGAGACTGAGACAGGGAAAGGATAGATACCCTGTGAGAGGTTCGACTGTGGGGAACAGGAAAACTGAGAGAGGTAAATGGAGGGTTTGGGAGTGCTTGAAGGAGGGGTTCTGGTTGCAATTTGTTTAGGGCTAGATGTGAGATTGTCCCAGAGTCAGTGAACTAGAAGGATCCAGTTGAGAGGAAGAAGTATGAGTTAGGAGAGAGAAAGAATAGTTGTCAAGGTATTGTTTCTGAGAAAGTGTAGGGGAGGGGATTTGAAACTGGAGGGGAGGCCTGTGGAGGCAGAGGGTGAATCCACAGATGGACACAGAGGCTGGAAAGCCCACGGTATAGACAAGGAAGGTAGTGTTTCCTTCCAGGGGCTTCTGTGTTCTTGCCGAGCAGGGGAAGACGGCTGCACTCCAGACCAAGGAAGGAGAGGGTGTTCAGAGGACTGAGGCATCTGATCTGCACTGTCACTGAGAGGAAAGTAACCACCTGCTGGGTCAGGGCCCTGTGAGCTCAGGCTTTTCACAGAAGTGGCCTGTCCATAAGCCCCGAAGACTCAGGATTTTGCAGAAGATAAAGAGGCAATAGCTTTGGGGCATGATCTTCACATGACAGAAAGATGTTCAGGGGACTGTAGTACACATGCGTCATGCATGATATACCATGATACCTCACAGCACACAGCCGTGTCGTCTCTCTCCCATACTGTGCTTCCTGGCTACCAGCCACATGCTTTCTGACCTAGCAAGGCCCTCCCTGGACATGCCCCAAATCTGCCAAGCTTGGTGCCCATGGCTCCTTCCAATTTCCTTCCTCTTGCTCTCTGTGTCTGTGGCTTCTACCGACGGTGCTCCCCAAGGTCTTGCCCCTACCCCTCCCTCCTAGTCACGTGGAGTGTGAGCACCTGGACCGGTGACCAGACCCACCAGGCCTGCTTTGCCCCCAGTTGGTCTGGTAGGGAGTTACTTCCGTCCATGAAAGTTTGATTTTGAAAATTAAGAATTTTAATGAGCTATTTTGAAGAAACATAAGGGAGGTGGAAGCTGGGGAGGAAATAAGGATCGGGGATCTTGTGTGGGGTGATGAAGTGAGGCTCAGGAACAGTACAGGCCTTACCAGTGTGAAGGATGGTATCTTAAGTAGGATTGTGTCTCCCCAGAAAGATGTGTTAGAGGCCTAACCCACCTCAGAATGTGACCTTATGTGGAAATAGAATTCTTACAGAAGTAATCTATTAAAATAAGGTCATGAGGGTGGGTCCTAATCCGAGAGGACTGGTATCTTTATAAGAAGAGGAGACCTGTAAGTAAGTAAGTAGGTAAGCTCAAGACCATGTGAAGACACAGAAAAAGACCACCCTCTATAAGAGACCTTTTCTTCACAGCCTCAGGAGAAACCCACCCTGCCCACATCTTGATTCTAGATGCTTAGCTTCCTGAAGTGTAAGAAAAAAAACTTCTGTTGCTTAAGCCCCAGTCTGTGGTACTTCGTTACCATGATCCTAGCAAATATGGCTGCAGAGAGGGCCATCAGGGATGACCCCAGGACTAACAAAAATGCTGACTCCCCCCTCTTTTCTCAGGGAATACCTTGACAGAGTTGAATTATATTAGCAGGATTCCAATATTGTGCTCTGTCCTGGACAACACTAATAAAACTCTCTTCTTTAGTTAGTTTGGAAATGAATCTTTCTGATCCCCAAATACAATAGTTCAAACTGGCAATGGTGGGCTGAGAGTGGACGGTAAGTTGGGGCTGAACTGACCACATTGATCAAGGTGCTGCGGTTTCTGGCCAGACAGGGCTGAGAGGGCCTGATGTGGCTCATGGCCCACGTGCCTGAGATGTGAGAAGGAAGTCTGCTCTGAAGTCAGAGAGCTGGTTCTTGGTTCTGCAGGATAGGACTCTGGAAGAGGAAACACCTCCAAGGATCTGGAAGGTTCGACATTATAAGGAATTACCTTGTCTGTGAGAAACCAGAGCAGTGCCAGTCCTGGTATTTAAGGACTGTTGAGATGGAAGGTGAATAGATGGTCACGGTGAACCTATGACAGCGAGAGCAGACAGCTCTACTCAATACGGGCCAAAGGTCAGGTCCTGGCATATGTATCATCTCACTTAATACTTGTCAATGGCCCTCTGAGTTAAGGAAGTTGTCTTTGTATTAAAAGTTGGGCCAGAGGACCAGGGAACTGAGGTCTCACAGACACAACACAGTGCAGACATGTTTGGAACACAAGTTTCTCTGGCTCTAAACCTGCATTTGTAGGTCAGATGGACCCTGTCATTGGTGGAGGGAACCACACGTGGGAGAGCCACTGAGAGGAAGACACTGTGGCTAAGGTTTGCATCTGAGGCCAGGAGGCAAGAATGAGGGCTTCTCTGAGCAATGAGGGTCACTGTTATCATACACAAAGGATGGGTCCAGAGAAGCATGTGTGTGTGTGCGCCTGCATACTTGTGTGTGTGTGTGTGTGTGTGTGTGTGTGTGTGTGTTTGGGGGAGGTGTCAAGTAGGAAGGTAGAAGCAGGATCCTACACAAGAAAACTGGATGGCTGTAAGGCTGGATGCTAAGAGAAATATGAGAATGGCAGCTGGTTGAGAGGCATGGAGACAGTGCAATTGCAGAAGTCCAGATCCTTCCAGATCCTTGGAATGTTTCCTCTTCCAAAATCATGTCCTGCAGAACCAAGGACCAGCTCTCTGCCTTCAGAGCAGACTTCTGAGACTTCCTACGAGGAGAGGATGTGAGGTGGGTGACCCTCTAGAATGGGGTGGGCAATATTGAACCTTTTGTAATCCGAGGCTCTAATCCATGTTAAGGATGTCAAAACAACCTTTACCTTTTTGTTGTTCTTGACACGTTGCATAAGAATTTCAAGGAAAGTATAGGACTGTTGTTGGAGGTTAAGAGGGTGATTTCGCTGGATGAAGGACAGAAAGCAGAACTCCTCACCTCCTGTAATGCTCTTCCTTTTTGTCAGGAGACATTAGACCAGAAAGAACTGGAGGGATTAAGCTGAAGTTCCTGCTGGTGGAACTTTTGTTTGGGGGCCCAGTTCTGTCCTACTCGAAAGTTCAACTCTGGGCCCAGGGGTCCTTGGAGTCCACTTGGAGTCCACAGTCACCCTGTTCCTGCTCTCTGGATGTGGAGGAAGGCAGTGTTCTCTGTCACCCTGTCCCAGACACCCCCAAGCTACATTCCACGCTGGATCATGGGGCACTGGGGACATGGGGGCCTTTCACAAAGTACTGGATAACCAGTAATTACCACAAAGTACCGGCTTTTCTCTAAACAGCTCTTTTACTGTGAAAAGAACCAGGTGCCCAACGCTCTTTTGTACTGCACACAGGCATTCCTAGAAGTCTCTTAATTTGACTAATTGATTTTTTCTGGAAGTATAGTGGACCTGTTCAGCCTTACCTGAATTCTCTCTTCAACCTTGTGGGCTTCTCATCAGCTCCTTGGGGAGACCAAGTCTTCCATTGGCTGACCTTACAGTAGACTGGTTGGATGCCCCCCTCTCAGATACTCCTTACCTCACCCCACCCCCACCCCAGCTTCTGTAATGCTAGAGGTTCACTCATTCATTCACTGATTCAATCACAAATGTTCATGGGGGAATTCACTGTGTTCTGGTGCTCCAGTATTTTGTGCTTGAAAACCCTACAGTAGAAGATGTGTTCCTTTTTTAATCAAGGAAACTGAGTCTCTGTTTTGTGCTAACTAACTTCTATATAAGCCATCATTTATCTTCTCTGAATGATGGAATGGTGAGAAGCTTGTTCCAGGGTTATCATAAGAAAAATAAGTAAGAAGATGACTGGGTGACTCAATCAGTTAAGCAACTGCCTTTGGCTCATGTCTTGATCCCAGGATCCTGGGATTGAGTCCCACATTGGGCTCCTTGCTCAGTGGAGAGCTTGCTTCTCCCTCTGCCTGCTGCTCCTCCTACTTGTGCTCTCTGTCTGTCTTCTGAAAAATAAATAAATAAAATCTTTAAAAGAAAAAGAAGTAGGACATAAGAAAATTCATGGAGAATTTACAAAGATGAAATCAACTGTACAAATAGAGGTTTAAGCTACTAATGCAAATATATTTTTCAGGATAAAAAAATAATACTGTGGAAGGAAACATGTCTGTTAAGAGCCCCAGAAAGTGGAGATGGGACAAGGATGAGCTCTTTTGCATGAACCAGGTTGAAGTTACGCATTGAGCCTGGACCAGATAGGGCAGGCTGCTGAAATCATGACGTGTGTTCACTTTCTACTGAACTTAAATCTGCTCCGTGAGGTGAAATGATTGTTCTCTGATAATTTGAATGGAAAAAGAAACATTATTTATTTGTAAAAATCAACTTGTGAAAGAAATATGAGGGGGAACTCTTAAGATAATCAGTTATTTACGTTGGCCTTCAATTACTGGATGGGGACTCCATAGCAACTCCCACCTAGGGAGTGAGACCCAGCATCAGAAATGTCACATTTACCAACTTCCCAATTTTCCTAAGGTTCTGGCTCCTGTGCGCACATTCTTTCTAACGCTCCCAGGCACCACATCAGGCTGGTTTCACAAGGACAGTTACAAATTTCACTCATCAAGGAGAGTTAGAGGCAGGCAAATTATTGTGCCCAATTCAAAGGTTACGAAAGAATCTTTCAGATTTCGGTGACTTCCATCTCTTTTAAATAAGTTGAACATATCCTTTGGTTCTAAGGAAAGCAGCTTGTAAAATGTTTGGGAGCTCTGGGGACATCAAACAGTTCTTGGAGGAGTGCATTTTAATGGTTTACTTGTAAAAGAATCAGTAAAAGAAAAGCAAAACCACATGGTTTAAATTCCTCTCAATAATACGAGGTATTTTTGTAGGCGTCTTTTCTTTTTCCTGAGGGTTTCAACACATCTTTGAGTGCTTATCCCACAAATCCTCAAAGTAACCCTCAGTGAGACTGACATAGCCAAAGAGATGGCTGAACTGTAACATTGTCTTTGTTTGGGCCTGGGGCTCAGGGCCCAGGACCTAGCAGACCCTGGGCTCATCAAGAAATGGGGTGGGGAGAAGGGACAGGAAAGTCTGTGGAGAAATGAGCAATGAGGGTGCAGAGGCAGCTAATTTAGAGGTTCAAGGCTCACAAGCTTACAGATTCCAAGCAGGTGACATGAAGCCTTGAACTCAATCTTGAGACATAAAAATGGAGGGTTGCATGGGGCGAGCAGCTTGAAGACTATAGAGCTCTTGTTCAACAGACATTCACGTTCAACCAAAACAACATGCTGGCAAGAGACAGCAGGTCTGTGGGCAGTTGCCTCCGCCAGCCGCCTACCTGCTTTGGACTCACTTCCTTGGCTGTGGATTAGAGCAAGACAGGGAGAGCGACTTCCCAAAAGGTAACAGGTGGAAAGTGCTTGTAACTCATACAACTCCTGGGTCCCTTGCCTCATGTTTCGTCTAAGTGCAGACTGGCAGGAGCCTGCAGAACACGGGTAAGGATAGACCTGGGTCAAGGTCACATGACATTGGACCAAAGACATCACCTTATTTGTGTGAGATTTCTCAACTGTAATAAGGGGCATTAGGCACCACTTCAATGACTTATGAGGATGGACTATGAAGATGGCACAAATTGTGATTCTAACAATCGATTTTTGCTCTCAGACGTGACTTTCAGAAATGGTTATTGAGTGTCTACTGCGTGGCCTGCCCTGGGGATGTGGTGGTGAGTAAACGCAGACGCCGTTTCTTCCCTCCAAAACTTGGCGCGAAGTCCAGTGGCAAAGACTGATGTTATTGGAGTGACTCCACAAGCAGGCACAGACAGAGAGAGTGAGGCTGTGTGTGGAACATTCGGAGGCTTGGACTCATGGCAAATGCAGACAGGAAGGATGGGGGTGAGGTCACAGGGAAATAAGGATGTGATAGGAGCTGCACTAATTTCTGATCCCATGACTTTGACCCAGGGGCATCTGCAGGATGCTTGGAGCTGCCCTGCTTCTGTTCTTAGCTCCTTAATCCTGTTCTGCCCACCCACCCACTGCTCTGGTCACAGGGTCCCACCCCATTTCATAGCACTCCTGGAGACTCATGTCAGATCCCTCCCCTCTGGCTCTGCTGTGAGTCCTTGTCCACATTTCCCTCCCTGGCTGCACCTGCCACTGCGTAGTCTCAGCCTGTGCCTTGTCTGTCCCAGTCCTTGCGGCTAAGACCACATGCCAACATCTCATGTGATTCTGTCTCTTCCCTTTTCCTCACCGGGAAATGATACCCAAAAGTGTTATACTAATTTAGGCAAGGACCTTGTTTGCATGTAACAGAAACTGACTTTGGCTGATCTGATCAAGGAAAGGGATTTGTTGGAAGGCTGTTGAGCAATTCAGAAGACCCCAGAAAGGCCATGGAACAGTATTTAGATAATGGTCAGGCACAAGAGAAGCTGAGCCGTAGGCAGGATGCCTGCCTAAATCATAGCCAGAGCTGGTCTAGGGTGACCCTTGGGGCCACCCCTGCCCCACCCAGAGGCCCCCCCATGCCCTGCGGTTTCAGCAGCGCTGACCATGCTTCGAGCGGCCTAACTCTCTGCTGATGCCCCGCAGGCCTCAGGCTTTTGGCACCAGGTCAAGTCAGCATGGCTTGCTTGCCAAGCCCATGGGAAGGCATCAGAAGTTTCTACTTTCAGAATAGGAAGCAGATGCTGCAAGATTGACTGAATCATAGCTCCAAAAGCATGGAGAAGAGACAACTCAGGCCAGATTCTGAGTTAATCTAGAGATTGACTAGGTGATGAAGAGTGAGCCTGAGGGGGAAGGAGAATGATGCCCAGCTTCCAGCTTGGATCATGGAGTGACGCTGGTAGCCCTTGCTGAGATGGACAGGAGGAGACCAGGGTCAAGGTCGTTGTGGGCAAAATAGACCTGAGATACTTGTGGGATAAGAAGATTGTGGAAGTTACAGCACACTTGGCACATCATAGATGTTCAGTAAATACTTGCCAAATAAATATATTGGCCCAGAGGCCATAGAGAAGATGGGGACTATGACTAATGAATAGTCAGGGGCTTATTCAGGAGAGAGACAAAAGAGGTTTCCTCTCTGCCATTCCCACCTGTCTGCTCTCTCTCAGGCAACTTGTTCAACAGAGTTCATGCTAAGGTCTCCTACAATCCCCTTTGGAAGCCCTGGACTCCTCTCAAGAGCTCCCTGGGGTCATGGCTTGGCTTTTAGCCCCAAGTGTTGCAGTTCCTCTGTGGTTAACAAGGTCCTGGGGTCTCCATTCTTTCTCCTTCCCCTGTTGAAATTTTTGGTCACCACTTTCCTGCTACCCTGCCTGTTGCTGCTTGCCGAATTTTCCATGGGGTTCCACCAATGCCATAAAAGAGAAAGCTCATGTAGGCTTTTGGGAGAGAGCAGGTTGGGCACGCACTAAATTTCTTTGAAGTTTCAGCCCTATTTTAAAAAATCATGTGAATATGTTTTATATTCTACTCTGTAAAATATTTGTTTTAATATAAAAGGCCAAGATTTTAGTTTTTGTTTTTGTTTCTTTTTTTTTAAACCACTGAAGAACATGGACATTCCTGAGTCATGTGTGTTCTGTGGCTTCAAACATGACGGTGTGGCTCCAGCCCTGCTGCACCATGAGAGGAGGCAGCTTAACTTCCCTGTGCCCCACAGAGAGGACGGTTCCTAAGTCCCCTATATTCATCTTCTGTGATCCCTTTTGCCCAGGACGTGCCAAATAGACCAATGTTTATGGGCCTGTTGCATCTAGACTGGGCCGAAGAGGCAGAGCTATGTGGCCACAAACGTCATGACTTGAAGGGATCTTAGTTGTTTCCTAACCTCAGGAATGGAAAACACATGCACCTTGGATCTCCTGTGCCTGAAGCAGATGAGCTCTGTCACTGTCACAGACCCACCTTCCAGCCTTCCATCTCTGAATGGGCACAGCATTCTGGGAAGTGAGGGCCATGTGCACAGAATTGGCATGGAGATGAAAACCTACTTGTTAACCCCCAGATGGTCAAACCCTCACCATTTTAGTAAGAGGGATACAGCGGCCAAGGGAAGCTGGGATTTCCACAGGCTTCTTGCAGCAGCGTCTGCACCAGAGTCTGGTCTCCTGATGTCCAATTTAGTCCAGTCTGAACTGTCCACATCAAGGGAGGTGCATGACTCGGGGCAGGGATCAGCCTTCCCTCCCTGTCACCCCTCTTAAATGACTCTAACATGGTCCTGTGTTTAGAATTCAAGGTGAAATTATTAAAGTTTCTTGCTGAAATGCCCAACACATGAAAGAAACAACCATAAATTGCCTAATGAACCAAAAGAAGAAAATTCTGTTCATTAAGGGAGATGAGATGGGACTTCATGCTACTTTATAATAACTGATAATGTTCATCGGGACCCTATCCTTCTTCATCACAAATGAAATCTAGAACAAGTTCCCATAGCTGAGACTCAGGGAGGCAACAGGGAATAGTGGAAGGAACATTGGCTTTAGAGAAAGTCATATCCGGTTGCATCCCTGCTCCAGCACCGACAAGCTGAGTGACCTTGGACAAGTTATGTAACCTCTCTAAACTCAGTATGTGATCATTAAATGAAAGAGTATGTAAAATGCCTGGGATCATAAGGACATCTGACTAAGAGGAGCCTGTGGCTGTCTCATTCCTTTTTCAAGAGAATCAGTTTTTCTGGAACACTGAGGCTTGGGTGTAAACACACCTGTGCATTCTAGATCACTTAGAGGGCTCTCCTGGACACTCAGGAACTACAATAAAGAGTCTACACATGCTAGAGATGCTGGTATAAGACAAAATGAGCTGTTTATTGTTTAATTTAAATAAGTTAGTGAGAGGAAAATGATATGAAACAAATGAGCAAAGAATGTGGGAAATGAAGAGGTCAGCTTGGAAAGAAAGGCAGAATGTAATGCCGCTGAGGGGACGGCTGGGCACTCACCATGGACTCCAGCAGTTGGCTCCCATCTCTGGGAACCTCAGCAGCTGCTTCTTGCAGAGCCCACCCAGGGCTCCAGGCTCTGCTAAGGTGACTGGCCATCTCTCAATCTTTTGAATATCTACAGTGAGGGGCAACATGAAGGGGACAGGAAAGCAGCCTCAGGGACCAGATTATGCGGCCAAAGGTGAAATGATGGCTTGGACGGCACTTTGGGGCTACCTCCCCTGGCCAGAGAGCCACTTGCCAGGGTGTCGGAAATGAACAGGAGCATCTCTCGGGAAGCATACTATTTTATGCGGCCCATATTTTCTTTGCTTGGTTTAAAAAATTCACAGTGAAAATGCTAGTCCTGTCTGTGGAACGAAGCAAAAAGAGAAAGGCTCTGCTATCAAAAGCACAATAAAGAAAAAAAAAAAGAAAGCGGTATCCCATTTTCAGTGGACAGAAGTGATGGGGTACAGGCAGGTTCCAAGGAGATGCAGGCAGGCAATTCCTGATAAGTGTCTTCAGCAAGACCTCTCTTTTTTCTGGAGCTCATCTTCCTTGACCGTTAGGGGCACGGAGTTCGGATTTTAAACAAGAGATGGTTCCCTTATAGTTTCTCTCCTGCATTTGCTCTGGCTATTTGTGTGTATATATACATTTAAATGTGCATGTGTTTCAGCTCATCATTTTTTTCTGTTGTTTTATCCAGAAGTATTCACCAGAGACTAGCCAAGGAGCCGTGGGCCAAAGTTTTGTCACTGTGATATCACGGTAGCAAAGTATCTGCAAACAAGTCACGCATTTAACATTAAGAAATTTTGCATGAATAATGGCCATCACATCGTTTTGATGAACTATTATGTATCAATTAAAAGAAGAAATTCAGGTACATATACCCATATGTGTATCTATATCCTCATCTCTACTTACATGTTCATTTATATTTATTTCCAATCCATCTAAATCTAGAAAAAAACCCAGAAAATACACACCAGTGTTATCTCAATATTGGCACTATAGTGGTGATTTTTATTTTTGTATTTCTCATTTATTTTCCAAATTTTTAACAATGAGTACATTTAAAGTGAAAATAACTTATTTTTCTAACAATACATGTAATAAATACTCTGAGGTCTCAAATAATTGAAACACTCAAAGTGAAATCACTTGCAATTTCAGGACATACGTTAGTCAGATTTTGTTCTCTTCCCGGTTTGCTTTCATCGTCCTTATATGTATATGAATGAGACGTACTTATAAATGCAAACCCATACAGATAACCTATATATGAGGAGTTCAGTATTTGCAGGATTTTTCAATTGCTTGTATCTCATTTGTTGAAGAATCACAGATATCATTCTCTTAATAAATGTTGATTGTACTCATTGTTGTAATGAGCTGGTTAGCATTGCTTCCTCTGTGATGCTTTGTTCACATGCATTTGCCCAAGCTTCTAGTTTCTTAGAAGTAGAATAATATGTTAAAAGAAGTGGAGATTTTAAGGTCTTTTAATGGATTTTTCAGGTTACTTTCCAGAAAGATTATACTAACTTATACTCCCTCTATCAGGGTTTAGCGTTGTCTCAATATGCCTTCATTCTCATTTTTGTTAATTTAACCTTTGAAAATATTGTCTTTCTGGTCTTAATTGGCACTCACACGAAACTTTCAGTCCAAAGCCGGGCATGAAGGAACAGTGGAGGCTCTTCTGAAAAGGGAAAACGTTACTAATTCAAATGATAAGCATTTCAAGCTTTCATGTGTGTACACGATTCACTTCCAAATGTCAACCACAAAAAGTAGATTGCTGAAATACCTTAGCTTGAGAGTAGATAAGAAACAGATTTTCTGGTGTCATCCAATTCCAGGGGAGACTCATGCTTTATCTCTCATCTCCTTATTTATGGCACTTTTTTTTTCTTTTTGCCAGTTGGAAATGAGCTATGAATATTCAATTAGAATAAATTTTGGCACTATTTTTGTCTTTTCCTTATGCATGCCCCAAGTATTTACTTCTGACTACAGACTTACTTTGTAAACATCTCTCTTATCTTTGTATCTTTGATTTTGCAATTACAACTGGAAATAGTTTTGGGTTTTTTTCCTTTTACAGAAATGCACAAAGAAAGTCAAACGTAATGGATGCCAAAGGGATAGATAGATAACTTGTGCCCCGGTGGTGTGTAAGTGTCTGTGTGTATACTTGGGGTGGAGACGCAGGGAAGGGCAAGGACGAACAGGAAATCTGAGACGTTTACCAAACCCTCTGAAATGGCTTCCCATTGTGGGCACTTAGATTTGCAAGGTGCCTTGCAAGGTGCCCTGGGAGCTGACTGCTGCTTATAACATTCCTTGGGGGTTGGGAGAGTTATTTTCTAAAGTTAGAGCTTGGGAGAGTCAGGGACCTGCACCCAGAGCCCTCGTCGGAGGTGGGAGGGACCTGGATTGCCCCATCCTCTGATTTCCGGCCCCTTTTCTCGCCCTTCCAACCTGCTACCTTGCCCTTCACTGGTCCCAATTCCTCTTCCTCCCATGTTCCATACCTGAGACACTAAGGAATTTGGAAGTACACACCAGGAAAGGTGGGTCTGGCCCTTTCCCATATCTTACTCTGGTGCCTCCCTATGATTTGTGCCTCTGGATCCGTGAAACTGTTGGACCATAGCCATTCTGGTCCTAATTTCTCTGCCTCTCTCACCTGCGAGGAGTTACTATGCATAGGTGTTCTGGGTAGGCAATATCTCTTCCCCGATGTTGAGCTTACCTGCCTATGTGCAGGATCTGGTTTTCTTTGTCTCCTTGCAGCAAGCCTCCCACCATGCTCCCCACTGTGGCAGATTAATGAGATCTTGTCATGGAAAGACTACTCAAAGGCCCAGGAACACCAGTCCCAGACAGGCTTGCAGACCCTACATATAATCTGCTCTTTGGAGACAGTTTTGGCGGAAGATGTCAGTCATGTAATCACCCTTTTTTGTGGTCCAGCTAGTTGAGTAGTGTCTGTTCAAGGATTGTCCAGCTTTGCCTCTAGGCCAAAGAGCTCCTCGTTTTCATCTCAGCATCCCAGTTGGGCACCATAAGTAAGAAATCACTTGGGCGCCTGGGTGGCTCAGTGGTTAAGCCGCTGCCTTCGGCTCAGGTCATGATCTCAGGGTCCTGGGATCGAGTCCCACATCGGGCTCTCTGCTCGGCAGGGAGCCTGCTTCCCTCTCTCTCTCTGCCTGCCTCTCCGTCTACTTGTGATTTCTCTCTGTCAAATAAATAAATAAAATTTAAAAAAAAAAAAAAAAAAAAAAAGAAATCACTTGACTAAGCAGCAAAAGTTAGAATGTTCTCAGTGGCCTTGACGTCTACCCAGAAATCTTATCTCTGATGAAATAGCTCCTCAGGTAAACTCCAAATTCTTCTTTTGCTGGGGGAGTCATTAGTAGAGTAGCTTTTGTTTAACGGAA
Source organism: Mustela nivalis (assembly GCF_964662115.1). Classification (NCBI taxonomy): domain Eukaryota; kingdom Metazoa; phylum Chordata; class Mammalia; order Carnivora; family Mustelidae; genus Mustela; species Mustela nivalis. Next base: position 148,939,596 of record NC_139021.1, read on the forward strand.
AACAGCACAGGCACACTTTGGTCTGTTTGCATTGGGCATGTCAAAGTATCCTCATCTCAGGAGACCTTAGAGAAGGTTGTTACTTCAGATCCTTCAGAGACTTGGACCCTGGAACAAACTTGTGCTGAAATCCAATCTTCCTGTTTTTCACCCTCGTTGCCTGTTTCTCTGCCTCAAACCTGTTCAAAGTTTCCTTTGCCTTGTGGGTCTTTTCAGTACACATCCTATGCGGAACCTTATACCATCTGGTCCCTTCTAAAGTTAACCAATATGCTCAAGATTCTCCTCAGGACACCATATCTTCACTCCTTCTTTTTGTGGCCCTCACTTTATCTACTGTCCACCAAGAGTGGCCTCTTTGGAGGTCCACCTAGGACCATCGAGGTCTAGGGCCATCTCTGTAAATAGATAGGTCTAGATAACATAAAGCTGTAGGGATATGAGTGAATCCCAACCATGCAGAGGCCATCTCTGTGTGTTCAGGTGTAACTAAAACAAAGGCACTGAAGTTGTTTATTTCAGAATGTAATTATCCCACTTTCCATTCTCATAAATTCCTTATGATACATCATTGGGTGATGTGGTAGACAGAATAATGCCCCCACAGATGCCCATGTCCTAATCCTTGGAAACTGAAACCGTGTTAGCTTCATGGCAAAAAGGAACTTTGCAGATGTGATTAGGGATTGTGAGATGGGGAGATTATTTGGATTACCCAGGTAGGCCCAGTGTTATCACATGGGTTGTAAAATGGAGAATCTCCTGGCTGTGGTCACAGAAAGAGATGCGATGATGAGAGCAAGGTCAGGGGATCAGGGTCAAAGGTGAAATCTTACAGGCTTTGAAGATGGAGGAAGGAGCCATCAACCAAGGACATCCTGTAGAAACTGGAAACTGGATCCAAGAAAGGAAGGAGATATTTCCCTAGAGCCTCCAGAAGGAATGCAGCCCTATTGATACCTTGATTTTAGCCCAGGGAGACCCTTTTCAGGCTTCCAATCTGCAGAATAGAAGATAATAAATTTGTGGTGTTTGAAGCCACTGAGGCTGGTGATTGGTGACAGCGGCCAGGAAACCTCACATGGGTGAGATGAAACCAGGTATCATCCTGGAGGTTCAGGCTGGTGTCTCACGTGCTCTGTTTACTAAGGGTTTAGTACAAACTGTCTGTCTGCTTGCTGCAGAGTCAAGCTTCTTCTGATCTATTTCCTTTTCGGGTTTCAACATTCATGGCATGAAGTTATGTTTCAGTTTTCTTTCTCCCCGAGGCAGCTTGGTGGCTTTTTTGAAATGGGGCTTATCTCCAATGAAGAGACACCCTTTCTTGCTTTCTCAGTTAGGCAACAGCAAAATAATATGGGTTATATTAAAATTGCTTCTTAATAAATTCTCTCCAGGATCTGAAAGCTCTTTTTATTTTGAAGAACAGAACAAGAAAGGAATATAAATCCAGAATCATAAGCCAAGGAGCTAGTTAAGTTAGCATTGCTCCAGAGATATATTACCAAATATTGAAAAAATTCACACTGCTATCAACCTTGTGCACCATTTTCTCTGGGACCTTAGTTTTTGCGGCCCTCAAGGCTGACTGGGCTTCTGGAAAAGCACCCAGAGTTCCTCAGAGTGAAAGCCAAATATACTACCTAACTTGCCATTTAGACACACTGTCTCACATATTGCCCCTCACAGGAGAAAATATGATTGTTTTCCTAAGGCATTATTTGTAATGGGTGGACAGAAAATTAGAAATTTTGTGTACACAGATTCCCTGCAGAGCCTCTCCAGAAGGGAATGTTGCATTCCATGCATGGAAGTAAATCAGCCTTCCAGAGGACATGGGTGTTAGGAAGATCTCTGGTTGCTAGATGTGATTTGTGCTATCTGACAGGGTTCTTATTTGAATATCTCCTATCAATTTGCAGTTCACAGGGACCTACTGTGTAGACAAAGTTGGTAGATTTCATTGCCGATGAAACCAATGACCAGCAAAGCATCCACGAACCGCTGTCACCGCGTAGGTATTTGTATTTGCTGACAGCAGGTGCCTGAGCACTCAAATCTCCGTCCCCATATACACCGAGCCAAGGGACCACACGGGCAGCAAGCTTAGAATTCCATGGCTCCATGAATGCAAAAGCCATCTGACTCATCCCCCGCACCATGTGTACTCTTGGAGCTAGCCTTTTCAGCTGTGTACTTGCCTACTGCCGGCCTCACACTGAGCACCCACCTGCATTGTAGTGCACGCCCTGGAGGAGGAGGGTGCGGCCCCAGGAGCATACACTGACATTGGGGTCCCACAGTGGCCGGCGAGCCTGGAGTTGGAGGTGGACCTTGTCACCTGCCCTGGCCAACACCACTGTGTGTATGTCTGTCATTGGCCCCTTTCACTACATGGGTACCTGCTGCCGGTCCCAACAGCCAAGTGTGTGCATGCCACTAGCCCCAGGCATCATCAGTGGCTGCCCTTGTCCCCAGCCACTGGGCCTGGAGGCACTGCTGAGAGTCACCCCGAGAGTCCGCAGCCCCTGTGGAACCCTCTTCATGCTCACCAAGGTCCACAGTTGTCAGTCAAAAGAAATCAAGGACACATGTTGATGACATCAATCCCTCTACCCTGGGAGGGGCAAAGCATAAGCATGACCATGATTGACATGTGTTCTGGGTGTTGGTTTGCCTCTTCTGCCTGCAGGGTCTGGGTCATCATCACTGTCTGAAGACATAGTGTCTCATAGCCTCCCCAACCTTACCTCAGACAAGCAAGCCGCTTCATGGCACATGGAGCCCTTCACCTACCACACACCCCGGAAGCCCCCCGTATGGATGGCAGGGAAGGAACTGCTTACAAACATAGCTGAAACATCGTCTGGACACAATGTGTCACGAGGGGGGATGTGTTCCTCTAAAATGTAATATTGGCTGCAAATCAATGACCACGTTATGGTACCATGTCCCCAAGCGCAGAATATGACAGATGAGCACAGACAGACTTCCTCTGTAAAAGGTAAATAAGTAACTACTTTCCTTCTTGCCTATCATTATTTGTTGGCAAGACAAGGAATGTAAAACAATGTACAAGAATAAGACAAGTATATCAGAGAATAGGACGTATAGGCATTTTCACATAAATGAGGGCAGTTAATACATGATAATGATATTTAAGATCAATGGAAAGAAATGGACTATCTAATATGACCATGTGGGAACTTTAAGCTATAAACTTGGAAAAAACTAAAAGTTAGATCTCTACCTTACATGCCATTCATAAGAATAAGTTCCAGATGGGTTACAGAATCAAACAATTAAAAAAAAAAACTAAAAAAAAAATTAGAAGGGAGAATGTTTATGACTGAGAAGTAGGAAAGGCCTAAAATAAGAAATACATTCTAAACGTATAAAGATTGACAAATATGATGACATCAACATCCAAAACTATAAAATCAAAAACATTTTAAAAGGTTAAAAAAAGTAACAGATCTATTTTAAAAAGTTAAAAAATAGAAACAAGTTCGTATGGCTAACATACGTAATAGATGCAAGACCCAAATCCTGAATATATGAAGAGCTCCTTTGTTCAATAAAAGACAAAAACTAACAGGAAAATGGTCAAAATATTGAAAGAGGCTGCTCACAGTCAAGGAAATACAAATCGACACTACTTTGTATTGATTGATAGTCCCTTTCTTATCTGGAAAAGTCCATTTAAAAATGGTAATGAAACTATTTTAAGCCATAGGCATGGTGAAATTTTCAGAGTTTGATGGAATTGGTGATAACAGGATGACAGGTTTAGTAAATTGATACAGCAGTTCTGAAGGGCAGTGCCGCAATAACTGTAATAACTAAAAATGGACATACGCTTTGATTTGGAAATTCTACTTCTTGGTAATCCGCCTAGAAAAGTAATTGCACAAGTTCATGAAGGGGTAGGTGTAGAGACATATGGGGATGTTAATTGGAACATTATTTTTAAGAGCAAATATAAAATAAAATCAAAATGAGGGGCACCTGGGTGGCTCAGTCAGTTGAGTGGCCAACTTGTGGTGGGGTGTCGACTCAGGTCATGTCCTCAGGGTCATGGGATGGAGATCCGCATGGGGCACTATGCTCAGCCGGGAGTCTACTTCTCTGCCTCTCTCTCCCTCTGTCTTTCCCCCACTTGCATGCACTCTCTCTCCCAAGTAAATAAGTAAACATTTAAAAAAATAAAATAAAAATGAAAACAACCTAAACTCTACCAGTACAGAAATAGCAGGCACTCGAAGGACAGTGGAGATAAACACGCAGTACCATTAGATCTGTGAGACACATAATATAGTGACAAAAAGGTTACAACACAGTATGTGTAGTGTGGTAAACTGATATAAAACAAAAACAGGCACAAATATCAATCAATTGAGCACAGAGCCATGAATTTCTCTAGATTAGTGCTGCCCAGCAGGACTTTCTCTGATGAAAATGTCCTATAATCTTTGTTGCATAACATGGTTAGCCACATGTGGCTTTGAGTGTGTAAAATGTGGCAATTGTGACTAAGAAACTGAATGTCAGATTTTATTTAATTTAAAAACCTCTAGGGACGCCTGGGTGGCTCAGTTGGTTAAGCAGCTGCCTTCGGCTCAGGTCGTGATCCCAGTGTCCTGGGATCGAGTCCCACATCTGGCTCGTTGCTCTGCAGGGAGCCTGCTTCTCCCTCTGCCTCTGCTGCCACTCTGTCTGCCTGTGCTCGCTTGCTCCTGCTCTCTCCCTCTCTCTCTCTGGCAAATAAATAAATAAAATCTTAAAAATAAAAAAATAAAAAAATAAAAACCTCTAAGTTTAAAAAGCTGGACTTGGCCAGTGGCTCTCTAATGGACTACATAGCTGAAGATTCACAAATGCATGATAAATCATCTCCACAGGACTGCATTCAGGTGTGGAGATGTTTCACATAAGTATATTCATGTATTACTTGTGTCACTGGACAAGTAATATTTAAAGAGGAAAATATAAGAAATTCTTCCCAAAAATGTACAAAATCTGTCAAAAAAAAAAAAAAAAGAGTAATTACTGGCCAAGTCGTACTTTCTTGGTAACAGATGTCCCTAAAAACATGGGGGAGTGGCCAACTGGTCAACCCTTACCTAGAGAAAGGCATGGCCAAAGAAGGTTGGTGCTCTGCCGGCTGAGCTGGGGCTCCCTCCTGGGTGGGTAGAGTGAAAGGGCAATGCCATCGAGATCTCAAGGCTGAACTGGAAAGACCTATATCAGCAGACAAACAGAAGAGTGGAGATAAGGTTGAAACAGAAGAGCAAGAAGAGTTAGATGGGCACAGGAGCCGAAAACAACTGGGCTTGCTTGTGTGAGCCACTGGGTAGCTGTACCAATAGCATCCTCTTGTCTCAGATGCCTAGGAATGTCTCCCTTTGTATTGGTGTATGCTGGTTGATGCACGCAGAGTCACGATGGACATTCCCACTATTGTACATATTTTAAAAAGTAGCATCCATTTGGCTCATCCTTTTCACCAACAGACCATGTCCCCTGTTAACGGCTTGTTGATGTGCTCGATGCGGATGGATTAAGCATAGAATTGGAGCAGAAGAGAAGTTCCCCTTCAGAGCCCCTCTTGTGGTGCCTGCAGACCTAGCCGGGGAATCAGGCAGTTTGATTTAATGATGGAGAAATGCCTCACTGCTTCCCAAGTACTGCAGAGTAAAAGAAGGATCGCCAATGGGCTGTTTTATAGAGACCAACCATCCAGCTCTAAGTAGGAACAGACTTGCCCTTGTTTATTCATTTCCAGCTTCTCAACATAATAAAAGGATCCAATTTAGTGGGGTAAAACTCATAGATAACATCCTGAATTCATCATTTTTCTCAAGAACAGGATCTGGCCTCAGGGAATAAGCTTAGAAGCTGAATATTCTTCATCAGAATATTCTGTACAAGGTGCTAAGTAGTTATCACAGCACTGTGGCTCTATCGGTGAGTACAGAACAAAACATGGTAATGAGCAGAGAACTCTGATCAGAAATGACTGGGTGCTTCATGTGATAAGCGATAATGTCCACCAGTTCCTCAGCTCAGCTCAGCGACTTCTCCCCATGTCCCAAGCCCATGCAACTCCCCGCACTGTGCTCGGAAGTATGGGAGAGATGAGGCCACAGTGGAAAATCGGGGACCATGAGCAGCAGAAGCCAGGGAGTTGCCCGAGGCAAGCTAGAGTCCAAGCGGGAATGTGCCCAAATCAGGCCGGGTCAGGCAGGCAGTGGGAGTGAGGCACAGGCCATCAGGAGCAAGACAGAAGGCACAGAGCCTCAGGAGTGCAACACATGGAGGAGACTCAGACCAGCCAGATGGGGCTGGTGAGCAGCAGGGCCTGTCCAGGGAGCAAGCTGACCTGCATGACCTGCAAATGGGACCCAGCCAACGTGGTGGGCTCTAAGATCAAGGGCCTGGCATCCGGTAGTCATCCCAAATTGCTCACACTATCCATTAGTTTAGTAGGTCCTGCAAACTGAGTGGCTGAAACTACAGAAATGTATTGTCTCTCAGATCCAGAGGCCAGGACTCTAAAAATAAAACATCAGCGGGCTTGGCTTCTTCTGGAGGCTCTAGCTAGAATTCTGTTTCAGGCTGCTATCCTTGGCTAAAGGATGGCCATTTTCATGTTCACGTGGTGTTTTCCCTAAGTGTGTCTGTTCAAATTTCCTTCCTCCCTTCCTTCCCCCCTCCCTTCCTTTCTTTCTTTCTCTCTCTCTCTCTTTCTTTCCTTCTTTCTTTCTTTCTCTTTATTTCAGATTTATTTATTTATCTAAGAGACAGAGAGAGAGCGCGAGCATGAGCAGGAGGGGCAGAGGGAGCCGGAGAGAGAAACTCAAGCAGACCCCACACCGAGCATGGAGCCTGACACAGAGCTCCCTCTCACAGCCCTGAGATCACAACCTGAGCCGAAACCACGAGTTGGATGCTCAGCTGACTGTGCCACCCAGGCGCTCCCCAAATTTTCTTTTTTAATAAAGATATTAGTTATAACTGATAGGGACCATCCTAAATGACCTCATTTTGATGGATTACTCTCAAAATATAAACACACAAAGTCTAGAAACTGTCTGTGAAGTAGAAGGAGAGAGTAACTAAGAAAAGGAAAAACATTTATAAAGACAAAATATTCAGAACTTTATTGTTATCCTAAAATGGAAAGGCTTGAGGTTCAACTGTATCATTTACCAGCCATCTGTTCTCAATAGGCAATAACCAGAAAGATTGGACCTGGCCACATGGGACAACTGTCCTAAATAGAGATGACACCAGCAAGTGACATCCACCCCTTGAGATCTTCAGATCCCACCTTTACAAGAGAATGGTTATAAAATCTGCCCTGAGCCACAAAGTCAACCTATAGGTTGGGACATACTGGGACAGGCCAGTGGAGCTGGGTCAGCTGCAACAAGGGTCTCCGGCTGTTGCCTTTGACCTGCTGCAATTCAATATGAAAGTGAGGAAATCACATGTGAACCAAACACTCTGGGAATTTTTGAATCCTGATGGCACACAAACCCGTGAGAACACTTCACAACATTTTATATCAGTTCCCTGTGCTAAAGAGGTCCATATGGACTCAAATTGTCTTGACCTTTGTTCATCTACTCTTTCTCAAGCGGAGTTCTCGAAAAGCACGGTGCTGACCCTTCACATGAAATGTGCCCGGCAGCTCAGATTGCTCAACAAAAAACAAAGGCACTTAGGATTCAACCGTTCTCCAAACAACGGCTTTCCGAACTTCAATGTGTGCAGTTGCTGAGTCTGTTTCCAATTATCCTGGGAAGCTGTGACCATGGCCTCACCCTTTGTCCAGGACAGTGTTGGGCTACCATGAAGAGAAAGATGCAGAGAATGGTCACCAAGAAAGGGCCCTTCTGCTGGTGGGCCATCGGCACCTTCGTAAGTGGGCACATGTATGAGAAATGGGGCCGAAGGGAACCATATTCCTTCCACGTTTATTAAGCTCAAGGCATTGGAGAAAGAGAGATGCAACAAGACAAAGTTCTGACTTTGTGAAGCTTACATTCTAGTGGAGCAACCAAATGTCTCTATCTCTGCTTACACCTACACCTGTGTATCTCTGTCTATCGTTGTGTCTTCTACTGCACACGTGAGTGTAATCTAACTACACATAGCAATGTGTCTTCTGAGGTCAGATAAAGCAGGACTCATGGATGAGTGTACAGTTGAAGTGAGGCTATTTATTTTAAATAAGTGGTCCATGAATGGTCCTTCGAAGAAAGTGATGCATGCACAAGGATTCAAATGGAGTGAGCCAAATACAGATTCGGAAAAACAAGTCTTCCAGAGGAAGGGACTGGCGAGGGTAAAATGAGTGTCAGTGAAGTGGTGTGAGCTAGGGGAGAGGAGTGTAGCAGAGGCTCAGTAGGGCCATTAGCCAAGGTTCTTGTGCAAACTGCAGGATAAGGTTGGATCACTCCACCCCCTCCCTTACCCCTAGCCTAACCTCTCCTTCCTTCCCTTGGAAAAGGTATTATTCTCTCAGGCACCCAGAAGACACACCTGGTCTCCTCTTACTGCTTTCTTCTTCCTCCCATCTTTCTCACTACGCCGTCACGGTAGCTAAATATTTAATTAATATATTCTTAAACATTTCATTGACGTATAATAAACATGTGGAAAAGAGCACAGAGCTATAGAGCTGGATGGATTTTCGTGGACTGCACATGGCTAAAGGAGATACCCTCAAGACCGCGCCCCAGAAACCCTGAGGCCCTCTGCCCTGACGTCTCCCCAGGTAACGAATTAACATCATGAATTTGACCCAATTCTGTGTTTTAGATAAATAGACTCATAGAACATGGCATTTTCCTTTTTCACTTCCTTCTTGTACTTTAACGTGATACTTATCAGATTCACCTGTATCATTGCATGTAGCTGTACACCATTCATTCTCATTGCTTATGATGCTCCACTGTGGGAACATACTGCAATTTATAAATGTATTCTATTAGAAGTGGGCACCGAACAATTTCCAGCATTGGGATATTATAAATAGCACTGCTATGAATGTTGTAGGATATGAAGTTTGGTGAACATATGTATGTATTTTTGTTGAACCTACGCCTAAGAGAGGAATTGCTCATACAATAGGTGCGTGTTGAGATGGCGTCAATCTTACTACAGGGTTTTTCAATATTGATTCATTTAAAAATAACATTTATTTTTAAGATAATAAAAAGTAGCGCATATTATTGTTTGGAAAACAAAGTAAAATAAAACAAAATGAAACTACATATTAGTTTTTATTTTTGCAGTTACAGAATTGGGATCATGCTATATACCCTTATGTTTTCATTTTACATTTGTAGCGTTTTCAATATAATTAAATGTTTTCCAAAAGCGAAAGTTTTCATGACAGCATCTGGATATGTCAAAATAAATTTAATTACTTAAATTTAAAAAGTATTTTATTATTGTAAACAGTGCTTCCATGAATATTACTACATGAATTTTATGCACATTTCTGATTATTGTCCCTGAATATATTTTGAGAAACAGTTTCTGAATCAAATGACTTACTGCAATTAAAGTTCTTGCTTTCTGCTGCTTAATTTTTCTCAGAGAATTGAAAACAGAACTCATTTACAGTTCCACTAGCGTTTGACTGATAAAGTCCATTGACAACATAAGTGTATACTATTTTATCAATTAACATTACATGATAGCAATTAATATTAAAATATGTGTTAACTGGCCCTTTGCATCTTTGGTAGCTACCCTGTCTTCTGCTCATTTTCTGTTCATTTTTCAATCTTCTGCTCATTTTCTGGGGTAGTCAAGTTTTTCCATTGATTTGGTAGTACCTTCATATTTTCAAATTATAAACCACATCTTTATTGCGTCTTCATCTTTTACCTATATTTACAATTGCTCTTGCTCTGTGACAGAAGGCTCATGCCCCATAGACAGAGAAGGCCTGAGAGCTACAATTCACCTTCCTTGAAAGGAAAGTGTTTATATGTTTTGGATTTACATCTGTACCACTTACTTCATCTCTATTTGTGGTGATCTGTTGATTGCAGATGATTTGTAACTGGAATGATAATTAGAAATGTGACCCTCTACATTGTTCTTAAGCCTGTATAAATCAAAGAACTAGAAGTGATCTAGGAGACTGCCTCATCCAGGGTCGTCATTGTAAAGACAGGGAAACTGAGGCAAAGATCACATCAAAGATTTGCTAAAGGTCATAAACAGAGATCGGTGTCAGAGAATTAGAACTCAGGTTTCCTTTCATTGGTTGACTCCTTGGCTCTTGTAAAACAATCCTACCCTCTCTCTCTATGAATTTTTTTTGTGTTATGTGCACACAGACACACATATTGCATTTCTCCTTTTTCTTTGGGAATCACGTTCATTTGGTGTAGGACATGGGCAGCTAGAGGTCCCTGAACACCAGCATCTAAGAGGGCCCTGCTTAACATCTGGCTCCTCTCTCCCTGGGCTCCAGGGAAGAGGTCTTGGCCTCAGTCTGACTTCCCGGATCACTGGGTAAACCACTATGGTGAACACACTCGTCCCTTTATACTTCCCCGAGGTCTCTTCTGTGACTGGTGCCTGAGGCTGGTTTCCTCCATGACTCCGTTCTGATGCTCAGATCCATATGCAGAGGTAGAGCCTAAATGAGCTCCTGGAACCCTTCCAGGGCCTTGTGGGAAAGCTGGAGTATGACCAGTGCCAAATGGGCCTGTCTGCAAGTTGGACAGGATCCAAAGATGGAAAGATGTCTGAATTCCTCCGAGCGCATCCTTTCAGTGGACATTTCCCAAAGCAAGACTGGCCCCTAAGGATGACATTTCATTAGAGCCCAGTTTCTTGGCAGTGTTCTCTGTAAAGCTACAAGGACGTTTACTTCAAAACCAAAAATCTGGAATATATCTCAGATCGTAAAATCAGACTTGCAGAAAATTTCAAAGTGGCATGAGAAATGGAGGTCCAGGGCTCATACTGAGCCACACTTCATGGCTGGCTGTTCATTACAGTAAGATGGCTTCACCACTCTGGCCAGCTTGAAATCATCTGGCTTCAGGGTACAAATTAGGGACTGCAAGGTAATTCCAGAAGGAATCTTGCAGGAATTTCTGAATTGTAACACCTACATCACTCCAACCAAATTCGCTTTAAACACTTCATACATTGACTGTTTTCAGATTGCAAAAGTAAATATGTGTAGCCCTCATTTTGCACAGGTTTACAAACATTCCAAGGTTGCAATGTACAATATATGACCAACATTCATTTTGCATGTCCTGCTTCAGGAAACTTAAAAGTGTAGATAAGCCAGAAAACCCTGGCTAATGTCTAGACTAAGACAATCTGTAAGTCACTAATTGTTTTTCCATTTATAATTCAGGTAAAACACAGGGTTTCTTTTCTTTTTTTTTTTTTTTCACAGTAAGTTTCTTGGTTTTAGATTGTGTTATCTACTCATAGAATAATTTCAGAGCTACTTTAGGAATTATTCAGATCTCATGTCTTCTTAATCAAAAGAACAAAGTTAAGCCAATATTTTCAAATGGAAAATAGCATTAATCAAAGGCAAAGTATGATTTAAACCAACTGCCACTGGAATTGAGCGATGAAAAAGAAAATGTTCTCATGTGTTCCCTGTTCCTCCTTAGGGTGAAAATAGCGCATGCTTTGTTTTCAGACTTTACCAAGGGAGATGCAGCAGAAAATAAATCACAGCCCGCGGATCTCTTCCTTCCAGCTGTCTGCATAGTCAGTATTGATCGCCACTGAAATCGCTGTGGTTTATGCTGATTTATCCATGTAACACCCCATGAACAGGGGCAGCTCCCTGGATTCCCAGAGCTTTTCCGTGGGAACTTGGGAAAGGGGCTTACGCTGAACATACTGTGCTTTGTACCCTGCACAGTGCTTACTGACCAGAGACTGCTTACCATAGACGTCTGGATACCAGACTCATTAAAATGGGGGATGCTGAGGTCTCTGATTCTGTAAAAATATCTGAATGTGTTTGGAACAACGAGCGAGCAGCTAGAACAAGAATGAGGATTGTTTGGTGACTTCTCAGATGTTAGCAAACATGGAACTGTGCACGCTTTGGTGTTCACAGCTGATGGCGGGACCTTGTCCTTTCTGAAATTTGCGTGTTGTTTTTATTTTATTTTTTTTCCACCAGGTTTATTGAGGTATGATTGGCAAAGAAAATTGTATATATTTAGGTTACACACTGGGATTTTTAAAGCAGGAGGAAGTAATCTTCATATACATTGTGAAGTAATTGTAACTATCAAGTTAATTCACATGTCTATCCGTTCACATAGTTACCTCTTTTGTAGTAAGAAGACTTGAGATCCACTCTCTTAACAAATGCTAAGTATACACTGCAATGTCACCATGCTGTACATTAGATCTCCAGTACTTATTCATCTTTTTTTTTAAGATTTTATTTATGTATTTGACAAACAGAGATCACAAGTAGGCAGAGGCAGGCAGAGAGAGAGGAGGAAGCAGGCTCCCCACTGAGCAGAGAGCCAGATGTGAGGCTCGATCCCAGGACCCTGGGATCATGACCCGAGCCGAAGGCAGAGGCTTTAACCCACTGAGCCACCCAGGCGCCCCACTTATTCATCTTATTACTGGAAATGTGTATCCTTTGAGTGAACCTCTCCTCATTCCCATCACCTCCCTGAATCCCTGGCCACCACTGTACTACTCTCTGGTTCTATGAGTTTGAGTGCTTTAGATCCCACATATAAATGAGATCCTATAGCAAGAGAGTGGACATTCTTGCCTTGTTCTTGATCTTAGAAGAAAAGCTTTCAACTTTTCATCATTCAGTATGATGTTAGCTGTGGACTTACCATATATGGCCTTTATTATATTGAGGGACATTCTTTTTATATCTAATTTGTTGAGATTTTTTTTCTCTTGAAAAGATGTTGTATTTTATCAATTTTTTTCTGCAACTGTTGAGATAAACATGTGATTTTAATCCTTTATTGCATTAATGTGGTGTATCCCATTTATTGATTTGTATTATGGTGAGTCATCCTGGCACCCCAGGGGTAGATTCCACTTGATCTTGGTGTATGATCCTTTTAACACACTGTTGATTTCGGTTTGCTAGTATCTGCTGAAAATTTTGGCATCCATGTACATCATGGATATTGATCTATTGGTCTACAATTTTCTTTCCTTGTAGTGTCCTTGCCTGGTTTTGGTATCAAATTGTAAATTGAGTTTGCGAGTGTTGTCTTGTTATTAAAGGAAGGATTTAGTGAGATTTCAGAGGACAGTAGGCATTCACAGGCTGCAGAATGAGCATGGGATAAGCATGAGAACAGAATATCCCTTCTTTACTGGTCATTTAGGCAGTGGCATGTCACTGAAACCCTTTGAGCCTCAGTAGCTATGTCAGTGAAACTGGAACCATGACACCTTACCTTGATATGAGAGACTAATGGAGATGATCAATGAGGACACACTCAGTGAAGTAGATCAATGGAACAGAATAGAGAAAGCAGAAATAGACCCACACCTATACACCCGACTGATTTCTGATTGAGGTGAAAAGGCATTTCAGTGGAGGAAAAATAGCATTTTCAATAAATGAATAAATGGTGCAAAGCAACTGAAAACCTATAGGCAAAAATATAAAATAAAAGCTACCTTGACTGAGGCCTCATATGTTTTGCAAAAATTAACTCAAAATGCATCACGGGTTTATATGTAAAGTGACTTAAGAAAGTTTTATTGATAGCCCTAGACTGAGAACAATCCAAATGTCCCTCATTGGTTGACTGGACAAAGGAATAGGTGAAGAATTCCTAGACTTGGTAACAAAAGCATGATCTATAAAGGGAAAATTTGATAACCTAGACCTCATCAAACGGAAATCTTTTGCTCTTTGACTCTGTTAAGAGGATGAAAAACTGAGGCTCAAATTGGGAGAAAGTATTTGTAAACCACACATCCTATAGAGACTTAATCTAGGATTTATAAAGAACTCAAATCTTCGACAAAAGAAGAAAGAATATCCAATGGAAAAAAGACAGTCTCTTCAACAAATGGTGTTGGAAAAACTGGACAGCAACATGCAAAAGAATGAAACTAGACCACTTTCTTACACCATACCCAAAAATAAATTCAAAATGGATGAGAGACCTAAATGTGAGACAGGAAACCATTAAAATCCTAGAGAAAATCTCAGGCAGTAAGTTTTTTACATCAGCCATAACATCATCTTACTAGATAGGTCTCCTGAGACAAGGGAAACAAAAGCAAAAATAAACCACTGGGACTTCATCGAAATAAAAACTTCAGCCCAGTGAAAGAAACAATTAACAGAACTAAAAGACAGCTTATGGAATGAGAGAACATATTTGCAAATAACGTATCTGATAAAGGGCTAGTATCCAAAATATATAAGGATCTTATATAACTCAACACCCCAAAACCCAAATATCCACTTAAAAAATGGACAGAAGACATGAACATATTATTTCTCCAGAGAAGATATCTTTATATATAAAGATACATATATATATATATCTTTTCATGTGTCTGTTGACCATTTGTATATATACATATATATATATATATGTATGCCATATAATAGAATATTATTTGGCCATAACAAAGAATGAAATCTTGCCATTTGCAGTGACATGGACGGAGTTAGAGGGTATAACGCTAAGCAAAATATGTCTGTATGAGAAAGACAAATACCATATGATTTCACTCATATGTGAAATTTAAGAAACAAAACAAATGAACATGGGGGAAGAAAAAGAGAGGCAGACCAAGAAAAAGACTCTTAACTATAGAAAACAAACTGAAGGTTATTGGAGAGGAGGTCGATGGGGGAAAGGGTTAGATGAGTAACGGGGATTAAGAAATGCCCGGTGGGGACACCTGGGTGGCTCAGTCAGTTAAACTGCTGCCTTCAGCTCAGGTCATGATCCCAGGGTCCTGGGATCGAGTCCCACATCGGGTTCCTTGCTCAGCAGGGAGCCTGCTTCTCTCTCTGCCTCTGCCTACCACAATGCCTGCTTCTGCTCGCGCGCTCTCTCTCTGACAAATGACAAAGAAATAAAATCTTAAAAAAAAAAAAAAGAAATGTACGGTGGTGACAAGCACCGGGTGTTGTACGTAAGTGATAGATCACTAAATTCTATACACGAAACTAATATTGTGCTGCATGTAAACTAGCTGGAACTTAAATAAAAACTTGGAAAGAAAAGAAAAAAACAAAACAAAAAGAACACTAAAGCTCATGGTAACAATTAAAAAAAGATCAAATTAGAAAATGGGCAAAAGACATAGACTGACATTTTACTGCAAAGAATATACAGATGGCAAATAAGCCCATGAAGTGATGTTTTAGCATCATTAGCCACTAGGGAAATGTATATTGAAATCACAATCAGATATCACTACACACCTACCAGAATGGCTAAAATAGAAAGTGACAACGCCAAATGCTGGCAAGAATGTAGAGAAACCAGATCACTCATACACTGCTGGTGGGAATATAAAATGATCTAGTCACCCTAGAGAAGAATATGGAAGTTTATAACAAAAGTAAAAAATGCTCTTACTGCATGACCTAGCAATTTCCTTTTAGGCATTTATCCCAAAATAATGGAAACATACAAAAACTTGTCCATGAGTATTCTGAGAAACTTTGCTAGTAATAGCCCAATCTGGAAATAATCCAAGTATCCTTCAATGGATGAATAGTTAAACCGTGGTACATCCATACTATGCAATAAAAAGTAAAAAAGAATGAACTATTGATACACATGACCTGGATGGGTATAAAGTGAAAACAGGCAATCACAGGTTATATACAAGGTGGTCTTATTTATATGGCATTTTAAAAATACTGCATTGTTTCTTGAAATACCATATTAAAAATTATAGTGATAGGGCACCTGGGTGGTTCATTTGGTTAAGTGTCTGCCTTTGGTTAGGGTCATGATCTTGGGGTCTAGGGATTGAACCCCACGTCATGCTCCCTGCTCAATGGGGAGTCTGCTTGTCCTTTTCCCTCTGCCCTTCACCCCTGCTTGTGTTCTCTCTCTCTCTCATTCTGCTCTCTCTCTCTCAAATAAATAAATAAAATCTTTAAAAAATTATAGTGATAACAGATTAGTGGCTGTCAGGTGCTGAGTGGGAAGGGGAAAGAAGTTGTCTGTGTCTAAGGATAGTAATCACCAAAGATCTTTGTGACAGTGCTGTTCTTTATCTTTACTGTGGTTGTGGTCACATAATGAACATATGCAGTAAAATTGCATGAAACTAGTACACATGCACACACACACACACACACACACACACATAAATACCTATCAAACTGGTGAAGTCTGTATAAGTTTGATAGATTCTATCAATGTCAGCTTCCTGATTAAGATCTTGTACTATATATACAGTAAATTATGATTCGGAGAAACAAGGGAAAGTGGGCACAGAATCTCTTTGTACTGTTTCTGACGACTGTGTGTGAACCTACAACTATCTCAAAATAGAAAGTTTTTAAAAATGCAAAAAATTATAGAAGATAACTAAAATTCAAGACATATAGCAAAAGAGAGTAAAAGGTAACATGAGATAAGACGGATGAGTCTGACAAACTGTCTGAGCCATAGTCACATCCAGAGAGGGCTGAGAAAATGCTTGGTGGCTGATGTTACTTGAGGACGTAATCCAGCAAAATAAATCGTTAGATAAACAAACAATCACGAAGAAGAATCGGGATCCTGAAAACGGGGGCTGGAGGCCCAGAGGTGCAGTAAATGAAAGAGTGTCTTGGGATGAGACTCTGCAGCTTTCCAAGAGACCGACCCTAGGGATGAGAGCAGCAAACCAGAAAACTCCAGGAAAGGATTGCTCGGGGAGGAAAATAGAGTGTTTCAGGCTCTAGACATAGAATTGCGGACTTGGATGAACTTGAAGATATGGACAAGACACATCATTATTCTTAACAAAAGGAACAAGAAAGAAATGAGAAACTCCAAGGAAAACAGAAAACTCTGAAGCCTGGGGCCCAAATGTGAAAAAGTCAAATGTGCTGTATTTTAAGCAACTGATGCAGAGTAAGGAAACCGAATATATTTTATCTCAATGCTATGGAAATTCACAGCCTAGGGATCATACCATGAGACCACACAGAGATATAATTCTTGCAGACCACTTCACCATGAAATGGACAATATTTTTAGTAATAACAATGCTAATACATTACTTAACTTTTAAACTTTTGAATTCAACCATAGACAAAGTATGGATGACATAGTTATGGTTACAACATACCGAGACTGCTAAAAGTTTGACAATTTGAAAATAAAACTGGCATAAGGTAGAAAGTAGGCAAGAGAGAATGGGGGGGAGGGAAGTGAGAGACAGAGACAGAGAGAGGGAGACTAATACTTTCATCTTTCATTAACAAAACCCAGAACCAGTAATGGAAATACACATCTATCATTTAATTTAACAAACCAAAGAAAGGCCAATGAAAAGAGGCAATATGGGTGAGTCATTTTAAACCACATTCTGGTGCCAGCTACGGTTGGGTTCCAATCCCAGCTCTGACTTGAGTTGTTCCATTACCTTGAACAAGTTAGTTCAACCCTTTGTACGTTTTCCCCCTCATCTGTAAAATATCCTTGGCAATAGGGTCTGCCTCAAGGTTGTTACAAATAGGGAATGAGTGAGTATTTCTAAGGTACTCAGTGCCTGGCCTTAACAGGTTTACTATGTAAGTAATTGATAAATAAACCATGATGTTTTGGGAAAGGCTCACAAGGGTCAGGAGTTGTGTATGAAGTCATCACATTCATTGTGAAAGCTAGCCTAGCACTGAAAATAAGGAATGGACATATTTTCATGTTTTTAAATCTAGGAAGAGATGAACAAAACCCAGAAAAGCTGAAAGAGAATAGCTTTAAGAACAAGGACTAGGCATAGAGAGGGATGAGGTGTGACACGGTCTCTTTTTTATTTAAAAAAATACACACACAAGTCAAGCACAAGGCAAAGGCAAGGGCTAAGGCCTGATAGATTGAACTGGCAAAGGAACAATGAATCCTCTTTAGATAAAAACAGTTTATTGCTTATGTAAGCAGTAGAAGGAAGAGTGGCCAAAAGTGCCAGGTCCCTGTAGCTCTTACACAGGGAGACAGCCAAACCCAAATGGCCAGATGATTGCCATCTGGGGAACACCTTCTGCCTGGAGACCCAGTTCCAGCCTGTGGCTGAGGGCTTATCCAGCCTGCGGCTCTAACCCGGGTGCGGACACTGAAGGCTCGCTCCTGCATTAGAACCTGGCGGGAGAGGAGAAAGCCATCTGACAGACTCCCCAAGGGAGGCAGGGAGGCTAGAAGGGAGGGCCTTGCAGCAGACTTAGGTCAGTGGCTCAAGACTTACTTTGTGCGTGGCCTATGTGGATACACACACGATTGCCACGACCAGGATGCACATGCCTACATACATGTATATATGTGTGTACATCTTGTTCAGTTCATGCTCATGGTCAAGTTTTCTTCCACATGTACATGTGAATGCATACAGTATACAGTGGTTTCATGTATAGAACACAGTATACGGCGTCCTAGTTCAGAGTGCATAGTGATGGAGGGATTCACCTCCAGGCCAGGTCTCCCGGGCATGCAGAACCAGGATGACATGACCTTCCGTGGGCAGGAAAAGGGTCCGGGGCTGACCAGTGTTCGAGAAGGAGGAACAGCTCCATCTTCACATCTTGCCCAACCAGGACATTGTCCTGGTAGCTGAAACTTACAGAGAAAGTTCAGGAAAAGTACAGGCGCTAGAATGGTTTGAAAATGAATAATGAAAATGGCTAAACTAATCTGAAAATGAAGAATGGAAATGAGTGAGCTAATGTGGTTCATTGAAAAACTTCACTTTCTTGTTCAAAAGGGTCATTGAAAATGGTAAGAGTGAGATTGGTGGGGCCAGACTCCACAGGGGGCCATTAGATGACTTAGTATTATTTCAAACCCTCAGGACAAAACTACTTCATGGAGAACAGAAATTGGCAGTTGCCTCTGTTTCGCAGGAAGGGGTGAGGGAACATGAAAAAAAACCCTCTGAGCCCGAGGTTTCCCATCTGTAGAACAAGGATTAAAATGTGTACCCTGCTTACGCCACAGGTGGAGAACAAATGAGCAAGCGAGAGGCTTCAATGTTGCCTTGTCCTGAGCACCTGCCGCATCCCGGACACAGGTCACCCCCTGCGTCCGAGTGGGAGAGGGGCTGAGGGTCCCGATCACCAGACAGGTCTTCTAAGAGCACTCGATGAATTACAGAGTACTGAGAAAATAGCCTGTGCTCTTCCAGGGCTAGGGAGAGCCATCAAAAGGAGTCTGACTCAAGGGTTTGGAAGCTTTGCTTCCCCTTGGATAATTCTTTTCAGTACAGAGATTATGGTCAGTGTTATCACTTCATAAAGAGCTGTGCTCAAAGGAAGCCAGGCTTTGACCCTCGTCAGCTGTGGACCTTACACTTGTGTTTTCCCTCCTTACATCTTAATTTCCTCAGACGTGAAACATGGCTGATGACACAGTCTTTGCCGAGTTGTGAGAATGAAATGAGATAACGTTTTTAAATGCTTGGCAAGGTACTTAGTACTTGGCAAACAATAAAAGAAGCTGTGGCAAGTGCTTTTATTGTGAGAATTACTATTTTTATGTATGTTGGCTCCGGTAAAAATGGAAACCAGGTAGCGGGAAATCACCATGGGCTGGATGGAGCAAACTGTTCTGATGCTACAAGTAATACCTGTGCACTAGTTTCTCTTTGCTGGAGGAAGTCCTCCCTCAGGATCTCCCATAGTCCCTCCTATCAGTGTGAGGCGCGTGTTACAGTTCCAATTTCCCTGATGCGGACAGCCTTGCAGGGTTTCTATGATGTGCCCTTGGCCTGTGACCAGTAAAGAAACGGGAGATTCTGTGTCTCCGTCTTAGGTCCATCAGGCAACCTATGAATAAATACTGCCTTCTGATATTTCACTAAATCCTTCCCCTAAAACTTGCTTTCCTTAATTCTATGATGAAACAATTTGCTTCAAATTAATTTTTTTTTTATCCTAGAACATCAGGCCTGGGTAATAACTTGGAGACCAACCCTTCAAACCCCTAAACATATCAGGCTGGGAGCGGGTTTTCTCAAGAAGGGGAGACACTCCAAGTCCCAAAGCTAGTAAATATTGATAGCAGAATCCAGCTGGTCTACTTCTAATGGAAATATCTTTTTAATGTGCTATGTGGTTTCTCAGACAGCCCATTGATTTGTTTCTGTGTTTGTGTGTGAGAGTATGTTTTGCGCGCTGCAAGTATAAACCCGTCACACGGCTCCACCTGTCTCTGCCTTCCGGGTGGATAAGGGCTTCCTTGCGAGACTGGTATTTGCCGTGCAGGATAGCCCCCAATCACAGGCAAGCTCTTGTGATTAAATGTTCTCTCTAGCCAGAGTCGGTACAGCCGTTTCGACGTCATTCAAAAATGTGCAGAACAGAATTTCCTGCGGGATCCTGCTGCGTTGGACTGGAGGAGCTTGTCTAATGCAGACGCTCCGAAGCCTAGATGCTACTCCTTGGGGTAGCTGGAGAGTGTATTGGTAAAAGGAGAACTTGACTCCAATCATGTTAAGCAAATAGCGGCAACATCAGCCCATCCACAGAAGTCATCAGGCTCGCAAGACATGAAATATTGTCCAGTTCACCAACCTAAATAATCATGGCCACGGCTGGGCAGATTGTGTAAACAACAACTAAAACCTCCCTCCTCCATGAAATATAGTCACCTGTTGTCTGCTGCCAAAACCAATAAACTAGCTCCTTGGCTGAATCATCTAAACATTTTCTTGGACAGCAGCAGTTTTCAACCCGAACTGCAAAGCCAAGCTGCGTGACAAATATACCATCGGTCCTATCTTTGGATATGAATGATGTTTTCTATCAGCCCACTAAAAACATACCCTGCTGTTATGGATGGAGTGCCAATCGTTTTGGAAAACACAGTGAAAAGAACAATGCATCATTTTTCCATGGCTCTGAGACCTGTGGATTTTGTTAAAAAGACTTAAATGGTTTTCGAAAGCCATGAAACACACCATTCTTCCTCCGCACACACAGTGCACGCCATCTCTTTCGCAAGCTGTGTGCTGGAGGTGGGCTTCAGCCCCACAGGACCTGTCCCACGGAGGACTTTGAGGCCTGCCTGATGCCCCTTTTTTCCTGTAGCCCCTACACTACACTATATGGTCTGTAATTTATAGACTGCAAGTTACCTGGAGTTCGTATGACATTTTCCAGATTGTATCAGCAACAGTTCTATACAAGTTTGACCGATTTTGAAATCTACCCTCTGTGGGTGTGGCACAGCCCCCTTTCAGCACAGTTACACTTCCCGTGTATCTGGATCGTGTGGAGTATAGAGGACAAACCCTCATAGCGTGTCTAGGGCTGGTTAATCGGGACACACTGGTAAAGCAGGAATTACAAACTTTCCAGACATCAGTTGTAACTATTTGATTTCAATTTCAAAAAAGTGAATGGTGCCAAGTTGCATCTTACCGCCTTTCTTACAGAAGGCATAGCTATAGTTCTTTGCAGTTATTTAAAGTAGAACTTTTGCAAAGAAATGTGAGCGCAGAATTTTGCCAGACTTCTTCTAAAATGAAAAAATGCCAATACTTTACAATCGTTTCTTCCATTCCCAATTTGAGACCAGTATTTTAGTGTTTTATGGGGGTCTTCCAAAACACCCAGCTTAATTTTTTTATACTCAGCAGCTGTCTTTTCATATTGGTACATGAGTTTCGTAATACTTGATTATAGTGTAATAGATATAAATGATATAAATTGTTTTAGAAAGTGTAAAATTTGTGTTTAGGCTTTAAAATAGCTTGCTAGTCTGAAGCTTTCTACACTGCCACGTATTTCTGTCAATGTGCTCAATTGATTAACTCAGCAAGTTAAGGAGGAATAAGGTAGCCTATGTTGTGATATTTCTCATTACAAAAGATGATGGATGGGCTGGTCTTCCCTCTATCCACTTTGTATCAGTCTTGCTCCTTTAATCATGGACCCATTATTGGGAGACCCAACAGTACCTTTTATTATTTAAGCTTTTATTTTAAGATAATGGTAGATTCGCATGCATTCGTTAGAAATAATACAAGGAGATCCCATGTACCTTTTTTTTTTTTTAAGGATTTTATTTATTTATTTGTCAGAGAAAGAGAGAGAGCACAGGCAGACAGAGTGGCAGGCAGAGTCAGAGGGAGAAGCAGGCTCCCCACGGAGCAAGGAGCCTAATGCGGGACTCGATCCCAGGACGCTGAGATCACGACCTGAGGGACGCTGAGATCACGACCTGAGCCAAAAGCAGCTGCTTAACCAACTGAGCCACCCAGGCGTCCCTCCCATGTACCTTTTAAGGAATTTTCCCCAATGACAACCGTTTGCAAAATTACAGTACAATGTAACGACCAGGTTATAGACGTTGATATAATACATTGACCTTATTCAATTTTCTTTAGCTTTCCTTGCACTCATTTGTGCATGTGTGTGGAAGTCCCCTCTTTGACCTTTATATCCACCCCCACCTGACTCCCCCTCCTCTCTACCCTCATCCACCCCACCTCGCAACCACTAATTTATTCTCCATTTCAGGATATTACATAAATGGAATCATATAGTATGTTAGATATTTTACAACAGCCTAATTGAAATATAATTTACAAATCACAAAATTTAACCTTCTAGAATGTACAATTCAGTGGGTTTTAGTACATTTACAGGTTGTGCAACCATCACCACTAATTACAAATATTTAAATACGCCATATCCATTAGCAGTCATGTGTCACTCCCACTTTCCCTAGCCTTACTGAATGACTAATAAATGGTAACAATGTCGTAAGTAGGAGAGAGAAATTTGTAATGTGCACTACACATTAGGCAGCATTGTGTGATTTGAAGGTAAACTTCGATTAGTTGAAACAATCTTAGAAACTCTATTACAATTATGAAAGTAAAGAATAGATGTATAATTTATATATCGAGTAAAGATAAAATGCAATCTTAAAATGCTCAGTTAAAAACCAGAGAAGGTAGGACAAATGGGGAAAACCAAAAACAAATACAATCAATAGAAAACAATTATGCAATTTGTTGCTGTTAGTCCAAATATTTTAATAGTACCTTAAAATATTAAAAAACAAAATTCAGCCAATTAAACTTGAAGATGTAATTGACTTTATTAAATGACTTATGAGTTTGGCAATATCCCTTCTAGCAAGTCTCAGAGGTAAGCTCTGAGGACTTGTATAAAATGGAAGGATTTTATAGAAGGGTGGGGGTTAAGAAATTTATTAACAAAAGAAAAAGATTGTTCAGGCAAAGTGTTTCCCTTAAGGGGAAGGGGGGGGGGGTCTTATCATGCAGATTACCTCATCTTCCTTTGGGGGATGGGGAAGGCCTGGGTAGTAGATTACTTCAGTAAGGTCAGAGAATTCAGGGAGGTTGAAACTACAGTTAGATTAGGTATTAAGCCCTAGTTTGGGACCTCAGCCTAATTGAGGCCATTTTGGGCCAGTGGTTTTCTTTTTAACAACGTATAGAGTCCATAAGCACAAATTAAAAAACAAACAAACAAACAAAAAAAGAGTTTGTCAAAATAGATGAAAAAGAAGACCCAGATATACATTATCTACAAGAAATCCACTTTAAGTATGAAAAGACAGGTTAAGAACAAAGGGATGGAGAAAATTATACCGTGGTAACACTAAGCCAAGGGAATGTGGAATATCTATATTAATTTCTGATAAAGCAGGCTTCAGAACAAGGCAAACGATAAAAAATAAAGAGAGGCATGACATAATAACAGAGGGGCCCATTCTCTAGGGAGACCTAACAGTCCTTACTGTGTATGCCTCTATCAACACAATGTCAAAATATATGAGGCAAAACCCGACAGAATTGGAAAGAGAAAACAAACAAAAACCAAAGGTCCATTTCTCTGTCTTCTTACAATGCTTGGCCCAGATTTATTCATGCCTTTTTCTGCAGCTCTAATCACCATGCCATATAGGCTGATAGAGGCAGAGAAAACCATAGTTGACACCCAAGCGCTCCAGCTCTCCCACTATTTTCTTTGTCTATGCATGGCAGCCTGGATTTGCAGTGTACAGATTATAGACCTCAGCCTCCAGAAAGGACTCCTGGGGTTCAAAGCTGCATCTTCTCATCCTTCATTGTATATTTTAGGGCCAGTTACTTAATTCCTTGCAGCATCAATATCCTCATATTTAAAATATGATTCTTAAAACTAACCTACTTCAGCTTTTTGTGGATTAAATGAGATGATCTACACAATGTTTCTGACATAGAAAAGGGCTGAATAGATGGTTCTGGTCTTTACTCTTTTCATCAACCCAATGTACTTACCTCTAAATTAGGGAGACTAATAAGACCTATGTCATCTACTGCTGTGTAACCAACACACTCTAAACTTAGTAGCATAACATGAATACTACTTACTATGCTGTCAGGACATGTAGGTCTGGAATTCAGATAAAACACAGGAGGCAAGGTCTCAATTAGGAACTGGGAAAAGTCAGAAGGTTTCTTTGCTTATGAGACTGGCACCCACACTTGGATTACTGAAGGGTGGGCTCAGACACACCTATCTATTGAAGTGCTGGTTGTGGCCTCTCTATGTAGCCCTGGCTCCCCACTGAATGGGAGCTGGTTTTAAGAGCAGGTGATGCTAAGGGAGTACTCAAAGAGAGCAAGTCAGAAGTTGTAAATCTTCAGAGCCAGCCTCAGAAGACATACACTCTGCCGCAGTCGGTTGGTTACAATTAAGTCGCTAAGACCAGTTCATAGTGAAGACAAAGGTTAATTAGATCCCACTTCTTAATGGGATAGGGAAATACCACATGGCAAAAGCGCATGTAGGATGGGTGACAATATTGTAACTGGGTTTGGAAAGAACAATATGCCACAGAAAATGCATATAATTCACTTAACACTGCAGGTACATGGTAAGAACTCAATAAAAGTAAGTTTTTATTATTGTTTTTATTATTATGCTGATCTTTATAAAACATAATTTCCTACCCCTGAGGAGCTTATAACTTAGCGGACACAAATTACATAAAGCCACACATGCAATAGAGTGTTATAAGAGAATCCCATCATGCTTGCAAAGGAGTCTCAGAGGAAGTGATTGTTAATTCTCTTTGTGAGTGTAAGGAGAGCCTCTGGAGTAGATGGCCCTTGAGTTGACTTTATCCAAAGTAGACAGAGGAAATTGCTTATGCAGTCTTGAGGGGCCAGAAATAAACTCAGAGCAATTCTTGTCCCAGTTGTTGAACCCCAGCAGCTCCTTCTCACTGTTTTAGAATTGCCAAGGTAGGTCTTACTGTCTTGATCAAGGCTCACTAAATTGACTGATCCTCATGCAATCAGATTTATAAATAGAAAATTCTTGCTTCTCTGACCAGATACCCAGAAATGAAGCAAGCGGATGAGAAGGCTTGCTCTCCTGGTAAAGCCACACTTGGGAAGGAGTAGAGTCTGGTCTGTGGTCAGGAGTGGTGGTCAGCATGGGGCTGCTAGGTGCCAGGCTCAACATGGATCATGGCAAGAGGAAGAACAAAGAACGTAACAAACCTCTTCATGTTATATTCCATATACTTTTCTTATGGTCCTGAAATTGTTGGCCTTGGTGTTACAGTTAATTGGGTGTTTAACAGAACTACCTTCCTTCCATATCCTTCTATTCCCACCAAAATAACAAGCTCCTGAGAGGGCTGGCACGTACCTTTGTAATTTCAGTTTACCAGAAACATGGTAGAGCCTCAATACGTGTTTAACAAAGAAAGAAGGATCCTTTATTTTTTTGTCCAAGGACATGCCACAACTTCTTTCTTATACTATAATATTTAATAAGAACTACTCAGCCCAGTTTCCCAATCCCCACATCACATCACAGTTTTGGGAAAAACTAACCACTCTTCTTGTCATGTTTAATTTGTGTGTGCGTGCCTATATGTGCACATGTGTGTGCGTGTGTGGAGGTGTGTATTAAGGAAGAAGGTTGGTGGGTGATTACTAGCCATACAGCCTCATCTAGATTTTCTTAATGAAATAGATGTATGGCAGCAAATTTCATAAAGTTAATCTTTTTAGGAGTGAATCAGAGAGAAGGCACCCTTGTAGACGCGATCCTTTTCTCCTTGGAGAGAATAATTATTCTTTTTCTCCACACAAGCAGCCTCAGTGGGAATCTCGGATGACTTGGGTGATGGAAAAATATTTACAAATGCTTTCCTTTTGCCCCTGAGGAGATAGTCTGGGCTACTTCCATATTTCTTTAAGTGAGTTTGGCTGGAGAAGGAGAGAAAAGGGTTTTCAGGCATAGAATTGGAGTTGTATGTCAAACAGCCTGCCGTTAAGTTGGAAAGGGGGTACCCAGTGTCATTCAAAGCAATCCTCAAGAGCTCTAAGGCATCTGCCATTAGTTTTGATGTCCCTGAATATCCACTTTCCAAAAACCTTGTACTAAATTTGCCAATGCACAGAACATTCTGGACTTCACTAAAGGTATAAATTGCTTTCTAGATCATTTCATTTTCATACTACCTACAGGCACCAATGCCTAATTTGAAGTCAATTTGTCTTGAAAAATACCTTTTGCACTTTACATTTTCCTTGCTGTTAGTTGTCACTGATGGATTTAGGAAGGACAAATGGCTTGTGATGCTAGGCAGATGTGTCCCTGAAACGTGAACCATTGTTGGAGTCAAGGCAGAGATGCAAAGTGCAGTTTAACTATATCCCATTTTCTGCTGAATCACCACATCATGGTTGGGAATATTTATGCTTTACGTCCACATTTTATGAGGCATTGGCAAAATCAGAGGTGGCCAGGAGAAAGAACAAATTTCACGTTCAGAGACTGCTATAAAGCGGTCATGGACAGCTATTACCTGATGTACATAATTTTTTAGACTGTTCCTGTTAAAGAAAAAATTATTCATGACATTTGTTAAAGATGGCAAGGAAGGCTTTATTTAAGTCTACAAGGGGGTTTTGTAGTAGGGGAAGGAGATTGGGCTCAATTCCGAAAACAGTAAGGAAAAGTGGGAATTTATAGCCAAGTAGCAGGGTGGGAGGTCGGTGAATGGAACATTACTAAGAGGTGGTGTAATTCTTATTTAACTGACCTACTGGGATTTTAGGCAAGCTAGGGTGATAGGATATCAAGGGTAGGGAATTTTTGCTTAACTGATTCAGCGGGATTCTTGCTAAAACTGGAATAAGCTGGCCAAGGACAGAGCCCTTGATCAAGGACTTAACCCAAGGTCAAGGCCTACTGAGAAGAACTCATAAGAACCTCACTGAAGTTTAGAGGAAGAGAGTCTTTGTCATCCCCAAATCTGTTCTCCAAAATATTTCACTATATCCAACTAAATATCCTTTCAAATATTGATGACATTTAGTGGCTAATCAAAAGACAAATTATCCTGAAGTTGAAAATGTTATTTTGGTAAAATCTCTGTCCTTTCTTTAATGTAAGTTTGTTGATAGGTTATTTTCCTCACCTTTGTGATGGCATGAATCTTACTTTCTAAAGTTTTTATTTAAATAATCAAATTTTTTATTATAGATGTTAATGAATTAATAATTTAAAAAATGAATTCTATTATGGACAAGTGTCTCATTTTAAAGAACACACTTGGGGCACCTGGGTGGCTTAGTTGGTTAAGTGTCTGCCTTCAGCTCAGGTCATGATCCCAGGGTTCTGGGATCCAGTCCTGCATCAGACTTCCTGCTCAGCAGGGAGTCTGCTTCTCCCTCACCCTCTCTCCCTCCCCTTGCTCCAGCTCTCTCTCTCTCAAATAAGTAAATAAAATCTTAAATAGAAAGTGCGCTCAAATTAACTCAATGTGGATCATAGAACTACATGTAAGAACTAAACTATAAAAATCCTGGGAGAAAACATAGGAGTACATCTTCATGATCTTGGATTAGATAATATCTTCTCATATCAAAAGTTCATGAGACAAAAAAGAAAACAACAGATAAATCAGACTTCATCAAAACTAAAGACTTCTGTTCATTAACATGAATTCTGTTCATGTCTTTTAGTGATCATGTGAAAGGATAAGCTACTTCAAACTTACAGGCATAAACAGTGATTAACTAATTAGGCTCACAGCTTCTGTGAATGAGAGATGAAGGCAGGTCATAGTGGGAATGACTTGTGTCTCTGCACCACAATGCCTAGGGCTTCAAATGGAATGCATTAAATGCATTCACAAAGCTAGAAGTGATTTTAGGGGCACCTGGGTAGCTCGAGTCGGTTAAGTGACTGACTTGGTTTCAGCTCAGGTCATGATCTCAGGGTCATGAGATTTAGTCCCAAGTTAGCGCTGCACTCTGTGCAGAATCTTCTTGTCCCCCCCTTTCCCTTTTCCCCCTCCCTCCACTTTTCTCTCTCTCAAATAAATTTTAAAAAATATTTTAAAAAATATTTTTTTAAAAAAGAGGTAACTTGAATAGCTGAACCTTCTAGAAGCTTCTTCACTAACAGGTCTGTTTCCTGGGCCAGGATAAGTTGAAAGCTGGACTGCGCTGGTACTATTTATCAGAGTGCCTCAGGTAGCCTCTTCATGAGATGGGGGTCCCTCCCAGTGTAAGATTTAAGAGTAGTCACACTCCTTACAGGTCTGTTTAGGGCTACGAAGACCCAATGTTCCACTAATGCCCTAGCCGCAAAAGGTACTCAGTGTGGTTCTTTCAATTTCTGTTCCCTGAAGCAGTCACAAGCTCAAACAAATTAAAGGATACAGGGCAAAGGTCATGACCTCTTGATGGGGGTCTTTTTAAAATAATTTGTAGCCATGTCTTAAAATGTCCACAGTTGTCAAGGGAAACAGCCATTCAATAAAATGATTCATTCACGAGGCACATACCTGCTTATTTGATATGGAAACGATTGAGCCTCACTAAGACTACGGTGGAATATTCCTCAAAAGTCTTTCACATTTACGTTTGCATTTTAGGTCCTCTATTAACAAACATTCACCTCTACAAATTAGGAAACTTTTTTTGAGAAGTCAGTCTTATCTGAGCGTGGCTACAGTGAATTTGTTTCCTGAATCGGAAGCCTGAGTGCACTGGCGAACTCGTTCTAATTTACCAACTCGTGCTCAGGACTTGACTGGAGATTTCCCACACATCTGGTGGCATAGCATCTGTAGAATGGAAGAATGACCACATTTAGAGTCGGACAGACCAGGTTTCTAGATCCAACCTCACCTTTTTATGGTTCACGGTAATTCTTCTTAATTCCCTGAGCTACCAGCTCTTCATTCGTAAAATAGAGGTAATAAAGCATACCTTGCTGAATCATTGGGAAGTTTGGAGATGTACGTATAAATTTATAGCACATCTTAAATTTTTACTAAATGGTAAATATTATTTATATGCCAATGAAACCTTAGAATGCAAGTTATTTTTAATAATAGAAAATTTTAGATAGCACCATCAATTCGTAGTTGTCTTCCTAACTATATAAAACAATGACATTCACATGAAGCCCTCAAATTTTCTCATAAATATTTACTAAGCACTCACCATGTGCCAGGCCTGGCCCAAGTTGGAAACACACCAGCAAACGAAATCAGCCAGGTTACAACTAATGGTGGGAAAACAGTTCACTGAGAGCCATTGAGGTCCCAGGGGTGGCCATAGTGGAAGAAAACAGAGACACACGGGGTTGACACTCACTCTGCATCCTTTTAACTTCTCCTCATTTGATTGTCCATATTAAAATCAGGAATAGATTTTTATATTTGGCTGTTAGGAGAAAAAGTCCCTGAGATCTGGGCAGATAAATTCAAAAGCAAACTGGCCAACATAGCCTGGGGTGAGCCAGAGAATATTCCTATCCAGGATGAGATGCTGGCTTTCATTGGCTTGGTGCTTCAGGACTCCCTGTTCTTTCCCAGGCTTTCCACCAGGCAGTGGTAAGTGTGACTGTGACATCGTTGGGCCCAGACTGTTCCCTGATGATCAGCAGACTTTCTCTGCCCTGGATGGGTTGGCCAACAGAATCTCATCTGCTCTGGTTCTGTATATCCTTCCCCCAACACTAGTGGACTTCCTGTGAGTTGTTTCCTGGGACAGATCTCTTTTCTTCTTGAAGGAGGTAACTTCAGCTCCTCACTTACTCTGTTGAGAAACTTAGCCTTTACATGAGAAAGAGCTCATCTTCCATCTCACTCCTAACACAGCATCTCTCCTCAGACCCTGAACATTATCATTGTCCCCAAATTACCACAGTTGAAGCTATCTGTAGGTGTGACTAAAAAAAATAATTAAAATGAAAATGATTCTCTCTGCCCAGTGCAATGTGGGGTTCTCAGATGTCCAGGATGAGAAGTCAGATCCACATACACAGTAATTAAGTGACTTCCAAGTCTGGGGGTCAGTGTGGCCATACACAGGATGGCTTAAACCAAACCTTTGCTATTTAAAAAAAAAAAAAAGTGTTATTATGATAGTTAAAGCTGAACTGTTCGACACCACACAAATAGCTCAGAAAAGTCTCATGAAACCACTTGCATGTCCTTTCCTCAACCCATCCGCCACCCAAGGCTTTCACATGAGAACACTTCCAGCCCAAGAACTGAGTCTGGCAGCTATTGACTCAGCCCTTTGTTAAAGAGGACATGGGACTGTGATTTCTGGCCTGAAGAGTTGAGTCTGTAATAGATGAGGTGTCTGGGGAAAGCCTCAGGGAAAAGAGAAATGAGTAAACAGGCTCTGGACTTCACCTCCAGACACCCTTCACTTGACCTCCTGGGCCTGTGGAAGACATGGAGGTTTTTGCTCCAATGGCTTCAGCATTTTCCAATTGTCCTTAGATTTGGAACATTTTTTGATATATGTCAGCTACTTTCATATTGCAATACCCAAACTCATTTCTCCAGCACATCTCTCCTTTGAATTATGCTGTCCCAAGTGATAGAAAAACATTATTTAAATTGAGCTAAAAAAAAAAAAAATCCAGTACTTGAGCTATAAGCCAAGGTCTTCACAAGCCAAAAAAGCTCTCACTAAGATGTAAAATGAAATGGCAGGCAGACCCTGGGATGTGTTATTGTATGATGTTTGAAGGAAAGACCAACATCATTTAAGCAGAGGGTTCAAGTGATTTTCAAGCACAAGCTAATGATTATTACCTGTTACAGGAGAAGAGAGGCCAGTGTAGTGCTGGAGTCAAGAGCATGTGCCCTGGTGACTGCAAGCAAGAGGCAGCCCAGAAAGGAAGCCAAATAGGAGATCTCAAGATGAGGGGGAGGCCCAAGAAGGGAATTGGGAAGAATGAGTTGGAACCTTGACCAAGAAAGAGACTAATATCTTGGACATTTATCAGATAAGAGTGCAGGGTGATACAACCTTGAGAAATTTACCTACTTATTGGAAGATTTGAAGACTTTATGTAGATATTATTGTTTTATACAGTGAAAAAGAACTGTGAATCGATAATGCTGTTTAGAGTTTACTATGATTAAAAACAACTTAACACGCTAAGGCTTCATCTGTTGTGTTAACAATAACTACCATTTGGTAAATAAGATGTTCCCTCATCTGTTAAAGGACAATTAGACCTTACTTCATGGGGATATCATGAGGATTGAATTAGTTATGTATATACATATAAGCATACATGATGCTTGGCACTGTGCTTGACACATAATAAGAATCACAATAAAAATCACAGTAAATAGTAGTGATCAGCACCAATACTACCATTACATAGCTCATTCCTGAAAATAAAATTTATTACTTTAAGAGGGACATTGGGGGAGCCTGGGTGGCTTAGTGGGTTAAAGCCTCTGCCTTCGGCTCAGATCATGACCTGATCATGATCTTAGGGTCCTAGGATCGAGCCCTGCATCAGGCTCTTTGCTCAGCAGAAGCCTGCTTCCTCCTCTCTCTCTGCCTGCCTTTCCACCTACTTGTGATCTCTGTCTGTCAAATAAATAAATAAAATCTTTTAAAAAAAAAGAGGGACATTGCAAATACAGGGAAGAATGAATAGGATGTAAAATAAGCTGTGTTGGACACACTCTTGCTTTTAGAACATCATCTGCATAATTTGGCTATTATTAATAATGCTGCTATAAACATGAGGGGCATATGTATCCCCTTTGAAATAGTGTTTTTGCATTCTTGGGTATATACCTAATAATGCAATTTCTGGATCATAAGGTAGTTCTATTTTTAACTTTTT
Organism: Mustela nivalis; assembly: GCF_964662115.1. Lineage (NCBI taxonomy): Eukaryota > Metazoa > Chordata > Mammalia > Carnivora > Mustelidae > Mustela > Mustela nivalis. Next base: position 148,971,955 of record NC_139021.1, read on the forward strand.
GAGGAGCCTCCACACAGTTTTCCTGAGTGGCCGCACCAGCTTGCATTCCCACCAGTAGTGCAAGAGCTTTCCCCTTTCTCCATATCCTCGCCAACACTTGTTGTTTCCTGTGTTTGGTGATTCTGAATGGTATAAGGCGGTATTTCTTTGTAGTTTTGATTTGCATCTCCCCGATGGTGCATGATGTTGAACATCTTTTCATGTGTCTGTTGGCCATCTGGATGTCTTCTTTGAAAAACATCTATTTAGGGGCGCCTGGGTGGCTCAGTGGATTAAGCCGCTGCCTTCGGCTCAGGTCATGATCTCAGGGTCCTGGGATCGAGTCCCGCATCAGGCTCTCTGCTCAACAGGGAGCCTGCTTCCCTCTCTCTCTCTCTGGCTGCCTCTAAGTCTACTTGTGATTTCTCTCTGTCAAATAAATAAATCTTTAAAAAAAAAAAGTCTATTTATGTCCTCTGCCCACTTTTTAATTAAATTATTCATTTTGGAGGTGTTGAATTTAATATGTTCTTTATACATTTTGGATACTGACACCTTATCTGATATGTCACTTACAAATATCTTCTCCCATTCAGTAGGTTATCTTTAGTTTTGTTGATTGTTTCCTTCACTGTGCAGAAGCTTTTTATTTAGCTGAAGTGTCCCTAGACTAATGAATGGTTAGAGAAGATGTGGCATATATATCCAGTGGAATATTGCTTATTTATAAAAAATAATGAAATCTTGCCATTTGCAATGACTTGGATGGAGCTACAGAGTATTATCCTAAGTGCAATAAGTTCATAAAAAGACAAACATCATATGATTTCATTCATATATGGAATTCATATATGGAATTTAAGAAACAAAACAAATGAGCAAAGGGAAAAAAGAGAGAGAGGCAAACAAAGAAACAGACTCTTTTTTTTTTTTAAGATTTTTTTATTTATTAATTTGACAGAAAGAGACACACAGTGAGAGAGGGAACACAAGCAGGGGGAGTTGCAGAGAGGGAGGGAGAAGCAGGCTTCTCACAGAGCAGGGAGCCCAATGCAGGGCTCTATCCCAGGACCCTGGGATCATGACCTGAGCTGAAGGCAGATGCTTAACAACTGAACCACCCAGGCACCTCAAAGAAGCAGACTCCTAAGTACAGAGAGCAAACTGATGATTTCCACAGCAGAAGTGGGCAGAGGGATGGGTGAAATGGGTGATGGGAATTAAGAAGAGCACTTGTGATGAACACCAGGTGTCGTACCAAGTGTTGAATCCCTAAATTGTACACCTGAAACCATATTACACTGTATGTTAACTGGAACTTAAATAAAAACTTTGAAAATGTAAAACATTGCTTTGCAACAAAAGGAATGACAAGTAATATCAGTAGAGGAAACTCTCCAAGAGGTATCCAGGGGAAGCAGAATAGTGTCCCTCCCAAGGATGTCCACACCTAAGCCCTGGAAACTGGAGATGTTACCTTTCAAGGCAAACATGAAGATGTGATTAAGATTATGGACCATGAGGTGGGAAGATAATTCTGTGTTATCTGGTTGAGCTCAGTCTAATTAGATGAGTCCTTAAAAGTGGAAGAGAAAGGTAGAAGTGTGGGTCAGAGAGATAGAACATCCACCAGCATTGTGGGCTTTGAAGATGGAGGAAAGGGGCCATAAACCAAGGATTCCAGTGACATCTAGAAGTTGGGGATGGCTCTTTGATCATAGCCAGCAAGAAACAGGGACCTCAGTCCTGCAACTATAAAGAACTGAACTGGTTCAATGATCTGAATAAGCAGGAAAGGGACTCTCCCTCCAGAAAGAAACATAGCCTGCCAATACCTTGATGGTAGTTTGGTGAGACTATACAGATTTTTGATTCACAGAACCATAAGATAAATTTACACCAACTACGCCACTAAATTTATGGTAATTTGTTACAGCAGCAGCAGGAGACTAATACCATATCCAGAAATAAAATATGTTCTCTCAGAGGGCAGAGAGTTCTCTGTCACTGGACGTTTTAGACATCTTCTATGATCCATACACTTTTTTTTTTTTCCCAGAGAGAGACAGATAGAGCAGGTGGGGGAGGGGCAGAGGCAGAGGGAGAGGGAGAATCCCAAGCAGGTTCCCTGCTGAGCATGGAGCCTGAAGCAGACTTGAACTTACCACTCTGTGATCATGACTGAAGCGGAGATCAAGAGTCGAGGTTTAACCATCTGTGCCACTCACGGACCCCGATCCGTATACTATTATAGTTTCTCCTTTAAAACTCAGAACACCTCAGTGAACTATGCTCTGCCCACATTTTATGAGTGAATAAACAAGTTTGGAGAGGGAAATTAGTAAATTATACAATACTAGACTGGGCTCTTCCTGACTTCAAAATTCATGCTGTAATAGTTTATCACTCTTACTCCCCTCTGTTTGACATATTTAGGGGGGATTTAGTTGTGAAGATTAAAATAATAAGTGAGGGGTTGAACTCACATATTTATTATAGCTCTGAGACCTTTAAAAATTAGGGTGTAAAGGCCTTTTCCCCTTTGACTTTCCACTGAGAACTTGCCCTTGTATAAATGAGTATCTAAAGCATTACATTTCACCCCGATGCCCAAAGTTAACTTTCTCTCACCCCACACCCACATGCTGATGCTGTTCTTACAGACTCATATCTGATTCTTCAAGATTCTCAAGTCACCTATAAGAATGCAAATGCACTGTCAACAACGGGAAAGCTTTGCTTAATAATTTAGCTTAGAACTTTGAGACTTGCTAGACAAGAAATATCTCCAGTGGGGAGGGACAGGGAATTTCATAGTCTCAATCATATCTCTTCTCCTCATCTTACATAATTGGGATCCTTCCTCATCTTTTCAGTGCATGCGTTTCTTTTCCACCTGGCATAGTCTGCTTGCCTAAATCCAATGTGACACCATGAAGACCTGAGGAATACCCCCAAGGCTACCTTCTTTTGCCTTTTTTTGTAGAGGTTTGGAACCAGGTGGCCTACCTAGACTCACAGCTAGCTTGCCATGTGCTAAGTGTATAGCCTTGAGTAATCTATGGAACTACACTAACCTTGAACTTGCTCAACTCTAAAGAATATAATAACAGCATATGTCTCCCAAGGTTTAGTCGAGTTGCGCTGCAATCTCTCATGTAAAGCTCTTAGTAGAGTATCTACAGTAATATATATTCTAAAAAATGCTGTTGGTTTTGTTACTATTGTTGTCACTGATGGAATAAAAACTTTTCATTATAACTTCTTACAGATTTTCATCCTGGTGCCAGTGAAGTCTAGAGAGCTAGGGGTTTGTTGTGGAATTAGAGCTCAGAGAAGCTCAACCTGGAGCATATGGTAGCCAGCAGCCAAAGGTGACTACACAGTTCTTGAAATGTGACGAGTCTAAATTGAGATGAGTGTAAGCATAAAATACAGTACAGAAAAAGAATGTAAAATATGTCGATAGTTGTATGTTAATTACATGTTTAAATGATAATATTTTAAGTATTGGGCTGCTATTAAAATTAATTTTGTTTGTGTATTTTTCTTTTTTTAATATGGTGACTAGTAAATTTAGAATTCCATTTATGGTTCCCACCGTTTTTCACTGGAAAGCAACGACCTAGTGTTCTCTTCCCTATTAAACAACTCAAATACAGGGTCAGCCTTGCTACATACTGGAGAGAAGACCTCCCAATCTGTTTAGCACTTAAGAGGTGGTTCTAGAAAACCACACTTTTTAAAAATATTTAATGAAGCAACTTACATTCAGTGACACAGAAATAAGCATATAGAATTCAAAAACTATTAGCTAGTATTACTACTATTACTGCCTCCATACTAAGTGCAAGGTTGTAGATTCTCTGTGCTCCCAAAGGGGAAGTCATCTAACCTCCCGCAGAGCTGGGCTACACTCTGGGAGAAGGATTGGTGAACTGGCTGATCCTTGAGTCGCCGTGGCGAGCAGCAGGGTCGTTGGGTATCTGCCTGGGTCCATGGAACCTGGTGGGGCCATTTGTGTGAGTGCCCCCAACCGCACCCCATAACTACAGTGCAGGGATCAAATTGACAGGTGAGAGATTTGTAGATTGCTGACTTGAGTGGTGCAGAGAATGGAGTGTGAAATTGTGTGAAAATGCTTGGGGTGCCTGCGTTATCTCCATGTTCCTTGGGAACCAACTGGCTTCTCTACCCTGCATCTTACCCCTCACCAGGATCTCCAGGGACTGAAGTGTCTTCTTGTGAGGTGCAGACCACTGGTGATTTATTTGAGGCTCTCCTGCCAAGTGGTCTCAATGTTTCACAGGTTTCCACCAGAGCATCTCCTCTGCCTTCCCCCTACTCTCAGTTGCTTTACTTCCCAGTATTTGATGCTAAATAGATTCGGATGGACAATTTGGCTCTCTCTGCTCCTTCTTGGCCACTGCCTGTGTTAGCTCCCACAAATAAAACCTGAGCTGACAGCAGTGGGATTTATGAAGATCAGTAAGAAATGAGCTCTGCAGAACGGCATTGCACGCAGCTGAACCTAGAAGTATCGAGGTCTCTGTTTCCGGGCCAAACAGCCCAAAGGGTCTGGACCCTTGCAATTGAAAGAATAAGATAAGCCATTCTCATCCAAAGAAAACGGCTTTTTATTTTCTCCGGAATCCTCAGATTTGAAGTATGCCTTGGCACTCAACGGCCCTTCCATCCCACATGCCCCGAAGTTCCCAGTTACCTCCAGGGCTGCCTCATCCTACAGTCTGCGGCAATTACTCAAATCCCAGGAGACCTACTTTGAGTTCCAAACAGAATATGTCCTGAGATCTCCTTGCATCATTTTCTTTCTGATGTTTTAGTTATAGAAGAACAGAATCAATGTAAGCTTGGTAACACCATCCAAATCTCTGAAAAGCTCTTCCTGTTCCCAGCACACTGGGCAGTGTCTTTCCCCAGAATGGTGATGGAGGCATAGTCTCCAGAGATGTGAAAGAGCTCCAGGGAGTTTATATTTCACTGAGGGAAGGTGGTACCCTCAAGAGTCTAAAGGAACTGACCACATGGGGCCAATGTGTTTTCGCAATCAGACTTCCTTGCCCCAGGGTTCTCCAGGCATGGAATCCTTCTGCACACAAGACTGAATACATGCTCTTTCCAGCCTTGAAATATAAAAATAAATAATTAAGCCAAGTGAACATTTGATTTCTGTTAAATACATATTATATATACACGGACACGTATATATACACACATACATGTATTTATATATGTACGTACCTGTATGGGTACCTGCATACCACACGAACACACAAACATACACACAGCCCTATTTAAGCACATATATACATATGCATGGATGTATACACATGTGCTCACACACACACACATGCTTGCACACCCCTCCCCTGTTTCAGAGTCTCTCCTGACACATTGGCAGTGGCTGGGTCCAACTGAAACCTGGATGAAAAGTTCACCAACTCCATCTCCTTGTGGTGTGGCTGCTTAGCCTTTAGAGCTGGGCCCAAGACATCAAACAACTTTAGAGCCAGTCTAGGATAGAGACTTCTGTCACACTGAGTTAAGACCACGCTTGGAGAGGGGCTCCTGGGTGGCTCAGTTGGTTAAGCATCTGATTCTTGATTTCGGCTCAGGTCATGGTCTCAGGGTCATATCATGAGATGGAGCCCAGGCTGGAGCTGGCTCAGTGCACAATCAGCACCTCTTGCTCTCCCCCAATCTGCACTTACACACCCTTGTGTGAGCTCTTTCCCTCTCCCCCTGCCAAGTAAATACAATCTTAAACACACACACACACGCAAACAATTACTATGCCCGGAGAGTCATTCCTTTTGACCCGGCCTCAGTCCCAGAAGGTTCGAGCAGAGTGAGGCAAACAGCAATGTCCTTCAAATAAACTCAACCATGCTTCATTATTAAATGCATTTTTATTTTAGACATACACTGTATAGCTCCCCAAATGCTGCCCTTGAAGTAAACACATTCAAGGGATGGTGGTTGTGGCAGCGAGAGGCAGGAGTGCCAAGAAAATGCTTCCCATTTCCTTTCTGCCTTAGCTATCCACGTGACAAGTTTCAAAGCCAGAAACCTGGTGTTGGATACTAAAGATTAGTAGTATTAAAGTAAGTTCAACGAAAGGGAAGAAAAAGAAAACCAGATATATTCCAAACAAATGATACTTGGGAAAAACCAGAAATGACATTCATGCAGCTCACGAATGTCTGCTTTCTGGGGTGGAAAGCCTCCAGCAGCCCAGGCAAAGAGCACCTGAGTGGGGCGGGCAGACTGTCATCCTCTGAGCTCTGGCTGAGAGAAGCCTCATGTAAGTCAGCTTCATTTCGTCTCTCTGCCTTTCCCTGTTTGCACAAACATCATCCCAGGGAAATTAGGGAAAAGCAACTCTGATGACAATGAAAAAAAAATTGCCTCAATGGTTGTCTGAGTTTGCTGTGACTACAGGAAGCTCTTTAAAGACACACATGTCTTTAAGTGAGCGCATTAAGGCTTCTGTGGGAATATTCACTCCAGCAACTGGGTTTAACGTGCAGCAGTTTTGATTCTGTTTCTCCCGCATCAACTGCACTTGGCAATGAAGCAGAGCAGGCAGCGGCTTGCAGTCTTGGAATGTGTATTTCAACCTCCCAGAAATAGTCAGTACCTGAAACCTGACTTTGTGTGGGGGCTAATCCTCCTTTTGGACACTGCTCCTTCTTTTAACTTTTTAAGAAGAGACAATGCAATAGTGTTAGCGTGTCATGTGGAATCAAGTATTGTTGATGCACGATTTAAATATTTTCAAGATGCATCATTCATATGCCTTAGCTTAAAACTGTCTAGTCCAAAACGTATGGCAAGGATATCACCAAAAAATATATGTATAGGAATTGTTAGATTACTTTATTTCTTTTAAATCAAACTCAGTTTTGGGGATGCCTGGGTGGCTCAGTGGGTTAAGCATCTGCCTTTGGCTCAGGTCATGGTCTCAGGGTCCTGGGATCGAGGCCCCCTTCGGGCTCTTTGCTTGGCTGGGAGCCTGCCTCTCCCTCTGCCTGTGCGTTCGCTCTCTCTCTTTCTCTCTCATGCTGTCTTTCTCTTTCTCAAATAAATAAATAAATTTATTTATTTAATTATTTGATTTAAAAAATTTAAATCAAACTATTTTACCTCTAGGTAGAAGGACTTTTCATCTTCATGCTACTCCCAGAGTTGTACAGGTAGCATTCATAGCAGTGATGTTTCCCTGATTCTTGAAATTGGAGTGAAGCCATGTGACCAGGTCCGGCCAATGAACTAGGAGCAAGGGTGACCAGCACCATTTCTGCACTGAGGTACAAAGTCTCAGCTCTGCCCTCCGGCTCTCTCTTCCCTTCTCCCCAGGCCTCAGGGTCATGATTTCTGGATGGTGTTGCTCCTGCCTATGGAGCAGGCCACCAGGACCACACCCAATTTTTCTGGAAGCAACAAAGGAATCTTCATTGTGTGAAGCCAGGGACATTTAGGAGTAACTGTGTTATCTTGGCATAGTCCAGTGTTACCAGACTAATTTTGTTCTGAGGACTCACACAGGCACGCAACAGACCTCGTGGCGGGAAAACGAGAGACATTCCCTTCCAATGTCAGTCCCTTTTGGTGGTCACAGATTTGCTCACCATCCAAGCTCTAGTGACCCATGCAAAGCAGATGCCTTTGTTCATTCCACAGCACAGTCACACGTAGAAGCTGCACTCTTGCCAAGGGGAGCAAGGGACAAAAGGAGGCTTGGATAAGGTGGAGCCAAGGTGATACCAGTTCAGATGCATCTCACTCCAGGCAGCCTGCAGCTGGGCCAGGGAAGTGCTGCGGAGCAAGGGAGGCACTGGGGGGCAGGGAGATGGTGGGGGCCAGGGTGGTGCTGGAAGGTGCTGGGGGCCAGGGCAGTGCTGGGGGCAGGCTGCAAGCAAGCATTGCTGCCTTTAAGATTTAGGGTCACTGTGGCCTGTCCACTCCCAGTACAGAATGGAGTAGTAACAGCATCCTCAAGAGGGAGAACAGAGTTTCTTCCATGTGCCCACACTGCCCCAGCAGCAAGTGTCTTAAGGATGGGTGACAGAAAAGGGAAAGAAATGCAGCAAGAATAAAATCCCCACCCTAAATTGAGATAAGTTTAATGTAATTCCTAACAAAATAACAACCATATTTTTGTAGATACAGAGAAAATTATCCTAAAATTTATATGGAAAGACACAGGCCCTATAATAACTACAGTTCTCTTGCAAAGGAACTTTAGTGCAAGAATAACCTGGCAATCAGGAAAGTGTAGTATTGGCACAGTCATAGAGAGATTAATGGGACAGAATAGAGAATCCAGAATTGACCACACACTAATTAGCCCAGGTGATTTTTAATGAAGGTGTAAAAGCCACTCAGTGGAACAAAGACAGCCTTTTCCATAATTGGTACTGGTCTAATTGTACACCTGTCAGCAAAAAGAGAAAAAAAAAAGGAATCTCACCCTAAGCTTCATACCTTTTATATAAATTAACTCAAAGTGGATTGTGGATTAAAATATAAGAGATGAAACTATAAATATTTTAGGAAAAAAACTTAGGAGAAAATCTTCTAAGCTGAGGGCCAGGTGAAGAGCTTTTAGACTCGACAGTAAAAGCTTGACCCATAAAAGAAAAAATTAATAAACTGCATTTCATCAAAAATTTAAAATTTGCTCAGTGAAAGACGCTGTGAAAAAAGATGAAAAGGCGAGAAGCAGACTGGAAAAAAATATGCCAATAATAGATCTGACCAACGACTAGTTTCTAGAATACATAAAGAAATCTCAGAATTCAATAGTAAAAACAAAATCTATTTAGAAAACAGGCAAAAGAGTTGGACAGACATTTCACCGAAGAGTATGTACAGATGCAAATAATCCATGAGATTATGCTCAATGTCATTAGGCGTTAAGGAAATGCCAACGAAACCCATAACGCGATACCGATACACACCTGTCAGAATGACTGAAACCGACGCAGCCAAGTGTGAGCAAGGATAAGAGGGGCTGGACTGTGCGTGCATTTCTGGTGGGATCCTAAAATGGTCGAGTCACTCTGGAAAACAGTTTGGCAGTTTCTTAAGAGTAACCAAGTAACTATCATAAGATCCAGCAATTACACTCTTTATTTATCCCAAAGAAATGAGGTCTGCAGTCACCTGAGAACCTGTACACAAGTGTTTATAGCAGCTTTATTTGCTATAACCAAAATGCAACAACCCAGATGTCCTTTGTGAGGGTGCCAGGTTAAGCAGACTGTGGTCTTTCCACACCATGGAATACTGCTCAGCAATAACAAGACATAAAGTATTGACATGCAATGACTTGAATGGTTTCAAGGAAGTGCTGCTGATTACCTCTGAGGCCAGAGGCCTGGGGCGAGAGCAACTTTTCAGGGAGCGCTTAGCCATGGGCAGGGTGTAGCCAGAGTTGTTCAGCGTACTTGTGACACACGGATGTCGACACATCCCGGCTGGGTGAGAGCTTTATAGTTCACAAATGGCTTTGCCTAGTTTACTAATTAGGGTATCCATTAGCTGCAATACTGCGTGGTGCTCAGGGCCACCTGTTTTGAAATTCTGTGGCTTCACTCCAGTCCTGGCTTTGTTAGTTGCAAAAAAAAAAAAAAAAAAAAGAAAGAAAGAAAGAAAGAAAAGAAAAAAGCAAAAAAGATCCTTTTGAACAAGCTACCGAATTTCTTAGTCTCCATTTTCTTGCCCATCCAACAAATGTAACGCTAACCTACATTGTAATATTGTTATGAGGATTACATAAAGTCACAAAGAAAGGGCTTTATCAGAGTGTCAAAAACAGAGTAATAACTACTTACATTTATTACTGCAATTACCTACACTATTATTATTATTATTATTATTATATGACTTAATAATCCTTGAAATGTCTTGCACGGTGTGTCTACAGCACCTCACTCTGCAGAGATGAGTTTTCCTAGGTCAGACCACTAGTCCTACCAATCCCCCCTGATAAATCAGGGGTGTGGAGAGCCAGTCTTCACTGCAGACACATTGCAGAGAACTTTCCAAGCTCTTTAGTGAAGAGTCGGGCAGCCAGATCTGTACGTTTCCAGTGTAAGCTATTCTTTCCTTCATCCTTTTTATGGGCTTGGGTACAAGTCAAGTCCTTCATCCTCCCGTAGCCCCTTCCTCACTCTGTGGAAGTGAGACGCCATAAAGACGCAGCCCCCAGGGTTCCCTGAATCATGAAAGGCATTTCACAGTCCTGGAGAACATCCTTTGATTTTTTCCAGGACCCCATTTTTTTCTCCAGCTTGCTTTGTCTCCTGATTGAAGGATTACCAAAAACATCCCACAAAATGCTCCATGTATCTTTTGAAAGGTAAAACCGAACCAGCTGAGCCTAATCAACTCCCAGAGGTGCCATAAATACCCACCAGGCTATAAAAACACAATCTCTCTGATAGGACAAAGAAGAAGTGAGAGCTACAAGGGGAGCATGGCCCCCCAACCTCAGGATAAACACTTCTCAAACTTGCTTTGGGCTCACAGTCTGTCAGAGTTTAGTGGCCAGGCTGAAGAGTCGAAAGAGAATCTTAAGTGAGGGTTCCCAGAGCCCAAGCCTTGGCCCAGGGAGTCCCTGAGGACCAGAGCTGTGCAGGACTAGTGACGGGGACACATGGAGAGGCAAAGGCTCCCAGGCAGCCAGGTGCAGGGGTGCTGAGATGAGGATGTCGTGGAAGATTACCCCGTTCTCGATTTGGACAATAAAGCTCTTACTACACGTCTGGTCCCATCTTCACCGATTTCAGTCAGTTGGGAAGATTCGTAAGTCTCCGTTTGTGCCTTCAAGCTTTAGCAGACTTTCCCCTTCTTTGGAATGTCTTCTCCAGGGAAACCTGATTGCTGAGTGACATCAATAGATAACTAATGGAAAACACTGGACACATAATAACTCGCCAATAAAAGTCAGTGTCCTCCTTTTCCTTTCAGAGAAGACTTCAGCCCTTGTCTACCTGGCAGAAAGACCCATGACTTTCTTGGTTTTCCATCCACTTTGGTTTCCTCATCTGCTTTGTCTTCTTTAAAAGTGTGTCTCCTTCTACTTGGCCACTGTGTATCACTGATACAGGGCAGCTGGGGAGCATTGGAACAATGAGGAGATTGGGTAGAAGTTGATCTGGTGGCTTGGATTCCCTGAAAGGGGCAGACCAACCTGAGACAAACCGGTGGAGGTGGGACCTGATTTCCCCAGGTGTAAAGAGAGTAAAAGGGTCTTTTTTTTTTTTTTAAAGGTTTTATTTATTTATCAGAGAGAGAGAGAGGGAGAGCGAGCGAGCACAGGCAGACAGAATGGCAGGCAGAGGCAGAGGGAGAAGCAGGCTCCCTGCTGAGCAAGGAGCCCCACGTGGGACCCGATCCCAGGACGTTGGGATCATGACCTGAACTGAAGGCAGCTGCTTAACCAACTGAGCCACCCAGGCACCATAGGACAGTCCTTACCATGTACAAAGTCAGTTCTTACCAGAGAACAAAAAGGCATTCTCTTCTGGGCTCTAAGTGTCCCATTTTGGCTTAAATTGATTTTCCTCCTCCGTTGATGAGTTCTTCTCCTTGGATGGACCCACTCGCAACTTGTCACTCAGATTGCCCTGAGATCCAACCCAGCAAATGCTCTAGCTGACTTCAGTCCTGAGAGCAGGGGCTCCTCCAGATCCATGCCTCAGTCCTGGCAGTGTCACATGTCAGCTGTGTCACCTGGGGCTGGAAGCTAGCCTGTCAAAGCAGCTGTTGTCACAACTTTGGTTGGTACCTAAACAAAACAGGAACACAGTTACATACCAGGAGACAAAATAGAAAAGAGATAATAAATAATTTCCTTCATCCTGAGTAGTTTCCATTCTAGAATCAAGGTCATTGTCTCAGTTTCAGAGTCTGGTCTACTAAATCACAGGCTGGGAAAACATATCTGGATGGGAGATGTGAGAGTGTATGCACACATGTGTGTGTGTGTGTCAGAGGGTCCTGAACTATCTCTTCATTCCTTTGCTGAAAATAACTCTGTACTCATTTTCATTGTAAGTGGTTTAGTATTCAGCAACAATAATAGACAGAAATAGCAAAAATAACAGAACTGGGGAAGAGACAAAAGATCCTGACCTCTTTCCCAGGGGACTCAGAGCTCCCCTCATACTTTTACTCTCTGTCGTCATTGCTAACATTCCCATTCACACAGATTTCTGTCCACTTTGTGGGTCATGCCCTTATACCTGGAAGATGAAACAACAGAAGGTACTGCTTGTCTTGAAGGCTCCCTTTCCTTAGGGGACCTTTGTTGCCAGGCACTGTTCATCTCTCTGAGCCCCAGTGACTTCTCAAAACTCCCTCCCAGGAGTCCTTCGTCATGCCTTCATGTTCTCCCACTCTGTCCCAGAAGCAAGGTTCGCTCTCTTACACAACTCCTCAGACCATCTGACTGAGAAGCAGGATTTAGAAGCAGGAGGGAGAAACTGACTGAGAGGCAGACAGGGTTTCCACCAAGTAGAGTTGGATCCAGAGTGACAGAGGGTGCTCCCAGCTTTATCGTCTGAGGTGAGGGGACACCTCATCTGGGTCCAGGTTCCCTCAGGGTCAGGGCTGACAAACATACAAGTCCTCACCACAGTCATGGCAAGAGTGGCCCCTCGAGTAGCATGGGGAAGCACCGTCTATCGTTTCACATATCCCTTATCTTGCCGGTCAGTGCCTCATCTTCTTGATCTGTAAAATGAACAAAATGATCCATGTTCATATACTGGTCCCATCCTCCATATCCCAGAATTGGGCTTGTGGCTAATTCCTTCAGCTCTGAAGATAGGGTTACTGAGCACAGCAGGGAAATGTGGGTGTCAAGGGGCACATAGGTGGCTCAGTGATTTAACCATCTGACTCTTGATTTCAGCTCAGGTTGTAATTTCAGGGTCTGGGGACTGAGCCCCATGTCAGGCTCTGCACTCAGCTGAGAGTCTGCTTGAGATTCTCTCTCCCTCTCTCTCTGTCCCTTCCCTTGCTCATCTACTCACTTTCTCTCTTTCAAATAAAAATTAATTAATTAATTAATTAAATCTTATAAAAAGGGAGAAATCTGGGTGTCATAGGGGCCATGTCACACCATAATGGCATTGCCATAGTGATCATCTTGTACAGAATATTAGTAACAACATTTATAACAATAGATAGCTAATATTTTCAAGAGCTTACTCTATGTCCATCATGGGTGCTTGGACTCTATGGACATTATCTTATTTAGTCTTTACAACAATTCAGTGAGAGGTAATATTGTCCCTTTAATCATGTTATATGTGAGAAAACTGACTATTTCAATGCCTGGGCATAATGAACAGAAGCTATTCATCATTGTCGTCATCACCACCATTGTTTCTTCCTCAACCCACCTTTTCCTTCCCTTCCATCTTTCCCCTCTTCTTCATATTTCTTTTTTTTATCAGCATACTCTGGAAACATCCAAGCTGATGGCCGGATATGAAAGCTATTAAAGTCAAAAGAAGTTGTTGATATTCTATATCTATATCTTAACTATAGTTAAGTCAACAAGGGAGTGACAGTTGAAGCTGGTAGCTTTTAACAGCTAAAGAATCACAGGGGAGATTTGTCAAACTGGAAGACATAAAGAAAATGTGTGAGGTGCAGTCTCAGACAACAACCCATTCTTCCTGGGATGGCCCACTTTGGTTGCTTTGACCTAATGTAGTTCATGCATACTGTCATTCACGTCATGCATTTCCTGTGGGCTCCACCTGGAGCTATTTGGGGTTGAGTCTCATCATGCTCTGAGAGGATTCTGTGTGCACTACTGGAAGAGATTCAAATCTTGGAGTTGAGCATCCGTGGGTCTGCCACCAACAGTGTGATTTGGGCATATCTTCTAAACGCCCTAATCTCCAGATGGGAACATAAGAAGTTTGTTTTAAATCAGCAGAGCAGATAAGTAGGACAGGTGCTACTTTTACTCTCTTATGTCTGAGGCTGTTGTCACTAAACAGTCATATTTTCTTTTTCTTTCTGGGCAGTAGGGGTCCTCCTCAACGCAGTCATCCATCAGCAGTTGAGTGAAGTTGGCAAACGGGATGAAACGTCTCTGTTATGCAGGCCTTCTCTAACTGTTCTAATTTATTAGTCCCAGAGTCCCCAGTGCTGTGGCATCAGCCATGCTTCTACTGACTGATTTCCAAGGAAGAGTCTCTGGGGAGTCTGAGGGGGTTGTGGAGTCACAAACAGTGACTAAGTGCTGAATACCTGCCATGTCAGGAAGGTCCGGTGTGGCCACAGTCTCAGCATTATGATTTGTGCCTTGGCCAAGAAGAATGAATCTGAAGCAATTAAGGAATCAGGACTCATGTTTTTTATTTAGTCTTGGAAACAGGGGACAGAGTTTAACTTGTGTTTGTGTGGGTGGGCGTGGTTCACAAACTTCTTTTTATGGCACAATGGGGCTCCATCCTGCTTTAAGAAAACCGGTTTAACAACAGAATTTGTAAAGGACCCACTGACCTGGATCCCAGTGAGGTCCCACGAACACTATCACATAATTCATCAACCAAGCCACAGATGTGGATTGCTCCTTCTTTACTGGCCTCCTGCTCCCACCACCAATGTTTCTGGGAGTGTCTGGAAGATGTTTCCAATAAGCTCATGACCAAGTTCCCTCTCTGTCTGGGTGTGGCTGTGCTCCTCCTGACTCCTCTGTTCTCAGCCACCACTCTTCCTGGTACCAAGCAGTTTCTGCCTGGGGGAGAGAGAGAACTATGACTCCTCTGTTTGTTATTTTCTGGGACACTCAAAAATCCCCCATTCCTTGGGTTATCATAGTTCTACCCATCCTGCTCTGTCTGGTGTACTTTCCTCTCAGGGGTGCTAAGACTATTCCAGGAATCATCAAGTTGTGGTTGTCTGAATGAAAAAGGTCCATTTGTATGAACGTGTAAAGGTATGGTGGATGTTGGGCTATGATATTCCAGTCATAGTTACCCTGTTTCATATTCTGGGATTCCCTCCTGCCTCAGCTTCAGGAGGAGCTACTGACCTGCTTCTGAGGCAAGCTGGAGACAAATTCCTTTCCAAGATTCTTTCACAGGAAAGGACTTCTGTTAAGACATCCTAATGTATGTAAGATGTATGTATGTATATAATCAACATGGATTCCATTATAGCTCAAGGATATTCCTTTGAGTCTCTGCAAACTGACTTTTATTGGCCTTCACTATAGTTTGCTGGGCACAGCAGATATGTCTAAGACTTAAAATCAAGGAGGAAGATCCCAAATCAATAACCTGATTTTCTACCTAAGTAATTAGAAAAATAAAAGCAAAGTAAGACCAAAGCAAGCAAAAAGACGGGACTTACAAAGATTAGCACAGAAATAAATGAAATAGAAAATAGAAAAATAATAAAGAAAATCAATAAGATCAAAAAAAGTTCTTTGAAAAAAATCAAGAGAATTGGCAGTTTTTTAGCTAAGCTGGCCAAGAAATAAAGACTCAGTTATTTATTTATTTATTTATTTATTTATTTTTTATAGAACATGGCTCTCCTGTCTACTTTCTTTTTTTGTTTTTTTTTTTTTTTAAGATTTTTATTTATTTATTTAACAGAGAGAAATCACAAGTAGATGGAGAGGCAGGCAGAGAGAGAGAGGGAAGCAGGCTCTCTGCTGAGCAGAGAGCCCGATGCGGGACTCGATCCCAGGACTCTGAGATCATGACCTGAGCCAAAGGCAGCGGCTTAACCCACTGAGCCACCCAGGCGCCCCAAGACTCAGTTATTTAAATCAGACTAAAAAGATGCATTATTACTGGACCTTCTTTCAGGCCAGGGTTTCTCAGTCTTGGCATGATTGACATTTGGGGCTTGCTAACCCTTGGCTGCAGGAATACTATCTTGTGTAGGGCTGTGGAGTGTAGAGCAGTATCCCTGGCCAGTACCCATTATTTTCCAGTAGCATTCAACCTCTCCATGTGTGACAACCAAAAATGTCTCTAGGCATTAACATGTTTCTCTGGGGGGATAAGGTTCTCCCAGTTGAGGACCACTGGGGAGTTTACAGTCATACCAATGCAGATTCAAGTCTCTCAGCATCCTTCACTAGTGGCATGGCCCTGAGCCCCAGTCTGCTCCTCTATAGGGTAAGAATCATACTACTTCCCTCCCTGTGGGGTTTAGGGATGAAATGAGTGAATACACAGGACACATCCCTTTTGAGAGGACATTCAGGGTGTGTCCCCACTCTCTGCTTCTCACCCCACCCTATGCCACTACTACCATTTCCCCTGACCCAGTCCCTCCAGAGCATTTTCTAGGAAACTGTAGACCTTGATGGTGAGACTCTCATAGCCATGGAATGAAGGAGCTGAAAGGAGTCAGGGTTCATCTGGTAAAGCTCCTTCATTGTTCAGGGGAAGAAACAGAAATCTGAGGAGGGGGTGACTTGTCCAAACCTATGGGATAGTTGGGGACACAGAAAGGATTCGTCACAGCTTCCTTCCTTTGAACTAGAATCTCCCTGCTTTACCTTTCTCCCACTTTCTGCCCACTATCCCATTGGCTTCTCTAATACCTAGCCATAAGGAGGTAGAGAGGAGATGAATAGTTCCATTTTATAGGGGGGGGAGTCTCTCCCCTGAGAGCTCAGGCAATCTTTTAAAATCACACGACTGGGTTAGCAACAGAACTCAGACAAACGTCAGCTGTTCTGGCCCCTAACTGTGCTCCTTCTGGGGTGTCTGCACTTTGAAAGAAGGAAAGGGCATTGTGAAGCCTGAGGCAGAGCCTGTAGGAGAGATCTGTTGGGATCAGACAGGCCTTACTGTAAACTAATAACAGCTCTGCAGGCATTGCACATTAGAATCACCAAGAGAGCTTCAAACAAACAAAATGTCTTGGACTTTTTCCACACATGGGTCATCCACATCCTGGAAAGTTCCACTCTGGGAATCCACAGATCCAGGCAAGCTGGGGACCCCTGGTGAAGACACCTCCACTTGTACTTGGAGCTAACCCTCAATGTAGTGTAGTGAGGGTGACCCTCTGCAGGGCTCCCTGTGCCCAGGAAGGAAGCCGGTGTCCATGTGCTCACCTGCTCCTGTAGATCCATCTTTCCCAAACAGAGTGACTGGCAGTGACAGTGATGCTGATGGTCCTGGGAGCTTCCCTCTAACACAATTACTGGATATATGATCTAGTAAAAGTTCAGAAAAAATACTTCTCTTTCTATTGAAAACATCCTTATAATAAGTAGAGAGAATCATTGTACAATCAATAAATGATATATTTTTTTAATTTGTTGGCTTGACTTTTTCTTTTTCTTTCTTTTTTTTTTCTTTTTGGACGTGATAGTCTTAACTAGTGAAACAGTGAAAATTAATTTTCCCCTCTCCCCATCAGACATTCCCGTGGGGCTATATGTTTCAGGCCTTGGGCTCCTCTCCCAAGTCTGTGTTAGTAGCTTTTGCATTTGCAAGTTCGGAGCTTTTGCATTTGCACGTTCACTCAAGAACACTATCAACTGCCACTGAGAGTTGAATGCCTCCCCAAATAGCCACTTCTCCTTGGTTCAGTCTTAGCTCCGTCATCTACCAGCTGTGTACTTCTGAGCAAGCTTTTTAAAATTCTCAAAGCGTCCAATTCCCTCAGCTGTAAAATGATCTTCAATCTCGCAAATCTGTGGTAAAGATTGTAAACAATAATTTCATAGCTGTGGGGACACGGTGGACACTCACTGAAAGTAGGTGTTTTGCAACTTGAAGCAGGAGCAAGAATAATTGTCTGATTTCATTTGTCCCAGAAAGAGGTGCTGCTCTTTGGTGTCAAGTGGATGATTGCAGAGTTCAGTCATCAAGTGTAGTCAAAGAAGAGAAGCCCAGGGGAGCATGCAGGGCCCTGGGTCTCTGTCAGCCCACAAAAGGGGATTTTAAGTGAACCTGAGGCTGTTAACATTGACACACATTGAAGAACATTCTCTGTGGTGAGCAAACCCATTAGAACGCTGAAGCCCAAAAAACTTTGCTTCACCCGCAGTGGTTCCTTATGAACAAAACATGACAACTTCATTTGAATGGGGGCTAATGGTGAACAGATGGGCTGGCAAGGCAAAGACCACAAAATAATATCTCCAAAAATGTAGCTATGTTCTGTAAACCCAGACTCCTGTTCTCACTTTTCAGTCCCTGGAATAGCTAGCTGAGACTGAGGAAGATGGCTGGCAAGAAACAGGGAATGGCCAGAAAGGTGTTCATTCATCTGCAACTCTGAGATGTGGCCACTGGCTGCCCCCAGCAGGATGACAATGAGGTGCAGGAAAAGGGAAAGGGGGCCAGGACATGGCCCTTGAAAGTTATCAAAGAGGCATCTACGTGGGGATGGATTCTTAAAATTAATTCTCAAAAAAAAGAGGAAAGTGACTATTTACCAAACTAGTATCTAGACATTCACCATAATAACATATAACATTCACCCAATAACATATACATACACTATTTTATAACAACCATCTTCCAAGGTGATTTTCATTTTATTTGTTGTTTGATTTTGCCTTTTATTGTTTGTTGCTTTGGCTTGGTTGGCACCAAAATACTGTTGAGTTTTTGGGTTGTTCCCAGTGGTAGGGAGTTTAGAGACAACTTTAGAGTCCAGGGATTCAGTAGAAATTGCAGAAGACAATGAACTCTGAGAGCTTCCAGAATGTTTATGAAATTAATCATGACTCAATTGCATGGAAATTCATAGATAATTGCAATTTCATGTCTGAGTTGATGTGCGGACAAAACAGAGACAATATAATAGGAAGAGAACGCAGGAGATGCATACAAGTTTAAATTAAGGTATTAGCACACATTGTGGGGAGAAATCTGACTTCCAAGAGCATGGATTTGGGGGTTTAACGCAAAACCAAACTGACTGTAATTTACATTATTTTATCTCATTAAAACAGACAAAAATTCTAGGGTTGGGGTTATTGGCCTCATGTTATTAGGAAATTGAACACCAAAAGAATAAAGAAATAAATAGTGAGTGGGAGAAATCAACATTTGAATCCAATTCTTTTTATTCAGAAAAATTCTGATTTATTAGGACCACAAATACCTATCCAGTTAGCCTGGAAACGCTTTCACTTTGCAAGAGACTTGACCACATGTGTATATTCTATCCCCTATCAAAGTCTGTGGTCCTCATTTAATCTACCTCCTATGCAGCTTGCTTCTTAACATATTTAAAAAATAATAACTTTTTTCTTGTAAAAATCAACCCTATTTGTTGTCAAAATAAGGTAAAAACAAACTTAAAAATACAGAAATAAATTTTTAAAAATATGTCAGCCAAAATGCCATACAGGGACACTCTTGTTATTAAGGGTTTGTGATCATCATTACTGGCATCTTTCTATAGAGACTACCAGCTAGATAGAAAGAATTCTATGAAATTTACATCAAAATTTAAAACAACACATGTTATTATGAAAATATAAATTTTCCCAGGATAAATCTATAGAGAATGGAAGTTACATTAAAAAGTCCAACAAGATTTATTACAGCTTTAACAAATTGCTTCTGAAGTTATAAGTAAGAACATATAACTAAAAATAGCTGAGTAGAAGAGAAGAAGGCAGAGAATGTGTTTTAGCAGTTATCAAGACTTCTGAAGATTTTAACAAAATAGAGACCATAATGATTTGGCCCAGAGATATGCAAATATATAATAATACCTCCATAAGGAGAAAATATGTAAAATTACTACCCATATAGTGCCATGCTATCCACCATAGTCAATTCCAAGAAAATTAAAACTTAAGTTAGAAAAGTGTGTAATTGTAGAAGAGATATGGGTGATTATACTTAACACCTAGGGGAGGGAGGGGAAAATTGTTTTTTAAGAAACCACAAATTACAAATGATAAAGGAAAATTTAGTAAATTTACCTATATTATAATTGAAATGGTATCAGTAAAAATAAACAACTAAGTAGGAGAAAAAAAAGGAAAAACCGTAGTTCTGCTAGCCTTAGGTGTTAGTCCTCATTGCAATGAAGAAGACCCACCAAAAATTTAAGGAGAACACTTTGAAAATTGGACAGCCATTGAAAAGCTGAGTTCTATACACATCCTTGGAAGACAGGGAAAGTACGCACACACATGGAAGACACACAAGGGAGTCCAAGGGAAGGAAACCCAGGACAGACCCGAGAGCTGTCTAAACCTTGAAGGCATCTCTCTGCCCACACATGGATCTGTTACAGAAGGCAGGAACTTATATTTTGAGCATAGACTTACATTTGACCACACCCTCTTTTCCACTACTGGCTTATCACTAGGCTGTTCAGGCACTGAGGCAGTCCATGGGAAGCCATCAGTGACCAAACATTGTCAGGGAGGCAGAGTCTGCATGTAAGTCTAGGCAGATTAAAAACAAGCAAACAAATAAAACTCTCTCAAGACAAAGGAACTTCAGAATTCAGAGTTATGACAATAAAGTATCTCAAAACTCCATTTTTTTAACACCAAAAATGATGACATGCAAAGAAATGGGAAAGTGTTACCGATACTCAGAGGGAGAAAAGAAGTCAATAGAAACTGATTCCAGGTGGTCCCAGATGTTGCCTCAGGCAGGCAAAGACTCCATTTTAGTAGGTGAGCTGCCAAAGTGAGTACAAAGACCTCCGTTTTAACACTGTTAAATGTTTAAAGACAAAAGGAAATGGTGTCTAAGGAACTAAAGAAAGATATAATAACAGCAACTTCAACATTAAAATATCTCTATAAAGAAAAATAAATTATAAAAAAGCAAATGGAAATATGAATGACAGACATGAAAAAAATCATTAAATAATTCCAAAATAATACTTGAATAGAATAACCAGTGAACTTGGTGGTTGATGTATAGAAACCATCTGATGTAAAAAATAAAGAGAAAAATAGGGAAGAAAAATGAGCAAAGCCTCTTGTGGAACAACATGTAACACTCAATCTGGGCATCTGTAAGACCCTCCCAACACTCAGGAAAAGGTGCCTTTCTGCCTTCTGATGTCAGTGATCATCTACCAGGCATGGCCAGTGATTCTCAGATGTCTTCTACTACAATTCCTTCATCTTCCTGTGTTTTGTGTGTGTGAGAGAAATTTTTTTAAAAATTTAATGTATTATTTTATATGCACCCCTATGTTTATTGCAGTATTATTTACAACAGCCAAGATATGAAAACAACATACATGTATATCAATAGATGAATGGGTAAAGATGTGCATACACACACAGTGAAATATTACCTATCAAAAGGAATGAAATTTTGCCATTCATGACAAGATGGATGGACTAGAGCATATTATGTTAAGTGAAGTAAGTCAGACAAATAAAGATGAATACCATATGATTTCACTCTATGTAGAATCTAAAAAACAAACAAATGAACAAACAAATAACAGCAACAACAAAAGAGAAACAGACTCATAAATACAGAGAACAAAGTAGTGATTGCTGGAGGAGGCGGGGAACTAGGGGAATGGGTGAAACAGGTGAAGGGTATTAAGAGGTACAAAGTTCCAGTTATAAAATAAGCAAGTCATGGGGATGAAAAGTACAACATAGGCAATACAGTCAATACTGTTATAATAACTTCGTGTGATGACAGATAGAAACGACTTATTATGGTGAGAATTTTGCTAGGCATGTAGTTATTGAATCACTACTCTGTACACCTGAAACTAAAATTATATTATATATCAACTCTACGTTCAGTTAAGAATACAATTAAAAGGGGCACCTGGGTGGCTCAGTGGGTTAAAGCCTCTGCCTTCTGCTCAGGTCATGATCCCAGCATCCTGGGATCGAGCCCCACATCGGGCTCTCTGCTCGGCCAGGAACTTGCTTCCTCCTCTCTCTCTGCCTGCCTCTCTGCCTACTTGTGATCTCTGTCTGTCAAATAAATAAATAAAATCTTAAAAAAAAATACAATTAAAAAGATGTTGGCCACTTGCCAGCAGCATTTCCACTTTGAAAAATAATGTATTGTTTTATTGGTGTATTATTTATTTATTTTTCCTTTTTACTAAATATTATGTGTAAGTCTCACGACATGTCATTTGACACATACTGTTCACCACTGAGCACAATCTACAATGCTTTCGCCTCACTTTGTTTTTTTGTTTTTGTTTTTGTTTTTATGTTTTCTTTCTTTTAGAGCAGTTTTAGGTTCACAGCAAAATTGAGAGGAGCGTACACAGAATTCCCATACACCCCTGAGGCCATACATGCATAGCCTCCCCGATTTTCAACACATCCCCCAACAGAGTGATATATTTGCTACAGTCAGTGAACCTACATTGACCATTATGATCACTCAAAGTCCATAGTTTACATTATGGTTCTTTTCTGGTATTGAATGTTCTATGAGTTTGGACAAGTGCTTCATGGTACGTATTCATCATGATGGTGTAATGAAGAGTAGTATTTTAATTGTCCTAAAAATCCCCTGTGCTCTACTTGTTTTTCCCCCATACAAACTCCTGACAACCACTATTTTGTTTTTGTTTTTGTTTTTTTACTGTCACCCTAGTTTTGCCTTTTCCAGAATGTCATATAGTTGGAATCGTACAGGATGTGGCCTTTTCAGACTGGCTTCTTTTACTTAGTGATGTACATTTAAGTTTCTTCCATGTCTTTCCATGGCTCAATAGAGTGTTTCATTTTAAACATTGCATTTTCTGAATGCACTGCAGCTTTTATAGCCAGTCACCCATGGAAGGAAAATGTGGTTGTTCCTGAGTTTTGGTAATTATGAATAAAGCTGCTATAGATATTCATGTGCAAGTTTTGGTTTGGGCATAAGTTTTCAATTCTTTTCATTAAATCCTGAAGAGTGTGATTGGGGAATCATATAGTAAGAGTATATTTAATTTTGTTTGAAAAAAAAAAACTATGAATAATCATAAATAATAAATAAAAGAAACTTTTGCCAATAATGAATGAGAGTTCCTGTTGCTCCACAACCTCATCAGTATTTGCTGTTGTTAGTATTTTGGACTTTAGCCATTTCAATACAAGTGCAATGGTATCTCATTGTTGTTTTAATTTGCAATTCCTTGATGACATATAATGTGGAACAGCTTTCATGACCTTATTTGTCACCTGTGTATCTTCTTTGGTCACGTATCTATGAAGCTATTAGCCTATTTTAAATTAGATCATTTGTTTTCTTATTGCTGGGTTTTAAGAGTTCTTTGAATATTTGGAATAAATCTCTTCTCAGATATTTTCTCTCTGTGACATCTTCTCATCTCTTGCTGTTGTCTTCCACAGAGTAGAATTTTTAAGTTTTAATAAAGCCCAGCTTATTAATTATTTCTTTTATGTATTATGTTTTTGGTGTCTAAAAAGTCATTATCATACCCAATATCATCTATGCTTTCTCTTATGTTATCTTCTAGGAGTTTTAAATTTTTGTATTTTAATTTAGGTCTATGATATAATTTGAGTTAATTTTTGTGAAGGGTGAAAGATGAGTGTCTAGATTTATTTTTTTTTAACATTGGATTTTGTCAAATGCTTTTTCTTTTCTTTTTTTTTTTTTCATTATGACTTTTTTCTCTGGAGTTTTTTTTTTTTAATTTTTTATTTTTTATAAACATATATTTTTATCTCCAGGGGTATAGGTCTGTGAATTGCACACTTCACAGTGCACCCGAATGTTTATAGCAGCAATGTCCACAATAGCCAAACTATGGAAAGAACCTAGATGTCCATCAATAGATGAATGGATAAAGAAGATGTGGTATATATATATACAATGGAATACTATGTAGCCTTCAAAAGAAATGAAATCTTGCCATTTGCGACAACATGGATGTCAAATGCTTTTTCTGAATCTATTGATATGATCATGTGATCTTTCTGTTTGAGCTTGGTCATGTGATGGATTACATTAATTGATTTTTTAAAAGATTTTATTTATTTATTTGACAGAGAGACA
Organism: Mustela nivalis; assembly: GCF_964662115.1. NCBI lineage: Eukaryota > Metazoa > Chordata > Mammalia > Carnivora > Mustelidae > Mustela > Mustela nivalis. The sequence goes on from NC_139021.1 coordinate 148,995,951, forward strand.
TCACAAGCAGGCAGAGAGGCAGGCAGAGAGGAAGGGAGAAGCAGACTCCTTGCTGAGCAGAGAGCCTGATGCAGGGTTTGATACCAGGACCCTGAGATCACCTGAGCCAAAGGCAGAGGCTTAACCCACTGAGCCACACAGCTGCCCCATTAATTGATTTTTCAGTGTTGAACTAGCCTTAAATCTGGGATAGACCCCATTTAGTTGTGGTGTATACTTCTTTTTATACCTTGTTGGATTTCATTTACTAACATTTTGTTGAGGATTTTTAAATCCATGTTCATGAGAGTTATTGGCCTGATGTTTTCTTTTCTTGTAATGTCTTTGTTTTGGTATTAGGATAACACTGACCTCATAGAATGAGTTAGGAAATATTATTTTTGCTTCTGCCCTCTGGAAGAGAGTGTAAAGAATTAGTATAATTTCTTCCTTAAATGTTTGGTAGAATCAACCAACGAAATTTTGTAGATTTTTTGAGTGCTTTCTTGTGAAGCACAAACTGGAGAATGGAACTTCATACTAAAGAAACATTCTGTGGAAATCCTTTTAAAATGACTATCTGCCTGCTTTTATGTCCTTTCCTTAGCTCTTGATTTTTCGAAATTGAGGCATAGTGAAGTATTAGTGTGGGGTATTTTTTGGGGGGGGAGGGTTGTCATTGCCTATCCTTCTCTGTTGTCTTAAGAAAGGAGAGTGGGCAGAAGGAGCTATCTAACTAAAAGGTCATCCAAAGGTAGATTTGAAATGGCTGTGGTTGGGGAAGAACTATATAAGGGGAGGGAAATGGCTTTTTAAAAAATAAAATTTTCTAATACTAATATAAATTTTCTGCTTTACTGTGGTTGTTGCCTTTCTAAGCTTTTAAATCACTTGGAGGGAAGAAAATACCCAGAGAATCAAAATATTTAAACCATATACAAGTACTATGACTGTGTGTGTGTGTGTGTGTGTGTGTGTAGAAGGTTTTGAATTAGTGTGCAAATAGCATTACAACTGGGAACTTAACTTTATTTTTTAAAAATAGAGAAGATTTTTGCATCACATTATGTAAAGAAGCACTAAACTAATCTAATCAAAAAGTACGTTGTGGTTAAACTTGTGTTTAGCCTCCAGAAGTTTCACGTCAATGTAAATAATAAACATTTTTTCTTAAAGAAAAATTTCATACCTGTAAGATTGACTAAAATATTTAAAGTCTGACAATGCCAAGTATGTTTGTGACATTTTAATATACAATATTGAAATGGGAGCAATCATATCTTGCTGTAGGAATGTAGGAATATAAACTATTATAACCACTTGGAAAATGAGAAGATCCACTTAAAGCTCTCTATAACCCAGCACTTCCTCTCCTACTTGTGTAACTTGGAAAAACACCTGCATACAGGGGCGCCTGGGTGGCTCAGTGGGTTAAAGCCTCTGCTTTCAGCTCAGGTCATGATCTCAGGGTCCTGGGATCGAGCCCCGTATCAGGCTCTCTGCTCAGCAGGAAGCCTGCTTCCTCCTCTCTCTGCCTGCCTTTCTGCCTACTTGTGATCTCTGTCTGTCAAATAAGTTAAAAAAAAAAAAAACCTGCATACGTACTCAATAAAAACATAAAGTGCCAGTACTAGCATGTCTGAGGGGGGGAAATTGGAGTCAACTGCCATGCCCATCATGAAAGGGATGATACTTAAATTTTGATGGGTTCTTTTTACTATACATTTTCCAGCAATGAAAACAAATGAGTTAGATTTACAATGATCAACAATGACAGATCTCATAAGCATAATAGTAAAAAAAGCAGGTTTCAGAAATATTTGTATAGAATGATTCCATTTACAAAATGTTAAAAAAAATGCCAAGCAAGATAATACCTTCTGGAAATATACACACATATGGGGTAAATGTAAAAGAATAAAGGGAATGACGACAAATTCAGAAGAGTGGTTACCTCTGAGAGAAGGGAAGGAATGGTAGCCAGGATGGGAACACAAAAGTCTTCAAACAATATTTTCAGTGTTTTATCTATTCATCTGAATAGCTAATACATAAACGTTTATTGCTCTCTACACCTTTTGTAGACCTGAAATATTTTATAAAATTTTGATAAAGGAGAAATTTTCTTATTTAGTCCAATCTCCATAGGCAAACTAGAGACAGAGTTACTTGGAAATATTAACAAAGTTTCAGTTCAGGTACGGAATTGAAAGTGTTGAGAAACCCAAGGTTTTTATAAAGTCAAAAATTGAAGAATTTCTAAACTAGGGGGCGCCAAACACATGGCAAATTGTTTCTACTTCATTTATTATTATTATTTTTTTAATTTTTATTTTTAACAGCATTGTTTTAGCTAATAAACAGAAGTTCCCAACATTCTCTTTCAGGACATTACCTCCCAGAACTTCTGTAAGAAATTGTAGTGATATTGGTGTTTTTATTAAGCATTCAAAGTTGTTAGAAAATGACCTATTTTGTACATAGCAATATCATTTATGACTTCATTAACTGATGACTGCTATTGGAGTCCCCCAAACAATGCGCTAAAAATAAGTGACTTTGAAACAGACTCCAGATGTAATAAAGATTTGAAAAGAGGGCAAGAATTGCCATGATTGGGCGCCTGGGTGGCTCAGCGGGTTAAGCCGCTGCCTTCGGCTCAGGTCATGATCTCAGGGTCCTGGGATCGAGTCCCGCATTGGGCTCTCTGCTCGGCAGGGAGCCTGCTTCCCTCTCTCTCTGCCTGCCTCTCTGTCTACTTGTGATCTCTCTCTCTGTCAATAAATAAATAAAATCTTTATTAAAAAAAAAAGAATTGCCATGATTATATTAAGATAGTATGTTCCAAAACATTAGAGAAAATGAGAAAATAAAAAGTGGCATTTAATCTGTATGCCACCCACTTTACTAAAAATATCACATGGAAATAGAATAGCACAGTATCTTTAACCTCTAAGTTAGGCAATGCATCATTAATTCCTGTAGCCATTCCTTGTTCCGCTCTCGGTAATGATATTCGAGCCGTAGGAAGAGCTGGCATCCCTGGACCTTTATTCTAATGGGGCAATACATGGTTGGAGCAAGGCAGAGGGGTGTGCATTCTCCATTCCTCACACTCCTTACTAATCACTACTGCTTAAATCAGAGGTGCTCAAACTTTCACTCTCGTCAGAATTACCTTAGACCTCATTAAAGCATAGATTGCAGGATCCCAACCTATAATTCTGATGTAACAAGCCAGGGCAGGCCCTGAGAATCTGCATTTCTAATAAGTTTTCAAGTGACGCTGATTCTGCTGGTCCTTATAACCATTGACCCATACCAGTCTGCTCCATTCTTCAACTTTTTCCACACAACCTCCCTTCCCGTTTAAGTTTGTGGCTTCCCCAGTCTCAGTTATACAGTTTACAAATAATTTACCTTTTCAGCATATTAGAACAGTTACCCCTCTATTTCTACTCTTAACGTCTCAATATGCTCTCCCGAGTGGTAGGAGAAAAAGCCAAGCTATTCTCTATGTTTCTGAGTAACCACCTGGAATGGATCTCAATTATGATACATCACCTATGCATGCATTGAAGAGGAAAAGGATGAAGAACACTTGGACTTTCAATGTTAATCCTCCATAATCTCTAAGGGTTAGGATTTATTTGGGAATATGTACAAGTAATTCTTATTCTTATTATGGGAAATTGGAGAATATATGTTCTCAAATATATCCCCGAAGAGATTAAAAGAGATCATGTGTGCCCCTACGCGGGAACTCAGTAGACATTAGTTCCCATTTCCCATCTCTCCTCTCCTCTAATTGAAGTGGAGGGGGTTTAGGGAAATATCAAAGAGGATATAATAGTTGAATGTATTTTGCCTTAGAGGACAGGGAGGACTGGGATTTGCCAATGAACTCATTTCCAAAGTTGGCGCTATACGGTCCTCTGTCCTGTCCCCTCCCCCACTTTGCTTCCCATACCAGTAAGAAAATTTGGAGATGGATGGTGACTAAGTTGCATTGCCTCTAAGAGAGGGAGTAGACCACACTTCAGGGCTGCCTGTCAGAAATGCTTGTAATGATGGAGAGGTTCCCTGCCTGTGCTGTTAACATAGGCGCCATTAACTACATGTGGCTTTTGAGAACTTCAATATGTGGCTAGTGGGACCTGGGAGCTGACTTTTTTAGTTAAATTTAAATGTAAACAGCCGCATGGGGTTAGTAGTTATGGTGCTGCAGAGTGTGGGTCTGGAATTTAAGGTTAATGGGATAGGTCCAAATTCAAATCCTGAGTCTTCTAGCTCTAGGATCTCTTGCAAATTACTCCTTGAGCATAACTCATCCCCCAGGTAATTATCAAGAGGAAGAAATGAGGTTATTAATGTAAAGTGTTGAGCACTGTGTCCAGCACACAGGAAGTACTTAATATTATCAACTGACATTCTAGTACTAATTGCTGGTTTGAACATTGATAAGCTTTCTTCTTCAGAGTTGTTCATGGAGGAAGAGTAAATTAATTTCATGAAAATATTACCCACTAAGTTCGTTAGACTATGAGCAGTGGATTATGGACTCTATTGCTAGAACTTTGTCATCGCTTGACATTTGACAGGTAACTGGGATATCTTTAGGCGACTGGATCTTGCCCTTTTTGATGGTTTTGAAAAAAAACATCCCTTTTTATGTGGATTTACAGCACGAGCCAATGGATATGATAACACTAATTTTGTATGAACTAATTTGAAGACATACTCCTTCACTCATAACTGCTGAGCCAGGACCCTGCTAGGAAACTAAGAGATTGATTATATAGCAGGAACCCGTGTTCCCTAGCTTTTGATTATGTGATTATATTTGACATTGAAGTGGACAGAGCAATGGTGCTGAGAGCAGGAGAGCCAACTATAGGGGTTTTACCTCCAATCCCTTGAATCGTTCTGGGAGAGGTAATTGTTAGTGTGTATGTCTCGGTTTCCTTATCTATTTAACGGAGAGACAAAATATGCCATCATGCTGTCTGCTTTTGAGAAATATGGAGAACAGTCAATAAATCATGAGAATGAGGAATATGGAGCCTTAATGAAAATAGAGTGCATAATAGGAAAAGAAGGTGCAATATATTTTATTCCAGTCTCCCGTGTGGCCCCGTGGATGGATTCTTCCCAAGAGACGGCGTAATAGTAGAGCATTTTAGTTGCAGATGTGAAATGAATGTTGCTTCTAGCTGAATATTTTCCCTGGCTGGCTTTGTCCATATGAAGCACAGATGTTTTACAAATCATTTTTATATTAAGTCTGAGATAACCCAACTAGGCTTAAAAATGATCACATTTTTTGAATTAGGCTATTTCCCGAGCAGTGTACTCTGGGAAGAGAACTGGCTTCAGAATGTGATTCCTGACACAGTCCCTAGGTTCCCCAATCCAGTGGCCTCTGGGAACCCCAGTGTGGCACAGTCCATCCTCTGATACAGAAGAAGCAGGGGCGGGGGGTAGGTCCCACACCTTTACCAGAGTCTCCTAAGGGGCATTGCCTCCTTTCACACAGGAGAATGAGGAGACCTGGCCATGGACAGCTTTGGGAAAAGAACATGGTAAGATGAAACCCCGATGAGCAAGTTGTAGACCCTGCTCTCAGGAATTAGAAATCTGGCAAGGCCTGAGTCTCGAAAAGTTTGCATGGGACCAGAACCATGTGGGCCTTTCTCTGCAGGTGTGCAGGAATTAGGAGAAGACAAGTTGCCCAATTGGTTTATCTGATGCCATCTTTATCTGCCACAAAAGTCCTATGCTGTTGGTAGGAGGCAGAGCTGCAGACACTGAGGTCTAGGGTCCGTTCCTTGGTACCAGCAGACTCAGGGGGTGTGATGCCTTCTCGAGCATCTTCCTCATGGGTATTCAATGTCTCAGTCTAAAGCCTCCTCCTTTAAAAAAAGCCACACCCTTTCCGTTGACAAGGGGGCCCAGACTGGCTAAAGTGATTGGCACTGGAAATATCTATTCTTTGGAAGAGAAACTTTTCCCCTTGATGACAGGGAGGTGATCTTGTATTCGCTACGCTAAAAGCCTAACAGTACCCCAACAGTATATTTGGAATTATTTGTTTTTGAATACCTTTACCTGGAGACCGATACTGATGCGGTCTGAAGCAGAGGAGAGCCGGCCAGCTGCATTGGTTTTCAGGCTGACCCCTGGCTGGAGTGAATGCGGGGCCCAGGCCTGCCTATCTGGGACCCACTGCGCGCATGTAAGCATGTCATCCCTCAAGCTCACATGTACAGACACGCATGTGTCTGCTTTCAAAGAAATAAGCCATCAAGTGGCACCATCGAGATCTATAGAAAATAGAACGTTTCCCCAAAAGCCAAAGGTCTTCAGAAATGCAGCCCTTGGCCTGCTCTGCCCCACAAGAGCCCGAACAGGAACCTGCTTTCAACATTCTCATTCAGGCTAATGGTGAGCCTAGGTTTACCCCCAAACCAAGGGCTTTCCCAAATAAGAGAACAAACTCCCTCCTAGGCATTTTGGAAGCCAGAAACAACTTCAAATTTACTTAAAGGCATTCCCGGTTTCGAGGCATTAAAGTTTCAGAAGATCTCGTAGTTAGTTTCCCACACTCACATACCCTCATGCGCACAATTGAATTGATGTGCCAAATACACCCAAATTTTTGCGCAAGGTCATCTAGCCTCAGCCAGAAACAAGTGATTTTGACTCCAAATCCAGTGGGGTTTGCTCTCCACTTTGCAACATGCTTTATAGATTGTGTTTCTTCACTCCTGCAATTTCCTCACTGCTGGCAATTTGTGATCTCATGAAATCAGGGCTGGAAGGCCTGGACAGCAGCTCCTCCCAGCTGCCCCTTCATTTTATAGAGGGTCTAGAGTCCCAAGGGATCCTGTGGTTTGGGCAAGTTCACAGAGAAAACAAGCAACAGAAAAGGACCAGAACACAGGCCCAGGAATCCTGAGTCTGGTTCTTTTGACCTGTTTTAGGCGTCTCAAGTCATATTCATCTTAGCATTTACTTTGTGGAAAAAATATAATGGGGGGTCAAAGCTGCCAAAAGTCTATGCCTTTAGGGGAACTTTTGTTTCTCAAAAGTGATAAGAATATCAGTTTGCAACAGGCATTTGACACTGGTTTTGAAGATCCAGTGAGATTATTAAAGAGAACACTAAATTTTGTTTCTTTTAATAAAATTTTTTTATCTTCCCAACAGGAAATTAAATTTTGCTGACCAGTTCAGGGTTCCAAACCAGGCAGACTCTGTTAATAAGAGGAATGTGATTGAACAGTGGCTCCAATGGTAAAGCCCAGGGTCTCCCCGGATGTTAAGGTACAACAGGTATTATTTTGGGATGGGGTTGGCAATAGGTATTGTTAAAAATATATGTTAAAATCACACTGCTTTCCTTCTTCCATTTATTTAATCAGTGCGCTTTGCCTTCTTCTTCTGTAGGCAAAGTTGAAATTCCCTACAGGCTTAAGTGAGGAGAACAGGGCTAGAACGGAGGTCTAGACTCTCCTTGATCTGGCGGGACTTGTGGCAGTTCTGGGACTTGTGGCAAGCTACAAAGAAATACCCATATTCAGGTGCCACCACGTAGGGGAGGGCCTGGCATGGTTGTCTTCAAAAGCTCGCGCCAGTGAAGTGTGGACAAGCTATAGACCAGAGATGCACAGAGGCTCTTTTGGCGTCTTACATTTGCTAAGGACCCTGCCATGGGCTGGGACTTGTGGTGCTGCCCGAGGACAGAGAGGTCAACCCCACAAGGTTCCTACAGGTTGTCATGATTGAACAAATGACGTAGCTCACAGGACAGAAAGGGATGGTTGCAGCAACCTTTCAAATCCAAATTCAGGGTCTGATGAGTCATCGATTACGTTCAGTTCCTTCCAAGAACCAGTGCTGGGCAGTGTCTCTCCCTCCAGTCCCACTACCAGAAAGTGCCCTACCATCAGCCCCGGTCTGTGTCCAACCTTAGTTTCTTCATCTGAAAATTATGGGTTTAGTCTTCTTGGGAGAATTAAGCCCTCAGCCCAGTGCTGGTGCATGGAAAAGCATTCGGGAAACATCAGCTCATTTTAATCAAGTGGCCTCTTGCATTGAAATGGTCTCATGCTCCTCTCTGCTCAGAAGACTCCACAATAGACTGACCCATTCTCCCTTTCTGTATATTGGCCTTCTCTTCTTTAAGGAGTGTGGGATCCATTAGGGGTCCTCCTTCAGCTGTGTGGATGGGAGGACCATCTGCTATCTGAAAGCCCCACGAGTCTAGAGACCCTTTTGTTTGAGTCCAGAGGCTGGCATCCCTGTGGGTGGGATTATCACTGTTCTATTTTCTACTCTTTAATCCTAAATTCTGTCATCTGAAAGAGGCCCTCGTGGTCGTGTTTCAGTGACCCACCCACATAGGATTCCCTCCAACAAATGCTTGAACAGACTTTCCCTGAAAACTTCAAGTGACAAAGGAAACTCACTCTGTTGTTGGGCGGCTCTAATCATTCTTGTTTTTGTACCATTCTTTGTATCCAGCAAAATCCATCTCCCCGCAGAACCTCTCTGTGGATGCTCTTTCCTACTTCTGAAGCTAATACTGACATTGGAATGACAGATCTGCTCCATCTCAGCTTCTGAGGAGTAGGCAGTGACTGGACCGCTATGAAGCAGGCAAAAGCTATCTCGTGGCCCCTTGGGGAAGAGAAGTGGGGCCCCTCAGCCAGGTGGGGCGACAGGGCAGGGGAATGCAGCAGTCTAACCTCTGACCCCTCAGCTGACGGTGGTGTAGCCCCCTCTTCTGTGTAGTCATCTTTCAGCTATCCATGTTCATGTTTTCTGAAAACTTTATATGCGAAATTAAGCATCTAGATTTTCTTAATGCCTCTTTCCTGTGTATTTTTTTCTTTTCTTTTTCTTTTTTTTTTTTTCTTTTTGGTGTTTCTACCAATGTCACTCTCAGCCTCGGTGTGACTAGCGCAGGTGAAAAGCAGCTGTTCTGTCCTCCTTTTCTCTCTCAGGAGAGCCCTCACCTGTAATAACAGACACCCATCTTGGTTTCGAGGGAGTCTCTCCACCTTGTTGAATTTCATCCTCTTAGATTCTATTTCTCTGTCCACGCCTCAGACACCATTTGCAACCAGTTCTGTCCTCTGCTGCCTCCCACCAACACTCTGATGTGTCTGCAAATGTGATTAAGCCTGGTGTCAACTGAGAAGCCGTGCGTTTGTCTTCCGGGCTCCCCACCAGCACCCTTTCTTCACACCGTGCATTTTACAAAATTCTTACGCTCTCAACTAGCTCGAACATAAGATTCCGGCCAACGTCTTTGTGAATTATAACCCTTTCTGTGAAGTTTGCATTTTAATAAAGGGCTCTGGAGGCCCTTCGTTGTTATTTCAGGCGGCAGTGCAAGAACTGAGAGGCACTGAGACCAGCGAGAAGACTGGTCAGGTGGATCCCACAGGCGGTCAGGAGCAGAGCCAGGAGAGCTTATGTGCAAAGTTCCAAGTCCTAACAGGGCTCTGAAATGTGTCTGGGAGCAGTGGTGAAATTTCCAGTTCACAAGATGAGTCGTGGTGGCCTAAATTGTCTCCATCTCTATCCAGCTGAATGCTCCCCACTACGGTGGTCCTGTCCAGTCTTCAACAGCTCCCAGTTCCTCTGTGTATGTGTCTGTATCAGAGCACCCCTCAGCTCCACCTGCTAGAGATCAGGGCTGGCTGGGCTTTTGTTCTTTGACATGATGAGGTCATTGTCATGGGCCCACCTGTACCCTATTTGTGACTGCAAGGTGATCGACCTTGACTCCATGTCCTCCTACCAGCCCCACCAAAGCTCAGGTCCCAGGTATTGCAGGATTCCTACCCTTTCCTGAGCTGTTCCTTTGCTGGGGACTATCTGTCTTCCTCTTCATAAATCCAAAGCAATCCTCTCTGATGGTATATAAATATTTTCATTGTAGTTTCAGCTACAAGAGGAAAAAACCCCCTAGATGAGCAATCAGGGGAAACTTTTTAAATAAATTCTAACTCATAAAGCCCCAGCCTTTGGAAAGCCATATCCCCGAGATTCAAGTCTATAACCCATTTTATTGGAGGTAGGAGTGTGATATAAGCAGAAAACTGGAAATTAGGAAGCCTGGGTTGAATCTCAGCACTGAAACTGAGCAGCAATCTAGAGTCCAGGTCCCAAGCCCGGACCTATGGAGAAGAGGGGTCCAAGCCACACTGAAACGGAAGCTTTCAGAGATTAGAGACTAAGGTGAATGCCAGCCAGAGGAATGCCAGAGGGAGGAAAGGAGCCGAGAAGAGGAACCTGGGATAGATGACGCACCAGGGAGACCACACCATGCTGGATAGGACACATCCATGGGAGAGTGGGAGCAAATAAACAATGGTAAAATTCAGGCCCAGCAACGATGGAAAAGTATGCACGCTGCTGTAGGGCTGGTCTATGGTACCCTCGTGACTATGGTGGCCATTGGCTCCTGTCATCCATGACTTGCAAAAGCTCCTCCCCATGAATGGTGCAGACTCTTGAGGTCCCAGAGTCAGGCATGCCACTCGTGGTGCGGCTCTGGGAAAGTCACTTAACCTCTCCAAGCCACAGTCAACTCATTTGGAAAATGAGGAGGAAAGGCCAGAAGTTGTATTCCCCCTGCATCCCTAAAATGACTCTACTTCTATGAAGAGACTGTTCCAGTATGCTAATGTATGCCAAAAACATATATTCAAGTAAAACAATTAAAATAGAATACTAACTCACCATGGAGTTTATTCTGGATGCACAACCCTGTTGCTTTTTGGATCACCTCATCTCAGCCGCGCACTAAAGTAATCCAGGCAATCCACATGGCAGAGTGCGGCTGAGAATTGATACCATGAAGCCGTTTGGTTCAACTCGTAATGAAATCATTGCTTTTGAGGGGATGATTCTCCGGGCCAGGATGAAAGAAACACATACTGTTGCTGATGGCGAAGTAGGTGTGTTTAGGGGGTTTGGAGCATTTTTCCCAGAAATCAGAATAAGCCATCTTGGAACACTCCTCTGAGGGAAATTTGGGGTGATCAGGGTAAAAGCCTGTCTTGGCCAATGTGTACAGTCAGAATCCCTCTGCTGCCAAATGTGAAACTGTCATGGGATCTGGGCAGGAGCAGAGACTCCCTGTTCCCTGGCTGCTCATTCGTTCTCTTCTTTTAACCCCTCTGTGTCCTAATGACATGAAGAGATTCCTTTGGAACAGCAGACAGTGCCTGGCCTCATGCGGTAGCATTGGGTGTGATGGGCTCGTGCACGTAGAATTAAAGCTACCTCAGAGTTCAAAGAGTTCTTAGAGAACAGAACACCGCCCCCCCTTTGATTGGGGAAAGGGAGTAAAAACCCCAGGAAGGCCACAAAGCAACAGCAAATTTGAGCGGCCAGAGCCATTAGGGGAATGCCTCTCATGCCTAGGTGAGCTTCCTGGGGACATTTGGGGGGGACACTGTGGCTTGGACATAAGCGAGATCACTAAAATCCATAATTCAGCCAGATGAGAAGCGATATTTTCCCCAAAACTTTTTTTTTTTTTAAAGAATTTTATTTATTTGACAGAGAGAGATCACAAGTAGGCAGAGAGAGAGGAGGAAGCAGGCTCCCCGCTGAGCAGAGAGCCTGATGTGGGGCTCGATCCCAGGACCCTGGGATCATGACCTGAGCCGAAGGCAGAGGCTTTAACCCACTGAGCCACCCAGGCGCCCCTCCCCAAAACTTTTATATCACCTTGAAGTTAGTTATCATTCTAAACTCTTATTGATTATTTCGTGTTTCTTTTTTCTGATAACAAATAAATCTTCAGTCAAGGAAAATTTTAAAAATATATAACAAGCATTAGAAATCAGCTATAATCCTAATATTCATAGAAAATTTCAAGATGCAGTATTAAGGATATTTTTTGAGGAAATTTGAAAATTCTGTACTATTTCACTTGCTTAGCTAGATTTCAGCATGTTTCTCAATATATTCTGTTTTTCTTTTGTGTGACTCACTAATGTTTTAAAAATTTCAAATATAGATCCTAACTTACCTCTTTATGCTCATCCCAAGTCAATTCTCTCTTCTTTTTCTATTTTAGGGTGAATCTTCATTATAGAATTTTTTTTCTCATTGATCATTTCTAACGCATATTTTTAAAAAATCTTGGGAATTTTGTATATTTGTTTTGTTTGTGGCCACCACACTGAAATTTATTATTAACTCAGATATATCAGTTAATTATTGTAGGTTTCAGCATATGTGAATGATTTGTCTCCTTTCTAATAATTATAATTTTAAAACTGCTTGCCATATGTAATGGCTAGAACTTTCTTTAGTCATTATTATCTTGTCTTCAATTGAAATATCTCTAAAATCATACTACTATGTTGTACAGTTGGTTTGAATGTGGCTTTCAAGTGAGTATTTGCTACCCATTTTTACCAATTTTAAAAATGTACCTATTTTTTCAGCTTCTCCAAATTTTTAAAAATGGCTTTAAAACAGTAATGGATATTGAATATTATCAATTGTTTCTTCATGTCTGGTGAAATAATTATATTCTTGTCTTCTCATTTAATTTCCTATTGTGATGCACTATCTTCATTTTTCCCCCATATATTAAGCCATCCAGAAATGGTGAGATTATACTTTTATTGGTGTAGATTCCTTTCTGGAACAAAAATTCCAAATCCTCAGTGGCTTAATACAATAAAGTCTTGTTCCCTGCTCTTGCATTAGTCCAGTGCTATTGGTGAGGGGTTCTGTTCTACTGTCACTCAGGAGCCCAGGATCCTCAGTTAGTGGTGTCAGAATCTTCTGGGGAGCCTAGAGTCTCTTCTAAGTCCCCTGACTGTGGCCAGTAGGCACAGAAAGAGAGCATAGAAGATAGGATACCCACTCTTGTGGTTGGTCACTCTCCTTACCACACTCACATTCTACTGGTGAAAACTAGCCATGTGGTTCCATCTAAAAAGGAAAGAAGATTGGGAAATGCAGCATAGCTGTACGCGCAGGTTAAGAAAAAAAAACACACACAAAAAACCGATGGGAAAAAAAAAAAAAAAAAACCGATGGGACCCCATGAACACGTGACATTGTCTCCTGTGCAACTTTTAAAGTATGTATTACTTTTTAAATTATTGGCCGGATTCCATTTCTAGTAGTCAGTTAGAACATTGCATACTGATTCAAAAACAGGATTAGCCAGTCATTTTTCTCTGTCTGTGATAATTTTGTAAGACTTTACTGCTAGCCATAATTTCTAAGGTTTCTCCCCTCCTCCCTCAATTTCTCTCTCTATGCTCTGAAACACTGTGAATTATCCAGCTGATTCATTTCAGAAACCTTCAGTTGTTTTTCTATGTTGAAACTTCCTATCCAGATTGTGACTATTATTCATATGTTATTATTTTATGTAATTAGTATTTAATACGTTTTCATAAAAACAATTATTTAGACTGAGCTCTAGTTAAACAAGTGAGTTTCATTTCATCCTTTTCCACCAATGTTTATTTTGAAGTTGCTGTGCAAATTACGGGACATGGATTCATCTCCCAGCCGGCTGGTGTCTTCTGCTTTGATTATTTTCATGATTGGGGTGGGGTGGCGTTCAAAAATGAAAGTGTAAGTTTTTTGCACAAGGAATTAACATTGCTAGACATCAATTCTTCTAATCCTTTTATCACAATTTTTCCCTTTCAAGCTAGATTCTTTTCAAATGACTTTTGTCAGAATTGCAGGAAGTTTGAAGCCAGCCTCTTTGTTCCCTTAGAATTTTTTTCTTTCATGTTTCTTCTCTTCTCCTCCCTTTCTCCCCTCTTTTCCTTCCTCTTCTGCTTCTTCATTTTTCTTTCTTGGATGCTTCTACAATTCTTTATCCTCAAAATTAAAAAAATTCCTAGGTAAATGCTCAGGCACAGGATTATTTTGATAGTACTAAGCTTTTTGATAGACTAAGCTTTCTTTATTTTAGCTAAGTTGTCTTTGTTTCTCATAGTATCACATTAACCATATCTGTTCTGTTTTCTTTTTATCGGTTTCCTGCTAAATAAATATTCAGTCTTCTCAATCTTTCTTCCAGTTCTCTATTAATTGAATATGACAGAAAGTCCGACTTAAACTAGCTTAAACAGTAAATAAGATATCTTCGTTCTGTTTCTGAACATCCAGAGGGAGTTCATGCTTCAGGCAAAGAATGAGAGGAGTCCCTGGCAGGATTTCTGTCAATTTCATTGGCTCTAGAATCTTCCTTGTGTTGCCTTCATCTCCAGGCTGCCTTCTTGGATGGTATCAAGATGCTTCCAGCAGCATTCAGGGTTATAGTCTCTCCAACTCACATCCAAGCATACTTCTTCCCACAAAAACTGAACTGAAATCCTGATTTCCATGGTCAAGAAACTTTGAATCACACATTCAGCCCAGATGTGATCACTGGGGAATGAGTGATGTGGTCAGTGATGGGTCTATACCATCCACACCACGGGCTGCCCCATGAAAGACGAACTCCCTCATCTTCAGCTTTATTTTCATGTATTTATTCCTCTCTAATTTCTGGATAAATTTATCAAGTTAATTCTCCTTTGGATCAGTAAGTTTTCTGTGATTGTGGAGGCTGGGACAGTAGGTTATACTTCTCATTCCCATTAACATTTAAAAGCTGTACCTTGGGTTTTACTCTGTTAGGAATCCTGGTATTTGATGTATAGATCCAATATTCTTTCAGATCTTAGTAAGATCTCATTCAGAAATTTATTTCTTTTTCCCTCATTAGAGAAGCAGTTTTTCTTACTCTTCAGGGAGAAGAATTTTTCTTTTTTAATTTCAGGTGTCTTTCAGGTATGTCAGTGATTTTTCTCTTAAATTTAGCCAAACAACCCTACACAAATTTCAAAAAAACTTCATTTTATTTTCAATAAATTCTCTAATCTAATATTTCTCATAACTTCCTGCCATAGTGAGTATTAAGGATGTTGAAGAAAGTTACTTAAATCTACTAATTAACCACATCTAAATCTTTTCTTTTTCAAAATAGTTTATTTAGAGAAAAATACCCCCCCACACCCCCATTTCATCCCCTTGTTACTACTTCTTACTATGGGATGTCTGGGTATTTATGAGAGGGTAGCTATGTGTCTTTGGGGACCTGTTGGATCCCAGGGGAGGGGGCAGGGAATAGGGCTCTATACCTATACACTGGAGTCTGAAGAAGGTCTACACCAGTCTCTATACTGGTCAAATCCCGGGTCTTGCCATCAGTGCCACCTGGCCTTCAAGCCTGTGATAACATTCAATGTCACTGACCCCAGATCCTGACATGATCTCTGTTGGGTGGTAATTCCAGGACTTTGCTGGTCCATCTATTCCACACCTCCCCTCCCCAGGAATTGTTGGAGCTTCTGGACCCCCGCCTATTGCACAGCAGCAACGGGAAGCCAGACACATCCCTGCTGACTGTTTATCCAAACACCTCGCTCTGCTGGTACTGGGCCATCCCTTCCACCTAACTTTGGGCATGCGCACTATCAAAGGAAGGGTCTTCCTTAGTATCGCGCCGTTCGCTCCCTCATGCTACAGTCAGGGTGGTGGCACAATGCTCTACTGTTCCCAGGTCTCCTCAAACTCACCTAAACTGTTATTGTTCCTTTCTGCTACTTTGGGGGATGCTACCTCGTGGTGCATGCTGGAAACGCATCTGCCTCCCACACCCTCCAGGAGGAGAAGTGGGAAGGGTTTCCACATCTTACTTGAGCACGGTGCATTCTTGAGATCTTTCCACTCTGTGCTTATAATTGCTGATTATTCTACCAGGTCTGATTTTTGGTAAAGAGTCACAAAATAACCATGAAATATATACTGGGTTCACATCCCCCAAACTGCTCATTGCAAAAGGGGAGGCTTTGCTTTCTGGCTTTCTACTTTGGTATGCCATTTGGTCTGGAAGTAATCTTCACTTAGTAGATTTTCTGCCCCTCTTCATTCTAGCCAATACTTAATCGCTGCTCTCCCCATTCGTCCCCCGCCCCCACCAAACTCAAGATGGGGAGATTAAGAGTCCATCCTGATGTCTCCTTTAGAGGAGGAAAATTGTGAGCCAGTCCTCTGCCTTTTTCAATCCAGACCCAAATGCTTTATTTCCAGTACAAATCTCTGTGTAGATGGTACTCCATTTCATTGTCAGTGGAGACACCTCTCTGTTTTTATATTCTGCTAGTTCTCTCTACAAAACTGAAAATATTGGCTTTAATTTATTATACACACATCAACATATGTGTATAATAAATTACAAAGCCCTGGAAAAAATGTGACAAATTACCATTTTCTTTGTCAAATGACCATACCCTTTATCTATAAAGATGTCATTCGTCCACACTATCAAAAAAGTTGCTTTTCCAGCAATGTGTTTGTTGAGTACATTTCTGTTTGGTTTCTCTCATGACCAATGGTGTCATGTATTTAGTGAGTGGCAGAAAAAGGCACAGGTAAGGACTGTGGGTCAGACTGTGGTTTTAGTGCCTGATGCTTAGAACTCACAACCATAGCTCTGGGCCCCTCAGGGTGTGTCCAGGACCGCCATGTCTGCAGGGAGTGTGACTGAATAGTCAAGACTGTAGTATTTACAGTGACTAGCTTCCAAATATTAGCCCTCCCTCTTGCTAGCTGTATGACTCCTGTGAAGATGCTGCACCTCTCTATAAGTAGCAAATGATAAGAACACCTTCTGTCTCTGCGGTAAAAGCCAGAGGGCTTGGCACATGGTAGGCAACCGCAATGGCAAATGTTCTTATTACTATGGCTTTAGTGATAGTAACAGCACTAAGAATCAAACACCATGGAAACTCCTCTTGTCTTGCCAAATTTAAATTTACTGCTCAGGACACCAAATATAATTGCATTCCAAACTGCATTCCAAACTGCAAGGACTTGCTGAACATAGGCCCTCTTGAGAATTAGGAAGATGGAGTTTCCCAAAGAATGCTCTTACCATCATCGGCTCAGTGGGAAGTCGTTAGCTAGGGATTGGTGTGGTTCTTAGGGGGACAGTTGACCCTCAACGTGCACTGGAATAACAGGACCCATTTATGGCTGACAATTGGCTGTTAGCCAAGTGGCCCATGAAGTGTATGGGCCAAGTGTTCATTTTACAGTCCTTTAAAAAGAGGGCTCCAAATGTTGCTGGATATCTTTAAGTCTAAATTGTTACATGTGGAGGGGACCACCCATGCGTGCTTAGGTTTTTCCTTTTAGAGGCAGGAGAACATTCCAAAAGCTGCACTTGGTATGTCCTGCCAGCCCAGCTTTTCCAAGCTGTTAATATAAACTATTTCTTGGACACTGGACTTCACACTCATGTGCTTCAGCTGGATTTTTTTTTTCATTTTCCTGTAAATGAAAGACCCTAAATCAAAAATCAGATATTGGATTGGTGATGTTCTGAACCAGACTCTGAGCCAGAGGAAAGGGCTTGAGCAGGATGGTTATTGTGGAGAGTGTCACTTGTCACTTGGGCACCTGGTGGCAGAACTTGATTATACCATCAGTTCTAGCAGAAGGAAGAAATAGGGCTGATCATGATGATGACTCCAAAGTTATGATGATTAAAGACCCCCTGCTCTTGCTTGGTGGGCTCGTGACTGAGTTTCCTGGGAGATACATCATATAAACCAATAGTCATTATAGGTATCAGTCCTATGCAAAGTGCTAAGGAATAGTGAGAAGGCTGCCTTGGGAGGATTTCCGAAAGATGGTGCTAGTGTGCCAGGCTTGGATGGATAAGTGAAACATCTCCAAGAATAACAAAACGTTATGAAGAGATAGCATCTTTCTAAGGAAACAAGTCCATGTTACAATAACAAAGCTAAGACGATGTTAGCAGAATAACACAATTGCCCACTGTAATTGCCCTAACTATGTTATTATTAATAATAGACATAGGAAGGGAGTAGTTGAATGTCTCCTATACGTATTCAAAAGGGCATTGCTCTCTAGAAATGAAAATGAAAGTCTCTCCAAAGTGCCTCACAGAGGGTGAGAACAGAAAGAAATAGGTGTTCCTCGTTGTCTTTCCAGGACATGTGGATGGCAATTCCTGGCCAAGGCGCTCAGTCACACTTTCCTCTAGAGCTCTCCACAGACAAGGATGAGGAATATGTGGGGGTAGCCTGGTCTGATGGTTTCCTGCAATGCTCACAAAGTCCCTTGCCACATTGTGTCCCAGGGATGGCTTGCCTGCACACAGTAAGTTTAGGGCACGAGTTGAAGAACTGGGAGCAAGACCCAGGGCCTCTGCTATGACCAGACTGACTATTGCCAAGATGGCGGACTTCTCTGTCTAACCTTCACTGAACTCCCACTTGAACAAATGAATACTGCTACTTTTAAATTGAGAGGCCAGTCCTTTGAGCTGGACATTCCATCTAGATTTTTAAGTGTCATTCCTTCTGTTCAGTATCAATCCTCTGAAACCCTATATGTATTGACCCCCCCCCCCAGAAGTAAGAACTGAGGGTGTTTCTGAAATCAATGTCCACAGTGTTGCAAAAGGCAACATTTTACTTGCACTGTCATACTAGCCTTTATTTTATTTTATTTAAAGATTTTATTTATTTGTCAGAGAGAGAGAGAGCACAAGAAGGGGAAGCAGAAGGCAGAGAGAGAAACAGACTCCCCTCTGAGCAGGAATACTGAGATAAGACTTGATCCCAGGACCCCAGGATCATGATCTGAGCCGAAGGCAGATGCTTCATTGACTGAGCCACCGAGTCACCCCACTAAGCTTCATTTTAAAAAGCCCATTGTGCTAACAGAAGCTGATACAGTCTTTCCTTCTTCAAGACCCACATCAAAGAGGAATCTCATTAACTCAAAGTTTCTCTGCACATACTTGGCAAATGATTGTTTCAGAGGCCCCTCCTTTGGGTTATTTTCTGTCCTTCCCCCTCCTTCTTTGGTAATGACTTCTCTCCCCTTAGCATAGTCTTTATGTTCCTGGGACTCAGTGGTGATGCCAGGCAGACAGTAGGCTGCCCTTGGACATCAGGAAAGGCATCACTCATAGACCAGGCCACCCCATAACTTGGCTGCTGCTGGGGGGCAAGAAGCATAGGATTTAAGTGGGTCTTAAACCAACCTCTAGCTTTCTCCAGACTTGGAAGAGACAGTTGTGACCGCCCATCTCTTAACCAGAGCAAAGTCACATGAGTCGTGGATCACGTCCTGACAAGTACTACTTCCCCAGGAGAGGACTGAGAGAATGATGAAGCCACTGCTACATGCCAAGGCCTGTACCCACAGCGTCACGTGAGCGGTCTTATCTAATGCACATGGTATCACAAAGAAGTTTTATTCCAGCCAATTTGTGGATGAAGAGGTTGGTGCCGAAAGACAGAATGATCTGATCCAGCTAGTAATTGGCAGAGCCCGAGGTGGGGATTGTGCTGCACCTCTGGGGGGTGGCCGGGCTCTTTGCAAAGTCAGTGCTGCAAATATCCAGATTCTGAAGGCCTCCCAGACTCTGCTGCATGTGTCATCCTGGGTAAATGCATCTCAGCCTCGCTTGTCAAAGGCTGAATTAACAATCGTCTCCTTGGCTTGCGTCCCCTCCTACCGGGTCCATCTTTCACCAAATGCCTGGGGAGCAGCTAAGATCCAGCTTCTGGAGCTGAGCACTTAGGTTTGAATCCTGGATCAAATGGTGGATTGCCGCTCAGTGGGTGAGCTTGGAGAAGTTACTTAATCTCTCTGTGAGTCAGTTTCCTCATTTGTAAAATGGTAATAAGCATCCTACCTACTTATAAGCTTCGGGAGGCTTAAGAGACTACACAGGGGCGAAAAACCGGGCACAGAGGTTGTCAATGCTCTGTGCTTGGGCACCGTCGTCCCAAGGCAGCCTTGTAAGATATTGTTGAGTTCCCTTCTGTTCTTCCCTCTCCATCTTTCTGGGGCTGGACATCTTTACACCTACGTGGTTTGTAAAACCATCTTTTTCCTCCTTGCCTGTTGTTGTTACCTTCCCTGTGTCCACCCACGGGACTGCCTCCCCTCTGTGACCAGGATCTTGCCATCCTTCCTATTCATCACCTGCCATCCTGTCTTTGGACAAGCAAGTCTGGATGTGACATCTGCTTAAAAACCCGAGTCTGTCTCCCCATTGCCCAGAGGATCAGTTCCTAGCACCTTAGTCTGGAGTTTTCATTGCTTCCTAATTTGGCTTGTTCAGTGGTGTGTTTGTCTCTCTTCTTGCCTGTCCTGTCATCTGTCTGCCTCCACCTCTTCCCCTCTTTCTGAAGTCACATACCATTTCCCACATCTCTCCTTGTCAGCCTTATTCCCTCTCTCAGATGTCATTCTCTTTCTTTACAGGACAAACCACTACTTCTTTGCTTTTTTCCTTGGAGAGCCATTATGAGCTCTTTTGGGAGCCTTGTCACGTATACTCTGGTCCTGCTTACTCCGAAGTATTTGCAGTGAGAGACTCTGAACTTTCCCCTTCAAGCTTCCAGCTCCATTCCCCTCCATTCTTAGAGTTTCTTATGTATTTGTGTATCCCTAGCATCTCCCAGGGAGCCTCACCCGGGGAAAAGTGCTTGGTAAGTCTATGTTGATCGAAAGCTTCTATAACATTTGGGGCTGGGAAGGAGAACAAGCTCCCTAATCTTTTAGTTTTTGAAAAACACAATTAAAGAATGCATCAGGATCAGTGTATTTGTGGCTTTGGATCCCACAAAGGTTTCAACAATAGGTCTTAAAAGTTTTTCTAAGACGGGTTCTAACTACACTTTCCTTTTTACCCTATTTGCTTTCAAGTTTAAGTCCAGGTGTGCATGCCTATAGGGAATCTGACTGGGTGAGCTTTGAGTTTTGTTTTGTTTTGTTTTAATAAATGTGTCCTATCTTTGTGGGAGCCCATTAGAAATCCAGGATGCCTGGATTAAACCTCCCAAAGAACAGGACGTCTCTGTTAAAAAAAAAAAAAAAAAAAAAAAAGGCAAATAAATACAAACAAATGAGCATAAGTCCCAAGGATTTTAACATGACTGAAAATCTAGGCCCAAGAGACTCTGTGGTTTCCCACATGGGAGAGTGAGCCCTTTCCCACCTGTCTCTGCTAACACAGACTACTGGAACGTAAGGGAATTTGGTTTGGATTTGTCTTCCGGTTCATTAAAAAAAAAAAGAGGAATCTTAAAATAAGTGAATAAGTGGGTCGTAATAAGAATGATCACAGCTTCACATTTGGATAAGGAATTGTTTGCATTAAAATTTGAGAATTTCAAATTGCAGCTCTGTTCTTTTGGAGATGATAAACCTGGAGTCCAGGGGAATCCAACATGTTGCCTGAAGGTCCCCTTCCCACAATCCTCCTTTCCACCCCCTCTCTGTGTCCACCCACCCGTCAGGCCCCCAGGTTCCCCAAGCCCCTGGTGCCTGAGCTGGGACTAGACTCGGGCTCTTTGCTCTTCAGCCAGGGCTGTCTCCAGAGCTTGAGAGAAAAATTTCCTCTGTTTTCTCTGGAGCCAAAACCCCTTGCCTTCCTGTCCCGGCAGCTCCCTCTGTGGTCACATTTCGTGTCACTCCATGTGAGACCTTGTCAGATGCTCTTTAAGAGGAGGGGTTGTGGGAAGGAGCCTGGTAACCTCAGAGGGGCCTCAAGCAAGGCATGGGCCCAGAACTGTAGGCTCTGCAACCATGGAAGCTTGGGGCGGGCCGTCAGAAAGAACGTACGGCTAGATGCAAGGGGACAGGCTTGGGAGCTGATTTGTTCCAGCACTATCTCTATGTGAAGGGAGCAGCTGCTCCTGAAACACTTCCCAGGCCACAGGGTTGAGTAAGAATGATCCCATTCAGCAAATATTCATCGATGACCACTGCAAGCTGGGTCCCACATCAATGCTGGGAAAAAGACTTGGTGTGATTCCTGCACTTGGCGAGCTCTGAGTGTGGTTGGGGAGACAGATGAGCAAACAACACACCACTCCTTAACATGTTGGGTCTTAGCCTTGCATGATGAACACGCTGCAGCAGGAATGAAAGCAAGGAAGGGACGACTTACAGAGATGAGGTCTGAGAAGGCTGGAGGCCCAGGAGGTGTAAGAAGGCAGCTGACAGGGGGGCAGGAGCAGAGGTAAGGAGCACAGGTCAGCATGGAAAAGGGAAGTGGTGGGTGCCCTTGGCTGGGCCATGACATCTATGGAGGTGGAGGGCTGGGGAGATCATATAAAAAGGGACCAGAGAAAGAAGGGCCTTGAACATTCAGGAATCTGGAATGTTTCCTCTAAGTTAAACCACACAGTACCAAAAAGAAAGCAATGTCCCAGTTGCCTGTGACCTCGGTCCTAAATGTTTAGGATAAGAGCATGCAATGTTTGATTCCTGGAATCAATTCACAAAGAGCAGTAGCTACTTTGCTTTTGTTGCAGGCTAATGATACCTGGTTGCAGTGTTGTTTGTTTTAACTTGTACTGTGGTGTTTTAACCAGGGGATTGATGGTGAAGACCCTGGAAACTGAAAGACAAGGCCAGCCCTGGATGTGCTCTCATAGGCCCCCGGGGGAGTGTCTCTTGACCCCTTCCCTTGTTTGACTCCTTCAGCCTGGCTCCAGTCTGTCCCTCAGCTTAGTAAGATTTACCCGGGGGTCTTCCTTCATTTCCCACTGCCCAAGAGGGCAAATATGTGGCAGATTTCTGTCAACACCTGATTCATCCTGTATTTCTAAAAGAAAGAAGGTGCCACAAGGGGCTTCAGGAATGTAGACACAGAGGAGACTTTTAGACATAGGGCAAGGGGCTATGATGGCAGGCTTGTACTGAGACAGTAACGATCCCCTTCTCTGCAAGCTCCTATGGGCCTGGCACTGCCTTGTAGACAGCAGAAGGAGCTCCTTGCAGAAGCTGCTGGGACTGAGAATGGCCCTCAAGCTCCCTTGGTCTGAACCTTCCATGAGATACGTAGGAAAACTGAGGCCTGAAGAGGTACAGAGTCAAATGTGTTTAGTTAATCTAAATGTTTGGGGGAAAGGTGTGGTGAAGTTGGTGAGACAAAGAGGCTTGGAGAAGAATCCCATCTCCCAGAACAGACTCGTTAACAAGGTCACACAAGACTAATGGGGAGACCAGGAAAATGAGAAATTGAGATGCTAGCATCCTCTTATTGTGTATACTAATCTGTGCAGGAATGAGACATGGAAGAAAGTCATCTGGGCTTTGAAAGTGCTATACAATTTGGGCAGAATGCTATCTGCTACTCACCTGCCTCCCTCTGGTTCATTGCAACATACCTGTTTGAGCTCAATTCAAGTGATGTTCTACAGGAAATCTTCTAGAATGCTCCTACCTAGGTCAACTTACTCGATTATCCGTCTCAACAGCACCAAAGCCCTCTCCTTCAGAGCACTTAAAATAATTGCAATATTCACCTAAACATTTAATTAAAATTCATCTTCTCTATTAAGCAATAAGCCCCGTAAGGGTTGGAATCATGTCCACTTTACCTCACCATTGGGCCCTCAATGCCAAACATAGTTCCTGGTACCTGGTATGTTGAATTAATAAATAATATAATGGATAAATAAGAAGGCTTGAGAATGAGAGATTGGTAGGAGATTGAATTGAAAGCTGAAAGTTTGAAATAATTACCAAAAGAAACAAGAGAAGAAATATATCAAAAACAAATAAAAATTATGTTACAGATGTGAGTACATATGTGAGGCATTGGCTAGAATGGAGATCGTGTCTTTATGGTGGTTTTCGTCCACAGTTGTGAACTTGCCTCAATCATTCAACAGATATTTCTTGAGCATCCATCCAGCTTCATGCCTGTTACTGAAGATAACTGGTTAGATATGTCTCTCATGGAATTTCCAGACTAACCATGATCTATGGCCCTAGTGTCAGAGAAGCAGTGGGATTGATCCAGGATAGAAATCATACTGGGTGCGTTCACTGATGGAAGAGCAATGTGAGAATTTGGGGAATACTGATGATTGGAAAAAAAAAAAAAAAAAAAACCCAACAGGTGATTGATCCTGAGGGTTCAGGCTGAAAAAAAGGAAAAACTAAATGCATTAAAAAAAAAAAAAAAAGTGAGTGAGAGCAAGAGTCAAAGGAAGGAAGGAAGTTAGTTAATTGGTGGTAGAGGTGGATCCAAGCAATTTTTAGGAAAAGAGAAGTAAAGAAATAACAAACATAAGAGAAGGAAAGAAATAACAAACAAAAATAGCAAATATCAATAAAATTTAAAAAAAGCACACTGTAGAAAAAAATATCTAGAAAACTTAAACTTATTTAAATTTTTTTAAAAACCCAAATGGATTAAACTTTACAAAGCTAACAGAGCTAAAAAGAGAAATGCAAACTAACAATGTGAAGAATAAAAAGGGAGCATTATTACAGATGTCATAGAGATAATCTGAGTATTTTGATATACATAAAATTAAACCCAAATTTTCACAAAGAATATCTTAGCTTCATTAACGAATTCTTCCAGACATTGAAAAAGAAACATCCCAATCTTGCACAAAACTCTTCCACAAGATAGAGAAGGAAAGGAAAAGATGGGAATACATCCTAACACTTTTTATGAGGTCAACATAATATAATACTGATTCTGGAACCAGACAAGGACATTTTTAAGATAAGAAAACCTCAGACCGATCACTTTCACAAGCATAGATTGCAAATGTCCTTTGTTAAAATTAGTGAGCTAAATATATAACAATTATATATATATATATATATATATACACACATATATAACAATTATAATACAATTAACTGAATGAACTATTTTGAGTGTGTAAACTTGGCTTCTTCTTATAAATACAATCATTGTAATCTTCACTTTAACAGGAAAAGTAGAAAATTATGTGATCGCCTTGACAATTACAGAAAAGACATTTGTCCAAATTCAATGTCAGTTAATGATTTTTTTAAAAACCCAAATAAATAAAAATAAAATCTTTAAAAAAAAAAAGTTGGAGGGCGCCTGGGTGGCTCAGTGGGTTAAACCCTCTGCCTTCGGCTCAGGTCATGATCCCAGGGTCCTGGGATCTAGCCTCGCATCAGGCTCTCTGCCTAGCAGGGAGCCTGCTTCCCTTCCTCTCTCTCTGCCTGCCTCTTTGCCTACTTGTGATCTCTGTCTGCCAAATAAATAAATAAAAATAAAATCTTAAAAGAATGATTTTAAAAAACCTTAAGCAAGTTAGAGATCTACGAACATCTACTTATCCTGATAATGCATCTAAAAACTCCCAGTTGATATACTCAGGAAAATATTAGAATTATTTGAAAATATTAGAAAACTTAGTGCCACATTAGGAACAAGACAGAGATACCTTTTACACCATTCTTATTCTACATTTTCCTGGAGTCAGTGAAATGAAACAAGAAAAATAAATAAAAATTCTACGCATAGGAAAGAAAGAAACAAAGCTTTTATTATTTGCAGAAAATATGATCCTATTTACCTAGAAAATTCAAGAGAATTTAGAGGAAAACTATTTGCATTTATAAGTGAATTTATTAACAACTTTGGAGATAAGGTTAGTTTACAGAAGTGAACAGTCTCTTTGTACTTCAATCACAAAAAATTACCAAGTTAAATTTAGAAAATTTATACTAACATCAAAAATATTAAATAAATAACGAATCTAACGACACTGTGTAGGATTCTACGCTAAAACTGAAAATGTACTAGAGCATCTGGGTGGCTGGGTCAGTTAAATGTCTGCCTTCGGCTCAGGTCACGATCCCAGGGTCCTGGGATCGAGCCCTATATTGGGCTCTCTGCTCAGCAGGGGGCCTGCTTCTGCCTCTCTCATTCCTCCTTCTTGTGTCCCCTCTCTTGGTGTCTGTCTCTCTGTGTCAAATAAATAAATAAAATCTAAAACAAACAAACAAACCTAAAAATGTGCTAAAGAAACCAGAGAAGAGTTAAATGAATTATATATATCCTGTACTGTTGAATCAATATTGTCAATATATCAGGTTTTTGCCCAATTCATATGTATATTCAATGAGATCCCAACTAAAATCACAAGCAGGTCTTTTTAAAGGAGGGGGAACACTGTAAACTGACAAGCTGATTCTAAAATTCACACAAAAATGTAAAATTCTGGAACAGTCACAACAATCATGAAGAGTAACGTGGGGGAACTTTACTAACAAATATCACATGAGATATGATAAATTTATTGCTGGTTCAAAGGAAGACAAACAGTAGAATGGAACAGAGAGTCCAAAATCAAGCTCAGGTATATTTATAACAAGGTCATAGTGCAGTTCATTGGAGGCAACAATGGCCTTTCCAGGAAAGGGTGCTGGGTCAATAGGATGTCTACAGGTAAAAAATAATGGCACTAGGCCACTTCTTTTACCAAACACAAAATAAATTCCAGATGGATTTTGGATCTAAATGAAATATAAAATAATGAAGTTACTTGAGGAAAAGATAATATGTATTTGAGAACTTAGGGTAAAGAAATTTTTTTTTCCTAAAAAGGACAAAAATACCACACCACAAAAGAAAGCAAGTGATACATCCATCAGTATTAGAGTTTAAGAAATTGTGTGCATTAAGGCAACTTTAGGGGATATTTGCAACACTTTTGCTTTGCCAGCAAAGGATATGCATCCAAAATGTTTTTAAAAACCTTACAAATTGGGGTGCCTGGGTGGCTCAGTGGGTTAAGCCGCTGCCTTCGGCTCAGGTCATGATCTCAGGGTCCTGAGATTGAGCCCCACATTGGGCTCTCTGCTCAGTGGGGAGCCTGCTTCCCCCCCCCCCCCCCGCTTGCCTCTGCCTACTTGTGATCTCTCTCTCTCTGTCAAATAAATAAATAAAATCTTTAAAAAAAAAACTTACAAATTAATAACAATGTACATATCTACTATAATTTTCAAAAAATTAGTACTCAGAAGACCACTTAGCTTATTAACGGATTCTTTTAATTGGACCCCAGTTGCACAGGATTAGATAATTTCTGGTTCATAACACGCTGTCATAATTGATTAATACATGACTTTCCTTTATTCAGTCAGTTCCTTAATTATCTTGCAATGTAATACAGCTATGAACTAACCACGCTTTAGGAAGAAAAAGTATTTTGAGTTTAACCTACCTCTCACCAGATTTCCGTCCCCTCTCCCTGTCTCCCCACTTCCTCCAATGCACATTAACCATCACCTTGGATATCATGTCCATCTTGCATTGTTTCCTGTTTATTTGGTTTTGTTACAGCAATATATATGCCCAAAAGTGTCTGTAAATTTTTGTTTTAATTATTTTTAATTTTATAAGAATTCTGTAAACAATTTTGGAAGTCACTCTTTCATTTAATATTATATTCTTAAGATTCATCCAGACTTTTGTTGTCACTGTTTCTTACTTTGACTGCTATGTAATATTCCATTCTGTGAATATGACACATTCTGTTCTTCCTCTTTTCTACATATGGACATTGGGTTGGTTCCAGTTGCTGCTATAAATATTCTATTCTCTTAATTTAAAAAATATTATTTTTTATTATGTTATCCTATAAATATTCTTGTATGTGCTTCCTACTGTATCTATATAAGAATTCCTTTTCCATACATGCCTAGAGGTTCCGTTACTGGATCCCAGTGCATGCAAATAGTCAACTGTATATTATATTCGTTTTGCATCCCACAATTGTGTCTTCTTCATAGAGTTTTTCCTTTCATTTACATATTTTACTTTATCAATTCTAACATGCACTTTTCCCTCATATTGTAATTTTTTTAAAAAAATAGGAATATGCTTACAATCAATGATGTACTGTGGTTTGTCAGTATTTTGTTCTCTCTAAATGAGACATAAGAATAGTGACTTGCCTTCAAATCAGTAGTGTTTTAGATGTGATAAATATGATCATTTTCACAAATGTACTTTATCTCACACATGTACTTTATCACCCGCATACTTCAGCCGTTTACAAAATGTTAAATCCTATAATTAAAATCACAAGTGCCACTGGCACATACAGGCGTGGGGGAAAAGGCAGCTGACTCTCAGAAAGCTCATGCAGAGCTGGTGGCAGGAGCAGAGCCAGGCAGGGAGGAGGGGCCCGGCAGCACTAGCGCCCCTGGGTACCAGTCAGGTGCACCATGAGGAGAAAGCAGAGAATGTCCATCGTGAGTCAGTGAACAGAGATTCCTGGAGAGAGTTTGTAAGGAAACCCTTAGGCATGGCTTTCCCCAGAGCAGAGCCGTGAACCATCCCTTTGAGCAAGTCTGCCTGCAATATTCCCAGACCAGCTGGTGTGGCAGGAAGCTCAGCATACGGGAGCTATCCCTGCCCAGGGAAGGCTGGCCCTGGGTTTCAGTGCTGGTTTCACTAATAAATCCCTTGTCAGCAAAACACTTTCACTTCCTAGTCCATTCCTTCAGAAACCAGGTCGAGTAATAAAATAACATTAAAGAGAGAGATACTGCCGATCTTCAGCAAAACTTTATTTTTTTTTTCTTTGAAAACAAGACGTTCAGAGGGGTTTTCATTACTTGTATAGCTTCCTGTTCTCAAATACCGTGATTCCCAAAGACCCGGGGCAACTGGAGGAAGAAAAAAGGATGCATGGGCTTCCCCCAGGCTTCCAGTTCCAGGTCTCTGTGGTTCTGCCATGAGCACGTCAAACTTCCACAGTGAAGATTGAAACCTGATTTGTAGCTCCCAAATCGGGAAAGCAGCATCATGCTTTGGAAGGTATGCCCAGGAAGGAGGGAAGTAATGTTCATTTCCTGGCTTACTCCCACTTACGCACTCGGGCTGGGTATCCTCACTTTGTGCCAACCCTAGAGAATTGTTGAAGGATTAACCACGTTCCTTTTGGGTTTGCGTGGTGACCACAGGCATTAAATACCTGATAAATGTCACCATCATTATTTTTATTTATTATCCAAAGACAGCAGTGAGGTGGTGGGGGGGGGGTGGGGGCATTAGGCTGTCACGCTCCAAAAGAGAAATTTGCCTGTCGCTGTGATTAGGAGCAAAACAAGAAAGCCTGGCATGTTGCCAACACTTTCCCTGCAGTTTTCAATGTCTCCTTTCTAGGAATAGAAGCAGAAAGAATAGGGAAAATGTCATTTGGCAGATAACCTTCCCTCCTGAGGTTTTGTTTTATTATTATTTTCCGTGAGGCATCACATAAAAAAAATGGGGACAATTATTTTATCAAGCTTCTTAGTGCAAAAAATTAAAAGCACATTTTTCCTTCTGTAGCCTTTAACTTCTGGGAGCAGATGGTTCTGGCAGAGCTCCCCGCCTGCACACCAGGATCAGGGTGCCCTCCTCCTTCCATTGATCATTGTGACACATGCAGTGCCAAGGGCCCAGGTGAGGCAAAGCAGCAGGCGCTAGTGTGTACGCACTGATTCACTCAAGCTGGAATAAAATATTATGGTCACAACGGCCCTTCTCCACCACATGTTTTGCAAATTGCTTTAAATTAAGGGGATTCAAGAACAGGCATTTGAATGAATTATAAGAATCAATTAAGTTGAAATCATTGAGTAGTTTAAAATATACTTGCACATATATTGTATGATTCAGCCCTAACAGTGACAATAGTATAATGTCTCTTTAACAGATGAGGGAACTGAGGCTTAGAAAAGCTGAGTGATTTGTCCAAAACTACCCATCAATCAATGTGCAGAGCGGAAGCTTGAAAGAAGTGTTTCCCCGTGTCTCGTCCCCCAAGAGCCTGAGACTCATGCTAGAAGGGATCTTAGTACTATTACTCACTTCCAGCTCCCAGGACTACTTTCTCAAGACTGTGGAAAAAAAAAAAAAATAGTTGTTCTGTATAGAAACTGCAAGGAAAGAAGGAAGGGGAAGGGGAAAGGGAAGAGGAAGGAAAGGGGGTGGGAAAAGAATGGGGAGAGGAGGAAAGGGAGAGGGAAAGAAAGGGGAGGTGGAGGGAGGGAAGGAGAGGGAAGGGGAGGGGAGGGGAGGGGAGGGGAGGGGAGGGGAAAAAGAGTATCACCATAGCATCTAGTGTCTCCACTAAGGGAACATTTGTGTATTCCCCCAGATCTTGAGAGAGAATCCAGCTCATTTTCTAGGAGAGATAGCACAGGCCGTAGACAGCTCCAATCACAGAAAACTGTCCCTAAAATCCTTTCTAGATAGCTCTTTTTCTCCCTGAAGATTTAAATTTGACAACTGCTGGGGCGCCTGGGTGGTTCAGTGGGTTAAAGCCTCTGCTCTGGGATCAAGCCTCGCATCAGGCTCTCTGCTCAGCAGGGAGCCTGCTTCCTCCTCTCTGTCTACTTGTGTCTACTTGTGCCTCTCTGCCTACTTGTGATCTCTCTCTGTCAAATAAATAATAAATAAAATCTTTAAAAATAAATAAATAAATAAAATACATTTGACAACTGCTAAACAAATCCCCTCCATCTTTCTGTGGAGACCTGTGACTGCCCCTTTGCCCCCCCCCCTTCTGTCACACAGCAGGCTCACACACCCTGGCCTCCTCAGAAGCCTAGGCTCCCCACCTATGATTATCCAGCCAGGAATTGGAGGGAACAGAGTCCTTTATCATCTTACATAGGAGGCCCACCGCTCCCTTATGAAGGGAGAGTAAGAGGCACTTCCTGAAAGAAGAGGTATAATTAGGGGAGAAAAAGGGAATTGCAAGTAGAAACTAGGAAAGGAGATATGACACTGGAAGAGCTTGGGGCTTCCAGGAGGATTTTAAATCCTTAGTTGTGGTAAGTGAGGTAAGACATGGGCAAGGCCAGGCTGCGATGTGGAACACAGAGGGGCTGACCATGGCCGTGACCAGAAGGAGATGAAAACACCTTGCACCTAGGGAGATGCATAGGAGAAGAGGAGAAAGGGAGGTTCCCCACACCACCACCTTCTAGGTGGGTCATATCTGATAAACACATTTGAATTTTGAAGGACAAGGTATTGCATAATATGGCTGCTCAGCATCTCAGAGTGGCCCTTTTCTTTGGGGAGCAGGGGAGATCACAGGAGTTTGAAGGGTGCAGTGGGGGGGGTCATGGTAGTTGGGAAGCTCGGTAACACCCCATGTTCTGATGCCAAGTCAAGGGCCCACCTCACTGTAGCACAGCTGTCTCTCGCATTAGCTGGGTAATTCTAACATCTCAGTCATTGATGACATGAAAAACTCTAGGAGGTAAGCCACATACTTGTGGGTTTTTAACATTTTGATAGTTTGGCTATTGTACAGACTTTTATTAAACCCAGTCTCTCTCTCTCTCTCTCACACACACACACACACACGCACGCGCGTGCGCACCCACACACGCACAAATAGCTCTGAGAAGAGTAATTCTGAGCATCAGAAGACATTTTGACTTGGAACCCCCCGCCCCTTAGTAACCTGCTTGAGGGAGAAGGAGGAGAGGGAATGGACTCTCCCTGGACTCTCACTGAAGGTAGAAACTCAGTGTTACAGAACTTGAGTGCCCAGCGGTGGTATCTCTGCTCCAAATCACTCTGATCACATGATTTCGAAGAGTCTAGTATCAGGAGACTCCCTGGTGCCTTCAGTGGCGGCCACGAGTATTCGATAGGTTGGCCACGAGTATTCGATAGGTTTACCATGTCTTAGTGTGAGGAGTTCGGGGTGGTGAGGGGGTATTATGGCAGGACCTTGCCATTCGCCAAATTCAGAACACAGCCGGCAGTAAGATCAATAAATGTCCTAGGAAATGGCTGTGGAGTGAATCCTGGTGAAGGAGTGAATGGATGACCACAGGGGGACCCAGGTTCCATTACGGTTTCTGCACAGCGGTGTTGGTTGTGGCTGGAGCCTCACCATTCTGCAAGAAGCACCTGCAACAGGAGCTCAGCCTGTGGTCCTTGCTGGAGGCTAGAGAGGAGCCTCCAGCCCACAGTCATGGTTCTTCTGCTCTGACTCATACTACAGCCATCTTTCTTGGGCAGGTTGTGGCCCGGGAAGCAGCAGGAAGGACCCACCTGGGGGAAGTGGATGGGGACCTTGTGCCGGGATGAACAGCTTGCTAGGCAGGGCTACATGTAGAAACATGTCTTCTAGCAAATGGAGGGGTTCGATCTTAACTCTACGACCTTGCTGTGCATTCAAGGTCTAGCAACAAATACTTCAGACCAGCTACAGCTCTTCGCCATCTCTGAGTTTTTGAGTCAGTTTGTGACCAAGCTGCTGAATCGGTCACTTGGACATGTTAAGAAATAACATGGTTTGAGATTAAGAGTCACTTATGGTTTGTCTCCCTCCCAATCCCATCTTGTTTCATTTATTCTTCTCCTACCCACTTAGGCCCCCATGTTGCTGGGGGGAGGGGGGTTGGGAGAAGGGGGTGGGATTATGGACATTGGGGAGGGTATGTGCTTTGGTGAGTGCTGTGAAGTGTGTAAACCTGGTGATTCACAGACCTGTACCCCGGGGGATAAAAATATATGTTTATAGAAAATAAAAAATTAATTAAAAATTTTAAAAAAAGGAAATAACATAGGTTGTAAACCTTTTAAATAATTCGTAATGGATCTTAGGTCAGAATATCCTCCTCCAGGGGAGCGTGGGGAATTCAGTCGGTTAAGAGTCTCACTCTTGGTTTAGGGGCAAGTCCTGATCTCTGGGTCGTGAGCTCTTGATTTTTTTTTTTCTCTTTAATAATATACTTTGTAACTAGAACTCATACAGCAATTCAGTAATGTGGCAGGATACAAAGTCAATGTACAGAAATCAGTTGCTTTCTTATACACTAACAATGAAAACACAAAAAGGGAAATTAGAATATCGATTCCATTTACTATAGCACCAAGAACCATAAGATACCTGGGAATAAACCTAACCAAAGAGGTAAAGGATCTGTACTCTAGGAACTACAGAACACTCATGAAAGAAATCGAAGAAGACACAAAAAGATGGAAGACCATTCCATGTTCTTGGATTGGAAAAATAAACATTGTTAAAATGTCTATACTGCCTAGAGCAATCTATAATTTTAATGCCATTCCAATAAAAATTCCACCAGTATTTTTGAAAGATCTGGAGCAAATAATCCTAAAATTTGTATGGAATCAGAAGAGACCCCAAACTTCTGAGGAAAGGATAAAAAAGAAAAACAAATCTGGTGGCATCATGTTGTCTGATTTCAAGCTTTCCAACAAAGCTTTGATCAATAGGACAGCATGGTACTGGCATAAAAACAGACACATAGACAAATGGAACAGAGTAGAGAGCCCATATATGGACCCTCAACTCTATGGTCAAATAATCTTTGACAAAACGGGAAAAAAATATACAGTGGATAAAAGACAGTCTCTTCAATAAATAGTGTGGGAAAATTGGACAGCTATATCTAGAAGAATGAAACTTGACCATTCTCTTATACCATACACAAAGATAAACTCAAAATGGATAAGAGAGGGCACCTGGGTGGCTCAGTGGGTTAAACCATTGCCTTCGGCTCAGGTCATGATCTCAGGGTCCTGGGATCGAGTCCCGCATCAGGCTCTCTGCTCAGCAGGGAGCCTGCTTCCCTCTCTCTCTCTCTCTCTCTGCCTGCCTCTCTGCCTACTTGAGATCTCTCTCTGTCAAATAAATAAATAAAATCTTTAAAAAAAAAATGGATAAGAGACCTCAATGTGAGACAGGAATCCATCAGAATCCTAGAGGATAACATAGGCAGTAACCTCTTCGATATCAGCCACAGCAACTTCTTTCAAGATATGTCTCCAAAGGCAAAGGAAACAAAAGCAAAAATGAACTTTTGGGACTTCATCTAGATCAAAAGCTTCTGCACAGCAAAGGAAACAGTCAACAAAACAAAAAGGCAACCCACAGAATAGGAGAAGATATTTGCAAATGACATTACAGACAAAAGGCTGATATCCAGGATCTATAAAGAACTTCTCAAACTCAACACACACAAAACATAATCAGGTCAAAAAAATGGTCAGAAGACATGAACAGACACTTCTCCAAAGAAGACATACAAATGGCTATCAGACACATGAAAAAATGTTCATCATCACTAGCCATCAGGGAGATTCAAATTAAAACCACATTGAGATACCACCTTATACCAATTATAATGGCCAAAATTAACAAGACAGGAAACAACATGTGTTGGAGGGGATGTGGAGAAAGGCAAATCCTCTTACACTGTTGGTGGGAATGCAAGTTGGTGCAGCCACTTTGAAGAACAGTGTGGAGATTCTTTAAGAAATTAAAAATAAAGTTTCCCTATGACCCTATAATTGCACTACTGAGTATTTACCCCAAAGATACAGATGTAGTGAAAAGAAGGGCCATCTGTACCCCAATGTTCATCGCAGCAATGGCCACAGTTGCCAAACTGTGGAAAGAACCAAGATGCCCTTCAACAGACGAATGGATAAGGAAGATGTGTAAGATAAGGAATACACTATGGAGTATTATGCCTCCATCGTAAAGGACGAATACCCAACTTTTGTTGCAACATGGACGGGACTGGAAGAGATTCTGCTGAGTGAAATAATTCAAGCCGAGAGAGGCAATTATCATATGGTTTCACTTATTTGTGGAGCATAAGATATAACATGGAGGACATGGGGAGATGGGTAGGAGAAGGGAGTTGAGGGAAATTGGAGGGGGAGATGAACCATGAGGGACTATGGACTCTGAAAAACAATCTGATGGTTTTGAAAAGTTAGGGGGTTGGAGGTTGAGGGATCCAGGTGGTGAGTATTATGGAGGGCACATATTGCAGGGAGCACTGGGTGTGGTGCATAAACTGTGAATTTTGTTACACTAAAAAGAAATTAAATAAAATAATAAAATAATATGTTTTGTGGCAGTACCATGCTGTTTTAGTTATTATGAGATCAATATTGGGCTGGATGCTTCTTCCCTCTGCTCTCTTTCAAAGTATCCTGGTTATTCTTGGAAGTTTTATTCTTCCCCACAAATTTACCATCAGTTTACCAAGTTTTAAGAAAAAACCTGTTGGGGCCCCTGAGTGGCTCAGTGGGTTAAAGCTTCTGCCTTCCACTCAAGTCTTGATCCCAGGGTCCTGGGATCCAGTCCCGTGTCGGGCTCTCTGCTCACCGGAGAGCCTGCTTCCCTTCTTCTCTCTCTGCCTGCCTCTCTGCCTACCTGTGATCTCTGTCTGTCAAATAAATAAGTAAAATCTTAGAAAAAAGGAAAAAGAAAAAAAAGAAAAACCCTGTTGGAGTTTGGATTGGAGTTACATTGAATCTATAGATGAACTTTAACACCATTGACTTCTTAAAGATTCGTTTCATTTCTATGATTACAGTATGTTTCTCCATTTATTCAGGCAGTCTTTACCATCTCTTACTACCATTCAGGATCTTCCCGTAGAAGCTTACATACTTCATTGGAATTATTAGGTTCTGATACTCTCATATATTACTCTAAACCACAGTCTTTTCAATTACACTTTCTATCATTTTTGGTGGTTAATCAATATTTAAAATTTAAATATAAAATGAAAAATAAAATAAATGAATTTTGTTTATCATTTCTAATAATCTATTGTTCTTTTGATTTTTCCATGTAAAAGATCCCTTGACTGGTTTATTTCCTCCTTCCTATCGCTTCTCGGCCTTTTGGCTAAGATCAAGTGTATTTCCTCCTTCCTAATCCTTCTGCACTTAATTGATTATTCTTCTGTCCTCACTGCACTATTGTGGAAACCCAATACAATGTCTAGCAGAGCTAGGAATAATGGGAAGACTTCTCATGTTTCTTCATTTAGTATGGCATGTGCTGTATTATTTTTATAGATACCCTTTATTAGATTATAAAAGTGACCTTATACTCCTAGTTTACTGAACGTTTATCATCATGAATGTATATTGAATGTTATCTTAAAGTTTTCCGCAACCTATTGAAATGGTGATATAATTTTTAATCCATTAGTATAGAAAAATAGGTGTTTTATAACCAAGTGGTATTAAGCCAGATTTATCTTGAAGTTGTCTTTTTATAAGGTTTGATTCAATTTGCCAGTATTTTATTTAAAGATCTTTAATCCATTTTAATGAGTAAAGGAATGTCCTAACTTGACTTTTTCAACATGTCAGTATAGTTTTGGGTGTCTGGGCTATAAAATGAGGGAGAAGCGACCCTTCTCTATTGGCATGGTGATAAAAGAGTGAAATGATGTATACCCGAAACGTTTCGTAGAACTTACCGGTAAAATTATTTAAGTCCATTTTTTTTTCCTTCTTCAGAAGATTTAGAACAATTGCTTCAATATTTTATCACTTATTTCTTCTGTCAGTTTTGGTGAGTTGTTTTTTTTCTACCTTTCTCCCCA
This sequence comes from Mustela nivalis, assembly GCF_964662115.1. NCBI lineage: Eukaryota > Metazoa > Chordata > Mammalia > Carnivora > Mustelidae > Mustela > Mustela nivalis. The sequence continues at coordinate 149,032,230 of NC_139021.1, forward strand.
CTTTTCTCTGTTTTTAAAGTTGTTGGCGTCTGTCACGTTATATTTAAATTCTCTACCTAAAATGATTAATGTCTTCTTTCACATTCAAAATATTCTTTTAGGTTTTTTCCTCCTTATCCTCCCCAGAGATATTTATATTCTAGTTTTTGTTAGTTTTGTTTTTACCATGAAACAGCTCTGGGCCATATGCATCTTCTCTATAGTACTTTGGGTTCCTTCTATCGTTCTTTCTCAAATCTTGAAATTTTCAGCCTTTAATTTTTAGCCATTTTCCTGTTCTTTGGTAAGTGCTGAAGAGTATAAATTTTCCTTTTTCACTTTTGTTACAGCTATAAATGCTGAGAGATTGGATAATTCTAAGAATTTTAAATTTCCATTATAATTTATTATTTAAATCATAATTTATTAGTTTCTTTTTCAATTTCCAATTTCCAAACATACAAGGTTTTAAATTTAGATATTTGTTTTGAGCTCCAACTTAGTTATTCAAATCAGCAAATACAACGTCTGTAATACATATGCCATGAATTTTATTGAGACTTGCTCTGTGACCCAGTGCTGATCAAATTTTGTAATGTTCATTGTGTGCTTAAGAGTAGTCTATATTCTCTATGTGATGGATATAAATTTAATTGCATTGTTTGAATCTTTAATATACTTGTTAAGTTTTTTAAGATTTTTTTTTTTCAATTTGACAGAGAGAGAGAGAGAGATCACAAGTAAGCAGAGAGGCAGGCAAAGGGAGAGGGAGAAGCAGGCTCCCTGCTGAGCAGAGAGCCCAATATGGGGCTTGATCCCAGGACCCTGAGATCATGACCTGAGCTGAAGGCAGAGGCTTAACCCACTGAGCCACCCAGGTGCCCTATACTTGCTAATTTTTATCTTCCTGATGTGTCTATAATTAAGTGAAGTATTTTGAAGTTCCGAATCCACTGATGATTTTCAAATCTCCCTGGAATCTACCAAATTGATTTTGCATATTCTGAGACTATTTCACTAAGCCTACACATGTTTAAAATTCTTGAATCACCTTGACTCTCGAATATGTCATCACTCCATAGTGACTCCCTTCTCGCCTAATAATTTTTTATTACCTAAAGCCCATTTTTCTGCACCAGCTTCCTTTTGGTTAGAATTTTCCTGACATATCTTTTTCATCCATTGAGTGGGGTGCAGAAAATGGATGTATAATCCAGAGAGTAAAATATTCTTGGGCACTTCTGAGGATAGAATTTTAAAACAGAAAATTGGCTACAAATATGGTGAAGTAAATAGAGTAGCAAAAGGAGAAAATCACAGTAAACCCAGATAGTAGAAATGGGCACGAGGCCATTTCCAATCACAGCGCAGGAGAAGCAAATGGAAAATGGTCTTTCCCAGAGCCCCCAGAGGCTGCTGGCCCCACTGCTGTGGGAACCCGGCAGGGCAGGAAGCTGGTGTCTGCACTCCCTGGCTCCTACTGCTGCTGCCACTGATGCCTCATTGTTTCTGCTACTTCCCTTTTATAGAGTTTTATTGCATCCCTATGTGGTCCTTAATGTTACATTTTGTATATAGGGTTTTTTTAACTTTATAAAAATGGTATGATGCTGTATATAATCTCCTAGGTTTATTTTCACATTTAATTGTCTATAGCTCGGGTTTATTCATTTTGTGGCACGCCTCTTGAGTTAGTTTACATTTCATTGTGTAAACACCCCAGAGTTTATTCATGAACTCTCCTGTTGATAAGCATTTGGATTGTTTTCAGAATTTTTGTGAATAGTGCTGCGATGACCTCCTTGTGTGAAAGTTTTGCTTAAGGATATATAAACAAGTGAAATTGTGGGTCAGAAGGTAGATGAGTATTTAAATTTATTAGTTAATGAGGAACTGTTTTCGAAAGTGGTTTCATCAATTAGCTTGAGATCAAAATTCCATAGATGGATGAAGACGTGGGTAGGTAGGATAGGTTAGGACAAATAATATTGGCAAGTGCTCTATATATTATTAACAAAGTAAAAGCCAAAAGTTCTAAAAGCACAGAGTAGGGAACATATGGACTTGCCTAGAATCACAATCACATTTGCCACATGGGAAATTTTGCCCTTCATTCTCCGAAGAGAGGGTGGAAAGTCTAAAGCTGGAACATTAGTTTTTAGGACCTTCCGGTCAACCGCACAATGACTTTTGAACAAGTCAGGTTTATTGAGGTATAATCACTCTTTTTTTGGTGTACAGTTCTATGAGTTTTGGCAAATATTTGCCGTCATGTAACCACTACCACAATCAAAGCAGAACAGTCCATCATTCCAAAAAGTGGCCTCATGGCTCTTTGTAATGGATCCACACCCACCCATCACCTCTGGCAACCGTCATTCTAATTTCAATCCTTATTCTTTTGACTTTTTCAGAAAGTCACGCAAATGAAATCATGTAGGTTGTAGCCTCTTCACCTGGCTACTTCCAGCTAGTATAATAACTGGATTTCTGAGATTCATCTGTGCTATTATATGTGTCAGTAGTTCATTCCCTTTTATTGCTGAGAAGTATTCTGTGCAGGGATGTACCTCAAGTTCATTTCTCCATTCACCAACAGAAGGACGTTAGTGTTGTTCATAGTTTTTGGTGATTGTGAGTTAAGTTACTATGAATGTTTGCCCACAGGTCTTTGAGTGGGGTTTGTTTTCATTAATCCTGGGTAAATATCAAAGATCAGAATGGCTGGATTGCATGGTAAGCACATATGTAACTTTATAAGAAACTTCACACTGTTTCCTACTGTAACTTTACAGTTTGTACTCTACCAATAAGACTTGAAAGTTCTAGTTGTTTGATATCTTTATTAGCACTTAATATTGTCAGTCTTTTTAATTTTACCTGTTCAAGTAAGTATGTAAGGGTGTCTCATTATGGTTTTATATTGCATTTCCCTAATGTCTAATATTGTGAAGGAGCATTTCCTCAGATGCTTATTTGCCATCCATATCTCTTCTTTGGGGAAATGTATATATAAATCTTTCCCCATTTTTTAAGTTGAACTGCTTCTCTTCTTACTGAGTTTTATGAGTTCTTTGTATAATATACTTACAAGTCCTTTATCATATGTGTGCTTTGCTAATATTTTCTTCCAGTCTGTGACTTGTCTTTCATTTTCTTAATAGTGCCTTTTTAAAAGAGTTAGGTTGGAAGACACACATCTTAATTTAAGACTTACTGTAAAGCTGTAGTAATCTAGGCAATGTGGACTTGGTGCAAGATGAACATTGAGATCAATGGAACAAAATAAAAAGTCAATTAATGTTCCCCCCAAAATGCAAGGTAATTAATTGAGAAGTATTTTCAACAATGCTAGAATGGATGGCCAAACTTACAAAGCAAACAAAACAAAGCAAAACTTTCATTTTTCCCATGAGCCACATGCAGAAATCAATTTGAAATGAATCATAGGCCTAAAGATAAAATCTAACACTGCAAAATTCTATGAATAAAACACAACAGAACATCTTTTTGATTGCAAATGAGGCAAAGATTCCTCAGATGGAACACAAAAATACAAACCATAAAAGAAAAATATGATAAATCAGACCTCATTAAAATTCAAATTTTCCACTTGAGGACTTTTAAACTTCAAAGCACAATATGAAATAGATAGGATAGGTAAGTATTATATTCATTTTAAATAAAGAAATTGAAACACAGAGACGTTTAGATCACAAAGCTGGAAGTGTTAAAGCAAGTAATCAGAGGTTGGTGATGCCTTCCAAGTGTAGGCTTTAGCCCCTCCATAAACACAGAAGTTGATCTAATATAATCCAAGTGCAAACACAAATAACTTTTATTAGCTGTGCCACAACTCTGCCAAAAATAATTGAGAATTGGATGCATGCTTATACATACAGCAACCTTATCTCTTATGTACATGTGGACAGATATCTGTGCAACTCTTTAGTCCCACAGGCATTTGGCATGACCGCTATGAGGTCAACTCAATATGGACTCTTCCCAACTAATCTCCAAATTGACCTGATAAGAAACAGCAGCTGTCAACTAATCTGTGGCTTTCAAGAGTATAAAACCTGACATTAACTAGGGCTTGGTATTGCTGGCTTTGGCGACCACACTAAAAAGAACATAGACCGTAATTCACCCACGTCATGCACTCTCAGATATCAATATGTAAGATTATCTAGGTTACATGGCCCTGCATTCCCCATGAGTTCCTCTCTTCCTTACTGCCTGGTGTTCTGCTTGATTCTGACAGCAGCAACTGACAAAATTCTACCAACAATGATCACCTGGTTTTTGTGGACTAGAAACCATTCCCAACTTCTGGTGCAACTTTATATCAAACTGTATCAGATTGTCCACTGAAAACCAAGTGAGGTGGGGGTGGTGCAGCTGAAACGCATGGAGAGGCTCTCAGGGAGTTGAGAACAAGGGTAGAAATCCACCCTAGAAATCATCCATCATTTGCAAAAAGATTGGATCTCTTCCATGCATTCTTTTCCTCTTTCTAACAATTTTTTTTGAAGTGCAATGCTCACTGTAGCTTTTGAGTCAAATAGTGGATGTCTGATGAAAAAATAAATTTACCTGTCTCCAGTGCAAATACACATCAAATAATAACCCCTTCTATCCATTTCAGGCCACAATTTCTGTTTGAGGTCTGTGATCAAAAAAAGAAAATATCATACTACAGTCTACCAATGGATAGATTCCTGAAATTAGTCGTCATATTGAAGTAACATTGATAAAAACAGCACTTTTAATTTCAAAAGATATTTTGTATTGGCTCCAGCACCAAAAGCATCTCTTCTTTTACAAAACCAAACCAAATCCACCAAACAAGAGCACTTCCTCTCAGCCTGATTTGACTTGAACCAAGCATCTGCCCCATGGGTTAGTTGGGTAGAAAAGGAGACAGGATCTCACTCAATGGCCACTGTGTTATGATGCCATCCACACAAGGAAAATTCAGTTCCTTCTAAGGAGTCACTTTGTTAGTTATCTACTTCATCCCACTGTCCACCCTCCACCTGCCCCTTCTATCCTCCAAGTCTTTCAGAATCTGTGTGGTGAATGGGCTAAAAAATGAGGCTTCTCCTGAAGTCTGGCAACCACTCAGCTTACAACCTTGTGGTTCACTTCTTTGCACTCACTCCGAGCCAGAACCTTAAGCTTCTATCCCACTAAACTTCCCACCCATCCTGATCATGCCTCATTCCTTTACATCATCAGTCTTTTGAATATACTTTTACCCTGAGTGAGTCTGCCTAGGAAATGCCTATTCATCTTTTTAGAGCTACCTTAACCATCATCTTCTTCTCTGCAAAGGCTTCCCTAATTCTATCATACTCTCATCTAGGACGGAATCAAGCTCCGTTGTATTGGACACCTCAAGTTGCATTGGCTTACTTTTCTTATATCACATAATGTTGTATAGGGATACTTGGGACTGTGCTCCGTTCATCTATGCCCTTCCAACATCTTGGAGAGTTCAGTAGGCAAAAGCAAATGTTTTTTGAAGGAATGAGTAATCTATTCAACCAACAAATCAATTAATTAATTCAGCCGTGGTGCCAAGGTTAACCTGTTTCTTGTTGATTATGACCTAATTTTAGTACCCTAAGTGGTAATTTGTTTTGTTTTTCTTTCTAGTTGATACTCAGAAACTTTGTAATAAAATGTACTTATACGTTGAAAGTACTTAATGGAGGATAAAAAATGAAATCAGAAATCTTTCCAAAGAAAGATATCATTTTAATACCCCAAACTTTTATAGAGCATTCTATATCCCGGCACTGTCCTGAATATATTACTTATATTAAATCTAAGAACCCGATGATGTGGGTACTATTATTATCTGAACTTTACATATGAAGAATCTGAGCTACAGAGTAAGTAACTTGGTAAGAATTGGTGCAGTCAAGACTAGTTGCACATAATATTGTCCCTGGGGCCGTGCGTGTAATCAGAAGGACTGCCTGCCTCTCTCAGAGATATTAGGAGCTTTAGGTAATATTGTTTATATATGTAAGCATTGCATTTAGCTCACATTTCATAGAACTCCCCATGGAACAAAGTCATACCTATCAAGGAAGGATCAGCACTGGATTTGTGGGCAAGCAACCCCTTGCACTTATATAAAACACTGAGCTCAGGAGTTGTAATTCTCTGCTGCTTCCATCTCGAGACTCTTAATAATTTTCGAAAAAGGAGACTCACATTTTAATTTTTCACTAGACCCTGCAAATTATGTAAGTGTTCTTGGAAAAGATACAAAATACCCAAGGAGGCATTTGTGAAGTATATGGATATTTATTTTACCTATTGTGAACATGATAGCTATGCTTTTTTTCCCCAGAGAGTTAAAAAAAAAAAAAATGAGGTCTTGCCTTTATTTAACCAGATCCAAACTGTAATACTGGAGAAGGTAATCAGGATGACTCCTTTTCAAATGCAAGCGTCCATGGGGGACCTTTTCTTTTTCTTTCTTTCCTTCTTCTTCCTTCCTTCCCTCCCTCCCTCCCTCCTTTCTTTCTTTCCTTTTTTCCTTCCTTCTTTATTTCTTTAAGAAGAAGAGAGAGTGCACACAGGGAAGGGGCAGAGGGAGAAAAAGAGAGAAAATCTCAAGCAGACTCTGCTGAGCACAGAACCTGATGCCAGGCCCAATCTCACAACCCTTGTGATCATGATCTGTGTTGAAATTAAGAGTCAGATGCCCAACTGACTGAGCCACCCACACGCCCCAGGACTAGTTTCTTTAAAAAGATTTTTTTTTTTCTCAAAGGATGCCTAAAGGAGTAATCGGTATTTCCTTCTCTGGCCATGCTGGTGGAGGAGAGAGAGGGCAGATACACAGTTAAAGGAATGCAAGATGATCAGCTTGGGGAGGATGTGGGAAAGCAGGAAAGATCAACTTGAAAAGGAAAACCAGACAAGGCAGTGAGAGGAACTTGGAAGTTGCATAAAGATTTTAGATACATGTCTTGTACACACTTGGGAGTGGTAGCCTTGAGGCTTTCTGTTGAGAGGAAGAACATGGTAAAAGTGTTGAGGTCATACAGATTCACCAAGAGGTAGTGTGCAGGGGCATTGCTGAAAAGCAGGGAGCCTCCCCCTAAAGGGAAAGCGGGTGGATTGATGAGATCTTCCAAAGAGGAATTTGGGAAGGAAAGATCTCAGGCTCCCTGAGGATGCTGTGGTGACAGTCAGCTGTATCCAGTGGCTGCTTGGCTGTGAGATGGGAGGAGAGTTGGATAACTCAGAGATCTTGGGCCACAGCAACCTGAAAATGTGGCGGTAGCTTGGAAAAGAATGGGATCATTCTCTTATGGTCAGCTTCCCATGTCTTTCCTCATTTGTCAAATTGTAAGTCCCTAAAAGGGGGGTTCTATTTGGTCTCTGCAGCTCCCATTGCCTAGCACAGTGCACCAAACAGACTGTGACTGTCCTGTCCCCTGTCCTAGCTCACAAAGTGTGATGATGGCCTTGTTCATTGGTCAGTTTGTGACCGTGATCAGTGGCATGCAGAAGGCCCGAGAAACACAATATGGATAGGATCATGGCGACCATATGGATGAATCAAAGCTGGGTTGGAGACTCTTCTAGCTTGTGGAGATCCTGTCAATTTTATTGAACCACGGTCATTTACTACTGAAGGATAAATACTCCACATGTGTATTGGCTGACAGATACTTGAGAAGACAAGATACAGGAAAACAACCTAAATTCCTCAAAAGAATTTTCTAATCACTCCTCCTTCATTTTCTCTCTGGTGCTGTTTTTACAAATCCAGTGTAGACACTGTGCCCATAGCCACAGATCTGTCATGCATTGATGCTCCCTGTAGCAGTATTCTGGAACCTCAGGTGTTCAAAAATAAGTAAATGATACCCGCCAGTTTATAGCACGAATGTCCACCTGCTCTTCTATTCTCTGCTTTGAGTTCTTGGGGCTGGAATGCAAGAACTCCCATTCTCTTTGGCCAGCCACTCTGCCAATCTCTATCAACAGCTGGAGCTAGAGGAAGACTCTAAGGCTAAAAGAGAAGGGGCCTTCTTTTTCTTGTTTGCTTCCTTTCCTATGGGGTCACCCCAGCCTCATTGCAACAATACATTCCAAATTAAGTTTTTAATGGGTACATATGGAACACAGTACCCAATGATAATACGATAAACATTCTTCTTAGGAACACATGGTATAATTTTTTTTAATTGACCCAATATCAAGCTTTAAAGGAACTCTCACAAATTCCAAAGAATCTGTAACATGCAGAAAAAAAAGATTTCCTTTGCCATGATGCAAAGTAACTAAAAACAGCCTCATACATTCTAGAATAATAATAACAATGAAGAAATCATTCCAAAACAAAAACAAAAATAAAATAAAATAAAACAGAACAAAAACACCCTTTTAGCCACTTCGTGGATTAAAGATGACATGGAACTTTTTTAAATACTTAAAATTTAGTAAAAATTTGCATGAATTTATATGAAAGTACAACTTATCTGAACTCACAATATTTAGCTGAAGTGGTACATCAAAGGAGATTTAAATATTTTTATTTATGTTAGAGAGGAAAAAAAGCTTTATGTTACCGAGCTAAGTTAAAAGAAAAATAAGTTAATACAAAGTCAACAGAATAAACCCAAAGCTGGCAGAAGAAAGGGTGTAATAAAGTAAGAGCAGACATTAATGACAGAGAAAGCAAATATACAATAGAGATCATCAGTAAGGTCAAAGTCATTTTTCTGAAAGAAACTGATGAAATAAGCAAACCTCTGGTGAGACTGATTAATAAGACATAAGTACGAGAGAATGAAAAGGCACAAATGAAAACTATTTAGAACAAAAATTGGGGCATTAGAGATTGAAAAGATAATATTATAGATTACTTTATGCCTTTTTTAAAATTAAAAATCTCAACTTGGCATTGATGAAGTTTCCCAATCACTCAATCTACTTCACTTAATATATAATTTTTGAACACCTACGCTGTCCAGGGCACTGCTCTATACTCTGGGGATTCAGTGAGAAATAAGCCAGTAAGGTCCTGTTTTTAGGGACTGTATATGTCAAGAGTGAGGGAGACAGAGAAACAGGATTCTTTTGCAAAGTGGTAGGACTGTGAAGAATAGAAAACCGGGTGATGTCATTGTGCGTGGGGGTGGGTCTACTGGACTGAGGAAAGCTTCACACTGGAGATGTGTGTGTGAGCATATGATCGGTAAAAGGAAGCCAGTTGTGAAAATATCTGGGGAAAGAATATTCTATACCAGTGCTGTCCAGTAGAACTTTCTGTGATGATAAAATATTCTATGTCTATGCTGTCCAATAGGATAATCACTAACCACGTGTAGCTTTTGAGTATTTGAAATGTGGCTAGTGTGACTGAGGAACTGAATATTTAATTTCATTTTGATTTTAATGAACTTTAATTAAAATAATTACAGACAGGTGCCGATAAATACAAAACTCTTAATTAAAGAGTAAACTTCATAGAGAAACATGTTTATGGAGCTAGTCATGAATTAAAGATAAACGTTTAAATCTTTAGCAAAAAATCTTTCCATTAAGAAAACAAGAAAAAGGAAATTTCAATTCAAATCATGTATAAAATGCTCAAGAAAAGTAGATAAAGAGGAAATACTTCTCGGATTCCTTTGATAGCAAAGGCAGACAAGACTCACGTAAGAAGAAGAGATCTTATAGGCCAATTTCCCTCACGAACACAGAAATGAAAATTCTTTTTTTAAAGCTTTTTTTAAAATCACAAAATGCATTTCTTTTTTTTTAAGATTTTATTTATTTATGTGACAGATCACAAGTAGGCAGAGAGGCAGGCAGAGAGAGAAGGGGAAGCAGGCTACCTGCTGAGCAGAGAGCCCAATGTGGGGCTCGATTTCAGGACCCTGAGATCATGACCTGAGCCGAAGGCAGAGGCTTAACCCACTGAGCCACCCAGCTGCCCCAGAAACAAAAATTCTTAAATAAAATATTAGCAAGCCTAATCCACCAATAACTTCAATGAGATTATTGAGGGAGGTGCATTAATCCCTGGAAAGCAAGTTCAACAGATTTTTACTGAACAGGGCTATGAGCTATGCACTCTTCTGGGTACCAAGAAATATAGCAGCAGTGAACAAAAGAAATAAAACAGATACAGTAGTCCTTTCATGGAGCTAAGAGACTTTGAACCAGCAAATGCTATCCATAGTAAGGTTCACTGGGATAAAAGTCACGGAGAAAAATAAAGCAGAGAATTGAAGGGGAGGATGGGCAAGGGAAATGCTGAGCTAAGAAGGCCTCACTAAGGAAGTGACTTTTTAGCAAATGTCTTAAGGGTGTGAGGGAGAGAGCTGAACTGATAGCCAAGGAAAGTGTCTTCCAGGCAGAGGAGCTGGGCATAAATGGCATGTTGGACCCACAGCAGAAGGCCCATGTGACTGTTGCTGGGTAGGAGGACTTGTGGAGGAAGACGTCTGCGAGCTGGCAAGAGACCAGACCAGACGAGGTCTTGCAGGCCACAGCAAAGATGTGCACATTCCATGGGAAACCACTCAACAGTTGAAAAGAAAATGGGGTATGATACAAGAACAACAAGAAAATTGGCCTCTGCTGCTGTGTTGACAATGATCTGAAGGGAAGCAGAGAGAAAAATGAAAGATGAGTCCAAGGGAGAGATGCAGGAGGTGAGGGAAGAGGGACGCAGTGGTTCATGGGTGTGCGGTGGGTGTGCGCGCTGGAGGACTGGCAGGTGGTGCCCGGGGATATGTGTGAATGTGAGGAGAATGGGCCAAGGAAAGCCCCAAGGTTAATGGTTTGAACAACTAGAAAGATGGAGCCACCATTTCCAGAATGAGGAGACTCCAGAGGAACAAGTATGAGGAGAAGATCAGGCACTCCGTTTTAGACTTGCTGAGCTTGAAATGCTGGTCACACACCTGGAGGAAGAAGGGGCGGGAGAGGGAGGTTTTTGAAAAGACAGCAGGACAGATGAGTCTGGAATGGAGAACAGGAAGTGTGGGCTGGAGGTAAATATGCAGGCAGGTCAGTTTATAGATGGCATCTAAAACTAGAACATAAGGATATCTATCCCCAAACCTGAATGGGACTGAAGAGAAATAGAAAACCATAGACCAATCTCACTTAGGAATGGTGAGGCAGAAATTGTAAATGAGTGAAAGCAAATAAGAGCACATTTCACAAATCATTATAGCAAAAAGGGACATAGTCTAGAAATATGTGTTGTTCACTATTGGAAAAATCATTTACATAACTCATTCATACTAATAAAACTGGGAAGAAAAAAAGCCCCAAACCTATAAATATCTGCAAGATGCAGAAAAGACATTTGACAAAATGTGGCATCCGTTCCTTATAAAAATTAAATAAATGTTAACATTCTAGCAAAAAAAAAAAATGCTCAAATTTGCATGCATAATGGTCTTCATTGCAGCATTATTTGTGCAAAAATAAAACAAAACAAAAATAGAAAACAAGTATCTACCAGCACTATTCAGTCACTGACTGAATAAACAATGGTACATACAAATCTGCAGTTGGAAAAAGCATGAGCATATCCCTATACACAGCCAGAGCAACTGCAGATAGTTGAGGAAAAAGAGAGTAGAGAAAGAAGTGTGGTGTGCTGCTCTTTATAAAGAAGTTGGGGTATATGAATGTGTGCACATATTGCCCTATTATAATTAGAAGAAAAAAATTAAAACTGTAGGGAAGGGAGAAGAAAAAGTATAGGGGAGAGAATTAAAATCTACCATCCTCCAAATATATCCACTTTGATTAATTTGACTTGGACGCCATCAGGCAAGTAGTTGGCATAATTACAATACAAAATTATATTTAACAAAATGTAATTCTTAAAAATTGAGAGTAAAATAAAGCAAAAGTTAGATACTTAGCTGTGGACTGAATTGGTGGGCTACACATACATAGAGAAATTATTTGAAATAATTTTAAAACAGTAATTTGTATTTTTTAAGGATTTTATTGATTTATTTGACAAAGAGAGAGAGAGAGAAAGAGACAGAGAGAGAAAGCACAAGCAGGGGGAGAAGCAGGCAAAGGGATAAGAAAAAGAAGGTTTCTCACTGAACAGGGAGCCTGACGTGGGCCTCAAACCCAGGACCCTGGAATCATGACCTGAGCCAAAGGCAGACGCTTAATGACTGAGTCACCCACATGCCCAATTTGTGCATTTTTAGTGGGATAAACTCTAAGGACAAAGAAACCCAAACAAATTTATTTATTTATTTATTTATTTATTTATTTATTTATTTTTATTTGTAGAGAGGGAGAAATTGGGGGAGGGGTAGAGAGAATCTCAAGCAGGCTCCATACCCAGCATGGAGCCTGTCATAGGGCTTGATCTCAAGACCCTGATATCATGACCTGAGTCGAAATCAAGAGTCAGATTCAACCAACTGAGACATCCAGGGACACCCACCTGAACAATAATCTTAAACAGCTTTTAGGAAACATATTGCTTGTGGCTGGGATATTGCTATTTTAAGATTAGTGTCCATATAATGGTGAGATAAAACAAATGAGTAATCATGTCAGCTCATTGACAACAAAGACTTCTCTCCTGAGAGGAAGGATATGTTGGTGTAAGACTGATAAAGTTCAATGTAGTCCTATAGTCTGCAATTTAAGTGGAAATTTTCAGTTTCATGATAAAGTTCAATGTAGTCCTATAGTCTGCAATTTAAGTGGAAATTTTCATTTTATCTTAAAAGAAAAAAAAAACTTATTTCCTAATTATTTGCCCTGAAAAAGTCTAGGCATGATCACTGAGTTGAAAAGAGCATCATTATCATTTAGAGTATAAGTCTCTAAATATCACTTTCAATTAAATGGAACTAGGACTTCCTGGAGAAATTGTGTTTCTAAATCTAGAACAAGATGGGCACCATGTGGGACGCCTGGGTGGCTCAGTTGGTTAAGCAGCTGCCTTCGGCTCAGGTCATGATCCCAGCCTCCTGGGATGGAGTCCCACATCGGGCTCCTTGCTCAGCAGGGAGCCTGCTTCTCCCTCTGCCTGCCATTCTGTCTGCCTGTGCTCGCTCTCTCCCCCTCTCTCTCTGATAAATAAATAAAATCTTTAAAAAAAAAAAAAAAAAAAGATGGGCACCATGTGAATCTGGAGGATCGTGAAATACCAGAAAGCAAAGAAGCCATCAAGGGTTAATGAGGTTAAGTCCAAAGTCTCAGAGATCACCTTGAAGAGACTCCCACTGGCTGGAAATGCAATAATTTAAGCATCAGTGAGAATTATATTTGTGATATGTTGAAAGGTATAAATTTTATTTTTTTAAGATTCATTCATTCACTTTAGAGAGAGAGAGAACTAGAAGAGGGAAGGGCAGAGGGAAAGAGAGAAAGAATCCTCGAGCAGACTCCCTGCTAAGCACGGAGCACAAAGCGGGGCTCAATCCCAGGACCCTGAGATCATGACATGAGCCAAAACCAAGAGCCAGCTGCCCAACTAACTGAGCCATCTAGGTACCCTGAAAATCATAAATCTTATTTAAATCCCAAAGTTCAGAAAAATATTAGGAAAAAACATCTCCAATTCATCACTTTTTGAGAGTACAATGGAATTAATTCATTATTTTAAAAAACTGATAAAGGGAAAGAATCAAGCATATTGAACTTTTTTTTTATATGAATTTCACCCCTGGATAATAAAGTTGTTCATGGGGGAAAGTTGTTCATTATGGAAGACTTCCAGATAATAAACAGAGAAGGAAAGATAGAATTAGATTGCCCCCCCCCACCAAAAAAAAAGGCTAGATTGCCTAGTAAGTCTTTAAGAAATAGTCATTCTCAAAGAATGGAAACTGGAAGTGGTGTGTCTAACAGAAGTCTGATGGAAGCACACAGCATGACCTGTGATGTGTTCTTGTGAAAAAACATACCTGATCATCAATACCTGATGATGATCAATCCTTTAAGCTTAATTACCAAGGAAATACAGGAAACTCATGCATTTTAAAGGCACCACTGGAATTAAATTAGCAACATCTAGGTTATTCTAGAATGTAGAAATATCTGTGAGAAGATGACTCAGTTTCTTCAACTAATGAATTACAAGGAGAGAGAAAATAGACTGTAAGACATTAACCAATGTCAGGGTATGGACTTTACTTGAGTCTTGAAGAAACAGAGTGCTAAGATAAAATAAAAGTACTGATAATTTCATATGTGATAACAGTATTGCAGTTATATTTCAAAAGAGCCCTTATCTTTTATAGACATACTAAAACGTGTTTTGGATTTCAGGATATGGGGTTTGAAATTGATTTAAAATAACCTGGAAGCCAGGCGGAGTGAGAAAGAGTTAAGATGAAACAAGATTGGCCACAAGCTGATAATTGTTGATATGGATGTTCACAGTTCTGTCTGTTTTGTATATTTTTGAAAACCCCCACACTCAAATGTTAAATAATCAAAAAAACTTATTTCAGCTGGGGAAGCCAAAGAAATGAGTCACAAACTTGGAGACTATATTTGCAACATGTTGTAAGTTAGAAAGATCTTGCATATATGCCCTAAGTATGTATAAGAATGTTCAAGTGTCATTTGCACTAACAAAATATTGAAATTTAGAAAACAGGCTAATTTCCATCAAGAGAGAATTAATAAAGGATGATATTTTTATACAATGGAATACTCCATTTTATACAATGGAATACATAGCCATGTTAAAGAGCAATATACAGAAGATATAAAAATCTAAAAACCAGGAGGGATGGGTTGGCTGGATGATGGACATGGGGAACGGTATGTGCTATGGTGAGAAAAAAGATAATAAATTAAAAACTAATAATAAAAAATACAAAGAAGAAGTCAAACTATCACTCTTTGCAGATGATATGATACTTTATAATCCAAATCTGCTAGCACTTGTACAGGAATTTAGTAAAGTGTCAGGATATAAAATCAATGCACAGATATCAGTTGCATTTCTTTACACCAACAACAGGACAGAAGAAAGAGAAATTAAGAAGTCAGTCCCATTTATAATTGCACCCAAAACCATAAGATACCTAAGAATAAACCTAACAAAAGAGGCACAAAATCTATACTCAGAAAACTATAAAGTACTCATGAAAGAAATTGAGGAAGACGCAAAGAAATGTAAAAAATGTTCCATGCTCATGGATTGAAAGAACAAATACTGTGAAAATGTCTATGCTAAAGTAATCTACACATTTAATGCAATCCCTATCAAAATCCCATCCATTTTTTTCAAAGAAATGGAACAAATAATCCTAAAATTTATATGGAACCAGAAAAGACCGTGAATAGCCAGAGAAATATTGAAAAAGAAAGCCAAAGTTGGTGGCATCACAATTCCAGACTTCAAGCTCTATTACAAAGTTGTCATCATCAAGACAGTACGGTACTGGCACAAAAACAGACACATAGATCAATGGAACAGAATAGAGAGCCCAGAAATAGACTCTCAACTCTATGGTCAACTAATCTTCAACAAGGCAGGAAAGAATGTCCAATAGAAAAAAGACAGACTCTTCAACAAATGGTGTTGGGAAAATTGGACAGCCACATGCAGAAAAATGAAACTGGACCATTTCCTTATACAACTCATAAAAATAGGCTCAAAATGGATGAAGGACCTCAATGTGAGAAAGGAATCCATCAAAGTTCTTGAGGAAAACACAGGCAGCAACCTCTTTGACCTCAGCCACAGCAACTTCTTCTTAGGAACATCACCAAAGACAAGGGAAGCAAGGGAAAAAATGAACTATTGGGACTTCATCAAGATCAAAAGCCTTTACACAGCAAAGGAAACAGTTAACAAAACCAGAAGACAATTGGCAGAATGGGAGAAGATATTTGCAAACGACATATCAGATAAAGGGCTAATATCCAAAATCTATAAAGAACTTATCAAACTCAACACCCAAAGAACAAAGAATCCAATTTAGAAAGAGGCAGAGGACATGAACAGACATTTCTACAAAGAAGACATCCAGATGGCCAACAGACACATGAAAAAGTGTTCCACATCACTTTTGCACCAGGGAAATACAAATCAAAACCAGAGTGAGATACCACCTCACACCAGTCAGAATGGCTAAAATTAACAAGTCAGGAAATGACAGATGCTGGCAAGTATGTGGGGAAAAGGGAACCCTCCTACACTATTGGTGGGAATGCAAGCTGGTGCAACCACTCTAAAAAACAGCATGGAGGTTCCTCAAAAAGTTGAAAATAGAGCTACCCTATGACCCAGCATTTGCACTACTGGGTATTTACCAAAAGATACAAAGGTGGTGATCCGAAGGGGCACATGCCCAAATGTTTTTAGCAGCAATGTCCACAATAGCCAAACTATGGAAAGAGCCTAGATGTCCATCAACAGATGAATGGATAAAGAAAAGGTGGTATATATACACAGTGGAATATTATGCAGCCATCAAAAGAAATGAAATCTTGCCATTTGTGATGATGTGGGTGGAACTAGAGTGTATTATTCTTAGTGAAATAATTCAATCATACAAAGACAATTACCATATGATCTCCCTGATATGAAAAAGTTGAGAGGCAATATGGGGGGGTTGGGGGTTAGGAAAAGAATGAATGTAACAAGATGGCATCAGGAGGGAGACAAACCATAAGAGACTCTTAATCTCACAAAACAAACTGAGGGTTGCTGGGGGATTGGGGGGCAGGGGGAGGGTGGTTGGGTTATAGACATTGGGGAGCACCATATGTGCTGTGGTGAATGCTGTGAAGTGTGTTAACCTGGCGATTCACAGACCTGTATCCCTGGGGTTAATAATACATTATATGTTATAATGTATTGCATTGTATATATGTGTATATATATACACATATATATGTATATATAACATATAATGTAATAATACATTATATGTTAATAAAAAATAAAAATAAATAATTAAAAAATAAATAAAAAATAAAAATCCAAAAACCTAAAAGAAAAAGACAAAATTCCCAGTGCAAATATGGATAAAACTCAGATCTTTTACAATAGAATACAAATAATAAAGAATAAATATATATTCAATCCCAGTATATAAATATGTACTACTCAACATATAATATTCTCTTCTCTATACTCCATATTGTCACAAATTAAAATATCTCCTAATACCAAACATTGGTGTGGATGTAAAACAGTAGGAGTTCAGTGAAGCTTAAGAGACACCTAACCTACAGCTCACCAATTCCTTTCCAATGTTTGAGAAACTTGCAAATATTTCCTAAGCATGTACAAGATTGTTTATAGCAGTGCTGTTTGAAATAAAATGCTAGGGGGAAAAAATTAATGTTCATCAAGAAGAAATGAATGAAAGCAGATACATATCTCACAAGGCAGACAACATGTCTGACTCTCCTAAATGAAATATTGAGTGAAAAAAAACCACATATTTTTTGTTTTAGAAAAACATGCAAGAAAACACTTCATTTCCATAAAGTGAAAAGTACATAAAATTTAAGTGTGCCACTTAGAGTTACATTATATAATGATGAAGAAACACAGAGGAGTGGTAGTTTTCAGAATTTTGGTTACCTCTGGTGGGAGGAGTAGAGCATGTTAGAGGAAGGGACCTGCATAAAGGGATGTCCATTGTATTATTATTCTTTAAACTGCTCTGTGTCCAGAATCTTTTATCTTTGTGAGGGTGTTCCTAGGAACAATTACATCAAATGAGATAACAGAAGTAGTTTATTACAAGACTCTAGTTAATAATAGGAGAGCAAAGAAGTTTGAGTGTAGTGAATCTGATGAAGCCTTAGTGGGGGGAGGACGGTGAGGACCCCAGGCTAGGTAGCATGACACTCCCGCTCCCAGGCACCTGATCTGGAGACAGCCGGTGTTACGGGATCTGCCCTAGGGCCTGGGGTAGGGAAACTAGGCATTAGTCTGAGGACTAACAGAAATTTTAAGAGGGCCTGAGTTTCTTCCACAGTAAATCTTTAGTGAATGAATTCAACTGAAAGAAGCCAAAAGGCTCATGTGGGAAATTTTTCTACTCCTTTCTCTCTGCTGGGCACAGATGGGTTAGCTGGCCTTCATTTCTGTCTACTCCTTTTCCCAAATGTCATCGAATACAAGCAATTGTGTTGTCAATTCAGCAAAGATGTGTTGATTTCCTGTCATATGGCTGTGCAGGGAGATGGGCAGGGAGTCACAAAGATGAATGAGGCCTGGGTCCATCTGCAGAGTAACCCAGTGGGGACAGGGGGTGTGAGGAAAAGCCAGGAGGAAAAAAGCAGTGCTAAGCTAGGTAATCATTCATCGATTCATGCATTCATTTAGCAGACTTTGACCTGTCAATCTTCATGTTGGACCCTGGGCATAAAATGATTTAAATATGACATTGCCAAAGCCTTCCAAGACTCACAATCTAGTTAAGGAGACAGACACTTAAACAAAAACTTACAACACAACTGGTAAATCCAGGGATAAGATTCTTCAAAAATGTTATGGAAATAGAGAACAGTATCTGATGGGCTAAGGGAATAGACTTCAGAGGACCATTTGGAGTGAAACGTTAGACAATACTAATTAAACAAGTGAAGTATATGGGAACTGGATCCAGACAGCAGGGATGGTATGAAAAAGACACTGAGGCAAAAAAACAAAATAGCACCACTGTGACTTTACGTGTTGGAAATTGGTAGGGGTCAGGTCACCCCAGAGCTTGGCTTTCTGGAAGGAAGTTGGATTTTTATTTCTCATTTTTTAACTTTTTTAAGTTGAAATATAATTAACATATAGTGTTACATTAGTTTCAGGTGCAGGATATTTATTGTAACGGGGAAACCATGGAAAGAGTTGGTGATGAAGAATGACATAATGTGATCTGAATTTTACAATTACTACGCTGGAGACTAGTGTGGAGAATAGTTTTGAAGAGACCAGAGTGAAATCAAAGGAGTTACTGGAAGGCAGATAAGAACTATAGTTAGGGGTAAGATGGAGTTCCATTCTGGATACTTTGTGTTGGAGGGACTTGAGAGAAAAAAAAAAAAAACAACAACAACCAGGAAATGTCAGATGGATGAGAAGTACTGAGTCAGGTCTGATGATGGATATAGTCACAGAGATTCTAAACTGGTAGACAAAGGGAAACACTGTCTCCCTGTTGTGGGCTACGTGGGACCCCTTCCAGAATGCTGGACTGAAGGACCAAGAGGACAGAAGTAATAGTGGTTGGGGAAGCACATGGTCCGTGGGGATCCTGCATGCCTTCCTCAAGCTGGCAAATCTGGTGGAGGCACTTCTAATGGGTCCCCATTCTTACTTTCTTGCTCCCCCCACAGAGCATGGTTAGGAAAGAATGCCACATTTCTGACCTGGATGTAAATCAGAGGGAAGGTGGTTCACAGGAGATTTCAGTCCAAATAATAGGTCAGATCTTTTCAGGCTCCATAAAAAAAAGTCATAAAGATCAGTATCTACAAAAACCTGAATTCCATTTTCTACTAAAGGAAATGTGAAATCACCTGGGGCCCTTGTCAACCCCATTTTATTGGTGGACAGATGGGGAGAGAAGTGGATCATATCTCATTCCTTCAGTAAGGTATATAGAGCACAAGAATCAAAAAATCTTATGGCTACAGGGTATTTTGAGGTCAATTTACCTGACCTCCATAAGAAACTTATCATAAATCTTCTCCAGGAGCACTTCAAGAAAGAATTCCTTCGGTGGCCCCGGTAGGGATCAGGACAAGCTAATGTTCTGCAGCCACTTTGGAAATGTGGAGGAGATGGGGTGGGTCCTTGGAGTAGCAACCAAATATAATGCATTGCATGATGTCAGTGACAAAAAATTTTATCTTGGCAATAAGTCCCTTCCAGTGTAAGCTGGGTTGCATCTGGGCTCAGCAAGAAGAAAAGGAAGAAAGATTGCAAATTAGGAAGAAGTTTAAAACAGGAAAACAGGAAATAAAGGGTGGTTATAGTAATATTCCACCTTTCCTACCTGCAAATGTGAGGATCACCTGCACAGACAATATATCATTTATATTAATGAACGTCTGTGAAATATTTACACATTTAATCCTCTACAAATCATCATTGGATGGCTGGGTGGCTCAGTCAGTTAAGTGTCTGACGCTTGGTTTTGGTTTAGGTCATGATCTCAGGGTCATGAGATCAAGCATGTGGCTCCATGCTCAGCACAGAGTCTGCTTGAAATTCTCTCCCTCTTCTTCCCCCTCTGCTCCATTCCCTGCTCATGCTCTCTCTCTTAAATGAATAAATAAGTGAAAAATCTTTTTGAAAAATCCTCTACAAATCATCATTCAACCCACATCATATCTGTTAAAACTAAGATCCAGAAAAGGTAACTGACTTGCCCAAGTTCACCCAGTTAGTAAGCAGGAGGGTATAGAAGTAAAAGATGGTTTTCCTTATGGTATAATTTCTTCCAGAAAAGGGGCCCACTTATTATTGAGAATGTATCTCCTGAATTATTTACTTTTGTGTTAAAATATATGTAACCTAAAATTTGCCATTTCATCCATTTTTTAAAAGATTTTATTTATTTATTTATTTGACAGAGAGAAATCACAAGTAGGCAGAGAGGTAAGCAGAGAGAGCGGGAGAAGAAGACTCCCTGCTGAACAGAAAGCCCAATGCAGGGCTCGATCCCAGCACCCTGGGATCATGACCTGAGCTGAAGGCAGAGGCTTAACCCACTGAGCCACCCACGTGCCCCTTATCTATTTTTAAGTATATCATTTGATGGTATGAATTCTATTCATAATGTTTTACAGTTAGCAGCACTATATCCTTCCAAAATGTTCATCTCCCCAGAACAACAATTCTATATCCATTGAACAATAACCTCCACTCTGCTTTCTCTCCTGATTTTGTCTATTCTAGATATTTCAGAGAAATGGAATCAGATGATATTTGTGGATCTGTCTGGCTTATTTCAACTAGCATGGTGTTTCAAAATTCATCCATTTTCAGCATGTTTCAGAACATCATTCAGTTTTAATGGGTGAATAATATTCCACTGAGCACATATATCACTCTTGGTGAACAGCGGGAGGACTTCCACTATCTGGATATTGTATGTAATACAGCAGTGAACACTGGTAGACAAGTATCTGTTGGAACTCCAGTTTTCATTCTTTTGGTTCTGCTTCTCAGAATGGATTTGCTGGGTCTTATAGCCTATGTTTAGCTTCCTCAGGAATCACTGAATGGTTTCCCAGGCTGCCTGTGCCATTTTGTAGTCTCAGCAACAATATAGGGGTTCAAGTTTCTCTACATCTACTCATTTTGGGTGTTTGTTTGTTTGTTTGTTGCCCTCCTGGTAGGTGCAGTGTGGTTCCTCATTGTGGTTTTGATTTGCATTTCCCTAATGACCAAGGGCATTGATTATCTTTGCATGTGCTTATTGGCCATCATATGTCTTCTTTAGAGAACTGTCTATTCAAGTCCTTTGCCCATTTTCAAACTGGATTGTTGATTTGTTGTTGAATTATGGGAGTTCTTTTAGATATTCTAAATATTAACTCTTTGTCAGATACGATTGCAAATAAGTTTCTCCCATTCCATGGGTTGCCTTTTCACTCTGTCAGCAGTGTCCTTTGATGCACAAAAGTTTTTAATTTTGATGAAGTCCTATTTATTTACTTATTTTTGCTCCTATGCTTTTGGTGCCATGTCCAAGAAATCATTGCTAAACCCAATGTCCTGAAGCTTTTCTCCTGTTTTTGGTTTGTTTGTTTGTTTTCCCTAAGAGTATTACAGTTATAGCTCTTATATTTAGGTTTTGGATCCATCTTGAGTTAATTGCTTACATATCATAAGGTAAGGATTTTTAGCTTTCTCTGGTGCTAGGAAAACTAGACATTTTCAAATATGTTCTCTCTCTTCCAGAATGGTGGCACAAAGAGCATTACAAACATATTCTCTAGTGATATAGTAGCAGCTATTAACAAAATAATGTTAAAAACACCATTTAAAATCTCTGGAAATGCTTGTCAGAGCATACAGCAAATGAAGAAGCATTTATCCAAGCAAAACTATTTAATCACAGAACAGTGAGAGTCTATGATAGTTAATCCACAACCCACTCACCAGCTCAGTTCTCTGTAGGCTGCTGTGGCCAAGAAGATGGGACTCCTTCTCCCTCTGTTTCCCAGTCTAAAGCTACAGTATTTCCCTGGTAGATGGTAGAGCAGGTCACTTGCATTTCTCAGCACCACCACTACCACCCAAGGTTAGTGCTGCAGAGAATAAATTCCAGTGAGGGTGGCTGAGGAGTTGGAGGTTCCCTTCCTCCACCAAGATGCCAATTATCACCTATACAATGGGGCATAGAGGTAAAAAAGTCTAATCATACGAGCTGATTTTCTTCCATCCCTAATAAATTAATTACTTACTTGATAGAAACTTCCTTCCAACTCTCAACTCTACTTCTATCTACCGCCTGCTAGTTTCTTTCCAAAGAAAGCTTTAAATTCCCAAGTTCAAATACATAAGGACCAGGAAGTCCTAAATTTTTTGCCAATTTCTGAGGTAGAAGATCAGATATATCGTAATTATAATCTGTCATTCTTACCCCATTTCTAATGACCAACCCTTCCTCCCAGGACAGTATCTGAGAAATCTTTCTTTAACACACTTTTTTGGAGGAAGTAGGTGTTTTTCCACAGCCAGCTAAGGACAAAATTCAGCCAGGCAATGAAGTATGTGACTCAGTCCGATGGAGGCAAGGCTGAAAATACAAGACCGCTTCACTGTCACCCAGTCACAGATGGCCAGACTGAAGGAAAGGAACAGCTGTGTTATGAGGTGAGCAGAGACGAGTAAGCATCCCAACACATCCATCCCACAGTGCATGTGCACATCTGGTACTGATTCCCCACTTCCCTTTCAGGGAAGCATGAGTGCGTGTGCGCACATAAATGTGTGCACACACGCATGCGTGTGTGAGTGTGGGAATAAGAGCTATCTAAGCAGGTGAGAAGTTCCAGCAAGCAGGCCATGGAGGAGACATGTAGACAACTGGGACAAGATGAAGTGGTACCAGTGAAGAGGAGGCTGCTAATAAGAGAGCTCTCCCAAGGCCATGGCTGAAGGAAGAGGGCGCATCACACCTTTCCTCTTCACCTTTCACAAGCCATAAATGTTTACTTTTTTAAAGAGTTTTGAGGCCTGAACTTCTGACCCAAATTTGTGCAGTTAGGTGAATCTGCCTCTAATTAGAGCTCAACTGCCTCCTCCAGATGGTGGAATTTTGGCTCTTCCTCGAAGTCCTCTTTGGGAGCTGATTCTCTGTAATACTTCACCTCTGATTTGTTCTAGAGTAAACCTCATTCCCCTCTCCCCCATTGAGCTTCTTGCCATCTATACACCCTCTACTTTCCTCACTCCTGTTTCTTCTCCTTCACCCTTCATCCCTTTTCTCCCCTCAGGTCCCCAGCTCTGCTGGCTGCACGTCCTTGAGCTCCATGTCTCTGACAGACCTCCCCTCCCTCTCTTCTTTCCCACTCACCATCCTCATGGCCGCCTCAGGGTTTTGTGTTCTATGGTCAGCTGAAGGCACAATTTGTGCTTAAAGAGGAGAAGGATGCTGAGCTCCTGGTTCTAGTTCCATTCTCCAGACAATCCTGCTAGCTTGCACACCACTAACTGTCAGAGGCCTGAGGATGCATTGCCCTCTAGAATTTCACAGACCAGCATCATTATGCTTTGGGACACAGTATGAGCATTTCTTGGTTTCAGTTCTAAGACCATCTAAACTCATCAAAGTATCACTGACTCCTAATGGGAATAACATCTGTTGGTGTAAGGTCACCCTTTATGGAGTGTGAAAGGAAGAAGCAAGGAAAGACTGGCACCAAGCAACAGTCCTGCTCCCCCAGGCCACCCTGTGCTTCTACTTCTCATCTTTCAACACCCACCATGGCTTCTATGCCACTGCCTTTGAAGTTTCATCTGCCTAGGATTGTGGCCCTGACTAGAATATGAGCATAACATGCATTATGGTTCTGTGAATAATCAGCATTATTCCTAATGCCAGAAGACACAGGACTGAGTGGTGACCTGGACAAGCAGTACCCAGGTCAACCACGGACATGCCATTTCCAGTCTGTCAGCCTCATTTTCTACACCTGCAAAAATGTGGCTATTACAAGAATCTTGGAAGTTCCTGAATGTTCCTTAAGTACCTAGCTTTCTATGAATCAAAGTTTAGGATGTAATCATAAGCATCTTTTTTTTTTTTCTTTTGAACATCTTCCCAGAGTTTTATGGTGCTGACACAGGATATGTCTGCTCTTTTATTAAAGAAATGACAATCTTTAAGCAAGTAACACATTCATAAATCCACATGGAAGAGGCAATAGGAAAAGAAAAAAAAAAAAAAAAACTAACAGTCCTGGGAAGAAGTAGCCCATTGTTCTCGGAGTTTCCAGGCCCATAGGACAAGTACACAACCAACGGGCCCAGAGGCTCTCTCTTTGCCCCATCGACAAAGCCTGGAGATGCTGTATGTAGATGCCACCAAGGACATCCAGATCCTTTTCTGGCTTTAAGTCCTAGGAAAGTCAGAAAAGAAGAAGATCTATGTGAGGGGTAGGCAACGAGGATGTACCTTCATAAATTTTTATGAAAATGTTCCAGTATATTTTTTATAGAACTAGATATATATGAATAACATAAAAGAAGATCAAAGGCATCTCAGGTCCTCCCCCTCTGTCTCCCTCCCTCTCTCCTGCCACCTTTCTCTGTCTTTCCAAGGTAGCACTTCCATAGGCACTTGTTTTAGTAAGATCTAATTAGGTTTTTCTACTGGGATGGGGTAAAGAGATGCTAAGATTGGGACACACAGTCCTCAGCCCTGAGGAGGTACAGCAGGACCCCTGGCTCTCTGTTGTCACCTGTCACCTTCTGATGGAACCCCTGCAAGTTCTGACCCAGCCTCCAATCCAGTCTTCTCTGTGAAGTGTCCCTGAAATGAGTCTCCCAGCTCCCTTCTCCCTTACCCCCAGGACCACGCTTCCGGTCCAAACTGAATCTGCCTTCTCCTTCCTCATTTCTGATGTGTGTAAGATCTGATTCTATCATCTTCCCTTAGAAGCATCTCTGATGTTTGCCAGAGCCACAAAAAAGAGCTCAAGGCCATTTGGCCTCATCCCCTGTCACCACACCCCACAGGTGATCCAGCAGCCCCAATAGTCGGGAAGGTATGCTCTCCACTGTTGAAAGCTCAAGGTGCATGTATTAGCTGGGGTCACCACCTGCCTTCATGGTTTTCACACCATCAGCCTCCTGGCCCCATTGAACAAGTCACATCTCCCTCCACAGGACAGCCCTAAAGAAATTTTAAGCACAGTCTGTCATCTCTCAGAGGTCTGTCCATTCCCAGCACCTTTCAAGTCTGCATATCACATTTTTACTCCTTCTTTCGCAGGTCAGCCCCCTCCACACACACCTTCAATGTAAAGATGGTGATTTGGAGGTTGCCTGTGGGCACAAGGCCTTGGGAGGTGGTGCCCTCCCTGCACATTCTAGCGCCTCCTTCCCAGAGGCCTGAGGGCTACAGCTACAAGCTGGTCTCCTCTGTAAAGCAGGTACATATACCAAAAAATGCTCTCAATGGCATTCAGCAGCAACTTAGATGACTACCAATTAGGCCCGGTAATTTTTTTCTCATTTTTATAATTTTAAATCTTTCTGTGGAGTCTGGTAATTATCTGAGATTTACCTGAGAATTCTGTAATATAGCTGGGGTTTCTTTCTTGAGTAAGAAAAATATTACTATATGATCCCATACCACCTGTAATGGTTAATGCTATGAGCTAACTTGGCTAGGCCACAGTATCCTGATATTTGGCCAAGTGCCAGGCTGGATGTTGCTGTGAAGGCTCTCTTTATATGAGATTGACATGTAAATCAGCAGACTTTGAGGAAAGCAGATTGCCCTCCACAACATGAGTGGGCCCCATCCAATCAGTTGAAGGCCTTAAGATTAAAACCTGGACTTTTCCAAGGAAGAGTGAATTCTGCCTCAAAACAGAGCTTCAACATCACCTCTTCCCTGGGTCTTCAGTCTGCTAGCCTGCCCTGCAGATTCTGAACTTGCAGGCTCCACGACTGCATGACCTGAGTCCTCAAAATAAATCTGTTTCTCTCTCTCTCTCTCGGTCTTTTTTCATACCTAGATATCCAAACGATTGCTTCTGTTTCCCTGGAGAATCCCAATATACTACCCTTTGGAAAGCACTTGAATTACACTTAAAAAGTATGTACCTATCTTTTTCTTTTAACTGGATGCATTATAAAGTTACCTTCTCTTTTGGTTAATTGTATATTAACTATATTGGTTAATTGTATATTAACTAACTTCTCTCCTAGCACTCTCTCCCCCTCATTCTTCTTATTCCCTTGAACCCTGTAAAAGAGCGGAAGCTCCAGTAGGACCACTGCCAGGGGCTTATTACACAAGCCTAGTGGCTCCATTGTCTTCTACCTTTATACCTGGCTTTGGAAGCCTAGCTCCCTCTCTTAATTCAACTCTCAGCTTAAAGTTTACCTCCTTAGGACTTGCTTGACCACTGTCTTTAAAGCAGCCATCACATCACCTCCCATAGTCCTAGTTCTCAATTCCGCCTGCTCATCATCTGATGCTTGTGTGATTGGTGGATCGACTGTAGTGGTTTCCATGCCCACCTTGTTTCTGCTTCTATATGTAGAACTTTCCTGGGGCCCATGTGTGGGAGGAAACTATGGATGTATTTATCAAACAGACATTTATGGAGCACCAAGTGTGTTTCTGGTATCACTTTAGAGTGTTCAGACACTGTAGTGCCCAGATAAGCAAGTTCTCTGTTCACATACCCAAAGCTCTAGGAGAACATAGATGCAGGAAAGGTGTTTAATAAAGTTCCACACCCATTCATGATGCACATAGTCAGCGATCTCAGGAGAAAGGGAAGAGCCTCGTTCTGATAGAGTACCCACAGGACTCTACAGAAAACATCATCCTTTAGGTCACTCATCAGAAAACTTTTTTTCTGAGGTTGGGAATAAGACAAGACTTCTGTCTGTCATCACTTCAGTTGAACCTTATGATAGATGCTGGCATGATGGGGATGAGAAGTCAGCATGGTGGGCACTTGGAGGGGAGAAAGATATGCCTGGAAGGACATATTCTTACAGAGTTCTATAAAGGCTGTTTCTTGATCTGATTTGATTAAAACCATGATCCCTTTGTGGAAATTCTTTGAAAATACGCTTAGGATTTGTGCCCATTTTCACATGAACATTGTAACTCAAAGGATTGACTTGAAAATAATGCAAACAGTTTGAATATCCATCAACAGGCAAATGGACAAGTGAAGATAAATACATATCACAATAATTTATTCCACAGTTTAAAAAGAAAGGAGATCTGTAAGTAGTGACTCAGAAAAAAAAAGTCCTCCGAGACCTATTAGCAAAGAAGAAGATGAACCAAGGAACAATATGTACCACATGATTGCCTTTCATGATAGGTGCAAATACTAAAGTAAGAGAAAAGATTTAGAAAGGAAGTAGGCTGTGGTGGGACAAAGGAAAATTTTACTTTTTACCCTATTCTTATATTATTCAGTGTGTTTATAACAAAATTACATTCATGTTTTACTTACATAAAATAAGTGCCATTATTTTCGAAATGGTTGCAGAGGAGAGCCTAGGCCCATTTCACAGAACCGCATGGGGCGGGGTGCCTGAGGAGCTGAGGGAGGGGAGGGAAGCAGGGGCGTCAGGGCTCCGGCTCCAGCAGGACCTTCCGGTAGCCAGGGGACTTGGGCAGGTGGCTTAAACACTGATTTGGTGGTCTCGTCAGAAAGGAGGAAGTAGAAGACAATGATCTGAATGACCCACTTTTGCAGTGCAGCTGGCTTTCTCCACCTTTCCATTGCCTCCTGCTCCCGGGGCTCCCATCTGTGTGGGACCCTGTGCAGGTGTGTGTGGGAGAATCAGACTGCTGAGCTCAACTTTGACTTTCGGTCCCTGTTTATGCTATCCTAAAGCCAAGACAAGGCTCTGATCTTGTGGAGCCCGGCTTTAAGAGGTATTGTCTGCGAACTCTAGGTAGGAATGGGAGCTGGTCCCTGCACACCGTTCTGGGGCGGGGTACCCCCAGATCTTCATTTTGTTGACAATGTTTCCAGATAAAGTTACTGTTTGTCCTTCCGAGCCTGAATGGAGAGACAAAGTCTGACACCTTAACTCTTAACAGAGTGGAACTGCAACTAAACAGCAAGGAACATATTCAAGTTTAAAAATAAACAGTCTACACAGCCCACCCTTCAGGGCTACCTCTTGGTGAGTTAGCTGGGTGACAGCTCCGCCAGCCGCCTGCAGAACACCTACCTGCCAGGGTCCCTAACTGCTCAGACAGAGAGAGAACACATCTCCCTCCAGAATGGATCTGCTCAGCCGATGTTGCAGCTTCATTTGTAATCTAGCTAGTGTTTATCTAATCTTTTTCCTCTCAGCTCCCCTTGGCAGACAGTTCCAAGCCCACCCTCCCCTCCAGCACCCCAGACGGCGTGAGCCTCCCTTCCCACGGCTGCTGGGGGCTGCGTGCGCAACCTTAGCTACAGCTGAGATAGATAAATGTCATCTCGGGGAGCAGAAGCCCCTGCAGAAGTCAGCAGGGGCCATAAAGGAGCAGACGCCTCCCCCAAAAGCCACACACCGCTCTCCTCAGGCCAAGCCTCGGTAAATTGTCAAAAGGGATCACTACCTCTCCTTCAGACGGGTTCTCGCTAATCCTTTATTGGGGATTTAATTGGCACCAC
Organism: Mustela nivalis; assembly: GCF_964662115.1. Classification (NCBI taxonomy): domain Eukaryota; kingdom Metazoa; phylum Chordata; class Mammalia; order Carnivora; family Mustelidae; genus Mustela; species Mustela nivalis. The sequence goes on from NC_139021.1 coordinate 149,061,054, forward strand.
CTTGGGAGCGCCTTGTGTTTATAAAATGATATACAACTCCAGACATTCATTAGCACTGTCCGTGTCTTTGGAATGATAAATAGCGGGAAGACTGGGTCAAAATGCTTCTGGAGCTAATCCCAAATTAACTTTTCTGTACCCTGCCAAAAAGAAATATGAGAGCAATGAAGGTTTTATGATAGCCCCTAATCTCACGATTAAACAATCGGCTGGAAAAAAAAAAAAAATGGGACCATGCTTTATGTTTTAATTGCGACTTAGGACCAAAATAAACACCAGAGTCTCGGAGCTCTTTCGGTGACTGGGCCGGACGCACCCACACTTGACCGCTCTGCCGGGCGCCACACATCATGGGCTGTGTGCTGCATCCATCACCGGGGCACGCTCTGCTCTGCACTGGGAGGGCATCTGTGAGTTTATTTTTGGATCAGTCTAAATGGGCTGTCTCCGAGGCTGTGTTCACAGGTCCTCGTCACTCCAACAGTACCCCAAATGAAACCATTGGAATTCTACGGGTAATTGACTTAAGGTTGAGCCTTGCCTCCAAGACAGTAACTCCGTTCTGCTAGGAGGACACCCCCCAGGCTGGAGAAAACGTGAAAAGAAACGGGAGGCCCCTCCGGATGGCCACGGAGGAGGGGGAGGAAAGGTAGGAAGGGCTCTTGTTTGCACTCTGGAGAGTTGTGTAAACTAGAGCTTAACTTCTCCTTCAGACCACCCACTTTTATCTCTTTAGAAAAACATTAGCACAGTTGAAATGCCCGGAGTTGCTGAGGAGACCACTCTGGAGTGAGTGGGGGGGGGGCTCCCATCTTCCGCTTCCATTAACAGAAGGAGGCACAAGGGGACTTGCGATGCCCAGAAGCGATTGCCCAAACAGTTCACATAAATATTTAAATATTGAATCCTTAGGGCAAATCACTCTTTTCCTTTTACTTCTTAAATTAAATTCAAGTGACCCATATTGACAGCCTGAGTTCGAAAGAACTTTGGAATCTATTTCACCGGCCTGTGAAATATCTCTTGCCTTTTGCTGTCTTTATCAATATTCGGGTTTTTAAGGATTTTTTTCTTTGAAAAAGAAGTCTACATGGTGGGCGTGCTTTTGACCATCGGGGCGGTGATGTGGGAAGGCCACAGTTGCCCCTGTCCATGGCACAGGTATTGCCGTGGGTCCCCCCCGGTGACGTCACCATTCTGTGAACACCAGCTCTTGTGTCTATCTGGATGGGGAGGTCGGCCGCATCGGCAGCTCTGTTTCCCGGGACACCTGGAGACTGTCCATCTGGAAAGATCTAAGCCTGCCCCTATGCCTCTATGCCTTCTTGTGTTTGTGGTCTGAGGTTCTGGAGGCTTTTCCCTCCCAGATAATCGCTTCACCAGAGGAATCCGCGCAGCGGTCCTACCTCCTCCGGTCCCTGGGCAGCTGTCAATGTGATATACACTGAACACTGATCATCCTGACCCACTTCCGGGGACCACTTCATATATTCAAACCCAGACCTCTGCCACTGCACTTCGTGTGTTTTTCTAAGATGATAAACTCTATCCCCCTCTCCACTGGAAATGACTCAGCCCTCCAGTCCCCTTCCTGACCCTGGCTACCCAAAGTACTGATGATGTCCAGGCTGGAGGCATGGCAGAAAGAGAGAGAGTCAGAGAAGTAGAATTAAAATTCACCCAGAATTCACCCATCAAAATATCTATCAGTAAATTAGTTCAAGATTAGCATCTATGAGAATGATCTTGGAGAAATAAAAGTTCCTTAGCAATTCCACAGTGGGATGGGGAAAGAGAATAAGGTCTTTGCCATCATAGGTCAGCCTAATCTGAGCAGGGAGTATTGTGGGGGGCAAAGCTAGGCTGCGGGAACTAGGTTGGAGCAAGGGACCCAGCTGCCGTCAAGTGTCCCTGTGAGAATTGGGGTCTGTTGGCAGGAATGTGGATCTAGTCTCCACTTCCACCCTGGCTGCGACATCTTGGGTAGCTGCTTAACTTCCACGGATACCAGCTGGAGATAAGGACACCTTCGCAGGAATTTGTGTTGATAACTAAGAAGATGTATGTGAACATTGTTTGGTGAGCCCTGAACAGCAGCTCTCAGAAGGAGGTGAGGAGAAGGTTGGGAAGGGCACCCGGAGGCAGGACTGATCGTAATGTCTACAGGGCTGCGGGGCGCGGCTTCCATCAGTGCTGGTGAGAGTCACAGAGCCCCCCTCAACAGTGCTGCTCGAACGTTAGCATGCATTTAAATCTCCCAGAGGCTGGGGAGAGGGCTTGTTAAAGGGTTCGCAACCAGAACCCATCCCCGGGATTCTCATTCAATAGGTCTGGATGAACATCTGACAAGGTATATTTCCAACAAGCTTTCTGGAGATGCTGATGCTGCTGGCAGAGGACCACACTTTGAGAACCACAATTACCTGCCTGCTGTCTGCCTGATAGCGCATGTGCCCTATGCCCTTCCCCCGCATTTCCTAATCAAACAATGCTTATTTGTGGAAAGGCTATCATTGTAAACAATGTTTAATAAAAATGATATTCTCTAGGATGTCTTGTTCTTGAGCTGAGCTCCATGCCGACTTCAAATGATAAGCATTCAAGGGCTCTCCTCCAAGATGATCTTTTTATTTATAATTCATATCTTATTTGATTGACTTTCAAGAAAATGTAAAATAGTGGTGATAGTAACTCTCCTATTCTCTTTCCTTATATATATAGTTTTAAGAACTATATAATAAGTTACTTGTAAAAATATGTTTGCTAGAGTGAATAGCCAAAAAATAACTTCCTTCTTACCTTTCTAGTTCCCGCCTCCCAGGACTTTTTTTTCTTTTTTTAATATAATTTTTTTATAAACATATATTTTTATCCCCAGGGGTACAGGTCTGTGAATCACCAGGTTTACACACTTCACAGCACTCACCAAAACACATACCCTCCCCAATGTCCATAATACCACCCCCTTCTCCCAAACCCCCTCCCCCCAGCAACCCTCAGTTTGTTTTGTGAGATTAAGAGTCACTTATGGTTTGTCTCCCTCCCAATCCCATCTTCTTTCATTTATTCTTCTCGTACTAGAATGAAACAATGTTTGTTGGTTTTCATCATATTATCTCAGCATCTTTTTGTTTATTTACGTTCTGTTTTTTACATCTTGATATTAACCTTTTGTTCTTGAGAAACACCATGCTTGGTCCTGGTGAATGACAAAGGACAAATGCCATGTATTATAGGATTCAGGTTATTTTTTGTTGTTAAGATTTTCTTGCATCTCTAGTAGACACTTGAAAATCACGGATTATGTCTGAGAGTATCATAGATCCCTATACTGTCTGTGCAAAGTACAGCAAAGAGACACTTATGGATTTTATCATTTATTCATCAGCAATGTCAGTATGACTTCTTGGCTTATAAATCATACATGAATTTTACAGTGTTTGTTCATTAGGGATACATTCTCATAATACAGACATGGCCGTTGTCCTTGTCTTAGTTGCTGAAAGCAGACCCTGAGGTGAGGATTTGGCTATAGGTGAGGTGTCAGATGGGGTGCCTGGGTGGCTCAGTCGGTGATCTTGATTTTGGCTCAGGTCATGATCTCAGGGTCCTGGGATCGAGTCCCACATCGGGCTCTCTGCTCGGCAGGGAGCCTGCTTCCTCCTCTCTCTCTCTGCCTGCCTCTCTGCTTACTTGTGATCTCTCTCTGTCAAATAAATAAATAAATCTTTAAAAAAAATCTTCTTTCTCTCCCCTCCCTCTAGGCACCCCCAATCTCTCAAATAAATAAATTGTAAAATAAATAAATAAATAAATTATCTGAGACATGATCCCAGGTAGCAGCGGCAAGACTCAGAGAAAGCAAAAAAGCTGGGGAAGGGGGTACTAAGGCTTAAGATATTGGTGTGCACAACCAGGACAGTTAATCCGGCCAGAAGCCCTCTCAGAAACATATAGAACATTTCAGGGAAGGGTCCTGCAGAGAGGTGGAGAAGCAAGTTGGGTGCTCACTGCTTGAGGCTGCCCTGGCGGCATGAAATCCAGCTTCTCTGTTCTGTCTGTGCTACAGACAGGCTGATGGAGAGCCCAGGAACTTGGCACCAGAGGCTCTCCAGGGAAAGCCGCACCATGATGTGGCAGCTGCTGCCAGAGATGAGCCCAGGAGATGCATAGCAACATCAAATCAAATTGTCTGCTACCACCAGCATTCCCAAGCTGGCTTTTCCAAGGTTTAATTCCCCATTTTACGAGAGAGCTTTGCATCAGTGAAAGCACTCGTTAAGCATTCCCCAACCAGCTTCTGCCAAATTGTCTACAGACTCTACGGTAGAGAGTTCAGGTCAATGATGCAAAAGAAGAGAAAATTTAATGGAGAAAGTAGCCAGTTCTTGCCATGCCTTCATTCCTAACATCCTGATGTTCTGCCCCTGCCCACAGGTCTCTTTAAAATAGCTCCCATTTCCCCCAGAGTCAGCACTCCCCATGTGTGCTGCTCCTAACACAGCCTGTCCCAGACCCTCAACCAGCGCAGAGCCCCACTGTGCTTGGAGAAGCAACTTCCCTCCGGCCACTGCTAACCCTGCCGGGTCCCTGAGCTTCTCCTCGCAGGTAGGGTGAGGAATGGAATAATATCAGGAAAGAAAATGCAGCTTCAGTAACATACATTACTTCATAATGAACCTGGCTACAGATTTAACAGCTGAGACTTTGGAATCCTGCGAGTATGTCCCCAAAGCGCCAGGGACACATTCTCCCTGTCCCCAGAAGCCCTTTGAGGCTCTGGAAACTTAGAAGATGCTACCCAAACATTAACTCTGGGTACTAATCAGCCTTCCTGGGGGTGCCCGGTGCATGCCTTTGTGTGTGAGGCATGGACTCCAGATTATTTTTCTCTTGGTCCCATTTTTGTAGAGTAATGCCCAACACAGAGAGCATCATGAAAACAGTCCCTGCAATACCTGCCAGTTAGCCTGCATATTTACATGGCTTGTCCCCTCACCACTGGAGGGCTCAGTATCAGCCTCTCAAAAAGGCTTCGCTGTCCATCTTCCTTACAAATAGCAAACCGTACTCTAGACACTCCCTTTCTCCTATCTCTGCTGTATTTCTTCAATAGCATTCATCACTGTAGCAGACTATGTGTTTTGCTCACCCATGGCCTGTCTGTCCTCTCTGATATATGAACTCTACCTAGATGGATATTTTCTGCTAGTTAGGATCATTGTTGAAGTGACAATGCATAAGGCAAGGTTTGGAACCTACGAACACTGCCTAGTTTTTGTAGAATAAAAAAAAAAGCGTAAATAAACGAATGATTAAAAACTTACTGTCATCTGTGCACTAGACTATGATCACATTTTCCCAGCTGAGGCTAAGAGACATAGATATAGAAAATGCCAGAAAACCCTTGCGAGGTTAAAGCAGCAAGTTGTATATAAGTTAGAATGAGGTTCAAGACCAATTAAATAATCACGGAGTGTTAAACTCTTCTTGTGATCCAAGACAAAGGCTAGAAAAGATAAAACAATCAACTCTCCCCAAAGAAATGTGTCCCTGGGGGATAGCATCTAGAAACCTGGACCTCTGGTGCTCTGCTCAGTGTTCATTACAGGAAACCCCACCTTGAGAAGTCATAGGGGCTCCTTCCTTCCCCAGAACACAGCGAGGGGTTCAAACTGACATGGTCCAGCTGAACCACGAGATTTAGCCCGGGGAGATTCTTGCAGGCCTTCCAGGGTCTATGGAAGTTTGGACAAAGATTTTTTGCCAAGTCCTTGTCTACGTAACCAAAGGTTCAGAGAGAGGTCTCAGTTTGCCCCACCTTTCCCACAACTCCTTTGCTGAGAATGCCCCGCCTGCCCCGAATCTGCTTGACAACCCCACACTTCCAACAGCTGCTCTGTGGATGAGAATACTGGGGGGCTCCTGCACAGTCCACAGCTCCCCAGCTTCTCCTAAGCTGGGTCACATATGCTCAGAATCTCTGCACAGCAGCGGGTTCCTCCAGTCAGCCCAGAGAGCCAAAGCCTGGGAACTGAAATTAGATTAGCAAATTGATAATCACTGTCTGAATGAAATCTAAAAAAGTGACATTTGCAAAACAGGGTAAGTATTGGCGCAATCCATATTCATGCTCAGAACCAACAAGGCGCCTGCAGATCTCCGGCAGCGCTCATAAGTCAGGAGGCAGACATGCTCTCTTCATTTTTTTTTTTTCATTATTTCTTCACTTAAACAAAAATTGTGTTTCCATCTGTATCAGAGTGAAATTTTAGAAAGAGAGTTCCAGAATGCAGAGTTGAGGCCAAACCTCACCATTTCATAGCAGCATTGCCATTTCTTCCTATAAATGACTAATATTTGCAGAGTTCTGCCTAAGTGCAGGAAAGATCCTGCTGCACATTGATTTTCTTCTCTCACAGTCCGGGAAGGAGCTAGGGCAGGAATTCACATTATTAGGTGGAGGAATCCCTCTTACAAGGAGAATAAACCGGAATCTCTGAGTGATAAGTGACTGGCCCAGAGCCACCCAGCACAACCCCTCATTCAGTAGCTCTGAGTGACCCCATGGATAACATGCATCCCCGCCCCAGCACCTGGGTGTGCGGCACCTGGCCCTTCTCAGACTGTCCCCAGACCTCTTGTTGGTTCTCTGTCTCCTTGCAACCACGTCATCTTGCATTTTGGCCTCTGCTCATAGGTCTATAACTGATTCTGAGTCTAAGCCAGGGCACACCTGCAGACCCAGAAAAGTGGGGGGACCATGCAGCTATGGAGAGCACCTCCCCGTGCAGCCACCAAGTGAGGGTGTTGGCTCCAGATGCTGCTGGCTTCAGGGCTCCAGAGAAATCAGCAATGCTTCAACTCCTTCTTTTTTTTCCCCTCTGAAAAACAAAAGGTATTAACAATACATGTGAATCTCTGAAGTTCTCCAAATCACGGAAGGGAACATCAAGATCGCCTGACCACCTGGTTTCTAATAGTGCAGACATAGGATAGTCTACAGTGTCACCACCCCCAAGGAGAAGTTAACAGAACCCTTCAGGTCCTTGCCAAGTTGAGGTGGACATCCTTCTATATCCAGAAAGCGAGCCAGTCGCTCAGTGTTTCTAGAAGTTTCCACCTACGGTTACCATGGTTGGTGGGACCAGGTGGAGGAAGGCGTAGAACTGGACTTGATCCTGCAAGCAGCCTGGGGCCAGGGAGCATGTGGGGAGGTTCAAGGGGCTGGGCCTGAGAGAATGTCAGAGCATGCGTGCCTCTGTGATGATGCTGAGGGCCATCTCTGGATGGTGAGCCCCGCAGGACTGGTTCTCTGCCTAGAAATCTGCAGGCAGCCCTCAGAGCCTGCCTAAGCAATGCTGAAGCTCCCTCCCCTGGAAGGCCTGCTTGAACATGCTTGGCCTGTGTGTCGGGGCAGTGTATGTCCCACCCCAGATTGCTCTGGATTCTCTCCTCACGGGCCCATCACCCAATGCCCATGCACAGTGTTCCTCATCAAGCATCCCTACTCTTGATGCCCTGATCCCCTAGGCTCTCAGCTTTGCTCATGATGATCCCAGCCCCAGTCCTCTTCCCTGCAGGGGAGCTGAACGGGAGAACAACCAGTCAACAGGCCTGGGAGGTGCTGGGGTCCAGCAAAAGGGGTTCTGGTCCTCTCGCTGGTTCTGATCTTGCTTCATTCTATTCCTCAGGTTCTGGGAAGACATTAGCAAGAAGCTCGGCAGTGCACACAGCTCTGTAGGCAGTGCTGACCCTTGGTCCTCAGAGCTGGCATGGACACGAGCCTTCAGGCAGGGAGACAGGCTACTTCACATGAGGGCAGGCCGCAGGATACTTCAAGGGTCTTGTTACCAGCACACAGGATTTCTAGAGCCCACACTAGAAGCTGAGCCCGTGCTTGACATAGTGGGGGCTGCTAAAACTGAACAAATTGGGGCATCTGAGTTAAGCAGTTAAGTATCCAACTTCTGACCTTGACTCAGGTCTCGATCAAGCCCTGTGCTGGGCTCCCTGCTGGGCATAGAGTTTACTTAAAGCAAACAAACAAAAACAACCACCAAAAAAACCAAACCAAACCAAAACAAAACCAAAACAAAAGCAAAAACAAAACAAAAAAACAAACAAACCAAAAAAAAAAAAAAAAACCCAGCAAACGAAAAAACAGAACAAATCTCCATAGTTCCCGGCCACTGTCCCCGGCACAGGACTCCAGGACAGCTACTGGTAGCATTCACTGTGCCCCGCCAGCCTGCCCGTGTCAGATACAGTGGTGCAGGGACAGTTGCGAAGTGTCCGGCTCTGATGTCAGATGGGCAGTGCTCGCTCCTCTCTTACCTCGCTCCCTCTCTGGCAGTGGGATCTGGAGCAAGTCACCAAAACCCCATCTGAGTGTCAGTTCCCCAGCCCATGTGAACCTCATCAGGCAGCTGTGGAAATTAAAGGAGCTGTGTGAGTAAATAGCGTGCCCACCCAAGGCCTGGCACAGCACATGCAGACGCCAGAAGACAACGTTTTACTGCTCTTGTCCTCGTTGTGATTGCCAGCTGGCCCGATTCTCTGACAGGAGACCTAGATTTTCAGATGCCAAGGACCAGGCCTCTTTTCCCTCCTTCCTTGGCGAGGGTGCCCAAGCAGAAGGGTCTCGGTGGGCACCACAGTGCCCTGCTGGGACACTTCTTCAAGAGTGGGGTGCCTGCTCCTCAGCCGCCTGGCTGCTGCTGGCCAGAGCTCATACCTCCACGTGCCGGAAAGCAACTGTCTGTCTTCAGTTGCTTTCACTGCCTGGTTACCAGGTCAGAGGTATGGAGACCCAGCCCCTGTGCTCAAGGTGGTGCAACTTTCAAAGACTATACTGGTTCCAGTGTTTCCTGTGGGCTCAGCAAGTCCCCTGCTGCATCGCAATTTATACCTCTGCCCAGTCTAGCTTCTCTCGCTCCCAAGCTATCCCCCAAAGCCTCCTTCCCTAGTCTGTGTCTAGACTCTGACATCATGTTGCATGTTAGATTCCCAAATCTTAGCATCTTAAAACTGAAAGATTGTACCCTTTGATCAGTAATTCCTCATTTCCTGGTCTAGGACAAACATCTTCTCATTAGTTTTTCTAGAACCGTGAGAAAGAACAGAGTTCCTGATCTAGAGGAAAGAGAACTAGGGACAGGATGAGAAAGAACTCTTGTCTTCTCTCCATTCTCAAAATGTTGAACGTCATGCCCACAAGCTGGCTGATTCTCTCCCAGCCCTGGCCTTGGAGCAGACATCAGTCTCCCTCGGGGCCAGTCTCTCAAATTGGACAGATCTAGGTGCAGCCTCAGCATGGTGGTCCTCCCCTTCCCTCCACCGATCTCTAGCATGACACCCCAAGATGGGTTGAGGAGAACCTGATGCTGTGTGCTGTCCCCATCCCAGGTACCCGAAAGATCCTAGATGCTGCTGGCAGTCATCCTTTTGGAATCAGGATGATAAACTGGACTTGACTTTTCTGCAGAAAGATGTACCTCTGTGAACTCAGGAGCTGCCTTGGAGGGTTCTGTCTTTTACCACCCAACAGAAACCCAGGGATGGCTTCTGTAGTGGTAGAGCTCTTCGAGGCCTCTAGGCCCCTTTCCCTGATGTCCATGGAAAGATAGCTGCCAAAGCTGGTAACCAGGGAGGGTCAGATAGCACAACAGGAAAGCAGGAACATCAGAAAAGCATGAGGGCAGGGGTTCTAGGTCCTCTGAAATGGAGCAACATGCCCCGCGTTGGGAGCAGAGGCACCTGGAGGCCAGGTGGTGAAGGTGATGCTAAGTGTGTGAACTCTATTCTGTTCACCAAGCCCGGAGACTCTTGAAAAGAGAAGCTGCCTGGTCACCTCTCCTATTTGGAAAGACCATGTGGAGCACGGGTCTATAGCAGTGATAGGAGCTGGGGGTGGGGGAAAAAGGAGACCAAAAGCACAGATCTGTTTATGAGTCTGGTGCAACCATTCAGGGGACACACCCTAGAGACCACAATACTTCCTGCTTAGTTAGACAGAGCCACACACTGTGTCTACCCTTCGACAGGGCGCTGCCTTGAGAATGTGGGCTCTTCCTGTCCTTTCCACTTTGGAGGTTGCTCGGTGGAGATGTGGGTTGTGAAAATTCTATATTTTCTGAATGTCTCAGAAGACAATAAGATGTGTCTCTTGGTGGAATGACCAGAGTCCACACAGAAATCAGACTTGGAGGATATTCTTTTTCCAGGGAGTACATGGTTTCTTGGAGTCCAGAATGCAATGCTATTTGAGAGACCACACTTCTGCCAACATTTCCAGCACAGGGACTTGCCACTGTGATGTTTCTCCTCTTCCTGGAATTGGAGCTGGTGCCCTTAGTCAGGATTCTTTCACTTACAAGTGTCAGAATCTTAAATCAAATGACCAAATAACAAAAGGAATGTAATGTCTCTTAGAACATGAAAAATTAGGCTTTAGGCATAGCTAGATCCAGGCACTGGCATCATCATGAATCTCCCTCTCAATTCTGCTTTCAATCTCTATGGTTCCAGAATCAAGGACTTCAGACTTATATCTAACTGATTTAGCAACAACAACCAACAAGAACTTCTCTTCCGACTCTTAATCTCACAAAACAAATTGAGAGTTGCTGGGGGAAGGGAGTGGAAGGAGATGGTGGTTAGTTTATGGACATTGGGGAGGGTATGTGCTATAGTGAGTGCTGTGAAATGTTTAAGCTTGACAATTCACAGACCTGTACCCCAGGGGCAAATAATACATTATATGTTAATAAAAATTATTCATAAAGAAAAGAACTTCTCTTCTAAGAATTCTCACAAAAGTGCCATGTTGAATTTCATTCCAACCATATAACCATGACTCTATTCTTAAATAAGTCGCTGTGATCAGAGAGATGAACTATACTGATTAGTTACTCCTGGAGCTGGGGGACAGGTAGGTGGGGAGGGGAGGGAGGCAAGAAGCCCATGTGGTTAGAGATTAGGAAACAAAGTCCTGCCTCAAAGGAAAACTAATATGCTATGAACAAAAGGGAAGATAATGAGCTCTAGGCAAATGAAACAAATGGCCACCATATTCATCCTGGAGATTCCCAACCCTTCACGGACTGAGGGAGCTTTGAAACCTTGATTCTTTCAACCCCCTGTTCTCTCCACTGAGCCTAAACTCTCTTTCTTCCTTATCTCTTTCGTTCAACTTCCTAATGGCATTTTTAAACGTTGGGCTTATTTTAAGCAAATATAATCCATGGGACCATTAACAACTTTGGAGCTAGAATCACATTTGCCGCTTATTTGCTGCTCTGTTCCCATTTCCCAGGATACTGTAACCTTTCACACAGACATGCTACATTAAAGGTGTTCAGTTTATAATGTTTTTCTCGTACCAATATGCCTTGTTTTGATAAATAGAAGGGGAAAAAAAAGCATCCTGTCCTGTATCCACACCCATTCTCCTGCCTAAATCCATTTAGGCGCATAAGCAGGGAAGGCATACTAGTCAGCTAAACCCTCAAGAGACAGTCCGATCTTAATAGCCACTCCCATTTGGGATGGCGGACATATATGTAGAGACTTTTGACATGACCCCAAAAGTCACATCCTGGATGGTCCCTGTGGTTTCTACTATCTCTGCAAAGCTTTATGTCTCACCAGGGAGACCTACCTCCTCTTCCCTCTGATGGCGACTCAAAGCCCAAAGAGGAGCTGGTACGTTGATGAACCCCCATCCGGGCCATTTACTATTTACATTTCTTGCTCCCATGGAGCAGCATCTCCACACACAAGACTTGAAATGATAAAACTACTATGTACCCTGGAATGTTGGTCCCTTGGGAATAGCAGGACAGATGCTAAATTCACTCATGCCAGGGTCTACAGAACCAACAGCCCAGAGGGGCTGCCTGTGGACCCTTCTAGTCATAACTCAGAGCTGTTTGGAGGAAGCCTTAGAAGCAAGGAAAGACATCCTTAACCAGAATATATCCTCTTCACTGAGAACCTGAGGAGCCCTGTGTGTGCGCGTGTGTGCGTGTGTGTGTGTGTGCGTGTGTGTGTGTGTGTGTGTGTGTGTGTGTGAGCTTCTTCCAGCAGGAACATCAGACACAGATGACCTGAGCCCCAGAGTTGGAACAAAATTCCCAAATCTCACATGTGAGAGGGTTCTAAGGCTGACCTGACGGAAAGGAACTAGAACCAACCAGCCTTTCTTCCAGAAACATTTACAAGGCTGCCAGGGGCATTTTCAAGCACCAAGGGCACACAAAGCATCCACACAGTCTTTGCCCCTCCAACCGATAGTCACCAGTGGAGAAACCGTTTGTGCAGTGCTCAGAGCAGAGCACTGTGGGAGCGCAAAAGAGGGACTTAATCCCACGGTGGTGGGTGGTGGGGATGTGGTCAGTGAGGGGTTCCTGAAGCACACGGAGTGCTGGTGGGAGTCTGTGGAGTTGGAGTCACCACGCTGGGGGTGGGCGCAGGCTCAGGGGTGGGGTACATGACTGAGTCAGGAGATAACGCTATCTTCTGCACTCCTCTCCTCTCCTCAGATCCCTCTCCCCTTGGCCTTCTCAGTGTAGATAGAAGATAAGCTGGGGTCTGTGGTACACTTTAGGGCAGGCTCACGCTCAGCGGTGGTACAGCCCTTTGGCTCTCTGGCCCTGTGTGTGTCACACTGAGGCCACTACTTTGCGAAAAGAACCCTGGTGATGGAGTCAGGAAGGCAACCCCGGCTCTGGCCTGTGCTTATGATCTTGGACAAGCCATTTCCCTTCTCTAGCCTCACTGCCCCTCCTCTGTAGGGAAGGGGCTGAGCATCCTTCCCTCCTTATTCTGTGGTTTCACAATCAGTCTTCCAGTACCAGGGGCCAGGCTTTGTGCCAAATTAGATGTTTCTAATTACCCGCTGCTGCAGAACTGGGAAGCAGCCACATCAGGGAGACAGGCTACTCGTCTGCCTCAAGCACGGATAAGAACGTCTTACTCTGAGGTCATTTGCAATCAGAACACTTGCTCTGAGCAAAAGAATTTTTCTTCCCTTGCTCAAACCAGCCATAACTATTCTAACCACATAGCAAACCTCAGCCCCTCTGGTTTCATGGAAGAGCTCTTATCTTTACAGAATATGCCAAATGATCTTTTGGTGTCTCTGGTTTCCAAGGACATCTTGGCCAGTGGTCTCTGGGAATTAAAAGACATTTCTGGAGCTCATACCAAACGTTTTTCCCTAGAGAGCAGAGGTGCTTTGTACATTTATAATCTCCTGGCCATCTCATGTGTTCAAGGAAGAAGCTAGCAGAGAACCAAGGAAATGAACATTTATTACTGTACTAGACATGGTGTCCTCAATTATGCATGTGGTCCCCACACGGAGGAGGAAACTGAGGAACGCTAAGTGATTTGTCCCAAGACAGACAGTTAGAATGTGATAGAATAAGGATTTGAACTTGGATCTATGCCAATATCCATATTCTTCCTATTCCCCCAAAGGTCTATGCCTCCCACACCACCTACATGCTCAGGAAAAGAAAACGTCATTTCTTCCAAATCTCTGGGCACTACCTGCTTTGGTAAAGCTACTTTGGTGCAGGATCCGTGCCTGCTCTAGGTCTTTTCCTTTTCTCTTTACCAACCTGAAGCTCACGTCTCTCCAGCGAAGATCAACCAAAGTAGATATTCCTTCAACTGTCCAACTTCTGAATGCATTCATTTACCCATGTACACATGCACATGTGCATGCACACAGGCTCACACGTGGAAGGAAGGAAAGAGCCAATACACACACGAAGTACATAGCACCTTTCAGCTTACAAAGCAATTCCACAACTGTTACCACATCTAATCCTCACATCAATTATGAAGGGAATGCCATTGCCTTTTTTTTAATACTTTTTTTAAACTTTCATTATGAAATAACTGTAGAGTCACAGGAAGTTTCAAGGATAGTACAGAGAGGTCCCCTGTACCCTTCACCCTGTTTCCCCCACTGGTTACATCTTATGTAACTATGAGATAGTATCAAAACTGACAAACTGACATTAGCAAAAAGTGTGCCTGGTCCTGTGGCAATTTGTCATGTGTGTAGAATCATGTAACCACCATGGCAGAAAGGCCAGTATTATACAATCATATACTACACGATTTCATTGACATAGTATTCCCTATTTAAAGATGAAGGGAGTTGAGGGAAATTGGAAGGGGAGGTGAACCATGAGAGACTATGGACTCTGAAAAACAATCTGAGGGTGTTGAAGGGGCGGGGGTGGGAGGTTGGGGGAACCAGATGGTGGGTATTGGAGAGGGCACGGATTGCATGGAGCACTGGGTGTGGTGCAAAAACAATGAATACTGTTACACTGAAAATAAATTTTAAAATAAATAAATAAATAAATAAATAAATAAATAAATAAATAAATATGAAATATTAATGTTCAGGAAGGTGATGGGACTTGGTTATGGTCATGCAGCTGATGTGTGGCAGTTGAAGCTGGGCCACAGCTCCAGTTAAATGTAATAGATTACTCTAAGGGGAACTTTAGGGACAGGAAGTGACTCAGAAGAGAGATCTCAGAAGTGCAATGAAAATTCTCAAAGCCAAGTTGATTTCTCTGAAAGCAACAGAATTGCCATTGCGAGACCATCGCCCTCCTGTCCTGCCTCCAGTCCGCATCTGGGAAGGGTCCACCCCTCGCCTGGCAGCTCCCAGGGGAGACTCCACCCAACGAGAGAGGGGAGCAAGGGCTGACTTTGAATAGCGAGTTCTCCTGTGCAGTCTGGGGTGACCGTGGCTACTTCTGTGGTTGTAGTTTCAAGAAAGCCTCACCGAGGTCTCAGCTCTGGATTCCAGCTCAGCCACCCCCACAAGCTCCTAGAGAAGCTTGTCATAAAATAGTAAGCAATCAGGCATTTCCTGAGCATTTCTCTCAAGTGCTGAGCTTTTTTACAAGGGAGGAATGTGTGCTCAGAGCTCTCGATTGCCTAAGAATCCTGCAAATGTGATTTGACCAAGCCGATATTCTTGGCATATGACCTTTAAGGGAGGAAATTTCCTGCCATCATTGGCCCGATTCAGGCATTCATCATTTCTGCTTGGATGATTAGAAATTTTCCTAGTAGTTTTTCTGTTCTAAATCTTATCCTGCTCCAATCTTTCTTGCCCTCATATTTCTGGAATCGTGATTGTGTTGACAATAACCGATGTGTCAGGCACTGCAGTAAGCACTTCAGATCACTGGTATCATTTATCCCCTACAAAGATCCTACAAGGTAGATCGTCCTGTTCTCCCTATTGTGTAGATAAGAAACACTCTTAAAGAGGTTTCCACGACAGCCTGGGGGACATTGAGTGCGCAGAAAGGCTATAAGAATGCTGACCCAACTGACTCCCAACCACCACCTCTCACTTCCAAAACTCAAATCTAACCTTGTTATTGCCCTGTTTAAAGGTTAGGGTAGACTCCCCTCTCTCTGTTTTTCTCCGCCAAACACAACTATAAGCCCTATGAATTGACACAAAATGAAAATATGTTCAACTTCGGTGGCCATTAGAAAAATTCAAATAAAAACAGAAATGAGATGTGACTACATACCTATCATAATGGGAAAATGAAAGGTAATGATATGACCTAACACTGGTAAGAGTGTAGAGAAACTGGTGTTCACTCTTTCCTTGTTGGCAGGAATGTAAAACATGCAGCCACTCAGGAAAGGAGTATGAAAGTTTCTTATAAAACTAAACATGTAACTACCATACAACCCAGCAATTGAACTCTTGAGCATTTATCCCAGAAAAATGAAAAGCTAAGTGTGTGTGAAAATCTATATATGAATGTTCACAGTAGATTTTTTTCATAATAGCCAAAAGCTGGAAAAAACCCAGATGACCCCCTCCAATGGGTGAATGGTCAAACAAACCATGATACACCCATACCATGTATATTAGGCAGGGGTCTCCAGAGAAATAATAGTATATATAATATATATACTATTATTTATATTATATATATACACTATATATATTATTATATTGTATTATATTATTGTGTGTATGTGTAATATAATAATATATATAACATATAGTTATAGTATGCAATAATATATGATATATAATAATATGTGTTATATAATATATACATGAAAAGAAAGAGAGAGTAATTATTCTAAGGAATAGGCCCATGTGATTTGGGAGGCTAGCAAGCCCCAAGATCTGTAGGGACTTTCAGCAAGCTGGAAACCCAAGAGAGCTGATGGTTGGGTTCCAAGCCTGCAGGCTTCAAACTCAGTGTATCTGATGTTGTAGTCCCAGTTAAAAAAATCAGCTGGCTGTAGACCCAGGAAGAGCTGATGTGTCTCAGTTTAAGTTCAAAAGCAGGAAAAAAGTCATCATCCCCATTTGAAGGCCATCAGGCAGAAGGATTTCCCTCTTACTTGGGGAAGGGTCAGGCTTTTCATTCTATTCAGGTCTTCAACTGATTAAATGGGGCCCACCCACATTACAGACAACAGTCTGCTTTACTCAGTCTACCAATTTTAATGTTAATCTTATCTAAAAACACCCAAAAAGACATACCGTGAATAATGTTCGACCAGATATTTGGGCACCTCATGGCCCAATCAAATTTTACACAGAAAGGTAACCATCACACAATGAAAAACTCAGCAAGGAAAAGGAAAGAACTCTTCATACATAACAGCTTGGGTGAAGCTCCAGGGAATTATGCTGAGTGAAACGAAACATGGTCTCAAAATATTACATACTGTATGATTCCATTCATTCGACATTCTTGAAGTGACAAAACTCTACAGATGTAGAACAGATGAGGGGTTGCTGAGGGTTAAGATCGATTCATGCTGGGGACAAGAGTTAACAGGTGTAGTTATAAACGAGTAATTCGAAAGATGTCTGTCTCCGATCGGACTATTTTGGATCTTGACTGTCATAGTGGAAACAAGAACTTACATCTGTGATAAAATTGCATTGAACTAAATACTCCTTCCCCAGACACACATGAGTACATGGAAAATAGCAATCGGAGTAGAACTGGTGCATTGCGTTAATGTTAAAATTATAATTTAGATATCACACTATGATTTTGCAGGATATAAATCCTTGGAGGAAATTGGGTGAAGAGTATATAGCATCTTTCTGTACTATTTCTTACAACTGCATGTGGGACTATAATTATCTCAAAATAAAGGGTTAATTAAAAATGAATCAGTAGCAAAAAGAATAAATCTGTAATAATTGGCCAAGTATTCAGGATTTGGCCCTGAGCTGAGATTCAATCTCCTTCCTTGAGAACGTGGTCACACCAAACGAAGACTCCAAAATCAAGGAAGAAGGGAGGATGGATACTGGGTGCACAAACAGAAGTATCTGCTACAACTTAGTTCTACTCCTTCTCCCCAGACTTATCCCTTCTTTCCTCAGACTAGACAATCCAATTGTCAATTGGATATTCCCATCTGAAAAGACAACCATGTCAAGTTTAAGACGTCATTAACGGGACTCCTCTTCATTCCCAAATTTTCCCTTCCCAATTGTTTTTCTCTAAATTAAGTAGAGGTGTCACCTTGCCCTTGTTAGTACTCTAGGAAATGTTTCCTTCCATATGCCTCCTTCTGTGCTCTAATCAACCATCTCCCTGTGCCTCACATTTAACCAGACACCTCTAAACCCATCTCACTCCCTAACCATGTATTTTGTCTCTGTAACTCCTACTTCTCTCTTGGCTGTCTGCCTAGCTGCATGCTTGAGTCCCACATGTCACCATGTACATCCTGGCAAAGGTGCTAGCCCATTTCATTTCACTCATCTGTTTCTTCTCTAGACTGTAGGTCTTAAAGCCAAGAGTCTCAGCCTTGGCTACACATAGAAATCACCTGGAGAGCTTTAAAATATAGTAATGTCTTGGCCTGCCACCAGATTTTTTTTCTGGTTTAAGTGGTCCCATGAGTAGCCTGGGCATTGGAATATTTCAAAGCTCTCCCTGGTGATTCCTATGTGTAGCCAGTTTTGAGAAGCACTGTTCTAAAGCTTCCAAGTCTATCTCTCTACCATCGTATCCCCATATCCAAAACAGAGCCTCACACGTATTAAGTACACAGATCGTAGAAAACTCACTCATTGACTGAATGAGACCAGTGAAACTGATCACTGTCTTCCTGGAAATCCTTAGGTCACGGTGTCTGTGAACCTCCCGAGATAGAGGACGACTCATTTCCGAGAGGAGTGGAGCTCACCACCATTGTGGGTGCAGCCAGGCCACTCTGGGAGCTGGACCACCCTGCCCTGCTCCCTGCACCTTGGCGTGAGTCACCTGTATGAGTGGGCAGAGGCACCAGAGGGCTGGGCTAGCTGACACCCCTTTCTTTTATGCCTTGAAGTACTGCCAACCAAGCCACCAGAACTTGGGCTTGGCAAATTAAACTTTTTCCTTCAGGGCATGAGCCAGGATGTCCGATTCAAGTGATTTGCAAATGGAATCTACATTCTACAGATGCCAGTGCACGTACATACACTGTGTTTCTACCAGCTGTGCAGACCCAGCAGCAAAATGAAAGCCTTGATGCTGAACACCATCAAGTCACCAATAACTGGAAACGTGTGCACGGCTTCTTTTTGCCCAAGCCTTGCTTACTCGAGGCAGATGTTCTTATTGTCTCAAGTCATTCAGAAAAACCATTTAAAGAGGCAGACAGGAAGGTCAGGTTATTTCCTCCCATAGAAATTCGTTGAAATGTACTTTCTGGATGGACAGAGTTGAGATCATTTGACAGGAAGCCCAGAATAGCAGATTTTTAGAGCTCTGAAACATGACTGAGCCAAGGGACCTCATTCTACATCTGAAGATCCTTAGGCAGGAATGGAAAGGAGTTACATGTTGAAGGTTGAGGGTTAAATGCCTATTTCCTGGCAGAAGCAGGAATAGAAGCCATCATAATGGGAATAGCACTAAAGAAGTGGTTGCAAGCTCTTAGCACTTTTCAACAAATAAATAACCACCATTCATGTATCCATGCATTCAAAAGCTTTCACTGCACACCTACTATCGACTTAATATAACACGAGGCACCAGGGATTCAGAGATGCAAAGTGGAATCCTGCCTTTAAGGAGGAGGAGGAAAAAAAAAATGAAATAAAACAGAGTAGTAATGGTGTGATAGTGGCAAGTGTACGGTGCCACTGGGGCATGGTGGAGAGACCCCTAAGGCAGGCATGGAGGTTGGACAGGAGGATCCAGAAAACCTGAATAACTGGACACGAGGAGTGCATGGGAATTGAGGAAAAGGAAAGAATGTAAATGGCTAAGGCTTGGGAGGTGCCTGGGTAGTTCAGTGGGTTAAGCCACTGCCTTCGGCTTGGGTGGTGATATCAGGTTCCTGGGATCGAGCCCCACATCGGGCTCTCTGCTCAGCGGGGAGCCTGCTTCCCCCTGCCACTCTGCCTACTTGTGATCTCTCTCTCTCTCTCTGTCAAATTAAAAAAAAAAAAATGGCTAAGGCTTGGGAGAGGCAAAGCCAAGAAACAAGTACTAATAAAAAGAAAAGGCATATGTAAATCCCTTTTTCACTTTAAAGTTGAGAAAACATTTCTAAATACGTACGATTCAAAATCCAGAATCAACACCAGAAAAGACTGGTAAGTCCAATTATGTTAATCTACCAAAATAAGAGATATCATAAGCAAGGTGAAAAGACAAGATAAACTCGGGTGAATATGCCTGGGCTTGCACAGGTAAGATGCACTGGGCCTGGTAAAAAGCTTGAATTTATTCTCTAAACAATGAGAAGCCACTGAAGGTCAGTAAGCCCTGAAGCACCCACAACCAAAGCCAGATTTTCTGACTCTTCCACATTTTACAGGTATCTCCCCTGAAGAGCACCAGCGACACGACAGAGTCACTTATCAGAATCGTGGGTAAATATTTCTTGTGCCTGGGCCCTATTTCCAGAAACTCTGGCCTCATTGGTCTGGAGTGGGCCCCAAGCTGCCCGTTTTTGGTTGTCATTTGGTTGTTGCTGGCTAAGTGATTTTAACATGTCCCCACCATGAAAACCTCTGACCAACTGAGCTTCCAGTAGCCTGAGAAGTGCTCTTTGTCTTCGAGGATTTCTCAGATCACTTGATTGTCTTTTTTAACTTTCTTTATTGCATTCTGGCAAAGAGGGGATCTGCGCTCCCAGGTACCTGTCTACCCGGAGAGCTATTGTAACACGAAGTCCCTGCTTTCTTAGCATCCAGTATTTTCCAGTAGGACCACTTGGTCTAGAGGCTCAGAAGTGTGGTGTTGGCAGATAACAGAGAGGGGTTAACATGTCAACAGCAGAAATAATGAGGTTAGGAGACTCCCCACATGCACTGGGAGAGAGAAGAGTTACCTTCTTTTTGTCTTAAGAATCCCATATTTCATCTCGATGGATAGGATTTTCTTAAATGATGCTTTTAAAACTTTCTCTTTGAAGATAAAGTATCTGCAGGTTTTAGGGAGGGAGAAATCAGAATGTTATGTAATGTATCTTCCAATCTCTGTGTCCAGAAGAGTTCAAGGACCAGGAAGTGACAGGAGAAGGAGCACCCAGGCCCCGGCTCTCCCTTCCCGCCCTGGGCCACTCCTGTGGGCCACCTGCTGACTCCACACCCTGCTCCCCAGGTCTGTGGCATGCCCCACCTTCTCTGAGCTCCTGACCGTGAACATGCCTTGAGGGTGCACGCAGGACTCCTGTGCCCAGCAGTCCTGCCTTCTCCATGCGGATCTGGTCCTTCCCTTTCAGGGATGGTCCCAATGGCCAGCCTCACTACACAGAGCTGTCAGCTGTCCTGCGACAGTTGAATGTATCCAGGTGGTTCTTGGCAAGTGGTCCACATTCAACAAGAGTTAGGTTTCCTTCCTTGCCCCTCCATCACTGCCCACACTCAGTCATGACCAAAATCCTATATGATCTAGCCCCCAAGAGGCCCCCCAAACCATCCCACTCTCTCCACCGGCACTCCTACCCTCGAGCCCGGTGGTGGAAGTAGCCGGCCTGGCGCAGGCTATTAGACAGCCTGATGAATTTAAAAACAAGAATAAAACAAGCTTAAAGTCACCAGCAGTTCTTGATGTCAGTGATAAAACACTCCTCTCCCCACAAAACCTTTCATTAGTTTATGTTCTAAAAAATTGAGGCAGTCACTTTTGACTTTAACAATGTATCTGCAGGCTTCAAAATAGCAATTTTATTACATATGTTTTTATAGCCATCGTATTTTCTATGGAACTTCGTTTGGAAACTTCCAGTTATGGGGTTGGTCTTTGACCAGCTAGATGTGGTTGGCCACATGGGTCCATTTCAAGAGAAGGCTTGTAACAATTTAAAACCATCTGAGCTGGCTGTCTGTTTCTCAAACGTTATTTCAATCCGTACTCCTGAGTTTCAATGATAGGTTCAAAGCACATGATGATAGCCCAGTGATGTTAGGCCAGAGGAAACAGAACTTGAGTTATTTCATTTCTGTCATTTGTGTCCTTAATGTGGTCCCTGGGAATGTTTATCTGTTCGTAAAATTTTAAAAAAATGAAACAAGAGTATAAAGTATGAGATTTAACATTTTTGCTTAATAAGGGCAAACTTTAGCTCATAAAATATTTTATTGCATTTAAAAAATGTATTTAAAATGGACAGATGTTATTTTTAAATTGTTAATCGCTTGAAAACTAATGACAAGATCAAGAAAAGAATGAGTATCGCTAATTATGACACGATCATTGCTAAAAACTGCTTTTTCATACAGAGGAAGTAGGATGTTCAAACCTGCCCCATGCTGGACATCAAACACTGGAGTCCACCTCAGAACTGACCCTCCCAGCTAACAGCAGTGACCTCCTCGCCGACCCTTGTGCTTCCCCTCACTCGCCTTGAATGCTTCCTTCATGTCACTCCTAGCGTAATACTACTTCTGAAAGTCTAATTTTGTTTCCTCTCTGCAAGTTCTGTCCTCTTTCTTTTGAGGTCCCTCAAAATGTGGCCTGACATCCCTGAAAAAAGAGTAGAAACAAGGCTGGCCATTGGGACCATCCCTGAAAGGGAAGGACCAGATCCGCATGGAGAAGGCAGGACTGCTGGGCACAGGAGTCCTGCGTGCACCCTCAAGGCCAGGCCACCAGAGCTGCCACAGGGTTGAGGGAGGTGGTTGGGGTACCGATGTGGAGAGGGGCGTGGGAGCTCGCTCATGGCTAGTGTGGGCACTGATGGGGCAGGGAGGTCCTGAGAGGGGCCCTGTGCCTGGCCAGTCTTGCATTTAAGGGGAAAAAAGGTGGGGGTTCAGGTGTGACACAGCCTGAGGTGACATCTCAGCTCCAGATTCACCAACCAGTAGGAATCTGGAAACTTCACCCCTTCTGCCTATTTCATACCTGCTCTTAGGGGTATGATAGACCATAATAGACACCAAACGTGTGTGGTGCTAGAACACACGCTCCTTACCAATAGTTGTTAAGGAGTCACTGCTCCCTCGGCAAGGATGGGATGTAAAGTTCCTAAGACCCCTGTCCTTCCTTGAGGAGCCTGAGTGTAGACGGGCCAGGTCTTGGTAGCATGGGGAACTGAAAGGGTGAGAAAGCCCAGCGGGTGGACAGCAGAGCTGGGTTGGATTTCTGCCGGTGACACGTACTGATCCGTTGGCAGGCAAGGGACTTGTCCTCTCCGGGCATCGGATGTCTCTCCTCTGTGGGAAAACAATTGGTCCAAATGTAACATCCACTTCTGACGGACCAGGTGTAACGTCCAGGAGCCCCAGTCACACGCCCTGTGTTCCAGCTGCACAGCGGTGTTCACCGTTCTCCGTCACACCACACACTCAGTCCTCCTGACCTTGCCATAGCAATGCCCTTCTGTCCTTGTGCTCTGTTATTTTTACCATTATTTACCATTATTTGGATACGTGTCAATGTCCCCCTGAGCTGAGTGAGCCCACCAGGAAAGGATGTTCCTTATTTACTGGTGTACCAGGTGGTGTAGCCCAGAACCGGCTGGGTGGTGGGTGCATTCGGTAAATAGTGGACTCAGTGGTGCATCAGAATAGAATATTTCAGAGTATTATGAGGACAGCTTCACATGAAAATCACTTCAGTCAATATTTAAGCTTGTTGTGTTTACCTCCTAAAGTAACTGTCTTTGAGACTTCAAAGGACTCTTCCCACTGTGCTGTGCCACCCTGAGAGTAAACTCCCAGGGTAAGCTAAACATTAACTCCACTTCCTAATGCTTACAGCTCTTCTAGCAGTTCTTTCTTTTGACATCCATTTCCATGCTTGCCTCAATGCTTGCCTCCCTGGGCCTGAATTTTACCTTCTTGTCCAGGGTCAGTCTCCCCTCGCCACTGTCCTTCCCAGCACTATAGGTAGAATTGGTCCCCACACAGGGGCTAGCACCCCCCCGCCAGGTGAGCAACACAACACTGTGGCTAACCTGACTCAGCATGTGTCCCTCCTATGGGCCACTGCCTGTACATTGGGCCATAAGCTTGGCTGCCTTAGATATTTGAAATAAATGGAAAGCCCAAAGTCCTGTAAGGAGAATCTGGAGGCATATTTGCTTGGCTATTCTGTCATTGTCTAGGACCAGAAAGGGCCTGGGTGCTGGGCCCCTAATAAATGATAATTAGCGCAGGAGGCAGTTAGGACAAAGAAAGGCTCCATCAGCAACAGTCCTGGTGAACAGGACATGAGACATTCAAGAGTAAGCTTTGAGTGCACTGGCAGAGCCTCGCTAAGGGGTACCTGGTCCGCCCCGGCGCACTGAGCCCACACTGTGTGCTGCACAATGACCTGGAGGGAAGCACTGAAATAAGACCACAGGTGCCTTTCGGCACGTCATTGATAAGACAAGCTCTGCTCAGAGATGCCTGGGTGGCTCAGTTGGTTAAGTGTCTGCCTTCGGCTCAAGTCATGATCCCCGGGTCCTGGGATTGAGTCCCACATTGACACCTTGCTGAGCAGGAAGTCAGCTTCTCCCTCTGCTTGCTGCTCCTCTCTGACAAATAAATAAAATCTTAAAAAAAAAAAAAAAAAAAAAAAAAAAGACATGCTCTGCTCAGCAGTCCAGCCTGAGCCCCGTACACAACACTCGACAGGGGGCAAGTTACCGGAAGGCCAGGCCCCCAGAGCTGGTCCAGACACCTTGCGCCCAGCTGTGTCATGTCACAAGTGAGGAAACTGAGCAAAGGGGTCCTGCAAACACAGCAGAAGTCGGGTCAGACAGAGGCCTGTGTGGCCTGACACCAGCACACACCCCGGCAATACCCGGATGGCAGCGCTGAGAGCAGCTGAGCTTACAGACCATGGACGAATGTCAGAAGGGCTTCCACACGCCTCTGCCAAGCGATGTAGGCATCTGGAAAGAATTGCGGTCTGGGCTGGAAACCGTGTTGAGAACGACATTTTCCTGTAATATCCGGCTTTCTAAATAGGCACTTCATGGCGATTCTGAGTCTGATTTCAAGGTCCAAAATTTGTTTAAATTCACACTGACTTGCGAAGAAGGGGAAAAGAAAATACATCATGGGAGGGGTCAGACAGTTCAGGTCTGTCCAGCCTGTCCCCAGGCGGGGTCAGACATTAGGCAGAGCGGATGCCCCAGGCCTCCGGGGACAGGGACAGGACTTTGGTGGCGCTCCTGATGGGGGTGCTTTCACCAGCCCAGCCCCCAACCAAATCACCCGGCATTTATAGGCAAACACAAAGCTGAGTCTTCCCTCCCTCCTTCGCTGAAGGGCTTTCTCTGGTTTCCTTTCCCTTTCCAAGAAGCAGCAGAGGGAGAGCAACTCTATAACCAAAGAAGCTTCCATCCCTAAGGGATGGATGTTACCAGAAAGAAAGCCCTACTGAGGAAAGACCACTCATTCATGGGAGGTTCAGAAGACAATGCTGAGTGAGAGTTCTCACTTTGCCCAATAAAATACCTCTCATTCTGGATAGTCCCCCCATGGTGGGCAACTGGGAATCACTTCTCCCTGGTCCATCTCTTTGTTTATATCCAGGTCCCCTCCCTTAATAAGAGAGAACATTCTCAGAGCTGCCCCTCTCCCTGCAGATCAGGGCCAGCTAGTGTCCTTTCCCACCGAGTGGTAGGCGAGGATGAATTCAGAAGGACTCCTCTACAGAAAGGAAAGCAAGGCTTGTGCATTCACTGCCAGCTCTCCCTTTGTACCCTGCGCACATGGTTTCAGTCTCTCATCTCCGTATTACCAAAGAGCAGCCGCAGAGTGGAGAGAAGCACACTCCACCACAGCATCCCCCAGGGAAGTGCTGTTTCCTCACCCCCATCCTAGGTAAGAAGGGGTGGCTTCCCCCAAGGCCCACCATACGGAGGCCTCTCCTCCACTCTGATCTGGAGCAGGCTGTCTCGAGCACTCTGATTTTCTTGTCCAGATGTGGAGATTGTCACCCCCTGATCCACACCTGAACGCACACTGATGGTAGGTATCACTGCTCCCTTCCCGATTCTGCAGTCCTGTGTTCATTTTGAATATATGTCTGGGCTACTAAGATCTGCTGAAGAAAATATAACACTCCGTGCCATTTGCGGTAGCGAACACCACCTCGGGGTCCATGTCGGTACGTCCCTATTTCAGGAGGTCTTTATCTTCTCCCTGAACATTCCACATCTCCTGAGAGGGGAGTGCAAACACCTCTTTGACCTCAGTTAAGGCATTTCTAGATTATCCAGGCATCTTTATGGATGTTGGCCCTCAGGGGAGCCGGGTGCAGGGGATGCTCTTTCACCCTCTTTGCCAGTTCTCCGATGGCTGAGTTGTGCTCACGTATGTTGTACTTACAGCTCTCACTGTGGCCTCCAGCTACCCCCAACACATTGTTGAGGAATCCATTGGGGCTCCAATGGGGAAAATGTGGTGCCTTTTCCCATGGACTGTGTCCAAGTGGTACTTCTTAAATTGTGTAATAATCCCCACCTCAGGCCCCAGCATGTGCCATTGTAGCCCAACGACTAGGTGGTAGACTTGAATTAGAGAAGTCATTGAAGTCACCCCATACCCTACACTGCATATTTTTTTTTCTTTCTAATTGTCCATAGCAGTGATAGTCTTTTCTACCAAATTAACTGAAATAAAATATGGAAACCAGGTGTCCTTGGGGCCTTCCAGCCAACCGACATTTGCTATGGAGATTGCCTGAAAGCATTTTCCACCAGCAATGGGGCATTCTTGTCTCTCTTCCTCACCCATGCCTCCATTCTCTCCCTACTGGTTTAGGTAAAGAGGTCCTTAATCGCCTCACAAAACTGGGAATCTTTATTCTTTTTCTCTCTCAGGCACAAGGTTAAAAAATACCAGGTGGTGGGTATTATAGAGGGCACGGATTGCATGGAGCACTGGGTGTGGTGAAAAAATAATGGATACTGTTATGCTGAAAATAAAAAACAAAACAAAACAAAAAAACTAAGTACATGTTTTCTTAACAAGTGTACCCTGACCAAGACTAAAATAAAAGTCAGCAGTCAGACATGCCCTCCAGGCCCCTATGTCTTCCCATCCGCCTGCAGCTCTGCCCAGGTCCTTCAACCCTGTGGTTTTCTCCAACACATGGCTACATCCTGTCTCCCTTGGCATGTGCTCTCAGATTTCCCCACCCAGAGACCATCACTTGTTCCAATACCTTTCATGGGCTTCCAGGCTGAGGTCTTCATGGTCTTCCCATTCCCTCTGCCATATTTCTTTTGGATCATCCTTCCTTCTACAGTGTCAACTCAACGTTGTCTTTCCAAAGTCTTTATTAGAGCACACCGTTGTTTAGGGTCCCACACTCAATCACCTTTGAGAAGTCTGTCATGTGAATTCCCAGAGTCAAGTATAATAACCCTACCTTTATGTCCAAACCAGGCACTCTCAGTGTAACTCCATTCCAGGAAAGAGGTCATAGCCTTCTTTACCAAGTTCCCTCCAACGAAAAGTCATTGCTCTTGCTGGAGAAATTTGGTAATGCTAGAAAATTGCTCAGCTCCATTAGTCTCTAAGCAATACTGGGAAATGGCCATGCAACAGCCCAGATAACACCACCACAATTGTCTCTGCTTAATGCCTTGAAGATCACGGGCAGCAGAGAGAAAACATCACTATTGGACAGTTGCAAATACACAGAGACCCCAGATGATGAATTATCTTTTTCCCATCAGACCACAGCTTGGTAGGCAGACATGAGATGTGTTTTGTCTGTGGTTTCCATTCCTATTTCCCCCCATCACAAACCCCAGAGTATGTGTACTTGTCTGCCTCCCCCTAGGGTTGGGCAATCTACTTCTTCCAATTTTTTCTTTGGTAAAACTAGAGGCAGAGAGTTTGATCTTCCAGATCTTCTATAGAAAATACTCT
Source organism: Mustela nivalis (assembly GCF_964662115.1). NCBI lineage: Eukaryota > Metazoa > Chordata > Mammalia > Carnivora > Mustelidae > Mustela > Mustela nivalis. The sequence goes on from NC_139021.1 coordinate 149,088,418, forward strand.
CTATAGTGAGGGATCCTTTCCCTTGACCACGAAAGCTTCTTCAATCTACTTTGGGACTTCTGTCAAACTTTTGTCAAACTCACCAAAAACCTTTGCTATTTCTGTGTTGTTGTTTTTTACTCCTCTATTTTTCTCTCTATGAAGGGCTGATGGAGGGAGGAAAACCTCACCCTACAGATTTAAATCTGAGCTCTGACACTTACTAGGTCAATGACTTTGGGAAAACCAATCAACTTCTCTGATTGTTAGTTTATAATATGTAGTTAACACTCACCTCACAGGGGGTTCTGAGAATTAAACAAAACAGGTGACAGAAACAGTCTGCTTTTGCCACCCCTCAGTGCAAATTAGGTCACATTGCCATTGATGCCACAAATTTTGAGACCTCTGTGGTGCCTCCAGTTCTTACAGGACCTCAGTTCCCCTAAGGTTCTCCCCTTGAGTGTCTTTGAAGTGATCCCAGGGCAGCTCATCTCTGCTCAGCAGACCTTGCCTCCAGCCTCTTTGAAGTTATGTGTTCTCACCTCCCCCAGGAGTCCTGGGGTCAGACCCTGCCCTCCCTCTACTTCTTCATTCCTAGTATTCTCTACAGCAACTTGGCAAAGGTTTTTGGTGAGTTTGACAAAATTGGGCTCAAAGTTCATGAGTAGAAGGAAGTTAATAGCCAAGGAGTGACTCAGTAAGTGCCCTTCTTAGTACCCACCTCTTCCCGGCTCACTGTCCATAGGTCCTGCCCAACATTCACTGTTCACCCATTCAGCTTGTCTCCCTGTACCAGGGATCATATTCATCATGAAGTCTTAGATTATCCCAAGTGTTATCTACAAAGGCACTCTTAAAGTTCATATTTGCCTTCCTAGGCCATTCCTTGTTTACAGGGTTCCTTCTGCATGACGTGAACTTCAGGCCACCATGCCCTTCCTACTGTCTCTTGAACTGGGTGTCCACATCTTGTCCACATCTAGCAAAATATGAAAAATACTTCCAGGTTTAAAGTGGCGTTTTCCCCCAAATCCTGTCTGTTCCATACTCATTAAAGTAAAACAAAATGAACAATAAGAATCAAAGAAAGATGAACAAAAAGAAAGTCGTTGGCAACTCAGTCAAGGCATCCTGCTTCATATATATGGAAGTAAACAACGTTAGGAAAATACAATCAATCCTTAATTGTACAGGGGACGATTGCCTATTTAAAAATAGTAATAGACTATGTATTTACAGAAAAATGCAAATTTCCATCCATCTGAGGAAACTTCTGGAACTCCACAAAAGGCACCATCTTGCGTGTCTTCTGCTCCATCAGCATGTCATGGGAACAAGGCAGGAACAGGGAAAAGAAGAAATGTTAAACATTACCAATAAAACATGATGTTTCATCTCTGTGAGGTAGAACTGCTGATTCCTGAACCCAGCCCAGACTGAGACAGTCACCTATCCAGCAAGCAAGGTCCAGGAAGTATGGAAGGCAAAACAGAAAGGCTGCAGTTAGAAAAAATAAAACCATCAATTTACTTATCTTACAATCTTTTCAACAAAAACAACAAAATTAAGTCTTTTGGCAGAAAAGGAGTGAATGAGGAGACAGGAAGTCATGAGGCAAGGGTATGACAAGCCATCCCCTTACTCACTGGACCATCTGCAGGCCTGTTGTAGGGTGAGGAGGCCAGGCCATGGAGTGCCAAACAAACTCATGCTGTGGAGATTTCATTTTTCACATTTTTTTCAGTTTTTTTATTATAATTTTTTTATTATGTTATGTTAGTCACCATACAGTATGTCATTAGTTTTCGATGTACTGTTCTGTGATTCATTGTTTGCATATAACACCCAGAACTCCGTGCAATATGACCTCCTTAATACCCATCACTGGGCCAACTCATCCCCCCCAACTCCTTCCCTCTAAAACCCTCAGTTTGTTTCTTGGAGTCCACAGTCTTTCAGGGTTCTTCTCCCCCTCTGATTCCCCCCCTTTACTTTCCTTTCTTTTTCTTAATGTCCTCCATGCTATTCCTTATGTTCCACAAGTAAGTGAAACCATATGATAATTGACTTTCTTTGCTTGACTTATATTACTCAGCATAATCTCCTCCAGTCCCAACCATGTTGATGCAAAAGTTGGGTATTCATAATTTCTGATGGCTGAGTAATATTCCATTGTGTATATGGACAACAGCTTCTTTATCCATTCATCTGTTGAAGGGCGTCTTGGCTCTTTCCACAGTTTGGCTATTGTGGACATTGCTGCTATGAACATTGGGGTACATGTGTCCCTTATTTTCAGTACATCTGTATCTCTGGGGTAAACTTAAACACTAACAATGAAACTGGAGAAAGGGAAATTAAAGAATCTATTCCATTTACAATAGCACCCAAAACCATAAGACACCTTGGAATAAACCTAACCAAAGAGGTAAAGGATCTATACTCACGGAACTACAGAACACTCATGAAAGAAATTGAAGAAGACACAGAAAGATGGAAAAACTTTCCATGCTCACGGATCAGAAGAATAAACATTGTTAAAATGTCTTTGCTGCCCAGAGCAGTCTATACTTTCAACGCCATCCCGATCAAAATACCGTCGGCGTTTTTCAAAGTGCTGGAACAAACAATCCTAAAATTTGTATGGAATCATTTTTCACATTTTAAAATAAAAATCTTAGCTGAACAACAGAAAACAATAGCAGATTGTTTTAATTGAGTATAACCTTTTGCCATTTTTTCATCCTCAACTTGTAACATTTTTTTCTGCTTAAATTGTTGTGCTTTTTGTTTTCCTTACACTCGAAAATGGCATCTGGAACACAATCATTACATTCTAAATAATTAATGCAGACTTAATATCAAATTAGATTTTAATCATTCTTTGACAGGATTTACTTTATCTCCAATACCAGTAATCTTTTCCCTTGTTGTCTGATTGAGATTGGATACAAACAGGTACTTGATGTACTCTTGCTAAAGAATGAGAAAAGACCAGAAAATACCCCAAGAACTCGGCAGCTCCTCCCAATCCTAATTCACATCAGTCTGGTAGTCAGCACTGTCGCCTTCATCCATATTCTCTCCCTTTCCCTTAAGCACCCTTGAACTTCAACCACATTGCTCTGGTTCCCTGAAAATGTGTGTGTCGGCAGGGGAATGATCTCAGGCACATGCAAGTCAGACTGATGTGAGACGACCTCTAAGGAGATAGTGCTTCACAGGGAACTTCTATCAGGACACAGGGTTTATGGAGTGAATGGGGAAAATGTCCTCAGAAGAATGAAATGTGTTGAGAGGACCACCTCTAAAAAGGAAGTGAGGCATGAAGTCTGTGTGAAATAATTGACTTTAACCACCCAAACAAGAGATTGTCCTAAAAGAAAGTTCTAAATGCCGTGATGACATCGGTTTCCATGCAATCTCCCCAAGGAAAGAAACATGACAGTAAAAATGGATGTGTACTTTACAAGTCATGCTTTAAAAATGCTTTATAGCTATTATCTCATTGGATCCTTGCAACACCCTGAAACAAAGGCAGACATCTTTACTTTTTTACACAGAAGGCAGGAGTAAAAGGAAAATCTTGAGTTTCTCCAACATCCTTCCAAGCCACTGATTATAAAATGAAAGTTTTGATAATGACTTCACTAGGCTGTTGTGAACGAAGTAAAGCAATTTTTAAAATGTCCAAAACTTAATGGGACATGCACACACAACATACACAGAGTAGCTATTATTACAATAGATTTGAGAAAACTGGAGTCTAGAGGGAAAATTACCTTGGTCTAGAATATACTGAAAATAAGTTCTTGATGCAAGTAATGTCTTTATTAAGGCTGAAGTCCAAAACCTCCAAGGATGTCAGTTTCAACTATCAAAAAATATTATGAAGAGGTAGCAAACTTACATATGCTTTAGTACTCCATCCCAAAGATGGTAAAAATATGATAAGGTATAGATGTAGGTACAACGTTTTTCATTATGGGACTATTTGTTGCAATAGTATAAAAAAGATTAGAACAAACCCATATGGTGTCCGTAAGGAACTGGTAAAATCAACTTTGGTTCAGTTACACAAAAGATTAATCTGAAGCAATAAAAAGAAATAAGGAAGGCTCTACATATTCCTTTGTGTAAATACAGTCTGAAGTGAACAGAGCAAGATGGGCAAGAAAGTATGTATATTGTGCTACCATTTACTTATGAACAAAAAGAATACACATATATGTAGATACATTCCATATTTTTTTTAACTTTTTATTTTTTATAAACATATATTTTTATCCCCAGGGGTACAGGTCTGTGAATCACCAGGTTTACACACTTCACAGCACTCACCAAAGCACATACCCTCCCCAATGTCCATAATCCCACCCCCTTCTCCCAAACCCCCTCCCCCCAGCAACCCTCAGTTTGTTTTGTGAGATTAAGAGTCACTTATGGTTTGTCTCCCTCCCAATCCCATCTTGTTTCATTTATTCTTCTCCTACCCACTTAAGCCTCCATGTATTAAACAAATATAAGAGACTTCAACTTTGAAAAGATGGAGCAGATGTACTTTTTTCTTATTCTTCTCACAAAGTACAACTAAAATGCTCAACAGTACATATACAGCAAACATCAGATGGACTATAAAACAGAAAGAAGACCACTGAAGAAACTTGGGAACCAAGGGCCACATTGTGGTTAGTTCTATGGGTTTTCTTTTTCCTCATATTTTCCAAACATGGAGCTGAGGAAGCCAGCTACCTAGAAGTACCAATGATCACAGACAAAACAAAACAGTGACCAAAACAGAGCCACTCTCCTAAGCCAGATGACTATGAAAGAAGCAGCCCAGCAACACAAAGTACTTACTCTACTCCAATCAAATACTCCAGATAAAAAAAAAACTGATCCCACCTACTCCCATACCAGCAAAAGCTGACTGAGGATCCTAGGTCTCACCACTCTTGCAGGAGGCACCCCAACACTCTTGATGATGTTATGTTAGAGAAGACTAAGTGGGGAACCAGGACTTTCATCTCAACCAAATTATAGAGCCTCTCTCTTTACACAGTGTCATGGAGACCATATGTGGAGCCTGGACTTCCATTTCTACCATGAATTAATGAAGCATCATCCTTTCCCCACTGGGGTGGTGACAGAGGAGGTGACAGAAGAAAGTCTGGACTCTCACCACCACTCAGTAGTAATGAGGTCACACCATCTGTGATATCAGTGGATCCACGTGGAGAGAAGTAACAAGGTACATCTATCACCTCCAGACAGACAGTACCAGTGGAGGCTTGGTGGGGAGATAGAACTCCCATCTCTGCCCAGTAGTAATGAGAAGCTCCTCCCATCTTGGGTACCAGTAGACGCCAAGCGGGAAAACTGGATTCCTAAATCCATCTGGCCATTATGACATAACAAATCTCCCTTTCCTTGCTGGAACACTATCAGAAAAAGCCAGCTGAAACAGATGGTTTAGATAAGATGCAAAATCTCAAAACATAATATGCAAACTGACAAGAATTCAATAAAAAAATCACTCATCATACTGAAAACCAGAAAGATCTTAAACTGAATGTAAAAATAATCAATAGATGCCAAAACTGAGATGACAGAAATGCAGAGTTATCTAAAAAAGATTTTTAAATCAGTCATCACAGAAATACTTCAAGCAATTATGAATATGCTTAAAACAAATGAAAAAAGAGAAAGTTCAGCAAAGAAACAGAAGACATAAAGAAAAACCAAACAGAATGGATATTTTTTAACTAAAAAATACAATAACCAAAATTAAAACCAAGCAAACAAACTCGGTGCTGTGGGCTCAACAGCAGAATGGAGAATCTGAGGCAAGAATCAGTGAATGGGCAAATAGAAATTATCCAATCTTTACAACAGATATAACACTGACTGCAAAAGATTAATAGAGCCTCAGGGCCTATAACAAAAAAAATCTAACATTTGTGTCACTGGAGTCCTGGAAGGAGAGGAGGAAAAGGGTAGGGCTACAAACGTACAAGAATCAGAGCAAACCCCAAACAAGATAAGCCCTCAGAATACACACTGACACACATCATAGTTAAACTTTTATAAAATAAAGACAAAGAAAATATCATGAAAACAGCAGATGTATACTTATAGGGAAAAGCAATTCAGGCAACAATGTATTTCTTATCAAAAACCCTGGAGGTCAGGGGCACCTGGGTGGCTCAGAGGGTTAAAGCCTCTGCCTTCAGCTCAGGTCATGATCCCAGGGTCCTGGGATCAAGCCCTGCATCGGGCTCTCTCCTTGGTGGGGAGCCTGCTTCCTCCTCTCTCTCTCTGCCTGCCTCTCTGCCTACTTGTGATCTCTCTCTGTTGAATAAATAAAGTCTTTAAAAAACAAACAAACAAACAAATCATGGAGGTCAGAAGGAAGTGGAACATTTTTTAAATGCTGCGAAAAGAACTGGCAACCCAGAAATCTACACCCAGTGAACATATCCTTCAGGAATAAGGCGAGAGAAAATTATTTTCCAACAGAGAAAAACTAAGGTGTTATCACCAACAGACCTAACTTAAAAGAATGGCTAAAGGAAGGTCTCAGATGAGAAAGGCTGAAGAAACCTCAGAACATCAGGAAGGAAAAAATGAATGCATAAAAGAAATTAAACAGTAGTACTCTGTGGTACCATAGTACCATAATATTCTATATACTCTTGGGTTTCCAAAATTATGATTGATGGTTGAAAAAAATTTTAACACTATCTGGTAATGGTTTTAAGTGTATCAATGGAGGAGAGTAGAGGAACATAAAGTAATTACATTTCATTATAGGTAAAATATGACACCAGTAGACTGTGATTTATACATTATGTAAATCAACCATTAAAACAGTTATATAAAGTTATGTACTCACAAACACTATAGACAGATCAAACTGAAATTCTAAAAAAATAACTCAAAGAACCCACAAGAAGGTAGGAAAAAAAGACACACAAAGAAAATAAACAAAATAGAAAACAAAATTGCAGGTGTAATCTCTAATACATCAATAACTATACTGACTGGTCTAAATGCAGCATTCAAAAGATGGAGATCAGCAAAGAAAATTGCTATAGATGGAAAGAGACAAATAATGAGTAAAGGTTCAATCCAATATTAGGAATTAGTCAAGGAATATGACTTGACACGACATACAAAAAAAGTAACATGAAAATGTTAGGAATAACTATATACGTATGAATTTGAAAATATAGGTGAACTACACCAACTCCTTAGAAAGGACAAACTACTACAACTCATTAAATGTGAAACCAATCATTTTAGTAGCTTTAAAACTATTAAGGAAGTTAAATTCATAATTAATACTCCCCCAAGAAGAAATCTCCAGACTCAGAAGGTTTCTCTGGAGGATTCCATCAAATTTCTAAAGAATTAACACCCATTCTATAAATTTGTTCCCTAAATGTTGGATGAAGGACATTTCCCAATTTATATTATGGAGCTGACATTATCTGGATACTACAAGTATGGATACTATAAGTCCCTATAGGTGCAGAGATGAGCCACCTATCCAATATAAAACTAGAAGTTCTGGCTGGTGGAATAAGGCAAGAAAAGAAAGTAAAAGGAATGCAGATTTTAACAGAATAAGCAAAATTTGCAGATAGCATGATTACCTAAATAAAATTGTTTTTAAAAAGAAAATTCCTAGAATTAATAAATGAGTTCATCAAGTTCATAGGATATGAGATAAACATACAAAAATCAATGTTTCTATATTCTACCAGTTAACATATAAAAACTGATATTAAAAAATAAAATACCAGGATAATGAGAAGATGGCGGAGAAGTAGCAAGCTGAGACTGCTTCAGCTAGCCGGAGATCAGCTAGATAGCTTATCTAAAGATTGCAAACACCTGAAAATCCATCGGCAGACCGAAGAGAAGAAGAACAGCAATTCTGGAAACAGAAAAACAACCGCTTTCTGAAAGGTAGGACCGGCGGAGAAGTGAATCCAAAGCGACGGGAAGATAGACCCCGGGGGGAGGGGCCGGCTCCCGGCAAGCAGCGGAGCAACCGCGCACAAAATCAGGACTTTTAAAAGTCTGTTCCGCTGAGGGACATCGCTCCAGAGGCTAAACCGGGGCGAAGCCCACGCGGGGTCAGCGTGGCCTCAGGTCCCGCAGGGTCACAGAAGGATCGGGGGTGTCTGAGTGTCGCAGAGCTTGCAGGTATTGGAACGGGAAAGCCGGCTACAGAAACAGAGCCGACAGTAAGCTCACAGCTCGGTGTTACCTTGAACCGATCGCAGGCTCGGTGAGCTCGGAGCGCGGCCGGAGGTCAGGCAGACGGGAATAACTGGGCGCTGTTCTCTGAGGGCGCACTGAGGAGTGGGGCCCTGGGCTCTCGGCTCCTCCGGGCCGGAGACCAGGAGGCCGCCATTTGTATTCCCGTCTTCCGGAACTCTATGGAAAGCGCTCAGGGAACAAAAGCTCCTGAAAGCAAACCCAAGCGGATTACTCACCCGGCCCCCGGGTAAAAGCGGTGCAATTCCGCCTGGGGCAAAGACACTTGAGAATCACTACAACAGGCACCTCCCCCAGAAGATCAACAAGAAATCCAGCCGAGACCAAGTTCACCTACCAAGGAGTGCGGTTTCAATACCAAGGAGAGCAGCAGAATTCCAGAGGAGGAGAAAGCCAAGCACGGAACTCATGGCTTTTTTCCTGTGATTTTTTTTTTAGTCTTGCAGTTAATTTAATTTGTTCTTTTTCATTTTTTTTTTTTCTTTTTCTTTTTCTTCTCACCTTCGGATAAAAAAATTTTTTTTTTTAACTGTTACCTTTTTCTTTTTTAACGATTTTTTACTAGTTTATCTAATATATATATTTTTTCTTTTTTACATTTTTCTCAGGTGTTTTCTTTTTTTAAAAAAATTTTTTTTTCTTTTCTTTTTTTTTTCTTTCTTTCTTTTTGAACCTCTTTTTATCCCCTTTCTCCCCACTCACGATTTTGGATCTCCTCTAATTTAGTTAAAGCATATTTTTCTGGGGTTGTTGCCACCCTTTTAGTATTTTACTTGCCCCTTCATTTACTCTTATCTGGCCAAAATGACAAGACGTAAAAATTCAACGCAAAAAAAAGAACAAGAGGCAGTACCGAAGGCTAGGGACCTAATCAATACAGACATCGGTAATATGTCAGATCTAGAGTTCAGAATGACAATTCTCAAGGTTCTAGCCGGGCTCGAAAAAGGCATGGAAGATATTAGAGAAACCCTCTCGAGAGATATAAAAGCCCTTTCTGGAGAAATAAAAGAACTAAAATCTAACCAAGTTGAAATCAAAAAAGCTATTAATGAGGTGCAGTCAAAAATGGAGGCTCTAACTGCTAGGATAAATGAGGCAGAAGAAAGAATTAGTGATATAGAAGACCAAATGACAGAGAATAAAGAAGCTGAGCAAAAGAGGGACAAACAGCTACTGGACCACGAGGGGAGAATTCGAGAATTAAGTGACACCATAAGACGAAACAACATTAGAATAATTGGGATTCCAGAAGAAGAAGAAAGAGAGAGGGGAGCAGAAGGTATACTGGAGAGAATTATTGGGGAGAATTTCCCCAATATGGCAAAGGGAACGAGCATCAAAATTCAGGAGGTTCAGAGAACGCCCCTCAAAATCAATAAGAATAGGCCCACACCCCGTCACCTAATAGTAAAATTTACAAGTCTCAGTGACAAAGAGAAATCCTGAAAGCAGCCCGGGAAAAGAAGTCTGTAACATACAATGGTAAAAATATTAGATTGGCAGCTGACTTATCCACAGAGACCTGGCAGGCCAGAAAGAGCTGGCATGATATTTTTAGAGCACTAAACGAGAAAAACATGCAGCCCAGAATACTATATCCAGCTAGGCTATCATTGAAAATAGAAGGAGAGATTAAAAGCTTCCAGGACAAACAACAACTGAAAGAATTTGCAAATACCAAACCAGCTCTACAGGAAATATTGAAAGGGGTCCTCTAAGCAAAGAGAGAGCCTACAAGTGGTAGATCAGAAAGGAACAGAGACCATATACAGTAACAGTCACCTTACAGGCAATACAATGGCACTAAATTCATATCTCTCAATAGTTACCCTGAATGTGAATGGGCTAAATGCCCCTGTCAAAAGACACAGGGTATCAGAATGGATAAAAAAACAAAACCCATCTATATGTTGCCTCCAAGAAACTCATTTTAAGCCCGAAGACACCTCCAGATTTAAAGTGAGGGGGTGGAAAAGAATTTACCATGCTAATGGACATCAGAAGAAAGCAGGAGTGGCAATCCTTATATCAGATCAATTAGATTTTAAGCCAAAGACTATAATAAGAGATGAGGAAGGACACTATATCATACTCAAAGGGTCTGTCCAACAAGAAGATTTAACAATTTTAAATATCTATGCCCCCAACGTGGGAGCAGCCAACTATATAAACCAATTAATAACAAAATCAAAGAAACACATCAACAACAATACAATAATAGTAGGGGACTTTATCACTCCCCTCACTGAAATGGACAGGTCATCCAAGCAAAAGATCAGCAAGGAAATAAAGGCCTTAAACGACACACTGGACCAGATGGACATCACAGATATATTCAGAACATTTCATCCCAAAGCATCAGAATACACATTCTTCTCTAGTGCACATGGAACATTCTCCAGAATAGATCACATCCTCGGTCCTAAATCAGGACTCAACCGGTATCAAAAGATTGGGATCATTCCCTGCATATTTTCAGACCACAATGCTCTAAAGCTAGAACTCAACCACAAAAGGAAGTTTGGAAAGAACCCAAATACATGGAGACTAAACAGTATCCTTCTAAAGAATGAATGGGTCAACCGGGAAATTAAAGAAGAATTGAAAAAGATCATGGAAACAAATGATAATGAAAATACAACAGTTCAAAATCTGTGGGACACAATAAAGGCAGTCCTGAGAGGAAAATATATAGCGGTACAAGCCTTTCTCAAGAAACAAGAAAGGTCTCAGGTACACAACCTAACCCTACACCTAAAGGAGCTGGAGAAAGAACAAGAAAGAAACCCTAAGCCCAGCAGGAGAAGAGAAATCATAAAGATCAGAGCAGAAATCAATGAAATAGAAACCAAAAAAACAATAGGAAAAATCAATGAAAGTAGGAGCTGGTTCTTTGAAAGAATTAATAAAATTGATAAACCCCTGGCCCAACTTATCAAAAAGAAAAGAGAAAGGACCCAAATAAATAAAATCATGAATGAAAGAGGAGAGATCACAACTAACACCAAAGAAATACAAACTATTATAAGAACATACTATGAGCAACTCTACGGCAATAAATTTGACAATCTGGAAGAAATGGATGCATTCCTAGAAACATATAAACTACCACAACTGAACCAGGAAGAAATAGAAAGCCTGAACAGACCCATAACCAGTAAGGAGATTGAAACAGTCATTAAAAATCTCCAAACAAACAAAAGCCCAGGGCCAGATGGCTTCCCGGGGGAATTCTACCAAACATTTAAAGAAGAACTAATTCCTATTCTCCTGAAACTGTTCCAAAAAATAGAAATGGAAGGAAAACTTCCAAACTCATTTTATGAGGCCAGCATCACCTTGATCCCAAAACCAGACAAGGATCCCACCAAAAAAGAGAGCTATAGACCGATATCCTTGATGAACACAGATGCGAAAATACTCAACAAAATACTAGCCAATAGGATTCAACAGTACATTAAAAAGATTATTCACCACGACCAAGTGGGATTTATTCCAGGGCTGCAAGGTTGGTTCAACATCCGCAAATCAGTCAATGTGATACAACACATCAATAAAAGAAAGAACAAGAACTATATGATACTTTCAATAGATGCTGAAAAAGCATTTGACAAAGTACAGCATCCCTTCCTGATCAAAACTCTTCAAAGTGTAGGGATAGAGGGCACATACCTCAATATCATCAAAGCCATCTATGAAAAACCCACCGCAAATATCATTCTCAATGGAGAAAAACTGAAAGCTTTTCCACTAAGGTCAGGAACACGGCAGGGATGTCCATTATCACCACTGCTATTCAACATAGTACTAGAGGTCCTAGCCTCAGCAATCAGACAACAAAAGGAAATTAAAGGCATCCAAATCGGCAAAGAAGAAGTCAAATTATCACTCTTCGCAGATGATATGATACTATATGTGGAAAACCCAAAAGACTCCACTCCAAAACTGCTAGAACTTATACAGGAATTCAGTAAAGTGTCAGGATATAAAATCAATGCACAGAAATCAGTTGCATTTCTCTACACCAACAGCAAGACAGAAGAAAGAGAAATTAAGGAGTCCATCCCATTTACAATTGCATCCAAAACCATAAGATACCTAGGAATAAACCTAACCAAAGAGACACAGAATCTATACTCAGAAAACTATAAAGTACTCATGAAAGAAATTGAGGAAGACACAAAGAAATGGAAAAATGTTCCATGCTCCTGGATTGGAAGAATAAATATTGTGAAAATGTCTATGCTACCTAAAGCAATCTACACATTTAATGCAATTCCTATCAAAGTACCATCCATCTTTTTCAAAGAAATGGAACAAATAATGCTAAAATTTATATGGAACCAGAAAAGACCTCGAATAGCCAAAGGGATATTGAAAAAGAAAGCTAACATTGGTGGCATCACAATTCCGGACTTCAATCTCTATTACAAAGCTGTCATCATCAAGACAGCATGGTACTGGCACAAAAACAGACACATAGATCAATGGAACAGAATAGAGAGCCCAGAAATAGACCCTCAAATCTATGGTCAACTCATCTTCGACAAAGCAGGAAAGAATGTCCAATGGAAAAAAGACAGCCTCTTCAATAAATGGTGCTGGGAAAATTGGACAGCCACATGTATAAAAATGAAATTGGACCATTTCCTTACACCACACACAAAAATAGACTCAAAATGGATGAAGGACCTCAATGTGCGAAAGGAATCCATCAAAATCCTTGAGGAGAACACAGGCAGCAACCTCTTCGACCTCTGCCGCAGCAACATCTTCCTAGGAACAACGCAAAAGGCAAGGGAAGCAAGGGAAAAAGTGAACTATTGGGATTTCATCAAGATCAAAAGCTTTTGCACAGCAAAGGAAACAGTTAACAAAATCAAAAGACAACTGACAGAATGGGAGAAGATATTTGCAAACGACATATCAGATAAAGGACTAGTGTCCAGAATCTATAAAGAACTTAGCAAACTCAACACCCAAAGAACAAATAATCCAATCAAGAAATGGGCAGAAGACATGAACAGACATTTCTGCAAAGAAGACATCCAGATGGCCAACAGACACATGAAAAAGTGCTCCATATCACTCGGCATCAGGGAAATACAAATCAAAACCACAATGAGATATCACCTCACACCAGTCAGAATGGCTAAAATCAACAAGTCAGGAAATGACAGATGCTGGCGAGGATGTGGAGAAAGGGGAACCCTCCTACACTGTTGGTGGGAATGCAAGCTGGTGCAGCCACTCTGGAAAACAGCATGGAGGTTCCTCAGAATGTTGAAAATAGAACTGCCCTATGACCCAGCAATTGCACTATTGGGTATTTACCCTAAAGATACAAACGTAGTGATCGAAAGGGGCACATGCACCCGAATGTTTATAGCAGCAATGTCCACAATAGCCAAACTATGGAAAGAACCTAGATGTCCATCCACAGATGAATGGATCAAGAAGATGTGGTATATATACACAATGGAATACTATGCAGCCATCAAAAGAAATGAAGTCTTGCCATTTGCGACAACATGGATGGAACTAGAGCGTATCATGCTTAGCGAAATAAGTCAAGCAGAGAAAGACAACTATCATATGATCTCCCTGATATGAGGAAGTGGTGATGCAACATGGAGGCTTAAGTGGGTAGGAGAAGAATAAATGAAACAAGATGGGATTGGGAGGGAGACAAACCATAAGTGACTCTTAATCTCACAAAACAAACTGAGGGTTGCTGGGGGGAGGGGGTTTGGGAGAAGGGGGTGGGATTATGGACATTGGGGAGGGTATGTGCTTTGGTGAGTGCTGTGAAGTGTGTAAACCTGGTGATTCACAGACCTGTACCCCTGGGGATAAAAATATATGTTTATAAAAAATAAAAAGTTAATAAAAAAAAAAAAAAAAAAAAGATTCTCTCTCTCCCTCTCCTTCTTCAGCTCATAGGCACATGTGCTCTTTCTCTGAAAAAAAAAAAAAATAAATAAATAAAAAAGATGAGCAAAAAAAAAATAAAATAAAATAAAAAAAAAAAAAATAAATAAAATACCACTTACAATTGCTCAAAAAATACATAGGAATAAATTCAATGAAATATGTATTCAGCTTATATGCTCAAAACCACAAAACTCTGGTGAAAGAAATTAAAGTTCTAAGTAAATGGAAAGCCATATAATGTTCCTGGATTGAAAGATTTGCATGGTAAAAACGTCAGTCTCCCTCAAATTGATATATAGTTCTAAAACCCTTCTTATCAAAACCACAAGAATTTTACATATAAGAAAGCTTATGATAGAATTTTTTTGAAAGGCCAGGAAACTAGAAGAGCTGAAATAATTTTGAAAAAGAATAAAGTGTGGAGAGTCTGCCTACCCATCTACTCTTAAGACTTACATAACTGACAGTGATCAAGACTCTAGTATTATCAGAGAAACAGACACATACATCAATAGACCAGAAGAGGTAAGTCAGAAATATGTCCTTGCAAATATGCCCAATCGAATGTCCCGTTTCCGTAGTGTAGTGGTTATCACGTTCGCCTCACAAATATGACCAGCTGATTTTTGACAAAGGTACAAAAGCAATTCTATGGAGAAAAGACAGCCTTTTTAACAAACAGTTCGTTTTTACCTAAAATGTCAAGGTAAAAAATAAACCTTCATGTAAACCTCGTGCATTATATAAAAATTAACTCAACGGGGACCATAGATTTCAATTTAAAATCTACAACTATAAAATTTTCCCCCCAAAATTGAGAAGATTCAAAATCTAGCCTCAGCAAAGATTTGACACCAAAAGCACAATTCCTGAGAGGAATAATTAACAAATTGGACCTTATAAAAATTTAAAAATGTTTGCTCTGTGAAAGAACCTGTTTAGAATATCAAAAGACAAGCTATCAAATGGAATAACATATTTGAAAATCACGTATCTGAAAAAGGACTGATAACTGGACTCTCAAAACTCAATATCAAAAAAACAATCTAATTAGAAGATGAGCAAAAACCATGAACATTTCACTAAAAAGAATAAAACAGATGGAAAATAAGCACATGAAAATATATTCAACATCGTTAGCCATTAAAATATGCAAATTAAAATCGCAATGAGCTATCACCACAATCCTATCAGATTAGCTGAAATAAAAAATAATGACAACACCATATGTCAGTGAGAATGCAGAGAAATTGGACTACTCATACATTGCTTATGGAATAAAAAATTATACAGTTCTGGAAAACAGGTTGTTAGTTTCTTATTAAACTAAACACGTAATGTTATACAACATGGAAGTCATGCTCTTGGGCATTCACCTAAGAGAAATAGAAAGTTATGTGCATTCAAACTTGTATATAGATTTTCATTGCAATGTAACAGCCAAAAAAAACCTGGAAACACCCAGATGCCCTTCAGTAAGTGAAGGACTGAACAAATAGTGGTACATCCATACCATGGAGTACTACTCAGCAATGAAAAAGAAAAAACCCACACAGAAAACTGTTGTCGATACATAAAACAATTTGGGTGAATCTCAAAGTTGTTAAATGCTAAACTAAAGAAGTCAATCCCAAAATGTTATATGCAGTTGAATTCCATTTATATAATACTCTTGAAATAACAAAATTATAGAGATGGAAAGAAGATTAGGAGATTCCTATATTAGGAATATACACAAAATTAGATCCTTTTTACAAATATAGGCAAAATATAGACAAAATTACAGAGATGGAAAGGAGATAGGTGATTCCTGTATTAGGACTAGAGGAGGCCTGGGGCCAAGAGAATATATTGACCTAGTCGATGTCAGTATCTAGTTTGTGATACTGTAGAATGTTCTATGCATTTTACCTGCTATATTATATTTTACATTATAGTACAACATTGTGTGTGTTGGACTGTATTCGATCCTGGCTTTACTTTATGAGATGTTACCTTTGGAAAGACCTGAAGAAAGAGGGGCTGGGATTTCTTATAACCACATGGGAATCTACAACTATCTGAAATGGGAAGTTTAATATTCACAGCAGCAGAAGAATGAAACAATGCAAATATCCAATGGTGGATGAATGGATAAACATAATGGGCCACGCTCATACAACGAAATATTATTTGTTGTGAAAAAGGACTGAAATCCTCATGCCTGCATTCAAAGGCCTGGAACTTGAAGAAAATACACAAAGTAAAACAACTCTCACACAAAAAGACAAATAGTGAAAGATCCCACTTCCATAAGAGCATCAGGTAGTCAGATTCATAGAGATCAGAGGGAGAACAGTGGTTACCAGATATTGGGGAGGGTGCAATGTGGAATTTAGGCTTAATGGGTATAGTTTCAGGGCACGATGGTGAAGTAGTGTTGGAGATGGATTGTGGTGACGGTTGCAAAACAGTGTCAATGAATTGTGCATCTAAAAACGGTGAAAATGATCAATCTTCTGCTGTATTTATTTTACCAATAAAAGGGAAGAACCTCAAACAGAGAAAAACAGCAGCAACAACAAAGTTACATTTCAGGGAAGAAAAGAACACGACAGAAGAAACAAGGATAAACCTGGACTGCTCACAGTATGCTTTCTTTTGTGGGTTCAAACTTGTAAATAATTATATCATTATAATACAATTAAATTTAAAATATGAAACTCTTAGAAAACAAAATCTGGTTGAAAGAAATAATACACCTAACTGTTGACTTGTGGCATAAATACACACATAAAAATTGGGAAAATAGAAATATTTTCAATGATTATATTGTTGGAGATAGTTTTGCTATTGTTATTGAGGCTGTTTTTTATGTCTTTAATTGTAACGTAAAGCACGAAAGTAGTTTTGTTGGAGTTGCGAGGAACTGAGAATTTTAGCATGACGAAAAGAAGATACAAATGTTAAGATTAATGAAGTTAAGGGGCACCTGGGTGGCTCAGTGGGTTAAGCATCTGACCCTTGACTTCAGCTCAGATCATTAGCTCAGGGTCCTAGGATCTTGCTGTCTCAGGCGCGCCCTTCAGGAGGGAATGTGCTTGAGGCTCTCTCCCTTTCCCTCTCCCTCTGCCTCTCCCTCTGCACACACACACACTCTCTCTCTCTCTCAAATAAATAAATAAATCTTAAAATATTAATGAAGTTAAGTAAAAGGTGCATTGATACCACCTCCATGCAGTCCATAGCAGCAGCACGGGAGTACCCGGGGTAGAGAATCCCCTCCCTGCTTACCCAGCAGCAGTAGGTTGCTCTCTCTGCTGGAAATGGTGTCCTTGGGTGAAGGCAGGGTGGGGACAATCATCTCCTACTAACCTCCCCCACCAAGAGCATTAGCAGAAACAGAGGCGTGAGCCCTGTCTTCTGTCTCCTATTCAGTGTAGCACCTAGCTGCACCAGCAAACCTAACATCTCTTATCCAGCAGAAGAATGTGACCCAGATTCACCCACAGCAGTCCTGGCATCTCTTGGTCCTTTACCCAAAAGGTGACCTAGGCTCAAGGTCTTCCACCTCCCCATTGCAGTGGCAGAAAGCACAACAAATTCTTTCCTCACCTGGTTGTACCAGCAGAGATCCAGCAGAAGCCATCTGCAACAGGATAACCAGATAGCTGGCCCGAGGAAGCTGTGTCTATCCTACAGGCTTGGCCCTGCCAGCTCCCACCTAGAAGTACCGGGAGGCCCAGGACGTACCTCCTATTCCTGTCAGCAACACTATTAGGGACTGAGTGGAATTCCCACCAGCCCTGAGAAGCCAGGCACAAAATGTCACATGTGTGATTCTGCTGATCTGACATAACCAGAGCAGGTAAATCCAGAGACAGGGCACAGATAGGTGGTTACCAGGGGTTGGGAGGTGGGGAGAAAATGGGGAGCAAGTACTTAATGGAGAAAAGTTTTGCTTTTGGTTCATGAACCTTATTTGGGACTAGACAGAATTGTGAATCTACTAAATACTACTGAGTTCTTTTTCTATGATGTGAATTGCATCTTGATAAAATACTTAACATTAATAAATACACAGGCACAAACAAAAGAACCTCAAACAATCCAAGTTAAAAGGGGGAAAATCATGGACAAACATTTTAACAAAGAGGATATATAGATGTCAAATAAACACATGAAGAGACGCTCAACATTATTAGCCATAAGGGAGATGCGAATTACAACCAAAGCGATACATCACTGTACACCCATCAGAATGGCTAAAATGGAAACAGTGATGATACACACTGCTGATGACAACGAGCCTCATGCATCGCTGTGGGAACCTGAAAGGTTACAGCCACTCTGGAAGAGAGTCCAGCAGTTTCTTATAAAACTACAAACGCACTTACCATACAGCCCAGTAATGGCACTCCTGGGCATCTGTTCCAGAGAGATGAAAACTTGTCCACACAAAAACCTACCTGCAATGGTTTATAGCAGCTTTATTTATGGTAGCCCTTTGCAGAGGAGCTGCCTAGGAGGACTGCCTGGGCCAAATCAGTCTGCAAAGATAAATATTTATTTGTACTTCAAGAGTGGGCCTTCCCAATGGAAGCATCAATAGCCCCTCATTTGCTCATGTCTTGCTTTCTGTCTGGTTTGCTTTTTCTTGACAGAGAAGACTCCAACTGTCCCACGCCTGCCTGTCCAGCCTCTGTTTGTCTTGTAATAGGGTCCTCCTTATACTTATCTCTATTTTCATATTTTTCCTAGTATTCATATACCTTACAATTTATTTCTAATGCCTACATGACAGATATTTATGATGAAAATACCCATGGTGGGAGGGAAAATAAAAACAGAAGAAAAGGAAAATACTGTCTTTCAAATGTCAGCTCATAGCCTTCTCCTTGTGCTGGATTGTTACTTCACTAACGGTAGAGAGCCAGCAGGCAAAGTCCCCTCCGCACTGTCACATGACTGGGACTGCAGAAGCTCCAACAAGTAGGAAGTAGTAGAAGTAACGTGGGAAGTTCTGGAGATGGGGCTTATTTTGTCTCCCTCTTTTTGGAACATTGTATTTTTGGTTTTTTGGTTTTTTTGTTTGTTTGTTTAATTTTTTATTTTTTATAAACATATATTTTTATCCCCAGGGGTACAGGTCTGTGACTCACCAGGTTTACACACTTCACAGCACTCACCAAAGCACATACCCTCTAAAGATTTTATTTATTCATTTGACAGAGAAAGAGATCACAAGTAGGTAGAGAGAGAGGGGGGGAAGCAGGCTCCCTGCTAAGCAGAGAGCCCGATGCGGGGCTTGACCCTGAGATCATGACCTGAGCCGAAAGCAGCGGCTCAACCCACTGAGCCACCCAGGCGCCCCCATGGAACATTGTTCTTGGAATCCAGCCACCATACCATGAGGCAGCCCAAGGAGTCACTTGGGGAACTGAGAAACCGAGGAATTGAGCTGATGACCCCAGGCGAGCTCCTGGTCAAGCTGTCCCATTGCCCCAGCCAATGCTAGCCAGAAGAGGAGAACCACCAGGTCAACCCGTTCAGTAGTAAGAGATCATCAGATGGTCTTTTAAGCCACTGAGCTGATTTGCTACTCCATCATAGAAAACTGAAACACTCTCCCACAAAGCCTTCCTTGATCTTTACAACTGGCAGCAGGAATCCTGTCCTCCTGTGAGTCGCCATTGTGCATTACTGTAATCACTGATGCATTTCCCATGTACTGCTGTGTTCCAGTTATCTGTTTATATGCCCTATTTCAGTCATAAAACAGGAGCTGTTCAGAGCGGGACCTATGTCAGATTATATCCCTATAGGATCTAATCTCCTGTACACTACAGGACAGTGAGAAAGAGTACAGGCATTGGGACAAGCTGGGTCAGACTTAGATTCTACCATCTCCGAGCTATGGAACTTGGGCAAGTTTTTTCACTTCTCTGTACAGAAGTTTCTTCATCTGTGAAATAGTTATAGCAAGAATGAAAATGAATCGATACATATAAAGCACTTAGATCAGTTCCTAGCATATAATAAACACTTGACATATATTAGTGTTATCATAATTTTCCCTATCACCACATTCAGCATCTGATATATTGTAAGGACTCAATAAATCCTGAATGAATAAATAAATAGTCTGTGGGAAGGTGGATGCAGCAGGTTCAGGATGCCCGAAAGTTCTCTGACATCCTCCTTTGGAAAGGGAGATCTCTGTGCTTTCCCCCTTGAATTCAGGCTAGACTGTGACTACTTTGACCAATGGACTTTGGTGTAAGTGACACATCCCAGCTCCGGAACCCCTAATCCACCATGTGAGAAATCCTTCTCCACTGTTGGCAAGGGAGAGGGTCCCAGCTAGACTCACCCTTCCCTCTGTCCTCTCCAAGGCACCACGAATGTGAGTAAAGACATCCGGGACACCTCAGGCAATCTAGCAACCTGCTGATGACCACCAAGTAAATCCCGTCCACCACATGAGGTAAAATTGTCAGGTATGCTCTGACCAAGTTCTAACTTGCAACATCATGAGATATTATAAAGTGGTGGTTATCTTAAGCCCAAGTTTTGAGGAAGCTTGTTCTGGAACAGTGGGTCTTTTTGAGCTTATTGCTTCCTTCTTGAGCACTCTTGAGGAGCCTGGGCTGAGGAAGCCCCATCAGGGCAAAAAGCAAAGAGAATGCGGGTGCACTCATGTCTTTCTCCAGGGGTCACCACCAAGGTTTGATGAGGACCTCCTCTTTCTGCAGCTCAGGGACTACTGATAAAAAACTAGTCCTCCAGTGAGTGTAGGGCCTGTGGTCTGTCCATTCACGTGACACAATAGAAACCCCTGCCCCAGGGTCCAGGCCACCTTCCCTCCAGGCACCCCCATCACAGCCATCATGACCTGTAGGACATGAGGCCAACAGTCCTCAGGTCTGGTCATGTCTGTAGCCCCTGATCAGCTCTCTCCACCTTCACTGGAGCTGGTCACCCCACAAATCATGCTACCTGTGCCATGGACTCTGAGGGACCCTCTGCCCAGAGGTCATCTGTGTTCTCACTCTGTCACTATGCTGCCTGAAGGACTGGACTTGGGGAGGCGGGGGCAGAAGGGATGAGAACACTGGCTGAGAGAGATTTGCCCAGCGCCCTTAAATCAATCACAGTTCCCTCCGAAGGCTGATTCTCTTGCTTCACTCAGACAGGCTTTTGGATCTTATTTTATAGAATTCTGTGGTCTGAAATACTCAATAAATCTCCACGAGCCTTTCAGAGTCCTGCTCTGTGTTTCATTCACACGTCCTGACAGTTCCTGTTCAAGTGAGGAGCGCTGTGCAAAGGCTGGCCGCAGCCTGGCCAGTCCCCCCTGCCCTCCCCCCTCCAAGCTCTGGGGGATAAATCTGTCAGTAGCCTGGCAGAGTAGTGCCCCTTCCCGGGCTTTGCAATGTGTGCACAGGGCTAAGGGGCTGAGAGTTTCGAAAGTCTGGGAATGTTTAATGACACAAGTGCTCTCAAAAAGCCTGAGAAGAGGAGAATGTTCCAGGCTCTTCCCTTACGTCTTGAAGATAAACACTGGTTGCAGGGATGATGGTAAAACCCATCTCCATTTTCTTGGCTCTTGTGCCAAGTCTGGTCTTAATACGAGCTGGCCCAAGACAAGACCTATCTTGAGACCTCATTAGACTGGCCCTGGGAGCTGGCAGCAAACTGAGGCCCAGGATGCAAGTGTGGGGCGAGTGAGGGAGAGGCCACCACTGATGGAACTCCTGCTATGGGCTGCCCTCCGCCAAGACACACCAGCTCACCAGCTCAGACACAAGGCAGGTTTTTCCTGCCTTGCCAGGGGCATCCTGAAGAATTCCCTGAGGCATGGCCGGTATCTGTTTTCTCCCGTGGACACAGGGTCAGAAGACCAGCATATGCCATACCCCCGCACCAGTCTGTGTAGGACTTGGGAGAATGGGCCCAGTGGAAGAGAGCTAGAGGCAAACAGGCAAGAGGTGGGAAGCACTCCCTGCTGGGCTCCCTAGTACTTTAGAGCATCTGGAAATTGTCCTGAGACAAGCAGAGCACTACCTCCTGACTGCCTCTCCCTATGAGCAGTATAAGTCACACGGAACCCCTGGTGAGCTTTAAATAAAGCACGCTCTGACTCTCTCTTTGTGTTTCCTTCCAACCCCTGGCCTCAGCTAGGAATCATAAGCACAGTCCCGTGAAGGCCTAAGCTGTGTCATCATCAAAATGACCAAGACTCTCTCTTAGATGATCTCAAATAATGTAAAATGATATTCAGAAATTCAGTCAATTTTTATCCCTACAGGCAGAACACCAGACACTGAGGCAGGCCATATGGATATGTGCCGAAACCAAATCATTTGATCAGGCAGCTTTCTGTTCGAAGTATGACCTGGCCCTGTCCTCCCTGCCTCACCCAAGCTCACACATATTCTTTATGTCCTCGTGTTCCTGGGAGCCAGATTCCTCCAGTTAAGCTCCGTCATGGATTCTCCTATGAAGGTATCCACCTTACATCTGCTCTTGACTTTGTCCTTCCAGTGCCTTCTCTCTCTTCTCAGTTACAACACAATGCCTGAGCAGTCAGCCTGGGTTCTGGTTCCCAGCTGTGGGACCTGAGGTACCCTGGGTAACCTCTCTGTTCCTCAGGCTCCCCATTTGTAAAATGAGTCTGCTGATGGCTTTCCCCTTAAGGTTTCTTGTGAAGGTAAAATGAGACCATGTTGGTAAAGCCTATCAAATAATACCTGTGACTTAGGGAAACACTCAACTGATGTTGGTCATTGCTGACCTGAGTTCCAATGTACGTGTTGGATTATCTTGAAGACATGTTTTCATCTGGAGTCACGATTATGGACTTAGAAAGTCCCAGATGGCCATCCAGTGGAGGTTCCATCTTCTGGAGCAGCGTGTCCCCAACTGCATCCTGGGGAACATCCCTGAAGTTTGACACATCCATCCTCTGTCATGTTGTACAACAAGAGGGCACGCATGCCCCCAAGTCCATGTGGGAGACAGTGCATTCTATCTTCTTCCTGAGACAGTCTGTCATCAAGACACCTGCTTCACTTGGTTTAAGCTAGTATTTCTAACCTTTCGTTTTCTACAGGACATTCTCTGAGAAGCAAGTAGTACTATCCTATAGAACATCAGTATTGTGAAAGGCAGAGACTGAGTGATATGATGTGAGGACCTTTCTTTCATGTGACTACCCAACGTTCACTTGAATACTTTCAGGGCCATGGGACTCCCACTGAACAAGGCTGATGACACCACCCACAGAAGACAGTTCTTCATGGTGAGCGGCCTCTCTGCTGCCTCCTCCTCTTGGTGATCTTAAATCTTTACAAATATTCTCCACAGAAGATGCTCCCTCTCCCTTCTAGCTTGATGTGGCTTTCCAGAGCCCTCACATCCTGACCAAAACTGGATTATAAATAGACTTTCATCATCTTGTCCTTGGATGTCCAGCTGAGGGGTGGGGGTGTTACCTGGTTGGCCCAATTTGTTGGTTTGTCACTCAGAACTCATTGGACATGACTTTTAGTCTCCTTTACCATTCTGGTTAGTCTCCTCAAAATGCATCCCAATTTATCTGTGTGCTCCTCAAGTCTCTTTCTCTGTCCTGAACACCATAATTGTAATCCAATGTTAAGGACATAATTGCATTTATAAGAGCAGTGTCTATATCACATACTACGGCCAAACCAAGCTCTCCACAGCTTCGTAAAACCCCAAGTCACAGGGAAAGCTGCGAGCTGGCTCTTCTCCCATTCTGCATTTTCTGTGGATAGACACATCCCAAGATTTGGGTTAAGTTCCACTTTCTTCTCCAATGTATAGTATAACGGGCTGACCAAATCAGAAAAACAAATACAAAGAAAAATTGCATAAATGTGTTCCCATTTACAGAAAAATAGAGATGTAAATGTAATGTAAATATACACATATGTGCATATGCATTTACATCTCTGTATTTGTGGGTACATAAAAATTTCTGGAAGGATACACAAGAAACTATTAATAATTGCTGCCTCAGGCAAGCATAATTAGAGGATCTGGAATGAGATACTAAATACCTTTAATATTGTTTGAATATTACCACATACATCTATTTCTTCTTCAGTTAAAAAAAAAAGTACTAACTAGGTAGAAATAATCCCTTTTGTTGGAGTCAACCCATTAATCTTGCCTATAAACTGCTTCCTTCCCATAAACAAACTTGAGGAGCTTGGCTTCTCAACTTTCATCGAACCTCCTTTTCCTATTTAAAATTAAGGACAAAAGAGAGAGCCACAGGCCCCCTCCGTCAGGCCCTCCCTCAACAGCAATGTCCTGCAGGACTCGCATTAGACATCCTACTAGTTACACTTCCCCTGAAAGCTCTTTCAGACAGACTATATTTCTCTGTCTTTCTCTTGATAAAGACTCTTCCCCTCTTCAAGAAGAAGAGTTGCCAGGGTGCCTGGGTGGTTCAGTCAGTTAAGGGTCTGCCTTTGGCTCAGGTCATGATCCCGGGGTCCTGGGATCGAGTCCCTGATTCAGCAGGAAGTCTGCTTCTCCCTCTCCCTCT
The DNA here is from genome assembly GCF_964662115.1 of Mustela nivalis. Classification (NCBI taxonomy): domain Eukaryota; kingdom Metazoa; phylum Chordata; class Mammalia; order Carnivora; family Mustelidae; genus Mustela; species Mustela nivalis. The sequence goes on from NC_139021.1 coordinate 149,113,184, forward strand.
GCCTGCCACTCCTTCTGCTCAAGCTCTCCTTCTCTCTCAAATAAATGAATAAAATCTTTAAAAAAAATAGTTTAAGGAACAAAAGTTGCAACAAGAATTCAGGATGGAAGTGAGAGTGTGAATGTGTGCGTGCAGATGCTGGGGGAGGTCTCAGGCTTGCACTGTGGAGACACATGCTCTCCCCATATGTTCTGTGCTGACTGCTCACATAACCTCGTGGAGACTGTGACCCACCGAGCAGACTACTTTATTTTCTGACTTGCATTTCACTCAGGATCTGTTCAGTCCAGGAAACCTTAGAGAATGAATCCAACCAGAGGCCCGTTGGGTTGGAAAATATCCTCTTTTACTTATCCAAACAGAGCAGACAGACGCTGGGGTCACAAGGGAAGGAGCATTCAAGAAGAGGTCCTCGCAATGTTTCCCACAAGACCCTGCTGTGGGGGTGCTTGGGTGTAACCGTCGGGGATCTGCGATGGCCGAGCAAGGCCAGACCCAAGTGGCGCTTACAATTCCGAGCTTTCCTCTTCAGACTTGTCACATGCCTTGGATCTCCCACTCTGTCCCCAGTTCTGTAATATATTCATCTTCCTACTCTCAGAGAGTGGAATTGAGCCCCATGGCCACATGTCCATGAGCCCTGAAGGCTTCAGCGTGTGTTCTCTTCCGTGGGTCGCTCTATATTCTCCCTGCCTTGGAGACGATCCACAACTGGCTCCCAAATCCAGCCCCATTAGGCTCATCCATTCCACAGCTTCGATGTAAGAATCTCCGAGGGAACTCCCCAGAGGTAGGCTTGCTATGCATTCGCTCCTAATTACCCTCAGCATCACAGGACATATTATCCAGAGTAACATGAAATCCTGCACTGGAAGCACTCATCACTTGGACAAAATTTATACAAAATACTGCTCTGACGGTGGTGTTATTTGAAAGTGGAGGGCGACTTGCTGGAATTTAGTGAGAGGCAAGCTATATATAACTCGTTTGGATGGAGTTAACCTCTGTGTGGACTTCCTTGGGGACCTGCTGCGTTTATCACACACCGAAACCATTAATGCCATGGCAGATCGCTGTAATATAACACACACGTCCTGTCATCATCTCGCAATAACGCAAAACCAAGACGTTCACTCGGGTTCTTCATTTTGACAGTTCCAGCTCAGTGCCCACTGAACTTGCCGTGCAAATCCACATATTATTTCCTGACTTTGATTCACATTTGCAGCTACATGAGGCCAAATATCCATGAGAAAACTGAAAAGCTCCATTAAAAATCTTGCTTTTTAAATATCCAGATGCACAACCTTGCCTAGCAAAAACATCTAGAATTTTTCTTGTTCTGTTTCTCTGTGTTTAACCTGTGTTTGGAAGTCTGTAGACCTTTTTAAGACATCTGGCCACTCAAAACTCAGGCCTGAGGCTTAAACTTGAAAATGACCGATAAACAACTCCAAGGCATGCGGAACTGCTCCTTTCTTTCCCAGGCCTCTCAGAGCAGTCGTCGTGAGCCCAGAAAGGAATGGGACACAGCTGTGTGGACAGTGGGCGGTAAGCGGTCCCGGGGCATGGGGGTCAGGCTCATGGTGAGATCTCAGCAACACGTGTCTGATGCATATTGAATGTCACGTGGGAACGTCTTGCTCTCCAGTGACTTTTTTTTAATGTTAATCTCATGTCTTACAAAGAGAAGGACATGCTGGACAATTGCAGGAGGCCAGAGCTAGAGCGCTAGCCAGGCTAACACCAACAATAAAAAGAGGAAGTGCTGCTTTCAGATTCTGTTTCTAGAACATGAACTCCCTACCCAGGGTCCTCAAGGAATCCGTTTTCCAAGAGATGTTCCATCTCATCCTCCAAACCCACTGTCTCTCCAAACCCACATCACCACTCTGTGATCTCCTCACCACCACCCACTTGATGCTCTCATCTATGCCATCCCTGGAGTCCTTTCTCTACTCTGAGCCTAAGTTTCCCCATCTGTAAAATGGGGAGACATTTTCCTAGGATGTTTTAGGGATTCGGTATGACCATTTATGTAAGGGGCTCAGCCCTGCACGTGGTAGGCTCTCGGTAATTACACCATCAGCATCCTTTATGGGCCCACCCAGAACCAAGGTTTGAAAGTCAGATGGGTGTCTACCTTGAGCAAGTTAGGAGCTCACCACGTAGGATGGTTAGAGTGAATGAGTTATTCGTGCAAAGCACCTTGAATAACATTTGGCATCCAGAAAATCATTGATAAATGTTAGCCATTTGGATTATTGTCCTCTCCAAGGAAGACCTGTTCTCTCTCCTTTGTCATGGTCCCTCAGGAGAGATATTAGTCTCACATACTGAGTACTTAGGGGATGACATCATTTCGCTGTTCCTTGTTTCTTGGGTGTGTTTTTTCACTTAGGAAAAACTCACCCTTTTCTTTCCAGTAGGTGCCCAAATATACGGGAAGGACTGTTGGAATGGCAATGGACCGTTGCCTGCTGCAATGTAGCTTTCAGACCTCCACTTGCCTTCAGGACTGAAGGGGACTCCCACCTTTGAGTGACCAGCCCTGGTGACTGGGATTTCTTGTGGCTACTGGGGGAAGGCAGGGGCCTTAGGGCAGCTGCTGGAGGGCAAAGGGAAAGGCTGGGCTAAGGGCATGCTCTGGGTCTGGTGCCGAGTGGAGACCCGAGTCTATTCTACTCACCAGCTGATGTCCCACTGCTGTTGCTGTCTGTGGAGGAACCATTCTGGGGGTCTGTTCTCACTGCCCTGAAGAGTTGACGAGGAAGAAGATGCCCTCAAAGCTACCTCTAAACTGTGGACCCACTTGATCTGTCCCCAGCTCTTCTTATTCTCATCCTTCCCTTTTGGGGGTCATGAGTGATTTTCTGGTTAAGTTAGAAACCATTTCCTAAGCGACCAGGGAAAACAGTCTAGCTTATTTGCACTAACTGAGACGTAATTACATATTCATGTGGTATCAGGTCCAGCCTTGCAGGGCTCAGTGGCCGATCAGGACCCGGGAAACTGAGGCTCACGAGGCACAGACCGCCTGCCACTCAGAGGAGGCCGTGTGCCCACAGGAGTGGAAGGTACTGGGAACTCACTGAGGCTAATAAGCCCTGCTTTCTTGACAAATTCCTCCACCTCTGCACCGAGATGGGGAAGGGAAGCCCATGCCTCCAGCTCTCCTCTGTGGGGACCTCTTCTCACCTTGTCTGAGAGAGGCGGCCCGGCTGGCTCCACCCCATGTGCCAGGGGCAGCATTTCTCTCTCACTTCTGGCACCTACTGCCCAGACTGGACCTCACCACCTCCTCTCTGTCTGTGACAACAGCCTCTTGTTGTCTGGGTGACAAGAGCCTCTTGAACACATATCTGGGTGTTCAAGAAGGGTCTTCCCTAATTAAGGCCAAGAGACAGAGGTGACAGAGCCCCAGATTCCTGCTGGGGGGAGGGTGCCCCACACGCAACCTCAGCACCTGCTCAGCTGACTCCTTCACTCGTGCTGTCTTCATTCCCACAGCACCGTCCACAGTATCCCCTCCATCCGACAGGGCTGCCCACATGCCACCTCCTCTATGCAGCCTACCCTACCTCTCCCTCCCCTGCCCCCAAGTATATGCCCTCCTTCAGTCAGCCTGTCAGGTTCACTCTGCAGCTCACGGATCCTGTTCTTGTCGGTGCCGTGAGGAGCTGGGACATCTGTCTCCTCTGTCACATAGCACCCTTTCTGAGGCAGCTGACAGGGGCTGTTCCAGATTGGCACCTGCGGGGATGTGACATGTCAGTTCCCCCGTGGGATCTGCAGTACTGGGGAGCAATCATGGTAGGAGAAAACCATAGCCGGTGACCCTTCCAGGTTTCTGGCCCCAGGCAGGCACTTGGCCATGGCTGGGATTTCTGTACTGACATCTCAGGTGACACACATGTGTACACAGTCACCAACTTGAGAAGGCAACCCAGTCCCTGGAGGAGACCCACGCCCCCAGGGGGAGCCAGGGAGACAGATCAACAAGCTACTGGCAGGCTTTGGCCAGTAGACTCTTCTGGTGTCTGCCAATGATCCCACACCGGCCTCAACTGGCCCCGTGCTCAGCTCTACGGGGCTCTGAGGGCCACAAGGCGTGAGCCCGGGCTGCTATCTGGCCATGGTCTATTAGTCTGTCATGTGCCTTTACTGGGAAGCCAAGGCTTATTTATTATAAAGTTGTTGGGAGTTGTATGGGGGAAAGAAAAAACAAGAAAACCAAAAAGACATATTTCTGTAGAATGCCACTTCCCATCAAGTAGCTTATCTCAAAAGTCCTGCCCAAATCCTTGCTAATGGGATGCCTCTAGCTCATTGGGGTCACGGAGGCCCTGAGCTCCCCTTGGTCCCAGACAGCAGCAGGGGATTATAAGCATCCCGTCCAGCCGTGGTTTCCCCTACACCTGGGCCAAGCATGTCACAAATTCTGGCTAAATGAGCCTAGAGCTGGTGACGGTTACCAGGCATCTTGTAACAGGTAACTCTGATAACAGCAAATCCTTCGCCCAGGTTTCTGTGGTTTTTTATGCTGGCCCTGTCTTTCATACTGACAGATGATATCCTCTGTTCCTCTCTTGCTTACATCTACATCAAACAGATAAATCTCCAGCCGTGATTCTCTGGTCCTGGTCTAGTCAGCACTGACCTCACAGGTAGTTCATGTGGAAGGTTCTGACCCTCCCAGAGGAGAGGAAGCAAAGAGTGCCAGAGAAGGAAGCCAGAGGGCAGGCCTGATGGATGAGCCTAGGAAGAGAGGCTGAGGGAGGTTCTGGAACACTGCATGGGCTGGGGAGAGGGACGGAGCCCTACAGATCTTCAGAAAATTACTAGAAAACGGAGTCTATGGCATCCCAGCAGCTTTCTCTTCTTTACTCCCTTCTTGCTTTTTCTGGAAAGTGCATTTAGCTGTCAGTTTCCACTGGCTCTCCTCACTGCCTCCCTGACTTCTTCTTTAACAGTCAGCCCCAGTCTCACCTCCTCCAGGCAGCCTTCCCTGAGTTTGCCTTGTCTGTATTAGGGCTTCTCTTGCCCATGGACCATCAGTGATTCTGTTCAGTCATTATCAGCTCCCAGTTCCCTTGCTTGGGGGACTGGGAGCTTCCTGATGCCATTCACCTCTGTGTCCTCAGTGCCTAGTGCTCTGTCTGGCTCAAGTGAGCCTCTGCAGAAGACTGACCCTCATACCTTCTGTCTCCAGCTCCAGCTCCCTCTCGCCCCTCCACTGGTGGTGTCCTAGCTCACATTCACATCATCTCCTGTCCACACAGCTACCAGGTCCTCCACTCTCCCAACGTTTCTCCCTGCCCCCACCTAGCCAGTGCGTGATTATCTGTCACCAAAGGGGCATCTCAAAGAGAGCAGAAAGACCTGGATTCAAATCCCAGCCTTACCACTCTCTAGCTGTGTGACCTTGATTAAGCATTTTAATATTTCCAGAACTCACATTCCCCATGTCTGTAATGGATACTAAGACATCTTCGATGACAAAAATAGGATCATGGGTTAGAAGACACCAAGGACCGAGTCCTCCTCTCCAAATCATGGAAAGTTAAGGAAGATAATAAGATCCTCTCTCCTATATCAGAAGGAAGTAGAGCAGAGCAATCCAGAGCCTCAAACCCCTGATCTCTCCTCTGCTAGATGACAAGCATTTCAGGGACAGAAACACTACAACTTTTCTTTCCCAGAGTCCAGCACAGGCCACGGCTGATCAAAGTCACTGAGGTGGCATTTGTAGATCAACCACAGGACGTTTCCTTCGTGTTTTGGATTCAGCCTGGATCATGCCAGGCCCTGGTTAGAAAGAAACCTGTTGTTGTTTCTAATATAAACTTTTACTCAGGTAACTATACATTCACATGCAGTTGTAAGAAATAATACAGATTATCTCATGTACTGTTTATACCATTTCCCCCAATGGTGGCATTTTGCAAAGCAAAGGTACAATGCCATAAACATGATATAGACATTGCTACTAGACCAAATATTATTTCAGTTTCCCTAGTTTTTATTTTTAGTCATTTGTATGTGTATTTAGTTTTATACCATTTTATCACAGGTATAGGTATGTTTATTCATGACCAAGGTCAAAATACAGAACAGTTCCATCTTTATGACCACAGTCACCTCCCTTCTCCATCCCATATCTCTAACTCCAGGTGCCCACCCATCTTTCTCCATTCCTATAGTTTTTTCATTGTAAGCATGTTATGTAAACGGAATCCTACAGTATGAAATTTTTGGAGATTGGCTTTTTTCATTCAGAATAATCTTCTTGAGATCCCTCCAAGCTTTTGCACGTGTCAATAGTTGTTTCCTTCTTATTGCTGAGTAATATATTCATGGTACCGATAAACCACAGTTTGTTTAATCATTCATCCATTGAAGGGTATCTGGGCTCTTTCCAGTTTTTGACTATTATGAATAAAGCTGCTTTGTACATTTTGATACGGGTTTTTACATGCACATAAGTTTCCACTTCTCTAAATAAATGTCCAAGAATGCAATTGCTGGGTTGTACATTAGTTTGTGTGGTTAACTTTATATGAAACTGCCAAACTGTTTTTCAGAGTGCCTAATACATTTTACATTTCTATTAAGTAATGTAGTCTCTCCACAACCTCACCAGCATATGGTGTTATTACCGTCACTGTTTTTAATTTTTACCATTCTGATAAATACATAGTGATCATCTCATTATGGGTTTTAATTTGTATTTCCCTAATAACTAATGATGCTGAATGTATTTTCATGTGATTATTTGTCATCTGTATATGGATACTAAATGTCTGCTCACACCCTTTGTCTATTTTCTAATTAGAGTGTGGGTTTTTTACTGGTAGGTTTTGAGATCTTTCTGTGTTCTAGATACTAGTTCTCTATAAGATATGTGGTTTGCGAACACTTTTTCCCCACCATGTAGCTTATCTTCTCTTCCACACAGAGCAAAAGATTGTGTTTTGGATGTGGTTCAGTGTGTAGGTATCTCCTTTTATGAGTTACATATTTGGTGTCAAACCCAAGAACTATTTCTCTGTTCTTAGATCCTGAAGATTTTCTCCTCTGCTTTATTTCAAAAAGTTTTATAGTTTTACATTTTAAATTTAACTCTGAGATTCATTTTGAGTTAATTTTTGAATAAAATGTGAGGCCTTACATAAAAAATCTTAAAAAAAAAAATGGGGAGGGCCTGGGTGGCTCAGTGGATTAAGGTCTCTGCCTTCAGCTCAGGTCATGGTCTCAGGATCCTAGGATCAAGCCCTGCATCCAGCTCTCTACTCAGCAGGGAGCCTGCTTCCTCCTCTCTTTCTCTCTGCCTGCCTCTCTGCCTACCTGTGATCTCTGTCTGTCAAATTAATAAATAATTGAAGGGGAGGTCAACCATGAGAGACTATGGACTCTGAAAAACAATCTGAGGGTTTTGAAGGGGCGGGGGGTGGGAGGTCAGGGTACCAGGTGGTGGGTATTATAGAGGGCACGGATTGCATGGAGCACTGGGTATGGTGCAAAAATAATGAATACTGTTATGCTGAAAATAAATAAAAAATAAATTTAAAAATAAATAAATAAAAATAAAATGTGAGGCCTAGCTCAAGATTCATCTTGTAATTTTATTCATTTGGATTTCTCCATTTCTCTTTTCAGTTTTATCAATTTGCTTTATGTATTTTGAGGCTTTATTGTTTGGTTATGTACAAATTTTGTTTCATTACAGCTTTTTATTCGATTGTTTTTATTATTACCGTGTAACATTCATCTTATCTCTAGTACTTTCCCTTGTGTTAAAGCCTATCAGAAATTAATGTAGTCACTCTTTTTTTATTAATATTTGCATGACATATTTTTCTATCATTTAACTTTCAATCTTTCCATGACATTGCAACTTAAGTCCATTTCTCAGAAACAGCATTTACTTGAATTATTATTATCTTATTCACTCTGCCAATCTCTCTCTTTTGATTGGTGAGTTTATACTATCTATATTCAAGGTAAGTATTGATAAATCAACACTTAAATCCTCTATCATCTTATTATTTATTTTCTCTTTGTTTCTAATGGTCTTGATGTTTCTGTTAGGTATTTTAGGATGAGATTATTTAAATTGGTGGACTTTGAATAAGTCAACTGCCTTCTATAATGTGACCTCATCCAGTTAGTTGACAGCCTTAGTGGAACAAAAAGCTGACCTCCTAAAACCAAAAGGGAATTCTGCAGCAGGCCTTCTGACTTGAACTGCAACATTGGCTCTTCCTGTGTCTCCAGCCTGCCAGCTAATCCTACAGATTTTGAACTTGAGTAGATATACTGTTTATCATTCATCACTTAATAGTTGCTTAAGCTGTTCAAACTTGTTTTTCCAAATTTCTCATGCGATTCCTTTTTGACCTATTGATTGTTTAGGAATATGTTGGCTAATGAAAAAAAGTTGGGAATTTCCCAGATTTTCTTCTGTTGTCCATTTCTAATTTCATTCCTTTGAAGTGGAGAAGATAAATATATGGTTGCAAGCTTTTTAAATTTATGAAGATGTATTTTGTGGACTGACATATGGAGAATAAATTGTATGCATTTATATGGTTTATAATTGTTTTCAAGATGCATTTATTTGGTTTATAGAGTTATTTAAAGGTTCTCTTTTGTTTTTGAACTTCTGCCCAGTTCTATTCTTCCCTGATATTGAGATATTGAGTCTCCAAATATTATTGTTGAATTGTCTATTTCTTTCCTCAATTCTATCAGTTTTTGCATCACATATTTTGAGTCTCTGTTGTTACATGCATAAATGTTTACCATCTTCGTATCTTCTGGATGGATTAATCCTGATACTATTATACGGTCTTTCTTTGTATCTAGTGATGATTTTTGTCTTAAAGTTCTGTTTTGTGTGCTCTTTGTGTAACATATCTTTTTCTATTCTTACTTGTGTCTTTGAATATAAAATGTGTCTCTTTTAGACAACATATAGTTGGATAATTTTTAATACATTCTTTCAATCTCTGTCTTTTGATTGGGGTATTTAATCCATTTGTAAGTAATGTAATTACTTAGAAGGTAAGATTCATGTTTGATATTTTGACATTTGTTTTACATATGCCCTATATCTTGTGTTATTGTTTTTCTGTTGCTTGATTTCTCACTCTTCATGGTTTTAAATAGACAGTTCCTAGTGTTGCATTTTAATTCCTTTGTTATTGCTTTTGACAGGCTTTTCCAAATTACTTTCTCAGTCATTGCCCTGGGGATTGCAAGTAGCATTTTAACAGTGTATAAAACTTTGCTCCACTATTACTTCAATCCCTCCTTCATCCTTGGTGTTATTATTTTCATAAAAATTGTATTCTATATGTTTATATAAGTTTATATTCATGTTTTATATGTTTAAATATAATTATATTTTTGTATTATGATATAGTTTTATGCTTATTTTAATGCAACATTTTAAGACAGGCAAGAAAAGACTGACAAACAAAAGCATGTTTATATTGTTTTTCATAATGCATGATTATCTTTACTGCTGCTTCTTTCCTTTGTGTGGAGTCTAATTACCACCTAATGTCCCTCCATTTCAGCCTAAAGAATTCTGGTTAGTTTTTTTGTTTTGTTTTTGTGTTTTGTCTTCAGGTCTGCTAGCAACTAATCCTTAGTTTTTATTTATCTGGAAATGCTTTAACTTCCCTTTCAATCTTGAAGGAGAGTTTAGCTAGATAAAAAAATATTTTGCTTAATAGGCTTTTTCTTTCAATATTTAGAGATGTCATCCCACTGTTTTCTGAACTCCAGTTTTTGACAAGAAACCAGTTGTTGATATTATTAATTAGTCCTTGTACTTAATAAACTGCTTCTCTTTTACTGTTTTACTATTTTCTCCTTGTCTTTGAATTTCATTAATTTGACTATGATATGTCTATGGTGGATCTTTTGGACTTTGTTCTATTTGGATGTGTAGATTGATGTTTTTCAACAAATTTGAGAAGTTTTCAGATTTTTTATTGAATTATTTTCTATTTCATTTATCTTTTATTTTATTTATTATTTTCTATCTCTTTCTTTTCACATCTCTGTCTAGGACTTCTATTATGCATATGTTGTTATGTTGGCTGATGTCCCACAAACCTCTGAGGTTCTATTCATTTTCTTCATTATTTGTTCTTTCTGCTTCTCAGACTAGATAATCTCTATTGACCAATATTGAAGCATACTGATTCTTTCTTTTTCCAGCTCAAATATGTTCTTGAGTTCCTCTAGTGACTTTTTTACTTCAGTTTCAACTATGTGTATATAAAAATATATTTATATATTTATATACACATATATGTATGTATATATATATATACACATACACACACACAATTTTTCTCTTTATTGACATTCTCTATTTGGTGAGGCATCACTGTCATACTTTTTTTTTTTTTTATTTCTTTTCAACGTAACAGTATCCATTGCTTTTGCACCACACCCAGTGCTCCATGCAATACGTGCCCTCCCTAATACCCACCACCTTGTTCCCCCAACATCCCACCCCCCACCCCTTCAAGACCCTCAGGTTGTTTTTCAGAGTCCATAGTCTCTCATGGTTCACCTCCCCTTCCAATTTCCCCCAACTCCCTTCTCTTCTCCATCTCCATCTCCCCATGTCCTCCATGTTATTTGTTATGCTCCACAAATAAGTGAAACCATATGATAATTGACTCTCTCTGCTTGACTTATTTCACTCAGCATAATTTTTTCCAGTCCCGTCCCTGTTGCTACAAAAGTTGGGTATTCATCCTTTCTGATGGAGGCATAATACTCCATAGTGTATATGGACCACATCTTCCTTACCCGTTTGTACATTGAAGGGCATCTTGGTTCTTTCCACAGTTTGGCGCCTGTGGCCATTGCTGCTATAAACATTGGGGTACAGATTGGCCATTCTCTTACACCATACACAAAGATAAACTCGAAGTGGATAAAAGACCTCAATGTGAGACAGGAATCCATCAGAATCCTAGAGGAGAACATAAGCAGTAACCTCTTCGATATCAGCCACAGCAACTTCTTTCAAGATATGTCTCCAAAGGCAAAGGAAACAAAAGCAAAAATAAACTTTTGGGACTTTATCAAGATCAAAACCTTCTGCAGAGCAAAGGAAACAGTCAACAAAACAAAGAGGCAACCCACGGAATGGGAGAAGATATTTGCAAATGACAGTACAGACAAAAGGCTGATATCCAGGATCTATAAAGAACTCCTCAAACTCAACACACACAAAACAGATAATCATATCAAAAAATGGGCAGAAGATATGAACAGACACTTCTCCGATGAAGACATACAAATGGCTATCAGACACATGAAAAAATGTTCATCATCACTAGCCATCAGGGAGATTCAAATTAAAACCACATTGAGATATCACCTTACACCAGTTAGAATGGCCAAAATTAGCAAGTCAGGAAACAACATGTGTTGGAGGGGATGTGGAGAAAGGGGAACCCTCTTACACTGTTGGTGAGAATGCAAGTTGGTGCAGCCACTTGGGAGAACAGTGTGGAGATTCCTCAAGAAATTAAAAATAGAGCTTCCCTATGACCCTGCAATTGCACTACTGGGTATTTACCCCAAAGATACAGATGTAGTGAAAAAGAAGGCCCATCATTGTCATACTTTAAATTCTTTGTACATGTTTTCTTTTAGTTTTTTGAACATATTTATAATAACTGATTTAAATTCCTTGCATGGTAAGTGCAAAATCTGTGCCCCCTCAAGGACATTTTCCGTTGCCAGCTCTTTTTCTTTACTTTTTCTGTGTATGTGGCATATTATCTTGCTTCTTTGCATATCTTATAATTTAATGCTGTAAACTGGACTAGTGACTTCTCCTTACCTCAGCCTTTCCTGTGCATGTGTGCTGACTTTTGGATCTCCAAGAATATGTCAGAGTTTTTCGAAACTCCCTGTAGTAGTCTAGTTTGCCAGAATTTCTTTTTAAATCCCCAATCAGGGTCTAGTTTTCCTTAAATGAAATCACAGCCTTAGGTAGCTGAGACATTGCCAGTGGTTTGGTATTGGTTCAATATCGTCCTGGGAGTAGGTTTCCTTTTTGTCCTCGCCATTTTTCACCCCCAGCTAAGCTTAGACAAGCTCTGAATCAAATCAAATAGCCACCACATTCTGTAAATAGAGATTTACCAAGGAGCTAAAAGTTCTGACAAAAGATCAACTGTTCTCTGGCAGACTACTCCTTCTCTGCCTCCCTTGAGGAGGTTTCCTCCCCAACCCATGTACTAGCAGTAGGCGTGCCTTTGGTCCTGTCCTAAAATAACTTTTCATCTTGCTGGACCTAGTCTCTCTAAATGCACTCATCTATTCATGGATCATATATATTCCGAAGACTTTGAAATACAACTATCCCTTGAGGGTTTAAGCTCTCAATTGGAAATTTTCTCTTAAACATTCCTCTGGCAACAACAACAACAACAGCAACAAAAATACACACACACACAATATTTTAATAACTGAACTTACTCTCATCCATGCCCTGATTCCTGAAATGGCTCATCTTCCTATTTTTATATTAAAGACAAAAATCTCTTGGGGTGCCTGGGTGGCTCAGTGGGTTAAAGCCTCTGCCTTTAGCTCAGGTCATGGTCCCAGGGTCCTGGGATCGAGCCCTGCACCGGGCTCTTTGCTCCGCAGGGAGACTGCTTTCTCCTCTCTCTCTGCTTACCGCTCTGCCTACTTGTGATCTGTTAAATAAATCAATAAAATCTTAAAAAAAAAAAAAAAAAAAAAGACAGGAATCTCTCTACAAGGCAGTCCAAACGGAACTCCCTGTGTTTTTTCTTCCCACATCTCTGCCACTACACATCCCCATAGTTGAGGTCCAAGAGTTCTGCTCCCTACACTCTCAGGCTTCCTTTCTCCTCTATCTATACTCTCCTCATCCCAGCCTAAGTCTCTGGTCTCAATTTCCCAGGTAGGAGTAAAGATATCCTTGGCACATACTTCCATGGTGCTCTGTAATTAATCCATTCAGAGCTCTCACCCCTCTGAATTCTGGCTGTCCTTCGCTAATCTGTCTTTCACCCCAGAACATAATCTTCGGAGGAAGATCAAGTCTCATTTATCCTATTCCCATGGCTATGGAGCTTGGTAGGCATTCAGAGATATATGTTGTGTAAGTGAATATTTGCAGTAGTGACCGAAACTAATGACACTCAGTCAGATTGTAAGTTTCGGTTATCCCGGTTACAGTGGGGGATGGGTGATAGTTAATAAAGACTATGAGTGACACTGAAAATGTTTCTGGTATAAATCAGATATGTATTCCTGAGGTGTTTCACCAAACACTTATGGAAGAAAAGCTATGAGAACACCATGAAAATCTTGGCAGTTGTTCTCCACTCCACAGAGTAACTTTGTGGTTCAGATGTAATTTAAAGAAAGATATGACTAGACAGCTCAGGACCACCATCTTTTTTGATTCCAAATCCTTGTTACTGGACTAGAAAACCCACAGGGATTTGACTTCAGTTTTCTTGAGAGTAAAAATGTTTTTCTTCCAGGTAATGGCAGGTTAAAGTATTTCTTTGCAAGATTTGAGCAAACTCTGCCTTCATAGTACCCAGAAAAACAGATAACCTCGACCACTGGGACTTTAAATTTGAATGTGAAATGAGGTCATTGGAAAAATAAAACATTCAAAATGCAAGCACCTTTAAAAGGCATCTATCTGCACAATCTGGAATTTGCAGACAGACGGACTCTCCCACAGCTTGCATCCAAGGCTGGCTTTCTAGTAAGGCCTGCGAGTAATGTATTTATTTATCTCACTGTACTGAGTTGGATAGTGTCCTATTAAAATTCACATCTAACTTAAGAAATAGAACATCATGCTTACTTATGAAGATCTCAAGTGTCCCTCCTCTACAAGCAGAAGCACAATTTTAAAGGAAGAAATCTCAACAGAAATGCTAGCTGTGGGCAAGGTCTCTCTGCCCTCCCACCCCCTAAGGAATCCAAAAGACCAGCTATAACTGCCTGCCTTCGATCACCTAGAGTACAGGTAGATGGCCTGGATTTGGCCAATCTACTGCTTCCTTTAGTACCATGAATCTTGAGAGAGTGACACAAACACTCAGGGACACTTGAGAAAATATTCAGACAGCCAAAAGTCCAGGGATGTCATCTGAAAAAAGATGGCTCCCATGGTTGATATGTTTCCTGTGATTTGGCTTCCCTTGGTTCCAGTCATTTCTCCAAATCTGTTCACCAGGCTTCCCATGAGTCCTGAGAGTGTCTCTGTATACATCCAACAAATTCTTTGGCTGCTTATGCTAGCCAGAACCAGTATCTGTTGCTTGTAACTGAACCTCAGCTCCTGTGCTCTCTTGTAGTGGAAACTCCACCGCAAGACAGCAGCTCCTGTCTGACACATCTCTGAGCTCCAGCCCCCAGTCTAGCCCAGGACCAACCCCACCATCAGCACCCAGAAATAGCTGTTGGCTAAATGAAGCCTTCGGGATAAAAGAAAGAAAGAAAAAAGAATCTTGGGACATAGACTAAAGGGCTTTGGGAGAAAACTTCCCAGCTCCAAGAACCTTGCCTGTCATAAGAGACGCCATTGTGTCTATTGATTTGGATTCTCTGGCTTGGAACAAGGAGCACGAGTCACTCGTCTTTCTCCTTGGTAATACCAAACAGCTGCTCTGAAGTGAACACCAGATGAAGTTCTTATAACCCCCTTCTCTAAATAAATGCAATAAAGATGACTTTCCCTTTCATAAACCATGGTTAGGAAACGTGCCAAAATATCGTTGTCTCCTCTCTGCTCTGGCAACTCTCTGGTATCTGAGACAGCAGAGCAGGGCACATGTTCCCTGGGTAGTACCAGCCCCGCTCCAGGCGGCTGAGCTGCCGTTTCTCTACCTCTAGGGCTGCAAAGTCAGGTGCAGGTTTGAAGCCCTCTGCCCCTCTGCTGAGGCAACCCCGTCCCATCCTACCAATTAATCCTTCCCAGGAACATTTACTGAGGGCTGAGGTCAGGCTGGAGATCTGCAGTCTGATGGATAGAGCAGACCTAAGAACACATTTGCCCAACAGATGGCTAAGGTTTTTGTTTGACGCTTGCTTACACCAAGCGCCAGGAGTAAAGGGGAGTACAGTGGAGGTGCTGGGAAAGGTCAGAGAAACCCAGGGAGGAGGTGTTTCTGGAAGTGGGTCTTGATGTCAGGTTAGGGTTTCCCAATGGGAAATGCAGGGTGGATGTTTTCAGACTGAAACACAACTTGAACAAAGACACAACGGCCTGAAGGTACAAACAAGCAGGAGTCGGGAGGGGAGGACAGAATTGCAGATTGTATACAATTGCAACGAGGCTTCTCTGGGTGAGCCAGGAGGGTGCCCTCCTTTCTGGGAGACAGTGGAGACCAAGGCTGAGTCACTCTCCACTTGAGACACTGGAGTGGGAGTTCCCATTGCCCAAAAGAGAACCTTCCACATGGGAGCCATGACTCCAGCTGGTACGCGATGATTTCCCACAAGCCTGGAAACAGGTCATCTCTTCTTTACAGGGCAGGGCTCAGACAAGGGAAACGCCCAATGAAGAGACTCATCAGGCACTGTGGCTCTCAGGCTGGCCACAGAGTTCTATCAATTCATTCTCCAGCATTTACTGAGCACCTATGGTATGCTGTACCAAGAGTAGACGGTCCAAAAGTTACTGATAACACATTCACTAAGTGCATGTAACCATTGGAAATGATACAGAAAGAACATTTAGTGATTTGGAGAAGGAATATATTCTACAGCAAAAGGCAAGTTACAAGGTTATACATAGAATAATGGTATTTTTAAGAGTGTTTTTAATTTACTTATTTGAGAGAGAGAGAGAGAGCTTGTGTGCACTTTAATAGCAGGAGGGGCAGAAGGAGAGGGAGAATCTCAAGCAAACTCCACACTGAGTTCAGAGCCAGATGTGGGGCTCAATCTCACGATCATGACTTGAGCCAAAATGGAGTCGGAGCCTTAACTGACTGAGCCACCCAGGCACCCTGAATAATGGTATTTTCTATAAGAGAGAAACTTCCTTTCCACATATAAAGACACAGAGATTGGAAAGATGTATGGGTAATATCAATACACACACATACACACTACTTGCGTTTCTCTGAGTGGTAGGACTACAGGTGATTTACTATTTCTTCTGTATTGCTATTTTCCAGATTTTCTACGATGTCCATATATAATTTTGAATCCAGAAAAAAAAGAAAAGAAAAACAAAAAAGAAAGAAAAGTCTTATGTACAACCAGAAGCACAGTGCCTGTGCTCCCAGAGATGCCCAGGGGCAGCGTGGGACTCGGGCATGCCCACACAGAAGTGGGTTAATGGTGGATGTTTGGAGACTCTGGGTTCTATGACAGCTTAGTATTTTAGCTGGCAGTCCTCCTGCTTACATTTACCCATAGCTACTGGCCTATTTTGTGGGCTGTGGTTCCAACGACAGTTTAATTGTCAGGGCTCTTGCTGTCTCTTTGGTCTGCTTGTTTATCTGGTGCTTCTGGGGCTCCCACAGGGCCCTGTCGGTACTACCTGAGGAGACAGGTGTGGCTTCAGAGGGGCAGCGATGTCTCCTTGCATGGGAGACGGTGGGGGGCGGAGAGTTCACCTCCAAGGGGACAAGAGGTTTCTCTGGCCAGATGCTTACTGTGACAAGAGGTAGATGCTGATTGTGATGGTGACCGCCCCCTGCACCCCCACTGCCTAGGGTCTCTAGTGGAAGAAGAGGGTCTTAGCTGTAGGGGGACAAAGAAGCTAGCTGTGGGGGAGGGGGTCCCCCTTGCCTAAGTCCCCAGGTCCAGTAAGCCTCTCAGTGGAGGAGCTAAGTCTCAGGCCTGGGGTAGGGAGCTCTGCCCCTGGCTGTTTTTGGGGAATGGGGTTCCCAATTTATCCCCATAGCATATAGTGTTTCAGGAACTCTCATTCTACACAGGGAGGGAAGAGCCTACCGGGTATTTCCTATGGCAGGTGGGGGTGGGAAACACCAGGTCTGGGTCTCCTTCTTCTGCTGGGGCTCGGCGGGGACCTAAGACACTGTGCCACTGTGTTCTTCCCCCATCCTGGGGCCTCAAACCAATTCTCCTTCTCCCCGCCTATGAGAGTTCCAGGTGACTCTTGCTGTGCCATTTCTGGGGCCCAAAGCCAGGCGGAGCAGACAGAAGCCCAGAGAGCCGGAGCTTGGCTATCTCTTCCACGATAGAAGCCCCTCTCTAGTCTCCTTCTCTTCCTCTCTCTCTCCTCCACCCAGTCCTTCACGCTCTCTGTGGAGCTATAATTCACGTACTGTGAACGTCGCTCATTTAACATGTACAGTCAGGAATTTTTCACACAGTGCCCAGCCTGTGCCGCCACCGTGCAGTTCCAGAGCATGTGCACCCGCCCAGAAGGGAACTCTGTATCCAGGAGCAGCCACTAGCCCTCACCCCTAACTGCTCCCCCCAGCCCCAGGCAACCGCAGGTCTACCTTCTGTCTGTAGGCATTTGTCCTTTCTGGACCCTTCACAGAAATGGACACAGTCCGTGGTGCTCTATGACCGGCTTCTTATGCTTTGCATGTCTTCATGCTGGACGCCCTACTTCCTTCTTTTTGTTTGAAAATAATAGTCCATTAAACAGATTCCTTCTGCGTAGCCTTTCAACACTTGAATACTCAAGTCATTTCCACTTTGGGGCTCCGACGAAGAATGCTGCTGTGGACATTGAGGCACGGGGGCTTGTGTGGAGGCATGTTCTCACTGTTCTTGGTTTTATGCCTAGGACTGGGATCGCTGGCACATTTGGCTGCCATACTGACATATGCTACGACATGGGTCAACCACAGCAGCCTCACACTAATTGCAAGAAGCCAGCCGCAAAGGACCACATACGACACGACTCATTCATATAAATGTCCACAACGGGAAAATCCACTGAGACAGAAAGTTAGATTCGCGGTTGCCTAATGATGGTGTCCTGGCTGTGGGGAGTGGGGAGGTAACTTCTAATGTGTGGGGGGTTTTGAGGGAAGTGAGGAGAATATTCTAGAGTCGACTAGAGCAATGGTCATGCCTGTTTGTGAACACACTAGAAATCAAGGCAAGGTACACTTTCAATAGGTGACTGGTACAGAATGTGAATTCTGTCTCAGTAAGGTTATTTTTTAAAAGAACAGAAGGAAGAGAGGCAGGGCGGGTGGAAGAGAGGCTGTGTGGGGATACCGGGCTGGGGCCCCCTCCCTCTGTGTCCCCCAGGGCCAGCTGTCCAGTGTTTCCTTGAGCCACAGATCTCTGGCCTCTGTGCCTTCTCTAAATCGAGGCCGCTGTAAATCACTGGGCAGCCAGGACCGGCGCTGTAAACATGCGCCAGCAGCCTCAGCCCAGTGGTGATTACCGCTTTATTGATCCTCAGATTCCTTCTGGGGATTGAGTTGTTTGGAACCTCTCTACTTGCCTTCTGAGTCCCCCTGGGCAAGCTGGGGCCCCTGTGTCTCAGCCCAGGATTCCCGGCAACCCCAATCTTCCTGCTGTAAATGTCAGAGATGATGAAGTGGGGCCACATCTCCTGTAGAAAATGGTGGGAACCTTACCTCCAACACGGAGGAAACAGGGCTGGCAGCGTTCTGGGGAATTCCTCTGAGCCGCTCTCCCGTGGGGGCCCGGGGGCTGGTGACAGAAGGATGGACAAACAGAGAGTACACTTGGGAGGTTTGGCTTTTCTAAAACCCTTCCATCCTGATGGCTTGTGCCCACCACATGGTAAGTGGTATTAAATTTAAGGTTCAGGAGATGTACAAAATAAATAAGGGACATCAGGTGAGGGTCAGGGTGGGTCTCAGGGCCACGCCCCCTGGGGGTCACACAGCCTGCAGGTTTGGGAGGCTACCCTTGCCACAGGAACCCCTTTGGGTACAGGATATTAGCAATGCACTCTTTTTGTTCATTAGCTTAAACAAAACAATTAAATATATAGATATATCTATAGTGATGGTTCTCAGTGGAAAGAGAAATGGTTTCGAACCACCTGGTCTTTGGACTTTGGGAAGCTGCTCCTGCCTGCCGATTTTTTTGAGGTTGGGAAGGTACAAGTAGGAGAAAATGTTCTGGGAAACGCTTTGGAAACTGAAAAGCACTAGATGAATACCAGCATCTTACCTTTTCCTTCAGGGCTTTCTTACTCAGGGACCCATCAGAAGACGTAGCAGAAGAGGTCCAAGAACCCCCCTTTGGCTTTCGTTCTCCAGGAAGCAGCAGACCAACCACACCGGCTGCTCCCCACTTCTGCCGCCCTGACTTCCCACAAGCCCACAGTCACAGCCCGCTTGGCCAGGAATTGCCCCTGTTAGGGAGAATTTAGCAGTTTTCGAAATCCCCACGTGCCCACTCTCTCATCTGGTGACACAACAGATGCGTGGGACTGGAAGGACAGGGAGGAGCATCTCTAGGGACAAAGGGAGAAACTGGGGCTCAGAAGGATTAGGACCCCAAGTGCTTCATTGTGGAGATCTGGTGTCTCGGGGTGGGTTAACAGGAGGTGTCTTGTGGGAGAGGCCCAGCATCCTCCAGCCCAAGGGCTGAGGTCTACCTACCCGCCCCTATGGTTGTCAGCCTCTTTGCTCTCCTCACTGTGTAAATCTGCCTGTTCTTGAACCAGTCCCTCAGTGGGCCAGAAGTTCCCCAAGCCAGGCCCCTAACTGCTCACTGAGGCAGCCTTGGCCTCTCCGCACACAGGCACTGGAGCAGACGAACCGTGGCACGCATATGCTCAGCACTGCAGGGGCCCAACAGTGCCCTGAATGGGGGGTGGGGGGTATGGGGGGGACAGGGATTGGTGGCTGTGGGGGGGATCGGCAGGGCAGAAGGAACCCCTGTAGCCAGAATGTGCACCAAGACATGGAGGGGAGTACGTCTTGCCACAAAGAAGACACCACAAAATATTTTCTGAACCTTGTGGCTCTTTTAATTTCCCACTTTTGATAGAAACATGGATAAAGAGAAATATTTATCAATTATAAGGGGGGAAAAAAAACAAGGCAAGTATGATGATTGGCAAGCAAGGACCCTCTGCTCTTTAACCGGGAACATGAAGGGAGCCAGGGGGCAAAGGGAACTGAAGTGGGGGCTCCTCCTTATTTCCATGTCTTTGTCCCCAGACTGGACAGCATGTCCAGTTTCACAAGATGTTCTGGGTTTCAGGGGAACTTAGACATGGGCACTTCTATATGCCCCCTCCCCATTCTCATACAGGGCACTAATCTTATCTTCCTCTAACAGTCCATGAAGACCAGCCATGCAAAATGCATTGGAGGTCAATTTTTTTAAAAATATGAAACAGTATGAATGTGCATGTCACCTTTATGCAGGAGCCATGCTAATCTTCCCCGTATGGTTTCAATTTTAGTATATGTGCTGCCGAAACAAACACCTTGGTATCCAAATCTGACTTGCAAGTTTCAATGTCTTGCTGGGGTTTTATATTTTACCCGGACTGTCAATGTCTGTGCTTCAGAAGATCACACCTGCTTCTCAGATGGGAAGTGACTCGCCTACTGCAAGCACATCCCAAAGACCGGAGAGGGAGCACTGAGGGGTTCCCAAGTGCCCTCTTCGCAGAGAGCCCTCAGGGGACACCCCACTCTCTCCTACTCTGAGGATCAGCCACACAAGCATAGCATAATAAAACCTGACTGGTTTTATTCCTAGAAAATAAAAATTGATTAATGGACCACACTGTTCTTTATTTCTGCTTTGGTGGTAAGAAGGAAAATCAGCTCCTCATTCGAAAAGAATGAAGAATGATTTAGTAGATTTTGCTCAAAAGCCTTGCCCTGTTGAGTTGAGGATATGGCTTTCTTGACAAACATCAATACTAGCTAGCGAAGTGTAGACATGGCCCCTGAGAATCCCAAATTCAAGGGCTTACATCTTAATATAAACAAGCTGTGAACTTTTGACTAAAACAGGTACAGTAATGACAAACAAACCAGGATGAAATGAAAACCAATCAGAGGAAAATAATTGGCTGAATTTTTCTGCTAATCCTGGAGGATATGATCTCACCTTCCAATAATGCAGCCGCTGTCCTCTCGGGCAGCTGTGGATGCACTGATATCCTGGGTTGTGTGAGCACCTTTGCTTCCAGCCCTGGCCTTGTGATGGGAGAGTTTGGCCAGCATCTTCTTCCCTCACACCAGCCTTCTCCTTTTCTCTCCTGACCAATGAGCCCCAAGCTTCGATTCTCCTCGGTATGCTCGTGCACACTTCTGCTTTCCTCCTTGTTCATGTCATCACAGAATTTTTTTAAAAAAAAGGAAAGAAAGAAAGAAAAAGAAGAAGAAGAAAAGGCTTTTGAGGAAATTAGAACAACTGACAAAAATGAAGTTGGACAAGTCCACTGTCTCTTTCCTTCTGTATAGTCTCCACACAACAGCCAGTGATCCAGTTAAAATTCAAAGATTCTACTACACCTCTGCTCAGGGCCTGCAGCAGCTCCTTATTTCTCTGATGAAAGCTATGGTCCTTCGAATGACTTCCAAGTGTCTCCTGTGATTCGTTCCCTACCTTCCCGTGACTCACATCTGTGGTCTCACCTCCCCCTGCTCTCTCCCTCCCCCATGCATCCAGTCAGCTACACTGACTCCTCAAGCACATCAGGCCCATCCCACCACAGGACCTTTGCACTTGTTGCTCCTTCCACCCAGAATCTCTTCCTCAGATAGTCACATGCCTCAGCTATGTGTCTTGCTCCCTCACTTTCTTCAGATCTTTACTCAAAGGTCACTTCATTGTGGTTTTGATTTGCATTTCCCTGATGATTAGTCATGTTGAGCACCTTTCCAGGTACTTCCAGGCCATTTGTATGTCTTCTTCAGAAAAATGTCCATTCGGGTCCTTTGCCCATTTTTAATAGGATTATTTGTGGGTGTTTTGCTGTTGAGTTTTCATAGAAACAGAGAAGAGAATGGTGTTTGTCAGAGACTAGGGGCAGGAGTGAATAGAGAGGTGCAGATCAAAGAATACAACTTGTAGCTATAAAAGGAATAAATTCTGAAGATCTAATGTACAACATGGTGACTATAGTTTATAATATGTTTTGTAAACTTGAAAGCTGCTTAAAGTAGATCTTAAGTGTTCTCATCAGAAGAAGAAGGAGGAAGAGGGGAGGATGGGGGGAAAGAAGGAGGAGGAGAAGAAAAAGGAGAAGGAGAAGGAGCTGACTGTGTAAGACGCTGGGTGTGCTAATCATCTGGATCTCAGCGATCATTCCACAATGTATATGTCTATTATATCATCACATTGTACACTTCCAATATATACAAGTGTATCTGTCAGTTATTCCTCAAAAATTGAAGGAAACAATGTCACCTCCTGGAGGCTGTCCCTGGCCACAGTTTCTAACGCTCGGATGCAGTGTCTCCCACTCCAGCTCCCCTCCCTGTGCTCCCCTCTCACTCTGTTCACCCTCATCACCCATCACTCACTGTCGGAGGTGCAGCCGACTCAACCCATGACCTAGTCTGTAAACCACTTCCCTCCCAGACTCTCACCTCCCTCACAGCAAGGATTTTGTTCTCTTAGCTTGATGCATGGTTGACTCCCAAGAAATGTTGAAAATCTTATTTCTTTTTTCAAAAAGAAAAAAAAAAAAACACCCACAGATGAGAGTTGCAGTTGTAGGAAACAGAACATAGACACTTGGAAGTCAGGCAGATAGCTGAGGCTGACCATCCAAAGAGCTGCCGCTCATCCCCAGCCTGAATTATATCTGTTCTCAAGTCAAGGTGGGGCTTTTCTCAAGATCCTTGAACCTAATTCATTCATTTATTAATTCAACAAACATCTATCCAAGGATCACTTCTATACCATGCACTGTTGTGGGTGTTGGTGACTGAGCAGCAAACAAAACAAAGTCCCCCATCTAGAGGGAAGCAGCGAGCAATCTAAGGAAATACACAGTGTGTCAGAGGGTGATACATGCTGCTAAGAGATGTATTTCTGGGAAGGTTGACCAGGACTACTGGGGGAGGAGGGAACTATCTTAAAAGCAATGATCAGGAAAGCCCTCTTTGATAAGGTGGTATTTGAAAAAATTTGAATGGAAATCTATAATTTGTGGGGGGTGACTCAAGAGACTATCTGCTGGAAGAAACTTTCAGACAAAGAGAACAGCAAGTGCAAATGTCCTGAGGCAAGATAATGCTTGCTGGGTTTTCAAAACAACATGAAGTCTGGGATGGCCAGTTAGAGAAGGCTTTAGAAACACCCAGATGGATATGGGAGCATCCAGAGCATTAAACAACTAGCTCCCCATTGCAATAGGCTCCCAGCTGGGTCTCTGTGAGCTGACTACTCTGACTCAAGAGCCAGCCTTGCAGATGGTGGGCTGTGGAGGCTCAGGTCTGGTTTCCTCATTCTTCCTCTGTCTTGTTCCTTCCTACCAACAACTTCTGGCCCAGGAGAGGTGGGTCTCTTTTCAGTCACATTGGAGACCTCCCTCCCCATATATCTGGAGTTTTCCCTTTTCACTATGACTTAAAATAAAACTCTATGATCAGAGTCATGGCAAGTCTCACTCCTTCTGTCTAAAATGGGAAGCTTGGGATTTTAGAAATTCCCACTTCCTTTTTCCAAAAAGTCTGGCTTTGTCTCTGTAGGTCCACTGGGGGCCTGTGTGAGAATTAGAAAATGTAGTCAGCTCTCAGAGGATGCAGCCAAGCACCACAATATGCAACTTGCCAAGCCAAGCCCAGGCTGCATTTTTGTCCATTCCTCTTACCCCTCAGTTAGCAAGCCTCAAGCCCACACCCGGGTGTCAAGCCTCTTCATCCCTAAAGACTTGCTGAAGTCATCTTTGAGACTGAACATTGATCAAGGATGTATATGTCCTAGAAATACTAATTCTAAATTTCCCTGGGAGGGGCGCTTGGATGGCTCAGTCAGTTAAGCATCCGACGCTTGATTTCGGCTCAGGTGATGATCTCAGAGTCATGAGATCCAGCCCCGCGTAGGGCTCCGTGCTCAGCGGGGAGTCTGCTTGAGATCCTCCCCCCTACCCCTCCTCCCACTCTCACACGCTCTTGCATGCTCTCGCTCTCTCTCACTCAAAATAAATAAAATCTTTAAAATAAATAAATAAATTTCTCTCAGATATCATGCTTTGGTGGTGCAGACTTAGAGGTAGAAGACTAGAGAATGAGATTTATGGGGGGGAAATGAAAGCATTTGTCCTATTACTAACATTTTCAAAAGAGCTTTCAGGGTCTGTTTGATCCTGAGAATAACTTTTTTTCTTCCCTTCTTTCTCCCTTCATGACCCGGCCTAATGTGTACATCTTATAGGCTGGTTCCAGAAGTTAGCATTCAATGGGATAACAGGTGTGGATGGGGAACAAGGTGTGCGAGGAGATGAAACAAATCCAGGCTTGGTCAAAGAGGGGGTTTCCAGAGGGGATAAATAAGACTTAATGGGTTGATATCCAATGAAGGCAGTGGACATCGAGAACCAGGGTTTGAGATTTCCTCTACTTACAAAATACCACGTTAGCCTGTCACAGTTTCAAGGATGATGGCAAAAGACATGTCGCCTGAGTCAGAAACAAAGGACCTTATCACCCACAGCGCAGCAAGCAGGATGGGCATCGGCATAGCTCCATCAAATCCCTTTGCCCCCCAAATCCCACAATAACGATGCCAAGGGGTCCACATGGATACTGGTACGTGGAAGTGAGCCTCCATCTCAGCTGAGAAACCGTGCACTCAGGAGATCAGAATCATTCATAATATGCAGTTAGCACCCTTATCTGGCATCTGCCTCAGTAGGAGACATTATCTTTGCTACCCAGGACAGTTAAGCAAGCCCGCCCTTTGCTTTGGAGGGGACGCTACCTCTGTCATCCAAGACTGTTGTCTACACAAACATTCTTGGAGAGATTCTGGGACAAAGGCTGCCAGTGTGTCTGCTCCCAAGAAATGGAGAAGATACAAGAACAGTTGTCTCCCGGCATGGCAGGTCATAGCTCAGTCTGTGGTGCTGGTAGAGGGTCAAGAATTGGCTACTGTGGCCCCAGAGCCTCTGTTCTTGGTGAGAAAGAATGAAAACTAGAAAGCTGAAGGCCATGCTCATGTCACGCGAAGATAAGCTCGGCCTTTTTGTCTCTGGTACTGCCTCAACAGTAAACACAGATGGACCCAAACACAAAACATAGGCAAGACTGAGGAGTTTGGCAACTTGAGCATTCCTTCCCCCCAGGCACGTTTTCTGTCGGAAGTCACTGGCCCCCGGCTGGCTGGGCCAGCAGAGCCCTCAATCCATCACTGACAGGCCACTCGGGCAGCGGTCAGCGTGTCCAGCCTCTGGAGCCACATCCCCAGGCAGACCAGCAATTAAGTGTTTAGATTCAAATCAACGCATACAGCAGCCTTGGGGACATTTACTCTAGAGACCAAGTCCGCGCCTATCAGTACAATCAGATGACGTGAAATTGCACAGAGCCAAGCTTTATAAAATTTTCTGCCTATGGACTTATTTTGACAAGAAATCTAGTTTGTTTTTCCTACGGCTTCTCTGCTTGTGTAGGAGTATTAATTACTCACTAATCCACTTACTTTGATGAAATGCCTTGATTTTTTTTTGAAGAAAAATGTTGAACATTTACTAGGAGTTGGTCCTGACTGTGAGGATATACAGATAATCATGTACATGGCCGTCTGTTTCCTCAAGAAGCCCAGAGTCCTCTCAGTGACATGGTCCTCAGAGATAGAAAGTGCCAGAGGCATGGACAAAAGCTGGTGCCTGACTCAGAGACCCGGGGCACTGACCTCTCTTCATCCTATCAGATCAGTGTGGGAACAATCCCCTTGGTCCCCACTCCTCACCCCTTACTGTCTCTGCTTTCTCAGTTCGTTATTTGCTGCGTCCTGCAAATGCCCACAGGGGCTGCAGAAAAACGTTCAGGGAAACCTGGTCAAAAAGTGAAAATCTGGGGGTGCCTGGATGGTGGCTCAGTGGGTTAAGCCTCTGCCTTTGGCTCAGGTCATGATCTCAGGGTCCTGGGATCGAGTCCCGCATCAGGCTCTCTGCTCAGCAGAGTCTGCTTTGCCCTTCTCTCTGCCTGCCTCTCCACCTACTGTGATCTCTCTCTGTCAAATAAATAAATAAAATCTTTTAAAAAGAAAAAAATGACACAGCTGCTCTTGAAGATGGTGTATATATTTATGTAGGTATATACGAATACACACACATCCATACAATGGAATAGTACTCAGCCTCCAAAAAGAAGGAACTTGTGATCCATGCTACAACATGGGTGAAACTTCAGGACACAACAGTAAGTGAAATAAGCCAGACACAAAAAGACAAATACTATAGGATCACACTTATATGAGGGAACTAAAGCAGCCAAACTGATAGAAACAGAAAACAACAGAGTGGCTGCCTGGGTCTTGAGAGAGGGAGGAATGGGGACTTATTAATAGTCTATTGGGTACAGAGTTGCAGCTTAAACAAGTTCTGAAGCTGGGTGGTGGCTGACGGTTGCACAACGTGAATGGACATCATGCCGCTGAAATGTACACTTAAACTTGGTTAAATGACAAATTGCATGTTATGTGTATTTTACCACAATAAAAAAAAGGGGGGGAGAGGTAGAATATTCAGTGAGTTATCAGTGGAGAAACTGATGGCAGTTTTCACTTTTTAGCCAGATGTTTTGGCGTCACATAGACACAGCCAAAACGAAATGATGAAGGATTTGGGAATTGAAGCCAGGACTCTGGAGTCTCAAGTGACTGTGATAATTACTGCATTTCATTTCCTGCATAGAAGGCGGATTGAGTGCAAGACCAAAAGCAATATTCCAATGGGCTGTGATTAATTGCCCCTCCTGTGTTTAAATGGACCTCCTCATGACTTCTGCTATTGTTCTGCACAAATAATTAGGGCAGTTTCCACTGCTGAGTTCATGCTTGTGCGTGTTCTCGCAGAGAAATACAAGAAAAAAAGAGGCAATTTCTGTTCAGTGTTTAATGAGATTTCAGACTTGGCCTATGTTAATCCACACTTCGGTTGTGGACACAGAGGTCTGGCTGGGAAAGGGAAGCACCAGCCTGTGATTCCGTTATCCCATCTCGCTTAATTGTTCTGGTCTGCTATGATGTATAGATGACCTCTTCTTATAAATGAATTTCAGGGAGGTTCAGCAACTTTCCCAGATAGTTAGTGGAAGAGTAGCAAGTTGTACTTTGCTCGGATACCAATCCTTTCATGCTTTTCTGAACTCTGCATATTCACAGGCAAGAGAAACCTTGACTTTCTCTGAATAATTCTTCTCTTATTCTTTTGGTTATTCATTCACTCAGCCAACAAATAATCATTCTTCACTTCCTATGTTCCAGTGATAGGCTCCGAGGATAGAAACATAAGATACTCTGTTGTATCTCCAGGAAAGTTTGCTGTTAGTGACAAGGAGACTCTGTCCTATAACAGAGGGACACCCTGGGAAGACACAGCACAGGGGAGTTAGCACAGCCCAGGCCACTCTGCAGCTGAGCTAAGGATAAGGAGTCAACAGACAGAAAAAATGAGAAGCTGGCATTTCAATCACAGAGGAAGAACCCCAAATTTCCTGCGGTTCCCTTGGAGCACATATTAGAAACGAGGGTGCAGGGTAAGCAGTTTGGATTTTATACCGAAGTTGACAGTGAACAGGGGGCCACTGACATTCTTCAGTGGGAAAATGACAAAAGCAATAAACCTACAATTCAGAAAGATCACTCCGATACCTACATGGGAGATGGAGAGACAGTGGCAAACCAACACAGAGGCAAGGAGATAATACTAATGTCCTAAGACTATTGTATCAAATCACAGCAAAGTGGGGGGGGGGGGTAAAACAACAGAAATCTATTCTCTCATGGTTATGGAGCCTAGAAGTCCAACATCAAGGTGCTGGCAGGGTCTGACTCCCCATGACAGGTCTAGGGCATCGTCTGCACCCTCCCTTTCCCTCAGCTTCTGGTGCTGCTGACAGTGACAAACACTGGTGTTCCCTGGCTTGTGGGCACATCACCCCCAGTGATCTCCCATGTGCTGTGTCTCCTCTTCCTGCACGGAAACAGCCATATGACTTCAGGGTCTGTCCTGCTCCCACATGACTGCACCTGACATTATCTGCAAAGACTATTTCCAAATGAAGTCACATTCACAGGTATCAGGTGCTAGGACTTGAGCACACACACACACACACACACACATATTTCAACCCGAGGGACACAATTCAACCCACATTAGAGACCAGTCAGAGGACACTTGCAATTTCTCATTTGAGAGGTGATGAGGTACTGAGCAGCAGCACAGACCCAGAGAAAAGAGCTGATCAGGAAGGAGAGCTAGTCAAGCCTGAGGGCGGTGTTGGCTTAGGGCCGCTGGGAAGTAAAGTAAGAAGATTCCCGGGAAGGGAAGAGAAGAAGGGGGAGGAGTAGTGGGACAATGACTTGGCATGCCCATCTTTCAAATATGAAGAAAGAGCATTGGCAGTGAAGCTGTTGGTTATCCACTTTTTAAAAACAACAGAACTCTCTATTGTCTGTGAGATAAGATGCCAACATTTGATCTGGGCAACACCTGAATGATCCAAGTCTGGCTCACACCTCTCTCTCCATCACTCACACCCCTGCTTTTCTCCCAGTGTATATACGCACACGTGCACAAACACACACATGCACACACACTCATACCAGGTGGGCATTCTCTCCTTTTGTTCACCTTGCTCCTAAAGCACATGCCAGGGACTGTGCTCCTTGAAGATAGGCAGTGTCTTGTGCAGGTTGTGTCTGCCCGTTATGCAAGGAGGGAAAGCATGGTGTCATCTCTGCCCTGGGTGCACCCTTCCCTGTTGAACTCCATTCCTCTGCCCATTTATCATCCTTGGGGACAGAATTCATCCTGCCCGTCCCTCAACTTCCATAGTACGTTGAGTCTAACCTGCACCTATGGGTGTCATGCTCCTTCATGGTCAGTGTGTGTGTCTGATCCACTCCCCAGAGTAAGCACAGATGGTATCAGCAATGTTTTACTCATCTTTGTATCTCCAAGACCTCACAGGATCCACCCAGAGTAGGAGCTCAAGAAATATTCACTATAAAGAGCTCTTCAAGGAAAGTTGCTGGAGTGTTACAGAGATCAGGGGCACAGGCTTTGAGGTCAGGTTGGACTCCATTGGAATCCTGGATCTGATACTCAGCAGCTTTGTTAACTTAGGGGCTTTTTTTTTTTTAAGATTTTATTTATTTATTTGACAGAGATCACAAGTAGGCAGAGAGGCAGGCAGAGTGAGAGAGGAGGAAGCAGGCTCCCAGCCGAGCAGAGAGCCTAATGCGGGGCTTGATCCCAGGACCCTGGGATCACAACCCAAGCCAAAGGCAGAGGCTTTAACCCACTGAGCCACCCAGGCACCCCGACTTAGGGGCATTTTTAAAACTTCCTTTCTTGGAATAGGGTTCCTGACATTGGGACTGCCATAAAAAGTCAGTGAGATCACACGTGTAAAGCATCTAGAACACTACCTGATTGTGAGCTCAGGCTCACAATAAGGCTGGTTGTCATGGTTGGTGTTCTGAGGTCATTTGGCCTTTCCAAAATCCTGCCACAATAGACTGATGTGATTTGTGTGTCCTTGCAGCTCTAGCCCCTTCCACCATTCTCTTGCCCCAAGGGACCCATAAATTTATGATATAATTGAGAGGCACAGGCATGGTTCTTCCTTAGTCCTTATGGTTCGGGTGTTGAGCAATCACAAGACTTTGGAATGTCATCAAGAATATTTGTTTGAAGAGAAAAGTTCCAAGAAGAGCATAGAACCAGAAATGTGCCAAGAGAGCATCTGTGGGAGTTGAACGATGTTCTTTAAAATTTGCCGAGAGGGTGGGAGCTCAATGCAGTGGAAAGAGCCCAAACTGGCATCTCCCCATCCAGTCCTGGCTCCATCTCTTATAGGCTCTCCGACCTTCATTGTCTCAGCCTTTTCATGGAATGTTGTGAAAATTGGAAATAATGTATACAAACTGACCAATCCAGTGAGTAACAACTATTCAATAAAAGTTACCTCCCTTTTCTGTCATTAAGATGATGTTGGGGGTGGAAAGAGGAATCAGAGGCCCTCAGTAGGGAGTACTCGTGGCAAATCAACCCCACAGGGAAACAACATCCCTCTCCCTGATGCCAGGGGTGAGCTCTATAGTACAAAAGAATGTGGTGGACTCTTTGGAAAGCAGGGTTCCTTGAAAGACCCAAGATGACTGTCCGAGATCCCAACAGAACTCCACTCCTTATTCTTTCCTGATTTGTGAGGCAGGTATCCAGTCTCCATCTAAGTAATGGGCAAGCTCCACAGAGGCCGTCATCTTGGAAGTGAAGGACAGAGAGCGAGGCTGGAGCCAAGCTCACAAAGGACCCAGGAGGCCACCCAGTGGGTGAGATTAGGGACCATGAGGGTATGCAGCAAAGGAGGGCTTGGAGAAGGAAGAGAGAGAAAGTAGCCCCAAGCAACTGTGTACTGACTCTGAACCCCTTTGCGCATCTTTGGAAATGTCCACAGGAGGCTGACAAAGCATAAGAAACTGCCGAGTGTCTTCAAGAATTGAAAGGTCCTTATTTTAATTCCAATGGGAATGGTTATCAACCTAGGAAGGTCTTTAAGTCTCGATGTGAACCAGAGGCTGAGGGACTTGCCTCTACTCCTGTCCTGGCATTCTGTAGTTGAGTGATCTTGGTCAGACCCTCCACCTTGGTGAGCCCGGCTCCCTTCTCTGTGAAGAGCTGGTTGGAGAATTTGATCTCTTAGCTTCCTTTGTGATGTTTTGTAAAGTATAGTTTTAGATTCCCAGCCTCCTTTTCTAATTCTTTCCAGCTGGAAACTATAACTTAGAAAAGAACATTTTTACCTTCAGTTTCTATATCATTTTCTAAACACCAGGATCCCCAACACAAAATTGCTCAAGAAGGCTATTTAAAATACCCTCCACCAGGAGGGGACCCAGAAACATCTGTCCATTTAACCAGCTGTCTAGGTGATTTTTTATAATCACACTTTAGCCTATACAGTGTCTGAAAATACAACTTCATAAAGCAGCTGCTGAAAATTAAACATGATTCAATCCTTAAAGGCACATCATTAAGCGATAAGAGATGCCAAGGTCTGGCAAAGTGAAGTCAAAACTTGAGAGAAGTAAGATGACCGTCCATCTTCGTCAGTGGGGGCCAGCAATGTCTGTGAGGTGGCACTGTGTGTCTGGGCCACAGGGTTCCACGAAGATGTGGCTTGAGCTTGTTAAAACAGCTTCAGGACTTGGACAAATTCTGCTCCCCTTGTCACATACCTGGTGTGCTGATCCATCTAAAGGCCTCAAAGCCTTTCGTTTAGGCTCAACACACAAGGCACTGGAGAGAATCTGTGCAGTCCCTTTGCATCCTATAGCCTTCCTGGGAAGGCAGACAGTGGTGGAATCTGGTACCCTCCACGGCCATGGCAACTGCAAGAGGCTGACTTTAGATCAGACCCCTAACCGTGCCTCTTCTGTGGCAGGTTTCCAGAAGGCCACAGACCAAACAGAGGACAGAAGCTCAGACCTTGGTGGCCTCCTTTGAAGAAGTGAGGGGGGCCAGTTGAAAACACATGCTTGCTTGTGCTTCTTTCGTTGAGAAACTTTCTATTGAAAGAAAAAGCAATTGAATATGATGAACATTTTAAAGAGCAAGTGGCATTAAGTAATTAGTCTTTAGTCTTAGAGTCCACATTCATTTCCAAATTTGGGGAGGTCAGCACCTCTTTTCCCTATCCTGTTCAGTAAAGTTATCTAATGCATTTGGAATATAATTACATTAGTTACATTTTTTTTGCCATAATATAGAGTTCATCCTGATACCCATGACCCGTCTAGTTGAGTTCTCAAAATTTGCATATATTAAAGTCCATTTTTTTTTTAATTCTGTAAAGTTCTGTGGGTTTTGACAAATGCACGGTGTTGTATACCCCTCAATCATTACGGTATCCAAAGAGTAGTTTTGCTACCCTAAATATTCCCCTGTGTTTCACCTGTTCAATCCTTCCACTTCCCCAAACTTTGGCACTTACTGATGTTTAACCACTCTATCATTTTTCCT
Organism: Mustela nivalis; assembly: GCF_964662115.1. Taxonomy (NCBI): domain Eukaryota; kingdom Metazoa; phylum Chordata; class Mammalia; order Carnivora; family Mustelidae; genus Mustela; species Mustela nivalis. The sequence goes on from NC_139021.1 coordinate 149,145,372, forward strand.
GTCCCAGAATGTCCTAAAAATGGAGCAAAACATGTCAGACAACAATAGAGAGAAATCACAGCCAAACAAGGATCACACCCAGAGCCTTCCCCAAGCATGGTTTAGATGAGAAGTTTGGGGAGTTATGATTTGATGAGACTTAAATGAAATTTTGTACCTGACATGGAGCACAAGTATTTTGCATGTGGGCTGGAGATGCTTTGGAGCAAGAAGGGAGACTATGATAAACAAGCTTATGTCTCTCAAAGATCCTGGAATCTTAAATATGTTACCTGACATGGAATTTGGGACTTTGTAGGTGTGGTTAGATTAAGGACCTTGCAATGGAGAAGTTATTATGGATTATCAGGCTATCAGGGTGGGCCCACGGCAATCACAATGGTTCTTACAAGTGAAAGAAGGAAGCAGGAGAGTCAGATCAGAATGGTGTGATAGGAGTCTAACCATTGTTGGCTTTGAAGAGGGAAAAGGGCCAGGAGCCAAGGAATTTGGGCAGCCTATAAAGCTGGGAATGGAAAAAATAAAATTCTTCCCTAGAGTCTCTAGAAAGGAATGAAGCCCTGCCAACACCTTGATTTTATCCCAATAAGACTCCTTTTGGATATTTAACATCCAGAACTGTAAGAGAATAAATTTGTATGTGTTAAGTCACTAGGTTTGTGGTAATTTGCTACAGCAGTAATAAAAAGTTATACAAGGTCTATGATCCAGTTGAGTTCATTGTTATGCAAGGCATAAGGTGCGTGTCTAGGTTCAATCTTTACACACAAATATTTGAATGTTCTAGCTTCTCTTGTTGAGAAAGACTCCCTCTTTTCCACTGAATTGCCTTTATCAAAGGTCAGTTGACTATATTTGTTGGATCTGTTTCTGGGCTCTTTATCATGTTTCTCTATGTGTGCATTATTTTGCCAATATTCAGTTGTCTTGGTTGCTGTAGCTTTATGGTAAGACTTGAAACAGGGTAGCATGCATCTTCCCAGTTTGTTCCTGAATATCGTATTGGCTGGGGCATCTGGGTTGCTTAGTAGGTTAAGCGTCCAACTCTTGCTTTCTGCCCAAGTCATGATTTCATGGGTGGTAGGATCTATGCCCCTGTTGGGCTCCACACTGAGCATGGAGCTTACTAAAAGATTCTCTCCCTCTGCCCCGCCACCCATTTGTGTATGCTGTCTTGTAAAATAAATAAGTCCTTAAAAAATATATAATTTATTGGTTAGACTTTATCCTTTGTCTTTCTACATAAATTTTAGCATCAGTTTGCTGATACCTACCAATAGATTGCTGGAATTTGTGTTCAGATTCTGTTGAATCTAAAGATCAAGAAAGGAGGAATTGAATCTTAACAGTGTTGAGTCTCCCAGTTCATGAACATGGACTATTCCTCCTTTTATTTTTTATTTCCTTCATAAAAATTTTGTAGTTTTCCACATACAGATTCTGTACATATTTGCTAGATTCATAACTAAATACTTCATTTTTTTATGTTATTATAAAGAATATTTTTGTTTTACTTCAGATTCCAATTGTTCATTGCTGGCACATAGGGGAAAAAATTGACTTTTGTATATTGGTCTTATATTTTGTTTATTATTCTTATACTTATTCATTCCAAGGCCTTTTCCATTTTGTTTTCAGCGATTCTTCCGTGATTTCTACCTAGACAATCTCACCATATATGAATAAAGACAGTTTTAGTTCTACTTTGAAAAATCTGTGTAAAATATACTTATTTTCCTTGTCTTGCTCCACAAGCTGGAATTTCTCATGTGATATTGAATAGAAATATTGAGATATTTTCCCTTGTTTCCACTCTTAGAGAGAAAATATAAGTTTCTCAATATTCACATGGTATTAGATGTAGGTTTTTCATATATACCCTCTAAATTCCTTCTGTTTCTAGTTTTCTGGGAATATTTTTTATCATAAATGGGTATTAAATTTTGTCACATGCTTCTCTGCATCAATTGCTATGTTTACATGTTTTTTCTTATTCAATCTGTTAATAGGATGAATTCCATTGGTGAGTGAATATTAAACAAGCCTTTCTTTGCTGAATGGAATGCCACTTACTTGTGATCTATTTTTTATCATATAGATTGCTTAATCAATTTTCTAATATATTTTTAAGAATATTTATATTCTTTGATATAAGATCTCTGTCTGTCAAATAAATAAAATCTTTAAAAAAAAGAAGTTTATAGCTATGCTGCTTAGAAATATTTGTAATTTACTTGTAATATTTTTATCTGGTTTTGGTATTAGGGTAATGCTAGCTTCAAAAATTGGTTAAGAAGTATTCCCTCTGCTTCTAATTTCTAAAAGAAATTATGGGAAATTGATAGTATTTCTTCCTTAAATTTTAGTAGAATTGACCAGTGAAACCATGTGGGCCTGGTACTTTCTTTTTCACTTTCTTTCCTTTCTTTTCTTTTTTCTAAGTTTTAATTATCAATTCAATTAATTTAATAAGTTATCTACTCAGGTTATCTATTTCTCTTTGAGTGAGTATTGGTAGTTTGTGCATCTCAGGTAATCATCTATTTCATCAAAGTTATAAAATTTGGAGAAAAATGTTATTTATGGTATTCTTATTATTTATTTAATGTCCATGGGATCAGCAGTGATGGTTTCTCTTTAATTTCTGATATTGGTAATTTACACCTTCTCTATTTATTTCTTGGTTAGCTTAGCTAAAGGCTTATCAATTTTCTTGATATTTTCAGTGAACCAGATTTGACTTTGTTGGTTTTATTTTTTTCCTCTTTTCAATTTCATTGATAATCTAATTTGTAATATTCTCCTTTTTCCTCTTGCTGTAGCCATAATTTGTTTTTTTTTTTTCCACAGTTTACCAAAGTTGTAGCTTAGGTTACTGATTTTAGATCTTTCTTCTTTATAAGTATATGCATTTTAATGTTACAGATTTTCCTCTAAGAACCACTTTACCTGTATCCTCAAAATTTTTAATTTTTATTTCGTTCAAAATATTTTTATTTTTTGAGATTTCTTATTTCACGAATGAGTTGTTTAGAATTGTGCTGTTTAATTTCCAACACTTGAGAATTTTATTAATTCCAAGGCCTTTTTTCATTTTGGTATTTTTATCTGGTTTTGGGATTTATTTGTTTTTTGGGGAATTTTCAAGCTATCTGTTTTACTGATTTCCAGTTTAATACCACTGTGGTACTAGAACGTACTTTGTATGAGTTTTTTTTTTTTTTTTTAAGATTTTATTTATTTATTTGACAGAGAGAGATCACAAGTAGACAGAGAGGCAGGCAGAGAGAGAGAGGAAGGGAAGCAGGCTTCCCGCTGAGCAGAGAGCCTGATGTGGGACTTGATCCCAGGACCCTGAGATCATGACCTGAGCCGAAGGCAGAGGCTTAAACCACTGAGCCACCCAGGCGCCCCATGTATGAGTTTTATTTTTGAAAATTTTTAGGGTGTGTGTTATGGCCAGCATTTGCCTGTCTATGTTAATATTACATGTAAGCTTGAAAAGACTATATATTCTGCTATTGTTGGATGGAACATCCTAAGCCTGTCAGATCAATTTGATTCATAGTGCTATTCAGGTCATTTTATTATTTTACCCTTCCTGATTTTTCTGCCTACTTGACCTATTAAGTAATGACAGAATAGTATTGAGGTCTCAAACTGTAATAGTGAGTTTGTTTACTTCTCCTTTTAGTTTTATCCATTTTTACTTTATGTATTTTGATGCTTTTATTAGGTGCATAAACATTTAGGATTTCTTATGTCTTCTTGGAGAATTGACCCCTCTATCATTATTTAAATTCCCTCTTTATTCTTATAATCTTTCTTTGTTTTGAATTTGGTTTTGTCTGAAATTAATACAGCTACTCCATCTTCCTTCTGGTTAGTATTATAGTATATTTTATTCTCCATCCCTTTGCTTTCAGCTGGTCTACATCTTAGTATTTTAAGTGGGTTTTCTGTAAACAACATTTTTGGTCTTTTTTTTTTAATCCACTCTAAAAATCTCTAATAATCTTCATATTTTAATTAGTATGTTCAGATCACTGATATTTAAAATCATTATTATTTATAGTGGGGTTCTTACCTACCTAATTTTTTACTTTTTTATTCCTTACAGTTTGGTTTCTTTTTTTCTGTTTTTAATTGTGTGATTCTATTTAAAATCTTTTCTTAGCATGTCATTAATACTACTTTTTAAAATTTCTTTTTATGACTGCACAGATGTTCTAATACTCATCTTTAAATATTCTAAATCCACATTCCTACAACACTATACTAACACTGTACTACTTTGCACATAGTGCAGGTAACTTATAAAGGATATTCCCAATTCCTCTCTTCTGTCCCTTGAGGCCTAGCCTGTGCCAGGCACTATTCAGACCATGCTGCAGATGCAATACTATTTGAATTCTTACAGCAGGCAATCATTACATCTCTTTCACAGAAGATGAAATTGAGGCTTACAGAAGTCTAATTCCCTCCCCTGAGCATATCATTGATAAGGCCCAAGATTGCCAGAACTCCAAGGCATTGAAGGAGTAGAGACAGCCCATACAGTACTCAGCACAGTGTCAAGCACATAGCAAATACTCAACAAATAAGACAACACACACCTCCAGGATGGTAAATGTCTCAGTAAGGACTGGGACACATAGCTGCAAAAGGAAAAATATGGGCTGGCTGAGGTTTGGTAAGAAAAAAAGAGACTGTTCGTTGTTGTTCTTGTTTGTTTTTAATTTTTAAACTCAAATTCAAAAATGTTCCTGTTCTATTTTCTGTGCCTCTGATCTCCACAGTAACTCATTATGTTAGCTCTGATTTGCTGAGGATCAATTTTTATGTTAGTGTGCTCAGTGAGTCCTCAGACCCTCCTTATGACTTATACTCTATCCCCATGTGACTGAGGAGGAGACTGAGGCTCAGGGAGGTCTTGCCAAGGTCACAGACTTTTGGAAAGGATGAGACATGAAGCCAGCCTGCCTACTTCCGAAATCTAGATGCTGCCATAGTTCTCATGTAGCAGGCTTGAAATAATTGCTATCATATCCCTTTCTATTGGGAGGAGCAGAGAGCCCCAGCTACACATTCCTGCCAGGCATGGAGCTTTCCAAGCTCCTTGCATCTGGGCCACCTGGGTGGGGGTCTCACGACCTCAGCAACAAACTCATGGATCCAAGTAATAACCCATATTTGGGCTTAGCAGTTCCCATTCTGAGGACTAATGATGTCCAGAGGTCTCAAGAATTCCTCTGCCAGAAACATCAGATGGAAGTAGGTGCAGTTGGCTCAAACAGCAGCCAGGGGACAATTTATCACAATTTATTAGACCACCCATGAGGCAGGAATCCAGGCCCTGCAGGAAAGTTCCATCCAAGGGCTGTACCTAGCACCCTGAACCAGCCTGGGGTGGAGGGGATGTTATCTAGTGATGCCTGAAAGACTTCAGGCAGTCTGCGCCTCTTGGGTGCTGGGTCTGTATGTTGGAGTGGAGGGGACCCCCGAGAACCCACAGATTGGACTACAGGACAGCTTCAGATGCCAGGAAGGGTACATCCCAGATGCTCACAACCCCTAGTACACCACCATGCACCCTTGCCTGCCATCATACTGGGGCCAGTACAGCAGCTGAGGAGCTAGGCAGAATCCTGAAGCCCTCCCCAGTTCTTCCTGCCCCCCTTTCATCATCGTATGCATTTCTCCCAAGCCTACAATCTCAATACCTCATTGCCTCATTGATTTAGAAGTAAATAATCTTATAAAATAACTAACTAAATAAATAAGGTATTCGAATATTCCAGACCATCCAAAACTACAGAGCTAATAAGCACCAGCTCCCTACTATCACTACTCTTTTTAGTTCATCAGGGAAAAAAAAAAAAATATTCAGTTCCTGGTACATATTTTAAGGGCACCCATCCATTGTTTTTTGATTACATGAAAACATTCAATTTTCTTCCCCACCCCCAAATCCACAAATGCCTTGAGTGCCAAAGCTTTTCAAGTGGCTGTCACCATGAGAGCCATTTAGTAGATGTACTGTATGTGCTTGGTATTTAGTTAAGTCAATGACAATTGCATAAAGAATTATGGGCTGTGTGGGGGCCAAGCCCTGTGGACACTTGGATCATAGGGTGGAGTCCCGACCTCCCCAAGCTCAAAGCTCACAGGACATCTGGGGGTATCAGAGTGATGAGGCCCTCATGGGAGGGCTGTCCCATAGCCACTGCTGCCCTCCCTGCATGCTGTTCCCGCCCTGGTTTCCTGCTCACAGCTCTCATCAAGCACTTACCAAAGGGTCTCAGAAATGTGATTCAGATCTAAAACTACTGTGCAAACCAGTGGTTTAAAAAAGCATGCAAGGAAAATGTAAGGATGCAGAAAAAAACAAAAGTTTAGAGATTCTCTTTTATTGTCTCTGTGCATGATGTCATTTTTATTGGAATTATATTACTTGCAAACATTGCCTGGTGATCTTAGTCCCAAGTTCTAGGGCAGACAGTGGCAGACCATGACTTGAAGCAGGAAGAAACACGTGTGCACCTGGACCCCCAGGTGTTCAGCTCCCTCACTCAGAGATGAAAACCAGCACGCACCTCTCAGTGACCAGGCTTGGGGTTAGGTGATGAGTAAGGCAGATGACCGGGAAGTTTACATTCCCAGAAGGAGAGACAGACAAGAAACAAGTAAATAAATCTAAATCATTTCAGATCCTGAGAAGTCATCTGAATAAACTGAAGCTTGCGGTGGTCAGGAATATGAGTGGGCAGTGCAGAGGGGATGGCAAATTGGTAGGGTCAGGTGAGGCTTCTCTAAGGAAACATGCTTGAGTGATGCAAGAGATACACTCTGAGAAAAGCTGAGGGAAGGCCATCCAGGAAAGGTTCAATTGGTGCAAAGGTCCTGGGGTAGGAAACAAGCTTCATATTGCAGGAATCTTAAGGTAAACTAAAATGGGGTGATGAGGGAGAGCAGAGCAGGAGGTAGGAGGACCATATAAGCCATAGCTTGGGTCTGATTTTATTCTTGAAGAAATGGGAAGCTACTGGTGTTTCTGAGCAGTAACACAATGTGGAAACCATCACCATGGACACTGTGTGGGAAACAGGCCAGGCAACAGTATAAATTCCTCAGTGCGGGATTCAAATAACAGGATAAACGGGGTTCCCATGGTGAGACGACAACCATGTCTGAAATGGAGCAGGCTTGTGGGGATGCTTGTGATAGAGAAAGAATCAAGAGTTGAATATTAACCACACCACTTCTTGAAAATCCCCTTTAAAGAGGAGCAGAGAGGGGGCACCTGGGTGGCTAAGTGGGTTAAAGCCTCTGCCTTCGGCTCAGGTCATGGTCTCAGGGTCCTGGGATCAAATCTCTCATTGGACTCTCTGCTCAGCAGGGAGCCTGCTTCCTCCTCTCTCCCTGCCTGCCTCTCTGACTACTTGTAATCTCAGTCTGTCAAATAAATAAATAAAATATTTAAAAAAATAAAAATAAAAAAATAAGGAGGAGCAAAGAAGTAGAATGGTAGCCAAAGAGGGATGTGGGATCAAGATGCACCCTTAGAAGACCTGCAGGAAGACCATCCAGGAAGTAATGAAGCCAGTGCAAAGTCCCTGGGGTAGGAAATAAACTGCATATACATGTTTTTAAAGACCAAGTTTTCACCCCAGGTTGATGTGCTGCTGGAATGATCCTGAGGCAAGGGAAAACCCACTAATCTGGGTGACAGAAGTGATCATTGTGGGAACAGTCATAGAAGGACTCTACTCTTTGCTTCTTTATTTCTCTTGTACCAGGATATAGGTGCCTGGCTGGCTCAGTTGGCATCTGACTTTTGATTTCAGCTCAGGTCATGATCTCAGGGTTGTGAGATCAAGCCCCATGTCTAGCCTCACATCAGGCTCTGCTCTGGGCATGGAGTCCGCTTAAGATTCTCTCTCTCCCTTTCCCTCTGCCCCTCCCACCTAAAAAAAAAAAAAAGGCAAAGACAAAGTGCTGAGGAAGCAAGACCCAGCACATCAGACCCAGACTGAGTACTGGAGAGCTTCCTAGAAGAGGCAGCACAACCTTATGCTGAGAAGTAAAGAAGCAAGTGTTCCTGGGTGGTTCAGTTGTTAAGTGTCTGCCTTTGGCTCAGGTCGTCTCAGGTCATGATCCCAGCATCCTGGGATGGAGCCCTGCATTGGGCTCCCTGCTCAGTGGGGTGTCTGCTTCTCCTACTCACCCTGTTTGTGTTCCCTCTCTCACTGTGTCTCTCTCTGTCAAATAAATAAAATCTTAAAGAAGAAGAACAAGAACAAGAACAAGAGGAAGTGAAGAACCAGCAGCAGCCTGGAAAAAGGAGCCTGAGACTAGGGCTTCTTAAGAGGTTGTTAACTAGTCTGGGAGAGAGGCCATGAGGTCTAGATCAGGGAGAGGACAGGAGGCAGTGAAGTGGGAAGGAGCTACTCCATGACAAGAGGCATGATGAGGACTTGACTAGCAAGTGGGACTAGGGAAAGAGGAAAGAGCAAAAACTGACATTTTGGTTCTGGCCCCTGGGGGTAAGTAATACCATGGAACTGAGTCCCAGACATCCCTCTGGCTTACTGGAAGTATTGTGCAAACCAAAGTCAATGAGTAGACCCATCCTGGCCAGAAGCTGTTAAGACTAGCTCAGTCACCAGCTAGTAGGGCCATGGGTTACCAGAGCTACCTCCCTTAGCCCATGGGGATTCTTAGCCCCAGTCTGCTGATGCTCTGGGGACACTGGGGAGTGTGACCTGAGTGGAAAAGGCAGTACTGAGGGCTGATCTGAGACGCAGTGGCCTTTTCACACTAGGCAGATCCAATGTCAGTTCAGGCCCTCCCTACTTTCCACCTGAGGATGTGTACTGCTCTATTTGAATCCCCAAATCTCTCCTCAGTGTCACTGGTCCCAGTGTCCCCTCATAGTCCTGTGACCAACTTTAAAACTCTGGTCCCAACCTGAGATGTGACTGACCAAGTAGAAGACCGGAATGGGTCTGGTGGGATCAGCCCATAGCTCCAGACAGCCATCCCTGGGCCTGGAGGTCTGTTTTGGCCCATTTTCAGATGGGTGGCAAGAGGATGAGAAGGGTGAGAGGGAAGGAACCTAGCATCTTCCAAGATCAGAAGCCCACATCTGATCAAGGCTGGAGACAGAAGTCACCTTTGGGAAAAGACTAAAGGTATAGGGTCTGGATAAAAATCTCCTGGGCTCCAATCCTGTAAGACAGCAAGATGGCATTCTCGTCTTTGGCCCCTGAAGTCCAGTTAGGCCCAGTGTTCCCCAAAGCTGCTGACACTCACTTCTGACAAAATGTGCCCTTCTTCTGTCTGCTCAGACTTCTGTTGCCCACTGAAATCCTTAACCAGGTAGCATAATGGAGCTAATCTTGCCCTTCTCTGAACATCATGGAAGGTCCTGGAAGAGGCAGCCATGCCATCCCTTGGGAACACTTAACAGAAACATGGCAGCTGTGAGCTCCCCCGAGATCTCCTTGTCTTTACTCAGAAAGGTGGAAATGAAATGAAATTTAGGCCCAGATTCTGAGCATCCATTATCCCAATTCTGCTTTGCCCACCCAAGGCCAGGGCAGGATAGCCTCCCCATGGGCTCTAGAAGAGTCTCAACCATCAGACTCATCTCACTCTGGACATGACCAGCCACACCCACAAGACAACCCTGACAGTAGGGTGCTCCTCAGGGCCACTTCGACAGCCTTCAATGCCCACTTCCGTTCCCCCCGTCTGGGTGGCAACTGGGTCTCCTTGTGAACAGGAGAGGTCCCGCCTGGGTGGGGGCTCTCAGAGGAGGTCCACACAGTCTAGTAAGGCACGTAAATAGGACACGCAAGAGGATGAACGATATGAACATGAGAACAAAGGGCTGGCTAGAAATGAATGCCAGGAAGGGAGGCTTATATTTGTCCACATTTCCTGTGTGCCAGAGACTGTGCTGGGAGGCATGTTGACCCCCGTGTCCACCACAGGGTGGGCCTGGCCGCTCCTTGCTCCTGCAGGAGCTCGAATGCCTTGCCCAAGAGCATGCAGCTGAGAAGAAGATAAGCTGTGGCTTCACCCTGGGGCCCCTAGGCACAAAGCCACAATCTCCCCCTCCCCATTGGTGCTCCCAGTGAGAGACCCATGGTGGAGGAGCGGAGTTGGGTGGGCTTGTCCCTGTTCTCACTTCCCTGGGAAGCCAGGTCCAGCCCCATCTGTGTGCAGACCCATTGAGTCTGTTGAGGGGCCTCTCCAGGGACTCATGGAGGGGTCTCTCACAGCTTCTCTCAGGGTGTCATTTTCAAGCCCCACGAAAGGAGAGCTTGGATCTGAAACCAGGTTCTATTGTGCCCACAATGTCCTCTTTTATCAAGTTGCAGCATCTGGGGTGAAGAATAACAGACTTAGGCCGGTGGCCCGTTCTTGGACAAAAGCCATATTTGTCGCTGGGCTTTGAGCCAAAGTAATAATCATTTTTTTTTTAATTGACCCTGATGGAGGGGAGCAGCCGAGGGCCACCAAGGCAGCGGTGGGCGTGCTGAGGAATTCCTCCTCGGCCGATCCGTCAGCACCAAAGCCTGACGGATACCCCGTTCCTGACATGGACACCCAGGAGCTGTGCGCAGTCGAAGCCCAGCCTTGTTTTCTTAATAAGCAGTGAGGTCACAATAATGGGTCCAGGGTAAACATTAGGGTCAGATGTCATAGGGGTCTTTATTGTCAAAATATGAAAAGAAAATTGTCTGGGGAGCACAACCAGCATACAGAACTCTTCATCAGCCCTATAGAAGCTGCACTGTATTTGATCATACCTTCCATGACTTTCAAGAGAGAATTTAGAAGACTGAGTTCCCAAAGCAAAGATTCTTCCTGTCTCTCTCTCACTTGCAATATGCATGTTGAGGGTAATTGATGTCCTGGTCACTATGACATGTTCAGGGGACAGCTGGCTGGTCCAGGGTGGGGATAGGACATTTAGAGATATGGGAAGTCCCCCTCTCACCCCAGGTCGTGGCAGGGGACAGGAACCAAAGGTAATATTTCTAAGTCAGCAGTAAAAACACCTAAGGATGAAATGAAAATCTAGGAGCCAAAAGGAGGGAGCAGAGTGCAGGGGAGCAAGAAGCTGTCATTGGAGTTAAGGCAGTTGTGGAGAGGGCCAGGCTGGCAGGTGAGTCTGGGTGAGCAGACCACCTTCCCCCAAGATGAGACACGTGCTTCCAGGTACCCTGGGTACCTTCATCCTGACACTTATCTCCCACATTGTAGTTGTCTGTCTAGTGGGCTTGTGTCCATTCCATGGGAATGGCATTAGTTCCTTGTGGGCAGGCATTAGCCCAGTTCCTGGTACGGAAGCTCTCAGTCATGCTTGTAGAATAAATGAACCAGAAAGGCGCAGCAGCTGGAGAGCTGGGCCCAGCAGCTCAGAGGGAAAGAGGACACAGGCTCTTACTTGGGTAATGCTCCTGCCACAGCTCCCAGGTCCAGCTGTTAACCTCTGAATAAGAAGATAATAAAGACTTCAAGGCCCCGCGTAAACTCCATCCCGAATTGGCTTAATAAATGCATCAGAGTGAAAACAGGCTCAGTGTCTCCCACGGGAAGCATAGAGAAAACACACTGCAGGAAGCGTGAGTGTGCCCTTGCGTGTGATTTGCACTCCGGCCCCGGTGAAGATGGGCCGGTCCTCATCCCGCCCCCGCCGTCTGCTAACATAAATCCCGCAGCGGCCTCACTACCCTGCCGAGGGCAGGATACACCAGGGGTTGGAGGACTATCCATCAGGAGAGAAAAACACCCTTTAGGAAAACTTGATAATGACTCGGACTTTGAAACTCAGTTAAGAGCTACTGAACTTGAGAAGTGAAATTTCAACAGACTGAATATAGGCGATGGGGCCTCACAGTGGGCAGGAACCAGGCAGAAGGACCTGACTAAAATATGGGCTGGAGCAAGAGGCTGTCCCACCTCTGGGGGCTCCCCTGCCCCCCACATGGCAGCCTTTTCAGACCCCAGGCAGGAAGGCCTGAAGGGGCTGGACTCGGAAAGCTGAGTGTGTTTCACTCCCCACGGACCAGGAGAGCCCCCGACTACTGTCTCTCAAATGTATATACCTCTCACTGCCTTCTCCAGTCTCCTGTGTGTTTGCTGGATTGCTGATTTTATTCCCTGGGCCCAGCTTTCTTCCTTGGATTTTCTCTGCCTTGGAAGGGCAACCAGACAGCGGTGACTTTCATAAATGTGTGTGCTTGTGAGTGTGGGTTTTAGAAAGGAGCAGTGAGGGGGCAGAATCATAATCCTAAAAGGTCTGGAAGAAGGCCCCAGGAGGATAGAGAGGCATGTTTGGCCACTACGCTGTGCAGGGAGTTCTCAGCAAACAAGACCAGGGGACCTGCAGCACATGGGGTTTGGCTGTTCAGTGTCTAGAAGGGAAGGAGAGCCTTGATCTCTAGGGCAAGTCTTCAAGCAGAAGATCCCAGGGAGCTGTCGAGGTGACCCTCAGAGGTGGATACTTGCGGGGGTCCTCCATGTTTTCAGGGGTGAAAGCTGTGTCCGGTGGCCTCGAGGGAGAACGTTCTGAGAGAAACTCAGATGAACAAAGGAAATGCAAAGTGCAGAAGTGGCTGTGGTCCCAGAGCTGAGGCTGGGCTCTGCCCTGGTGTCCTGAGGTAGGGACCCTGAGGCCTTTTGTGCCCTGGGCTTGCCTGGGGGAGGAGGTTGGCTGGTGGGGTACCGGAGCTCAGAATCTGGATTTGTTCAAGAAATCCAAAAATGCCTGATTTTTTTTTTAAGACTTTATTTATTTATTTGACAGAGATCACAAGTAGGCAGAGAGGTAGGCAGAGAGAGAGGGAGGAAGCAGGCTCCCTGTGGAGCAGAAAACCCAATCCCGGGCTCGATCCCAGGACCCTGAGATGGTGACCTGAGCCAAAGGCAGAGATCTTAACCCACTGAGCCACCCAGGCGCCCTGATTTTTTTAACTAAACCCAGATTTGGCCAAGGCAGATGTTTTCTTTCCCTGACTGTCCTGTGTGATCAGCTTTCCCAAAGACTGGAAAACCAGTGGCAGCTTCTTGGCAATCACAGCACATCTATTTTCCTTGATGTCATAGCAAACCAAATCTCAGCACGCTGACAAGATGTATATACGTAAAATATATTAATATGTGTTTCAAAGAGAGCCATACTACAGACAACAGCAGTCCTACCAGGGTAGCCAATCAGATCTGTGGAAGGTCAACTCATCTGTGGAAGGTCAACAGGGAGTTCTCATGCCTCCCATTCTGGGACAACCAATGACAGAGGCACACCAAACACATCTGTTTCTCCTAAGAGAGGAAGGTACTCTATGTGACAGCAGGATTGGGGGTGATGTCCTTTTCAGCTCCTCCTTATTCTGGTGTCCCTCTCCTCCCTCCTTCCTGCAACTGGTGCTGATGGCATTTCCATCTGCTGAGCCCATAACAGTCCAGACACCAGGTAACATAGCCCAGGAGGTGCATCTGGGTGTCTCAGTCAGTTAGGTGTACAACTCTTTTTTTTTTTTTTTTTTTTACTTTTTTTCAGCAAACAGTATTCATTGTTTTTGCACCACACCCAGTGCTCCATGCAATCCGTGCCCTCTCCAATACCCACCACCTGGTTCCCCCAACCTCCCACCCCCCGCCCCTTCAAAACCCTCAGATTGTTTTACAGAATCCATAGTCTCTCATGGTTCACCTCCCCTTCCAATTTCCCTCAACTCCCTTCTCCTCTCCATCTCCCCTTGTCCTCCATGCTATTTGTTATGCTCCACAAATAAGTGAAACGATATGATAATTGACTCTCTCTGCTTGACTTATTTCACAACGCATAATCTCTTCCAGTCTTGTCCATGTTGCTACAAAAGTTGGGTATTCATCCTTTCTGATGGAGGCATAATACTCCATAGTGTATATGGACCACATCTTCCTTATCCATTCGTCCGTTGAAGGGCATCTTGGTTCTTTCCACAGTTTGGTGACCATGGCCATTGCTGCTATAAACATTGGGGTACAGATTAAAACCACATTGAGATACCACGTTACACCAGTTAGAATGGCCAAAATTAGCAAGACAGGAAACAACATGTGTTAGGGAGGATGTGGAGAAAGGGGAACCCTCTTACACGGTTGGTGGGAATGCAAGTTGGTGCAGCCACTTTGGAAAACAGTGTGAAGACACCTCAAGAAATTAAAAATAGAGCTTCCCTATGACTCTGCAATTGCACTACTGGGTATTTACCCCAAAGATACAGATGTGGTGTACAACTCTTGATTTCGGCTCAGGTCATGATCTTGGGGTCGTGAGATGGACCCCAATGGACTGCATTGGGCTCCATGCTGGGCTGGGAGTCTGCTTGGGATTCTCTCTCTCCCTCTCCCTTTGCCTGTACTCCTCACCCTTTTCTCTCTCCCTCTCTAAAAAGTAATAATAATAATAATAATAATTTTTTAAAAAAATAGAACAAAATAAAACAAAGCAAATAAAAAAGACAGCACAGGAAAACTGCCTCTCTGACCATGGCCTTGAGCTCTGAGTTTCTCTTCCAGTTTTGTGAGTGCATAATTACTGGCTCAAATTTAGCTTTACATATAAAAACAGTCATGTTTTGTTTCATGTTTTCGACGTGACAACCTAAACCCAATCGTAGTAAACACGCGGAAGGAATGGGAGGGATCTCTGCAAGCGGCTTGAGTGACCAGCGTCTGATTCTAAGAAGGTGCTAATGTTTCTGTGAATGGAGGTGGGTGACAGACAGAGCCTCATGGCATGGAAACCCTGGGCAGGAACGACAGAAGAGAGCAGGAACATCCGCCACAGGGGCCTTCAAAGCCTCCGGCGCCCCAGAACGTGTGCCCTTAGTGCATGTGGAAGCACGAATGGAACACTTAATTGTGCCTAGGGTGATCAGGTCCCTGCACCCCTCGCCTCAGCCGGGCAGAGGGCCAGCACAGCTGTCCTAGGTTTTGTACCAAGGGGGTATTCTGCGTTCTCAAGCGTCCCTCTTTGGAGTCTGTGATGATTTATCTCCTCCTTGAAAGGTGAGGTGGCAGGGACACTTCTCAGAGGACACCCCCACCAGCCCACAGTGACAGCCCGTGTGGGGGCTCACAACTGACCTCCATGGGTCTCCTGGCCTGGTGGCAGAGCAGATCCAGTCGGGGTGCAAGGACTGGCTCTGCCATTCACTTCATAGCTGTGTGGTGTCAGGCAACTCCCTGAGCCTCTCTGAGCCTTAGTTTCCTTAGCAATGACACGGGGATAATAATAGCACCTATATTCCAGGGTCCCTCTGAGCATTAAGATAATGCACATAAGCCCCTCAGCACAGCCTCCAGCAAATGAGTTTTCAATAAACGGTAGTTATGCTGACATGCTGACCACATGACACCTTGGCAGGGAGGGATGGGTTTGATAAGTCTGAAAAGGCCTTCCAGAGAAAACAGGCTTCCAGAAAAGCACCAGCGAATAAGGGGCACGGAAACCCGTCCCCCTGCAATGGAGCAGCGTGCTCTTTGGACCCACATTCCCGATCCAGGGGCAGGCTGGGGAACCCCACAGCGAACGCGATTGTCATCAAGTCCCCATGTGATAACTATATCGTAGATTATCGCAAGATGGAGCAGAGCATGGTCACTGTCACCAGCCCTCCCCTCCCCTTCAGGCTGTTCTCAGAGTCTCTGAGTGACCGAATAGAGACGTCTGCTGCACAGTGACAAGGAAGGCTGCCCAGTTGGAAACCGCTGTGTAATACAAACAGGAAACATGAGATGTTCGGGCTTCAGAGGAACTCAACCTCAGGCTACAGTGAGTTCACGTCAGGCTTTTCCTCAACAGGAAGAGTGCTTATCCCAGCAGGCATGAGCTTCTCTGGGATATTCCTGGCTCGCCCTGCAGCCCCCACTGCGCCCCTTAGCCCTCCTCTACTCTGTTCCTCAGGGAAGTTAGACACAGACAGCTGTTACTGCTCAGCTGTCTTGATGAAGCCTAACCTTCTGGTTCTTCAGATATATGGGCTGTGACTTCCTCTCTGCCAGCCTTCCAGAAGCCTCCAACCAAGCCCCATTATTGTTTCCCTTTGACACAAGCCTAGGAGGCCAGGAGGGGAGGGGACCCTCCCCATCTCAGGCCTTCCAACTGGTGGTCTGTCCCCCAAAGTCCCCTCTGCTTTGCTTTTCTTGAGCAGAGAGATATAAACCTCCCTCAGCCACCTTTCTTGCCCCAGCTCACCGGTCCAGACTGTCTCTTTTCATCTACAGAAGACACGCTGCTCTGCTCTTACCATGTGACACAAATGCTGGTGTCCGGGGCACCACAGCAAAGCTGCCCAGATGCACGTGCCCCAGCTGAGCAACACCTGCCTTCTCCATACCCATGGAAAAGTTCTCCTGCCACAAACAAACAGCGTGAGCCCAGATTGAACATAGAATTGCCCATAGAGGAACCTTCACATCTATCCATGAGGTGCCTGGTTTAGCTGGCAAGTGGCATACGCACAGGTCTCAGAGGCCTGGAACTTCTCCCAGAGGCACATGGTATGACATCTTTTGGTAAGTCAAGATGGGATGTCATAGCCAGTGCTCATGACCCATAGCTCAAGGGCTCATGCCTGGAAAGCCAGGCTCTGCCAGCATCAAAGGGCAAGAAAGGGGTCAGGAAATCCTGACCTGAGGAGGGCCACCAGGGAGGAAAGTCGGCAGTTACACAAGAAGAGAACAAATATTTCTTGCTCACTCGCTATGGGCCAGACCCTTTCCTGGGGCCAAAACTGAGAGTTGCCCTCACTGCAACCAGGAATGTTGTAGATGTGCCCATCACCATTCAGTTCACTGTGGAATGATGGTCAGTTGGGGTGGAAGGAATAGGGAAAGGTCAAGCAAGTGTGGCCCACCCCCATGAAACCACATAATTACCTCACTTAATATTCCAGAAGCCTACAAAAGAGGTATCATGGTGAAAAAAAAAAAAAAAAAAAAAAAAACCCGGGCTCTCAGAGTTTCAGAAACTTGCCAGCAAGTGACTGAAGAGGATTCGAACTCAGAACAGACAGGTTCCAGAGCCTTGCACTACTCTCGTCAGGCTATACCACCACATGCTTCTCTGACCTCCTACCTGTTCTTGTCTGTGGGAAAAAAGGAACACAGAGAGGATTCACTTGTTGCATTCATCCTACCAAGAGGAAGCAGTCAAATCAGGTCTTCCTGTGGAAGAAGAAAAATCTTCAAGGACTTGGGTTTATTCCCCAGTGTTTAGGCCATGGGGATATTGTGAGAAACCACAGTAAGGTCTGTTCTCTGAAGCATATCCTTCCTGCATTTAGCTGTATCTCCGCAACCACCCAGTGGGGGAGCCAAGTGTATTCTCCTCATAGGGGAGACAAGCACTCAGTAATCTGCCCAAGGTCATGTAGTTAGAGCCTAGTGATGCAGAGATTCAGGTGACCAGACTGCTCCACAGCCCTGCCCTGCCCCTGAGTCTCACCTATGGTTCACTGGGGGTATAGGGGTGCTGCCTAAGAAGAGACAACACCCCACCACACACACACACACACACACACACACACACGGACACACATGCACACATACCGTCATAGATATGGGACAATTTAACCCTGTAATATGACCCCAGTATTTGATTAGCAAATATTCATTCTCCTGTCCCTCCCTGCCTCCCTGCTCCCTTGCCTCCTTCCCTCCATCCCTCCCTCCCTCCCTCTTTCCAACCCTGCTCCACTTCTTTCCTCTCCCCCTCAAACCCTGACCTAACCCTTACCATGTGCAGGAAGCCAAGCAAGATCCTGGACACTGCAGACCCCAGCCTGAGGATGCTTTCCTCTTGGGAGGGTGAACCACACATCTGTCCCCACCACATAGCAGGATGTAAAAGTTCCAGGAGTGGAGAACAAAACAAGTTCTTCAGCTGGGAAACCAGAGTCAGTGCAAAACAAAAGTGGAATTTGGACTTGGCTAAGGGATAAAAGATAAAGTAATACCTAAAGTAATACCTTTTACCCTAAAAGATAAGTAATATCTTGAGAGAGATGGAAAAAGATGCTAAAGGCTCTTTACCTTGCACTAGAAGTAGAGATAAGATCCAACCATGGGATTGGAGGGCTAAAAGGACCTTATGGACCACTTTGTCTGTGTGGGGTCCCCAACCATCGGAAAGTTTCCTTACGAAGTAAATAAGGACAAGTAACTACCAAATTCAAAGCCTTCCACTGGCCTCCTGTGCACTTAACATGACACCCATGACCTTTCCCTTGGCTCCTGTGCTTCTGCGTGATCTGTGCCCTGGCTACCTCTCCAACCTCATGTTAGTCAGTCTCCCCTCTTCTACCACAATGAGGCTGCCTTGCTTTCTTTTTCTCAGATATACCAAACATGCTCCCAGCTCAGGGCCTTTGTACGAGGTGTTCCCACTCTCTTCAACATTCTTCTGCCATGTTGCTTTGTGGCCGTCTCATCATGATTCAGGCTTCAGCTTAAACCTCACTTCCCACCAAATTCTTCTTGGTCACCGTGGCTGATGGCGCTGTTCCCCAGTGCACATACCCAGGCAACCTCTAGA
The DNA here is from genome assembly GCF_964662115.1 of Mustela nivalis. Taxonomy (NCBI): domain Eukaryota; kingdom Metazoa; phylum Chordata; class Mammalia; order Carnivora; family Mustelidae; genus Mustela; species Mustela nivalis. The sequence goes on from NC_139021.1 coordinate 149,163,973, forward strand.
TCCAGAGTATCACCCTCTTGTGTTTTTCAAAATGCCTATCTCTCCCTGGAGCTGTTCGTTTCTTGTCAATTGTCTCTGTCTCCTCACTACAATGTGGACTCCAGAGAACAGGCATCAGGTTAGACTGAATCATGGTGCTAGCCCCAGACAGTGCCACATGGTTGGCCCTCAAGAGCTATCTATTGCCAGGTGCTCTCCCCAACCTTCCAACTCTCAGCACCCATCTCTAAAATGAGGAATCGTATGGGTTGAACTGTGCTTTTTGAAAATTCCCAAGTTGATGTCCTAATTCCCAATACCTCAGTTTGTGAATAGGGTCTTTGCAGATATAATTAGTTAAGTCAACATGAGGAATAGGATGGACCCTAATCCAGGATGACTAGTGTCCTTAGAAAAAGGAGAAATTTGGACACAGAGACAAATATGCATAGAGGGAAATGATACGAGAACACAGTGAGAAGATATTCATTTTGAAGCCAAAAAGTGAGTCTTGGAACAGAACCTTCCCTCACAGCCCTGAGAAAGATGACATCTCAATTTCAAACTTCAAGTCTCCAGAACTCTGAGGTAATAAGTTCCTGCTCTTTAAACCCCCAGACTATAGTACTTTGTTACTGCAGCTTTAGCAAACTAATACAAGGATGTATAAGATGATAGCCAAATTGCTCTCCTCAGATCCCCAACTCTTCCTGTTTTCTCCAACCTTATGAGAGGGGCACTTCCCCTCACACCCTTGGGGAGGGTAGGTGGCAAACAATCTCAGGTCCCTTCCTGAGCTGCCTTATTTAACATTCTTCAGCAACTGGCCATTTTCACTTCACTCAGGTGATACTAAATTCCTTGGCTGGACAGCATCCTAACATCCCCACACTGTTCCTTATAAATATTTGTTCCACCACTTCCTCAAACAACTTTGCTGAGGGAGCTTACAACATGGCTTAAAAGAGAAAGCTTTTACTTCCTGTCTCGAACCACTATTACGAGACCTTCTCCAGGGAGCTGTGGGCCCTAGCTCCAGCATCAGGGCACTAACAAGCCCCTCTAGGTCTTTCTGTGACAGCCCCAAAAGTCTAGCTCAGTTTCTGCCTTGACCACATTCCATCCATAACGATTCTTCCAGCCAGCATCAGTCGCATTGGAATACATAAGTCCTGGTTAAAGCACAGCTCAACCTTCATTCTTATTTTCCAAAGCTTCTTCCAAAATGGGAAAGCTATAGGACTCAGGAGACAAGCTGAACAACTTGAGGTTTCTGGCAAACACAAATCTGTGCAGATGTGTTTTTCAAAACAAGAGCAGGGCTTCACACACCAGTTCGCATGGGTCTCCTCTCCAGGAAAAAGAGGGAATCGGTAGTTCTGGCACATGTATCTAAAAGAGTGTTGCTTTCTACATGTTTCGATCTGAGTAAAGGGCCTCCAGTTCCAGCTCAAGAGACATAGAGAGCTAAAAATTATCATCCTTACAACAAGATAAAAGATAGACAAATTGCAAAATAATGGCACTTTTTGAACAGATAAATTGCAAAATAATGATATTTCTTGGACTCAGACCATTAAAGAATGGAGATTACAGGTCAATCGACTAGCCCAACATCTGGGGAGAGACAGAGGCGTGCAGGGAGAAACGGGGTTTGAATGTTAGCTTATCTGGGGTGGACACCACCAGGTGCCATAGCAACTGGTAAGAAGATTCAACTAAAATTTTTGGTGAATTATAAATGCTACATGTGGGCTAGCAGAACAAGGTGAAACCCTTCAGCAGAGGGAACTGAGTGACGATATAAGGATGTTGTCAGCCTCTTAAAGTATTTTTCTCCCATCAACTCCACAAGGTATTCAAGTAGAGTTGAGATAGTTACACTCACTGTGCTGGAGAGGGAAAGGCAAGAACAGACTCATTCTTCAGAACAAAAATAACAAATACTTCGGCCCAAGAGCATTAGTGGAGACTCACTGCAGCTGGGAGAAGGAAAGGGCAAAAGTGAATCTCTCTCCCTGGTGAAGGCCAGGAAAATGTGATGGACCCAGCATGACAGCTAAAGTAATTAAAAGAGCACTTACTAATGCCATCCCCCAACACCATTTTCACTGTGTCTGCCTGAGACTGAGTCTTTCCGATTTCCCCAACACCATGGTGATGAACATCAAGGGAAAGTAACAGTGGGCCATAGGTGGGAGAGTTACAACAAATGGATTCTCTCTGGAGAACAGCACAAAGCAAAGACCTTGCACCAACAGTTAAGTCCCCAACCAAGCACAGTGCAGACTGTGGGGAAAACCCTTGGGAAAATTAGCCCACACCCTAAACACAAGGCATTACCAGGAGAATATGAAGCCTCTGGTATATTGAGATAGCCAGGGCAACAACAAACTGCAACAAAACCCAACTCTTAAGTATATAAACATAAACCCCCACACTACAAACTTAGAAGAAGGAAAAACATGCTCATATCCATGCACAAAATAATATTTATCTCATATCTACCACCCTACATAACATATCCAACTTTCAACAATAACAAAAATAGAAGACATATGAAAGTGCAAGAAAAATACACTACAGGAGATAAAGCAAGCATCAGAGCCAGAGTCAGATACAACAGGGAATCTGGAATGGTCAGACAAGGAATATGAAATTATTATGATTAATATTTTAAAGGTTCTAATGGGAAAAGCACAACATGTAAGAACAGATGGGTAATTTCAGCAAAGAGATTAAAGTTCTAAGAAAGAATCCAGTAGAAATGATATAAATGAAAAACACAGGAACATAGGCAAAGAATGTCTTCCATATGGGTATGAGATTGATGGGTATGATGCAGATGAAGAAAGAATCAATGAATCTGAAGATGGATTGGTAGAAGCTAGCTAAACTGAAATGCAAAAGGAAACACTGTCAAATCACTATGTTGTACTAATATAGTGTGTCAACTATACTTCAATTTTAAAAAATTAGAGTTAAAAAAGAAATAAAAATATATAGAAGGAAGTTCCAACTAAAAAAAACAAAAAGTACATCCAAGAGCTAGGGGACCACATCAAATATTGTAAGACTCACATACTTGGGATTTTAAGAGAACAGAGACAGATGATGGAGTAGAAGAAATATTTGAGGAGATAGCATAAAAGAACAAGAATTTTCCCAAATTAATGGTAGACACTAAACCACAGATCCAAGAAGCTCACAAAACACCAAGCAGGATAAACAGCATATGCGTCCTCACACACACACACTCACCACACAAACCACACACACGCACACGCGCACACACACACACACACACACACACAAAGACACACATATATTTAAATCATTGAAAACCAAAAACAAAGAGAAAATCTATAAGCCAGTCAGAGAAAAAAGGCACATCACCTAACAAAGAACATGGAAAAGAATTACAATAGACTTCACATCAGAAACCATCACAACAGAGGGATATTTTCTAAACACTAAAAGAAAAATAAAGCTATTGGCACAAAATTTTATAGCCAGTGAAAATAATCCTTGAAAAAGGAAGGAAACGCAAAGACTTTCGTAGACAAAAACTGAGATAATTCACTCTAGCAGACTTTCTCCATAAGAAATGTTAAAGGAATTTTTTCAGGAAAAAGGAATCTGACCTAGTTTAGAAAAATAGATCTACACAAAGAAATGAAGAATGGTGGAATGGAATAAATTAAGGTAAAATAAATTTTTTTCTTTCTTATTTTTAATTATTCTAAAAGATAACAGAATATTTAAAGCAATAATAATAATAATGTATCACATGTTTGTAGCTTATGTAAAAGTAAAATATGTGACATTAGTAGAACAAAAGATAAAAGAAAAAAATTGGAAATAAAGATTCTTATCCCACATATGAGGTGGCAAAATAATATTTGAAGGTGAATTTGGATGATTTTAAGACATACATTGTAAACCCTAATGTAATCATTAAAATATTTTTAAAGCACACACCCATACAGAGATATTTCAATAGAAGAGATAAAATAGAAAAATAGACAAGGTGAGGATTTCTTTCAACAGAGTCTAAGCAGGAATGGAGAGAATGGGAGCTGGAAGGAGGGAAAACCACTTGGTTAAATATAAGTGTGTTGCTTCAGATCGATGTCCACAGCTGTCTTTTTTCCCTTAATTTACCCCAAAATCAGTCTTCTCTTGGTTACTAAAGAAGTTGTCCACTCACAGAGAAATTTTTCTGAATCAAGTTTCCTTGATCCTTCTGTTCTATATCTGGTACTTCAAGTCAATAGTGACCAAGTGATTATAATAAAAAAGTCAGATGTACTTGATAAAAACTTTGTTGACCAAAATAAAATCTACATGATGTGTGAGGTTTGTTAATAATAAGCCACATTATTCTTACAACTATATATTAGATTGGTGGCATTTACCTTTTTTTTTTTAAGATTTTTTATTTATTTATTTGACAGAGAGAGCTGGCAAGCAGGCAGACAGGCAGGTAGAGAGAGGAAGCAGGCTCCCCGCTGAGCAGAGAGCCCGACGCGGGGCTCGATCCCAGGACCCCAGGATCATGACCTGAGCCGAAGGCAGCGGCTTAACCCACTGAGCCACTCAGGCGCCCTGACATTTACTTTTTAACCCATCTTTTACTTCTTAAGAATGAAAAATGATAGAACAGGGAAATAGGTGTATACAAAATTATCTTCTTACTGATACAACAACATTAAATTCTTTTAAGTTCATGAACCCATTGATTATTCATGATTACAAAAAGAGAGAAAAGAAAAAGAGAGAGCTATTTCTACAGCAGTGTTTATCAGGATTCTTGAAATAGACTATAAAAGTTTTTCAAATTGAAAACAGTAATTTATTTTATAAAATGTGGATATCCATTTTAGAGAGATTAAATGCCATCAAAAGGAAGGGCCACTTTCATATACCCAAGATACTGACTCTCTTTTTTTTTCTTTTTTCTTTTTTTTTAATTTGACAGACAGAGATCACAAGCAGAGAGGCAGGCAGAGAGAGAGAGAGGAGGAAACAGACTCCCTGCTGAGCAGAGAGCCCAATGTGGGGCTCGATCCCAGGACCCTGGGATCATGACCTGAGCTGAAGGCAGAGGCTTTAACCCACTGAGCCACCCAGGCACCCTGACACTGATTCTTTTATAGTGAGAATTTGGAATTCTGGTTGCCAGGTAAGCCATAGTGAAATTTAAATAAGTTCACCAAGAGAAGGAAAGTTCTTGTGAGAAATCGAGCTAGAAACACTAAAATACAACCATGCAACTGTAAATTTTCACATGGAAACCACTTCTCCAGATGGTGGAGGCTCTTGAGGACAGCATTATTGCTCCAGAGGCTAATTTACTGTCTATATGAACTTGAAAATGGTTCTTCTTCAGTGAAAGCCAAACTTTCCATTCTGAACATTAACTAGTAATTACTTCTCACAAGGAATTTCTGGACTTTTTCATAATAAAAATCAAGATCACAAGAAATGCACCCTAAATGTTTTTAATGATTGTTTTAAAGAAGAAAATCTTCTTCTTTTTTTTTTAAAGATTTTATTTATTTACTTAGAAAGAGAGGTGAGTGAAAGGGAGAGAAATCACATGAGCCAGGGGAGGGGCGGAGAAGCAGACTCCCCACTGAGCAGGGAGCCTGATGCAGTACTTGATCCCAGGACTCTGGGGTCATGACCAGAACCAAAGGCAGACGCTTAACCACCAGAGCCACCAGGGGACCTTTCTTTTTTTTTTTTTTTAATAAAGCCCTTTTTTTATAGCGAGGTGTTTTTATTATTTTAAAATAAAAATTGTAGATAATTAAGGTATACAATATGCTTTAATATACATATACATAATGAAATGATACAGTCACGATAACACATCCAACTTCCTCACAGCTCCCATTTTCTGGACATGTGTCCTGAGAACCCCTGAGATCTATTCTTTTCCTAAATTTCAGGTATACAAAACTGCGTTTTTAACTATAGTCACCATGCTGTGCATTATATCTCTAGAAGTCTTCAAATCTACTCTTTGACCTACAGCTTCCCATTGCCCCAATGTCCCCAACTCCTGGCAACCACCATTGTGCTTTTCACTTCTATGAATTCAGCTTTTTAAAAAGATTCCACATATAAGTGAGGTCACTTATTTGTCTCTCTGTGTCTGGCTTATTTCACTTAACCTAGTGTCTCCTAGGTTCTTTTCTCAAAACAGTACTATTAGCTACAATAAAGATAAAAGTTAAACAAAAGGTCATGGTGTCCACACTGCGTCTGGCCTGGCAGGTAGCAACTGTGACAAGGATTCAGAATCTGACCATCAGTCGTCCGTGCTGCCGACCAGAGGCCCCCATTCACGAGTCCGTCCAGCACACTGCGGAGGTTGGCACTCCACAAACACCCCTTGAGCCCATTCCTACCTGCCCGGCTCTAGGCTCACTGCTAGAATCCCAAACATGAACAAGATACTCCTCCTGCTTCTGAGAGAAGAAGACAGACTCAGAGGTAATTAAAGATGACATGCAGGTCAATGTTGCCAAGCCCCCTGCCCAGTAATTTTTCAAATGAACCAAAGAACTCCATCTAGAGAAAAGGGGAAATAATCATCCACACAGAACTAAGAAAGTCTCATCTCATTCCACAATCTCTGCAAACCACCCTGAGACGCACCATGGCGGAGACAGAGCCCAAGGACAGAGGCCATCACAAAACAAGCAACCTCAGGGCAGCGCTGTCTGGTGGAGGGAAAGGCACTCTGAATTCTCCAGTGCTCTCCAGCCTGGAGGGCCAGCGGCTGGTGCTTCTTTGAGACGGGAGGGTAAATCCCATTTTAGCTTCCCCTAAATGCCAATTGGCATGGGCAGAGGGGTTAAAGACGAACTTGTTACCAAGTAGGGTCTTTTTAAAAATTTTCTGCCATCAGATTTCACAGACGGGCTGGGGGTGAGGTCAGGAGACAACTAATTTCATAACTATAGATCACAGGTGACTTTCTAAAGAAAAACAATATGCTGAAGTCAAGTCCTAGAAAGTTCTTGAGCCACAAGGCATTTTTCTAATTTGGCTTCCATTGTTTTGAATCTTATAACATGGTTATATATCTACATTATCATTTTTTTAAGATTTTATTTATTTATTTGACAGACAAAGATCACAAGTAGGCAGAGAGGCAGGCAGAGAGAGGAGGAAGCAGGCTCCCCGAGGAGCAGAGAGCCCAATGCGGGGCTCGATCCCAGGACCCTGGGATCATGACCTGAGCCGAAGGCAGAGGCTTTAACCCACGAGCCACCCAGGCGCCCCTACATTATCATTTTAAGTTATAAAGTAAGGCCAAAAATCAACTATATCCCTTTCCTCATTCCTGGCATTGGTTTTCAGGTGAAAGAATACAGACCATAGTTCAAAAGATAGAGAAAAATTAAAAACACTTAGGAAGCATTAAAATAGAACACCAAAGCTGTCTTTTTATAAGTTAGCTATAAACTTAACTCATAATAGAAAAGCTATCAGGGCCAAAACAAAATAATTCAAAACTAAATCAAATGCATTCTGCAAAAATATACAATGAAAAGAAAAGAACTTAGGAAGGTTGAAAGTAAAAAAGAAGAGCAAAAATATTCTGTTTCAGTGTACATAAATAGAAATCTGAGCATTAACATCATACATGGTTACATTCAGGGCCAAAAATGAAGATTATGTCACAAAAATATTGAATTGTATTCAATATGAAAATACTGTACTGAATATAATAAGTATTTGACATAAAAATATAAAATACTTTATAATACTTTTCTGTTCATCCAATTTATAGTAAATATAGAACTGTCAAAAACTTTTGTTTACTAAGTAGTATAGCATTAACAAATAAAGAAAAAGCCAGAGTAAGTAAAAGAATAAAGCTGGCAAAACATAAAATCATTAGAAGAGTCTACTGTAGCTCTTATTTAATCCTGTATGTCAAGAAATTAAGGACGGGGGAAGAAATTAAGGATGAGTAAAATACAGAGAATCCAAATAATATAGTTAACTGATTATATATAATATACATATATTTACATAAACACGTGTACTTAATTTATATATGAATATGTCTCCATGCTTTCTAAACAGAAAGTTTACATCCTTTTCTACAGTCTACTTTTCTTACTGTATTTCACAAAGAAAATCTCAAATAAAAAAAAAAAAAAAGATCAATACCAGAAGCACCTGCATAGAGCCAAACTAGAAACACCTACCAGAAGTTTAGTCATTGCCAATTACAAGGAACAATTTTGGAATTTGAAATACTCTTTCCTAAACAATATGTTGGTCAAAATAAAACTTAAGATAGATCAAGGAATTTCCTCAAAACAACACTCCTGGTTAAAACCTCTGGGATACTGTTAGAGCTGTAATTGTAGAAAAATGTGTAGCCATGAATATTTTTAGTAACAAACGTGATAATAAAAACAGGTGAACTAGGAATGCTATTCAATAAATTTTTTAAAACTGCAGTCACAAAAAGAATATTAAACATAAGATCATAAGCAAAGTAAGAAGTTAAAACAGAAATGCAGCATACAATTGATCCTGGTAGAGAAGGAAAATCTTTGGGAGAGTAGAATAGAATAGAATAGAATATTAACTAACCCTGTTAAGGAAAACAAAAAAACTAATAAAAGAAAAAGGAACAAGGAGGCGAGGAAGGAAAAGGGGAAAGAAATAGAGGAAGACAAAGAATATCCAAATTTGGGTATAAAAAGGAAGGGACAGAATTATACAAACATATTAATGACTTTGAACACCAGAACAAAATGTTCTCTTTTTTAGAAAAACACAGATGAACAAAATAGACTCAAGAAGAGATAAGAAAGCCAAAAAAGCAAACCAGAACAACTACTGAAGAACTACACTCCGTAAGGCACCTGGTCCCAATGCTTTTCTGGATGCCCTAAAATGAAACCGATCCTGAGACCAGATAGAGGCAAAAAAGAAAGAAAGAAAGAAAGAAAGAAAGAAAGAGAGAAAGAAAGAAAGAAAGAAAGAAAGAAAGAAAGAAAGAAAGAAAGAAAGAAAGAAAGACCTCTTTCAATTGTTTTTTGGAAAGCTAACAATTCTGACATCAAAACCTAAGACAGCACAGAGAAAGAAGACTACAGAAAATCCTTGCAGTATTAATGGTTAAGTCCTCAATTAAATGTTAGTTAAAATAGGAATGTGTCGATGGGAAATGGGGCAGCGCACTGACGGCCCCCGATTTTGTGAGTATCTTGCTTTGTCTTTGGGTCCAACTCTGTTTCTGACGCTGAGAGCCCGGGTCTTCTCTCAGTGCACCAGAAGGTCCCACTCAATATGGTGAGGCAGGAGTGATGACTCAAGAGAAGGCCAGGACTGAGGACCTTCAGGGACAAAACAAACAAGTGTGGCCAAGCTTGGCGTGCCTGCCAAGGATGCGCTGGGAGCAAGACACGGGTGCCTGGTCAGGGTCTCTCGGTGGGTGTGGGTCTGAGACCCCTGTGGGAATTGTTCGGTGATGCTTCAGTAAAGTGGAGGTAAGGGGTGCAGTGGGGAAGGAGAGACAGAGGTATGGGAGAGTGGCGGGACCAGAGTGGCCTCAGGTGCCCCCTCCACGCAGGAACAGGGTCATCCGGCAAGGCAGGAGCCTGGAGCTGAAAGCCGGGGGGCTGGCTCACGGTTCCTGGGCCCCTGGAGATTTATCTTAGACAGCTGGAAGGCACTTGGGAGGAAAAAAAAAAGTACAAAAAGTGAAAACATCAAAGTAGCATCAAAGGACAAAAAGAACCGTGCCATGTTTCACAACTACCCAAGGCCCTTTGCAGCTTTTTAGTCTGTTTCTTATCAAGGCTTGGACAGTGACCACCCCCAGAGACACGCCTCAGGCAGGCTGGGGAGTTAGGGAGCACACGCCTCACCTTCTGTGCCTCCTCGCCTCTCTCTGCCATGCCCCCCCATGCCGGACCCCAGCCTCCCCTCCAGGCCAGGCTGTCCCTGCTGTTGGGTCTTTCCTACCCCAAGTCCAACCAGCCTGCACAGGCATCCAGCTCTGGAATGGCCCAGGGCCCTCGGAGCTAGGCTATTGCCCTTCCTGTCTGTCCCTCTGCTTTTTGCCACATTTAACTCCATAGATCCCGCATCCTCCTCAAGGCGCTGGAGAAAGTGATTTGTGCGAATGACAAGGTAAACCAAAAAGGTTATGTGGCAGAGCATGATTGATTCCCTGGGGCTTTATTGTAATAACTTTAATCTTCTGGAACTCATCTGGTATGAATTTAGGAACCGTGCAGAATTTCGCTGAAATTCCCCCTTAATGCGGCCCTCGCTCTGCTGGCCTTGGTGGTTACAGAGTTTGCCATGTTTATGATTTGGCCCCAGGCCCCTTATTAATGGGCCTTGAAAAGAGGGTGTGGAATGTGTGGGCGTCTTTAGTCATGCTTTTCTTGGGGAGGAAACAAACAGAAATATCTACCTTGAAGCGCTTCTGGGTTCTGCCTTCCTTGGAAGAGAAGTAAATCAGCTTGGGTTTCCTAGGCCCTATGGAGGTAGAGAAGCTTCTGGCACCTGAAAAGTCTCGGAGCTCCTGATGTTTGCAGATTGGAAGAAGGGACAAGATTTCTGAGGTTTCTATGACAAGAAACTCAGATCCTTCCTTAGCTGGACCCACCAGGGTTGATTTTTTTTTTTTAAAGCAAGAAACCATATGATAATTAACTCTCTCTACTTGAAGGAGAGGAGAAGTGAGTTGGGGGAAATCGGAGGGGGAGACAAACCATGAGAGACTGGGATCACTGAGAAACAAACTGAGGGTTTTGAAGGGGAGGGGCGTGGGCGTTTGGGTGAGCCTGGTGGTTGGTATTAAGGAGGGCACATATTGCATGGAGCACTAGGTGTGGTGCATAAACAATGAATCTTGGAATACTGGAAAAAAAAAAAAAACTCAAAAAAAAAAAAAGTGAAAGAGAAAGAAAAAAAATGCCATAAGTTTTGAAGACCAGCTTCCTCTACTTTATAGTTCTCCTGGTCAAATCTGACATCAAGAAGAGATGTCCCCTGGCAAACGTGTCACCCGATCTCTTTGCCCAAATCCATCCCTATGTCCATTTAACAAGCCCTACTTGGAGTGGCCTTACAGAAGGGTCTTCTGTGCTGTGTATGCACTAGGCATTGGGGTATCAAAATCGGGAAAGCAGAGGCTGGACCCCAGGGATGGCAGGGTCAAAGAGTACCTTCTGACCTTCATGTCCCTCTGCAAGATCGCCTACATGCTGATGAAAATGGGCTCTGCTTCGTTAACGGGATGAGGGGTCTATGGCTCACATTATCCTCTCCAGCCAGGGGGCATTTGTAAATGCGTAGAAAACCAGCCAACAAGACTTGCCCTTGTAACCTGGATGTGGCCGTGCAGGGACCATGGAGGGGATGGGAATCATGGCCGCTCAGGGTGCAATGGGCACTTCCCTCAACAGTTTCCTAACTTTCCCATAGACCTGTTCTTGCAGCAAGCGGCTTTGCTTAGCTCTGTTTGTAGGGGCGCCAGTACGAGGCTAGGCGCAGGCAAATGACTTTCCCCAGAACACGGAAGGATCTGCTGCCTCACAGAGACAGGCCGTGTGGCCTTCCCAGGCTTCAATCAGACAGCCCAGATTTTAATCCTGGCCACTCACCAGCTCAGGGGTTGGGCAAGTCACTAGTGTCTCCTAAGCCCGTTTCTTTTCTTAGGTTTAACAAGTGGTAATAAAACTTGCCTGCTTTAGAGGGCACGTGGCAATTAAAGTAGATAATGGTGTGTACTCCCCGGGAGGGTGCCCACATGCAGATGCTCAATGAAGCTACATTTACCTCCTGCTTCTTTCCACTACTGTTCCTTACTGAAAGGAAGTGGAGAGCAGAAGAGCATGGTTAGTCTGTAGGCTTGCTAGCCTGTCTGGGTGAGCACTGGCAATCCTCAGCCCTGGCTCTTGGGGCACCTGGGGGAGTGTGTCATCCACGCCTTCCTTGTCTGGCACTGTCTTCTCTGTGCTCTGGATTGAGAGGCCCTTGGGAATCTGGAGTTTGCAAAATCCACAAAGCAAACATGGGAGCTGTTTCCTAACACCACTCGTTCCCCACCCTGGGCTTTGCCAGGCCATCTAGCCCAGGGGAAGGGCATTACTGTCTCTGACCAGACATCCTGAGTATCCCCTTAGGTTTTGAAGAAATCGGGCAGTAAGGAATAGAGAGGGGGAAAAGCCGGCGGGAAAAGCCTAAGTCAGGTTCTGAACGTGGCCAGCAACCTGCTCCCACTTTTGCTGGTTCTCCCCTCTCTGGGCCTGGGCCTCATCTGCACTGCATCACCTGGGGTGGGAAGGGGGCGACAGGGGTGCTGACGTGCAAGGACCCTCCAGCAGCATCAGGACAGCAGCCACACAACCCAGATCTAGGGCATCCCTGGCTGAACTGCTGTTCCTGGGGTCACTGGGGCCTGGACCCACCTGGGGCAGCTGGGGCGGGACTGCAGTAGCCCTCCAAGGGCCATGGAACCCAGCAAGTGCTCTCCGTTACCCTCCATGCTGCTACTCCCCTCTCCCAGCTCAGAATGTGCCCCAAGACCAGACCCTGGGCAAAATATGGGGCGGGAGGGCGTGTGCCCTTCTGTGGAGCAATGGCTCCTCCCCCACCTCAGATATGTGGAAGGGCAGAGAAAGGGAGAGAGGGACATCTCATTTTCCCTGAGGCCAGTCTCTCCTTCCTTTCCCTGGTCTATTTACAAAACCAGTAAATTCCCCCACCTTGGCCCAAGTTAATCCAATTGGGTTTTAGTCATTTGTGACTGTAAAAAATGATTAATACAAAAATCCTTGCAAAAAGTTTGTAGACATTCTGCTCTAACAAGCTGGCGGAATTTTTACATCCCTGCTGTTTTCATGATAAAAGTTTCTTAAATTTACATTCATCTTAAACCAGGCCAAACCAATAGTCTGAAAGGTGCTCCGTGAAATTCCACTAGCACCCTGAGGTTTCACAGAGGTCCTGCCCACCCCCACCCCCACCCCCGGCTTGTCCTAGCTGTCCGCGCACACCCAGGACCCTCCCGTGTGCGTGGATACCTCTCCCGGTCCCCGTCCGGTGACTTAACTGGCCAGCTTCCTCCTCTAACACAAAACTCTTCCTGGACGTAGTTTGACGAGACAAAGCGGTAGATTATAGTTACGTGTTGCGATGGGCAAGTGAGTCCCCCTTTGGGCCTGAGGGACTTGTTTCTCCCAAGCCCTGGGAATACCAGTGGCTGAGGGCCACCTGCCAGCCACCTCATCAGAAGCTGCCCTCTGCTGGAGAAAGCAGCTTCACCCAGGGCTAAGCCTCTTCCCAGGGCCAAGCCCCAGGAGGTAGAAACATGGGGGGCTCTGTTCCCTCCGGGACAGCGTTCCCATGAGATTGGCTGGGACTTTTTTCAGGCTGCCCCATAGGCTAACTCCCTCTGGCCAGTCCTGCTTCCTTCCCTCCTCTTCCACAGGTGTCCATCCTGGGAGTAAGATGCAGAACACACAGGTAAGACTTAGTCTCTGACCCCTTTTGCCTCTAGAACTCAGTAGCACTCCCAGCAGTGCCAAAGAGGCCAGCCGCAGGGTGGGGTGTGGGGGTGGGAGTCAGGTCATCCTGGGCCTGTCCTGCCTGGGCTGAGAAGAGCCAAGTGACACTGAGTGCAAATATAGGGAGGGGGGCGGGAGGCCTTCTGATTCCTGGACAGGCCCCTCTGGGTCAGCTGGAAGCGTGCTGAGACAGATAGAAGGGTGCTGTGCAGGGCAGGTCATCCTGGTGGCAGAGTGTGGCACAGGCAAGAAAGGCGGCCCCTCTCCACAGAGCACAGAGAAAAGCTCCTGGGACTCATGGGTATTCCCGTGATAACTCAAGACCCCATCCATCCTTCTGAGAGGCCTCGCCCACCTGCCCTGAGGGGCTTCCTGCAGCATGAAGGAAGGGAGGCCGGGACTGGCGGTTAAGTGTGAGTGCAAATCCCACCTTTCCATTTACAGGTGACAAATTCACCGAGCCCCGGCCTCCTCGTGTGACACACAGAAATGTGTAACAGTATGCAGGCCCTGAACGCCACAGCTGGTCCCTTCTCCTGTCCCCATTGTCGCTAGGGCTCTAGAGTTCTCCCGGAAGTGGAAGAGCTCTTGGGAGTCGGAGTGGTGCACTCATTTCTGCATGAACGTCACACCGTTGGGGGTCAGGTATCCTACAGGGACTTCCAACCGCCCCTTGGAAAGGAATGAGGAAGAGCCCAAGTGGCCACAGAGAAGGGCGTGTGCTCTCATCACAGCATGGCACAGTGGAGGCGAGGAACCTTTGGGAATGGTGCTGGGTGCCAGGAGGGGCCTCTCCAGGGCTCGGGTGTCGCCGCTGCTGGGTCCGGAGCCGCGGCATCACCGAGATAGCTCACTTTGTGCGGTCACTCGTGGGAAGCAAACACGGGGCTGTGGAGAGAGGGGGCAGGGAGGCGGTTCAGTGCCCGAGGACGGTAGAGATGCCTCTCCAGATCCTTTCGCCAAATAGGGAGGCAGGGGACTTACTGGGTAAAAGCACAAACCTTCTGTGGCTGCTGGCTGGGCTTTCCCACCATCACCCCACCCTTCCTGAGCCAGCCTGCCAGGGGGGCAGAAAGCGCGGGGGTCACGCCCATCTTGCCCCGAAGCCTCCCACATCTGCAGCCGCCTCAGCCAAATGGGTTCTGTCCATGGTGCCTGGCAGTTTTGGGTGGACTGGCTGGCTGCAGCCCTGAGGGCATCTCCTCCCTCCTTGGCAGAGATCGAGCTGCACTTCACATCTGCAGTCCACTTGATCCTGTCGCCATCATAGGAGTCCCAGGCTGGGCTGGAGAGGTGAAGCGCACCAGCATGGGAGGGTAAGGCTCTTTCTTGGGGCACACTGGGTGTTGCCACCCACTAGGGCCCTTCCCTTCTGGGTGCGCACTGTGGCCTTCTGAGCCTGGAGCGGAGAGCAGACACGGCAAGCCTGGCTGGTGGACAGCCATCCACTCCAGTTCCTTCCTTTTCCTTATCTGCAAATGAAACATAGCTATCATCTGGCCACCTGGAGAGATGGAGGTCAAAGTTTGCAGACAAAGGGCACTTCAGCCTGAATAAACAAGTCCCCCCCCCCCACCTTCGCTTTTTTTCTTGGTCCCCTGTCATTCCCAGAGTCAATCCAGCCGTTCTCAGCCTGGCCTACCTCTAGGCCCCAGATGTACCCTGGGACAAGGACAGGAGCACACCTGGGCTGGCTGGGGAGGGGTTGGTGGAGAAGATGGCCAGGGAGGGAGACACCTGCACTTGTTCAGGGAGGGAGAGCGAGCAAGAAGGTGGGACGAGGGACAAAAGGAGGGAGAGAGGAAGAGCCCAGAAGGTGGCAGCCCTCCCCTCAAACCCCACCTGGCCCCACCCTGGCCCTGACTGCTCTTGGGGGCGGGGGGGTGGAAGGGGAGGTCTTAGAATTAGAGGCCCTTTCCTGTGAGGCTGACTGGCATGGACACACACAGGCCCCCTCTTCCTGTCTCCTCTACCTCCTCCTCCCCCTTCCCCAGTGCTGTGGAGAACAGGTCCCTGGGTAGAGGTCAGTTTATCTCCTCAGTTCTATCTCCCATCACTTCCTAGGTCTGCAGACAGGCTGGTTCTCACTGAAACCTCCATGACCCAAACCCCAGTGTTGACCCTTATAGAAAATAAGCTCCCATTTAAACGCCGGTTAAGGGACCGACCAAGCTGAGAAGAGCAAGGAGAGGAAGTGTGCCCTGTGGGCTCAAAACCTGCTCTCCCTGACTTTAGATCTGACCTGAGGACTGGGTGTTCACAGCTTAAAAAGCCCCCTGCAGTAAGAGCAAGGTGATAGGCAGTGGCTGTGGGGGGTGAACTGGTTTCCAGTGTCCTGTAAGGGACAAATCCCTGGGGGACCCAACAGACGCACTCCTATCCCCAAATGACTGCCTCCTCCCGACAACCTTCCCAACCCTCTCGGGGGTTGCTTCACCAGCCTTTAGAGGTGATGCAGCCAAGGGCATGGCCGCCCCCAGGACCCTGCCTCCTCACCCACCACCTGAGCAATGTCTCTCAAGATTTTGAGCCCTGGATTCTTCCTCAGCAGAATGAGGAGGCAAACCGCTCCCTGGCTGCAGTTCAGTGGAAGAGAGAAACACATCTGAGGGCGGCTTCCTAAACCAAGGAGAGCTGTAAAATCACGAAAATACCGCAGGCAGTCCCGGGCCCTCCACAAAACAGAGTGTCTCTCTCAGAGCTTCTAGATCTATCGAAAGGGCAAAGCAGACTGTGGCCCCTCTTCCAGCTCAACCAACCAGCTGCGGTGCCTTTGAATCGCTCCGTGCTCAGAACAGAGCATTTGGGTCTGATGTCAGTCATGAGGACTCCAGGTCTGCTAGGGCACGGTCAAGGCCGCCCTTCTTCCAGAGCCCACAGAGCCATGCCTGGAAACCCCTGGCAGGTGCCAGTAAGCACGGAACAGTGGAACCCCATGACATGGCATTCTGGGGTGCCAGGCCTTGGCCCCCACGGAAGCTCCCAGCCAGCCTGAGCCTCTGAGGCTCTGTGAACCCCATGGCGGTCCGTGCACAGAGACCAAAGGGACCCAGCCTTCTTCTGGTCTTTGCAGTCAGCTGTTCCATGCATTTATTAAACTGCCTCCTGTTGGCTTTCTAGAACGCCCCCCCCCCAGGGACGTAACAGGCCCTACTGCCCACAAGCAGACGCACCCCACTGCAGCCAATGGGCCAGGAGGGAGCATGCCCTTCTGCGTCCAAAACAACCAAATGCCGAGCCTTTCCTCACCACAATCCGGGGCACAACGGGGAGCAAACTGGCCACATCCCCAATTCCCATTGTGTCGGGAAGGCCCTTTGCTCTCCAAGCCTGGTTGTCTACACCCGAAGATCGGGATAAGCACCCGAGCCTATAATACTGCAGGGGGACTCAAATGAGCCAGCAGGGAGACCTGTCAAGGGACTCGTCTGCTTCTGTTGGCCATTCAGCTGCACAGTCCCTGCCACCACACACAGGACCTCCAGGCTAACTGTGGCCATCTCAAGAGGTGCCTTGGTGCTTGGTTCCTGGGAATGGATGCCTGTCCTCCTAAGCGGAGTCTTTCATTTCCCTTCCAACTGCAAGATCTTTGCAGGGTCTAGCGGACTCTGTCTACCAAGGCTGCATTAGAGAGTCCTCCAGTGAAGACTACCATCCTCGGCCCGTGATATGCCAGAAAGGATGGGTGTTCTGAAAGCTCTGGAATAAAATCCAGTCGACAACTGCACAAACCAGTGGTGTTGTTGGACCAGGTACAAACTGAAGCCATCAGTCTCTGTCGACAATGGCCTGGGTGTGTAGAGACCCTCACCCCATCCGGCCAAGACAGCGCGATGTGCTTTTCTTGGCGCGCTCTGGGCAGGGGTGCCTGACTCCTCCTGAGTTATGAGCGTTCAGGGTTTGGGCTTCCTGCTCAAAACCTCAACTCCAGTCAACTGGCAGACAGAATTATACCCACGCTGACCTGCTGAAGAAGCCACAGAAGTAAATATCGCCTCGGGTCAGAGCCACTCCTGGAATCTCGGCTGCTTTGTTGAAAGCTGGGGAGGCAGGGGCCATACATCACCGCCGCCCGTCTCTGTTTACAACCGGGTAATGCCTTTTATGACCGGCCCTCTCTATCCTGAATATTTGTTTTATTGCCCCTGTAGGGAGATTTTTCCATTTGGCAAAAAATCTTCAGATGGTTTTAGTCATGTTAACAACTGGTCATTAAATACGGAGGAGTAAACAGAAATAAAGGTTTGTTTCTTTGCTATTGTTTCTTTCTTTTTCTTTTTTTTTTTTTTAATAACTTATGGGAGAAAGTTATGAAAGGAACGATGAGTGGGGAGGGGAGCCAGGAGTGTTCACAAGCTGCTCTCGGCTCCTTCCTGGGTGGGCATTCCCTAGGACGCCCTCCCTGCCTTTCAGAGAGGTCATTCCTTCAACAAGGGGAAGGCAAAGGTTTCAATCTGTTTCAAGGTGAGGGCTTGCTCTGTGATCTCTAGATTTGGGGCCCTTGATGCTTGATTATTCTTCCCCTGTGGCCCAGGAAACAGGAGGCACATCTGCTTCTGGCGGAAAAGATATCTCAGGACTAGAGCACCTGGACAGGATGGATGGGGAGTGACTGAAGGGGAGGGCCAGGTGGGTAGGTGGGCGGATGCTTGGCTGGCTGGGTGGCGGGCTGCTGGCTGGATGGATGGATTCCTGAGTGGATGGGTGAAGAGACGGGTGGGGCATGTCAGTAGAGGAAGGATCAATGGGTCGGTGAGGGAAGGATAGATGAATGGATGGAAGGTAGGACTGCAGATTTATGAACGAAGTACAGCACCTCTTGGTGGCCCAGTCTAGGGCGTTGAAGCAAAACTCGTGCACTCTACAGAGAAAAAGAAAGCACCAAAGATCAGTCAACCAGGCTGCAAACACAGAAACTTCATTCGGGTAACCTAAGAAGAGAAAAACCTAAGAAAGCTGGGAGCCAATGAGACTTCCTGGATGAAGCCCAAGCTCTAGGAGGTATCCTGCATTTGCATTGTTAAAAAACTACAACAACAACAACGCCTAATTTACAAATTCTTTGTTTGATAAATTATCCCCAAACAAAACCACCTTTCAACCGTCCCAGGCCCCTTCTGAGCTGTGGGGTGGGAGGATGGGCACCTTAGAAGTGCTGGGCCCTTCCCCACACCTGAGTCCATCCCCTACTTTCTTCCCCTGGGCCCCTGCCTTTGGACTTGGCCTTGAAAGGCTCTCTGGGCAGCCTCCGTGTGCGGTCTTATCCAGAGCATCTGTGCCACAGGAACTGTAAGACTCCCAGCCCAGGGAGGTAAGGTGGAGAAAAAAGTACAAGTCCCTCGTCTGAACGAGGAGGGCCAGCAAGCCTGGAAGCCTGGCTTCCCTGACCAGGGGACCAGCTGCGCAGGCAGCAGGCCCAGAGCCCCCTCCATGACCCACAGCAGTGCTTAACCTCTTTCCTCATCTGCAGAGGCTCCGGATTCTGCCCCTGCTCATGTGAGGCTCCCTCCTGGGACGAAGGCTCCTCAGCTCCTCCTCCCCTCCCCACCCCCAGCCCATTGCCCCCAAAACAGGAGGAAGGGTGCAGGCGCTGGGCTTCTGCCTGGGCGGGAAGAAGAAGAGGACTGGGGATAGTGGGGAGAAAACTTGTCTCTTCTCACCTTAGACATGACCAGACTTTTTCTAGAAGATCAGGGTTGGAGCAAAGGTAGCATTAAAATGCTCCTGGCAGAAAGGAGAGAGAGAAAGTGGGGGGAGGGGGACGATCATCCTTCCCATACCGCTTTAATGCACCATTTCACACCACAGTAAAACTGTAGTAATAAAACTCAAGAAATCCCCTCACTGTGAAAGTGCATGATTCCAGAACTTGCCTTGCCAATACCCTTCTCTCCCTCTGCCCACATGTCCTGGAGGCCCAGGGAGAAAACCCTCAGAGAGGGACTCCTTTGTGTTGTGAGGCGTGTACACTGTGGAGTAGGGTTACCAGGCTCAGCAAGTAAAAATCCTGGACACCTAGTTAAACTTGAATGTCAGATGAACAACGAATGATTTCTTTTAGTTTAAGTATGTCCTGTGCAATAGTTGGAACATATATACAAAAAAAAAAAAAAAAAGAAAAGAAAAAAAAAAAAGATGTGTTGCTTATCTGAAATTTAAATTAAACTGGGTTTTCTGCATTTTATATGGCAAACCTGCTCTTCCATCCTTCACCAGGAACAGTCCTACTCCAGAGCCAGGCTAAGATGATCTAAATCCTGGCTTTGCCAAAGAGTGACTGCGTGATCTTAGCTCCCAAATCTGGGGCATGGGGTGAACACTGAACCCACCTCAAAGGTGGGGGGCGGTGAAAGAAGTGAGGGGCGCACAGCACTGAGTAACACGTGTGAATGTTATTTATCCTTAAAGAGTTCACACTTCCCATGACCCAGGGGTTTGTGGTAGAAGCGGATGCATGCTCCCAATTCTAGAAACTTCCACAGCTCCACATGCTGAGATCAGTCTATCCACATGCAAGGGTAACAGGAGAGAGTGGGGTAGGGTTAGGAACAGCAGAATAAATCTAGACCTGACTGCAGTGATTTTGGTGATGGGGTGCAGAAGTGAGAGGGTATGTGAGAGCACAGACCTGACCCCTCAGAGCCCTTGGGTCTGACTTTTCCTAAAACATTAGCTCTGCTCATCCAATGCTCCTGCAGGATGTCCCAGAAAATACCACCCCTATTTTAGGAGTGTCGACAAGGGAGAGTCTTTGGACAGAATATCTGGCTGGCTGAATTTGGACATTAGCTATGGTAAGGCTTGCCTCTGTATGTGCCCCACAGCTGGCCAGGACTCGGCAACAGAGCCTTGCATCCAGGAGCCCTGACTCAGCCTCCCTAGGGTTCTTCCCGCCAGAAGGAAGATTCTTCAAATTGGCTCCCTAGGCTAATTTGGGATCTAGTTGAGGAAACCATGGCTAGCCTGACAGATGCTGAGCCCCAGTCCTGGGTATAGGCCTCCAAGAGGCTCCCACGAAAGTGACTTACATTCCTCTGCACACTCTCATGTTGTTCCAGAACCTGAAAAAAATGGTCTAGAGAGTTGTGTCTTTGCCCTTGGCCAGCTCTTCCATGTTGGTCAAGGCCTTCAACCACTCTGAGCTTCGGGCTTCTAGTCTTCAAAGCTGAGTTATGAGGGCCTATTCCGTAAGTTCTGTCTCTGGGTGAACAAAATGTAACCCATTCAGAGCAAGTAAGCCGAAGTCTTATCATCCTGAGAGCCTTCTCTGGGCCAGGCGGCTTCACACTTAGTAAATCCCAACACCAACCTTGAGAGTTAGTGTAACTGTTCCACCGGTGACAGCACCCAGCTCCAAAGATTTGTTTTTCTCCCTGGGACTCCCAGTTCCCAGGGTAGAGTACCTACTTGTGAACCCCAGTGTGGGGCGTAAGAGGTGAGAGAGGGGAGGTGGGAGGGCGGGCGCCAGCAGACAGCTGTCTCCAGGCTGTGCCCCTCCAGGCCTGCACCGAAAGTTGGAGAAAGAAGACTCGTGATTGGGATAAGAGAGCTATGGGCAAGGGGGTGGGGTGAGATCTCAAAGGTCCCCACAGAGGAACCTGAGCACTCATAGGTAAGCATTCTCTAGCCTCTCTGATGGCAAGGGTGAGAAAGAGGCCATACCTCTCTTGTGTGATTTTGTCTTACCACTCCGGAGCCAAATGGTTTGTTTGTAAGGGAGGTGGGTAGTATCAAATAATACCAAAAAAAAAAAAAATGTTCTTTATTTAGGCAGCATTTTCAAGCTTCAGATCTTTGTGTACAACTGTGGACTTTTGCTGTATCTCCAACCAACTACAGTACTGGCTGCTATTAGTTTAAACATAAAATCCCGAGCCTTATCTGAAATGTCTGCTTTAATGTACAAGGTATACTCTTTTTCTTATTACTTTTAAAATAAAATATATAAATCTGAATTTCTTACAAATAATGTTTTCAGAATACTACCTGAAGTCATCTTGTCAGTTACACACTGGAAAACAATGAGTCGGAGCAAACCTTCAACCTTGTACTAAAGTCCTTCCCTGAAAGGCCAACCATTGAACTCTGAAGCAATGAGCAAACCAAGCCGAGGGGCAGAGGAGCATGGACAGGCACATGAATTGGGCACTCAGGGTCTAGAGGTGCACCTTGACAGCCAGACCCCTGCCTGCCTCCCACCTCAGACCCAGCATGACTGTCGTGTTTCTAAAGAGCAGCAAATCGGGGTGCTGAGCCAAGAGAGCCCTGGGAGATCTCACTGGGAGGGGGAGCTTGCTTTGGGCCTTGATTGAGGAACTGAGTTTCCTGGCACAGAAAGAAAGGTGGAACCTTGGAAGTGGAGACCGTGGCACCAGCAGAGCACCAGAAGAGCAGAGGTGGTGGGCTCTGCTGTCCAGAGAGCCCGTGTGGCTGAGAATAGAGCTCATGCTAAAAGGCACGTCTGGTAGTCCATGGCCGCCAAGAGCATTGGCCAGTAATGTTTTAAATCCAGATAGTTTGCCAACTGAAAAACTGGAGATTTTATCTAAAATGCAGATTCCTGGTGTCCCTACGTAAAATCCTAACTCATTCTCCTTCCCTCTCCTCCATTTTCCCATAGCACCTAAGAACCTTCTATAGATTATGAGTCTAATTACTTATGTTTTCTGCCATTTTCCTCTCTCCTCCTTCTTCCCACCCCCTCCCATGTAAACTCCAGGACAGGAGGTATGGGGTTTTCTTCTTTCTTTTCTTTTTTCTCTTTCTTTCTTTCTTTCTTTTCTTCCTTTACTAAAGTACTTCAAACACTTCGCCAGTGTCTGGCACGTAGTAGGTGCTCAATAAGGATTTTAATAAATGAATGGAGGAAGCAGGGGGCTCTGATGTGTCCCACATTAATGTCTATCCTGGGGTGGCAGGGCCCAGCCAGGCAGGAAGCCTCGGCCCTAGCCCACGCAGGCCCCTCTCCAGTGACTCCCTCAGCTGCAGGGACAAAACCCAGATTTGAGGCAAAGAAGCCAGTAAGAGACTGGCATTTGCTTTAGCAGGATTTGCAGCGAAGGTTTTGTGCAGCTCCCGCCAGGGTCTGGATTCCAGGTTCCAAGTCTCGCCAGCTCAGGCTTCTTGATTTATCGCCCAGCACCTCAGCTTTACTAGGCTGCGCTGTGTTCGGGGGGAGAGCATGAGCCTTGGTCCACCCAGATCTCGGGGGCGGTGGGAAAGCGGGGTCGGGATGCGGGACGTGGGGACAGGCCCGGGTTGGGGGGTGGGAGCTGGTGCCGGAAACTTTGCCACCAGAGGGCGCCCGAGCTCAGTCGGCGAGCTCTTTCTCCTCTGAGGCCAACCCAGGCTCACTAGTTCGCAAATACCCACCGAGAAGAGTGGGGGCCGAGGAATGCCTGAGGACTGTATTCCCCACTGGATTGTTAGTTCTTTAATGCCAGGGACCAAGCCAGTGCGTTTCCCGGCTTTGCACCCAGTGTCCAGAAGTGAGCTCGGCCTGGAGTAAATGAATGAATAAATGTAAGTTCCCAGTGTGTCTAATTGGGCGTGAAAGTAGTTTTGGAAAAAAGACACAAAAGACACCTATCCTCAAGACCTGAGTCCCAGAACTCTTACAGCTTTCTGCTGACCGCCGCCTCCTATCGCCCCTGGCTGAAACTGCTGAGCCCAGGCCCCGCGGGTCCCCCCCGCCCCCCCCCCATTCCCTCTAGGGTCCAGACTGCGGGACTTCCCAGGTACATCCCTGATATGTGCCCTGATATGGGGCCAGGTGCAGAATCCACACCACTAGGGAGTAAGGCAAGAGGAGGTAGCTGGAGCATCCTGTGGTCACCAGTAAGGCCCCAACGCGTGCTCCTCTCAACCCTGCACCTCCTGGGCCCCTGCCTGCACCCATTCCTGCTAGCTGAGGCCGTCTCCAGGTGTCCAGGTTGGGGCACCGCCTGCTAAGAGTTCAGACACCGCCCGGGCACGACTCTTTTTGTGGACCAGGAGGGCCGTGCCAGGAGTAGTGTCGAGGGGAAGAGGGGGAGTTGTCTCAACACTTTGGGTCGCGCAGGACATTCATGGGGAGACGGAGAAAATGGTGAAGTTTAAAAAATCATTCTAGCTTCCATTTATTAAGTACTATGTGCGGGACTCAATGGTGAGCACTTCACGGCGGAGAGAGGAGTCCCAATCATTTCCCCCACTTACTCTCAGCAGGGTGGGGACTGTGGTCAGCCCATTTCACAGTTGAGCGAACAGAGGCACAGCGAGCCAAGTACGTTCACGCCTTAGAATGCAGGTTAAATTCGCGGAGCCCCAGAGTGGACTGCTTTTGTTTCCTCTGGGCGATACGGCGTTCGATTTTAGAGTCGCAGTTTTACAGGTGCGAAAACTGAGCCTTGGCTACTAAGTGATGGTGTCGGCTTGGGATGGGATTCGCTCATTCTGCAGACTGGTCTCCTTCCCTTGGGTCAAGCTCGCGGGGCCGCAGCGCAGCGATCCCGGGCCGGTGTCACCTCCTGGTTCTAGACTCCAAAAACGGGACGGTCGCCCTTGGCTACTTCAGGCCTAACCGGCACACATCGTCTTGCTTATCATTGGTCCTCATTCGCTTCCCGCCGCTGGGTCTCCGTCTGTCCACCTGCTAAGTGGGCACAATAACTAGCCTTGAGCCCAGCTCACCGCGCGGCTGGGTTCCCTCCTTGCAGGTCGAGCCTGACAGAGCAGGGCCCCGCGGAATCCGAGGAGGTCAGAGGCCGGAGCGCACCGCAGCGCCGCCTGCACCCGGGCGCGGAGGGCGCGGGGAGGGGACAGGAGTGGCGGCCGCGTGGGAGGGGGACGCGCGCTCCAGCCCCCAGCCGCCGCCAGGCTGCCGCTCCAGGCCCGCCCCTCGCCGCGCGCCCCGCCCCACCCCGCCCCGCCGCTCTCTCCCCTCTAAAGTGTCCGGCGCGCGCCTCCCGCCGCCGCACTTTCACTCTCCGCCGCCGCGTTCGCTCAGCGTCCCGCCTGAGTCCGCCCCCCTGCGTGCCGGTGCCATGAATGCCAAGGTCGTCGTCGTGCTGGCCATCGTGCTGGTTGCGCTGTGCCTCAGCGACGGTGAGTGCGCTCCGCGGCGGAGACGTGGGCGCCAGGCTCCGTGCGGGACCGCGGCTCCTGTGCCTGAGCCCGCGCTGTCCCGAACGGACCCAGTTAGCGCCTCTTTGCACCGGGGAGGTCGAGGCAGCCGCCTCCTTGGGGCGCACTCCCTCGGGGTGCGGCGCTCAAAGCGCAGCAGCACCACCCGCGCTGAAGCTTCGCACTCCGCCTCGGGACTCGGGTCCGGGACGGGGGGCAGCTGCAGCACAGGGTCGGGCAGGGTTCCATGGCCGGGAGAGCCCCGGGAGCGCGGGGAAGCAGAGCGGAGTCGGCAGCCGCGGGCCCCGGGGTGGCGCGCCCACCCTTGCCCAGCCGGTGATCTCCAGCGCGCGGCTCGGTTTCTCGAGGGGAAGGGACTCGGAGGCCCCGCGGCTCTGGGCGCGGGAGATGCGTGTGCGAGAGAGCGCTTCAGCAAGTCTGTCTCTCATCGCGACGGGCGGACGGTGGTGGCGCGGACAGGGGCTGCTGCGCCGCGTCCCCTCCATGCGAGGCTGGTCCCCTCTCCGCACCCATCCGAGCGAGG
Source organism: Mustela nivalis (assembly GCF_964662115.1). NCBI lineage: Eukaryota > Metazoa > Chordata > Mammalia > Carnivora > Mustelidae > Mustela > Mustela nivalis. The sequence goes on from NC_139021.1 coordinate 149,189,164, forward strand.
TTTCGCGGGCGAGCCAAACGGAGCAGCTGTCGGCTTTGCACCACCCGCCCGCCGCGCTTCTGCACAGCCCCGCGGTCCGCAGCGACGCGAACGAACCCGGGCGCGCGTCCAGCCTGCTTCCTGGCCTCTTGCCGGGGTCACCGAAGAGAAGCCCAGGGGCCGCCGGGGTTGCTCATTCCCTCCCCTGCCCCCCAAACACACCTGCAGCCTGGCGCCTTTGTCACCGGCCAAGCCGTCGCTCTTACCTCGGAAGGAGCGCGGCAGCCGAGTTCAATCGCCAAGGCCTTAGGCCACTGGGAAAGGTGGTGTCCTGTTTCACTGGGAAAGGGGGAGTCCCCCCCTTTTTTTTTCCTTCTGAAGCTTAAGAGAAATCTGGCTGTCCTGTCACAGGACACCACTGCTGCAAACCAAAATAAACTGTTGTTTTTAAACACACAAAACAAACCACGTTAGCCAGGCCACGCTGTCCTTTCTTGGCTGCGAAGTTGCCAACAAACCCTGCAAAGGGCTGAAGGACGCTGGGAGTGCTCTTGGGGCAGCCGAGGTCCAGACAGGGCCTGAGCCCCCACAGCTCTAGGCTGGGTTCCAGCTGCAGACCCTCTTCTGCATCCTGGCAGTGAACTAGAAGCCAGGTGGGTGAGGTGAGGGTAAGGTGAGCGAGTGTGGAAGCAGGGCCTGAACTTCCAGGGGTTCACAACTGACTGCCTGGGGAGGTTTTTTTTTTTTTTTTAAGTGTAGCAAGTTAAGTGGCACCTGGGTGGCTCCGTTGGTTAAGCTGTCAGACTCTTGATCTTAGCTCAGGTCTTGATCTCAGGGTGGTGAGTTCAAGCCTGGTGTCTGGGGGTGGGGGGTGGGGGGATGTAGCAAGTTGCTGGGCAGAGCTGCAGAGGGACTGGATGGAAGGCAATCTGGATTTTACCGCCCAGCTGAAAAACTATGTGAGGCTGACTCTCCACACTTACCCCCAAGGTCATGGGGGACACTGGTTTGAGCATTAACATTTGAGTGTCTGGTGAGAGTGGAGCTGTCATTGGGCACCTCTGTAGAGAGATGGTGCTGCCCCTCCTTCCCTGGGGAGCTGCAGAAAGGTTGGGAATGCCAGGACCCACTCAGGTCATTGAGTCCTAGGCACAGCTGATCTGGAAGGAGCACAGAGGGAGTGGGAGTCTCATTAACAGAATCATCCTGACACTGGGAAGGGCTGGTTGCTTGCCTCTCTGAGCTGCCTCTTGGCAGCCAAGTGGCCAGGACAGGGTCCCAAGCTGGAGGCTAGTCCGCTTCTCCTTGCATTCATAGGCTAGAATGTACTTTTTGACCTTCTGGAGCCTATGTGCCCATACTGAGTTCCACAGCTGACCTTGGAGACACCCTTGTTTTCAGGGTCAGGCTCTGGTTCCTGCCCTCCCTCAACTGGCTCACCTCAGCCAAGCAGCTGGTTGCACTGGGCTTTCAGGAGTTAAGTCCAGGGTGGATCCATTCTGAGACCTCATTGGAGAAGCTGGCCAGGGCTCCTTTCTGTGTTTAGAGTGGAAGGTTCGCTTGGAACTGCTCTTGAACAGAGCCAAGTTTACCACTTACGATCTGGTAACATCTAGGCGAATCGCCTACACACTGAGTCATCTCCAAATCAGTTGGGAAAGTTAGTAATATGGAGAAAAACCTGGAGAGGACACAGGTGGACATAGCACTGCTTTTAGTAAGAGCCGTTGGTGCTCTGTCACTTTAAAAAAAACCCGTTGAAAGTCCCCACTTGACAGGCAACTAACTGGGTCCTGGGAGCAGGAATACGAATTGCCTTTGAAGGAAATGGATAATCCCAGGGGGTAGAGGGGGGAAAAGAAGAGAAGAGAAAGCCTGTGTTTTGAGCTCAGAATCAGCTCTGATTTCTGGCCTGATCTCCACTGCTTGGTTAGCCAGCTGACCCAGACTAGCTTCCCTACCCACCCCTGGGAGAGCAGCAGCCCCCACCAGCTGCAGCACTCACACTGTGTACCTTTCAGCTTGCTGCTGCTCTAGGCTTGGGACACCTCCTGTGTCACTGCCCAAGCCCAGGGCTCCAGTCCCTACTTGGCTCAGGAGGACCCGGGAGAATTCCAGGGAGACTGGAGGTGGGACACTCAGAGGAGAGACTTCTGACTTTTCCTTTACACAGTCCATCCAGCCCCTAGTCCTGGGGTCCCTTTCCCAGGTGATCTCGTTCCAGGACAGTATGGGCAGGATAGTAGGAGCTTCCCCTGCAGGGACTGGGTGCCCTGACTGAAGGCCAGACACCAGCAGAGACTTTCTGGAGTCACTCAGGTATACAGCAAAGGCTGCCCCAGGTGCTCTCCAGTACTCTGAGTCTGAGCACATGAAGCTAGGTGCTTCCTTACCAGTTTTTAGGGAACCACGTTTGATCCAAGACGGCTGGGTGGTCTATTTTTCCTGACTTGTTGGCCAAATAGGCTGCCCTTTGCAGGCTCTGCCATCTCTTAGCTGAATGCAGCGTTGAGGAAAATGAAGATGTCCCTTACTCACAAGGTTTCTCGAAGCTTCCCCAGCTCTCTTGCCCCAAAGTGCAGAATTTCAGGACCAGCAGGAGGCCTCTGGGAGCTCTGTAAAGAGCAATCCTTTTTTTTTTTTTTTTTTTTAATCTCTGGACTAAATATTCTCAGACATACATTTAATCCCTGATGAAAGGATCCACAAATTCAAATAATTTGGGGTATTAAGTAGGGCTTGGATAAAATCTGCAAGGGGAAAAAAAAAACCACGGAGATCCCAGCCCCCCCCCCAAGGCTTGCAATCCTAGACTTAGAGGGTGAGTGGAGAGTTCTGCAGGAGCCCTTTGCTTATTTAAACTAATGAGTGTCAATTATGGCATTTTGCAAATTGGCGAATTGGCAAACAAAGAGGTAACATAACCCAGGAAGCTCTAGCATCTCTGCACAATGAAAGCCACCTCTGACTCCAGCCCTGGTAATTGTCCTGCCTTCAGGGGAGTGCTGGGTTGAGGTGGGGTGGGGGTAGGGGGGAGGGGGTGCTTGGCCTGCCCTCCGGGGGCTCCCAGGTAGAAAGCCTGCCTGGATTCTTTTGTGGTTGCCTGGGTTTATGGTGAATGAGAGGGGAGAAGATTGCAGGAGGGGGAGGGCAGCATTCCCCTGGGGAACTGCCTAGGCTCCTGGGACAAGAGGGAGCCCAGTGCCTCCTGGTTCCCCCTCCTCCTTCCCTGAGTATGGAGGGCTTTCTTAGTTGGCCCTGGAGGAGTTTACTTTGCAGAGATTACCTGGGAACCTCAGTTACCTTAGACTGAAACAGTCCTGTCCTGGGATTAATATACTTGATCTTAAGATGTCTGAGCAAGGAGCTGCTTTTAATTTCCCAGGTTCCTAGAGTCCAGCACTCTGCAGGTGCATTTTCCTTCTGGTCCTATGGAAGCTGGGCCTGCCCCTTCTCCCTTCCCTCCTGCCCCGGAGGCTCACTGTACTACCCAAGAGCTCCTAGCAAGGATGCCCCCGTAACTAGTCCCATGGCTCTTGATCCTAAGCATCCATTCCTCCACCTTACCCCTCAGCCGCGGACCCACACGTGCATATATCCCCACAGTCCAGCAGGATCGTAACAATCCGCCCTGTTTTCACTACCTCTTCCAGGGAAACCGGTCAGCCTGAGCTACAGATGTCCTTGCCGATTCTTTGAGAGCCACGTTGCCAGAGCCAACGTCAAGCATCTCAAAATCCTCAACACTCCGAACTGTGCCCTTCAGATCGTGTAAGTGTGAACATCAGCTTCAGGAGGGTTGCATCTAGTGGGCATCGTAACCCCTAACTCCAGACTGGTCAAAGCTAGAGAATCGACACATGCTGAGCGGCTGGCTTTAAACTTGGCATAATTAGAGGCAGCTGTGATGACCAGGAGGCCTTTGGGTACGCCAAAGCCACTCTTACCCTTGGCGCCCTGCTGTGCTCCAACTTGTTCTTGCCTCTTTTTTTCCCAAATTTCCTCCTTTAGCACAGGAGAGGGAAGGACCGCAGAATGCCTTCAGCCTAGAAACGAGGAGTTTCTGCTGAAGTCCAGTAAATGAACCAGCCCTCTGCAGGTCATAGGTGTCTGTCCTGCAGTTCCTAGACTTTGGTGTTCTAGATCCTTCCTTTCTCCCACAGCAGAATCTCACAAGACCCCAGTTCAGGTTAAGTGGTCTTTAACCGTTGGGTAAAACTCAAACTTCTCGGCTCACTTAACTGCTTTGTCTCGAACACAACACACGAGTTTTTGTTTTTGCTGGTGTTGATGGCAACTGCTTGTCTTGGCTGTCATTCATGTGGGAAACGAAACAAATGAAAATCAACCCCAGAGAACACATGAAAACCTCTCGCCAGGTGCAGGAGGCTGGGGGAGTTCAGTGAGGGAGCCTTGCATAGCCGCTCACTGCTAGGCCCTCGCGTGCTCAAGTGCACCCCTGCTTGCCTCTAGCGAGTGTAGTTAGGGGTCTAGATGCAGGGGTGCTGGGGCTCAGGGTCTCTGGTGGGGACCTTACCTCCTGAAAATTCCCAGCGCTGAGAATGGGCTGGGGCCACAGCAGTGGGAATGAAACCTGCAATTTGAAGGTGAAAATGAAGCCTTTGCTCCCTAATACCAGCTGTTTTGGAGTTTGATTTTGCCTTTTTTTTTTTTTTTTTTTGCCAGCCTGGGCTGCCTTGAATGTGTTTGTGACTTACAGAATGTTTTAGGCCACTGAAAGATGAGTATTTCTTCACTGACTTTGCTTATAGTCAAATACTCTCTCCTTTGAGAGGTGTTTTGTCAGATGTGGAATTGAGCCCCATAGACCTGCTTTGCAGTTCGCATTACGCCGGGACACTTGCTAGGAATGCACCTCAAAGGGAAAGAAGCAGGCCTGGGCAGACACAGCATCACCCCCTTCCTCTACTGATGTCAGTCCCTTCACAGGCAGGCTGCAGGATTCCCGTAGGTATCCCCCAGCCACTGTGCCAGCCTGAGTTGTCCTCACACACCCTTGAGTGGCTGGGCAGGAGTGTCCTCAGGCTGCTTGAGGCTACTGGTATCCAAGGCTTTATGGAGGGGGACCCGTAGAGATAAGTCCAGTCTGCTCCCAGGAGGAGGTGTCTGGTGGGGAGGTGTGACCGGAGCCGAGAAGTGGGAGGAAGGTGCCCTATGAATTTTTAAAAAGCAAATGCAACCAAGGAGCATTCAATAAACTTGTAAAATCTCTCTGGAAACCACTTTCTGGCAAATTACCTCGACTGTCCTTCCCTTCACCTGCACTGTCCCTCCTCCACTGTCCTGTCACCCTCTACCCGCACTGATCCTCCTTCACTGCCCTGTCACCCCTTACACACACAGTCCCTCCCCCACCTGAGCTGTCACTCTCCCACTGTCCTGTCACCCGCCATCCACACAATCCCTCCCTCATGTCCTATTATGCCCCACCCCCACTGTCCCTCCCTCACTGTCCTGTCACCTCCCCGCCCGCACCGTCCCTCCCTCACTGTCCTGTCACCCCCCACCCACACTGTCCCTCCCTCACTGTCCTATCACCCCCCACCCGCACTGTCCCTCCCTCACGCTCTGTCACATCTCTTCCCCAAACCACTGCAGTCCCTCTTTTCAAATCTCCTAATTCCGGGCTGACTCTCAAGTCGGTCTCCCATATACTTTCAAGATGATCCATCCAAATGAAAGTCTGCCTTTGTCCATCTCCAGCCTCAGTCCCCATAATCTTGCAGAGAAAAGCCCCTCTTTTGCCCCGACATCCGGCCACCTGCTTCTCGGGCAGCCCACCGTCCTCCACGCCCTCAGTGCACGTACCCCCTTTGATGCCTTTGCTCTTGCTTCTCTCCCTCTGTATTCCACCTGCCCAGCCCCTCCGTGTCCTCCCAAGGGCAACTCACACGTTCCCTGGCCTGCGCTCTCCCCTGTGAAGGCAAGTTCCACCTTCCCGTATCTGCCCAGGGACTCCATCCGCTGCTAGGGACAGGATTCCCCACCTTGAGTTCCTCCTGTACCCGCGCCTGCCAAGGGGGTCCCGGTGCTGACGCGGGCGATGAGCCAGTGCCCAGGTCACGACGAGCCCCCTCGTGCTCAGCCTCATACTGTTCCCTCTTCCGTTCTGGCAGGGCGAGGCTGAAGAGCAACAACAGACAAGTGTGCATTGACCCGAAACTGAAGTGGATTCAGGAGTACCTGGAGAAAGCTTTAAACAAGTAAGCACATCAGCCAGAAAGGACTTTCCGCTAGATCCACTTGAGGAAAGCTAACACCGTACGGCAGATGGAGGGCGAGGTGTGGGGGCGGAGGGCCTGGATGGGGAGGACCAGGTGTGCCTGGGGGGGGGCAGAGCACGGACCTGGGAATGGGCTTGAGGTCTGCCCAGCATGTAGAACCGCATTTATAGCGTCTGGTACGATCCTGCAGCTTCTGTTCACCCGTGCCCCAGACCCTCGTGCATTGGCTGTTTTATAACTGGGGTTTTTCTAAGAAATCATGTTGTCCCAACAGCATTTCCCACTGCCCGCTCTCTCCTGATGATCATCACAACCCTCTCATTCCCATTATCTTTTTTTTTTTTTTTTAAATCAGTGATTTCTTCAAAATCTGTATTTGGTTTTGCTTTGGAGCGTGTCTTCCTTCCCCCGGGGCCTCTGGGCACAGTCAGGTGATGGTCAAGCATGGAGCTCAGAAAAGTGTCCTTCCTCCAGACTCACAGACTTGGAGGAAGGCAGAAGGTGGCCTCCGCAGGGGGTGCCCCTTTGGGAATGACACACACACACACACCCCCACCTGGCAGGTGACTCAGATACTGGCCAGTGCTAGGCAGCGGCCACCACATCCACCTCCTCTTTCGGGCTCCGTGATTGGCTCTGTAGGCTCCATGTAGAAGCTCCTGTCACTGGGGACTGTGCTCAGAGACCCCCTCCTGGCCATTCCCAGGCCTCTCCCTGCCTCCAATAACATGCTTCCTCTTGCTTCGGCTTCTCATTTCTGTACATGCTCAGTGGGGAGGAGGGTGATTGCCAGGGCGCCATCCTGCAGCCCCCTCCTCCCTTGGCCCTCCCCCGCACCACCCCTCAGGCCCTCTGTGAGAATCTTCTCTGGCCTTCTCTGCAATGGCTGGCCCTCTCCTAGGGTGGGGTGCGGGAGATCAAGTCTCCACCTTCCCTTAAAAGGCCAGTCTTTGGAGAATCAAATGCAGTTTTCAATCTGAGAACTTGTTTTGAGGAATTCGGTTTCTGTGATTGCCTCTGAGGCTTTTATAAGCCACGGAGAGGCTCTGCACACTGTGAGGGCTCTGCAATCAGAAGCAAACAAAATAAATGAAAAAATGAGCCTCTTGCCATGAACCCCTCCTCCTGAAACCACGGCAGGGTTTCAGTTTCCAGGCAGAAACATTGGCAAGGTGACATTTCCCTGCATCAATGCGATCCACAGATGGGCCTGGTGGTATTTGTAACTTTTTGCAAGGCATTTTTTATATATTTTTTGTGCACATTTTTTTTATGTTTCTTTAGAAAACAAATGTATTTCAGAATATATTTATAGTCGAACAATTCATATATTTGAAGTGGAGCCATATGACGGTCAGTAGGTTACATTTCTCTATTCTCTTGACCCACTGGCAATTTGTAAAGAAATATATATGATCTATAAATGTGATTACAGCTTTTTAATGTTAGCCACAGTGTATTTTTTCACTTGTACTAAAATTGTATCAAATGTGACATTATATGCACTAGCAATAAAATGCTAATTGTTTCATGGTACCGACCTCCTACTGGACGTGGGAATTTATTTACCGGAAGTAAAATCCATCAGCTGTTAGACACGGGGCTCAGATACATTTGTAGAGTTGATGGAAGTTGATGGAGGTTAAGGTGGCCTGCTGGGTGGGTGCCTTAGGTCCCTCCTGCCGACTTCACTTGTGAGTGTGGTCCTCGCTCAGGAGCACATGAGAGCTGCAACTCAAGTTTTTGTGCCTTCTTTTTTTTTTTTTTTTTTTTTTAACCCAATGGAAACAGCAGTGCCAGTTTTCTGAAGAATATTTGACTCACTAATTCCTCTTCCCTTTCCTCCTCTTCCTTGGTTCTCCTAACATCCCCCACGTAATCTCCAGAGACTCAACTTTCATAATATCCAGCTTTCACATTTGCCCATGTAAAAATCCCATAATTCGAGGCCATGGTTAATAGCTTTCACAGGAACAGGTGGCTTACCCCATAAATCATTAAATACCATTCAGCTTGAATCATTTTAATGTGACAATCATGAGCCAATTGCTCTAATCGAATTCTGCTAACCAGCTCTCTCCCTTGCTCTCCAGAACAATCCCAGTCATTCCCAGGGGGTGTTCCCCAGGCATCCAGAAAGGAGAAGGTGGGATCAGGCACACCTTCTTTCTCCTCTCCTGGATGGCCACCTGAATGCAAAGCGTGATTCAGTCTGAAATGCAGGTATTTTCTGTAGGGACAGCAGAGTTCATCTCTGCACTGAAAAAGGAAGGAGGCCAGAGGAGATGGGATTGAGGTGAGTTAGAAGGCCAAGTCCAGCCTGGCCCTGGGCATCCTTCGCACCCTTTCAGATGTGAATGCCGTTCAGGGTTGGAAGCCTCAGGCAGTAGCTGGAAGCAGGACCAGGCTGGCCCCTTGGCCCCCAGCGATAGGCTATAACCAGTTCCCAGGTGTTCTGGAAGGCTGGCTAACATTTTTCTTTGAATTGGGGAAAATGTCCGATTTATTTTAATGAAGTACTGATGGACGGTGCTTTGCCCAGGGGCCTCCAGGCCTAAGACTGAAGCCAGAGTTAAACAGACACCCAGGGAAGTGTTAGAGATTGTGCAGACTGAAACAGACCCCTGTGTATTTCAACATCATTAATGGTTCTACTGATTTTATCTAAGGGGGCGCAGAGAAGAAAAAATGGGGAAAAAAGAAAAGATAGGAAAAAAGAAGCGACAGAAGAAGAGAAAGGCTGCTCAGAAAAGGAAAAACTAGTTATCTGCCACTTCGAGATGGACCGCAGTGCACGCTGCTCTTGTCTCCCCCGGCGCTTTGTAAATTTGCTCTAACCCTCCTCCAGGGCAGACCCCCTGCCTTCCAAGCAGGGACTCAGACCTCCGTGGAGGAGCGGTGCTCCTGTGGCCTGACTGGCCCCTGTATTTATGTGCATTTTCAGGCCCTTCCTGATCTGCTAAGTTATGAAGAAAGTAGTTGTGCAGAGACTGGGGCGGCGGTCTGGGGTGAGGAGACTGTGCTCCCGACTCTGTCTAGCATGGCCCAGGGTCTCTTCAGCACTGCCCTGGGCTGCCCAGCCTCCCACCCCGCCCTCCATTCCCTCTCTCCGAAGGGCGGGTCACTGCTCCGGAGCCCACATGGCTCCACACATTCGTCATCTGTCTTCCTACTGAGGCCAGGGTGGGGCTGCCCTGCCCTGCCCTGCACGGAGCCGTGACTAGCCCAGGAGCAGGAGCCTCCGCCAGCAAGGGACATGCACCTCCTGCCCTCCCCTTGACCACGGCCAGTGCCGTCACCGCCTTCATGGGGCAGCTGTGGCCGTGCCTTTTGCAGGTGCTCACTGACTTTTTTTCCCAAGTGCCTGCTGCCTGGCCCTCCACCCCTCTGATGCCCAGGGTGGGACTCGTCCGGCAGCGGCTCCCAAGGCTGTGAGAGTGGCTTTACCTCTGAGCAGGGGTGCTTTCTGCACGCCAGGTGTGGAAGGTGGGTGGGAGCTCACATTCCCAGGGAGCAGCTGTGGAAATACTTCTCAGGGAGCCTCTGGGCCCGGCAATTCACTTTACAGATTCTTTAAACGGGTCCCCAATGTGGAAGAACTGTGTGAAAGGCCTGTTTCTCCCACCAACCTCCTGCTGGGTGAGGAGGCTCTGTGACCCTGTGCAATTAGGTTCCAGGACACAGCTGCCGCAGCCCTCACTCATGGGAAATATCCGCTTCAAGTGAACATGGTGTTCTAGAAAGTTCTAGAACTTTCCTCATACCACCCACAGATTAATGTCTAAGATTTCTTGCCAAGTCTCTTTAATTTGGACCAGAAGAAGGGGGATCCCATGGGAGAGCAAGGCCCTGATTTCAGTAATACTTTGAGAAAGGACACCTCGAATATCTGGGCTGTTCTCCCCATCCTCCTGTCCCTCATAAACACTCAGCCTGCTCCCCCGGCCCTTGGTCGTAATTCAGCATGTGGACACAGAAAGATGAAGTGGTTGGAGGTCAGAACAGATGGAATGAGGAGAAGAAAATCTCAGGTCCCTGCATGTCCCACTCAAACTGGAGCACAGTGTTCCCTTCTGCTTTAGTGCCGTCCTCTGTGACAGCGCAGAGCATGTGGCATTCCTTGTTTCCATCAGGGAAGCGTCCTGCCAGGATGCTGCAGCCAAAGACTTTTAGTCCCCATTTATCCAGCCGACTCTCAGCCTGCGCCCCTCTGGCCAGCCTTGGGGTCAGCAGACCTGCTCCCGGGCATGTGGGGAGCCCACCCCCTCTCCGCCTCGGAAGGCATTGGCTGTTTGCTGGTCTGCCCCGGGCTGCAGTCTTCTGTGGAAGCCAGCAGTGGGCCTGGTCTGGGGAACCTTGGCTGGGGTAGCCCACCTCTTACATAAGCATCTTGGAGCCGGTCACACCTGAGGTCCCAGGCTCTCCATTCTTGATCCAGCAGGATTAGCACATCTCTGTGCCTAGAGAGGGGTGGCAGGTCCAACCTGGACACCGCAGAGGGCTACTTGCCATCTAGCCGTGGTGAGCAGGGGGAGTTGCCGTGGGGACTAAGACAGCTGGCCCCACATAAGAAAAGCAAACAAGCTCCAGGCTGTCCTTCTATGACTCCACTGGCCTTGGGCCCTTACGCTACCTGACAGGCCAACCCGGTGTCCTGGAAGAGTGAAGAGCCAGCTTCCATTCCGTTGTGGGTTGAAACTAGGCAGTGCTCTCCCAGGGCACTCGGTCCTGGACCCACCCCCACAGTGCTGGCCCAGAGACCCCGGGGCCAGTCAGCAGGGCTGGGGTGTCGATGGAGGTGGTTGATGGTGCCAAGGCCTTGGAGGAGCAGGCAGCCTCCTCCAGGCTGGGTGTGTGTTGGGGCCACGCTGAGGCCGAGGGGGGGCTGGTAGCCCTCCATGTGTGCTGGGCTCGGGCCGGGTGCCCCGCCTGCCCTGTCGTGTGACCACTGTGCCGTGTTGTCTGTCCACGTGCCCTTGTTCATCCGCTGTGCCCCGTGCTGGCCGCGCCCTCTGTCTTCACTCCCCAACTTCCACCTCTCCCTCCGCTTCAGCCACCCCCACCCCCCACCAGCTGCCTCTCTCCCAACTCTCCCCTTTCCCAGGGCCTCGGAAAGCCGGCGATTTGGAAGTCAGGAGTTGGGAGCCCCGCCGCCGCCGCGGGGGGTCTCAGCGTTTCAGGCATGCAGCCTGGCCGCTGTGGGAACCCGCCTTAATGGTGTCTCCCTCTGTTCTTGTTAACAGGAGGTTCAAGATGTGAGAGGCGCAGGTGGGGTCAGACGCCTGAGGAAACCTTACAGTAGGAGCCCGGGTCTGAAAGCAGTGTTAGGAAGAGCCCGCAGTGGCTCCCCTGCACCCAGGCAGGGCCCAGTGCATTTCCAAGGGCTTCGTTCTGCACAGTTTGCCTTATTTTCACCATTTGATTATGTAGCAAAATATATGGTGTTTACTCTTCATTTAGTTTGATTATCCAATGTCACTGGTGACAGATAGGAACTTAGACTAAGGCCATTATTTTACTTGCTATTTTACCGTATCTTCCCCATGGAGCCCCTCGCCTGGCCCGAGGTTCCTGAGTGTTGTATCACCCTGAACTGTGCAGGCTGGGACCCCCGATCACCCTGTCCTAGGATGGAGAGCCACCAGGAGGTATCAAAGCCCACCAGCCTGGGCAAACCCTAGTGAAGGCTGCCCTTGTGCAGGGGGTAGAGGAGGGCTAGGTTTAGAGGGCCAGGCAGAAGCCTCACCCTTCCCTGGAGTGAGGCGTAGGGTATTCCCCTTCAGTGAGCATCACAGAGCTTCCCCCAGCCAAGGCAGGCAGGAGTGTGAGGCTGGGGTAGGGGGAGACACGCCCCCATCCTGAGCTCTTCTCTACATCCCATCACGTTCTTCTCATCACTGTCTCTCTCATCCATCATCATGTGTATCCAAGACTGTCTCCATCACCCCGGAAAAAGACTCTCTCAAGACCAAAGCTTTCATTTAAACTGGGCACCAAGAAGCAAATCAAAATGTCTCGTGTTACCATGTTCTGAAAACACTGTGCACATCTGTGTCTTGTTCGGAATACTGTCTGTCGTCCAACCCTGTGTTCTTGTTCAAAGCCAATGTCCTCGCTGCATGCGCTGTCAGCTCCTCGTATGCAAAGGCTCAGAGTCAGGAGACGTCTTTTAACCAGGTTTCTTATTAGGGCTGTGAGCCTCTCGGGTGGATAGCCTGGGTTTCTCCACGGATCGCAAACCCAGGATGGATCCACGGAGCCCAAGGGAATTCGGTTTTCAGCTGGGCTGAACTGTGAGGACACCAGCCCTCCCTCCATGCTTCCATAGGTGTGAGTATCTCAGAACCACAGAGAGTTTTGTCTCCGTGGCGCCAAGAGCGTGATTCTTTTGGCCGTCAAATGAAAAGAATCCTCAACTCTTTTTTGGTTTTTGAAAACCCAATCCACAGAATAATGAATCCTGGACAGGAAGATTCTTTCCCAGTTAAAATCTAACCTCATCTTTTTCCCCACTTGGCAATCCCATCATCTGCTTCATTGTAAAGTGGTCCTCTGGACTTGGCCGCTGGAATTGCCTTGTGCTTCCAGAATGTCCAGCAGGGCATTCCTCCTAGAAAAGGGGACGTTTGGGAAAGTAGGTTAAAACCTTGACATGTAAAGGGTTTCCCTTTACAAAGATCAGTTTGTAGAGTTGCATTAAGCAGCTTTAAAATACCACTTTTTGAACAGCTAGGCATTTGAGGGGTTTTTGCTTATTATCTTTGTTTTATATTTCGTCTCATGAATACTTTGTCCCTTTGGTTAAATAGCCCAGGGAAAATTTTTAAATTAAGAAAGAAAAATAGAAGGCCAAAACCGGGAAATGTATCCATCGATAGGACACTGTAAATACTATACAGAAAGTATATTATAATAAAATAACCTTGAATTATAGATGTTTTTAGATATAATCATCTTTGGGTTGTCAAGAACATGTTTAAAGCATTTCCATAAATATTCCTTTATATAGGATCTTCAAGGTAGAAAGCCAGTCCACCAAACAAAAAACGTGTATCTTCAAGTCAGTTATGTTATATTGAATAAAATAGAGTACAGGGGCCTTTATTAACTATAAGGAATAAAGAACTGATCTCAGGACCCTCTTCTGAAATTAAGTTATCACTGCAGGTCTCCTGAACTATACTATAGGTGAAATGATCAAATTTTCAGTGGGATGGGCATTTTCTAAGTAATCCAAGATAATTTAAAACTCTCATGGAACATTTGGAACCGTCCTCCCCTGGAATCCATGAACCAGAACCATTAAATCTCTTGCTCCCAGAAAAACAAGGCTCTAAATCTTGACTACAGTCAAAAAAAGAATCATTCCTTTCTCCCCAATAGAGGGAAAAATAGATAAGAGTAGAAACTGCAGGAAAAGTTCTCTGCCTAACAATTGCCCTCCTTGCACTCTGCTCCTGAACAAAGACGGCCTCTTGAAAGCAAATATGCATTTAAATAGTCTATTTGCAAAGGAAAAGGCTCTCTTGATCCCCCTTTGCTTTAAAAGTACGAGTCAAGTGCATCCATGGATTAGGAGTCCCCGGCTGTGCCTCCCTGTCCAGTGCTGCTCAACCTGACCTTCCCTTGGGCTCCTTGTAACCCCCAGGGCAGTCCTCCCCCTGCCAGCCTTTGCATCAGGACCTGGGCAGCTGTGGGGCCGGGCTGGGGACGGGACTCGCCGAAGTGCTGTGTGTTTATATCCGAATCTGCGCCATGTGTCGTGTGTACTGTTTTTCGTCCAGCCCTGCTCAGGCGCTGAGACCCCAGCGAGGAGGCTCAGGAGAGAGGCCCTTTGCGTGTGGGCCTGTCCTCCGGAGCAAGGAGGCTCAGCTTGGAGCAGACGGCCTGAATGGCAGAAGGTTGCAGTCCCCCCTGTGTGAAGCCCAGAGAACTCCTAAGAATTTTCATTGGATCCGATTTCACCTTCCTTTTCTGACTGCTGCCTGATGCTATAGCCATGGGCTCTGGGCAGGGAGTTTATCAGCCCCTGAAGCCCCTGCCCCAGGGGTGCACCCTTCCACAGCAGGATGAGAATTGTGGGGTCCCTGTACACATCCTTCCTGACCCATTCCAAGGGATCCCCGTCCCTGGGAAGTGCTCCCTAGAAACCTTTAAGTCCCATAAGCAGACCACTGACACGGCCAAGCTGAAAAAAAAAAAAACCCTCCAAGCTACTTGTGGGTCCTTAACCTCGCTGGTGTCTCAGTCTCCAGGCAGTGATGGGTTCAGTGTTAAATGTGATGAATACTGTATTTTGTGTTGTTTAAATACATCTCCCAGATAATGTGAAAATGGTCCAGGAGAAGGCAGCTTCCTGTATGCAGTGTGCTTTTTTTTTTTTAAATAACAAATAACTTCTTTTGAGAAACAACCATTTCTACTTTGAAGTCATATCAATGAAAAGATGTATATCCACTTACAATTTTCCTAATAAAGACATGTATTCAAATGTAGCAGCCAAGAGTTTGAAATTAGTGTTGCCATTCGGAATTTTCCAAACTTGGTTTTTCTTCCTCCAGCCCAGCCCAGAGGAGTCCTGTAATCTTAGCTGCATTGGTTAGTGGAAAACAGGCCATTGCAATCACGCTAATCGTAAGGAAGAATTCTGGGGGCATGCTTGCCTCTTCTAGTCAACGGATCTGTAGCGGGTGTGGGGGAAAGGCACTCTCTTCTCTCGGAATGTCCTTGGTTTTGTAGAAATCCCTTGTTAAAGGCAAGCCAGTCCTCTACTGCAGAAGGGATGGTTTTACGCAAGGACCCACATAGTTGCCTGTCAGCTGAGGGTCAGGAAGCCTCCAATTGCTACTTTCAAGGCCTGGTGAAGGAGAACAGCGGCCCATTCCCACAGGCACCACCAAGGACCCAGTGCCCTGGGCGTATTTTCTGTCCTGCGCTGGGACCTCCTGGAAACTTACTGAATCTCTCAACAGCTGCCCACCAGCACTGTCCTGGATAACTTGATCAGGCGGTGAGCCCGGTAGGGTTCTGTCCTCATTGAGGTCAACCTGTCACACTTACTCCTACATTCTTTCTGGTCCACCGTCAACTGCACCAGAAAGGATGGGCTGGTGCAGAAGCCACAAATGTCTGAGTCCAGATTGCCCTGTTCTCCAGAACCTCTTGCCCGTTGGCCCAAACAGGACCACATTAGCCCTGTGCTCAGAACCTCCGGGCTGTTTCTAGGGTGGCTTCGATGTGACTGCTCAGTTGCAGATGGACTGGAAGAGGAAAGAAGTACTCGAGGAGGCCATGGCAAGAGACCGCATGGTTTCCGGGGGTGAAGGCGGGTGTGTGGATTAGCAGAGGGTGCTGGGATCCTGGTCTTATCTCTGCTTCCTCTGTGACTCGAGACACACCTCTTGCCCTGAGTGAGTCCCAACCTCTATAACCCAGAAGCTTAGCATCCCCAAGAGTTGCGCAGACTAGCTGCGTGGGTAGGATATGCTTCACTCCCTCTTTCCACCTGTTTCCTGGGGTCCACCTGCCTCTCCTTGGGCCTCAGCAGTGCTCAGATATCTGAAGCTAAAAGTGATCATGAAAGGTGAAAAGGAGGGGAGAAGCTTCTTGGTTGGGTCTCATAGGTTCCCTGATCACCTGTAAGTGCTGGTTCCAGCACATTCCGCTCTTCTGGCACCAGGAACCAACAACCCCTGGATTAAGTATCAAGTATTCAGAATGATGCTGACTCTTCAGAACAATGTAGCTAAAAAAAAAAAAAAAAAAAAAAGGAAAAATCCATTGCCTACCATGCTTCCCAGGGCTGCTGGCCCCCATAGAGTCGGCTGACAACAGCTGCACCTGTCACTCCAAGGAAGGACCATTTAAGCTTGTGCTCGCTGCCATATTGGGATTGATAAAGGACCCAGAGGCATCCCCTAAGAGCCCCCCTCACACACACACACACAAGGTGCACAGATTCTGTTTAGTCCTAGGCTCTCTTCCATCCTTGAAGGCACCCACCAGCATCAACCCAACTTGCCTACATCACTTGTAGTAATCACTTGAGCAAATCCTCAGCCTGCGGAGAGCTCCCCTGAGGACAAACTGGGAAAATAGAGTTCTCAGGGGGAGTCCATCCCTCGGGCATCCCTCAAGAGGCTGCAACAGGGTCCTGGTGGGGATGCGAGGAGCCGCGTTCCCCATGCCTCAAAGAGGGCTTGTCATAGTGGGTGTTGAACGGACATTGGATGTATGAACAGGTGGCCAGGCTGACAGCCTCAGGGACAAGCCACAACCAACCCCCGGCGTTCCTACCTGGGCTTGGAGCTACTCTCAGATTTCAAGGAGGTTACTCTACTAAGTTTTAAGGAGTCAACACTCATTTTTGAGCAAATGAGTTGCAGCTACCCCTTGGCCCATGAAGCCAAACCGAAACAAAGCAGAGTGTTCATTCCATACCGACTCTCTCCCTTTAAAGTTTCATCCTCCCCCCTCCTCACTCCGCTGATGGGCTGGCTTCTAAGTCAAAAGGAAAGGCAACAATAAGAAAAGGCTCCATGAGCCCCACCTCTGGTCCACTGCTACCGCTCTCACCCGGCAGGAAGCGCCCTGCTCCCTTGCCGTCCTACACCTGGCCCTGGAGCCAGCTTCTCACCTGCCCAAGGACATCTCTCCTGACTCTCCCTCTCACCTGCATCAGCAATCGTTCCCTCTACATCAACACACCAACGTGCTCTAATATCTCCCATTGGAAACAAAACAAAGCAAAAATAAAACCAACCCTGACCTGGTATCCTGGGGACTTTTTTTTTTTTTTTTTTTAAGATTTTATTATTAGAGGCAGAGGGAGAGGAAGAATCAGACTCTCGCTGAGTAGGGAGTCCTATGTGGGACTCAGTGCCAGGATCCTGGGATCATGACCTGAGCCAAGGAGGACACTGAGCCACCCAGGTGCCTCCCAACCTGGTATTCTTCCTGCCCCTTGTCTCTACGGCTTCTGCACTACTCTGCTTCGCATCACGTGCAAGTCCTCACAAGAGGGCTCTATGTTTCCCGTGTCTGCTTTCTCCCCTCCTCTCTCTCTTCTCTTTCTTAAAAAGCCCACTCCCGGCTAGAATTTTGGCCCTACCACTCACTCTATTAGACCCACTCTTTGTCGAGGTTGTCACTGAGCCATTGGGAAATGCAATGGCCAGTTATCACTTCTCAGCTTCTCGGTGTCCCAGCCTGGTCTCTTGACAGCATGGCTCGCCCTCCTTGAAACACACTCTGGCTCGCTCTCAGCGGACCATTCCTATTTCTTCAGCTTCATACCTTTTCATTTTCTTTTTGTTTCTGTGTCCTCATCACTGGACATCTGAACATGAGAACACCCCTTGGTCAAGTCCACAGACGCTCCGTGTGCATATACCGGGTGACCTCGTTCTCTCTCCTGGGCTCCGGGCTTGGACGTCCCCTCCTCCCCTGAAAGTGAACATTTGCAAAAGGAAACTCTTATTTTCCACGTTTCTCCCAAGCTGCTCATCCCCATTCCTGTAAATAACAGCTCCATTGCTTCTGGGTGCTCAGGCCAAAACCATATTGCCATCTTTGATTTACTTTATTCCCTTACAGCCCTGAACTAAACCATTAACAAACCCAGTTAAGCTTCAAAATACATTGAGAATCCAGTCGCGTCTCACAGCTGCTATCTTGGTCCAGCAACCACCCCCTCCCCCACCTCCCTGCCCCCACAGTTCCTCTGGAAGCAGCGAGAGTGGCCTGCCGAGCCACCTGGCCGTGCCACCCCTGCACACCCTCCAGTTTTTAACCAACGGAGGCTCACACCCACTGTAGCCTGTCACCTCTCTGAGCTCACCCCTCCCTCTGCTCTAGCCACAGTGGCTCCCTCACTCTTGAACAGGCCAGGACTGACCCTGGCTGGGGACTTATGGGCCCGGTAGCCCCTGCCCAGATACAACCTGGCTTAGCCCCTCCCTTCATTCAGTCTCTGTTGGCCATCATCTTGTGAGGAGAGCCTTTGCAGACTTCCCCAGCCTGTAGCCGTTCCCTGATGTGTCACACGGGACCCCTTTATCCTGCTTGGCCTCCCCTCAGGCACAGCCCCTTCTGCCAGCTTTCTGGGCACTGCCTGCTTCCCACGAGAAGGTGCATACCACATGGGACGAGAAGGGCTTGGTCTGCTTTGCTCACTTTGTGGCTGGCCCCTAGAAGACGCTAAGGAAATATTCTTGGAATGACCGCCTGATAAACTAGTAGGAGGTTAACACATGGGAGTCTTGGCCCATCTCTGAAAAGAAAAGCAGGACTCACCTCACAAGGTCGCCTGTTCGTTCCCACACTTAGGGGCACACTGTGAAGTCATCACTTAGCACCAAATTCTCCTCACGCCATGGTGCACATATCAGCGGTCACACACACACACACACACACACACACCTTGCCTCTTGTCTAGAATCCCCCATGCCTGAGCCTTACCCCTGGAGTCCCCAGAGCATGAAAAACCATAGTGGTTCATTTTCTGTGACCAAGATTAAAGAATCACCGCTGCCCCCAGGGCACCTCCGTCCGAGTGCTCCTTGCTCCTATGGGGACCTGCACACACTTTCTGGGAAGACTGTGGGGCTGCCAGGGCTGGCCTGGGGACAGCTGGACAACTGGCCCAGTGTCCGGGGACGGGGCCTCTGCTGCTAGTGCTTCATCCCAGGCCTGACCTGGGGCGGCGGATGGCAGGCCAGCCCCTGGGGAGGAGGTCAGGGAAAGAGCCGAGAGCTCAGGAAAGGCAGGTGGCACAGGACAGTGTTCCACTCTCCCAGGCAGCAGCTCGGCACTGCAGCCCAGCGGGGGAATTTGCTCAGGAGGAGGAGTGACCGGTCTTGGTCAGTCTGGAAGGCCCCAGATGCAGTCGCAGGCTCACCTTGTCCTGGCCTCTTCCAGGCATTTCCCTGAACATCAGCGCAAGGTCACATGGGCTTGTAGGCCGTGAGGAAACAATCATTTGGGGGCATTCCTGAGCTCTGGGGGAGGCGGCTCTCCTTCCGGCCACTGTGGGAACCCCGGAGCGCCATGTCCAGACCTTGGCACCTGGGAATGAGGCCTGCCAGGGACCAGCTCTTTCCAGTTCTTCCTCTGTGGGGGCCTGCCCCTGTGCTCAGGCAGCCAAGGAGAACTGGAGGCTAATGCATTCACTGTACTTCTCCTTAAAGCAGGCAGGACAGAGTTCCCAGGGAGGACAAGCACACACCTTGGTCAGGTGCTTTCCATCCAGCTGACATTTTGGGACCAGTCTCTGCCTGCCAGTCTACAGAGGTGTTTTTCAGATGCCTCCTTCTTCGGCGTTTCCCACAGTCCCAGGAGATAACACCCCTCTCCTGTGTGATGAACACAGAGACAGACGATCTAAGCAACCATGAAGTGTCCATATCTCAAGGCTGGAACGTGGGAGGCCCGACTGATCCTGGACTATTTGGCTCCAGTGGTCCTGGCAAACCATTCTTGCAGTTTGCAGAGCTCCCTGGGCAGAGGTGGTGGGCGGGGTCTGCCTGGCTCAGGGCAGGGTCTGCCCCATATGGTTCAAAGGGATACCCTTGACAGTTAAATGACAGTCCAGCCAGAGCAAACGCTCAGCAAGCTCAGCCTATGAAATCAGTAGAGACTGTCAGAAGCATCAGTTTTTTAAAAAAGTGAAATAGCACCAAAAATAAGGAAAGAAGAGAAAGGTATAGAAAACATTGGCATATGTCACACTTACTAGAACAATTTGCACACAAGTGTGTGTGCACGTGTATGTGTTTTATAATGTCAAATCCAATTTTTATTGTGGTCTATCCTCATAAAATGTACTGCTCTTAGGCACATAAAACCCAGTGATGAACGTGGCTTGCCTCCCTGAGGAGGACAGAAGTTGGAAGAGGACACCAGATTTCTTTGATTTAATCAGAGGTTTAAAAAAAAAACACATGAGTGTTTCTAAAATCAGCGTACATTTTACAAGCACAGTAGACATCTAATGGCATCTTTTTTTCTTTCCTGAACAGCTGTAGGCTTTACAAGGAAATGGTGATATTTCAAAACCAAAACAGCACAGCCACAATCCCTGCCCCATACGGAGCCTCCTGCTCTGTGCCTCCGTACTGGGGCTGAAGGCAGCTCCTCACAAGGAAGGCACTGCTAGGCAGTGTAAAGATGCCGCTGATCCCAGCACAGATAAGGCAGGGGAGGCTCAGAAAGGTTCAGGGGAGCCCCCAAAGCCTGGGTGCATGCCTGGACCACAGTTCTGGAATCCAAGCACAGCTATCTTGGACCCCCAAGCTCAATCTATGCACTTTCTTAGAAATGGCCGAGTATGAGCTATCCCAGGAAAGGCATGGTTCTCACTCTGTGGTTTTCTGGAATAACAAGATCTCACCCACAAGGCACTGTCCCTGTAGCTGCCAAGGCCTGTGTTCTCAAGTGGCCTTGTGAGAGAGTCCATTTCCTTTGTGGCAGGGCTCATGAGGCTCCCCTGCTGACCTCCCCAGACTGGTCATTGTGGACTCGTGCCCTGGATCAGCACCGCGGCCACAGGGAGCCAGGGTCTGGCACCTGGAGTCACAGAAAAGGGGGACTTGAACCCAAAATCCTCAAAGAGAGGAATCTGAAAGGGTCATTCCTTGGACAATCAGGGGTACCATGATCCTGTTCAGATGCCCTTTCAAAGTCGTTAAAGAGTGACCAGGCATTCCAATGTGCCTGGACAGTTCCAGTGGCTACCTGTTTGCCCCAGCAAAATGACTAACAGCACCATTTCTCTCTCAGAATGTCCTATTTCAAAAAATAAATCCTTTGGCCACCTCACCAAATAATGAAAAAGTATGTGAAATCTGCTAGGCTCATACCAGAAGGGCAAAAGTTGCTGTTCCTCCCAGCCTCTCTTCCTCTTCTGCCTCCTCCCCTCCTTCTGGAAAAGCCTAGACAAGCCTTGGGTCCACGGCCCTCTTCCTCCCCTGGCCTTCCTCTCTTCACCCAAACTGGAGCTGCTCTCTGGGGCATCTGAATTCCCAGCCTGGCCTTGGGCTCCTCATCCTCTTTGGACACCAGGCACGAGGCCGGGAGGCCAGCCCAGGAAGACAAGGATCGCGGGGCCTGCTGTCAGAGCCTACCCCATCACAGACCATACAGGGGACCTGCAGAAGTCCCTGAGCCTGCCCGAGCCCGGAGCTCATCTGCAGTTCCTCCTCTGTGGGTCACTTCACGGGGACAAGAGCCAGCTCTCGACTGCCCTGGGGGCGGGATGGGGCTGTTGCCTGAGTGCAGGGAAGGAGAGCAGCCGGGCAGCTGGGACGTCCCTCCCCTCCACGTGCCAGGCATGAAACACACTAACCGCCACTCCGTGCTTCCTTCAGGGGAGATGGGATTCCGGATTCGCAGATGAGAGAGGAGCCGAGGTAAGCACTTTCCTAAGCCACGTCCGCAGAAGCAGCAGAAACCAGAGTCTCCACATTTTGTGTCGAGCCATCCATATCACTAGCTGCCCTTCCTTCCCGTGTGTAGCGAACTCCCCACTGAGGGCCAGACAGGAGGTGTCCGGGGAGGGAGGGGCGATGGTGACCGCAGGGAGTCCCTCCACTGGCTGCTGGGCTGGGGGCTGTCCTGGGGCTCAGTGGTGACATAAGTCACCGAATCTGGCACATGAGGTGAGCAGAAGTGTCTCCTGGGTGTGACAGTGTTGGCCAACAACCCCCCTCATGAGCTGTCATGGGTGCAGGTGGGTAGGTATAAAAAAAGCATTCTTGGGTTGGAAAAAGGGAATTAGACTCCGGCCTGGCCAGCGGGCATGAAGGAGGGTACTGGAAGCTGATAAGGAAGAATAGGAATAATAACCATAAAAATGATGCCGGGTAACGTTGCCCAAGGACAGACCAGGTGTCAAGTTCAGAGCTGGCTTCTCTAGATCCATGACTTCATTCAACCTGACATACTCGTGAGAAAGGGAGTGACCACTTAGGGCCACCCAGGATCTATAGCCGACATGGACCCCCATCCTCTCTGTCTCTGCATGGTCTCAGTTCGAGGGCTAGCAACTGGGACTTCGTGGCTAGGTAAGTTGGGTGCTAAGTTAGGGCTTTGCTGTCAAAGCCCGCCAGCACGTGGCTCTTTCCCACCCCTCTCAGGGCTGCCTGGCACTTCCTCCATTTATAATCAGATCCATGTCTTAGTGAAGTGCTCCTGGCAATGTTTGTCGTTCAGCTGTATGTGTTGACCTGCCCTTGCTGGAAGCCAAGCTGGGATAAAGGATCTCAGGCCCCTCATTCCAGCTTCTCCCCAGGCCCATCTCCCATGGTGCTCCTCCTGGGGTGCTGGAAGCACTCAAGGGTGGAACGTTGTCATGAAGTCAGGGTTCAGGAATCATTCCAAATTCCTGTGCTTAGGGGTCCGGTCTTGGCCTCTGGGCACACAGGCCCAGGGTCCCCCCACCCCAGGCTCAGCCTGCTGCCTCCCCTCCCTTTGCCCTCTTCTGGGTCCCCCATAGCTCCAAGCTCAGCCCTCCCACAAGATGCCACACTCATCGGGGGCTTTGAACCCTATTCCCCTTGGCCCTGGTTCCATCAGCAAGAGTCATCAGCTCTGCCCAATTTCATGGAGATGTCTAACTCCTAGGTCTCCATTCTTAGGCCACGGCTAATTCGATGCAAGAAATTTTAATCCCTTGTTGACCAGAATATTGAAACAAATGCCTGAGGTTATATAATTGCCACATGCTACAGCTTTCCCAGACCTGCAGCTTCGGAAAGTTTGGGACAGTCACGTCTCCGGGCTGGACCCAGGAGCTCCTTAGGGCTGCCTATCCTGGTGTGGTTCTGGCACACAGGGCACATCTGATTATAAGTCTGCTGCCCAGGACGTGGTTTGAAAACCATTTTTGCTCCTTTACCTGTGAACTGAAAATCTTATGTCTGGATTTCACTATTTCTTCATTTTGCTGATGGCTCAAAAACCACCAACCTCCCCAGGCTTGAACATATGTATGTGTCCTTGGGAGTTCAGTCTCCCCATCAGCCTTGCATCCCCAATTGGTCCACTTTCAGCAAATTCATTCCACCAGCTGTCCTGCCAGGCGGCCCCAGCGCCAGCGGTGCCCATGTGGTGAAAACAGGTCCCTTCTCCAAGCAGCCAGATGGCCTCCTGCCCACAAACAAATTAATTAATAAATAAGGTTTCCAAGTAAAATAAGATGGGCGGCACCCTTCGCCAGGGTTCCCGCACACCCACTCTTGAGCCTAGTCCCCATCCAGAGGTTGTTTCAAAGGATGTACAGAAATGTCCAATGCAGCTTGGAAATCATTTCAGTTTTCTCTTCTTTCCCCACTCTGACACATCAGGAGCTGTTTTACAGAAATCAGATCAAAGTGGAACAAATCTGTGAGGTTCCCAGCACTAAAATGCTCCTTTACCAAGGTTTTTGTTCACATGTTCACACCCTTCAGCTCCAAAGTGAAACAGAACAAGACAGAAAGGGCATCTTCGGCAGGTTTGGGCGTGGCATTGTGGCAGGAAGTAGAGTCATTTGTAAGAAATCTCATCTTAGCCAAACCCAAACAGTTGATTAGCCAAAGGGGCTGCCGCTAGCCTATGGGAGCAGCGCCAGCCTCAATCTGTGACTCTGGGTATGTCCCCCCCATGCTTGGTGCAGTGAAGGTCAGGTTCATAGACTCTGGCCTTTCCCAGAACCCAGAAACAGAAACAGAGTCTGACCGACTTTCTGGACGTGGCCAGTGGAAGTCAACCCTGGTGATATGCAGAGCTTTCATGAGAGTCTGGAAAAAAACCAACCAAACAAAAGGAATGAAAACGGAATTTATAATATAATATCAAACATTTAATTTTAAACAATGTGAGAAGGGCCTTTAAATTGCCTTCAACTATTAGAATTTTGGAGTCAGTGGATTTTGGAGTCAATCAGAAGACAGAAAAGCACCTTCACGGGAGCAATGTGTTAGAGCATAGTCATCCACATTGTCTTGCTTTGGCGTTCCCCAACTCTGCCCAGTAAAGAGTGAGCTGAGCTTTTTGTAGGGACCAAATAAAACCATTCTGCATGGGTCTCGCCACTCCTTTATCTGAAACCCTCCAAGAGCTTCCCAGGGCACCTCGATCCACGTCCAATTTCCTTCCCCATCCTCAGTCACAGGGGCTCCCTCCTGCCTCCTCCAGGGTTCTCAAGGGCACCTTTCCTTTGTCCAAGGCCACTTCCCAGACCTTCTGTCTCACCATCCACTCACCCTTCAGCTGGACCTTCCCCTCCCCTGGGAAGCCTCCCTGTTAACCATTCCTGCCCCACCCAGTTTCCTTCCCACCCCAGATGGCCTCTGCATCCCATATGAGCAGACCCTTCCCTCCACACAATGCCCAGCCCTCCGCGCTGGGACAGCGGAGGACAGCTCGCCATTCCAAGATCTCGGTTCTCTGAAAGTCCTCTCCCTTTAAATAGCCAGCTCTGAGTTTGTTTACCTTTCCTCTGGTGTAAATCTAACTCACCCCAAGCAGTAGAGGCAGCAAAGCTGTGACCTGTTAACTAGTTACAAAGTAACCCCCGTTTTTGTTTGTTACCATGGCCCATATGCCCTTATTATCATTTGAGTAATGGGACAAGCTTGTATTTCTCTAAACACCTTCATGTGGTTGCATTTGCAATGTATATTAATACATTACATAAAGCATAGCATTTATTTTATTAACAAAATAAAACAATTGAGTTTAGCAATTTGAAGACCGAACACTGCAACCACCCCACCCCCACCCCAGAACTATAGACTGAAGCATTAGGAAAAACTGGAATCCACGATTTTTAGCATGCTTGTGCCCAACCCCCAGAGGACTGGCTCACAAGCGTTGATCTTGTTTGGCACTTTCTTCCCCAAAGATGTTTGGAAAGGAGATTATTGCCTTAGCACGTTTTCAGTGAGTATGGGAAAGAAAAGAGAAGAAGGCAAATCCAAGAAGGGGATTCAGTAAAAGAAATAGAGAAAAGCAGGCATGAAAAGCAAGTAGAGAAGTGCAGAAGGGGAAGGCCTGGGCCAGGGGTTCTCAGCCCCAGGTGCAAGGTAGGAACCTGGATTCCCAGGCTGTGAGCAGAGAAATCAGTCTTGGGAGTGGGGTGCATGCCAACAGCATCCTATCCCCCCAACCCCGTGAGTAATCTGGTGCTGGGAAATCATTGCTTTGGACCAGTGGTTCTCAAATTTAGGGATTAAGAGAATTTTCCAAGAACTTCTTAGGACATAGATTTCTTGGCTGTAGCCCCAGAGCTTCCGTTCCCCACGCCTGGGAGAGGCCTAAGCAGGTGCATCTCTAACAGGTCCCCAGTGATAAGATGCCTCAGGTCCAGGACCACAGGGTGAGAGAGAGCCTGTGCTCTGGAGCTTGGTGCATTCAGCCTAAAAAGTGAAGAGCTTCAGATGATGTGCAGACGGTGACCGTGTCCTGTTCCAGGAGCGGTAGGGCAAGAGATCTGTGAGATTGCAAGATTGAGAGACATATTCCTCTTCTGGAGTGTTTATTCGGCCTCTTGGTCTCTTTCTCTGCATGCATCCCGCCCCTCTGGTGCAGGGAGCTCCCTGTCTCCTAGGGGAGTCTAGGGCATTTCTTCCAGTTTTGATTATTGTGAAATTTTCCCTTAAATGGAGCTGAGTTTTTTGTGCTGTATCTTCTACTGGTTGGTCTCAGCATCCCTGAGAGTGAGGTTGCCTCATCCAGGTGACATGAAAACCCAGGGCGGTTAGCATCTTGATTTCTGATTCAAGTATCTCCCCAGTACCTCTTTGGAGGGGTGCAGTGCCCTGCCCAGGCTCCCAGGGCCATGCCAGCCCCCATCTGCCTACTCCAGTGTTTCCAGAGCTCAGTCTGCTCACACTCCAGTGCCTCATCTCCTTGCACTCTGTTTATTTATTGTTGTTGTTGTTGTTGTTTTCATTTAAATTCAAGTTAGTTAACATACAGTGTAGTACTGGATTCAGGAGTAGAATCTGATGACTCATCACTTGCATAAACACCTTGTGCTGACCCAACATGCCCATCACCCGGTTACCGCACCCCCTCAGTTTGTCCTCTATACTTAAGACTCGCTTATGGTTTGCCTCCCTCTCTGTTTTTATCTTATTTTATTTTTCCTTCCCTTCCCCTATGTTCACTTGTTTTCTCCTTGAACTCTGTTTTTATCCCCGAGCACGCCTTCACGTCACTTCTAACAAGCCCTCCACAAACAGATGGGTGGGAAAGGGAGGAAGGGTCACATGAACTTGGGCACCACAGGGCATGTGAAATCTGGTCCCATTTCTGTCACTCAGATCCACCGGCTTCTTGAAGGATCTTCTCTCTCACCTTGTGGAATAAAAGGCTCTGTGGGGTTGAGTGGGGCTGACCCTGCACTTTTCTCGAGGTTGGCCAGAGAGGCCCTGGTGAGGGGCCCTGGTCAGACTGCCCTTCTTGGGGCTAGGCAGTGAGCACTGACCCAGAGGGCCCAGAAACTAGGCATCCTGGACTTTTTGGTGTGTCCTCCCCTCCCAGGCTTTCCATTCCACCTTCTTTGGACCTCAAAAATTAGATTAGATAGATAGATAGATAGATAGATAGATAGTATTAAATAGATATTAGATAGTAATAGATAGATATTAGATAGTAGCTAGATAGGTAGATAGATAGATAGTAGATAGATAGATAGACAGATAGACAGAAAGAAAGAAGATAGGGAATAATTCGACCCAGCCTCAGCCACTAAAATCCTCAGGGCTGAGCATCGTTGAGGTCCTAAAGCTGATCCCACACACCTTCCTGACTTCTCAGGGAGCTGTGAACTCACTGATTCAATCACCCGCTTGCACATTAAAGGCATCTCAAGCTTTGCCTGAACAAAACCGAAGTCCTCATTTTCACACCCACCTTCCCCGGGTCAAGTAATTTCGCTCCCAGTTTTCTACCTCGGTAAGCCACATGGTGTCACCCAAAAAACCCAGAGCCACCTGTGATTCCTCAGCCCCACCACCCACCCTTGCCTCCATCCAGCCCCGCAGCGAAGCCAGAGGGATCATCAAAAAACCACCTCAAATTCAAGCTCTCTCAGTGGCCCCCACACCCTATCACACCTGCCCTTGCCTGTCTGGTCACCTGGCTGCACAGAGCAGTCTCAGGGAGTGTGCAGGGACCCTGAGGAGCGAGCCCAGCAGGGTGGGAGGGGCCTCTGGGGCGGAGAGCAGGGACCAGTGTTGGAGCCCTGATGACGCAGGCATCCTGCCCGTTTGCCACTTCCAGGCTGTGGCCGCAGCCTCTGCGATGCTGTCTCCTCTCACCCCTCAGTCAGATCTCCCTTGCTCTCATTCAGTTCATGGGATGCCCTGAGTGTACCCAGCATGCTCCATTCCTCCCCATTCCCCCGGAACTGAGGGCAGCGGCAGCTGCAGGGTCTTCGATCTGAAGGAAAAATCAGGGTTTAGTGCGTGTCCTGGAGACTCGGTCCCTGCGACCGTGTGTAGAGACACTGCCACCCAAAGAGGTTACTTCATAGGATGGGATTCTGGGGGTCTGTGTGGAGTATCTTCTGTCACCCTCCAGAAGTTTTTGGGGGCCTGATGTCTGCCCTGGGGTCCGATGTCGGGCCAGCACTGCTATCTGCGTCACCAGTGGGAAGTAAAGATGTTGGGAGAGGTAGGCTTAGGATTTCCATTCCCTGGAGCCTTCAGACCGGGTTAGTCCTGGTTTCTGCAGTCAGAAGGTTGTAGTCCAGGAGTACCCCCTGAAGTTGCATCTAGTGACTGTTCCCTCTTCCTGCTCAGGGGTTGGCGACCCTGTGTCCTGCCTGCGCCTTTGTAAGGAGTCTCCTTATTAACCTCTCCTGAAAGGACCCTCACCTGAGCGCGCCATCTGTGCTCTGCTGGGATCCCTATTGCTACATTTACTTTCCTGTTTTCAGATTCCATTTCCCATGATGTCTGCATTCTGTCTAACAAGCCCGGGTTACTGTTTAGTACAAGTCAACTGCAAAGATAATGAACAAGGAAAGGCAGCATTCAGGGGGCTGCACGGTCAGGGGCCTGCTCCCTGGGGTGGCTCCCTCTGGGCCGAGTTTCAACCCCAACGGGGACACACGGCTGACCCTGCTCTGGCATCTGTGCATAAAACTACTCAGATGTGGATTCTAACTCAGTAGTTAGGATGACACCAAAAGGATTTTCTGAGCATGACTCCATCCCCACTCCTGAGTGAGATGTTTAAACTGTAATCTCCATACTTCTACAATTAGACCTGGGCGGACCTGAGTTCCAGGCAGACTTGGCCTGTGGGACCCCAGACAGGTCACCTACACTCTCCATGTCCCAACCTTGTCATTGACAACAGTATTGCCTGTGGAGAGAAATAAATGAGATCATGTATTTAAAATGTTTAGCATAATAAGCAACCAAGAAATGCTCCAAGTTCGGAGATAATTTTCATTATAATTAGAAATGCTACTCTATAGAAAGACCAATAATTGAGCCCAGTAAGGGTGTTATGGTATGCCCACTCCAGTTTCTTTTTCACAGAGCAAGTGTGCCCAGGAGGGCTTTGTGTCCCGGGCTGGCCTGGGCTCTTCTCATGGTCTTCAGGGTTTATTGTGTCCATTCTCTCCTGTGTGGCCCAGGCTGCCTGAGGCCCCACTTGCTCTGCCTTGGGGTAGTGAAGGCCTCTTACCTAGGTCATTGTCTCTGTTTACAGAATATCTGGAGTCTGGGGATCTGCAGTCAAAGTTCACCCCCTGTACAGAGACATTACCACTTGATGTCTGAGGAAGAAAGATCCCTTCTTGGGTCCCCAGGGTATCAGTTGCCAGCCTGGGGCAGGGGGTCCATTTGGGGCAAGCATCTTGCTGTAGGTCACCTGAGGACTCTGTGACTGGCTCAGGGTGGTGTTGGGACACCTTTTAAATGTTTGCTATTCAGGAAGAATCTTTTCCTGAATGGGATTCAGCCCCTTCCATTGGGCCCCTACATGGACATTCCCCCAGGAAAGTACCTTGTTCTTGCTGCCCATCTAACCAGTCTGTCCACCACCAGAGGCTCCACCAAAGCCTTTGTGAGTCCCCACAGTGACGGGGACACCCACTAGAAGGGCACCAACAGAAGGTAGGAAAGTGCCAGAAGCTATATGTGCCCTGGCAGTGAGTCCCCACAGTGAAGTAGACACCCACTGGAAGGGCACCAACAGAAGGTAGGAAAGTGCCAGAAGCTATATGTGCCCTGGCCTGAAAGGCCGAAGACAAGCATCGTCCATCCCAGATGGGCCACGAGCGAACACTTGCAGGGGAGGCTTTCAGGACAACACCCGAGGGACAACTGGAGTGCCTCAGATTTTTGCCCCCTCTCGCATCCATCCACTCTCTTCTGCTCACAGGTAGCCCAAGTCCACAGGAAAAGCAAGAAAATCACATTTGCAGCATCTGTGTAGCTCGGAGCTAAGTTCCACGGTATCTACTACATCGCCCCAGCTCTGGCTACATGATGTGTGATGAACAGCAGAGTTCCCGATGGCACCACACCTCACCTTCTACCCAGCCCCCAGCCCCGCTGGGTCGTCAAGAGCTCCTGCCAGCTAGTTTGATGTTTAAAACATAAATTCTTTCAAACCTTTTTCCCCCAAGTAAAATTCTCCTTGTGTGTGTGTGTGTGTGTGTGTGTGTGTGTGTGTGTGTCTGTGTGTGTCTGTGTGTGTCCAGAGCCCACAGGCCCAAGGAGCTCTGCCTCTGGTTACCTTCCAGTGTTCACCCAAACCACCTTCTTCCCATTTCCTGCCATCCAGCCTCCCCAGCATTTTCTGTGTTCCTTGGCCAAGCCCAGCTTGCTCCTGCCGCAGGACGTTTGCATTGACTGTTTCCTTTGCCTGGAGCACTATCCCCTCATCTTCCCACAGCTGCCCCCTCTTCATCCTCAACTTAAGGAAACACCTTCAGAGAGGTCTTCCGGATCACACCAGGCAGACCACCCTCTCCACATCCAGCCCGTTCCCCACACCGTTTAGGCAATTTGGGTGCAAAGGCATTTCTTTGATAATTTGTTTTTTTATTCATTGTCTGTTTGTGGGCATAAGTGTATAAGGACAGAGCCTTATTGTTTTCCATCAGTGTCACAAGGGCCCTAGAACACCAGTGCAGAGCACATAGTAGGTATGTCATGAATGCTTGAGGCCTGGATGGATGAATGATTGTCCAGTGTAGAGACGCGGGGTCCTAGCTCCAGGACAGAGGAGCCAGAAGGCCAGGCCACCATGTTACCCAGTGGACAGCTCATGGAGGCAGAAATGCCCGCACAGCCTCCTGTCAAGTGCAGGCCCAGGGTCTGAAAGCCGCGCATGCTCAGAAGCATTCAGGTGTGGGGAGCACGGGGCCCCGGCACTGGGGATTCCAGCAGGCCTGGGATCAAGGAGAAGAGGCTGGGCTTGACACCAACTGGTGGGACCTTGGGCTTTGGAGCTAGGCGGCTTGCCCAGGCCACAGCTGGCTGGGCTCTGCCGGGCCTCCCCAGGGAAGGAGAGCTGTATAAACAGGAAGTCCACTGCCTTTGATAAGCCCTAAGTCCTTGTAGGTCTTTTTGTCCCAACATTATTCTCTACTAGTTTGAGGCCTCAGCTCTGATACAGGAAAATGAATTTCACACTTGCCTCCTTCCTGACTCAATCCCCATGCAGGAGAGGGGCAGGAGAAGAGAGAGAGAGAGACAGAGAGAGATACAGGAGAAAGGGGAGGAACAGAAATATAAAACAGAAAAAGGTAAGAAATGGAACGAAAGAAGGAGAGGGAAGAGAAGGAGAAGGTGACCCGTAGAAGAAACAAAAAACAGAGGGATTATAAAATTCTCTAAAGTCAACCAACTATGCAAGAATGGAACTTTGGAAAAAGCTAGAGGTATTTTGAAGGCACTAATAAAGTTTCATAATTTGGAACTTCTGTGCACTCCTTGCTTGCAAAATTCCTAAGTCAGAAACACTCTCCTTCTGATGAAACAGGTCTCATCAGAAATTCCCTCTTCTACCACGTGTTATCCTTCCCAGGAAGGGGGCCAGAGCTGGGAGCACTGGGAGGGTGGGCAGGGAGTGTCGTGTCCCTTGTACCCCAGGAACCAGCACATGGTCTTCCGGGCATCCACAGCAGCCCACCCTGGGCCCTCAGAACACAGAGACCAGGTTAGGAGTTTCTGCCTTGCTGGCCCGGTCATGCTGTCGTTCACACAGGGCCTGGCAACCCTGTTCTCTGAGGGAAGGCGGTGTTGAAGTGTAGAAGTGAGACCACGCTGTGAGTAGCTAGCCACATGGCCTCCAGCAGGGCCTTCGGTATTTTAAACCCCAGTTTCTCCATCTGTAAAATGGGGAGAATGAGAATATCAACCTCGCAGGGTTATTGACAAAGCTCAGGAGGAACAAGGCAAAGGCAAGTTATCTGTGAGCGGAATGCACGGGCCCACGGGGAAATCAGAAAAGACAGCTGTGTACCTTACCTGGCAGTGGTAAGTAGGCAGGTGGATAAGGTCAAGGCTAGTAGGTCTAAGGAAACCTGTGTGCTCCCCGCACAGACGTTCCACTAGTTCCGAGCACCCAGCACAGGGCAAAGATGTACCTTCCACTTTTCCAGGACAGATTTGTTGAACATAAATGAGGCATTTGCGAGCACATGCTGGGGCCTCAGCCGCGTGCAGGGGCTGCTGAGATGGGTAACAACAGCCATTGATTATCAACCACTTGCTTTATACATCTGCCGCCTTTATTCTTCCCACAGTCCCCCATGGTCGATGTTACTCCCATTTTACAGATGGAGCACCTGAGCCTCAGTGAAGTTGAGTCAAGTCCAAAGGCCATTTAGTCATTAGGTGGCAAAGCCCACTAGCATCTGCTGATGCCCCAGCCTTTGCCCATAACCACCATGTCCTTGACTTTGAGGACTTTGGGGAATGGGTAGAAAACAGACATGAAAAGGAGCAAGATGTTGTGCAATGAAACTGTGGGAGCAAGAGAAGAGCACAGTGCTCTGCCTGCACAACCACCCATGCCATGGGAAAGCCCCATGGAGGCTTGGCCATCGGGGGAGAAAGGTACAAGGAGCAAGGGAGGGACAGCCCTGACTCCTTTCAGGAGAGACAGAGAATTTGAAGTGGAAGAAGCAGGATTCATAAAAGGTTGTGCTGGGGAGACAGGCCAACCTGTGCCCCGAAGTATCCCCCACTTACTGACCTTGGGGACCCTCAAATGACCCTGCATTAGTGCATGCACAGCTGTATACCAGTATATTGGCAACTCCCCCAACATCTCCACTAGCATGATGGGAGCGGACGAAGCCTGCTCATGCTTGCCCAGTACAGATGTGTGTCAGCACTTGTCTCAGCACTTTACTGAGTAGCCCTTTCCATTGTCCCAACAACTGTAGGAAGAGGGTTCGATTATTAGTCCCTCTCACATACAAGGAAATGGAAATTGTGATTGTTAATTTTAGTTGTTAACCTGATGGTCCCCACTTGTTTGGTCAAATCCTAATCTAGATGTTGCTGTGAAGGTATTTTTTGGGTGTGATTAAAATTAAATCAGTAGACTAAATAGAACACATTATTCTCCATGATGTGGGTGGGTCTTATCTAATCAGTTGAAGAACTTAAGAGAAAAGATTGAGGTCCTCTGAAGAGGAAAGTGTCTGTCTGCAGGTTGCCTTTGAACTCAAGACTGCAACACCAACTCCTATGGGAATTTCTTTTTTCTGTCTTGTATATTTTGGACTTGCTAGCCCCAATTATGCTTGCGGGAGCAAACTTCCCTTTCCATGAGCCCTAAGAAGAAAGCTGGTTACATTTGCCATGGATCAGGAAAATAGCCCAGAAGCTTCTTCCTCTGGGAAGCTGAGAGCTGGCCCTCACTCAGCTGTGATGCAGAGCCCTCAGGTAAGGCGTCAGGTGGAGTGGTATTTGCCACTGGTCTAGGCTCCCTAGGGAGACCACAGATACCCTCCTCTACTCAGGGCCAGAGGCTGCAGGGCCTGTGTCCTAGGTCTGTGACTCTCTCTTCCCCTCTGCCCAGGTCACGAAGCTTCCAGGGTGCCCAGGGAATGTCCTGGGTCCTAGCAGCCCACTCGGGACCACCAGCTTTCGGGGGAGGGCAATACTGATCTCTATGCGGCATTTGCATGACTGACTTGGTCTCGCAGAATGACTCAGGTTGGCAGAGGCTGGGGGTTCTCAAAGAAGGGAATCAGAAAGACACCCAGTGAATGAGGCCATGGCATTTGTCAAATCATGCCTCAATGAATTTAAAAGATCTGCTTGAACATGACTGCCTCCCAGGAGCACAGACTTTCTTCGTGGATTCTCTGGAAGGCTCACATACTGCTTCCCAAAAGCTCAGACTACTTCAGGTCTTCCTGGAGGCCTCTGTGCCTGGGCCAGTGAGAACCTTTGGTGCCTGGCTCCACCCAGGGTCCTGGGTGCCTATGAAGAGCTCCTTGGATATTCTCAGTGAATGTTGCTGTTTTCAGATATCCCGGCATCATTCCCCCTTCCTAAAAGCACAGAGACCCTGTTTTGCAGGATCTTCTCTCTCCTTCCCTGATCCCACCTGTGGCATCTTTACTGGGGTCGGGGTTGGGGGGTGAGGGAGTCTAGGAATTGAGGGCTTCCTTCCCAAACTGGGCTGAGGGACACCCTATGGGAGATGTGATCTTCAGGTGCAGAGAGGCAAGGACAGAAAATATAATGGGGCAGGGCTCCTTCTGGTGCAGCTAGTGTCTAGAAGAGAAAGCAGGGAGCTGCTGCTAAACCAATGCTGCTCCTTG
This sequence comes from Mustela nivalis, assembly GCF_964662115.1. Lineage (NCBI taxonomy): Eukaryota > Metazoa > Chordata > Mammalia > Carnivora > Mustelidae > Mustela > Mustela nivalis. Next base: position 149,223,181 of record NC_139021.1, read on the forward strand.
TTCTGCTTTTTTTTTTGGTCCTGAACTGATTCTCCATTGCTCTTTCCAGCTACACATCTAACACAAACAGTTTTGGTTGATGTCCCCGTTGCCTGAGCAGGGTGGAGAGGGGTGGGGATGGAGGATACACGTTTCTAGCTGCAGTCCCGAATGACTTTGAACATGGATACTAACAGAACCCTCTAAGTCAACCAATATATATATATATACGCCAGGGATTACAAGCATTTAAACATACGGGTGTGTTTTGTTTAAAAATTAAGAAAATTATTTAATTAAAATAATTAAGATAATTACTTTGGCGGCTGCCAAGCAGGGAAACGTGTGTGGGCCATGGCAGGATGGACAGCTTAGAGCTGCTGAGACAGAGTGTTTGCAGAGGAGATCCTCGCAGGAGGGCCCGTTCAGCGCACTGGGCCAACTGAGCATGGCTGCTGGCCTGCAGGGCAGAGCGCCGTCCTGTCCCTTCACGGAGCTGCGCGTGAAGCTGGAGAAGAGAATAAAGGGTTTAGTCCCAACCTTGACTGTCTCTGCGGCCCTCTTCTCCCTCCTCCTCCTCTTCCACCGTGCAGGGCTCAGCTACTGCATTCGGTCCACATGAGTCTCTTAAATCTGCTCTCTGGCCCCATTTCGCCTTCAGTACCCCGTCTCACATTTTCTATTGCTACCTCAAGCCCCATCCCCCGTGACACCTCAGACTTACTAAAATCTGGCCTTTGCTCACTGAGCCATCTACAGAGACAGAGAGGAATAGATTAAAGGTAAGAAACAAGAAAATTGCTTTGGAGAAGCACTGTTTTGTTTCTGCTGCATTCCCCGGTCTCCCTACCCATCACTTGGTTCTTGGCATGCAGGAGGCGCTCAGTGGCTGCCCATGGAACGAGTTGACCACGGACGCCACCCCCCACCTGCTGGCCATCACGTGACTGTGAAGCCGGGAGCCCCAGCCCTGCCATCCTGCCTGCTCTCCCTGCTGCCCTACCTCAACCTCTCCTTCCTTGGACCACATCCGCTGTAGTAGCCTCATTGTCCCCCCTTCAGTCTTTCCCTTCAGTTCCCCTTTGCCTGTTAAATCTTTCTCAAGCCAAGGTTTTCTATTATTTGACAGGTACACACAGGTCCCACTGTGTGTGCCTGGTCCCGTGCTTATGTGAGAATGCCCCCACCGCCTCCCAAAAAACCCTTACATGCACCTCACACACATCAGCTCACGTGCTGTTCCAGGTCACCAAGGGAGGAAGGGACTCTTCCCACCGCATCCTCCACGCCAACCCCTCCCCCACCCCAGGCTGCAGACTGGGGGAGGAGGCAGGCAGGGAGCAGATGCCCAATCACTGTTCTGTTCTCTTGGACTCTCCCCTAAACTCTATTAACTGTTCTGCAAATCGGAAAACATGACAGGTCCTTTGATTCAACATTCTAGGACTTTCCCAGTTGGTGCACAGTCCCCTCTCCAGGCGGATCTACCTTTTGTCTTGTGGTTTGAGTCTTCCCTGTGTCAGTCGGACTGGCTCCCCTTTGCTCTTCCCCCAACTGAGGAGTGATTTCTCCAGGCATTCAAATCCCATTCTTGAGGGCCCAGGTCATGTAATATTTGAACCTCTTTTTGAAAACACCACCATGTGCCTTCTCTATGCGCCCAGTACTTAGCCTTTGCCCAGACAGCAGCATTCCTGGAGAAGCCCCTCTGGCTGCACCAGGGAGCCTCGGCCAGGTGGGTTGGGGGCGCGGGGGGGGGGGTGTTGCAGAGAGGAATATCCACCCTCCTGTGATCAAATTACAGGAGACCTCGGGCAACTCCCCCTTCTCACTCTGTGCCCCCATTCCCACTGCCATTCCCCTGACATCCAGATCAATGTCTAAAAAGCAAATCTTCCTCAGACCTCACTGTGAACCTTCCTTAAAAGAGAAGGGTCTCTAAGGAGGAGAGCCCACCTCACCAGCCCCTGTCCCGAGGTCCGTACGCCCAAGACCTTTTTCATAAGAAACCCAGAGCAGTAATCAATAATTGCCTTTCGAATGTGCACTATGCCTTTATTCCCAGTTAAGCAATTTTGGTGTTTTCAAACCTTGGATCCATTACCTTAGCTCATTAAAAATAATCATGAGTTTCAACATTCAATACAATAATTAAGAGTTCACAGTCAGGTTCCTGCCATTTCCTTTAAGTCCCTAAAATCTAAGTTCCCTCCTTCCCCGGTTTATTGAAATTTAAAAGCATGTTCTGTTTTGTCAGGTTCCAGGTGACCCTGTGTTAAAAAGCCACTTTTTCAACCCAGAAGGTAGATAGGTAGTATGCACTCTAATGATTGATTCATTACAAAAAAAAAAAAAAAAAAAAGGTAGGACATATATTTTTTTAATCATTGAGAGTGCTCCCACCCCCTCCAAAAAAAACCGTTAGGATTCTTTCCCCTAAGATCCCCAGAGACAACTCAAAAAAATGTTGGAAATTCAGAGGAATCTGTTTCTGAGCCTTCCCTCGAAGGAAAAAAAAAGTCAGAAAGTTAAATGCAAACCACCCCCCCAAAACCCAAAAACAAAAAATAAAACTCAAAAACAAGCTATGCCCTAAAACTGTAAAACTGAGCTATAACTAAGACAGGAGAGATGGTAGGTCTAGCTGGGAAGCTAGGTCTGGGCAGCTCTTATGCCTGGGTGCACACCTATGGGCTCAGGGTTGCCCTGTATCCAGCCACTGGGACCTACCGTCCCTGTGGGTGTGGAAGTGCTGGTCCCTGAGCAGTGTGGAGGAGAACCCACATGCATTTATTTATAGGCCTAAAGTGGATCTACATACCCCAGGTTCTCAGAACCTTCCAGGCAACCCTCAGAAGCATGGTTGATGGATGCCTAAAGCTTTCAAGTTCTCTCTAATCTCCTCCGCAGGAGGGCCTGGGAGCCAGGTTCAATCCTAAGGTCTTCTCTTTGCATTTTCATTTTGCTAAATTTTTCCCATTTTTCTGGGTCAGCGGAGTTAATTTGGGGATCTTGGGTCTGTCACCCAAGGCATTTGAAATTCCTCCCAGCTTTATCTACTCAAGGTCTCTATCAGAGTATCTACGCCCTTTCCACAGCTTGCCCTTCTGCCTGTCTTAGTAAATGGCACCAAGAGCGGAGTCTGGACCAGAACTCGGGGCTCTGCGATCCCCCCAGAGAAAAAAGTGGAGTCAGGATTCCCCTTCCTGCAATCACCCCTGCTTCTCTCAGCTGGATTGTGACGCGTTTATGTCCAACTAGAAAGGAGCATTACTTTGCCTATTGCACCTTTTCAATTATTTCATTGATGTTTTCATATGTTAGATATACCAAGATTGTAATGACAGTTTTCTAAGCGCATTTCCTAGAAACACTTAAAGAGAAGAGCCTAAGTGAACCTTTCTGTTTCAGAATTTGGAGAGCCAGGTTTTCTATCGGTACCCTCCCTTTCTTTCCATAAAGGTTCTTTACACCAGCCCGGGCAGTGGGAACTGGGAAACAAACAGCCTCTTGCATTTTCTTTCCTTCCTACAGAAATGCATTTCCCTCCAAAGCAATCTTATTATTTTTATACGTTCCCAGTGTCCTTCATTACAGGTGGGCTCTGGGCCAGCTCAGGGCTGACTGTGAAATTCACAAGAGAGCCCTAGTAGAGGGAAAGAATCCCTCACTAACTCCAATAATTATGACATCTCTTTCTTTTCATTAATGGAGCAATGCACAGCATGTTCTCTGCTAAGTTATTTATCAAATAAAGATTCTATAGCCTTTACCTAATTGGATCCTTTAAGCTTTAAACTGATCCGCCCTACAGACCTGGTTTGTGGAAGGTTCAACAACGCATAAGCAAATGAAATGAGGGGGACTGGGGAGTTAATGCTTGACAATTGAGATCTCTCGGGATAGTTCAGAGAAGGCTGGATTTCTGGGTAAGAAAAACAAAGAAAGATGAGACAGGAAGAGATGAGAAGCCTTATGATTCGGCTTAATGAGGACTGTTTGGGGAGCTGTGGCTTTCAGCGATATGAACAAAATCCTCCCTTAGCTAATTTGAGGGTTACATCAGAATTTTCCTCCTAAAGATTTTAGTATTCCAGTTATGTGTTACTCTCTAGCAAACAACCCCAAAATGCAGTGACATGAAACCACCCCCATTTTGCTATCTCGTACATTACATAGGTCATGTTTGAACAGGGCAGAAGGGAGTCACTTTTCTCCCCTTCATGATCTCTGGGGCCACAGCCTAGATGACTTGAATGGCTGGGAGTGATGCTTGCAGCTGGGGGCTGGACTGGACTGGGCTCATCTGGAGGTGCCTTCACTCAATGTCTGACCCCTGAGCTGTCAGGGTGGCTGACAGGCTAGGATCTGCTGTGCCAGCTGACCACAGTGCCTCCTCCTCACCATGTGGTTTAGGTGGCTTGCAGCACGGAAGCTGGATCGCAGGAGAGAGTGCCTGTGATGGTTAATTTTATGTCAACCCGATTAAGCCACCGTGCACAGATATTTTGTCAAATGCTGGTCTATATGTCACTGAGTGGTGTTTTTTTTTTCTTCTCCTTTAGATGAGATTAACACTTAAATCAGTAAACTGAATAAAGCAGAGTGCCCTCCATAATGTGGGTGGGTTGCATCTCATCAGTTGAAGGTCTCAAGAGGAAAAAAAAACAAGACTGACCCCACCCCCCCACACACCCACAAAGAAGGAATTCTGCCTTCAAACTGCTCTGAAACTCAAGAGTGCAACATCAATTCTTCCCTGGGTCTTCAGCCTGCTAGTCTACTTTGATTTTGCCAGCCTTAGCAATAGTGTGAGCCAGTTCCTTAACATTACATCTCTCTCTGTCTCTCTCTATATATATATGTGTGTCTACATATATGTCTATATATCTAGTTCTTTTTCTCTAGAAAATCCTAATATGTACGAATCAGAGAAGGATAACCTCAAAGGAGCTTACTGGAAGAGATGAAGGCCAAAGTTTCCAGACCTTCTTTGGCTGAGCCCCAGAAGTCAGAGGCATCACTCCCATGCGATGGTCAGATCCAGATTCATGGTGGGAGGTGTCAAGAAGTATGGGCCCATGTCCTGCAAGTGCACACTGTAAAATTCATGATGGCACTTTGAGAAGTAAGATCACAGACAGGGTAGTTTCCTGACAATTGTCTAGGAAGCTGGGTGAAGAAGCACATCTGTGCCCAGAGTCCTGAGACCATGGCATTGCCTCTGTAGACATTTCCCTCCTAGAGACACAGTGGGCACAGTCAAGGTCATGTTTGTCCTAGGTCTCCAGTAGGACCAACTGCCAAGTGAACTGCTACCTTGCCCTGAGCTTAAGAGAAGCCTGGAGCACGTGGACCATGGATCTAAAGATCTGGTCAACCTAGGCAATTTGGAAGAGTACATATGGGCAAACCCTGAAATTCTAATGTGGGTATGATTGGTGGGATGGTCAAGCCCATCAGCCACAGGATGGCTCCTCTCAGTGTGTTTACTGTATGCTGGGTCATACTCAAAATTCTTTCGTTGTCTCCTTTAACTTTTAAAATAAGCACATAAAGTAGTCATCTGCTGTTGCTGCACAAACTCCCCAAACCTAGGGGTGTGAAAAAATGCCAATCATTGCATCATTCATTCTTGTGGTACTGGGAGCCCAGGCTCAGCTAGGAGGGTAGGAGTTACCTTGAGGGTCACTGTCCAGCTTTTGATGAGGGACTGGATGGGACCTCAGCTGAGCTGTCAGCTGGAACATCTGTATTGGCTTGCTCATGAAGAGTGGCTGAATTCCAAGAGAAAATCTCCCAAGAGAACCCGGCAAAAGCTGTAGGGCCTCTCATGACCTCATTTTGGAACCATGTAGCATCATTTTCACTGTATTCAATTTGCTGCAAGTGGGGTACTGAGGCCAGACCATATACCCATAAGAGGAGTGTCAGCGCATTTTCAGGCAGGTCTAGAAACCACTGTACACAGTATTTCTTTTTCTCATTCTACAAATGAGGAACCCAAGGCCTTCATAGGCTGAGCTGACCACGGTGGTTCACACGGATAATGGTTAGCAAAAAAGAGACTTGAACACAGCTTAACCAGCGTCTGAAGCCTGTGCATTCAACCAGCATGCCGCCAAGCCTCTGTGGGAGCCTAACTTCTAGCAGGGCACAAGAGACAGAGATACGTAGGGACAGAAATTTTACAAGGGCCAGAAGAAAGGGGCTGATAGGCTATTCCAAAAGCAAGGAAGGAATGAACATGTCCCGTTGAGAGGGCTTTCTGAAGCAGGTGGACTGGGGAGGATCTGTGTGAGATGAGAGTGGACAGAGATGAGCACCTGGCTGGATCAGTTGGCTGAGCATTCGATTCTTGATTTTGGCTCAGATCATGATCTCAGGGACCTGGAGGAAGGTGGAGGGGTACAGGCATTCCTAGCAGGCACAGGACGAGTGGAGATGCAGAGGCAGGAACACGCATGGCAGCCCCGATTAACTGCAGCTGAATGTGCAGAAAGAGGTGCTTGGAAGAAATGCAGGAGACATGGGCAGCCCCCTGATTAAGAGTGTGCTCAAATGTCAGGTCGAGGCCGTTTGTTTTCACTTAGAGCCATGCTTTGCAAAGGGCAGTCTCCGGCCCCGTAGCATGGGAGGCATCAGCACAACCTGGGAACTTACAAGAAACACAATTCTTCTCCCCACCCCAGCCTTACTGAATCAGAAACTCTGGGTGTGGGGCCCAGCAACCTGTGTTTTAACAAGCCCGGGCGGTAGGTGATTCCAGGGCAGGCTTGGGTTTGAGACCCTCCCAGCTATCTGGGAGTCTCAGGGCAGGTTTGAGTGGAGCATGCTATGATCTGTGCCCCTCTTAGAACGGATCACCCAGGTTGCGGTGTCCTGGGCAGGCTGGAATGAGAGAGCAGACACTTGTCTCCAGGATGGAGGTAATGCACAACGGCATTAGGGTAGGAGGAGAGCCCTCCCTCACAGCCGCCTGTACAGACCTCACAGGCACAGTTAGCGACTTAGAATTTCTGTAAATATTTGAACCACGTGGCCCAAGAATCTGAGTACAAACCGAGGACCCAGGGGTTAAGTTACAGACACGGTTTCCTGTTACGCAATCAAGCTACTCTCCACAGTTTGCCTAGGGAAGAGCATTGCTTGGTCAAGCATTTTCTCTTGGCTTCCCATGCTTCATTACAAGGTCTCTTGGCTCTGCCTGAGGCCCGTTGATTTTTCTAAACCACCTCTGCCGAGGGATTTAATAATATGATGTATCACATATGGTTGAGCACTAAATGAGATAATTCCTGCATGCTCAAATATATTAGCTATTTTTATTATTATCATCCTTGTTAGCACCAGAATCATTTTAAATCCTGAATTTAGTCAAGATACATCTACTGTGTACCTACCACATAGAGGGCAGTGAGAATACAGCAGTGAGTTAGACAATCTCTGGCTCCTCTCTACCCTCCACTGTCCATTTGTCTCTGAGACAGACCAGAACATGGAGCTTAGCATTTAAAGAATTGGCTTTGAGCTCTAAGGTTCAGGAAGCATTCACTTGATCATCTTGGAAAACCACGTCTCTAGGCCTGTTTATTCGTCTGCAAATGCAATGAAGAGACTGGTCTGGCCTCACCAGATGGTGTGAAGATCACATGAGGAAAAAGATGGGAAGACTTTTCTTGATTCTTTTTGACTAGTAAAAGGCTAGTATCCTCGGGCACTAAGAAACAAATGCCTCTCCCTCCTTCCTACCCTCCTCTGTCCTGGCGCTGCTGTCTCCTATCTCTAGGCCCCGCTCCCCACTGCAACCTTGCGGATCTCTTGGTCTCTTTCTTTGGACTGCACCTAGCTTCTCCTCCACTGCAGGAAAAGCCAGTTACATAATGATTCAATTTTCCTAATGACTAATTCAGTGAACATATCAAACACAGATTTGTCAGCAACGTGTTCCTTTGGGCTCTTGTTAGAGTGTTTGGCAGTTCTTACAGCATGTGATGATTTTATCAGCTTATCAATATCGCCAGGGATATTCCATTTGTGCCACGGTGGGGATCCTGGGGGGCACTGGGGTGTGGAGGAAATCTCCAATGGAGGAATATGAAGGGACCCTCAGCACATGGTCCCACCTGCACCACGTGACTCAGAGAGGGAGGGACTGGTGGTAGCAGGAAACTATGGAGACCCTGGGCCCCTGGAGCCCCAACTCCTACATCCCCCATAGGCCCTGCCCATGCATCCAATATAAATCACTGAAGGCTTCAGTAAATAATTTTTAAAATGCTTTTGGTAAATCTGCAAGCTGGTCATTGAAAACTTAGCTCTTCCAGTACCAAATGATCTAGGCACCAATCAGCATGAAGTCAGATGGCCTTTAAGGACTCATCGAGGCCCAGACAGACCCTTCCAAGTAGATTCCCAACCACTTAGGAGCACAAGTGGCAGAGCTTGGTCTTTAATGCACGGTGATCAGAGTTGTCTCTGACAGCTGCCCATCCTCTGACCTGAACTGGAAGCCACGCACATTTACTAGGGTCCCCGCACAGGCCACCAAGTGAATGGGACAAGAGTGGCTTTCCAGAATCCCAGGTATGAGACTCCGTGCCACCTGAAAGGGTCTGGCCTAGAAACGTCTTGGGTAACATCTCTATTTTTTTCTCTCTAACCTTCCTCAAAGTTACCATTTTCCCTACCCGTTAAGACAATTTTTCTTTTCCAAGCCAAGAATGAAGGTCAAAGAACTTTCCCCATGAGCAGTTGTCCTCTGCATATGCTCAGCTTCCAGGGGGGCCAGAGTAGCAGGACAGTTGACCTTCCCCTCCTTTCTCTGCTGTGCACCTGTGGCTGAGCTAGCCATCCCCAGAGGCTTGCACCTGCGTGGTGCTTCAGCTGTGGGTCCCCCGAGCATGCATGCCCTGATGCTGGGGCATCCCTCCACCTGGAAAAAGGTAGGGCTCCCAGAGCGGAAGTACCACCATCACTCCTTCACCCTGCACTTCCTTAGAAGAGAGGGAAGTTCCCTGCTGGGGTTCTGTCCTCACTTTCCACATGCAAACTCTGTGTTGGGACCCTGCTCCTGACAGAGTTGTGGGCCATGAAGGCAACACCTCCTGGTTCTGTTAGGAGGAATTTGCCTAAGGCGCCCGTCAGGAAGAGACAAAGCTGGGAGCGGAGCCCTTCCTGTGGGATTCTGAGCCGCTCCGCTCCGTGGGCGGCAGCTGGGTCTTTCTGTTGGGTCTCTCTCTAGGCCCATTGCCCCAGCAGGGGAATCGGCTGAAACTCAAACCAGCTCAGATGTCTCGGGCCCCACATCCCATTCCAGAATCCCTGTCCCGAAGACAATTCCCAAAGTCCCCAGTTTTACACATATGGCCTTCATTATTGGAGTTCTGCCTGTGTCTAATGCCTAACCCGCTACTCTGGTATTTCACTAAACCACAGCACCACGTGCATGCTCTCTTACAGGCTGGGGCCCTTGGACAAATGGCCCTTCTCTTGTCTTGGGGCTGCCTCTCTCCAAGTGCATGAGTTTGCAAGGGCTGCCACAACAAAACACCATGGTCTGGGGCGGAGACTTAAACAAGAGTTACATTTATTGTCTCCCAGTTCTGAAAGCTGGAAAGACCAAGATCGAGGTGTGGGCAAGGTTGGGTCCTTCTGAGAACTATGAGGAGAGGGTCTGTCCCAGGTCCCTGTGCTTGGCTTCGAGATGGCTGCCTTCTCCCAGTGTCCTCACATGGGGTCTCCTGTGTGTGTATTGCGTCCTGACCTCCTTGTCTTATAAGGGCACTGGTCATTTTGGCCTAGGGCCTAACCCTAGGAACCTTACTTTAGTCATTTCTTTAAAGACCTTATCTCTAACACAACCTCATTCTAAGGTACTGGGAGCTAGAAGTTCAATGTAGGAATTTGGGGGGACACAATTCAGCCCATAACCCAAGCCCCAAGTAGGGAGAGTCATTGTCCTGGTTTGAAGGTGTCTGAGAGGTTTCTCCACAATGTGGGACTTGGGATGCTAAAGCAGGGTCAATACTGAGCCAACCCAGACCGTTGGTCCCGTGGCCTGAAGTCCCTGCAGGCTTGGGTATGACAGTGTGATTCCATGCAGCCCTCTGCCCCCTCTTCTCCTGAGTTTCTGCCTGCTTTGTAGGAACTCCTTGAATGGAGAGGCCATTGCTCACTTATCCCCACATGCACCTAGATTTATTAGGTGCTCATATATGCAAAGGAATGAAGAAATATTCCCTGAGTATGCTCTGGATCCTTCCTCTCCTCGTGCCTCTTCCTGGAATGCCCTTTACTTGAAGTTATTTATGTCTGACCCCCAACAAAAGCCCAGTTAGAACTCAAAAAACCATTCCAGATTCTTCCACCAGAGCTAACAGGGAAGGTTTCTCTATCCTTTGTGCCTGGCCTTTCTAACCCATTGTCCTCCGCCTAGGGCTCAGTAATGCGGGGAGAAAACCAGTTTGGCTAAGACTGTGTCTCACCCTCTCCAGAGGCTGGAGAGCAAGAAGCTCGAGCAGCCCCTCCCCAGGGAGACATGCTCACCTCAGTTAAAGCAATGCTTCCTGCAAAGTTCACCCTTGTCTTGGTTCACTTTGGTTCTCTCAGAACCCGAGTGTGAGGTCCAGAGAAGTCAGGGGGCGAGGACAGAGCAGGGAGGTTTTTTTCGGGTTGCAAATCTGCCGTGCTGGCAGGACTCCCCTGAGTACCGAGCCTGGTGGTGTCTGACATACCGGCTCCTCTTGCCTTGCATCTGGCTTTCCCATGGGCACCCTATGAAGCTCTTCCTAGCCTGGGGGCCACAGGGGGTGGGGTCACCAGCGCGACTGTTCATTGTTCATGATCTGGGCACAGTGCCTACAAGATCTCCCTCCTGTCCCCTGGCTGATTTTTGGTCACCTGCTTTATGCCCATCGGTGACAGGAAGGCACAGCAACCGTTCCAAGAACAAGAGAACTGCAGGCTCTTGGACTATAGCTAAAGACCTTCTTAGATGGCTCTAAATTGAAATTGTGTGCATCATGGTAATCACGACACTTAATATTTCTTCTGTGCCAGATCCCAGGCAAGGGGGCTTCCATGGATTAATTCGTTTTCAACAGACTACCATCCCATCAGGCCAGTTCTCTTATTACGATGAGGAAACTGAGTCACATGGAAGGTTAGATTACCTCCTCAAAGACCAGGCATGCCGGACTCAAAGTGACACCCACATCACCTCTCCAGCCGGCTCACAGCAGATCTTAAAGTCTGCGTTCCACTCAAAACCAAAACTGGGATAGGAACCCTCCAACTGAGAGTTTACAAACACACACACCTCCAGGATCGGGTCACCTAAGCCCGTCCCTTGCAGGCGCCGTGGGTGTGCCTGGCCAGGAGCTCACACAGACAGGAGGCGTGGTGCAGGTCAGGCACAGCTGTGAATGGCCACCCTCATGCCTCCCCTCAGCCTGCGCCCTGCCTGTCCTTCCTCACCTCCCCCTGCACGGTCTTTCTATTCCGTGGTCATGCCGGCTGCCCTGGGGCCTGTCTTCACCACAGCTGTGGCTAGGGCCATGGGATTTAGCAGGGAATTAGTCTCTAATTGTATCCTGTGAGTCATGAACATCTCCCCGCTAATAATAACTACAGCTAACCCCTGCGCAAGACCTCGCAAGTCTCAGAGCTCTTTTACCCGGGAAAACCCAATTGATCCTTCTCATGGCTTCATCAGGAAAGCAGGTTGTTTTGTGGATTCCCATCTTTTGGTAATTCAAGGGCCAGCCAAAAGGACAGAGAGTGATGGCTCCTTTGCGGGGTGACTGGAAACCCGACCCCCATTCAGTGTGAGGCAGAGCCCCGGAATCTGAGCGCAGCAGCTGCCTCTGGACTTTCCAAGAGAACACAGATGGGACTAGACGCTCACCCCAGAGCATGGGTTAGGGCAGAAAAGACAGAACAGAGTCCCTGGAAAAGAATCCATGAAGAGCAGAGGAAATAGACAAAATGCAGAAAGTAGGCGGCACTCATCAGCGGGCACATGGAAGTGATTGGAGCCTTAGGGGATCACCTTACACCCCCCTCCTCCCTGAGGGGAAATCAAGCAGGTGGTGGTGCCCTGGGCTCCAGCGGGGTTGAAAATAATTATCCCCAGTTTATTATTCAGAATGGCGTCGTTCGTAGCTGAACAAGAAGAAAGTAAATCCCCCCTTTCTGATCTTTGGCATCCTTGACAACACCAACATTAGGAGTCAGACTGTAACCTGGGTGGTGAAGACAGCTGGATTGGACACTTGGGTCCAGGAAAAAGGCTCGCATGCTGCAAGGAAGGCTGCAAATCTCTTATCCAAGAGAATCTCATAGCTGTGACACAGTGCAAGAGTGTCTCAGGGTCTTAATTTGCCATATGTGGAATGGACATTTGAGACTCTGAGGGTTAGGAACTGGCTCCCAGTCATCACACAGATGTAGGGGCAGGGCTGGGCATGATACCTGGAGGCTGGCCTCCCAGCCCAGTGGTGGCCAGGACCCCTGCAGACCGGGAAGAACTCCTCATCTTGAAATGCCCTTGGGGTGGGGGCTGACTTGACCTTGAGCCTCTGAGCTCAGCCTCTCTTGGACAACCTGGCACACATCTTTCTCCCCAACCCAATCTGTGATCCACCTGCATAATGCAGGACATAAGAAAAAGGATTTTTTTCCCTTTCTGAAGAATAACATCAGGCTTTGTTGATCTATTTTCCTTTTTCTACCCCCTGTTACTTTTTCTGTTTCTTCCCTTAAAACAGATCAGCAGCTGATTATGGAATGAATACAAGTTCAGTTGTAGGACATCTTGAAAATATAGAAAAGCAAAAGTGCAAAATATAGAAAAGGGTAAAGCAGAAAATTAAATGTCTTTAAATTTCCACAATATATATAAATACATGTTAACATGAAAGCACATCTTCTTCCAATTGTTAGTAGAAGCACACTTCACATAATACAGTTAACAAAGTTGGGTCATCATGTATACATGACGTCATGTATACACAATTTTTTATATATTTATTGTTTTATTTATATACAGTTGATTTTTTACTTATTTCAACAGACGTATTTTCCCTCACATTATTCAAGTTTCTTAGAAAAAAATGTGTCTTACAGCTGGCTCACAATTCTGTCATATGATGGTTTATAATTTATCCAAAGCATCCCTTCCTATAAACACTACTGCGATGAATAATACCATTGACAGACTTCCGTGCGTCCCTGGGAATTTCTTTAGGACACTTCCTAGAAAGCAAGAGAGTGGGGCAAAGGGCATAAGCTGCTTGGGGTTCCCTGTGCACCCTGCACCCCCAGACAATCCCGAAGACATTGTGGGTGGGTTTCTCTGACTTGCTCACTACTCTGTAGCTTGAGACCACTTCAGGCATGAGTACTTAACAATCTCTGCCTCTGCATCATTAAAAATGTCACAAAATGATTAAAAGAAAGTGGAAAAAAACGTGGAATGCAAGAGAGGACAAAGGCAAAGAACACCCATCCAGAGTCCTGCTTAAGGACGATGAGCACTTTGTCAGAGCTGTGGTCCTCAGAGGGCAGAGACAAGCAAGCATACCCGGAGTGCCCCAGCAGCCACCTATGTACTCAATGCCCCTAGAAGGTGGCCTGTCTCGCTGTAGCCTGCTCAGCTCCGTAAGCATTGAGCAGTGGCTCTCCACTGCTTGGAAAATGCCTACGGTTTTCACGCTCGTCAGGTGCAAGTGCCAGTATCTCAAACCTCCGGTCAGAGTTTATCTTTCAGACATTATTTTTCACTTACCCACTTGTGCAAGTTTCAGACTCCAGCTGAGAGAAATTTCTTTGTGATCTGTCCCCACCCCTTTTCCTTTCTGACCTTTTTGGGGCCAACTCCTTGTTCCTAGAAGGCCACTTCCTTCCAGAGTTCCGCTCACTTCCTATGGCAGTTCAATTCTCCAAATCTGGGAGTTACTCAAGAGTTCTGGTTTTAAAAGCCTCCCGTGGGGGCCTCTACCATGTCAAGAATCAATGGATCAGGGGAGCACCAAGCTGTCACGCATCTAACCCGTCCTCTAGTACCAGAAGAAAGGCACAGGTAGAGAGCATCCTATGTCCCCATTTCATTGAGAAGCAAATAAGGGTCAAGGATGCCTCATAAAGCCTCACACTGGAGGACAGAGGGGGATAAGTTAGGCTCACTTCACCTGGGTCATCTGACCAAACTGTTCCCCACAGAGCCGCATCCGGAAGGCAGGGGCCCAGCTCTACATCAAAGAATAGATGCTGGGGAGAAAAGATCAGAACAGAGGTTTCAAATCAAAATGGGGAGAGTTGGTGGAGGGGGAATGGGATGGGGAATCTCAGAGGTGTCAAGGAACCTGGATCTAGTTCTGCTTATTCCTTTTCATATTTTGAGGGAAAAGTTCAAAGCAAAGGTCTAAGAATAGAAAAGTAAATACATTCCTATGATCCGAGATTAACAACTGTTTTCAATATACTTTTGTTTTTAAGGAGAGCAGATATTCTCAAACAAACTGTTGTTTTAAAGATTTATTTATTATTTTAGAGAGAGAAAAAGAGAGAGCGCACAGAGAGAGGGTCAGAGGGAGAGAGAGAATCTCAAGCAGACTCCCCCCTGAGTGGGGAGCCCGACTTAGGGCTCAATCCCAAGACGCTAAGATCATGACCTGAGCCAAAACCGAGTCAGATTCTCAACTGACTACACCACCCAGGTGCCCCCTAAACTAAAATATTTTTTAACCACTCACCTCTGTCTTACTTCTTTACCTTTCATCGGTGGCAACCATTGCTATGAGCGTGGTGTGTTTTCCAGCTGTTGCTTTTTATATTATTACAAACGTATAGCTTCATGACCAATATATACTATTGGGGTCTCTATGTGTGGGAAATTTAAACAATATTGTTCAGTAAACTTTATTCTTCATCTTGCCTATTGCCTCAGAAATAGTTTTGAGATCTATCCATATGGACACATATGGGGTAATTCATTTCACTTAATATCTGTGTCTAAGTTCTATCATAGAATGTCACACATAGATTTATAAAGTGATTTATACGAATTTATACTCCTACCAGTAGTGAAAGAGATGTCAAGTTGTTCCACATTCTATCCAACCTCTGGTACATCTATCTTACTGTGGTTTTTATTTGCACTTGTCTGGAGACTAATGCTGTTGACAATTTGTGTATGTTTGTCATTTGGATATTCTCTTTTGTGAAGTATCTGTTCAAGTCTTATGCCCTTTTTTGGTGTGTTCTATGCCTTATTTCTTACTAATTTGTATATTCTGATGTGAGCCTTTTTCTGTTTTGTTTTATGGCCAACTATCTGCGTCTGTTCCATGACTTGCCCTTTCATTTTCCTAATTGTACATTGCAATAAGCAGGCATTCTTAAATTGCATGAGGTCCTACTTATCATATCAGTCTTTAACTTTATGATTGGTGCTTTTAGCTCCCATTTAAGGAATACTTGCATCTCCAAAATTATGTGATATTATCTTTTCTTATCACCTGAAGATTTTATTTCTTATATCCACAGCCATAATCCACCTGGGAAGTGTGTGTGTGTGTGTGTGTGTGTGTGTGTGTGTGTGTGTGTGTGTGATGTAAGATAGGGATCAAGGTTTGTTTCCCCCCTCAAAGGACCTGCCAGTAGATCTGGCACCATTACATGAAAAGGCATTTTTTTTTTCTTTTTAAGATTTTACTTATTTATTTGACAGACAGAGATCACAAGTAGGCAGGGAGACATGCAGATTGAGAGAGAGAGGAGGAAGCAGGCTCCCTGATAAGCAGAGAGTGCAATGCGGGGCTTGATCCCAGGACCCTGGGACTGTGACCTGAGCTTAATCCCACTGAGCTACCCAGGCGCCCCTGAAAAGGCATTCTTTACCATTGCTCTGCAACTCCACTTCATCATAAATTAAGTACCCATATTTAATTGAGTCTATTTATCAGCTATTTTTCCATTTATCTTTTGTATATTCTCCCCTAATATTCCAAATTCTTACTTATTGAAGTTTTGTAAGACTTGATACTTAGGGATTCCTCTCACTTGGTTCTTCTATTAAAATTACCTTGGCTACTCTTGGCCTTCTTGCATTTTCATATAAATTTTCTTTCAGCTTGTGAAACCCTACTTGGTTTTTGTAGATTGCCTTAAATTGTAAGTCAATTAAAAAGAGAAGTAAAATCTTTATTATACTAAGTCTTCTAATCCATGAACATAGTAGACCTTTCCATTTATTTACTTGTTATGTAAATGTCTCTCTGTAACATTTTAGGGATTTTTTCATAGAGATTTTGTACATCTTTTATCAGACTTATTACCAGACTTGTGGCATATATTGGTTAAATGGTGTGTTTTTACATTTAATTATCAAACTTTATTGTTACACATAGATATATAATTATTTTTTAATCTTAGCTATTTCAAGGCATCTGGGTGGCTCAGTTGGTTAAGCATCTGCCTTTGGCTCAGGTCATGATTGCAGGGTCCTAGAATAAAGCCCCACATCGGGCTCCCTGCTGAGTGGGTAGCCTGCTTCTCTCCCTCTCACTGCTGCTTATACTCTCTCTCTGTCAAATAAATAAATAAAATCTTTAAAAAAAAATCTTAACTGTTTGTCTTTTATCATGTTAACACCACTGTATTTGTTTACTAGGTTTGTCATAACAGAATACCATAGACTACGTGGCTTAAACTACTGAGATTTATTTTCTCACAGTTCTGGAGGCTACAGATACAAGATCAAGGTTAAGCAGGTTTGGTTTCTCCTGACACCTTTCTCCTTGGCTTATAGATGACCACCTACTTGCTGTGTCTTTGCATGGCATCTCCTCTGTGTGCACACATCCCTAGTCTCTTCATGTGTGTCCAAATTTCCTCTTCTTATAATGAAACCAGTCAGGCTTTAAGGACAAGAATCAGATTACTCTTCTTGTAAGGAGATCATTCTAACAGTCTCATCTTAACTCAATCACCTCTTTACAGGCTCCATCTATAAGTACAGTTCAAGTACTGAGAGTTTAGGAATTCAGCTTAGGAACTTGGGGGCACACAATTCAGTCCATAATAACCCCATTTTTGTAATTATTATAGCTTTATAATATGAATTTTACATGTTTAATGCATTGCTTCTTTTCTTCTTCCTTCTTCAGAATCATTTAAGCTAGTCATTTAGTTTTACTCTTTCAATAGAAAGGGAAACAGAAAGAAGAAAGGAATATGGGGATAGTTGAAAGCAAAACCTGGAGGAATCCCATGAAGTGCCAGAGAAGTAGTACTCAAGGCCAAAGATAGAGCTGTTAAGCATTCTGAGTTCCTAATATAGTTCTCTTTCAACCTCTTATTGCAGGTAAAACAGAGCAATGAGTCACCTGGGTCCAGTGGATGGAAGACCCTACCATTTTCTGGAGCAATTTGAATGTGGAACACAGTTCCTATTTCCTTTCATCTGAGTCATACTCTTCCTAGTGGACCAAGTGGTAGAGTTTACTGTAGCTTCCTCATGGGTCTTGTGCCTCTTTCACTCTACTATTATTAATAATAGCTATCATTTAATAATATTAAATTAGGACTTAATTTAATCCTCTTAATTACTCTGTGAATTGCACATTCTCCATATTACAGATGAGGAAACTGAAGTTTATGGAAACTGTGTAACTGTCCCAACATGTCATTAGCTAGTAATAGAGCTGAAAATTAATCCAGGTTAATCTGACTCCAGATCTCATCTTGCCCCCTGGGTTTTATCCTCCATTGGCTAAGTAAGAGTCCTATAGTACTGGGTCTATTGTCCTGGGTATAGGTCTGAAGAGGACTTGCCTAAAGGCTTTGATACATGGAGCAAGAGAGTGATTCCAAGGATTTTGTAACCAAGACTTTTGTTAAGCCAAGAGGTACAGTATGAGAAAAGTGGATATCAAGGCACCAATTTTGGGAAACTAAGTAATAGTCATATTGGTAAGAAGTGAATGTATGGGAGGCCAATCTAGATGTTCTCTGACTTCTTTTCTACTTTAATTTCCCTCCAGAATCATATCTACCTGGAACCTCAGAATGTGAACTTATTTGGAAATGAAGATATGATTAATTAAGATGAGGTTATAATGAATTAGGGTGGGTCTTAAATCCAAAATGATTGGTATCCTTATAAGAAGAGGAGAGCACACACAGAGGTGTACATAGAGAAGAAGGCCATGTGAAGACAAAGATAGAAATTATTCTGCCAAAAGCCAAGGAATGCCAAGGATTGATGGCAACCACCAGAAGCTGAAAGAGGTAAGGAAGGATCCTCCTCTAGAGGTTTTGGAGGGGGTGTGGCTCTGTGGACACCTTGATTTTTGACCCTGGACTCCTGAACCTTGAGAAAATACTTATCTGCTATTTTAAGCTACACAATTAGGGGTACTTTGTTATGACAGCCGTAGGAAACTAGTACACATACTTAGAAGTGGGAAAAGATATCTCTGAGGAGATAATTGAGGTGACAGCACAATACTCCTAATTTCTTGTTTGTTGGAGTTCCTTTCTTGCAGGATTATCTCTGCTTCTTGGCATGTGAGATACAAATGAAACAAAAATGGGGAGGAGCTGGGGCTGCTTCTTGATATCTTCATTTTAGGCTGTGATGGACTTATCAAAATGAACATTGTCTAGCATCCAGTAGACTCTGCATATAAAAGTTTATTGGATGAATGAATATGAATGATGGGCCTGGGAGATGGAAGAGGTGATTACACCTCTTTGCAGAAATCAGGCGCCTTCATATTTTCCTTTGATCCAATTGTCTATTGCGGACAGTCCGGTCTGGTGTATTATAGGGAATGGGCTGGAGAGTCAGATGTACGTAGGTCACCTTCTGTGTAACTTTAAGCCAATCACTTAGCCTCACCGAGCCTTGTTTCCTCGCTTGTGAATGAAGAATACAATGACTGCCTCCAAGGGCCACTTATCAGGGCCCCGGGTCTACCATATGAGCATACATGGTCACAAGTGCTGGGGTGCTGATCCAGCCCCACTCCTCTTCTCAAGTAGGAGGTGCATAATGCTAACATTGTAACAGCCTTCTGAAAATAGGAAGCTGCTTGCACACATATTGTGATGCAGATCTGTGTGATATGTGTGTTTTTAGGTGTAAGGTGTGTACAACGTAGTGTGTGGACATCAAAAGTCTATCCATAGATAAATGTGAAAAACTAATCACACAGTTTGAATCTCTATAACACATTCCTCATTCATCCCAGGACTGTCAACACAGCTCTTAACCAGCTTAGGTGTAGACAGCTTTCTAAACAGAGTGGTAAGTCCATTGGTTCTGGTTTCATAGACACAGTATTAGATGTTTTCCAGTTTTGGGCTACTGTATTCAATAAATCATCTTCTTTGGAGGAAATAAAAAGAGAATTTAAAAAAGAGGGAGAAGACAAAGATACCCATCTTAGATAATGATCCCAGGCATTTTTCTCCCAGGGAAGAGTGAGGGCATCGAGTGCTATAAGTGGACACAATTAACCTATTCCAAGATTGATATGTCAGCACCCCAACAGTAGGATATGACCCTGGGAACATGCTCCCAAGATACTTGTAAGAAAGCAGTGGGAAGTCTGACTGCTGAAAGCAGCAGCTCCAGGTACCTTGGAAGCAGATGTTGACAAACAATTACTCTGCATGTCCTGGTCTCCAGCCAATTTCTTAAGCTTCACCAGATCCTAAAACCAGAGCAAAGTGGCTTCAAGGCCCCCCTTGGTGGATTTTAAATCCAGACACAAAACCAAACTACTAGATAACATTGCCTTGGTTTTTTTATGGCTTTGTAAATCTATTCTTTGTCTAATACCTTAGACACCTTGGATAACTATTTGGGTGGCTGGGAGGAGGGGACAGCCAGAAATCCCAAAAACAAGGCATCACTGGCATGGAAGCTAGGTCTGACTCCAGTGCACTGCCTTGGAGGAGGCAGATGCTCAAAATCTGGCCTCAGCACCTCTCTTTGGTCTCATTTCCCATAAATCTACACTTGCCTTCCTGGTCTCCAGCCACACCGAATTCCTCGCCTTTCATGGATGCACATTAGTGCTCACATCAATGTCTTTGCACTTACTTCCTTCGATCTGAACACTCTCTGCTTAGAATAGCTTTTACTCTCTCGGATGCCTGCCAAATTTCTAAATAAGGGCAGCCACTTCTGAAAAGTTTTCTCCAGTCCCCATTTCCTCTGTCTTAGCTTTTCATAGTTCTTTTTTCAATAACACGTGTTCTTGAGTCTTTTATTGCTCCCCTGGATGCCTTCCTCACCAGACTGCCACATTCACCTCTGCAGCTCCTGGTTTGGGAGCACTTCTGGGCTCTGGTGGCATTTGATAGGGATCATTTAATGAATGAGGGAAGTAATGAATGGACAAATCCAATGAAAAATCTCTGTGAGAGTCCCCTAATCCTGAGGATGAGTTAAGCTGTTATCATCGCATATCACACACATCATTACATAGCATCCTAAATTAACCATTAATGAGCCAGATGTCCCTGAAGCAGACTTCATGCTTCTTTCTGAGAGGGCAGAAGTCCTGGTTTGTTTTTAAATTAATTAGCAGAAATAATCAGCATTGCGGTCATCTGCTGATAGAGCCAATTATCTCATATATTCAAGTAGGGAGATCAACTGCTAATTCAACTTGCATTTAAGACAATCATTGCTGTGATCATAAGCTACTGGCTTAGCATGTACTTTGAGCAAGTATCTGTTGTCCTTTAATCTCCCTGATCATACATGAGAGATAAAGACTTTGATCTTAAATTCAAGGACTAATGATATTGAGTGTGTGAAGCTCTGAGCATCTTGGGGGAAAGCACTCGTCACAGGACTTATGATCGGGCATTCTCATATCATGTGGGGCATAGAAGTAGGTGGTCAAAGTTGTCACCATTCTTCTCCCCCAACTAAGGCAGATAATCTGGATTCAAAACATCACTATGGGAAAGGTTGCAGTTAAGATAGACATTTCTGGCTAAGAAAGAGAAGAATTAGCATTCTGGGAATTTTCACCAGCTTGAGGTACAAAATGAAGCCAACACAGCTTTATAGAGCTAAATTTGGAGCACCCATTTTGAAAAATGTGGGAAATTCTATCTTCCCTCTTGGATATGTCCCTCCCATGATAAATTTGGGAAATTCCTTCTTGGCCCCTAAAGGTTGTTCCCGGTGATTATTGTCATCCAGAGGTTCCATTGCTTTAGGCACTGAGTTCTGTCAAAGATTCCTCATGCTGAAGGGTGAAAAGACCCATGCACCCAATTATGGAGCTCTACTCCAGGGAAACCTGGGGCTTGGATGCTGTGATTTTGCCTTAATCACATGCAGTGTCTGGAATGAGTCTTTCCCACAGAAAAAGCTCATGATATTTAGATGGCAGCTTCTCTCAATTAAAAAAAAAAAAAAGAAAAGAAACCTCACAACTATAAATGAATTAAGATGGGATCCTAAAATATTGTTCGAGTAACCCAATGAAAGGCAAGTAGAAATAAACAAAGGAACGGAAAATAGAGAAAACAACAAAATGATAGATTAAGTCCTGTCACAGCAATGATTGTCTTAAATGCAAATAATCTAAATACGGATTGAAAGATAGAAATTGACAGAGTGGATTTAACAATATGGTCAAAAATATGTTGTCGTAATACATATACAAATACAATGACTACAAACATCAAATCCAATGACCTAAATAGGTAGAAAATAAAAAGATAAATAAAGATATATCATGAAAACAATTAATAAAGAAACCAGGGATGGCTATATTGAGTAAGGTAGACTTCAGAGGAAAACAAAGAATAGAGACAAAAAAGGACATTGTGTAGTGATAAAGACATTTACCCACCAGGAGGTCATAATGATCCTAAATGTTCATGCAACCAACAACAGAGCCCCAGAATACATGAACCAAAAACTGTTGGAGCTGAGAGGAGAAACAGACAAGTCCACAATTATAGCTGGAGACTTAACCCTTCTCTCTCAGCAACTGATAGAACCACTAGTCAGAAAACCAGAGTGGAACACCACCACCAACAGACAGGATTTGCCTGACATTTATAGAGCATTCTATTCAATCTAACAGCAGAATACACATTCTTGGACACATAAAGTGTTCATTGAACTTTAACCAAGATAGAGTCAGAAACAAACCTTACGAATTTCAAAGAATTAGAATCATACTGAGTACATTCTCTGAGCATAATAAAAATCAAACTAGAAACCAATTAACAGAAAAGAAGAAAACCTTCAACAACTTGAAAATTAAACAACACACTTGTAAATGACCCACAGGACAAAGAAAATGTCTCAGAGGAAATTTTTAAAAATACACAGAATTGGGGGCACTTGGGTTGCTCGGATGGTTAAGCATCTGCCTTCAGCTCAGGTCATGATCTCCATGTTCTGGTATCAAGCCCCTATCTGGCTCCCCACTCAGTGAGAAATCTGCTTTTCCCTCTGCCTCTGTCTCTCCCCCTGCTTGTCTCTCTCTCTCAAATAAATAAATAAAATCCCTAACAATTAATTAATTAATTAATTAATTTTTAAAAACATAGAATTGAATCAAAGTAAAAATACAACACATCAAAATACGTGGGATATAGTTAATGCAGTGCATAGGGGGAAATTTATAGTCTGAAATTTTGAGTTTAGAAAAGAGGAGAAAGCTCAAATTAATAATTTAACCTCCTACCTCAAATAACTTGAAAATAAAGCAAAATAAACCCAAAGCAAGCAGAAGAAAGGTAATGACAAAGAGCAGAAATTCATGAACTCTAAGACCAGAAAACAAGAGAAAAATCAGTGGAACAACAAAAAAGTTTCTTCAGAAAAAAATCAATAAAATTGACAAGCCTCTAACAAGACTGACAAAGAAAAAAGACACAAATCACTAATATAGGTAATGAAACAGAGGATGTCATTACAGATTCTGAAGCCATTAAAAGGATAAGAATGAAATACCATAAACAGCTTTACTCTCATAAATTAGATAGCTTAGAAGAAATAGACCAGTTCCTCAAAACCAGAAGCTAGCAAAGCTCAATGAGGATAAAACAGACAATCTGAACACTCCTATAACCATGGAAGAAATTGAGTTTATAATTTAAAAACTCCCACAAGATGGATTCCCTAGAGAATTCTACCAAATGTTTAAAGAAGAATTAACATTAACTTTACACAACCTCTTCCAGAAAACAAGGGAGGAGAGAATACATCCCAGCTGATTATACCAGGTTCGTATTACACTGATACAAAACCAAAACAGTACCAGAAAAGGAAAGAAAGAAAGGAAGCTACAGATGAATACCCTTTTTTTGAAACAAAACAAAAAAAAATCCTCAACAAAATATTAGCGAAGAAAATCCAGTAATGTATAAAATGAATTATAAACCATGACTAAGTGGGATTTATTCCAGGTATGCAAAGCTGGTTTAACATTTGAAAATCATCAGTGTAATCCACCATATCAGCTGGCTAGGGAAGAAAAACCATATGAGCATATAAATTGATGCAAAAAAAAATAAAAATAAAAACAGAAAACAAAAACAGAAAGTGAAATTCCATTTCGCCAGAAAACAAGTGTGTGTTGTACTTGTCTTGTCCAGCTGTGGCAAAGATGGAGATGAACAAGCTTTGGCCCTCTGGCCTTGGAGAAACAGGAAATCTGGGACAGAGTAGAAATACAGAGAAGGGTAGAGATAGAGTCTTTGCACTATTGGCTCAGGAGACTAAGTCCTTGGCCTTATGTCATACGGGCAGAAATTGGGAATCAGATTGTTTGACAGCAAATCCAGAGATACCTACACAAGCATACCCTGGAATTATACTCTTGATCAAATTCCTTCCTAAAATTACACACACGTACACACACATGTGCAGGCACATTACCATAGAGATGAAAACAACATGTCTCAGGACAAGATCGTAAACACCGCAATGTGAAATCCTTGTAACAATTTCAACTAATGACTTTCATTCTCATAATATTTTGGAGGGATAATTGGCATCACAGAACTCTTTCAGATGCCTAGGTTTTCCAGGCTGAAATTGAAGTTCAGAGCAGTAAGGCTTGCTGAAGCCACAAAGCTACTTAAAGTCATGGAGCAAACTAGTTTACTGTCTGGTGCAAAATGCTTTTTATGTTGATTTTATGCAGTTCACTAAAATGTTAGTTATGAATGTACTATGTGTATTAGTTATATAAGAGAACCTTATAGCCTTCAAAAAATGTTAATGCCGTGTAAAAATCCAGCCTCACTCCATCATTAATTGGAATTATAAATCTGGCTTTTAATATAAACTGTCTCAAACTCTTCTAAAATTATGTGGGGAATACTTCATAAACATGTAGAATTAGATCTCAAGTATTTGGTCTCTAAAATGAATATTTCAACAAATAGGGTAAATATCCATAAATATTTTAATAACAAAATCTGTTTAGAGGATGTGGAAGGGATTGGTTTGGAGGGATTGCCTATGTTATTTACAAAAACAGTTCATAAAAATGGGAACAACGTCTTATTTTTTCCCTAGCACATCTCCTCAAAGCAAACAGCTGTTCAGAATCCTTCCATGAACTGTTTTTTTTTTCCCCCACAGGGATTTTGAGCATTTAGAGGAGAAGGCATTTTTAAAATCATATATTATTAACATTAATGATGGTTTTGTGCTAGGCACAATTCTAGGCCTTTCTACATATTTTTAAAAAATCCTCAACAACATTTTTCCAAGGTAAGCATTACTGATGGCAATATTATTCTAATTTTATAGGCGAGTAAACTGCTTGGCTAACCCAGCATCAAGGTGGGCATCCAGGGGAGCTGGGGCCAGACCCCAAGCAGTTCTGATACAGAAGACTTGGCCTTTTCTCTCTGCCACAACCCCTCCCACCATGCTCCCCTCTCACCTCCCGTGGTGGAAGTCAATGTGAAGTTACATTCCAGGATACTATGGAGGGAAAGTCTGAAGGGACTGCCCAGAAGGAGGGGAAGTTCAGGGAAGTCTGCAGAGATCACATTTTTGAGCTGATGTAAATGCCCAGGATTTTGAAGTAAACTCAGAAACAGCTAGAAGCCAGAATGGTAAAGGCTAACCATGACCTCAGAGTACAACTGAGATTGTGTCCACTACCGAGCAGACCAATGCCGCATGGCTGGCTAGACCCCTGTGAAAGTTAAGTCCACGCTAAAAGAATGGCTGCTTTGGCAGGCAAGATGGCCCCACCAAGCACCCTTCCAGCTGCACCCAGTTTGGGATCAATCCTCAATTGACATCCATTCTTTCTCTTCCTATTTTCCAAAAGTTAAGGAGAAATTAGAATTAAACCTAGGAGGAGCAATTATGTGATTAAAAGAAAAATAAAATAGCTCATCGAGGGACAGGTTAAAGGAGGTGGGTGGATTGGTGGGAAAATCACACAGCCGAGTGTTAATATCAATCACTGTTGATATAACTTTGGATCAGAGGTTATGGTCCTGAACAAAAGTGGTGGTACAGAAATTAATCCCATTGGATTAATCCCATTTTTGCAGGTGACCCTAGGAAAGTCACCTGACACTTGTGGTGCTCGGTCATCCCTGACCTGCAGGAGTTTTAGAGAATGAAGAGTGACAATGGACCAAAAGCACTTCATGAATCGTAACAACTATGTCTATCAAAGATCATTGAAAGATCAGGGCTACCTCCTATTTCTTGTCAGCAGAGGTGACCCAACTCAGAAAAAATGAGTTTTTGTTCAGAAAATAGGAAACCAGACAGACATTGAGGCATGGGCTCTCCTGCCTCTGGAGGGAATGCTGTCAGCTTGGCACTCACCCACCAGGGAGTCAATGGATATACGGAGTGCTGGGACACAGGGTGGCTCTGCGGCCAGAATATGGAGCCCAGCAGTAATCATGAGAGTTTCCATAGAAAAGCCTCCTGTGCTGGAGAAACCACAGCTCTGAGCAGGGGCAGTCAGAGTGGGGAGGCTGATGTTGGATCCAGAGTCAGCGTCACGGTGCTGGAAAGCAGATCTGTTGAGGAAAGCAAGGCTGAGGGAGCGGGCAACAAGATTTGTACCAGGACTCCAGGCTTTCTCTGTAGCTTTGCAGCTTTGGGGTTCCTGGTGCCAATCCAGCCACACTTTGCTTAGAACCTTCCAAAGTGCATTTCTCTGCTTACAGTGGGGACAACTTTGGCCATCTTGGTAATGGGAACCCCTAGGATTAGAAAAAAAGAGAAAGAAAGCCAGAAGAATTAAATGTCTATAGTTGATTCAGTCTGTATTTTCCCACCGTGGCCCACTTGGCAGCTAACAATGGACTTAGTCCCAGGTGTCTACCTCTAGTACAGCCTCTATCTCTTGCTCTATCGGGAGATGTTGGGGAGTGAGAGGGATATTTTGGGAATAACCTTGAATGCTCTCCATTAAAAATTAACTGTTTCATAATTACCCAAAGTTGGGAGTAACCGAGATGTCCTTCAGTAGGTGAGTTATTCAGAATTAAAAAGAAATGCTCTACCAAGCCATGAAAACACATGGAAGAAACTTAAATGCAAATCACTGGGTGAAAAAGCGAATCTCAAAAGACTACATACTGTATGATTTCAACTATATGACACTCTTAAAGAGGCAAAATTATAGAGATAGTGGTTGCCAGAGATGGAGGGGATGTGGTTGAGTAGGTATAGCAGACACTTGTTAGGGCACTTAAAATATTCTGTATGAGACGGTAATGGTGGACCCGTGTTATCGTGCACTTGTCCAGTCCTGTAGAATTCATTGATCGTAAGAAATGTACCACCCTGGGGCGCCTGGGTGGCTCAGTGGGTTAAGCTGCTGCCTTCTGCTGGGGTCATGATTTCAGGGTCCTGGGATCGAGCCCCGCATCGGGCTTTCTGCTCAGCGGGGAGCCTGCTTCCCCCTCTCTCTCTGCCTGCCTCTCTGCCTACTTGTGATCTTTCTCTCTGTCAAATAAATAAATAAAATCTTTTTTTAAAAAAATAAGAAATGTACCACCCTGGTGGGGATGTTAATGATGGCAGAAACTGTGTCTGTGTAGGAGCAAGGGATGTATGGGAAATCTTTGTAATCTCCAATTTTGCTGTGAATCTGAAACTGTTCTCGAAAAAAGGTTGTTTGTTTTGTTTTTAAATTAACTGTTCACAGGGTAAATGCTTCCTCATCCATGAACTAAAATGCATGATGCCTCTCATGAAGGCAGCAGGGTTTGGATGGGGCAGGATCTATTCTCACTTATCTCAGGGTACATTCTGTGACTGAAATTAGCAACTAAAATGCTAGTGAAGTGGACAGAAACCATATTTTACCAATGGGGGGCTGCCACCTCAGGGGTGACAGCAGAGGCAAGCTGAGGTCTCAACATACATACAGTGGGCTGTGCTGGAAGGGTGGGGCACGCAGCTTTGCAGCTCCTGCCACTGGCTAAGCAGGAATGACACTGCCCCACTCCGCTCAGGAGACAGAGGAGGTGGGGCTTCTAGAAGGACAATCCATATTCATGGCAAAGTTTAGCCTCTGTGGTCTGTTTAATAATCAATCAGTCAATCAATCAATCAATCAATCAATCAGTCTCTGCCCACTTTTTATTGGGTTATTTGTCTGGATACCAGACCCTTATTTGATATATGATCTGTAAATAAGGTGTCCCATATTGGCTGTCTTTCCACTCTTTTGATAGCGTCCTTTGATGCACAAGTTTTTAATTTTTATAAAGTCTAATGTTAGTTTTATTCTTTTGTTACATGTGTTTTTGGTGTCATATCTAGGAATTCATTGATAAATCCAAGGTGATCCAAGATTAACTCTATGCATTAATCTAAGAATTTTATAGTTTTAATGCTTACAAAGAAATGTATAGCTTTGATTTTTACAAAGATATGTTTGTATCTTTGATCTGTTTTGAGTTAATTTTTCTATATGGTATGAGGTAAGAGTTAAACTTCATTCTTTCACATATGGATATCCAGTTGTTTTAGCTACAGGTGTTGAGAAGATTATGCTTTACCCTGCTGAGTGGCCTCGACACCCATCAGTTAATAGTAAGTGTGAGATGGGGCACCTGGGTGGCTCAGTGGGTTAAGGCCTCTGCCTTCGGCTCAGGTCATGATCTCAGGGTCCTGGGATCGAGCCCCGCATCGGGCTCTCAGCTCAGCAGGGAGCCTGCTTCCTCCTCTCTCTGCCTGCCTCTCTGCCTACTTGTGATTTCTATCTGTCAAATAGATATATAAATAAAATCTTAAAAAAAAAAGTAAGTGTGAGGATTTACATATAGACTCTCAGTTCTAGATCATTGACCTCTTTGTCTACCTTTTTTTTTTCTCAAGATATTTCCAACTATTCAGAGCCCCTTGCAATTCCATATAAATATGAGGATCAGCCTGTTCGTTTCTTCAAAAAGGAAGCTATGATTTTGATAAGAATTGCATTAATCTGTAATTTTTGGAAGTGTTGCCTTCTTAACTATGTTAAGTCTTCCAACCCATGAATATGGGAAATAGGGAAAGTCTTTCCAGTTATTTAATTTAATTCTTTATTTCAATGATATTTTGTAGTTTTCAGTGTGTGGGTCCTGCATTTCTTTTGTAAAATTTATTCCTAAGTATGTTATCCTTCTTGATGTTATTAAAATGGAATTGTTTACTTTTATTTTCAGATTTTCATTGTCCGTGAATAAAGATACAATTGATTTTTGCATATTGATCTTAAATATAGAAATTTGGCTGAATTTATTTCTAATAGTTTTAATAGTGTTTAGTAGATCCCTTAGGACTTTCTGTATACAAGATCATAACATCTGCATAGAGTTAAATTTCTTTCTTCCCATCTGGATCCTTTTTATTTCCTTTTCTTGCCTAATGCCATCCTTCTAGAACCTCCAGTACAATGTTCAAAAAAGTGGCAAGTGCAGACATCCTCGCCTTGTTCCTGATCTTAGGGAAAAAATATCTAGTATTTTACTACTAAGTATGATGTTACTGTGAGCTTTTCATGGATGGCCTTTATCAAGTTATATAATTAGCTTTGTATGTGGTTCCGACAACTAGTCACATTCATTTCTAGCCATCACATACCCCAGGAGCCGTCTGAAGTCTTATTGGTGTCATCAGAGTTTCAGTTGACAGCTCCTCCTATTATATCTATATAATAAATTACCCCCTTATCAATAGGCAAACATGTTTTCTTTGTTACATTCTGGAAAAGCTGAAATAGCTTACACCAAACCTACCACGCTCTTGTTTGGAAAGGTACCTGTCTGGGCTTAGCATGAATTATCCCCTCTATAGCATGGAGGGAAATTGCCTTCACGTTGACTTTCTAACCAGGGAAATAACTGGCAAGTGAAAAAAATGGGTATGAAAATGCAAAGTGACCTTAGAGCACTGTGCGTCTCAGAGGGTGATGACGTTGATGAGGATGGCAGAGCAGGCAGGAGACAAACAGGTCCAGTTTGCCCCCAGCCTGGAGCTCTGCTCTCAGTTTACAGTTTTCATATTCCGGCTGCAGCATCCACATGACCAATAGCACCATGAACTGAAGCGGGACATCAAGTATGAGAAAGGATGCCTAGAACGGGCAGTGATCTCAGGGGCGGAAGAGAGGATAACATGACAATGCTACAATAATGAGAAAGGGGGGAGAGAGGGACCCACAGGTTTTCTCCCCTTTACCCTACAGTATCCATGGCGACATGTCGTGAGGCTGCAGCTTGGAAGGAAAAGGGAGCGGAAGCACTGCTTTGACTCAAGACACGGAGGGTACGTGACTCAGAGGGCACAGAAACAGACCCGGAGAGAAACAGTGCTTGTCCTCCAGCCCGCCTGTCTCAGGGCGACCATGTGGTGCTCAGCAGCCACAGCAGTTCATCTTGTGAGCGGGAAGTTTACCAAGAGCTTTCCTGACCTTGGTGTTTCCTGGAATGAACCCTCTCTTTGGGGTGATTATACATGATGGGACCCAAATGCAGCATTTTCTACTAAATGATTTGATGATAAAATGATAAACTCAAGTTACAACTGAAAAAATATTTTTTAAGAGTAAATCTGGAAGTTGTCAGGGGCATGTCACTCCAGTTATAACACTCACAGCTGCCAGGGGCGCCTGGGTGGCTCCGTGGGTTAAGCGACTGACTCTTGATTTCAGCCTCACTCACCATCTCAGGGTCGTGAGACCGAGTCCTGTGTCAGGCTCGGTGCTGAGTGCGGAGCCTGCTTAAAATTCTCTCTCTCCTTCTCCCTCTGACCCTGCCCTCCACTCTCTCTCTCAAAATAAATAATTAATTAATTAAATTAAAAAATTAAAAATGGATCCAGTGGACTTCCTATAACTAAAAGTGAGATATATAAGGGTCTTGGCACAGTAACAGCCAACGGCTTCAGAAAACAAGAGACTCACTTTTCCTTGTCTGCGATCCTCGGTGCACCGGGTCCTGGTGCAATGTCCCCTGTGACATCCCTGGGGACCAAGGCACCAGCGGGATACAGGATGGGACACATATTGGCTGGGAGCCTCACCCTGGCCCTTACTAGATCCAGTCCAAAGGAAAGCACTGGTCTGTGTCTTTGAGTGTGCAGCAAAGCGAAAAACACCAGACAAAACCCAAATTCATTCTGTTGATCTCTGAACCTGGGTTAGCAGAGCGCACTATTGCTACAGAGTAGAGGGTCTTTGTTGTGAAAGAGGAGGGTCCCAGGAAGTTATTTGGAAAGAGCAAAAGGAAGAGATAGCTAAAAGATGTTGTCTAGGAAATCAAAGAGGATATGGATGTGGAGGAGGCGAGCAATGAGCGTGGATGCTTTTGAGCTGGGGGAGGAGGAATGAGGGGAGAGTCACATGGACCACTTAGGAGAAATGTGTTCAGTGAGAAATTCCCAGAGGCACGAGGTGGCTGCATACTTTGAAATACAGGCTGGTGCACATTCAGTTTTACATGTTTACTATATGCTACTGGCATTTCACTACCTACCCCACTCCCAGCCTCTCAAACTTTTAAGGGTCCACTAAACCCCTATTTACTTTTGAGGTGGTCTGGGGAACACAGCTAAGGGAAGCAAAGTTTTCCAACTCCATTTAAGGGGCCATGATCCCAGGCAGCAGCGTCCAAAAAAGAGATCAGAAGACCTACGAGGACCTAAACTCACCAGCTGCAAAGAGCTGTGGGAGTGCTTGGAGCAGCGAGCTCCTGCTGGGGGGATGGGCCAGTGCTGATGGATAGGGCCAAGGATGGTTGAAGGGGCGAGGGCAGGGGGTGGTGGAAGCCCGTGATGGTGGGAGGGGGCTGGTGGGAGAAGCACCTGCCAATTGATTGGTCAGGAGCAATTTTAAAGCTAATCCTACTTGTCTCCCCACAGAAGAAAGTAGATCCACGATTATTTCCTGGAATGCATGAAAGGAAGTTCTGGGATATACACTGACTCCCAGCATTCCCTGAATTATCTGTGGGGCCAGGATGAGACCAACTGATTTTGGGGTTAGAAGAGGCTCTGTAAATCAGGGTGTCAAAGACCAAGGTCTGGACAAGCCCTCATGCAGAGATGCCTTTTCCCAGACCAGTCCATGTTCCAGAACCCAAATGTTACCGTTAGCCTTCCATTTAAAGCCTTCTGTGGTGCTCATGATGACGATTTCCTTAGCTGGTGTTCTAGACCTTCTTGGTTCCACCTTTCCTGCCCCTCCCCTTTCCTTCCACTCCAGGCATCCTGAGGTCCTCTTGTACTTCCCAGAGGCCTTGAGGGTTGTACTCCTGCTACCCGGGGGACTCTCACAGCCTGGAAAACTCAGGCTCAACCTTTACCACCTTGTGTATGTGTGTGTGTGTGTGTGTGTGTGTATATATTTTTCCTGTCCTGCCTCCAGATTATGACAGTGTTTACTGTCTCAGTTGTGCCAGGCACCTTGCTGAGCATTTGTTGTACTGAAATGTATTCCCATTTCATCCTACAAATAAGTCATCCAGATTAAAAAGCAAGAAATTAAGGAATTGGCCTAAAGTCAAACAGCCAGTAAGTGGCAAGGCTGACACCAACCAGATTCATCCACGTGCCCTCAAGCATTGTTTTAAGTTGGAAAAAAAACCCAGAAATCTTTTAAAGCAAACTGTAGAGACTAAATTGAGGGAGCTATGCAGGGCAGGGAACGTGTGCGAGCTTAATCGCCATGTGACTTGGCACCGGAGGCTCAGTTTCTTCTGTCTATAAAATGGGGATAATCCTTTTGAACCACAACGCTTTTGTTTGCATTAGATAAGTTAATGTAAGTAGGTTCTTCATGACCCTCCTGGTCAGGGCTGGAACTCAGGTGAGTTCCACCAAGGGCACAACATTTAAGAAAGCGTAGGCTCAGAGGAGCCAACCTCCAACCAGAATGACCTTGACGATGAAATTAAGCCCTCCTTTACCCCAGTCCTGGCTCTGCTTCCCGCACTTGGGCAGCATGGAATCATTACCAGTCCCTCTCCGTCTTCTTAACCCAGCTGAGTTTTCTTCTAGCTGTGTGAGGCACTGTTTCCACGAATCATCTCTCCCACTTTGTAATCATACATACCTCAGTATTATTGCTGTTCTTATTAGGAACCCCTGCCCCCCACCAAACTTTATGCAGTTTCCACACACAGTGCGAGTGATTGGCTGTGAGTCTGGTTATCTGGTTTTCTGCTGTAGCTCCAAGGGGGCCCTTGGGCAAATACAGAAACATGCATAATCTCTCCAGGAGACATGCTATCCTTTCTACTTCTAGAACCATTCCAGCTTTCCCCAGACACTGGGGTGCTTCCCAAGGCTTTGGCAGAAACTGCACTGGGCTACAAATGCCAAACTCTTGCCCTACGTCCTGTACTGACTCCCTCATCACTGTTGGACAGCCAGGTGGCTCTGGGGCCATATGCGAAGGGCTGACACATGGCATTGGGAGGGGGCGGGGAGTGGAATTTGCTGCATGGCGGGGCTGTAATGGAGTGGCCACTGGCTGCTTGGTGGGGACGGTCAGGCAGAGACGAGTGACAGGGGCCTACACATTTCTGAAATGTTTATAATGAAAAAAATCCTGACAAAGGACTGAGGAAACTAATTCATGGGGATAAGGCTCCCTTCTGATTGGGGGAAATATTTCCTTGGGCATTACTTCCTTTGCTGCCTTCCCTACCATGAAAACAACAAAGCAGAAGTGGGATCCAAATACCCGCTCTCCATCAGCGCCGTCCGGGTGCGACAGAGCAAGAGCCCCACGAGTGAACCCTGTTCACCACGTTCAGTTGTTTAATCGCCAAGACAAACAGAGTAAAAACCAAAGCAGATGAAATGAATGTTTATGATATATTTGCTTTAACGCAATACATCCAAACTCTCACTTCAGCCTCTTAGCAATATAAAAGATTATTCATGAGACAGTTTCTATTTACACAAAATGCACTGTGCATTTCATATTCGCAATACATTTGATTTTGGACTGGTCACATATCACAGACTCTATGGCCACTTGTGGTTCCCACGTGGGACATTGAGCTAGTTCTAGGCTCTCTGTGTCTGTCCACTCGGGATCACCATGCTGGATCCCCTGGCAGGAGAATGTAATGGATTCAGACAGACCTGGCTTACCAGCTGTCACATCATGGTCTGTTCATCTCAGTGAGAGATGTGAGTGCAACAGACCACAGACTTTCCCATCTATAAATGAGAATGGCATATCTACCTCCTAGGTTGATTGTAAGAATGAAGAAAATTGCTGACTTCGAAGTCACAAACATAAGCAAGAAGTGGTCATTATTATTCCAGTACCAGTAGGAACAACGGTACTATTAAAAGCAGCTATTACAAATTACAGGTGTCAGACACGATGGGTCTGGACTGTGAGTGATCGTCTACATACACTGCAGATGACTTAGGAGGGATACCCCAGCCATTCATCGTATAAGCAAGAAGACTGAGGCCCAGAGAGTGATAGTGATTCTCCAATGTCACACAGCAGGATAGATTTCTGGTCACAGATTCTCAGACACATTTCTGCCTCTCCACAGTCACATTTTGGCCCTCAACCACCACTTTAAGATATTTAAAGGTGAGATAAAATTCTGACTTTGATATGTATATAATATTATAGTACATAGTATAAAATATATATAAAATAGTAACCATCTTGCGTAAGGTCCTTGGCATAGATATCACACACATAATATACATATTTGGGCACAGACCAAAAAGATGGGTGTTAAGTTGTGTTAAAAACAAAAGGTTTAAGAAGGAATAATAGTGTGAAATCAGTGCAGGACAATTTATGACTAATATCAGGAAGTCCTTGTTAAGAATGCCATCTATTATTAGACTAAAATAGCCTCCCTGGGGACACCTGGGAGGCGCTGTGCCTCGAGACATTTCAGCCAAGACCAGGCACTGCTAAGCATAGGACAGAAACAAAGCACCCTCCTCCCAGGGGTGCTCTCAGGGACAAAGCTTCAGTGCTAGCCTGCTTTCTGGGTCAAGGGCATAAAACAGAAGCTTGAACCAGAATGTGACCGTGCCTCTGGATGTGGCAGCAAGACCTCAGTGTCCAGCCTGGTCAGCTGAGCAATAAGCTAGCCCCTAGTAGGAACCACTTAAAGGAAATATGTCAAAAACCCCACAGCAGAGCAAGGAAACATGAACGCACTTTCTAGGCTCCATTTGGGATGTGGTAGGCTCGTTGTCTCTGGATTTTCATGAGGCATGTGACAAGGTGGCATTGTGGAAGCTTTTTGATCAATCTAAAGACGCGGGGACAACATCCTCATGGGCCCCGCATAAAAGCCTTGGTAGCTGATTGAACGTCTTTCACAAAGGGTTGTGATGAATGCAGCCCCAGGGGAGCTCTCTGGGAGCTGTGTGGCCTCTTTAAATAATTAAGACGGATCATGGTATTCAGAAGCACTAAGACGTAGAAAGTTTGCCTGCCACACTTGTCAAACTGATCTGGAAGGTGTTACAGATATACTGGATATGGAAAACCAATCCACATCTCAAACGATCTTGGCACATGAGAACTGTGGACACAATAAACCAGGAAGAGATTTAATACAGAAATTGTGAACATGTACCAAGACTGAATGACTGTGGTAGCAACTGCTGGCACATGGTGGGAGTTAAATGTTTGCGAGCCACTCTAGAAAACAGTATGGAGGTTCCTCAAAAAGATAAAAATAAAACCACCCTATGACCCAGAGACTGCACTACTAGGTATTTATCCAAAGGATACAAACATAGTGATCCGAAGGGGCAGCTGCACTGCAATGTTCATAGCAGCAATGTCCACAATAAGGACAAATTGTGGAAAGATCCCAGATGTCCAGCAACAGATGAATGGATAAAGAAGATGTGAGACAGATATAGATACACACACATACATACACAATGGTTTATTACTCAGCCATCAAAAAGAATGAAATCTTTCCATTTGCAATGATGTGGTTGAAACTAGAGGGTATTATATTAAATGAAATAAATCAGCCAGAGAAAAACAAATACTATACGATTTCACTCATGTAGAATTCAAGAGACAAAACAGATGAACATAGGGGAAGGGAAGGAAAAATAAAATAAGATGAAAACAGAGAGGGAGACAAACCATAAGAGACTCTTAACTCTAGGAAACAAACTGAGGGTTGCTGGAGGGACATGGCGGGGGATGGAGGGGGACGGGGTAACTGGGTGACAAGCATTACAAAGGGCACTTGATGTAATGAACCCTGGGTGTTATATGCAACTGATGGATCACTGAATTCTACCCCTGAAACTAATTAAAAAAAAAAAAAAGAATGAAAGAAAAAGAAAAATGTTTGCTGCTTAGATTAATGGGTGGGATTAATTAACAGCATATATAAAAATGAATTAAATTTGAACATAAACTAGAATGGTATCAGAAATGGACAGGTTGTGAAGTGAGGGGACACCTGGGTGGCTCAGTCAGTTGAGCATCCGACTGTGGATTTCGGGTCAGGTCGTGATCTCAGGGTCGTGAGATCGGGTCCATGTCAGGGTCCACGCTCAGTGGGGAGTCTGCTTGACATTCTCTCTCTCCATCTGCCCCTCTCCCCACCTAACCTCCCCCATCTTTAAAAAAAAAGAAGTACACAGTTTGTGTCACATCAACTGTTGTGACCCCCTCACAACCTGGGTGTCCTGCGTCCAGTCACCAGACCTGAGAACTGACATCCATGCTGTGCACTGGTCAGACTCTATTTATAGGGGGTTTGAGGAGTGAATTGTGTCCAGAAGGGAGGGATCCAGCTGGTGAAATGACCTCACATTGAGACGGCAGGAGGACTTAGGAGAGTTTAGAAAGAGGGGAAGGAAGGACTGGGATTAGCTGATGGTTGGGTTCAAATTCCTGAAGGGTGGTCACAAGAAGCAGAACTGTGCTCGCTCAGGGTGACTTGAGAGGACAGCGTTAGGACCAGTCCAATGAGCAATAAAGGGCAGGTCTTGGCTCAATGTAAGGAAGATTATTTCCAATTGTCTGAGTTGACAACAATGGAATGGACTGCTAATGAGTTTCCTGTCACTGCAGGTGTTCAAGCAGAGGCAGGACGGTTTCTTCCCTTGTTCGTCACAAGGCAAGACGCGTGCATGGGGTGAGGGATCAGTGGTTTGTACTCTCCCCAGCTTCGGGGCTTGAGAAAAGCAGTCAGCTTGCTGGCCAAACGGGAGACGCCATGGCCAGCAGAGGGCGCTCTTACAGGTGAACGCAGAGCCGGCTGCCCTGGCGCTGGCTGGTGGTGTAGGGGGCAGGGAGAAGGATTTATAAGGGAGAAGAAATGTGCTCGCCTGAGCGAGGCCCCTGTTGTTTCTAGCACTGGCATAAACGTGAAGGCCAACAGCTGAGTTCAGAGGGGAAAGTGGCTAGAAGGTGCCATGGGGAGAGCTTGGGGCCCACACGACTTCTCCCCCTGTCCCTGCCCTGCACGGCAGGAGTGCTGGCTACAGTCCTTGCACTGCTCACTTTTGTTCTTTGTTTGGGGGGTTTTCCCTGACGCCTCTCTGAGGGTCATTTCTCTCTTCAGGCTGGCCTTTCCCCTCTGGACGGGGCCCCGTGCACCCACTACACTCCTGATCTCGTGGTGAGCATCTACAGGCAATGGGCACCCACAGGCCTCTCTCTCCCTTGCCCTCTGGGAATCGGCTCCTCAGAAACAAGCCTTCTGGGGCTCCTAGTGCTAAGGGCTGAAGAGAAGCCACTTGCCCCCTGAGGCAGAAAACATCTTTCTGGTACCACTCTCTCTGGTTTCCTTAGTGGATTTTCACCTTGACACGCCATGAGGTGCAAATTCCTCTGCAGGTTTTCACAGGGGGTGAGCTCGGTTGATTCACACCTGAATCTCACCATGTCTTGCTTCCCATGGATTCAGCCAAGTCCACAATCTCTAGTGTCTTCCCCACAGGAGAAAAAGAGATGAAAGGAAGAGAGCCCCAAACCCAACCGACCAGGGCCAAGTCTCCGGTCTTTCCCAGTCACACTAGGCAAGCCAACTTTTTACAGGGACGTCTGGACCTTTCATCAAGCTGAAACATGGACGCTTCCCCCTGTCCCCAGGCCAGCCGTCCCTGAGCATGTCACCACGGGGCAGCATTGGTGGTACCTATACTGAAGCTCCCGCCTGTGGGCTTTCGTCTGGACAGTGTTCCCCCATCATACCTCTGTGTCACCCAGAATCATCTGTGAAATGTCCATCCAAAGCGGAGTGAGGGCAGCTTTATCTGGGGCCAGGAGGCCGAAGGGGGAGATGAAGAGCTTACCCAACTCCGTGCACACACATCAGCTCACAGGAAGCCAACTGGCGCCCTCCCCCTCTCTCCCTCCTCCTCTCCCTCCCTCCCTCTCTTGCATCTAAAACCATATGGATTATTCATCTAAAAAGTTCTCTGATTCTTTGGCCCAAGTGATGTTTTCAGCAGATAAACGGTCTGTTTATGATTAAAAGAGGCCACAGTTCATTAGACTTTGCTTGTTACTAACTGATTTGATTTCACTTTTCCTAGGCAGCCAGCTGTCCCCAAGGGAGCAGCACCAGAGCGCCCTGTGTACCTGACCGACATGCAAGGTTGTTTCCGGTGCACCCTTAAACTTCCCAATAGCAGGCCACGGAAACCAGACAGTGGGCCAGAAAAGGGGACATGACAGCCAACATTGAGGGGAGCCAGGGCAGACCTCCAAAACAAGTCTTCTACAGCCTCGGGTGGGGGAGTGGGACATTCATCAAAATCCAAATCGACCACACGGCTTCCATCATAACAAGCAAACTCTGGATGTAACACTTGATTCTCGGAGGGAAAAAAGTAAACAAATCACCCAGCTGCAAATATACTTTTTAACAAATTATTAAGTAAACAATTTGGAAGATTTCTGCCAACCATTCACTGGGAAAAATGAAAAGGACTAGTAGGTTCCAGATTTTTTCTTTTTCTTTTTTAAATTTTTATTTATTTTTTTAAAGATTTTATTTATTTATTTAACACAGAGAGAGATCACAAGTAGGCAGAGAGGCAGGCAGAGAGAGAGGGGGGGAAGCAGGCTTCATGCTGAGCAGAAAGCGCTATGTAGGGCTTGATCCCAGGACCCTGCAGAGGCTTAACCCACTGAACCACGCAGGCACCCCAGATTTTTTCTTTTTAAAGGCAGAGGACTCTTTTACTTATTTGGGCTATGAAGACATCACCAAGCTAGGTAGGGCCCAAAGCAAAGGCTGTCACTCTGCTTCTCTTTTCCAGGAGTGAGGCCCTCACTCGGTATCATCGCTATTTCTTATTTCTAGGCTTTTACCGATGACCTTCCTGCAAATGATTGATTAGAGTAACACGAGAGCACGCAGATAAAACATCAGATGGGACTCTGTAGTTTTCATGGGGACCACTGTTTAGAGGTCCCAAAATGCATCCTCTACTCGTCCAGGGCTTGAGAAGGCTTGGGAGCAGAACTCAGCTCATGCACAGCAAAAGCACAAACAAGTTGATAGATAGCCAAAGTAGCAGTTTTTGAGATGGTATGTCTTGAACTCTCCTGGGTGGCGTGGGTGTGTTCTCTTCTTCAGAGCGAACTAAAGTCAAACCAGAAGGTTGCTTGCTCTGCAAGGCCCGGGGCCAGAAGAATCACTCATCCTGCGCGCCTAAGATGGGCCGCCCGCTAGATGGGCCCCGTGTGTGGTTCTGGCTCAGAGGCAGAGAGGCTGATGATGGGAAATGCTGGGCAAATAAACGGAAGATTGTTATCACCAACCCATCTATGATGGCTAATGGGCTAAAGGCCTCTGTGGGCCTCTACCTGTTGTGGTGATATCTAGCAATGGTTACTTTCTTTTTAATATTATTTTACTGACGTAGGCAATGGGCACTGGATGGGTTTGAACAGAAGAAAACCATTTTAAAAGATATATTAACCATGTCTTTTGTTTTTCTTTGCTCTGATGCTTGGATATCTTAGGGCCTTGCTAGCCTGGTGAGGGCCTATCCCTCCTAGGGTTAACCACTTCCCACTCTCTTTAACACTTCCCATCCTCTGGGCCCTACCCGTGTGCCCTGATCACTCCAGGGCCAAGTACTAGACACTGGGGACAGCACCCCTGTCCCCAGCCTGCTGAAATTATTCAGCCTGCCCAATCCTCCTGACAGAAACCCCAAGAAGGGCTCCTACCCCCTTTTCTCCTCCACTTCTCCTTCCTCATCAACCCTGGCCCTACGCTGGGCGGCCCTGTGTGGGTGCCCTCCCCTCTGGGAACAGCAAGTAACGAACTGTCTTGTCAATGGCCGGCATCCCCTCATCTGGTGGCCTTACTCTACCTAGATAATAATGAAACAGATATTTTAAAACACAGAAGTATGAGCAATGATGTTCCTGGGAGTCAAAAATGGCAAGCATGGTATTTATAGTATCCTGAGGGGTTTCTCCTTAAAATTTTCTCTAGGAAAAGACGGGACATATCTCTGTCCTAGAAGTACAGCACATGGGTTCTACTTCATTTTTAAATTAAAGTAATACACATTCATAATTAATGAATCAAATATTAAGACAGGCTTATAATACCAAGTGGCCATTTCTCACGGAGACCTGGAGTTATGCCAAGCCCAGAACCAACCCACAGAGATTTTCCACTTTCCCTTGGTAATTGCTCTGAGGGCACTGCCGTTAACTCTACATTCTGGGCTTCGCCTCCACTGGTCTCCATCCATCTTTCTGCCTTACCCAGCTGCCCCTGCACACTCTGCTGGAGATCTGCAGGATTTGGTTCCCCTACAAGCAACCCCTTCCGTCCTCTGCTCCTCGAAATGTGTAGCGTTGTGACATTCTTCTGGTGCATCTGTTGGTAACCGTGCACCTATAACACACCCATGCTTTAGCTGGCTCTATTTACTTTTCACAGACTCTGTTGCCAGTGCACTTTGTAAAGGGAGGGTGTTTGTTTCTACGTTTCTTCTCCCTCTCCCCACTCGTCGGGTCAGCTCAGCCATCCCCCCATCTGTGAGTTATACCTGAACTGGAGCCGACTCATTCCCACGCCAGTGTCTGTGTGAGGGTCTTGAGAAGGGTAAGGGGGCCATTTGTGCTGGTGACTCTCTGCTCTCCTGAGCCAGCCAGCCGATCTCCTACAACCTTAGAGGCCTCACACGATTTCTTTTAGAAGTTTAAAATGAGCTGAAGTGAGATCAAATGAGACCCCACAGGGGAAACAAGGTATAAGCCCCCCACCCCACCCCGTGCGGGTCACATGGAGGTGGGGGATTATTGTCATCTGTCCTCCAGGGTGCTCAGTGACTGGGTGGATGACCCTCTTGTCCCTGGGCGTCTCCTAGCACATCCTGGGCATGGATGGATGTCTTATGGGCCTGTGGTTGGGAAGGGAACCCTTTCCGGGGGCCTCTTCCATGTCAAATCCCAACACTCCAGTCTCCTAAGTGCTCTTACTCTTGTCGTTTCTGATGTGTCGATTTGAACTTCGGTCCTATTTCGTGACTTTTAAAGGGGCAGAGGGAGTGATTTCACCATTACCCACCCCTCTGGGGTAAAATGTTCTAATTTACTGATAATAAAATTCAATCCCCTCTTTTCCTTAATATCCTTAGTAGTCCCGCTTGAATCCCTTTACTGGTCGTGCAGTAAAACCTTGACTGTCCCAGCAATGTTATTCATACTTGGCCTTGACTCACACTGATAAACCTCAGAAAGGATTGTTCTGTACCTCAGTCTGTTCATACGTAGTACCCTCTTTCTAACTTTATTTTTCTCTGTTTGAGATTGCTCTCTATTTTTGGACTCTAATCCCAAAATGTTCTAGTTTTTTTTTTTTTATTATTATTTTTTATTGTCTTTCAAACATTTGTTGCCAATAAACAAAGCTTCCTTGGGCACACGACGCTTTATGTCACCTCGCCGTTCAAAGAAGGACAATGTCAGGGCAGTAATGACAGTAATTCCGCCAGCAGCCAGCCTGATGGGACGCCGGGGGACGTGGCAAGATGCTCTGTGAAGGGATCTATACCCGTCCACTCCTAAAACCCACCCTGTTATTCTCACTTTACAGATGCTGAACCAAGAGATTCAACAGCTTGAGGTTACTGTTTTGCTCAAGGTCACCTCACAGTTCTGGTGGGAGGCCCCTTCACTCTCCTCTGCTGGGTCCCCAGGTGGGGTGGGGTGGAGGCCCACGTGGGCAGAGCCCCTGGACTGGCATCAGTTATAGGGTCACACTTGGCTTCCTGTACCTTACTAGCACCGTGTCCACAGGTAGAAGAAATGCCCATGCTATCTGGGGAAGGCAGTGGAAGCACCTCACAGATCAATTAACCGCTCTTCGCCCATGATCACGCTGGCGGATAACCCAGTGTGTTCCCATCTACGGCCTCCTCAGACAAACTCTAACCTCAAAGCATGAGAGACCCCTGGGTCCTGGTTTTGATGGGGGTGGGAGACAAGCTGGACAGGGGAGAGAACACCTAGTTATTTAAATATCTTTATTTCTTGACTTGCCAATTTATTTGACAACAGTAACAAAGACAGAGAGCCGAAGTCATGCCAAGCACTTGCGTGTCATGCGACATAGGTATTTTTGTCGTAGGACACTTTCTGATGTCATGTTCCCCTTGATATGCTATGCTGAAAGAATTTGTAACAGAGTACATTGTAAGCACATTGAGTGCTTTGATCGGGAAGGATCCCCAGCACAGATGAAGGCACTGAGCACCTGTCCAGCAATGGCTATCCCTTCCCTTTCCTGGCCACCCACCCCACCTTCAACAGAGATTTCCCTGATAGCCTGTCTTAAACACTGACAATGATTTTGGCCTACATTGGCATAGGCCTTATTTTTTCCTTCTTGGGGCTGTTAAAAAAAATCTTGGGAGGGACTCTTCTCTCAAGCATCACTTGAGATGCTTCTTACTCTGTCCAAGAATCTTGAAATATTCCAGGTTCTCAACTTTTCTCTCTTTTTTATTATCCAAGCCTCGACTCCCCATGCTGGCTCCTGGCTACCAGTTCTGCCTGCTTCACTGAGCTGGCCCCAGCCTCCCCTGCACATGGCTCAAGGCCAACAGATTTCTGACACCAGGAGATTAATTAGTTCCAGGGAAGCCGGAAGCAGGTGGCTGTGAGTGACTTGGCCATTCTTTGGCTGCTCTTTCTCTATGATAGAATGCAAGACCCCTTCCCCCCCAACATACATTCCTAATATCGTCTTGACCATCACAATCCATAAGACCATGGCCACAGGGATCTCAGCGCCACTAATGATGGGTGGTTAGTGCCGCTACAGTTCATATAAATAAGTACAAGTTGTTAAACCAGCCCTGGAAAATCAAAACCATTGACCACACATCATCCCAGGGAGAGGATCATCACAGGCTCCAGCCCGAGGGCATGTCTGTCACTAAGACCGGCCAGATGCTGAGGCATTTAGAAACCAGCAATTAGGCATCTTCTCCTCAAGGATAAAGTAGCCAGACAAATATCTGGTGAAGTAGGCCAGTATTCACAGCACAAACAGTGATAATTGATTTGTCGGGGCATCACTAACTCTAAAAACATCTCTGTGTGTTTCTGTATTTACGTATTCATTCATGCATTCACTCAATGGACAGTTTTAGGCTCAAAGGTGAATGAAGCCCCATGCTGGGTCCTGTGTTTCAGAGGTGACCGTGGCCATCAGGGAACTCAGTGTCCAGTGAGTCCAGTGTTTTAAATGCAAGGATTCACAGACTGTGGTGAAAATGCTGTGACAGAAGTTAGACCATGTGACCTGGGAACAGGGTTGGGGCACGACTGAAGACTACTTCCGGATGAGTTCCTTCATGTCCGTTCTTCCCTCTACCTCACTTACTCCCTTGACTTCTGGCAAGGCTGAATTGCCTCACTCTACCAAACACCAGCAACCTTCCAGAAACTAAAAGATGTAAGACCCTGGCCTTTGTTCTCTCAGGCAGGTCAGGTCAGGCGTGTGTTCAGGAAAGGAAGTGGACATGCAGCTGGGGCACAGACAGGCCTGCAAAGAGCCTCCCACTCGGGAGGAACTCTGCCTACAGCGCCCCTCTCAGATCTAGAGGATGGACCTCCACGGGTGGATGGCAGAGAGAAATTACTTTAGCAAAACCCTGCAATATAAGCAGAGTCTATGAACAGAACATTTCTCTTTATACAATATACATGCATGTACAATATACATGTTATACACACAGACACACACAATATATATAGGAAGTAATGTGAGTACATAGTTGTATAATGTGGCA
Organism: Mustela nivalis; assembly: GCF_964662115.1. NCBI lineage: Eukaryota > Metazoa > Chordata > Mammalia > Carnivora > Mustelidae > Mustela > Mustela nivalis. The sequence goes on from NC_139021.1 coordinate 149,266,943, forward strand.
TGTAAAACAATCTTTTGGGATGAATTTGAATATCCCAGTTGGGGCACCTGGATGGCTCAGTGCGTTGAGGGGCTGACTCTTGGTTTAGTCTCAGGTCATGATCTGAGGGTTCTGGGATCCTGCCCAGCCTGAGGCCCCACATGGAGCCCCATGTCCGGCTCCAGGTTCAGCAAGGAGTCTGCTTAGAGATGCTCTCCCTCTGCCCCTCCCCCTGCTCTCTCTCTCTCTCTCTAAATAAATAAATAAATCTGTCACCCTGCCATTACATGAAAGATTTTACCCTGAGTGCTCACATCTCTAAGGCGCTGGACCTCGAAGAGTGAGATTGTTATGAAGCATGCTTCAGGGATCCTCTCCAAGTTGCCAGGCTTCTCTGGGAAAAGACTCCCTGTGTGGGTCAGGTCTGTGGGCATATGCTTTCCTGGCACAGGCCACCAGATCTGTGCCAGCATGGTGTGGGCTCAGGCAGTGCTTTTGCCCTCTCCACTCATGGACTCCTGCTCAGTTTCCCCAGCATCACGCCGTGGTTCTACGGTGGGGGGTGGGGGGTGCATGCTGGTGCCGGGAAGGACCGCACACCCTTTGTTTTAACGCTTCCCTCAAATTAGAGAATTGGCACATGCCCACTTTGGAAAACTGAGGAACTATATACAAACTGAAAAGGAGAAAATAACACTTTTTATAAATTCCCCCACCCAGAGAAAATTTTGGTTAATATTTTAGTGATTTCTCTAAAAATCCATATTGTATATAGAGGGCAATTTCCGGGGGAGAGAGGTGGCTAGAGATCATATTCTACATCCAACTTGTCTTTCTATTTTATGTTAACATGAATAAGTATTTACTTCTATCAATAGGAGTGTGCCAAAATTGAAATATTAACATCTGAGGTCATATGTTTCTAGATATTAACATCTGAGGTCACATCTCATTTTTTCATCCTATTATGCATGCTATCCTTTAATCAGATTTTTAACTTAACAATCATTATGGATAGATTTTCATGTTAGTAAATATAGATGTGTATCTTAGGTAATTTTCTGTGTGATATTTTATAGAACAGAGGCTCCCCGATACCCTTAATCCTGTATCGATAGGCACTTAAAATGTGTCCTTTTCTTTTCCAGTGAAGAAAAAGAGTACCATGGTGGTTTCCTGAATTATTGCTTTAGAAGAGTTTCCTGAAGCTGGAGTTTCCAGAGTCCGGGAAATGTGCTTTGAATTCCTGCCCGTGACCCTGCAGGTAGGTTGTAATGCTGTTCCCAGCAGAGGTTTATAGGCAAAAATGGCCAGAGTCCTTGTTAACATTTAAGATTCTTTTTTAAACTGTGCTGATTTGGGGCTATTAATTTAATCCCACTAAGGTGTTTTCATATTTATTGGTCATTTGCATTTCATTTTATTATATTCAAATGGCCTGTTTGTATTCTCTCTCCACTTTTAAAGATCGCTGTTTACCTTTTTCTTAGTATTTTATATGAGTTTTTCATGTAATAACTATAGTAATCTTTTTATATGTATTTGGCAATTCCCTTCCTTCCTGCCCTTCCCCCTAGTTTTCCTTATCTCTTAACTTTGTATCCAGCAGGTTTTTGTTTTATTTCAGCATACATTTTGATTTTTTTATATATGAACATGTATTGATCTTTTCCTACATTTATTTCAGATTTGGGTTTGCATCCTTGGAAAGAACTTTCACACAAAGTATGTTTCATACAACATCCTATTCTATTTTCTTCTATTGCCTTCATGATTTCTTCCTTTTTAAAACATTAAAATATTTAGCCCATCTGGAATTCATTTCGGTATGAGGTATGAATTTAACACTATTTTCCCCTGAAATGGTTCATAGGTTGTCACAACACATTCCCTCGCTAATCTTTCCTTTTCCGGTACATTTAAGGAGACATCTTTACACGTATGTGTCTTTGCGTGTGCTTCCGTGGCATTTCTCTAGAGCATCTCTACACACTGATGGGCATTATGGCGTGATGAGGGAGGGTGAAATCTGTTCAGATAACCCGTCTGCGCCTGGACCCTTAGCTCAGGATTTGTGTTGCTAATTTGGACAGTTATTCTTCTAGATGAAAACTCAGAATGACATACCGTAGGGATGTTAACTGGCCTTTGGTTATATTTACAGATTACTTTCCAGAGAACCATGAGAGTCTTACCTAAATATAATAAGCGTTTTGTTTTTGGTTTTTTTTTTTTCCTTTCCCATACTTGTTTGATTTCCTTATTTCTCCTTCCTTTTGTGACTAGTTAAAAATGCGAGACCATGGCAATACTAAGACTTGATACTGAATGTGGACATCCTTATTTTAGTCCCAACTTAGCCACAGATCCCTATGGCTAAATAGGGTAAATAGGTAAATATAGTATAAACAGGGTATTTCTACCAGGCACTCTCTCTAATGTGGGGAAAACACAGGAGCAGTCTTTGAATTTTATTATCTGCCACTTAAGCAATAAATGAGATAATTTCGGGATTTTTTTCCTTTAACGAATGATTGTTATAAATTATATTAACATATTTCAAGCTAATATATTATTTCTATACCCCTCGGAATAAATCTGGCTAGTTCATGGTATTTTGTTCTTTGAATATTTCCTGGGATTAATGTAAAAATGCTTCATTAATAAATGTTACATCTATATTCATAAAAATAATTGCTCTAAGGATACTTTCTATTGTTATCACTGTTAAGTTCAGGCTTCAGTGTGATGCTGGCCTTCTATAATCAATTAAGACAATTTACAAAAGCTTTCTATGCTTTGGAAACTTTTTTTTTATAATATTTTATTTATTTATTTGAGATAGAGAACAAGAACGGGGGCAGAAGAAGAAGCAGGCTCCCCAGTGAGCAGGGAGCCCTATGTGGGGCTGGATCTCAGGACACTGGGATCATGACCTGAGCCAAAGGCAGAGGCTTAACCCACTGAGCCACCCAGGCAGCCCTATGCTTTGGAAACTTTTTAATAGTCTCACATTTACATATCCCATCAAGGTCCAATAAAATTAACTATGACTTATATTATTGATAAGGGATCTGGAGGTGGAGGATAGTGATTTATATTTTTTAAAAAGTCTCCTTGTCTGGGGTTCAGGTCCTTTGATAGACTAGTTTTAGAATTACCATGTAACTAAATGTTTTTGTCATTCTTTGTCTTTACTTGCTAATTTTATTATGTTGTGGTCAGAAAATATGGTTGGTGGAATTTCTGCTTTATTTAAATAGAGTTTGTGTAAGTTCTTGCACCTAGTTCATGACAAATGTTTATAAATATTGCACGAACATATTAATACTTCTTAAAAATGTGTTTTATCTCTTTGTGGCTTACAAGACTTTCTTTGTTTACTAGTATGTCAAGTTTGTTAATTATATTACTAGTAATATAAATATCCTTATTTCTATCTCTTTGATTTGCAAAATTTTGTGCAATGTATTATAACTGTTTCTACTGTATTATGTATTTTACTGTATTATGTATTTACTGTATTATGTAATTTCTTCAATATTTGAAACCAGTACTAAAACCAGCATTTGGAAATGCAAATATTCATGACTATAATGTCTTAATTTCGGATTATGAATACAAGTATATTTTCCTATTTATCATTTTTAGACGTTTCCCCCTATATCTGATATAAAATATATCTATTAGATCCTTGCATATTTCCTAAGTGTCAAAGAGTCAACCTTTCTGTGTCATTTTGCTTTAGGTACATAAGAATTTTGCCTTTTGAAGCACTCTTAGGTAGTTGGTATTCGCGTAGATAAGTTTAGCCTACTTATTTTTTTTTAATGTAGTCTGATAACTGATAAGTTTGGTCCTATTCTTATTTTGTGTTTTGTATTTATCATGTTTCTAGTATTCCTGTTTTATCTTCTTTTATTTCAGTGGGCTGATTCCAGTAATATTTTCCCCCTTTGATTGTTCAGAATTTGGCAAGTTACATATCCAATTTCTCATTTCCAGTGGTTACTTTTCAGACTGTAAAAATAAAATACAACACAAAAACAACCCGGATCTTATATTTCATTATAATTGTAAGAAATGAAATGGTTTCCATCAAACAGGCTTTGGAAGAGAAAGACAGATCTTACAATTCTCTCCCTCCTTCTCACTTCCCATATCAGATCTGGATGTCCCATGCCTGGAAAGACAGCCAGGGAGGAGTTTGAATTTGCCCTTGCTTGGGGGAAAATTATTTTAATGTGCCTTTGCCTATGCCACAGAGTTCATATTTAAGAAAGAAAAATAATGAACTGACCACATAATATCATAAAAGGCTATTGTGGGGAGGATTGAACATGCTCAAATCATGTATTTTGTTCCCGTTCTGGTACTGGCCTTTCTTGGGTACCTGGTGATTCTTGGTATCTGCTCATCTTTGAATCTGGTATTCTTGTACGCTAGGACCCATTTGTTGGTTCCCAGCTGCAGAGACCTAGGATCAGGCATCAGGCCAAGTGTCCACTCATTATTACCCATTATTCTTCTGCACATTTCCAGACACTCAGGTCACTACTCTGACTGATGGGCTCGGGTATATAACTGGGCACGGTCACCTGATGGAGAGAGCAGGGGGTAGGGAAGGGGGTGGGCAGAGTCTGCAGCACTGGCTGTTCCTATTTTGCCCTGTGATCTGCCTGTTCATCTCACAGACTCCCTTCCTGCTCCCACATTCACCGCCTTTGGGCTTCAAACACCTGGGGAGCTGCACCCACCTTTGGTAAAAGTCCTCTCCTGTGTAAATCGGACCCATAGTGTCCTTCTTCAGACTAATCTCATTTACTCTTACTGTTTTGTTTTATTTTTGCTGCTGCTGCTGCTGCTGCTGCTGTTGTTGTTGTTGTTGTTAGAGAGAGCATAGGTTGGGGGGAGGAGGGGAGGGAGAAAGACTCTCAAGCAGACTCTGTGCTGAGCATGGAGCCCAAGGCAGGGTTCAATCTCATGACCCCGAGATCATGACCCCAGCCAAAACCGAAGAGTCAGATTCTCCACCGACTGAGCCACCCAGGTGCCCCTACTTTTAGTTTTTTAAGGATTCCTCATAGTTTCTGCCTACTATAGAGGTATGTATTTGTTTTCTCACTCTGTTATTAATTTTGTAAGATACCTTTGGTGCAACTTTTCAAGATTTTGGAGTGGGAGGTGGAAATAAAATGAGGGTATATGAGTTCACCATCTTTACCAAATTTCCCTTAATATTTGTCTCTCAAGGTTAATTTTTGGTTAACAGAATCTGCTGAGTTTGTTTTTGCCATCTCCCTTCTGCTCTTAGTTACTTTATCAATTTGTCAGGGTGCCGTCACTGACGATTTTCAGTTTAACAATGAGGATGTGTCTTTAACAGTTCTCTTTTCTTTCCCTCAGATTGCTTGCTCTGTATGACAGCCGCATCAGTTGCTAGACTGGTCCTTACAAATGTATAAATTAAAGTAGACTGAAGGAATGTGGATCTTATCTACACTGGCAAAGGCAAGTCGAATTCAAACACCCATGTGTGGAACTGGACCAAATGAAAATAGCACTGAGAAAGGTCCAAGTGTGGTTGGCAGGGCACAGGAGAAACAAGGACTCATTGACATGTTCGGGTGGGTACTGAAAGCCCATACCCAGCATGGTGGACTTGGCCCTTAACTTCAGTCTGCTCAGGGACACAAGGCTTAATGATTCCTTAAGCACTACGACTAAGCATGAGCTGATTTCCCACAGAATACACGTTTAGAAAAGTGGGTTGCGGGGGGAGGAGTCAAGATGGCGGAGAAGTAGCAAGCTGAGACTGCTTCAGCTAGCCGGAGATCAGCTAAATAGCTTATCTAAATATTGCAAACACCTGAAAATCCATCGGCAGATCGAAGAGAAGAAGAACAGCAATTCTGGAAACAGAAAAACAACCACTTTCTGAAAGGTAGGACCGGCGGAGAAGTGAATCCAAAGCGACGGGAAGATAGACCCCGGGGGGAGGGGCCGGCTCCCGGCAAGCGGCGGAGCAACCGCGCACGAAATCAGGACTTTTAAAAGTCTGTTCCGCTGAGGGACATCGCTCCAGAGGCTAAACCGGGGCGAAGCCCACGCGGGGTCAGCGTGGCCTCAGGTCCCGCAGGGTCACAGAAGGATCGGGGGTGTCTGAGTGTCGCAGAGCTTGCGGGTATTGGAACGGGAAAGCCGGCTACAGAGACAGAGCCGACAGTAAGCTCACAGCTCGGTGTTACCTTGAACCGATCACAGGCTCGGTGAGCTCGGAGCGCGGCCGGAGGTCAGGCAGACGGGAGTAACTGGGCGCTGTTCTCTGAGGGCGCACTGAGGAGTGGGGCCCTGGGCTCTCGGCTCCTCCGGGCCGGAGACCAGGAGGCCGCCATTTGTGTTCCCGTCCTCCGGAACTCTACGGAAAGTGCTCAGGGAACAAAAGCTCCTGAAAGCAAACCCGAGCAGATTACTCACCCCGGCCCAGGGTAAGGGCGGTGTAATTCCGCCTGGGGCAAAGACACGTGAGAATCACTACAACAGGCCCCTCCCCCAGAAGATCAACAAGAAATCCAGCCGAGACCAAGTTCACCTACCAAGGAGTGCGGTTTCAATACCAAGGAGAGCAGCAGAATTCCAGAGGAGGAGAAAGCCAAGCACGGAACTCATGGCTTTTTTCCTGTGATTTTTTTTCAGTCTTGCAGTTAATTTAATTTTTTCTTTTTCATTTTTTTTTTTCTTTTTCTTCTCGCCTTCGGGTAAAAATTTTTTTTTTAACTGTTACCTTTTTCTTTTTTAACGATTTTTTACTAGTTTATCTAATATATATATTTTTTCTTTTTTACATTTTTCTCAGGTGTTTTCTTTTTTTAAAAAAAAATTATTTTTCTTTTCTTTTTTTTTTTCTTTCTTTCTTTTTGAACCTCTTTTTATCCCCTTTCTCCCCACTCACGATTTTGGATCTCTTCTAATTTAGTTAAAGCATATTTTTCTGGGGTTGTTGCCACCCTTTTAGTATTTTACTTGCCCCTTCATTTACTCTTATCTGGCCAAAATGACAAGACGTAAAAATTCAACGCAAAAAAAAGAACAAGAGGCAGTACCGAAGGCTAGGGACCTAATCAATACAGACATCGGTAATATGTCAGATCTAGAGTTCAGAATGACAATTCTCAAGGTTCTAGCCGGGCTCGAAAAAGGCATGGAAGATATTAGAGAAACCCTCTCGAGAGATATAAAAGCCCTTTCTGGAGAAATAAAAGAACTAAAATCTAACCAAGTTGAAATCAAAAAAGCTATTAATGAGGTGCAATCAAAAATGGAGGCTCTAACTGCTAGGATAAATGAGGCAGAAGAAAGAATTAGTGATATAGAAGACCAAATGACAGAGAATAAAGAAGCTGAGCAAAAGAGGGACAAACAGCTACTGGACCACGAGGGGAGAATTCGAGAATTAAGTGACACCATAAGACGAAACAACATTAGAATAATTGGGATTCCAGAAGAAGAAGAAAGAGAGAGGGGAGCAGAAGGTATACTGGAGAGAATTATTGGGGAGAATTTCCCCAATATGGCAAAGGGAACGAGCATCAAAATTCAGGAGGTTCAGAGAACGCCCCTCAAAATCAATAAGAGTAGGCCCACACCCCGTCACCTAATAGTAAAATTTACAAGTCTCAGTGACAAAGAGAAAATCCTGAAAGCAGCCCGGGAAAAGAAGTCTGTAACATACAATGGTAAAAATATTAGATTGGCAGCTGACTAATCCACAGAGACCTGGCAGGCCAGAAAGAGCTGGCATGATATTTTTAGAGCACTAAACGAGAAAAACATGCAGCCCAGAATACTATATCCAGCTAGGCTATCATTGAAAATAGAAGGAGAGATTAAAAGCTTCCAGGACAAACAACAACTGAAAGAATTTGCAAATACCAAACCAGCTCTACAGGAAATATTGAAAGGGGTCCTCTAAGCAAAGAGAGAGCCTACAAGTGGTAGATCAGAAAGGAACAGAGACCATATACAATAACAGTCACCTTACAGGCAATACAATGGCACTAAATTCATATCTCTCAATAGTTACCCTGAATGTGAATGGGCTAAATGCCCCTGTCAAAAGACACAGGGTATCAGAATGGATAAAAAAACAAAACCCATCTATATGTTGCCTCCAAGAAACTCATTTTAAGCCCGAAGACACCTCCAGATTTAAAGTGAGGGGGTGGAAAAGAATTTACCATGCTAATGGACATCAGAAGAAAGCAGGAGTGGCAATCCTTATATCAGATCAATTAGATTTTAAGCCAAAGACTATAATAAGAGATGAGGAAGGACACTATATCATACTCAAAGGGTCTGTCCAACAAGAAGATTTAACAATTTTAAATATCTATGCCCCCAACGTGGGAGCAGCCAACTATATAAACCAATTAATAACAAAATCAAAGAAACACATCAACAACAATACAATAATAGTAGGGGACTTTAACACTCCCCTCACTGAAATGGACAGGTCATCCAAGCAAAAGATCAGCAAGGAAATAAAGGCCTTAAACGACACACTGGACCAGATGGACATCACAGATATATTCAGAATATTTCATCCCAAAGCAACAGAATACACATTCTTCTCTAGTGCACATGGAACATTCTCCAGAATAGATCACATCCTCGGTCCTAAATCAGGACTCAACCGGTATCAAAAGATTGGGATCATTCCCTGCATATTTTCAGACCACAATGCTCTAAAGCTAGAACTCAACCACAAAAGGAAGTTTGGAAAGAACCCAAATACATGGAGACTAAACAGTATCCTTCTAAAGAATGAATGGGTCAACCGGGAAATTAAAGAAGAATTGAAAAAAATCATGGAAACAAATGATAATGAAAATACAACAGTTCAAAATCTGTGGGACACAATAAAGGCAGTCCTGAGAGGAAAATATATAGCGGTACAAGCCTTTCTCAAGAAACAAGAAAGGTCTCAGGTACACAACCTAACCCTACACCTAAAGGAGCTGGAGAAAGAACAAGAAAGAAACCCTAAGCCCAGCAGGAGAAGAGAAATCATAAAGATCAGAGCAGAAATCAATGAAATAGAAACCAAAAAAACAATAGAAAAAATCAACGAAAGTAGGAGCTGGTTCTTTGAAAGAATTAATAAAATTGATAAACCCCTGGCCCGACTTATCAAAAAGAAAAGAGAAAGGACCCAAATAAATAAAATCATGAATGAAAGAGGAGAGATCACAACTAACACCAAAGAAATACAAACTATTATAAGAACATACTATGAGCAACTCTACGGCAATAAATTTGACAATCTGGAAGAAATGGATGCATTCCTAGAAACATATAAACTACCACAACTGAACCAGGAAGAAATAGAAAGCCTGAACAGACCCATAACCAGTAAGGAGATTGAAACAGTCATTAAAAATCTCCAAACAAACAAAAGCCCAGGGCCAGATGGCTTCCCGGGGGAATTCTACCAAACATTTAAAGAAGAACTAATTCCTATTCTCCTGAAACTGTTCCAAAAAATAGAAATGGAAGGAAAACTTCCAAACTCATTTTATGAGGCCAGCGTCACCTTGATCCCAAAACCGGACAAGGATCCCACCAAAAAAGAGAGCTATAGACCGATATCCTTGATGAACACAGATGCGAAAATACTCAACAAAATACTAGCCAATAGGATTCAACAGTACATTAAAAAGATTATTCACCACGACCAAGTGGGATTTATTCCAGGGCTGCAAGGTTGGTTCAACATCCGCAAATCAGTCAATGTGATACAATACATCAATAAAAGAAAGAACAAGAACCATATGATACTCTCAATAGATGCTGAAAAAGCATTTGACAAAGTACAGCATCCCTTCCTGATCAAAACTCTTCAAAGTGTAGGGATAGAGGGCACATACCTCAATATCATCAAAGCCATCTATGAAAAACCCACCGCAAATATCATTCTCAATGGAGAAAAACTGAAAGCTTTTCCACTAAGGTCAGGAACACGGCAGGGATGTCCATTATCACCACTGCTATTCAACATAGTACTAGAGGTCCTAGCCTCAGCAATCAGACAACAAAAGGAAATTAAAGGCATCCAAATCGGCAAAGAAGAAGTCAAATTATCACTCTTCGCAGATGATATGATACTATATGTGGAAAACCCAAAAGACTCCACTCCAAAACTGCTAGAACTTATACAGGAATTCAGTAAAGTGTCAGGATATAAAATCAATGCACAGAAATCAGTTGCATTTCTCTACACCAACAGCAAGACAGAAGAAAGAGATATTAAGGAGTCAATCCCATTTACAATTGCATCCAAAACCATAAGATACCTAGGAATAAACCTAACCAAAGAGACACAGAATCTATACTCAGAAAACTATAAAGTACTCATGAAAGAAATTGAGGAAGACACAAAGAAATGGAAAAATGTTCCATGCTCCTGGATTGGAAGAATAAATATTGTGAAAATGTCTATGCTACCTAAAGCAATCTACACATTTAATGCAATTCCTATCAAAGTACCATCCATCTTTTTCAAAGAAATGGAACAAATAATGCTAAAATTTATATGGAACCAGAAAAGACCTCGAATAGCCAAAGGGATATTGAAAAAGAAAGCCAACGTTGGTGGCATCACAATTCCGGACTTCAAGCTCTATTACAAAGCTGTCATCATCAAGACAGCATGGTACTGGCACAAAAACAGACCCATAGATCAATGGAACAGAATAGAGAGCCCAGAAATAGACCCTCAAATCTATGGTCAACTCATCTTCGACAAAGCAGGAAAGAATGTCCAATGGAAAAAAGACAGCCTCTTCAATAAATGGTGCTGGGAAAATTGGACAGCCACATGTAGAAAAATGAAATTGGACCATTTCCTTACACCACACACAAAAATAGACTCAAAATGGATGAAGGACCTCAATGTGCGAAAGGAATCCATCAAAATCCTTGAGGAGAACACAGGCAGCAACCTCTTCGACCTCTGCCGCAGCAACATCTTCCTAGGAACAACGCAAAAGGCAAAGGAAGCAAGGGAAAAAATGAACTATTGGGATTTCATCAAGATCAAAAGCTTTTGCACAGCAAAGGAAACAGTTAACAAAATCAAAAGACAACTGACAGAATGGGAGAAGATATTTGCAAACGACATATCAGATAAAGGACTAGTGTCCAGAATCTATAAAGAACTTAGCAAACTCAACACCCAAAGAACAAATAACCCAATCAAGAAATGGGCAGAGGACATGAACAGACATTTCTGCAAAGAAGACATCCAGATGGCCAACAGACACATGAAAAAGTGCTCCATATCACTCGGCATCAGGGAAATACAAATCAAAACCACAATGAGATATCACCTCACACCAGTCAGAATGGCTAAAATCAACAAGTCAGGAAATGACAGATGCTGGCGAGGATGTGGAGAAAGGGGAACCCTCCTACACTGTTGGTGGGAATGCAAGCTGGTGCAGCCACTCTGGAAAACAGCATGGAGGTTCCTCAGAATGTTGAAAATAGAACTGCCCTATGACCCAGCAATTGCACTATTGGGTATTTACCCTAAAGATACAAACGTCGTGATCCAAAGGGGCACATGCACCCGAATGTTTATAGCAGCAATGTCCACAATAGCCAAACTATGGAAAGAACCTAGATGTCCATCCACAGATGAATGGATCAAGAAGATGTGGTATATATACACAATGGAATACTATGCAGCCATCAAAAGAAATGAAGTCTTGCCATTTGCGACAACATGGATGGAACTAGAGCGTATCATGCTTAGCGAAATAAGTCAAGCAGAGAAAGACAACTATCATATGATCTCCCTGATATGAGGAAGTGGTGATGCAACATGGAGGCTTAAGTGGGTAGGAGAAGAATAAATGAAATAAGATGGGATTGGGAGGGAGACAAACCATAAGTGACTCTTAATCTCACAAAACAAACTGAGGGTTGCTGGGGGGAGGGGGTTTGGGAGAAGGGGGTGGGATTATGGACATTGGGGAGGGTATGTGCTTTGGTGAGTGCTGTGAAGTGTGTAAACCTGGTGATTCACAGACCTGTACCCCTGGGGATAAAAATATATGTTTATAAAAAATAAAAAGTTAGATTCCAAAAAAAAAAAAAATAAATAAAAGTAAAAAAAAAAAAAAAAAAGAAAAGTGGGTTGCATAGTGGTTAAAGGCTTAATCTCCAGACAGCAACTCTCAAACTTCTACATGTGCCAGGATCACCTGAAAGGCTTATTCTTAAGACAGACTTTTGTTCCCCCGCAGACTTCCTGATTCCATAGGTCTGGGTAAGGCTTGAATAGCTGCATTTCTAACTCATTCCCAGGTGATGCTGATGCTGCTAGTCAGGGGCACTTTGAGAATCACTGATCCAGAGTCTGACAAACTGAGATCTTTCTTTATCACAAGGGGTTGATCGTCTGAGCCTCACTGTACTTCGCCAAGGTTCTAATAGACCAGAATAGTAGCATTTCCCTCACTGGGTTGGCATAAAGATCAAGTGAGATTCAGTGAATGCTAAGCTCTGACTATGCACCCAGGTTACAACAAACTCAAAATCTAGATATAATCATGATTTGCTTTGACAGTTAAGGATTAAAATTTTGAATTTTTAAAAATGCAATTTCTCCTTATGCATACTCCTAACTTGTATTTCAGAAACTTGTCACAGGGTGTTCAAGCCTGCGTAGCCACTGCCAATCTTCCCAGTGTTAACACCTAATGCCAACCCAATTCATGGAAAAGTCCATTAATTGTATATCTAATTGGTATGATATTTTGTTTATAGCTACATATGAAGGTGAAGCAGAGACATAGATTAACAGAATATATTAGGCCAAGATTTGTATTTTATATGATAACATGTAAAAATCTACTGGAAACTGACAAAAATCAAACAGGGATGCCAAGGCCAAACTTAGAATCCATATTTAAAAAGTCTAGTTTTTCTTAAATACATGATGTTTCCTTGGAGCTGGTTCTCAAAGTTAGGTTTCTGATAACATCAGCATCACCTGGGAACTTGTTAAAAACCCCAGTTCTCAGGGCACCTGGGTGGCCCAGTGGGTTAAGCCACTGCCTTCAGCTTATGTCATGATCTCAGGGTCCTGGGACGAGCCCCACATCGGGCTCTCTGCTCGGTGGGGAGCCTGCTTCCCCCTCTCTCTCTGCCTACTTGTGATCTCCCTCTCTGTCAAATAAATTTTAAAAATCCTTAAAAAAAAAAAACAGTTTTCAAGACTTACTTTGTGTGAACTGAACCAGTAGCTCTGAGGATGGGGGTGGGCCCTGGTGACCCACAGGTGCCTGACTTTGAGAACCACGGCTCTGGAATGCCCGCTTAAAGAGTAGGAATGGATGCAGCCCACCTCCCTGATTCTCCAGGTGGAGAAACAAACATCTGGAAGGAAAATGGTTCACATCAGGTCACAGGGCAGACTGGCAGCCGAGCTGAGGTTGGGGGGCAGGTGTCCCCCCTCCTGAGCCTTCCGGCTGTCCCAGCCTGGGTGCCTCCGCAGACCTGAGTCACCCAAGCCCCTGAGGAAACAAAGCCTCCCCCGGAAGCACGGAGCCGCCCTTGAGAATGTGGCTGCATGGAGAGATGAAGCAGCTTCCTTTGTTTCTGGTGACAAGGCGTTATCACAGGCCGAGCAGCTGAGCAGGGCCCTCCCAGAATCAAAGGCGCCAGGAAGACAGACGTCCTCTGGAGGCCGTGAGCAGCGGCCGCGCCAGAGGAGGCTCTGGCTGCAGGCGGAAGGCCGGGCTCCCGGAAGCTCGGCGGGGGACGGGCCGCTGAGGGCGGAAGCCTGCTCTGGAAGGTCTGCTCGGGCTTCCTGCTGCCTGTGGGCCCCTGCAGAAACGCAGGATTTGGGGGGTTTATTTTAGTTTGCTGAGAAGACTCAGCTCCTCCAAGACATGAGCCAGCCCTGGCAGAGTGAGAGGAAGCTGGGCTTACCCAGAAATAACTTGATTGTCTCAACATGTCTCCCTGTCCCTCCTTCTACTCTTCCTTGTCTGGGAGGTGGGGGAGAGCCCACATCTGTGTCCCGGGCATGTGAGTGGCTGTGGGGTATGGATGCTTCTCCTGGTTGTTATTTTGCGAAGCAGACAGCTCCCAACACCCACAGGACAAGACAAACGTCTTTGCCTTCTCATCTACCATCCAGCCTCTCCTCCCACCTCAGCACCAGTGGGAATGTATCTACTCTTTGATATATATATACACACACAGGTAAAATATAATATAAACAATATATAACACATATATGCTATAATGCAAAGATATATATGTATCTTAACGTTATAACACATATGTGTTGTATATCATATACATGAGTTTATACATATAGTAAGTTGTGGGATCCATGTGGAGACGCATTTCTGTTTGACTCCAAAGACTGTCCCATCTCATGTTCCTTAATAAAGTCCTTAAGCATACAGACCCTGCCACTTGTAGCTAGGAGATCTCAGGCAAGTCACCTTCATTTTGATGTCATGATTTCTTCATCTGTAAAGTGGGGATAGGAGATGGTTATCCATCCATCGTGAGGTTTAACTTTGTCATGTGTGCAAAAAGCTTAGAACCAGGTATGCATCAAGCACTGTAGCAATTTAATGATTGTTAGTGTTTTCCTCTCTAAGATCCCCCGATGATGAATGTCCATCCATGTCCTCTGCTTCCTGCTTACTTCCAGAGACCCTCAGAGCCTCCCTATGTGGTCTCTGTGCTGGCAGGTAGGCCCTAGCTCACCTCTGAGCAGCTGGGTTCTGTCCAGAGAGGCCTCCTATATTGTGGCTGCCTATTGCTCTCTGACTAGGCCCCTGGATGGAGTTTAAAAATTGATAGGGAAGGGTGGGCTCCTTGAATGCTCCCCTGTGGCAGGGAGAGCAGAAGGTAGTAGAGAAAAGAAGTGAGAGAAACGGGAACAGAGTATTGATGGCGCCTGCATCCTGGAGAGGAGGTCGCTGACGGGGGTGTCATGAATGGATAGCATGTATCTTATCCATGCCTGAAATTCCAACCTCGTTCTTGACTGAGACACATCCCCACAGAGTCCTATTAGGGACAGAGGTCCCAGAGGTGAGACACCTTTATCACCACAGCCACCCCTGTGACCTGCAAAGTGTAGGCCTGGGCTCCTCATGGCACCTGCATATGAGCGAGGCTCTTCTGGAATCAAGTGTTGTTTCTGTCAGTCCTCTGTGAAGGAGAGGAGGAAGAAGGGCTATGAGAACCACAGAGGAACAAGCTATAGCAGAGACGTCTGGCTCCTGCTTCAACCACTGCCTGAAAAACAGAATTTAATTGAGTGAATTTGAAGATCTAATCAATTTATTAAGCAATTCATGAATTGGGAAGCATTCCAATTCCATTCCAATTCCAGCTCCTGAGTGTGGTACAAAATAGAAGGTTTTTACAGGAAGGAAGATGGGGCAAGAGGTTTTTAGCAAAGGGTTGTTTAGGCAAGATTGTTTTGGAAGGAGTGAAAGGCAAGGTGTATATTGGCTTGACCTCACTAGTGCTGATCAGGAAATTTCAGATTGGCTTTTGAAAGGGACTCCTGGGTTGGATTGAATCTGTAATTAAGTCTTGGGGGCAAGTGACTCTAGTTTGGACTTGTTTTTCTTTTTTAACAGAGACCAAGTAGCAAAATCTGAGTAATCTTATCACTAAACCCAGGGAAGCATTTTCCTCTCTTCCTACTTCTCCAGTTGGCAACATGGAGCACTGCTATCCACTTCCTTCTTTCGCCTCACTGTCCATTCTCCTACCCCTTCCACCATTCCATCCTGCTTTGCCTCTGAAATAAGAAGAGCTATGTTCTAGATTATTGACATAAGGCCCAGAGAACTTTCTAAGGGACTTCACTGCCCAGCCATGCAGGGGTCTCAACTACGCATCTGGGCTTCCTCAGAGCCATTGCATGGGCCTGCCTCATAGGAGAATCCTGGGCTTTCATGGCCCACCCAGCCTGGGCTCCTAGGTTGCAATGCGTGGTTTCTATTGTTCACTCACAGATGTTCATGAAAAAAAAAAATAGGGAAATTAACATTCACCAACTCTAGGTCATGTGTACAAAGCATAAACTGCAAGTCTTTGTAATTTCTGTCAGTAGGTTCTTGATGAGGAAGTAGGTACATGAAGGAGAATTTTCAAGAAGTCAGTTATCAGTGAGGCTTGAGAAAATACATGTTGTGAGGTGTCTTTCCCATCATTGCATCATGCAATAAGATCCATTTCAGCGTTGCTCAGAAGGACCCTCTCCAACGATGTGCTTTGCCAGCCCTTGGAAGCCCTGCCATTTTACTCATCAACGTGCTCTTGGTTATAAAGCAGGCAATATTCTACCCCTATTGTTTCCAAAAGCCACAGCTCAGCATGTTTTCCATAAATCACTTTAATAAAAGACACATGAAAAATTAAAAATGCTCTTTAGCATGTGTGAAATGAAATTAAAAAACAGTTACAAAAATACCAAAGAATCTGGTGGGTGAATCCCCAATCAAGGGAAAAAAGAGGAAATCTATGCCCAATTCCTAGGTGAGATATCAGTTTCCTACCAGGGACAGAGTGAAGGCTGCTTTCCAGAAAGATTCGTTATAGAGGGGAAGCAAAGAATGCCAAGAAAAACAATACAGCTTGGTTTAATTAACTTAGCTGAATGCATGTTTTCCTTCTGTCATGGCAGCCTGCTAAAGGTTTCTGGCCTGAGTCACTCAACCCTTACACCTTTTACTCTTCCTTGTCTTCATTCAGCCCTGAACTCCTATAGTCCCCTTCGGAAAATCCTCTATCCAGTGAGTAGTCCTGGTATCTTGATGGTCTTGTCTGCTTTGGACAACTTCCTACGTCTTGATTTTGGTTCCTTCTGAACAGGCTAGTTTGAGTCTTCTTTACAGACTACCAATGGAGCTATAAACAAGTATAAACTTTATGGAGGGAAATGTCATCAAATCTGTTACACTCTTAGACCAAGAAATTCCACTTTTATGAATTTATAATACAGAAACATGAACATAGGAATGTAAAGATATATGTATAGAGGCTACATTTGCAGACTGTTTGCAAAAACCCAACTTTTCATTGAGAGGGAATTTTTCAATAAATTATGCTATAACAGAGAACCGAATTAATATACGCCATTGGAAAAACTAAGACAGGAAAAACTAAAGCTAAAACATGGATTGACATGGAAGGACCCAATAGGATCCAAAATGAAAACTGAATTGTAATACTGTATGTATAGTAAGTATTATCTACTTAAAACATAGAGTATACATAGTAACACAATCTGAAAGAACCTACCCCAAACGCTGATGGTGGTTTTGAGAATGAGGGAAGAGTGTGGTAGGAGCATGGCTTTCCACCATTCCCATCCATGTTAATGGAGGGTATTTAATTCTTGCTGTTACCTGGATGATTCATCAAGATATTTCCTTTCAAGTCTGCTCAGCGGCTTCCATTGGACCTTGTAACCAAGTGCAGAAAAACTCTACTGTCTTTTTTTACCTGTCTTATCACATCTTCTTGCTGATGAAATACATACGCTTGAATAGGGAGAATGTAAAACTGCAGGGGAAGGTAATCTGCATATGAATTTACACTGTTAACTATAATGTTTTGGTGATTTTTATAAGACCTGACCATAAAGATTTAACAGTACCAAAAAATGGGAAAAGGACAAAAATCAGCTATCTGATGTACTGATCATATGAACACAGCCATTTTGAGTCTCGTTCTTGGAAGCCTTTTGAGGAGGAAGAACAGCCCAAGATTCTGCAGATTCGGCTCTGCTGTCATTCGGACCCAGCTGCATTGAGAAGGCACTTTCAAGACGTCATAGACATTGAGATGAGTCACAGCCAGCCTCACGGAGCAATGATGCAAGGGCAGGAGACCTGAACAGGAAGACTGGGAGGGGGCCCCAAAACTGCGGCTCTCAGATACCAGGTCAGAGCAGCAGAGCTGAGCCCCTCACAGTCTGTGCTCTGCTACCGCAGAACCCACTGGTAGCAGGTGCAGGTGCAGAACCATTGTCGGGGTGTTGGGACAGCGTGATCAGCAGAGATAGGGCACTCCAGGGACTCCTCCAGGGGCTCCCCCAAGCCCTGCCCCCAGGCTCTTCACACATCCCTGTGTCACCTTCCTGCCGTGACATAAGGGGTCCTCTAGGCCTCTCAGGTCTCAAGGAGGCCTGAACTCCGAGACAACCCCAGTGCTAAGATCTCAGGGTTAACTTTCCCTTTCTGGGCTCTGTGTGTGGCAGGGACACATCTGAGGTGAGGATTGTTTTAAATTCTCTCTGTAATCATTCCTTTTCCCCTGTGATTTTTTGAAAGTTCTTTCCCTGACTGTCTTATTTAGGCCCATCACCTGATATCCTGCTGAGTAACTGCTTGTCACGTGTGGTCTGAGGCTTTGGTTTGCCAAGTGCCTTTGCCTTCCGTTCAATGCCAGATGGATTCCATCAGTGTTTCTCTGGGCAAAAGAGGTTCTCTCCACGTTTCCAGGTTCTCTCCAGTTTTCTCGAACAGAAGACAATCATTCTGATACTTTAGACCAATTATGGTATTTCAGCACTAGCTTGGCGTCCTAATCCTAACCTTAACATTAACTTCAACCCAAACCTTGCCCCTCTTTCTTTCTCAAGGCATCCTACAAAGAAATGCCGTTAGCTGGGCAAAGAATTCCAAGCTAGGATAGAAAGAAGTCCCAGATACACTGTTGATTTACAGCAGAGCTGGAGGACAGCAGCATGTTTGGAAGGATCTCACTTCCTCGGTCTCGTGCGGGTCCCACTCCTGGGTGTCTTGCTTTGCAGGCTGGTTGTCCTCTCCTACCTATTGTCAATGGAACAATCTGACTCACATCTTAGCTCTGCTCGCTGTTTCTCCGTGGGCTCAGGAAACTCCAGAGACGCAGAGGGCACCCCTACCTTCCTCCACCAACCCGAGACAGTGGCAGTGATCAGAGGTCTCTGCAGGTGGGGAATGACACTGGATTCTGGCAGAAGATAGTCACCCCTTATGCAAGATGATTTCTCCCTCCTGATTCTTGTATTTAATGCACAAAGATACTAAGAGGTCCCAAAGAATAGGCTACACAGGGCATCAGGGACAGTAGAACTCCTGTTCTGCATGGAGATGGGAGAGGCATTCTCCCCAGCAGGAACAGCTCCCTCCAGGCCTGAACTGGGAGACTGAATAAACATCCTCTTGGCAAACCCTCTTCTCTTGGGAGGCCTGACGATCTTATTTGCTACCATGACGTTCATCACCAACGATAAGTTATGTTAACAGACACCATGAAGACACAGCACAGGAAGTGGTCTGGACTTGCCCCTTGGGCTCTGAGGCCCTCCGGGGTCTCCATTCCAATTCCCCCCACCCCTGTCCCTGGACAGTCTACACAGACCATCCCATGCCCATCCACCCAGCCCCACGCCAGCCGCCAGCCACGGCTGAAATGAAGTGAAACCGAACTGTGAGCCGCTGTGGAGAAACGAAACCTCCAGGGATTTGTACTAAATCCAGTCAGAATCTGTGGCTTATTTATGAACTCGTGTGGCTTTTTGACTTCTCTGACTTTTGGCAGATTGCTGACATGTTTTTAAATGATCCAGTTTTTGTTTTTCCTTCGTCTCTGCTTCTCGGGAAGATAAAGCCTCAGGCATGTGGTCCTCGTCTGTTCCCTACAGGGATGGTTTTCTGGGCCATTGCCTCCCTCCAGACCGCCATTCACGGCGGTTATCATTCCAACCCAGGCCTCAGAGGCGCTCAGCTCTTTGGAGCACAGGAAGCAGGCAGTGAAGAGGGAGGAGCTACAGTGCAAAGGTGTATTTGTTTTTTCATTTCAAATGAAAATGGGACATTTTGTGGGAATTCAAGAAATTGCCAGGCACCATGTGTGCTTTTACCCAGCAGTCTCCAATAGTTCAAGCAAATCCAGAAAACTCCCTGTTGCTTCAAGGACTGACATGATGGCAAATATCGAAGACGTTTCATCCAAAGCCACAAGCTGTTTTATAGCAGAGAAACAGGGTATAGCTTTGGGGACAGTTGGCTTTGTCCTGCTGAAAGAGTCCCAGAAGATTTGGTCTGTGGGCTGTCATCTGAACTCTGCCCCAGTCCTCCTCACCCTGCCCCATCTGGGAAAGCTGCGGTGCTAAGGCTCCCCAAATTCAGCACTCCTGCAAGGTTCGAACTGGGGCTGATTAACACATTGTAACTTTCAAATTAAAGACAGGAATTCTCCATCCTCATCTGGGTTCTACACAATTACTCTACAGAAGGCTCACAAGAGGACATCAAAAGAGAAAAAAATTTAAGCAGCAACCTCCCACATCGCTGTTGGGATTGTCACTTCCTAAAAGAAAACTCTCGCTTGTCTTACCTAAGCCTGTAACGTCATCCTGCATGAGTTCACTCAAGATGCCGAAAACATTGGCCGATTTCATCTCTGTGTTGGGTGTATCAGCACGGCCCCACTTGCACTCACTGTTGGTCTGTGGTGCTTTGAAATATTTTCACAAATTCTTGGACGCTCTCTTCAAAGAGCAAACCCCTCCCCTTGAGCTCTGTGGCCTTGGTGACTCACCACTGACAAACAGAAAGATGGCAGACGTGACAACAGAAGTGTAACTTCAGAGAATAGGTGTAGTCATTTTTTATTGCCATGTAGCAAATGACCATGAATTTGTCTTAATTAACACAACTTTATTATCTCACAGTTCTGTAGATCTTCTGCACGTGGCCTCACAAGGCTGAAATCTGGTGTGGCCAGGACTGAGATTTCATCTGAAGCACTGCGTCCTTATCCAAGCTTACACAGCTTATTGACAGAATTCAGTTCCTTGCTGTTGCAGGACTGAAGTCTCAATAATTGGGCTGACTGTTGGCTGGAGACTGCTGTCAGCTCCTAGAAGTTGCTCTTAGAGCCTTGACCTGTGGATCTCTCTTTGCTCCTTCAAGGCCATCAGGAAAATCCCAGGCTTCAGATGTCTCTGATTCATTTTAAGGGGCCACCTCATTATATCAGCCCCACCTGGGATAATCTGCTTTGTCATTAGCTCCAAGTCAGCTTGTTAGGGGTCTTAACTGCAATGTCCCTTTTGCCACATAATGTGGCAGAGTGACTGGGATGAGATCCCATCATAGTTATAGGTCCTGCTGATCCCCCAAAGCAGGTTGTTACACAGATCCTGTGCACCAGGGGGCAGAATCTGGGGGCTATCACAGAATTCTGCCTGTTGCTCTGAGTCAGAAAAGCTCCTGTGTTTTCCTGCTTGTCTCGCTGCCTCTCCCTGGGATCTCTCACTTTGGAGTAAGCCAATGGCCATATAGGGAGTGTACTCAAGCAGCAGAGGCCCACCAGGTGGAAATGAGACCTTCTGCGAGCGTCAGCAGGGAACCAAGGCCTCCAGATGACAGTCGTGAGAGGAGCCTTCATGGAAACAGAACCTCTGGGCTCAGCCCAGCCTTCAGGTGACAGCAACCCCCGCCAACTTCATAACTTCAACCGCTCTCTGCAGACCTTGGTCCAAAACTGCCCAACTGAGCAGCTCCCAGATTCCTGAACCTCAAAATTCGTGTGCTATAATAAATATTTGCTGTTTTAAGACGCTATATTTTCAGGCAACTTGTTACACAGCAGTAAATAACAAATACACAGACTTTTACTAAGAGGGCAATTAAAAACAGTGCAAAATGTTGCATTAAAAAAGGAGAATAAAGGAGCAGCTGGGTGACTCAGGTGTTAAACATCTGCCTTCAGCTCAGGTTATGGTCCCAGGGTCCAGGGATCAAATCCCACATCGGGTTCCCTGCTGAGCAGGAAACCTGCTTCTCCCTCTCCCACTCCCCCTGCTTATGTTCCTTCTCTTGCTGTCTCTCTCTCTCTCTCTATCAAATAAATAAATAAATAAATCTTAAAAAAAAAAGAGAGAGAGAGAATTAAAAATCCCAACAAAACTGCTTTCAATTTTCAAAGACAAAGCTTTCCTCTGGGCCTTTGTCATACCAGCCAAAGACTCTGAGTTACACTGTGCTCACCACTGGGTCCCCTCCCTCCTCTGTGGGGCTGGGGGGTGGCGGGTACAGGACAGAGCCACAGAGCCAAACCACTGGTCCCATTTCCAAGGGTTCTGGTGCCTCCTAGGTTCATTCTAAGTTCATCCCCAAAATTTTCCTTGTTTTGTATTAATACCTTGCTCCATGCTGAGTACCACACTGGTCACCCTAGTGTCCTTGACCCTACTGTGCATGGCAGCTTTGGGAGAGGGCTGGGGCAGTGGAAGGCGGAGCTTGGGTGGCCAGGAAGAGGGCGCATGTGGGCTTCCCACACCCTGGCTTCAAGCCATGGCTTGACTTAAGCTATTTCATGGTGGGAAGCGACACTCTCAAGTCAGGGTTGTTTTCCTCCCAAGCTGTGAACTCAGCACTAGATGACAAATCACAGCGTCTCGCCCTCCTGACTGTACGGCCACCCGCCACACACTGCATCCACCCCTACAGTGATGGGGAATTCAAGGGTCCACAGGAGACAAACACCCAGGCTTTGCCTTGAGCTCAGATGAGTGTAAAGGGCAAGGTAGGCTTCAGTCTCTCCATTCTTGCCACTCACAGGAATCCACTGCCAGCCAGCCCAGCCTAGACAGAGGAGGGGCAGACGGACTCGAGTGCTGCATCTTTTGCTATAGGCAGGAACAGAGAGGACGAGAAAAACCATTTCTCAAGTAGCAGCAGATCTGAGCCAAGTGCCAGTTCCACGCCCAGCAAAGCTGAGGCTGCAACTAGTCCTATTTCAGGTCAGTTCACCTTGAGCTTGAAGGAGCAGTCAGTCGCCAGCAGGCCTGGTGTGACCCAGTGCAGACCCCTCCTCCACCCCTGTCGGTGGTGAGTAATTGGCACTAAACACGGGATGTGTCTGGATTTAATCTAACCTGGGCTCAATTACTGACTCGCCTGATGGAAAGCTGCCAGGGCTCTAGTGTTTAAGCGAAGAGGGTTCTGAGGTCTTCTGATCCCTACAGCGGGGGTCCTGCCCTACCTACCCACCGCCCTCCCCAGGCTAGCAGCCAGCAGCACCCACTCTGGGCCAGCCGTCGGCTTTCCACGTGCTTCCCCAGCCATCTGATCCCCAAGACAAAAGTGGCATGCGGGGAGGGATGGGGTTTAGATGCTCACCCCTGTCATGACGCTGAGAAGATGGAGGTTCTGGGTCAGTCACCTGCCCTAGCGACAGAGCAGAAATAGCTGAGATGAAAGAGAAAACCATGGTTGGGAGTCCCTGAATGTGGCTCGGACTCCCAGCACCCCCAGAGAAGGAAACTAGCCAACAGAGGCCAGCTGGGAGAGATCTGGGCCCTGGCTCTGAGTCACCCCATTGCACCCCCAGGGCACATCCGGGTGCTGCTGGTGGCGCTGGTCCCTGAGCAGCCCCTCTCTCCCTCTAGAGCATTGTCCTGTCCCTTGCAGGCAGTGGGTGTTCGCAGGCTTGTGGGCCACTGGGGAGAACAGACTTCTCTTCACTGTGCTTCATAGAAGCGCATGTCTCCCCTGTGCTGCAGCCACACAGCCTGGTCCTGGCTAGGCTTGGGGCAAGCAGAGTCCTGGCGGGAGCTCTCATACAAGAAGTGGGGAATGTCCAGCTAGAACAAGCTTCTGTTTGCTTCTGGGCTGAGTAGGCACACCCAGGGGTAATCAGGCTGCCAACTTTGAATCCCGCCCTGACTTCCCTCCGGATGTCATACTCCCCACAAAGGGCCACACTCCAGACCCCTACCCTGAGTTGGAGAGAATTAAAGGGACATGCAGTTGAAGGGCAATCAAATCCTCTCTCACTTTTTCTCTCTTAAAACTCTGACTCCCAGGCTAAGATGTTGTCACTGGGAGAAACAGAATAAGTGTGTATCTCAGACATAATTCAAATGAAAAGTTGAAGCAATTGGTAACCACTAAAAGGCCAAGAGAGTTGTTCAACGTGATTTGGACCAAAGTTAAAGTCCCTGGGTTTGAATTCTGGCTCTGCCATCAAACAGCTGTCCCTCAGTTTCCTCATCTGCAAGATGCAGACTATGCCAGCACTTGCATGGTTGGAGCACCAGGAAGATTGAGTGAACACAGGGAAGTCACTTAGAACAGAGCCTGGCCGCCACTGTGCCCTCAGTACACACAGTAACACAGGACGTGTGTCCTGTGGAGGCTGAGGGAGAGCCGGGAGTTGGAGGCAGAGGTCGAGGTGATGGACCAGAAGACAGAGCTGACTGTCAGGACTCTTCTTTGGGAAGCGGAAGGAGAAAAGGCTGGCCTGGGACAGGGCTCAGAAGAGGGTGAAAGGAAGGCCTAGACCTGTGGAGCATGGAGACAAAGACATTGTCTGGGTCCCGTGCTGAAGGCCCACAGCTGCTCAGGCTGTGCGCTCGTGAGGAGGTCAGAGAGAGAAACCGAACGAGGGCCTGGGCCACAGAAAGGGATGAGGAAGACCAGCAGGGAAGGAAGCCAACATATTTTTTGAGGTCCAGGGACCAGTTGCACACATTTCATGGGTGGGACACATAGCCTGTTCCTGCATAATCAGAGAAAATTAGAATATTTTTTCTCAGGGAATTGATAACTTTGTATTTGGATTTGAGTTTCCCAGACCGGATAAGTAAGGGACAACCACCCTTCTCCGTTCTGAATTTTCTCTTCCCAGGGCTACATTGTCTAATGTTGAGTCAGGAGCCAGATCCACTGTTGGCCCATGGATACTGCAAGGCTTTTTCAAAGTAGGGAGATTTGTGGGTCCCACTCCAGGAATCCCAAGCCAACTGTTCTGGAGCAGTAAGCACGGGCATCTACAGTTGTAACAAGCACCCCAGGGATTGGTGTGTAGGAGGTAGGACACTATGAGAGACACAGGCTGGAGCCTCACATATTGGTGAGAACCTGTTACAAACTCACTAACAGCAAGAGCAGGACTCAAAGACCAAGAAACAAAACCCTTTTTTCCCAGACCTCAAGTAAAAACAGTTCAAGCAAGGAGCCCATACGTTCTTTTTGTTTAGAATGTTCTACAGCAACACTCTTCAAAGGAACTTTCTGCAATGATGAAATGTTCTAAATCTACAGCACCTGATATGGTAGCCACTAGCCACGTGTAGCTACAGCACACTTAAAATTTTTAATCTCATATGTTTTTTTAACTAATTTAAATTTAAATATTTGTAGTCACGTGAGGCTAGTGGCTACCACATTGGGCAGTGGAATTCTGCAGGAATGTGAATTAGACAGAGAGATTAGCACCAGCTATAACTCAGTTCCACATCCATGTGCTCACACACGCACACACCACCTAGCAAAGATAATCATATCAGAATGAGTTAACAAGGGAAAGAAATTTGCTCATAAATTGGTCCAATGGAAAGGAGAGAGAAATGTAAGATTTCTATGTGGAGCACTGGGCCTTGGATCATATCAGCTTCTCTCTCTTTTTTTAAAGATTTATTTATTTGTTTTAGAGAGAGAGCGTGCAAGCCCTGGTGGGAGGGCCAGACAGAGAAGAAATGAGAATCTCAAGGAGGCTCGGCACTCAGCACGGGGCTTGATCCCAGAACCATGAGATCATGACCTGAGCCAAAACCAAGAGTCAGACGCCTAACTGAATGAGCCACCCAGGTGTCCCAGGTCAGCTTGTCTCTTAAGAAATAACAAGGGGAAGAAGGATGGCCCTCCCCATGGCCCACCGGCATACCTATATTTCAGTTGACTCTAACCAGACCATTCTGCTTCACCAGCACCCTGCAGAGTCCGTTCAGTACTAAACCAAGCTGCAGGTTGAGTGTTGGAAGGTGGCTGACGCACCCAGTGGCCAGAACACAATCCTGGGAGCTTCTCTAAGGTTATGAGTTGACAGGGGGTGAGAGGAAACCAAAACCCAAACAAGGAAAGCTGGCAGGGTGCCCACGGCAGAAGTAAAAGACGGTTGTCACCGCTCAAGGATGTCAGTAGGTGCAATCTTTACCCCCAGCCCCTCTGGGCTCCAGCTGAGTCTGACTCTTGCTCCAAAGAGCTGAATTTTTTTTTCCTTTAGAGTTTTAAAAGCACATTCAGGCACCTAACATTGTAAGACAATTTGAGGTAGGAATGAGCATCTCTAAGTCAGGTGATGTAGACTAGATTAGATAGCCCCTGGGCGAGCATTTGGGGACCTGACAAGGGCCTTACTCAGGTGAAAAGGGGTTCTTTTAACTCTACCATGGATTGGTAGGTGTAAAAACAGCTCTCATCTGAATACTGGCCTGTGGACAACAATGTCACTCTTCGGCTCATTCCCTGAGGTGTAGAGACCAGACCTTATAAGGAATTTGTGAAAACCAACGTCTGACACCTTTGCAGGATGTGTGAAGCCAGGGACAGACATTTCTGGCTTGTTTCCAGCTTGCTGCAAGCAGCGACAGGCCTGTGATATGATAATGAGGTCATTATGGAAATCATGGTAAGTCTATGAAGAGCTAGCTGAGTGTCCGATGGCCTAGCATCATGGGCCTGGGAGCTCTGGCAGTAGTTCCCCACAATTCATATTGAATTCCAGGGAGAGTTCCATGTCTCCCCGACAGTCTGTTGCCACACACAGCCTTGTCTGAGGTCTCTGGCCTCGGCCACATGATGAAGCCTTGAGTCAGTACGAAAATGCAAGCATATGGAGCCATCTGCCACCAAGAACGAATGACCACTGGCTGGTCCTTGTCTCCCAGAGGCAGTAGAAATCTGTGATTCTACCAGCAGGTGCTCCATGAACTGTCACAATCTCCCATGAGGGGATGGGACCAAGACTCAGAGGTTATCTACCAGCAGGGGCAGGGCCTGAGATGGGCAGGCGTGCAGAGTGAATGCCCATGTCCCCCTCTGTGGTCATTCACAGCCCTCCATACAGACTGTGCTCTGAGGCAATGGTACAGCCCTTAACCCTGCTCCAGAGGTGGGGATACACAGGTTCCATGGCTTTCCCAAGAGCAGAGCATGGATGTAGCACAGCAAAGATTTTACCGGAGGATCTGCTGACAACATGTTTTGCCTCTCACCTATGCCCTCTTTGTTGATTGGCGTGGAGGGGTACGGTGACTATCTTGTCCCCCATGCACCTGGACTCTCCTTCTCAGGAGTCAGAGAGGAAATGTCCTATGCTGACACTCACCCTCGACCCCTCTCCCCTGGCACACACCTTGCTAAGACAGGAACAGTTCTGAAAGGTAATGCGAGGGACCCTGTTGAAGGAATCACTCTGTATCTTGACAGGGGTGGCAGTCACATGAACTGACAGGTGATAATTTGCATGGAACTAAACACACAGAGAGACAAGTGCAAGCTGGTGCCCTCTAAGTAAGGTGGGTTAGTTGTAACAATGTCAGTTTTCTGCTTGTGACACAGGTTTGCAAGATGTCGCCATGGAGGGAAGCTGGGGGATGTCTCCTCCTAGTTCTCACAAGCTGCATAAACCCACAATCATCTTAAAATAAGAATGAAAAACATACATTGAAAAAAACCTAATGCTCACAGTGCAAATTGTGTTTGATTTTTTTTTAAAGGTTTTATTTATTTATTTGACAGAGAGAGATCACAAGTAGATGGAGAGGCAAGCAGAGAGAGAGGAGGAAGCAGGCTCCCCGCGGAACCGAGAGTCCGATGCAGGGCTTGATCCCAGGACCCTGAGATCATAACCTGAGCTGAAGGCAGAGGCTTAACCCACTGAGCCACCCAGGTGCCCCGAAGTGTGTTTGATATAAGCTGCTTGAACAAAGAGGCAGCTGAAACCCAGGAGGACCTTCCTTCATTGCCCTGTCCCCTCTTGGATCCCAGGGTTCACACTCACCCTGGCCCCCGTCCCCCGGAACCAGGAACTGAAGACACCCAGCAGCCTCCAGGCAAGTGCTGGGAGGAGTGTTTCAACAAGAAGAGCCAGGCAGCTGAGGGGTGAGAGTGAATTATGGGGGAGCCCTCCAGAGGCCTGGGGTGTGCACAGGGTTCCCAGCCCACAGCAGAGCAGGCAGGTCTGGCTTCTGTGTCATGCAGCTGAATAGCCCTGTCTGTTCTCAGGTCTTCATCATGTGGCCTTCCTCCCAGGATGGGTCAGAGGGAGACTTAAAGCCAGCATAGTAACATTGTACCCTTATTTAAAACAACCACAAAGTGTCTATCAACAACAACAACAAAAAGTATACCAAGAAAAAATATTTTTAATTAATGTGATTTTTGTTCTTTTGTAGACTCCAAACATATTAACATTTTGATTTTCCTATTTTAAGGCAAGCATGATCTTGCTAAATTTGATTAGTGTTTATTAGAACATTATAATTTTAAGAGTGTCTCATGGTCAGAGACATTTGGGAGATGCTGACCAATCTAGCCCCACAGAGCCTACGGGAGGCCCCCTCCTGGGCCCCCTGAAGCCCAGAACTCTTTCGACCTGCTCTCTTGTGGCAGGCCATGATTGCTGCAGGAGGACTGGGCTGGTCTCATGGGTGTGAGCAAACCTATGTTCTTCCCACAGCTCAGTCTTGAGAGGGCAGGGGAGATGACTGAGATCAAAACAAGGTGGTGTCTGATCTAAGGCTCAGAGATCCTGCAACCCTGCTAATGGAAGCATGTCCACCCTTTTGGAAGCTGTTGGTGCCCGTATGTATGTGTGTGTGTGTTTTGTTTTCCTTGGGATTATGACATTTCTTCCATGTACCATTCATAAAAGGCAGGAATCAGCAAGATCAGATGTCATTTCCCTTCATTAAGAGTTAGCTAGGTTCACTTCCTTTCCTGAGGCTCTGTCCTCTCTCCCTTGCTTAGGGGAAAACATCTCAGATCGAGTGTTCCTCTACTGATGTAAGTACAAACAGAAGGCAAGCCAGAGTGGGAATCTTGCCTTGAGTGTATTAATAAAGAATTATTTGCATAAGTGCCATCAATTAAAAACAAAATATTTCCCGGAGGTTCATGCCTCATCATATTAGAAGACAGAAACTTAAAGCTGCCCTAAGCGGGGGCGGGGGACGCCTGGGTGGCTCAGTGGGTTAAAGCCTCTGCCTTCAGCTCAGGTCATGATCCCAGGGTCTTGGGATCAAATCCCACATCAGGCACCCTGCTCAGTGGGGAGACTGTGCCTCCCTCTGTCTGTCAGTGCCCCTGCTTGTGCTTTCTCTCCTTTCTCTGACAAAGAAATAATAATTAATTAATTAATTAATTAAGACTGACTTAAGGTCAACATCCTAAGCAAAAGCGACAAATCTGAGAAATAAGGAGTAACAAATAACACCCCCTGGAAGCACGTGGCACATGATGGATATGGACTGACCTGCAGCACACACTACTGATGGGTAATTAGAAGGAACGTTGTTTATTGGGAACATGAGAGGTGGTAGGTTGCCATTTACATTCATCAAATTTAAACACCTGGGTTAATACAGAGATGGGGTTTCCTAGGCCTTGATATTTGTTACAAGGAAATATGTCTGCATAACTTGGATCATGTTTTCCTTATGGCTACCTGATCGATCAATTCTTACCTACTGTGCCCCACTTATTATAATGGGGGGCTAAAATTGTGTCCTGAAACTCCACTGTGAAGACTCTGGAAGAACAAGACAGGAGACCAATAGTCTTTGTAGTAAAGGAGTTTTTCAGCCTTTCATACATATAACACAGGGAAATCTGAAACTCCTTTGGTCCTCTAAGACTTTGTTTATGACTCAAGAGGAACTACTCTGGGAAGTTAAGGAACCCCAGTTTGGGAAGATGTCAGAAGACATGCAATTGCTTTGAGGACATTTTTTCTCAGATTATCAGGAGTGGTGTCACTGAAGAACTCTCCAACCCACCTATCCTCCCTTCAAATAACACCAACAAGCTCACCACAACAGGGGCCAAATTTTGAAGGTCAAGGCCAGAGAGTATACCATGCCTGAGGCATATTTGTATCAGAAGAGCAAAAGGCGTATAGACAATCCAGATCCCTAGGGATATCAGAACCCAAAATCAGATCAAGGGGAAAGAACTGGGGTCACTTAAACAATGTAGCCAAGATCTCAAAGCCACAAGGGCACTGACTGGATCAGAACTGTTCTGGATCAGAATGAGAAGTTCTTGAATGAAGTCCCCAAAGCAGCATGGCCTGTATTCATCATAGGGTACATGGTTGCCATGGACTGAACTTTTGCATCCCCCCCAAATTCATATGTTGAAATGCTAACCCCCAAGGCCATGATATGAGAAGATGGGGCCCTTGAGAGGGTGGAGCCCTTAGGAATGGGATTCATGTCCTCATGGAAGAGACCCCAGAGAGCTCTCTGGTTCCTTCCACCAGGTGACGACACAAGAGAAATCAGCCATCTGCAACTCAGAAGTATCCACTCACCAGAACTTGACCATGGTGGCACCATGATCTTAGACTTCCAGTCTTCAGAGCTGTAAGTGGAAACTCATGTTATTTATAAGCCATCCAGTCTGGTGCTTTGTTTAGCAGCCTAGACTGATGAAGACAATGTCACTGCAAGCCTGACAAGCCTTGAGAGCTTAGTCTAAGTCCTATGCTTTTTCTCAGAGCTGAGTAGGATCAGACAATCTTCAGTTTGTCTATTCTTTCAAGAAATATTTATATTCACTACATGATAGACACTGTGCTGAGCTCTGGATAAACAATAGTAAATAAGGCATAAGCCTTGACCTAAAGGAACTTATAATTTAGTAGCGCATATTAAAAATGGAAAGACGCCGACATTCCACAATGATGTCAAGTTCTGGGTGGAACTGAAGTATCTGAGAAAGGTAGTCTTGGAAGGGAGATAGAAATTTTTCAGAGCTAATAAACATGTAAGCTAATAAACGCATACAGTATTTAAAGGAGATGGTCACGTGAACTATTGGGGAATGCATTTTAAGAAAGGGGTCAGCGTGCACTGTAGAAGCTTCCTTAACTGGCTGTTACTCAGCTGATGTTCCGGATTCCTGGATCCTCCATCTCCTCCCTTTGCAGACAGGCTGAAGGCACATGCAGAGCGGGCTGCCCCAGGGGCTGTCCCCCCTCCACTTTCCCTAGTTTGACAGTTCCATTTTTCCCAAATCTGCTTATCATTGTTATGCTTGTTATCAAAGCAGGTTACTTTAAGTAAATGCTATTAAAATCGATGAAATATGGATACAAAGAATATAGTTTCTGTGAAAGCAAAATGGGAAAGTTGGGAAAAAACTGGCTAAAGTTTGAGTCACTGAAATAAAATTGTATTGAATTAGGTATAGCAGAGAAGCTGTAAATTATCGGAGAAATAAAATAGTGACATTCCATTAGGAGCCTATAAGCAGAATGTTCCAACAGTTGTAAACTTCTTAATCCTTTTAAAGAAATTAACACTGGAATTTATAGAGGATGCTGTACAGATGGGATTTGTGTAAGAAAGACTAAGGGCTCTCCTACCAGGGCCTTAACCTAAAAAGAGGCTTTGGCTTTATATTGAAAGATTAGGGAACAAATGTTCATGTGTAAGTTTAAAGTGACAGAAAATACTTATGATGCCCAAATATTATTTGTGTGATTCCTTGATTAATTGGCTTTTTGATAAACAAACCAACCAGAGACCCCAAACCATTGGACTGGAGACCTCCTAGGCTCCAAGGTCTAGCTCGAAGAGAGAGCATGAGAGAGAAAACCATGTAACTCAGAGTCAGTGCAGGACTGAGTCCAGTGCTAGAACACTGGGAGGATGCTGGTGGTGAGGTGGAACTGAGGGAGATCAGAGCTCTGTCAGGGACCACAGGGCGCCGAGCAAGGCTGTGAGCGTGCTAGCAGCATCATGATTTCAGGGTGCGCTTTGAGATGAAATGTGGATTATAGAAGGAGACCCTGAGGCACTCTAGTACCCATGCACAGATCCCCTTGCCCAAACTGGTCCTGGAGACTGGTGATGCCAAGACCCTCTATTCCGAGGAAAAAAAAAAAAACACAAAAAACAAAAAACAATTCCTTTTGCATTTTTTTAGAGGGCAACAGCCTTAGAGAAAATTGTATGTAAATCACATGGCCACAAATAAGTGTGGGGCTCGTGTTCCTAGTTCCGGGGAGGGTCTTGGGCTGATAAGGAAATGGTGAGCAATGCCCTATGTTCTACAGATGTAGAGTGCTTCACGACATCCCCAACATTTTCTACTCATCATAACAACTTAAAACAGTTTTTCCTCCATTGTTCTCACATTCAGTGTGTTGTTCTCATAGTACATTTGAGGACATGAGCTGTAATAAAGCACATGGGTTTAGGATCAGTTCTGGGGTCAAGAGCTGCTTCTACTACTTGGCAATTTTCTACTCTTGAGACTTACTTAAGCTCACTCACTTCTGTCTCCTCATGTCTGAAGCAAGGAGACTGATGGCCAGTAGGCAGTGTTAAGGAGCAGTCTCAATTATTACCAAGACGACTTTATATTGTTCACCAAGCACTCTTCTAAGAACTGTATGTTTACTATCCAAGAACTGTTACGACAATATAATGAAGTACTATCACCATCTTACAGATCTGGAAACCAAGATTCATGCTATAAAATGACTCCGTCTAGGGTGCAAGCCAATAAGTTACATGAAAGAAAAGTCAAAGAAACTGTCTTTAAGAATGTAACCTCTTAAAAATATATATATACGCTTTTAAAAAATAAAAAAACTTAAAAAAAAAAAGAGGAAGAATGTGACCTCATCACTATATGAGAAACTTGACTCGCATGCATCCAAAACGCTCCTAGTTGTGATTTCCTGTGAAGTTCCCTCTTCCATGGACATCTCCCCTGTGTGGATGTTCAGCCCTGCACAGACATTCCCTTTGCTTTCTTTCATCTTTCTCTATGTACAGGAGATGACCAGAACCCCAGTCCCTTGCCCTCCAAGAAGACAGAAATTTCTGTCATGGCCCTAAATGCAGGCAGTACACAGAAATGCTAAGGCAATGTAGGATCTAAGGAGAATGCATGGTTAAAGAACATAACTGATGAAGTTTGAAGTCAAGCCCACTGCCTTAGTAACTCTTTGATGTCTATGGCCACTGGCTGAATTTCTCCAGTATCAGGCTTCTGGTAGGTTCTATATGGTCATTTGACTTGTGTTTCTCAGGGAAGTGTCAAATTCTAATAAATATGAGCAGAACAACATAAAGAAAATGAGTTCACTCATGTTCATCCAACATGTTTCTTCCTCAGCACAAATTGTTCATCCGCATCCCAGGCTAGGCCAGCCTCCTGAGAAATAATTCTCAGAATAAGGCAAATAGTCCTTGACTGCTCAGTCTCGGCACCATTTGTGCACTCGCTCATTTTAACTTCATAATCACTCTATGAGAAAGACATCTCAATCATCTCTGCTTTGCAAACGAAAAGGCAGACACTAAGGACAAGTAGTAACTTCCCAGCCAGTGGCAAGATTCATACTTCTTCCTGGGGTTAGATACTATTAGAGTTTGAATTGTGGCTTTACAGACTTTAGATCCATCTAATTATCTCTTTGTGTCTGTACATACCACTTTATGATTTACTCTTTGAAACAACACACTTTCAAATAAAACATAATTATACAAGCCATAAGAAAGTTAAGCATTGCAAAGACTTCTGAAATAGCCATGATCCGGCAACATGAGTTTCTGAAGGAACAAACCCCCCCACATATTAAACCCCATAGAGACAAAAACATGTCAATGGGCTCAGCATGGCAGCCCCAGTGAGCCTTGGCCTGGCCATTGTCTGAGCAGGTTCCAGACTACAACACAGAGTTTTGTACAATTCGTGTTTTCCCACAGTAGAACCTCCCTTCAAGAGTCCAAGAATCCTGAAGTATAGCTAACTCAATACATTTAAAAGAAAAAAAAAAAAAGAAATGAAGAAAGCTCAAATTAAATTTTATCAGTTCCCAATGGCATAATGTTATGACTTACATAGTTTACAGTTCTCAGTGATGTCAATTGCAAGTGTGAATTTGATGTTCTGACAATATCTATCAAGAATGAGTAAAAGAGCCTTGAGGACACTATACAAGGTGAAATAAGCCAGGCATGCAAAAGAATAATACTGTATAATATGAGGTATCTAGAGTAGATACAGAAGGTAGAATGGTGTTCTGAAGGGAAGAAGCGTGTTAAAGGGAAGGAGGGCTGATGGGAAGGAAGAATGGGGAGTTATTTAATGGGTATGCAGGGTCAGTTTCTGCGAGATTAAAAGTTTTGGAGATTTTATGTACAACAATATGAGTGTACTTAATAATACTGATTTCACACATAATAGTGGTTGCAGTGGTAAATTTTATGTTATATAGGTTTTACCACAAAGGTTTGGTATTCAAAAGAGAACAGAATGAGCAGAGGATGGATATCCTTCATATGCCATGCTTCTCTGTATTTTCACTGTCCCAGAATTAAGATTACTCTATAGTATAGCCCTGTTCTCTTAGGATAATCTCAGTTGACTCTTACCATCCTTGTAAAATCATTCACGGTGTCCTTTTCACTCTTCAGTGTCATGGGTGATAGTTACCATGCTCATTTTATCCAATAAGCCTTTGGTATTAAAGAACAATCAGAGAGATCAAAACTAGGGAGCACATCACGCCTATCATTAGCATCCACATTCATTCATTTACTTCTCCATTCATTCAACATGAGAAGGACCTCTGCAAATCTTGTACCTGTTATGGCTCTGGGTCCTACATTGGCGTGTAGGCAACAGTCTTCCCAGATAGTCTATGGCTTCTGCAAGGGCAGGACTGGTATCTAATTTATCTAATATCCCCAGATCTCAGCTCAGGGCCTAAAACACTTCAGGTTCCCAGCAGATGTCTGCTGAATTGTAAGAGGTCCTGGTTCCCACTGAAAGGCAGCAGTGAAGAGGGGCTGGCCCTCAGAACAGCCTTTGCCTTCTGCCCTTGGGGATGGCTTCTTTGGATAGGCAGACATAGGGAGAGCAAGGACCTCAGTTAAATTGCTTTCTCACATGTTACCCACTTACAAGTGCCTTTTATGGTCTTTATTGTTCCTGATGATTCTATATTTTATTTTTTAAACAAACTTAGAAACATTTCCATAAGTCCTGAAATAGATGCTCACAGTAAGCCAATAAATTCTTGAAAAAGCTTGTCCATGTCCCCGTAATGTAAGTTACTCATTCATAAATCAGAGCTTTGAAACTCTGGTGCAATGGCTCAGCCAGTCAGCTGGTCTAATTATCCCAGCTCAGTGGCGGGCTTTGGAAATCTGGTCTTGGTTTCCTCTTTCCCAGGCAGAGGTGCTTTCAAGGTGAGTTTCAGGGAGTCGCCACCTCAGATGCTACACATTTGTCTCCAAGTGTGGGACTGAATTACAGGGTGTGTTGTTTCATTTCTACCAGCATGCATAAAGCCCCTTCTATGCCAGGTGTATTATGATACCATCAGGGCTGGGCACTCCAAGGAAAGCTCTTGGGTAGCCATATTATAGTGGAAACAGACATACCACAAGCTAGTGGCAAAGAAAAGAATTGCAGTTCATGATAAGTGCTCTGGAGGAAGTAAGGTGATGGGATTAAGAGTGACCTGGGTTAAAAGCTTGCAAAGGAGGTGGGATGTGGTAGAATCCTAGGGTGCAGCCTCCCTGGATGTTCCTTGCTGTGGCCCCGCCACCATCTCCTGTCTAAGGTTGGACTCATAACTTTTTCATGCAGATTCTTTGTTCAATGGACCCATCTATGTCTGAACTGGGGGAGCTGCATATGTGAAACATGTCTGCACACCCTGCCCCTTCCCCTCCAGAAGCTCAGATAGAAAGTCACCCAGTCCATATCCCCCCATTCTGTCATCTTACTTGTGCTCTTGCCCAGAGTTTCTTCCCTGCAGGCCCCCCTGCTTCCAACGTCTCCAAGTCAAGCAGTCTATCTCTAACCTCACCCCGCTCATGGTGCTGCTGCTTCGAGGTTTCTGAGATGCCTCACTGCATGCACATGCTGCTCTCAGGTCTCAGCGTGCCCCAATGACCAGCATTGGGTCCTTTGCACTGCTGTCTTGGCTCCTTTCCCAGGTCTTGTGCCTCGCAGTCTCCTCACCTTAGGAGAGGTCTTCCCTTGGATCATGATGAAGGTGCCTCTGCCGTCCTTCCTCCAATGCCTCTGACTCTGTTCAGATTCAGCCCATTCTACAGGAAGTGACTTTCTGGTTCCCCCTCCTCCTTGGAAATGTCACTGATAAGCATTCCTTGGAAATCTTAGAGTCAGTTCTACTGTGTTAGTAACTGAACACTTACCATGTACTGACTTGTCTCCTTCCTTAAACAGACACCCCCTTGGCAGATGATTATCTCATCTTTTGGTCATTAGCCAATTTCACATAGGACATATCATGGCACTCTGTCAAAAGAAGAACCCTAATGAATCTGGCAATCATCAGGAAAGAGAAAAATTGCTCCCTAGAATGTTATAAATTAACAACTAAGATGTGTATCAAGACATTAATAACACTTGTAGAAGAAAGAACATAAGATGAGAACAGAAAGTAATAAAATAGGGAAAAAAATACACTAGAGAGAACAAATAAAACCAAACTTGTTTTGAAAAGACTAATAAAAAGGATGTACTCTGGGCAAGATTGGCCAAGGGATAAATAGGTAGCTCTTGATGGTTCTTAATTCAAATGTCATCCAGATGTTGGGCTTAATTTATCAAAACAATTCTGAAATCCCTAAGACATTCCAATCTGAACCTGCTGGTTCATTAACATTTACTTAGCGCTCCTCTCTAGGCCATTGCCTCCTCGCATTGCCCTGGGGTCTTGAGCCCCCAGATCTAGTGTGCTGAAGAGGAGGAGGTGGAGGAGGAAGTAAGCAGGGGACCAGAGCATGTTAAGCTCCATGTTTTCCTGGAATCAGAGATCTTAAGCAATTTGGAAGACAAAGATGCCATCCCTGAGTTCCCAAAATGTCTACAGGTCATTAGAGATGAGAGGAGAGCCCAACAACATTCACTTTGGCATCTTCATCTGTCACTAAGCAACCAGGGTGTCACTCCCAAGGAGAACCACAGAGGGGTAGAAGGCCTGGCCTGTTCTACAGTCAGCCCCACATGGATTCCAACACAGCTAACCAGCCCTGCGGCCCTAGGGGCTCCAGCTCCTACTTCTGAAAAGTGGGAATTCTAACTTACAAGGCTATTGTGACAATAAGACAAAGTACATGAAGTGCCCAGCCCGGCACAGATGGTCAGTGAACAATTGCTACTATGATCATACCTGATGACCTCATAGGCTGCTTTGTCTGTTTTGTTGTTTTGTTCTTTTTATTCCATTTTTCTAAAAGGAAAGTGACCCAGGTCACTCAGGACATTGTGGCCTACAACCTCAGGGATACTAGGGGTGGAAGGGAGAGCAGGGCTCTGGGTTCCCCGAAGTCCCTGGCTGAGAGGCATTACTCCTCTTGCCCTGGAAGATCTTGTCCAAGGCTGCAGGAAACACTCCTGTGGAACCCCTGCTTTCTAGGCAGGAGGTGAGGTGTTTTAAGGTTATAAAAGAGTAGGTTTAAACCATGAGGAGATTCTTATGTTTTTCAGAACTACCCCAATTTCCCATTAAGAGCTTAATAGTCATTACTCAGGAGAAAAGATGTAGCTAAGGAGAATTTGGGCCTCAGAGCTGCTTAACAAGATCCCTAGTTTCCCTAGTTTTCCCCCTCAGCCTTGAGGAAACACTCTCTCCTCCTGATTCCACAGTTTCATGTTCCCCTGGTTGTCCTCCCCCTCTCTGGGGTCCAACTCAGGCTCTTTGTGAGCCCCTCCCACCCGAATAAGCCCTGGGGTCCTGTCTATGCTCATACTGATTTTTTTCTCCTGGGGCAACCCCATCCCCACAGCATCATCATCTTGCCCAGAATGATCATCATGTCCCCCCTGCTCATCTCACCTCTCTGCTTCAGACCCACATGCCTGACTACCTGCACAGGCCCTCCATTTGATGGTTCCAAGTATCTCAAGCTCAACATGCTCTTTGTCCCAAATCTGCTCACCATTTTTATCTAAAGGCCCCTCTCCAGGTCCTTCGGCTCAGCGCATGGCTTCCACACTCCCCAGGGGAAGCCAGCAACCAGGAGATCAGACTTGGCCTTTCCATCCCCAGACCACACACCATCAGTCACCTGGTCTGGTGAATTTCACCTCTGTCTGCCACTCTTCTCCATCTTCACCACACCCCTCTCCATTCAGGCCCCACTACCTCTGTCCTAGAATCTGAAGAGCCTCTGATGCATGTCCCAGTCACAGATTGGCCCCTCCCATCTTTTTTTCACCCTGCCATCAGCACCATCCTTCCACACGCACCAAATACACACTGGATGGATTGCATAATCCGCCACACTAGAGTCCTGTAGGACTCCATTTGGATGAAGCTCAGCTGAGGACAAGAAAGTAGCTACCCCTGGAGGTGGGGTAGGAATGACTGTGAGGTCAGGAGGGAGTCCTGTGCAGATCTGCAAATATTCTGTGTTATGTTCCAGGTGATGGTTACCTGGGGAGATAAATAGGTCGACATTCATCAAGCATGAACTGAACATTTGGCATGTTACCATATGTTTATGATATGTCAAAAAATAAAAACAAAATTTATAAATCTACACAATCTATTGAAAAAGGAAAAAAATTTAAAAACCCATCAGATCTCTTAAATCTCTTTTAGGGTGAAACCAAATATTTCAACATAGCCTATGTTTATGATGTCTATTTATCTTGGCTGGTCTGGCACAGTCTTGGCTTACACCTAAGGTCCTGATATAACTATTAGCATGCCCAATTTGTATGATCAATTATATGGCCATCTCCCTCCTACCTCCGGGCTTCACCCCTGCTGTTACTCAGTTTATCCAGTTAACAACTCATTCCTCAGATCGCAGCTAAAACATTATTTTCTCTGAAATATTTCTCTGAAAAGTTTCCTACTTAGCTCCCAATCAGTATGAGGATGGTCCCTCTGCTGATTACACCGAGAGTAATCTGTATTTCCTCCTCCCCACTCAAGTCAGTTAGCAAATTAGGATGGCAATATTACCATCCTTGTAGTTTTGACATTTATTTAGATGTATTCATTTTCTTCTATTATAGGTATAAACCTCTCATTTTATAGGTGATGGGACTGGGACTCAAAGATAATAAATGACTCCCCCAAGATCAACATGTCAATTATTGCCAGAACCAGACCAGAACCCATGAGAATCCTGATTCAGGGTCCAGATTCCATAAGTTACTGTAGTGATTAGATTTTTGGTGGAGTTCTGGTGATATGGTTCTGAATATAATTTCCAATTCTTGGGACTCGCACAACAATTCAGAAAGCATAGAAAATTTAATTTATTGTCTTTGATCCTATCAACTATTCTGGAAGTTTACTTTAAAAAAAAAAAAAAAAAACCTGGAGTGAATAAAACCCTTAGCTGAAGCTTTAGCTACTAGGCCTTCCCTGTTGGGGTATAGTCTAGAAGTTAAAAGTATCTCTTTATTACTAAGTGTGCACTCATCCAGGACTGGACCACCAACACCAGTGGCTAGACAGCCCATACACTGGCATCCTGTATGGATACAGACCACTAGAATGAGCTCAGACAGGAAGCTTGGACTCGGGTCACACTGTCCAGATCAGTTCCAGCTCACATACTGAATGTGTGTGACCTTGGGGAATTTATCTAACCTCTTAGAAGTGAGTTTCTCATCAGAAAATCTGGGAAATATTAACACCTACTTCATAAGATTGTTTCAATGACTTGATACGATAATCCATTCAAAATGCTTAACATGAAGTGAGCACTAGTAAGTCCCAGTTCTTTCTCTTGTTCCCTCCCTCCCCCTTTTCCTCCTCTTTCACTTCCTTTCTTTCTCCTTCTCCTTCTCTTCTTCTTCCTTTTCCTCTCCTTCTTCTTAATGATAGTCTAAATAATAAAACCACATCTTTTTAAGATGAAGATTCTTCTCTATTGGCTGCAGGAAAACCACAATGTGTGAGCCAAAAAGTGATGGGCATAGGAGATGGGGTCATGTTTGTATTATATCATCCATTTGAGTTATCTTACCGCTTGAGATGTTCTTAGGTCAGGCTTCAGTTTTCTACATCCTTTCTAATAGGTGTGTACTAGAACTAAAACATCTAGGTGTGTTTGTCCAGAGTAGAGAACATAAGTCCACCATTCACCTGCCCAGAAACCACACTAGTCTTCCTGTAGAGTAGCCTCAAATAGCATGCTTTGGGGTCACAAAATCATTGGTTGACTCACACTGAGCCTTTTGAAAACCTGTTTAATAATATGAATTATTCTGGAGTGCCTGGGTGGCTTAGTCGGTTAAGTGTCTGCCTTCAGCACAGGTCATGATCCCAGGGTCCTGGGACCAGGTCCTGCATCGGGCTCCTTGCTTGGCAGGGAGCCTGCTTCTCCCTCCCCCTGCCTCTGTCTCTCTCTCTCTCTGACAAATAAATAAATAATTTTTTAAAAAAATGTGCATTATTCCAAAATCCCAAGTAGAGGGCAAGGTTGCAGGGGTCAAGTTATGCTAGCAAACCACCTTCTGACAGAGAGAAGTTCAAAAGCAGTTCCTCTGGCAAATATTTGCCTGATTTGGGCTGTTAGCGCAAATCTTGCTTTGTTTATCTGGAGATCACATAACCTTTCAAGTTTGTGTCTAACTGGCAGCTGCAGACCCTGGCAACCACACAGCTGGGCAGATGTTAGAAATCTGAGCTGAGTTGTAGCAGCTGGAATGTCCCAGTGGGTTCCCCAGAGCCAAGTTCTGGGAGGAAAGCAGGCAAATGGCTTTGGGGACTCCATCCTTCTTTGCCCAGTCTCTGATGAGTTGACCTATCATTGCCCACTGTGACTGGACTGCAGTCACCTTCTGTACATGAAAGTCATGTAAAGAAAGTCATGTCATTGACCATCTGTAGGGCAGCAGGCTCCAGAGCTATTATGCTGGCTAGTGGGTGGAGTTTTGGAGTCAGTGTCATCATTGAGATAACATTTTGTAATCTTTCTAGCCAGAAATCAATAGATCTGAGTTTCTGATCTATATTATTTTCCTTCTCTATTTAATGAAATTTCTTTAACTTTCTTTTTCTTTTTTGCAAAGCAAGTCTACTAGCAATACATTTCCATAGTTTTTGTCTGAAAGCCTTTATTTCTCCTTCACTTTGGGGAAATGATAAGTTTGTAGGGCACAGAATTCTAGCTTGGTGAGGTTTTTCTCGCAACACTTCAAATAATTCACATCCCCCTCTTCTGGCTTCCACAGTTTCTGATGAGAAATCAGATATGATGTTATCCTTGTCTATCTGTAATAAGACGATTTTTCCTCTGGCTCCCTTCGGGATTTTTTTCTTCGTCTTTGACTGTCTTTAGTTTGAAAATGATATGTCTTTTTTGAGGTGTTTTTTCCTTTTTGGGGGTTCTTTTTTTTGGGAGAGGGTGGTTTTGAGTTTTTGTTATTGTTGTTTTAGCGTTTATCTTGTCTGGTGTTCTATGAAATTCTTGAATCTGTGGTTTGGTATCTAATATTAATTTGGGGAAATCTTTATAATTATTATTTCAAATATTTCCTCTGATTCTTTCTCTTTCTTCTCCTTCTCATATTCCCATTAAGCATTTATTATACCTTTTGTAGATGTCCCACAACCTTTGGATATTCTATTCTGAGTTTATGTGCTTGTTTGCTTGTTTAGCTTATATTCTCTTTGGGGTTTTGGGGGGGGGGGGTTGAAAATTCTACTCTATATCCTATAGCACAGGGATTCATTTCTCAGTCGAGTCCAGTCTACTAATAAATCCATCAAAAACATTCTTCATGTCTGTTACAGCATTTTTTTGATCTCTAGTCTTTCTTTTTGATTCTTAGTATTTCCACCTCTCTGCTTCCATTGCCCATCTGCTCTTGCATGTAGATACTTTATCCTCTAAGGACCTTAGAATAGTAATCATGGTTGTTTTAAATTCCCAATCTGATAATTCCATCACAGTCATGTTTGGTTCTAGTGTCAGGGGAGGGGAAGCATCCTCTAGTCCTATGATTAGGTGTCTGCCTTTTAAGTAAGCCTATGCCTCTGGACTGTGAACTTCACAAGTGTTTCTCTGTGTTTTTACTCACTTAGGTGGGGCAAGATGGCTAGAGTGGGCTGGAGTTAGGCATTTCTCTTTTCTAGTCCAGTTCAGTTTGATAATACCTCAGCAGGTTAGGCCCTGTTAATTGTTTCCCCTGAGGTCAAGCTTTGTTAAGAACAGAGTGCTCTGGTTCCTTTTCCTCTTCTCCTGCCAGAACCATGAGGGGATTTTTCTCTGATATTTATGGTGGGCACCTGGTGAAGTTCCTGGAGGCAAATCTTATAATATTGTGGAAACCCATTATGACTGGGTTCCCTAGAATTTTTAACTCTCAGACTTGTCTGTTCTGAGCCTCTAGAAATTCAGCTACTGTTCCAGTTTTCCTACCCTACCACTGGTTCCCAAGGCAGCTCTCGTGAGTCTTTGTAAGCTGTGACCCTCTGTATTTGCCTGTCTTTCCAATCTTAGAACCTGTGGTTTGCCCTGAGTCCTCTCCTTTCTTAGAGATCCAAGAAGAGTTGCTGAATTTCAGTCTATTCAGCACTTTTTTCCTCTATCTCTTACTGATTTCAACAAATACCTTGAGGGGAAAACCACCAAGTGTTGGGCTGATTTTATGTGGTTCACTCCTCTCACGAATTTCTGCCACTTAATTCCTAGCTATGCTGGTATCTCTTCAATGCCTTCAAAAGATGTTTATTTTGTGTTATATCTGGATTTTAAAATTTTTCTTGGCAGAAGTGTCAGTCTACTTCAAGATACTCTATTTTGGTCAGACTTAGAAATCCCTCTAATTTTCATTTTATGAGAGACAGACTAACATACATCAACAATTCTAGAATTAGAAAGATCTGTGATTCATTTCTGGCTCTGCCACTTACTGATTTTGAGAACCTGAACCTGTTTACTTAACCTCTTAGTGATCAAATTTACTGAGTCCTATGACTGTTGGATCTAATGTTTTAATGGAGGTGGAAAAAGTAATAAGAATCAATAAATAATACATTACAAAACCTGATCAATGTTGTGAAGAGATGACAATTATGCATCATTGGCATACAGTAATATTTAATGATGTGGGAATGGTCAGCATCCATTATGGAAACAGTTTAAAGAAGAGAAGAAATTCCAAAACACATTTCTGAAAAATGACACCAACCTGGTAGAATTAGGTAGAGAAAGAGAGCTTCAAAAAGGTAGTAGGTGAAAAAGTGAGGAGATGTGACATTGTAGAAGCTGGCAACAGAGTCTCAGTAGAGCAAAGAGGTAGACAGCCCTGTCAAACACTGCTATGATATGAAGTGAGACGAGGGCAGAATGTTACTTATTGGATTTGACGCAGTGAAAACTATTGGAACCTTCAACAAGAGCAGAGATTTTTGTAGACAAAACCAGATAGAAAGGAATGGAAGAATGAATTAGTGGTAAAAAGGGAGACAGCCCGTTGAGACAACTTTTGCAGGAAGCTCAGTCTTTAAGAGGGGGCAGAAAGGGGAGTTAGGCTTACAAAATCTCAGTAGAGTGTTTCTCAAGACCTCCTCCCTCCATCTCATAAACTGTAGTGATCCACAAACTCAGTGCTGGTTTGTTTTTTTTTTTCCTCAGCTTCTTCAATGAGCCCTTTCTTTTGTTGTCTATTCATATAGCTTCTCTCTCTCCTTTCCTTTTTATCAGTGGTACAATTGATAGGATCAGTTTCAGACTTTTCTGAATTTTTCAGACTTTTTCAGATATTATCATATTCAGACTTTTGTTTCTTAATGGAAGTTGAGTTCTTTCTCATTTTTTCAAACAATATTTCAGACTATGGTTATTTCGGATAAATTAGTTAGTAGTTAGTAGCTTCTATTTGTTTGTACTTTTCAAAACAGTACAACAATCCGTCCTAAAACAATGTAGTTAAATTGCAGTTTCTATAGCAGATTCAAAAGATAGATTGCAGGCAAAGCAACATGGTAAAGTAGAAAATCTACAGGATTTTGAGCCAGAAAAATCCCAAATTCAAGTACAAATCTGTGTTACCTGGGCAATTTATTAATCTTAATTTTATAGATTTTATACAGAAAGGGATTTATATAGTTTATC
Source organism: Mustela nivalis (assembly GCF_964662115.1). Taxonomy (NCBI): domain Eukaryota; kingdom Metazoa; phylum Chordata; class Mammalia; order Carnivora; family Mustelidae; genus Mustela; species Mustela nivalis. Next base: position 149,311,122 of record NC_139021.1, read on the forward strand.
CATACATAGATTACATATAAACTATAGATTTTTATATATTATATAAATCTACTATAGATTTATATATATTATATAAATCTATAATTTTAAATATATCTTAAATTCATTTTATCTTTAATATATATTCATCTATATATCTCATGTAATCTTTAATTATATATTCATCTTTGCATATATTCTATATCTATACATCTGTCCTTAGTGATCTATTGAGAATCCTTGATTAGATATTCAAATACTGGCCATACAATAAATTGTTCCTTTTTTCTTTTTTCCTCATTGCCATCTCTTTAATCAGCAATACAGCTTTTAAAAAGATGTACCCTTCTGGGGTGCCTGGGTGGCTCGGTGGATTAAAGCCTCTGCCTTCAGCTCAAGTCATGATCTCAGGGTCCCGGGATCAAGTCCCACATCGGGCTCCCTGCTCAGTGGGGAGCCTGCTTCCTCCTCTATCTCTGTCTGCCTGCTTGTGATCTCTCTCTGTCAAATAAATACTTAAAAAAAAAAAAAAGATGTACCCTTCTTTCTTCCTTTCCCAAGTTTCTCTTGTTCCCAACAGTTCCTTGTTCCTCTTGGCATCTCATCTTGTCTATTTGTTAGGCATCATTTGCTAGGTAATCAATTAAAAAAAATTATTTTGCAATTTCCTGGATCAAACACTAGACTTTTTTTTGACACTTACCTTTCATTTTATAGGCTGTTCACTGAGCCTGCTACTTCTTTACCACCGCTGTTAAAATTATGTTAATAACCATTTTATAGAATCAATCTTCCTTCTTCACACACTGAATTCTTACTTCTGTTTCCTGATTCCCAACCAACCTCTGCCAAATCATTGCATTTTCATATTATCGTCTGCATCCCTTGCTGCTTGGTCTGCATTTTTTAGATTTAAAATATTCTGCCTTCTTTCAAGTCCTGTCTTCAAGGCTGGCTACGTAATTCGTGAGGCCCTGAGCAAAATGAAAATAAGGTACTTTTGTTAAAAAAAACAGGAAACGAGTGGAGTTACAAATGTTAAACTATAAAGGTTTTCCTGTAATAAGATTTTATTATGCATAAAATGTAATGAGACAATAGTGAGATAATAGTGATATGACAGTATAACATAAAAAGAACAGGGATGCCTTCACGCTGTCCGGTGGCGGTGCCACTGTCGCAGCTGCCATTCTGGACCCAGGCCCCAGAAATGACCATCTCTCCAGGGTCCTAACATGCCTGAGACTGCTGGGTGACCTCACCCAAGACACACCTGCCACCGCCTGGCGCATCTCCTGTGTCCCATTCGACTTCACTTACAAAACACAAATCCAAGGATGAAGTCGTTAAGAATGTCAAGATGTCCACAGTAGAACAATAAACCAAATGTGGGCACTTCTGACAAGGGGACGCCAGGCGACTGCCCCTGTTGTAGGCGCATGGGGCTGGCGGGTGCCCCCTGTCTGTGTCACTGCTGCGGGCTCGGTGTGTGCTGGGAGAAGGTGGGTGCTGGGAGAATGTCGCTGCTGCCGGCCTAGGATAGGCACACAGTGGATGAACACGCCTTTTGTTTATTCTGACCTTCAAATTAGTTAAGACAGGCTCAGGACCCTTGTTTTCAAGGTCCACATGCCAGCATAGGCTCTAGTTAGCAATGTGAACTTTGAGTTTGTAAGATTTGTTTCCTATACCTCAGTGTACATATACAAAATGAAGATTTATTTGGTTGTCAAAAAAGTGAGAGGTCATGAATGAAACAGTCTCTGCCCTCAAGGACCTCCTGATTTCTTGTTGAAATCCATACCTTTACAGGTGCTTATTTCTTTCCAGCTAGCAAGTGGGAAGCTTCACAGAGAAATCGTCTTGATTCGAATCCAGATGGATGAAAACCAGTTTCCCAAGTGCACAAGGAGAAGAAAAAGAACATTTTCAGGCAGCCTGTATGTGTGAGTACAGAAGTGAAAGTTGAGAACATTTGGCAGGAACTGTAATAGGAAATTTGGAGCAGGTGGCAGAGGGACAAGAAGGAAGCAATAGCAGATGGAGTGACCAGGTCACAGGACTTTGTAGCCTCATGAGGTATTTTGGACTGGATCTTGGGAGGTCTTAGAAAGACTTTTAAATAGATGAATGGCGGGGCGCCTGGGTGGCTCAGTGTGTTGGGCCGCTGCCTTTGGCTCAGGTCATGATCTCGGGGTCCTGGGATCAAATCCCGCATGGGGCTCTCTGCTCAGCAGGGAGCCTGCTTCCTCCTCTCTGCCTGCCTCTCTGTCTGCTTGTGATCTCTCTCTGTCAAATAAATAAATAAAATCTTAAAATAAGTAAATAAATAAATAGATGAATGGCATGGGCAATTAGTGTTGTTCAGCATATATATATATATATATATATATATATATATATATATATGTGTGTGTGTGTGTGTGTGTATATATATATTTATAGGCTATTTGTGTGCCTTCTTTGGAGAAATGTCTATTTGTGTCCTTATCCCACTTCTTAATCAGGTTATTTGAGTTTTGTTTTGTTTTGTTTTTGTTTTACCAGATATATAGTTGGTAAGAATTTTCTCTCATTCTGTAGGAAAAATTTGCTCTGTTGAGTGCTTCCTTTGATGGGCAGAAGCTTTTTAATTTGATACATTCCCACTTGGTTGTTTTTATTTTTGCTGACTGTGCTTCTGGTGTTATATCCATGAAATCATTGCCAAGATCAAAGTCATGATGCTTTTCCTCTATGTGTTCTTCTGGAGTTTTATAGTTTGGGGTCTTTAAGTCTTTGATTTTAAGTTGATTTTGTGCATGGTATAAGAAAAGGATCAATTAGCTTCTGTTGCATATGGATATCCTGTTTTCCCAACACCATTTGTTGAACAAACTATCCTTTTCCTATTGTGTGTTTTTGACACCTTTGTCAAAGATCTGTATATACATTATTTCTGGGTTCTCTGTTCTGTTCCATTGGTATATATGTCTGTCTTTATCCCAGTAGCATACTGTTTTGATTACTTTAACTTTGTAGTACATTTTGAATTCATGAAGTGTGATGTCTTTAGTTTTTTCCCCGTCAAGTTTGATTTAGCTATTTGTGGTCTTCCGTAGTTCTATATAAATTATAGAATTGTTCTTTTTCTATTTCTGTAAAAAATGCCATAAGATTTTGACAGGGATTGTAATGATTCTGTAAGATCACTTTGGGCTGAATGGAGGTTTTAGCAATATTAAATCTTCCAATCCATGAAAATGGGATACCTTTCCATTTGTGTCTTTTAATATTTTTGATTAATGTTTTGTAGTTTTTAGTATACAAGTGTTCCATCTCCATAATTAAGTTTATACCTAAGTGTTTTATTCTTTTGGGTAGTGTTGTAAATGGGATTGATTTTCTAAATTCCTTTTCAGATAGTTCATTGTTAATATATAGAAATACAACTGTTTGGTATATTGATTTTGTGTCCTATAACTTGACTGAATTTATTTCTTAGTTCTAACAGTTTCATTTTGGTTTGATTTTATTTTTTGAGTCTTTAGGTTTCTCTCTATATATCATATCATGTCAACTGCAAACAGAGACAATTGTACTTCTTCCTTTTGAATTTGAATGTCTTTTATTTCTTTCTCTTTCCTAATTGCTCTGTCTAGGACTTCCATGACTATGTTGAATAGAAATAATGAGAGTGGGCATCCTTGTTTCTTTCCTGACTTGAAAGGAGAAGTTTTCAATTTTCACCATTGGGAATAATGCTAGCTTTGAACTTTCCACATATTTATGATGCAATATTTTTCTTGAGATATCATAAATATCTCGAGATAGTTATGTTGAGATATTTTTCTTGTACTTCTAGTTGGTTGAAAAGTTTAATCATGAAAGTATGTTGAATTTAGTTAATTGCTTTTTCTGCATCTACTGAGAGGATCACTTGATTTTTATTCTTTATTCCATTAATGTGGTGTATCACCTTAGTTGGGCTCAATGCTGAGCCATCCTTGTATCCTGGGGACAAATCCTACTTGGTCATTGGGCATGATGTTTTTAACATGTTGTACAGTTCAATTAGCTAGTATTTTGTTAAAGATATTTGAATCTATATTCATCAGGGATATTGGACAATAGCTTTATTTTCTTGTGATGTCTTGGTCTGACTTTGGTATCTGGGCAATGCTGACCTCATAAAATGAGTTTAGAAGTGTTCCCTCATCTTCAAATTTTTGGAATAGTTTGAGAAGGACTAGAGTCGATTATTCTTTATATATATGTTTGGTAGAATTCACCAGTGAAGTCAGCTGGTCTTGGGCTTTTCTTTGTTGAGAGGTTTTTGATTATTGATTCAATCTCTATTTAGTTATAGGTCTGTCCAGATTTCCTATTTCTTCATGATTTAGTCTTAGTAGGTTGTATGTTTCTAGGAATTTATCCATTTCTTCTACACTGTCCATTTTATTGCCTATATTCGTTCATAGTAGTCTTTTATGATCTGTTTTATTTCGGTGGCATCAATTCTAATGCCTCTTATTCTTTTTTTTTTTTTTTAAGATTTCATTTACTTATTTACTTGAGAGAGAATAAGAAAGAGAGAGAGGAGGGGACCAAGAGGGAGGGAGAGAAAGGGAGAGAATCCCAAGCAGACTCCTGCTGAGTGTGGAGCCTGACTCAGGGCTTGATCCCAAAACCTTGAGATCATAACCTGAGCCAAAACCAAGAGTCAGACACTTATCTTACTGAGCCACCAGGTGCCCTATATAATGCCTCCTATTTCATTTCTGAATTTACTTATTTGATAATTCTCCCTCTTTTTTTTTTCTTAGTCTAGTTAAGCATTTGTCAATTTTGCTTATCTTTGTAAAAAAAAAAAAAAAGCTCTCAGTTTTGTTGAGGATTTTTGGTTGCTTTAACTTCAGATTACCATTTGCACACACACTCATTTTTCCAATATCAGCATTGAATTCCTTCTGACCCTAGATACTCTATGCTTCCAAATGTTTCCCTCTCCTCCTTCTTTTTTTTTTTAAGATTTTATTTATTTATTTATTTATTTATTTATTTGACAGAGAGAGATCACAAGTAGGCAGAGAGGCAAGCAGAGAGAAAGAGGAGAAAGCAGGCTCCCTGCTGAGCAGAGAGCCCGATGTGGGACTTGATCCCAGGACCCTGAGATCATGACCTGAGCCGAAGGCAGCGGCTTAACTCACTGAGCCACCCAGGCACCCCCCTCTCCTCTTTCTTAAAGTAACAGTATTTTGGAGCTCAAACTTAGGGACAGAGCTGCAGACTGAACAGGAAGCCCATTGGAGTGTTTTGTTTGTTTTTTTTTGTTTTTTTCTGAAACATCAACTGTAACAAGATAAAGACTACCTATCATTGTTGGACTCCTTCTGGTCCCCCAGCAGTTCCACCACACTGGAGGCTTGCAAGGAAAGTTGTAGAATCTCCCAAGGTTCTATGTCTGGGCTTTGGTGACCACTTTCTCACCATAAATTCCCAGGGTTTGGTGTGTTCTCTGTGGTCCCTGCCTATATGCCAGATCCTCTCCACTCTGAGTAATCAGCTGGAAGATCTGCTTCTGCTTGAGGTACAGATTCCTTGGACTAATAATCATGTGCAGCAGCTTCTAGATTCCAGTAAGAAAGGCAGTTCCCTCTCACACTGCCAGATGGGAAGCAGGAGGATTCATTCTGCAAGCATTTATTGAAGGGCGTGAAGAAAGAGGATGTGCTTTGGAATTACACTAACTCAGGACCCACCACTTTTTAATTACGACTCTGGGCAAACTTTCAGCTTCTTTAAACCATGGATTTTGTTTTGCTTTGTTTTTTTATTTGCAAAATGTGAATAATAATATTTTTCTTCTGGCATCATATAAAGGTTAAGTATAATGCATCTAGGAATTCCTAACGAAGAGCCTGGCACATGGATGAGATAAATGGCAGCTGCTCTTTTTTATGCAAAGAAATAAACAAATGATTAACAAGGAATGTTAAGAATCACATTGTCTAGTCTTCACACTATTTTTTCCTCACACAGGGACACTGAGTCCTCTAATCTCTATATATTCCAATTACTAAAAATATTTTTTTCTGATTTTCTTCTTATCATGTATATTGAATTCTTTTTTTCCCTGCAATAGAAAGCTCTAACTTGGTAACCTGAATCATGTTGGTATCTCAATTCAAGCATAACTGGGAAGACCTGCAGAGATCATTTTGTATATTTCCCATTCGTGGAGAATGGGAATGTGATAACTTAGAGCAAGGAGGATAGTCCAGTGTTGCCGGGAGAGGTGATTTTGACTATAATGTGGTGGACTCTCAATAGATTGGCCTATGGTACATGAACTAGAAAGATAAGGATTCAAAAAAACAAGGAGAGCTATTTCATTAAAAAACCATGTGAGGGGTGTCTGGGTGACTCAGCTGGTCAAGTGTCTGACTCTTGACTTTGGTTCAGGTCATGATCTTGTGGTCCTGGGATGGAGCCTCATGACAGGCTCCAAGGTTAGCAGGGAATCTGCTGAAGATTCTCTCTCTCCCTCTCCCTCTGCCCTTCCACCCCCACCATACTCATACATGCATGCACAAGCTCTCTCTCACTCTCTAAAAAAATAAGAAAAATTTTTGAAAAATATATGAGAATTGGATGTTGAGGGCAAACCCTCCCTGGAGTCCAACATAATAGTGTTGCATGAGTAGTGGTCAGAAGTACTCTTGCCAAATGAGATGTTGTTGGGGCATACTGGAGCATTAGAAAAAGTACAAAAGAATTTGAAAAGGAAAATAGACAGGATTACTCACAGGATTACCCTGTTTTTCACTGCCTTTGAGCTGTTGTACAACTCTGTAAGTTGTGGAAAATGGATAATGATGCAAATGACCCTTGTCTATAGAAATACAAATTAATTGTGTTCAATGGAATGTAATTATTGCCCTGGGAATATGCCATTTCTGCAATCAAGTTAATTTCAACATTTGTCGGCCTATGCATGCATGGTACTTTGAAATCACCTGTGAACCACTGGAAAGAAACATCTTACTCATCACATTATTATTAGGGCAACATTATTATAATAAATTATTACATTACATTATCAATGAGTAAAGTACAACGCTTGACAAATGTTCTTTTTATACTCATATGAGAGATATAGTTATATCCTCTTGAAAGAATAATCTTTTAACAGTTTGGGATATCATCTATAATGCTCAGTGGACTCGCCTGACAGAGGCAGGTTAAACGGGTTGCCAGAGAAGTACACAAGAGATAAGCTATTTCCAATTGGTGGCATCAATAATTAAGAATTTTGCCTGACCATCTGTCATCTCCCTAAATGGTCTAGTGGATAGAGATTCATTCTGGGTTGACACAGAATCTGGTTTTTTAGTCTGTTGTTTGTCATTGTGCCTATTTTGACTCAAGTTAAGTAAGAATGACATGGTCACCAGGTAGAAGTATAGCTTGCTAAAATATAGTAGAAATCAACTGTACCTCTATGAAGGAGGGCCATGGGGTCAGAGGGTCCCATCCAAGCCTGAGAAAGAGTCTGTGAAGTTCCCACTAAAGGCTGAGATTCAACAATGGACTAGAAGTGGGTAGATGAAGACCGGTATCCCTGGTAGAGGAAGCAGCATGTGAGAAGAGGAATTAGGGGCTCTATGTGATGCCAGCTTAGCCATTCTTTTGCCATAAACATGATTGAGCATTCTATGCTCTGTCCACACAGTGCTTGAAGAAATGAAAATCCATAAGACCATCTACATGACAATGGCCATGTAAATACTGTTTCTAACAGAATGCATAGGTTTTAGGGTGAAGGTCTCAATCCCCAGGCCACGGTCAAGAGAATATCTCTATAGACAGACCTGAAATTGGAAGGAGAGGTCTATCTGTCTCCAAATTCACCAAGTTACTCTGTCTTCCAATCCTCCAGGATATGCTGGCAAGTGATTCAAAAGTAAACACACCTGAATTTTTTTTTTAAGCTATCTTAGATATTTTCTGTCTCAAAGTGCACAACACCAGAGACCTGAGCTCCATGCAGGACATCTGGCTAGGAGGACTCGGGGAACTCCACAAGGAGATGTCCACAGCCAGGAGCCTGTGACCCTGGACAACCCTTGGAGTATCTCCAAGAAGCAAGAGGAAAAATCTCTCTTGATGACATGGACATGTGCTAATGGCATGTGAAAGAATGGAGGGTATAGAGGAGAAGACTCCAACCTCTCCTGAGTGGCTACTTTCCTCTTTGTTCACTGTGGACCTTGAATGGCTTTTCTTATCTTTTTAGGACACACACACACACACACTCACACACGCTAGTGCTGTTACTTCTTTCTACGCACTCTCTGTCTCTCTAAGCCCTCCCATGCTGGTTCTCATGCCTTGTGGAACACTTACAAGTCTAGACATTTTCACTTCCCTTCTCTGGCTCCCTCCTCCATCTTTCCCACAAGAGAGGGGAAAGTAGGTGGTAAACTTACTCTCTTTACACTGATTCTCTTTAGTGATGCATGCCTACAAGAAAAGCAGAGGGAGGATTCAGACTCTTACACAGATCATTCAGGTCTGAAACCCCCCGTTTGTTTTCTGTTGGGAAAACACAGGCATCTAAATGCTCCTATTTCATGTTGTCTGATTTTCAAACAGAAAAAATCTAGAGCTGTAAAGGATATGCAAGATTACCTGGTAAACTACCCCTATCCCCCAATCCCCCATGTTACCGATGAAGAGATTTAACTGACTGAGCCACCCAGGTGTCACCGATGAAGAGATTTAAATTGAGACCAGGCAGGAAAAAGGACTCCCCCTTTCACCCCATAACAGGCTGAATTATGTTCCTCTTGCAAAACTTGTATGTTGAAGCCCTAACCCCCTGTACTTCAGAATGCAACCTTATTTGGAGATAAGGTTTTGCAGCAGTGATTAAGTTAAAATGAGGTCATTAGAATGGGCCCTAATCCAGGATGACTGCTGTCCTCATAAAAAGGGGAAATTTGGGCACAGCACAGAAGGAGGTCCTGTGAAGACACAGGGAGAAAGCAGCCATCTACAAACCCAGGTAGAGGTCTCAAAAGAAGATAAACCTGCTGACACTTAAATCTCAGACTTCCAAGCCTCCAAGACCATCAGAAAGTTCCGTTCTGCTGTGTGAGACACCCAGTCTGGGCCACTGTGTTATGGCAGCTCCGGCAAACTAATACACCCCTAAGGCACACAGTAGGAGGAGGCAGATAGAGAGGCCCCTGGGCTTGTCCCCACTCTCTGTTCTACCCACTGCCCAAAGCTTTGGCCCACTGTCTCATTCTTACTTTGATGGGTTTCTCTCCTCCTGTAGGTGAACCCCCAGCACATTTGAGCCTGAAGGATGAGTATGCAGTGATGCAGATAGAGAAAAGAAACGAGAAGATACATAACAGAAAGGAAACAGCACCAACAAGGTTGTGGGGGAACGACCAGCCTGGCAGGTGGGGTCACTAGAAGTAGCTGGGAGAGACCTAAGTAGAAGACAGGGACAGTCCAGAGACCTGCGTGGAACAGCAGGCAGGGCTGGGCCCTGGTGCTATTGCTCTCCCAGCAAAGGATCTCCCACTTTATCCTACACACCACAAGGGCCCTGAAGGACTTTAGACAGGGAGTAATATGGTCAGATTTAGTCTCTGATAATTTGTTCTGACAACAGAAGAGACCTGGATGGTTGAAAAGAGACCAGAAGCAGAAAGCCTTCTCCACTGGAAATATTTCCAGGGGTCTCTGTGAATGATGATGGCATTCTACAGGCCTGGGCACACCCCGTGAACAGCAATGAGATGGGATGACCCCACGTCCCCTTTCCTACTTCTTTGCTACCCCCAAAGCTGCACAGAAGAGCTTCTATGGCCACTTAGGTAGGAGGAGGAGCCCAACCTCAGAGACTCTCTTCTAAGTGGCAGAGCTAGAAGAGGAAAGCATTTTGCAAAGTTTGAAGAACATATGATCTAGCAATTCCCATTCTGGGTATATACCCAAAGGAAATGAAAACAATATTTTGAAAAGATATCTGAACTCCCGTATTTATTGCAGCATGATTCACAAGAGCCAAAATATAGAAACAACCTAGTGTTTGTCAAAATGGATAAAGAAGATGTGGTATATATACACAATAGAGCATTACTCAGCCTTGAGAAGGAAGGAAATCCTGCCATTTATGACAACATGGATGGACCTTGGAGGCATTCTGCTAAGTGAGGTAACTCAGACAGAGAAAGAGAAATACTGTATGATCTCACTTATATGCGGAATCTAAAAAAACCGAACTCTAAAACAGAGACTGGAATGGTGGCTACCGGGAGCTGGAGGAGGTGGGAGAATTAGACAGATGTTTGGGGTTGCAAACTTGCAACTACTAAAACATGAAGTCCTGTAGATCTAACGTATAGCATTGTGATTATAGACAACACTGTCTTGGAAACATCAAAGTTGCTAAGAGACAAGATCTTAATTGTTCTCACCACAGAAATGATATTTATGGGATTTAGGTGATAGTGGTGTTAGCTAACACTGTGGTCATGAGCATACTGTGGTGTATACATGTATCAAATCAACACATTGTATACCTTAACCTTACACCATGTTATATGTCAATTATAGTTCAATTAAAATAATACATCTGAAGAGAAGTTGATCTCTCACGCATATGAAAGCAAGCCTATGTGAAAGGCATAGAGACCTTATAGAAAGCATAAGGAAGCAACAGTGTCCCTGTTGATAAGAGTTCAACAAATATAATCCACGTGTTATTTACATTTGTTTGGCCCAGTGAACCGTTAGCTCCCTGTAGCTGAAATATAGGAATAATCTGGTAGTGACATGATTTTATGTGGAGCATGTTCCATATTCTTAAGCTAAGAGGTGACTATGGGAAAGATCTAGAAGGGGGTATTAAAGTGTTTGGGTAGCTTGGAAGACAATGGGAGAGGCAGCATATAGAAGCTCATTCACAGCAAGATTACAAAAACAGGAGAGCTTTATTACTTTTCAATTATGTGATAACGTTCCTATAAAAGTAATTTATAGACAGACCCCAGGCAAAGCTGGGAAGCAGAGCTTGTGGGTTTTAGAGAAGAACACATAAGCTCCAGACGGGAATCGTGTTGAGTTTGTGTTTCATGGTTGAGGTCGCTGCTCTCAGATTTCAAAATTGTTATGCAGTGGGCAGCAACAAAGCCAGTTACAAACCCAATGAATCAGGAAGGAATCTAGAGAATTTCCACATCCCCAAGTTCCAAACTGTGCAGAGACAGGTGATTTTCTCTGTGTTTTATGTTCATTTCTATGAGTTTTGTGACAGTGTCGGGGAGGATGGCTGAACCCTGGTACACAAGGGCTGCCAGGGACCAGGAGGAGACAGGCTCAGCAGATGGGTGTTTGCTTTAATTCAGACATAAATGGAGCTTGGGAGTAGTTTTGCAAATGAGATGAAATGGAAAGGGCAAACCTGACCTTCTATCATATTAAGGCAGCACTGTGATTCTAAATCAGCACTGGATGGGAAATGGGAATTTGTGGCCAATGTAAAGGCATCAAATCTAGTCTGGGGTGAGAAAGGAAGGCCTCTTGAGTCCTTAAGATTTACTTTAGCCCTAAAAGTCTAAATAGACTCAGGATTGTGGAGGAGAATATTCCAGGCATTAGAACTGCATGTTCAAAGGCCCTGTGGCAGAAAGGAGTTTGGTCGGTTCCAGGAGTAGAGAGAAGGCTGGTTGTGGCTAGAGCCATGAGTGAGAGAATTGAGATAGAAGACAAGAGTTGAAAAAGTACGCCAAAGACTCATGATTCAGGGCCTTGTAGGCCATGCTAAGAACTAAAAGAAAATTTTCTGCCACGATGTGGACAGGTGAGAAGAGCGAGGCAGATGAAACGTCTCTTCAGAGGCCACAAACTATTGGAAAAGTTCTGCTCAGGCTTAAGGACAAGGCGTTTGGGAATGGAAGATCCTTCCACTTTGGGATTCTATCAGTGAGGTATGGTCATACTGAAATGGAAACAGTGGGCTTTGGTGTGCCAACTGGGTGGAAGACCTTCTGGAACATTCCCAATCATCTCCTCACCACCATCTAGTTCACATTCACTCTGAGCCCAAAGGGAAAACTTTCTTGCTGCAGCCAGTGCAACAAATCAACAGGAAAACGTGGGGGTTAAGAGGATGGTGAAAAGAAATTAAGAGACAAAGAGATGGGGGCAGGAGGGACACTGAAGATGATGTCCTACAGTGTCAATTTTATTCCACATCTTACAAGCATTTATAAGGCAGACCACAATAAAAGGAGTAATACATCAGTACCTAGTCAGATGACCGCAAGTTTCTATAACAAGTTTACATTAACTACAAGCAGACCTCGTGATGCCAGTAGTCTTGGCTAAAGCCATTAGCAAGACAATCAACCAGGGAGTGGGTTATGAGAGGTACAGAACAACAAGGACCAACTAAGAATTCATGACCCTGACCACATTGTTCCCTTCTGTAGGGGGAGTGTGTGGGAAGTCACGTAAGTGAGCACACGACACATAGCACAGATCCTTTTCTCAGTGTTACCCAACTTCCCCTCCTTAACCTTGTCAAGGTGTCCGGACTTTGAAGGAGACACAAGTCAGGGCTTGGTTTGATCCTCGACTCCAACCATGTCGTAGCCTCCATCACTTTCTTCAAATTTTCTTTTCTTCCTTTAATTCCCCTTCTATTTCTCTCTTCCTTTTGCCTTCTGTCCCAATCTCTCCTTTTCTTCCTTCCTTCTTCTACTTTTTAATACCTTATTGAGGCACAATTCCCACACAACAAACTGCACACATTGATCTATACATACACTCATGAAGCCATCACTATAGTCAAGATGGTGAACATAAACATCACCCCTTGTGCACATTTGTAACGGATGTTATTTTTGTCACTACTAATTACTTTGTGTTTTCTGGAGTTTTTATGAATGGAATACTAGGTCCCCTTCTTGGTCTGACTTCTTTCCCTAGGATAATTATTTTGAGATTCATCCATGTTGCATATAAGAATAATCTATCCCTTTTTATTACTGAGTATTCTTAACATATGGTCAGTCAGACCACGATTTATTATCCATATAGAGATGTTGATGGACATTAGGATTGTTTTTAGATTTGGGCTAATTACAAATAAAGCTGTGAGAACACGTATGTAGAAGTCTTCGTGTGGACATAGGGCTTTCCTTTCTTTGGGGAAAATACTGGGGAATAAAATGGCTAGATCATTTGGTAAGTGTATGTTTAACTTTTTATGAAACAGATACATTGTTTTCCAAAATGGCTATATCATTTCCATTCCCCTCAACCATCGCCTCCCCAAGGAATGTATGATAGTTCCAGTTTCTCCCCATCCTTACCAGCTTGTGGTATGGTCATTTCTTTTACATGAACCATTCTAATAGACATGAAGTGGCATCTCATTGTGATTTTAATTTACACTTTCAAATAACTAATACTGAGCATCTTTTCATATGTTATTTGTTTTTTGGTTAAGTATCTGTTCAGATCTTTTAGCTATTCTTTTACTGGATTGTTGGTTTTCTTGTGAGCTTTTGAGACTATTTTATATACTGGATATAAATAAGTCCTTTATCAAATACATGCTCTATGAGTATTTTCACCCAGTAATTGTTCATCTTCTCATTCTCCTCATAGTATCTGCCAAAGAAGTGTTTTTAGTAAGTATGAAGTCAAATCCATCATTTAAAAAAAATAGGCTGTGCTTTTGATGTTGTTGCTAAGATATCTTTACCTAACATAAGGTCACAAGTATTTTCCCCTATGTTTTCATATAGAAGTCTTCTCATTTTAGACTTTACGTTTAGATCTACTGTACTGAATTAGTTTTTGCATCTGGATCAGAGTTCATCATTTTTGCATGTAGAGATCCAATTACCCCAGTACTAGTTGCTGAGAAGATTCTTTTCCACTGAATTGCCTCTGTTTTTGCCAAAAAATATTTGTCCTACACGTGTGCGAGTCCATTTCTGGACTCCATTCTGTTCCATTGATGAGCTTTTCTATCTTTGTGTCAATATCACACTGTTTTGATCACCACAGCTTTATACCAAGTCTTAAAATAAGTTTGTGTAAGCCATCTAGCTTTGCTCTTCTTTTTCAATAGTGTTTTGGCAAATCTAGATCCTTTGTGTTTCCATAGGAATTTTTAGTACCAACTTACAAATTTTTACAAGAAAGCCTGCCAGGGTGTTGATTAGGATTGTATTAAATCTATAGATCAATTTGGGGTGAATTAACACCATAACAATATTGAACCTTCAGATCCATATTTTAATCTTTTAAAATGTCACTCAACAGTATTTTTCAGTATTCAGATTTTTCACAGCTTATCAGATTTATTAACAAATAGTTAATATTTTGATGCTATTATAAACTGCTTTTTAAAATTTTTTTACTATTTTATTGTTCATTGTTAGTATATAGAAATAATGCGATTTCTTAATATTACATCCTGTAAATTGTTTAAGTCATCTATTAGTACTAGAAATTGTTTTTTAGATTCCATTTGTACATAGACGTCAAGTGATCTCTAAAACAAACCATTCTGGTTCTTCTTCCTTTCCAATCCGAATGCACTGTCTTTTTTTTTTTTTTTTTTTAAGATTTTATTTATTTATTTGTCAGAGAGAGAGAGAGAGAGAGCACAGGCAGACAGAGTGTCAGAGGGAGAAGCAGGCTCCCGACGGAGCAAGGAGCCCAATGTGGGACTCAATCCCAGGACGCTGGGATCATGACCTGAGCCGAAGGCAGCCGCTCAACCAACTGAGCCACCCAGGCGTCCCTGAATGCATTGTCTTGAAGCATCACTACAAGGTTGAAAAGATGTGAGACTGAACATTCTTGTCTTTTTTCCTGATCTCAAGCAAGAATACATTCAATTTTTCACTATTCAGTATGATATAAGCTATAGGGTTTTTGTTTTTTTTAGTTTTTGATTTTTTTTTTTTTTTTTTTTTATAATTTTTTTTTTTAATTTATTTTTTATTTTCAGCATAACAGTATTCATTATTTTTCACCACACCCAGTGCTCCATGCAATTCGTGCCCTTTATAATACCCACCACCTAGTACCCCAAACTCCCACCCCCCACCCCTTCAAAATCCTCAGATTTTTTTTTTTTTTTTGAAGATGTTCTTTATCAAGTTGAGGAAGTTCCTTTTTTGCTGAAAGTTTGTCAGCAACTGATGCTAAATTTAAAAGATCATATGGCTTTTTCTTTTTAGTTTATTAGTTTGGTAAATTATACTGATAGATTTCCAAATGTTAAACCAACCCCACATTCTTGAGGTTTACCTCACTTGGTCATGATGTATCATCCTTTTTATATATTATTGGATTTGATGCTACATTTTGTGTAATTTTGTTCAAATCATTGCATCTTGCTTCAGGAGAGATATTAGTCTATAGTTAGGAAGTGTTCCCTCCTCTTTGGCTTTCTGGAATTTTCTGGTATTTCTATAGAATGGACATTTCTCCTTCTTTGGTAAATTTCATCAGGGGAGCTATCTGGAAGAAGAATGTTTTTTGTAAGAGGGTTTTTCATTACAAATTCACGTTCTTGAAATGATACAGGGGTCTGTATATCTATTTCTTCTTGAGGGAGGCTTGGCAGTTAGTTCACTATCATGCTTTATGACAGTTTGAATATAGGGGAGAACGGATCAATAAAAAAACAAAGGAATTTAGGCCCAAGGGGCAGACTATCCTAAAATGGCAAAGGAACTCTCTTAGATCCAGATATTTTCTGAACTAGAGATGCTAGTGCCTGTTCAGGGGATTTCAGGGACTTTGCTGGGGTCAGAGTTGGAAAGATTTCAGGGGTCCCTGACCACAGGACCCTAACCATTCCCTAGAAACCCTGTGCACATCAGTAGACAGGCCTTCAGAATGCACCTAAATTATTGGGAATACTCATCTGGCACCCGGACCACAAAGATTTGTGGGAACAGAGACCCTATCAGGTTGTGGGGCCCTTTTAAGAGTGTCAGGCCTCTCTCCACTTCACACAAACCCTCTCTTTCTGGAGAGTCAATCAATGTCCTTGACCTTGCCATCTCCCTGCTAAGTTTTCCTTCCAAGACAAGGCCTCTGGTGGTGAGAAGTAATACAGGTAGAGAGATGCCCCAAATAAGACAACTGATGCTGTATTTGCCTCTGGCCCTAAGGTACCCTGCTTTCCTGACACCAAGATACAGTGAATGAGGAATATGTGTGTGTGTGTGTGTGTGTGTGTGTGTATGTGCATGCGCACAAGCATGTGAGGTGTGGAGGGAGTGCCTGTGTACGTATACACATGCAGGGGTGTGTTGGGTTTGTGGGGGAGGTGGTTCTTTTATAATCCAGGGAGCCGAGAAATAGTCAATGGCTTCAGCCTTTTTCTGGTTGTGAGGTTCCTTGATCTGAGGTTCTTGCAGGGGAGGGAGGCTCCCTGATCAAAGCTTCTCTGGGACACTGGCTCTAGTCTATAACTTTGAGTTGCACAATGGCCAAAATCGTCATTGTTCGAAGGAACAATTTTCTAATGGGTTTCTGAAATGGTTACAACCATCTTTTTATAATTAAAGAAATCCAAGTCAACAGTTTCCCTTTATAATGTATATGGAGAAGGAAAAATTTAAAAAAAAAAAAAAAACAGCTTCCCACCATGATATCGCTTCAAAATAAGATCCATTCCAAGCTGGGCCCCACCCTGAGGAGAGCTGGAAGAATCTCAGCAGGGTGGTGTCTCTCCCTGTCCAGCTCTGTTCTGCATGGTCACATGTCACCCTCGTCACCCTCCGCCCTGCCAAGGCCACTGCAAGGAGCGAATATCCCATTGGGCTGTCTTCACAAGACAGAGCTGGAGACCTGGAGCCAGGGTTTGAAATGGGAAGCTAACTTAATCCTTAGAAGAGATTGTGGGATTGCCAGCGGGCTTGCAGACACTTTCCAGTCTTGCAACACACATTCCTAGTTTGGCCAGAATCACTCACTGTCCCCTAAATTCTCTGAAAGTGCCTCTTCCCATGGGCAGAAAGAGAAGACAGTATGCACACTGAGGTTTCTCTCCATTCATCAAGAGTCACCAATAGTGAACGTTGATCCTGAGCGTCCTGTCAGACAGCTTGACAGGCAATTAGTTCAACACAAGAATCAGACCAACATTAACAAAAATACATATGTGAGGATTTCAAAGCCACGGAGTCTCTTACGTAACTATTTCAAAATGCTCTCTCGCCAGAGTCCTTTCTCTACCCACAAATAAATAACACCCAAATGAAGGATAAATTCAGTGGGGATTGAAAACGGAGGGGGTCTCTTTCTCCCACCACTCAAATGCCCCTTTCCCCATTTCTCCATGAATCAAGGGCCTTCGTCTCACTCATCACATTTCCTGCACACACAGTAGGGGCTGGGCACAGATCAACTATAACAATTTTCTCTTTTACATTTTGAGACAACGCCAACACAATGAATAATAGATGAGTTGAAGTTATTACATTCATGACAGGACAGAAACATGCTAGGAAAAAAATCCTCTTATTTTCTCGCCCATTCATTAGTTGGGTACCAGTATTTATCCATGTACCACCAAGTTCAACATTTTTATGTGGGCCTTCTTTCTGTGCAGTAGTCCCCTCTTTTGTAAGATGGGAATTTCTTCTTTCCCCCGTGAAATGTGGAGAGGAGCATGTAAACTGAACATGTAACAATACTGGATTCACTCAGGGTAAGCTCAGCAGAGAGAAGAATCCAAAGGAGAATCTTTGGGCTCTCCCATTCCCATTCCACTGCTCCTATCTTCCCGAAGCTGAACTTGGGATTCTTGCTGGGCTCCTGCATCCTTTATCTTTCTTCCCTCCTTCTCCACCCTCCTCCTCCTTTCTTTCCTGACCCACGTGATACATACAGCAGGTTTACTATGCCAGTACCTAGCTCCACCATGCCAGTGTCCAGCACAAAGCCCCTGATAGCATCTCCTTCCCCTCACTCTGTTACATGACATTAAAATTTTTCAACTTGGCATTTGAGTCCTTCTATTATGTGGTTTCAACTCACCACCTTTTAGAAGGGAGGCCTGGGAAGTTGAGGGTCTCTCCCTGACCCAGCTGGTGAAGGAGACAGGAGGGGCACAGTCTAGAGAAGAAAGGCTCCAAGGGAGTTAAGCAGCAAACCATAGCATGTTAAGGCCTCCAGGTTCTACTCTTTCCCTGCGCTACCTGGGCACCACTGATCCTAGATTTCCCCATTTTTGACTGTGCCCGGCCCTTTATGACTCATGAGATTTTCCCCACACTTCCTAGAATAAACATTTCTTCACTCATGCCTTCCTACCTAATGGAAATTCTACCCACATTCAAGTGCAAGTTGCCTCTTTCATGCAGGTTTTCCTGACCCTCTGCAGTACCTTTGGATTTCTTCCCCTGAACCAGTGTTTTCTGTTCCAATTCAAGCCACACAGTGATGACCATATCTGGGAAGTTGGACTGGGCTCTTCTGCAGGAAGGGGATAAGACCCAGGGGAGGAGACAGTGAAGCTGCAGAGACAGGCAGTGTGGGATTGGCTGAAGGGTGATGTTCTCAGCTCTGACCCCTGCGTCATTTTCCCTCTTACCTACTGTCATACAGAAGGGCGATTGGCACTGACTGATGAATCCACACGGACATGGAATGAATGCATATTTATATATTAAATAATATTTCATAGTAACCAAAACTATCTTATTTTATTTTTAAGATTTGTACGGATTGCTTTTATGTTGATCCCGACTAATGCCAAGGGCATCAAATCTGACCTCACAGACCGCAGAGAAGTGGTAGCTCAAGGCAACACTGAGCCAGGCTGCCCAGCCTCAACCCTGAGCTCTTCCCACAACTAGCTGGTGATCTGGGCAGGGTATATACCCTTCCCGGGCTCAGTCTGTTCATCGGTAAAATTATAATAATGTGTACCCATAGTTTGTTGTGAGGATTAAATAATTATGTAAATACTCTGAGTAGTAACTACTCCAGAGGAAACACTCCTTCCCAGTACTGATGACTGATCACTGCTCTGTAGCAGATCAGATTCAGAGCCTGCTGTCCTGCAGAGCCACACCGACCCCTTTGAATCTTACTCTGAGCACTTTCCTCATGTTCTAGAAAATTTGATCAAACACAAGCGCAGCCACATTGAGCAACAGGGCCCCCAGTAAATAATTTTGCTTTGACTTTCTGCAAAACACATTCTGCGGTGCCAACCAAGTTCACAAAAACAATTGCTTGGGGAGTCTGTTTTCTTAACTTCTAAATAATAGCTCGGCAGTGCCTGGAGGAATGTTATTTACATTTGCAAATTTAAGGTTTGTGAAAGAATTTGCCATTATAGAATTTGAAAACTCAGCAAGTTTTTAGTTTTGTGACTGGTTTTTCAAGTTTTAAATTTCCTTCACTTTCATACAGAGCTAACTCTTCTCTCTCAAATATTGCAACCAACTCGGTGCAGAAAATAACTCTGTAATAGTTAGATCTTTGTTTAAAATCTTGCTCTGCCCTTGGGGAAATCACATGCATTCTCTGCATCTTGGTGCCTTCAAGTCGAGTGGGAAAAATGGAACTCTTCATGATTTTTGTGAATGCTATATAGAAAATGTACATGGTATACTTGTTTATAGATAAAAGGCTCAACGAATAATAATAAAATACTGGTTTGGAAGCTGATGTTTGCTATGGGCTACACAATTCATTTATGTCCATAGGCTTTTACTCCAAGAAATTTTGAACTTCTCAAGTATAAGAACCTTGAAGAAACAATAGAAATTTAGGCAGATAGCCAGGCGGAGAACCATGGAGTGTTTAAAATGGGCAGAAGGAGAAGATAACAATACAAAGAACGAAAGGTATCAAATTCAATAAACAGAATATTGAGACAAAAACTAAGAGTCTCTTAGAATTGTTACACATGATTTTAGCAATGTCCTGTTGGTTGAAATTGGCTTGAAGTAAGTTGGCTCACGTTCATGTGGGAAAACAAGATGATGTGGTCTAAAGACCTCTGAGTCAAAAGCAAACATAAAACTCTTGGGTCACTTTGGACACATCCTGGTGGATAATTTTGTGAACTTTGATTTCTCCCAGAGCAGAAACTCTTTCTAATGTCCACATATGTGACTGGAATTTAGCTTGTTGTTCCTACTCTGTAGAACTTTTAAGTAGTAAAAAGATGAAACAAACAATGCCCCACAGTGGATCATCTGGAACGATTTCTCAGACAAATATTAGCAATTTATATGATTTAATTTATACAGAAATAAGGGCATATGCCAGCATGGGGTTATGTGGTAGTTCAAAGCAGGGGTGGGGGGCACTGTGGAAGGTTTAATTGTTACCCTTCAGCTTTTCTATATTTGTAAATTTTTTAATGAACTTGATGTCCTTTCATAATACAAAGAAAGACTAAATGAAGAGAGAAAGATCTGAGACATTTGGAGATGTTGGAAGATTATCTTCTGGAAAGAATATTTTCAGTTCGTTTGAAGCCAATGTCATATGGGCTTGTAGAGGAAAATTCCAGAATACAGGGCCAGGGAATGACCCAGTGAACAAGGAGAGGTGGACAATGTGTGTGTCTGAAAAAGACACACCAGGACCTCTGCTGCGCTCCTTTCTCCCTCCGTCCCTTCATCTTGCATCACGTGGTGAAAATCATTATCACTGCCTAATATCCAAAGATTTGGTTTTGCATTATAATGCAATTTTACATGCACGACTTTTCGCCTGAATGGTGAGGGATGCCGTACTCATCTCTCTTTATGTGTCTGTACAGTGCACAGATGTGAGAAAAACACATTTCAGTTTTGTAGTTTTTGTTGTTGTTGTTGTCATCAGTTTGTCAGAAATCACACACAGCTAGTAGTTCTCCTAATAGGATCCCTTCACAGGGAAGTACCCAAACAAGGATCTGAAACTCTGGAAATGTCACCAAATGAAGAGAGAGGTGGGAGAATGGGTCGCTGTGTGTATACTTGGTACATGATGCATGGCTCCAAGCCCTCATGGCAAAGCTACCATGTATGAGGTATAAACAAAGACATCACACTCTCAATTTGTTGCTTGCTACATCATATTTTTTCCTCAGCTGAAATGTGGTAATTAGTCACTGGTTTTGGTTTGGATTACTGCAGTTTTTCTTTTTCTTTTTTTTTTTTTTTAAGTGTGAGCCTCAAGCTCTTAAAGACAAATGAAGACATTCCTTCTGTCGAATGTGTACAAGAGTTATAGCTTCTTGACTAAGTTCATTTATTTTTTAATTCTACAAGCCTTGAACTTTTCAATGGGGCAATACTATAATTTTCAAACTACCTAATGGCAGACTATAGCTGAATGAAGCATGTTTTTGAACTTGTGCTCAGATGGATTTGGCAATATTGGTATTTTCCTTTCTCAAGTTTCCCAGCGCTTTGGCTAAGGCATCTGTGCCCTCCATGTGTTTCCCGTTAGAACACTGTCTCTCATTTAGGGAGAAGTTCCAGTGCCTTAGATGGAACTAAGAAATGCTTTCTCTCCAGAGGCCCGAGTATACCTTGCCAGAGCCATCCAAGAAAGGCAAGGAGGGTCAGGCCCCCTGAAAGACTCAACAGTGTCCACTTCGTGGGCTACAACCTTTGGAGTTTGACAAGACACTCATGCAAATGACTCAATCAGAGAAACTTTTGGAAATAGAACCAACGGTGCCCCAAGCATCAGCTGCTCGCCATGGCACGCCACTCATCAGAGACAAGGGGCTCTGAGAGAAAATCGCAAAAACCCAGAGGTTCCTGAAAATTGGAAAAAGAAAAGCTGCTTCTCCTATCTCCCTGGAATCACTGTTGTGGTCCCAGCCAAGCAGCATCAGGACTTACATACACAGCATCCCGTAGGTCGCTAGGTTTATAACAACAGTTCTGAAATGGACTGTGTTGGACTCATCAGGCGGACTCAGGTTCCTGAGACTCATGATGGTCTGGGTCAGAAAGATCCCACGTTGTTCAGGGGAGCTATGCAGATGAAGTCAAGGTCACTGAACCTCAACTAGAGCACAAGAACATGATGAGGAGAAGGCCATAGTGATGTGCCAGGAAGGCCACAACTCTACTCCACTCTACTCTGTGGCTTAAAAAACAGAAATTTATCTCTCTCAGTTCGGGAGGCTTGAAGTCTGAAATCAGGGTATCAGGAGGGTTGGTTTCTTCTGAGGACACTCTCTGTGGCCTGCAGCTGGCCACCTGCTCACTCTGGGTGTCGTCTCTACATGTCCTGATCACTTCTAATAGGGACACCAGTCATGTAAGATTAGGGCCCACCCTAAGGACACCATTTTAACCTCATTACCTCTTTACTGTGCTCTCTCTCAATATACTCACATTCTCAGGTACTGGGAATAACTTCACCATACAAATTGGGAGGGGACCCAATTCAGCCCATAATAAAGAGTAGAGAAGAATTTGGCAGCTCTTGCTTTTCCTTGCCCACCTTCTCCATGATGGAGAAAGGGCTGGGATTCCCTGCTCCATGTCCCAAGGCTAAGTAACGTATTTAGATATAACACTAGAGAGACACTGAGACCAATAAGGCAAAGAGTCAAAGATCTTTGACCATCATCTACTTAGTAATATTCCTTAACATTCCTTAATTCCTTAATTTTGGCCTTCATCTCTCAGAGTAATGCTAGAAATTCCAGAAAGATGGTAAATAAAAATAATAGGTAATGGGCACCACTTCCTGCAATCTGATTTTAAAAGCAAAGCCTCAAGAGTTTCACATCATGAATGATGTCTGCTGTTTCCTTTCTTTAGGAATGTCTGCTGTTTCCTTGTCACGCTCATTGCTGATTTGCCCACAGTTTTGATAAGACTACATGTTGAAATTTATCAAATGATCTTTGATATTTTTTAAAATGAAGTTGTATCCTTTCCCCTTTGGAAAATTTATTTCAGGTAGTCTCCTAATGGATTTATTTTAAACAGATCTGCAATGCATTCGTTAAAAAAAAAAAAAAAAAAAAAAAAAAAAGCAGACATAGGATACTAGTGTTTTAATCTGTTGAGGGATCCTATCTACTAGCCTTCAGAATTTTGCCTTACTGCTCATAACTAAGCTAAGCCTAAAAGTTTTCCTCTTTGTTTTAGTATTTTCAGATTTCGACAGATTTTTAGATTTAGACATTTAGATTGTGGTGCTCACATGAAGGGTGACTTGGGAAGACTTCACATTTCCATATTCTCTGGATCAGGTTACGTCATGTAAAGATTATCACAATGTTGCAAACTTGAAAAAAAATTATGATACCACCCGGCCAAGGAATCATCCTGCCACGATCCCATCCCCTTCACCTACGACATTGTTTGAGCTTATGTTCTTTTAATCTTGGTAAATCCTCTTTTCCTGGGAAAGAATTAGTTTCATAGGCGTTTTTAAACATGTTAATGTGGTTTTATTCTGAGTGTTTTCTTGAAAAACATGAAATTTATTTCTGTGGTTAGATATTCCTCATTTTTAGCTTTTCATCTTTATCCTGTCTTTTCTCCTTTATTTATACTTCTCAAGTTTATCTGTATAATTATGGTCAAGCTTTTCCTCCAGGAAGTGTCAGCTCTGACATCAATCTCAGTGGTTATAAAGTTCTTCTAGGGGAGGGATGGGGAAAGAATTCGCAGAGTGAATTAGGATAGAAAGAAATAACCAGCCGTTTCTCTGCCTGAACTCAGTGAGCTCAACTCGGTGAGGTTTCATGGGGTGAGGACATTGACAATGTCCACAGATTATTGTGACAACCTTGTTTATGTGTCACACAATCCTAAACCTCAAAGAAATCAGCCACTTTGAATATGGGACACATTAGGATAAAGTCATAAATTGGTGTTAACGCCATGCTCGTTCTGGACAATTAAGGACCTTTTCTTTACTATTATTGTCCTCATTTGATGGAATAAGCAGAGGAAATGAAAAACAATCCCCTCCCACCACACACACACACACACACACACACACACACACACACAGTCAGAGCTAGTCTCAGCAGTAATCAAAGGAGAGAAAGAGGAAAAATCCCTGAGGTCAACCGTTAGGGACTTGGCTTTCAACTCATAATGAAAAAAAAAGCAGGGGGTAGAAACATTGAAGAACAATATAATAATAATAATAGCTTCAATACTGAGGAATTATCATCTAGGGTGTCAGTCGGACTCCTATAATGAGGAAAGACTGGAAAATTAAAATGCACTGCTTTTATGGAGAACACCCTCTGACCTAGATGTTCCAGCAATCCAGTGGCCCTAATACCCATCTGTAGTGCATTATCTTCTGGCAAAGCTGGCCGAATTCCCCTCGGAGCCAGGCACTCTGTTGGCAGCTGAGGGTGTCAACATGCACAGAACACAGACTCCCAATATTTGCTTCACTTCACTGTGCTTCATCAGCCTTGAGGGACACACTGACTCCTCAGAGTGGGCCCCCATTTCCAATATATGCTGTCCACACTCAGCACCTTCCATCGGTGCCTCGGTGGTTAGCACTCGCCTTGCTCCCGTTCCCAGAGGAGATGCCAGCTGTTCTCCAACACACCCTTGACTTATTAGTCAAATCTGCTCATTACCAAACGGAAAACGGATTCTTGGTTACATCATCTTGATTCCCCTCCATGCATAATAATCTCTCTAAACCTTAGTTTTCTCACCTCTCTTTGGAAGTTTGGAATATACGGTACATGGGATAGTAAATTCTTGGAACAGAATACTGCAGGAGTGAAATGAGGGCCTCCCTTCAGCTGATGGAGTCTTGCCAGATAAGACTCAGGATGAGAGGGATGCGCCCATCCAATAATGGAGCCCGGTAAGACGTCACTCTGTTGCCTACAGGGAGTGGGATTTTAATGACCACAGGGAATGGAGAAGCCTGATGATGGGGATTCTGATCATGGAGGTGTTTTTAATAATGTCTAATGACACAAATTTGTGAATTTTCAAACTGGGTTTGTGATTTAATCTGTCGGAGTATCCATAGGGATGCGTCGCCTCTCCTCTGGCACCAATGCGATCCGGGACACAGCTAGGACCACGGCTCATTTCCTATTTGTGAGCCTGGCACAGTGGACCTGCCACAGGGAAGGGACACTTCAAGCATGGAGACATCCCTGAATGGAAGAAATCCTGATTTCAACCTTTGATCTCAGAAATCTGGGGAGATGAGGTGACTTGAGAGCTATAAAATGAGAATGACTACACCCAACTAACAGTCAATGAGAAGACCAAAACTGTAATATAGCATATTCGGAATTGTTTGTAAATTGCTGAGACAATGTGAGGGACATTTGCTACCACGTTTGTGGGAAAACATCCTAAATAGATCAGGGCTTCCAACTGCAAACCAATACGAATGCTAGAACAACTCTCTCTGCTATTCCCGGGCTGTAAATCTTTGAACTCCAGGCCTAAGTGAAATTCCTTTTCTCACATTTTTTAATGAAATCAAAATAAATACAATTACTGAACAGAAGCCAAAGATCACAGGAGGTTAGGAATGGGGCGAGGATATAGTCAATACTGTTTGTTTGCATTCTGGCACTGTTTTCTTGGCGAATATTTCATTAATGGGGGGGCGCCAAGGGGGCAGGGATGGCCCTTCATTGCTTGACAGACGTCTGCTGCTGATTAACTCTGAGCTGTGGTAAAGTTGTGATGCCCGGGCAATGGCAGACCCTAGGACCCAGTCTAGCAGAATGTGAGAGATTGAAACCAGAAGATACTAAAATCGCCCCCGAGTAAATGCTTTTTCTAAAGATTAGACATGTGCTCTCAAGATCATGTCTAGGGATCCATAAATATGCATAGACCTTTCTGTATTCCGTCCCTGTATCCACACTCCAAAGACCTTGAAACCCAATTTTTTTTTTCCTTTAACCCAAGTGAAAGGAAATAAAAGAATTAACAGTTTACTCTCATGGAAAGTCTATTCTTTAATTAAAGCCTGGACTTAAAATCAATACTCTGGTTGGTAATCAAATTTGCTGCTGACTTCCCATCACCGAGCTAAAGATATTTGGTAAATACTGTATCAATATCATTGCATTTTCCACAGACTTATGACTGCTAAAACCAAAAGGTACAAGATATCAGAGCAGTGAAGAAAATTAGTGATTATCCAGACTTTATTTCAGTACATCCTACTTTGTTGGAGAAACTGTCTTGTTAGACCACAAGTCATTTTGGCTGGTATAAATCCCTATTCACTCTCATTAAGCCATATTATATATTCAGGACACACACAGGAGAAGCTTGGCTTCTCCCCCCAGAGGGCTTGGTCAATATCCAATTCATTTGCAACCAGGTATAGTAAGAGCCCCAGATCACAGAGAAATTCTGAATAAGGTAAACAAATCCAGTATGAGATTCTCCAATGCAAGTATGCTTGTGTTTTACTTATACTCAGATCAGTGCTCACAGCTTTGAAATATTAACTTTCTTATAATCCCTCATCAGGGCAGGGGATGATGTTATTCTAAAAGAAAAACAGAATGAATTCAGCTAATATTTGTCAACAGAAATGCAAACATCAAGCATCTGCCATCTTGCAAATCGCTACTCCTCCCCGCCTTCAAAACACAGACACCAATCAGTAGACAAATGGTGACACTTGACTCATTGTTTCCAAGGACACCAGGGTGGTCTTTCGATCCCAAAGGAGGCATAAGTGCCTTCTGTTTGTTTATGTCTTCCTTAGATTTACCTTTGGGAATACGTGGATGTGGAATCCTTCAAATACATCTACTGTTTATATTAGCCTGTGAGCTGCTGTAGGAAAGATCGCTATAGCTACCCGGGTCATCCTGCCCTGTGTGTCCAAATAGGTGTAGCCACGTGAGGAAGGAATTGTATCCTGATCCCAACACTCAATCTTTTTCTTCTGCTGCTCACCAAGAGAACAGTTTCAGGACAACTGTTGACTTAAATGGATTCTGGGAAGAGATGACCAGGGGCCCTGGGTATATTTGTCCATTTCAGCCACACTATAACGGTACAACCACTGCTAGAAGATGAGTCAAGGTCACCAGGAGCCCAAAGTTGCCACAGTGAGTCAGACTGACACGGATAGGCCATGTATCTAATTCTGGACTGATGATTTACGAATAGGGAGTTCTGAACCTCTCCAGCCTCCTTGATGGGCTTTGCTCACAAAGAGAAATGATAACCCAGCAATACATAAGGAACCAGTCTCTGGAAGTCACTCTAAAATTCCTTTTTCTTTCTTTCTTTTTTTTTTTTTTTTAACTTAAAAGACCTTAAAGCCAACAGAGCATTTAAATCATGCATACTGAGCTTCTGTGCAAGGAAAAATTAAAAAATGAAAGATACTGTGAAGGAGAATGCTTGGCTGGCCACCTGGAAGTACGTACACTTGAATTTGGTTCCCTTGAGCAATGCATTCAGGTAAGACTGCCTTTTCTTAATTAGTAACAGAACTACTCTTTTTGAAAAATGAGGACACTGCAGCACAAGTGAGAATTCTGAGTTGTTGCATTTTTAGATGCCCTGTGTAACATTCCTTCCTAAGACATCAAAGCAAAACGGTTGCCGGAGAGTAATTATGGGAGCAGTTGGTGGAAGTAAGATTTGGGGAGCAGAGAGAACATGGAGAGCCAAGGTTGCTAACTAGTTTTATTTGGCCCAATGCAGTGCCCAGTGTTTAAAGAAATATGATTTTACAATTAATTACCAATAGTTGAAAACCAAGAAGCTTCACATAAAAATACAAACCCCTGCCATCTCTAGGAAGAACACTTGATTTTCATTCTGGTGTGGCACCTGTCAGAGATGCCCCGCCCCCTTGCGTAGCCCACACCCACTAGCTCCCTATCTATAGGCACTGGAGTGTTGTTGATCATTACCACCCACCCCTGTTACATACTGGCCCTAGAACCATGCTCACACCAACCTTATTAAATGAATGAGAGAATCCTCTAGGAGAGTATCAGAAACACGCAGTTATGTTCTCAGACGAGCACCTCCCATGAGTCTGAGAGCCCCTCTGATTTCTAATCACATGTGCCTGGCTTTAAAATGACTTGTTTACATAAATACATGTCCCTGGAGATTCTGATTCACCCCTAGGCAGACACCGCTTACCGGGGCCCCACAAAGAATAATGACTTTTATATGTAATTTGTTGTCAGCAATGTTTTGAAAGATTGATGACACTGCTCTATCCTTAACTCTTAGCTTTAACTTTTTAAAGAAACATGTAGAAATTCATTCAGTCCTAATGTTTGGAAAAATCATAACAAGCTGAGAGTTGGTTTAGAATTATTTAAGCTATTCCCCAGTCTATCCCTATAGAAAGGACTGAACCTCAAAGCCCTAAATGTGTTTGGAAACTCTGGTAATTTGAAATGTCACTTCGTGCATAATCCATTTTATTTAGGGAATAAAAAAGCTAAGTCTGGTTAAACTCTTGAAAATTATACCAAGAGCATCAAGAACAGATCGGTTTTCTCAGAGAGTAACCTCACATTTTTAACTTATTAAAGGTTTTTAGCATAAGCTAATTTGTAATAATTAAATGTTATGCAATAAAATTCTGGGAATTTTTACCTTACCTTATCTTACTTTTTTAAAAATAATCTTTCTCAGTGTTTGAAAGGAAGAAGAAATATGGACTTTGCTCCATAATAAACGGGTCTACCCTGGGGCACAACACCCCTCCCCCATGATCTCATTAATCATTAATCACTGAGGCTTCACGGGTAGACAGAGGCAGTGCAATAATGAAATTCAATCCCCAGTTCACAGATAGGGAGGCCAAGGCAGCAAGAGGTAAGTGATTTTTGAAGACCAGGCAGCAAGAGCACTATACTGCCCTGAGCTATCCGGGTGGCTCCATGAGGCCCCTCATGAAGAAGTAGGGAGCTTTCAAGAGGGCCTAGTGAGGGCCTAGTGAGGCCCTCAACTCAGTGTGGGGTTACAGCAGGAACCCCACAGGCTTGCCTTCCAAACATCTCCCAATTCATGGACTGGGACTTGGGCGGAGAAGCTTCTCTGAGTCCCATTTCCTCCCCCATTGGATCGGTGTAGTGATAATCACAAGTAGGTTTGCAGTGAAGCTCACTTAACATTCACATACATAGCACATTAATGGACACTCAGTCATGTCTCCCTTTGACATTATGGACATTCAGTCATGTCTCTCTTTGACCCTGCCCCTCACATATAGAAAGCCATTCTTTCCTTCCATTCCTGGCCTGAGAAACCTTGTGTCCACCGCACTGTCCATCAAGAGGACCGGGGAAGGGTTGACAGGTCCAGCCTAGGCTCTCCACAGTCCTGTTGGGTCCTACAAGATTTCTGTATCTTGTTGTCTATGCCATGAGCACCATTTTATGATGCTGAGAAACTGTTATGATTATAAACATCATCTCCTCCAACCCCTCACAAGTGTACTCTGGGCCTCCACATATTTATAAGTGTTTACTTCTTTTCTAAAGAGGCCTCTTTATGTAGCAAATAAATAGTGTAAACATTCTACTATTACTCATTTATGTAACATTACCTTGCAAAGAACATCACCATTTGTCCCAAATTAAACGTGAATTTCCTTCCAAAATTATTCAGAGTGGCAAATTAATCAATGTGAATCTATGATGTTTGGTGTTGGCTATCAAAAGGGGAGATGGTGAAATAGTAAATAGTGAAAAAACGTGAATTTCCTTCCAAAATTATTCAGAGTGGCAAATTAATCAATGTGAATCTATAATGTTTGGTGTTGGCTATCAAAAGGGGAGATGATGAAATAGTAAATAGTGAACAGACAGTGAAACATTCTAAAACCCACAGAGCCACGAAGACCAGAAAATTCGAATGGCTCGGGTCAGGGGACCAAGCATCCCTGTTCCCCAGACAGACATTTGGAAGTCATCCTTTGTCTCTGCTCCCTCTGCCTGTGGCACCGTGTCTTGTGCACCACAGGTCCTTCAGCCTTTGCAGGGCTGGCTCCTTCCCTTCACCTCCCTAGTTCTGGCTGCATGCCAGCCCCCAGCATCCATCCCATATTTGAACTGTGATAATGATCTTCTAGCTCATGTCCCTGCTTCCATTTTTATCCACTTCCTGTCCATCTTCCACAGAGCCAGAATGTCCTCTACAGTACAAATGTGACCCTGTCCTTGCAACGCTTAAATTCCTTAGTGACTCTGGGGGCCTGTGGGGAAGGACACACAGTGGTCTCCCAGAGTGGGGCCTGCCTTCCTCCGTGGCTCTCCCTCCCTCTGGGGCCACTGTCTACCCCTCACCCTGACATGGACTGCCTCCTTTCTCCAGAGGCTAGCAAGCTGGTCCCTGATTCAGCACCCCATTGCACTGTTCCACATCGCCCCAATGGGCTTCTAGAGTGGCCACCTCCCTGGGCCTGTTCTTCCTTCCTTTGAGCCTCTCTGGTGCCTGAGCCCCGCGGCCCTCCTCAGCAACTGGTTCTCTCCACATACCCGCTGGTCCATAGCATTCTGTGGCTTGACTGCTGTGGCTCTTGATGGGGATTCATTTTCCTTTATCCCCCTTAGGACTCACTATACAATGTCAACTGAAGATTTATTATGCATGGAAAGTTCTGGGATTTTGATATGACCTCCCACATCCTCTCTGTTTTACCTACTTTGACAACTCCTGTTGGATGGATGTTGGATCTTCTTCCTTCTATTTTCTGAACTGTGGGGTGTATTTTCTATCTCCAGACAGTTTGCTGAGCTCTAACACCTGAGCATTCACTCTTTCTTCAGTTCAGTCTCACTTCCTGGCAGATTATATTCTTGTTTACCTCAACTACTGCATTTTTATTTCAGGAAGTTCATTTGCTTAACTTTGCTCTGCTTGTTTGTTTTTTCCCCAGAATCTGTTGTTTCATTTGAGATTCTGATCATTCTCTCATCTCTTGGATACAGTAAAAGAAGTTTATTTTTAACCTCTAGCAAACAGCTTGATTATCCCACATTCCTATGCATTATTTTTTTTGTTTCTTGGATTTTCTAAGCGCTTCTCATAGTTGACAACTTTCACGTACAGTTTGTAATTCCTGTTTTAAGGTCCACCTTCTGAGGAATTTATTTCTCGCTGGGGGCTCAGGGTGCCCTGGATTGTGGGAAGTCCCAGGCAGAGGGGCTTTGCCTTTATTCCTACAGGGTACCTGTTTTGTGTGGGGCTAAGGCTATTGATGGTGATGCTAGGCTAGGACTGCCCAGGGCCCTCACCTGGACCCTCCCTATTATGGCCCAGCCCCCACAGATGGTTCTATGACCAGAAACAAACTTGAGGCTGGGCCAGCCCTTGTGGCTTTGATGACTGCCAGATGAACTTCAGCAGCAATCATCACAGAACTTTGGAAAGAGGAGGTTTATTTTCTAACTCATAGGTCTTAGAGGGTACATGGCGTGCCTGGGGCCACAAAGTAAGGTTAGGGGTGGAAAGAGAGAAAAAGAAAGCACAGGCCTGGAGTTCAGCCTTTATTGGGGTCAAGACTGGGGAGTTTTGCAGGTTCACGCTTTATTGATGAATTTAAAACATAAGAGTGGTAATTAAAGCACAGGGAGAGAGGGGCACCTGGGTGGCAACCTTGGTTAAGCAACCCATTCTTGCTTTCAGCTCAGGTCCTGATATCAGGGTCATGAGATCAAGTCCTTCATGGGGCTCCATGCTCAGCATGGAGTCTGCTTGAGATTCTTTCTCCCTCTCCCTCTGTCCCTCCCATGCATGTTCACTCTCTCCCTCTAAAATAAATACATCTTTTTAAAAAGAGAGAGAGAGAAAGCACAAGAAGGGAAAAGCAGGCTCGTACAAGCAGTCAGTTGTCTCAGTGGTCACTCAAGGTTTCCCAGAAGGAGACTTCACAGGCCTGGCGCCTCGTCTGGCTGTGTAGTTTGGCAGTGTGTCGATTCCAGACAAATGTCTTTGACATGGACGTCTTTACAGTCAGAAGTTTAAAGTCAGGCACTTTTTCTATTACAATAAAAAAACGTGATCACCAGGCCCTTAAACTAGAGCACCTTGCCAGGTCCAGTGCCATGTTCACCTCTGAGGGGTTCTGAGGGGTGCTATGTGTGGATATATACCAACCCTCTGCATGGCATGAGCTTCCTGTCTGGAAACCTTCCAAGTTACTTTTCTTTCCTTTTCCTCAGAGTCCCAGGTAAACAGTAGGCTTCCTTATGCCTCCCTGTTTAAAGGTTCCCTTTATGGAAAGCCAGCCCCTTCAGACCTCCAGCTCTTTCTACAGCATCCCAGATCCAACCTCCAGCCTTCCACAAGTCTTCTACCCCTTCTCCCATCCTGTTGGGGCATCCAGTGCCCACCCCCAGCCCCTGGGACCTGCTTCCAGACTCCCTCCTATGGTGGCTGAAGCATCTGACCGTAGGCTACTTTTCTATCTTTAGTTTCCAATTCACTTCTGTCATGTGGAAATGTGTCTTTCTTTCTACTAAGTTCAACTATGTGTCCAGCAAGATTTTGTTTGGGTGACACTTATCCAGTATTTTTCTGCTTTAATAATTGGAAAGGTATCACACATTAGCCCTGTTCTCTTGTTTTATGAACTTGAATCTTCCCTCTGGGCTCTGCAGGCCTTGAATTAGGACATGTGGTTTATTCAGCATTCAGCAAGTGCCTCCAATGTACGAGACACTTAGAATTTGACTGCTGAATAAATAAAACCTGAGATGAATCTCACCTTCTCCATTTAGCAACTAGATCTTAGAAAAGCCATGAAATTCCTGTAGACGTCTCTTTCTCCATTGTCAGACCAAGTGAAAATAATCCCTCCCCCATGTTTCACACAAAGAATGGATTGTGAAACTCAATGCAATAATATTATGAAATACCTTTAAAAACTTACAAGCACTAGGTAAGGGAGAGATGCTAAGAAAAAAAAATACTCTATTAAGTGATCATTCATTCACTTCTTTCTCACCAGGGCACTGAAAGCCAGAGAGGACTGAGTTCCTCTGACCTCTGCCAGTTGGTGTCAAACTGCTACTAAAGTGACATTAGCAGAGCAGGACAGAAATTTGTCCGATGTTCCCTCAAACAGAGACCCTTCTTCTGTGGTCTTGTACGTGAATATTTCGTGAAAATCTTGATGCTCTTCCTTTAAACTTGGCTCTGCTATTTGTCCTGCCTTTGTCCAGTGCTGGGAGAAATGGAATGTTAAGGGCAATGGCCTCCCAGCTGGAATGGCACTGAGCAGCAGCTCTCGCTCTGATTCGTTTATCTACTGGTCTGGTTGGCAAATACTTACTGAATGCCACCCATGTAATGGTTGGGCATGTGATCGAGTCCTGTGTGGGGCTCCATGGCAGGTGCATTTTCCCTTTCCTTTGGGTTTACCGGTATTTACCTGGGCGAAGGAAATATGAGTCTAATCATTGGAGCATTTGCTGTAAGAGTCTTTTTGTCTCCAGCTTCACATGATCTAGATTTAATCCAGTGCTTTTCACCATCAGGAACCAAACTCCTCTCTGAAAGCCTGCCCATGTTTTCTCTTAGCCCCCACTCCACTCCTATGCATACCCTGGTCATCCTCTACAGTGTTCTATAATATTTGTGAAACTGTTCAAAATCTGCACTAGATCTTAAGCAGGTTCCTGGATTTCCAGACCCACTGCCTTTGCAATGCTCTTTCTAGGTCCCCAAACTCAGCTTCTGTCTTAAAGCCTCATCTGACCACAAGGCTGAGTCATGGACCTCATCAGTACTCCCCTTTCAGGTGAGCTAGTATTCCAACTTTCACAAACAAGATTGGTTATGCCCCCTTTAGAGCTCTTACCAGGCTCAGGCAGACGCTGCCTTCATTTAGGGTATGGTCTTCTCCCCAGGTAGGAGGTTTTTGTGAAGCGCATCTATGTCTTTCTTATATACCTTGGCACTGCCACAGTACCCAAAGAACAAAGAATCCAATCAAGAAATGGGCAGAAGACATGAACAGACATTTCTACAAAGAAGACATCCAAATGGCCAACAGACACATAAAAAACTGTTCCATATCACTCAGCATCAGGGAAATACAAATAAAAACCACAGTGAGATACCACTGCACACTAGTCAGAATGGCTAAAATTAACAAGTCAGGAAACGACAGATGTTGGCAAGGATGTGGAGAAAGGGGAACCCTTTTACACTGTTGGTGGGAATGCAAGCTGGTGCAGCCACTCTGGGAACCAGTATGGAAGGTCCTGAAAAAGTTGAAAATAGAGCTACCCTATGACCCAGCAATTGTACTACTGGGTATTTACCCTAAAGATACAAATGTAGTGATCTGATGTGGCATGTGCACCCGAATGTTCATAGCAGCAATGTCCACAAGAGCCAAACTATGGAAAGAAACGAAATGTCCATCAATAGATAAATGGATAAAGAAGATGTGGTATATATATGTACAATGGAATATTATGCAACCATCAAAAACCCCAAATCTTGCCATTTACGATGATGTGGATGGAACTTGAGGCTATTATGTTAAACGAAAAAAGTCAATCAGAGAAAGAAAATTATCATATGATCTCTCTGATATGAGGAATTTGAGAGGCATGGTGGAGGGTTGTGGTGGGAAGGGAGGGAAAAATGAAACAAGATGAGACCAGGTTTGGAGGCAAACCATAGAGATTCTTAATCTCAGGAAACAAACAGGGTTGCTAGGGGATGGTTGGGGGAGGGTTGTGAAGTGCATCTATGTCTTTCTTATATACCTTGGCAGGGTTGGAGACATAGAAATGACTCTGACCTCCATGACATTTCCTTTTCTGTGCTTTGATGTGTGCATCTGCTCAATGGGTAAAATGATACCCCAGGGACAAAATATAGAACCAATGGTGACATTTTCATAGAACCCTGGGTTCAAAGTAATGGGCTAAGATTTTTCTTTTTATTTTTTTCATTTATTTATTTTATTTATTTTTATTAACATGTAAGGCATTATTTGCTTCAGGGGTACAGGTCTATGAATCATCAGTCTTACCCAAGTCACAGCACTCATCATAGCACATACCCTCCCCAGTGTCCATAACCCAGCCACCCCCTAGGTAAGGCATATAAGACCTTACATACCTTGGTAGGGTTGGAGACAAACCATAGAGACTCTTAATCTCTCAGGGTTTCTATGTCTCAGTCCACGCTGGAAATAGGACAGAGGCTTTTGTGTCTCACCCTTTGACCAATGACATGCACTGTTTTGCACAGCATTACCATTATCTATGAAGCATGGAGGGCATGGTTCTTGGTTGGCAGTGAACAATAAAGCATTTCAGGTTAGTGTGGGAAAAGGAACAACATGGAAATGATGACAAATGTGCACTCATTTCTTTATTTATCGGTTCTAAATATTTGGTACATATCAGGTTACACCTGGACAGGGTGCAGATGGATGGGAAGTGGGTGTTCCCAGAAAAGACCTCAGAAGACCCCAATGCAGGCAGTTCTTGGAGCGCCCTTAATGAAATTGAATTAGATGTGCACAGTTCAAGGAGGAGTGAGCCAGAATCCATTCACTATTTTGTAACTGACTTTTTTTAACTATAAAAAAAAATCTTGCACATTGTTCCACATCAGAACATGTCAAAGCGCTTATTATTCTCATTCTTTTTACAGCTGCAGAGTATCTCATATTTTTTAGCCAGTTCCATGTTGATGAATATTTAGGTTGTTTCCAAACATTTGTTGGTTATAAAAAATTTTAAAAGACCACAATGATATCCTCACACATATATTATTTCACATGTGTGCCAAATATACCCTTAGGAAGAGTTTTTAGAAAGGGATTTGTAAGTCAAATGACATGTGTATTTTACATTTTGATAGATATTGCCAAATTATCCTTCATAAAGACTGTAACTGATATTTTAGTTTTAAAACATTATGTATTTATTACCTACAATGAATAATGATGGACTCCTCTATTTTTCTTTCCCTTCTATTCTTTTTGCTTATCATTTCTTTTAATTATCATATTGCCCTGAATAGACCTCCTTAGCAATGTTATATAGACCTGGTAGGATAAGCCCTCTTTGCCCAGTAAGGAAGTTAGAACCTTTTCCTACTGAATTAGTTCCTTGTATTCTACTTTGCTGAGAGTTCATGTTCCACATCTTAAGTGAGTGTTAAATTTGTCACATCTTCTTCCTGCCTCTGCTAGGATAACTATATATATATTCTCTTATTCTATTAATGTGCTGAATTACATGGATGGGTTATTAAATATTAAATAAACATGCATTCCTGGGAGAAGGAGAATGTGATCATAATGATTGTCTGTTTAAAATACTGTTTGAGGGGCGCCTGGGTGGCTCAGTGGTTAAGCCGCTGCCTTCGGCTCAGGTC
This sequence comes from Mustela nivalis, assembly GCF_964662115.1. Taxonomy (NCBI): domain Eukaryota; kingdom Metazoa; phylum Chordata; class Mammalia; order Carnivora; family Mustelidae; genus Mustela; species Mustela nivalis. The sequence goes on from NC_139021.1 coordinate 149,347,484, forward strand.
ATGATCTCGGGGTCCTGGGATCGAGTCCCGCATCGGGCTCTCTGCTCAGCAGGGAGCCTGCTTCCTCCTCTCTTTCTCTCTGCCTGCCTCTCTGCCTACTTGTGATTTCTCTCTGTCGAATAAATAAATAAAATCTTTAAAAAAAAAATAAAAATAAAATAAAATAAAATAAAATACTGTTTGATTCATTTTTTTCAATTTTACTAAAAATGTGTGTTTCTGTCCTTCAGGGACATACTGGTTTCCTTTTCTTGTAATATCTTTGTTTAGTTTTGGTGTCAAGGTCATATTGACCTTGGTTTGGGAAGAGTTCTCACATACATTTCCTAAAAGAACTTGTCTAAGCTTAGTATTTTTTCTTTACTTTTTCTTTCTTTTTTTTTTTTTTTTAGATTTTATTTATTTATTTGACAGAGATCACAAGTAGGCAGAGAGGTAGTCAGAGGGAGAGGGGGAAGCAGGCTCCCTGCTGAGCAGAGAGCCCAATGCAGGGCTCAATCCCAGGACCCTGAGACCATGACCTGAGCCGAAAGCAGAGGCTTAACCCACTGAGCCACCCAGGCACCCCAAAGCTTGGTATTTTTTCGTAAATGCTTGGTAGAATTTATCAGTGAATCTATATAGACCTGGAGATCTTTTTGTGGATTTTTTTGTTATTGTTGTTAATGAATTCAATTCCTTTAATAGATCTAGAGGTATTCAGATTTACTATTATATTTATCAGTTTTACTAGGTTGTATTTTTTATAGAGTTTCTCCATTTCATCCAGATTGCCAAATTTAATGATATAGTATTACTCATTAGGTTATTTTATTACTCTTTTGATGGTTTTTAGGCTCTAGAGTCATAATTTCTTAATTGTTTCTGATACTGGTGATTTGTATTATCTCTTTTTTTCTGGATCTGTCTTGCCAGAGGTTGACCAGTTTTACTAATCTTACCGAAGGACTAACTTTGGGCTTCATTAATTTTCTTTTTTATGGACCTACTGCTTATTTCATTGATTTCTGCTCTTTGTGGGATTTAGACATAAATTAAGAAGGAAGTTCTTTCCTTCTAATATTTGGGTACATTGCACTTCCTTTTCTAGCTTGTGAAGATAGAAGCTTGGGTAACTGACATTATGTCTATCTTCTTTTCTAACATAAATACTTAAAGCTCTAAATATGCCTTTTCTATGTCCCACAAAATTTTGATATGTTATATTTTTGTTGTCATAGAAGTTAAAAGAGTTTCTAATTTCCCTTGTGCTTTCTTCTTTAACCCATGAGCTGCCTAGAAACATTCTGTTTGGTTGTCTATTATTTGGGGATTTTCCTATCTTCTAATTTGTTTTATGATCAGCTACTTATCATTTCAATTCTTGTAAATTTATTGACACTTATGGTCCAAAATATGGCTTCTTTTGGTGAATCCTCCATGTGCACTTTAAGAGAATAATATTCTGAAATTGTTAGATGCAGTATTCTGTGAAAGCCCATCAAGTCAAGTGTATTAGTTGTATTTTCCAAACTGCTGGAAATATCCTAGTGATATTTTCTCTCCTTGTTTTGAGTACAAATCACTGAGAGCACAATGTCAAAAAATGACTACTATTAGTGTGAATTTATCTATTACTGTCCTAGTTCTTTCACTTTTGCTTCAAGCACTTTGAAACTCTTAGGTACATAAACATTAATGATTGTAATGTCTTCCTGATACTTGAATGGGAATTGATAATTTTATTATTATAAAATATCCCTCATGTGAATTGCCTCTAGGATTCTTGGAGTTAAGTATCTCCTAAAACATGTTCCTCCATAAAAACAACCCTAATACTGGCAAAGGTTGTCAAAATTAACTTTTTGGAACTCCAGAAATTAACCAAAGTCTTGAAACTATCCAATAACATTTACTCAAGAAAAATGTCTAAATCCCACTGAGAACAGCAAATTTGGGGGCATTTTGATTGCCATATTCACATCCTCCTATACTCAGCTCCATGGTAGCCTTGAAAACCAACAGACTCAGAAACATTGTAAATGTGAAAAATAGCAGCCTAGAAGACACGAAGGAGGCAGAATGGGTTTGGAGCTGACTTGAAAGCCTCATCCTGAAAGAACTCACTATTTTACCCGTCTAGCAGCTCCCTTAAAAAGCCCTAATCACAGGGCTTATCTTTATTTGACCTAACTTAGAGCTTGCTCAATGAAGAGAACCCTAACCTCAGAGCATTGGTTCAAAAATCAGTGAGAACTGTTTAATGTCCAAGCTGATTGAGGCAGTGCTAATAACTGGGCAAACACAGGGCTGGCAAAAATAAATTTTAAAAGGAAGTCTAGGGAATGAGATCGGAAAAGCTCAGACATATTCCTGGGAATATAGAAGATTCTAGGTTCTAGTTTTTATGTTGGATAGTGATTCATGGGTGCTTGTTACATTATCAAAAATTTATTACTAGCAAAATACATAAATACATGAATAAAACCAGGCCATGATAGTATCATGAACCAAAAATGATGTTGTGTGAGGGAAAAGAGACAGAGACACTGAGGAACATCAACCAAGTGGGAAACAACAGCTACAGATCATGATGTCAAAGAAGGAGGCATCATTTTAATTTTGTTCCTCTCTTGTAGGGCAAATCCAGCCCACCATAAAATGTTACAAAGACTGTTGATGGGGTCGCTCTCTCTGAGCCCAAGCTGTAGTGGACTTAACATGGGGAGTCCCTCTTCTCACCTGTCCGAATCTCACTCCTCATGCTGTCCGCTGGATTTCTGAGTTAAGTTTATTGTCAGTGTGTGCTTCCTTCCTGCCCCTTCTGCTCTCTGCATGTGTTTCTGTTGTAAACAGTTTGCTGCTCTTCTTTTTTTTTTAATTTTTTATAAACTTATAATATATTTTTATCCCCAGGGGTACAGGTCTGTGAGCTCTTCTGACCACACTTTTTGCCCTGTATTTCCACTCAGTCACTCATATTTCCCCTGAGTTACAGCCCACCCAGAATTGGAACTTGTCTCAGAGACACTTAGGTCCCTGTGTCCTGCTGTCTGATCCACTCCCCAGATGAAGGACACAAAAATAGGTTTCAGTCAGAGTTTTAAGGATGAAATGAAGGTGCCAAATGCCGTTCGAGACTGACATTTTACTTCTACTCCTGGGCATCATGTGAAACACATAACTGAAAAGGAACATTGTTTTCAAAGACCTCCACACTGCTTGATTGAGACAGGGGACAACTCTATACAACTGAGGAACCATGGCATTAGCTGAGAAGGGTGTTGGCTCATCCCAACAGGCATTGCCTTGTGGAAGGAGAGAGGAAGTCTAGACCAGGGCTTGCATACCCAAATTCTGGAGCCAGCTCACCCAAGTTTGAATCCTGGCTCTGCCATTTCCTAGCTATATGACCATACCAGCAAGTTATTTGCCCCAGTGTTCCTCAGTGCCCTTCTCTGGCAGATGTTGATAATAAGAATCCACAGGGTTGTTGTGAAGAGTTACAAAGGTCATAGGTTAGCCTACACGGAATCCTCAAAATAGTGTCTGGTACAAAGTAAGTGCTCCATATGCATTTGCTATTATAATTACTCCTCCTCCTGTATTCCCACTTGTATATAGGTCAGGAAGAAGAGGGTGGTTGGTTCTGTAGATCTTTGCTTCTCTAAGTCCGTCTTGTTTTCTCAAATGTGATTGTGCATGTGTCTACTGCAGGGTCTGGCAAGAAAGGTGGTTTGGAGGGAAGCTTTTCCCTGTCTTTATGCTCTTTGTGCTGCCCCTTCTGAATGCTTTGTGGTCAGAACTCACAGCAGACTCCATAAGAGGTGTTCTATCCAGCCCTCTCACAGCTTCTCCATGAGCCTGTCTGTGGAGGTGGCAGATGCTGAGTTCTCACAGAGTGATGCCTGAGCTGCCTCAAATAATACCCAACAGCTGGTTTGGAACCATCTGTGGGGAAATCATATCCCAGAAGTGAATCCAGCCAGATATCCCTCTACTGTCAGCACACACTTCAGATGATCAGAAATTGATCAATAACTTAAAGCATCCCAAAAGTTCTGATAAGCCTATACAATAAGCTAGGAAGAAATAAAACCAAGATCTATCCAAAGATATCTGGGTTGAAAAAAAATAGCTCAAAGTGTTTTTCAAAACATCTGGTTCTTGACAGAGAACAAGATTTTGCCAACCGATTCTCCCCTGCTAAAGCCCTAAGGTCTATGTGGTTCTGATTCCTTTTTCCTGGCCTCCATCAAAGGTTATATAAGGACCATGGGATTATTCTTTATTCACAAAACTTTGACTCTATCTTGCCCCCATGCCATGGCAATTCTCCCAAGTGGGCTGTATAGCATGGCCCAGCCCCACTCACCCACCCCAAGTGGATATTTGCCCAAGGTCAGTCATGGTCCCAGCCAGTACGGTTTCACAATTCATGTGGTGTCATGGCCTCCCACAAGTATTCCCCATGTGTTCTCTCTGAGCGTCCCCTGATACTCTCTGGGTGCTTGGCAAATATGAAACCACAAACAGAACTGGAGTTCACAGACATGGTCAGCTCAAAGGGGATTTCCTCAATGTGCATTCTTTTCTGAGAACCTCATCGATTGTTCTCCTGAGGCTGATTGTGGAAAAAACTCTGAACTCACCCCATTTGGGTAGATCAAGGGCCTCATTTGGGGGAAATTGTCAATAAAAGAGCTGAAATGAGGCAGGTCAGATGTCCTGCCACTGGAAGTCCTCTGAGACAGCTCTGGAGTTGCAAAAAAAGAACTTTTTTTAGAGGAAGAAATGACAGCAGGGTCACTGGTTTCCAGTGACAGAGTCTCTACGGTGATACAACCAATAACTCTGTGCTGAGGGCCTCACAGACCTGTAATCAGGATACTCATGTTTAATTACAATTATAATTAAAGTAATGCATGCACATGATTAAATACAAAATCCCTGTCCCTCCTATAAAATGGCTTAAAATGAAAGAAAAAAATACACTTATTGTCCCTGTTTCACTCCCCAAGGATAACCGTGGGTTCTGGCAGTTGCCATCATTTATAAACTGACTTTGGAATTATTCCCACCTCTTCTAGTTTCTGAAAGAAATTGTTTAGAATTGGTATTATTTCTTCTTTAAATGTTATTTTAGAATTTTCCAGTGAAACCACCTGGACCAGACATCCCTTTTTCAAAAGGGTTTTAACTAAAAAGTCAACTTATTTTAGTTATCTATTTAATTTTGAGTGTGTCTTGGTAACCTATGGTTTTTTAAAATGTGTCCTTTTCTTTTAGGTTATCATATTTATGAGCATAAAGTTGTCCATAATAATCTCCTATTATTCTTTTAATGTCTGCAGGATCTACAGTAAAAATCCCTTCTTTCATTCCTCATACTGAAAATATGAGTCCTCTCTTATCTTAGTCAGTTTTTTTTAGAGGTTTGTCTTTAAAAAAAAAAAACAGCTCTTGGTTTTATCAATTCTTCTCTTTGATTTTCTGTTTTAAGTTTCATTGATTTCTGGTCTTAAATTTATATTCTTCCTTCTGCTTGCTTTGACATTATTTTACTCTTCTCTTTATAGAGACCCAAGATGAAAGCTTAGATGAAAGGCGAAAGCTTATTTATTTGAAACTTTCCTTCTTTTCCAATATAAGCACTAAGTTCTATAAATTTGCCTCACAACATCCCTTTACCTTCAGTTTACAAATTTTGTATATTGTATATTCTTCTTTGTTCAGTTCAGGTAATCTACTTTCCCTTGAATGTATATTCTGCTGGTTCAGGTGGGAAACTCTATAAATGGTTGATGGTGTTTATCAGTTCTCCTATATCCTTGATGATTTTTTCTGTTAGTACTATCATTACCAACAGAGTGTTGAAATCTCCAACTAAGATTGTGTGTTTGTTTATTAATCCTTTCAGTCTGCCACTTTTTACGTTATGTGTTTTGAAGCTCTGATTAATTTTTACACATGTATGGCTGTTAAGTCTTCATGAAGAGCTGACTCCTTTATCATTACATATTTTCCTTCTTTGTCACTAGTAATTTTCTTTGCTCTGAAGTCTACTTTGATATTAACATAGCTATTTCAGTGTTAGCTTAGGGTTAGCATGCAATATATTTCTCTATCATTTTACTTTAAATTACCTCTGTCATTATCATTTAGACAACATACAGCTGTGTCATGTGTTTGTTTATTCATTCTGATAGTCTCTCTTTCTTAATGGGTGTGTCTAGACCATTTACATTTAATGTAATTATTTACATGTTTAGATTTAAGTTTACCATTTTCTATTCGATGTCTGCTTATTACCTCAGTTTTTCATTTCTTTGTTGCCTTTTTCCTTGTCTTCTTTTGCGATATTTAAACACTTTTTAATATTCTATTTTATCTGTTGTATTTTTACTATATCTTTGTATAGTTTGTTTTCTTATTTCATTTTTCTGTTTAGTGATTATTCTGTAGATTATGATAAACATATTTAATTTTAAAAATTTTTAGAGTCAATGTTTTATAACTTTAAGTGGGATGTATAGACCTTACCAACATACAGATTTTCCTTCCTTCTCCCTTCTACGTAGTAGTTGTCTAAAGTATTACATCTATGTGCATTGAAAACCTCATTCACTGAAAATGTTATATTTGCTTTTATCCATCTAACATATTTTAAAGAACTGAAGAAGAGAAAAGTGTATTTATCCAAATATTTACTATTTCTATTGCCCCTCCATTCCTGATGTTTCAAGTTTCCCTCTGATATAATTTGCCTTCTGTCAAAAGAAATTACTATAGCAAATCTTTTCAGGCAGGTTTGCTGGCCTTCACCTCTCAAGTCTTTTTTTTGGGTAAGTGTATTTTATTTACAGGATCATGAATACAGGTTGCCAGAATGGACAGATTAGCCCATCATGCTTTTCCGCGAAGTCAGAGGAAATATAACAAGCGCCCCTAAACAATGAGAGGTATGCTGCTACTGTGAAGTTTTCAACTTTGGTTCACACAGATAAATCAATTATTGTTACAGATTTCTTTCATATACAGCCAAGACTTAAAGGAGGTTTAGATTTCACTCATCTTGCCTTGATCAAGAAAACACACACTCAACTTGACATGCCTAGTGACCTCTGGAAAAGAGCTTCTCTGATCAATTACATGGGTACAGTCTATTGTCTGGATCTCCTTCTTTCCTTCATAATTCCCTACCCCCAATACACATATCCCAGATCAGGGGCAATTTTACAGAGGAGGTGGCAAAGAGGATTTGCATCACCCAGCCCCAACATAACAAAAACAAAACAAAACAACCAAAACTCTATCAGACATTTCTATTTGCTCTATTAGGATCTGTTCTCAACTCCAGAGCCATTAATCATCCCTTCCCATGGGAGTTAGTCCTTCTTGATCCTTTTTCTCTTCTCCCAGCTTTGTCTCTGTAGGAACATCAAACTCTTCCCCTTCCCATTTATTAGACAGAGTTTTTCTCTTCCTCATGGAAACTAGGCACAAGTCCAAAACCCAGGTCCTTAAAGCTTGTTTCTATCGCCTCAATAGACTTATAAAGCCAATTTCCAAAAAAATTCAAGTCCCTTCTGAGTAAAGAATTCTTGTAATAACCACTAAGAAGAGAAAACATTTCTTCACTTTATGATATGGAAATCTCAAAAGAGACATTTATGTTCAGGTTGTAGGGACATTTCACTCTAACCATCAGTGTTTTGTCCAAATGAAAGCCCAGTACAGCAAATTCCACAGTGACTGTGAGTTTGTTGTAAGGACTGTTTTCTCTAAAATATTTGTGGGATTCCCTGTGGTCATTTCTCCCTCTACTCACCAACAAGAACACATTGCACTGTGTGTATTGTGCAACATCCCAACCCAGTTTCTCCTTTCCCAAATCCCCCAGTAGAACATCCTCGGAGCCCACCAGACTCACACCTTTAACTGAGCTAAACTGCAAACTTGTACAAATTTAACCAACTTCTGTACTCGGAAGTTTGAGGGGTTGTACCCTAAGTCACTCAGTTGAGGGTAGCAGGGCACCTATATCTTGGGTGAATTCAGCAAGTAGCCCCAGAAAAACCACAGAGGACACACAAAGAACTAGAGCAGTGAGTGGGTGGAAATTCTGCATGTGTGTTGCCCAAGTCACAAGTCTTTGCTTTCCAGTACTCCATTCTATTCAAATGGCTTCCCTATTGTATTTTCCAGTGTGACTCTACCTTCCTATTCCCAACATCAACTCCTTGGCTCCAGTTCATATAACTGGACATGAATCTTCAGCTCCTTCTGATTTCTTTTTCTATTACCTCCCTGACTCCCCAGTCCCTATGAGGACTAATGTCCTGTTCTACTTTTATTAGACTAACAGAATTGGATGAGGCATTGACTAGGAGATATGTTTGCCTCCAAATGTTATCAACTAGTGTAAGGATTACAACAGAATGGTTCTTGATAGATAACAAGAGTGTTCAAGGCCATGTTCAAGGAGTTCCTGGTTCCTGACATGACACTACCACTGTCATTCACTTATTTCACTTATTTGTATGCCATAATCACCCAATAATTACTATTATTATTATTTTAATTAATTAAAAGGTATACCAATTAACAATAAGAAAAAGATTCTATTTTACTTTCATTTTTTTTTCCTTTTCCAACACTTTCTTTACATAGATCAGTTTCTCACTTTATCATTTTCCTTTTACCTGAAGAACTTCTAAAACATTTCCTAGAGGACAGGTCTGACAGTGATGAATGGCTTCAGATTTTTTTTCTAAGAGAGTTTTTATTTCTTCTTAACTTTTGGAGAATAATTTTCCAGGATACAGAGGGTGGGAGCCAAACTTTTTACTGAAGCAAGTGCTGACAGATAAGCAATGAGAAGAGCCTAAAATGTTCCATACAGAAATGCACCAGAGTTGGAGAAATAGCATAAAATCATGTTTAGATTAATAAAGATACAAGTGATTACGTATATACATACATATGTGCATGTACAAGCATACACATATATGACTTAGTATATATACAAATATTTCCTTCCTCTATCCCTGAGAGGACCCAGAAGCAAAGACATCCCAATAGCAAGGAGCATACCTAGCACCCAAATCTTGGTTTCTAATACCATTGTGTTCCTTGGAAAAAATGGTAATTGTAGAACTGGAACAGAAAATCCACAAGATGAGCCTAGAGCACCTTATAGTGCCAAAAAGCAAGGAAATGGTCAAACAACAACAAAATGTATTGATGGGGCACTTTGAAAGGACATAGGAGACAACTGAAAAAGCTCCCAATGGCCAAGGTTGGAAAAATTTGATCCGCAAAATAAATAATGTAGTACAGTTGATTCTTAAACAACATGGGTTTGAACTGCACAGTTTCACTTATCTGTGGATTTTTTTCAATAGATAGAGAATAGTACTGTAAATATATTTGTTTTTCTTATGATTTTCTTAATAACATTTTCTTTTATCTATCTTAACTTTATCATAAGCATATAGTATATAATATGTATAATATACAAACTATGTGTTAGTCAAATGTTTATGTTATTAATAAAGCTTTTGGTCAATAATATGCTATTAATAATAGAGTTTTGGGGAAGTCAAAAGCTATATGTGAATTTTTGACTACACAGGGGTGAGTACTCCAAATCCCTGCATTGTCCAGGAGTCAACTGTATTAGATTATAGCCCCAAATATAAAGTAAATATTCATGAGTCCATACTTATATAAACAAATGACTGAATAAATAAATAACTGGGGAGAAGAGGAAAATCTCCCATGCAGAATTCCAAATAAATTATAGAGATACTCAGCCTTCGATGAGGTGAGCATAACTCTCCATAACTCTCCATATATGAGTTGCACATAATGACTTCCTTCCAAAGAGTAATGTATGAAAAGGGAGGCAGAGTAACTTCACAGTGGAGAAGCCTGACAAATACTTTCTCAGTCAAGTGATCAAGGTCAATATCAACAGTGATGGCATACTGATAACATGTACCCTTGATATGATGTGAAGAGAATGGCTCTTTACCTCTGATTTCCCTCCCAAGAACACAAAACACCAGACTAATCATGAGAAAAATCATTGCACAAATCCCAGTAGAGGGGCATTCTAAAATTCTAAAATATACCTGATCAGTACTCCTCAAGACTATTGAGATCATCCAAAGCAAGGAAAGTTTGAAAAACTGTCACAGCCAAGAGGAGCCTAAGAAGCCATGAAGATTAAATGTAATATAGTATCCTGGATGGGATCTAGAACAGATGAAAGATATTAGGTAAAAACGAAGGGAGTGTGTGTTAACTAAAGAATTTAGGTAAATCTAATACATCAATATTAGGTCATTAATTTTGTCAAATGTACCATCTAATATAAGATGTTAATAATAAAAGAAACTGGGTGTGGAATATATGGAACCCTCTATACTATCTTCATAATATTTTTGTAAATCTAAAACTGTCCTAGCTTTTGACTTAAAGGAGGCAAAAGTGCAACTGTTTTCAGTGGTCCCAAATCCAGTTTCATTCGACATAAGCCGCCTCCACCATGGGCCCAGGTTGAACTCCAAGAAGATCAAAGTCTTATACCTAAAGTATAAGTATATATACTTAAAGTATAAGTATGAGTATAAGTATATATACCTAAAGTATAAGTACCGGTGGGGCAGTTAGTGCCACATCTGCCCTGGCCCCAAAGATCTCCCCCCTGGGTCTGTCTCCAAAAAAAGGTTGGTGATGTCATCGCCAAGGGAACTGGTGTTTGGAAGAAGCTGAGGATTATGGTGAAATTGATCATTCATAACACACAGGCCCACATGAAGTGGTACTTTCTGCCTCTGCCCTGACTGGAAAAGCCCTCAAGGAACCCCCAAGAGACAGAAAGAAGTGGAAAAACATGAAAGACAGTGGAAATACCACTTTTGATAAGATTGTCAACATTGCCCAACAGATGTGGCAACTGATCTTTAGCCAGAGAATTCTCTGGAACCATTGGAGAGATCCTGGGGACTGCCCAAACTGTGGGCTGCAATATTGATGGCCACCACCCTCATGACAGCAATGGCAGTACGGTGGAATGCCCAGCGACATAAGAACTACAAAGGAAAATATTTCAATAAAGGATCATTTGAAAACCAAAACATTTTTTAAAAAGTTTTTTAAACTATAATAAAATATTAAATTTATTTTAAAATGAATGAGCACAGACTTCTGGCTGAATATAGCAGTCCAAATGAGGAAACATCTCCAATCAATACTCTTTGGTTTTTACCAACTATAGTAGAAATATTAATATACAAAATATTGCACATGGTAAATGTTACATATCTTGATGAGTTTGGATGTAACATTTTTCTCAAAAGAAAAATCCCCTTCGTTTTTGTCAGGTGCTCACCCCATAGTCCACTACTACATGCCAAGTTCTATGCTAACCTCCTTGAATGGATATCGTGGGACCATTGCATGAATAGGGAAGAGGCAGGGCAAACACTCCTAGGTGCCTACTCACCATTTATTCCCCTTCTTGTTCACTGGCAAAATATTCTATTTAGGGCAGTAAGACAGCCAGTTCCCTCTCCAGGCAACCTGCCCTGAGCTGGGGGGGGGGGGGGGCGGGTCTCAGAATAGGTTGCTTCCCAGGTTCTGGTGCCATTGTTCTCTACTTCTGTCCTTCTGTCTGTCGGGAGTGCAGACATAGGGCTGTGGGGAAGCAGCCTCCTATGAACATGAGGCTGGAAGAAAGAGGACAAAAGCCTCACCTATGTGCAATGTGGAAAGAGAGGATCTGGGGACACAGATGACATGGAGAGCCACAGCGCCGGCCTGGACATCTATCTCAGGACTTCATTTCATGTGAGAAAGCAAATCCTTAATAGGTTAAGCTATTCTATTGTGTTTCTGCTCTATGAATTTGACTAGAACTCTAATGGAAGTGACCAGCCACTTGCCCAGGGCCTCATACATAGGACATGACACACCTGGCTCCCAGATCAAGTTGGTGTGACCCCAAAGCTTGAAACTGCTGCATTTCCCTTCCTTTCACATTTGTGGTGATTGCTTATCATTAACTGTTTCATCCCAGGCCTTCCCGGCTCCTGATTTTCAATATTGACTTTATAATTTGAAATGCTCAAAGACTGTTCCTGGGCTCACCCCGAGGCTCTTCCTGGTCCTGGGCACCCCAGGCAGCAAGTCTATGCCTAGGGTCACCCCTGGACCTTGGGGTATGGAGTTCAGACAAAGCAGGCCAGGTGGGCACACATCTTTCAGCTGCAGCTCGAATTCATCTCTCTACCCTCATTGGCCCTTTGATCCTATTTTTCTTCCTAAGCCACATCTCTCAAACTCTGACTCCCATGCAACTCGTACTAATCACTGAATCAAATAGTCAGTGTCTAGCCTTATGTCAGCGTCCTGGGTTACAATGTGGGAAGATGATGGCAGCAGTGACCAGTGACTGTAAGGACAGGCCAGCGGTGAGCACAGCAGGGAGGACACCCTGTCACCCCTCCTTTCTCATTCTCTCCACCACATTGCATCTCCATCAAACCCTGCTTCCTCTCTCCTGCCTTTGGTTAATGCTATTCTTACCACCTCACAGACAGCAACTTTGGGGAAAAAAATGTATCAGTAAGGGCCACTATTGCTGGCTTGAGTCCTCTGTTCACATCCATGTGCCCGGCTCTGCCAGGACCTCCTCAGAGCTCTGTGTCTGCAGCCTGGGTGCCCTGAGCAGTGTCAGCTCATCTGCTGTAGGTGGAGACCAGGACCTAGATCCTTTGGGAATGAATGCACTGTGGACATGAGCACAGGGTGTCCCTGATGCCCCATGGCCTCCACTCTGATGCATCTGAGTCTCATGGCTAGGAAATAAACTGCTCAGAGGCCAGTGACAGGGAGCTCCATGCACTGTCCCTCAGAGCGCCTGGTAGAGGAGGCGTCTGGTGAATACTGTTGGAAGGAATCCACAAGCAAAGCACAACTCCTGTGCAGCCAGCCCTGGCCTCCCCAAAGAGACACAGCTCCTTGCATCTGCTTTCTCCTGGCCACCACCACCTGATGCCCCAAGTCACCCCACCAGAGCAGTTCCCCAGTAGAAAGCAATCATCTCCCTTTCCCCAGCTTGTCATTTCTTGAGGCGTGAACAGTCTAAGAGCCATCCTCAGCCTCAGGTTCCACAGAGACAAGAAAGACAGAATCTCCTCTGGCCCTTTCTTCTCTTCTTCTTCCTCCCAATCCTCCCTTTCCACAGACTTACCCTCACTTGAGCCTTGTCACCTGCACTGTCCACGCTGCTCTACTTTATCATGCATATTTCTATCTTACTTCTGTTTGAAGCCCTCACTATGGGCACCTGCCTCCCTCCCACTCCAGCCTCCTTCCCCATTATTCTCCCATCATCCTTGCTGCTCCAGGCCTATCCTGAAAGTGCTTTTTTACATTTAATTTCCCTTAACTCCACCTGTTGAAAGTGGATATCTCCCTTCCAAAGCCCTGAATGCCTGCTTCTCCCTCTCCCTCTAAAAGCAGCTTTTGTTTTCTTCCTAATCATGCACTAGACGGCACATGCGTGTTATCCAAGCTAACTTTGGGGCAGGACCGTCTGCACATCTTGTATGGTCCTGAGATCAGTCATTTCCCATGGTGGGCACTCAGGAAGGAATAGAATCCCAGAACTACAAACAATCTCAGAGCTGACATAGGTAGCTCGGATTAGACACATCTCATTACCAAGGTAAAGAAGATCCTCAGAGAAAGGAAACAGGTTGCTCAAAGTCATACCTCTCACTTGTAGCATCAGACAACAGCTGAGTTATGAACAAAAATATGTCAGACTTGGAGTTGTAGAACATCTGTAGAATTCCAAATGTCAGTTTGGAACTCCAGCTCTGATCTCTCACAGTTGATATATAAATAATTTTTTTTTTAAAGATTTTATTTATTTATTTGACAGAGATCACAAGTAGGCAGAGAGGCAGACAGAGAGAGAGGAGGAAGCAGGCTCCCTTCCGAGCAGAGAGCCCGATGCGGGACTCGATCCCAGGACCCCGAGATCATGACCTGAGCCGAAGGCAGCGGCTTAACCCACTGAGCCACCCAGGCGCCCCTATAAATAATTTTTTTTTAAAAAAAGGTAACATGGATTAAGTTTTCATGATGTGCAGGTGCTCTGCTAGGAACTCTGGGTGAGCTATCTCATGTGACCCTCACAACAGTGTTGTCACATAGAGTTAGTTTTATCCCCACTTTCTAGATGATCCTAAGTCTTAGGGAGACTATGCAACTTTTCCCAGTCATTTATACCGGTTAAATTTTTGAGAAAGGCTTGAGCCTCAGTAGTCTCACATAAGAAATCACACTCTGAACTAAAACATTAAGTCACTCAAACTTCTGTGACCACCTGTAAAATGGGCATAAAAGTAGTTTATCCTCATGACATACAACACACATTAAAGAGCTCCAGAATGTGCATTACCCTCTAGAGTTCAGGGAAGACTCCAAAGATCTGAATACTCACCTCAGCTCCTGCTTTCTGGCCTGGTGTACACAACCCTTCACCTCTCCGTGCCTCACTTTCCATATCTATAAATTGAGGCACTTGACCAGACAATATTTAGTCAAAGAATCCTTGTGGTGAGTCTTCTGGCTGGAATCTGCTAACATCTGGTTGATTTTGCTTCATGCTGGGTCACGTGCTCATTGACATGTGGTGCTATTAGTATGATATACCATGTTCATTGACATGCCAGGCTTGCCTCCACCAATACATATAAAAACAAAGCTTCACATGAAATGTTCTTTCAGTGTTTATTGTGACTTAGTTTAGGGGACATACTTGGAAAGGGATTTTTCTTTGCTTTTTAACTAAAGATACTATTTTGCATGATACTATCCATATGTTACTAACTTTAAAACTCAGAAATATGCCTTTGTAGTCACTTCATGGAATACAAATAAATATGCTTATTTTAATAATTGTGTAATGTATAATATGAATTTACCTAAAATTTACTTTGTTTCTGCTATTTTCATTGAACATGGTTTGAAATATTTTTCTTAATTCAACATAGTTATATAATCTTAGAGCTTGTATAAAATTTCATTGCACTAAAGTGCATAATTTATTAGACTCTAATATTTGGGTATTTAGGTTATTTCCAATTTTCCTTGGATTTAAGTGCACATTTGTGAAACAGTGGATTTCTGGGTTAGTTTGAGGCATTGAGAGCCATCTAAAATTGGCAACAAAATAAAGTCCAAGTTTTCAGTTCTAAATGAAAGGACACATTAATATCATCCAACAGTGAAGTTCTGTGTTATAGGTTATATGTTATATGTTATATGTTATATGTTATATGGCTCTGTGTTAGACCCAAAAGCTCAAGCTTCTAGAGCAAAGAGCTGGTGTATAATGATTTTTAAATTTATTTCTTCAACATCCATTATTCAATTTATCTAAATATTTATTTTAGACATACTGTATTCTAAGCACTCTGCTAGGTTCTGATGATACGGGTAGGATGTCTTCCCTGACCTTCTGGAATTTATAATCTAGTAAAGAAACAGACAGTACAGCAGTAAAACAAACATGTATGAGAAATAACATATGGAAAAGGAATATAGGTATATTTAGGTCACTTACTATGTATGTACCTGGGCAAGTTATGTAACCTTTCTGTACCTCACTATCTTCATTTGCAAAATAGACAAAATAACAGTTAACATGTGTAAATGTTTAAAAGGGTCCTTGACACATACTAAGCACTCAATATGTTTTAGTTATTGTTTTTGTATTAATTATTCACTGTTACATAACAAAGCACCTCCAAATTTAGCAGCCTCAAACCAGGATTTATCATCTCACATAGCTTCTGACAGTCAGGGATCTGGAAGCAGCTTAGCTGGGTGGTTTGGACTCAGTGTCGTTCATGAGGCTCTAGTTATCTGAAGATCTGGCTACGACGGGAGACTCTGCTTCTAAGATGTCCCCTCGACATGGCTGTTGGTGGAAGGCCTCCATTCCTCATCCTGTGGATGTCTCTGTAGGGCTGTTAAGAGTCCTTATGCTATTGCATCAGGCTTCCCCTAGAGCCAGTGATCCCAGAGAGAAGAAGAAGAGGCAGTATCTTTTATGACCTAGTCTTGGAAGCCCTATGCACCATCACCTCCACCACAATCTATTTGTTAGAAGTGAGTCACTAAGTCCTGATTTCACTTAAGAAGAGGAGACTTTGGGTCCACTTTTTGAACAGTGTCAAAGAGCTTGTGGACATACCATAAAATGCCACACAGACATGGAAGGACTAGTCAGCACCTGACCCACAGAAGGGGTCCTCTCTCTCCATTCTTTTGGGCCCCCTCAGTGGACCAGTAGACACAACACACCCCTTCATAAAGCTCATTCACTGAGATGCCTTCCATTTCTACCTTACCTTATATCCACAAATTCCCATCATATTCTTCACCAGATACACAAAGAAGCTCTTTTGTTTCTGACCTCATGTTCAATCAAAGCAAATAATAGATTGATGGCTTTAATTTTTTTAAATCCAAGCCAGTGGGGAGGAGAAGATGGCAGAGAAATAGAAGATCTAAATATTATCCTGTCCCAGAAACTCAGCTAGATAGTTATCAAACCATTCTGAACACCTACAAACTCAATAGGATATTGGAGAGAAGAAGAGCAACAATTCTAGGAACAGAAAGCCGACCACTTTCTAGAAGGTAAGAAGTACAGAGAAGTGAATCTGAGATGATATATGGGAAAATAGACTGCAAGGGGAGGGGTTGGCTCCCAGCAAGTGAGAGAGCAGTGGAGCACAAAGTTGGAACTTTTAGAAGTCTGCTCCACTGGGAGATATCACTCCAGAGGCTCAGTGCGGGGTGGAGCCCTCACAGGGACAGTGTGGTCTCAGGACCTACAGGGTCACAAAAAGACCAAGAGTGTCTAAGGGTGGCAGAGTTCTCAGGTATCAGAGTGGAGAAGTCTATGCAGAGACAGAGCCAAGAAGTGGGTTCTTAGCTCAGGGTTACCTTAAACCATGATCCAAGGTGCAATCAGGTCACTACTTTTCAAGCAGGGACTCCACAAGTGGCTGATCTGGGGAAACTCACCTTCCTCCTCTGGGAGAAACAGCATGGCAGCATGCTGCAGGAATCTGCTGGGTTTGGGGGCTCCAAACAGGGCCATGCACCAGAGACAGAAATGCTCAGTCACAGGCTGGATGAGCTTGGAGTGCAACCAGAGACCAGGGAGACAGGAGTGATTGACTGCTTTGCTCTGAGTGGAGCCTTGAGCTCTTGGCTTCTCCAGCCCAGGATAGGAGGTCGCCATTTTCATTCCCATCCTCCAGAGCTCTACAGAAAGCATTCAGGGAACAAAAGTTCCCGAGAGCGAACCCGAACAGATTACTTAGAGCGAACCCGAACAGATTACTTAGCCCGGCCCTTGACAAGGGCTGTGCAGTTCTGCCTCAGGCAAAGACATTTGAGAATCACTACAATAGGCCCCTCACCTAGAAGATCAGCAAGAACATCTAGCCAAGACCAAGTTCACCGATCACTGAGGACTGCAAAACTTCAGAACTACAGATATACAGCACATAGAATTCAAAGGTTTTTCCCATGATTCTTTAGTCTTTCAAAGTTAAATTTTTAAAATTTTATTTTTTCTTATTGTATTTTAAATTTTTTTCTGTTTCCTATTTTAGCCTTTTAAAAATATTTTATCTTATCAATACCTTTTTAAAAATCTTTTAAAATTTTCATTGTTATGGTCATCTTCTGTCTCTTCCTTGTATTTAACCATACACACACACACACTTTTCTTTCTATAAAATTTTGGGATACAGTTTCTTCTAATAGATCAAAATATACCCTAACTCTAGTGCATGGCTTTGTCTAGTCTCCAGCCCGATCACATTCTTTCCTCTCTTTTTTTTTTTTTTTTTAATTTTTTCAACCAACTTCTTATTGTATCAATTCCTTTTTTAGAAACTTATTTTAAATCTTTACAGTCATATTCCATCCCCTCATCATGTTTACCCATATTTTTGCATATATATAAGTTTTTCTTTCTTTGAAATTTTGGGAAGAAGTTTCTTCTAACAAACCAAAATACACTCAAAATCAAGCATGTGGCTCTGTTCTATTCACAAGTCTAATAGATACATATAAATATAATATATACATATATATATTTTTTTCTCCCCTCCATTCTTCTATCCCTAGGTTCGGGTCTCTTCTGATTTGGTTAGTGTATATTTTTCTGGGGTTGTTGCTACCCTTTTAGTATTTTGTTCTCTTATTCCTCTATTTTTTTTTAAGATTTTATTTATTTATTTGACAGAAATCACAAGCAGGCAGAGAGAGAGGAGGAAGCAGGCTCCCTGCTGAGCAGAGAGCCCGATGCGGGCCTCGATTTCAGGACCCTGGGATCATGACCTGAGCCGAAGGCAGCGGCTTAACCCACTGAGCCACCCAGGTGCCCTTATTCCTCTATTCTTATCTGGATTAAAAGACAAGGTGAAAAAATTCACCTCAAAAAAAAAAAAAAAAGTACAATGGGGTGCCTTAGTGGCTCAGATGGTTAAGACTCTGCCTTCGACTCAGCTCATGATCCTAGAGTCCTGGAATCAAGTCCTGCATCAGACACCCTGCTCAGCAGGGAACCTGCTCTTCTACTTCTCCCTCTGCTGCCCCCCACCCCCGCTTGTGCTCTCTCTCTTTCTCTCTCTATCAAATAAATAATCAAAATATTTTTTAAAAAAGAAGAGGCAGTACCAATGTCTGGGGACCTAATCATTATGGACATTAGTAATGTGTCAGAACTAGAGATCAGAATGACAATTATCAAGGTGCTAGCTGGGCTCCAGAAAAGCATGGAAGATACTAGAGAATCCCTTTCTGAAGAAATACAAGACCTTCCTAAAGATATTAAAGAGATAAAATCTAACCAAGTTGAAATCATAAAAGCTATTAATGAGGTGCAATAAAAAATGGAGGCTCTTACTGCTAGGATAAGTGAGCCAGAAGAGAGAATTAATGATATAGAAAACCAAAGGATAGAGAATAAAGAAGGTGAGAAAAAGAGAGACAAAAAACTACTGGACAATGAGGAGAGAATTTGAGAGATAAATGATACCATAAGATAAAACAATATTAGAATAATTGGGATTCAGAAAAAGAAGAAAGAGGGGGGCAGAAGGTATATTGGAGGAAATTATAACAGAGGATTTCCCTAATTTGGCAAAAGGAACAAGCATCAAAATCCAGGAAGCACAGAGAAATCCCCTCAAAATCAATAAAAATAGGTCTACACCACGTCATCTAATAGTAAAACTTACAAGTCTCAGTGACAAAGAGAAAATCCTGAAAGCAGCTTGGGACAAGAAGTCTGTAACATACAAGAGTAGAAATATTAGAGGGCAGCAGAGCTACCCACAGAGAGTTGGCAGGCCAGAAAGGACAGGCATGATATATTCAGAGCACTAAATGAGAAAAATATGCAGCCAAGAATACTATATTCAGCTAGGCTGTCATTGAAAATAAAAGGAGAGATACAAATCTTCCAAGACAAACAAAAATTAAAAGAATTTGTAAACACAAACCAGCCCTACAAGAAATATTAAAACGGTTCCTCTAAGTAAAGAGAGAACCTAAAAGTAACAGACCAGAAAGGGCAGTAACAGTCACCTTACAAGCAATACAATGGCAAAATTCATATCTTTCAATAGTTACCCTGAATGTAAATGGGCTAAATGCTCCCATTCAAAAGACACAGGGTGTCAGAAGGATAAAAAAACAACACCCATCAGTATGCTGTCTGCAAGAGATTAATTTTAGACTCAAAGACACCTCCATATATAAAGTAAGGGAGTAGAAAACAACTTACCATGCTAATGGACATCAAAAGAAAGCTGGGTGGGCAATTCTTACATCAGACAAATTATTTTTAAGCCAAAGACTATAATAAGAGGTGAGGAAGGACACTATATCATACTTAAAGAATCTATCTGACAAGAAGATCTAACAATTTTAAATATCTATGCCACTAACATGAGAGCAGCCAATTAAATAAGCCAATTAATAACAAAATCAAAGAAACACATCAACAATAATACAATAATAGTAGGGCACTTTCACACCCTCCTCATTGAAATGGACAGATATTCTAAGCAAAAGATCAACAAGGATATAAAGGCTTTAAATGACACATTAGACCAGATGTACATCACAGATCTATTCAGAACATTCCATCCCAAACCAAGAGAATGCTTCTCTAGTTCACAAGGAACATTCTCCAGACTAGATCACATCCTGGTTCACAAATCAGGTCTCAACTGGCACCAAAAGACTAGGATCATTCCTTGCAAATTTTCAGACAACAAAGCTTTGAAACTAAACCTCAATCAAAAGAAGAAAGTTGGAAAGAACTCAAATACATGGAGGCTAAAGACCATCCTACTAAAGAATGAATGGGTCAACCAGGAAATTAAGGAAGAATTTAAAACATTCATGGAAACAATTGAAAATGAAAACACATCTGTTCAAAATCTTTGGGACACAGCAAAGGCGGTCCTGAGTGGAAAGTATATAGCAATGCAAGCCTTTCTCAAGAAACAAGAAAGGTCTCAAATACACAACCTAACCCTACATCTAAAGGAGCTGGAGAAAGAACAGCAAAGAAAGCCTAAGCCCAGCAGGAGAAGAGAAATAATAAACATCAGAGCAGAAATCAATCAAAGGAATCAAAGGAACAGTAGAACAGATCAACAAAACTAGGAGCTGGTTCTCTGAAAGAATCAATAAGATAGATATACCCCTAGTCAGACTTATCCAAAAGAATAAAGAAAGGACACAAATGAATAAAATCATGAATGAAAGAGGAGAGATCACAACCAACACCAAAGAAATACAAACAATTATAAGAGCATATTATGAGCAAATATACACCAGCAAATTTGACACTCTGGAAGAAATGGATGCATTCCTAGAGATGTATAAATTACCAAAACTGTACTAGGAATAAATAGAAAACTTGAACAGACCCATAACCAGTAAGGAGATTGAAGCAGTCCTCAAAAGGCTCCCAACAAACAACAGTCCAAGGCCAGACAGCTCCCCAGGGAAATTCTACCAAGAATTTAAAGAAGAACTAATACCTATTCTTCTGAAACTGTTCCAAAAAATAGAAATGGAAGGAAAACTTCCAAACTCCTTTTATGAGGCCAACATTACCTTGATCCCAAAACCAGACCAAGGGCCCATCTAAAAGGAGAATTTCAGACCAATATCCCTGATAAACACAGATGCAAAAATTCTCACCAAAATACTACCCAATAGGATCCAACAATACATTAAAAGGATTATTCACCTCAACCAAGTGGGATTTATTCCTGGGCTGCAAGGTTGGTTCAACATCCACAAATCAATCAATGTGATACAGTACATTAATAAAAGAAAGAACAAGAACCATCTGATCCTCTCAATAGATGCAGAAAAAGCATTTGACAAAGTACAGCATCCTTTCTTGATTAAAACTCTTCACAATATAAGGATAGAGGGTACATACCTCAATGTCTTCAAAGCCATCTATGAAAAACCCACAGCAAATGTCATTCTCAATGGGGAAAAACTGAGAACTTTCCCCCTAAGATCAGGAACATGGCAGGGATGTCCACTCTCACCATTGCTACTGAAAATACTAGAAGTCCTAGTCTGAGCAATCAGACAACAAAATCTAATAAAAGCCATCTGAATCAGCAAAGAAGTCAAACTCTCACTCTTTGTAGATGATAGGATACTTTATTTGGAAAGCCCAAAATACTCTATCCCAAAACTACTAGAACAGGAATTCAGTAAGGTGTCAGGATATAAAATCAATGCACAGAAATCAGTTGCATTTCTATACACCAACAGCAAGACAGAAGAAAAAGAAATTAAGGAGTTGATCCCATTTACAATTGCACCCCAAACCATAAGATACCGAGGAATAAACCCAACCAAAGAGGCAAAGAGTCTATACTTAGAAAACTAAAAAGTACTCATGGAGGAAATTGAGGAAGACACAAAGAAATGGCAAAACATTCTATGCTCATAGATTGGAAGAACAAATATTGTGAAAATGTCTATGCTACCTAGAGCAATCTACACATTTATACCTATCAAAATACCATCAATTCTTTTCAAAGAAATGGAACAAATAATCCTGAAATTTATATAGGACCAGAAAAGACCCCAAATAGGCAGAGGAATGTTGAAAAGGAAAACCAAATTTGGCAGCATCACAATTCCAGACTTCGAGCAGTATTACAAAGCTGTAATCATCAAGACAGTATGGTAATGACACAAAAACAGACACATAGATCAATGAAACAGAATAAAGAGTCCAGAAATGGACCCTCAACTCTATGGTCAACTAGTCTTCAACAAAGCAGGAAAGAATGTCCATTGGAAAAAAGACAGTCTCTTCAACAAATGGTGTTGGGAAAACTGGAAAGCCACATGCAGAAAAATGAAACTGGACCATTTCCTTACACCACACACAAAAATAGACTCTAAATGGATGAAAGATCTCAATGTGAGATCGGAATCCATCAAAATCCTTGGAGGAGAACACATGCAGCAACCTCCTTGACCTCAGCCGCAGCAACTTCTTTCTAGGTACATGGCCAAAGGCAAGGGAAGCAAGGGCAAAAATGAACTATTGGGATTTCATGAAGATAAAAGGCTTTTGCACATCAAAGGAAATAGTCAACAAAACCAAAAGAAAACCAACAGAATGGGAGAAGACATTTGCAAATGAAATATCAGATAAAGGGCTAGTATTCAAAATCTATAACGAACTTATCAAATTCAACACCCAAAGAACAATCAAGAAATGGGCAGAAGACATGAACAGACATTTCTGCAAAGAAGACATACAAATGGCCAACAGATACATAAAAAAGTGTTCCACATCACTTACCATCAGGTAAATACAAATCAAACCCACAGTGAGATATCACCTCACACCAGTTAGAATGGCTAAAATTAACAAGTTGGGAAATAACAGATGTTGGTGAGGATGTGAAGAGGGAACCATCCCACACTGTTGGTGGGAATGCAAGCTGGTGCAGACACTCTGGAAAACAGTATGGAGGTTTCTGAAAGAGTTAAAAATAGAGCTACCTCAGGACCCAGCAATCGCACTACTGGATATATACACTAAAGATACAAATGTAGTGATCTGAAGTGGCATGTGCACCCAAGTGTTCATAGCAGAAATGTCCACAATAGCCAAACTATGGAAAGAACCTAGATGTTCATCAATAGATGAATGGATAAAGAAAAGGTGGTATATATATATACAATGGAATGCTAGGCGGCCATCAAAAAAACAAAACCCCACAAAATCTTGCCATTTGCAACGATGTGGATGGAACTAGAGGCTATTATGGTAAATGAAATAAGTCAATCTGAGAAAGACATTTATCGTATGATCTCTCTGATACGAGGAATTTGAGAGGCATGGTTGGGGGTCATGGGAGGGTGGAAAGGAAAAAATGAAACAAGATGAAACCAGAGAGGGTGACAAACTATAAGAGACTCCTAATCTCAGGAAACAAACTGAGGGTTGCTGGGAGTGGGGGAGCAGATAAGGTGGCTGGGTTATGGACACTGGGCAGTATATGTGCTATGGTGAGTGCTGTCAATTTTGTAAGACTGATGATTCATAGACCTGTACCCCCAAAGCAAATTAATACATTATATGTTAATTTAAAAAAAAAAAAAAGCAAGCCATCTTCCATTCCTTTCCATAAATCTCTCTTAAGGAAATTCCTTTATTTTAGGAAAGAACTGTCCTGTCCTGAGAGAGGTCAAAATCCACAGTGGCAGATGAGAGGTGACTCCCACATCGCCCGGAGCTAGGTCAGCCTGCACCCAGGACACCTCTTCCAGCCCTCCCTACAGCTGCCCAGCAGGCTTCACCTGGCCTTCAGTTCTCTCAGAGACCTATTCTCTTCGATCGTTAATCTTCACTTGGGAGGATATTTACCAGTCCTACTGTATTTTTAAAAAATCATGTATTTATAAGATGCCACATCCTTGGCACAAGTTATCTTCAGTCATCACTTCAACTCCAAACACCAGGTATTACTTCCTAGTCTTCACTGTAAATGAGAAGGTACTTGCATCAGCTCACCCAACATTGGAAGCTCAGAGTGAGGCTTGCTGGACTCCTATCCGGGTCTGTCGACAATGCTGCCAGTCCTTGGCATTTTATTTCAGAGCTGCAAGACTGCAAAACCCTCCAGTCACTCTAGGTATGCCCAGTCATGCCAGTCCACTCACCAAACCTTTCCCAGAAGTCTTTTCCATCCCCCATTACAATAAGACGTCCCCCACACATAGGGTTGCCTGATAACATACAGAATGTCCAGTTAAATTTGCATGTCAACTAATTTTCTTAGTATAAATCTGTCTCATACTTCAGCTAAAAAATAGTTTGTTGTTGAAATGCAAATTTAACAGGGCCTGCTGTGACAGCAGACTAGAGTGCTTACAGCTCTCCCTCCCCAAGGCAGATCTGGAAGTCTGAACAGATCTGAGGGTTTCTGATTTCCACAAAACCACATAGTGGATGTGGAGATCACGAGAGCTCTGAGCTCTGTGTTTCTGCAGTGTGAATGGGCGGGATGTCCCAGGAAGCGGGGGCTTCTGTGGACACTGGAGTGCCAGGCCCCACCGTGGGTAAATGCCAGATAGTTCAATGTCTGCCTTCTGTTCAGTCAGAGCTGAGTTTAAGTGTGGAAACCCGATTCTGTGGGTGTTACTTGTAGCAAAATTGTCACCACAAATGCACACTCTTTCATCACCCTTGTGCCTTTGAAGGGCCCCATTGCCATTCAGTAAGTAATGACCCTGGGTGCAGACCACAGCTGGGAAGAGTCTACAGCAACCCCAAATAAGGCAGGCTCCATGGAATTAAACTTTGTTTTAGTGTCAAACCAAGTTGGCTGGGACAGATGGACACCACTGTTGCCCTACACTGTTCTTGCCCAAATCCTGGCTGACCTCTCCATCATCCCTGCATGTAGCTGCAGCTGGAGAAGAAGATATGCTCCTCCCAGTGGCTCTGCAGACTCTTAGAACATGTGTATATTTTCAGAGTCAAAATCCACCAAAAATCCCTTAGGATAAAGTGCCAAAATTCTAGAGTGTGCTCCAGGCATTGTGTGACTCTCCCCTGCCCACAGGTCCCTCACTGTCTTCTGCCACCAGTCACAGTGGTCCTTCAGAACCCCAAATGATTTCCTTCCCTGGACTGTTCTCATTCTTTCTTCTGGAGAGCCCCTATGGACACTGAAGTTAACAGCTGAAATACAATTGCCCACTGGAGGCTTTGGCCCAGCCCTGCCCATCTCTCCCTCACAGCTAGGTCAGGTTTGCCAATCAGCCACATTTCACATGCTCAAAAGACACATGTAGCTCTTGGCTACCATATTAGTATGGATATAAAACATTTCCACCAGCACAGAAAAATATTTTTCCTTAAAAAAAAAGATGTTAAATGAAGTCTTCTTTTTCTTTACTTTCCAGTGTCTTACAGAATTGTCTCTGGTGGGATTTTCTCTCCACATTCTGTGATTCCATCTCAAAGCTTTGTGCCGTGGCCTTCCACCTCCTTTCCCCATCCTTGAGGATATAGATCTAATACTTTCATTCGCTTTTCTATAGATAGCCCCCAAGTACTGTCCTTGATGATCTCATCCATTCTCTTACTATGATTTCCACCAGAGCTCTTGCTTTTAAGTAATTTACTCTTTCAAATTCAAAGTCTGATAAGAATGAAGCAGATCCAGACAAAGGTGCCTTGTCAACGATTTCTAAAAGTCAAAGTTTGCTTATCCCGGGACAATAAGCCTCATCTGGAAAACGAAAGAGCCAGAAGCTGAATGCAGTGACATCCATTCTTCTGAAGCTAAACCAGCTTTCTGAAGCTGTGGGCCCCTTCCATTTCCCACTGTCCTTTCACCTGGCAGAGAAGACAGAGGGCTTTCCTTTTGCAAGGTTCCTCCTAGAAGCCTCCACTTCCTTCTGCTCTTAACCATCTCTCTTCCCATAAATCGACTGGTCTTTCTCGAAAAGAAAATCCAAAACCTATTGATTCTTCATGGACATGAAGAGATAACTGTTGGGAAGTGAATACATGAATGAAATGAACAAACCCCAAGATTCCATTCCCTGGGGGAAATTCTGCAATCTGTCTGCCTATTCAAGGTGATCACACATCTGGGTCCTCTCATCTTTAAGCAAAACTCAGGAGAGAGGGAGAGAGAAAGAAGCAGATGCTCCCGCCAATCTCCCAGCTGAGGAGGGACATCCAAGAGGAGGTGTTGCTCAGGTTGTGTGCATCTCAGATGACAGATTTCTGGGACTCTGGCACAGGCTTAAAGGCCCAATGATAAACACATTCTCCATTTCTCCTATTCCCTAGTATTGTTCCAAAGCAATCTGATTAGTAGAAAGCAGGCTTCTGGGAAAGACTGGGAACTCCACTCTTGGAGCAAGCACACTGTCTCCAGCAGTTCCAACTACTTGGGGTGTTTGGGGCTCTTACCCACTTGCCATCCCTACCAACCATGCTCAGCCAGTGCCCAGACCATCGGGGAGCAACAGGGCCTCAGAGCAGCTCCTGGTCCCTGTGAAAATCACACAATCTTAGAGGTAGGAAAAGGGACATTAATAGATTGGGCAGAAGCTATTGTTTCCATGTAAGTCATGGTTTTAAAGGATGGAAAGACAAGAGGGGATGTTGTCATCGGACGGGAAGGGTGGTGATTTTGGATTCAAGCATGGTAATCATGGCTCCATTGGAAAAAGAGGGACAATTTTCAATAAAGCTGGAGGGAAGAAAGAAAAGATAAGCCAGACAGCTCTTGAGTGTTTGATAGATATTAGAAGCCATAAAGTATTACAGGCACCAGTCTTCATAGATGTGGGCATAGAAGCCTGTGCAGATGTAGGAGGAAAACACTGAGATGGGTGGACGTGTAGCAGGCTCACCCTTTTTTATCAGTACAACTGCTTGCTTTTTCTATAACTCAGCTGGCTTCCTTCATGAGCCCCAGCAGCTGGTGATTGAGAAAAACAATCATCTGTGTGTTCAAACTAATTTATTCTGATCTTTTACTTCAAACAGTCTTGGGCGGGGGGAGCGAGTAGAAGGGGTAAGCCCCTCAGTCACCCTCCCTGTTCTTCATCCTCTGGAATGACATCTGGGTTAGAAGGTGAGTGTGTGCAGAGAGGCCTCTAAGTGAAGGCCGCTTTGACCTGGGGTGCTGATAACCATGTGCTAATGTTTCAGCCTTCCTGTTTGCCTTTTCATCAAAAGAATTCTCATGGTTTGGTTTTTGGCTTGGTGGCTTATGGATAAATGCTAGGTAGCCATTCGTTCTATGATTGGGAATGGAAGAGGAAATAAAGCTATGTGTGCTGAGGTTGGGGGACAGATCACGGCCATGGGTCCTTATAGACCCTGGGGACAAAGGGGTCCCACCTTCACTGCAGCCCCTCTGTGACCATATTCTAGGTTTTAGCTTCTGCCTCTTTTTCATATGCTCAGACGCTCCCATCCTTCTCCTTGCCTCAAATCTTCTGAAACCCACATCGACCAATGACCCACCCTATCCAAACCCACACCATCCCCTGTAAAGGATTTGTTCACTTTGGGATTTCATTAATTATGTGAAGATGGAAAATTAATAATATGCCCTGACTTCCATTTTGCATTAATATTTACTAAAAGCCTTGAAAGTTGTGAAATAATCCTGGCAATGGTAATGCTGGCTCTAGCCCACGGATGGAGTGGTTTGTGCTCTAGCGGATGGTCCTTCCGTTTTAATTCTGATTTTTGCTTTAAACCAAGAATTTGATATAAAGTTGTTTTCATTTCAAGTTTCTAAGTGGTAAGGATTATTTGGGGTTTTTTCTTTGTTTTTCTGGGGGGGCAGTTTTGGAAGGAACTAGGGAAGGTGGGAGTGGATGTGATTTTTATTTATTTCTAAAAATACATAATTGTATTAAAGCCAATGGATATGGATCTTTGTTTTCTGTTTGGGGGTTTTGTTGTCCCTATTAACCAACAGAAATGCCTCTTCTCTGTGTCCTAATCATAGTTCATTTTGTGACAGCTCCTGGGGTATTTACAAGGAATGCATGATAATCTGTGTAGTTTAAATGTAAAGTCTTTCAAAGCTTTCAAACCCTCTGGGGGTTCTGCCTTTGGAGCAATGTTTAGAAATGCCATCACATCCTCAGAATTATATAAAGACTCAACTATATTATTTTAGGACCTAATGCTTTCAAGTTTCATATTTAAAACTTTAATCAACTTGAATTAAATCCGGCATGAGATAGGGGCCTACAACTCTTTCTGTTCTTTCCAAGTGATTATCCAAGCCATCCTAGCTTCTAAATAACTGAGGCATCTTTTACCTCTTGTTCAACCTCACATTCAACTCCATCAACATGCATGTGTCTGTTTCTGAACCACGTGATGCTTTCACATCTGCTGGCAAAATTCTCCCTTTACTCTTCTTATGCAACAATTTCCTAGTTAGTAGCAGTCATATTTCTTTCTATTTGCTAAGTTTTAAAAAAGCAATCATGTATATTTGATCAGGATTGTTTTAAATGTATGGAAAAATGAAGCAGAACCAATATCTTTCAAAAAAAGTCTTTCCTTTGACCATTTAGTATCAAATCCCTAATCAGCATTACTTGCACACAAAACTGTCCTCAATATCTCTGGAACAATGTGCTCTATGGGAATATTAGCAACAAGATAATATTTTGTGATATGGTGAAAGAGCTATGTGGTCTGTCCCACCTTCATTTTAAGGTTTACCTAAGACTTTTTAGAGAAACTGTAACTATTCTCCCATGCATAGTCATCAATTGGGTGATGTCCAACAGCCCACTAGACTGTTTATCTAAGAATGAATGAAGATCAATTCTTCTCACCTCCAAATCAGCCACCTGCTTACATTTAATTGACTCCTAATACTCGGGCTCTGTAGGTCAATCCATTTGGTTACCTAAATGTATATTTATGCAACCAATTTATCCTGGAAGTTTCATTAAAAATAGCATTACTTAAAGTCAATCATTTTCTAGATGAATTGTTGGGAAATATTATAGTCATGGTGGGTGACTGCAAATACTTACTCAGAACATATCAGAATCACTGTGCTACATTTTACAGTTCAGGACTTGGAGGCCTTGGACATATTTGTCCTGTGTCTCAGGTATGTCAGGACTGTTTTCTCACTCCTACTAAAACGCATTTCTCTGTTGCACCTCTGTGTGAAGACTGAATGGCCCTCTTTGCAGGAAAAAGTCTCTGCAGACACTATAATTTTCCTCAAGACGGTCAACCCACTCTTTGTGTTTTTGAATGTTTAGATCAGACATCACACATCAGTTTTGCTCCAAGTCTATCTTTATTATAACCTCAACCTGTTCTTCAACATCTGTCCAAATGCAGTTGTGAGACATGTGGCTCAGAGCCATAGCTACCTTCCATGACAGCTCTGTACAAACTACACAAAGAAGATCCTCTGAGTGGATAGAACTCTGAAAAAGCATGGTTTGGAAAGAAAACTGTACCTTTTTTTTAAATAATAACAAAATGTGTAACATAACATTTATCATCTTAAACCACTTTTAAGTGTCCACTAATGTTAAGTCTATTCATACAAGTACTGTATAATTCTACTTCTATGAGATATCTAGAACAATCTAAATCATAGAAACAGAAAGTAGAACGGTGGCTGCTGCAGGCTGAGGGAGTAGATGGAGAAATGAAGAGGTGTTTAACAGTCTAGTTTCAGCTTCCTAAGATGAAGAAATTCTGGAAATTGGTTGTACCATAAAATGAATAGACTTACAGTACTTGTCATTCTGTGACTGGCTTATTTCACTTAGCATGATGTCCTCAAGTGTCAGCCATGTGGTAACATCTACCAGAATATCCTTCCTTTTTAAGACTGAGTCATATTCCACTATATGTATATTGTTCATTTTGTTTACCCATCCATCTGTGGATGAATGATAAATGTTTGGGTTGCTTCCATTTTTTGGCCATAGCAAATAATACTGCTATGAAAATGTCTCCTCAAGACCCCACTAACAATTGTTTTAGGTATATAATCAGAAGTGAGATTGTTAAACCATATAGTAATCCTATTTTTATTTTTTTGATGACTGCCATACCATTTTCCATAACAGTTGTACCATTTTCCATTTCCACTAACAGACACAGGGTTCCAGTTTCTCCACATCCTTGCCATCACTTGTTATATTCTGGAGTTTTTTATTTTTTGGTTTTGCTTTGTTCTTTTACAGAGTTCTCCCAGTATGTGTCAGGTGGTTCTGATTTGCACTTCCTGAATTATTAGGGATATTGGACATCTTTTTATTGGCTTACTGGCCATCTGTGTATCTTCTTTGGAGATTATAATCTACTGAAATCTTTTGCCTATTTTAATTGGATTATTTGGGGGGGGGGGTTGTTGAGTTGTAGGATTCTTTATATATGCTGGAATTAAACCCATACATGATTTGCATATTTTCTCCCACTCTGCGGGTTGCCTGCGCTCTGTTGATTTTGTCCTTTTGTGGCATAGAAGTTTTTAATTTTGATGTAGTCCAATTTATCTGACCTTACTTTTGTCTCCTGTGCTTTTGGTGTCATATCTAAGAAATCATCACCAAATCCAATACCATAAAGATTTCCCATGTTTTTTTCTAAGAATTTTGTAGTTTCAGTTCTTACAATTAGGTCTTTGTTCCATGTTGAGTTAATTTTTATATATGCTGTAAAGTAAGAGTTCAACTTCTTTCTTTTGCATTTGGATATCCATTTTTCCAACATCAGTTGTTGAAAAGACTGTCCTTTCCCCTTTTCAATGACCTTGGCTTCCTTGACAAAAATCAAATGACCTTATATACAAAGGTTTATTTCTGGGCTCCCTATTCTATCCCATTGATCTTTATGTCTCTTTTCTCCAGAGCCAAAATGTTTGAACCATTGCAGCTTTCTTATAAGTTTTGAAATCAGCATCTGTGAGATTGAGGAAAAGACACAGCTTCCTCCTGGGATGTAGCCCCATGCTAGGGTATCCAGATTGGAGGGCAGAACTATCTCCCACCCGAAAGACCACCTCAAGGAATCAGCCTGTACATACAGCTAAAGAGGGCCTAACCTCAGAGAATACCTCTAGCGGCCCAGATGACCCATGTGGTCTTCTAAGTGTGAAGAAGCCAGTCTGTCAGAGCTGTTGACTTTCCTCAGTGGTTAGATAGTGAAATACACCAAGTATTTCTTCCTTTTAGCAAAGCCAGTCTGTCAGAGCTGTTGACTTTCCTCAGTGGTTAGATAGTGAAATACACCAAGTTGTTTTGACATTGCGCAGATGGGATCTCATTTCCCTTTGTTCTTCTGTGATGCCATGTTTAGGGCGAGGGTGTTATAAAGAGCCACGGGTAGCATTTGTTCATTGCTCTTGCTCTAAGGGGACTGGTGAGAATGTGATCTCCTCACCAAGACCCAACAGAGAAATACATAGCATCCCCAGGCATTATAGTATTACATGAACACTGCAACTGGTCTTCTCTGGCTGTTGTTATAAATAATGTCCTTTATTCTGTTTTGATGGGTTCCTAAGAGACTGCAAGGTAAATGTGCAACCCAGCTTTAACAATTGCACAGGATTTTCTGGCGTATATTTTTGAGTAGTAGCTTTAGCTAGTACTACTGTATTTATGAATGGCATCTATACTCTTTGGAGTAAGAAGAGGCTTACAAATATACTTCATGTTATAAAATATCTATATCTGACAACTAAGAGAACATATATATTATTAAGGCTCATTTGGTTGCATTTAACAGAAAATGAACTCAAACCACTTTAAGCAAAAAGTGGGGTTTTATTTGTTCATAGAATTGGAAAGATTGGCTGGGTATAGGGTCTCGAAGACATTATCAAGACAGTTTCTCCCATTTCCTGTCTCGGACTCTAGTTTTCATTTCCTCTGTGATGGCTGCATTCTTAGTAGGGCTATTCTAACAGGTGGCCAATTGGTCCCAAAGGACTAACTTATAGGCTTCTTCCTTAGCAATCCCAGTGGACCAGAAGGACGTAAATCTTCCAGTAGCTCCATCCTGAACCCTGGGAGGTTTCTCATTGTCCTGTCTTGGCCCATGTGCCCACCCCTGAACCAATCCATATGTCACAAGCAGTCAGTGCTCTGGGTGGTCAGGTATGAATCACATGGCTCCTCCACTGCAACGGATGGAGTCCTGGGGTTAATCGTCATGGACAGACCATGGGAATTGGAAAACTCAGATGCTTTTGCTATAAAAGAATACAAAGGGATACTAATCAGGCAAAGACTGATTTTCTCTATACCATACATAAAGGATCGATCTTGTATTCTTGAATACAACCTTATTCCCCTTCATAGAGGAATGTCTTCTACGGTGTTCTTGCCGAATATTGCACCTGACTTCCCTTTGAACATATACCAGAACTCACAACTTCCAGTTGTCTTCCATTCCTATGCTAGACAAACCTAGTTGTCAGAAAAAATTTCTTTCTTTTTCTTTTTTAGCCAATCTATGTCTTCCTTTAATTTCTAAGGAATTATCTTTTTCTTTTTTAGCCAATCTGTGTCCTCCTATAATTTTTAAGGAATTATCTTAACTCTAAGCATCAGAACTCGATGGTTAAAAATTATCATTTTACCTTCCTAAAAGAGTGATTTAAATTTGAGTCATATTTCAGTGTGCTTTTTATATTTCATGTTCTACCTTGCTAGTGTCCTTTGAAGATTCCTGATACCATCTCCATGCCACATCAAGAATACTTTTTACAGATCCAATGGACTCTACTGATCTTTTGGACTTTACCAGCCACCAGAGATTGGTATGTATTATGCCATTAAGTAACTTAATGGCTCATATGTTGGAAATAGTTTCCAAATATTGATTAAAATCTGCTTCTAACTGCCATAGTAGGCCCAAATATGAATTAATTTTTACCAGTCACATCATAATTTAGGTTCATATTAAGCTTAATAGTAATAGCTACTATTTATTGAGTATCAGATCCCTTATATAATTTATCTGTAATCTCTACAATAACTCTTTTTTTAAATTTTTTATTTTTTCCTACAATAACTCTTAAGCTTACTATTATTACTATCCCATTTTACAGACAAGAAAGTTGATATTCAAGTTAAGGATCTCAAGTGGTAAAGTGCTATTTGAGCTCAAATGTCTTTGATTCCAAAACCAAGTTTGTTTGTTTGTTTTTCCATCATACTTAAAGCTCCACACTTGAGGTCAATTGAGATCATCAGACCTGTGTTATTTGAACTCCTGTCAGTCATTATCCACACTTGTATCTGTGAGTAATGAATTTGTGTTCATCTTAGTGTGGGGCAATGTATAAAACAGGTAACATAGCCAGTCTGAGGCTGCTTTCCTTAGAAAGGCCTGTTTGCAGAGTTAGCCCTTCCAGGGTCTTAGGAACTGGATTTGGGGAGGGTTCCCCCCACTCGCTGATAAGAATGAATCACTGTGTTGAAACCGTGAACACATGCTTTCTTTCCAGGAGCATGGAATTTCAGAACGTTAAACAGAAGGTGCCTATATAGCCAGCCCTCCATAAAAACTCTGGGCACTGATTGCTTAATGAGTGTCCCCAGTAGATGCTTAACATATGTTGTCTCAATTCATTGCTTACTTCTAAGCACATTGTGTGAGACTCCACTAGGAGAGGGGTCTTAGCAGCTTGGGGCTGGTTTCCTCTGGACTTGCCCATGAGCCTTTTCTTTTTGCTGATTTTGCTTTGTATCCTTTCACTGCAATAAATCATAGACGTTAGTATAATATACTGAGTCCTCCCAACAGATCACTAAACTGGGGTAGGGTGTTGTCTTAGGGACCCCCAACACAGGGGCTTTTATATTTGTTCCTGTTAAATTTAATCCTGATAGGGTAATTTTGAATCCTGATCCTCTCATTCTATTTTTTCTTAATATTTAACTTCATATACATCCTTTCTAGGTATTCATTCCATCTCTTGATAAAAATTTTGATTGAGAGGGTCAAAACACAATATTGTGGTTATCTCCTGAACCCCTCCCTCTGTGCTGAGATTAAGCTATTAATCAAAATGTTAAGGCAGGGTTTCTAAACCACTTATATATTTTTCTACAAGTAGTATTGAAAAGAACATACTTCCTAGTACAGGGAATATAGTCAATGGTATTGTAATAGTATTGTAGGGTGACAGTGGCAGCTACATTAGTACAGAGTTGTTAAATCACTAAGTTGTATACCTGGAGCTAATATAACATTGTATGTCAGCTCTATTTCAATAAAAACTTATAATTTTAATTTTATAATAAATGTGTTCTCTGAGAAAAGGAAGGAAGGAAGAAAGAATTCAGAAAGAAAGAAATTTAAAAGAAAGAAATTAAGTAAGAAAGGGAGAGAGAAAGAAGAGAGAAAAAGAAAGAAAGAAAGAAAGAAAAGAAAAGAAAAAAGAACATACTTCGTATATTATTCTTAAAACTTCTTAGATTTTTGTCATTTGTAAAAATGAGACACATAGTCCAAAGCATTCTCATTTTCTTCCTTATGTAGTTATATCTTTTATTTTTCTAAGCTAGAGTCATTCTGACATTTTTTGGTATGTGGATTCCTCATTTGCATTGGGTGTGTGGGGCTCAAATTTCCTAATTTGAGCACTAGTATTGGGTGGGGTAATGGAATAATGATGGGTTCTGGAGAGATATGCAGGCTCAGAGTGGGCTGGATCATTGAATCAGCATTCACTGAGCTGCCTCTTTCGTGCCTGGCTCTGTGCTGGACACCGTGGGCGGCACACTGGTGACAAAGTCAGCTCCAAGCCCTCCCTCAAGGACTCCCAGGCCAGTGCGCCAGAGAGTGCCAACCAGAGTGTCAAACTGAAGATAGGGAGGCACAGGCAGATGAGGGCTGGGATGGAGGGGCGCTCCTCTTCTTGTTCGAAATGCTACACTGTAGTTTCTCTAAATAAGAGCCTTTGCCAGGCAGTGGGGACATAGCGATGACCAAGACAACCTGTTCCTCCCTTTTCAAACTGGAGGCAACAGGTATTCCTTAAATTTGTCTTCGGTCTCCATTTCTGTATAGGTACTAACTGCCTGATTTGGATTCTGGCCCTGCCACTTGCCAGCCTGAGATAACATTGAGGTAACCTTGGCCAGTGACCATACTTCTCCAGACACCTGTCTGTCCCTTTGTAAGGTGGAGGATCTCGAACCTTCCTTACAGAGTTGGAGGATGTGATGTGGTAACATGGCAGAAGGGTTTGGCACATATCACTGCTCTCAGACAAATTTGTTCGTTTGTTCTTTGTTTTTAAATCAGAAGAACACAGAGGTGGGGGAGGAGCCCCACCTAAGACAGGGACTCTTCCCTGAGGAAGTGATAAGGAGCCAAGATCCAGAAGCTAAGAAGTTAGCAGAGGACTCCAGTGGAGAGCATGACACTCTAGGGACCTGAGTGGCCAGTATAGCTAGTGACACCAAATGTGAAAAAGAACAGCCTGGGAGAAGGAGAGGTGAGCTAGCCTGGAAGAGTCCAGTCCCCATCCCGTGTGCAAAAAGGAACTGTCAGAGGCATGTCTAGAGGGGAGTGGAGAGACCTGGCTTGAGTTTTCAAAGGCTTCTTCTGCTCCTTGGGAAGAGACTGATATTCTTTACTGTTACTGAACCTATATTCCTCCTTTGTCATCATCACATTCTTACTACAAAT
The DNA here is from genome assembly GCF_964662115.1 of Mustela nivalis. Taxonomy (NCBI): domain Eukaryota; kingdom Metazoa; phylum Chordata; class Mammalia; order Carnivora; family Mustelidae; genus Mustela; species Mustela nivalis. The sequence goes on from NC_139021.1 coordinate 149,383,326, forward strand.
GTTAAGTACCAATTGACTTATGCTCTAAAATGTTTTGAACTGTATCAATGACTTCATTTGCATCTGAAGAGTTTGTAGGCTAGGTTGTTGGTTTTTCCTATTTAAATAATCAGGCCATTTCCCCATTTCTTGTCTTCTGCATTCTTTTAAGGGATTGGTCCATTTCATCTAAGTTATCAAATCTGTTAGCATAGAATTGTTCATAATATTCCCTTTTTGTCCTCTTTCTGCCCATCTGGTCCTATCAATTGTCCCTCTTCCCCTTCTCATACTAGCATTTTGTCTCTTATCTTTTTTCTTGGTTGACCTGGCTAGAAGTTTATAAACTTTACTAGTCTTTTCAAATAATTCAATTTTGATGTTGTTGGTTTTAGGGTTTCTAATTTGATAGATTTCTGCCCTAATTTTAATTCTTTCTTCTGGTTGTTTTAGGTTTGTATTGCTCTTCTCTTGCTGGTTTTCTAAAATTATTGATTTTAAATCCTTCTTCTTTTCTAATATATGCATTTGATGCTATAAATTTCCCTCTAACCACTCCTTTTGCCACATTCCACGAGTTTTGATGTTATATCTTTATTTAGTTGAAAATATTTTAAATCTCTCTTGAGATTTCCTCTTTAATTCATATGTTATTTTGAAGAGTTGTTTTATCTGCAGATATTTTGAGATTTTCTAGCTTTCTGTTATTGTTTTCCAGTTAATCCCACTGTGGTCTGAGAGCATACTTTGTATGATTTCTATACTTTTAGGTTTGTTCAATGTGATTTATGGCCCAGAGTGTGGTCTATCTTGATGAATGTTCCTAATGAGCTTGAGTATGTTGGTTCTGCTCTTGTTGGATGAAGGAGTCTATAGATGTCAATTAGATCCAGTTAACTGATGGTGTTGTTCAGTTAAACTATGTTCTTATTGATTTTCTGCCTGCTGGATCTGTTGATACTGATAAAGGGGTGTTGAAGTCTCTAATCGTAATAGTGAACTCATCTGTTTCTCCTTGCACTTCTACCAGCTTTAGTCTCATGTCTTTTGACCCTCTGTTGTGAGGTATATACACATTGAGTAGTAGGTCTTCTTGGAAAATTGACCCTTTATCATTATCTAATGTCTCTCCTTACTCCTGATGATTTTCCTTATTCTTAGATCAATTTGCCTGAAATTAATTAGCCACTCCAGCTTTCTTTTGATTTTTGTTAGCATAGTATATCTCTCCCATCCCCTTACTTTTAATCTACCTGTACCTGGTTTTGGGTTTTGGGTTTTGTTTTTTTGGGTTTTGTTTTTTTTTTTTTTAAGATACTTACTTTGAGAGAGAGAGAGAGAGAGAGAGAGATCATGAGTGGGGGAGGGGAGAGGGAGAGAATCCCAAGGATACTCCCCCACTGACCACAGAACCCAATACAGGGCTCCATCCCACGACCCCAAGATCATTACCTGAGCTGAAACCAAGAGTCAGACATTTAACTGACTGAGCCACAGAGGCATCCCCATATACCTGTTTTTAAAGTATGCTTCTGGGGCACCTGAGTGGCTCAGTGGGTTAAAGCCTCTGCCTCCAGCTCAGGTCATGATCTCAGGGTCCTGGGATCGAGCCCCGCATCGGGCTCTTTGCTCAGCAGGGAGCCTGCTTCCCTTCCTCTCTCTGCCTGCCTCTCTGCCTACTTGTGATCTCTCTCTGTCAAATAAATAAAAATAAAATATTTTTAAAAAAGTATGCTTCTTACTGGGTTGGGGGAAGAGAGGCAAACCAATGGACAGACTCAAGTATAGGGAACAAACTGAGGGTTACTGGAAGGGAGATTGGGGGTTGCTAAATGGGTGAGGAGGATTAAGGAGGGCACTTGTGATGAAAGTGTTTTATGTAACTGATGAATTACTAAGTTCTACACCTGAAACTAATATTGCACTGTATGTTAACTAACTGGAATTTAAATAAAAACTTGGGGGAAAAGAGGTTTTCTTATAGACAACATATAGTTTCTTCTTGGTTTTTTTGTTTGTTTGTTTGGTTGGTTGGTTGGTTGGTTGGTTGGTTTTCTTTTTAGCCATTCTGTGAGTTTTTGTCTTCAAAGTGGTATATATAGTTGGATTAATATCTACCATATTTATTACTATTTTCTGAATTCTATTTTATGTTATAATCACCCAATGCATTATTGCTATAATTATTTTGAAGTTACGTTAGAACAATTAAAGTTTTTTAAATAAAAGTTTTTATTTTACCTTCACTTATTCCTTCTCTAATATTCTTTCTTTTTTATACAGATCTGAGTTTCTGACCTATATCACTTTCTTTCTGAAGAAACTCTTTTAACATTTATGCAAGACAAAGTGCCCTAAAGACAAAATTTTGTCTGAAAAAGCCTTTATTTCTCCTTCACTTTTGAAGGATAATTTTGCCAGATTCAGAAGTCCAGACTGATTTTTTTAAACACTTCAAATATCTCATTCAGAAGAAAAACAAGAGTGGTTTCTAAAGAGAAGTCTGATATAATTTTTATCTCCCTTTCTCTAGAGATAATGTGTTTTTCCTTCTGGTTTCTTTCAGGATTTTCTCTCTGTCTTCGAATATGATATGCCAGAGTATACATTTTTTGGTATTTACCCTGCTTGGGGTTCTCTGAACTTCCTGGATCTGTGGTTTTGAATCTGTCCTTACTTCTGGAAAATTTTCAGCTGTTATTACTTAAATATTTCTTTGCTCCTTTCTTCCTTCTCTTTCTGGTGTTCCCACTATGCATATGCTGTACCTGTTGTACTTGCTTCACAGGCCTTGGATATTTCATTCCTTTTTTATTACCATTCTTGTTTCCTTTTGCATTCCAGTTTGGGAAGTTTCTATTGACATATTTCAAGCTCACCAATTCTTTCCCTATGTTCAAGCTCCTGTTGAGCCTATCAAAGGCATTCTTCTTTTTGTTAGAGTGTATTGATTTCTAGAATTTGCTGTGGATTCTTTCTTAAAGTTTCCATCCCCCCCCCCTATTATTTTACCCTTTTGTTCTTGCATGTTGCCCACTTTTTCCATTAGAGCCCTAAGCATATTAATCATTCTTATTTTAAATTCATGCTCTGACAATTCCCAAGTCTGTGCCATACTTGAGTCTGGTTCTGTTGCTTGTGTGGTCACTTCCTATTGTGTTCATTCTTGCCTTTTAGCATGCCTTGTAATTTTTTGTTGAAAGCCAGGTATTATGTATTGTATCATAGATGTTGTGGCTGACAGTGTGAGAGTTTATTTCTCTCTGATGAGGAGTTGTTCTGTGTTTTACTCTGTGCTATAATGGTAGTTGTCTAAGGATTTACTTTCTTCTAGTGTCTCTGTGTTTTATCTACACTATTATCTTTGGGTTTCCCTAGAAACTTCTTGAATAAAGTCTGGGCCCTGCAGTTCTTACACCTGTAATCCTCTTATTATATAGGATCCCCTATCCCCAGGTTCCAGTAAGTTGTGATTTTCTGTATTCACCTCGTTCTCCAACATTGGGAGCATCATTTGTCCTTATCATCTCGAATTCACTAATGGACCTAAGAAGGTTGATTTTTTTTCTTCAACTTTTTCCTTGTGGTGAGGATGGGAGTGAAGACTTTTTTATATGTCAGAGCAGAAACTGGAACCAGTCACATTCCTTATGTTTCCTCAGTGCCAAGAGGGAAAAGTTTGGTCTGAGGTCATGCTTATAGTTTTTATACACTTAATAGATATGAAAACCTGGATCTGAAGATATAAATTCATGCTTATGGTAATATAGTCTTTTTCTAAGTTCTCTCCATAAGGTTGAAATATCATCACTATGCCACTGGATTTACCATTTCCAGGTTGGCAGATAGCCCCTGGGAAGGAGCTGGGAGAACAAATGGTAGAAAAACAGGTCACAGAAGGAGTAATGGGGTGGAAGTGATGGATTCCAGTGGGGCCACTTAGTGCCTGTCACCCCTAGTGACCTACACAGTTTGCCATAAAACCCAAGGCCTCCCTTCCAGCTCATTCCAAGCTCTAATACCTATGCTTTAAGCAGTGTTTTTAAAATTGGAAGCCCATCTGCAGAGTCCCTTGATAATTGTGGATGAACTCCAGTGTCTAAGACTGTGCTATGACAATAATTCCTATTTCATTAGTAAGAATTTTTTTTCCTATAAAGATTTTAGATTTCCCTAATGCCCAAGAACAGCCTGGAAAAATATCCTTGGAGACAATGCCAACTAAAGGGCTTGGGCCAGCTTGATGGGAAGTCCAGCATTGCCTAGGCATGTTTTAATCTTCCTGACTCCTTTCCCAGACTGTGGGAGGCACCACAGTTAGACATGAGTTTCAGTAGAAATGGAAACTGGGCCTGTATGTAACTCAATGAAAGAAGCTGGTGCCCATGGATAATCAGCTCATAAAGCAATCAATTAGCACATTTGGCTGTTAGCTGAAAGGCTAGAAACCACCCAGGGGTGATAATTTAGTTTTTCCTCCGCTGACATTTGCACTGGCTTGTCTCTGCCTCTGTCCCCTGGCCTGTATTGTTCTCTCTGCTTGAATGCATGGCCCTCATTCTGTCCCTCTGGTCACCTCTTCCTTCTCCTTCAAGATGTGGCCCAGAATTCACTAACCTGTGCAGAACTTTCTGGGCACTCAAGCTTGATGTTAATCTTACTGAGGAGAAAGGGAGTGATCATCTTGCCCAAAACTGTTTCTTCTGTGTTGAAAATAATGTTCAACTTGCCATAGATACTCAACAGTATGGTTTGGATGAACTAATGAAGTGTATGTCTCTAAGTTCACATTCCTGGCAGGAAATGGTCTATGTATTTGTCTATCTGCCCCATCAGACCACAGGCTCTTTGCTAACAGGAACTGAGTCTCTAATTGTGTCACTTTTCTTACATCCTAGACCAGAACCCAGCACGTAGTGAAGGTTCAGTAAAATTTGTGAAGTGAACACAAAATGAATGAATAATAAAGTTCCTGGGTACTCTGAGTTTCTTCATATCAAAGACAAGACCTATAGACATTTCACTGCTGCCCTATTCTTCCTTCCTCTTCATTAGGACCAGGAGCAGCTTTCCTGTGCTGTCCTTGGGTTCTAAGAGATATTGTTTGTCAGTATAGGGCCAATGGCCAAGATCAGACTCCCATTAGCCTGAGATTAACAAGAAGTCATTGCTATTGATTTGGCTTCCTTAATTAGGCCTCCTCACTAAGACAAAGGTATCTCTATCTCATCTGAACGTGCAGGAAGAAAGAGACCAAGTTAAGAGAAGTGCGTAAACCATATACACCCTCTCCTTCAATCAGATGCCATCTGGGCCACAGCGAGGCATCTCAGGCTGTTCTGTGGGAGGACTGTCTCTTGGACTTCCTCATGAGAAACTTGAATGTAAGTGTCCAGACCAGAGCACTGCATTCCATAGCCCTGAGCAGACAAGGGTGTAAGACCAGAGCCTGCTTGTACCTGTTTATGCCTGAACAATTATGAAGAGCACTAACTTTACTCTCAAGTGTTCCAGTTTTCATGATAAATGATATGGCCACCCTATAGGCTTCCCATACATTTTGTTTTCACTACTTCCATTATACACTGGAACATTCTCAAACAGATTCCAGATATATTTTATTGAGAACTGTTTCTGTTTTTAATCTCTCACTGATAAAGCTACTTAATAAGTAACTGTCGTGTCTTTATCCTACTTAACAAAATTATCAATACTTCCTGAATATCAGCAAATGTCTAGTGAGTGTTCAAGTATCTGCAATTGTTACCAAAAAAATTTCTCCAATTGTTCCAAAAATGTCTTTTCCCAGTTGACTTATAGGCAACAGAATCCTAACAAGGTCCACACAGTATCCTGCAAGTCTTACTTCCTCGCCCAGTTTTTTTATTTTGCGCTTCATCTCTTATTTTTTTCTTACCATTTATTTATTTAAGAAAGCAGGTCAATTCCTATAAATTTTCTCACATTCCAGATTTGACATCCTTGTAGGGTCATTTAACACATTTCTCTGTCCCCTGACTTCCTGTAAATTGTTGCTAGATCTAGAGACTTAATTATTCAAGCTGTTTGGAAAAAATATTCCCTGTGTACCTCTTGTTATATCATATCAGAAAACACAGAATGTCTGATTGCCTTTCTTTTTGTGATGTTAGGATTGATTAGCAGTTTCAAGCATTGTCATTTTTACCTGGCTATTATAAACATTCCTCACAAAAATCCTTCTGAAAGTTTTTGGCAGTCATAGGTGATCATTGCTTAAATTCATTATTCATTAACGGTTATTGAGTCATTAAAATTCTGTCCCTATCATTTCTTCTATTTGCATTAAATGGCATCTTCTATAGAGAAGTAATCCTTTGGTTATAGTTTATATAGGAAATGCAGGATAAATGTTTGAATCTTCTCCTTTAATGATAAATTTTTCAGAATAATGAAGTAGTGAGCTGCAATATTAAAATATAACCAATGAACATTTTGCTTTATTTTAAAAATGTGATAAGAACATATAAATATTGTAAACCTAGTACTGAATTTCAATCCATTGCAGAATTATCACTTTTGGTGCTCAAATCAGGCCAGTAGGAGTTCTTCATGTTGCAAAAACAAAAAACTTACCTTTTTATTTCCTGTTCCAAACCTGGAACCAACAATTTCTGCAAGAAGTCCTGAATCAGTTAGTAGAAAATTATGTTTCAAGTCCACACTGAGTCCGATAGATACTGTGATAGGGTTGTTATTGTTTTTAGATGTTTTCAGGGGGCAGAGCAAGAAAATATGTCTTCTTTTAATGGAAAAAAATATGACTTAAGTTCTTTTTGTTATTTCTTACAGATTTAAAATCACAGGGTTTTTATTTAATTTCTTGGGTTTTCATATACATTTCAAAAGTAAAAATGCAGGACTACAAAATGGCTCTTATTGTAGAATTCTATGATACATATTACCTGTTAACTCAGAAAAGTGAGTGATCCTAGACAATAGGCTAGAATGAACTAATTTCCTTAACTTTAAGCTTGATTACTAGATTTTTGTTCACATGATAGTGAGATAATTCATTAAATTCCAATGGTATCTTTGTGAAAGAATGAAAACTGGATGGAGTGGAAAGAACTGGTAAATTATTAATGTCAGATTGAACAAGAAACAGTGTGAAGTCTCTGATATCTAGCTTCAAAAAATAACTATACAGAGTGGACAATGTTTAGCTTAACAGTTGTTCATGTCAAAAAAAACTTTGGGACTTTTAGGCTCTACTAACATCAGTGAAAATAGCAGGATTAGGGGGAGCCTGGGTGACTCAGTGGGTTAAAGCCTCTCTGCCTTCAGCTGGGGTCATGATCCCAGGGTCGGGGCTCATCTGCTCGGGTGGGGAGCCTGCTTCCCTTCCTCTCTCTCTGCCTGCCTCTCTGCTTACTTGTGAGCTCTTTCTGTCAAATAAAATAAAAAATTTAAAAAAAAAAATAGGATTAGGGTCGTGATCAGAGGCATATCTATACGAATGAGGTAGACAACTGCTGCAATGGAGCCAAGGCCCCCCGTTATAGGAAGCGAGAGGTAATAATTGAAAATATATAGGCAGCAAATGCCCACTTGTGAACAAATCTCTCCATATACTAGGAATAAAAAAGAAGTCTTTCAATCAAATAAAAGGCATATATGAAAAATCCACATCGACCATTGTACTGTTGATAAAATGCAACACTTTCTCCCTGGGATAAGACACAAGATAAGGACATCCACTCATACCTCTTCTATTCAACATTATTCGATCTCCTGTTAAGTTTGTAGGTGTTCAGAATGGTTTGGTCACTACCTACCTGAATTCCTGGGACCAGATGAAATTTAGGTCTCCTCTGCCATCTTGTTCCTCCCCCTATTCAACATTATTATACTGGAAGTCCTAGCAAGAAAAAAAGAAAGACACAAAGATTAGAAAAGAAAAAGGGAACTGTCGCTATTTACAGGTGACAACTGTGTGCACAGAAAATCCTGCTGAATGTGTAAGAAAACTGCTAGAATCCGTAAGTGAATTCCATGCAGCCACAGGATAGAGGACTGAGAGACAAAAGTATCTATATTCCCAGCAAACAATTTTTTAAAAAATGAAATAAAAACACCATTTAAAAATATCAAATAGGTAATGATACATCTAATAAAATATAGTAAGACTTCTACACTGAAAATTTAAAAACATTATTTGCAGAAACAGAAGAAGACCTAAGAAGTGTCCCATGCTCATGCTCGTGATTGAAAAATGACGTTGTGTGTGTGTGTGTGTGTGTGTGTGTGTTCACAATTATGAATAAACCACTAATTATTCAGGCAACAACAACATGGACGAATCTCAAAAACACGATGTTGATACATGAAGTCAAACCGCAACTGCTGCATACTGAGCAACCCCATGTACGTAAAACCACATAATGGACAAAATGAATCTATAGAGATTGAAATCAGAAAGTGGCTGCCTATGGATTGACTGGAAAGGAGCATGGGAGCACTTTTTAAGGTGATAGAGATGTTTTCTCTCTCAGTTTGAATGGTGGCTACATGGATGTATATGTAATTGTTGAACTGCATTTCCAGCAATTGTCAAACCACAATATCCCTGATATGGATATTGGACATTAGACATATCCATTTTGCTTGTAAATTCTACACAACCCACCACAACAAAATAAGAGACCTAAAAAGGGCTACCCTTTGTATGAATATGTGTGTATATAATTGTTTTATAATACCATGACACATAGATATGACAAGGTATTTGAAAGTTTGCTTTCAGAAATAATCTGTAATGAATAGCAGTAAAAATATTTGAGAATTAAAATATCATAAAAAATTTCTTAATGGCTACAATGTAATTCTTGATAAAGTCATGGATAGATGGTCATTGGTAGATAAATGTAACATTGATGTAACAGTAATACATCATATTCACATGGATTCACTCTTAAGCAAATGCATATAAATTAAATAAATGTTACTATCAAATTCCTTAAGTATAACATCTATAAACAATAACAAATTAAGCCTCTAATGCAATTGATCATTTAACTTCTTATATCAGTGTTTCAAAGCTGTGTGTGTTCGGTATGAGGGACAGGTTGGGAATGGAGAAAGAGACAGAAATGGAGGGAGGGCAGGAAGCGAGAAAGAAAGAGGCAGAAAAGGAGGGGACAGAGAGACACACAGAGACACAAAGAGAGACAGAGAGAGCTTCTGGAAAAATTCAAAGAATTTTGGAGCTGGGTATCTCCTACCTTACTACCCATACAAAACCACACACAGACACTGATTTGGGGTTCTTAAACCTATGCATGTGCACATATGGATATATGTGTGAATTCCTTTCTGAACAGTCCTTTTCATTTTTTTGTTTTTACATGAATAGCTTCATTCAGTCTTATTAATTTAAAAAAAAAAAAAAACCTTGAAATTCCTGCCCAGAATTAAATATAGACTTGGTATCCGAGCTAAAGTCCATACCCAAGGCCTCACACACTTAGCCCCCAGCCTGTTGTCCCTCTTCTCAGTGGTTGTGGGAGACGAGGGGCAGAACTCAGGCTGCAAGGAAGCCAGAGGCCTCTAGCAATGCTGGATTATGAGGCACAGACAGATATTAACCAAAATCCTTAGGAGAAGATAAGGCTGAAACACAGGGCCTACTAATTAAACATATGATTTGTGTTCTTTCTGAGCAAGACGGAGTTTTTGTTGATAGAAACAGGAGAAATCTAGAGAAACATTTGATTGCAGAAAGATCAAATGACAAAGCACTTCCCAAAGGTTTCATTGAAGACACAGAAACAATTTAGGAAATTCTGATAGGTGAAAATTCCAGAACTAAACCCCTGAAAGTCTCTCTCTTCTGCATTTAGGACCAGTTAAATTAGTAAACATCCCAAAAGGCATTTGTACTTTGCAGCCTATTCTGCTAGAGACAGCAAAGAAGGTGAGGAACACCAAGGGATTAGTCAGAGACAGACGTAATTAAAGCCAGAAGGGCTAAAATGGCCCATAGGTCAAAAGGAATTAAAATCCGAACAAAATGTCCACATTAAATAAATAAATAAATAAATAAAGGCGACGTACTCTGTTGGGATGTTTAACTGTTAATATATTGCAGTTTAACAGACAGGTTTCAGCTAACTTCTTCAGTCTGCAAACCTGGGAGGGGAAGTTTGTAAATGAACTTGACAGTGTGGAGTGCGCCGTCAAATGGCCCAGTGTCTGAAAGTCTTTGCTGAGACCGGAAGTCTTTCCTTAATCTATAAAAATAACAGACTTTCCAGAAAACAGACATGTACTTCTGTATTTATTTCTGTATTTGTTGTATATAACACTTTATAAACTTCATGTCTTGTGATCATTTCAGTTCGGTTTCTTTGCCACATTCCAATGAGATAAGCAGTTACTGTGCCCACTTTGCTGATGACAAGGACGAGATTAGAGAAGACATTTTTCTGGACTGCTCAGCATGAGAATAGTGGGGCACGGCATTCCGAGACGCTCTCAGCTACTGCATGTTCCCAGGGTCCACATTTCTGAGCCTTTTTCATTTTTTAAAACATTTCACATCGTTGACTTCAGTGGTCTGGAGGGACACCCAGCTATCTCCATACCCATCTGACCCGCCTGCGTCCTTCCAGAATCAACAGCGAGTCTGTTGCCAGGTACCAGCTCTGTTGTCAGGAAGAAGAGCCCTTCTAGAACCCAGCTCCTCCCAGCACAGGTCCTGCTGCACGACTGGCGCCTGATGTCCTGGCAGGAGGGGGGTGTGCATAAGGGAGGAGAAGTAAAGGAAGCCTGAGGATCCATTTTCCTCTTGTCCTTAAAGGAGGATTGCCCCTGACCCACGGATTGGGGGTATTTTCCTGAACACCTCGGGGTTGACTTGCTCTTGGGGCCTTTTACAGAGGATGGTGGGCAGAAAGTAGAATAGTAGAAGGAGGGCAGCAATGGGCTGGCTTGCCAAGCCTGTAGACACTGCCCAGCAGTATTTGCTGGGGTGTCTTCAACTTCCAGAGATATTTGCAGGTTATAGCTGAACTAATTTCAACTGATGGGCCTGAAAGACCAGCAAGTATGGTGACCAGACCCGGGGACATTCGCACTGACGCTGGACCATCCCTCAAAAAGAACATGCTACAGCTCCTGCCTCTCCCTGGAGCCTGGGATGTCTGATGGTTCACCAGAAGTCCTTCAGGGAATGAGTGCTGGACACTGGGCCAGCAAAGATCGTGGATGAAAATATTACTAGAGCCACAATATAAGAAATTTTAGTCACATGAAAACCCAGCTCAGGTTTTCCAGAAGATCTTACCCACACCTGAAGCAGCTGACAGGAAAGCTAATTCTATTGATTCTACTGCTGATGTATGGTCCCAGGGGCCTCAGAAACAAAACTCATAGTGTGTTGCCTTTTTTTCCCACATGGGGCTGCCTGTGGTCTTAACATGCTGAATCTTTTTTACATGAAAGTACATTTCTCACAACATGAAAATTCCCACACAGAATCAGGTGAAACTGTCCTCTACTAAATAAAAACCAACAAGGGAAAGCCCTTGTAGGAAAGCCAGCAAGGGGGTGAACAAGCAAGTAAGAAAATACACAGGAGGAGTTTCCTCTGAGCATAAGAGCAATCCCTGATGAGTTTTTAAACTGCCCTGTGTCTTAGATCAGCCTTCCTAGAAAACAGCGCGTTGGTGTCCGAGCCACATCAATGAGTCAATCCGACCTTATGAACCCATCAGTGCAGCATGGGCAGGGCTGGGACAGAAACACCAGAGGGAGCAGAGGGACACGTACAAGACAAAGGAGTCTGTTTTAGGAAAAGATGATCCCAGAGTGAGGCTCCGTGGAGTTGCCTCCCATGGTAACAGGGGATTTGAGGATCCCCACTTCCGTCAGGGAAGACTCTAGAATCTTAGAAGATGGGACTTTCCTGAGGTCCAGTTATTCCAAATGCCCCGTATGTAGCCACATTCCATCTATACTCATCCACTGGGTCACTCCACAGATCGTGACCTTAAAGCCCAGAAACAGGAGGGCCTAGGTGACTGGCTCAGTCAGTTGTGTGCCCAAGTCTTGATTTTGGTTTAGGTCATGATCTCAGGGTTGTGAAATCGAGCCCCGCCTTCCCCGTGGACTTCATGCTCAGTGTGGAGCCTGCTTGGGATTCTTCCTCCCTCTTCCTCTGCCACTCCCCACTCACACCCTCTCTCTCAAACAAACAACAAATAATAATAATAATAAATGATAAATAAATAATAGGGAAAAAAAATAAAGGCCACCAACGATGATTCTTAAGCTAATACCCCCAGCCTAAACGTGTCTTCCGAGCTCCAGACAATGTCGACCTCCAGCTGGACATCTCCCTGGGAAGGTGAACAGGCGTCCTGACTGAGTGAGCGCCAGCCCCAGCTGCTGAGGTGACCATCCACCAGCTGGCTGCCAGATCCTCAGTATTTCTCCACATCCAGTCTCAGCAAAACCCCGTATGCACCATCTTCAAAATATATCCAGAATTTAACGGCGTATCCTTGCTCCCCTGGTTCCCAGCAGGGTTGAGTCACCCTCTCTAGAAGTGTTCTTGAATGAGCCTGCAAATGCCTCTCCTCTCTCATGGCCCTGTCTCTCTCCAGCTTGCTCCTAAAGCAGCAGCAGAGAGGCCATTTAAAAACACGGCCCAACGCCCCAGCCCTGCTCCCAGTCACTGCAGGCTCTTCCTCACACCGGACCATGAGCCGGCTACACTCAATCCTTCTGGTCTCACCTCCCACCCGGCCTCCTTTTTGGGGTGGTTTCCATCTTTTGGCTATTGCGAACAGTGCTGCTATAAACCTGAGGGTACAAAGACCTGTGTGTGTCCCTACTGTCACTACCCAGGACGTTCTGGACCATTATCTCACAGGGAGAGCGAAGGTATTCCCTGGCTCCACCTGACTTCCCACCCTAAGGCTGCTTCCAAGAGTTTGTAGGAACTTGCCTCCTTAATCTCTCTGAGCCTCATGATCTAACCTCTAAAATACACATCTGGGCACAGCGGGTCTAAATAGGGGGCCGAAGAGTGAGGCTGCATCTTGGTTTGCCGAGAACCCTCAATCTTCTGCTCGGTGGAGGCTCATTCAATCCACCCGCTGTATCATCGCTAGGAAGAAGTGGGTCTCCAAGAGGCAGTGAGTGTGTGTACATGTGCCAGACAGATCTGCACAGAGGAGAGGTAAAGACATAGTGAATCACTGGAGGTACAATCCAAAGGATGACAGGAGACCATGTAATACCACAGCCAGCAACAAGGCCCCAGCATGTCATAGTCCCATCAGTGAAGGGAGGACCTGATGGGCCTTTGGGATTCTGCAAAGAGGTGGGGGGGTCAACTCACTGTTAGAGATTCTAGAGCAAACCGGCAGTGGGGGCTTCTGGAAGAAGGGGGAAAGGTAGAATACGGTCTGCTGAAGCAGGGTGCAGGCAGAACTGCAGTGCCCACCGTGGTGGGGAATGAGCTCTTGCCTGAACAATCCAGAGCCCAGGTTCCTGAGTACTAGTATGAGGAAGTCGATTGTGTATCTGTTTGCCTAAAATAATTCCAGTTGAGGCCTGTTGTTCTGGGACAACGACTTTCAAAAGTGCCACATTCTTGATTTAGAAGACAAAGTATGTGGTCAGCCCAGGTGGTAGGAAGGTGACCTATACAGGGGTCAGCCTGGAGAATTAGACCAAAGTACACAGCAAGGTCTGTGTCACCAGAAGGCTGGAAGCATGGCCCGACTGAGGCAGAAGGAAAGCCTTTCTGGAATAGGGCCCCTGCTAAAGGTAAGGAAGGTAGCTTCCCTCGGTTTTTCCATGAGTTTTGCTTGACATCTAGCCATCCCGGGGCCCTGTGGTCCATACCTTCCCCTGAGAAACCACACAAACCCTTGGACTTTTTTTTATTGGTTTTGTGGGAATGAAATGGCCCGGAGGAGAACACCCAGGCTTGCCCCCTCGTTCTGTTTACATTCACCGTGCAGTCCAGCCCTGTGGGCCCAGCACACGGTGGGGCTCCTCTGTAGGACCTGGTAGGGAAGAGGTCAGATAACCAGAAACTTCAGCCCATCCCATGTTTGCACCTGACTCAGGTAAAAACCCCCACTTCAGTTTTCCTTCCCTTCTCTTGCCAGAGAGTCAAAAAAGCCTGAACAAAGTATTAGCAAGTGGAATTTAGTAATATATAAAGAATTTTTACCATCATCAGGTGGGGCTTATTCTGAGGATGCAGGGCTAGTCCTATATTGAGAAATCAATCTGTGTAATCTACTATATTAATGAAGGGAAAAATCACATGAGCATATCAATGGATGTGGAAGAAACATTTGATAGAGCTCAAGGTCCATTTATGCTAAAACCTCTCAGAAAAGTAGTAGAGGGGAACTTCCTCAATTTGACAGAGTACCAACAAAAACCTACAGCTGGCATCATACCTGACGGCAAAAGGCTGAATGCTTTCTTCCCGACACTGGGAATGAGGCGAGATGTCCCCTCTCACTACGGCCGCTCAGCATCACCCCGGCAGTGCTGGCCGACACAACAGGGCAAGAAAAGGAAATCAAAGCCATACGCACCACCTCGGGAACCAGCCCCAGTGGAACCCTCACCCTGGTAACTACATGGGCCCAGCACCCAGGGATTGGCTGAAGCCTTTATCTGAGAACCATCCAAACACGGAGACAAAGCAGCAAAGAGCTTACCAGGGTGGCAGCTAGAGTCAGGCCCAGCTCCACCACAGAACACCTGGGCAACCATGCAGGTCACTCGATTCTGTGTGCCTTGGTAGTTTTGTCTGTGAAGTGGGGCCATAACAGCACATGCTTCACGGGGTCCTCGGGAGGCTTTAAGGAATTAAATCCGCAAAGCCCTTAGAATGTGTTCAATCACACAGTAAGTAGCATGGAGGTTTCAAGCTACTACTATAGATTGGATTTTTACTCTGGGCTTTCCTCATGAGAAGAAAGAAAATTTAAAAGTTAGTAGCCTCCAGTAGAGCAATGGAAACCCGAGGTTATTCCCCACATCCCAGCTTGTGACTTTTTACAAGGATCATGCACCTTGACGCTATATAGTAACATGGTGGGCAGACTTTGGGTCAATCAGGCAGTTTCCAGAAGCACAAGACGGGAATATGATCTCTTTGTTCCCCTCTTCCTGGTAGTTCAGACCGCAATCTGGGGACGTACCCCCAGTCTTCCTCCCCACTTTCTTATTTCCCACCAAACAGGTTTTCCCTTCTGGTCTCCAATGCTACTATTTTCCTTTCTCCAGCCTCTCCTAGCCCCTCTTCCCACTCGCCTATCATCTTGACTTTTCCACATTAAAACCTCCTTGTAACTGACATAGACCTCTGTGAAACTTCCAGGCAATTAATCTAACTGGGCAGAGCTTTCAGAGACCTTTGTTTAAAAAAAGGCCACAAGCTCGGGTTTCTCTCACATACCATTTAAGTGGAGCCTTTGGAGATACGTGGCGGGCCAAGGAGGGAAGAAAGCCACCTTTTCTTATTTTATTTAAGGAAGAAATTAAAAATTCAGCTCACGTGGGTTGGAAACAAACCCTTTCTACCCTTAAAATTTTCCCCATGTTTATTGCTCACTATAAATTGAAAAAAGAAAGGAAAAAAAAGCAACCAATGCAATAAAACCACCACAACAAAGCTGGAACAAATATGCAAGCCTCGGCAGAGGCCAGATTTACGGTCAGAAATATGGAGTGTGTCTCAGCAGGGGCAGGTCATGAAATAGTATGAGCTAATATCAGGGGTGTGAAAACAGGCATTGTTGTTTAGTTAACTAAAGTCCTACAATTAAGCGATTCTCAAAAATCAATTAGCCATATGTTATAACCAAGATGACATGTTTTTATAACTTCTCCCTGGATGTTTTATTACCAGAGGATGCTCATGTGGGCACTAGAACAAGAAAATAAAACAGCCCAAGGAAAAAAGTACAGAAATCCAGCCATGATTAATTAAAAGAGCCCAGACTGGAAATGATGGAGTCGCTGGGCAGGCAGCATGGTACTGGAAAGATTTCTTCCCGGTGCCTCCATGCTGTTGCAAAAAGCCATGGGTCATTTTTTTTCCCCCTTTCTCTTTGTTTTTCTGTCCTTTTTAATTTAGCACAGATACAGCTGTGAAAACTGGATATTCCATTTGAACTCCCATATTTATGCTTGTAACCGGTTCCAAGGAAATGTCATTTTCAACGTTTTCAATGGAAAGTGAAAGACGTATGCCTCAAGGGAAATCCTGGGGCTGTGGGGTTGGTTGTGAGTTTGTTTCCCTGACTTTCACAAAGGGAACAAAAAGTGAGGGCACCACTGTGCTCTGTCCTCCTTCTTGCTTTCTAGTCAGGTAAGAGGAAGCCTCAAAGAGGATTTGCAGAGACTATGATGTCCAACACCTGGTACAGTCCATTTTTAAATAGCTACAAGATCTTCCTGGATCCACCACCGAGGGATGGGTTGTATTTTCCCCCTTGGCTTCTTGGCTGGTCTAATGCTTACTTAGGGCAAGGGCACAAGTGGCGTGTGTGTCAGTTCCACACTGGGCCCCGAGCACATGGTACAAGATTCTGCTCTTTCTTCTGGAAGGTGTAGCAACCATATGAACAAGCGCGGACTGGACTAGGACTAGGTGAGGCCCACGGTTCAGGCTTCCTTGCTCCTAAACGTGAATATGCAGCCAACATGAAGCCAACTGCCAAGCAGGGGGCTGAGGCCGCCCGGATCAGCAGACCTGCCCAACCTTTGTGCTGACAGCAGACATGAGCCCGCCCAGCTTCTATCACCTGAACAGCTCAATCACACGAAAGGGGACCATGGGAGGCTCCATCAGTTGAGCTCAGGTCATGATCTCAGGGTCATGGAATCCAGCCCCGCAGGTACAGAGCCTGCTAGAGATTCTGTCTCTCCCTCTCCCATTTGCCCCTCCAATTAATTAATTAATTAATTTACTATGGATTTACACTCATGCTATAAATAAATAAATCAATAAAATCTTTTTTAAAATTCCACAAATAACCAATAGACTTGCAAGCAATAATAAATATTTAAGCCACTAACTTACAGGGCAATTTCTCAGAAGGCAAAAGCTAATGGATGGCATCTGGTGCCCAGAAGGCAGAGTTAGCTGCCGTGACTCCAGCCACATCGTCCAGCAGATCATCACCATCTCCACACTGCCCTGGACATCACAAATCCGGCAGCTCTGCAGGGTCATCAACTCATAAATTTAGAAAGCGAATGTAACCGTGCTTCGGAGAGTTGGTAGGGCGGGAATCTCAGGGCTGTCCCTCTCCAGTCGCATGACTGTACATCGCCGAGCCTCAAATTCTTTATCTGAAATCGAGGCTAACACTAGAAAGCTCTGCACCTCAAAGTGTGGACTGGAGACCATCTAAACTGTCCAAGTCGATGCTGATGCTACGAGGGGAACAAATGGCCTCTGGGACCAACCAGACTCTGTTCTCCTTGCTAGAGTGAGCCCAGAGTCTTTGAGGTCCTTCCCTAGACATGGGCCATTTGCCCATATGTGAACTACCTCAGCTTCTGGTAGGGGGGTCCTGGGGGCAGGTCAGGGAGGATGGTGCTGATAAGAGTATCTGGGGAGCACTTGGATGGTTCCGTTGTTAAACGTCTGCCTTCGGCTCAGGTCATGATCCCAGGATCGTGGGACTGAGCCCCACATCGGGCTCCCTGCTCAGCAGGAAGCCTGCCTCTCCCTCTCCCACTCCCCCTGCTTATGTTCCCTCTCTCGCTGTGTGTGTCTCTCTCTCTCTCTGTCACATAAATAAATAAAATCTTAAACAAAAACAAAAAAACCTGGGCTCCCCCAGCTACAAAACAGTATGATGCTGCAGGAAGTCGGCCTTGGGCTTCTCTAGGCTAAGGAACAGTGAGAGCCCCCAGAGCCTATGCCTCCTGAAATCAGGCCTGTACATGATTTCTGGACTCCATATTCGATCCCAGATCCTTTCTACTGAGGACCAGAGGATACAAGGAAATAAGCACTCATCTTGTGCCCCTCTAGGCCGACTTCTCACCAAACACCCCTCATATCCATCTTCTCACTTACTCCTTAAAAGCCCAAAGTCACATTTTATTATACCATTTTAAAATGAAAGAAACTGAGGCAGGAGCCACTTCCCAGACCTTGATCTAAAACATCTCCAGCTCCCAGGGGCTCCCCTGTTCCCCTCCCACCAAGACCCCCATGGAAAGACTATTTAAGTCCCTACATGAGTTTTCCTCGCTTGACTTCATATAAATGGAATCGGGCAGTAATCGCTACTTTGTGTCACACTTACTCCCTGCGTTATGTCTGTGAGGTTTATCCAGGTCACGTCGCGGTAATTTATTGCATTTCTTTGCTGTGTTTCTTCTTCCTTCTTCTTTCTTCTTTCTTCTGCTTCTCCTTCTTCCTCTTCCTCTTCCTCTTCCTGGACTCCTTCACCTTCTCCTCCCCCTCCTCCTCCTTCTTCCTCTTCTTCCTCCTCCTCTTCCTCTTCTCCTCCTCCTCCCCTCCCCCTCCTCCTACTTCCTCCTCTCCTCTTCTTCTTCTTCTTCTTCTTCCTCTTCCTCTTCCTCTTCCTCTTCCTGGTCTCCTCCCCCTCCCCCTCCTCCTTCTTCTCCTCCCCCTCCCCCTCCTTCTTCTTCCTCTTCTTCCTCCTCCTCTTCCTCTTCTCCTCCTCCTCCCCTCCCCCTCCTCCTACTTCCTCCTCTCCTCTTCTTCCTCTTTCTCTTCCTCTTCCTGGTCTCCTCCACCTTCTCCTCCCCCTCCCCCTCCTTCTTCTTCCTCTTCTTCCTCTTCCTCTTCCTCTTCTCCTCCTCCTCCCCTCCCCCTCCTCCTACTTCCTCCTCTCCTCTTCTTCCTCTTCCTCTTCCTCTTCCTCTTCCTGGTCTCCTCCACCTTCTCCTCCCCCTTCCCCTCCTCTTCTTCCCTTTCCCCCTCCTCCTTCTTCCTCTTTCTTCTTCTTCTCCCCTTCCCCTCCTCCTTCTTCCTCCTCTCCCCTTCTTCTCCTTCTTCTTCTTCTTTCCCTTTTTCATATCCTTTAAAAATTGAGTTACGTGGAGAACTTCCCTGGTTTGTTGTTTGTCCAGTTGCTAGAGCAATTTTGAAAATACTATCAGAGAGTGTGTCCAGCAGAGTAAAGATGGGACAATTCAAAAAGTGATTTGTGGAAGGAAACTGCACTCAGAATACCTGTGAGGGACATACCAAGGAAGTCTGTCCTTTTAAAAGAGAATGAGAAAGGATGAATTAAGAATGAAAGCAGGCCCGAAAAACTCCAGATTGTCCCGGAGTTGAGCTGCTCCCAGGACAGTAGGCCCTGGCACTCATTAGCCACATAACTTGGGTTCCATCCTGACTCTACACGAGCTTGGCTTTCAGATCTTTGCAATGAGATGTGTGCAGCTACAAAAATAGCAATTCCATTTCAAGTCTCCTGCAGGAGAAGAGCCCCTACTGCCTGCAGAAGCAAATTCAAACTCTCTATGGGGGCCTAGAAACCCTTGCTGTTCTGGGCCCACCCTACTATCCCGTCCTGGCCCCACCGTGCCACCCCCACTGCCTGCCTCACATCCACCAGCCCACCTCCTCCAGGCACCAGGATGTCCCACACCTCCACACCTCATTATGCCACCGGGAACACCTCTTCCTCCTTCCCAGCTGGGCGAGCTCCTACACGGTTCAACACAGCTCCCTGATGGGACTGTTACCATCTTTCGTTGTAATTATTTGTTTATGGGCTTCTCCCACTAAATTGTGAACTCCCCAGAAGCAGTGATGAAATATGACCCCTTTTTATAGCCTCCCCTCCTTTTGCCATTTCGTGCCTGGCACATAATAAGAGCTTAAAAATGTTGGTTGAAGATTTTAAGTATTTCCCTTTTGGAATAATGAGCAGGAGTGGGGGGGAAAGATGTGGGATATATTCTCTACCTTCCCGCCCCTTTGCTTTTCTGGGCCAGAAAGGGGGCTTTGGGCCAGCACATCTGAGGATCTAGCCTTGAGCACATTCCATCAATTACTACAGCCATCCCTATTTGCATTGGGGTGGGACTTGGCAAGGCTTTAATTGCAAGCGTGCACTTTCTGGGGAGAGAATGCAGTCCCAGGATTTCCTTTCCTGCAACGGTGCTCTAGCCGTGATCCCTGGTCTCCTCCTTCTGAGGACGCAGAGGCCTCCAACTGCACCCAGGCCCATAAGCCCGTTAATCACTCCCCCTACCTGATTAAAGGAACTCTCCAGACCAGGGTGGGGGAGGGGGGGTGGGGAGGAAAAAAACCACACAAAAAACCTATGCTATAAAAAAGACCAAATTATAGAGTCCCTCTGCACCAATACTTCCAAATCAGGCAATTTATTGCAAACAACCAAAATCTCATTCTCAGGCCATTAACTAAAATAGGAAAATATCATCTTAAATTCTAAAAATAACAAGGGACACATAATAATAGGTTCCCGGTCCTGGACAAGTGATGGGTGCTTCGAGAGATGGAAACCTCAAGAACTGGGAACGTGACTTTTTCTTTCCTGAACACCCCTCCCTCCAGCTACCTTGGAGGCTGCCTGCTGGAGCGCAACTCCGCCTTCCTCACCACTACCCCACTACCTCTGTCTGTCATCTTAGGATTGTCCCAGCTGTGGTGCCACCCTGAAAACAAAATCTTTTTTTTTTTTTCCATATATTTGAAATAGATGGACCTGATATTTAGAAGAGGTCTGCCTAAGGCTCCTTTGTTGTGGTGTTGTGTTGTTTTGTTTTTGTGGAAACCTGGAGAGAGTCACAATGTACAGAGGAGACTAGGTCCTGTCAGGTGATGTGAAACCATTTTGCACACACCCCCCAGAAACTCCTCAAGCCCATCAATGGGTCTTTAGTGCCAAAGCTAGAGGTCTTCTCTGCTCTCGGTCTCAGCCTGGCTGGGTCTTGACACTGGACAAGGAGAGGGCAGCAGGGACATTTGGGTCTGGGTATCGTGCCCAGGAGTCACCAGGTCAGAGGACAAGGGAGTGACTTGGCTTGGCATTGATGGGAACCAACCCCCAGTAGCCCTGACACTGGATATATCTGCGGTGAGAGCCTTAGGGAGGCGGGACATCCTGACATCCTCAGAAACAGGCCCCCCTGGGGGTCTGAGGGCCTGGCCTCACCCACCATGAACTCCCTGGAGGTCTGGAGAACTGCCCTCCAGCTCGTTGTGAGTACTCTGGGTCAGTCTTCTGACCACTGTGTCCCCACAGCAGACCTGGATGCTGCCTCCCCTCTCTCCTCTTCCCCCTAGGATTCCCTGGAGACAGTCTGTTCTCTGGGGTCCTAAAGCCCCTTCTTCAGTCCCCATCCCAGTACACTAACTGCCCAGCTCAGACATGACCTTGGACTGCCTCCCATCTCCTTCCCAGTGGCTGGTGGGGCTCAAAGCTCGGAAGCAAAAGAGGTAATGTGTGTACACTAAGGAATAAGTGAGTGACATCGGGTTCTGAGCCCTCTGGGACAGCATTTCTCAATGGACAGGGCTGGGGGGAGGGGGGATGTTCAGCGCTTTGAGGGGACAGAGCGCTCAAGGGTCCTCTCACTCCCCTGGGGAAAGCTTCTTCTAGAGAAGGAATAACTGAAGGCAAAAACTATTTCATGATCTTTGCCTACCAGGCCCCTGAGGAACGGGTGAGTCCCTGTTCTCTCCCTTCCGTCTCTTGCTTCTAGGAAATCAAGAGCTTTCTGAGTGCATTGTCGGCCGGCGCTGACTGTTCCCCATGGTCAGGAAATCCCACAGAAGTGGCACTGAGGCCGGGCTGCTGACTCCAACCTGCTCACCTTTCTAAAGAGCAGAGGGAGGTACACAGAAGGGCTGGGAGAGCCACTGGGTGCTCAGGGCCTGAGATGAGCCCACCTCTTTGGTAGGGTGGGCCCTGAGTTTCCCACACCCTGAGTCCAGAACTCTCTCTGAGTGCAAGCCCAGTCACGTTCACCCTTGCTTGAAGTGTTCATTTTAAGGATGACTCATTATTTTCACAACGGAACCCTAATGTCTTATCTTTCCAAGACCGGTGCTCTGGCTATGGGGTCCCCTCTCACCCACCTCCCAGCAACCTTTGCTGCATGCGCTGTGCTCCCAAACCCCAGTTGCTGTCACATGTGCCTCCCTGCTTCCCCACGTCCTATTCAAGAAACCTCTTGGTGCCTCAGGAACCAGATTAGTCTCATTCATTCCTGCTCCTGCCACTCAGAAGGGGCTCCCAGCCATTCCCAGAGACTCGGGGGCAGTGCCTCCCCCTCCCCCTTGGCAGTGCCAAGCATCTCTGTCACCTCAACAGGTTTCACTGTGACACCAGGAACATAGGTCCTGCTCAGTGCTCCCCCAGTGTGTCACCTAGAATTTCATCTGAAGGGGCAACACTAACCAGTGGGAGATCAGAGTTTGAGACTTGTTTGTCCTTTGTCCTGTCTCAGGGGCCCATGGCTTTGGATAAAGCTTCTCTGAAGACAGTGCCCACACCACAGAGCCATCTGCCACACACAGCTGTGACCTTGCTCTCGTATGTTCTCTCTCCTTCCATTCCCTGCTCCCTCCCACTGCCCATGATTGCCCTTCTGTAGTAGTTAGCTAAGCTTTCTGGCACAAAGAACCACACCCCAGCTGGCTTACACAACACAAGCTCTGGACGCAGTCCTCCCCAGGTGGTAGGTGGCCAGCTTCTTCCTGTGTTCTCACATGGTCTTCCCTCTGTGTGTGTCTTTGTCCTATCTTTTCTTATAAGGACACCAGCCATGTTGGATTAGAGCCCGTTTTGCCTAAATCACCTCTATACATACCCTGTCCCCATATTCAGAGGTACTGGGACCTCAACATATGAATGAGGGGGGCACAGTTCAGTCCCTAATGACTCCCTAACACACTGACAGCCCATGAGTCCTCTGCTTTCTGGGTCACTAAGACTAAGACTTTGCAAGGGAGGAGTCAAGATGGTGGAGGAGTAGCAGACTGAGCTGACATCAGGTTGCAGGAGTTCAGCCATAGTTTTCAAACCATTCAGAACACCTACAAACCCAACAGGAGATCGAAGAGAAGAGTAATAATTCTAGAAACAAAATTCTAGAGCAGTAATTCTAGAAACAGAAAATCGACCACTTTCTGAAAGGTAGGACCGGCGGAGAAGTGAATCCGAAGCATTGGGAAGATAGACACAGAGGGAGGAGCCGGCTCCCGGCAAGCTGCAGAGCATGAGAGCACAAAATTCAAACTTTTAAAAGTCTGCTCCACTGAGGGACACCACTGCAGAGGCTAAGCGGGGGTGGGGCTCTTGTGGGGACAGTGTGGTCTCAGGTCCCGTGGGCTCACTGAAGTATTGGAGGTGTCTGAGTTAAGCAGAGCTCACAGGTATCAGAACAGGGAAGCCAGCTAGAGAGACGGAGCCAAGGAGTGAGCCCTCAGCTTGGGGTTACCTTAAACTGTGATCCGTGGCACAACTGGACCACTGCTCTTTGAGTAGGGACCCCACAAGTGGCAGATCCGGGGAGACTCACCTTCCTTCTCTGGAGGCAGGAATGTGTTGGGTTTGGAGACTCCAAATGGGGCTGTGCACCAGAGAGAGAAACGCTCCGTCACAGGCTGAGTGAGCTCAGAGCCCGGCTGGAAACCAGGGAGATGGGAGTGATTGAGCACTTTTCTCCAAGGACACACTCAGGAGTGGGGCCCTGAGCTCTCAGCTCCTCCAGGCCGGTGATTGGGAGACCGCCATTTTCATTCCCGTCCTCTGGAACTCTACGGAAAGCGCTCAGGGAAGAAAAGCTACCAAGAGTGAACAGAAGCAGATTACATAACCTGACCCCTGGCAAGAGTAGGGCAATTCCACCTCAGGCAAAGACATTTGAGAATCACTGCAACAGGCCCCTCCCATAGAAGATCAGCAAGAACATCCAGCTAAGACCAAGTTCACTAATCAAAACAGTGGAATTCCAGAGCAGGGGAAAGCAAAGCATGGAATTCATGGCTTTCTACCCATGATTCTTTAGTCTTGCAAAGTTAAATTTTTTAATTTTATTTTTTTTCTTATTCTAATTTTTATAACTTTTCCTCTCTCCTCTTTTAACATTTTTAAAATAGTTTATCTTAACAACACCTTTCTAAAAAAAATCTTTTTAAACCTTCATTATTATAGTCATATTTTATCCTTCATTGTATCCAACTTTATTTTTTGTATACATATGAAGTTTTTCTTATAAAAAAATTTGGAATATGATTTTTTCCAATAGATCAAAATATACCCTAAATCTAACACATGGCTTTTAGTCTCCAGCCTGAGGAAATTCTCTCCACTTTCTTTTTCTTTCTTTTTTCAACCAACTTACCTACCTTATCAAACCCTTTTTTAGAATTTTTTTCTATTTTCATCTTTACAGTCATATTCCATCTGTTCATCATTTTTACTCTTATTTTGGTGTGTGATATATATATATATATATATATATATATATATATATATATATATTCTCCCTCTTTAAAATTTTGAGAGGTAGTTTCTTCTAGGAGACCAAAATACACCCAAATTCAAGTGGGTGGCTCTGTTCTATTCATCAGTCTAATATATATATGTTTTTCTTTTTTTAATTTCTTTTTAGTCCCTTTCTCCCCCCCCCCCCCCACTTTGGGGTCCCTTCTGATTTGGTTAGTGTGCATTTTTCTGGGGTCTTTGCAACCCTTTTAGTATTTCATTCTCTCATTCATATATTCTTATCTGGATAAAATGACAAGGCTGAAAAACTCACCACAAAAAAAAAAAAAAAAAGAACAAGAGGCCATACCGAAGGCTAGAGACCTAATCAATATGGACATTGATAATATGTCAGATCTAGAATTCAAAATGACGAGTCTCAGGGTGCTAGCTGGTCTCAAAAAAGGCATGGAAGATATAAGAGAAAACACTATTTGGAGAAATAAAAGCCCTTTCTAAAGAAATAAAAGAACTACAATCTAACCAAGCTGAAATCAAAAAACCTATTAATGAATTGCAATAAAAAATGGAAGCTCTTACTGCTAGGATAAGTGAGGAAGAAGAGAGAATTAGTGATAATAGAAGACCAAATGACAGAGAATAAAGAAGCTGAGAAAAAGAGAGACAAACAACTACTGGACCACAAAGGGAGAATTCAAGAGATAAGTGATACCATAAGATGAAACAACATTAGAATAATTGGGGTTCCAGAAGAAGAAGAAAGAGAGGGGGCAGAAGGTATATTGGAGAGAATTATTGTACAGAATTTCCCTAATATGGCAAAGGGAACAAGCATCAAAATCCAGGAGGCACGGACAACCCTCCCTCAAAATCAATAAAAATATGTCCACACCCCATCATCTAATAGTAAAACCTAGAAGTCTTAGTGTCAAAGAGAAAATCCTGAAAGCAACCTGGGACAGGAAGTCTGTAACATACAATGGTAAAAATATTAAATTGGCAGCAGACTTATCCACAGAGACCTGGCAGGCCAGAAAGAACTGGCATGATATATTCAGAGCAGTATATAAGAAAAACATGCAGCCAAGAATACTATATCCAGCTAGGCTATCATTGAAAATAAAAGGAGAGATAAAAAGCTCCCAGGACAAACAAAAACTACAAGAATTTATAAACACCAAACCAGTCTTACAGGAAATATTGAAAGGGATCCTCTAAGCAAAAAGAGAGCCTAAAAGTAGTAGACCAGAAAGGAACAGAGAAAGTATACAGTAACCTTATAGGCAATAATGGTAATAAGGCAATAACCTTATAGGCAAGTAAGTCACCTTATAGGCAATAATGGCACTAAATTCATATCTTTCAATGTTACCTTGAATTTAAATGGGATAAATGCCCCAATCAAAAGACACAAGTTATCAGAATGGATAAAAAAACAAACTCATCAATACATTGTCTACAAGAAACTCATTTTAGACCCAAAGACACCTCCAGATTTAAAATGAGGGAGTGGAAAACAATTTACCATGCTAATGGACATCAAAAGAAAGCTGGGGTGCAATCCTTATATCAGATAATTTAGATTTTAAGCCAAAGACATAATAAGAGATGAGGAAGGATACTATATCATATTCAAAGGGACTGTCCAACAAGAAGATCTAACAATTTTAAATAAGCCCCCAACATGTGAGCACCCAACTATATAAGCCAATTAATAACAAAATCAAGAAACACATCAACAATAATACAATAATAATAGGGGACTTTAATACCCACTCACTGAAATGGACAGATCGTCCAAGCAAAAAATCAACAAGGAGATAAAGGTTTAAATGACACACTGGGCCAGATGGACTTCACAGATATATTCACAACATTCCATCCCAAAGCAACAGAATACACATTCATCTCAAGTGCACATGGAACATTCTCCAGAATAGATCACATCCTGGGTCACAAATCAGGTCTCAACAGGTACCAAAAGATTGGGATCATTTCCTGCATATATTCAGACCAGAATACTCTGAAGCTAGAACTCAGTCACAAGAGGAAAGTTGGAAAGAACTCAAATACATGGAGGCTAAAGAACATCCTACTAAAGAATGAATGTGTCAACCGGGAAATTAAAGAAGAATTTAAAACATTCATGGAAACAAATAATAATGAAAACACGACTGTTCAAAATCTACAGGACACAGCAAAGGCAGTCCTGAGAGGAAAATATATAATGATACGAGCCTTTCTCAAGAAACAAGAACAACCTAACTCTACACCTAAAGGAGCTGGAAAAATAACAGCAAAGAAAACCAAACCCAGCAGGAGAACATAAATAATAAAGATCAGAGCAGAAATCAAAGAAATAGAAACAACAACAAAAAACCACAGTAGAACAAATCAACAAAACTAGGAGCTGGTTCTTTGAAAGAATTAATAAGATTGATAAACCCTTGGCCAAACTTATCCAAAAGAATAAAGGACCCAAATTAATAAAATCATGAATGAAAGAGGAGACATCACAACCAACACCAAAGAAATACAAACAATTATAAGAGCATATTATGAGCAACTATACACCAGCAAATTTGACAACCTGGAAGAAATGGATGCATTCCTAAAGACATGTAAACTACCAAAATTGCACCAAGAAAAAGAAAACCTGAACAACCCAGAACCAGTAAGGATATTGAAGCAGTCATCAAAAATCTCCCAACAAACAAGAGCCCAAGGCCAGACAGTTTCCCAAGAGAATTCTACCAAACATTTAAAGAATAATTATTACCTATTCTTCTTGAAACTGTTCCAAAAAATAGAAATGGAAGAAAGACTTCCAAACTCATTTTATGAGGCCAGCATTACCTTGGTCCCAAAACCAGACAAAGACCCTATCCAAAAAAAAAAAAAAAAAGAAAAGAAAAGAATTACAGACCAATATTCTTGATGAACACAGATGCGAAAATTCTCACCAAAATACTACCCAATAGGATCCAAAAGTACATTAAAAGGATAATTCACCATGACCAAGTGGGATTTATTCCAGGGTTGCAAGGTTGGTTCAACATCCACAAATCAATCAATGTAATAGAATACATTAATAAAAGAAAGAACAAGAAAAATATGATACTCTCAATAGATGCTGAAAAAGCATTTGACAAAGTATAGCATCTTTTCTTGATCAAAACTCTTCAAAGTATAAGGATAGAGGGTACTTACCTCAATATCATCAAAGCTATCTATGAAAAACCCACCGTGAATATCATCCTCAATGGAGAAAAACTGAGAGCTTTTCCACTAAGGTCAGGAACACGGCAGGGATGTTCATTATCACGACTGCTATTCAACATAGTACAAGAAGTCCTAGCCTCTGCAATCAGACAACAAAAAGAAATTAAAGACATCCAAATTGGCCAAGAAATCAAACTATCACTCTTTGTAGATGAAAAGATACTTTATGTGGAAAACCCAAAAGACTGTACTCCAAATCTGCTAGAACTTGTATAGGAATTCAGTAAAGTGTTAGGATACAAAATCAATGCACAGAAATCAGTTGCATTTCTATACACCAAGAGAGAAGAAAGTGAAATTAAAGAATCAATCCCATGTACAATTGCACCCAAAACCATAAGATACCTAGGAATAAACCTAACCAAAGAGGAAAAGAATCTGTACTCAGAAAACTATAAAGTACTCATAAGAGAAATTGAGAAGGACACAAAGAAATGGCAAAACATTCTATGCTCATGGGTTGGAAAAAAACATATTGTGAAAATGTCTACGCTACCTAGAGAAATTTACAATTTCTATCAAAATACCATCAACTTTTTTCCATGAAATGGAAAAAATAATCCTAAAATTTGTATGGAACCAGAAAAGACCTTATATAGCCAGAAGAATGTTGAAAAAGAAAGCCAAAGTCAGTGGCATCACAATTCCAGACTTTAAGCTTTATTACAAAGCTGTCTTCATCAAGACAGTATGGTACTGGCACAAAAACTGACACATAGATCAATGGAACAGAATAGAGAGCCCAGAAATAGACCCTCATCTCTATGGTCAACTAATCTTCAACAAAGCAGGAAAGAATGTCCAATGGAAAAAAGACAATCTCTTCAACAAATGGTGTTGGGAAAACTGGACAGCCACATGCAGAAGAATGAAACTGGACCATTTCCTTACACCACACATAAAAATAGACTCTAAATGGATGAAAGTGCTCAATGTGGGAAAGGAATCCATCAAAATCCTTGAGGAGAACACAGGCAGCAACCTCTTCGACCTCAGCCGCAGCAACTTCTTCCTAGAAACATCACCAAAGGCAAGGGAAAGCAAGGTCAAAAATGAATTATTTTCAAAGGATCTTCTTCCTTTGCTTTTACACAGCAAAGGAAATAGTCAACAAAACCAAAAGAAAGCCGACAGAATGGGAGAAGATATTTGCAAATGACATATCAGATAAAGGGCTAGTGTCCAAAAGCTATAAAGAACTTATCAAACTCTACACCCAAAGAACAAAGAATCCAATCAAGAAATGGGCAGAAAACATGAACAGACATTTCTGCAAATAGACATCCAGTTGGCCAACAGACACATAAAAAAGTGCTCCACATCACTCGGTATCAGGGAAATGCAAATCAAAACCACAATGAGATACCACCTCACGCCAGTCAGAATGGCTAAAATTAAAAAGTCAGGAAATGGCAGATGATGGCGAGGATGTAGAGAAAAGGGAACTCTCCTACTTGGTTGGTGGGAATGCAAGTTGGTGCAGCCACTCTGGAAAACAGCATGGAGGTTCCTCAAAAAGTTGAAAATAGAGCTACAACCTAGCAATCACACTCCTGTATATTTACCCTAAAGATACAAATGTAGTGATCTGAAGGGGCACATGCACCCAAGTGTTTACAGCAGCAACATCCACAATAGCCAAACTATGGAAAGAACCTAGATGTCCATCAACAGATGAATGGATTAAAAAAAGGTGGGTTATATATACAATGGAATACTATGCAGTCATCAAAAGAAATGAAATCTTGCCATTTGCAACGATGTGGATGGAACTAGAGGGTATTGTGCTGAGCGAAATAAGTCAATCAGAGAAAGACAATTCATATGATCTCCCTGATATGAGGAATTTCAGAGGTAAAATGAGGGGCTTGGGGAGTAGGGAAGGAGTAAAATGAAACAAGATGGGATTGAGAGGGAGACAAACCATGAGAAACTCTTAATCTCACAAAACAAACTGAGGGTTGTGTGGGGCGGGGGGGAGGGAGTATGGAGAGAGTGGTTGGGTTATGGACATTGGGGAGGGTATGTGCTATGGTGAGTGCAGTGAAGTGTGTAAGCCTGATGATTCACAGACCTGTACCCCTGGGGCAAAAAATACATTATATGTTAATTTAAAAAATTAAAACAACAACAAGACTGAGACCTTGCCAGTTTGTTCACAAAGGTATAAAACCTTAGAGCCCAGGAGTGAGGCCCTGTCTTCGTATTTGTATCCTTCATGCACTGGGCATAGCACAGAGTCGGGATTAAAAGAAAACATTCAGGAATGAGTGATATCACACAATGTAACTCCCAGATGCCCAAAGTCTGCCCAGTCAGGTATGTCTTCTTTGGGGATGGCCTGATTCCAGGATGTGTACATTGTTTGCACGCAACAAATCCCCATATAGAATAGAAATGTCACATGAATTATTTTATTTAGTTCATTGTAATCACACCTGGAGAACCAGGTTTCTGAAAACTAACAGAGGTGGAATCTCAGTCCAGAGGGGAGGACTTGCCCCAAATGCACCCAACGGAAGGGCCAACATGGTTTATCTGAGTCCTGTGTCCTCCAAATCCCTTGCCCAGCTGAGATCTGGGTTTGCTGCATATCTTTGCCTGAGGCCTGGATGTCAGACCTTGTGCCATGCATTCAAGTTCATACTGCTGCCTGATGAGTCACCAGAGAAGGACCCAGAACAGGAAGAAAGGCTTTTGGAGCATTGGAACTTCAGAGGAGCTACCTTACCAAGATCCCTGCAGCCAACAGCGCCGCAATTTATGGTAACCCGTGGAGCCTTTGCTGGGATTCTGAAGCAGACAATCCAGACCACAGCGGAGCAGCCAAACAAATGTGGCACGCCACCGTGAAACCCTAGTGATCAGCTTTGCCATCAACACCAGCATCATTATCAGCATCACCACAACCCTGCCACACACGCATGTGCACAAACATACACATGTATGCACACACACTCGTGCATGCACGCGCACACACACGCGCATACATCTCTCAGATCCTCCGAATCCTGTCTGAACCCCTAGCCCTTACCCATGGCTCTCAGCTGGACCTGCACTGGACTCCTAGGACTACTGGCATCCCCCTCCCCCACCCTCCCTCACCCTCACCCTGGATCCTTACTGGAGCCCGTCTGAGCACTTTCTCTAGGGTGTACTGTTGATAATCACCTCTGGCCCCAAACACTGCAATGTAGGGGCCAGACAACAAAAACAAAGCAAGTCAAACATTCTCAGACAAATGGCTTTATCGCTAATACTTCCTAAATGAAATAACAAACATGAGCAAGGGTCTGAACATTCATTTGGCACTTTTGACAGAAAAGACAGAATGATAAATGGTCAAAAAGAGCCGATAACACTTGCAGTCCTCATAATGAAATAGAAGGTGGTTCGATCTGACACAGCTGTTTCAATCACCCCCAAAGATCACTTCACCCAACAGAGTATCCGTGGATTGATCTGTTTGCCTGTCTGTCTGTCTGTCCAGGGGGATGGCTTGAGTCATGACAACTTGTCAGTTTTGCGTTAAAGCAGAACCCTAAGTAGCCACATGTTTTGGGACATTTAACAAGAAAGGTTTTCTCTTCTTATTTTCTTGTTTTTAAGAGAAGATGCCCAAGATAAGGCAGTGAGGGACGGAACCATTAAGAGTCCCAAACGGGCTTTGGTCTCACTGAACCCAAGACAGGTAGCAAACCCTGGAAGGAAGAGCTGCTGAAAATTGCTGGGTTTTATGACCCTGAGCACACCTGGCCACACTGTTCCCCTTCCCATTAAATTCCCCTTTCCCAAGCTCACAGACATGGTCCTCGGGGGTCCTGGGACGATGGGCACAATTTGCACTAGGCGGGCCCCTCGTTCCCACGCCGTGGGGGAAGGGTCCCCGAGCTGGCTTTGAATGATGAAAGCCTCAAAGCAGCCTGCTCCTCGGCACCCCCCCCCCCTTGCTTGGGAGGGGTCACGCAGACAGGCTGGGCTTTGAAAATGCAGGGGGCTGTCTGCCTCCAGAAGGTGGGTCCAGCCGCCGGGGAGACCGGCCAGCTCAAAGACAAGCCCCCGAACCACACGGGGGAGTCTCCTCCCGAGTCCTCTTAAAACTCAGACTCGGAAGAGATGGCGGTGGTCCGACCGCTGCTGCACATGGAGGACGGACATTCATCACACTGAAGGGCCAGCGAGGCTGTTGTTTTGATCTCCTGTTTACATAGCTCTGGCCTCTGCGGCGTTCCGAGGAATTTGTGTCCCATGCAGCCTGGGCACCCCCCGGGGACAGCAACCGCCGCCTTGTGTCCGTTCCGCCACATGTGTTTGTGCAGCTTTGGCCGCCTCCGCTCACAGGACGCGATGGCCCTGGCGGGCTCGCGCTGGGGAGCAAGTGCACTTGCTGGAGGAGGCGCGGGGCCCTCACATCTGCGCCCCGCAGGGAGCCCGTGCGGCTCGCGGGGTGCAGCCTCCATCTTCTAAACAATAGTCAGGGGGTGGGGCTTTGTTCCCCTCCTTCCAGACTCAAAGCACCGAGCGTCAGTCACTTCGTCTCCCCAGATGGAGCAACCCGAAGTTAGGTTAGAAAATGAGAGCCTAACGTGGTTGAATGCTGAGGCCTCCGCCTCGCGAGCGAGGACCCAGCCGACGCCCTGAGGTCACGCCGGCGCGGAGACTGGTGTTACGGGAATTGTAGAGTGGAGTCTGATCCCGATTCCGACCCTTTCCTCCGAATGCCCTTGTTATTCCAAGTTTAAAACTGTCATCCCCAGCTCCTGTTGGGACCCCTTTCCCGGGCTTCCCATCCCGCATGCTCCATTTCATTCCCTCGGAGGGGCCGTTGTGGGATGCAAAGCTCTACATGTGTGGGGCCTCGGAGACAAAGCTCCAGTGTCTTTCCTGCGGCCACAGGGCTTAGCTGGTCTCCCGTTGTGGGAACATCCAGACCTGCAGACAGGCTTAGTGTTTCCTCCTTCAGATGGCGTCCTGCCCTAAGCCCAGCGCTCAGAACCCAGCAATCAAAAGCAGATGTGCTATCATGGAATCCGAAGCTCTGGGGTTGGATGTGACCTTTACGATCACACCGAGTTCATCCCCGAGGGCCCTGCTCCAGGCTGTTCTGTGAAACCTCCCCCACCTATTCACCCAGACAAGTTTTAAGTATCTGGATTACAGACATTTCTACTCCAGTCCAGAAATGAGGAAATGCTCTTATTCCCTTAAGAGTCTGATCACTTACCATCTTCAACCTGATTTCTGTGTCTCTTTGAACTTTAATATCCCCTCGGCACCATGGCAGTCTATGTATTTAGGAACACCAGCGAAAGGTGAATGCCGGTGGAGTTTGAAAAGAGTCAAGATTTCTTTGAACTCCATGAGTCCCTTTTGTAGGCACCCACTTCTTCCTGAAAACTCTAATGAAACTTTTGTACTACCTATCATCTTTGTCAACAGTAAGCATTTTACTTAGCACCTACTGCATATTGATTAAAGTTGACACTGGGTAGAGAAGGTGGGGCAGCTACACAAACATATGTTAAAAATATCATGTGTGGCCCTCAAGCAGCACATGAGAGACAGACAGATGCAAACATCCTTGGCACTCACGTGATAGGAAATGCAAATAAGAACTATGACAGAAGCAGTGATTTCTACCCAGGCACAGTAGAAACATTTCAAGGAGAAAGTGACTTTTGACATTACAGCTGAAGGTAAGCCAGACTGTCACAGGTAGAAAATTCACCCGTGAAGGATGCTTTCCAAACAAGGAAAGGACACATACATGGTAGCTGAAGCAATCAAGAACATTCTGCCGTTACCGGAAATTAGAAGAGGTGACTGAGATTGGGGGAGAACGTGGGGGTTGATGACGGGTCAGCTGAGTCATGTCCAGACTCTGGAGGGTCTTGTGGCTCAAGGAGCTGGATGTTCATCTCATCCACTGCTCTTACCCTCCAGATGGGTGGCCTGTCCATCGTGTCAAGGCTGTGGGAAGAAATGGCTGGTGGCCTTAACAACAGTGAGGAGGCCACAGCTTCTTTTCTTGGCCACTTGTTCCTTTAGGTGAAGAAAGAAGGCCTTCCGAGGCATGTTTCCATCCTCTTTGAAGGCCAGTTCGAATGGGGCCTGCCCCACTCTCTGATCCCTCCCTTCCCACAAGGCCAGTGAGGCTTCTTTCTCTCTACCCTCACAGACACTCTATATGCTTCTACTAAGGCACTGAATCCGTCTATCATGATGACTTATGGGCCCACCTGTCCTCTTCACTTAAGTGAGAATTTGTCAAGAGAGGGATGGTTTCTTCCTCTTCACACCTCACAGGGTCACTTAGGACAGTGTTAGAGAGGCTCATTTATTCAGAATCACTTAGCGTACAGGAAGAACAAAATAACATTCATATGGGGGTCATGAGGTGAGAGACTGGGGGGTGAAGAGGATGCCACTTTCTCTCTCCAATGGAGCCTTGAGGTCATAAATGTGAGAAATTGCTGGAGCCTTAGGGAGTCAAATCACTAACAGAATAAGACCATTATTAATGGGGCTCTGGTCCTCCTCCCATGAGTTCTTCCAATGAAGAGTGGCTCTGAAAGTATATAATGGCCACTCTTCCCAATCCAAAAATAAACATGGAATGAATGCCTGGAAATTCAGCTTCAGTTCAGCCTCAGTGATCTTGGGTGGATTGCAAACATTCATTAAGTAATTTCTAGGGTCAAGACAGTCAGCTGGCTACCATGAAGAGTGGGAGATGAATTAATCGGGTTCAGATCAAGTTTCAAAGTCCCTATAAAGGACAGATAGAACCCTAGGGAGTGCCAAGAAGGAAACGCTTGTCTCCAGCTTGAGAGAAAGAGTTGGGGCCTAAACTATGGCAGAATGTGCCTGTATTCTTCTAAACCATTGTCCTCTTATGCCGTGATACTATTATGTTAGCTGGGAGATGGCTCTGTAGGGCGTGAGAAAATAAATCTCAAATCCAGGTGGTAGAATTGATAGATACAAATGAAAACTGCCATTGGGTACTGATTTAAATTAATCTTAAACCTGGGTTTCTTAATGTCTGTGCTATTGATATTCTGGCCTGGTTGACTTTTTGTTGAGCACTTGGTATGGTAGAGTGTGGAGGAGTACCCCTGACCTCTTCCCCAAGAGATGTCAGTAGTCTCCCCACGCCGGTTATGACATCCAAAACAAATACTGCCAAATGTCCCCTCCGCTGAGAACCACTTCCTTAAGCCCAGTCAGATAGCGTGCCCACCTCTCCCAGATGCCCCTCATTCCCAACAGATGCCCCTGCATGCCATCATCTGTTATTCACTCCGGCTCAGACAATACCCAAGCACAACACATGCTGTCCCCATTTGCTCTCAGATGTCCCTCCTCCTAGTCATCACAAGCAGGGTGGCCCTTTGCTCACTCAGCTCTGGGTTCCTGTGGACAACATCCACATGCATTCTGATGTCATCAACCCCGTCCAAGATCACCGCTCCTGTCACTTGCCCTCTCTGTTCACTCCCATGGCACAACATCCAGTTGAAGTAACCTTCCCTTGCCTGGATGTCTCCCACGTTGATTCTTAGTATATTCCACATTCTGGATCCTTTGAAAGAAGGACCTTCCAGGTCTCAGCTTCCATCATCTGTAAGCCAGCAATTCGAAAGATCTGGTTAGGGGCACAGGGGTAGCTCATTCGGTTGGCATCTGCCTTCAGCTTGGGTCATGATCCCAGGCTACCTGTTCAGTGCTTCTCCCTCTCCTCCCCACTCATGCTCTCTGTCACTATTTCTGTCTCTCTCTCTCTCTCCGATAAATAAAATCAAAAGGAAGGAAATAAGGAAGGAAGGAAGGAAGGAAAGAAGGAAGGAAGAAAGAAAGGGAAAGAAAGATAGATCTGATCAAATTCCCATCAAGGTGTTGCCCAGCTGCAAGGCTATGAGGAAGGAAAGAAGGCAAGCATGAGGTCCCACACCAGTCATCCCCCACAATGGCCACTGTGTGCAGCTGAGCTCCCTGAGGAGTTCTGTGTGGCCTTTCCACGCAGAGAGGAGTCCTTAAACTCAGTCTGCCATTTGGGGACACCCAAGCAGCCCACACATCTGTTAGATGCTTAGACCTGCAAACCAGGCCAGTTTTCCTACTAACATCTAAAGGCCATACGTGGTGGAAATCTGCATATTTTCATAGAAATCCTGGTGAAGCCTCCAGCTGGTTTGCATACATCATTGGTTTGCTCTATCAAGCCCCCCAAACAAGGGAGAAGCCATGCCTTCCTGTCATACTTTGACATTTCAATGGGGCATGGAGACTGAAAAGCCCTCAGTGTGTTTGCCAAGGACAGAGATTTATTTCAGAGAACTTAAGGGGCCATGAAGAGAACACTTAATAACCCTTAACAATTCCACACAGTGTGAGCTGAAGTCTCCCGTGCCCTTCGAATCCAGTGGCTCGTGCTTACTCAGCTGAAATGCGTTCGCACCCCGAGTGCCAACAACAACAAAGAACGTGTCATCTTCTCAAACATTCCTGCTCTCCCCCATTCCTCCAGGTGGACAGCTACCGGGAGTCCCAGACCCTGTGCTCTGAAGGGACAAGAGGGAGCCCCAAGAGTTCCAGCTGCACCCACGACAAAGGAGGCAAAGGAGGCAAAGGTCCACCGTGTGCCAAGAAGGAGGAATGACACCAGCCGCACTTGGTGTCAAGTGGTCCGGCCACTCCTGGGGTGAGGAGAGCTGCAGCCAAAGGTGACTCGATAAGCAACGGATGCCATGTGGGGCTCGGGTACCCTTGTTGCGAATATTCCTGATGCCCTTCAAACCTTGGTCTCCTCATCTGGAAAATGGGGCCATGCTGCTGTTAATAGCAATCCCGACATCACACAGCCATGTGATGATGAAGTAGGACACACAGTATGCGTGCGATGATTGCAGCCCCAGGAATACCAGGGCTTGATTGGTTACTACATGCATCGTGTTTTAAGTGGATGAGGCCCCTGAACCCTCCCATAGCATTCGTGTTCTTGCTCAGGGCCAAGGCACAGCGTTCACCAACCCGGAGAAGCAGATCCGAGGGCTGCCAGGCACACAGTCCTCCTGGGCTTGGGGACAGATCCCAAGTGGGCTTCTCCCCAGCATGTGGCAGAATCTCCAGCTGGTTCCACCAGAGCACAGAAACCCTTTCTCTTCTCCTCTTACTCTTGGTTTGAACCATCGCTAAATGAAAACAAAATAGAAACTGTCACTTTATTGTTGTGAGTTACGAGTTGTAAGGACCCAGTTTAAGACTGGAAATGGAATCTGATTCCACTTCCCAGACCAGACCCAGATACTACTAGAATTGTCCTCCCTCACCCGGAGCTGTGAAAATGGCCTGAATGATGTGTGCCTCTGCGTCTTTATCTCCAAAGTGGAATTTAAGTTCCTGGCCATTTTTATTAGAAAACTGGAGGATTTGTTTGGAGGACCCACCCCGAGTCCTGCCCTTGACTATTAGGTACCCTTTCTGTGAACTTCTTTACCATATGGGAGCAAAAACCCAGAGTCAATGTCTCTGTGAAGCATTTAGAGAACTGTAGAGATAGCAAAAGGTCTAGAGATTCACTGATAGTTGGAAGTGGAACTTAGAAAGTCTACTATGGCTGTTTGCTTGAGGGAGGACACAAGTGCTTCCCTGGCTGTACAATAGTGAGGTAGCATTTCATCTGACCCATGCAGGTGCAGGTAGAAACGGAAGAAATTCAAAGCAAGACAATAGGGTGCTAGTCACAAAGGGAAACATTTCCAAACTCGAGACCAAACCTCCTGGGCTGCTCATAGGCAGTTCTGGGGGCTCTCAATGGGAGGATGATGAAGGTGATGACTGCGAGTCCCGGAGTCCTTTGGGAGTTGTGTGGAGGAGAGATGGAGGCCTTGAAGGCAGTCAGTTTCACTGGCTGGAGGCTAAAATCCAAAAATGAGCTGTTAGGACGTCTGAGCTCACTGTGATGCACATATGAGTAGCTTTTGAGTAGACAAAGGAGCTATGCCAGGCTCCCTGCTGAGCTCAAAAAGAAGCTGTTCTCTATCCCCAGCACCAGAGCCTCTCAGGCTGAGGCATGGAAACAGCCCTGTTCTTGCCCTCTCTTTGCACCCAGATAGAGACATCTGGAAACTAGGACTTCAGGAGAACTGAAGTTATTCTATACCCTGGAGGGACAGATGCCATGCATAACCCCAGGTTTCCAGCTAGACCTTCCCTGGGCTAAAACAACAGAACAGAAAAGTTCCTACAAGTGTCCCTCCCCTCAAAACATGTTTCATTTAAAATATTAACAGTAATAATAAATAACAGGAACACGGTCCTGGGAGAATATTACAAGGATGTGATCCAATAAGAAAAGGGTGGAAAATCATAGAACTTTGGAAATCCAAGGCATTCTATAGGATATTGAGTGACATGGATGTTCCCATATTTCCCCATCTTCCTTTTTTAATAAGAATTCCCCAAACCACACTTTAGAAATGTAGCGAGGATAAAAATATGATTAAAAAAAAAACAATTGCCAAAACGCATTATGTTGGGATATGTCATAAGATGATCAGCAGCAGCTCAGGGACATATAAGCAACCAGAGCCTTAGGAAATGTTCTGTGTTTGCTCTAGGAATGTTGCTAAGGGTTTTGTCCCACGGTCACCTTTAACAGGGTCACTGAGAAATATTTCTGTTAAGCCTCAGCACCAGGAATAGCTGTGACTATCCTGAGCCACTGACTTAAGTTTCCTCTATGTGCACTCTGACACATAAATGATTATGTTACCCTCTTTCCACTTGTTGCTAGGAAACTTAAAGCCAACTATGTGGTCTATCTCTGGCTGGGTTACAGTATCTCCTGGAATGCATTCTACCTGCCAATATAACTTTTGTGCTTCTCTAGTTTCCTTATCCATGCTCTCCCTGTGCTAGTTTCTTAACGAATATTTTTATATACGACCATATTATATTTTGAGCGGTCACTTTAAATCCTTTTAAGAACATCAAGAAGTCGAACATTGAGTAAATAGATACAAATAACAGTTTATGTTTATAAAATCGACAATCGAAGGGAGACTGAGAATGTGTAAGTTCAGTGAGTACACACAGCATGAGCTGGACTGTGCAGGACATCATCGTTAGCAATCCTGGACTGATCACCGTGATATCGTGAGCCATTCCAAACACATTTTAGGAATCATGACTGACAGCTTCAAACACATCAGGAGAATAAAAGAGAGGAAAAGTATCTGGAAAGTTGGAGGAAGTACCAAACAAATGCGGTTAATCTGGAAAAGTAAAGCCTTGGGAGAAGATTCAAAGAAGCCTTGGGATTCTTGAAGAGCCATCGCATGGAAAAAAGAATGCACTTATTCTATTTCGATTCAGTCACCAGAATTAGAATGAGTGATTGGCAGCCGAAGACAGGGACAGATCTGAGATCAATGTAAAGAGAAGTTCTAACCAGGATGTCTGTGGAACAAAGGGGTCTCTGTGCTCTGCTGGGGAGCGCTGAAACTCGAGGAAGCAGAGCCTGCATTGCAGGGGAGGGGCTCCCGCAGTGCCCCGGGGGGGATTGGAGTCGTAGTTTCAAGGTTCTCTTTCCAGTGGGGGGGCTCCAGACCCCATCACCCTGCCAGCTCAGTGACTCTAAGCACATTGTTTTCCTCCATGGGTCTCATCATGCTCCACCAAACGGCAGGTTGAAGATCCTGAAGGCTTAACCTGCTAGGTGTCCCGTAATCGCAGATAACTCTTTATTACGAACGATACCTTTTCCTAAAGGAAAACTTTACCAGATTTACCGGGTAAAGGGCCCTTGTGAGAACTAGACCTTTCTGCATCAGGATGATTGACAGGTGCTGGATCAGCCCCTTGTGCTGTCTGCAGCTCAGCCCCGTCCCCGGCTCCCTCAGGACAAGGAAGAAAAACACACGTCCCTCCACCGCACATTGCAGGGAAAGGCAAGGTTCATTCGTAACTGCGCGGGACCAACCTGGTGCAGGCCGGGCCCGGGGAATTAAGGAAAACAAACGCAGGCGAACTCACTCCGGCCTTGCACGGATGAAGAACAGAGGAAATGAAGTCAGGAGGGTTCCCGTGTGTTTATTTCAGAGCTGACAGAGCATCGTCCGAACTCCACCGAGTTTCTGATTTATAAAGTATTTTTATTATACTACCTATTTTATATCATATTGGAGTCTCAACTCTTTGAGCCCGAAAAATAAACAACAACCCCTCAGGAGCCTGTGGTCTAGGTAGAAGAGTATAAACTCTTACCACCCTCCTGCTCTGGACCAAGCTTTCTGCCAAAAGGCGACCTGGGCTTTCGGATTTCTGGAGCTGGCCTCTGGGCACAGGGAAGGCGAGGTTCACACAGAATACAAATAAATGTTAGCTTTCAAAAGCCGAAGGGTTTAAGGTTTGTTTGACAAAAACCAACAAAAACACTGTTGCCTGCTGCTATAGAAAATGTGTGCTTCCTATTTTGGCTCGCGGTGGCTACACAGCTCTCCTTTGGCCCAGCTCAGCCCACAAGCGGGCAAGACAGTAGGGCCCGGGTAATCCTGGGACGGCAGCCGGGAAGAGGAGGCCAGCCGTGCAGCTCTGCCTGCCTCCCGTGCTTACTTCACGTTCCTTTTCTTTTCTCAAAGAAGCAATTCTTCCACTTGAGCGGATGCCAGTTCCAACGGAGAGCTCGCCTGGGGCATTTCTGGCTCCAAATAGCTGAACTAAGTTATTGTTAGCAGTGAATTAGTAAGGTTTTATGCTAAACATGTGTTACTGACTTCCAGTGTGCCCCTCCCTCAGTGTGTACCTGGGAGATTTCTGGGTGCTGTCTCCTAATTGGCCCCCGGTGTGTGGAGGTGCCCACGACTCTGCTGGGGGCTCAGCCAGGCTACCCCACAGAGTGGGGGCTGGGGTGCCCACGAAGTAGCCACACTTTTCAACCTCAGCTCTCCTCTTGGGGAAGGATTTGGGCACCCGCGTTCTGCTCTTCAGCTCATCTAGCAAATTCCTATTTATCTTCCCCGAACAGATTAAAAGCTCACAGTCAGAATGTTTACAACCTCTAATGGGGTGAGGGCATGTCTATCTGGACATATGGCCTGGGACCCAGGCATTTCCCTAGCCCAGTGCTGGCCCCAAAACTGTCCCCAGGGGAAGCCTGCTGAATGACAAAGCACAGAACGAACACAGGAGAAACGCAAGGCGTGATACAGGTGTGGAATGATCTGCAGCTCCTGCAAAGGCAAAGACATCCAACAATCTAACCAGCCTCGGCTTCCTGTCCTAGGACGCTTGCCCTCAATTTTACACCAGAATCTTGCATCAATACTCCTGCTGAATGAGAACGGACAGTGCCGGCGGGCATCACCGCTGGGAAGACAGGGTCGTCATCACCGCTGGGAAGCAGATGAAAGGACTAGATTCCTCCAGGGCGACAGAACTAAGAGGTCCAGAAGAAAGTCTAGCGGCATTTTCCATGAAAATGCGGTCTGGCTGTTCTAAAACCCTCTTTTGTTTTTAAATTGTGGTAAAATACACATAACATAAAATTTACCGTCTTAACCATTTTTAAATGGACAGGTCTGTAGTGGTAAGTGCCTTCCCACTGAGGTGCTCCCCTCAGTGCCGGCTAGCACCAGACTTCCTTCCATCTCGCAAAATCGAAACCCTGTCCTTAAACACCGGTTCCCCATAACCCCCCACCCCAGTCCCTGGCAACCACCATTTCATTTTCTGTCTCTGTGATTTTAACTTCTCTAAGTACCTCGTATCAGTGAAATCACACAGTATTTACCCTTTTGTAACTGGCTTATTTCACTCAATAGAAGGTCCTCAAAGGTATGAACCTTCCCCCCCCACACACCTTCCCGTGCGGGATGGAGACAGTCACTCCCTCTCTGGGCGGTCCCTCTCGTCCTGCATCCTGGAAGCTGGAACGAGGCCTGACTGGGTTTTTTGGATGGCTGAATGGTGCCTCATTATGCTGTGAGCTAAACTATGCTTATAAAAATGGGATTTTGCTGTATAACTATGGAAAATACAAGCTTAAGCACATAGGCATTTCC
Source organism: Mustela nivalis (assembly GCF_964662115.1). Classification (NCBI taxonomy): domain Eukaryota; kingdom Metazoa; phylum Chordata; class Mammalia; order Carnivora; family Mustelidae; genus Mustela; species Mustela nivalis. Next base: position 149,425,150 of record NC_139021.1, read on the forward strand.
CCATTCATGTTAGAAGGTCAAGTTGGTTAAAAAAGAAAAGACTGGGCAGATCAGCTGGTGGCCCAATTAGAAAGCTCAAGAGACTTTCCAAGCCTATGTTTTCACTCTCCCCAATGAGGAAAAGCGGCAGCTAAAGCTGTGTATAGCCTGAGGGGCTGGGAACAAGGCGTGGGCCATCTGGACCCGCCTCTAATGGAAGCCTAGGCGTCTCACTCCTTGGAGCCGCCGGCCTGAGGAGAGGCATAGAGGAAACCTGTGTTTCCATAGTCTCCAGGTGCCACTGTGGCCCACCCAGCCACTGGGGGCCCAGCTGGGAATGACTGCAGATGGTGGGTGAGACCAGAAGCCTCTTAATCACACTTCTGAGCCTGCCCTCTCTTTTCTCTTTTCTGCCTTGCGGGAGCCCTTTGCTCTCTCCTAGCTGAGGGTGGTAAAAACTCCCCAGCATCTCCTCATATCTTTATTCCGCTGTGGCCTATGAGCTGTGGACCCAAAGCAGGACCACTAAGGGCTGGACACAGCTGGATGAGCTGATGGGGGAAAGCCCCTCCCCCTGCAGCCCCTTGCAGGCTCCAAGTGGCCAGGCCAGCCACCCCTGGGATCCCAGTTATCATAGCATTCATGCCCCAGGGTGGATGGCCACGAGGTGGGGCAAAAAGCAGGCCTTGGCGTGATGGCCTGACCCAGCTTGGTCCTTGAGCTCCCCTGTTCTCCGCAGGTGACTCCTAGGGGAGATGTAATGGAACACAGGCCTCCGAGATCCGGGACACCTGGGTTTGAAATTGGGAGTGAGACGCTCAGGGGAGCAAACACCAGGGGGAAGGGGAGTTGGGGAAGCACCAGACATAAAAGGACCACCTCTCAAGGAAGACCCACCAGGTCTGTGTCCACCTGGCGAGGTGGGCCTGGGGAAGGCCTAGGGGCAAGGACCCGAACGCTGGCATCCCTCAGCCCGAGTATGTCTGTCTGTCTCCTGAATCAAGCGGAGCCTCCGTTCTTGATTTCCTCAACCCAATCCACAAATTAAATCATGCTGAACTAATATCCCTAATATCCAAAAAATCCATCAACAAGAGTTCCGTGGTTGCTTGAAAATCATTCCCCCAAGGGAGTGGGTGTGTTTGAAAGTACTTCATAAATTATCTAAAAGGAAATCAGAATCTTTCTAGCTCTTAGGAAAGTCCTACAAAGACAGCAGGATACGGATGATCTCACACTGTGCGCGTGTGTATGCGCCGAAGCAAGTTGCACCCTAGCCCCCCGGCCAGTGGATCAGCATTTCAGGGGGAAACCCGACCCTCCCCATGGCCATTCCTTCCCCTCCTCCCCACGCTGAAATATTCACTGGCCATATTTGCAGGATCTTTTCTCTCTGCTTGTTTTCTTGATAAACAGTCCGTGGACTGTGTTTGAATTTGCTAATAGTTTCATTGCTTCATAGTTCCTGGGAAAACAATGCCATGGGGAGAACCTGAAAAATGAAGCTGGAAATAATTGAGGAGTGAATAAAGAGTTGGTTTGATTCTCACTCCTTGAATTCCAGGAAAATGGGGACGTGGCACAATCCCGTGCAGAACGAGCACCTGGCAGCCGGCCCAACACACAGTGGGCTCACCAGCAGGTCACCAGCTCCCTTGGTGACAGACAGCGGGACGCAGCAGCCACCCAGGCCCTGAGAGGCTCAGAGCCACAGGCAACCCACAGGACAGGCACAAGCTCAGCGCCTTCGGCCTGGGGTAAGGGTTCAAACTGGGATCCAGGCAGAAGGTCCAAACCGAAGGCCTTTTTTCTCAGAGGATTTGCTAAATTACCAGAGTGCTTTGCTCTTCTTTCCAGAGTTGGATTCTGGGCCTGGGGAGGGGAAGTCACACTTAGACGCCCAAGGACATCCTGGGGAAGAGAGGCAGGTGACTGGGCCTAGGACCTACTTCTGTCTCTTACCAGATATGTCACTGGGCCCTGTGGTCCTTCTGTTGGACCTGGTTCCCTCACCTGACAACAAGAGGAACAATGTGTGCCTTGGGAGTGTGCAGGCAGTCATGGAGAACATGTATGTAAACCGCAAAAACTTAGCAGTGAACAGCTGGACAAAGTCGGGTGCAGCAACGGGCCCCGCGTGCCCGGGGGCCTCCCTGAGGCTGAGGCCTCCCGACAAAGCAGACACACTCTGAGTCATGGGGAGCGAATAGCAGATAAACACCAGCCCAAACGCCCCTTCCTTGGCTGCGGTGAAGTCCCCCAAATGTGGACACGCCTCCGCGTGGGCCGATGTTTTGTTTCTCATGCGTTTCCTTCATTTCTCTCTTTGAAGACCCACCAAGGGCTTTAGGAAGAGCCTGGGATGGACGGAGTTGGGCCAAAGCCATCCCAGGCACGGAGAGGAGGACGAGAGTGGGGGGCAGAGGCCACACGGGGGCCGCTCTGAGCTCTGGGACGAGAGGAGCCCCTCCCCGCCCTGACTGGCGCAATGGGAGTGCTACAGCCCCGCAAGTGTCCACGGGGCTGGGTGGGACTGAATACACGACCGACCACGGTCCTCTGGTCCCCAAGCTCTGTCTGTGAAACTTCTCTGCACCCCTGAACTGATGCTCCCTACTGGAAGGTTTCCCCTTATCTTTGTGGGTCTGACAGGAGGGAGGAAAGAATACAGAAACCTGTAAGAGAGTCTTAACTCCAGGGAACAAACTGAGGGCTGCTGGAGGGGAGGGGGGTGAGGGGATGGGTTGACTGGGTGACCGGCATTAAGGAGGGCATGTGATGGAATGAGCACTGGGTGTTGTCCGTAACTGATGAATCACTAAACTGTACCTCCGAAACTAATAATACACTAGACATTAATTGATTTTAAATAAAATTTTAAAATAAAGAAAAAATAAAAGCAGATATAGTTAAAAAAAAAAAGAGAGAGAGAGAGAGAATATTGAAAACTAGGTCACTTTAAATAGAGTCCTCAGGCCAAGGCTAGTCTTGCCCCTCAGTCTCCTTCTAGAAGATTCTATATCTCTAGGTTTGTTTAATAGGTCTAGAATTCTTGTCTGTGCACCCAAAACATTGTGGAGATGGGTACAGAGTCACAGGGTGTCAGGCTCTTGAGAGAAAGGACCAAGTCTATCTTACCCATCACTGCTCTTCCGGGGCCCAGGACGGCATCGGGCACAGCACTCATGCTCAGTAAATGCATTGATTGGACAAATGGGCACTTGCGGGCCTCTCATCTCTTTAGGTCTCAGAACAGACAGCAGACACTGACCTGGGAGACCCTGCACAGACCTTTCCAGGCCGATCCTGGAATGTGACAACTAATGTCTTTCCACCTTCACCTTTTAACTCTCTTTAGGGAAACTGGACTATTTCCACTTTCTCTTTGGGTTTCTGCGGGCACTCAGCATGCTGTCCCTGCTTCCGCACATGTCGGGTGTGGAGGAGGCTGCCCCCATAGGGTCTGGGAACCTCCACTCTGAAGGGCTGGGGTCCCGGCAGACTGATAACCTTGGCAAACTGTCTTCTGTTTCTGTGCCAAAGAGCATCCAGGTTAAGAACTGCTATAAAAGTGCTCTCTTACCCACATTCACGTCAGCTGCCTACGTAGTGATCCTGGGCTTCGTTTGGCAGATTAAACAAAGGATCCAGAACGTCCACCCCTGAATCTTGGGGGCTTGGAGTGGTGATGGGTGGTGGTTCAGTAGCCTCGATCCAGAGTAGAGAAGGACAGGTATGATGGGTGCCGCTGCTCCCATGTGCCTCAGGTCTGCATTCATCAAATGCTGTGAATGCAATATTATCACATCTATTTTACATATGTGTCACAGAGATTCAGAAAACTCGGTCACTGGACTTCTCTAGAACTGGTTGCAAGACTGGGGGCTCTCCGCCTTTGCCTGTATCTGGGATGTTATGATTTTTCAAATCCCATTCTGGAAGAAGTACTCAGGGGAATTTTAGACTGTGTCAGCCCAAATACAGCCCAGGAATGGCCCAGCCAGCCAAAAAGCAGTAATGCGCACATTGCCTTGGCCTGTGACTTGTCTGTAGGATTAGACTAGAAATCAGAAGACTAACAGTTGGTTCCTCGCTCTGATTTTCAGTTTCTGTGACCTTAGGATAGTCCCTTCATCTCCCAGCGCTCGAGTTACCTCACTTTTCATGTGATGTGTGCCTTTCTCCCCAGTCCCCACACCTGAAAATCGGGAGGCTGGGGTCCTGGAAGTGAAATGACTTCTCCAGGCACCTGTACAGTCATCTTTTCAGTCCTGGCCTGACCAACTCCAAGTCTATGTTCTCTTCCATACACCAATATTTATTTCTTCCCCAATAAGGAAGCCTGTGTCCCTGTTTAGAAAGGGCCACCATGCAGAATGCCAGAAAGAACATAAAATTCACCCTATGTTCCCCTTCTCAGAAATTACAGCTAACTCTTACAATAACTATTTATGTTCCTTTCATCCCTGAATACTTTAACTCTCACCCGCTGGTCTCAGAACCATTATAACCACATCTTTTTGAAGGCCATGGACATGACATGGAAACAGAATTTCCCAGGAACTCGCTTGGGTGCCTCGCCTGGTAGGTAGGCAGACAGGGCTTCCACAAAGGTTTGGATCAGACACACCTGCCGTCTCTTCCTACCACCTGGCAGTCCATGATTCAATGCCTTAGAGCCCCCACTGAAGTTGGATACATTCCTAGTGAGAAGTGTTTTAATAATAAAATTGCACCAGTGGGGTCACGGTGTGCAAGAAGTACATAGATGCACGTACACCTGCATTTACACTTCATGAAGGGACCAAAAATGAAGCAACAACAAAGGAGTGCACTTGGACTCCAAGTGCCTTTGCTTCTGGCTTGTTGACTCTTTGAGGCTTTGCTTTTCTTTAGAAAGAACAAGAAAATGTTATTCTAGTATCTCTCAGGACAATACAATTACATATCAGCTCAGCTCTGTCAGTTACCTTGGCAAGCTTCTGGTATTTCCTTTGGCATCTCCATTACTGAATGGGGAATGGATGAACTGAGATCCACATTGGGATCAATCTACCATCCGTTCAATAAATATGGGAGAACCCAAACAGAACCAATCCAGGCAGTGCAATAAATGAAACGAGCCTTAAACTAAACATACACTCTCTTTCAATAAAATTCTGCTCTGTGTCGCTTTAAGTAATCGACAGGTTGAGTTTGGTTTTTATTTTTTTTAATGTGTGTTCACCATTTGCACTTTGCCTTAAATGAGACTTTTTTATTATATTTTTAATCTTTTATCTATTTATGACTTCTTAAAGTTTCTACAGATTTGGAGAACATTTTAAGAGATTTTTGTATGTTGGGGCGCCTAGGTGGCTCAGATGGTTAAGTGTTTGCCTTCAGCTCAGATCAGGATCTCAGGGTCCGGCTCAGCAGGGAGTCTGCTTCTCCCTCTTTCTCTTCTCCCTCTTCCTCTGCCTCTCCCTCTGCTGTGTTCTCTGTCTCTCTTTCTCTATCTCTCTCAAATGAATCAATAAAATCTTTAAAAAAGAAAGATTTTGTCTGTCATACTTGTCACTTTTTAAAAATTTTAACTTTGTTAGTGTTTGTGGAAAAGAACATTTAATTCCTTATACTTTAAAAATTTTTAAAGAGATGACTTCTTTATAGTTTTTTAAATTACTTTAATCATTGAAAATTCTCATTCCTATAGTCTTAAAATGCGTTTTGTAATTTTATTCTATTTTTTATTATTTTATCCAAATTGACTTTATTTTACTGTATGATATGAAGTATGAATCCAAAGACTTTTACTCCATATTGTAACAACTTACCCCAAGTCACTTTTTTTAAATATACATTCTTCATCGTCCGTGATGGTTATTCTATATTTTAAAATTGTATTTAAAGAGAGTTACTGTTTGGATTCCTTGTCTGTTCTTCTGGTTCACATTATATTTTTTAAAAATATGTTCAAATATCAAATACATTGGTCAAATATTCTTACATCATGTTAGTTTCAGAACAGCATTTGAAATCCTCACAAACTTATTTCCCATATTACTACTTACAGTATAATTTTATTAACCTTAAACAATACACTGCTACCTTCCACTTAGTTAATCTGAATATGTATTTATCTTCAAGGATATTTGTAATAATGCTATTTTTTAAATGAGATTAAATTTACCTGAATTTCAAACAGTAGTATGGTCAATTACACTCTAAATATCAAGCATAACACCATTAAAATTGTATAAAATAACATGCAATGGCACAGACATAGTTCTTATCGTAAGCTTAAGCAAAAATGACAGAATACATTGTTCTTTAAATACAGTGATCCCGATGATAAAATAAGGCATTTACACTCATTCAACAGTTGTTTATGGAGCTTCTGCTATGCGCCAAGCCCTACTGAGAGCGTTGAGGTTACAGCAATTAACCAAGCACACACAAACCACTGCCCTCATGGGACACCCTCATGGGATTTCCCAGGGTGAGAAGAGCCATTGGTGTGCTGGAGCTCGCTCAAACCAGTCTACAAGAGCACATTGTGAAATACTCAGGATTTTTGCAAGCCTGTTGTTAACCAACCAACCTTGCAAAGGGCCTTGGGGACAGAGCAGGGAGACTGGGGGGGGGGGGGGCAGACTCTTGCCTCCAGCAAAGGGTATGCATTCGAGCCCCCACCCCACCCTGCCTTGCCCAGACATTTCTTGTACATTGTTACCCATTAATCAGAACCCTACCGTGTGGGGAGTGGGGTGGGGGTGGGGAGGAATTAAACAATGAAAAAGATACATAGGTCAAAGATTTTCACTGCAAATTGCATAGTAACAAGTACTAAAGGAACAATTAAAGCAGTGAAGAGGGATAAGGGGAGTTCAGGGTGGGAGCACGTGTGGAGTTTTGAAGGTCACCGAGGAAGAGCTCCCTGAGAAGGGGGCATTTCAGTAAATACCCGAAGGGCCTGAAGCAGGGAGGCATGCGGGAGCAGGAACCTTGTGGGCAGAGGACCCTGAAACAGCTGAATCTGCAGATGGGCCAAACTACACTTGCCCTTTTTCTGAACAGACAAACGCGCGGGGATGGAGGGGGAATTTTGTTTCCTCCGCTGTGAAGCAGAGGGTTCTGCTGGGCTGACTGGCGTGAATCTAGGGTCTAAATCAGATGGTCTGTGTATCTGAGATGATAGGAACAGGGGGTGAAATTATTACTCCCCAGGGGCAGTGCCTCCACAGGGTGTGTCCGCCTCTGGGCCCCGATTTCATTTCGTCCCGGGAGTCCCCGGCACCGGGTGTGGGCGGCATGGAGTCCCTGTGCTAAACAGGGGGAGGCTGGGGAGGCTGGGGAAGGATTTGCAGTAATGCAGAGCCTGGGAAGATTTCAGTTCATCACTAAGGAATTTATAGACACTTGAATAAAAGTTGGAGCGGGCAACTTCAAGTTGAACTTCAAGTTCAGCTTCCTTCAGAGTTTCTAGATTAACGGTAATACCAACAAATCCAGCAAGCCATGGGCTCCCTCATTTAGCTACAGCCATATTGGGGTGGGGGGCAGTGACAGTGACCAAAAAAAAAAAGAAGAAGAAGAAGTCGCAAAGCACAGTTCGTCACTCTTTTTTTTTGGTTTGAGACAAGGAACTTCAAGGCTGATCAAGTTCTGGGGGACAGGAACCTGGGAAAGAGATATTAAAACATTAACAGAGTCAAGTGTCAAAATGTATAGTATTCAGGAATGCACATAAGGTAATGCTCTTGAATATTAAACAAAAATAATAACAAAAACAGAAGCTCCCAGAGGATAGTGGTGGCCCAAGTGGGTTCCAAGTGGCATCAGACAGCGTTTCCCTTCATTCTAGGTGCTCAGCTAATCCCTACAGCTGTGTTTGCCCAGGACTATCCTGGATCAACCTCAACCTCAAGGTTGAGTCAACCTCAACCTTGACTTGTTGAGTTAAAACTTTTGTTTGGGGGTCTGGTTTCTAGTTTTGTTCTTGCTTTTCTGATGATAGCAGATGGGAGTCTCTGGTGTTCTCCTGGCTTCCCTAGAGGGCTCTCCATATCACCAGTTGTGGAGCCTAGGGTCTTCTCACCTGGCCCTTGAGGACAGAACCCTGGTCCCCTGTTGCAGCCTTTGCAGGGGTTGAAAGTTGTTCCCTGCGTTCCAGCTGTGGTTCAGCCTCAGAAATGTGGGGTTTTCTCAAGATGCTCTGCTTTGCTTTTCCTTTAAGTTGCAAAACAGTTTCTTGGGCCCAAGGGTCCTGTGCTACGCTTTGGGCTTATTTTGTTTGTTTTTCAAAATTGTTCCTCTTAGGTTTTTTTTTCTTTTCTTCTCCCCCCCCCCCCCGTGTTTTTCTTGGTGTCTCCTGGACCTTTGACATCTGACCTCTTGCTTTGTGTGGATTTCTCATGCATGGTGCCAGCAAAGATAAGAGCTATCATGAAACCATTTTTGGTATTAATCTTTGTGGAGTTTCACTTTACGATGTTGGGTGAAACATTCCAAATTAAAATGAAATGATGAATGTAGAGGGACTAGCTTATAGCAGGCACTCAATAAATATTTGGAGAATGTGAGGGTGTTTTGTAAGCTTCCAAGATGACTTTTTAAAATTTTGGCCAGTAGTAGCCCCTTTGGGGTCCACGACGTGCCTCACCTCTGTGCCTTGGCTATCAGTGTGCTTGTCTGTTTCACCCAGGGGAGGGAAGTGCCCATCAGAGGCAGAGAAGCAGCAATCTTTGCTCCTCATGAAAACCCCTACACTCAACAATGAGCCCAGAAAGAGCAATAAAAGTCTGAATGCCCGTAGCAACACTATAATAAAGGATCAGTAAAATATAGTCCTTTAGAGAATCCCTAATATCTCAGCCGCAAAATTGAGTTAATATTTCTCTGAGTAGCTCTCAGCTTTTTTTAATTCTCTTTTGCCAAGTGAAGCATTTATGGCCTTACTCTTCATGGAGCATTGCCACTGAGATTTTCGTTTCAGGATTCTATTTCCAAGGAAAAGAATGATAAACATCCCAAGGTGAAAAGATCTAGTTGTATTTTATAAATCTGCATAATGGTCCATTTCCAGAAGCTGGTAGGTTGATTACCAAAAAAATCCACCCAGGGGAAAAGTGCCATTTGGATTTATTTACACAATATTCGACACAAATCCGTCTTCCCCAGCAACTATAAAATTATCCCATTTTCTAAAGAAACTTATTTTTCCAGCCACCATAATCACTGTTTCTAAATCAAATCATTATATTTATTCAGCGAAACTACTTTGGTTATTAAAATGACATAAAACATTCTGAACAACATTGAAACTTGGGCATAGAGCAAGTTACAGGAAATCGAGGAGAATAATTGTCTCCAAAGTTTACTTGTCTTACAAATATTTTTTCTTCCTCCATCACTTAACATTTTCTCCCTGACATAACTTGATTGAACTCATGCAGATTCTAGTCCTCCAAGGAAACAACCCACTTGGGCAGTATGAACTCTGAAAGGTCACATCTTTTGGAGTTATCTGCCGCCAAAAAGAATGGCTTCCATTTATTTTTCAAGTTGAAAAAGTTTATTTTTTTCCTGTTCATGAAATTCAAAAATGCCCAGAGTAATTTAACTCAGACTGACCAAACAGAAAAGGCACGTTTTAAGCTGTGACAGGACCTGGAATGTCTGAGTCTGGAAGGAGAATTATTTGGAACTTTCTATTGGAAGCCAGGCTGCCAAATGATGGATTTTGCCTCAAAACCTGAAACTCTGCTTTTCTACTACAATTTGTGAGGCAAGGAAACTTAGGGTTAGTAAGGCCAGAATTCTCCTAGAATGGATAACTCAGCTAAGCAGAAAAAAGATTAGACCAGTATTTCCATACTTTTCTGATTAGACATTTCTATCAGTTTAATAAAAGAAAAAATTGGTGGGGCGCCTGGGTGGCTCAGTGGGGTTAAGCCTCTGCTTTTGGCTCAGGTCATGATCTCAGGGTCCTGAAATTGAGCCCCACCTTGGGCTCTCTGCTCAGCGGGGAGCCTGCTTCCCCCTTCTCTCTCTCTCTCTATTTGTGATCCCTGTCAAATAAATAAATAAAACCTAAAAAAAAGGAAAGAAAGAAAAAAAACTGGAAAACTATTGCCTCAATTCACATGTAACAGGATGTCACGGTTGAAATTTTTGAAATTAACAAAGGGTATGAGATTGCAAACAGAAACACCACCACCAGATTTTACAAAGGAAATTTTGAGAAGTGGCACCCTTCGGAACCAGAAACTGACCAATGGTTAAAGGACTCCAGAAGTGGGGAATGCACATCTTTGAAGAGAGCTAGAGGCCCACAGGGGAGGCCCAGGTGGTACTGCCCCCTGCCTTAAGCCCTGAAATGCTTTCCAAACTCTAAGGTAGCAGAGATCCCTGCCTTGCTCACCACCCCTCGCGTTTAAGACATTTGGCACAGGACCGTTCTGAATGAAACCTTATTTATACTGATAACAGACATTTGGACACCAGCCCCCCCAGGGGCACAGACAGGTCCCTTTCCTTCTGGTCCAGGCCTTCTACTCAACTCTCAGTCCTGGCAAGAACCCCACAGCTTCATGCTAGTGAATGTGGGGACTCCGGGAAAATCTGTCCCACCAGGATATGCTTTGAAAGCAGACCTTCCAGACTGAGATCCCAGCAGCATTGGAATGAAAACATCAGGTCACTGTTACTCTGGCTCCTGAAAGGCAAAATGGATACATTTCAGAAGCAATCTCCACAGTTGGTATCGAATGAATTTTTATCCATCTGGAGGACATAGGTCTCAAAGCCAGGTTTTGCGCGAGGACTTTGGTGTTAAGATGGGAAGAAACTTTTCCAAAAAATTCTTCCCTTAGTTCTAATTGTCCTGCAGTGTTGTGTTTGTGATGCTGTGGATAAGATGGAAGTGTCTCCAAACTCTGAGTTATGATTAAAAACACTTCATGGTTACTTGGCCTCTGTAACAATTTCAACATCTGCTTGCCCATGTGCAGAGTCCTTATTATGAATTTTTGAAGAGTCATTGTTTTGCTAACATAGTCCCTCCAAAATAACAGAATCTACCTTTTTTCTGAGGATCTTCACTTCTCTTATGTAAATAATGGTACACTAATTTTGCCGTAACACATAAAGAAATACCTCAAAACAAAAAGATGTTCAGGACACAAATATTTAACTCAGAGTCCAAGTTCTTGAAAGAAGACAGTTGATAAACAGAAAACAGTATCTTTCAGTATATAATAATATAACATATTCAATGATTTGGGCAAAAGTAAAAGACATTAGAGTAACAATAAATATGAAAACAGCTAATTTATTACACACAGGAGCAGTCATGAAACTTAGTCATGAAACTAAGATACTTAAAATACAGTATCTTATTTGAGCCTCACTGCAGCACTAAGTTTTGGTTTTGGGTGCTGTTATTAGACCCATTACCCAGATGAGAAAAGATGAGGCTCAGAAAGTCTAAGTGACTTGCCCAAAGTGACAGAGCTAATAAACAGTGACCCTATGATTCAAACCCAGATGATTTTGACTCTGACTATGTAACTCTTGTTGTCTTAACTCATATATTTATCTCATTTATGAAGGTCCCCTCACATGTGCTGTGGCCTACATCCTTTCCCCCAAATAAGTGGACAGACTTTACTCCCAGGATAGGCTGAGTTATAATTGCTCCTACTGTAATTAATGGCACTTATAAATGATGACTTTGAAACTAGATTTTCAGGGCACCTGGGTGGCTCAGTGGGTTAAAGCCTCTGCCTTTGGCTCAGGTTATGATCTCAGGGTCCTGGGATCGAGCCCCGTATCAGGCTCTCTGCTCAGTAGGGAGCCTGCTTCCCCCTCTCTCTCTGCCTGCCTCTGCCTACTTGTAATCTCTGTCAAATAAATAAATAAAAATCTTCAAAAAAATAAATAAAACTAGATTTTCAAAAAGAAAAAACACGCTCACAATTTTTAAAAATGACATGTATTCTTTCATTGTTAGATGCTGAGTTTATATAAATATCTACTAGATCAAACTTATTAAAAACTTTTTTGATCTTCTTTATCCTTACTATTGCTTTGCTGGTTGACTCATTAGTTTCTCTCCCTGTGGCTGTAAATTTATTTTTTCTGATTATAATTGTATGAGTTTCCACTTACAGATGTTGAGACTATGGTGTTATTGATATTCAAGCTGAGAAGAATTATATCTTGCTGAAAAACTACAGATTTTATTATTAAGTAATAAATGGCTTAATTTCTAAAATGCTTTACCTTTTATTTAATATTAATATTGCTATGATCACTTTTTGTTGGTTAGTATTTCTATGGTATATTTTTCCATCTTTTTCTTTTAATTTTTTTCTTTGCCACTTTATTTTTTTATTCAAGCTAATTACCTTAAGGTGTTATATTGGTTTCAGGTGTGCAATCTAATAATTCAATAATTCTATACATTCCTTGTTGCGCATCAAGACGAGTGTGCTCTTAAACCCCTTTATCTAATTCCCTCATCCCCCACCCTCTCTGGCAACTACCAGTTTCTCCTCCAGATTTAAGAATCTGTCTTTTGTCTGTCTCCTTTTTTCCTTTGTGCATTTGCTTTGTTTCTTAAATTCCACATGAAGGAAATCAAAAACAAACTGAAATGAATTAAAGACCTAAATGTGAGAGCCTGAAATGAAATTTCTAGAATAAAACATAGGCATCAACCATAGGAATATTTTTCTAGATATGTCTCCTCTGCCAAAGGAAATAAAAGCAAAATTAAACTATTGACACTATACCTAAATAAAAAGCTTTTGCACAATGAAGGAAATCATTAACAAAACAAACAGGGCATCTACAAAATGGGAAAAGGTATTTGCAAATGACATATCCAATAAGGAGTTAATATGTAAAATATATAAAGAATTTTTACAACTCAACACCAAAAAAGCAAATAATCCAATTAAAAATGGGCAAAGGACCTAAATAGACATTTTTCCAAAGAAGACACCCAGATGGCCAAGAGACACATGAAAAGATGCTCAACATCACTTATCATCAGGGAAATGTAAATCAAAACCATAATAAGATATCACTATAGACCTTCCAGAATGGCTAAAAGCAAAAACACAAGAAATAACAAATGTTGGTGACCCTCATGTACTGTTGGTGGGAATGCAAACTGGTGCAGCCAGTCTGGAAAACAGTATGGAGGTTCCTCAAAAAATTAAAAATAGAACTACCACATGATCCAATAATTCCACGACTGGCAGTTTACCCAAAGAAAATGAAAACACTAATCTGAAAAGATATATGCACACCTATGTTTATTACAGCAGTATATACAATAGCCAAGATATGGAAGCAACCTCAGTGACAACAGATAAACGGATAAAGAAGATGTGATATATATACACACACACATAAAAATGAATATTACTTGGAAATATTACTCAGCCATAAAAAAGAATAAAATCTTGCCATTTGTAACAACATAGATAGACCTAGAGGGTATAATACCAAGTGAAATAAGTCAGAGAAAGACAAATGCCATTTACCATTTTGTTCTAGATGGAAGTTTAGGGTTAAGTCTTGTTTTATTTCTTTGTTACAATCAAACATAAAAATCCCTCAATTTATAATGCAAATTATAGAGTTTATATTGCAATTACTCCTGTTTGCACGTATTGTTACCACCTTAATCGGTGTTTTTTCTTTACCAGGCTCTTTTTTTTTTTTTTTGAGATTTTATTTATTTATTTATTTATTTGACGGACAGAGATCACAAGTAGGCAGAGAGGCAGGCAGAAAGAGAGAGGGAAGCAGGCTCCCCGCTGAGTAGAGAGCCTGATGCGGTGCTCGATCCCAGGACCCTGAGATCACTACCTGAGCCGAAGTCAGACACCTAACCAACTGAGCCACCCAGGCGCCCCTCTTTACCAGGTTCTTTTATTCACTGTTTCCTTACTTCTTATTCCTATCTTCTGTCAAATGGATTAAGTTTTCTTGTTTTTCCTTCTAAAGGTTTTGAAGTTTGCATTCTATTTCCATGTTTGTAGTCACTCTCAAAATTTTATTTTATATACTTAAGTTAATTAATATAAAATTAGTCACTACTTTTACTTACCTCTTGAACAAGATGATACTGAAACACATCATTTCTGATTCTACTCTTCACCTACCATGTTACTGTATGTTTTTAGTATTTTAGTTGTGCTTGTCCTTAAGCCTTACAAAAGTTTTATTTTTTTTTTCCAGTCAAAGATCTTTCAGATTTCCCAATATTTTTACCATCTTTTTTTTAGTCTCTGTTATTCCTGGCAACTCCTAGCTTGAGTTTAATATCCACGTTATTATAGCCTGTCTTTTAGTAGTGAACTTATCGATGACTTTCTAAGAGAGAAACTTCCATAGGCCCTGCTTTCCTGAAAATGTAATTATTCTCTTGTTTTGGCATTAATTGTTGCAGTAAAGAACCTATCATCAGTATATTATCTTTGATATATTTTCTAGTCTTAATTAATCTAGTATGGTTCTGTGTTTATACATTCTTCACAGAACTCCTGTGCTTCCTATAAATGAAAATGTGCATTTTTCTTGAAATCTGAAAGATTCTCAGCCATTATCTTTCAAGTATTGCTGGTACTTCATGTACTGTATTTTCTCCTAAAACTTGCATTTCAAGGAATCTGTTCAGTCCCCCTCCCCACGTCTCTTAGCTGATCTTTCTATATCTTTTCCTTCCTGTGCTGTGTTCTATTTAATTTCCTCAGAACTGCCTTCCAATTTACTATTTCTTCAGCTGTGTACGTAATCTGTGTCTTATCCTGCCCACTGGATCCTTATGTTCAAGGACAATGTTTTTCACTTTCCACACTGACTAATCTTTTTATTGTGATTTTCATTCATTCTCTTAGCTCTCCAATACTTAGAAATATGCTTATACCATTGTTCTTTTCAGATGAATGTACTGTTTTCACTTTTGAAGGTGCTAGTTCTATTTCATCTGTGGACTCTGTCTCATTGTGGTTCATTTTCTTGGGTGGTTGGTTTTCAATTCTCATTGTCAGCTCATCTTCAGTGAGGCTGTTTTTTTTCTGTGGGACTCCCTTGACCCTTGGGTTGTAAAAGTTTCCCTACAGCAATAATTTCACATTTGCCTCTGCTAAATATGTAGGACTTTAATGGTCCTGAACACTTATTTTATTTCTCTACTTGGAATTCCCATTCCAGGCTGGTAGTACGAATTTGGATTGCACATCTGTGTGTACATAGACCTAGCATTTCAATTTTTCATAGATAACTTTCCTCTCTCCTCTTTTCTAAACAGCAATTTTTTTACAGAATTCTTGAGTATGTTAGTTTCTACTAAATGGAAAGGGACAGCTCTTTGAGACTCTAGACTTTATGCAGGGGCCTCAGTTCTAGCCACTCACCCCCCTCAGTACAGTCCAATACCCTATCTCCTGTCCTATACTGGGGTAAGACCCTCAACCTCTGCCCCAAAAGTCTCTGACCATCAAATCCTCATTTGACTCCTGGATAATTCATTTTTTCCTTTTCTGTCTAAAGTTAGCAAAACACTAAAAATAATTTTAGTTCTATCTTATGAAATATAAATTGTTCTTTGAAATTTCTCCACCAAATCAGGACTTCCCCACAGACTGTAAGATTCTTGGGTTTAGGTAAGAGAAGAAGGGGACCAACATTTGTTGACTACTTTACTTCTAATGCTTCTGGTCCTGTTCTAGGCATTTTATATGTGTTATCTCAACACTCACACAAACCCCCATGAGGTAAGTCTACTGACCCATTTTGCAGAAAACAAAACTGAGTCTCTAGGTGGTTAAAGCTCTCATCTGAGGTCTCAGAGTAGTGAGGAGCCTCTTGGTCCAGATCTGATGGGTCTGGCCTCAACCATACTCTTCTTGCTGGCCTCAGTCTCCTGCTGTCCCAACATCTGGACCAACCAGGAACTATACAGGCTTGTTAAGCAGAAGATAAGATGAGGGGCCGAGAGGCTGCTTAGAATGAGCCTGGAGATGCCATCTTGCTATTCAGATGTGAACCCCTAGCAGCATCAGTGTCTCCTGGGAGCTGGTTGGAAATGCACATTCATGGGCCCCACATAGACCTACTCAATCAGATCTACATTTTAACACAAAACTTGTGTGAGTCACATCACATTTCAGCATGAGAAGGGCTGACCTACCAGTAACCTAAGCTCTGTATGCAGGGAATCTGGAGCCAGGTGAGTGTGGACTAGGAAAGTGACAGGTCTCAGGGTGGAATTCAGGGTTAAGCTTCTTCCTTCTACTACACAGCCCCTCCCGTGGACACAAAAGATTTCCCTCTCTTCGGATCCACAGGCCAAATATTAATTAACCTTAGTCTGTTCCCAGCCATAGGACCCCTCAGGCTGAGCATTCCTGGCACCCCTTGAGGCCTTTATATTCCTGGCAAAGATAGGCTTGTCCAGGCACCCACTGTAGACAAAAAAGATTCTGAGGGGAGTGTTGGATAGGTGCCCCCTGCCCTCCTCCTTGTGTTGCCCTGCATCCCAGGCTCCTCCTGTGGCTCTGGGTGTGAGGAGACAGCCAGGCCGGGAGGAGAGAGCAGCCTTATATTTCAGTCAGCTAGGGCTGCCCCAACAAAGTACACAGGCTGGGAGGGCCTTAACCAGACATTCTTCCCTCATGGTTCTAGAGGCTGGAAATCCGAGATCAAACCATCCGCAAGTTTGGTTTCTCCCGAGGGCTACTCCTTGGCTTGCCGGCAGTGTCTTCTCGTGCTGTCCTCACCTGGCCTTTCCTCTGTGCTTTCGCATCCCTGGTGGCTGTTCCTCTTCTTAAAAGGACACCAGTCCTCTGGAATCAGGGCCCACGCTGATGACCCCATTCAACCATAATCACCTCCTTAAACGTCCTTTCTCCCAATACAGTCACATCCTGAGGTACCAGGGACAGGGCTTTAACACGAGAACTGGAATACACAATTCAGCCCATGACGGGGACACAGCTTTCTGCAGAGGAAGAGAGTCTGACAAGTGGCTTTCCCTCTTTGCACTGCATTCTGCATGGGAGTTCTTGACATTTCGCCTGCCACAACCTTGCAGGGCTGGGAGAAGAGAGGGTGAGGGCTGTGGAGAAGAGAGAAAAATGCATGAGGATATGAATATATTTTTTTTCTGGTCAAGCCTAGAGAGTTCTCTGAGAAAGTCCCTGATAGACCTGACTTCTGCTCCGCTGTGTGTTCGCAGCTGCTGCTGTCCCAGAGCAAGACCTCCTCTTTAGCTCAGGGCAAAACTCAGTCCCGTCTCCTTTTTGTTGTTTTTAAGTTAGAATGCTTATTTTGACCCATGTGCAGTCTACCCGCTGGAACCAAAACGTCCATGAAAAATTACTTCAAAGACACGTTTTTAAAACCCACTGTCCATAAGTCCCCTGAGAGGGCCTGTGACTACTCTGGAAATTCCTCAGCCCATTATGTTCTCAATCCTGCTTCATGGGGGAGGGGGACCATAATTTATTTTTTAAAAGATTTTGAAGTCTTCAAATATACCCCCTGGCTAGTTGAAAGTCTGAAAAGAAATCTCATTTGTATTTCCCTAATGCTCCAAGATTTGATGACTAAGAAATGCTTCTATCAAGATTTTTGTTTTGATTCCTCCTCATTTCCTATGCTATTTATTAGAGACTCACAGTCAGAATATACAATTACCCAGAGGAGGTTTAAAAGGACTGAAGTTAAACCCCAGAACAAATTAAAATAGATACAGACAAGCTGTGGAGAACAGAGGTTAAAAAAAGGGGGGGGGGGTGGCCACGGTACCTTGAGAGAAAGCAGACTGGACCTATCACTCCAGCTTCAGGTAACCACTTCACTATGGAAACTGCCAAAGACATCTAAGACTCTCCAAGGCTAGGACCCAAACAACCACCTGAAGTCCTCCCCATACAGAAGGCAGTAAAGGTGAAGCCCCACCTTGGCCCAGGACGAGTCTCTGAGCATGCGCAAAGGGATCACAGGCCATTCTGGGAGGTCCCACCCTCTTAGGAATTTTCTTCCACAAGCAAAGTCACATACTCCCAGTTGGTTATCCCACTTTGGATCTATCTTGAATATGATGGGGGATTTGATTCGACCTGCACAGAAAAGGAGGGAAGTACAACCAGACCATGTCAGAATTGATGTCAGAGTGCTTAGTAAGCAGAGAAGAGTGACAGGTTGTCATCAGGACCTGCCTACATGAGGATATGCCAGGAGAGCTCATCACTCTTCTCCAGGGTTTTCCTCACTGATTAAAAAGCTATCACACTTTTGCCTTTTACCTCTTCCTTTGATGAGATTGCTATGCTCTCAGACATCTCTCCTCTTCAAATGGTCTGCTGGCAGAATTGGCTTCCAGACATGCTCGCTGTGCAAATCAAACCTAAAATGGGATTCTAGTCCTTTATCTTAGTCATTGGGGAAACTGAGGCAATGGCCTGGTCAAGAGTCCAATTCAGAACAGAGTGTTCTGGCCATACTTGTGGGTCAAGTCTTACATGGATTTGCCAGTGGAATTAGGCTGTGATCCTATCCTTAGGATCCTTTCCTTAGGATGTTAAGTACTTCCATGGGTTTAGAAAGGGATGGGGGCAGGGGTAGGCTGGCCCTAAGAGAGAAAGATCTGAGAAAATGAGCCCCTCACCCCCTTCACTGAGGTTCAAAAATACAAAAATGTGGGTGATAGATCAAGATGCCCAACTAAAGTCAAGAAAAGATAAGAGAATTACATCATGAATGAGGACCAAGGCATGGACATTCGAGAGCCATGTCAAATGTCCAGCTTACATGGGACCCCGTCTAGACACAACACATTGGCAGTATGTGTGAGCCCAAGTGGAAAGTACATGTCTTTTGATTAAAAAAATAATAAGAAGAAGAAGAACAATAATTTTCAGAATTCAGGCATACTGCCTTTGAGATACCCCTTACTGACTGATCCAAAGTGGACCAGCATCCAAGCATCAGGGGATACTGAAGACAGTGAGCCTGCCCCACCAAAGATCCAGCCCTTGGGTCCTTAGGAGAAGGCACAGTGTCCTTACTGTGTATTTACTGAAAACAGCAGTGGCTGGAGGTTTAAGATAAATTCATTCCATGGGTAGGTCTGTGTCCCCAACACCGACAGCAGACAAGCTGTGAGGACAGCCTGGCCTGACACCAAAGTCAAGGGTATGCTCCCATTTGGAAGTCCTGGGAACGTCTCTGCAGAAGAGTCCCAGAGCACCACTGGAAGTCTTGCTGCTGATGGTGGGAGCAGAGGGGAGAGTGCCATTGTAAGGGAACCCAGTGTTTATGGGATACAAATGTAAATGTGGCCGCCTTTGTCCTCTCAAGCTGATAAAGTGTGAGACCTGCTGGTTTGGCTACACAGATATTGTTCTGACCAGGCCACGCCTTGTTACTCTTCTGTCCTGTGTGCTGTGGCCCAGGGCCTGTAGATGCCAGTGTTTGGGCCATAAATGTTGAGCCTATTGTATTGAGTTTTAATGTGGTTATTAGAGGGAAGGCCTGAAAGTCCAGGTGGTTACTTGAGATTTCCCTTAAAGGGGTTGGGAGGCCCCTGCAGGCATTCCTGACGTCAGGAATTAGGAGAAAGAATTTATCAGAAGGGAACTAAGAACTTCCTCTCTCTTCTAAGGCAGACAGATAAGGAACCTCCACATCTCACCAAGCTCACTCCGCTTTCTGGACTTGGGAGGGTCCATGACCACAGATGGGCTTCTGGCTGGAAATCACAGAGACAGAGCCCACTATCTAGAGGAAAACAGAAGCTTAAATGCAGAGGTCCTCTAGCATCTAGAACTGGGGCCCGATCACCCAGATCCATGCTGTGATTCATATTTGTCTTCCTTAAATTAGCCCTGACTCTGGCAAAGTCTCTTCTAAATGGCATGGCCCTGCCTCAGCTTTGTTCCTAGGGAAGGGGCAACTATCTTCACTAAAGCCTGAGTCATTCAGGGCCATGGAGTCTTCTCCAGGAGGATGAGAGAGTAGAGACAGCCACAGAGAAACCCAAGGGTTCTGGTGAGACCGTGTGCTAAAAAGTAAGGAAATGAAGAACATGCACATAAGCTACAAAAATGATTCTTACTCTACATTTTCATTTTCTTGGTTTGCCAGTAAACACCACATGGTGACCAGTCACCATAAGGGTGGGAAGGGTGTAGAGGTCCCAGGGCACAGCCTGGATCTACAGACAAATGGACTTGGAGAGGCAGAGAGACCTCCTTCTGAGTAGGGAGCCAGCTTGAAGCTGACACAGATAGAGATTAGGAGGGTCAAGTGCCTGGTGGGGAGGCAGGGGCTGTGTAGGAAGAATTCACCTGGGGGTATTCAGAGAGTAGAGAAGTTGGAATGCCAGATGCAGCATCTTGAGGACAAGAGAAGAGACCCACAAACTCCATTCTATCACCATTCCCCATATTGAGTGAGTCAGGCTCTGATGTTGGGAAGACGTCCCTTTGGGATAATTTTGTCCACAGATGGAGCAATGTAGCTGGGATAATTTAGAAGCAAAGGACCCAGGAGAGGCTTCCATCTCTACTGGGAACCCTCTGCTTCCTGGAAAAATTAAACCATCACGTGCTTCCTTCCTAGTAAGTACATACTAGCGTACAATTCTGGGACGGGGGCTTTAAACTTAATTGGTAGAGTTTAGAAGAATAAAGATGTCCTGAAGGGGAAAAATAAGCTATAAAAGATAATAAAATGTTGGTTGGTTGGTTGGCCGGTTGGTCAGTCTTAAAGCACACTTGAGCTGTAGGGGTGCTCTATTATGAAAACAAAATGCCAGTGCCTAAACTCAAGGTTGATGGATCAGAAACAATTTCAGGCACCAAATCCTAGGCATCCAGGCAATAAGATGAACTAGCAAACTCTTCTGAAGTACAAAAAGCTTAGAGAAGGAGCAAGAACTGATTTGAGGGGTGCCAAGAGCCTCCTTTCCCTATAGCAGCTTGCAGGGACCAAGGACACCTCACCTGTGCTGGCAAACCCTAGATTGACACCTAAGGGTTTTAAGATTTTTTTTTTAATTTTATTTATTTGACAGAGAGAGATCACAAGTAGGAAGAGAGGCAGGCAGAGAGAGACGGGGAAGCAGGCTCCCCAGTGAGCAGAGAGCCAATGCGAAGCTTCATCCCAGGACCCTGGAATCATGACCTGAGCTGAAGACAGAGCCTTTAACCCACTGAGCCATCCAGGCGCTCCAACACCTAAGAGTTTTAAGACAGATTTGACCTCAGTCCACACTCAGCAGACTGGTGTCTTGGAGCAGAAGAATGAAAGAAGGACCATAAGGGGTCACATACCTGATCTGCATTCACTCGCTCGTGCCAACGTGCCCAAGGCACTGTCATCACTCAGGAACAGCTCTCTCATGGACACCCAAAGTGATTAGTCCCTGTCGTGTTGTGAGGCACTAAGTGCCTTTCCATTATCCCCATCTTAAAGACGCAACAGGCTGCAGGCTGAGGTTGGGTTCAGCTTGAATCTTGTCCAAGTGGAAAGTCTTGATGAAGACTTAGGTGTGATTCCACACCTCCTCCCTACACCTGCATTCTAAGCACTCCTGGGCACAAGGCTTATGCCCCTGCAGCAGCCCCGCGTCAGCTAGCAAACCTGTGTACCCGGAAGGGGCATGGCAGCACTACCCACGACTACCTTCCTAGGTGATTAAGTGGTCAAGTTCAGCCATTCCCTCACTCTGCTGGACAACACACCCCACTCTGTCCAGAATGACTCCCTTTACCTTAACTCATGATTTGCAAGTAGGTTTTAATAAAATGCATTTAAAACTAAACGTGTCCAGAACAGAGTTGAGTGTGTCTTTGAAGGCAGAGTCTGGTCTTGGACGGTCCTTGGTTCAGGCTTGGTGCCCTCCCTTCATCATCAGCCGAGCTCCAAAGCACATGCTCCCCAAAATCACGGGAAGGGGCAACAGGGAGAACAAGAGGGAGGATGGGGCAACCTCCTGATATTCCAAGCCCAGGCAAGCTGCTTCTCTGGGCAGATTCTTCTCATTGGCGAAGTCTATTGGAAGGCCCTTTTTAAATTTTCCCACTAAAAACTTGAAGGCCATTCAAGGTATTGGTTTCACAGTCAGCTAATCAAATTGACTATAGAATGGAGGGAACTTTGGAGTGAGCCACACATAGGGTCACGGATGAAGACTGCAGAAAGATGCAGACCTACATGGTGAAGCCAAGGTGCGTGGCAGGAACAAGACAGTGCAGACCCGGAACCACAGGGCCCGGCATATCCCTTGCTCATCCTGTGTCTTCGCGCAAGTCACTTAACTTCCTTGTGCCTCAGTTTCCGAATCCAAGAAACGGGAAAAGTATCCCTTCACAGGCTTGTTGTGCAAACCACTGAATTAACACACATAAGTGCTTAAAACAATGTGCTTAGTAACATTATATGGGGTAGTTATTCATATTGTTTTATGAAATTCTGCTCCCCAAGCACGCCTTCTCACTACTAACCTTCAGAAAGAGACTGACAGCAGAAAAGATGCCAGTTACTAATTTCTGTGATCTCCTGCTCTTGAGCCTGTGGAGAAATGACTCAGGCACTCACCCTGAACTCAGAACATTTCTGGCAGAACTTTTTTCACTCCACGGAGTCGCCAACTAATTATATTGAATACATTTCTCCCTGAGTCAGAAATGTGATAACACCAATTCCTGAGGGATGACCAGGAGGCTTGAAGTGAAAACACCCAGGAAGCTGATAAAACCTTAAAAGCATGTGTGTCCACACAGACGCGGAGGAAGAAGAGGAAAAAGGAAGAAAATAAGGAGTTAGAAGAGGAATAGAAGTTTTCAAAGGGACTTCAGGTTCGTGTTGTTTCCACACTGAGGTAGAATGGGAGGTTTCCACACATTCAGACCTGCTTCTCCACCTCCAGTCCACGCCCAGTCCTCGTTGGCCACAGCCGCACAGAGGCTGGACAGCAGGGTTTACCTTTTCTGTTCCTGCTTCCTTCACATCTCACAGATCATCAAACACTGTTGATTTTGTCTAATCCTGTGCAAGCTCGTGATTTCATTTCCACCCAACAGCTCACTTAAGGAAATCTCACTGTGACAGTCTGGATCTCCTAAGCCATGAGGATTGGAGAGGGTGTCCAGTTCCCTGGGCAATGTCAGCTAATCCTACTTGGGGCAGTAGAGAGGAGAGGAGAAAAAGTCAGTATCACCAACCAAAAATGTCCAAAACGCAGTCCCCGCGGCAATGAAGCATTATTCACTCCTCTGCGGCAGATGTGCCCTGTGCCCTGTCCCTGTGTCCCTAACAGGGTGGTCTGGCTTTTGTCTATCTCTGTATCTTCTTCTGCTGCACCTCGCCCTGGCTCGGCTGTCTGTGAGCTTCTGCTCCTATACTGCCTCTCCGTGAGTCATCTGGATGCACTAGTCCAATGTCTGCATCCCTCTGCGTGTCTCAGTTTCAAATTCGAAAGAAAGAGGATTTAACTGGGTCAGTATGGTGCCCTACAGAGCAAGCCTGCCGGGCAGGGTTGCTGCAACAGGCCACTGCCCAGAAACCCTAAAGTTGGCTGTTTTGGAGCCAGCTCATGCCCACAGCCCTGTCATTTAAGGCAAGCTCATATAAAAATTAAAATCTTTGTTGACCTTCAGTAGTCAACGTGTTAATTTATACACCTCGACTTTTTTGCATGGGGTGAGGTATTCCTAACTATCAACGATATCAGAAGGATAGGAGAGAGGCAGAGAGCAGCCCTCTCATGAACAGTGTGGGGTCTTGGAGGAATATTAAAGTTCTTTTGGGGTCATTTTGCACTTCACAAATCCAGACCTATGAGCAAGCAGTGCAAGCGTGTGTCCTATGAGCTGTTCACAAATGGTTTCTTTTAAAATGTCCTTTCTGATCAGTGGTTCATGGGAGGAGTTTTTTTACCCTAACGGGTTAGGGCAGCCCCTCGTGTGAAGTCAGCCCTTAAATATTCAGCAGGACTGTGCCGGACCACCCAGCCTCCCCCAGCTCCCAGCCCAGCTGCCACGCTCGAAATCCCTACTCTAGCTGGAGCTCTGGGATCCGGGCCACAGAGATGCTTCGAGATTTCTGACTTTGCCACCAAGGCAACTGAGTGCAAAATTACACACATCTGAAGAGAGACACACATATTTAGGTGGGTGATGGAGGAGGAGCTTTGAGAAAATTTTCCAGATCTTGTTAACAATTTTTGTGGCCATGGGAATCTTGCTTAACTTTCAGCTCCCTCTCCATGCAAAGGAGACAAAGCCATCCGCTCAATGTGCACCCAGATTCCAGGTGAGGTTGGTAAGAGTATCTGCTTATAAATACAATGGCTGAGGAGGGTCATTTGGCAAAGGGAGGCCAGTTTCTGAAGTTGGCTTCAGTTCTAGTAACCATAGAAAGCAGTGAGA
The DNA here is from genome assembly GCF_964662115.1 of Mustela nivalis. NCBI lineage: Eukaryota > Metazoa > Chordata > Mammalia > Carnivora > Mustelidae > Mustela > Mustela nivalis. Next base: position 149,449,569 of record NC_139021.1, read on the forward strand.
TCATCACCACGGCCTGACAATTCCCTTAGGATTACCCCATTATTTCATCTCGCTCTTTTCATTTTAAACAAGATGTAGCTAAAAGTGTGACTTTCATAGACTTGCTCAGCGGCTAATGTTATTGTATTGGTCACTCCATTTCCTTCCTGGGATAGTAAATACCTGTACTTTTATGGTGCAGACTTTTCTCGGTTCTAATGAGCTTCCCCGTGTTCCTCTAGGCCAAGAGCAAGCGTGGCAGACACTCGTGACTCAGCTTCCTGTGCACCTGGTCCTGAGTCCAACCCCCAGGGAGAGTGGCCTCAGGGAAACAGCACCCACTTCGTGAAATCAGCCTTGCTTCCCCCATGGGGGCCAGGAGCCAAGGCCCTGCTCAGCCACCACCATGTGCTAAACCCATGTCCACCGGTGCTCACAGATTGCAGCTCTTGGCTAGCTGAGCCGACTTCCCAATCTCGCCTTGGCTGTCCTTGGCACACGGCCTGGCTTTCTCCCACCAGAGCCAGAAGGCTGCCACCAAGAGCACCAGCCCAGCTGCTTCCATTCCGCAAACAGGGAAGAAGCGGGACTTCTCCAGCCCCGTTGGGGCAGGTGAGCACTTGCTGGGAACCTTCGAGCGTATCTGAGTGCCCAGGGACCTACCTGCAGGAGTGCCTTACCTGTGCTCACAGCCTTGCTCGCTCCAAGAGGGAAAACATAATCATCCAGAAGGCCCAATAGAAAAAGGGCTTGAGGGACCAGGCCAAAGTACTTCCAACAACCTAGGCGTTCATATCCCCAAAGTATGCATAAAGTTAATAACTAGCTAAAAGCATTCACAGACATTTTGAACTTTATCTCAAGCTCCTCTGCATAAAATCAAAATCAGAGAGATCGACCTTTGAGCTGCAGGAGAAATCTGTATGGCTTGATAGGTATGGATGTGACGGACCTGGGATCTGGCGGAATGTTTGTAAGACCTTTGTAAGACCGATTGCACGCAGTGCATTGGAAGGGCTCAGTTCTGGGGAGGAACTGCCTTATTTCAGAATATATGATGCTTGAGGGCTCACAATTATCTGAAAGAAAAATCCCCAGAAATAAGATGTCAACAACTTCATTTTTGTAGCCCCATATTGATGACTGTGAAAAACTCTTTGGCATCAATAAAACTTGAGTGATTGCCTTTTCCAATTGTCCAAAATGAGAAGCAGACCCAAAAAAACACTTTTCTGCCAAGGGAAATTTCTCTTAATTATCCCTGAACCTCATTTGCTACAGGCTTAGTAAACAGCCAGAGCCTTTCCTCCCTCTCTGTGACCCCATGCACATACACACACACGCACACACACACACACTCATGAGCACATATGTCTACACATTCGGGCACAAAATGCACACCTATGAAGACAAGCTAGCAGGGGCCAGGCCAGCTGGGAAGGATGGCTATTGGACTTGCTTGGTAAAAACATGGACGGTGCAAAGAGCAGATATATAATCTTTGCCAAAAGCTTTATCACAAGGGGCCTCGTTTGCTAAGTGGTCCCTCAGTTTTTGTATTTGGATAAATGAGGGTTGGAGTAACTCAAAGTGACTGGCCTTCAAAAACCACACAGAATTCTTCTTTTCCCAATAAAACCTCAAAACTTCTAAATCTCATAGAAGTAAAAAAAGAAAAAAAACACACACACACACATTCACACACACACAAAGCCATGTCCCCAAGGACTAAAATAGAAAGAGAAAGAAACAGCAGCCAAGAACATTATTTTCAGCTTTCAGGGGACCGCCTTTCTGTTCACATGCCCGACACGATTTGTCAAAGAGGTTAAGGGTCCAGCTCACCCCACCAAGATGAAAAACTTGAGGCTGAGAGGTGGCTGCCTGGCGTTGGGCCTGAGCAGGACGGAGGAGAACGTGCATCCTTTCTCAACCACGCCAAGGGTGCTCGGCGCTGAAATCCGAGGAGCCAAAGACAGCTTTCCAAAAGACCGTACTTCATGAGGGCTGAAGGTGAGGGGGAGCAAACCATACAGCATCTCCCTCAGGGTTTTGAAGATGATTAGATTACCAGCGCAAGACAGGAACATTCTGACGTGATGTAGGAGTTGGACTCAAGAGTGCAAGGCTGAATCAAAAACAAATTTGTTGAGGTTGGATGTGAGGGAAGCTATTTCACTTCTCCCAACCTATTTTCTTCTCCTGTTGATTCATTACTGCTGCAAACCCTAACACGTCTACCATGTGACTACTATTACTCTCTTTAGCTTCGCAAGTTCCCTTCTGGGAGGATCAACTTATACTTATCAAACATGTCAATATGACAAGAGGGGACGATCTCAGGTTTTGACCCCAAGCCAGTACTCACTGGTCCTTCTCCCCAGCCCCTTTCTCTTTCTTCTTTGTCCTCTCTCTATCATGGCATTTGGTCCCAAATGACCCTAGGTAAGGTTCTGCCCCCCGCTCACTAGTGCTGAGAGTTTAGGCAACAAATAGCTTTCTGTGCATTTTCTCATATGTGAAACAGAATGCTCCATGACGAATTGATAAAGTGACTGAGACTGAGATTATTTGAGAATCACACAAGCCTTAATCACACAAGCCCCTTAAAAGCAAAGTGCTTTCTCCGGCTTCCTTGTGGAGTGTCAGCCTGTGAGCTCCAAGGGGCTCATTTCAGCAAACTTCACCACAGAGCTCCATGTGAGGGCTGGGCCACTGCTCCATCCGACGGAGCCCACCAAGACAGCTTGACCGCCTTCTTTCCAAATAAGTAGAAATAGCGAACAAGCTGGCATACTTTTGTTTAAAGTCTGACCCGTTTTTCAAGATTGCCATTGTTCTCTCAAATTCACTTTCCTTCCTTTGCTTCCTGTACATGAAGAAAGTTCACACTCACACACTCAAAACGCAACACAACACAGAATGTGCATGATGTCACCCCACGAGGACCTCCCTGCAGGGGAATTCCAAGTCAGAGGCCATGTTCCCATTAGGAGCCACTGCCAACCTTGAGCCACTATCCAGCCGGCTGGCAAGCTGACCATCGTCACCACCCGCAGCGAGTACACACATGGGTCTGGATGATAGTGGAAGCTGTGTTGGAAGAGAAAGAAAGAGAAGGGGGCCACAGGAAGATCTATCTGGGGATGGGCTTTTCCAGATGGTGATGTAAGTGGTTCTGAATTGTCTGAGGTAACACTGGTCTTACTCTTCTTAGCTTTTTCTTCTAGACTTTTTTTTTTAAGATTTTTTTTTTTATTTCTTTATTTGACAGAGAGATCACAAATAGACAGACAGGCAGGCAGAGAGAAAGGAGGAAGCAGGCTCCCCGCTGAGCAGAGAGCCTGATGTGGGGCTCGATCCCAGGACCCTAAGATCATGAGCTGAGCGGAAGACAGAAGCCTAACCCACTGAGCCACCCAGGTGCCCCTAGACTTTTTAATTCTAATAAATAACAGGCCTTTAAATAATTTTTCATCAAGGTATAAAATTATCTCTGGAAAGAGAAAAAGAATTAATGCATGTAAACAAACCCACTTTATAATTTGGAATTGAAGGAAGGCAAGGAATACTTTTGTTCCTTTGTGCACTCTTTCTCCCTTCTATTTAGAAGGACTTCTTCATCTTCTTTGCTGCCTTCTCTGGCTATCCATCTACTTTTGTGTTCAAATATCACCCCTTTGTTGAAGAGATTCCCTGCACTCCTCTCTCTCTCAGGAAGAATTAGTTATTCTCTGTAACGGATGCTTTTTTACTTGTTTCATTTCTCACAGCAATTGATTACCTCTGATTATCTGCGTAAACTCCAGTCCTGGAGTCACTCAAGGACTTCACAAAGACTTATTATGCTGGTATCACGGGAGGGCTGCTGGCCCTGGAAAAAACAAAAAATTAATCCTGGAAACCACATGACAGAGAAAAGTCGAGAGTCCGGGAGAGTCGGGTAGTCACAGTGTGGGTTGGTCAAGGCAACTGAGTGAATAAGTCTTTCTCAAGAGAGTATACTTAGTGACCAGAAAGGAAGGGCAGACGTCCTGTTGGATTTTAGGTAAGTGCAGCCCCCTTAGGTGGGAGGAATCGTATGCATTCCCACATCACACGGGCCAAGGGTAGCAAGAGCTGACTTCACAGCCTGGTGCCCTTCATGGATATGTTCTGTCCCTTCCCTGAAGGCAGAGCTATAGCAAGAAGGGAAAGTTCTGTGGCTTCAAGAGACTCTCTCTTTCCCTGAGAAAGAGAGAGGTTCTCTGGGGCTTTCAAAAATCTGCTCTGTGGTGATCTCTTCATCCATCCAACCAACTAGCAGGTAACCAGCACCCACTCTAGGTAGGCTAGGTCAGTGTTGGGTTCTAGGAATAGAAAATCACCCAACTCAGAGCATGCAGTTTTCTCAAGGAAGATGAAAGAGGTCTCATTAAGAAGTTGTATCATATCCAAGAAGCCAAGAACAGCCAAAACAAGTTGAGACAGGGGCAGGAGGGAGAGGACCCCCAGTGGCAGGTCTGAATGTTCATCAGAGGTGATGGCAAGAATGGGTCCCCCAGGAAGCCCTGGGCAAAGGCCCTCTGGTGGCGATCCCAGGGAATACAATCAGAAAATGATGGCCTTAAGGTATAACCCCCAGTGCTGTAACCCAAGGAGAGGCAAGGCCACCAGAATTAAATGTGGCATGAACAGTCACCACGGAGGGGCTGTTTAAGCAGGGGGGTGTCTTAGCTGGAAGCTGCTCTCCTCAATCCACAGAAACATGCACAGTTGGGAAAGAATTCCTTGCTCGTGTTTGAGACGCCAAAGCCATTTTGGTTAGGGTACTCAGACTCAGTTCGAAAAGAAGAGTTACGTGCAACTGGAAGTCTCCAAAGCATTTTAAGAGGTGGAATAATTTGAGTAAATTAAAAGACCACTTGGATTATGTGATTCAGAGTTGAGGAGGAGTGGGAAATACAAAGGATGTCAAGATGGAGACTGTCGGGATGCAGTGACTGGTGGGAAATGGGAGGAAAGGAGCAGAATGGGTGGATGAGGAGACGTGCATGTTGGCTTCAATGCCTTTCACTTGGGTAAGGAATGTAGGCGAATCAAAACACACACAAGGTGGGGACTGTACAAGGAGATGCTCGGTGTATGTCCTGCAGATGCTAAGCTTGATTGCCTTTGGGTCATCTGACAGGAGTTGCTTAGGAAGACAATAGGTCTGCTGTTTTGGAGAGGTCTATGCAACAGGCCATATTTGGCTTTGCAAATGGTCAGAGGAAATTGTGGGGAGAAAGGTCAGGAAGAAAAACCAATGTATTCGGGCCTCCACAGTGGGTTGGGGATTTGGGAATAAATCAGATGTTCTTCCTTCCCCTGCAGAATTCAGGTTCGTGCACAAGTCAAAACGGCTACCTCAAGGCACTAACCAGGAAGAGAATGGTAAGCGGTAGGCCGCGGAAAAACTGGGAATACTCCAGTTTGCTTAAATCAATAGGTCACATTGAATGGGTCTCATAGGAACTGAGACTAGAAAAGGGAGGTTGAGGCCAGCCTGTGAATGACCAAAAAGTTTGGAAGGCAAGGGAGAAGTATCAGGAACAGGGTACCCTCGGGTCCAGGGTACTGTCAACTGTGGGAAGCATTTCATGAAGCATGTCAAATTCAATTGTGGGAATCATTTCATGATATGGGCAGCTGGTGGGGAACAATGGCTGTATAAGGGGAAAGAGGAAAGGCAGTGAGGGCTGGTGCCGAGCAGGAGAGGCATTCAGAATACCTAATGACACTAATGACATGGGTACCATCTATTCAGAACAGGTGCTGGCCAGGGCACCATACCAGCAGGAAATCAGCCAATGCACGCCTATGCCAGAGAATCCGCAATGGGAGGAGGTAGGAGGAGATACTGCAGCGAGGATAGGACCCGCCTCTGATGAGTGATAAAATATAAAAAGGACATGCTGATGGCCACCATGATGGTTATGATGTAATATCAACAAACAAGGAAAGAATGGCTTCTTGATAAAACAGCTCCGCTCTTCACATGTGCTTTCATGGGACAGAAGAGAAAACTGAGGGGATTCAGATACAGAGAGACCTTGTGGGCTGGGAGCATCCGGGTCACTGAGAAGCACTGCTGGCTTCAATTTCCCGTTCATAAACTTGGCACATTTCAGTCCTCGCACGTCACTCTCCATAACTGTGGGACCATTTGTCTTACTTTTCCATAGCAATAAAGCTAACCCAGAAATGTAAAAACAAAAGAAAATAAACAGTCTCTTTCCCATTAGCCCTAAATGCTGATGGAGGAAGTTGGTGGCAAAGGCATTTCGGGGTCCTGCCCTGCTATTTAAGGTTCATCAGATGCTAATTTACCTTGGACAGTAGACTTCCAGAGCCAGGAAAGGTGGGACCACCCGTGCGCTGTGGGCAGCGCAGGCTTGCTTCTCCCGGCAACATCTGGGGAAGGCTAGAGCATGTGTCCTCACAGCCAGTGGTGGAAACAGCACTGCAGAGCTCTGGGACAGCACATGGGAAGTTGTCCAAGCTGCAGGCGGAGGTGTCTAAGGTGCTTTTGCCACATTCACCTCCTGTATCCCTTCCTCCGAGTCGTAGCAAAAAGTAAGCTCAGGTGCCATGGAATCCCCAACCAATGGTAACCCAGCCTCTGCTTAGAAACCTCTAGCCACAGGAACCTTAGTTCCTCCCAAGAAGAATCTACCATCTTTGACAATTCTGGATCATTGGACGCTCTCTTTTTGTTTTCCTGAACTCCCACTCTCCCTAGATTCTGCCTTTTAGCCCCTTTGGAGGGACCAAGATGCAGTACCGCTTTTAGGCGGTTCCTTCTGGAATTTTTGTAGCAGTGACATAATGATCCTATTTAAAACAAACAAATAAACAAACAAACCCAGCAGGAATAGATGAAGACGCTGACAGTCAGAGACCCTGGAATTAAGCATTAATACTTTCTGTACACAACCTCTGAGCCTTTCCCATTCAGCACGCTCTATTCTCTGATTCACCAGTTTGTTCCTCCCTCAAGCTGATGGTGTATGTGAGTGTCATGGGGGAAATTCTCCCTTCCAATTTCAGCCATTTTCCTCTTGAACAAGCAGGTTACCTGGGCATGAGGCCAGCTAATACAAAGGACAAACATCTTGCTTGGGGAGGAGGTGGTCAGAACTCAGTGATTTCTGCTCTTTAGACTTGGCTCAGCAAGTGCAAAGCTGACTCCCAAGTCATGTTCCCACTTTTCTTCTGCTCTGTTCCTCTGTCCTTCCAGTCACTCCTCCCAATTGGAGAGAACTTAAAAGGCAAGACCACATGTCTTCCTCTTCAGCTTTGCCTCTCTGGATTCTTTTACGTTGTGGAAATGAACCCTAAGCCACCCATACCCAGTAGCCCCTCTCCAGGCTGAGAAAGGTTTGCAGGGGTTCCAGCCTTCACTTACAACTGCTTGGAGGTAAATCTTTCTCTGGATTCGGAGAGATTTCACCTTCCCTTAATATCCGCTTCTAATTTGATCTATACTTTATTACTTTTTACATATATTCTTCTGTCTGGTTGTTTCATCAATAACCAAGATTCTTTCTCTGTCCTGCAGTCTTTTTCATTCATTTGGATGCATCCTAAGAGGGGATTTATATAAATCTGTACCTCACCTACAAGCTTTCTAGGAAGTTTTGCTTTATTTCCCATGGTGTCTTATTTAGTACTTAGAAGACTTTTCCTATCATTTCTCTTGCTGATTGTACCTTTTGTCAATAACTTGCTTCATACAGGTTAATTTTTTGCAAGGGAAAAGTGTTGGGATACCTGTGTCTAGCTTTCACTTGGGTTGTTCCTGTATCTTTTTAAGTATTTTCTTTTATGTTGACTATAATTGAATTATTTTTCTTAACCTGAGTGATTTAATACACATATAATTTGTATTTTTGTTCTTAATTCTGTCATCTTATTTTATGCTTTCTCCTTTGGTATGCTTTTACTGTCTCCTTTATGGTTTTTCTAAGAACATTTCCTTTCTTATCTTTTCCCAATGACTTGGAGGCATATATCCTGTTTCAAATTTACTTCTGGTCTCCTTTAAGATTTTCCAAAAATACATCTTTTGTTTTCTCTGTTGAATTCAAGAAAATTTAATAATCTTTTACTCCCTTGTTAGATGAGGAATTTTTACACACTGCCATCCCTTTGCTTATGCCAGTATGATTATTTTCTATTAACTTACTATTTAAATGTCAAGTAACTTCTAATTTAATATTTTTTACTTCACAAACAAGTTGACTATTTATAAAACTATTTAGTATCCATATCTAAGTGTGTATCAGGCAATGCTATTAACCATAGGCCTTTTGTAGTATGATTTTCCCATTCCTAAATAGTTGCCTTTGATTTATTTTTTACTCTAGTAAAGTTTTTACTAGAAAACTTACTGGAAAACTCCAGTAAGTTTTCCAAGAAAAGCACATGGTCTTGGACAACCAAGCAGGATTTTTTGATACCTTCTTACAGGCTGAATATAGAAATTTCGAACCTCTATATCCTTCCCCAAGAAAACCCAAAGGAATTCCTGCATTGTCTTTAAATACTCAGTTTTTGAATCGATGTTCTGAAATCTCTGCAAGATTTTTTCAAATATTTCCCTTTGTAATTTTCCTTTCTTCCTGCAAGGGTGATTTTAGATCATTATTATTCATCACTGAAATTAAAACATTTGGGCAGGATACATATGCATGCAGATTTCTATTCACAAGAGAATTCACTGTATTCAAAAGGTCCATATTTTCTTTATAACCTCAGAAAAGTTTTCTTCCACGTGACGATTTTTTTCTGCCCCATTTTTTCTAGTTTTTATTCCACAGAATGCTGATGAGTCAGAAATGGGATTTTCCTTTCTTGGTGTTTGTTATCTTCTCTCTCATATTCTACTGTGTATATTCATTCTACTTTCCTAGAAAGCTTATGTAGTTTGGCCTCTGGGTCATTGTTTTTGTCCTTTTGCCAACTTTTTTCTTCACTGTTTACGGTACAGATTCTAATTCTATAAGAGTCTTTGGCATCTTTACATTGCTTTTATGTTTTGTCAAATTTTTTATCTCAGCCTTAACCTTAACCTCTTCCATATGTTTATCTGTATCTCATATGGTTCATAATTTCTTATGTATTTTATTCAGTGTATAGAATATATATAGAGAAAGAGAGAATGTTTATATAGAATGTATGTCATTGGAATATATAGAGAAAATATATAGGAGTGCATGTGTGGCTCAGTTTGTTAAATGTCTGACTCTTGATTTCGGCTCAGGTCATGATATCAGGGTTGTGAGATAGAGCCCTGTATCAGACTCCAAGCTCAGCTCAGAGTTTGCTTGAGATTCCCTCCTCCCCTCCCTTTGCCCTTCCCCAGCTCACCCTCGAGCTCTCTCTATATAAATATAAATATATAAATAAATGACAGAATCTTTTTTTTTAAGAATATATAGAGAAAATATATATATATATATTTATTTTTTCTTCTTTTGTGGATGGCAAATCATGTAGGAAAATCATTTCTCTCTTTTAATCCCAATGTCTTCTCATGATTTCATTAGAATTGTAATCAGACAAGAAGATAACTCAGGATTCTTTGCCAACGGGTGAGGAGTATTTAATCCTCGTTTTCTTACCTGCAAGATCTTAAGCTGAGTGACAGATTGTTGTGTGCCGCCTTGGGCTGAAAATCTCCTGGCTACCAGGATTCTACCTTTTATATCTCTGTTGAACCAGGATGAGCTGTTCTCAGCTGAGATTGCCCAGAGTACTGCATAAACACAGGGTGTGCTCCCTTTCATCTGCTGGAGAAAACCCATACACAGTGGCAGTCCCTGGAGGGAGGTGTTCTACTGCTCCCACTTGTCTCCATCATCTCTACTGTTGAGTTCAATCCCAAAATCCATTTCCACCCAAGGAACAGCCTCCTTAATAATGGGGCAAGGTGAGGTGCGACTGGGTGGCTAGAGCAGGGGAAGCGTTGTGTAAGGAAAGACGTAAACATCTCAGAAAGCAAATCTCGCTTGGGGTTGGTGCCCAGGCATTCTGCTTGACCCCTTGAGACCAGGTCTCTGGGGCAGAAGCACACTGATGGGGAGGACTGTAAACAGTCTTCTTCTTCCTTCCTCTCCAGCCAGTGTGTTGTTTCAGGGGTTTAGATGTGAGCTTTGTGCATATAAAAGTTCCATTACTGGGCCCAGTGATCAGACTCCTTGTTTTTAGTGCTAGAGGATTTGCACCTTCTTTATTTCCTGGGAATTCCAGTGGAAAAAGAAAGAAATTTATGTGCACATAGGTAGCAACTGTTTCTATTTTCTTTGTAGTTTCAAGTTTTTATTTAAATTCCAATTAGCTAATGTACAGTGTAATATTCGTTTCACGGGTAGAATTTAGTAATGCATCAGTTACCTACAAGACCCAGTGTTCATCACAACAGGTGTCCTCCTTAATCCCCATCTCTGCTTAAACCTTTCCCCCTTCCTTCCTCCCCTCCAGTAACCACTAGTTTGTTCTCCATATGTAAGAGTCTATTTCTTGGTTTGCCTCTGTCTCTTTTTCCCCATGTTCATTTGTTTTGCTTCTTAAATTCCACATGTGAGTGAAATCATATGGTATTTGTCTTTCTCTGATTTATTTCACTTAGTATAATACTTTCTAGTTCCATCCATGCTATTGCAAATGGCAAGATTTCATTCTTTTTTATGGCTGGGTAATGTTCCATTGTGTATATATACACCACATTTCATTCAGAACCTGGACACCTCCTATCACATGTATTTTATCATCTTAAATGGGATGTGCTTTTTTAAACTGCATCAGAGACTTTATTCAAAGAAGTATGTTACATATGTACAAAATAGCTAAAACTAAACATGTAAGTCTCTGAAAATTAAGACTCTAGTGCTTGATAAAGCCTGAAGCAATTTTCAAAAAATACTTGGCATATCTATTCTTCACAATTTTAATGTAATACAAGTTCTGTTAAGTTCTATTAAGTGTTTTCATTGGGTAAATTATCTGTCTGTCATTTGCTTGGTTTGTCTACAGACTAGTTTACCTGAGCATATCTTCCTAGAGGAACATATTGAAGAGCAAAAGTCAAACTTGCAAACCCAAGTTCATTCGGCAAGTAGGGATCTCAACGCCAGACCATTACCATGTTTGTAGGAAGTATGTCTCTCTCTCTCTTTTTTTCTTTTTCTAGATTTATTTATTTATTTTTGAGTGAGAGAGAGCTCGAGGACTCGATCCCAGGACTCTGAGATTATGACCTGAGCCAGAAGCAGACGCTTAACTGACTTAAGTCACGCAGGCACCCAGAAGTATGTCTCTTTTAAAGGCTGACCAAAGAACAGTAAATGGACCTTTAGTTGGGGAATGTTTCAAACAAAATGCTTACCAAGGAGGAATCTTGAGCCAGCTTCTCAACAGTGGAGGCCCCGCACATTTGCTGGCTGCCTTACTCATTGAGACTTTATCTCAGACAGGTCTGTCGCTCACTGCCCCTTTTATGTAAGACACTGAATGCATCTGCCAGGTGCAAGGGATTCCTGCTGTACAAAGACTCGAGACTCCTGACATCAAAGGGAACCTGCAATTGCAATGCTGGCATTTTAAAAAGAAATCGCTGAAACCAAAATGGTTTTTCTCTCCCGGCGTTTGCTTTGGAATTCACCAAAGCCAGACCTGGGGAAAGTGATGACATCCTAAAAGCCTGTGATTAATTCATGCTGGTCCCCAAGACTCTGCCCTCAGTGCCACATGGTGAAGCAGTTACTACCACCTGGTTTTGCTCCAGAGCCAGAAAGCACTTCCAAGAATTCCAGTCATCACTCACATAGAGACAGACCTGAGCACGTGGAGTTTCTTAGGATGCTATTTTATGCAAATTTTTTTATCCTTTCCCTCGCAGAGATTCCCTTGCATAAACAACCCTGATTACCAATAGATTATTTACACATGTGATTGATTGTTCTTCTTTCAATGAGTTGTTCTGTGTGGGGGTTCAGGTCCCTGTTTCAATGTTTTTGTACAAGTAGGCGGCTAAGGTGGCAGGAAATAGGAGCTCCCCAGAGGAGCAGTAACTGTGATAAATGAGACTATGTGAGGCTATTTACATTTGGGAAACAATATAAGCAAAGGAAGGAGGCAGCTCAAAGTGTGAAGTTGTATTAAATCTATAGCACTAATTTTTTTTTTTTTTTGGCCAAACCAAACTTTTTGCAATATTTATTATGTTTAGTTTAAAAAGAATCAATGTCTACGGAGAAAAAGTTTATTGTGGTTGTTCTGTAAGAGTGTAGGTAATTAAATGTGGGTTTTTCTGCAGAAAATCATAGACATTTTGCACAGAAGGGCTGAAATTGGCTTATAGGATTTGCATTAAAGTCTGGAAAATAAGAATGTATTTGGTCAATATGTGAGTGACCTAAAGCCACAGAAAAGCAGAAGAGCGGTATGTCAACCTTTCTGCGGGGGAAAGGAGCAGCATTTCTGGGATTATGCATTTGCAGATGGCCCCAGGTGGTCTCAGTTGTCTGTAAAATGAGAAGTTAAGCTTGAAGAGATGAAGTGTCTCCTTATGGTCTCAGCCACCAAGGCTTGGCCAGGATACTGAGAACTGCTGGTCAACAAGCTCAGCCAATAAGAAGCCTTGGTATATGTGACCTGTTGCTGGGTCTCACTACAACATGGCAAAACCATTTCTACTGCAAGCCCACAGAAGACTTCAAGTTGTCCCAGGGTGACTAGGCCTGTTCTATGCTGACTGGGGCAAAGCACCATTCTTTGAATTCTGGATGTGGGAAAACTCTGGGATTGAGCCTCATCCAACTATGATGATTCTGGGTCATTAGTAAGGAAGGGGCATTGCTATGCACTCCAAGTATAATCACCGAGGAATAGATATATCACCCAAACCATGACAGAAGCAGTAGGCCCAGGGCTAGCTCTTCTCGACCTAGAAGTACTGATGAACTCATCAATTAAGGTAACTTTGTCTGAGTAAATCTACAGATCATCCTGAAACTAGTTAGTCATAGGCCTTTATCACATATTAGCCTCCAGATATAATATGACCCAACTAGTTAAGAGAACTCAGTAGAACTATCTGAGTTAATATAGTCCAGAATAAAATGGAGATCTTGCTATAAACTTTAAGCTCTTTTTAAATGTGTCTGTCTGCTGTGGGTCTCCGGAATGTCTCTTGTTCTCCTCCTGGGTTCCAGAAAAGAACAAAGATAGCTGATGTGAAGACCCACCTCGAGGGAAGCCCAAGCTTGGTGTACCATTGAGATTATGCCAGGGAAGGGAAAGGACTGTTGTAAGTGCCTCTGGCTTGTCCCAGTTTATGGACACAGAGGCAAAGTAGAGATTCTGGATTTCACCATGGAGTTGAGAAGTCTCTCAGAAGGATGGTTTTCTCTCTCTCTCTCTCTGGCACAAATTTTAAGTATTTATTCTGATGAATTTGACAAACATATACACCATGTAGCCTTCAGCACAGAGAAACAACATTTCTTGTACCCCAGTTTCTCGTGCTCCTTTGCAGTCAATCCCAGACTGCTCCAGGTAATCACTTATCTTCACTTCCAATCTCCATAGATTAATTTTGTCTGTTCTAGAACATCATATAAATGGGGTCACACAGGGTTTTTATTTTTAATTAACATATAATGTATTTTTGTTTCAAGGGTACACGTCCGTGATTCATCAGTCTTACACAATTCACAGCACTCACCATAGCACATACCCTCACCAATGTCCATCACACCGCCACCTCATCATCCCATCCCCTTCCACTCCAGGAACCTGCAGTTTGTTTCCTGAGATTACGAGTCTCTTGTGGTTTGTTTCCCTCTCTGGTTTCATCTGCTTTCATTTCATTTCCTTCCCCTATGATCCTCTGTCTTATTCTCAAATTCCTCATATCAGTGATATCATATGATAATTGTCTTTCTCTGATACACTTATTTCAGTTAGCATAATACCCTGTACTTCCATTTATGTCATTGCAAACAGTAAGATTTCATGTTTTTTGATGGCCACATAATGTTCCTGTGTGTGTGTGTGTGTGTGTGTGTGTGTGTGTGTGTGTGTGTGTATCACATCTTCTTTATCCATTCATCTGTTGATGGACATCTGGACTCTTCCCATAGTTTGGCTATTATGGACATTGAGGTCATAAATATTGAGGTATAAATGCCCCTTCAGATCACTACATTTGTATCTTTAAGGTAAATACCCTGTAGTGGAACTGCTGGGTCATAGGGTAGCTCTATTTTCAACTTTTTAAGGAAGCTTCATACTGTTTCCTAGAGTGGCTGCACCAGCTTGCATTCCCACCAACAGTGTAGGAGGATTCCCCTTTCTCTGCAACCTCACCAACATCTGTCATTTCCTGACTTGTAGTTTTAGCCATTCTGACAGGTGTAAGGCAGTAAGTATCTCATTGAGGTTTTGATTTGTATTTCCCTGATGTCATGTGTCTATTGGTCATTTGTATGTCTTCTTTGCAAAAATATCTGTTCATGTCTTCTGCCCATTTCTTTTTTTTTTAATATTTTATTTATTTATTTGACAGAGAGAGAGATGACATGTAGGCAGAGAAGCAGGCAGACAGAGAGAGGGAAGTGGGCTCCCTGCTGAGCAGAGAGCCAGATGCCAGGCTCAATCCCAGAGATCATGATCTGAGCTGAAGACAAGGGTTTAACCCATTGAGCCACTCAGGTATCCCAAAAGCCTCATCCCATTTCTTGATTGGATTCTTTGTTCTTTGGGTGTTGAGTTTGAGAAGTTCTTTATAGATTTTTGGATAGCCCTTTATCTGATATGTCTTTTGCAAATATCTTCCCTCATTCTGTCAGTTGTCTTTTGTTTTGTTGACTGTTTCCTTTGCTGTGAAAAAGCTTTTTATCTTCATGAAGTCCCAATAGTTCCTTCTTGTCCCTTGCCTTTGGCCATATTCCAAGAAAGAAGTTGCTGCATCTGAGGTTGAAGAGGTTATTGCCTGTGTTTTCCTCAAGGATTTTGATGGATTCCTGTCTCGCATTGAGATCTTTCATCCATTTTGAGTCTATTTTTGTGTGTGGTGTAAGGAAATGGTCCAGTTTCATTCTTCTGCATGTGGCTGTCCAATTTTCCCAACACCATTTGTTGAAGAGACTGACTTTTTTCCATTGGACATTCTTTCCTGCCTTGTTGAAGACTATTTGACCATAGAGTTGAGGGTCCATTTCTGGTCTCTCTATTCTGTTCCATTGATCTATGTGTCTGTTTTTGTGCCAGTACCATACTATTTAATGATTATAGCTTTGTAATAGAGCTTGAAGTCTGGAATTGTGATGCCACCGGCTTTGCTTTGCTTTTCTTTTTTTTTTTTTCTTTTTTTTTAAAGATTTTATTTATTTCTCAGAGAGAGAGAGAGCACAAGCAGGCAGAGTGGCAGGCAGAGGCAGAGAGAGAAGCAGGCTCCCTGTGAGCAAGGAGCCCGATGTAGGACTTGAACCCAGGGCCCTGGGATCGTGACCTGAGCCGAAGGCAGCTGCTTAACCAACTAAGCCACCCAGGTGTACCGGCTTTGCTTTTCTTTTTCAACATTTCTCTGGCTATTTAAGGTCTTTTCTGGTTCCATACAAATTTTAGGATTATTTATTCCATTTCTTTGAAAAAAGTTGATGGTATTTTGATAAGAGTTGCATTAAATGTGTAGACTGCTCTAGGTAGCATAGATGTTTTCACAATATTTGTTCTTCCAATCCATGAGCATGGAATATTTTGCTATGTCTTTGTGCCTTCCTCAATTTCTTTCATGAGTATTCTGTAGTTTTCTGAGTACAGATGCTTTGCCTCTTTGGTTAAATTTATTCCCAGGTATCTTATGGTATTGGGTGCAATTGCAAATGAAATTGACTCTTTAATTTCTATTTTTTCTGTCTTGTTATTGGTGTATAGAAATGCAACTGATTTCTGTGCATTGATTTTATATCCTGACACTTTAGTGAATTACTGTATAAGTTCTAGTAGTTTTGGGGTGGAGTATTTTGGGTTTTCCAGATAAAGTATCCTATCATCTACAAAGAGTGATAGTTTGACTTCTTTGCTAACTCAGATGCCTTCTATTTATTTTTGTTGTCTGACTAGGACTTCTAGTACTATGTTCAATAGCAGTGGTGATAGTGGACATTCCTGCCATGTTCCTGACCTTAGGAGAAAAGCTCACAGTTTTTCCCCCATTGAGAATGATATTTGCTGTGGGTTTTTCATAGATGGCTTTGATGATATTGAAGTAAGTACTCTATCCCTACACTGTGAAGAATTTTAATCAAGAAAGGATGCTGTACTTTGTCAAATGCTTTTTCTGCATCTATTGAGAGGATCAGATGGTTCTTGTTCTTTCTTTTATTAATGTACTGTATCACATTGATTGATTTGTGGATGTTGAACCAACCTTGCAGCCCAGGAATAAATCCCACTTGGTTGAGGTGAATAATCCTTTTAATGTATTGTTGGATCCTATTGGGTAGTATTTTGGTGAGAATTTTTGCATCTGTGTTTATCAGGGATATTGGTCTGATATTCTCCTTTTAGATGGGCCTTTGGTCTGGTTTTGGGATCAAGGTAATGTGGGCCTCATAAAAAGAGTTTGGAAGTTTTCCTTCCATTTCTATTTTTTGGAAAAGTTTCAGAAGAATAGGTATTAATTCTTCTTTAAATGTTTGGTAGAATTCCCCTGGGAAGCCATCTGGCCCTGGGCTCTTGTTTGTTGGGAGCGTTTTGAGGACTGCTTCAATCTCCTTACTGGTTATGGGTCTGTTCAGGTTTTCTATTTCTTCCTGGTGCAGTTTTGGTAATTTATACATCTCTAGGAATGCATCCATTTCTTTCAGATTGTCAAATTTGCTGGCACATAGTTGCTCGTAATATATTCTTATAATTGTATTTCTTTGGTTGTGATCTCTCTTCTTTCATTCATGATTTTATTAATTTGGGTCCTTTCTCTTTTCTTTTGGATAAGTCTGGCCAGGGGTTTATTAATCTTATTAATTCTTTCAAAGAACCTGCTCCTAGTTTTGTTGATCTGTTCTACTGTTCATTTGGTTTCTATTTCATTGATTTCTGCTCTGATCTTTATGATTTCTGTTCTCCAGCTGGGTTTAGGTTTTCTTTGCTGTTCTTTCTCCAGCTCCTTTAGGTGTAGGGTTAGGTTGGGTGTTTGAGACTTTCTTGTTTTTTGAGAAAGGCTTGTATTGCTATATACGTTCCTTTTAGGGCCACCTTTGTTGCATCCCAAAGATTTTGAACAGTCATATTTTCATTTTCTTTTGTTTCCATGAAATTTTTCAATTCTCCTTTAATTTCCTGGTTGACCCATCATTCTTTAGTAGGATGCTCTTTAGCCTCCATGTATCTGAGTTCTTTCCAACTTTCCTCTTTTAATTGATTTCTAGTTTCAAAACATCGTGGTCCAAAGGTATGCAGGGAATGATCACAATCTTTTGGTACCAGTTGATACCTGATTTGTGACCTGGTATGTGATCTATTCTGGAGAATGTTCCATGTGCACTAGAGAAGAATATATATTCTGTTGCTTTGTGATGGAATGTTCTGAATATATCTGTGAATTCCATCTGGTCCAGTGTGTCATTTTTAAAGCCTTTATCTCCTTGTTGACCTCTTGCTTAGATGATCTGTCCATTTCAGTGAGGGGGGTGTAAAAGTCCCCTACTATTATTGTATTTATTATTTGGCTTCTATAATTGGCTGGTCCCATGTTAGTGGCATAGATATTTAAAATTGTTAGATCTTCTTGTCAGATAGACCTTTTAAGTATGATATAGTGTCTTTCCTCATCTCTTATTATAGTCTTTAGTTTAAAATCTAATTTGTCTGATAAAAAGGATTGCTTTTTTTGTTGTTGTCCATTAGCATGGTAAATGGTTTTCCACTCCCTCACTTTAAATCTGGAGGTGTCTTTGGGTCTAAAATGATTCTTTTGCAGATAGCATATCGATGGGTCTTGTTTTTTTTATCCAATCTGATAGATATCCTGTGTCTTTTAATTGGGGCATTTAGCCCATTTACATTCAGGGTAACTATCGAAAGATATGAATTTAGTGCCATTGTATTGCCTGTAAGGTGACCATTGCTGTATATTGTCTCTGTTCTTTTCTTGTCTATGTTACTTTTAGGCTTTCTCTTTGCTTAGAGGACCGCTTTCAATATTTCCTGTAGGGCTGGTTTGTGATCGCAAATTCTTTTGGCTTTTGTCTGTCCCAGAAGCTTTTTATCTCTCCTTGTATTTTCAGTGACATCCTAGCTAGATATAGTATCCTTGGCTGCATATTTTTCTCATTTAGTGCCCTGAATATATCATGCCAGTCCTTTCTGGCCTGCCAGGTCTCTATGGATAGGTTTGCTGCCAATGTAATGTTTGTACCATTGTAGATTATAGACCTCTTGTCCCAAGCTGCTTTCAGGATTTCCTCTTTGTCTCTGAGACAAGTTTTACTACTAGAGGTGGGGGTTTTATCCTATTTTTATTAATTTTGAGGGGATTTCTCTGTGCCTTATGGATTTTCATGCCTGTTTCCTTCCCCAAATTAGGGATGTTCTCCTCTATAATTTTCTCCAATATACCTTGTGCCTCTCTCTCTTTTTCTTCTTCCGGGATCCAATTATTCTAATATTGTTTCATCTATGATACTGCTTATCTCTCAAATTCTCCCCTCATGATCCAGTAGTTGTTCATCTGTCTTTGTCTCAGCTTCTTTATTCTCCATCATTTGGTCTTCTATGTCACTAATTCTCTCTTCTGCCTCATTTATTCTAGCAGTTAGAGCCTCCATTTTTTATTGCACCTCATTAACAGCACTTTTGATTTTGACTTGGTTAGATTTTATTTCTCTAGAGAGGGATTCTCTAGTATTTTCTATGCTTTTTTCAAGTGCAGGTCATATTATAATCATCATTCTGAATTCTAGTTCTAACACCTTATTAATGTCCGTATTGATTAGGTCCTGGCAGTCAGTACTGCCTCTTGTTCTTTTTTATTTTTATTTCTTTGAGGTGAGTTTTTCCATTTTGTCATTTTGTCCAGAGAAGAAGAGATGAATGAGAAAACAAAATGTAAAAAGACAACAATGAACCCAGAAAAATATATACTAAACAAATCAGAAGAGACCCAAAACCAGGGGGAAAAGGAACAAAAAAAAGTATGATCAAGCTGGTGAATAGAACAGAGCTACACACTAGATTTTGGGTGTATTTGGGTCTCTTAAAAGAAACTGCCTCCCAAAAATTTAAAGAAATAAAATAAGGGTAGATACAATGAAGGGAAGGAATATGACTGTAAAAGTGAAAATTTAAAAATATTTTTAAAAAGGAATTGATAAAATAAGAAGTTGATTGAAAAAGAAAGAAAGAAGAAATTTTTTTTTTTAAAAAGGGGGAAGGGCATGTGATCAGATGTGAGAATAGAATAACACCATACACTAGATTTAGGGTATATTTTGGTCTATTAGATGAAACTGCATCCCAAAATTTTAAAGAAAGAAAAACATATATATACATATATATGTATACACACACACACACACACACACACAAAATAAGGTTAATACATATAAGTTATACTATGACCTTGAATGTCATAAAGAATGTCATGAAAAAAGCTGAACCCTAGAAGACAAACACTCTGAAGAGACAGAGGATTTACCTTCTTATTCCTTTTGTATTTTTTTATATTTTCAATTTTCTATGTATATATTTTCTCAATAAAAACTCCACTTTAAAAAAAATTATAGAAAGAATTCAGTATTTCTAAGGCTCTTTTGTCCTCAAAATAATACAAATTTTTATCCATTGATGTATAAATATGGTTTTTAAATTAGAAGGTGATATTTTGATCACTTTTGTAATGTATTCTTTAAAGCACATTCATATACATTATCTCAATTTTTAGTCCCAGCCATACTCTGACAGGGATTTAATCTTCTATATTATTGCAGAAGGCAAATTTGCCAGCTCATTAATAGCCAGAGTGCTTCTGAGTTGTTTCCCACACAAGGAAAAACTCCCTTGGAGTCACATCTCATCTCCAGAAGGCCCCTGGGTCTGCTGCAGCTGCTACTTTTAACATGAGATAAGAGAGTAATGGAAGGAGCACACCTCCTTTCTCATTCCTCATTCACCTGGGACTGGTGCAGCGTCCAGTGTGAGGTCAGTGCCTTTGGAGCTGAGGGACCCACGGCCCACTTGCTCAGGGTAACTTTGCTTTGGTCTCTTTCATAGCAATCCAGATCCACTCATCTATGGAGTGTTAAGGCCAATAACCCCATGATACCTTACATTATCAGCACTCTTGGTCTCTACCTGTGGTATAGGCCAACTCCTTGGCTTGATCCTGGTCAAATGTCCTCTGACCATTTTGATCTAACCCTCCCATACTACCACACTGCCTACCACAACCATTCTTTTCTATCTTTGCCATTGGAGCATCCTTTTTCTGAAGTATCCTTTTTATGATAGGCACTCTCAGCTATGTCCTTAGCCTCTTCACAAAACACATGAGCTCTCCCATCTACACTGAAATATGACATTGCACTTAAAAACCCACTTGCCCCAAGATATTCTCAAGTGGACAGAGAGATGTCCCCCTGACCTCAGAGACAAACAAGATTGGCCTTCTCTCTGTTTGCCATGACCATTGTTCCTTCTTCTTTGTAGCATACCTCACTCACTGGCTGCCATCACCCCTGTCTTCTCTGCACCTCTTCCTTTCACACTTCATCATTGGTTAAAGAGTATACCAGCACCATTGCCTTTCTCCCATTCCCTCCCCCCACCAACTGCCCTTATCATCATCTTCACTTGCCTCAGTGTTCATATGTGTTACACATTGGTCCCCAAGTCAAATGCCCCCAACACCATTCTCCTTCAGCCACCCACTCTTGTAGTCCAGATGGTGCAGTGTTGGGGGTGCTACACCGGCACTGCCCCACCTCAGACATTTTATTCTAACACTCAAAGAGAAAAGAACAAGTTTTTTAAATTTCAGGCAGGCAAGAACCAGAAATTATAAAAAGTGGTGTGGCAAATTTGAAAACTACCAAATCTAGAAACCAAAGATGTTTTAAGTAAGGAGAGAAATAGGAAAATTTACTTCAAAAAGAGCATCCATAAGACAAGGGTAGGTAAAAGACATGGAATAATTTCTTAAATATGCTGAGAGAAAAATGACTGCCAATGTAGAATTCCATATCTGGCAAAAAATATCTATTAAGAATGTAAGTGGAATAGGGGCACCTGGGTGCTCAGTGGGTTAAAGCCTCTGCCTTCGGCTCAGGTCAGGATCCCAGGGTCTTGGAATTGAGCCCCACATCAGGCTCTCTGCTCAGCAGGGAGCCTGCTTCCTCCTCTCTCTCTGTCTGCCTCTCTGCCTACTTGTGATCTCTGTCTGTCAAATAAATAAATAAAATCTTTTTTAAAAAAGAATGTAAGTAGAATAAACACAATTTAGTTAAACACTTTTTTATATCAGAAGAATCATGAAGAATTATTTTGAGGTACTCTTCAATCACAAGATATAAATTGGGAGGTCAAATTTAATAACAAAATAAATTTAAATATATGCTACTTAAAATCACCTAGGGAAAGTATAGAGGGAGAAGGGGACTTGGACAAAACTGAAGATCCTAACAGTTTGAAAATGTATCATGATTCCACTAGTTACCATCTCCCTCTTGGTTTCAGCTGGGTCTCCTAAGTCATCCCTTAAAGTTCTTTTGCAAATATACTCAACTATTTTGGACCTCCTGACATTAAAAGAGCCCATATCTAGACTTTTCATTACAACTACATCTGAGATGCTGAGCTCTGCTTGTGAACTCACACAACCTTGAAGACTGAGGCCAATGAAATTCTTAGTCTCTGACTTTCCCTTCATAACACTTCACCCCTGCTGCCCTTCTTTTGGTCTTTGGAATGTTTTTTTATTCAAAACAAAACTTGTTCTAACCTTTATAACTTAACTTAGCCCCACAGGCCCACCTTCTTCCTCACTACTCCCATGACCAACTAGTTTACAGCAAAAACAAAGGGGGTAGTAGAGGCTGTGATCTGCAATCCAGAACCCCCACCGTCCCTCCCAACCCCCGCCACCATCTTTCAGGGCAGAGCTCCTCTTAGCTCCAGCTGCCAGGAGTGTTGGCAGCTGATAGCTCTCAAATGAGTCCCTCTCTAGGAATTTCCCTCATCCAAAACACCTGAGAATGGCCTGAATCCAGTGACTGATTGACATGGGGTTAAAAAAGCTCAGCTTCCTCGCTCAAGGCAGGAACATTCAGAAGCATCACTTCAGCACCAGAGCTCCCGGTAGGATAACCCTGGAGGTTGTCTACAATGGACAAATGAACTAGAACTGTTGCAGGTGCACCACTTCAATGCCTCCCTCTTTTCCTACACTGCTCACCCTCAAGATATTGTTCCTGAAAGCACCCACAAAACTCCTTCTCAGAGTCTGTTTCCAGGAAAACTGATAGACATGCGGCAGGAACTCTCTCAACTCCTGCCCTCCCCTCTTCCAAATCAGACTTAATTAAGGAATAAGTTAGCACTCTATCATTCCCTCTTTTGGCATAAATGCTTCTCCTTGTTTTCTGGATACACAGCAAGGCAGAGCCTCCTGACCCCCTTCCCTACCCATGAGGTGGCTGCTGAAGAGCTTTGTTCACAGATCTCCCTTCACTTTATTGTATTCTCAATATCTCTCTGGTAGGATGTTCCCATCTGTATATTAATGTGTTCAAACCACATCCATCTTAAAAGGGAAAAAAAAGCCCTTGATCTTCTCTCTATCTAGTATCTGTTTTTCCACCCTTCACCATCCAGCTTCTGAAAGGACAGGTAAGTTTCTCACCTCTCTCACTCCTTAACTTATTGTAGTCATCCTTCCCACATCAAAATACCTCCAAAGCAGTTCTCATGAATACCACCAAAGACATGTTAGTGGATAATTCCAAAGGACACTTCAAAATAAATTAACATCGGACACCACTCCCTTTTCTTGCTTGCCAAAGATTCCCAGCTTCACCCACCATTTCCTCTTGCCCCAAGCATTCCAGGGTTCTACCCACCATCACTTTCCCATCTTTCCGACTCAGCCTTCCCCAGTACTCCACCCTGTAGCATGATGTCTCCATGCTTTGAGTTTATAACCCTCTTTGATTGGACCTCCTGCCTTCCCCAAATTCCTCCTAACTCCTACTCATCTTGCAACACTCACCAATGTTGTAACTTAATGAAAATCCTTCTCATTAGGGATGAGAGACCAAAAAATGGAGACAGCTATAACTTAGAGTGTATGCTGTTATAAAACATTTCTTTTTTTTTAAGATTTTATTTATTTATCTGACAGACAGAGATCACAAGTAGGCAAAGAGGCAGGCAGAGAGAGAGAGACAGGGAAACAGGCTCCCCGCTGAGCAGAGAGCCTGATACGGGGCTCCATCCCAGGACCCTGGGACCATGACCTGACCTGAAGGCAGAGGCTTTAACCCACTGAGCCACCCAGATGCCCCTATAAAACATTTCTTAACATTTCATTTGCTTTAATATGTGTCGAGCCTCTGTGAAATAATACCACTGTCTATCGTAGAAATACTGAAACTGCGAAGTGAAGAGGTCAAATAACCTTCACATCTAGGGAATAAGTGGTAAAGTTGAATTTTTTTTTTCCTAAATAATGATAACCAGACTCCATGTGTGGAATTAGATAATTTGTAAATAGCAGAGGAAGAGTGAAGAGGAATCATTCAATTTGGGTTTGGGTATGTTTGAAATATATCTTGTCTTCTCATTTTAGAACATGCATTTTACATAAATCACAGAGGGACTGGTTTCACCATGTTAAAGAGAACAATAGCAACAGTTTTATTTGATGTCTTACCCACAGCATAGACTTCTTTAACTCACCCAATCCATCTTACCTGCATATTCTGGGTATGACTTTCATTACACCACATGGAATGCTCAGTCCAGAGCAAGAGCTGTCAGCGTGATGAGCTTCCTCCCAGGCACAACTGCAGGGAAAGACCACATCTGAGCACCACCTTCCCGCGGACCAGATTCACTGTGCTTAAGTAGACCCAGGTTGTTTTATGGCCCATGGGCCAAGAAATTTAAAAAGGCCTGCCAGGTAGATAAATCCTAAAACCCATTAGGCTTTCATCATATGGACAGAAAGATGAGGGAGAAGGTACTTTCCCCTGAAATAATAGAGTCTAAAGACTATTTTTGCATTATGTTAGGAGATAAAGCATTTCCCCTCCAGAGAAAGTTCTGGGGGCATGCATGAGTGGAGATCTAACTCTGCTTAGCTCATCTCTGTAGTAGAAAGTGATTTCATGAAACCTACTCTAGTTCTAGCTGAATTGTTGTCTTCATCACGTTCCTTCTCTAGAAGCAGGGCAGTAAGAGCTTGGTATCCCTGGGCATGGGGAAGGGCTCCCTTCGCTGCCCACTCAGAGCCTCCGGGGCATCCAGAGCTGCGTCACTCCTGCCCTGGGATCCATGTGTCCTCCTCCTTTTCTCTTCTCCCTCCCTTCTTCTCTCACTTTCCCTCTTCCCTTCTCTCTCTCTCCCTTCTTCCCTCAATCCCACCCCCCCCTACAATCATTTTTCAGCATTTTCTCTGTGTGTGCTGCTGTAATTAGGTGCCGGGGATTCTGTTGGCCTGGACCAGAACATCCCTTCAAGAAACGGACCTTTTGGGAGGTGATGGTCAAACCCTCAACAATTACTGGGATAAGGACAGGGCAGTTTGGGAGCGCACAGGAGGGGCAACTAACCCGTCTGAGGCAGTGCTGCCCAACAGAAATACGATGTCAGCCACATATGTAATCTTGAATTCTCTTGTGGCCACATTTTAAAACGTTTTAAAAGATTAAATTAATTTAATAGTATATTTTATTTAACTGAACATATCCAAAATATTATTATTTCAACATGGAATTGATACAAAAACTATGCTAAATCTGCCATGTAGTTTATACTTAACAGCTTAGAAATTTCTCGGTCACACTGACCACATTTCAAGTGCCAGGCAGGCCTCGGAGTCTGGGGAGGTGGGGAGGTGCTCCTTGACGGAGCTGAGCTAAAGGTTGAACATCGAGGGAGGGGTGGATAGACAGGAGGAGGGAGCAGAAAGGACACTCCAGGGTGAAGGAAGTGCATTTGCCAGAATAAAATTCACAGGACAGAGAGCCTAGCAGGTTCAGGGCCACTGACAGCGTGGTATAGGGGAGGGAGGACTGTTTTCTGCCCTCTGCATTATCTCTAAAGGCATCTTCCAGAAAGAAAGTCACAGAGTAGAGTCCTGTTGTTCACAGAATAGAGTCCTTATTCTGCCATTCAAGGCCCCTGACAACCCGGGCCTCTCTTCATCACAAACCTCAGATCATAAGCACAAAATCCTTCCCATCATCCCCCAAACCTGCCATTTCTTCCCTGCCTCCAGCCACCCGAAATGTGGGTTCACCTCTGAACGACTCCCCGCCCACCTGCCACATCTACAACTGAAGCACCACTCCAGGCCATACAGCTAGCACCTGCCATGCAGAAAAAGGGGGCAGCAGCATCTCATGGGACCCCTCCAAAAGCAAAGCTGAAGCCAGCTGGTAATTGTGAGAGCTGGTGTCAGACAGGTGCCCAGAAGCCGGCTCCAAGGCAGACTTCTTCCCACAGAATGTTTGTGGGATCTTGGAAAGATGCAAATTCTCGCTCAATTCTCCAGGGCAGGCCTGAAGCTCTGCATTTCTAGCTGGCCATGGACTCAGCTGTGACCTGCCCTGCCCAAATCCTAACCAGAAATGTCTCGAACGCAGGTGAGTTGCCTGGCATGGGAGGTATTCAAGCATAGTCTGGATGGCCGTGGGGATGCAGGAAAAGGAAACTCAAACTCTGAGATTCAGAGTTCCATGATTCTTTGGGGGATGAATTCAGGCCCTGAGGACCGCAGGGGTCTTCTCTATTCTGCCCAGAGAGTATACAGTGGGAAGCCCACAGCTGAGAATGGCTGGGGAGGTCATTCCACATCCCCTGTCAGCTCTGCCTTCTCCGTGGGCTGGAGGACACTCTACATTAAACACCTCTTGGCCATCGGCATGCCTTTCTTTGTGACTTTCTTGTCACATCTGTGCTGGCCATGAAAATGCTCATCTAGACCCTGACC
The DNA here is from genome assembly GCF_964662115.1 of Mustela nivalis. Taxonomy (NCBI): domain Eukaryota; kingdom Metazoa; phylum Chordata; class Mammalia; order Carnivora; family Mustelidae; genus Mustela; species Mustela nivalis. Next base: position 149,475,787 of record NC_139021.1, read on the forward strand.
CCAGGAAGCATAGATGGCAGAGGGTCCATACTACTGGCTCAGTCGCCTGAGCTGCACATGGTTAGAGGCCCTCCTCCACCCACCAGGTGGGCAGCAGGGAGACCAAAGCTTGGAAGCTCCTGGAAGCCTGGGGCTACTCCTCTGAGTCTGGACCAGGACTCCTGGGGCACCCAAGCCACTTCCTCCCCACCTTGACTTGCTCCTTCCCCTCAGTCTGACTTCCTGTGGCTCCCTCTGCTCCTTTCCACCCTCATTTCCCCTAATGTCCACGGTTCATCCCATCTCTGGCTCCTCCCAGAGGGCCCTGGCTGAACAATTTCTCTTGGAGGCAGGAACCAGCAAGAAGAGGCCAATGAAACCTCAGTCATCTTCACTGCAAACACTGTGCTTAGTTCCTTACCTACTTCTGTTTTTACTTGTGGTACATTTTGTTGTTGTTTCTTCAGAGCTTTTTAATTTTTATAAAATTCAAACCCATTGCCCAGCACATCTCCCCTAAGACCACCAAAACCTGAACTTCCTTCTGCTCCATGGTGCAGGGCCCCATATTTGTCCCTAAACTGACTACCGGCTCTCAGCAGAACATAAGTTCACTAGGGACGTCCTGTAGCTCTCTGGAAGGCAGTTCTACAAAGCCCTCACCTTCCTTAAGCATCTTGGTGTCCCCCTTCCTCCCAAATGGGCCCCAGGCTGGCAGCCAGGAGAGAGGGTCCTCAGCCCCCATGAGAGGAGATGCACAGGCTTAGAGGACATTTTTCCAAACGATTGCCATGCTCTTCCCAGGGGGTCTTCTAGTGAATTAATTTCCTCCAAAACATTATAATTACAAAGCCCACATTCATCCTGGGATCTGATAAATATTCATCTCTCTTCCCCTCAATTGTTTTCATTGCTTTACTTCTATGTTTGACTCTTTGTGCCATGTGGAATATCTTTTTATTTGGGGGGGATACTTTTGAAAAACCATCTCAGATGATTCTTTAATGATTTCTAATAGAATAGATACCAGTATTTGTGATGCTATCACGTTATGTCTCTAGCAGAGAATTGCAGACTCCTGTTTTGTTTTTTGCTGCCTCAGCTGTGAGTGCTCAGAGGCAACAAGATCTAGAGGGGCTGGAACCTGGACCAGATGCCCATCAGGTGGACACCGGAGGAAGCTGGGCTGTCTCAGTCAGCTGAGACTTAGTGTGCTGAGTTAGCAGCTGAGTCAGTAGCCTCAACAAGGCCACCCTCCGAGAGCCCAGCCCCTCTGGGAGGGTGAGGGTCTTGGCAGGGTGCAAGAGCATAGCTCTTGAGGTCAAGGAGCACCCAGTAGACAGTGATCCTGGCAGGCAGGTGGGGACTCCCAAGAGACCCACTGTTAAGGAGGAGCCAAGGCATGGAAGGGTCAGGGCAGACAGTGTCCCCAGCAGGCCTGGAAGACAGCTCCTCTGAAGGTAAAGGGACCATTGAAAAACCCAGAAGTCTGGGATGAACACCAAGGTGCCCCAGCAGCAAAGTTGATAAGATGCTGGACCATCGAGAGTAGGCAGTGTCCTCACCAAGTGCCCCACCTGTGGAAAGAAGCATCAAAGGACAGAGAGAAGCACAGTGGAACCTGGAGCTGGGTCTTCCTACCACCCGAAGGCATTGCTTATGGTCCCAGGAGGCCACTGTCATGAACAGAAATGAGTGACCCAGGGGCATTTGGGTGGCTCAGTGAGTTAAAGCCTCTGCCTTCGGCTCAGGTCATGATCCCAGAGTCCTGGGATCAAGCCCCGAATCGGGCTTTGCACTCAGCAGAGAGCCTGTTTCCCTTCCTCTCTCTCTGCCTGTCAAATAAATAAATTAAAAATCTTAAAAAAAAAGGGGGGGGGGAGAAATGGGTGACCCAGGATGACAACCAGAACATAGGGGCCTCAGCCCCCAGTAGAGGAGGTCCATGAGAGAAAGCCCGTGCAGGCTAGATCGGAAAAGCAGCCCAGCAACCACCCATGAAAAGTCCATGGCAGCAAGTTGGAATGATGGCCCCTGAAGACATCTGCCTCCAAATCCCACACCTTGAACATGTTTCTTTACTCAGGTTGAGGGTGGGGCTGTGAGGTAGAGAGAAATCCTAGACTCTGCAGAAGGACACGCAATATAATCTCAGAGGTCTCTGTAAGTGAAAGTGGGAGGCAGGAGGGTGAGTCAGAGAGAGGTTCAAAGGCCCTGCACCACTGGCCCTGAAGAAGGAAAAAGGAGCCACTCACCAAGGATTAGGGGCGGCCTCTGGAGGCTGGAAAAAGCAAGGAAACAGATCACTCCCCTGGAGTTCCCAAAGGAAGCATCCCTGCCCATTCTTGATGCGAGCACAGGGAGACCCGTTGCAGACCTCTACCTACCAAGTGGAGGATGATACATCTGAATCGTCGGAAGTCACCAAGTTTGCGGTGACTTGTCACAACAGCATAGGAAACCAATATGCCCAGTTAGATGCAGCAGTGAAGAGGAGAACGTTACCAACCCGCCCAGATGCTGGTTCCTTGAAAATCCTGCTGCATAGAGCTACCCACCCTAATGCAGCATGGCGCAGCCCAGTTGCAGCCTTCTAAAAATAAAATAAAAGATGATGGGAGAGATGGACTGTGATCTCAGATGACACATGTGTGTTGCAGTTCAGATCACATGAACCAACACGTGCATTTCCATTGCCGCTCCCAGCAGCACGTTCCAAACTCAGGAACGTGGAGGGGAAGATCTTCCTTACCTCCCCGTATTGAATATTTCATGTTGGAAACTGAATGGTAGGCCACAAATAAGGATTCTGGGAGCTTTGAAAAAAGGACAGTCTGATCCTCCATTTAAAAAAAAAAAAAGGAAAACCTACCCCAAAGAATAGAAAACATTTCAGAAAGTGCTTTATACATAGTAATTAAGTATAGCTGAATTATATGTTTTAATCAAAATGATTCCCAGAAGTGAAAACATGTTTTAATTGACATTTCTGCTTTATCGGCCTCTTTTCTGTATTGTAAATTCCTTTAAGGAAGGTGGAAAGGGTACAGCTATAGCTGGGAGCATTTTATCCACTGGCCCCAAAACCAATCATTTCTACATTTATTTGGGCTACATGGTTTTCCGCCCATTGAAACCTAATCAAATTTTGTGGTTTATCTCTGTAATAGTGAGACTTTTATGTGAGGCTACACCAACAAAATTCAGAGCCTTAAAGAATGGAAAAATAGAGTATGTGGAAAATGTGTACTTTAACTTCATTAAAACTTGGTCAAGCAGAACTCTGGACAGCCTTTGGTGCATATCTGAGATAATCATGGGATAAAAGATGTGATTTGCAGGAGTAACTGACCTGACCCAGCAGGCTTGGAGCCCAGCTCTCAGTATGAGTCCTCATTTATACTTAGCTGTGTGGCCTTGGGAAAATGACTTGGGCTTTCTGGTCTTCGGTTTCCCCTTTTACAATAAAACACACATTTCATTGTTTGCTAGTTTGTCATGCTTTGCTTCAGTAACCTGGAAGGGACACAATCAGGTACCAGACTTGCTCTTTTGCCAAGAAGCATGCTCTCAACCAGCACTTGGCACATGGAAGAAACTCAAAAATGATCTGAAATGTGTGGTTGGCATGATTTGCCCAGACGTCTGCCCCACACTCAGTGCAAGGCTGTTGCTGCTCCGCGGGCTGTTGTTGGACTTGATGAGAGCTGTAGGGTCACAATGGCTTCATTTCCACCTGATGCACCCACTGATGCAGCTGGAATGGCTGGGGACTTGCCAGGCCTCACTCTCCAGCAAGGTACTCAGACTTTCTACAGTCTGCTTCCAAGAAAGCTAAAGGGGACATGGTCAGGCCTCTTCGGGCCTATTTAGGCCAACTCTGCCACATTGTCATAAAAGAAGAAAGAAAACACCCTCCAGCCCTTGACAAGAGACACAGCAGGTGCATTGAGTAAGAAAGGCTTGGATGGCAATGACCTGCGCATAGCACTCACCCGTCTAGGTGATCTCAGGTTCTGGTATTCCTATGTAATTTACAGCAGTAACCTCACAGGTCCCTGTGCTTGGGAAATTAGGTTTGGGGGTATGATATTGTATTAATTTCTTCTTGCTGCTGTGTCAAATTAGCACAGAGTTAGGGACAACGCCATTTATTATCTTATAGTTCTGGAGACTGGAAGTCCGAAATCAGCCTTACTAGACCAAAATCAAGCTCTTGGCAGGGGTGGTTCCTTCTGGAGTTTCTGGGGCGGCAGGGGTGGGGGGGGGGTTCCATTTCCTTGCCTTTTCCAGTTTTTGGAGGCTTGGCCCATAGCCCCTCCCTCCATCTTCACAGCCAGCACAGGCCAGGCCAGGCCTTTTCATAGGGCATCCGCCTGACAATGACCCTCCCTCTCCCATTTTTAAGGGCCCTGGCGATTACATCGGCCCAAGGAGGTAATACAGAATACTCTTGCCATCTCAAGGCCAACTGGATAGCTACTGTAATTCCATCTGCTGCCTTAATTCCCCCTTGCAATGTAAAGTAACATAGCCACAGTTCTCAAGGATTAGGACATGGATACCTTTAGGGGCCATTATTCGGCCAACCACAGTTACCATTTCTGATGCTTTTTAAAAAACATTTTAATCACTTTGGATATATATATTTTTTAATTCCATGAATATGTAGCCTCTTTCCTCTATTCTAGTCTACTAAAGTTGCTAGACGTATACAAAAGTCCAAAAAAATGAAATAAAATAAGGCTTTGAGTGAGGGTCCCAGGGAATCCTCTCTGTTGAATGTTCCTAAATTGTAGTCTGGGGAGCAGAAAAAGAAAGGAAAAGTGGGACATGATGAGATTGGAGGGTCGGGGGGGGGGGTAGGGAGTGGGGGAGGCAGGTGGAGTGCCCAGAACCTCGTCCAGGGAATAAGTTGGCCCTTCCACCCAGTGTTGTGTGTCATTCCCAGGACCAAACCTGGACAGTGCATAAAGGCTCCAGTGCTGCCAGCCAAGACCCCTGTTCCCAGAGCAAGACTGCACCCAGCAGGTGCTTCCAGCAGAATGTGTAATTGAGGCACTTTAGAGGCTACAGACATGACAAATGGAAGAAACAGAAAGTGCATTTTCTTCATTCACAGACAGCACAAAATTTCCAGAGATATTGCTGATAAGTTTAAAAGTTGTCATAGAAATCTAAATGTCAATTCCTTTTGCTTTCCTATTTACAAGGAAAGTGGAAAGAATCCGAATACATCAATCCAAACCTGATCATTTAATACGGTCATTAAAGATAGAACTAAATTATCCCACTGCCTAGAAAAATTAGGGGATAGGGAGTCATACACCCCGCTCATGTTGCAGACAAACCCACCACACATGCAGCCTTGGAAACAATATTCAAAAACGTACGTAAATCACTTCTAGAGAGACAGCAGGCTGGGTAAGAAACCCCTTCACAGAAACCCTGTCCTCTTACTTGTCTGCCCAAAGCTTCGGTTTAGTGTCGTTCATATAACACAGGTGAGACCGCCAACATTAGCATGAAACCTACACATCATGTCAGCTTGATAACTGGGGCACATTCCATGGGAACTTGACTTTGCCATCCAGGGAGGCAAGGAAGCTTTTCAGAGAGAGGCTGTCGGACCATGAGACCCCTTAGGCTACCTGTCAGCAGCATGCCGGACAAGCACGACATCCTAACCAAGCCTTATCGTGCTCTGTGGTGTGGAGCCCTGAGTCTTCATCTGACCTTCCACTTAGAGGGTTTATGGGATCATAAAACTTGCCAGGCAGCCCACCAGACACTCCAGGTTCAGGCAGAGCATACATGTCTGAGGCTTAAGTGTATCCATCAGCAAACATGTACAGTGATGTCTTCAGCCAACCTCCTGCTGCCTTTACTTTGTCAGCCCCAGCCTGATGTGAGCTGTTGAACCACCAACCCATCTGCACACACAATCCTCTACTATAGATGACCCCAAGTTTCTAGAATTCACAAGAAAGTTGCCTCAGTTTGTATTAATACTAATGTCCTGCTCCAGAGTATACCACTGCAGCCCCTGATGATTAATCAGAAAGAGAAACTCCAGGCCTGTGTAACAGAGTTATTATCCCTTCCAATGCCAAATGCAAACCAGATGTTCTCAATCCACCAACGTGTCCCTCCACCCCCCTCCCTACCTTCTCTCACAGTCCTCGGCCTAGGAAACAAGGTACAGCCCATTAACAAGATATACTCTGTCAATAAAGATGGGGTTGATCATTTCAGCTGAAGCCGTCCTACTATCATTAATTCAATCAAATGATATTGATATTATGTTAAACAAGTGCAGTGACTCAAACAACACAAGTTTTAGAATTCTCATCTCAAATCTACTTTTCCAAGTCCATTTCCTTGTCTATAAAACAGAGATAAATCATCTCGGTTTTGATTGCTGCCTTCACAGTGATGTTGTGGGAATCAATGAGATAACAGGAATGAAACCTTCTTGGAAACCAACATTTTTGTACACTAGAACAAATAATCCTAAGATTTGTATGGAGCCACAAAAGACTCCCAGTAGCCAAAGTAATCTTGAAAAAGAAAAGCAAAGCTGGAGGCATCACAATTCCAGACTTCAAGGTATATTACAAAGCTGTAATGATCAGATCGGTATGGTACTGACACAAAAATAGACACATAAACAACAGAACAGAAGAGAAAACCAGGAAATAAACCCACAATTATATGGTCAATTAATCTTTGACAAAGCAAGAAAAATATCCAATGAGGAAAAGACAGTCTTTTCAAGAAATAGTGCTGGGAAAGCTAAACTGAAGAATGAAACTGGACCACTTTCTTTCACCATAAACAAAAATAAATTCAAAATGGATTAAAAACTTAAACATGAGACCAGAAACCAAAAAATCCTAGAAGAGAACACAGGCATTAACTTTTTTGACATCAGCTGAAGTAACTTTTTCTAGATATGTCTCCTGAAGCAAGGGAAACAAAAGCAAAAATAAACTATTGGGACTACATCAAAATAAAAAACTTCTGCACAGCAAAGGAAACCATCAACAAAACTAAAAGTCAACCTACAGAATGGCATATCTGATAAAGAACTTATAACACAACACCCCAAAACCAGATAATCCAATTAAAAGCGGGCAGAAGACATGAACAGATATTTCTCCAAAGAAGACATAGTGATGGCAAATAGAGACATGAAAAAATGTTCATCATCACTTACCATCAGAGAAATGTAAATCAAAAAAACAATCAGATACCACATCACACCTGTCAGAATGGCTAAAATCAACAACACAAGAAACAACAACATGTGAAGAAAAAGAACCTTCTTGCAGTGGTAATGCAAACTGGTGCAGCCACTGTGGAAAATAGTTTGGAGATCCCTAAAAAAGTTAGAAACAGAACTACCCTATGATCTCATAATAATGCACTGGGTATTTACTCAAAGAATACAAAAATAATAATTCAAAGGGATATGGGCACCCCTATGTTTATAGCAGTATTATTTATAATAGCCAAATTATGGAAGCACCCCAAGAGTCCATAGATTGACTGATGAATGAATAAAGAAGATGTGGGGTGTGTGTGTGTGTGTGTGTGTGTGTGTGTGTATAGTAGTATATATATGTATATGTACATATAGTGAAATATTACGCAGCCATAAAAAAGAATGGAATCTTGCCATTTACAATAACATGGATGGAGCTAGAGAGTATAATGCTAAACAAAATAAGTCAGTCAGAGAAAGACAAATACCATACGATTTCACTCATATGTGGAATTTAAGAAACAAAACAAATGAGCAAAGAGAAAAAGAGAGAAAAACAAATCCAGAAACAGACTCTTAATTATACAGAACAAACTGATGGTTGCCAAAAAGGACGGGCAGGGAGTGAGGGGTTGGGTTAAATAGGTGATGGGTATTAAGGAGTACAGTTGTTGTTATGAGCACCGGGTTATGTATGTAATCGTTGAATCACTATATTGTACACCTGAAACTAATAAAACACTGTATGTTTTAAAAAAAGAAAGTTTCTTAGAAATTGAAGAGGATTATGATGACCTTTATTTTAATACCTATGTGTTACTTACACGCTAGCAGTTCCAATAAAGGAAAAAATCACATTGGAGAAGTAGAAATAATTTGCCTCACTGGACTTACATTCCATGGTTGACCAGAGGGCCTGAAACCTAATTATTCTTTAGGAAAATTCCCTGAGAGTCAGAAGGAGGTAAGGATTCCAAGGAGATATGTGTTCATAATCTTGACATAAACTTTAAGAGATCCTTGCCAATTATGCTGTAATGTGGGTTTATCTGTTAACTAGAAGAAAAAGATTTTTTAAATTGATTAAGCTTGCCAGTTCCAGCCAGGGTGGAGTAGTCCCATTTCCTCCCTAGTTCTCCCTCTTAAAAATAAAAAAAAATGCTAGACTAACACAAAAAGTCAAATATAAAAATTAAATACAGCATTACCTATGATCAAGCAGCTCCATTTCTTGGCATGTACTCAAAAGAACTGAAAGAAAGTTCTCAGAGAGATACACGTATACTCATATTGATAGCAACATTATTCACAACAGCCAAAAAGTGGAAGCAACCAAAGTGTCCACCAACAGAGGAATGGAAAAACAAAATGTAGTATATGCATACAATGGACTATTATTCAGCTTTAAAAAGAAAGGAAATTCTGATACATATTATTTTTTTTTAAAGATTTTATTTATTTAACAGAGAGAGATCACAAGTAGGCAGAGAGGCAGGCAGAGAGAGAGAGAGGGAAGCAGGCTCCCTGCTGAGCAGAGAGCCCGATGCGGGACTCGATCTCAGGACCCTGAGATCATGACCTGAGCTGAAGGCAGTGGCTTAACCCACTGAGCCACCCAGGCGCCCAACTGATACATATTAAAACATAGATGAACCTTAAAACATTATGCCAAATGAAATAAGTCAGTCACAAAAAGACAATCTATGATATCACTTATATGAGGTACATACAGTAGTCAAATTCATGGAAACGAAAGGCAGAATCTTAGCTTTTGGTGGTTGACTGGCAATCCTTGGTATTCCTTGGTTTGCAGTGGCATAGCTCAAATCTCTGCCTATTATCACATAAAACAGCCCTTGCATGTCTTTGTCTTTGTATTATTACCATCTTTTCATAAGGACACCAGTCATAGTAGATTCGGAGCTCATCCTACTCAAGTATGATTTCGTCTTCACTAATTACATCAGCCAACCATATTTCCAAAGAAGTTTCATTCTAAGGTACTGGGAAGTTAGGACTCCAACATACATTGTGGGGTGGAGGCAGGGGGGTGGGCAGACACAATTCAACCTATAACATGTATCATGTAAGTTATGTATTTAATATTATACTCTAGTTATATAAAATGTCACCATTGGGGGAAGTTAGGTGAAGGGACATAGGACTCTGTATACCATTTTTTGCAACTTCTTATAAATCTTATAAAATTTTTTTTAAAAACTAATATTACTAATTGATAAACAGAAATCAAGAAGGGGTCTTTCTCCATTTTCTAACTTCACTAATACATTTTGTGTTTTACATTTCCAACTGTATTTGACAGGGAATTAATTCTCTCCTGTATTTTTCCTGTGGTTTACCCTAAGTGCTTGCTGAATATATAGCATATTTTTAAATAGGCTGGTCAGCAGCTTTGAGACTTTGTTGAGATTTCTCTCATTGCAATCCCTCCTAAGAATTTCTCAAATAAATCACCAAGTCTCCCAAGAAATGATGGTCAATAATTTCTCAACCCTGCAAATGGGAGAAGCCACTATAATTCCAAAAAAATGTTCACTCCTCTCTAGTTTCAAGTTACTGTGGTCTGGGTTTGAAGAAATAGCAACGTTTTTTTTTTTTTTTAACCTTCTTTAGGAAAACCTTGGGAGAGAGTCCCTGATATCAAGTGGCTGGGTTTTTTTGTTCCTGTAAGTTCCTGGAAAGGATCTGATGGGAACTAGGGGCATAGCTATGTGGAATGGAGCCCACTGGAGAAGACCTATGGGATCCAAACCTTCCTTTCTACTCACTTAGGTGCATGGAGCCATGGGGGTTGACCCTGGGGAGGATGAACTCTAGCCCAGAACCCAGGATTTACCATGTATTCCATGGGGCTCAAGTTGTGTCTGAAGAATGGGATTTCAGGTTGCAAGCCAATCAAGAAGTCACACAGTGGCAGAGAGAACAAGGGAGCTTCAATAGCTATGATAAAAACCAACCCCCTATCCTGGGTAGAGATAAAAGTAGGGCACTACACTAGTTTTCTACTGCTGTATACTAAACCACCACTAACTTCGCAGCTTAAAACAACTTGTGTTTATTATCTCACAGTTCTATAGGTCAGATGTCTGGACAGTGTCCCTCACAAGGTTGGCATCCAAAGTGTTGGCCAAAATGCATTCCCGGCCAGATCTCAGGATCCACTTCTAAGCTGATACGGTTATTGGCCAAATTCAGCTCTTTGCTATTGTAGGACCCTGAGCCCAGATTCCTTGTCAGCTGGAGGTTGTTGGCTAGAGGTTCCCCTCAGCTCCTGCCCGCCAACTAAGCCCTCTTACAACACGAAGGCTTACTTCCCCAAGGCCAGTGCTAGGATCTTTCTCATGTTTGGAATCTCTCTTCAGACAGGGCCCAGTCCCTTTTAAGGGCTTGGGTGATCTCTCTTTTGATTATCAAGGTCAACTGATAAGAAACCTTAATTTCATCTGTAAATCGACTTGCACCTTTGAAAGCTGATCAGAGCAGTTAAATATGTCATTTTCAGTATTGCTTAAGAGGAGGAGATTACTCAGGGTGTAGATACCAGGAGTGGAAATTTGGGAATTCTGCTGACTGCAGATGTGGAACTCCAGGAACAGGGCTTGAAACATCAGGCCCAGCACTGACTGGAGTCCAGGCCAGCACAAATGGAAAATTCTCATGCAGAAGACAGAAAGGGGAAGGAAGGTGGAGCCTAATTCTACATTAAACCAATGCAGAAGGGGCCTGAGATAAGCTAAAATTCATATGCTCCATGACACCCAAAGTCTTAAGACAGGTGAGTATTGGCCACTAAGGGCTGTTCAGGAGCCTAGGAGTCCTGAAGCTATCAGAACATAAGTAGATTCTGAGTGATGCTGGAATTCGACACATTATCACAAAACCTCAGAATAGAAGGCCAGTGATTTTTCTCAAAAAAAAAAAAAAAAAAAAGACTACTTCTCTCTACTATCCAGTTAGTGTGACTTGGACTTGGAAAAACAGTGGCAATTTCTGAGCCAGGTTGGGAAAGATAGCTGCTGATATTCTTGATGCGTACAGGCTGCCTGAGGTCTGCAGGTGGTAAAGGATAGGGGGCTCCTCACAGACCCAGACCCTGGGATCTGGGAAAGCTGGGGAGATCAGGAACAGACTTCCCTGAAAAGGGACTGTCTTGATCTCACAGATTTGGGGGAGCCATCTTCTCCCTAGTTCACATACGAGTAGTGCCCTGGGCTGAGTTACCCAGGGTCACTTGGGCTGGGCCAGCCACATAGATAAGGGGGCAACTGAGTATATGCTGTGACACAGACAATAGATGGCCTGAGGGGACATTTGTCCTGCACTAGGAATCAGCATAGCTGCATGATCATTGGGAGAATATGGTCTTCCATATTAAATTTATATGTATGAAACATATAAGGGACAATAACACAATGCAGTAAAACAAAAATGTTGTAAAAGTGGTCAGGAAACTGTAAGCCACCAAAAGCGAAGGTATGACTGTTGCTACAATAACCCTATAACAGACAGGCAGCAGTGGTGAATAGAGACACTTTTGGTTCCCATGCAGACAGTCCTGCTGTTCCATATATGTGACGAAACTGAAAGCAGACCAACACACAGGGTTTTCTCACATCACGGAGCCAGAATATTTAAGGCTGGCAAATAAAATTCACCATCTCTAGGACTTAAGACAAGGAAGACAAAGGGAGATCCCAAGCCCGTGATATCCACATTCAAGGCATGGCTGCCCTCAGATCTGTGACTTGGCCCTCTCTGTGTCTGTGCCCTTGGAATTCCTCAGTCAAAGTGGAGGCCAGGGAAGAGAAGGCCACAGAGGAGAGGCCACAGGAGCAGAATGCAGGGACACTGAGGGACAGGAAATGGGCCCCCCGGAGCAGGAACCTGCAGGCCTGGGTCTCAGGCTCCTGCACTTCTCAATCGTGTCCCCACTCCTCCACGTCAAAATACCCCCTGACCTGTACCCCTTAAACCAAGGCAGCCAGTGTAGGCCAGGCACCACGGTGGGGCCTCCAAATCCAAAGACTGGCAGGTTCGAAACATCGGGAAAAACACAGGAAACATAAAAAAGGAAGCTAACCATGTGCTTTCGGTGTTGTTCTGCTGAATGAACACTGAGCAAGTGCGAACCAAATACATCCAAGTCAGGTGTGAGGTCCATCAGGGGAAACGGAGGGTAAGTCAAGCCACCACCTGTGGTGGTTGGTTAACGCTGCTGAAACAAAATTCCTCAAATTCGGGAGCTTAAGCAACAGAATTTACTGTCTCGCAGTTCTGGAGGCTCGACGTCTGGTAACAAGAGTCGTCAGGGTTGATTTCTTCTAAGGTTTCCTCTCCTTGGCTCGGTGATGGCCATCTCCTCCTTTGTCCTCAGAGTCTTCTGTGTATGCGTGTCTGTGCCCTGTCTCCTTTTTGTATAAAGACACCAGTCATAGTGACTTAGGGCCTACACTAATGTCTTCCTTTTACCTTAGTCACCACTCCAAAAACCCTGTCCCCAGATACAGCCACATTCTGAGGTACTGGGGAATCAGACTTCAGCATATGAGTTCTACGAGTCCACAATTCAGCCCTGGGAGCTCCTGAACCCAGGAGTGTGTCACTAGTCAGTGGATGTCCCCATATATGCCCATGCCCTTTCTCTGACATCCAGTGCCCTTTTGAAACTGACAGGAAGCTGCTGGGGGGCAGTGGAATGTCTCCAGTGATTTGGAGAGCTAACGTGCCAATGGGTCTATGATTGTGACCATGGCACCGTGAGATCAGAGAACTTTATGGAAGAAGAAAAGAGAAGTAAGCCTGAAGGTCAGTTCTATAAGACAACCCAAGGGACATTCCACTGACCTGGTTATTTCTCATGGATAGGACTCTGTTGTGGGAAAGACGAGATGGTGCCACCATTTAACCAACTGAAAATTTTTAACAGAAGAGACCAATGGGAGGGATAGTTCGGCCTCCGTCTTTCACTGGACACCCCGCAGATTATTCTGGCCCTACACAGAGAAACTCATCGAGGTGGGAAAATGTTCAGAGGCAGAAGCATGGTTGCTGCATTGCCCCAGTGTTAGGTGACAGGGTGTATGTCAGTAGGGCCCAGAGCACGAGTGGATCCTAATAATCAAGGCCCACAGATAAAGTCAGCAGCCACAGTGTGTCCTCCAGCTGGAAGAACCTAGGGCATAGAAAGAGCAGAGAGGCCAAGACACCTGTGCCAACAGAGAGCAAAGAGGCTGCATTCCTTTCGAGGGCTTCCTAGCAAGGAAGCAGCACACGTCTAGAGAGCCACAGCTGCCTGAGAGCCCTCTCCTGGGGGCACACCCTGTCTCTCCCTGAGGGTGCACCCCATCTCCAGACCACCTGATCAGATGAAGGAACCAGAGAAATTACAGCCATCAGAGTGGGTCCTATCCCTGAGCACCTACTCTGAGAAGTAGTCACCTGGCAAAGGGAACCCCGGAAAAACCTAGTCTCTTCCAGCTCTGGGATACCAGCCAGGCCTTGTTCGGCCCTGACTTGCCGCATCAGGGGCCCTGCAATGAGATATCAGCTTGAAGATAATGAAGCCTCCAGTCTAGCCTTTGTTCTGGGAGTACCTGAACTTGAAAAGAAGAATCCAACCTAGTCGCTGGCCCGGCCCAAAAGGGAGAAAGGGGAGCCTGCAGGTGGGCCTCAGTCAGGGTTCCACTGCTGGCCAGAAGCGCCAGGATCTATGGAGAATGTTTACTGCAGGGATTTGGCCAGATGCAGTCCTGCCAGGGTGCCACTCCCGCCTCTGATGCTGGAGCCTGGAGCGTGCAGGACCAGCAGCTGGAGAAGGATGAGGGACACGACGTGTGGGAAGCAAAGGCAACTGGGACCTCCTGTGGGTGGCACAAGATCGAGAAGGATCAGCTGGAGCTCTTCTGATCTGTAGTGGGAGCGGAGGTGCAGGAGATGCGGGAGGACACGGAGGGGGGACTGGCGGCTGCCCCACTCAGACTGGGCGGGGGAGGGGGAGCAGTGGGCGGGAGAGGGCAGTGCACTGACCTCTAAGCAGACAGGCTGCTCCCTCATCGAAGCCTCCCACGGTTCATGCCAAGTGCGGCCCCTGATCACTCCAAGCACTTCCAGGCAGAGAATTCTAACAAACGCTGTCCCAGCTTAGTTAAGGTGACACGATAGAAATCCACCCAATGGGAATGCATGATGCAGCCTAGGGAGCCACGGTTTCTTCTAGGGAGACTAAGTCGTGGAGCTCTGGGACACAACTGTAGGGCATTCACGGGCCTTTTAAAAAATAGGATACAGGGGTCAGGAAGGTTCCATGGAGGTGACATGGGGTCCTGGATGTGGGGGCTCGGATGCAGCTGGCCTAGTAGACTAGTCTCAGGGTGAGTCAGAGCAGCAGGACAGGACAGGAGCCGGGAGCGGGCAGAAGCAGCTCAGGGAGGCCGGGGATGCAGAGATGGGCCTTCTGCTTCCTCCCCCGGGGCAAATAACCAGACGTAAAAAATGTTTTACAGGCCATGAAGTTTCCTACTCCCTGGTGTGAAATTAAAGCCTTTGGACTGGAATCACAGTATCTTTTTTTAAGATCATGTTTCAGATGGTCCATTTCAGGTCTTGAACTCCCCGTGATACCTTACTTTATTTTTCCCCAATTTTTTACTACACTAAGTAAATATTAAAACACAAATGGCGTTCAGATCTCCTTTCATTACTCATCAACTGTAGCTGCCTTAAAACTTGAAGGGATTATCTTCTGCCTGCAGCCCAAATAAGATCGACCTCCCTTCCTTTGTCTTTTCTCCCTTTCTACCTCTTTCCCTCCCTTGCTCCTTTTTATCAGCCTTCGTTAATTTTTCATGTTTTTATTGCTTTTTAAGCCAAAAACCAAAGAATGTTATAACAATAAAGGACATGTAACAAGAGTAAACCAATGGACACATTGCCATTCAACTATGACAAGAAGAAATGTTTTCAGAGTTTCGTGTCCTGCCCCGCCCCCAAAGGACTGTCCACATGTATTTTCTGTTGTACGTGGGGCTCTCAGCAAGGGGTATAATTCTGTACTTTGTTTATTTACTTGATGATATCATAAAGATGTTTTCCACTTTGCCAAACTGGCTTGCGTGTTATCATTTGCAATAGACCTACAGTTTTCAAGGAACGGTGCCTCGGTGCTGGTAGCTGTAGGAGAAGGTGCTTTTAGCCTGAGCATGATCCACAGAGAGCTTCCCTCCTGGTCCTTGTGCATAATGATGGTCAGGTCCAGGAGAATTCTTTTGCCATTCAGGTGCCAACCTCTTAACATACCTCAAGTGAGAGAAAACTTGAAGAGTTGTCTCGAAAGGGATACAGGGCAGGGAGAGTGGTGACTGCGATGCCAGTGGGTGTTTTCCCTAATCACATCTCATCCACTCTACCAGAGGCATGTGACTAACCCAGAGCCCCCAAACCTCTCCCCAGAGCAGCTCACCAGGACCTGCAAGGTGAAAGAGAGGTTTTTGTGTCCCTCATAAGGAAGAACTTGAGGGAGATTCTTGCACAAAGGAAGGAAAGCAAAATAATATTTTGTTATTAAATTTTGCACCTAAAACCCCAATCTATAGTTTTGTAACATGCCCTTTTAAAATGCTAATGCTGGCGCAAAAAAAAAGACAGGCATATAGAAATCAAAAAGTGAAGTGGCAGATATAAACCCAACGATAGCAATAATATTAAATATGACCGGATTAAATAAACCAGTCAAAAGGCAGGTTGTCAGATTGGATAAAAATAAAACAGTTATATGCTGTCTAGAAGAGACACACTTTAGATTCAAAGATAAGAATGGGCAGAAGGTAAAAAGATAGAAAATACATACTGTACAAATAGCAACTATGGGAAAGCTGGAGTGACTATATTGATATCAGACAAAATGGATTTTAAGACACAAAATGTTACTTTAAAAAAAAGGAGAGACATTTTATCATTACAAAAAGATTAATCTATCAGAACGACATACCAGTGATCAGCATGTATGCAGCTAACAACAGAGCCCGAAATTGCATGGAGCAAAGCTGATAGGAATGGAGGGAGAAACAGACAATTCAAGCATATGAGTTGCACTCTGTCACATCCCGCTTTCAGTAATGGGTACAACAACTAGTCAGATCAACAAGGAAACAGAGAACTTGAACAGCACTATAAAATGCAAAACTTTCATGAGTGAAAGGATCTTCTTAGAGCTTAAGAGAAGAAAAGTAACTTCTCAGGGTGGCATGGAGGAAGGAGAGTTGCTCGATGTGGGTTAGGAGAGCGAACTTTGAGTCCCGCTAGCCATGCACAAACTGGGTGGCCTAGCGTCATGTACTAGAAGCCTCTGAGCCTTAGCTTCCTCACACTTTTAGTAAACAAGGTGAGAATGCACCATTCATAGAGATTTGGTGGGGATTTCTAAGTTCATTAAGAAAATTAATTCCTAGGCTGTCCAGTGTAAATGCAAGATAAGCTGACCCTGGTCCTGTCTACCCTCAGAGCCATTCCAAACCTTTTCCTTCTCTGCTTTATGGGGATGGAGCTTCAGGGGGCATTGACCCTGGTAGGCTGTGTGGCCTGAACTTTTGTGCCAGCCTGTGTGTGGCAGGACTCACCCTCAGAGAGATACTGGTAGAGAGAGTACAAGGAAGAGAGAGGCCCGGGTATTTCTCCTTCACTATTTCCTCAAACCTAGGTGGTGTCCCTGGCATTCTTCCTTAGGTCTCCAGCTCCTTCCAGGCTAGCCAAGCTCACAGTTTCCCTAAGATGCCCCTTGAGCTTGGACCCCACTAGCAACACCTGCCCCTTTGGTTCCTCTAAATCAGGGCATTCATAGGTCCCTCCGATGTGCCCATGCTCTGCCTCACAGCCATCTTGTCACCTGGGCAGCCAGGTCCCTCTGTTACAAATCTCCTTCCCTGGTTGACCCTTGATTAAAAAGATTTTGTCTCCAAGCTATGAAAAGAATAAAGGGTGAAGATAGAGACCCTGTCTTCATTTTAATCAACAGGCATTGGGTTTCTGTTATTTGTCAGATCTTGAACCAGGAGACAGAAAAGAAAGAGCCAGAACAGGGGACTGTGCTCCTCAATGCATAGGCTCACTCCTCTTCACCCTGGTGCAGAGCCTGGCACAGAGTAAATGTCAGCATGTATTTGTCCCTAAAAGACTATTTAAACAATGTTGGCATTTACTGCTTGCTCTTTATATGCAACTTCTTGGCTGCTTTAAGTAAATTTTGTATTTGATCTGCACAAGGCACCTGAGAAGCTGAGGCAGCTCACACAGCATACTTCAGGGCTAGGAAGCTGAGGGTGTGATGGGAAGCCTATGCATTTTAACCCATCCTCCCACCCCCACCCCACATTGCTGAGTCAAACCCTACCAGGGAACCAACTGGCCAGCCCCCTCCCTCTGATCTCCTGCAACAAGATACAAAAAAAAAAAAAAAAAACCAAAAACAAAGCAGAATGCAAATAGGGATATTTGGGGGACTTTTGTTTGAGATCACTCTGGGATTCTGAATGTGCAACCCCACATGCTATTAAAGCCTGAGATTCCCCGAGCAGCTGTTTGAATGTTCCTCAGCCTCCAGGTGACCAAAGCGCCTACGTGGGGTTTAATTACATGGTTGCACCACTTAATTCCTCTATGCTTTCTTTTTACACACCAAGTGACCTCCAGACACAGAGCCATGGGGACAAGTCATAGGGCACTGAATGTGTCCAATGTGACTAATGACTTGGGACATTCGAGAACATTTCTGTACTGTTTACATTAAAAGAACATGTATTTTATTTCATAACACAGAACTGACACTTGACATGTTGAGTCAATGGAAGTCACTGGAGCAGTCCCTGAATTATAGCAGACAAGTAATTAGTCCCTGGAGGCCTATTGCTCCAACAATTTTCATTTATCTTCTTTCAGATGACAATGTGGGATTTTTTTTTCTCGAAATCTTCATAGCCACAGATACCCCCATCCCCACTGCATCCTTTCCCACACACACACACACCCAACACTCGTCCATCTCCAGACTCAGCAAGACGGCACAGCAGTAACCTATCTCAGTGTGAGGCTTCGGGTCTGATGGCTTTGCTGCCCCTGAAATCTTCACAGGGTCAGTTTGCCCTGAATCGACAACTCGATTCTATTTACTGATACTGCTGACTCGGCTTCCCGTTCTGGCTTCTAGTAGTGTTGTCACTAATCCTCCAAATACTTTGACTCCTATATGGAAAAGAATGTCATTTTCTCAATGACATTCTGGTCAATGCCGAGACCAGAGTGCAACGCCAAGGCCAGTCTGTGAGTCACATGTACAGCAGGACAGCTTTCCTATTTATGTACAAAGGAAAGCAACTTTTCTTGGACCTGGTTGTAAAAGTTCAAGACACCACCTTTGGGGATGGGGAGTTTCCTTGGCGTTTCACAGAACAGAGGCACTCTCATTTCCAATCTAAACAACAAGTTCTACTTTGTTAATGGGCTTAGGTTTAAATTACTGATAAATATGACAGAAACATTAAAGGCTCAAGAATGTGATTGCCTCTGTAAGTCCTAGAGACGTTAAAATAGAATAAGGTAAACATTTGCAATTTTTTTAAGATTCAGGTTTGAGTTTATTGGGGAGGGGAATTATAGTCCTTGATATTGATTTTTTCCATGTAATAAATTTACCAATTCAAACAAACTGAGGACAAGGACATGTTAAATCAACTTAATTCTGCATCCAAGAGTATTTTAAGCATTTTAAGTATTTGCAAGTTCACACAGTAACTCAAACCAGGTTGGCAAAATGTTCCCTTTGTTAGAACAAAGAGGCTTTTAGTGGTGATTTGTGGATGGCTCTTGGATTCTGAGCAGAAAGAAGTCACTCGGATTCTGAGGTGGTTTCTGACAGAAGGAAACCAGCAGAGTTTAATGCTGGAGCTGATGTTTTCATGGGAGCAATAGGAAGGTCATTCCCAACAAAGAGGGTGATACTCAAACAAACATGGAAGCAGAAAGCTGAACAGAGCCAAAGGAGAATGGGATTTCTGACTTGGTGAGCATAAGGGAAGGTAGAGCTAAAACGAAAAGGAAGCTGGAGTCAGGTCTTTTCTTTATGATCACCCTGATTTTATTAGGAGGACCTTCAAGAAAGGAACCAACTAGGCAAACTATTTAATGGGCACTATTTTGACCTGTGGCCTTTCCTAGACCTCAATTTTCTTTTTCTTTTGGAAGCTATGGGACGTTGTGGGGTGCCCATCTGGGTTGACACAGGCGGAGAAAGTGGAGCTGGACCTCAGACAGGTTAGGTTGGGTATTGAACCCTGCAAGTGGTTCCAGCATGAACTGAAACATGCTAAGGGCAGAGCTGGTGAGAGAAAAGGAACCGAAGAGTAAGTGACATGGAACTGCATGGTTGTATCCAGGACAGT
The DNA here is from genome assembly GCF_964662115.1 of Mustela nivalis. Classification (NCBI taxonomy): domain Eukaryota; kingdom Metazoa; phylum Chordata; class Mammalia; order Carnivora; family Mustelidae; genus Mustela; species Mustela nivalis. Next base: position 149,495,482 of record NC_139021.1, read on the forward strand.
GCTGGCCAGGCTAGTACCAGCTCTCAGAATGGAAGGGACTGTCTTCAGAGGCAAGAGAGTCAGCCCTTCTAAGGGTTGACTGAGCTCTGAGGAACCAGAGTGGTGAAGACAGAGAAGGTAGCACAAAGCCTATGACTTCATAAGCACTGACCTCAGGGCAGCTGCTAGAAGCTGCCATGGTAGCCAGAAGCCCACAGGAATGTACGGCTCCTGTTGAGATGCCCACCTGCTCACTGAGGCTGCTCCCAGAAGAACGGTAAGCTCTTCAAGTGAAAAACTCAGGAGCCTAAAAATCTCAGATATCCTCTGCCTTCCAAGACAGTCTCTCCCGATGGAAATCAGCCTCTGCGCATCTTGTTTTTTCTCTTACTATGATCTACAAGCTTCACCAAGAAGAGATATAAAGGAAACCTTCCCCACCCCACCCCATAGAACTCCCAGACTGAAGGCTCAGACTCCATGAACTGTACCCACATCCACCAACTTATAATTTGTAAAAACACCCTTATGGGGAGTATTAGCCACACTGCTGGGAAATGCAGCATGTTAAAAGACAGAGCAGCGGTGCCTGGATGGTGCAGTCAGTTAGACATCCAGCTTTTGGTTTGGGCTCGGGTTGCAATCTTGGGGACGTGAGATCAAAGTGTGGGGCACAGAGTCTGCTTGAGGTTCTCTCTCCCTCCCCCTCTGCCTCTCTCACCAATGCTCGCTCTCTCTCTCTCTTTAAAATCAATGATTCTCTTTAAAAAGAAAAGAAAAGAAAAAATCACTCATCAGAGCCTGTTATCACAACCATTCCCTTTGATTCCACATCAAATTCCAAACATAGTTCAGCCTCTGCGGTTACATGATATATATGGGGCTGCGTGTGTTTGTATGTGTGAGTGAGGTCTTTCATTTCATTATTTCCTCAGGACTGAAGATAGAATTAAAGAGTTGTCATTAAAAATGTAGGCCAGGATGTCAAGATGTGATGCTCACTTGGATGTTTTTGACCTCCATGGACTTAAAGGACTCTCAAGATATATGACTTCTTGCCCCAACCTTGAGTTGGGCTTCTCCCATCAGTTTTAGATTCATCTTCATAAATTACCTCGCTCACAATACAATATTCCTGTGCATTCACAGCTCTGTTTGTCTCCCATAAATCAACTGCAGGCCTGTTTAATTATCCCTCAGCAATTTTAAACAACCAACATTTTTAATGAGGCAGAGAATGCGTAAGGCCAGCAAATAGAGTTTTAAGGGTCCATTGTGGGTCGCGCTGTGTATATTTTTCAAAGTCAGGCATTCCTGAGATAAGTCACATATTACCCAGATCTCAAGGCTTGGCCAATGTCCTTTCCCACTGCATGACCAGTGAGACCCTCGGCCATCAGCAGGCTGCTTTTTGTCAATGGCCTTGAAGTGTGTCAGTTACTATAAACACACATGATGAATGAGTATTATGGTTATGAGAGGAATTCAGTCACCTTAGCTTAGGCTGTGAACATGGCTGAGCGAGGGATTGCTAAACTGCGGGGCCATGCCTACCACCAGACCCTAAGCCACTGGTGTTTGAGTGCCATTAACACTGAGATTTTTTTTCCTGAACTCCACAGATTTCTCCATCTGGTTTTAAAGTCAATGTGATGTGTCTGAAATAGTCCCCAGTCCCCTCTCACATATGGGAAACACCCTCATGACTTTTTTTAGAAGGGGAGCCTAGCTTCACTGGCCCCACCTTGATGAGTGAAAACCCTCATCTGTTGGCCCCAGTCTGCCATACAAGCAGGACATTCTCAGGTGAGGGTCTCTAGTTGGTCCTTCTCCCCACCCCCCACTGCCCAACAGACAAGGCTAGGAGGGATTGTTCAACCAGGCCCCAAATGACAGCTGTGCAATGGTGAGTGCCCGAGTCCAAGCTGGGAGCCACACACAGACCTAAAGGCCAATGCTTGCCACTGAATGGCCAGCTCATAATCCAGGGAATGGACAAGGCTGAGTAGGAGGGAAAGAGATAAAAGAGAAATGGCAACTGGGTACCAGATCCAAGAAGAGAAAGGCAAAAAGGAACAGACAGATGACTGAGGGTCTTTCTGGAAGTCTTTTTTTTTTTTTCAATATTCTTATGACCACAGAAAGGGGAGTAATTTCTAGAGAACAAACTTATCTTCTGCCCTAGCAAACGCTTTACCACCACTTCTGCCTTCCCTCCTCCTCCTCCCACTTTTTTCCCATCTCTTCATGTGCCCAGACTCCAAGTTGAGCTCAGTAATTAAACATCAAAACAATCCCATTTTACAGATGAGGAAACCAATGTATTGAGGACTGCAACAACATGCCCAAAGGCAGCCTGCCCCTCAAAGACGGTCAGAGCTCAGTCCAGCCCTTTTCCAGAGCCCAGCTTTGCTGCCCCCAAGGCACACTGGTCCCTGTTCTGGAGTAAGGACCTGAGATATCAGAACATCATCAGAACATTCAGAACATGTCTCTGTGTCTGCCTCAACCAACCTCTCTGAACCTGAAACTCGACAGGTTTTTGTTTCTGATTAAGTAGAGTGTTAACAGAGTGGCTAAAAACAAATGCAGTTAGGGTCTCGGGTCTATGACCTGGAAAAAGGCACCCAAGCACTCTGTGTCTCAGGTGAGTCAACTTCCAGGTGGGATTCATGGCAGAACATATCCCATAGGGGTTCTAAAGATCACTTGGGCAGAGCACTTAGAAGAGAAGCTGGCTCACAACGAGCACTCTAAAAGTTGGCTGTTATCAGTAATTACTCCTTCATGTCCACTCTGTCCTATTTCTTCCTCCAGTTCTCCGAGAGAACTGCAAAGAGCTTGGGATTTCTGTCCATTTACAGCAGTTACTGATTATGTCACAGCTGTTTACTCATGGCCCAAGGATACTGGGACAAGTTAGAAGCCTGCACAGGAATCCAGGAAATTGTTATTTTGATCTTTAATGTGAGTTTTCTTGCCAAGCTAAGTAACCTTTGCAGGCCCTGCAATATGTTAACATTTAGGGGAAAAGTTTATGAACTGCTCTAATCCATTTTTAGTAAGGCCCATTACCTCCAAATACAGAGTCAAGTTTCCAATTAAATCTCCCCATTAGAGAAATGAAAGTTATTTGCCAAACCAGGAGAAAAGACAATTTCTCATAGTTCTAAAGGTTATCGTCCCAAAAATGGCTATCTCCTCATAGCCCCCACAGTCAGGCAGTCAACTCATTCAATGTTTCAGAGCATCAACTATGAAATGGAGAGCATTCTGGAAGCCTGGACAAGACAGTGCCTCCTCCCTAAGGGAGGAGGGATCTCAGATGGACACACACACAGTCACACCCTCAAATAGTTACTCTAGTATCCTAACATCTGAAGTCAAGGTACGTCCAAAGTTTTTGGAGAGGGGAAAAAAGAAAAAAAGAAAGATCCTAATTTTTTTGGTCTTGGAAGATCACAAAAGACAGGTTTCTTAGGGAGAAGTGGTTTTGACTGGGATTTCAAGGTTATTTTTTTTACAGATATACTGGATAACAAAGACTAAGAAACAGTGTAGGCCAAGTAAATGGATATGCAAAGACACAGAGACCAGGAATTGTGAGAGTGCCTGGTGATGTTCATTGATGCTGAGTTGCTGTGAGCATGTGTCCCAGAGATAGCAGGCTGGGGTGCAGAGATCGTGCCAAAATGTGTCCCGAATCCCCTCTTACAGAGTTCAGTTTATTCTGACAATGTGTATCAGTTATGACAGTTTTCTGTAAAACCTCCCACATCTGCATGTCTGAGCTTCAGAACCATATAGGGAGCCATGCACAGAGCAGAGAGGGCACAACGCCACTCCTGGATGCAGAGCAGCCTGGCCATGGGCCACACAGCTGCTTCTCGGTGGCTGCGGGAACGCTACCCACACTGGTGGTGCTGGCTTGAGAATGTGGGATATCTTTGATGGCTCTTTCTCAGTCTCTTTGATTTTAAACTCATTCCTGCCTGCAAAGTGTTTCCTGAGACCCCTTGCTAATTAGGCAGGCATGACTCCCCTTGTCGATGGGCCCGTGATCTTTGTTAAGGAGTAAACTCTTCCCCCAGGTTCCCTGACCCCCTTGAAGTTCCAGGATGGTAGGAATTCCTAACTAGTTAAGGTTTTTAGGATGGCCAAGGACATGGCTACGCAGCACCTTCCTCAGAACACCACAGACCTAGTAGACTATCCAGAGAAGCTGAAAGAAGACAATACTTTGTGCCTTAATACTCTAGCCTTTCCAATAGAGAAGTTATCTGTGTCAGCCGGGCTGCCTCCCCTGCACAAGACAAAGACCACCAGAAAAAAATACAAACAAGGTTCAGTTCTAAGATATCTGAAGTCTTGCCTAACAACAAAGGGCTTTGGACATGGGAAGTGAGGATCCATGGGTCCTGTCCATTGCAATGACCCTCAATTTCTGGAAGCAGGGAGTGCTCCCCACCCAGCTCAGCCGAGCAGCCAAGCTGACCTTAGGAACATTCTCAGTGTCATCCTGCCCTGAGCTCCCCAGGCCAGATGGAAACCCAGAGCACTGAGCTGAGTCCTTTAGGCAGACCCTGCAGGATTCTCAGCGGACTAAGAGTATGTCAGGGGACACCTTACAATGACTGCTCTATGTTGGTCACTGTGTGTCTGTACCCTGGGATGAGGAGCCCGAGGCTCTGTCAAAATGTGTCACTTATAAAGAATTATGAGGCCACTTTGTGGCCTGTCTACCGATGTTCTATCTACAGCATGAAAACAACACACCTTGAGAAATACATTTGTGTCTTTAGCAATCATTCATTGAGCACACGCCGTATCAGACCTTAAGCTCATAATCTACTAGAAATAAACATAATTTTGGTAAATAAATTTTCACCACTGAAATTTTCCTCATGAATAAAAAGGGTTAAAGAAGGGTGCCCAGGTGGCTCAGTCAGTCAATCTTTCGGGAAAGATTATTTTTATATTCAGGAAATTTACTGAAAATTATTGTAATGCAGTACCAGACATGTCCATGTGGCAGGGATCATTACAAAGAGGTAGAGCGATCTGCTTCAGGCAAACTGGGAAGTAAAGAGGTAGGTTGGATAAGGCTCCCCATCGAGGTGATGCATAAACAGAAACTGTGGGTGACTGAGTAGGAGTTCTCCAGGCAGAGAATGTCCAGGCAGAGTCATTCCAGGAGAACATACATACGCTCTCTTGCCCAGACCTCAGAACCTTGGAGAGTGAAAGCGGATGCTGTTAACAACCATGCTCCAGGGACAGACATAAACCCGGGCTGTCCTGGACCATCTGGGTCAGAGGCTCATCATATATCTAGGCAGAGTATACACAGGCTTGGAAGCTTAAATTAGCATCTTTCAGATTTGCACTGCAAGTATTTATTTGAAACCCTTGCTACATTCGCATGATTAGAGCCTCAGGGAACCTGCAAATGAGGTGTCATTCACTGACTTCATGCCTCCAATAGGGACCCATGTGCCTTTTCTGTGTTTTGTCAGTTTCGCCCCAGGGCTGCCTCTCAGTCTAGTGTCAAGATAGTGACCAGAGACAATGGAGCCACAGGCTTCACTATTCACATCCAACAAGACAGAATGGGAGTGAAACCCCTCCCCAGAGTCACTTCCCATTTAGCCTCTCTGTCTACTCTGGACCAATTATGGAGTGGGGGAACATCATGAATAAAAAGGGTTAAAGAGGGTTCCCAGGTGGCTCAGTCAGTTAAGCATCTGCCTTCTGCTCAGGTCATGATCCCTGCATCAGGCTCCCTGCCCAGCTCTCTCCTTCTGCCTGTTCCTCCCCATTTGTGCACTTGCTCTCTCTCTGTCAAATAAGTAAATAAATCATCTTTTTTAAAAATAAATAAAAATAAAAGGGGTTAAAAGGAAGCAACTTGAAGGAACTGGGGAGGGCAGTAATCCAGTGTGGTTCTAGGAGAGAAGAGGGGGAATAGGAATGGGTTTGAGGTGGGCACTCATCAGTGTTTGTAGCAAGGATGATTAGGGCTTGCTAAGGCTTAAGATAGAGAGAGAGGAGATGGGGAGAGTTGATGAACATGCAAGGAGTGATAAGTGGTGAACAAATTTTGAAAGATCTTGTCTGCTTTGTAAGTACGGAACGTCATAGTGGATTTTATAAGTTCTGCATTTTTAGAAAACTCACTCTTGGGACCAAGGGCAGACTATAAGTGAGAAACCACAGCCAAGCTATGGCAATAGTTCAGGAGAGGGATGATGTGGCAGAAACACTGAATGTGGGGAGGAGAGAGAATGGAGTGATATTCAGACACTTCTACATCCAAAGAAGCATATGGGGGAATTCAAGGGCAATCCCTAGAATTCTGGATCAGGAGCTGAGTAAGCATCCCCACCAACAACACAGTTATGGAATTCAGAAAGATGAGCATGTTTGTTTGATATGAGAGGTCATAGACATGATGACTATTGGGTCTGAGACAAATTGAGCTTGAAGTACTTTTGGAATATGTGAGGGCACAGATTAAGAGTTCAGGAGAGGGTCAGAGTTAAGGATATCCTTCTGAGAGTCATCAGTTTAGGGATGGTGGGGTCCCTAGGCTGAAGGTGGTTAAGAATGAGTACTGGGGAACATTGGCATCTAAAGTCTGGCTTTTTTCTCCTTGGTCTTCAGAGAGGAGTGAGGTGGGAGGATTAAAGCTAAGGATCTGGAAAGGGTTTGAAATAGTCTTTTAAGGAATAGGGAGAAGGCTCTCCCTTGTGGAAAGATCCTGTGAAAGGAGAAATTCAGTCAACTTGAGACAGGACTAGAGCCTGTCTTCTTCCATGGACTCAGGCATCTGAATCTAGGTTAATTGCTCTCTGCTTTGAGTTCCCAGATATGAATTTAAAGCCATCTCTGTTGTAGTAACTACAACACTGAGACATTTTCTAGGTGTCTGCTTCATTGTGCTGTGGGCGGGTTAGGATTCAGGTGATATCCTTTCCTCCCCTCTGTGTCCCTGTGGTAAGCTGGTGGTCATGCACACAGTAGATGCTTGATAAATATTTGATGTTTGAGTGAATAATGAAATCGATACCTATATTAAGGGTTCTGTTAAGTTCTGGACTATCTGACAGACTCAGCTTTCTTGCTATATATCTCCCAAAGCCATTATGGTCTTTGTGGTCATGAGGAAGGGCACAAATCCAGAGGCTCAGAGATTAGCCCCCCCCCCACTGGGGTGCTGAGGTATCAAGGTTCCTCCCTCACCTCGCTCATCTTCCCTCTCTGATCACAGACATAGGAAAAAAAAAAAAAACAGGATCCTATAGGAATCATGGTCCCAAAAAAGTCTCATTCCAGCTCTGAAAGGGCACAGTCTAATGCAGCTGTTGTCATTTCCAGTCATGGCGGAAAGCCCAAGCTGACCCTGAGCAATGCCAGGGCCCAGTAACACAGACTCAGTGAGCTTTGCACAAAGTGGGGACATTTCGATATTTGAAACTTACATTTCTTGGATGACTCCCAACTCTCTGAAGACTTCAGTGAAGAACATAAAACTCCTGGTATCAAGACTCTTTATGGCCACTTCATTACCAACCACTAGGCTCATCTTTAGGATTCCTTGTTTCCTATGGTTCAAACCCAAAAATACCATTCTTTTGCCAACTCCGGGCTTTTCTACATGATGTCCCTGACTCCTAGAATCCTTCTGCCCTTGGTGCAGTGGTCACATCCTCAAGGAACAACCTTCCAATCTGGGTTAGGTAGCTGGTCCCAGAATTCCTCTACTCACAATGCTGAATGTAAAGACCTATATCTATGAGATTGCAAGCTCCTTTGGAATAACTTCCATATTGTGCTTTTTATGCACTTTGTATGTGCTTATCCATCATTAGTGAACAACAAACATGCAAAATAATGGCTCTTTGAGATATGAGGAGCCCTTAGTCCTGGGCTTACTGTCCAAAGTCCAAGGATTCCTTTGACCCTTCATTAGATACACTCTGGTGTTCAGGGTCCAGGCATGAATTCACTGATCTAAAAAAAACAAAAACAAAAACAAAACAAAACAACAACAAAAAAACCCCACGCATCTAGATTGAAAAAAAATCACTATGATACAATGCAAAGAACACTTGAATGGTACCAAAAGATCTGGCTTTACTACTAATGAGTCATGTGACAACTGAAAAGTCACATGACCTTTCTGAGCCTCTATCCCATTCTCAGTGTAAAGGGATCATTGTACATTGCTCTTAGGAAAGTGCCCAGCACACACCTAGAAAGAATGGACTTTGTCCAAACATTCTACATCAGCTGGCACCAAAGCCTCCAGAGGTCTAAACTTGGCTGGACATAGGCATACTTCAGGATTGCCTTGTTGATACAGCTGAAATCAGAATATTGCTGTCCTCTCACTCTATCCCAAAATGGGCTTTAATTTGGCCCTAACAGGCCTAGATGACATGCTTGTGGGTATGTCAATGGCAGTATTTTATTTTAAGGATACTAGACTGAGGCACTTCTCCTTTGGGGACCTAGGCTGAGGGTACTTTCCATTCTGAGTGGTCCTAAACTAAAGCACATTTCCTGGGGTTCAGTAGGTCACTCTTTTTTTCAGGGACAGTGGAGTGAAACATTTTTTAGTTAGATAGATTCAACTCATTTTCTGACAAACAAAGCACCACCTTGTAGAAATTGCTCTATCCAGGTCACTAATATGGGTTGAATTGTGTCCCCAAAAAGATATGTTGAAGTCCTACCTCCAATACCTAGGACCCTTATTTGGAAATAGATCTTTGCAGATATAATCAAATTTGGATGAGGTCATTAGGGTGGACCCTCATCCAATGAGAAGAGTCACAGACAGGGAGGGGATGTCATGTGACTATGGAGGCAAAGGTTAGAATTATGCTGTCGCAAACCAAGAATACCTGGGGTTACCAGGAGCTGGAAGAAATCAAGGAAGGATCTTCCCCTAAAGACTCTGGAGAGAGTATGGTTGTACAAACACCATGATTTCTAACTTCTGGCCTGTGAGAAAACTTCGACTGCTTTAAGCCACCCCTATTTAGGAACACTGTTATAACAGCTCTAGCAAACTAATACAAGTACACAGAATTCTCTGCTCTTTCTATGCCTGAGCTTCTGCTCTGTTTGACAACGTGAGCCAGCCCTGCTTAAACTACCGTGCTCTAAGGCAGGACCTGTCCACTGTCTCCCCCAATGCGCCCCCAGCACCTTCTCTGCTATATCCCTTCTCCTCCTCCACGTCCTGTTCAGATGAAGTGTCTGCCCACAGTTCTGTTCTTGCTTAATTAATGTATACATCCTTGTCATAGCTGAGAATGGGTGGGAGGGTCTGGTTTCATTCGGGAGTTTTTTAGGATATTTTTGCTCTTATCATTATTTATTGAGCACCTGCTACATGACAGATTGCTTTATGCCCCTGGGATTCAGCATAAACCAGGAAGACTCATGAAGTTTATGTTTTAGTGACTGTGGTGGGGAAGCAAAAGTGAATGGAGAGGAACAGTTCAGGAAACAGAAAACACATAAGCAAATAAAATAATAAAAATTTCTAGCCATGAGAAATACTATAACAAATAAAATAAAATCTCGGGTGATATAGAGTGGCAAGTATTAGGAGAGTTTTCTCAGAAGAGGTGAACTTTAATCTTTGAACTGAACAACATGGGCATTCTGTGGGGTCCTTTCCAGGCAGAGAAAACAGCCTCTGCAAAAGCCCCGAGGGAAGAACAAGAATGTTCTCATCGAGGAAGAGAAAGAAAGCCAATGGACCAGAGAAGAGTAACTGGAGCAGGGAATTTGAAGACATGAATTTTAAGGATTAGGTGTTTGTGTTCTTTTCTGTTACTTTTTTATTATTTTGAATCATGGAAAGATACAAATTAAAAACTGCAGAAAAAAATTTAAAAATCAGCTTCAGTGATCTCCCCAGGGATGACAGCCAGAACCATGTGGGGAATGTTACCTTCTAAATGAGTGGTTCCCAGAGTGTGGTCCCTGGACCAGTAGCATCAGCATCACTTAAGAAAGCTGTTATGCAGCTATTTGGCCCTACCTGGGCCACTGAATCAGAAACTCTAGGGATAGAGCTCTGCACTCTGTGTATTAAAGGTCCCTCCAAGTGATTCTGAAATTTGAGCAGCCCTGTGATTGTTTCTCGCAGGGCTCCATTAACTGCCTCTGGGTTGCGTATTGGAGAAATAGGTTGGGAGAGGTAAGGACTTAAAAGAAAACTCCCCAAATTGGACAGCCATATGCAGAAAAATTTCCTTATACCATTTCCTTATACCACACACAGAAATAGACTCAAAATGGATGAAAGACCTCAATGTGAGAAAGGAATCCATCAAAATCCTTGAGGAGAACACAGCAGCAACCTCTTCAACCTCAGCCACAGCAACTTCTTCCTAGAAACATTGCCAAAGGCAAGGGAAGCAAGGGCAAAAATGAACTATTGGGACTTCATCAAAATCAAAAGCTTTTTCACAGCAAAGGAAACAGTCAACAAAACCAAAACACAACTGAGAGAATGGGAGAAGATATTTGCAAACAACACATCAGATAAAGGGCTAGTATCCAAAATCTATAAAGAACTTATCAAACTCAACACCCAAAGAACAAAGAATGGGCAGAAGAGATGGGCAGAAGACATGAACAGACATTTCTGCAAATAGACATCCAGATGGCCAACAGACACATGAAAAAGTGCTCTACATCACAGGGCATCAGGAAAATGCTAATCAAAACCACAATGAGATACCACCTCACACCAGTCAGAATGTCTAAAATTATAGGAAACGGCAGATGCTGGCAAGGATGTGGAGAAAGGGGAAAATTCTACACAGTTGGTGGAAATGCAAGCTAGTGCAGCCACTCTGGAAAACAGCATGGAGGTTCCTCAAAAAGCTGAAAATACAGTGACCCTATGACTGAGCAGTCGCACTACTGGGTATTTACCCTAAAGATACATGTAGTTATCCGAAGGGGCACATGCACCCAAATGTTTATAGCAGCAATGTCCACAATACCCACACTATGGAAAGAACCTAGATATCTATCAACATATGAATGGATAAAGAAAATGTGGCATATATATACAATGGAATACTATGCAGCCATCAAAAGAAATGAAATCTTGCCATTTGCAACGACATGGATGGAACTAGAGGGTATTATGCTGAGCGAAATAAGTCAATCATAGAAAGACAATTATCATATGATCTCCCTGATATGAAGAATTTGAGAGGCAAAGTGGGGGGTTTGGGCGATAGGGAAGGAAAAAAATGAAACAAGATGGGATTGGGTGGGAGACAAATCATAAGAGACTCTTAGTCTCACAAAACAAACCAAGGGTTGCTGGGGGAGGCAGGTATGGAGAGAGTGGTTGGGTTATGATATCCCCCTCCATTGGGGAGGATATGTGCTATGGTGAGTGCTGTGAAGTGTGTAAACCTGATGATTCACAGTCCTGTACCCCTGGGGCAAATAATATATTATATGTTTTGTTTTTTGGTTTTTGGTTTTTTTTTTTTACTTTAAAATTATCAATCCATTTTATTATGATGATTATTAGTATTAAATTGAAAAGTTTGAGCTCATTGGGTATATCAGTAATTCTTTTTTTATTTATATTTTTAATTTATTTTTTATTTATTTTCAGCATAACAATATTCATTATTTTTCCACCACACCCAGTGCTCTATGCAATCCTGCCCTCTATAATACCCACCACTGGTACCCCAACCCCCCGCTACTTCAAACCCCTCAGATTGTTTTTCAGAGTCCATAGTCTCTCATGGTTCACCTCCCCTTCCAATTTCCCCCAACTCCCTTCTCCTCTCTAACTATGTTAATAAAAAATTAAAATAAAAAAATAAAACTCCCCAAGTGATATTGCACTTTCATCTTCCAATAACTGGTTGTAGGACAGGATATATGCAAGGCCATGGGGGAGAGCCATAGCAAGCTTGTGGAGCACACAAGGCAGAGGAGATCCAACAAATGGACCTTCAAGCACAGGTATGAGAGAAACTTGTACAGTTGGATAGCTGGCAGTGAGCTCAGGAAAGCTTGACATCAATAGTAGGGTCCAACTGGGGGTGCTGTTGATGCAAAGTTCTAAAAATGACAGTATGAAAGGTAGACTATCACCCCCCCAAAAATGGATGCCATGAGAAGAGCAGTCATAGCAGTACTCAGAAGCACAGAAAATGCAGCAGCTGGATTATTGGAATTATGGCATTCCTTCCTTGGGCTGGACCAGCAGCAAAGCAACTGCTGGTCTCTTTTGTGTTGGGTAGAACTTCCCACTTTCTTCTTGCCTTACCTCAGTACTGATTGTCATACACTGTAAGTTCTGAGGCAAGGCATTCCTTTTCTTTCCTAAATGACTAGCCCTTTCTGACAGTCACCATATACCTACATATACCTTTTGACTATTTGGCCCAATCATCACTGCTGAAGCTGGAAGCAATTTGTGATCTCTCTCCGGTAGCACCTGTCAGTTCCTCAGTAGTCTCTCCTGGCTAGAAGGTCATCAACACCAGGAAGTCTACAGAATAAACAGAGGCTCTGGCCAGTCCTCATGGAGTGACATGATTTAGAGCTTACACACTTGGTTCATAGATGATTGCTCTGGACACTCAGTCGGTATGTATACACTATAATTGTCCATCATTCTAACAAGATCCTGATTAATTTTGAATCTGAACATTAGAAAGCATAAAAGAAGGTAAGGACAGACACATTAGGCTACCAAAAAAAAAAAAAAAAAAAAATGGCTGGCTATCAAAGGGAAGGGAAGGAGTGAAAAACTGTGAAATTCAAGCTACCAAGTTCTGAGGCTCTATAATGTCAGAGAAGAAACCCTTGACATTCAATATAATAACTGTGTTATAATGGTGTTTGAAAGATAGAAAAGAGGGTGGAGTATGATCCATCTTCAGTGTGTAAAATGTATGGAGCTAGAGGACATGTAAAATGGCAGCATGGGGGCCTTGGTGGACCCTGTCCCCAGCAAAGCAACCGTTCAACTGGAAAGTTATATGAAACAATTATTTAAAGTCTCTGGGGATTGTTCTAAGGGCATACAATGGGAAAATACTTGTTTGTGAAAATCTACTATATCTCAGTAATAACTGAGAATTTGTGGCACGTGAGCCACAACCAGCTCCCATCCTTATCCTCATCTCAGTATAATGGTAGCTCTACTCCAAGTGGGTGTGGTCAAGAAGATGGAGCTCCTCCTCCTCAAGATCCCAGTCTAGGATTACAGTTTTAGCCCAGAATGAGGAAGCCATCAAGAAATGTTATTCCCTCCATAATTCCCTTCCACAGGAGCTCTGATCCAGACAGGCAGGCCCAAGAGAACTGGGGCTCCATTCACCCACTGAGTCCTCACTCATAGGGCCAAGGATATGAGGTCCTGATCATCTTTCCTCAGATGACTTTTAGAGAAGAGGCCCATGCCGGGAGGAGCAAGAGAAGGACAAAGGCCTCTTCCTCAGAGAGTAGAAAGCTATCTCAAAGGGAGAAGAGGGCCACTATCCACTATCCCTACCCTTAACTCTGGTTTAGTAGCACAGAGCTTCTGTCTAGTGTGAGAAACAGGTCTTAAGAACACAGAGGTCCTTATCTCTCCATAAAGTGATTAACTTCATTTACAACATAGTTTAGGAAAAACATGCTTAAGGACATTGTTAAAAAACAAACAATGGAGATCTTGGTGGTGAGTGAAAAAAGGCTGGTGGCTCCATGATGCTAGTAGCAACAAACAAGATGGTACACTGGTTAGATGTTTAACAGAGAGAACTAAGGAAAGAGACAGCCAGGAGGTGTCCTTCTGGGGTCAAAGTAAGACCCAAAGACTGGAAATACCCCATCCCTGAAAAGAAACATGACTTTAATTGGATCAGTCTGTGGAATAATTTATACCAAAGTATTATCCAATTACACCAAGATACTGTCAAAACAATAGAGCCAAACGCTAGCAATTAGTAGAAGCTAGCATCTGGGTGAGATACCCATAAATAAAGGCACTGGCCAGGAACTTAATGGCATATCAGGGAAGGAGAGATTTTAAGATGTCCAAATAAGCCACAGATACTCCTGGTGATCAGGGAGACTGTCACATTCCCAAGAAAGAAGGCTTCTCAAACATGGTGCTTGGACAATTAGATATCTTAAGCAAAAGAAAAAAACTAGAACCCCACTTCATACCATATTAAAAAATCAACTCAAAATGGTCAGAGGATTAAATGTAAGAGTTAAAACTATAAAACTCTTAGAAGAGAACTTAGGAGTAAATCTTTATAACCTTGGGTTAGGCAACGCTATCTTCAATATGACACCAAAAGCATAGGTAACAAAACATAAAAGAGATGACTTCATCAACATTAAAAACCTCTGTGCTTAAAAAGACACAAACAAAATGTGAAAAGATGAATCCCAGAATAATAGAGTTGCAAACTGTATATTTGATAAGGGACTTGTATCCAGAATAGAAAACGTACTCTTATGAATCAATAACAGAAGATAAATAAACCAATTAAAAATGGGCAAAGGATCTGAATAGCCACTTCTCTGGTGAAGATATACAAATGGTCAATAAGCATTTGAAAAACTGCTTGACATAATTAATCACTAGGGAAATGCAAATCAATAATATGATACCACCCTACCACCTAGAATGGCTATAATCAGACATTAACAAGGGTTAGCTAGGAAGTAGACAAAAATGGAACTTCATATGTTGGTGGGAGAGTAAAATGATGTGGTTGGTTTTGAGAAATATTGTGGCATCCCTCAAACACTTCAACCTGAGTTACCGTATGCTCCATCAATACTTCTCCTATGTATATACCCGAGAGCAATGAGAGCAGGAGTCCACACAAATACCTGTGCATAAATGGTAACCGCAGCAATATTCATAGTAGTTAAAATGTGGAAACAACTCTGGTGTCCATTAACTGTTAAGTGGATGAATATAACGTTACACACACACACACACACACCATGGAATATTATTTAGCAATAAACAAAAATGAAGTATTGACAGAGTCTATAAAGTAAACAAACCTTAAATACATTATGCTAAGTGGAAGAAACCAGTCACAAAACACCATACAATCCAAGATTAATTTACATACATTGTCCAGAAGAGGCAAGTCTATGGACAGAAAGTAGTTTAGTGGCGCAGTACATGGCGGTTAGGAGGATTGGGAGTGAATGCCGATGATTAGAACCGGCAGCGGGGTGTGGGAGAATGAAAAAATGTTGTAAAGTTAGACTATGATGATGGTTGCATAACTTAATTGATATACTACCTCATTAAATACACTTAAATGGGTGAATTGTATCGTATGTGGTTTATGTCTCTATAAAACTTTTCAAAAATAAAATGTGGAGACATGGGGCCCCTGGATGGCTCAGTGGGTTAAGCCTCTGCCTTCAGCTCAGGTCATGATCTCGTGGTACTGGGATCGAGCCCAGCATTGGGCTATCTGCTCGGCAGGGACACTGCTTGTCCCTCTCTCTCTCTCTGCCTGCCTCTCTGCCTACTTGTGACCTCTCTCTGTCAAATAAATAAATAAAATCTTTTTTTTTATGTGGAGCTTTTAAAGAGACTTGAACTGAAAGAATAAAGAAGGATTCATTCTCTAGCTTTGTAGGCAATCTGGCTTTAAAAAGTATAATTCCGGGGCGCCTGGGTGGCTCAGCGGGTTAAAGCCTCTGCCTTCGGCTCCGGTCATGATCCCAGGGTTCTGGGATCGAGCTCTGCATCGGGCTCTCTGCTCAGCGGGAGCCTGCTTCCTCCTCTCTCTCTCTCTCTCTGCCTACTTGTGATCTCTGTCTGTCAAATAAATAAATAAAATCTTTAAAAAAAAAGTATAATTCCCACAGGGCAGTAGGACTGAATGGATGGACACAGAATAGGAAGCAGCACAGGAGGCTCAAGGAGCTGGATTCAAATCTTAGTTTCAGGACTGGTCACTATTCTCTCTTAAATAAGTGACCTGACTTCTGTGAGTCTTTCATTAGGGACTATTCACTCAGTTATTAGAAGCATTAAAGTAAGTCCCATGTCAAAACTGTTTAGCATAATACCTGATAAATGGTAGTTTTTGACAGCCGACTACTACTATTTAATAGTATCATTGTTGTTATTATTATCATTTATTGCAGGAACTGAATTGGAACATAGAAAACCTTCAGGCACCCAATGGCTGTGTATACACTCCAATCATCCAGCTTTTATTTCATGCTGAGTAATTTCACCTTAGATTACTGGGCAGAGCTGGATGTCATCTATTAAACTCTCAATATTTACAGACTCCTATTAAAAAGAACTTCTCACTCTACTCTCCAAAGAGTTATTAGGAAACTACAAGAAAACACATTGGGATTTGCTTCTAGTCTTGTCATCAGCAGAGGGTGTTGGCAGCCAAAGGCCAGCTGTGCACCCAGTTGAAATTAGCAGTTGGATTCTGGTAGCTGATGGGGGAAGTACAACTATTCCAAATGGCTGCCTGATCTTTGAATACTGGGGTAAGGGAATTTGCTGTTTTCCCGCTGAGAATGTGGGAATGGAAAGAGGTTCAGGGATCTGAACAAGAGCAGCCGATCAGAACCAGTGTCTCACCACCCATCTTGCTGTGCACATTCCCTCGTCCTTCTCAGCAAGGTCAAAGGACAGCTCCCAGAACTGACAGCAATTAGTAATTCTGTTAATATCTTTCCTTCTAAGAGGAATTTTCTCAAGCAACACATCCTTTCAGGGCAAGCATCATATCTTAAATAATTCTGCCATTACCTAGAGCAACCTTCCCGTGCGGAGCACAGAGGGCGCACCTTCGAGGTGATGGTGATGATGCCCATCATTGACCAGAGGCGGCCATGCCCTCCCAGTGCTTGTGTATTTGATTGTAACAGCCACACACTTACTCCTGTCTGCTCATAAGTGATGGGGTAGTGTGAACCATCAGGCACCTCTGGGGGGGTGGGCAGACCATGGCTGGAGGGAGGGCTGCAATTGCTTCTCTGGGTAAATGTACAGAGCAGGGAGGGTTAGGTCAGCCGAAGTTAATTTCCTGGGATTGGGACTCACCCAGCACCTCAATAAGGGGGGATGGGCAGAAACTTTAGCTTTAGCTTCTAAGAGCTGACAAGATTCTCAAGAAGGATGTGTGGTTTGTGATTGTGAGAATAATTTCTTCCCAACTGCATCTGTCTGGGGATTTGAGACCAGTAGATAGAGGACTCTTGAGCAGGAAGACTGCTGTTAGTCTCCCCTGTGTGGAAGCAAACACACTTAAGGGAGGTGATGATTGATGAGCACTTTCTTGCTAACAGATGGCCTCCAGTTAGGTCACTTGGTGTGTTTTTTACCTGATGGTATTCTTGGTGTGGGTCGGGGACAGATTCTGGGCACACATATGCACACACTGGACATGATTCTTTGGGTTATCTAATTTATTTTTACATTAAGACTTGCCTGCTGGACTAGGTTAAACCGTCTGTCACCTTTATGACTAGGGCTGGGGGGCTGAAGTCTCGAGAGTGAGGGGCTAACCGGACTGTGATCTGTCACTCAGCTCACAGCCATGTATGAACACATGGCTTCTCTTCCACTCTTGGGCTCACAAATCACAGAACCTGAAGGTTATCCAATCCAACCCCTTTATCTTCCAGTTGACAAAACTTTACCCCAGAGAAGGGAAGCATCTTGCCCGCCGTTCTAATGTAGTTGGTGACAAGGCCACAAGACGATGCAGGGTCTCCTGCTTTCAAACCCATCCACTTCCTGCCATGCCCCCACTGTCTCCCCATGTGCATCAGCTCCCTGGCATCCTGAGAGTAAAAAGAGTGCCTGTGGCAGCTTAATTAGCCATAAATACTCTCTTAATAAACCCACTCTGTTATGGGTTGTTTCAGTTAGAAGGAATTATTATTGCCACAACATAAATTTCCTGGAAAAAGATATGGTCAGGTCATACAATGCAGCCTATTATGAGAACCAGAGTAATAAAGCAGCCAGATAATTTATGTGTCTCTCTGGGTTCCTTACGCTTATCTCAAAGAAAAGAGCCAAGATGTTGAGACAAATGGAGAAGTAAATATGTGTGGCTGGAAATAGTATGTGCAATTTGTCCGGTGCCATTTTCACAAAGGCACTTTTAAGATGAAATCCTGATGCTGCTAATGATGAGCACAAGTTCACTGAGAGTGGCTGACTGTGGTCTGTCCTCACTGAGGACAGAGGAGACAGGATTAAACCACAACAGAAATCATTTTTGCCTCATAATGAAGCAGGATCACAAGTCTGTGAAGGGTTTAGGGTCCAAAGGCATGTTGTGTCCATGGTGAGTTGTGTGGCCCTTCTTCTGTGCTGGGTTGACAAACACACTCCCTGAGGCAGCACAAAGGGCTGGGAAAGGCTGTGGGATCCCTCCCTGCAAGGGCATTTACCCTGACAGACAAGGGATCCAAGGAACAAAAAGGCAGCCACCAGCCCCAACTTGGTCACTGTCCCAAGTCCAACTTCTCACCCTCAGGAGCTTGCCTTCTGATCTGTCACAAATAACAGCATTCCGTTGCTGCCGCTCACAGGCATCTTCCTAGACCCTGAGTTATTTCCAGGTCCAGGACTCCCCACATGCCTTTGTGACAGATCAGAAGGCAAGCTCCTGAGGTGGCCTAATGTCCCCCACCAGACAGGGATGGGGGCAAGTAGTGGGTCTCTCACCAGGCACCTCAGGACCCAAATCACAGTGACTCATGAAAAAAAAGAAAAAACTATTTTCCTAAAGAGAATTCCTCCAAAGTGCTCTTCACCACAGTCCAACAAGAACCTTCTTGATAAACTGGGTCTTCTTGACAAATAGAACTTCTGATCATCCACAGAGCTCGGAGTAGGGAGTACAGCTCAAGAGGAATACCCCCAGCTTCCCCCACCCAGTGACATGCCCCACACCCCCACACCCCCAGGGCACCAGATCTGGCAGGGCATGGATTGGTGAGACCATGCGGATCCCACTATGAGGTGATACTCATGTTTTTCTTTTTTTAATTTATGTCTTAAGTTTGTGATGGTCCATAGCAAGAAAAATAGAAAGGGAATTGGCTTTCCCTAAGAACAGAGCTAAGTTCTTGTTCTCTCCCTCTACAATGAGAGAAGAGTTACTCATCCCCACTCCCCCTTGAATGGTGGCTCCAGGACACGGGAAGAGGAATCAGTGTGCTACCCCTCTCTGAACCTACACCTCTGTTGGGTAGCACTTAGGCTGACTCATGTTCTTGTTGGCCTATGGTGGCCAACTAGACTTCTCACAAAATTCTCATTTTCAAAGAGGTAGAACGGCCAACATAAAGGCTGCCAACACTATGTTATACAGAATTAACCTTCCACACACTGGGGGGGTCCTCTGGTACCCCAGGATCAGCTCAGGGCCTCCAGCTTTTAATTTTTATTTAACAGTTTGCTTAGAAGCTCCATGGACAGAAGAGAATAGGATGTTTCCCTCTGACGGGACCCCAGGAAGAAACACTTGCTATCTAGCAGGAAAGGGTCAAGACCTCGCCTTGTATTGATTAAGTAAAATACATGCATGCTCTGAGCCATTGAACCAAAAGAGAGTGTTTTGCCAGTGCTGATTTAGGTTAGATATGAGAGTTTGAAGAAAATAGTGCAAAAAACTGATGGAAGCAGCTTGAGTCTTTTAAGTGAGAGCTTTATTTCTTTCCATAAGATGGGAGACACATCTTCTTAAACCACACATTCACCTGACAGTGCTGAGAAAACATGGCCAGACTTCCTGGCCCTCAGTCCTCCCCTTGCCCCTCGTGTAGAGCACAAGGCACTCCCTGCTGAGAGGTGCTTCTTTCTGAAAGTCCTTCATGCCAAGAGGCACCACATGTATCTGAGCGGTAGGATCTCTGCAAATCTGCTGAGGCCAGCAGGCTCCCAGAGCACACTGAATTCCCTCAGAGGGATCCAAAATAGAAGACCTGTCAGAAACCCTGGCCTCATGGAAAATGGGGAGGCCTCCATGCTGACAGGTGAGCCAGAAGCTGCATCCTTTACTTGCGCTCTGCTCAGACTTCTGTCAGCGTGGCTTCCCTCACTCATTCTCAGGCTCAGAATCTCTCCATGGCTCCCAGGGATAGGGCAGGCCCTCCACAGCGAGCACCAAAAAACTCTCTTTGGTGTTCATTCCCACTGGTCCCCTCGCTCAACCCCTCCACTTTCCCTGTCACATAGGATACCTACTCTTCTCTGCATATTCCCGCCTCTGCATTTCTGCCCAATTTTCCCTACGTGACGAACTCCTAATCATGCGTCTGTGCCCAAATGGCCTTCCCTGACCCTTGTCATTCCTTGTTATTGTTCTGCCCCATCAGCTCAGGACTGATGGCTCTTTCATCTCTGTCCCAGCCACATTTTGCACCACGCCTCTCTCGGGCATACTGCAATGTCTTGGGAGCCATCCCCTCTATTGAACTGTGGGCATGGACCCATCTTTGCTCCTCAGCCCCTAGGAAAGTCCCTGGCACATTCTGGGAGCTTAATTAATGAAATGGAGTGTGTACTTCAATGAGATTTGCTAGATTTCCCTACACATCATCAGGGGACTACAAACATGCAAGGTTTGGCTAAATGCTCACATAGAGGAAGAGAGTGTTGTTGAACATTCTTGAAGCACATACAGTAAGGGACAGACCAATGGCCTGAGGTCAAGAGGGCCAGCAGCAGAGTTGTGGGCTGCTAGTGTCAATCCACTTTGATGTCTTCTAGTAACAAAACAGTAGGAAGTTTCCTGCAATGGTGGGACAGGCTGATCTGCTGTAGGGCAATCTTACCCAGACTTGGAAGCTGGACAGTGCAACTTGCCTCACAGGCACACCCAGAGATGTGGGTCCTCAGCAGTGGTGCCCCACTCAGGCCCATCCACGTTTGCATAAAATAAAATACAATGGACAAGCCCCAAGTCTGTTCTGACAGCAATTTTTGTACATTACAATGCAAAATACCAGCTGTCATTTAAATGGTGTCCCTAGGGCCTTGTTAACTCCGAATTCGTAAGGTTTCTACTGATGCAGCACCTTTAACTGGAGGTGTGCGGAGCCCTTTTTTTAAGGAGAACATCATCACACTTCCTTTCCTGCCTCACCTTGCAAGATTCCTGAAGAGAAGGATGCTGCTGTCCAGGGGCCCCACCCTGCAGGGAGCACAAGAGGCCCAGGTGAAGAGAAGTACCATGACCTTCCAAATGTTCCAGCAGCCCTGAGAAACGCTACCTCCCCACTTATTAGAAAACTAGGCTTGGGCACCTCTGAGAGCAAGTTAGAGGAAGGAAACATTAACACAGATAAAGTAGAAAAAAAGTCTACCTCAAAACTGATGAAAACTCACTAGCCAAAGAGACCCGGGTGTGCGGGGAAGCTGCTTCCAGAAGTATGGCATTCTGGAGATCTGAGCATGAGGATTCTGTATTTTATGTGTGAGTGTACTGGCAACGGGCACCAGAATTCACTGTGGCCTATTGAAAGCTGTGTTGGGATATCACCACAGATGGACATAAAAAGGAAAGAAAGTCAAGACTGTGCTAATGATGCCTTCTTATTACTCACAGGCCAGAACTGAAGGTCATGATAAATGTCAAAGTCCTTCAGTCTTTGAGTCCCCCACCCTCCCACTTACCTTTGCAAATGACTTCACTTTGAAACCTTAGCTCTGGCAACAATTACACACACACACACACACACACACACACACACACAGCATGCACTTCCATGTGACCCTATTCAGCAACAGAATTATCTTCCATCATCCTTACTAAACCCATCTGTGTTTCTCGGCTCATTTCTGGAAGATATCCGAACGACATTTACGGCCCTCCTGGCTGGTGAGAGAGCGCATTAAACCATCTCTTGACTGCCAGGTCCCGGACAAGTGGCGTTGCTGTCCCTTTGTTCCTTCACTCACACACATAACAACATGCACCCGCCTCTCTGCAGCCTCCACACCAACATGCAAATGCCCCTTCTCTCTAGGACAAATAACAGCTTGTCTCAATCCCCCGTTCCAATCCTTTCTTCCTCTCATTCGAAGGCAAATTCCTGTCACATGGACTGGCCATGTCCTCATCTCCTGATCCTCAACCCATCTCACCTCTGCCACCACTCCTACTGAAGCTTTGCTCACAAGCCATCAAGGACCTCTGGGTCCAAAGTCAATGGTCCATTTTCTGTCTTCCTCCCGTGTGACACATGGGCCATTCCATCCCTAATAGAACTTGTCCATCTCCTATGACACCACACTCCCCTCTTTCTCTGCCTGTGACCACCTTGAGTGCCTCGTCCACCAAGACTTTGGACATTACTCACGGTTCTCAGTAATCTGGCACATGGCCACCATCGCTGTATGCGCTGGTGACCTAACCATCTACCCTCCAGTCCAACTCCTTCCACGCACCAGACCCACGAGGAATTAGCTGCCTACTTGTCATTTCACTGACCATTTCTCAGTTTGTTAAACTCAGCATTTTCAAAATGTCATTGGTCTATACTTTGCTCCAAACTTCTTTTCCTCGAAGATTCCATCTCAGTAAATGCCACCAATTACACTCCCAGTGACTCAAGGCAGTTTCTTGGGACTGATGGTAAATTCCTTACCCCTGGATCCAATCTGTACCAGTTATCAATTCAATGCCTCTCGGCTCTAAACCCATCCTTTATTTCCTGCTCAGCAAAGACAGAGCCATAAGCATTTCTTGTCTGCAACTGGTACCCACATGTTCAGCTTTGTCAGTAGAGGACACTGGAGGGACACCACAGGAAAACGAGGCTTTTCTTTCTGGTGTCAGCATGCTTCTGTTTGCTTATTCTTTCCTGACAGGTGGGGATGGGGGAAAATGTCCCATGGTTATTATAAGTTTATCAAAATCATGCAAAATTTTAATCAATCCTATTTTTTTCCGTTTGCTGCTATGATTTTTTCATATATACATATTTTCT
Organism: Mustela nivalis; assembly: GCF_964662115.1. Taxonomy (NCBI): domain Eukaryota; kingdom Metazoa; phylum Chordata; class Mammalia; order Carnivora; family Mustelidae; genus Mustela; species Mustela nivalis. Next base: position 149,518,480 of record NC_139021.1, read on the forward strand.
CATTGTTTTAGCTTCCTGATTTATATTTTCTTTTTATCATTGAATAGTTGTGCTTTTTATTCTTATTAGTGCTTTCTGGCTTGCCAGTATTCTTAATCTAACAGTAATATTGCTTTCATTTTTAAAATTTTTATTTTTAATTCTACGTTTTAGGTTTAGGTGAACCTCTAGTAAATAGAACACAGCTGGATTTTTTAAACCTAATTTAAGAAAAGTTGCTTTTTAACTAAAAAGATTATTTTTAATTTATTATAAACATTGATATAGTTAGATTTATTTTGCCATTCTATGATTTCATTTTTAATTTACTGTATATTTTCCTTCTTTATTTCTCCCTTCTACTTGCCATTATATTTATCCAGACTTAGTTCAACTTACTTCCTTCTTCTCTAATAATACAGAATTACACATTCTACTATTATTTTTATCAGCTACTATTACATTTTAACATGCATACTAGACTTTACAAAATATAAAGTTGAGTTTTTTAACCTCCTGGATGACACAAGAACTTTAGAATGTTTTTGTCCCAGTACATCTCTCCTCCCATCTGCCAACTTATTGTACTATCTAGTGTTCAGTACTACTTTTATTTTTTTAAATCCCCCATCTCAATCATTTTAAAAACTGCTGGCAGTTGTACTGCTTTTTTTCTGAATGCTATATTATGGGGGGAACTTCCTTCTGATTTTAAAACTTCCTTCTTGCTGAAGTATATTCTTCAGGTTTTCCATTAGGTTTCATGTCCTTTGTGAGTAAAGACAGTTTCAGTTCTTCCTTTCCATTCTGGATAGCTTTTATTTCATTTTCTTGCCTAATTGCCCTGGCAAAAACCTCTAGTATAATGTTAAATAAAAGGTGTAAAGGCATATATCTTGTTTTGTCTTTGATTACAAGGGAAAATCATTCAGTCTTTCAGCATTAAGTATGTATGTGAACTGTAAGGGGTTTTTTTTCTTAGATGCCCTTTATCAGGTCAGGAAAGTTCCTTTCTATTCATAGTTTCCTGATAGTTTTTATCAGAAATAGATATTATGTTTTGTCAAATACTTTTTCTGTGTTTATCGAGACGATCTCCTTTTTTCTATTTATTTTATGAATATGATGAAATACATTGATGATTTTCAAATATTTAATCGATCTTGCATTCCTAGAATAGATTTACTTGGTCATAATGCATTTTATATATTGATGACTTCAACTTGATAAAATTTTATTAAGAACTTTTGTATCAACTGCATTGAAAATAGTATTATTTGCAGTGAATGGAAATGATACACATCTATAATTCACATAAAGAAGTGTTTAAGAACACTTGTAATAAAGATGATTCCAAGAACACTACCTATAATTTGCATTCAGACCACTTCTATATCAGTAAATGGAAGTTATACACATTCTGTAATGCTTAAGTATACTTAGAGGAAAAAATTGTATTTATGTTCATAAGAGACAGTGGTTGGTAATCTTCTTTTCTAGTGAAGTTTTGGTATCAAAGTGAAGTTGGCCTAATAGCATGAATAATACTAGGAAAACGTCTGAAGAACTGGTATTATTTCTTCCTTAAATGTTTGGAAGAATCACCAGTGAAAAGGTCCTGGAGTTTTCTTTGTGGCAAGGTTTCAACAACAAATTTTTTTCTTAAATATACATTTACTCATTATTTCCACTTGAGTGAGCATAGTAGATTTTATCTTTCAAGGAATTTCTTCATTTCATATAAGTCATTGGTTTCTTGGTGTAAAGTTCAAAATATTCTTATGCTACATTTATTTAAGATTGTTATGTTCTCTTGATAAGTTGGTCCCTTTTTTGTTTTAAAATGACTTTGTATCTCTGATAGTATTTGTTGCTCTGAAATCTATTTTGTCTTATACTAACATAGTCATTCTGGCTTTTTTAAAATTAGTATTAGAATAGTATAGTTTTTCTTACAGTTTTCATTTGTTTGTATCTTTATATTTAAAGTAAGTTTTATTTTAACAGCATACAATCTTCTTTATGGTCCAATGTCTTTTTAATTGAGATACTAATCCATTAACATTTAATGTAGTTATTGATTTGGTTAGTTTTAAATCTATCATCTTGCCATCTGTGTCCTATTTTTCCCGACTGTTCTTTGTTCCACTATCTTTCTGCCTTTGGATTAATTGGACATTTTTATAATTTTATTTTATCTCCTTATTAGTCTAGGGCCACTCTTTTTCTTTTTGTTATTTTAATTATTTCTTTATGGTTTTAAGCATATATCTTTAAGGTTCTTATAAATTTATAAGAATATTAACAATGCACTTCCATTCTTGCCCTTGCATTTTTGGTGCTATTGTTATCATTCAGTTTACTTTTTTAAATGTCTTTATTGAAATGTAATTCATATATCATATAATTCAATCATTTAAAGTGCACAATTATGGTTTTTTGTATATTCACAGATAAGTGGAACCACAAGATAATTTTAGAATGTTTTCATCACTTTAATGAAAAAGAGAGAGGAGAAAAGGAAAGAAGATTAACCTCTAAACCCTTTAGCTATCACCTAGTTACTCCCTTTCCTCACCTCCAGCCCTAAGTAACCAACCTGAAGTAGCCCTAAACTACTTCTGGTATCTGTAGCTTTCCCTGTACTGGACATTTCATATAATCAGAATAATATATGGTCTTTTGTGACTATCTTCTTTCATTTGGTGTAATGTTTTCAAGGTTCATTCATGTTGCATCAGTACTTCACTCTTTTTACAGTCAACCAATATTCTACTGCATAAATATACCACACTTTGTTAACCAGTTCAGCAGTTGATTGACATTTGGGTTGTTTTCACCTTATGGCTATCATGCCTGTGCTGCTATGAATACCTGTGTGCAAGCTTTTGTGTGGAAATATGTTTTCTTTTCTCTTGACTATGTACCAAGGAGTGGAATTGGTGGGTCATATGATAACTCTATTTTAATTATTTGAAGAACTACCTGTTTTTAAAAGTGGCTGTATCATTTTAGATTCCTGCTGCCCTATGCCTGAGTTCCAAAGATCAGTAAAGGATCACCAACCTACTTCATGGGTGTGTTTTCCTTAACATTGCATTTTCTGTCTAACCAAGGCAGGATCCCAGATAATGTCTTATTTAGGTGTAGTTTCTGTTGGCCAACATAATTGTCATAATTTGCACTTCAACTTAAACAAATATTTGTTTTTCTTTTTCTGTTTTTTCCCCTGGTGGGGAGGCGGTGTGGGGGGGAGATTGGGAGGAATCTATAATTACTTGATGTCTTATAGAAGCCTAACATATAAAAACATAAGTGTTAAAGACAGAGCCAGAGCAATTAGGCAAGAAAATAAATAAAAGACACCCAAATTGGAAAGGATGAAGTAAAATTATCCTGTTCACCAATGATATGACTTCATATGTAGAAAACCATAAAGCTTCATAAAAAGGATATTATAATTAATAAATGAATTAAGCAATGTAACAGGATACAAACTCAACACACAAAAATCAGCTGCAATTCCATACACTAATAATGAACAATCTGAAAATGAAATTAAGAAAATAATTTCATTTAAAATAGCCTTTAAAAAACCTTGGGAATTAACTTAGCCAAGGATATGAAAGATTTGTACAATGAAAGCTATAAAATATTTCTGAAAGTAATTAAAGAAGACAAATAAATGCAAAGACATCCCATGACCTTGTTTTGGAAGACTTAATCTTCAATACCAAAAGCAACTTCCATATTCAACAAAATCCCTACCAAAATCCCATTGTTTTTTGTAGAGATAGAAAAATTCATCCTAAAATTCATGTGGAATCTCCAGGGATCCTGCATAGCCAAAATAATCCTGAAAAAGAAGAAAAAAACTGGAGGACTCATACTTCCTGATGTGAAAACATTCTACAAAGCTAATCAAAAGTAATCAAGGCAATGTGGTACTAGGAGAAAGACAAAAATATATGCCAGTAGAATAAACTAGAAAGTCTGGAAATAAACCCTCACATATATGGTCAAATTATTTTTGTCAAGAGTGCCAAGATTATTCAGTGGGAAAAGATGGTCTTTTCTACAAATGGTGCTACAGTGATGGGAAAACTGGATATCCATCTATCTGGAAAAAAAAAATGAAGGTGGACCATTGCATACTAAAATTGACTCAAAATGGATATATGATCTTCATGTAAGACCTAAAAGTTAGCTATAAAACTCTTAGAAGAAAACATAGGGCAAAGCAGGATGAAATTGGCTTTGGCAATGAGTTCTTGAAAATGACACGAAAGGCACAAGCAACAACAACAAAAAAAGAAAAATTGGACGTTATAAAAACTTTTCAATTTTATGCCTTAAAAATACTATCAACTGAGTAAAAGGGCATCCCACTGAATGTGAGAAAATATTCACAACTCATATATCTGATAAGGGATTAATATCTAGAATAGAAAAGAACTCTTACAAATCAGCAATTAAAAAACAACCTGACCAAAACAAAACAACAAAAAAAAAAAACCTGACTGAAAAATGAGGAAAGGACTTGAATAGACATTTCTCCAAAAAACGATATACAACAGATGGCTAGAAAGAACATGAAGAGATGCTCAACATCACCAATCATCATGGAAATGCAAATCAAAACCATAAGAAGATACTATCTCACACCATTAAGTTGACTACTATCCAAAAAAAAAAAAAAAAAAAAGACAAGTGTTGGTGAGGATATATAGAAATTGGAACACTTGTGTGCTATTAGTGGGAATATAAAATTATATAGCCACTAATGAAAATAGTAAGGTGGTTCCTCAAAAAAAATAAAAATAAAAATACAATTACCAAATGATCCAGCAATTCTATTTCTCAGTGTATACCCAAAGAATTGAAAGCAAGGTCTTGAAGAAATATTCATACACCCATGTTCATAGGGCCATTGTTTGCAATAGCTAAAATGTGGAAGCAACCCAAGTGTCCGTTGATGGGTAAATGGAAAAACAAAATGTGGGATGTGGAATAATATTCAGCCCTAAAAAGGAAGTAAATCCTGACACATGCTACTACATGGATGATCCTTGAAAACATTATGCCAAGTAAAATAAGCCAGTTACAATAAGGCAAATACCACATGATTCCAATTAATGTGAGTATACTGGTAAGCCTTGACAGGTGGCTTTTCCCTTTCCTAATAAAAGTATCTGACTTAAGCTTTGAATGCCTAAGCATCTACTTCAAAAGGGGCTATCTCCAATAAACACACTGCCAGCCATATGACTAGATAGAGGGCCAGCCTCCATCTCAGCCTCCTTTGTTTCAGAGATCTTGGGCACTTCTGAGATAACTGACTGTTTGCGTCACTGTTTTTTCTCTTCCCACGCTTTAAATTCCCACTCTTAAGTTCACCAATAAAGAATGAGTCTGAAAAACACAGGCCCTCACCCTCAACCCCAATGAAAGCAGAACCCCAGGTCATGCACTGATGAACTCTCCTCTCTCTCTCTCTCTCTCAATCTCTCTCTCTCAATCTCTGTACCTGGGACCTCACTGTGTGCCCCCAGGTGTGCTGTGTACTCTCCAGGACTTGTGAGAAATAAAGCTTTACTCTTCAAAGTTTCCTAACAGTTATTATTGAAGGTCATCTTATAATTATAGTAAGAATGGCAAAGGCTGGTCTAGCCACAGCATTGGTTATTGATAGGCTGAGGCCAGCACAGGACACTGAGGAAGATAGAATAGTCAAGTTCATAGAAAGAAAAAAAGAAGGTTGGTTGCTAAGGCTGGCAGGAGGGAGAAATGAAAGGGTATTCTTTAAAATGTTCAGAGTTTCAGTTCGGGAAGATGAAAAAGTTCTAGAGATGGATGGTGCTGGTGGCTGCACAAGAGTGTGAATATGCTTCATGCCGCTGAATTGTGCACTTAAAAATAGTGAAGATAGGGGCGCCTGGGTGGCTCAGTGGGTTAAGCCGCTGCCTTCAGCTCGGGTCATGATCTCAGGGTCCTGGGATCGAGTCCCACATCGGGCTCTCTGCTCAGCAGGGAGCCTGCTTCCCTCTCTCTCTCTGCCTGCCTCTCCATCTACTTGTGATTTCTCTCTGTCAAATAAATAAATAAAATCTTTTAAAAAAAATAGTGAAGATAGTAAATTTTATGTTATTCGTATTTTACCACAACTGAAATAAACTGGGGGAAAAAAGTTAGGACACTCTTTCTTCAGACATGTTTGTCCAGGTCAGTTAGGTCTCTTGGTTTCATTCTATATACTGGAGCTCAGGTCACTGGCCCAGGCTCCCTACTGGTCATTAATGAGGGTAAGTACGGTTTGTTTTCTTTTCTTTCATATACTTGAAATTTGCTAAGAGAATAGATCTTGTGTTCTCACCACACAAACACACCACACACACACACACACACACACACACAATGGTACCTATGTGAGGTGAGGCATATGTTACGTTAACTTGCTTGTGGTGATCATTTTGCATATGTATAAGCTTCTGACCCTTGGTTTCTGCTCAAGTCATACTCTCAAGTCATGGATCTCAGGGTTCTGAGGGTTTTGCGCTCAGCACAGAGTTTACTTGTCCCTCTCCCTCTGCTCCTCCCCTCAAGTTCTCTTTCTCTCATTCTCTCTTTCTCTCTCTCAAATAAATAAATAAATAAATGTGTTTTTAAAAATCATCATGTTGTCCACCTTTTGAGAAATCATGTTGTATAAACTAAATATATATGATTTTTGTCAACATACGTCAATAAAACAAAATTTTTAAAATAAATTCTATTAAATTGAATAATATTTTTTTAAAAAGCAACCCTGGGTGTCCCTCAGTGCTCTAGTAAGTACCCAGAAGGAAATGGCCACCATACAGAGTTCCTCTAAGAAACTGAATCCCTAAATAGACAGAGCGAATGACTGAGCCACAGCAGCTCTCCTCAGTCCCAGAGGAAGGAACTAATCACCTACATCATCATGGAAGATGAGTCAGTTTGGCCCGGGAAATACTTAAAATCGCTGAGCATGTATTCATTCATTCAACAAATATTTACTGAGTGACTACTCTGTTAGGTATTCTCCCAATCATTCAGTGCAGCAGTTTTAACTATTAATCTTTGCTTGTGATAGCTGTCAGATCGCATGACATTCTGGGGAAAATAATGTGTTAAGGGGATTTCTCCTTGTCCAGGACCACTAAGCTAGGTGGGTCCCCTCTCTGGGATGTTAGACATTTGAGACAAGTAGGCCCAAGCAAGAGGAGGAAAGCATCCAATGGGGTGTCCACCGGCATTTCAGAAGGGAGTGAAATAGGAGCTTGCACTAAGGGTTACATGGCATATAGAAACTTTCTGGCTCTCTTTCGTCACCCATCCACAAGGCTGGTGCTCCTTTGGGTTCTGACCTGGCCCTCTCCTTCTCACCCCCACACTCTCTCTAGACAGATGCTTCAGCATCCTTAGCATTGTGGACACCTGTCTGCTGACTGCTCCCACCCTGAAACCCTGTCTCTGAACTGGAAAGCTACCCACAGGACACTTGGTCAATGTCACACAAGGACATAGACTAAGACTTTGCAGAGTGGGACTTGCTCACCTTGCCTTCACTGCAAACCTGCTTCTCCTAGGGGATGATATCTCAGGGATAGGGCCCTCCACACAGTCCCCCAAGCAGCCACCAGGTCACCATTCCCCACACTCCTTACCTAAGCTCAGTCTCCAGGTCCTAGTTCTAAATACATGGAAACTCTCTGTCATCCAGGACTCCCCTGGATCCAGCCACCTTATTAGGTAAACAGCGAGTGCCGATTTTCAGAAACCCAGGGGTCCACTTTTCCTGGCTCCCTTCATTCCCTCACCCCCTCCCAATGTGGGATCCGTCCTCTCCTCTGCAGTCAAAATGGGGGTTGGATCGAGCCACTTGTTGAGGCATTTGGTCAGCTTCCGCCTCCAGATTTGGCCTTGAGGATGGAGAGTGGGCTTTGGCTACCCTCCCTAGGATTCAGTCTCTGTGTGTCTTATCTCTTCCTATTCCCCAGCCCTCTCCATGTTCCAGCTTGATAGGACTTCCTCAGAAACACCTCCTCCAGCCTTCAGTCAGCCCTGCCTGCTCTGCCAGGAGTGCTCAGCGATGGCCACACTTACGTGTCTATTTCCACGCAGCCTTGAGACTCACATCAGCCCTCACTCCTGAGCACCCAGATGGCCTGGGTATCACCACTATCTCCTCCTGTATAACCTGCACTCCCTCCTCCAAAACTCAGAGCCTATGTTGAGTCTATCTGATTCACGGTCATCTTCCCCAGTGGGCACCATGCGCTTCTGATGACCATGACCTCCAGCAAAGCCCCAGCAGTTTAAAATTATCTGCACGACATAGAAGACTATTATTCCTAAAAATAGTCGGGAGATTATAAAACCTGCAGAGTGATTGGAAACTAAGATGAAACAAGGCCCAGGCCGTGCCACACGCTGGCATGAACGTATGGGAGCTAAATGAGAACTCAGGTCTGATGAGTTGGGGCTATACTGTGAACTCTCAGAAAAGATAGGTGGGTTCTTAGCATCCTGCTTATTAATCCAATGGAAGTCAACTGGGAAAACATAATTCCAAGTAGATCTGTACTTTCTTACTCTGAACACTCACAGAGGAGCACATGACCATGGGAAAGCCGCAAACAGGGGTCGCTTAGGAAGTTGTGTCTGTCCATCAGCTGTCACCTGTCCAGCTCTTTTCAAAGATCCCACAACTGGCACCCACCTTCAGAGATTCTAATAGGTCTAGGGTAAGGATGGTGTGAGATCAGCTACATAATTTGCAGGCCCAGAACAAAATTTAAATGCGGGCTCCTTGTTCAAAAATTATTTAGAATTTCAAGATGACAACAGCAGAGCCTTAAACCAAGCGTGGGACCCTTCTGAGTCCATGACCCTGAGCCCATGACATTGCATACTGGAGACTGGCCACTAGAGACACAGTTGATCAGTTGATCGCCCCTGACGCCTGCAAACCTCAGCTCGATATCATGAAACTCGCACCCCTTCCCACTACCCTGGTACAGGACCTGGAGCTGTGCAGTGGGGGGGCTTCAGGGGACAGCAGGACATTCAGAAAGGGGCCCCCCTGCATCTTTCTACTACATATGCTGCAGTCTTGTTTCATTCTTTTTTTGGTGTTAAATTATATGTTTAGGGAGTCTTAAAGATTTCTGACATCATCTTCTTTTAGAATTACTTTTCTCTGAAGATGCTTTCTGCAAATAAATAAATAATAAGTAAATAGAGTCCTGGTCAATGAAAACCTACTATTGTGTAGATGACCTCATTAACTCAAGTGTGCTATTTTATAATTAATTTATAGTCCGTCTTCTGAGTATTACCATTAGAGTGCTAGTAATAAAAGAAAGTTACTAATATAAGTACTAATATAAAAGTCTTGTTTTAGAATTTATTCGGTTCAGGTCATGATCTCAGTGTCCTGGGATCGAGCCCCGCATCGGGCTCTGCTCAGCAGGGAGCCTGCTTCCCCCTCTGTCTCTGCCTGCCTCTCTGCCTACTTGTGATCTCTCTCTCTGTGAAATAAAATAAATAAAAATAAATAAAATCTTTAAAAAAAAATTACTTTTCTCCTTACCGCTTCTAAAAGGCCAAGTCACCAGTTGGCAATGGGACTCCAAAGGGAGGAAAAAGTATGTTCATTCATCTCATCCCTAGAGCACAAAATGGACATGTGAAAGAAAACTGTACATTTTTACAGAGATCTAGTCTCTGAGGAAAGATGCAAGAGAAACGCAGACCTAGTGCTAATTCCTCTGGTCAAAAATCTGAGAGTCTAATAACCCCGATATTGTAAGCACACAAAGAAATATGGAGTAAATGGGTCATAACTCTACCAATGGGGTCAGAGGATGATACCGCCAAAGGAGTCACATGCACAGCTCGACTTCAGAATCCAGCCATCTCCAAGTGTAAGGAAGCATTCTGGTCAGGGAATGTGGGGCTGACACGATGACAAGTCTTATCCAAAACCCATGTATGGGGATACATGTCTGGAACATGGGTTCAAGTGCAGCAATGGCCCGCACAGCTTCCATTCATTCTGTTTCCTGTCCAAATGTCTCCTAGGCCTGGACTCTGCAGCAGGCGGGCTTCACGGTCACGCACAACCCTACCCCCACAACATTTACGGAACCGTAATCTGTGCCAGATGCCTCCTGAAGCACTTGGTTGTTTTATTAAATTGGTGCAGTAACCTTGTGAGCGAGATCACATCAGCACCCCACCCAGCAGGTGAAGATGTGTGATCTGGAGCAGTACAGGGACTTTTCATGGGTGTTGGAGCCACAGGGCTGGGCTGGGATATAAGAACGAATGCCACCAGATTCGGGAAGAGGAGGGATGGCCAAGTGGGGTCCCGATGGGGTTCCAGAGCAGGAGAGACTCATCTCAGGAATGCAATGATATGAACAGGGTCAGCTCTCTAGAGGCGGGCTCAGTACTGATGCTGTATGGAGCTACCTCACTCAGTCCTCACAATGACTCTGTCAGGTAAGTACCAGTTCCCCCATTTGACAGATGGGAAAACTGAGGCTTACGCACTTTAAATAAGAAAGGTTAAGTAACATTCTGGCATTGCCATACCCTGGAGCTGAGGTCTGGTTCTGTGAGGCTCAATTTGCTGGCCTGGAGAGAGAGGAGGACAAATGGGAAAGGATGGGGTTGTCAAAGGATAAGGGACACCAGAGAAGTGATTTGATTTTGTTCCTTCAGATGGGCAGCAGCCCCTCCCTGTTTTATGAAGGGTAATCTCCCCTTGCCCACCGTATGTGAGTGGATAAGGGAGAAAGAAAAGGCATCACTTTTAAAAGCTATTCCACCACAACCACACTTTTTCTCCATTTCCTTGACACACATGCCCCAGATCTGGATTGCCTGGCTCACCTGCTGGAGGACAGTCCAGAAGGACTCAGCCCCTCACCTGAGCTGCTCCCAGTTCAGCAGGAGGGAAAACCCCATTTAGGAGGAGAGTGGTCTGAGGGAGGAATGCAGAGAAGCCATGAGAGGCAGCCCTGGACAAGTCACAGGGCAGGGAAGCTCACCTAGTAAGGAGGGCCCCTACCCCAGGACAGGAAGACAATGAGCAGGGGGAGTTACAGAGAGTGTCCTGAGAGAGCAGCATTGGTAAGGCTGGAACACAGGCTGGCCTTGGTGGAGGAATCTGGAATGAGGCAGAACTCAGATGGGAAACACTGAAGACAGGTCCAGACCATCTTCAATGAGTGGAGAATTGTTGGTCTGGGAGACCACACCGAGTCTCCGCTTGGCCAGGCAGGGTAGGGAAGGTGTCAGTGAAGGGACTCTGATACCTGCCTTCGCTCTTGAATTCTGATGCAGGAACCCCTCCAGCTTCACTTGGTTTAGCAACTTGGCTGGGCATGGCCTTCTCCTCTGAGTGCCAGTGCTTCACAATAGGTGTTTTCTTATCTCTTTCCATTTAAAAGCTCTAGAAACTATATTCGAAAACTACACACAAGCAGGACATTTTATACCTCATCTTTAAAAATGAGATATTCTTCAGGCTTCTTCCAGTCCCAGATCCGCCTGTGGTCTCCAGGGGTCTCCAGGTGGGGGACTGGAGTGCACCTCCAGGTGCATTCTGTTCCCCATGTGTGGTAGCTGAGCCCCTGCTCCGCTACTCTGGGAAGGGTGGGAAGAGGAGAGAGTGCTGAGGCCATGTGTGGCATCTGCTCAGGGTCACCCTGGGGTTAGTTCTCTGGGTCAGAGGTCCAATACATGCCCTTTATTTTCTGGATGGGTTTGGCTGCCCTGAGAATGGCAACCCCCCTCCAAAAAAATTTTATGTTATTTATGAAATCCACACCAAAATTTGCACTGGTCACTTATGTCCATCAACGTCTATTTGAGAAGGCCAGATTTTTTGCTCCCTTTGGAGAGGCAGCAAAGCAAGATGATGCCAGGAGTGTGGTTTGGAATGGGAAGTATTCATGGAAGCTTCATTTGGAGAACAGGTCATGACACGTGGTCCATAGGTCCTGAGGCTGGTTTTGTTTAGTCAGAATCTAATAATGTGCCCCAGATCTTTTTTAATTGATAGACAAGACCAAGAAAACGCTTCAGAACAGCTGGAATCAGTATCTATGACCCACGTTCCCTCCCAAGTCCGGCGTGGGTGGGCCTGCGGCCTGGCATGGAATAACGAACATTTCCTGAGGCAAGAGGCTGCCCAGGACCACAGAGAACACAGGTCCATAGTCCGTTTTCCAACTGTGAAAATCGTGCTTCCTGGTAATAAATCCTGTGAGACCGTGGGGCTGAAAGGTGCCTCTTCTTCCTGATAGTCTGCCTGAGTGTCTGGATGGCCGTCACTGAGACGGCCATCCCTACAGACACTCCGTGTTTCCCAAAAGTGTTTGGGAAACACTCAATGTGTTTCCCAAAGCTGCCGGTCAGCTTGCCAGGCTGAGGGACGGTCACCAAAGGAAGTAAAGCATGACTTCCCCACACCCCGCTATAATTCAGAGCCCACATCCACGGGGCTAACAGCCTCTCCTGCCCAGTGCCTGTACCCCATCCTCTGCTGGACCCCACTGACACCAAGTCCTCTCCCCATGAAACCATTGGGTTCAAGGACTCACAGAGCAACAAATGTCGACAAAGCCCTATGGAAGTGAGGTGAGCTGAGACAGACATTTAGAAATTAAGAATCTGACGTTTTCCCTTATAGAAACTTGGGTATCTTTTTTAAATAACAAGACCAAATATACAAGAATAACCAGGAGAAATCAGGAAAATAAATAGTTAGGAGGTGTATTAGTTTGCAACAGCTGCCATAACAAAATACCACAGACTGGGTGGCTTCAACAACAGAAATTTATTTTCTCACAGTCTTGGAGGGCAAAAGTCCAAGATCAAGGTGTCAGGAGTTCGATTTCTTGTGAGGCCTCTCTCTTTGGCTTGCAGATGGCTGTCTTCTCCCTGTGTCTTCACATGGTCTTCCCCATGTGTGTGTCTGTGCCGTAATATCCTCTTCTTGTAGGGACACCAGTCAGATTGGATTAGGACCCACCCCAATAGCCCATTTTAATTTAATTCCCTCTTAAAATGCCCTACCTCTGAACATATTCTGAGGTAATAGGGGTTAGACTTCAACATTTGAAATTCGTGGTGGTTGGGGACACAATTTAGCCCACAACACCCTTGCTTGCTGTCATGACCCTCTTCCAGCTTCAGGCTTAGCCCCTCTCCTCCTCATGCTCCCCCAAGCCTCTGTCCCACCGTAAGTACCTCTGCCCAGGGTCTCAGCCGCTGTGTCTCTTCCTCTCAGTCAGTGGGTAGAAAGGATCCAACTCCTTCATGGATAGATCCATGAAATCACACATAGCGTTCACTGCCTAATCCACCATGTTTGCTCCCTTCTTGATGTCCCTGGAGTAAGTCGTGGCATCTGTCAGGTTATCTCAGACAATCAAGACTTTTTCTGATCACTTCTTCTCACAAATATTATAGTCCCATTTCAGTCACTCAGTGTCCAGTCACCTGGAATAGTCACAAGTATGAACTTCTTAAAGTCGAAAGTTGTCCTCTAAGCCAGTCTGAAGCCCGGTGTTGAGCACCTGCTCTATTTCCCTACCCTGCCTGGTTGCTCCACCCCATCCCTCTCCCTGCTTTGCTAGCCACCTATTTCACTCCTCGGGTTTGGGGCAGGAAAGGAAGGAAAGGTGAAGTGTTCTATAACTGTTTTACTTGGTAGACCCTGCCATCATCTGATGTGTTTCTCCCTAGGGTCCTTGGAGTGATTTGTGCACTCCCGAGAATCTTGACTCTATAATTCTCTCCCCTGCAGCCTCCTTGACTGGACATTGGTAACCAGCCATGCAAAGATCCTCTACTAGAGTACCATTGCCCTGGTCAGGTGGCCCACGTGGCAAGTCATGAAGGTGTCTCCAGGCTGGGTCTCCTCTGGTAGAGGGTCATACTCATGCAACTTTTATCTTGACAAAATCTGGAACATGAGGCCATCCCTGAGGCAGCCAGACCTAGATATGGCCAAAGCCCCACATGCTGTACGAGACTCAGATTCAAGACCTCTGACTAATCTCCTCAAATCTTCCCCGCTTGGCCTGAGGAAAGGAGGAGCACAGCAAGGGAAAATACAACAGCTCACAAACTAATGTACTTCCTAAAACAAAATGGTCTCTCTTGGGCTCTTTAATTCCCTGATCCTGCAAAGATGAGCTGGCACCTTATTTTCCAAAGAGGCAACAGATCCCGGTGTAACATCCTGTTCCACACTTCAGGCCTTTCCCTTGCAGACACCACCCTTCCCGTCTTGAGGCATATCCTTCAGCCCTCACACCTCGGAACCTCCCTGCTTGGGTTTGTGAACACACATCGTGCACTTGTGCTCCACTCCACATCCGGCTTTCCCCAGAATAACCCCACCTTTGGGAGCCCTAATCCCCAGATGAAGGACTCAGTTCCTTCTTGTCCCCAGGGGGAAGTGATGCTTGGGAACCGTGCTGGGCAGGGAGCCTTTGAGGAACTAGGAGCATCAGAATGTCCAAAGGAGCCCTAGGTCATCGATTACTATTCTGTCATTCAATGATCCAACAAATAATTTTTTAAACCCTACTGTGTACCAAGCTTGTTTCTAGAGGCTGCACATGTGACAGAACAGGTAAAATCTCTTATCTTCAGTGGGGGACACAGACAATAAGCACACGAGAAGAGCTATGAAAGCTGAACATGAAATTCTGAGACGCTGGGAGGGCAGAGGCGGCTTTAGACAGGGAGTCAAGGAAAGCCACCACAGACTGGAGGGAGGTGAGGACCCACACAGTCTCTGTGGACATCTGGAAGGAAGGCTGTTGGTGGGCTAGTGACTGGATCCAGGGCTGGGTGGGTGTCCTCAAGGGAAAACATACAGAATGAGAGGAGAAAAGGATGGAAGATAAAACCTGGGAGAAACCTCATGTTTAAGAAGAGGGTTACAGGACACCAGGAGCTCTTGGCCAGGGAGGCTGTCTGAGGTCAGGAGGGAAAATGGGCAATTGTGTGGATGCTCCACAGATGATAAGATGGGGGATTCAAACGAACTGTGCTTGGTAGTGGGCATGGTTACATGACTCTTACCACCCGTCAATATTCACAAGACACCGAAAGAGTGAATTTTATTGTAGGTAAATTCTTTTAACTAAATTGAACAAAAAAGCCCACCTGATTTGCCACCAGAAGAGCACTGGTGATCCCAAGACTTCAGAGGAGTGGCAGGTAGGGGAGAGAAGTCATTGTGGGGACAAGACAAGTTCAGGGTGTGGTGGAAATTCAGGCTTTCAGATTCCCTCACTGGGGAGATTCCTGGAGGCTTCTCATTACACTGACCTGCCCAGCAAGGCCTTGGCATACTCTCGCTCCGCTTCATCTCTGTGACTACCTGGTGACTCTCCTCTGTCCTTCTTGCTCAACACTCTACACGTGTCCTACATGGCTCTTCGGAGACCTTAGTGCATCACTCCTAAGAAACACCTTCCATTGCTATCATGTGCTTTATCTTCATTGGATGCTCTGTCAATCTCTGACGTTAAATAATTATTTAATATTTCTGCTCTCATGTTTATTATTTAGATCCTTCACTAAAAGTTATGCTCTAACAGAACAGGAACACGTGAGTCACGCGGCTCGCTATATCCCAGGTGCCTAGAACAAGGCCAACCACCTAGTAGGTGTCCAATAAAAAGTACCCATCACTATTTTGGTTAATATCATAAAACTGTAACTTCTGTTGTAAGTTTTTGAAAGTTGGGCCACAGATTTCATGTGGAGCTTTCCCCATGGCCATGGAAAAATAGGAAAGTAATGTGATTGGTAGTATCTCTGAAGGAAAACAACATACAAACCTTTCAGGGCAAGACAAGATTGTCCGAGAACTTGTTTTGCCCAGATCATCATGGAAGAGAAATATAGGAGAAAATATCTGTAACATTATCTTTTCAAAAAATTAATAAATCCCATGCAATTATTTCTTCCTTAATCCTTTCAAGTAAGACAAAGTCAAAAGACCAAAGAAGAGCCATGAGGCTGGAATTATTTATAATTCTGCCTCACATCCACCAGAACATTCTTGCATTGGTTTCATTTATGGTATAGATCACCTTTCTTTTTTATTTTAAGGGCACATATTTAGTTAGTGCTTCAGAAGCTCTATACTTTATCTACCTTCAGTACCACTTTAAAATATGCATTAAAATGACCATTTTACAGATGAGGAAAGTGAGGCTCACAGTGTACAGTCACCCAGAGATGATAGGTGGTGGAGACGGCCTTGAACTGAAGTCTGTCTGACCCTAGAATAGGAATTGGTAAACAACACTTGAGAGCCCCATTTGCCTGGATTTGTAAATAAAATTTTTGTGGAGGGGGAGTAAAAGCTAAAAATGTTATGGTCCTGTATAAATAAATTTCCAGCCCCTGCGCTAGCCTCTCACTTTACCCCTCCCAGCAGTCAACCACCTTCACAAATGTGTCTGGGTATATCTCTTCCTCTGATGGAGAAGGGGAAAAAGAGCTTTGCATAAAAATATAAGAAAATGTAAATTAGAAGCTCCCCATGCAAAATTTTTTTGCTACTAAAATATCAAAGAAGTATGCTTTGTAGGTAAATGTTCTTAGGAGAAGTTTTTAATTTGTTTTTGTTTGTTTTTTTTCTTTTTTGATCCTCGTTCCTTCCAGCCCACTAACGAAAATGGCACAGAGGAAAAAGGTATTAACAAATACATTCAGTAAGATCACGGTAGTGCAGTATATACAACAAATCCACAGGCAGCTCTGGCTTTGAACTCTCTGGCTTCAAACCAAGCAGAAATAAATGAACCTGTTGATATTCATGAGGATAACACAAATCCGCAGCCTGTCACTTAAATGTAATTCTATATTTAATCAGTTAGGTTAGTTCAAGTCTGGTGAACACATACAAATTAACAGGTATTTAAGCTGACTTCCCAGTCAATCTAATTTTCATTTTTTCTATGTATTTCTGGAAGATAAATTAGTACATGTGCTCAAGTCAAGTGATGAGTGCCGTCAAAGGGAACAGCACGCCAGAATTATACAAGGGAGTTTCACTTAGGAGGAGGACCTTCATCTTTACTTTCAGAATGTTCTCGGCCACAAAGGAATACTGATGATGATAATGATTGTCAAGACTCATGCAGCCAGGTCTTTCACTGTTGGTGTGCCATAAATCAATGCCCTCAGGGGACAGGAAGCAGAAGAACCCCTCAGGGGTGGCCTGTTTCCAGAACAGATGCTCTCCATGCAATCACACTCAGCAAGGACGTGAACAGAAAGTGTGAGGCAATTGATTAGAATCTGGGTTAAGGAACATGGCTGCTGCAGGGCTCTGTGTAAGGGCTAGATGGAGTGCCACATCAGATCCGGAAGTGTCTTGGGGGCTGGGGACCATTCCCACTGTATGCAGATCTTGTGGATAAAATGAGACCTGCCCCAAGGTCCGTTCCCAGGTGATAGCACAGGCTCTAGTGTGAGACACCCCTGCGGATTCAAATCCAAGCTATAGGCTTTTAGGCAAGCTATCTACACTCTCAGCCTCAATGTCTCCATCTGTAAAATGGATTTAGTAGCTTCTCTGAGAGTTATTGTAAGAATTCAGCCCTGCATGTGAAGAGTCTAGACAAAGATGAGATTAATAATTGCTCATTACTTTTATCGTTACCTCAAAGCGGCCTCATTAGGTTGATGGTCTTTCTATAGTTATTAGTACATTATATTAAAATATGGACTTCTCATTTACGTAATAAATATTCCCTGGGGGACTATTATGTGCCAAATTTGGAACTGGTTCTGAGTTATAGAAAAGTGTGTAAGACCTAAGTCTTATCTTCGAAAAGCTGGCAACACAGAAGAAGAAATGGATGTTTGCAAATCACCTAAAACAGGAAGAACAGCAGCAATAGTTACCCGGGTCTCGATATGTGCCCCTCCCTATAGTGTGTGAGCTACAGACGTCTGCACACCTATAATTTTAAACCCCACAACAGTCACTGAGTTAGCCACTCTTCTCCCTACTTTATAGATAAGGTCACCGATATTCTGATGGGCCAAATAACATGTCCAGGGTCATCCAGCAAGCACAAGCAGAAACGGAACCTGGACTGAGGTTGTCACAAGCCCAGAGTAGAGCAGTGACGATCGGGAAATCTTCTGCTACCAGTTTAGAAAGAAAATTACAGACTGGGGACCTGTGATGGTTCTGGGAACTCTGCATCTTTATCAAAAGCTCCCTCACTCATCCCCAGGTTCCCAAAATGTAGACACCAGTTTTCTTGCCATCCCCCAGAATGGGAACAGGAAGAGCTCCAGTAAAGCCTTAGTCCAGTGACACGAACATACGCCCAGGTTAATCTTCCGGAGCACACACCTCGGGCTCTGAGCCTCAGCTTGGGCAGGTCCCAGTATGCCAAAGCTCAGCCTGGGGGACCTGGGAGATTGAGTGGGTCCCAGAACATCCCTTGTTCTCAGCGAGGCCTGCTTAGTCTAGCACTCTTTTCTGGCTAAAAGATTGAACTACTTTTTCCTGCTGAATGTGCAGTTCAGCTGCTCAAGGGTCCTCCGTGAGAGCCCTCACATGGAGACCGTGTCTTTGCAAAGTTTTTTTTTTTTTTTTTTTCAGGATCAATTACCCAACCCCCTTTACAAATTTCTCCCCAGAGAAGGTGTCCAATTGTCTCCTAATCAGCGGTAGCTAAACTAAAACTCCAGTAGACCAGGGATGGTTCCAAAGAGCCTCAGAGAGCCAGACCTACAGCACCTGCCTTTACCCCCGTGTTTCCCATCCCCAGCACCAGAGCCTCTGGACTCTCATCCTTAGGTTTTCTGATCCACTGCCCTAGACCCATCCTCATTCTGCCGCGTCAGAGTCCAGCTTCAACCCTCAGCCTGGCTTACAGGCCCTCAGCCCAGAAGCCCCAACCAGCCCCCTGCCAGACACAGCTTTCCAAAACAGGCATTTCATTATTGTTGTTGTTTTTTATCTTGCTATAAGGACAGGCATTTCATTATTGTTGTTGTTTTTTATCTTGCTATAAGGACAAGCATTTCATTATTGTTGTTGTTTTTTTATCTTGCTATAAGGAGCACACAATTTCTCCCCAGTTCCTCCCAGCAGACACTAAGGAAAAAAATCTCTGTGTGTGTGTGTGTGTGTGTAAAGTAGTGTGTGAAGTGTGTGTGTGTGTGTGTGTGTGTGTGTGTGTGTGTGTGTGTGTAAAGTAGTGTGTGAAGCCAGAGGGCCTGAATTCCCCCACCAAGCAGGACTCCTCCCATCCTTCTTTTCAGAGCTAATTTAGTTAAGTGTTTAAACAATGTAAATCTGGCAGCTCCCCTCTGTTAAAACTCCAAGATTGAGGACAGCTGCCGGCCCGCTACCAGCCCTCCGATCCAGCCTCCACCAGCTTTCCTGAAATAGCAAGGCTCGCTTCCGTCCCTGCTTCCCTGGAATAACCCCGGGGGAAGGATACTGCATTTCCTACGCCCAGACCGCCTTATTTATTACCATCTAACGAGTCCATATTTGGAGAAAAAAATATCACCACCATGTGGAATGAAATCACACGGTTATAAAGAATCGATGTTAAGTGTTTAAATTCAAAGGAGCTCTCAATGAGATTGTGTATATATGTAAACAGGCATGCACTTCTCAGACAGGCAGGGTGTGAACTCAGCTCAAACTCAGTCACTGCAGGGCAGGGGACCTGCCCAGAACAGCAGGATTCCTGTAATCTCAGGAACCCAGGAACCCCAGTCGCTGAGGCCCTTTCCAGGGGCATTCTTTTTGCTCAGATTGAACTAACCTGGCTGAGGATAACCAGGGAGGTCAGCTTCTTAAAAACATGAAGTCATGGGGCCCCTGGTAGGCTCAGTCAGTTAAGCATGGGATGCTTGACTTCAGCTCAGGTCATGATCTCAGGCTCGTGGGATAGAGTCTCACCTTGGAGTCCTAGCTCGGCGGGGACTCTACTTGAGATTCTCTCCCTCTCCCTCTGCCTTTGCCTTTGCCTCTGCCCCCACCCCGCCGCTCTCACCACTCGCTCATGCGAGTGCATACTCTCCCAAATAAATAAATAAATCTTTAAAACACACACACACACACAAAGTCACTGCCACATCAGTGTTTAGAGTCCTTGCACTATGTTGGAGGAACTATTTCCATGCTATTTCTCAATGATCTACTTATTTAAAATAATTTACTCTTTCTGCACTAGGTGACTTTGTCTTTAAGCACATATTCCTCCTGACACATGCTGTCTTCATTGGACACTACACTGATAGCCGTGCAGAGTTTCAATGATTTTTCCTCCTAGATGTCCATTGGCTATACCTTCTATATTAAATGTATCCCAAAGAAGCTGCATGGAAACTTAATCTGACTCGCAGCATACTAACAGTGTTCAGTATTTAAGGTCCCTTGAGTTGGTTTGTGCAGTGAAGAATCACTTTATAAATCACTTATAAATCACTTTATAAATCTAGAAAGATCACGCGTGGTCTTGCAATGTTTTTCAAAATGAGACGTGCCTTTCCTAGGTTACACAGCTAATATTTCCAGAGCAACTTAGCATCCACAGTAAAAATCGTTCTTTCTGAAACACAGCCCTTCTAGAGTTGAGCAGCCCTCTGAAGTGACTAAATCTGGAATCCGGAGAAGGAGTGAGGGTCAGTATGTGTTTCCGTGTTTATACTGGAAGTGGAAACGATTTACTCTGGAGACATTAACTAGATTTTGGTTCCATCATTGACTGAAAAGTCAGCAGTTGCTACGTGACAAAGAACCAAAGTCTGGGGATTAGGAAATGGTGTTTTACAACTGACCAAAACTCCCCTGATCTCCCAGTCTATGGCACAATACAGAGGGACATGCCCAGGGGAGGCTCTAGGTCAGTGTTTTATGAGGCTGATGACCATCATCATGAAAGATCTCTCAACAGCACTGGATAGCTTACAACACTAAGGAAAACCTGGCCCATTGGTGGAATTTTAATTGGTGGTTGGGAATCTATTAACATATTTTTTGTGATCAGTTCATAGAGAAGTTGTAAGGTGTTAACAGAGCCTGCTACAATAGCATTTCTCTCTTTTTCTCCTTGTATTGCTGAAAACTTTTGTGTACTACAATTGATACTCTTAAATTCATCATGGAAAGTACAACCCTGTCATAGCTTCCTTGTGGATTTTTTCTTTTAGTGGAATAAATATAACGCTATTTTATCATGTCCTTTCCCCCTCGGGTTCCTCCCTGTCTCTATGTTTTCACTCCTGCTCTCCTTTGGTTGGGTTCTCCACTATATCTTTACCCATTGCCTTATTTTTATTTTAATTGGGTACACTAATGCAACATTTATACTTTATTTTTAACCCAGTATGAGTCTATGATTCAAAATGAGAGTTGATTCAACCATTTTTTTCCAACCATTTTATTAACAAGATTTATAATGCTTAGTTTCATTTCTACTATTTTGTTTTATGGTTCTTTTTAATTTTCTAGATTGACTATATTTATTGTTTTAACTTTTCCCTCGTGATTTTGGAAATCAGATCTACTATTTTTATTCTATTAGTAGTGACATTTAATGAATATATATATATATATATGTCAGAATCTATTTTCACTAATTTTCATTATCAAAAATAAATCCGTGTCAACTAATTATTCCTGTGTAATATGAGGAATTTACTTAGCTTTTCCTTATCTTTTAGTCCTCTAATTCCTTGTTTTAGTGACTTTTAGTGGGTAATCCAAACTAGATCATCACTACTAAATCATCATTTTTAGTCACGTGTCCTCTTTTGAAAATTATTTTTGGCATTTTCATTATGTTTTAATATCATGTTGAGAATTAATTAATTTTGTCTAATGGCTGTTTGGGGAGGGGGAGGTGAGTATCTGTTTGACCATTTTTCTCCCCAGTCTTTTACATCATGAGTTCTCCATTCTTGAATTTGGTGTTTTGATTCTTCACTCAGCTGACTTAAAAATTATTTAAGTAAGTTGTGTTTTGTTTTATTATTTTAGGACATTCACATAGGGTATATACTTTGGGGCTTGTGTACACAAGAGAATGTCAGTCTGCTACACTCGGATATGTACATCAGCCTGGACAGGCACAGGCGCTGTGGATGCCAGATTTAGCAGATAAAAATAGAGGATGCCTAGTTAAATTCTAATTTCTGGTGAACACCAAATAACTTCTTAGTACAGGATACCAGCAGTATTGCCTGGCATCCCACATTTTATCTGACAATCATATTTGGGCCATTGTCCTTTTTTCTCACACTTTGGTAGAAAATGATCAATGTCTTCTTCATGTTTCAAAGCAGAAGTGGGAGGAGGTAAACTTTATCTGCTGGGATCCTCAAAGAATTTATTTATATTCTCAAAATTAAAATAAATTACCATGACAAGTCTAGGTGTTAAAAATGTATTGTTAATTTTGTCTGGTAATTAGAAAATTCAAGTCTTGGTTTAGCTCAGGAAAATTTCCACCAAATAGTTCTTCAATGACTCCACTTTTATTGGTTCTTCTTCTGAAATCCGTAATATTTATAGGGGTATCTGCTGGCTCAATCAGGGGGATCATGGGAGTCTTGATCCTAGGATCATGAGTTCAAGCCCCACACTGGGTGTAGAGATTACTTAAAATAAACAAATAAATGATTTTTAAATTCTTGATATTTATATATTAATACTATCTCTCATCCATGCTTTTTATATATTCTCCTATATTTGTATCTTTTTTTCTCCTTTATCTCTTAGTTTTGTGATGTCCAAGTTGACTTCTGTTCCAACGCACCTGTTTTCTTCAAGATCCAGTTTGCTGTTCACTCCCTCCTTTTCCATTTGAAATAAACATTCATTAAAACCTCAGTGCTGGCTCCCTTAGCCTGTTTGTTTTTCTCTTTATAGTGCTCTACTCAAATTCCATAAAAGAAATGTCCTTTTGAAGTTTGTTGGAAACACAAATCAGGAGTTCTCCTCAAAATTTCTGCTTACAGAAATTATATTTCATAGGAAAATATTTTCTCTGATTCCTCAGAGTGGACCCTTCTTTTGAACTGTGCTGTCTTTTCAGTTGCCTGGCAATTGCACTCTGCATGTTCATCGTTACAAAAGGCGTTCAATATTTGTTCAAAACCAGTAGTTGAGATCCTAGTCTGAGTCGTTCCACCCCAAGAGAATGGAAAAGGAAGAAAAGATAGATTTAGGTTTACTTAAGTTTTACTTTGCTGATCCAGCAGCCTGGGGAGGACAAGGAGCGATGAAGTAAGCCTCTCTGAGATATCCCTGCACAGAGCTCTGCATCTCTGCTCAGTTGTCTTTTCTAAGTTTTGGAGGGTGTTGGGTGTTTCCTGGGGAAGTGTCCTTGCTCTTTGCAGAGTCCTGTTCTTGACCTGAGCTCCTGAGTTCATGGTCCACAAATGCTATCTGGAGTTCGGTACCACTGCAGGATTGTGAACTAAACAGCATCTGCCTCCACTGAATTCCTAAGCCCAGCCCACCCCCCTAGGCCCTCCCCAGCACCTACTGCCAGGCAAAACTACAGGGCACTGGGGAGATGCTTCCAGCTTTTTCTCCTAGTACTTCCCAAGTAAATCACTCCTTTACAAGTAAGGAACTGCACATCCTCCCAGAACTAACCTAAAAGAAACCCCCCAAGGTCTTGTGCTCAAGATTGCCATGCTCCCCTACTCTCTACAATTTACATTTCTCCCCGTATTTACAATAACTGAATACATTAGCATGAATGTTGCTTAGGATAATTTCTCATGTTTCACAGTATCCATACTTTGCTGAATTTTCTTCTTGGAACTGAAAGATTTCACTTTTCTTTCCTTTGGAACGAGTGGTATATAAAACACTGTATAAACTCCATTTTAATTTGGAAGCTGTTCCAGGGAGTATATTGTCCAATTTAACAATGAGTCCCATTGTCAAATGTATTCTCAATACAAAGAGCAGCCCTAGATTATCAAAACCTGCAAGCTGGTCAGCGTTCTTTCTGTAGGTTTCTGGTGGGATGTTTTGCAGATAACATTTTGTGTAGGAAGCAATCGTGGCTTCATTCCACGATAGGCAAGTTGCCAGGAAATACTAAATCAAGTGGCAATAGAGTCCCTAAAGAAAGTTGTTCCTGATTTATGATGATAGTTCCAACAATACTGCTGAACTTTTTACACATTGAAATGACCACTGAGTTATGTTTCACATTATATCAGAGAACAGCCAGCCTGCCAGAGCCAACACTGCAGCTGGAATGCAGAAAAGCCCCATTATGTTCTCCTTCACAGTCTGGGAAAAACGATTTCTTATTCCCAAAATGTAAGTACTTGTTTGCTTTTCTCCAGCACATCTCACACCCTGAATCTATGGTGGCATTTTTTAAAACGTGGAAAACAGCCTAAGTTTGAAGAGGGATATGTGGGGGACAGAATTAGCAGAAACGGAGGGGCTGATGACCAAGAGAAAAAGGGGAAACTGATCAACAACAATGCGTCACCAAGGGCTGAGGAAGGCTCTGCATTATTTTTGAAAATTTATAACATTTCAAATTTATCTACCAGATGCTAGAGTTGTCTGGAACCCAATCTGTGTTTTTATGTGTGTGTGTGTGTGTGTGTCTATCTGTCTGTCTGTCTATCTGCATCACAGGTTCTCATATTCTGCTCCTGGAACTTTAAGAGCCTAACCCAGTGCTCTCCAATAAAAGTATTGTACATGCCGCATGTATAACTTCAAATTTTCTGGTAGCCACATCTTAAAAGGCAAAAAGAAATCTGTAAAATAGCTTAATAATATAATTGATTTAACTTAATATATCCAAAACATTATCACTTCAATAGAAACATATGTGAAGCTTACTGAGATAGGTTACATTTTTCTTGTCACTCCAGGTCTTAGAACTCTGGGGTGTATTTTACCCTCACCCACAGCACATTGCCTTTTGGACTAGCACACTTCTCTGTCTCAATAGCCATGTGTGCTAGCTTATTGGATGTGGCAGGCTAGACAACAAAGAACAATCACCCTCTCGTTCTAACTTACCCAGTTCTGCTCACAACTTTGTTCTTCCCTAAACCTGAGTATCCCCCTCCTCTGGAGACTCCAGAACACACCTCTCAAAGGCACCATGCCTGCCAGCTCCTGGAAGGCGGTACATGAAGCTTGGCTCTTTCAACTGTCCAATCAGTCCTCCTTACTCACTAGGTCAACCAAAACTTTATGATTAAAAATCCTAGAACCTGGGAAATACATGCATAAAAGCACCTTGACATACCAGCATTGCCTTTGGACTACCAAGAGAAAGCCATTCCTTCTCTTTTGGTCTCCACTGTCCCACTTCAACTTTTGTCTTGCTATCGTTTCTCAGTTTTTCTTTCTTTTTCTCTTAGTCTCCCTTTCCAGATTGAGCAGGATTGTGGTGGGGGCTGCTAGGGTGTTTCTGTGTCCTGTACTGAGGAAGATGGTTGCAGAGGGGAGGCAGGAAGGGTGAGGCTGGCCCTCCCTTCACTGCCAGTCCTGCACCAGAAAGTCAAAAGCTAGCCCAGTGTGTTTACATGAAACAAAAGGCAAGATGGGAGGTACCCCCTCAGTTGTGCTCCTGGAGATTCACATCACGGCCTGTTGGCAGGTAGCTGAAGAACAGTTGCTTTATCTCCTATCTCACCCTTCTTGGGATCTGCCTGGATTTAAGTGTTTAGAAACTGGCTCATCTTCATCTTCAAGCAAGTCTACAGCCAAGCTTCTGACCTTACAGATCCTCAGTCCTCACTTCTCATGGTCCCAAATTCCATTCAGAATTGGACCCTCCCATGGGGTGAAATGTAACATGCAACTTGGAGCCATGTCTGTTACCCTTGAATCTGTCAGTCGCTGACTTTCTCCAGAGCCCTAAGCTGTAGGCCTACCACAGTCCAAGTATTTGGAGACTTAAACCCACCAACCGGAAGAGCAGACCCTAGAGCTGCCTGTCCGCATCCTGTGGACACAGGCAAGTCTGGACACCATCACCCCCTTGCTGTCAAAGCTCTGCTGAGCTCTGCTATGTCCCTAGTCAATGGGCCAAGGGTCGCATCCATGTTCTCTTTTGAATCCAGACCACCCACTGGGACAAGAGTCCTGCCTGGGATCCAGGTAGAATGACTGATGCCCCACCCACTCCTGACGGACCCCTCTCAAGTGCTTGGACACTGCCCTGTACTTCCAGCATGGAGCCAAACAGATCAGGCGGAATAAGAATAGCACTACCTTTGCCTTCCACCTGTGTTTACTGGAAGCATTTGCTATTAGCCCAACCACTGGAACAGATTTCCCCTTGGAAAATGACACTGGCTTGGATCTTGCCTGCAACTACCACACCTATTCCCTGTTTCCTCTTCCTCCTGGATGAAGCTGCAAGACATGGCCCTGCCAAGTAGCCTGGGTAATGACCCTTTTTTTTTCATGCTTTCCTTCTTCTTGGGAGGCAATACATAAAAGAATCTGAGAAATCTGCTTTCAGATCTTGAATAATCTCGTTTGAATCTTTGAATCTTTAGTAATTCTGTGACTTCAGACAACTTACTTAATATCTTTCACCCCCAATATTTTTACTATTAAAGTGTAATCAATCCTATTTTATAAAGTCATCAGGAAGATCAGAAAAGATAATATTCATAAGATATTTCACATATAAGAGACATTTGTACTCATTGGCTAGTTAGCCCTGAACCAGCACTTTGCCCAGTTGTGACCACCAGCCTTTTCCACCTTCTCAATCACCAGTAAGGGCTTTTGACCTTGTTTGATGCCATCCATACCCTGGATCCCAGATTGTTACTTTCCACTGGTCTCCCACAGAGTGTATAAAAACACCCCAGCCCATCCCCAACTTTCTTGTCATATTCTCTGCCTGTGACCAGCACTCCTTTGGTCGTTCACCGGCCCCTCCCTGTCTTCTTCCAAGAAACCACATCCCTTGCTCTGGATATCTGGATTAGGGATGGGCATTAACCTCAATCACCAGAAAGGCCAGAAAGAGCTGAGGAAGTAGTCCAGTTCTCAGAGAATTTCCAACATAGTATAAACCACTTTGGTGATGAAAATAGTTTCTCTAAATACAGGCTTGATGGATGTGGCAACAGTTCACCATCATGGTCTTTCCAGGGGTACATATTAATAGGTATGATGTTTTTTGAAAATTAATCATATAAGAGCTAATAAAATCAACCATTGGATATATTGTTCTTGACTCTCCCCAGAGTTTATTCTAGAGGTCTGCACTGTCAGGTTTATAGGTAAATGTCTCAGAGTGAGTGAGACTAGTTCCTATGACTAACCCCAATATCTCAGTTACTTCACATACAAAGGTATAGGTCTCACACAATATTTGGTGTGGTTCCTTCCAGCAGGTCCCTCCACCTTGAGCTATGTGACCCAGGACTAGTCTCCCCTAAGTTCCAATAACTGCGAAAGAGGAGGCACGCTAACCCTTACTTCCTCATTCTTCTACTTATACTCTGTTGTCCAAAGCATTGACCCACTGCAAGGGAGGCTGAGGAATGCAGGGAGCACATGAAATGTTGAAGAGCAGAGTTCTGCTCTGGTGTGTGTGTTGGTGTGTTATATGTGTGGGTGTTCACAGGCTGCTAGGGCATAAACCTGTATGTGTGTGCCTGGACCTTTTATATTCCTCAAGTGTCCTGGCACTGCTCCTCCACATCCTGCTATTCCTTTGAGGTGCTTGCAATGGGCCAGCCTTTCACAGTGTCTTGCACAAAGTAAGTGCTTTACAATTTCAATTTAGGTCAACTCACTCAGCTTCTGATGAATGTCCCTTGTACTCATCATAAAAATAGAAAAAGCTGTCATTTATCAAGTCTCCTCCAAGTTCTAAGTTCTATGCTAATAAGAACTTCACATTTATAATCAATTCACACAATTGGTCTATGAAATAGGTGCTAATTTTTTTGTCATCATTTTACAAATGAAGACACAGATTTATAAAGGATATAACTTCCCATTGTCAAAAGCAAATAAATGAAAGCCTTGGGACTCTCGCCCAGTCCATGAGACTCAGCCCTTGTGGTAGGCCTTTCCACCACACAGGTCTCTGAGAAAATCTTGCATGACCCTGGCAAAGACAGGAGCTTTCTGCAGGCTCACAAGTGAAATGATTCCAATGGATTTTCTTGTTTAGATTGTAATACCAAGATATGTAGAAAAGTATTGGAAACATTTACAAATATGCGAAGTTCTTCCTTCACAGAGAACATGTATTTTTTTTTTCTTACAATGCAATGAAATGATATTTCCATTGAGACACCACTCTTTAGCCCTGTTCTTATGGTACTATGGAGCTTTGAAACTGAAATTGTAGTATGAAACAATGAAAAGTGGTTTTCTCAAGATATTTACAATGTTTTTGGATTTATTTGACTAAACCCCATTTGCTAGACCAGCTTTAGAGTTACTGTCAATGAGAAAAGGCAATAATACTCCATCAAATAGTTCCTAAACTTTTACAAATATATTTTTCCTCACCATTTTTCCAAAAGTCCTGAAATTAATTTTGGGGAAAATAGATAGATATACTACACCAAAGTAGCAGACAACTAAGTGTTAATGAAAACTGACACTTTCCAAAGGGGGCTTTGGATTCAGGTCAGGCTGGATGTCAGCAGCCCAAAACCATGAAGCCCAGCTGCAGAAAGAAGAATCATTTGACTTTTGCTCTCCCGTCCTCTCTCACTGATATTCATTTTCATGTACCTTTATGAATGTACATGTGTCCTTTCAGATTCCCACATTATCAGGAAAAACAAGTATCAGCACACTGATGATTCAGAAGTTGTTTTGAAAGTGCACCTTGCAAGCCACGCTTGCTCAATATCCACACTGAAGCTGTATTTCTAGTTATTTCCTTCAGTTTCACGCAGGAGGAAGGCTTGGATTTCCAGCACATTTTTGTTCCCAGAAAGCCGACCTGCAAGGGAACAACTTGGCCTCCTCTCCATCTTCAACCTGAGGGCAGCCCAGGAACAGTGCAAGTGAGGCCGGTCGGAACTCATTCCTACAGCTAACTCCCCAAGGTTTATTCCTAGAGCCTCTTCCTCTGCCACTGTCATCAACTTGTCATAATGCTCCAATCATTATTCCTAGGAATCTATGCACCTGGCCATCCATCCACTCCCAAATCAAACTGCTTACTCTGGAGCACACCTTCTACTCAAAGAGCAGTGAAAGCCTGGGAAAATCCAACCCATCCCAGGCCAAGCTCCTAGACTGAAATAGGGTGCCGGTACTGAGAATATGTGGACCTTGTCCTCCTTCCCAAAGGCCTACACCAAGGGCATGGACCCTCACACCCCTCTTCATAGAATAACTGGCTAGTTATGCAGTATATAGAGTTCATAAAGTACTTGGCAAACTTTCTATTCAAGATGAGTTTCATTACAACTTGGCTACAATTTAGTATCCCCACAAAGGAGAGATATAAATTAAAAAGTAAGACCTTGGAAATGCTCCATTTCACCCTTCAGTTATCAATCCCAAGCCACAAGCTGGGACTTAGAGGTCTTGAGGACAGTCTTGCATAAGTAAGAGCAGTCCCTTGTTTGCTTAATTCCCAAGATTTCTCTGAACACCACTAATCCATTTCTCTCTCCTCTCTCAAACTTCAGGGAAAGAAGGAAGGAAGGAAGGAAGAAAGGAAGGAAGGAAGGAAGGAAGGAAGGAAGGAAGGAAGGAAGGAAGGAAAATGTCAATCATTTAATATTTAAACAATGCTTTACAGTTTAAAGTGTTTTGTGCATACTATATCATATGACCCTCATTATAAAACTGTGAGGAATATAGGGTAGACACTAAAAGTCCCATTTTTCAGCTGGAAATAAGTGAATTGGCCTTTGAGAACCCTAATGTTGTAAATCCCAACTTGGATGACCTTTTATAGCCATGAAGTGCAGAGTTCTCTCATTTGAAAACATGAACATACTCTAGATGCAATCATGGACACATGTGGGCTTAAGATGGGCGATAAATCTCACCAGGTTTTGCCCCATTGGTGAGTCCAGTAGAGTCCAGTGGTCTGGAATATGCTGGGACATTTCCTCTCAGGTAAAGGGCACACTGTTGCACCTTGTACTTCCCTCCACTAAGAAATCAGATGATGTTAGCTCGGCCTTGTGGATTTGGGACACATCATAGATCACACTTAAAAGTACTGATTTGACTCATTTATCAGATGATCCAGTAAGCTGCCAGTTTTGAGAGGGGCCCAGAGCAAGAAAAGTTCTCCACCATAGGTCTAGCTGTGTGCAAACTGCCCTGCCTCTTAGGATTTGGTGGAACAGGATTCTACAGAGCATCTAGAAAGTCCCTATAGCAGAGCTGGTTCACAGACTCTGAGGAGGCTAGAGCAGGGTCACTTTTCTATAGTTGAAAGCTACTAACTATTTGAAAAATAGCTCTAGGCAAATATGTATTTGCATGTCATTGGACCTTGGTAAAACAAGCTCTGAGCCAGGGGAGACTAAGGTACCATGGGGTTGGGGCGGATGTATTCAGATGTTCCATATGCCACAAGTTTGAGTGGGCACAACAGCAATCCTTTGCACAGAGGAACTGGTATGTTCAAGATCTGACCTATGCAGACCCAAAAGGGAAAGCACATTACATAAACTGATGGTTCCATCTCACACATCACCCTCACTATGGCACCAATGTCTCTCCTTCTACTCACATCCATGGACTCATGGGGCTTCCCTGCTTTCAGCCGCCAGAGGAGGGATTAACTAGGCCTGCTCCCACACCTGAACTGGCATAAGTCGGCAATAACGAGTTCAAATAGACGGCTACTGTATTCTATCCCCAGGGTCCCTACAGGACAAGAGTAAAGGAAAAACCTCCTGGTAGGCAGAATAGCAAGAATCTATGTGGCTGATGAACTTATAGGGAGAAGTAGTTTGAGGTGTTAGGTACACGACTGCTGGGAAGAGCTGATGCCTTGGGTAATGGGTCAGAGCCCAGAAGAACCTGATTAGAGGATCAGGGAAATCAAGAAACATCCAGAAGTGAGACTGGCCTCTCCTCTCACATCACCAACCCTCATGTGGAATTTGTGCTTCCTTCACACAGCCTTAGACTTTGATAGATTAGAGACCCTGGGTCATAGGCAGCAAAGTGATGGTAGGGGCAAGGCTTTTCTCTCTAAGTGAACACAATACAGATTCTACTCAGCTTGAAGTTGGAACTCTCACCTGATCACTTTAGGACTGTTAATGCCAGTGAACCAGCAGGGGAAAAAAAGGAGAAGAGTTATTAGTGGGGGCTCTGTATCCTGACTGTTCTGAGGAGCTAGTGTTTCTTCTGTAAAATGGATTAAGAGAGGGCCTATATAAAACCCGGGTGATTTACTGGTGCATCTCTTGGGCTTTTTACAGCCAGTGAGGATGGTAAGCAGTCAGTCACAGCAACTTTCAGGTAACAGGGCAAGACAAACTAGGACTTGGATGCTTTGGGTAAGAAGGCCAAAGTTCCTGCTCCAGGCAAGTGACACAGACCCAGCCCAAGTGCTGGCAAAGGGTGAGGGAAATATAGAATAAGTGATGGAGGAATAGTCACTGAATACTAGTTATTGCCATATAGCCAGATCACTAATCCTTTTAAATTACATATTTGCAGAGATTGCAGGCCACTACCTTGAAGCCAACTTTGTGACATGTGGGACTAAATGGATGGAATGAACAGATATGCCTAGTACAAGGGGTGGCCTGCCATGGATGCCCCTTGGGCATCCTTTCAGATGCTCTCAGCCTCACCCCCCTCTTCTCTTAGTCACAATGGAGCAGCCAGGACTCTGTAGAAGTTGACACCTTCATGCAGGTACAACCTGGAAGCATCTTGTCTCCTGCCACACTGTTTCTCTTTGTCTAAACTGCTTTGTTCACAGATGCTCAACCCAGAAATTTAGGGGTGATAGCACTATACCAGGGTTTTTTGACCAATGGGGATGGGATCCAATGGAAAAATGTCTCCCTCTTTCTTTCCATAGAGAAGATCCTGCAATCCCTCTCATGCGGCTCCTTAAATTGTCCAACAGGATCCAGCAACCAGTTGCCTACAGCAGTGGCCAGCATGATGTATGGCTGCTTCTCTTCCCTGGTTTCATTCTTACTGACCCTTACTCCTACCCCTTGGGTCCCAATCAAGAACTTTCACTCAAGTATCTGTTTCAGGCTTTGCTTTCTGGAGAAAACAGACTAAGATACATCCCCCATTCCTAGATACCACCTCTGTCAGCCTCCTGTTCACTCCCTTACCTCCAGGTCTTACCACCCTGGGTGATTTAACATTCAAGCCCTACACCTGAGTTCTTAGTCCTTAAATCAGCTCAGTGACCTTCACCCTGTTCCACTTTGTCAACTTGCTTCCATTATCTCCCCAGAACACTGTCATCACCGATTACTGCTGAACTCTTAAGTCCAAAATTCACAAATCCCACACTTCCTCAACCTTCCATCCTCAGTCCTTTTCATTTAATTACTCCCATTGCACCAGTGTTGTAATATTATCAAGACTTTCTGGCTCAGGAACTGTTTATTTTCTCATTATCTAGCAGCCTTCTCTTGTCTTCTGTTGATGTTGTTTTTTTTTAATCCAGTTAAGATTCCACAGAACAATATTTCTATCACAATTGCCAATTTTCACAAGTCTCTTATTCTTCCATCTCACTTCTTGAAAAATCCCCCTCAGAATTAATGCATTTGTCCAACTTTTTTTGTGCTTATATTCCAGGTGCTAATCACTATTAGAGAAAAACCACAAAGCTGAACAATTTGGTGCCATTATAGTAGCTGCCAACATTTACTGAGAGTTTAATCTTTGCCAGGCATTATTCAAAGTACATTACATAGATTATCTCATCCTGCTTCCTACATCAGGCTGGAAAGTTGCCCAGAAATTCTGTTCTCAAACCTCTGAAATTCACTCTCTTCAGAAACTTTCTCTCCTACAGCTCAAAGAAGACAGAAGTCATCCATTAAGAACTTTGTACACATCATCCTTCACCTCTCGGTATCATTCAAAAGAGATGATTCCTCCCTTCTAATCCAAACACTCTCTTTGGCTTCCTTCACACCACACTCTGCTACTTTTTCTTCTACTCCTTTATCCCTTTTTTACTTACCTCCCATATTTCTTTTCTCACACTTTCTTTTAAATTTTGGTGACCCTTAAACTATTCACTCTGTCCTGAATCACCCTTTCTGGTGATCTCTTCCAATTCCATGCTTTCTATTACCATCTCTTTAGAAAAGGAGTCTCTAATCAGGTGTTCAGCCCAGATTTCTCTCCTACGTTCAGACTTACTCAGCATTTCCACTTGGATCTAATCAGTTCCTGTGAGCAAACAGAAACAAACTTCCCACATAAACATTCTTTTTCATTTTTATCTCTACTACCATGTTTTTTTTTTGTTTTTTGTTTTTTGTTTTTAGTATATGTGCTGCCAAAGCGAGCATTATCTCTACTACCATTGGCAACTCAGTCTGTACCCTCAACTCTTCTTCTCCCGCACTGTCCACCCCCACCCCTTCCAATCACTTAGTTCCATCCTACTGCTTCAGTATCTAAGAGAATTGCCAATATTTCTTCAGAACCACTACCATTACTGCCATGTAGATTACCACCTCTCACCTGCATGACGGCAAGAAACGTCTGACCTTCTCCCCTTCAGTTATATCTGTATAAATTTATTTCACCAAGTTCATGCCCACAAGTCTTTTCTCATGCTTATCAACACATATTTAAAATTTTTAGGATTGACTCCCCACCTTGAGCTCCCTTGGAACAAGTGCTATGTTTTGCTCCTATCTTGGTCTCCCCCAACACCTGTCCTGCCATGAGGTTGTTCTCCATAGTTTTCTGAAGGGGTGAATGACCATTAAATAAATTAGATAATGATTTCATCAATTAATTAACAAGTAAATCAGTGTTATCTATGTTAAATTCCTTATGACTGACTCAATAAGCATATTTTATTTACCTACCATCATTAACATCAAGCACAAAATTGAAACGATAATCATTATTAAATATATTAAATGGGTGCATGCATCTCAGTTCCAAATAATAATCCTAAAGCCTTTAGATACATTCTTGAATACAGTGGGTAATATTTTACTTCAATGGACCAGAAGGATCTATGAGTAAATTTGTTGGATTTCAGAAAGGCAGATACTCCCACATACCACCATCTTCATTTTATTTCCTAGCTGGGGTTTTGTGACCTATAAAGGGGGTGAAAATGGGGCCCAAGTACCTTGACAGAGTGAGCTTAGAAGCCTGGCTTCTGGCAATGTTTCATCAAGCTGTGTCATGGATAAGCTATAGGGGCATGTCTAACAGGCATGGCCAACAGCAGGGGACTGGCTATGGTAATTCTCAGACTCTTGAGTTCAGAGGACACAATAAGTAGAAACAAGAGTGAAGAAGTAAGGCAAGAATGAAAGGACCTCAGAGGAGAGCCCAGGTACCCCAGATACAGTGGCCAGTGGACCTCAGGTCCTAAGGTAAATGTGCTCCAACACTTTCTGGCTCTTCTATTTCCACTCAGTTTTTCATAGTCCTGAAAGACAGAATGTGATTGTTTAAATCAGGCTCCTTTCCCTGGAATCATTCAGCCATGACCTGGAGCAGGGAGGATGATCCTATTCTTACCCTGCAAGAATTGTGAGCTATGCAACATCTACTTTCTATACTACACAACCAAGAAGAAGTTTTCTTTAAATTTTAATTGAGACGTGCTTAATCAATTCAAGCCTAATTTCAGTGATGCAAATCTCATGTCTATTTTTACAAATAATTTGTAGACCCTTTCTCTGTTGGTGCATTTAGTCTTCAACACACAGAATCATAGGCCAGATAAAGCAGTAGCAAATGAATATCAAAATTCTAGGTTCAATCAACATCTGAGAGGCAGATATATAAAACAGGATGAGGGCAAAGACTGCTCTGACAGGAGGTGAAGAAAGGACTGGGCTTGCTGTCTCATTCAGCACGGAAATGGGCAGAGTTGGGCGACTGGGAGTCTGAACTGTCCCTCACACACGCGTATCTACAGCAATAAAGAATCTAGGGCATTAGCAAGTGACACCAGATCAGCCTGCACCATTTAGCTCTGACATGCCTGAGTGTGAACTCTCCATAAAGTGCCACAGTGCAGAGAGAACAAGAGTGATAGGGGACCCAGTGACCTCCCCAAATCACACACACTGCCCATCCCTGAAGGCTGCTGGGAGTCCTGGGCCTCTCGGCAGAACACAGATTTAATGTACCTCAAGGGATCTACTCCCACACAGCAGTGTAGAAATGTTTGGAAAAGGAGAGCTTTGTGCTGAGCCTCCTGACAGATGTATTGCATCAATGGCAGTCCTGCCTGGGGACTTCCCTCCCCAGTCTGTACTTAGAAGGGCAGACATTGTCTGTCTGGAGTCACCCATTCCAGGAATTTGGTCACAACCACAGACTTCCAATTTGTAATAACTGTCACTGATTATTCCATGGCCATGCAAAAGAGCCCAAACGCACGTGGTACAATTTCTTTGGATAAAAACCTATGATGTCTCAGGGAAAGTGAAATATTTTACCAAAATGCATTATCCTGCAATTACCACCTTGGCTTACTCTGAGATTCTCAGCCCAAGATTTGAAGAGTACTTGGTAATGAGCAAGGTGGCTTTAATCCTCCAACCTAACGTTGTACTTTTCTGTGAGACAGGGCCAGCAAGCATTCAGGGGTTTATCCAATCAGTGAGCAAACATTGAGTAAGATTTGCCTCACTGGTTCTTAGATGAAATGGAATCATGACTGCAGTTTCCTTCCTAGCTCAGCATGTCCTTTGTCTTAATACAGGGTCCAACACTTTAGTTTAACTCATCCTAAGGAGACAATCAACATGTTGTCTATGTTTTAAAAAAGGAAGAGTCAAGAAAATTCTACCCATGTTATTTTGTTTGTTTATCAAATTCAAATAGAACTGACTCTATTAAAAGACAAATATATTGAAAACCACAGCATTCAAAATTAAGTAAAATTTTAACAAAAAGAAGCCGAGTAGACAGAGGAAGAGATGAAGATATAGGAACAGCAAGGGAGAAGGAGGAGGAGGTGAAAGAGGAGGAAAACAGTATGGAAACAGTAGCTGAAGAGAAAACTGTGGGAGATTTACTCCAAGGAAACAAAGAAGAAAAAAATTAATCATAAGAAACACAGAGGAAGACAAGTAAAGAAATGAGAGAGAATAACAGAGGCAAATAGGAGAGAAATGGAAATCTAACATAAAAATAATTAGTATACCTAAGTAAATTCTAGAAAGCAAATTGCAAGATACAAAATGTATCCAGACACAAATAGATATTTCTCTTAATGAAAGAAAATATAAATATAATACAAAGTCTTACTATGCCCCCCAAAAATATATAGAATTTAAAAAAATCAAGATTTGCCCAATAAAGAATCATAGATTTATTGAGAAAGTAAAAACTGGTATCCTAAAAAGAAAACTATTCACTGACTATAGTCTTCTCTTCAGCATTTCTATAGAACACAATGAAACTGTAGAATTTTGAGGGTAAAAGTGTGACTCAGGAGCTCTACTACTTCCCAAGTTGTCATATGTCTAGATTAATAGCAATAGAAATGCATCTAAGATAGTTAAGTCATCCAAATGTAGATGATCCATGAAACCTCCTGATAACTATTACAGAAAACATAATCCATCAAAAGCATATTAATCAATTGGGAACATAATTATTAAATAACTTACAGTAAACATTCAACCTACTTAAACTTAAAATTAAATATATTAGAACTTACATTTTAAGCAACTTAACTGAATCCAAAAACAAAGCTCAAAAATATTTACAGAAAGACGAAAATATCTAGCATCTAACAAGGTATATCTGGTATCCAATTAAAAAATTACCAGACATGAAAAATACAACCCACAGTGAGGAGAAAAATCAATGAACTGAAACTAACCAAGAAATGAAACAGATGACTTATTTGCCAGACTAGATCATCTTAAAAAAGTAATGACTGATTTCCATATGCTCAAAAACATGGAATATTGAACATATTAAGTAGAGATCTGGAGCATATAAAACTGACCAAAATAAATTTAACTTCTATAAATGAAAACTACAAAGTGTGAGATAAAAAATACGCAAAACAAAACTGATAGCAAATTAAACATTGCAAAAGAAAAGATTAGTGAACATGAACACACAGAAATAGAAACCATTCAAAGTGAAATAGAAATAGAAACCAAAGTGAAACAGAAAAATAGAATTTTTAAAAATGAAAAAAGCATTAGCAAACTGTGGGAATATTTCAAGAAGATAAATATAAATGTAAATTGAGTCCCTGAAGGAGTCACTAGCAGACTGAAAAAATATTGAAGAATTGCTGGAAATGTTCCAAAGGTGAGGAAAATTATAAACCCACAAATCCAAAAACCTCCATTAACCCTAAAAAAAGGAAACATGAAAAAGACCACAGCAGTGAGGTCACCTTCTACCCCCTACCCAGTATGAGTGAGTTAGTGTGAGTCAGCTCAGCACTCCCAATTCCCTACTCCTGGTATCATCAGAGCCCAGTGGGGAGCTGACCCTCTAGATGCAGCCAGCATCTGGAGACTGAAGAAGACAATGTGAAACAGGACTAAACAAGATTCTGTTTCTCCCCTGTGTGCTGCCAGGAGGGCCAAGTAGGGAGTTAGACTCCACCCTGACCTAGCTGATGCTTCCTCCCTCTCTCTCCACAGTGTTCACCGAGCCCAGAGCTAGCCAAGCCTCCTCTCCCATGCAGCATCAACGAGGTGGAACTTATTGATCAGAGGCAGAGTAAGTTGGTACATCCCGCCTTCCACCTTCCTCCCTGGTTCAGCAGATCTCAGTAGAAAGGAGTGGAGCTTCCTTACCCATCCTGTAGCAGTCAAAGCAGTTGTCAGCCCTTCACTCCTCCCTCCCTGGTGTCAGACACCCAGAAGGGACCTGAGCTTACACCTCCCCTCAGAGGCTATAAGTTGGTGAGAGGACGGTGTCAGCAGGACCTCAGGGTAAGCTGAACCTCAGGTCAGTCATTTGCTGTGTATTAGTGCTCTACTTTTGCTGAGGCTATGTTAGCAGTACCCAGCAGGAAACGTGGTAAATTCACCCACCCAACCCAAATGCTACCCCTCAAAAAGGGGATTACCTGCTAAAACAAAATTAAATAAAACCCAGAGTTTCATAATATAATATCTAAAATATTTGGAATACAATTGAAAAATCACTTATACCCAGGGCAAAGAATATCCCAACTTGAATGGGAGGTAACACAGAACAACATTCAGATAAATCAGATGTGAGAATTATCTGACTAGGATATTTGAGCAAATACCATAAAAATGCTTCTATCAGCAATGACCAATTCTCTTGAAAAAAAATGAAAAATAGAAGATCTCAACAAATAAATAGAAGGTATAAAGATTTTTTAAAAAATAGCAATTATAGAACTAATGTAATGTATTAGTCTGCTTGAGCTACCATAGCAAAATACCACTTGTGTGATATTAAGTCACTGGATAACTCAACAAAAATTTATTTTCTCAGTTCTGGAGGCTAGAAGACTAAGATCAAAGTGCTGGAATATTCTGTTTCTGGGGAGAACTCCCTTCCTGGCTTACAGACAGCCATCATCTCACAGGTTTCCTCCCATGCCCTTTGTGCATGCTCAGAGGGAGAGAGAGAGCCTCAGTGTCCCTCACTCCTCTTATATGGACACCAGTTCTTTTGAATTAGATTCCACACTTAAGATTCCAATTTAACCTTAGTAGCCTTTAAAAGGCCCTGTCTAGGGGCGCCTGGGTGGCGCAGTGGGTTAAAGCCTCTGCCTTCAGTTCAGGTCATGATCCCAGGGTCCTAGAATCAAGCCCCACATCGGGCTCTCTGCTCGGCAGGGAGCCTGCTTTCCACCCCCCCTCTGCCTGCCTCTCTGCCTACTTGTGATCTCTGTCAAATTAATAAATAAAATCTTAAAAAAAAAAAAGGCCCTGTCTACATGTACAGTCAGTCACACTTGGAGTTGGGGATTCAATATATGAATTTTGTAGGAACACAACTCTGTCCATAATATGCAATAACTAAAATAAAAAACTGACTGGATAGGTTCAATAGTGGAGTGGAGTTTTCAGAGGATAGAATAGTGGATTTGAGTAATTTACCCAATCTGAGCAATAGAGAGAGAATATTTCAAATAAGTAAACACAGTCTCAGAGACCTGTAGAACAATAACAAAAGAGTTAATTTTTATCAAGGGAGTTGCAAAATAAAAAAACAAAAAAGTTGAGCAATTGGACTAAAAGAGTATTTGTCAAAATAATGGATAAAAATTTCCCAAAGATGAAAAAAAATCTACTGATTTAAGAAACTGAGTGAAATCCAAATTGAATAAACTCAGAGAAATCCATACCTTGACATATCATCATAACTGAATTTCCAAAATCTAAAAGACAAAGAAAAAAAAAACTTGAAAAACAGCCAGAGAATAAGGATACATTATTCATAAGGGATCACCAATTTGAATGACAGTGAAATTCTCACCTGGAACATGGAGACCAGAGGAAGAGGCATGACATTTTTCAAATTTTGAAAGGAAAATATAATCAACTCTTAACTCCACATCTGGCTAAAACCTCTTTTTGGAAGGAAGGACACATAAAGAAATTCTCCAATAAAGAAAAACTAAGAGGATTCATCATTAGCAAGTCTATCTTTAGAGAATGTATAAAGGAAGTTTTCTAAGCAGAAAGGAAAATATAACAGAATTTAAAAAGACAGACAGAGAGGGAAAGAATATCCGAATGGTTGAAAGAAGGCCAAATATAATTTTCATGAGTTTAAGTCATATTTGATAGGTAAATCAAAGATTATAACACTTTCTGATGCAGTATATGTAATAGAAATGCTTAAGACAATCATATTTAAGAATAGGGAAGGATAAAAGGACCTAATGAAAATAAGGTTTCGGGGACACCTGGGTGGCTCAGTAGGTTAAGTGGCTGCCTTCGGCTCAGGTCATGGTCTCAGGATTCTGGGATTGAGTCACACATCGAGTCCCTGCTCAGCAGGGAGCCTGCTTCTGCCTCTGCTTCTTCCCCTGCTTGCTCTCTCTCTCTTTCTCTCTATCTCGCACACACACGCACTCTGACAAATAAATAAAATTGTTGAAAGAAAGAAAGAGAAAAGAAGGTCTCTGCTGTCATTTGAACTAGTAAAAGAGTAAACTATTGCATAGATATGTTGTCACACCTACAGCAAACTTTAAGGAAACTAGTTTTTAAAAATCAGGAGCAGCTACATTCAAAATACATAAAATAATAAGCAATCAGCATTAGAAAGACAGAAAAACCTCCAAACACTTGTAAATTAAATATATCCATATATCAAAAAGGAAGTCTCAAAGGAAATAAAAATATATTAAACTGAATGAAAATTAAAATACAACAGGTCAAAACATGTGGAATGCAGCTAAAGTACTGATGAGAGGTAAATTTATAACACTAAAATGCTTACAGTAGAAAACAGGAAAAGTCTCTAATCAATAATCTAAGCTCCTACCTCAAGAAACTAATAAAAGAAGAGCAAAATAAGTACAAAGCAAGCAGAAGGAAGAAAATAATGAGGATAAGAGCAGAAATACATGAAACTGAAAGCAGGGAAACATTACCTGTAGAAAGACCTAAATCATTAATGTCAGATTTGCAAGAAGGGTTATCACTACAGATTCCCACAGCTACTAAAGGAGTAATAATGAAATACTATAAATAACTTTGCACTCCTAAATTAAACAACTCAGAAGAAATAGACTAAATTTCTTGAAAACCGCAAACTATTGAAACTCTACCAAGATGAAATTAAAAGACTGAATAGTCCTATGATCATGGTAGAAATGGAGTTTGTAACTTAAAAGTTCCCAAAAGAAATATGCAGACTCAGTTGATTTCACTGGAGAATTCTACTAAACATTTAAAGAAGAAGTCATACCAATTTTCCACTATCTTTATAGGAAAAAAAGAGATAATAATAGTTCCCAACTCATTTTAACAATACAATAAAACTGCAGAATAATTTATCTCAGAAACTTAGGTACATCAATCTACAACAAAATATTAGCAAATCAAATTCAGCAATCTATAAAAAGAATTTTTAGGGGTGCCTGGGTGGCTCAGTGGGTTTAAGCCTCTGCCTTCGGCTCAGGTCATGATCCTGGGGTCCTGAGATCAAGCCCTGCATCAGGCAGTCTGCTCAGAGAGGAGCCTGCTTCCCCCTCTCTCTCTCTGCCTGCCTCTCTGCCTACTTGTGATCTCTGTCTGTCAAATAAATAAATAAAATCTTAAAAGAATAAAAAGAATTTTATACCATGACCAAGTAGAACTTACACCATAAAATATGAAGCAGGCTCAACATTTGAAAAATCAATCAGTATAATCCACATATCAACAGGCTAAAGAGAAAAAGTTATATCATCATACCTACTGATACAGAAGGAGATTTTGACAAAATCCAAAGCCATCATAAAAAAAGAAAAAATCTAAAATCCACAATCATGATAAACATCTCAGCACACTAGATGAAGGGGAGTTACCTCAACTTGTTATAGAGCATCCACAACACCGATAAGAACATCACACTTAATAGTGAAAGATTGAATGCTTTACTTCTAATATCAGGAATAGAGTGAGGATGTCCTCTCTCCCCAGACTTGTTAAACAAAGTAATAGAAGTCCTGGCCAACATTATGATAAAGAATATAAAAAGCATACAAATTGAAAAGTAAGAGTTAAAACCATTATTTGCTGATAACAGATAATGTGTACATAGAAAACCCTAAGGAATCTACCAAAAATATAAAATAAAATAATCCCTAAAACTGAGTTCAGCAAAGTTAAATGATAAAAGACCAAAAAAACATAAATCAATCACATTTCTATTTACAAAAAAATGAACACCTGGAAACTGAAATGAAAGGAACTATATAATTGACATTTCTCCAAATATGAAATATATAGGTACAATTCTAACAAAACATGTACAGAATCTGTCTCCTAAAACTCACAAAATGTGGCAAAATAAATAAAAGAAGACCTAAATAAATAAAGACACAACATATTAATCTATTGGAAGACTCAATATAGTAAAGATTTCAATATTCCCCAAATTAATCTCTAGATTTAATGTGATTTCCATCAAAGTTACAGCAAGATTTTAAAATAAAACAAACCTGGGACACTTGGGTAGCTCAGCCGATTAAGCATCCAACTCTTGATCCCATTCAGGGTCTTGGTCTCAGGGTCATAAGTTCAAGCCTTGCACATAATAAAAATAAAATAAAAAGTCTTGTCATTTGCAATGATGCAGATGGAACTAGAGGCTATTATGCTAAGCAAAATAAGTCAGAGA
The DNA here is from genome assembly GCF_964662115.1 of Mustela nivalis. NCBI lineage: Eukaryota > Metazoa > Chordata > Mammalia > Carnivora > Mustelidae > Mustela > Mustela nivalis. The sequence goes on from NC_139021.1 coordinate 149,561,015, forward strand.
ACAAGTACCATATGATTTCACTCATATGTGAAATTAAAGAAACAAAACAGATGAACATAGGGAAAGTGAAAGAAAAATAAAGTTAGATGAAAATTGAGAGGAAGCAAACCATAAGAGATGCTGAACTCTAGGAAACAAACTGAGGGTTACTGGAGGGGAGGTCGGTGGGGGGATGGAGTAATTGGGTGATGGGCATTAAGGAGGGCACATGATGTGATGAGCACTGGGTGTTATATCCAACTGACGAATCACTAAATTCTTCTTCTGAAACTAATACAAAAATAGTTAAATAAAATAAGACAAACTTATCTAAAATTTATATGGAAAGGCAAGAACCTAGAGTAGTGAAACCAATTTTGAAAAAGGATAAGTAAATGGGAGAAATCACCCTATCCATTGTTAACACTTACTATACAATTACAGTAAATAAGAAAGTTGGTATTAGCAGAGATAGACACTTATATCAATGGAACCTAGAAGTAGACCCATGCAAATATGCCCAATAGATCTTTGACAGAGGTAAAAAGCAATTCAAAAGACAATAGGGTAATTCTAACAAAAGACAATAGGGTAACTGGACATTAATGGGGGGGGAGGGGCAGAAGCCCCTAAACCTTATGCCTTGTACAAATGTTAATTCCAAATGAATCATAAACTTAAATGTAGAACTATAAAATTTTTAGGGGAAAAAAAAAAAAAACAGGAGAAAGCCTTTGGAAATTTGAGTTGCTAACACTTGACCCTAAAAGTACAGTCCAGAAAAGGCAAAAAGAATTGATAAAGTGGACCTCATCAAAAGTAAAAATCTTTTTGCTCTGCAAAAGTCTGTATGAAGAAGGTAAAAGCACAAGCTACGGGCTGGGAGAAAATATTTCCAAACCACATACCCAACTGGAGACTAGTATCTAGACTATATAAAGAACTCTCAAAACTCAATAGTCAAGATCAATCCAACTAGAAAACAGGCAAAAAAAGTGAGACATTTCACAGAAAAGGATTATCTTCTGATCCAGGGATTATACTCTTAACCATTTATCTCAAAGAAATTTATTCCAGGTTTATGTTTACAAAAGCTGCACACAAATGTTCATAGCAGCTTTATATGTAATAACCATAACTGGAAACAATTCAAGTGTCTTTTAATGGGTGAATACTGAAACAACCTAGCATATCCAAACCACAGAATACTACTCAGCAACAAAGAAGAATGAACTATTGACACATGTAACAACTTGGGTGGATCTCCAGGGCCTTATGATGAATGAAGAAAACCATTCTCAAAAGGTTACACATTGTATGGTTCCATTTATATCACATTCTTGAAATGACAAAATTACAGAGATGAAGAACAGATTAGTGGTTGTCAGGCCCTGGGAAGGAGAATAGGAAAGGAGGCAGCTATGAAGCAAAAGATTAGCTTAAGAGATCTTTGTGATGGGCTGTTTGTATCTTAATGTGTGGGTGATAACAAAAATTTACACTTGCAATAAAACTGCCTAGAACTACACACATATACACACACATGCACATACACATGCGCACACACAAATGAAATCATAGATCTGGTAAAATCTGAATAAGGTCAATGGTCATATCAATGTCAATTTCCTGGTTGTGAATTTGTACAATAGTTATGCAAGATGTTATCATTGGGGAAACAGTGAAGGTTTATGGGTCTCTCTGTGTTATTTCTTAAATTAGAATATCAATTATCTCAAAAATAAAACGCTCAGCAAATTAGTAATAGAAAGGATTTCCTCAATCTGATAAAAGCCCTCTACAAAAGACCACAGCTAACCTCACACTTAATGGTAAGAGACTGAATACTTCCTCCAAGGTCCAAAATAAAACACATGCTCTTAACACTTTTTCTTTCTTTCTTTCTTTCTTTCTTTCTTTCTTTCTTTCTTTCTTTCTTTCTTTCTTTCTTCCTGACAAATAAGAATTGTATGTATTTAAGCTGTGCAATGTGATGCTTTGATGTGTGTATACATTTTGTAATGGTTACTACAACCAAACTAATTACCATATCCATCACCTTCCTTTTTTTTTTTTAATCCAATGTCAAGACGGAAGTTCTAACCAAGACAGTGAGGCAAGAAAAAGAAACAAAAGACATCCAGCTTGGAAGGGAAGAAGTAAAACTATATTTATGTGCAGATAATACCATTATCTATACATAAAATCCTGTAGAAGCTATAAAAAGGTATTAGAACTAGTATGAAAGGCTAACAAGATTGCAGGATAGAAGATTAATACACAAAAATCAAATGTAGGGGTACCTGGGTGGCTCAGTGGGTTGGGTCTCTGCCTTCGGCTCAGGTCATGATCTCGGGGTCCTGGGATCGAGCCCTGCATCAGGCTCTCTGCTCAGTGGGGTGCCTGCTTCCCCCTCTCTCTCGCCTGCTCCTCTGCCTACCTGTGATCTCTATCTTTCTGTCAAATAAATAAGTAAATAAATAAATAGAATGTATTTCTACATGCTAACAATGAAAAGTCAGAAATTGAAATTTTAAAATTAATAGTATTAACAATAACAACACAAAATATGAAATACATAGGTAAATATCTAGTAAAGGATGTGTAAGACCTATACACTAAAATCTACAAAATGATGCTCAAAAAAATTATAAAAGACTAAATAAACAGAGGACTATACTGTTAAGATAAAAATTGTCTCCAAGTTGATCTACAGATCCAATGCAATCCTAATCAAAATCGCAGCAGAGAATTTTGTAGAAATTATCAAACTGATTCTAATATTTCAAGTGGAAATGTGAATGACCTGGAACAGACCAAAAAATCCACAAGACAATAAGTTTGCAGGTCTAATATCACCTGATTTCAAGACTTATCAAAGCACAGTAACCAAGATAGTGTGGAATTGGCATAAAGACAAATTGATCAGTGGAGTAGAATCTAAGGTCCAAAAATAGCCCTACACATTTATGAACTTCAAGAAGGGTACAAAGAAAATTCAGTGGCAAAGAATAATCTTTTCAACAAATAGTACTGGGGGAAAGAGGATAATCTATATTTTTAAATGACATTTAACCATACCTTGCATTGTACATAAAAAAATTAACTTAAAATGAGCCATAGATGTGTGTGTGTGTGTGTGTGTGTGTGTGTGTGTGTGTGTGTGTAGAGAGAGAGAGAGAGAGAGGGAGTCAAATATTATAATTCTAGAGGAAAACAGGAGAAAACCACAGTGACCTTATATTGGGCAAAGACAGTTCAGATATGATAGCAAGAAATGATCTACAAAAAGTTATTGATAAACTGGACTTCATTAAAATTAAGAACTTCAGCTCTTTCAAATACACAATTAAGAGAATTAAAAGGCAAGTCATGGAAGAAAATAATTGCATAATAATTAAATATTTGCACCCAAATCACATAAAGACCTCTCAAAACTCAACAATAAGAAACCAAACAACCCAAGAAAAATGGGCAAAACATTTTAACAGATCTCTTACCAAAGAAGATAGGTGGGTGGCAAACAAACACGTGAAAAAATGCCTAACATCATTACTCATTTGGAAAATAAAAAATAAAACCACGAGACCCCTACCTGCACACCTATTAGAATCTCTGAAACTAAAAAGACACCAAGTGTTGGCAAGGATGCCAAGCTACTAAAATTCTCATATACTGCTGTTGGTATTGTAAAATGGCACAACTGCTCTGGAAAATAGGTTTGCAGTTTCTTAAAACATTACACCTACTATATGATGCAACCATGCCCCATGGTTATCTTTCCAAGAAAAATAAAAGCTCATGTCTATACAAAACTCACCAAAAATATCCCTAGTGGATTTATTTGTAACAGCCTAATACTGAAAAAGACCTAAATGACATCAACAAAAGAATGAATAAACAATTGTGTTGAACAATAAGGGGGTTAGAGAGACCAACCCTCTGCACAATTGAAAATCCATGTATAACTTTGACTCCCAAAAAAAGCTTAACTACTAATAGCCTACTCTTGACCAGAAGCCTTAACAACAACATAAGCAGTCAATTAACACATATTTTATTAATACAGAGTAATCTTGCACTAAAGGACCCTAGAGAAAAGACAATGCTATTGAGAAAAAAATAAATATATTAATAGTAGTGTCCTATTTGTATATATGTGGACCTACCCAGTTCAAATCTAGACTGTTTAAGGGTCAACTATATATCCATACAACGGAATACATTCAGAAATAAATAGCAGTTAACTATTGATACACATGGAAACATAAATAAATCTCAAAATAATTATACTATAAAAGGAGCCAAGCAAAAAGCTTACATACTAAATGGCTCCATTTATATAAAATCTAGAATATACAAATTAGTCTGTAGTGACAGGAAAGAAATCAGTTGTCATCTGAAGAGGGGGCCAGGGCGGTACAAGAAGTACAGATTACCAAAAGATACAAGGAAACTTTTAGGGGTGAGTGATACACTTATTACCTTAATTGCTGTGATGGTTTCACAGACATATATTAAAACTTTTCAACGTGTACATTTGAAACATGTACAACTTACCTATTGAAGTATACCATAATAAGGGAAAATAAAGATAATTAAATATAATTAACTTAGGTAATTAGAGTTTCCATTCTTTAAAGGAATACCCTCTCAATGTAAAAATATTAATAATTTACAATAGTACCATGAAGCAAAACTTCGAGAACATGGAATAACAAATTAGGGCATGACAGGCAGTGAGTAATAATTATATATCCTTATTTCTTCACCTTAAGTGACAATATTTATTTCTATAAATATTAGAGTAATAGTAATTTATTTCTAAAATTGGCTATTGAGCAAACATTTAATAATTCTGTTAAAAATTTTAAAAGTAGGGACGCCTGGGTGGCTCAGTTGGTTAAGCGGCTGCCTTCGGCTCAGGTCATGATCCCGACGTCCTGGGATCAAGTCCCACATCGGGCTCCTTGTTCTGTGGGGAGCCTGCTTCTCCCTCTGCCACTCTGTCTGCCTGTGCTCTCTCTCTCTCTCTCTGACAAATAAATAAATAAAATCTTAAAAAAAAAACTTTTTTAAGTAGATTTAAGGTTATTACTTACTATTATAAATGTAGAACCAAAAAAAATGCTATACCTTCCAAATTAAAAAAGTAAACATAGAACATGTTGGAAAATTAAAAACTAAGGGTAAATCAATAAAGCATAGTATAAGCTCCATTTAACAAATGGAGTTAGTGTCAGTTAAGTGTCCAGCTCTCAGTTTCTGCTCAGGTCTCATCTCACGGTCCTAAAATCAGGGTCCACATGGGGCTCTGTGCCCAGGGCAGAGTCTCTTTGGGTTTCTCCCTCTCTCTCCCTCTGTCCCACCTGCTCTTGCTTATTTGCTCTCTTTCAAATAAACAAACAAAATCCTTTTTTAAAAATGAGTAATTCGAAGATCCAAATACTTGTTTTAACAGTAGTTCACATCTTTGAAGAAAAGCAAATACTTTTAGATATTTTCAAATGTAATTATTTCTAATCTGTGAAAAAAAGAAACCTAAAACAGAGTACCTCCAGTAGTTAGAAATGGGGATTTGTATGGGGCACCTGGGTGGCTCAGTGGGTTAAAGCCTCTGTCTTCAGCTTGGGTCATGATCCCAGGGTCCTGGGATTGAGCCCCGCATCTTGCTGTTTGCTCAGCAGGGAGCCTGCTTCCTCCTCTCTCTCTGCCTGCCTCTCTGCCTACTTGTGATCTCTCTCTCTCTATGTCAAATAAATAAATAAAATCTTTTAAAAAAAGAAATGGGGATTTGTATGAACACATGTGTCCCAGAAAGTGAGAGTTGGAAATGCACGTACACAAAAAGTAAGGGAATTCTGGAACAATACAGGTACCCCCATTACACCAATACATTGATGGTGCAAATCTCCATTTGTTGACCCAGAAAGAGGTTCACAACATAGCACTGAGTTTTAAAAGCAGGTCAGACAATAGCTGTTTTAACGTGATACCACTCACTTAAGAGTTTTGGCGTATGTGTCAATGGCCATAAGAAATATCAAGACAAATGCTGATCTGAGTGTTAACAATGACCACCTTGCGCTATTGGGTCTAGAGATTTTTAGCGATGGGCTTCTATCATCTTGCAATGAAGCAATAACATTATTTTTAAAGCATTTATATGCAAATGAGAAATTCATGCTATCGAGAGTGTGGTTAATGAGTTGCATGCATTGTAGTAATACAACTCTTTATAATGTAATTTGACAGAAGCTATTAAAATTTAAAGTGTGCATATGCATTGGTCAGGGGTCTTTTTCATGAAGACTTGAATATGTTGGGAGAGTGAAAGCGACTACACAAAGTGGTAAAGATCTATTTGAATTGACCTAGAACTAATGTCCATGATTTATTGTTTAGGTGACAGGGGTCCATTTATTTAATGTTAGGTGACAGAAACAAATAAAATAATGTCTTCACTTTCTATTTGTTTTTTTTTTTTAATTAAAAAAAGTTCCCTTATCTCTCTTTATATAACTTTCAGATCACTAAGAAAAACATGGAGGGATGCATAGCAATGCCTTAACATCAGCTACCTCTGTGGTGTGAGTCTAGGGGAAGGGATGGGCATTATTAACTTTTTATTCATGCACATTTGTATTGTATGAATTGAGCTTGAATACATAATTACTCTTTATCATCTAAAAAAATGAAATTTGAAAGCAGATTTCAACAATATGAGGCAATAATCTTTAAAGTTCTCTTCAGAATGCTAGTTTCTCTGTCCTTCTGTTTTCATCTCTCATTTTCCAGTATTCAATGCACCCTACAGCTAATTGCTTTATGCACCTGCCCTCAGTCCATCCCTCGGTCATAGAAGAAGCACTCAGGATCCCAGCCCACCCTCTCTGCCAGGACATGAGGAACAGCTGGAGAAGCTCTCAGCAGAGCATGGTAGATGAAAGCAAACAGAAGAGCTCATCACACCTTAACTGAATAATGCTAATTAGGGCACTGACAGGCCCTACTTAACCACTTTCTGGAAATGAATATGCTGTTGGAAAAATGAGTGGAGATTCTAGAGTACGTGAGAAGGTAGACTTGTCTTTTGAAAGTATAAGGAATGTTTTCATGGGCCAGCCACATTAGAATTAACTATGAGAGAGGTTAAAAGCCATCTTTCACATGGCCTACTACTGTCTCAAGATGCTCAGATACTGTGTTCCTTAAGCACCCCTTTTAGGTAGTTTCTTAACACACCCAAAGTATGAGAACCACTTTTCTAGACTGCAAACGCTCAGGTGAGCCAGATATGACAAAGCCCCAAATGAGGGCTTCCAAACATCCTGCAGGCACCTCCTTCCCTGCACACATGGTGACTAAGAGGACAGGGGTGTTGCTGCCCAAGGGTGACCCGTAAAACCTGCTAGTCCCAGGTGACCTACAAGTACCAGGAACCTTGGGCATCCAAGCACTGAGTGACTGAGCTCGAAGACCTAGGACCAGAGAGGAACTAAAGTGTTCAAGGAAGAGACAGTCTTGTCTCTGAGAGAGGAGAGAGGAAGATGGACAGTGAGGAAAACAAGCATTTCGCTAGAGATGCTGTTGCTGCTGACGACGAGGGCCAGAGAAAACTTCGACTCAGAGAAACAGCCACTGTGTTCCTGAGACTTCAACCCCCCAGACCCAAATCTCAGAAGGTAGGACAGCAGCCTTGAAGACACCAGCTTTTATTTCAGAAAACTGGGTACTCAAAAGAAATTGTGCTTCTGTATAAGTAAAAAGAGGGAGATGGTGTTCCCAGAGTAGGGGAGCTAGTCCTTCAGGGCTGCTGGGGACCCTGGAAATTATATTCTGCTGCCTCTGAGCCCAGTGAGTGGCAAACACTCTCTCTGGCCAATGATATGGTGTGAGAGCATTTCCAGGCCCCGGTGTCCCACAGGTGACAGGACAATCATGCAGCAGAGGGAAGGCAACAGTGACACTTATACCGAACAGACAGGCCAAGAAGCAGCTTCCCCATTTCCTTGGATTTGTAAGCCCCATTTGTGCAATCTAACTGAAGGGGAGGGAGCCCCAAGAATGGCCAGTATTGTGTTTCTTGCTAACCCTGTTAGTAAGGGGAATAGATGCTCGGAGCCAGGTGTAATTTGATTTAGAAAAATAAAGAAATGTGATGCTTCTTGCACCTGAATGTGAAGGAGCAATTCATAACTTACACCATCCACTTACTAATTCCTCTGTCCATGTGTAAACGATTTTAGATCACCTTGACTTTGCTGCTGAAAACTACATTCTCCTTATCGTTCAACATCCAGACTATTCGATGCACTTTGTAAGAGCTGAAGTTTATATAAATATTATGTCTTAAGTTCTTATCAAAAATCCACTTTCCAGTATTTATGTTTTGGATTTCTTGTACCTTTTGCTGGTGGGACAGGGAAGGGTGGGGTGGGTTCTTAGCCAGAAAATTTGTAAAGTGGCTCCCAGGAGAGTGAGGAGCTGAAAAGCAAAGAAAGCAAACCTTAAATGTGTTTGCAGCAGCCTGAAGCAATTTGAGAAAGTAGGGTTAGAGGGCTTGCCAAAGATATAGGCATGGAAATTATTTCCCTTTTTAATGCAGATAGATGAAAATAAGAAAATTGTCCTAAGGGGTTATTCACCCAAATGGAAAAGTCTCTTTAGCATTCCCACCAATTGTACATTTAACTTTTTTCTAGTAAATATAAATATGATATGTATATACGTACATCCATACATATATTTACTAGAAAAAAATTAAATATGTAATAGATAGGAATGCTGATACAGATATAAATATATATACAGAAATAGATACACAAAAGTCAAAAGAAATTTTTTAAAAATACACATAAATATCTGTCTCTGTTGTTTTTTAGCCTTCCACTTATTCAATCCAGAGGAGGTTTGTTACTGATTTCATCGCTTCAGGAATATCCTATGCACATGTAAATATATACATGCTAAATACATTTTAATATGAATGACACCTCAAGGCACATATAGCTCTGTACTTCACTTTTTTTTCTTTAAGATTTTATTTATTTAACAGACAAGATCACAAGTAGGCAGAGAGGCAGGTAGAGAGAGAGGAGGAACCAGGCTCCGCACTGAGCAAAGAGCCTGATGCGGGGCTCCATCCCCAGACCCTGGGATCATGACCTGAGCCGAAGGCAGATATTTTAACCCACTGAGCCACCCAGACTTCTACTTTTTAAATTAGAACTCTTATTGTTAGAATGAACCAGCCTCTCCTGATGGTCATGAGAATGAGCCCATAGTCTGCTTTAGAAGCGATGCTGAAATATTGGAGATGGACTTCAAATTCTTGTCAAATTCTTCAAAGGCTCTTTAACATTAGTGAGGTCAGGATTTGCCAAAAGGTGGAGGAAATATTTCTAAGGGGCTATTTTCTGAGTTCAGTTGGCTCATGGGAGAAAATCTGACAGCAGAACCTTGGCTTCTCCCAGGCTACTATCCTTTGCTCTGTGCAAAGGTTCCTCCAAGGACACATCGGTTCTTCCAAGATTGTCTTGGAAGGGGGGGATCCTATTTGGAGATGGCTTCATTAATCGATGGCAGAAAGATGAATCATCCTCAAAAAGAATCCCTTTCCTTTTCACAAATGGTTGAGAAAAAAATAAAATAAAATTGAAGATGTGGAAAACATCCACCAAGATGAAGCTAAATTCAGAATTCAGAACCTGAGCAGGGAATCATAGTTCAACATGTGAGAGCCAGGACCACCAGGGTGGCCAGAAATCTGAGTGAGTGTCAGAAAGAAGGAGTGAACTTTCATAACACGCTGAACTGTAGAAAATTCTCAGGACATTTCCTTTCCCAATAAAACTTCACATAACAAAGCTGTTTTTGACAGGGTTGAAGTTTCTATAGAAGTGATAGGGAAGCTTTTGCTTTGCAGGTGCAGGAGGTCCCCAAGATAAGTCCAGTGGGGTTGTCAAGAACATGTCATTTGTGACTCAAGGTTGACATAGCTGGAGGACAAGAGAGAAAACAGGAGAAAGCCTTGCCCTGAGAATACCCCCTATCAACAAGGGAATCCACCCAAACCCCATTCTCTCTTTCAGGACAAGGTCGTAAGGATACAATGGGGTTACAGAGAGGGAAGAAACAAAGGAAAGGCACTTCATAATAATTACCTCATTTAATTCCTGCAGAAGGGGAGGGAGAGGACATTGTTTCCATTATATTAACCACATTCCAGAAAAATTGTAGAATAGGGAAAGAGAGGGAAAAAAATCACTCCTAATTCCATAATTGAAACAAAGCTATTGTTACCATTTTGGCATCATTTTCCATCCTGACATTTTAACATATTTGTTATTATTTTCACATAATTATAGTCAGAGTGGTACAACTTTATAGCCTCCTTCTTAATTTTTCACTAACCATTATAGCATTATAATCATTATCGCATATGCATTTTCCATGTTGTCAAATTCTTCAAAATCATCACCTTCCTAAATATTAGCTAATCATCCAGATACTGTCAAGTTTATTTGGACATTCCCTTATTGTAGAACATTTGCATTGCTCCTGGGATTTTATTACCACATTATTTTAAATAATACTACAATTTCAGGTTGTTTTATTCCGATAAATCCCCTCCGGTGGGCAGGGGAGAGGAAAAAGGAAGGCAAGAGGAAATAGGTGGACAACCATCCTGAGATGCCCTCAGGAACTTGGAGACAAGATTTCCTGCGAGAGTTCTACTATAATAACCGACCCATAATCAGGGAGTTCAGAAATTTGAGATGTTACCCTGAAGGGATGGAGGCAGGGAAGAATGTAGCAGTATTCATGGAATCAATGTAGCTAAAGTATGTCACAGTCAGAAGTAGCACTGGGCTGGCCAGGCAAGCCCAGAAAATACAAGACCATACAAGTAAGGGAGGGGGCTAGATAGTCCTGCTTTACTCCCATTTTCTCAGCATGATTAATACCCTCCACTCGCCTCCATTTCACTCGCAAACTGTATTGTTTCAGAAAATAAATTACATGGTCACCCTCCGATGGATGATTTGACAATGCCAGGTCTCCCTCTTGTACGCGACCAGAAAGATGTGCCCTCATCTGCACAAAAAGGCTGGGGTTGATACCTTCCCATCTCAAGGCCTGGAAAGGGGCAAGGGGAGTCGAAAAGAAAGGCAAGAGTCACCGGTTTCTCTACTGCACAGATGCTGGGAAAGCCAAGCTGGAAAGAACTGAAAGCATTTTACCACGTCTAGGAGGGGGGTGGGGAGATTCTGAAACCACACCAAGCTAGCCGAAGTGGGGGCACCCAGAGCATCCCCTCACAGGCCTAGACTCAGAGTTGCCTTGTGCTTATGGCACCCGTGAGCTGAAGGGCCAGATCCCTCTACCTGGAGAGATGGAGGGATCACCATGATTTTCTGGGCTTCTTGAATGATCCAGAAATCCAAAGAGCGAGCCAACATCGCAACAGACTTCCTGCCAGTGCTGGGGAGGAGTGCTCAAGCCAGTTTAGGCGAATCTGGGGAAACAAAGGAATGTGATACCATCTGATTATCTGATAGTGTGTTGCAATTTGCAATCCTTAACTTCCAGATGGTCCAGCAGGTGCATATTAAACTCCAGGCCAGGTTTCAGCCTCTCCTTGCTCTTACTCCACACTCACCATGTAGTGTCCTGTGGGACCAAAGACAGCTTTCATCCCCCTATAAATTAGTAAGTTGTCACTAAGTGGTATATACTGGTTTTATGAGTTTGAACAGCTCAAAGCAGCATTCAGGGGTTTGATAAACTCTGGTACAATTTTTTAAAAATGAATTTCTGAGCCCACAGGATGAAGGGCAGATCTTTTCTCCAAATATTTGATGAAGTTTTCCCTTTTATCTGTCTTTGGTTATTTTATATTTTAACTTCCATATTAGTTTGAACTTTACCTAGTGTGTTTGTTTTAAGACTAATTACTTTTTCTCCTTATTTTCTAACAGGTTATTCCTATGTGATTTGTAGAATAATACATATATTTTAGACTTATTCATGTTGCTTTATGTACCATAGAGCCCTTCATTCATTCACATATCAGTATATCTTTATCTCTATGTATCGAGATGTTTGAGTTATTTTTGTTTCATTGATTTGTCTATTCATGAACAAAAAACAGTTTTGAGAACTGTATCTTTATAACAGAGTTTAATAATTATAAAGCTAAATTGCTTTTACTTTTTATTCAAAGATTTATTTGAAATATTCACATTGATAATCTCAGAATTTCTTCTGTTTCTAAAATAGCCATGAGGATATTGAAATGACTTACATTAAAGTTGTGCATTAATTTGGGAACAATATTTTCACAATGGCCATTTTCTTATCTGGGAACATAACATTTGTTCAAATGTATATATTATTTTATGTGTACATTCTATATTCAGTAAAGATTTCTCATTTTCTTCATTTTGATCACATCAATTTTCCTTAAAAATACTTCTAGGTGTTTAATGGCATTTGCTGTCATTCTTTGTGATTTTTCTCATTAAATTTTCTTATTGCTGGAGAGGTTCCGTATTAACCACCAACTTGCATATGATAAAATCAGGGCTGAGGGAAGTTAATAAATTGTTCAGGGCATATTAAGCAATCAAGTGGGAGAAGAGTAGTATAAAGTAGTTGAGAACAACCTCTTATTCCGAGTGAGCTGTTTCTGTTATCTTGTGCTGTTTCCACAGCTCTTGGCAATGGCTCTTCTAGGCACACAGGTGTTAGGAATCTGGGACCTAGTCCCTTCACCAGTTTTCCCCCTTCACACATGACCACCCACAGGGCCTCCAATCTCCCATGTCTTTATCTGGACAGTGTTGCCTCTCCACATGTTCACATTCTCTCCAACCCATTCCAATATTCCCTCCTTTCCTGAGTAAGTTTGCTACTTCCATGTTCAATAGGCAATATTCACTCTTATTTTCCTTGTGCCCATTTGAAAGCTGTTAGTCATCAGATCACTAGACACATTAGGATCAACAGAGAAAGCAAGACCAGACCACGAGACATCTGAGGGACAGGGCTGTATTTGGCCCATCAGGATGCATCCCATATCTGGCCAGGGGTGGCCAGGGCTCTGGAAGAATCAAGGGGCCAAGGAGCTGCTGGCTGTGACAGTGGGACTGAGACCAGAGCCTTCCCCGCCGGTGATCCGTCCAGCTTGCACCTTATTTTATGTCCATCAGGCCAGGTGTTTTTTCATGGGAAAAAAAAAAAAAAAAAAAACCAGCGTGTGGAGTAAACTGTGAACTACCCCCAAGGAGGGTAGCATTGTCTTCAGTCTCATGTCCCATGGCTGTGATCAGTGTTCTTAAATCAGTGTTAGATCTTAACCAAATGCCACTGGGGGGGTCCCATTCTGCCACAGCTTTTCCCTCCATTGTTCCTAGGAGGACAATTGGCTCATCATAATTATGCCACACTTAAGAAGCTCTTCCAATATGGGCAGAGGGCTTCCTTTTAGTCTCTAAGCACAATTCTCAGCAGTATCTTATTGTAACTCAGATGAATTAACTGAAATGCTGAGAAACAAGGCGGTGGGCCATGAATAATGCAGTAATGCAGGGAACACAGGTATTACAAGCTACACTTCACTGTGTCGGGGCCAGTTGCTAGATGGTTATCTTTTTTGTGATTTGGGTCTGAATCATCTTGGGTATTAGGACTAGGAATAACCTCTGTTCAGACTTGCTGGTTATGTGAAGGCCCTATTGTCACATTAGGGGCACTGGACATCTGGAAAAATATACCGGTCAAGGTGTCTGTCCCCAAAGGGCCTAAAGTCATGTTGGAGAGACGATGCATGTGAAGTATGACTTGAAGGTGGCATAAGGGGCCACAACCCTCATAAAAAACCCTCAAAAATCAGAGAAGGGAGGAGCAGTGGTCAGAAACAAAGGGTAGGGCAGGCCCAACTCCATGAGGTCAAGTAGGAAAGGCATACTTTAGACAGGAGGGGAGGGGAGGATTCGAGTGGGGGACCCCAGCCCAGGTGAAGTCAAGAGGGAGTGCTATTCCTTCTTAGGAAAAGTCAGAGCAACTGATGAGCAAGCTGGCCCCTAAGTCACCAAAAGATTGGCCTTCTCATCTCATTTTTCCACCACTCTCTTTATAGCCCATCTGAATGCTTCCCCCAGGGAAGACCTGCCACCTAGTTCTCAGAAATGGGAGTAGGCAGTTGGAAGCCTTCAGAATAAAGGACTCTATAAATACAAATGATAGGAAACTCTCAACCCATATAAAGACCTTTTTCAAAAGACCAAAGCATTAAAAAAAAAAAAAAGGACCAAAGCATAAAAGGATAAATAACAAAAGCGCTAATACTGGGAGGCCCAGGCATTATTTTTAGACCATTCCTCATGGCTCAAAAGAGACGTGCGAGATCGGAGAGGTGAGTCTGGCTACCAGTCATGTTCCATTTTGGTCCTCACCCCCAGGAAGTGCTGAATCCTTGTTTTGTTAAAAACATCCCAGAATGGATTTTGTTGTCAACTGCTCTTGATCTCTTAAAATTTCCTGCATTTGCTGCTGACCGGCATCCCGGCCTTGATAGAAGTCCAGACAAAATTATTAACCTATGAGCTGCGGCTTTGTAATCAGCAGCTTCAGCTGCCCTGGCAGCTCCTGCTGGATGGAGCGCCAGGCAGCCTGGGCGGCAGGAAGTCAGTCTGCAGAGCCAAGCCCGGGCTGTGACTGTCAAGCAGCCTCAGACCCATCCTTGTCTCCCGGTCTCTCTGTTCCTGCTGTGGCTCGGGACAAAGAGTGACGTTCTCCTGTCAGAAACCTGGAGAGAAATCCTGCCACAAACACAAGTGAAGTTGCATAACAAGGTATAAGAAATGCTACTAATTGTTTTCTGTGTGTAGTTCAACACAGTGGGAATGTGTAAACATGGACTTTATGGAGCCTTTGCGCCCCACGGGCCCCCAGCCCTGAAATGGGGGGTCTTTCCAAACGCAGAAGGATCAACTCCCGGTAATTGAATTTCTTGATTAGTTAGCATTTCTGCAGTGGTCTAAGCTGAGTTCTCCTGACAGTTTTTACAGAGTCTCATAATGAATGAGTGGTTCTCCTGGGAGAAGGACAGTTTCTCTCGGGATCCTCAGCATCTAATCGAGGCGGGTATGTGACTGACACCTGTGGACTAGTGAAGGCCAAGGAGGGTGGGGAGAGGGAGGCAAACAGACTGGAAGACACAAAGGACAGCACTCCAGTCACCCAACTCCAACTCCTCTGTCTCCAGAGCCCGAGGACACCAGTGTCCAGCAGCTTCTGGGTTATGGCCGAATGCCACCTGAAGCAAACATGTCAGAGTGAATGACAGGGTCCCCTCCTTCTGGTCACAGAGGCCTTCTTATGGCTGAGAATTAAAACCAGAGGAACCACAACTGAGCAGACTTGGAAATGGTCCTCTCATTGCATTTAACAGCCCAAATCGTTTGTGCCATCTTTTTGTTTTCTTAATACATGGAGTCCCGAGCTCCCAACAACTAACTGGTGGGAATAAATTGTGATGTAGAGCTCTACCATTAATCCTGAAGGAAGGCAGCTAAAGGTCAGAGCAAGAAGACTCGTGTTTCCCTTTCCTCAGCTCCCTGAACATGTCTTCAACTGTCATACACTAGAACTATAAAATATGACTTTATAGCAGCCAAGGGTGTGAAGGGAAAAGAGAAGATTCCATTCTTTAACTTCCACTTTGATTTGCTGGAAGGTTGCTAGTGGCAGGGAGAGAAAATTGGAGGCAGTGCCACATGATTTGCAGGAAACTGTATCATCTCAAATTTCCTTACAAGCTGCAAAGATATTGGATCTAAGAAAGCAAGATGCACACACTTAGTTTGTCAAGTTTATTTCATTGTTTAACTATACTTGCTGAAATAAAAGATGAGAAGAATACCAATTTTCATGAAAGGCAGACATAAACACACTCTTATCAAAGCTCATGACTTTCATTAACCTTAAATGTGTGTAGTGTGGACTCCCTTAAGAGGCCACACCATAACATTTCTCATCACTACTCGTAGCATTTCTAACAATTAGTTGTCCACTTATCCATAAGCAATGTTAGAGATGACTTCTGACCAGAGCACAACAGAAGTTGCCTCCAACTTGTGAAAATCAGAGTTAATGAAACTCACCCTTAAGTTACACAAGAAGTAATCTAATTAGAATGCCCTTGAACAGCACTATTTTTAAAACTCCTTTATTCTAGCTTAATCTCCCAGTGGCCATTACAGCTAAAAAAAAAAAAAAAAAAATGAACAAGCTAATTTTCATTTCCGTGGAGAGAAACACAGTTTTAGAGCACATTTTACTTAAGAATATCAAATTATTTTATTACTCTAAAAATCTTTAATTTAACCTTTTATTACTCTAAACCATCCTTAAGAACTGTAAAAAGGAACAAGTGTTCTTGCCACTAATTCAGAGAGGGAGAAACTGAGTCACAGAGAAACTGGGGCTTAGATAAATTCAGCCTCTATTCATTTTAAAGAATCAAGGTTACCCTTCAGAATTCCTAGGAGCTCAAGCTCGAGAGTACTATAACCTCAAGAATTCCGGCTTCTAAGATATATATAACCTATATAACCTATCCACAGTTTCAAAAAATGTGTCCATGCCAGAACTTCTCCCTAAGTAGAAGCTGAACCAGAAAAATCTCTAGCTTTCTTCTCCTTCCATTATCAGTGATTCCTGTTCACTCTGACCTAGAACTGCCAGGTATTGAAAAAACAGGGCTCATCCTGTGTACAAAATTTCAGGATTTGCCTGCATTTTTACATAAATCCAAAATCTGAAAATGATCATTTCAAATAATTGGGCTTATTTTTGTTCACAGTAGTGATTTTCTAAGCGGCAGACAATTCCTTGATTGTACTGGGGGTTACATGTGTGTCAACTCAACAGTTTTACTCAACCACTACTACCAACTCATCCAATTATCCGTTTCACAGCAGCTTTCAAAAGACTTAATAAATTTTAGCCAAACTTAATGCCCTTATCTCTAAAAGCCAAACCTTAAAAACAAGACCAAAAAAATTAGTAACTGACTTGAAAAGTTCAAAGAAACTTCCCTATCACGCATTATTGGTCATTTAATAAAAGGCAGCTCATGCTAGAACTCTCTGTGACACATGACGGCCCTCCTCCACAAGGCCTGCAGTTCACGCCTGCCATGGCGCTTTGTCAGCCACTGATCTTACTGTGCCAGGAAGACTCTGCCACGGGCTTCATAAAACAAGCATTTAACTCTCTCTTCCTCATGCATTTATCAATGGCTAAATGTAGATGTAATTAATGCACAGAACCATGTCGCATTAAAACAGAGAAGGACCTTTAAAGTTATAAGTACAAATTCCCACCTAGAAGAGAGAACGTCCCACATCCCCTCAGATTTGAAGGGCCTTCAGGGGAGCACCCCAAGGCTGAGCACTTCCTGTGGGCAGGGAACAAAAGGGGAAGGGGGCTGACTGATGGTGAGGTCCTCGGACAGTGTGTGCCCAGCGCATGCTGTGGTCACTCTGCAGGGACATCTGGGTCTCTTCCTCTCAGAGATTCATGGAGGTCCAGAGATTGAGCTTCCCTGTATCACTCACCTTTTGAATGAAAGGGCTGAGGCAGAATCCATGTCTGACAAACACCAAATTCCACACTCTTTCTCCTATATTGCTTCTCAAATGGCAATGTCCAAAATTGAAAAATGTCTTTCATCCAGTGTCCACCATTGGCTCTAATTTGCCTTTCTGAATCGAATCCACCTTACACATAAACCACACACCTAATCCATATTGTTTATAGAAATCAATCACTGATGGGCCCCCTTCTCTTCATCTACAATGTCTTCCAGGTCAAACACAATATCTGGCTCCACAATTGCTTTTCGGTCTTCCATGACAAGCCTCTCCCTCTGCCCGCCAACAAGTCATTCTCCCCCGCCCACCCACCCACCCCCACCCCCGGCACACAAATAAAATCCTTCACTCCCTATTTAACACTTCCGGGTGGCTTCCCCTGTCCTCTGAAGACAACCTGAATTCCTCAATGTGACCCCCCCACACTCACGCTTCATATCTGATGATTCAGATAAGAAGGGGTACCTTGACTCCCCACTCCTCACCCGCACCACCACCCCACTGAGAGTCCACAAATGTCCCAGCCCCAGCAGGAGCCTGGGGACCTTTGCCCTGTTCATTTTTTCCTGCCTCATGTCTCCTTTTTTCGGATTTTTCATGCCATTCCAGTCTCATCTGACATGTTCTCATAGAGTGCTGCCAGTCTGGAGCCTGTATCTGTAACTTTCTAGCACATGATCTTCTTTTCTTTCTTACTCTTATCACTTGCCAGTATCACCATACTTTCCTCTTATTCATTGTCTCCCACCGCCCTCATTCAATTAGATTGTCAGCACCCTGATGAGAGCCTGTGGACCTAGATCACAGCGCTGGACCTGAGCTAGGCCTGGAAAACAGAGATGCAAAGATCATTCACTGAATGACTTGAATGTTCCATGTGCAATCCTTCTGTGTTGAAACCAAACTCCTTCCCTCTGTATCATCTCTTCTCAGGGTCAAACGCATCCAGTGTGTAGACTATCCTTGAGTCTGCTTCTAAACTCCCTCCACCCTGCGCCAGATTCCCTCCAACACTGATCTGAGCACAGCCCTGCATCTGCCATGTGATAGAGGGTGTGGCTCCAGGGAGAACCTCAGACACACGAAGAGGACCTGAGGTTGACAAAAGTAAACTAGCCTCAGGAGGTTCAGTACAGGCAGCGGCAGGCCTCTGCCTTTGTCCCTTGCCTTTCATTCTAGAACATGGCTGAGGGCAGTAGGGCAGAGGCTCCTGGATGGTGGGAGCCCTATCCACGCCAGCTGCTCCAGGCAGATCCTCTTCTTCCAGTCCCTTCCAATAGTGTCTAGGTCTCCACGCGTGGCTTCATTGCTAATGACAAGACTACAGGCTCCAACAAAAACACCCATGCCCAAGGGCTGGGAACCAACAGCTTGTCTTCTCCAGAAATGTGCTCTTCAGAGGGAAGGCCTGAGTGAACCAAAGCGTGCTAAGTTTACTATTAGCAAAAGTCACCAGCTCTCTGGATGCTTCCCATAAGCCTCTCTCAAGCATCTATTACCCATTTTTGTCTTTCAAGTCAGGAGATGAGCTAATTTCATTGCTGAAGCAATGGAATAGCAAACCAAGATGATTTGCTCTCCATCTGATTTGAAATCAACGTAATTTGTTAGTCAAGAAAATTCAATCCACAAAGAGATTGGTTGATTTAACTGTCTGAACAACCAGGTGCTATAAATGCCTCTCAAACTTTTTAAATTATACTACCTAGGAATTGGAAAGAGCTATCAGGTCTCAGAACCTAACTTACATGGGGGGAACTCACAGATGAAGTCCAACGGAGAAGACATGACTACACTGGGAGCCCGGAATGCTGCTTCCTGGCCACACTCTCCCTCTAACCTCCATGTAAGTCTGTTTTGGTCCTGTACATCTTTGCATCTGTGACCACGCATATTTATACTCAATTGCTCTCAAGGTTAGTTTCAGATCTGGGATTTTGCAATCCAAATCTGTAGTTATAACCAGCTACATTTGCACCTTCTGGACAGAATGGTCTTTGACAACCCTGTGTAAGTTAGTTCCCCATCGTATTCTCGGTCACTGTATCCTATTTGCCTCCATCAGGCACTTGACCCAACTTACATGATGCATTTTCTCCATGTTTACATTCTCTGCCTCTCACATTACACACTCAACTCAATCCACAAAGAGATTGGTTGATTTAACTGTCTGAACAACCAGGTGCTATAAATGCCTCTCAAACTTTTTAAATTATACTACCTAGGAATTGGAAAGAGCTATCAGGTCTCAGAACCTAACTTACATGGGGGGAACTCACAGATGAAGTCCAACGGAGAAGACATGACTACATGGATCCTTGTGTTCTCCTTCACTGTTGTCACCCCAGGGCCCACTGTGGCTCAAAGAAGGTACTCGATATTTGGTGACTTATTTAATTCTAATGTCTGCCTCTGACTGAAGTATTTGTGGTATAGGGCACTGCTTCCTTACCAGGCTGAGAGTACTCCACGTGAGCCACTACAATCACTGAAAATTCTAGACTGAGTCCAAATCTGCCCCACTCGAGTATTTAGTTCTTGGTCTCATTTCTAACCCTCTTCTATTCTTATTAACCACGTTCAAATAGAAGAAGCATAAGATGTCTTTGGGATCTTGTGAAATCTTTCTCATCAGTAGCCTGGAAAACGAGAGAAATGGCAGCACCTAGCAGTAGCTTTTGAAACCATAACACTCTCCCAGAGGAGAGGACAGAATTGAAATGGAGATAAAGCTCTGTCTCCCAGGGCACTGAATGTAGATACAGTAGAGCTGAGAAGGAATTAGGCTGCCCTTGCTGTCTTTCCTATATTTCAACCACTGTCCTGGAGAAAAGAAGCTTTATGATAAAGTTCCAGTGGAAAGCTGTCACAGCTTCGATTTCCCCAGAGCTTCCCTTGTGAGTACATCATCTACCTCTGGGCAGCCTGAATAGACAAAGAACATCTCAGAAAGAAGGCCTGTCCTGGACAAGAAGAACAAATATTTTGTGTATTAGTATGTTTGGTTTCCTTATTCAAGATCTGTTAAAGTCACATTCCACTCTCTTATCCTCCCAGCCTGTCATTTATGGAAACCACAATGTCCCTAGAGGATCTCTATATGAAGAGAGGAGGCTATACAAGAAGAATGAACAATTCTCCCATGAACAATTCTCCTGTAGACAAATGTAAGTCCACACTAGTGTCCACACTGCCCTATATAGTACAGGCCTCCATAGCACCAAGTGACTGTGGGAGTTCTCATTCTCCTACTTGGTCAACCTTGAACCTCTCCTCTCAACTCTGAGGTCGGTAAAGGAAGGGAGTCCACTTCAGTGGGAATGCCGAAGGCGTGGCCCTTAGGGAAGTTGAAGGAGGTCAGCCGAGTGCACACAGCACTAAGTCTCCAGTGGGCCCATCAGGCAATTGGCAGGCTCCAGGCTATGTTGGCTGAGCCCTCATCCTCTGTGATCATGAAGCACGTTTGCCTCACATGGCAAGCACTGCTCCCTTTGTTCTCTTAGGTCTCCACCGGGGCTGAGCCTTTGGGAATGAAAATGCACAATAACAGCTTGCAAAGTCCTGAAGACTGTTTCTGTCAACAGCAGCTCTGTGTGAGCCGTGCTCCCTGACTGCATCTTTGTGAGGCCTTTCAGACACAGACATAGGTAAGTAGTAACCCTCTAGTAAAAGGGCCATGGAAACAAAATGAGCACAGCTAAAACTGTCATCACCATCCGCCACCCTCTTCTTTGCAGTGGTTTATGTTCTCAGTCCTGTGACAAGTCTCTACGGAAGTTCATGCATTTGCATTAGCCACCCTCCTCCTACCATGTGTGGGCCCAGGGGAGGCAAGAATGGCACTATGTGAAGGCAAAATCAACTTTTAACAAATACCTCATTTCTACCACAATAGAAACTTCTCCCAGAATGCCCAGGGGAAGACCATGGTTATGATTCCCAATATCTGATTTTCAATATAAAAATATAAGGTTGGCAGTTTATCAAGTAGCCTTTCCAAGAATTACCTGCAAGCAAAGATGGTATCTAAAACCAAGATAAAAATGGCAGCAGGCGTGTGGGCCAAGGGTTCTCACTAGTCATGACTGCACACTAGACACCTAAAGAGTTTTAGCTGTACCATGGGCTGTGGCCCACCCTAGACTGATGAAAACAGAATGTCTCTAGGACGGGAGTCAGACATCTTTATTTTTTCAAACTCTCCCACTGATTTTAACAGCTATCCAGGTTTAAAACACTTGACAGTCCCTAAAGAAACATTTGACCAAACTCTGTTGCTCTTCCCATCAGCCTGGGTGCAATTCTATGCACACAGGGCGTGTTTCTGTCCCACAGACATGTCATAAGACTCCATATTGTCTAGTCAGTGGTTCTTGGACTTTGACCTGTGTCTAAATCACCAAGGAGGATCACAGGGACGACAAGCCTCAGGCCCCTCAGAGAAGCCTGGGGCATGAGCCGTGGGAGTTCACAGATCTCTCCAGGTGAACCTGATGCCAACCGAAGTTCAAGTAGCACTGGCCTAGTCATTCCCCAGCAGAAAAGATGGCTCAGGAACAAACACAACTATTCTCACTCACAACAGTGATCGTCTGGACAGCACTTGCTGCCTGTAAAGTAGTTGAATTAGTTATGGGCCAATTGTCCTTCTGTGGATCTGAGCCAAGTTGAAGTCCCCTCCTTAACCTCCTCTTTCCCCACATATCAGAATCCATTCTGGAAATCAGTGTCCTTAATCACTGGGACAGTCATCTATCCTCTCCACCTTCCATCCCGGGAACACTGTTATGTGGGACTTTGCCTGATTTGGGGCCAGAGGTCTAAGCCCCATATGCTCATGAAATGGTGGGTCTCTATCCCCTCTGTCCATGAAACAAACAAAATAGGGTGAGTCCATGTGGTCCAACAGGAAAGCCCCAATGAGTCTCAACTTACCAACCCCACGTGTTGTCCTTCCCCACCAAGGCCACCCGCCAGTCTCTGCCATATACAAGAAAGAGGCTCACAGATGGAGCTTCCTCCTGGGAAAGAAAGGAAAGCAGCTTGCTGAGGGCTCTGAGACTGGTAAAAATCTAAGAAGAGACACAAGCATGGCTGTTTAGCTGGCAAAAGAAAGGGGGCTAAGAGGCTTTGGCCAGCCTGCTTGAAGGCATCCTTCTGAGCTGCAGTTTCTCTGATTGAAGGAACCCAGAACAGGGACAATATGCGAGAGAACACTCACCCTCAGCCTGTCTCAAATCCAGTGCTGCCTTCCCAGCATTTGAGATGTAGTAATGCCTCATCCTGAATCCTAGGATGGAGGCAATGGCAGGGGTAGTGGGGGGAGGACAGGTGTGACCCAGTATCCTCTGTCCAGACAGCCTGAGGAGCCAGACTCCCGGTCAGGGACCACCTTCTGTGTGGACCCCATTTGCCAGTCTGCCCCGTCCACTCTACGCCACCACCCCTGGCCCCTCTCTCCTCACCTCTGCTGAATCCCCACCTCTGCTTCCTTCCTCTGCGTCTTCCCTTCACACAGTTACAGTCCCTGTCTTTTCTATTCAGGACTTAAGCCACTCTCCAAACAACATTTATTCTGTCTTTGGCCATACACATTTTAGAACTGCCCTGGAAAATTTCTCCCTTGGCAATACCATGGCACCAAAGGGCCGATGGCAGGGGTATTCTCGCCTTCCCGGAGTTCTCTGGGAAGCTCAGTACTCTCTGGGCCTGGGGGAGAAGGTATACAGGATGGAGAGAGAAAGAAGACTGTTCTCTCACTACCCAGACAACTATTTTGTAGGGGGGTACTGGGTTGGCACCTACAGCATAGAGTTTAAAATAAGAAGCAAGCTAAAGACAGGCTTTTGGAAATGGAACTCAAATCCCAAAACTTAGCACATAGAGCAGCAGTTTTAAAACCTTATTATGCATAAGAATCACCTGCAAGAGATAAAAATGGCAGACGTCAAGGCCCCTGCCTCAGAGATCCTGCCTTGGCATAGGGAGCTGCGGAAGCTGCACTGTAGCAAGCCCTGTGGGCCCGTGGGCACAGGTGTTCCCAGGGAAGATTCTGAAGATCCAGTTATAAAGCAAAAGTGAATCCAAGGATGGCCTGAGGCCAGATAACCAGAGCCAAAGCACAGCACAGAAATCCAAGAGAAGCTGAAGTCAGAAGGGGCAGGAAGGAGAGAAGCAAGAAGCGTGTGGTTTCAGCTCCGAGAGCATAACTTCCTTTTATTCTGAAAGCCCCTGGCTTCTTAGTCCAACCCTGGTACAATACTTGAAATATGAGCAGGTCATAGGGAATCTCAGGGAATATGAAATCCTCCTCCTTAGAAATAGACTCCTAATTTATAGAGTTGCGAGTCCACTCAAGAGCAAAAGGGCTGGATTTATTGCTGGTAAAATATGAAGGATGTAACATGATAGCTCTTCGAATCTCCTGTTATATTTTCATGGTCCAAGCAGTAATTGCCTCCAGAGGTGAGGCCCCCACGGGTCAGGGGAGGAATTCCCTCAGGGAGGGGAGGATCTGAGCGGGGCCGCAGAGCAGAACAGAATGAGACCCACAGACAGACAGACGTGGGTGGGTCCACCCAAGGCAGAGGGACTGGAAAATAAGGAAGTCACAGGGACAGACAGACAGAAGGTGATGGACGGGCAGGGCAGAAAGGAGCCAGGAACTTGCTCACCACAAATGCAGGAACCCCGCTCCCATTCCGGATAGCGCTGAAATGGCTCTCAAGGATACCCGTGTTCGTGCACGGCTTCCTCCCAGTGAAACCGGCACAATTAGGGGCCGCGGGGTGAGTCACTCTCACCCAACTCTGGCTTTTCTCAGGCAGAAAACTAGAGCCACATTGGGACACTCCAAGAACTGAAAGGCAGCCCTGCTGGCTTGGAACCCAAAACTTCTAGAGTTTCAACCTAATTCATGATGATCCTTAAGTCATCCAAGCCTCGCTTTCTTCATCCATGAAAGAGGCTTATCAAAGCTGTGGTGGCACATGGAGGATCATCAAATATGGTCTATGTGATGCCAAGCTGTGTTGGAAAAAGAAGCATTTATTCTCTCAACTAGTGGTAGAGGACAATGAGTCACGATTCTCACAGCCCTGGAAAGACCTCTGCTCATCTGGTCAACCTGTAAGGAGTTATAGAGCAGCGGTGGTTGGGTGCAGAGGGTGACTCTGTGCACCGTGAAGCTATTGGCCCCTGCCCCTCCGAGGCTCAGGCAAAGCCTCTTGAAGGAATCACTCTTGGACTGAAGTCTGGAGCACAGTGCATAGGAACAGGCCAGAGAAGAGGGATGTGCAGAGAGGCAACCAAAGTAACATGTGATAGCCCAAATAGCAGAGAGCGGCCAGGCCCAAGGCATGGGCGAGAACAGCCCCAAAAGAGAGGCAGAGGCCTGACTGGGGAGAACTTTGGGTCCAGTTAGGGATCCTTCTCTTTTTCTGAAAACAACAACAACAACAAATAATAATAATAACGAAGAAGTACATAGAGTCACTGAGGGGTTTTGGCAGGGAAGTGGTATGAAGAAGTTTTGAAAAAGATCTCATTGGCCAGACTCAGTGTAGGAAAAGGGTTGCAAGTAACAGAAGCAGACACAGAAAAGGTATGGAGGCGATTTCCATGATACAGTAGAGAGATGCCACCATTCCCACTAAGGCGCTGCCCCTGGATGATGGTGGATGTGGTTGAGAATCCCTGGCAGGTGACACTATCGGGGGAGACCACATGCGGAGTTGTTGAGAGGATAGCGTCTGCCTGGCGATTTCCTAGCACGAGGGACACGGGAACTAGGAGTGACTCTGAGCTCAAAAGTCAGATTCTGTTTTGATTCTGTAAAGACGTGCCATCTAAATAGAAGCTTCAAGAAGGCCGTTGGGGGGGCACCTGGGTGGCTCAGTGGGTTAAAGCCTCTGCCTTCGGCTCGGGTCACGATCCCAGGGTCCTGGGATCTCTGCTCAGCGTGGAGCCTGCTTCCTCCTCTCTCTCTCTGCCTGCCTCTCTGCCTACTTGTGGTCTCTCTGTCAAATAAATAAATAAAAATCTTTAAAAATAATTTTTAAAAAATAGAAGGCCGTTGGGTATGTGCTTCTGGAGCTGAGAAGAAAGATCTAGGAGAAGATTTCCATACCACATTTCAACGTTCACGGGAGCTCAGTGAAGCCATGGTGCTGAATGAAGACCCAGAGCTGAACCTGGTGGAATGCCATTATTTACCTGTCTGAGCAATGAGCTGGCAGAGAGAACAGAAACCAGGAGAGAG
Source organism: Mustela nivalis (assembly GCF_964662115.1). Lineage (NCBI taxonomy): Eukaryota > Metazoa > Chordata > Mammalia > Carnivora > Mustelidae > Mustela > Mustela nivalis. The sequence continues at coordinate 149,586,920 of NC_139021.1, forward strand.
TGGTGATCCGAAGTCAAGAAAAGGAAGCATGTCAAGGGGTGAAGACAGAACAATGTCCAAAGCTGCTAAGAAGTTTAAAAAAAAAAAAAAAAAAAAGAGCATTTCATAGGCTGTCCTGGTAGACAATGCTGAAAATGCCAGAAAGTCCATAGATCGCAGAAGAGAGAGACTCGGAGGCATGCAGAGAACAGCTGGGGCGGGTGAGGAAATGAGGTGAGATACAGAATCAGATCTCTGTCCAGGGAAGATCATGGTTATGATTAGGCAACTTGGAATGGGGAAAAAATGAGCTAGGAATTCCAACATCTGGGGAATACTACAGTCTTGTAAGAAAGAAGGAGGTCCAGGATACGGCAGCTGTCCAGAGTGGCTGTGGAGAAGGCAGGGCTGATGATCGGTTGTGCTCACTGAGTTCATGAGAACCAAATAAGGATGACAGCGGAGTTGGAAAGAGAGAAGCAGCTGCACTCCGTGGTTACCTGGGCTGCTGGGTGATGAAGGTACCAGTACGACTCAGAGACTGACAGCAAGGAGAAGTGGGGCCCCACTTTCCACATTGGGGGCAGGGCGGCCAGGAATTCTATATTGAACACTGTAGTGTTCTGTAATTCACTTCTGTAGTTTTACAACTATAACAACTCTGTAGTTCACTTTTGTCATTTTAGATCCCAGTAGAATGTCACAGGGAAGTGCTCAGAGGGCTTGTAACTTGCAGAGTGGCACCCAGAAAGACTCAGGACAGGTGGGGACGCGGTCACTAGCAGGGACTGAAGGACCAGATGAAGGAGAGAAGAAGTATAAAGAGGGGAACGGGGTGCCTGGGTGGCTCGGTGGGTTAAGCCTCTGCCTTCTGCTCAGGTCATGATCTCAGGGTTCTGGGATCGAGCCCTGCTTCGGGCTCTCTGCTCAGCAGGGAGCCTGCTTCCCCCTCTCTCTCTGCCTGCCCCTCTGCCTACTTGTGATCTCTCTCTCTCTCTGTCAAATAAATAAACAAAATCTTTAAAAGAAAAAAAAAAAAGACAGAGAGAGGGGACAGGCTGGGCAGGGACACTCCATAGCACGACCCCGCAGAGGTCAGAGAGTCCAGCCATCATTGTGGGACTCCAGGGCCAGGGTGCAGAGTGAGGCTCCTCCGGGCTTCTGGGTATGGAGGGCACAGTTTCTATGCATTGGTAGGAGTAAGACGCAGATGGAAAGGGCTGGAGATGGAAGAGGGGGGCCAGGAGGAAGGGTGAGAAGAAGGTGCAGAGAGGACATGGGAAGATAAATGGCCTGAGACTTCAGTGGAGTCCAAGGAGAGGAATTCTGCAACTGCCTTGTTTTGTCCTGATGTGTGTTTTTACTGGAGAAGATGTGGATATCAAGAAGTAGAAATGGCCAATAAAGATGTGAAAAAAGAAAAAGATCAATCAGTAATTAAGACAATGAAACATTTTCCAACTCACAAAGCAACAAATACATATAAGCAATTTCTCCAGACAGAGCATTTGGGACTGAAAATAGGGTCAAATATCATAGGACAGTTTTTCTTGGCTCCAGCACCCTGAGGCCTCCTGGCCCTTATTGTCAGCACACCTGGATGGGTTCTCCAGGCCCCCATGGTATGGTTTGCTCTTCCTGCTTCCCCATGGGGCATGGGGTGTCTCCTCACCTGGCTACAGCTGCATTTGTGCAGAGGGACACAGAGACTTCTGAAGGGCCACTGAGGCTCCCAGAAGCTATGTCAGGACATGCTTTCTATGCCAGGTAAGTCCAGTAGCCACTCCAGGATGTAGAGAGGATTGCCTCTACTATCATGAAGGGAAAGACACCATATTCAAGGTGCAGAAGCAAAGCAAAGTGAGCACAGGAATTTAGCTCTGAATTCAGTGACTAGACCACTGAAACACGCCCCTGAGTGCCAGAACCAGGAGCCAACCCAGGTTGTCAAAACCCAAGCCCAGGCCCCATCCACCATACTCTGCTCCCTCCCTAAATGATCAGTGTCCCTTCTTATCTAAAGACCAGCAGGTGGTGGGGGAAAGTCAGGTGGGGGAGGGGGCCCAGGCCACTGGCACAGTCACGGCACAGAGCTGCCCTTCTTGATTCTGTCAAACAACAACACATACTGATTGTTGCCTCGTGTGTCAGCAATGGCTTCTCTCCTTGGACAGCCAGAGCATGCTACGGGCAGCTAACCATCAAAGTAAGAATAGAAAGGCAAGAAGAACATGGCTGCAGAAGCTTCCCAAGGTCAAAGGCTTGCCATCAGCCAGCCTGTGCAGGAGAATCCTCCTCAGCCCTACTTGGCAAACACGGACTGGGGAGGGTAGAGGGAAAGAGCTTTCAGTCCCCTCCACTTCCACAGAACAGGTGTCCTTAGAGTCTCAGTTGTTCAAGAGTAAAATGTTAAAATAAATACGAGGGGCACCTGGGTGGTTCAGTGGGTTAAGCCTCTGCCTTCGGCTCAGGTCATGATCCCAGGGTCTTGGGATCGAGTCCTGCATCGGGCTCTCTGCTCAGCAGGGAGGCTGCTTCCCCTCTCTCTCTGCTCTGCCTCTCTATCTGCTTGTGATCTCTCTCTCTCTGTCAAATAAATAAATAAAATCTTTTTTAAAATTAATTAATTAATTAAATTTAATTAAATAAGTACAAGTCCATCAAACCGCATAGGGAAAAAAAGAGACAGAGAGAAAGAGAACAAGTGAAGTGGCACCTGCCTGCCTCTGAAAAAAACAGAATTTCAAATGTGGGATGAGGGAACAACTCTCCAGTCCTGTCCTTACTTATATACTGGCCCTGAGTTTGAGGGCCACACCTATAATGGTAAGAAGGGCTGAGGACCACCTGCTGGGGCAGTGACTAGGATCTCCTGCAGAACTCAGCAGGCCTCACCTGTAAGGCATGTCACTACCATGGCCCCAGAGTTACTGTTCCCAGTGTCACTGTTACTGTTCCAAGTGTCACTGAATAGGTCAGCAGATAGGAGCTCCCTTCTACCCAGGACTGGCTTCTTTCCAGGCCTCCACTTTTTTTAAGCAAAAACAATGACAATTTTCTGTCTGTTGTCATTTCCTAAGAACACTTACGGGACAAAGTCTATGCTGTAGTAAACAGCCTGGGAAGCCAAATGTCTCTGGCTCCAGCAAACATGTTAGGCATGATTCATCTGGTGGAAATTCTCTTTCTAAAGAGGGAAAAGCAGGTTAAACAAGGGCCTGCACAAAGTTGTCTTCCTGTGACAAACAAAAGCCTTACCCAGCCCAGCCCATTCGACCGACTCGGCAGAGCTCATTACCCATGTCCATGTGTGGCTTATATGAAATTCTCCTTGGTCACACTCTTAGAGATGATGAGATGGGGTGATGGTGGTGGTGATGGTCATGAGGATGATAGTGGTAGTGACAATGACATCATGATCTTCCAGAATGCCCCAAACTTCCCCGGGCAGTCTTCTCCAGGAAGCAATATTGTCCTGGCAAAGTTGTGGGGCCAGGAAATCTCTTAGACCACATAGAGCTAGGAGAGAAGGTAGGAGGGAACTTTGAGGGAATGAATGAAACATAGTGACCCCAGAGGGAGCTGAAGCTGGAATCCTGGCCCAGAGATAAGCCTGGGGGTGGGAGGAGGGTAACCCAGGACCTCCTAGAGGGTGCAGAGAGCAAAGAGCAGAAGGTTGGGAAGCACCGTGATTGAGGAATCCAGGGCAGGGATGTTAGAGGACAGTCGATCTTCTGAGCATGGCAGTTTCATCTGGGGCAGAGATTGGGGCTGAGCAAATAGTTTACTGAGTGTATGAGATCTGAAGAAGCCATCGTTAGCCTGTTCTTGTGAACCAGGCCTCCCAGCCCAGACCATCCCACCTAAAACCACAATGCGCACCCTTCCGAGGGCTCCTCAAACCCCCTTTAGTCCACTCTACACTTTCTTTGCCATGCTTTATATCGCTTTCTGACTTGCTTTCTAATTTATGGATTATATTGATAATATGTTGGGGGCCCCCTCACACAGCCCTCAATTATAGTACACATCAGCTCCAGGAGAACAGGGAACTCTGTTTTGTTTATTGAGCTATCCCAAGACCTAGAACTGTGCCTGGCACATAGTAGGTATTCACAATATTTGTGAACAAATGGCCCTAAAGGATGACCTGACTATCTGGGACCTGAACCAGCCCATCTGGTGGTCCACACCACACACAACCCCATTATCTGTTGTGTAATTGCTCAGCTGGAGCTCTCTCCATGCAGCTTTTCCTGAATAGACACAGACACAGCCCTTCTGTCCAGACATGGTGCTCCCTCTGCCATTGATTAAAACCAGATGGAGACTAGCCTTGTAACATGACTGAGCATTGATTTCAGTAAAGAAAGAAATTACCAAAATATAGTCATTACAATTTATCTTCATCTTGGCGACACATTTGGCAAGCTGTTATAAAATGGGACTTGAAAAGTAAATGTGAATTTATAGACCTCTCAGCTCTGCCTACAGGACCCTAAACTGGCAGAATTGTCATCTCTATTGAGCTATTACAACTGGTTGATGAGCTCTCCTGCCCACAGATTTTCTCTGAATACACAGGTCACCCAGCTATCAGAGCTGCATGGTAGGACCTCAGATTTGGAAAGACCTTTAAGGTCATCTAGACACTTTCCATCTGCTTACACCAATGGCAGTAAATCACAGCTACTATTCTTCCACACCATGCCGAGGCCCTGTACAAAGAATGTATCCAACTTCAACAGCAGCCACACACACAAAGTGGATTATCCATGCCTCAAAACTGAGTAAGCCTCAAAAAGCCTGAGAGATCAAGGAACTTAGCCCAGGCAGGACAAGTAACTGGCAGAACAAATACTTGAACCCAAGTTTCTGACTCCAGCCTATTACTCTTGACCGTTCTATCCAACACTGGCTCTGAATCCCAGAGCGAATTATCAGTGGAAATGCAGACAACTGGGTGACTCCTAGGCCCACAACACTTGAACTCAGCAATCAATCTTAATACCATTAAAAGTGACATCAACAGACATGATTGTTTCCCAATATGATGCAATAGGAAGTACAAAGCATTCATATAAAGTATTCTTGCCAAAAAAGAAAAAATAATAATGAGCTTAATTGGGCCTTGGGTACAACCAGTTTGCAGGAAACATAGACGATAAAAAAGTTGTGCAATGAGAGGACAGTCAGCTCAATCCAGAACATAATACACTCTACAGGACATGACCCATGACCCAGATTCTTCCACAAACTGAGAAGAAATGGAGGGAGAACTGTTACAGATTGAGACCTAAGAAACACATCACCTAAGTGCAAAGTGGGGATCCTCTCTGCATCCTTGATTCAGCAAAGCATCTGTAAGAAGTTAGTTTGATGTAAATTTTTATGTGAATATCTATTAAAGTATTAATGATTGTTGTACTAAATGTGAAAAAATACAATGATTGTGTTTTTAAAAAAGTATTTTCTGTTAGAGATACAAAATGAAGGATTTGTGCATGAAATGACATAGTATCTAGAATTTCCTCCAAGGGGGGGGAGGGGAAGAAGGGGAAGATGAAATGAAATAGCTGAGTGTTGATCACTATTGAAGTTGGGAGATGAAGAAATGAGATTTCATTACACTATCTGTCCTACTTCTGTGTATGCTTAACATTTTCCTTAATAATGTTATGTTTGAGAAGAAGTGATGATAGGGCACCTGGGTGGCTCAGTCATTGAGCATCTGTCTTTGGCTCAGCTCATGATCCCAGAGTCCTAGGACTGAGCCCCGCATCAGGCTCCCTGCTTGGCAGAAGGACTGCTTCTTCCTCTCCCACTCCCCTTTCTTGTGTTCCCTCTCTCTGTTTCTATCTGTCAAATAAATAAATAAAATCTTAAAAAAAAAAATAAAGAGAGAGAGAGAGAGAAGAAGTGATGATGTCAGGGAATAGAATTTTTTAATCCAAAAGCAACATTAAGCTTAAGTGGAAATGGTCAAGATTCTCCTTTGAAAAGTTTTCCCTTTACACAAGATAAACTTACCAACTTAGAAAAATGCAAGAGCTTCCAAGCACAGTGAGGGTCTCATCAGGAATATACCACAGAAACTGAAAGAGAAATGATTAGGAGATAAAACCATATAAAATGTAAGAATATGTGTATGTTTAAAAATATTAGCAAAACATTTAAATGCACGTGATGAATTGGGAAAGTATTTGTAAAGTACAGGTCATAAAAAGCTAAGCATTATCATTAAATCAAAAATACCTTATAAATCTGTAAGAAAAAACATAACACCCTGTCCAAATGGACAAAATATGAGTGGAAATTTTAAAAGAAAAGGGTATAAAGATCAATCTGTGTTAGGGCAAAACAAGAAGCCAGGGTCATTTGGTTTGGTTTGGTCTGGATTTTTTTTAAGATTTTATTTATGTATTTGAGAGAGCATGCTACAAAGAGAGTGAGAGCATGTAAGCATGAGCAGGGGGGATGGCAGAGGGAGAGGGAGAAGGAGACTCTGTCCAGCAAGGAGCCCTATTTGGGGCTCAATCCCAAGACCCTGGGATCATGACCTAGGCCAAAGGTATATGCTTTATTGACTGAGCCACCCAGGCACCCTGAGGCCAGGTTCATTTGTGATAAAATCAGTGCATATTGGGGCACTCAGTTCGTTAAGCATCTGCCTTCAGCTCAGGTCATGATCGCCAGGTCCTGGGATCGAGCCCCACATCCAGATCTCTGCTTAGTTGGAGCCTGCTTCTCCCTCTGTCCCTCCCCTACCCCAGCACACCCTCTCTCTCTCTCTCAATTAAATGACTAAAATCTTTCAATAAATAAATAAATATACAAATATATAAATAAAATCAGTGTATATTTTAAAAACATTAATATCTACACAGTATTGACAAAATTATCATATTAAAGAATTAATGCGACAGTCTGAACACAGATAATAGCTCACAGAGATTGCCTTTCCCCTTGACTACTGGTGGGCCTGGAAATTGGCTCACATTTCCTATTTGTATGTAACAAAAACCTCATTCATGCCCTCTGCCCCAGTGCTTCCCCTTGCAGGTATTTATTCATCAACAGTAAAAATCAGAAAGAGGTTGTCTTGTGAACAGCGTTAAGTACAGAGAGTTTTCTCTAGGTGCTATAAGAAAATTATTAGTGCATGACCCAGAACTGGCCAACTAATGGCCAGAAGGCTTGAAATCTGGTGCTGGCCCTAATCTTATGACTTGTTATCCCAAAGACTAAACACTTGCATTTAATTAATTAATAATTAATAATTAATAGCAATTGAATAACTGAAATGGATCTAAGATAAAAAGGTGTTAACTTTTATTAATATGTAGAAGTCACCTATCATAAACCTACTGACTGATTCACTGGACACTATTTTGTGCATAACACTGAGAAAGTAAGAAAATAGTTTTCTTCAGTCACATCACCTCTTTGGTCTCAGAATCTTAATCTCCTCAGTGAACACACAGGCACAGTTCCAGGAAATACACCCATTGGTCAATACTCAAGTTCTAGTCCACAATGAAAAATGTTCCCTTGTATGATCCAGGACATGAAGATAAAGCCAGATTCCCTAAGATGTCTTCTTGGACATTTCCAGAAGATGGTACAGGACTGAACTCATAGGTTACCAGCCATCCAGGGAAACTGACCAATTGTTGAGAACCAAGAAACTGAGGAAGGCACTGCCCAGTTGTGCTTGCTTTGCATTTTACCCGAGGAGAGTAAATTTGTGTGGGAAGGAGTTGCCCAAGTCTCCTATTCTAAGACTGAAGGTATTATTTTGAGGGCACTTAAAGCCCAGCTACAGTGGAGAGAAGATCAGCCTTCAACACATTCATGCAAACCAGAGCCTGAAGACCTAAAAGCTCCTGGTGCCTGGAGAATCAAATCCACGCAGAGCAGCAGACCAGCAGCCCGTCTGATAAAGCCAATGAATGACACGTATAAAATAGCCTGGGGAACAGCACCCGGTAAATAGAATGAGTGAGTCTGTGAGCTGATCCCAATGATGACTTTTGAGGAAATGCTTTGGCTTATCCAGATTCAAATCTGAATGGAATGCTGCGATATTTCCAGAAACATGAGGCATCAATTAGTCACCAAGAGAGGAAAGATTGACGTTGACTTTCATGATGGAAATAGAGATTCCTGCCCCTACTTCACCCCTCACCTTTCTTAGAATGACACTTAGAAAACCGAGCCTGATAATAAAAGGCAAACCAAAGAATAAATGGAAGGTGATAGCCAGAAAGAATATCTGTCAATAAAATCTTAGGTGCAGTTCTGAGTCCCAGTCCTCGGGATGCATTCCCATGGTGGCACAGAGTAATATCAAGAATGTATTTATAGTTCGATGAACACTTGGGGAAAGGAACCACTTGACCCAGAAAGCCAGTTCTCGGTCAACTAATCTTCGACAAAGCAGTAAAGAATGTCCAATGGAAAAAAGACAGCCTCTTCAATAAATGGTGTTGGGAAAATTGGACAGTCACATGCAGAAAAATGAAATTGGAACATTTCCTTATACCACACACAAAAATAGACTCAAAATAGATGAAGGACCTCAATGTGAGAAAGGAATCCATCAAAATCCTTGAGGAGAACACAGGCAGCAACCTCTTCGACCTCAGCCGCAGCAACATCTTCCTAGGAACATCGCCAAAGGCAATGGAAGCAAGGGCAAAAATGAACTATTGGGATTTTATCAAGATCAAAAGCTTTTGCACAGCAAAGAAAACAGTTAACAAAACCAAAAGACAACTGACAGAATGGGAGAAGATATTTGCAAACGACATATCAGATAAAGGACTAGTGTCCAAAATCTATAAAGAACTTAGCAAACTCAACACCCAAAGAACAAATAATCCAATCAAGAAGTGGACAGAGGACATGAACAGACATTTCTGCCAAGAAGACATCCAGATGGCCAACAGACACATGAAAAAATGCTCCATATCACTCGGCATCAGGGAAATACAAATCAAAACCACAATGAGATATCACCTCACACCAGTCAGAATGGCTAAAATTAACAAGTCAGGAAATGACAGATGCTGGCAAGGATGCAGAGAAAGGGGAAACCTCCTACACTGTTGGTGGGAATGCAAGCTGGTGCAACCACTCTGGAAAACAGCATGGAGGTTCCTCAAAATGTTGAAAATAGAACTGCCCTATGACCCAGCAATTGCACTACTGGGTATTTACCCTAAAGATACAAACGTAGTGATCCAAAGGGGCACGTGCACCTGAATGTTTATAGCAGCAATGTCCACAATAGCCAAACTATGGAAAGAACCTAGATGTCCATCAACAGATGAATGAATCAAGAAGATGTGGTATATATACACAATGGAATACTATGCAGCCATCAAAAGAAATGAAATCTTGCCATTTGCGACAACATGGATGGAACTAGAGCGTATCATGCTTAGCAAAATAAGTCAAGCGGAGAAAGACAACTATCATATGATCTCCCTGATATGAGGAAGTGGTGATGCAACATGGGGGGTTAAGGGGATAGAAGAAGAATAAATGAAACAAGATGGGATTGGGAGGGAGACAAACCATAAGTGACTCTTAATCTCACAAAACAAACTGAGGGTTGCTGGGGGAGAGGGGGGTGGGGTTATAGACATTGGGGAGGGTATGTGCTATGGTGAATGCTGTGAAGTGTGTAAACCTGGCGATTCACAGACCTGTACCCCGGGGGATAAAAATATATTATATGTTTATAAAAAATAAAAATAAAATAAAATCTTTTTTAAAAAAATAAATAAATAAAATAAATACCTAATACAATGTTGAAGTTTTCTCAATTTTGAAATCAGAGGCCCATTTTAAAAATTGATGCTCATTATTGATTAATGCACACAACTGATTTTAGGAGTGCTTAAAAGAGAGAAAAGTTTGCATTTAGGTTCGTAACTACTAAGAATAGGCATATATGGCACAGACTATTTTTCAAATATAGGAATATGTCATGATTAAAAACCCCATGTGTTCACTGAGCACCATTTTGTGCAAAAAAGCTAAGGAAAAATTGCCAATTAATATTAAAATAAGATCAGATCAAACTTATGTTCAAAGAATGGAGCAGTATCAGAACCAATTTTCCAGAACTAACTAGATAATCACTCTGAAAAAAAGGTCCTATTGGGGAAATACACATATATATGAGATGTAGATAGATAGATAGATATACCTACATATATAGAGGCCTTCCAGAGAAACTTTTCTCCAAAATATGGTCCTCGTCACTTGAACACAGGGTTACATATGCTGCCCAGCCTGACTCTTGACTGCCCCCCATCCCATTGGTGATTTGGAATTTTGCTCTCATGGTACAGAGAAGTCCTTATTTATTAAATGTGTTCAAAATAAAATACAAACAGCACATTTTGATTCTTTTCCTCCAAACGGATGGCTATGTTTCTCTGTCTCTGTCAAAGTTGTTTTAACAAAAAACTTTCAAAATCATCTGCAAAGAATTGAAATGATGATCCCTTCAAAGTGTGTTTTCCAAAGTCCCTCCTTTGTTTTCCCTTTGAAATTCAAAAATTACTATTACCACGCTACAGATACATAGTGACTTTCTCCAGAAGGCTCTAGTGGCCAAGTAGACACGTTTCTGTTCAGCTCCAGGAAATGATATTTTATGATTAAATCATTTTGAGCAACACAGATCTTCGTATTTTATATTGCAGAGCTGTGATTTTCTAGCAGATGGCTTTGACATTCTTATGCCGAGGCAAGTTTTCGTTTCCCAACCTCAGTTAAAATCTTTAAAATGTTTGCTTTGGATGGAACTGCTGTGCAAGGGGGAAAGAACCATATGCAATACCTTATCATGTAGGGAAAATATTCCATTAAAAAAAAACTGGATTTCATTATGGCCTGTTTTGTGTAACCAGGCTACAGGTTTGGTTGCTACACACATCATTAGGATATTGCAAGTGTCTGCTTTTCGTTACCCTGGCAGCAAGGCCCAGCCCCCTGCCTCTGTGTGCATACATGCTGTGATTCGTTACAATAACAGGAATTTGCTGCTGCTATGATTCAGATAAATCAGCTTTGTGGTCTGGGCCGCTGTTTTGATAATGGGCTCCACCTCAAATTTGCTGCCTGGTCTTAAGTCATCTGCAATACGGTCTGACTGAAGAAGCAAACAGATACTCTATTTTCTTAGAAATACTGAAAAAAGAAATAGTCACCACAGGCCAGGAATTTAACTAATACCTTTCTCTACATTCATTCATTTAATCCTCACAACAACCTGAGGGGATTTAGCCTTCTCTTATCTGCCTCACATGGATCAAGGGATTGCTGTCCTCAGCTCAATCGCTTGCCCAAGGCACCCCTGCTGAAACCCAGCTCAGTGCACTACCCCCCCAGCCATGGCTCTGAACAGCTGTTCTGACAGCACCACTGCCCAGGCTGGCTCCAGGGTGAGGCTGGGATTCCCCCACCATTGATTAACTCTAGTGGGTCCTGGGAGGGGGAAGGACCAGGCTTGGTCATCCACACACTCCCCCACGCAAACACCTGTCTGTACTTTGGGCTCGGTCCAACACTGGCCAAGGGTTAGACTGGTCTCTGCAAAGCTGAGAGGAGGCCAATCAACCCAGAAGTTTCCACCTCGTTACCTCCCTCTAAATAGGATGGTGTCTGGGACGTCTCTCTCCTTTCTTCTGTCCACTTTTGTACTTGCTTCCACAACAGAGAATCCTAATATTTTCTTTTTTGCAGGACATACTCATACTAAGAAATTGTTTATTGTTCATCTGAAATTCAAATTTTACTGGGTGTCTTGTATTTTCATTTGCTAAGCTGGTCATCCCATCTAGGAGCTAATCAATAAAGAATGCCATTGGATTGCTTACATAAGACGGAAAGGTCACAAATGTGGAGGAGGGTCTGAAGACTGCTGTGTTCCGTCTCCTCCCTGGTGAGTCTAGTACCATGTCCAGTTCATTATGCCTGCCTGTATGACCCAAACCATGCTGGTCATTGCTGTCAGTCAGTCTTCTGGCTCAGGTGTCACCTCTTCATGAGGCTTCCGCCAACCAGCCTTGTGAAGTTATGTGCCAGTGGTCTTATCAATTACCCCTTCTGGTATGAAATGCCTCTAGTCATGTCAAGACTCTTGGACAGCACACTAACACTGCACATTACTCTCCCTTTCCATTCTTGGGCCAATCTGTACCACTCCTCTGTCACCAAAACTGTCTTGGGATTCCCGGCATAGCTATATTATCTCCCTAGACAGACTGAGTTCACACAGAGCAGGGACCACTTCCCATTTCCAGTAGCAGTGTAGAGGGAGCATCCAAAAAATGCTAACCCCACTGTGGTAGAATGCATTGTACAGGGTGCTCATACATTCAAATATTCCCTAGAGTCTCTATCTAGGCCAGGCTAACTGCAGTCAAGCCATGGGGGATGGGATCCTTAGACAGATACTACACAAACACATGGGTAATGTGGCCAATCAGAATGGAGCACTGACGTTTGGACATTGTAAGCCAGGTAGGAGAGCAGGAAAGGAGCTAGAATTCTAATTTCCACCCAACATCACTCAGAAAGTCCCAGAGTTTGACATGGGATATAAGAACCAGAGAAAAGCAATGTTGCTTTTTCTGATTATCAAATATTTATTAATATTATTAAATACAAGATCAAAAATATTTTTGGTATTTTATAGATATCTCAAAAATATCACTGCCTACTTTATGCCACCTGTTCTACCTAAAAATACACTAAAATACAGATGAATAAGAAGTGACCCCTAACCTTGGGGAGGGACTTCTCCTTCTCTCCACTCAGTTATGATGTTCTTGAGGACAAGGACATGTATTTATCACTTTGGACACCCATAGCCTAAGAGATAATAAGGAACATTCTACTTGCTTTGTGTTCCTCTAAGAGAACAAACTGGAACAAAAGGGAGAACGACTCAAAGAGAAGGAACTTGTCACAACAATATAAGCAAGATACTTTCAACAGCCTAAACTCTCTAGAAGTGGAATGGGCTTCTCTTTGAGACAATGCATTTCCTTTTTCTGGATGTAGTCAAGCATAGGTCAGGCTACCTCATTAACAAGAAAACTGCGGTGGAAATTCAAACATTTTAACTGGACTGTTAGCTCTCTTTTGTCCTAGAATTTGCTATGTTTACTTGGTGATGATATTGATATTTTCAGAGAGTCTTTTCAGGAACTAGCTAAGAAATACTATGTGATTTTCCTAACATTTATTGATTAATTTTCAAAAAGAGGGCAGGAGCATTGGTCATTCTCTGTAATAAAGTCTTTATTCACAGATACTATACCTGGCAAAAAAGTATTATGTAACAATCTCTGCCTTCTACTGGTTCAACTTCTTGCCCTCCTTTGCTCTTCTTTTAACATCTGGAATTTATGTAGTGGGATTCCATCACCTCACAAACCCATACCCATGCAATGGAAAAACACAGGAGCAGAAGATGGGGCTAGAACTTCTTCCTCAAGTCGAAGGAAGCCAGTCTGTGGTTGCATTCCATGCTGGTGACATGCATGTTTGGAAGGACACGGTCCTTTAAATACAACAAAATTGAATCTCATCTCCACATCTGGAGCTAAGAAGGAAAATTACCTTAATTAAACACAGAAGAATCCAGATTTATTGCTCACCACATGGAGTGCTCTTAATCTTTGAGGACCAAACCTGATAGTCCAGAAAAGCTATTTTCCAGAAAAGCTATTTTCCCTTGGCACTTATACACTTGTCTACCCATGGCCTTCAGATGCATGGAACCAAGGAGAAGAAATGTGTTCCTCAATTTTCAATATGGTGAAGAGATTTATAGTGTAATAAAAAACATAAGGTCAATACAACGAGTTGAAAAGTGAATACAAAAATCAAATAGCTGTTTAGGCCACATGCTCTTCCAAGCAAGTAGGTGGACTATTTGTTCCCCACTCCTCCCACTGGAATCATAGATGATTTTCCTTAACTTGTGCTTTGGTATCCTGTAGGTTGTTTTTAGCTCCAGGTAATAAAAACTATTTGCTGTGGGAAAAAGATTAGAGAAATAAAGTAACAGATCAACAGTACATAAAACTGAAGCCCTGAGAAATGGATTGTTTTCCCTAGCAAATAGGTCTAACCCGGAAAGGAGGAAACACAGAGAGCCCGGAACAGAGTGAATGGCCCAATTGTACCACAAGCAATTCAGAAAGGCAGGCAACAAGCCTTGCCCATTTAGCACTTCTTGTGCTGGGCCAGAATTCCCTCTGAGTCATTTATTTTAAATACTACTAATAATAAAATGCTGGAATTCTCATTGCACATGAAATAAAAAATGCCCTTTATAGATAAAAAAAATACTTCAAGGATGCAGTAGATCCTTACTGTACTTGCCTTGACCGTGATTTTCCTTGGCTTGCTTTCTTTGCTTGGACCTGAGGAATCTCACCAATTCCCATCACCACCACAACCATCTCTTAGGAGATGACTCAATTCCTGACTTCTCTTCAAGGTTCCAGAGTCCCATTTCCAGTCCTCAATTGGATGCTCCCACTTGCCTACTGGGCACTAGTGTTGGGAGTTCCACTAGCACTTCCAACTCCACATGCCCCCAACTCAACTCAGTATCTCTTCCTGCAAGTGTGCCCCTCCTCCTCTTTTTCCCATCCTTGTCAACACCACCTGTTGTCCCAAGAGAACTCAGCCACCACCATCATGCTGGGCCCTGAATCACCGTGATGCCAGAGCTCTGATGCTCCCTGTCAGCACTGACCACCATCCCAGTGGTACTGCTGGCTGCCCTATGGAGTGCTACCCTCCACGCAGGATGGAACTTCACGTGCATGGGCTTTTTTGTGGGGATCCTGAGCAGGCCCTTCTAGGCTGGAGCCCATCTTGGCCCTATACTGTTCTCTCAGCCTAAGCCCAACACCGAGAAAGGGGTCCAGACATGCTCTGCTCTCAGGCTGACGCCCCTGACAATGGGATCCCTCCTGTCGGTCAACTTGTCTGAGTAGTGCTGCTGTCAACACCCCTGAAAGGCATTCCCATATTTTAAGAGAGAGAGAGAGAGAGCATGAACAGTGGGGAAGGGTAGAAGAAGAAGGAGAAGCAGACTCTCCACTGAGAAAGGAAGCAGACACGGGGATCGATCCCAGCTGAGCCAAAGGCAGATGCTTAACCGACTGAGCCACCCAAGTGCTCCAGCATTCCCATATTTGTCCCTCAAAGTCAGTGTCTATTCTTTATGGCATATACTGGCATGCAATACACTTTTCCAATCATACTGTTGTTCTCCTGAAAGCTTTACATGATTGGTTCCCCATTGCCTGTTAAATAAAATCCAACTATTACAGCAAGAAAGGCTCTTAAATGCCTGGATCCACCCACCCAGCTTGCTCAGTGGCATCCCCCCAATACCTCCTTTTGTTCCAGTCACATAAGATTTCTCTCCTTTTCTCTCCCCCTGTTGTGTTTCCTCAGAACTGGAGGCATGCCTCCATTCGCTCTTATTCTTGTCTGCCTGTCCTTCTCTCCCCTGCAAGGGACTGTCCTCTGCCACCTTCACCAGCCCCCATCATCCTGGTTAAACATTGGCTGGGAGGAAACAGCAACTGTGAAATGGCAGAACTGACTTGGTGCTAAACCTGGAAAATAACTTTGTTCTGAGTTATTTGAGTAGGAATCCTGAAACACCCTGTGTGACGGATTAACTAAAAACCAGCAAACTCTTAAATCTGTATTCTTTAAGTCTCATTGATTTAATTCTGGCTCAAGAATCTCTGCCTTGGCCTTCGTGTTGGGGGCAGCAAATTGAAAAAGGAAATGGTGCATATCAGGATCTGTTGCTATATTATATCAGCCAATAAATTCTATATGCAGATTTCTCACCTGGTTGGCAAATTAGGCCACATACTTTTTTTTTTAAGTTGTTTTTTCTTTTTTAAGTCAGGCCACATATTTCTCTCTTTCCCCCCCAAATCCCATTGGAATAACAGAAAAATATATATATAAATAATGAAGATAATAGCAAATGTTTAAAAGCAGGCAACAGGAAAGATGCTCATTAGAGGACCAAAAACTCCAGGGAATGTCTGACTCTGGGTCAAGAGGGAAGTTCCAGGGAAGGGTCCCAGAAGAGCACTGGGCCAAGGAAAACAGTATGACAATACCCTAAGAATGTCCCCATACCTTTGTGGATACAGGTTAAAAGGAAAAGAATTGTCCATCTGGAGTAGTACTAACATTTCTTAAGGCACTCTGACCCCAGGCCAACACTTCCACTCCCGCCCCAATGGCAGGAGTGGAGTTGGAGGTGAGGAGTGAGAAGGCGACTCACTTGGTTACTCCTTGCAGATCACCTTCCTGCCAGGGAAGAATGACCCTGGGTAGGGGGCATGATGGAGAACTTGGCAGGGGAAACTGAACTCTGACCATCACAACTGGTACAATAGTATACAACCCAGTGTCCAATCCAGAACTTTATAAGTTGAATGCTAAATGTTCACCCCAAAAACTTAAGGAAAACCAACTCCATGAATTAGATACAACAAGCTGGATCAGTAGAATAATTTGCCCTTGAGGAAACAGTTACGGCAGGAAACAAAGAACTTAGAAATACTGGTCACAGGTACAAAGTTTCAGTTATGGGAGAAGGACAAGTTCTAAAGAATCTAACGTACAGTGTGGTGGCTATAGTTAGTAATACTGTATTACATACTGGAAATTTGCTGAGACTACATCTTAATTGTTCTCACATACACAAAAAAAGGTAGCTTATGCTATATGAGGTGAAAGGTATGTTAATTAGCTTGGCTGTGGTAATCATTTTACAATATATACACATATCAAAACATGCTGTACACCTTCAGTATACACAATTTTTACTTGTCAGTTATATCCCAAGAAAGCTGGGAGGAAGAATAATTTCAGTTACTATCCTCAGAGAAATTCAAAGATCATTATTTGGATTAACACAGAAACTAGGCTGCTCTCTAAGAGAACCACCCAAGAACAAGAAATAAATAATTCCCTGATATAAAACTTACTGGAAAAGACAAGCAATGTTGAAAACTAAAGGATAATATCCAAAAACATCTAGGAAAATGTCAGGAATGAAACCAAAGCTATCAGATTATTAAAAATGGGAATAGATTAAATTCCCATACAACAAATCAAAAAAATTACAGATGGGGTGTGGGAGGGTATGGCAGAATCCAAAATTATTTTGTTCATAAGACCAACAAAAATCATTTAAAAGTATTAACACCTAATTGTATGGGTTGTGTGATTATGCAGATTAATACAAGTACCAAAAAAGGGGGGAAAAAAAAAAGGAAGCATCAAACTGAACTCAGTGAAACACATGAGAGAGAAAGGATTTCATATTAATAGAAGGTACTCTTCCCTTGCCTGGTGGACCATCCCCACAGCTTCCATAGGGCTGACTCGCTTTGCCCATTGGCCTCCAATTCAATGTCCCCACCCCAGGGAGGGCAACTTCCTGACTATCCCATCAATAATTCAACTCTCCTCACCACCTTTAACAACTGCACCTTTTCTTCCTTCATAAAACAATTGGAATTCTTTTAAATTAATATTTACTTAGTTATTTACTTGGTTATTTGTTTCCATAATTATATATGTATGAATCATGAAAAGCAGAAAGCCTAGATTTTTTTTTTTTTAATTTGCCATTGTATTTCTAGTGCTTAGCACAGTGACTAGGACATAACAAGCATTTAGTAAGTATTCTTGAAATGAATACAAATATACATATCACAAATCTTTAGGCACCCAAAAGCTTCAAGAATAACTTACCAGAGGGGCACGTGAATGGCATGGTCTGTTAAGCATCTCACCCTTGGTTTCAGCTCAGATCGTGATCTCAGGGTCATGAGTTGCACCCCATGTTGTGCTCTCAGTCCAGAGTCTACTTGAGATTCTCTCTCTCTATGCCTCTGCCCCTTCTGCTCATGCCCTCTCTCAATCTCTCTCTAAGGTAAATAAATAAATATTTTTTTAAAAAACTTACTAAAATATATTTTAAATAGACAAATTTAACAAAATTACATGGCCAAAACAAAAGAGTTTGGTACAACTTTAAAATGATGTCTCATACAGAAAGAAAACTAAGGGTGTAAGAATTTTTTTAATTCATTCAACAGATACTTATTTAATTCCTGTGTGAAGGAGGTCCTGTTAGGCACTTGCGGCAGAGCTGAGAATGAAATGGACAAGTCTGCCTCAACAAACTTGTGTTGAAATGACTCCAGGGCTTGGCAAATACAGCTAACCAGCAGACCAGATATATAAATATACATGCATGACAATGTGTTTATGTGCGTATATATGTGTGTGTTACTATACCCCGACAGATAGTATATATTTCATTATATATCTTTGGAACACTGACAAAGTTGATCATGTTCTAGGCCAAAAAAAAAAAAAGTTTAATATATTTTTTAAAACCAAAATCTTTCAGGCTACTTTCTGTAACCACAATGCAGTAAAACCAGAAATTAATAACAAAAGAAGAGCCAACAACTCCAAGCACCTTGACATTCAAATAAATCTGGATTTAAACATAGAGACAAAATTGAAACTGAACAATAATTAGGATACCCCATACCAAAACCTATGGAGTTTGGTCAAGGGAAGCAGTAGGGAAACTGGCATCATTAAAAGTATTTTTCCCCCCCATTGGAAAAGTTTTTAAAGATGCATGAGGATGTGTATCTGATACTTGTTATATTTATATAAAATATTTGCCTAAATAGAACTTTCAGAATGATGTTTATTGCTATGTGATCACAGTTTGTTTTTCATATAACATCTCATTTTTTTTTTCTGAGTGCACAGGAAATATGGGCTTTTTACACAAAATTTGAATTATCTAGTAAGATAGAAGAAGACATTTAAAAAAAACTTAATCTAACCACTTAGAGAAAAAAGTACTTATATGCCAATTTTCTTACATTTAAGTTTTACAAAATTGATATTTCTTTCATTCTTAATTTTTCCTGTTATATTTGATAAGAATCTTCCAATAAAATACATCCCTTTATGAATGTAAAACAAAAGGAATACCAAAGGATTTATAATAAACACAGACACGATGGAGACTAAATAATTGAAAAAGAGGACCGTGTTCAACTCTACACAGTAAATATAATTATGTAAGTGAACTGGGCGATTTTTTTAAGAAAGCAAATATAAACAAAGTTAAGCCAAAATGAGAAAATTTGAATAGACCAGAGGGACACTACTGGGCTCAGGTCTGTATCTCAGACCCCCAGGGCCCCAACCCTGGTTATGAGATCCTGTCTGGAACTTCTGTTCCTGCAGCCTCAGCCCATCACATCCAGTCCCTCTAAGGACACCTCAAAAATAGATGCTGTATGGCCCAGCTTCTGCTTCAAAGCTCCGGCAGGTGCACCTGGTTCTCAAAGTCTGGGTAACACGACCACACACTAGCTCAAAGGAGCCTTGTCCCTTCCTGTGGGAGGCAGGCTCTGCTCATAAAGGCACAAAGGCTCTGCCTAAACACAGGAATGGGGTTCAGAGACTTATGGACCAGAAAGGACACATGGCACCACAGTGATCATAAAATTTGTTATTGGAAAGTAAAGCATATTTTAATTAGCATATCAGCAACACCATCTTGGTGCTCATGAAGCTGCAAACTAGGCACTTATCTACCCTCTCAAGATCAGGACCACCCACTGAAGATTCGCTCCCAAGTCCATATATACCCCTATCTTATTCAACACTGATTTACCCAGTGCCTGATATGAGCAAGCTTCAGTTTATTAAGCAATAGTTTATTTATGTAGCTCCACCTAAAGGCCTCCTATGAGTACGTCAAAGTCAACAAACCCCAAATCTGACCCCTGACCTTCATTTAGTCTTTGGTAAAATAAGGATAACAAGATCCATCTAATAAAGAGATTATAAGGTTTCAGTGGGATAAAGCCTGTGGCATTGTGCGTGGAACATAATTAGGGACAAATAAATATTAGTACCCTTTATTATTATCCTTCCTTGCCTCCTACCTAAGCCTCCCATGACCTGCCCATCATCATAAACTCACCTGACCCAAGTGCAGTTTTTATGCTTCAAGACTCAACTCACAAACCACCTGCTTTGTGAGGAGCACTGACTCCCAAGGAGAACCTTCTGCACCCCAGAGCTCAGGAAGGCCCTCTGGCCTCATATCACACTTCCTACTCCCCAGTTACAGAGCTCCAACCACACCGCCCCTCCTTCTGCTTCTTGAACACCCCAACACCTTTCATGCCTCAGAGCCTTTATTATTAGTCTTCTCTGCCTATTAGGTTTTTTTTCCCCCAGATCTTTACTTGGCTGAGCTCTTATCATCCTTCAGGTAAGAGTTGCTATCTCCTGTACTATAAAAGAATTTCCCTAATTACCCCCAACCCCTCCCTCTATTTCCCCATCTCACTTTTTTTTTTTTTTTTTTTTTAAATCACTGCCTGCAATGATTCTTCTCTGGATGTGGTGTGCTGTGGTCTATCTCCCCTCTAGTAGAATATAGGCTCAGTGACCCAAGTCATCTTAGCTCCAGGATCTCAATAAAGGATGGCAGATGAATGGATGAGTAGATGCTTTCATGAACAAGTACTTCTGTTGTTCTGTTACAACACTGAAAATCTGAGTGACTACCTGCTTAATGTCTGTGCCCTATTAGAATATGAGTGTTGAAAGACAGAGACTGGGTTCCTCTGTACTTGGTGCCTAAAACTATGACACAAGCATTCTACTGACTTAATTCAACGCATTTCTATTGTTTTGTGCTCTCACTGCCACGGTTCTCAAATTCTGCTGTTCTGTATAATCACTACTTACCGCACTCTCTCTACTTTCCCTGTGGCAGATTAAACAGAGCTGCAATTCCTGTGATTCACTCCCACACTAAGAAGTGGGCTCTGATCTTCCCCTCTTGGATCTGGGCTGGTCTTGGTGATTTGGTTGGCCAATAAACAACACGGCAGAAGCAAACTACTGGGACTTTAAAGCTAGGTCAAAAAGAACCTTGCAGCTACTATATAGGTCTCTTGGAACTCTCATTATTAGAACCCATTTGCCATGCTATGAAACACATAGGCCTCATAGCATCTATGTTTAATAGCTCCAGCCTACAATCCCAACATCGACTCTCAGGCAGGCAAGTGAGCCATCCTGGATGTCTGGCCCAGTTGAGCTTTCAGATCAATACAGCCCCAGCCAACAGCAACTCTAACCACCTAGTCAACCACAGAAAAATGAGAGATCACCAATTATTGTTTTAAGTCATTAAGTTTTAGATAGGTACTAAGCAACAATGGCTAACAGGAATACACTTTAATCAATACCAAAGTAAAGAAGTAATGATGGATAGACCAGTATACATCTGGTCATCTGGTGAAATGGAAAGAATATTAGGAACGATGTTTTCTGGACTTAGCTCTGCCACCAGCTAGTTGTGTGGATTCGGTAAAGTCATATAACCAATCTAGGTCTTATCTGGGGAAATATTTTAGCTTAAGAGATTAGACCAGTTACCTGTAAGCCTAAGTCATTTTCATTCTATATCAACATTTTTAATTTGTTTTTATTAAAACTTTTTTTTACAATTAAATAATGTTATTTAATTCATACTGTCTTATAGGAAGAGTGAAAGATAAATGTCACCAATATCACATTTTTGCCTTGGGTCAGTAGAGCCTAAGGAGTAAAGGAAAAATGGTTCATCAGATTATCATTCTAGAAGGATTCTTTAATGGTAAGAACTCGGGCCTGCTATAGGGATAGAATCAAGAAGCTGTGCTGCCAATAACTAAGATGCCTCTGTTAGAAATAGGATGTTCAACCACAGTCAAGTAACAGGAAGGGTTTTGTGGTTGTATTGTTCGGCTTTGTTTTGTTTGGATTTGCTTTTAAATACCGGGTTTGATTATGTTAACAAGTTACTTGTGATACAGGGAGAGCACTAGCATTCAGTGAAGCCTGATACCACTTCAGCTCTGATATCCTAATTCCAGGATTTTTGAGCCTTTTCCCTCTGTTTCTAAAGCAGAAACAAAGCCTCCCTACTAAAAACCTGCCAGGCTTCTATGGTCCACAGCAAAAAGAACAATTCAAGTTCCTATGCGTTCCTCAAGTTCCTCAGCTCTTGTGAGGCCCTGCTCCTCCCTAACTACCACCACCTCTCACTCTCTAGAACCCTCTCTGGTCACGCCAAACCACAAAGTTCTTCCTGAGACGTCATGCTCCTTCTCCCTCAGGATGCCCGTCTCCTAAATGGCAGGGACTGAGCAAAGCTGTTATATACAGGTTGCATTTGCTGGCTTCTGTGTTACTCCTGTCACTTCCTGTTGAACTTCCCTGAACTGTACTGCCCTTGGATTAGGAAATGATTTAAAACCAGCTGGCTTTAAGATTGCCCTCCCTTGGGGTAAGAGCCTGGCTTTGCTGTGACCACTGGTCATGCAGATCAGTTTTGATGTACCTGATTCCTAGTGCATCTTTCTCAGACTAGGGGACCCCCTCCCCATAACGCAGCTGATAGAAACTCAGCACTCCTTTGCCCCTCGCAGACTCACCAGATGCTTCCCCTCTTATCCCTGCAGACAAGAGAACAAGGGCGGACATGCCCCACTGTGCGAGGCCAAGCCACCTCCTCCTCTGCTGTTAGCATCAGAAACACTTCTCCTCCTTCTCAAGTCTCTCTTCAAATGCTTCCTGTTCTTGGAATGAGCACTTAACACAGAGGTCAGTCCTCAGTGAGGAGTAACTATTTTTTACATAGTTTCCTCATCCACTTTAAAAATCATAAAAATAATGCTTGGATAAATAAAATACACCCGATACGAAAAAGAAATAAGATATATCAAATACAAAATTTAAAGGGTATTTTTGGTCAAAAACATTTATTTTATCCAGTTTCCTAGTATTTGGCATGCTTAGCACTTAATGCCAGGTGGTTTGGGTTTTTTTAGATTTTCTTTTTTTAAGATTTTATTTATTTTTTATCTGACAGAGATCACAAGTAGGCAGAGAGGCAGGCAGAGAGAGGAAGGGAAGCAGGCTCCCT
Organism: Mustela nivalis; assembly: GCF_964662115.1. Taxonomy (NCBI): domain Eukaryota; kingdom Metazoa; phylum Chordata; class Mammalia; order Carnivora; family Mustelidae; genus Mustela; species Mustela nivalis. Next base: position 149,610,015 of record NC_139021.1, read on the forward strand.
GTTGAGCAGAGAGCCCCAACACCAGGCTCCATCCCAGGACCCTGGGATCATGACCTAAGCCAAAGACAGAGGCTTTAACCCACTGAGCCACCCAGGCACCCCAATGCCAGGTAGTTTAAAAAATACCCTCAGAAACTTCTCTTTCTCTTTAGTTTGCTCAATAAATTCAGCATGTCTCTCTTTTGGCATCGTAAATGTATTATTCTGAGCATATTTATGAATATACAACAGTCACAGTGTGTAAGTGCTAGGGGAGTTTATTAGGTTTTTATACATCAAAAATATTCTGATTTTAAATGCCCCCCAAAAATAAATGTATGAAAAATTTTGATGAAGGACCTGGCCACCAAACCACCTACCTAATGTTTTGATATTAATATATTAAGTTATCCTTCTCTAGAGCCAATCATTTCCTCCTACCACTGTAATGTCTTTTGTTGGGGCACTAATTAAGATAGTTCAGCTTTTGTTCTCCACACTTGACTGCAAGCATCTTGAAAACAGGGCATGAGTCTCATTTATCTTGATGCTGTTAGCATGTTGTGTGGGGAATGCTAAGGATTCAATAACTGTTTCTGGAACTGAGTAGACGAGGCAACCCCTGCACAGATCTTAGTAATTAAGGGAACAAATTCGCTGCAGATCCTTGTGGAAATTTGGGAAGCCTGGGCATCAGAACCCACCATATCTATGTCTCTTTTCTTCCTATTTCCAGGGCAGCGACAACCAAGGCTCATACTACCCCACCGCATTATCTTCAGACACATTCCTTGTCCTCCCCTCACTACAGGTCCCCCCCCCCCCAGAGCAGAGGAAGGGACCAAGATACATCAGACAGTCAGGCTTGATCTAGGGCTGTGGGCTTTGGTTCTGGTTATCACATCTGTTATGTGAGCAGATGATAGGAGAGCGAGAGAGAAAAGGCCACTCCGTGGCCCTCATGTTATGCCCCAGGAAGAAGGAAGCAGGAGGTGTCCACTATATGAATGAGCAAACAAGCACGCTGTTCACGTCCCAAGGACACTGCCCACTAGTAGGTCTGGCTCCACCAGAGCCCTGAAGGTGACTCTGAGAGTATTTCTTCCACCTCCAGGAAGTATTGTTAGAGAGACAAGGCACAAAGAGGGAATCTGTCAAAAGAAGCTTCTGGAAAGTTTCTAACAATTGGCTTTTTTTTTTTTTTTTTTCAGTTTGTCCTTTACTGTTTTCTCAAAATGTTGGAGAAAATAGGCAAAATAAATGGATACTATGTAAAGCACAGAAGGGCCAGTAAGTTACAGACCTGGTTCATTCAGTCAGAAGGTGCCCAGAGTAATAATGCCTTATAAGGGTAACTATTCATTCCTCTCTTTTTCCCACCATCCCTCCCTGTCTCCTCTCCAGTACAGTTTCTGGGTGAATGTGGAGAAGAATCACATAGTCTATGGCAGTAGATGGCAGGCAATGAGTTCCACATCCCACGCCTGGGTGCCAAGCAACATTTCTAGTGTGTGAAACATGTTGACCCAGTACTAGAAACCAGCTACACATGGAAGTCTATCCTTCCTTAGCTCAGTCGAGCCCAGCATTCCTCTCTGCTGAATCAGCTGACCACCTAACTGCCCCGTGATGCTGCCTCATGCCCTGTCTCACCGGTGCCAGATGGAGCCCCAGCCTCTGATGTGAGTAACTGTTAGGATGAACTCTGTCTCAGGACTCCTGACTTTCAACTCAGTGTCCCCTACAAGCAGGAGCCCATGGTTGAACAGAGACTCCAACGAGAACCTTCTCTGACTGACTCTCCCTTGTATGGCAGTTGCTCCCCAAGCAGGGAGCAGGGCTGAAGCAGGCCCCTGCCCCCTTCCCTGCTCTCTGCTTTCCAGCATATCTGCTGCCTGAGGCAAATCCAGGAACGAACATCAGTGTGCACATCTGCCTCTCTCCTCCCTCTTGGCCCCCACTTTCTACAATCCTCTACAAAAGAAAATGCAAATCTCCCTTCTTTCTGTCTTCATCAGCACCCACTCAAGACTCATGGTTAATAACCTTAATGGCAGGATTCTTCTCAGCTCTGTGAGAGAATCTCTATCTAGGCAGATGGAAGCCAGAGGAAAAAAGTTATATGGGTGGAATGTGTCAGGAAAAAATAGCACATTTTTCTTTAAAAAGAGGACACTCCCTAACACTGTCTGGGGAATTCTGCAGAAGGCGCCCTTTGTTGAGGCTGAAGGAAACCCCCCACCCCCCAGAGAGGAGCTAGAGCCAGAATCCCACCCTGTGTGTTCTCCGCAGTGGACAGTGGGTGCAAGTAGACTGAGGGCCAGCTTCCAGATGGAAAGGAAGGGAGATGCTGGGAAGCAGGACGCTCTGTGAACAGGTACTCCATTGTCCCAATCTCTCCCACTAAAGACATCTGGCCCTGAAGAAGCAAACTAAACTGTTGCCCCAGGGTCTCGTCAGTGAGTTAATTTTAGGTAACTGAAAGGTGAATTGGAGGGTGATGGTTACACGGGTGAAGTGAGTAGTCCACTTGTACAGGGTTTGGGAGGCAGGTTTGCTCCCACTGTAGATTGATTGCCAATGGTTCTGAGCCATTAAGCTTCACCTGACACCACTGTAGAAAACACAAAACCCTGGGAGCTTCTGCTTCCAAAATAGAGGAACAAGACTATCTGCTGGATTGTGGATATTCTATCAGGAAATAACCAGAGAGCACTGTCTGCCAATTCTCTTTTGAAGATGAACAGCAAAAACAAACACAGACCTAAAACAAAGACTAAAAACCACTAAAAACAAAACAAAACAAAAAAAAAAACCACTATTTCAAGGAGGGGTTATGAAAAGAACGCCTGGGATGGGAAGAAGAAAAAAAAAAAAAAAAGAATGGGGTGTGTTGTAAATCAGCTCTCTTTTATGCACCTGCCAAAGTTCCAATTTACGACAGGAGAAGTAATTGTGGGATGCAGTCATCAGAAATAGAATTACTAAGCTCCAAACTTAGAGTTCTGGCAGAAGAAATTGCCCCTAGATTCTCTCAAAACAACCCGTGGCCCCAGCCTTGTTAGGATCTAGCTGAAATATTCAGAGAAAAACTTTGGGCTCCAAAGAGATGAGAAGATGGGTCGTGGTCAGAATGTGTGAAGCCACATTTTCTTTTCTTTTCTTTTCTTTTTTATTTTTTAAGTCTTTATTTAAATCCCAGTTAGTTAACATGCAGTGTAATACTAGTTTCAGGTGTACAATTTAGTGATTCAACATTTCCATACAGTAATAGCCTGTGCTCATCACCATAAGTGCACTCCTTAATCCCCATCCCCCAATTCCCTCCCCTGTGGTAACCATCAGTTTGTTCTCTATAGATAAGAATCTATTTCTTGGGACGCCTGTGTGGCTCAGCTGGTTAAGCAGCTGCCTTCGGCTCAGGTCATGATCCCAGCGTCCTGGGATCGAGTCCCACATCGGGCTCCTTGCTCTGCACGGAGCCCGCTTCTCCCTCTGCCTCTGCCTACTACTCTGTCTTCTTGTGCTCACTCTCGCTCCTCTCTCTCTCTCTGACAAATAAATAAATAAAATCTTTAAAAAAAAAAAAAAAAAAAGAATCTATTTCTTGGTTTTCCTCTCTTTTTTTCCCCTATGGTCATTTGTTTTTCTTAGATTCCACACATGGGTGAAATCATATGATATTTGTCTTTCTCTGACTGATTTATTTCACTTAGCATTATATTCTCTAGCTTTATCTGTGTTGTTGCAAATGGCAAGATTTAATTCTTTTTTATGGCCAAGTAATAGATATATATATAGATAGATATTGATATAGATATATATAGTATATATATATATATATATATATATATATATATATATATATCCACTTGTCAGTCAATGGACATTTGGGTTCTTTCCATAATTTGGCTACTGTAGATAATGCTGCTGTAAATATTGGGATGCGTGTGTCCCTTCGAATTAGTATTTTTATATTCTTTGGGTAAATACTTAGTAGTGCAATTGCTGGATCGTAAGGTAGTTCTATTTCTAACTTTTTTGAGGAACCTCCATACTGTTTTCCACAGTGAAGTCACATTTTCTATCAAAGTTGAGATGACTATGGCTCAAATGTATCTTCCTTGCTCCACAGAAGGTGATGGCCCAAAGGAAGGAGTAGAAAGGTCTAAGTCAACAGACTTGAGTTTGAATCTTGATTCAACCACTGCTGAGAACTTGGAGATGGGGGCTGGCTCCTCCTGCAGAGGAGCCCCCCAGGGCATTCAGCATTGCCAGTGGCAAAGAAACTACAAGACTGAGTAGAACTAATTGTGGAGGAAGATAATATTTCCCCTTGGCTTTGGAGGATAGAGGGATAGATGCCAGCATGGAAGAGGCATGAGGATTAGAGCCATGCGGGCCATTTCCCAACTCCACTCGACACCACTCCCACCCTCAAAAGCTGAGAGTCAAAGCAGACATGGCGCCAGGCTGCATCCCTGCAGGTATTTCTCTTTGACAAACCTTTATTAGGCACACGCCCCATGCTAGCAGTTGGGGAGAAAATGATGAAGCTCAAATGTGCCCTCTTTATCACTGTGACCACAGAATGGTTATCCTGCATAGACATGACCAATACTGGCTGCACACTTTGTTCCAGCCACTCCCACAGCTCCTCTACCTTCATTTTCACATTCTCCCTTCATCAGCTTGAGAGAGGCCATGCTTTCCTGTTACTTTCCCGGCACGTCATCTTCTAAAATTATTTTCAGTTCTGATATAAAATTATTTTCAGGGGGCACCTGGGTGGCTCAGCCAGTTAAGCATGTGACTCTTAATTTTGACTCAGGTAATGATCTGATGGTCATGAATGAGCCCCATGTCAGGCTCCACACTGGGCATGGAACCAGCTTAAGATTCTCTATCCCTCTCTCCCCTGCCCCCCACCTGCTCGCTCTCTCTCTCTCTCTCTCTCTCTAAAAATTAAATTAAATTAAGTCAAAAAGTAAAATAATTTTCAGGGAAACATTCTTTCCCTGGTTACTCAGAACACTGGCATGTCTCCCTTGGGTGCCCTTTTCTCATCACAATCTCATGTGTTACCACTGTTAAAATAACTGTGATCAGGGCAGTTGGGTGGCTCAGTTGGTTCATCTTCTGCCTTTGGCTTGGGTCATGATCCCAGGGTCCTGGGATTGAGCCATGCATTGGACTCCTTGCTCAGCAGTGAGCCTGCTTCTCCCTCTTCCTCTGACTGCCCCACACCTTGTGCTCTCTCTCTGGCTCTCTGCTAAATAAATAAACCAAATCTTTGAAAAGAAAAATAAAATAAAATAGCTGTGATTTTATTGACACATCTCCAGTCCAAGGACATATGACTGACAGCCCAATTCCAACTCTCCCTTTTTCCTGTAGGTTAACCTGGCAGATAGGTGGGTGAATTCAGGGTATTCTGCAGAATATAGGCTTTGCCTATCAAAACAAAGTCTTGGGAAGTGGAGATGCAACATGGGGGGTTTGGGGTGTGGGAAAAGAATAAATGAAACAAAATGGGATTGGGAGGGAGACAAACCATAAGTGACTCTTAATCTCACAAAACAAACTGAGGGCTGATGGGGGAAGGGGGGTGGGGTTATGGACATTGGGGAGGGTATGTACTATGGTGAGTGCTGTGAAATGTGTAAACCTGGCAATTCACAGACCTGTACCCCTGGGGATAAAAATGCATTATATGTTTTTTTTTTTAATTTATAAATTAAATTTTAAAAAAAAGAAACTCTTTGATTGGCAGTCATGTTCAGGGCTGACAATAGTTATGATGACTTAGCAGTAAGGAGATAGTCCCAATTCTTGGTCCAAGAACATTACCCCACTCCTTGTCTGGACAATTCTTACTCATAGATTCACAATGCCCATTGTTTTCCTTTATTTCTGTACAGGTGACCTTGGGTAACTATTATTGAATGCGATGATACACATAGTATAATTATAACTTATGACTATTACTTGGCTTCCCTATAGCTCCACTACCTCTAGCTAGGTCCTTATAATCTCTCACACTGACTTTGTCTTCTTGAACTTTCTTACTCTATGTGTGGGATGTATATGTGTGTATGTGCTGTATGTATGCATGTGCTATATGTATGAAGGGTGTCTGTATATGTGTGCTGTGTGTGGAAGGGGTGTGTGGGTGTGGTATGTGTGCATGTGCAGTGTGTTTTGTGGGGAGAGTGCATGGGAATGTGTGAGGTATGTGTGTGTATGGTGTGTGGGGGATATGTGTGTGGAGAGGAGTGTATATGAAGAACTAAGACATAAAGAGACTAACCAACTTGCCCAAATTCACATGCAGAGCCAGGATTTGAACTCAGACAGTTTGCTCCTACTCATTATAATATAATGTTGCTCAGCGTAGTGCATATTACCTATACCACATCTGTATTGTGACCTGTAGAACACATGCATTTTTTGTATGTGTGACAGTGTAGTATGTGTGTCTTCCCTTCCACCAGATTCTGATTGGTAGAAATATTGCTTTTTTTAATTCCAAATTCAAACCTAGAGCATGGTCAACACTCCATAAATGTTTGAATGTTGAATTAAACTGAGACCTCACCTGAAGGTGACTACAAATAGAGCAGTAGATTTTTCTGCCCTTCCTCTCACCTAGTAACCACCAGGACATTTTCCAGCCACCTCAGCAAATGCAAGGGTTGCAATGATGCAGATACATAAGCTGCAGTGGTGTCTGCTAAGGTATGAGCATAAGGACATGAGCATAAGGACACAACTGCAGAGGTCAGGTTTGGAGGATACCTATTGTCCCTGTGGAGGGAGCTGTTCTAAAGCCCAGGGAACAGTAAAAAGACTCATGCATTTCAGGACCCATGAATTTGAGGGCTTGGAGAGCCACAAGCAGATTGGCATTTCCCTTTTCATAGCTATTTAACATTTAAACATGGGGTAAAGTTCTAGAATCATTCAATCTCTTCCCCCTGTAGCTACACAAAATGCTTAACAGACATCTATCTTACCTTTGAAAATACCCAACATAAAACTATGAGTTTCTTTGATAATTTTTATATCTGTGTAGCTGTTGGGATTCCTAAAAATTTGAAACAAATAACTATTAATTTTTTAAAGATTTTATTTATTTATTTATTTATTTGACACAGAGAAAGAGATCACAAGGAGGCAGAGAGAGAAGGGGAAGCAGGCTCCCCACTGAGCAGAGAGCCAGATGAAGGGCTCCATCCCAGGACCCTGAGATCACAACCTGAGCTGAAGGCAGAGGCTTAACCCACTGAGCCACCCAGGTGCCCCAAAACAAATCATTATTAACTATCAAATAAAAGCACCAGTGAGAATATTTCTGGCATCTCGTGGCTGTCATAATTGTCATCACCATAGGCTTTATATACGTAATCTCACTGCATCCTCCCAGTAACACCATGGGTACTTATTATTCATTTCTTTACACATGGAAACTGAGGATCAACATACTCAAGATCACAGGTCCTGGCAACCAGGTCTTCTGGCTATTGACTTCATCCTTTGCCATTGTATGAACAAATTTGCTAAAAGCATGCTAAAAAGAAACTCCTTCACTGGGAAGGGCATTTGTTACATAGCAGGAAACAAAGGCCACAGCAGTCTATGGGCCTGTGAAACCGGGGCTGAAGTGGGGCAAGGAATATCTTCCTCTGGGTCTCTTAGTAATAATCTCATAAAGAAGGGAATGTGATGGCTAAAAATGATAGTACGTATCACACAACTGTAACTACAAGCAATGCCTCTGCCTCATCCTGAACATGCCCCATGAATCCACAGCTTTACAAAGCAACTTAGTCACAGTATGTCTGTTCTCATAATTGGACGGTTCTTCTTTCTACATGTTGGCCTCCACTTGGACAAGATGCAATTAATTGCTTCCACATGCCAACTGCCACAGACATTCCTTTTCGATCTTGGACTGTATTCCAACATATTTCCTAGTTCTGTCAATTTTGAATCAACCCCACATTAAGGCAAGAAGCCATCAACTGTCTCACTAAAATACCTCTGAACAGTTTCTCTCCCACATAATATCAGTCCTCAGAGAGTTTCACTTATCCAGGTATACACAAATCTAACTTTGAGTTGATTATTTAGCAAGGGATAGCCAGTGTAAAATGTGTGCTTCATGTTGGTTATCAAGAAAGTGACTAAAATGGTTAACTGAAGCAGTGAACAGGGTCCCTATTGATGTCTCGAACCTCAAATACCCAAACAAAATCCAACTCTCCCAGAGCAGTGATCCTGTCAAATGAATAACTGACTCATTTAAAATAACCTAGTCTTGGGGCACCTGGGTGGCTCAGTGGGTTAAAGCCTCTGCTTTCGGCTCAGGTGATGATCCCAGGGTCCTGGGATCTAGCCCTGCATCGAGCCCTGCATCAGGCTCTCTGCTCAGCAGGGAGCCTGCTTCCTCCTCTCTCTGCCTGCCTCTCTGCCTATTTGTGATCTCTGTCTGTCAAATAAATAAATAAAATGGGGGTTTGGGAGAAGGGGGTGGGATTATGGACATTGGGGAGGGTATGTGCTTTGGTGAGTGCTGTGAAGTGTGTAAACCTGGTGATTCACAGACCTGTACCCCTGGGGATAAAAATATATGTCTATAAAAAATAAAAAATTAATAAAAAATAAAAATAAATAAATAAAATAAAATAACCTAGTCTTATGGTCATTTGATGCCTACTAAAGCAACTGATAATTATGGCTTCATTTTGTTGTGGCTTACAATCATTTCTAAAAATCCATTATGAAATATTTCCCGAGGATCATTGTCACTCACTGCTCTGTTGTTTAAAGAAGCCATGTTTTTAATTTTTATTTTGTTGTACTTGTGTTTGGTTTAGGTTGGGCCTCATTTATCCATCTTGTTTATACCAACACAGACTATTTCTTCAAGCCTCTGTGGTAAACCCCCAATGCTAATGGTAGTGTCCATATCAGGGAGGTTGGGATTTATTTTTTAGCAAAATAAATATTGAGCTTATGGGTCAATGGGAAGAAAGGGGCTTATTGGCTGGGAGTGGTAGAGTAGGGGAGAGATTTATAGAGAAAGGGAGAAGCAAATGCCAAAGGCCCATGGAAGAGACCATGTGGCATAAGGCCAGAGCAACTCCCCCAAACCCAAGAGTGTTTTTAGGAAATTATTAGGACCACTAAGAAAAAAGTGGTTACCTATAAGACTAATATGCATACAAATAAATATTCGCTATGGACAACCAAATAGAAAATGCATTTGAAGAAAGAAGGTTGCATTTACAATAGCAAGAGACTATGAAATCTGCTGAAAAATCCAACAGAAGAGATGCAAATCCATACGGAGAAGTTTTTTAAGCTTTTTTGAAAGACATAAAAGAAGATGCAATAAGCTGGAATGGACACCATAGTTATGGTTGTAAAGACTTTGATATCATATAGATGTCAATTTTCACTTGAATAATTCACATGTACAATGAAATTGCCATCAAAATTCCAAACAGAATTTTCATGGAACTTGTTGGAGTGATTTTACAGATCATTTGAAAGAGTAAGGGTACAAAATAGCCAAGACAATTTTGAAGTCAAAGAATATAAAGAATAAGATGAAAAATTGATATACCATATCAAATATCAAGACTTATGAAAAAGCTCTTGTGATTAAAATAGTATGGCATTCACCAAGGGACTAATTTAACAAAATAGCCCATAAATAGGCCTTTACATTTATGGGAACTTGAAATATAATAGATATGGCATTATAAATCAGCTGAGAAAGAATGGGCTATTTAATAAATGGTGCCATGACAACCAGCTGTATGTATGGAGAAAGAAAAATTATCTCACACTATACCAATTAATTTCAGATAGACTAAAGATTCCACCATTTGTGATCTTTAGCAAATTGCTTAATTTCCCCATCCCCCAGCTTCCTCATCTGTAAAATGGGAATAATAATAATGGCACATAACTCCTATGGCTGTCATGAAGATTAAGTGAAGAAATTATATGTAAAGCACTTAAAATAGTATCTGGCACATTGAAGTGTTTGTTAAGTAAGTAAATTAAAGTCAAATGTTAAAGACAAAACTGAAAACTTCTGGAAGAAAATATATGCACATATCTTTGTGACATCAGGGAAAGTGAGAATTTTTAAAACTAGACGCAAAAATCATGAACATAATGACAAAGATGAAAGAATTGGACTACATTAAAGTTTACAAATCTCTACAACTAAAGATAGCAAAACTAACATTTAAAATCAACCCAAGACTGAGAGAAGACATTTGTAACAGAAGAGAAGTATAGAGAGTATATAAAGGGTTCTTACAAATAAGAAAAATAAAAATAGAAAATATGGGCAAAGGATATGAATAGGCAGTTCAAAAAAGAAGAAATCCAAAAGGTCAATAAATGTAGAAACTGGCTTCAAACTCACTGACAATTAGGGAAACAAAACTTGAAATGACTATATAATATCCCTTATAGCCATCAGTTCAGCAATCCTTGGAGAAAAAGTACAGAAATGGAAATGTTCATACCCTGCTGGTGGAATTATAATTTAGACAACCATGTGGGGGAGAAATTTGGAAATATCCCATAAATTATCCAGTAACTTCTAGGGTATTCTAGAATCCAATATAACCCTCCTACCATTATAATTGGCCTCCCATACAGATGCCCCATTTCCATAAGTGGTAATTCCATTTCCCCAGTTGTTTAGATCAAACATCTTAGAACCATCCTTGACTCCTCTGTCTCTTTCACACCACATCTGATCCCTTAAAAGCCTACTGGTTTTATATCAGAATATATCTAGAATTATACCATGTCTCACCACGTTCACCAATGACCTCAGGTCCACTTCCCAATCTTCTCTTTCCTGGACCATCACAATAGCCTCTTACTGGTCTATCTGTTTTGATTCTTGCTGCCTTTTAATGTATTTTCAGCCAGAATGATCCCATTACACTCAAGTCAGTTCAAGTTACCCATCAGCTCAAAATCCTCCCTTGGCTCTCCATTTTATTCAGAATAAAAGCCAGTAATATCAAATGGCCACAAGAACCCCTATGATCTAGTCTCCATTCTTCTCCAACCTCATCTATTATCTCTGCCTCCTCTTGATCCTACTGCTCTAGATATTGACCTCTGAGCTGGTCTTTGAATTTGGGGTATGCTTCCACTGCAAGTCATTTGCACTTGAGGTTTCCTGCAGCTAGAATGCTTTCCCCCAACAAATTCATACCTCCTTGATAATCCTACACAATGGCATCTTCTCAGTGAAAACTTCCCTAGACGGCTGTATATAAATTCCAACAATACCTCCCCACATTCCTCCACATTATGTAAGTATATATATTGACATAATCTATAGCCTTCTTCCCTACCTTATTATTTGCCTGATTTCTTACATTCTTTCTTTCTTCCCTTTTGGTGGGGGGTGAATAGAGAGCAAGAGGGAGGGGTTTTTCTCATCAATTTCACATGTAAACTTTGCAAGGATAGGAATTTTTGTCCCTTCTGTTCACTATGATATCCTTTAGAACAGTACTCAGGCTATAGTGGACACTCAATAAATCTTGGTTAAATAAGCAAATGACTAGATAAATTACACAGCTACAATCTTCCAAGCATTGTTTTAGAGCTGGGAAACAGAAATGGAGAGGGAGAAGAAGAGGCCTCATCCTCAGGGAACTAACAATCTTCAGGGGGAAAATAATGATATATAGTTATGTCTAATACATAAACATATGGATATATAATTTAAAATAATTAAGGATGTTAGGAAGGAATATTCTGTTGTTTCCACCCCCACCAAGCTGGGTTTTTTTTGTTTTGTTTTTGGATGCTATATTAACTGTGAAAGTGTGTCATCCACCTCATGAAAATAAATCATTTCTTAGTAGCCTCACTTGCTCCACTGGAACCATCAGCCAGATTACAAGAAGTCAGAAATAACGTGTTTCCATCCTGTGTTCTAATGTCAAAGGGGATCTCACTCAAATTTTTCACTGATGACTGTAAGCCTGAGTGACAGACTGGAGAGCTCCTGCCTTCGTCTGTAAATGCAAATCAGCTTTACAGATTGGCAATGCTTTCAAATCACTGGAATGCCAACATCTATCCACCTGGTGAAGCAGATTCTGTGGGAGGTGGGGTTTCATGTCCTCTTTTGTTCGTGGGATTTCATGAGATTTTTTTATGACTAAAAAGGATTTCAGAAGCCCGCCTTGCGATGGGGAGATGCAGATGGCTTTTGGAGCATAAAGCCCCAAATCGCCAACTTTTCATCATTTCTTCCAGCCCAGCCCTAAATCCACACTCAGCTGCACTTAAAAAGTAGGTGAAAGATCTTGGGAAAAAAGCCACAGAATGCTTGAAGATTACACTAGATGAAGTGAATTATCTTTATTGAACCCAGATATAGAGAGGCACTCGCCCATGAGGAATTCCACCACCAGGCCAGAGAGCATTCTGTCTTGGAGGGGCACACCCTGAACTGTGCTCTTATGTAACTAGAAGGTTTTGGCTTTTCACCTCTTTATTTGGCAGCCATGGATCTGGTTTTCATTGTCTTCACCACATGTTCTCTCCTTGGTGTATGTTGTGATTGTTGACTTACAGAGCATCAAAAAGAAACAAAACAAATCTCCAAACAGCAGAATTTGGCCAGAGCCAAAAGCAACTCGCAGAGTTGGAGCTGCACTTACTCAAAGCTGGGCAAGAAGACAGAGGCTTACAAAAATGCCTTTTGTTTGAACCAAAGACTGAAGCCAAGGCATCTGTGTCCAGAAGTGCTTGTGCATGGATGACTCTCCGATCCCAGCCTGCGCGAAGCCAGCTGGATGAGCCTCTTGGCAGCTGTGTCTCAGAACCGACGCAACAACCTGCCTTGCTTTTAGCATTCGAATGTCTCTAGCCCCACGGAGCTTGGAGAGTTCTAACAGATTCTCTCATCCATGGCAATAGATCTTGAAAGTTCAAAACTGCGCTCACGTTCCAGGAACACTGCCTCCATTAACTCGGTGACACATTCTATGACTCTACTAATTGCATCAGCCATAATCTCAACTGCCCGAAGACACCATGCCTGCCACTAAGACTTCACATTGAAATAATCTGAGCTTCCCCATGTCTCTGGCCAACTAACCAGCACCCAGCTCAAGAGACAGAATGAATAATGCCACAGAAGCCTCTGGCATGCCCTCCTAGTCCCTGCATTCCCAAGGGTAACCACTGTCCTGTTTTCTAACAGCATAGATGAATCCATGATAGATCATTCAGATCACAATTACCTTATGATTCTTTGTGCAATCAATAAATTATTTATGTTATACATCTTATTCTCTATCCCACTCACTTCGCACATTACCTATTTTATAGGCAGCAGAGCTGAGAGATGTGAATCCCACCTGCCAGGGTTCGATTCCTGTGATGTCACCATGACTTACCCTTGTGACACCTGTTTCCTCATCTTTAAAATGAGGACAACAAACGAGATTATGAGGAATAAGTAAAATAATACGTGTAACACTATCACATAGGAAGCAACTTTCCTTACTTTCTTCCATCGGTTTCTTCCCATTTCCCTTTTTTTCTTCCAGTCATTCATTCTTTTTAGTTGGTTTTCCTTAGCAGTGTCCCTGGAAGTAGCTTCTGGCACCTTCTCCCTTTGGCAGCTGCCAACACAGCCTGTTCCAGGGCAGGTCCCTTGCAGCTCTGGAGCTCCTGCACTATGCTTATACCATGTCTAGAAAATAGCTCACAGGGAGCAGACCCTCACCCCATGGGGCAGGGGATGACTGCAAGTCCACAGCTTCTACTCCACCCTTCTGGTGTGATTATCCTCCCCCAGTGTCTAGTTTTAAAGGCGCAATCATTGAGTATGGGCTCTCCCTTCACAACACCCTCTGCCTTGATTCCCACCCCCCTTGTTTCTTCCCAACCTAGATCACACTATCATGACCCCATATTCCCTGGGCATTTCTTCCCTCTGCCTGCCAACCATGACCCCATAACCATGGCATTTCTTTCCTCAGTCTGTCCCTCACAACCCCATATTCCATGGGCAATTCCTTCCTCCACTTACCGTACCAGCCACCACAGTGCCTGTTAGCACATTTCAGAGGGAATCAGATGGGAACGGGTTCCCTGATCGAGAAGATCAATCGGACCGTGGCTGGACTGGCAGGCAGTCCATGGTGTGTCCCCAGCAGCCTGCTGCCCCCTCCCCTCCCACCAGCCTGTGATGCACCAGCCTTCAGAAAGTGAGCTCTGAAAGCCCTCCGGTCCTCAATGTGGCCTCACACAGAGGGAGGACACTTTCCCAATTACTAGAAGAAAGGAAAATCAAAGAGAACATGTCATTTAGCAAAACACAGAGAAATTAAATATCCATTCAAAGAAACACAAAATAGAAAAAGAGGTTGGAAATAAGAACAAGTGTATGTTATAATGATATATGTAAATGAGATGCATTTGATTGGGTAAAAATTTACCGGGTTGGGTAAAAAATTACCATGTGCTACATGAATGAGGATGGTCTTCAGCAAAGTAACTCAGAAAGGCTGGAAGAGACAGGACAGATGTGTACCAGGAACCAGCCAGCCATAATGAAAACAAACCAGGGCCCTCCCTATTAAGATGATAAAACTGATTGAATTTAAAGCTTAAAAGGCATTAAAATGACACTAAAACCACATCATAACAATGAAGTATATAATCCAGGAAAAAAGTATGACTGTCCTAATCCTTTATGTGTCCAATAATATATCATTAAGTATCAAGCAAAAAAAAAGGTTATAAATGGTAGAAAAGAACACCTCCTGATAGATGCCCTCATTATCAAAAATCGCTTCCCCTCTGGCACAGCAAAGGAAACCATCATCAAAATGAAAAGGCAAACTACTGAACAGAAGAAAATATTTGCAAATCATACATCTGAAAACGGGCTAACATCCAAAACATATAAAGGACTCATACAACTCAATAACAGAAAACAAACAATCCAATTAAAAACTGGGCAGAGGATCTAAATAGATGTTTTCCAACGAAGATATACAGATGACCAACAGATACATGAAAAGATGCTCAACATCCCCAGTCATCACAGAACTGCAAATCAAAACCACAATGCTGGCAAGGATGTGGAGAAAAGGGAATCTTTGTGCACTGTTGGTGGGAATGTAAATTGGTACAGCCAGTATGAAAAAGTGGCTTTTTCCTCAAAAAGTTAAAAATAGAGTTAATCTATGATTGTGCAATTCCACTTCTAGGTATTTATCCAAAAAACTAAAAACACTAACTCGAGAAGATATATGCAACCCGTGTTTGTAGTAGCACTATTTACAATAGCCAAGACATGGAAACAACCTAAGTGTCCAATGATGGATGAATGGATAAAGAAAATGTGATAGACAGATGATAGATAGACACACACATATTGGAATATTACTCAGTGATTGAAAAAAATGAAATCTTGCCATTCGCAGGAACATGGATGGAACTTGTAGATATTGTGCTAAATGAAGCAAGCCAGACAGAGAAAGACAAATACCATATGATCTCACTTACATATGGAATTTTTTTTTTAATCCAAGTTTATAGATACAGAGGACACAGACTGGTGGTTGCCAGGGGCAGAAGGGTGGGGAGTAGGCAAAATGAGTCAAAAAGTACAAATTTCCAGTTATAAGATAAATAAGTCTTTTTTTTTTTTTTTTAAATAAGCTCCATGCTCAGCATGGAGCCCAGTGCAGGGCTTGAACTCACAACCCTGAGATCAAGACCTGAGCTGAGATCAAGAGTCTAACACTTAACCAACTGAGCTGCCCAGGCATCCCAAAATAAATTTTTTAAGTTTTATGCAGGGATGTAATACACAGAGAGTAAATCTTAAAAGTCCTCATCACAAGAAAAAAAAGTATTTTTGTAACTATGTGCCGTTACAGATGTTAACTAGACTTCTTACGGTGATCATTTCACAATATATAAGTATCTAATCATTATATACCTGAAACTAATATAATATGTCAATTATACTTCAATTTTTTTAAAAAAAATAGCTTCCCTTCCACTTTATTTGCTATTCTTTTGCCCCACTTAGGTTTTGTTATTGATACTGATCAGGGTTTAAAATTACATTATTTATGTTTACCTGGTTAATGTCCTTCTCCTCCCACCAGACAATTAATTCCACAGATTTCTGAACATCTGCGATCATAGTATGCTAAGCATTCAATACATACTTACTGAATGCATCACTTAATAACAATATGAAGGGGAAAACATCTCTAAGTTGGAAGTAAGAAAGGTAAGCTTATTCCAAATGAAAAGAACATTAAAGCAATTGTTAAAGACTATTCGTTCAATTATCTGGTAAATAAATGAGAAAACTGGGGCACCTGGGTGGCTCAGTGGGTTAAGCCTTTGCCTTCCTATCAGGTCATGATCTCAGGGTCCTGGAATCCAGCCCCACGTCGGGCTCTCTCCTCAGCGGAGAGCCTGCTTCCCCCTCTCTCTCTGCCTGCCTCTCTGCCTACTTGTGATTTCTCTCTCTGTGTGTCAAATAAATAAAATCTTTTATAAATACATACACATATACATACATACATACAAAATAAATAAAATAAATGAGAAAACTTGGGTAAAATCAAAAAGTTTTCCTAGGAAAAGGTAAGTTATCAGTACCAACAGAAATATTGGACTAAAAAAAAAGTGTTAGCATTTGGCTGGCCAGCTAGATAGACAGACAGGCATGTGGTCAGCCAAATACAAACACAGGTCTTTGACTACTTTATATTATTAATTACAAAAAATGTGATTGAAAATTTAACAGCAAGCCCAGTGATTAAGTAGATAATCATATATTCAGCTTTAATAGGTTAAGCCATATTTTTTTTTCCAAAATGATTATGTTATACCCCCAACCAGCAATGCGTAAGAGTTCCTATTGACCCAACAGCTGGTATGGTCATACTTTCCATTTTTACCAAGTTGGGGGATTTAAAATTTTACGTTGTGATTTTAATTTGCATTCCTCTGATAGCTAATAAGGTTAAGCATTTTCCATATGTTCAATGAGCTTTAATATTTCTTCTTGTACAAAATATATCTTCAGTTATTTTTCTATTGGGTTCTTTGTCTTCTTCTTGGTTTGTAGGTTTATTTATATATATTAAACACTAACCCTTTATGGTTATATCTATTGGGAATATTTTTTCTCTTTGGCTTGTCTATTCACTTTCTTCATGGTACCTTTTGATGAACATAAGTTCTTAATTTTAATGTGGTTGAATTTATTAATCTTTCTATTTCTGGTGTGTGCTTTTTACGTCTTGTGTGAAAAATCATTCCAAACTGTGGAAATCATGTATGTGTTCTCCTAAAAATTTTTGAATCTTGCCTTTCACATAAAGTTACATACAAATGACTATGATATAATAACATTCTAAGCATTAACTTGTTTACTCCTCTAACAAACGTATCAGGTAGGTATAATTATTATCCCATTATCCTATTTTACAGATAAAGAGATGGGGCACTGCTCTCAGTTAAATAACTTCACCACAGTCATATAACTAGAAAGGGTGGAAGGAATTTGAGCCTGAGTTCATGCTATCAATCACTACACTGCTAAATTTCAAATTTATTATTTTAATCAATTTCTAATGTTATTTTTGGTGTTCAGAAATAAAAACAATTTTTGTACATGGATTTTTTACCCAGTATCCTTGCCAGGCTTTCCTAATTCTCCTAATTTCACTGTATAGTGTGTGGGATTTAACATACAGACAGTAGTATAACTGCCAATTATCATATTTATAACTCTTTCATTCCAATTTTTATTCATCTTAATTGCTTTTATAGTTTTATTGTAAACCTTTCAAAGTCTTTGTATGGGATTAGACTTTCCAGTTCCTTGAGCATTCAGTCAAACTCCTTATGAAATTAACTAGGCCTGGTATTTTCTTTAAGGATGAATATTTTTTAACTAAGAATTCATGTCTTTCATGAACATAGACTGATTCGGGTTTACTATTTCATCTTGCATCACTTTGGGTCACTTATATCTTCTATAATTATTTCCACTTCATCTGATTTCAGGTTATTATCATGAAGTATTCATTATATTCCATTTTAGTGTTTTTTAAATCTTGGTTCTATTTGTGATTAAGTCCTCTTTCATTCCTGGTTGATTTTTTTTTTTTAAGATTTTATTTATTTATTTGACAGACAGAGACCACAAGTAGGCAGAGAGGCAGGCAGAGAGAGGAAGGGAAGCAGGCTTCTTGCCAAGCAGAGAGCCCAAGGCCGGGCTTGATCCCAGGACCCTGGGATCATGACCTGAGCCGAAGGCAGAGGCTTTAACTCACTGAGCCACCCAGGCACCCCCCTGGTTGAGTTTTTAATGCCTTCTCTTTTTTCTTATTCTGTCTTACCAGAACTTTGCCATTTTTCAAAACTTTTCCAAAAAATTAACCTAATGTTGTTCATCTAGTCTATTATATCTTTGTTCTTTAGTTTCTCCATTAGTTTAGTTCTCCAGTAGTTTAGTTCTCCATTAGTTTCTACTCCTTAGTATTTACTTTGTCCTATTAGCTAAACGTCTATGTTTTTACCCTTTTCATTTTAATGCAAACATTTAAAGCTATATATTTCTCTCTAAATATTAGTTTAGCTATAACACACAAGTTTTGATATGTAATATCTTATTTTTCAGTCCTAAAGAATTTCCATTACAATTTCTTCTTTGTCCTGTGAGTTATTTAAAGGTATGTTCTTAAAACTACCAAGCAGATGATGATTTTATTAAATATCACTTGAGGTTTGATTTCTTATTTAATTATAATGTGGACTTAGAATCTTATCTGTATAATAATGATTTATTAGGTGAACCCAGGTTTAATATATCTTTCTAGAAATGGAATATTTTATCAATATTCATCCTCTGGTTCTCCAGTAATGCATTTTTCCTTGAAATCTTTTTTCTGGTACTACTGTAACATTACCAGGTCTCCTTTAGTTAGCATATACCTGGTATATATATATATTTTTTTATATATATTTTTATATATATATATTTTTTTTTTATATATATATATATTTTTTTCCACCTTTGTTTTTCAAACTTTCAGTGTTCTTATGTTTTAGGTGGGTCTCGTAAACATTTTATGGCTAGATTTTTTTTTCAGTCTGACATGCATTTTTTTTTTATTTCATTTACTTATTTGACAGAGAGAGAGATCACAGGCAGGCAGAGAGGCAGACAGAGAGAGAGGAGCAGGGAAGCAGGCTCCCTGCTGAGCAGAAAGCCCGATGCGGGGCTCGATCCCAGGACCCTGAGATCATGACCTGAGCCGAAGGCAGAGGCTTAACCCACTGAGCCACCCAGGCGCCCCTGACATGCATTTTTAAATAAATAGAGAATATCACTTACATTTATCACGATTATGGATATTTTTACTTATTTCTGCCATATTATGTTTGTGCTTTTTATTTGGCTTTCTTTTTCTATTTTTTCCCTTTCATTTATTTTCCTTCTTTTAGGCTTGTTTTTCATTTCTCATTTCATTTTTCCATATGCTGAGAAATTCTATACTTCATTTCTATACTTTTAAATGGTTATTCTTTAAATTTTTACAGATAACTCTTACTGAAAACAGTTTAGATTATACCAGTACTTTTATCCTTCCACCAAATAATTAAAGGACTTCAAAGTGTTTTAAGTCTGTTCACTCCATTCCCAGTTTATTTACGCTTATTTGACAGTATTTTAGTTTCATTTTGTTCTCTTTTAAATACTACCAATTGGGCATTATTAACAGAGCTTGTGTTTGTGTACATTTTCTCTCATTTTTACTGCTTCATATTCTCCATTTCTTCTGGCATCAGAGACTTTCCTTATGAGATCATTTTCCTTCTTTGTAAAGTGTATCTTCTAGAAGTTTCCTTAGTGGAAACTTTCCATTTGCCTTTCCTCATTCTTAAAAAGTAACTCCACTGGGTATGCAATTTTATCTCAGTCCTTTGATCTTACCATCTCCCCTTTCTCACTGAGACATTATCATACAGCTGTTAAGACCACTGGGTCTACCTAAAGAAAATGAAAACATAAATTTGAAAAGATATATGCACCCCTATGTTTATGTTAGCATTATTTACAATAGCCAAGATATGAAAGCAACCTAAATGCCTGTCAATAGATGAATGGATAAGGAAAATGTGGTATATATATACAATAGAATATTACACACCCATAAAAAAGGATGAGGGGTTTTTTTGTTTGTTTGTTTGTTTTGTTTTGTTTTGTTTTGTTGGCATTGTGACAATATGGATGGACATAGAGGGTATTATGCTAAGTGAAATAATCCAGACTGAGTGGGGCACCTGGATGGCTCAGTGGGTTAAGCCTCCGCCTTCAGCTCAGGTCATGATCCCAGGGTCCTGGGATCAAGCTCCCTGCTGAGCAGAGAGCCTGCTTCCTGACCCCCTGCTTGCCCCTCTGCCTACTTGTGATCTCTGTCTGTCAAATAAATAAATAAAGTCGTATTAAAAAAATTTTAGAAATAATCCAGACTGAGAAACACAAATATCACATGATTTCACTTATATATGGAATCAGAAAAACAACACAATTGAATTTTTTTAAAATGCAGAATCAGACCTATAAATACAGACAAAAAACTGATGGTTGCCAGAGGGGAAGCGGGTGGGAGATACAGGCTTCCATTTATGAAATAAGTCACTGGAATAAAAGGCACAACATAAGGAATATAGTCCATACTGTAATGCCTCATATGGAGACAGACAATAGCTACACTCATGGTAAGCATACATAATAGAGAAAGAAGTTGGATTATTATGTTGTATACCTGAAATTAATGTAACACTATATTTCAGTGATACTAGAATAAAAAAAAATTAAAAACCACTGAATCTAAAGCCATTCTACCTGAATCTGCTTGACTCTGCTTTGGGTCCCCTTTCCTATAAAGTGGACCAAAGAATAATAAAGCTTACCTCATAAGATTTTGTGAAGGTTATGTTAATTGACAGTTTAAAAGCCACCTAGGACTGTGCCTGGCTTCTAGGAATGTTCTGCTACTATTGTCTGATTTCTGCACCTGAGAAACCAGCTCTAGATGCCATTCCAATTGGAGGTACCATATTTCTTTCCTTTTTTTTTTTTTTAAATTTTTGTCAGACTTTGGAAAATGCTGGATTTTTCCTTTTTTTTTTAAATTTTTTCAGTGTTCCAAGATTCACTGTTTATGCATCACACCCAGTGCTCCATGCAATACGTGCCCTCCTTAATACCCACCACAAGGCTCTCCCAACACCCCCCCACCAGAGGTACCATATTTCATCAGAGTCAACATATAACCACTTTTCTATTTTCTATTAAGAAAGAAAAAACACTGCCAATTAAACTATGACACAATGTTTTCTTGTTCATAGATTATGAATGTAAATATCTTAAATTTTTAAAGAAAATGTTCCTTTTAGATTTGATGAACTGTAGTGGCAATATTTTATTCTCTGTCTCTTAGCATTTAAGATCTTTTCTTTTTTTTTGAGATTCTGGATTTTTTCCTGTGATGTATCCCAATGAGGAACTGCCTCAGTTTTCTTGAGCTTTCTGAATATAGGGATTGAATTTTTTATTTTTCTTTATCCCTTCCTCCACTCAGAAGTAAGACTAAGTCAGTCAAGTATCTATCCCAATTCTATTATTCAAGACCAGGGGTCAGTAACTTTTACTGAGGAGGACCAGATACCAAATATTTTCTGTTCTGTGACCAATTTGGTCTCCATTCCAACTACTCACCCCTGCCCTTGTTTTGCAAAAGCAGCTATAGACAATGCATTAAGAAACAGATGTGGTTGTTGAAAGGGATCCCTGCATACCATCCCAAATTATGCCACTTTTGCATACAGATTATTCTGAGCTAAAAGGTATTGAGAAACAGCAAATGCAGAAAGAACTCTCTGCACTTCTACTTTCTGTTCAAAAGCCAGGCATAAATTTCCCTTTGTGAAGATGTTCCCTTTCCCCTCTCCTGTACCAGGAAGAGCTGATGACTCTTTTCTTATCACTGGGATGACACCAACTTGAGTCTGCGTAAAAACCTCACTAACACTTATCTTCCGTAAACTTCCCCATCTCTCCACCTTCCCACAATTTGCCATACCTAAAAGCCCAAACACCTTTTCCTTGTCATTTCTCCACAATTTATTGTTCTTTGTTAAAATGTTCTACAGGCCCCCCCAGATGATCAGCTCTTTGGGTTTTCACTTCTTTCTTGCAAGCTCCCAGGTGCATGTTAAATATACTCTTTTCTCCTATTAATCTGCCTTTTGTCAATTTAATTCACAAAACCCAGCCACTGAATATAAGATGGTAGAGTTTTTTTCTTCCCCTACACTCTGTTTCAATAAAACTTTAGAAAGTCAGGTAGCGGGCTATACCTGACATGTAGACTGTAGTTCACACACCCGTGCTCTAGACTCTAGAACTGAATTACCCAGTATGGTAGCCACTAACTATTTAAATTTGTGGCCATTTAAAGTTAAATTTAGGGGCGCCTGGGTGGCTCTGTGGGTTAAAGCCTCTGCCTTCGGCTCAGGTCATGATCCCGGGGTCCTGGGATCGAGCCCCACATCGGGCTCTCTGCTCAGCGGGGAGTCTGCTTCCCCCTCTTTTCTACCTGCCTGTCTGCCTACTTATAATCTCTGTCAAATAAATAAATAAAAGCTTTTAAAAAAATAATAAATAAAGTTAAATTTAAATTAATAAAAATTAAATAACATGTACATCTTAGTTCTTCAGTCATCCCAGTAACATTCAAGTGTTCAACACCCACACATAGGTACAAAGACAGAGCCCTTCCACCGGCACAGCTCTGTTGAAGAGTGTGACTCTAGTGAAGGGCTATTTTCCAGGTTTATCCACTGAAGTGGATTAGACTCTAGAATTTCTCTTTTATCCCACTGTGAGGTCTAGAAAAAGCCACCCTCCAGGTCTTACCCTTGATAGGGGTTAACTGCCTGTCTCCACTCTGCCCCCAGGACAAATACCCACCACAAGGCTCTCCCAACACCTCCCCACCAGAGGTTGCCCACCTCTCCAGCTCTGAACCTCCTCATCACTCTGGCCACTAAAAATGGTCCTTATAGTCACGTGTGTTTATGCATATGCATTTAAAAATGTTTTTCAACATTTTATTCAGCATCTTTAGATGTTTTCTACTGTATGGTCTTTCCAGATATCTAGTCAGTTATACTTGCCAAAAAGGGAAATCGCATTACTGGACTTAGAGAGCACCTTTTTTTTTCCTTCCTTCCTTCTTTTTCCCTTTCTTCCTTCCTTCCTCCTTCCTTCTCTCATTTTCCTTCACTTCCCTTCCTCTTCTTCTTTTTTCGTTCTTTCTTTCCTTCTTTTTTTCCTTCCTAGGTTAGAAAGTATGGAGAGGAAGTCCGATGCCTATGACTAACTGGAAAGTCTTTCACTCTTAGGCAAATACTAGGAAAAATATGATCTCGGGCAATGGCATAAGGGATCTGACCTGATTGCAACAATTTGACACCACATTCCGAACACTGGTTTGCATTTTAAATAAGAATTGCGAATGGCTATTTCCAGGAATTCGGTTTTGTTTTGTTTTTTTTAATTTATTTATTTATTTTAGGGACAGACCAGGGAGTGGTGGGGGGAGGTGCAGAGGGAAAGAATCTTCAAGCTGGCTCCCCACTGAGCACAGAGCCCAACTCAGGGCTTGATCCCACCACCCATGAGATCATGACCTGAGCCAAAACTGAAGGTTGGATGCTTAACAAACTGAGCCACCCAGATGCCCCCAGAATTCTGTTTCTGATGGGTTTGTCCTTGGATGATAAAACTGATCACTTCTAAGGAATAACTGGCCAGGGTTTAATTGAGGACAGTGTGAAAGAACGTTCTATTACTCAGTGAGTAAATTCTTAGTCCTTTGGGAAAATTTAAAGGGAAGGAAAATGGAAGCAATTCTGGAGGAAAAAAAAAAACAGCATCTTTTCCCAGTGGGAGCCACGCTTCCAGTATCTGGACAAACAGCAAACGTTGGGAAAAGACAGTGGAGCAGTGAAATATCTAGAAGCTAATAGGTGTGAGATGCGTTAGAAAGTGGTCAAATGTCTAGAGAAAGTCTTGTAAACACAAGCAAGAAGACCCTTGTTTTCCTTCTTTGATTTGGAAATTTGGTGAAAGGTGATAGTCGTGTCAAGACATACCAGAAAACCAACCCTTAACTTACATTCTAGAGTTTTAAGGTTTATTATGGTTTGGGTTTTTTTTTTAAGATTTTATTTATTTATTTGAGAAAGAGAGAGATAGAGAGAACACACAGTGTGGGGAGGAGCGGAGGGAGAGGGAGAAAGCAGACTCCCAGATGAGTAGGAAGTCCAAGGCAGGACTCAGTCCCTGGACCCTGGGATCATGACCTGAGCCTACCACAGCCACTTAACTGACTGAGCCACGCAGGTGCCCCAGTTTATTATGGTTTGTATTAATCAAAATTCTTTATGATCTAATTCAAGTGAGGAATTGCCAACTGTTCAACAAGATGCTTACAGTGCTAGGGGGTGGGGGATGAATGCCTGATAAATTATATACTTTTGCAGTAACTTTTATTTTGAGTATATATTCCCTACCAGAGACTGCCCTAAGCATTTCACATACACTAATTCTAATCCTAAATACACACACACACACACACACACACACAGAAAAGAGCTTACAGGGTGGATAATATTTGTCACATTTTATAGAATCAACGTAGTATCCTAGTGGCAAGAATATTTTGAAGAGAATAAACTCATGTATTTGTGAATTTTTAAATCACCAATTGAACTCTTGCCGTTAGTTGCTTTACTAGAAAACACACCCAAGCTACTGCACTCCTCTTGCAATGAACCCTTAACTGTAGTCCCTGGTGCTGCTACTATTTGGTCCCAAATTCCTAAAGTCAGAGCCAGCCTTAGGGACACACTGCAGCTCTCAGGCACTGCCTCAAGGTGAGAGCTGCTGTTTGCTCAGTCTTTCCTCTCCTCCGAGCAGCGGAGGGCTCCCAGATCCTTACTGAAATCGGAATGGGCACATAAAAGCATAGGCTGGCAACAGAGGTCAAGGAAGATGCATTTGATGGGCCGCATTCAAGCAGCCTCTTCTTGACAACACTATGGTTACGCTGTGGCACGGGCCAATCGTTCCAGCTGTCCAGGAGACTGAGAGTGCAGGGCATGGTGTCATCTTCTCATGGCTCAGTCCTGGGCTGGCCTGGGTTTGTTGTACTATGATAGGGCCAAGTGGTCAGAGTCCAGGTCTGGGCACCAAATTCCTGGATTTAGATCCCATTCCAAATCATGTCACCTTCAGCAAAGGACATAAATCTCTCTGTGCTTCCATTGGCTCATCTGACAAACATGAACAGTAAGGCTACTTAGCTGTCAGGACTCTATTACATAAAGTAGAAACTGGAGAAGAATATCCAACCCGGGTAAGGTCAGCTGAGCTCTGGGGAAGGAGACACTCACCAAAGGCAACCAGAGCCAGGGACCCGTGCACAACACGCTTTGTTTGTCTCACATGTGCTGAGTGCAAAGAGTGAGGAAACAAATGTTCAGGTTCAGGGGGAAAGTGCTCCTAATCTCCAGACTGGTTTGCAAAGAGCCTTCCTCTGCATTCAGAAGGGCCACCTGGACAGGAAGTCCTGACGCAGCACAGGGACCCAGACATGCTGCACTAAAGAAGTCAATGCTTTGAGACCCAAGGGGGGATAGAGACCCACTGACTGAACACAGGTTTCTGATACGGCTGTGTTCCATTTCTCTTCCCTTGCTGCTTTCCAGGCCCCAGCATTTTGTTTCTTTTTCAAGGGCCGGGGCGGGGGGCCGGTGGCAATATCACAGTTAGTATATATCTTCTCTCCTTTCCTTCCTCACAAAGTAGGTGAACTCCCCATCAGCTGTAATCAGCCTATAGTTCTACAATCAGAAAGCTACGGGAAAATTCCTTTTACATTGCCTGTAAAGGATTATCTATAAATATTATTGAGGGGAAGCTTCTCCACGAGGAAAAACATGAGTGATAAGCAGCAGTGAATGTTCCTGAAGAGTATTCCTGGGATGTGCTGGTTTCCTGTTGCTAAGAAAGCATGCCCGTGGAAACAGCTTGGGCCCCTTCTAATGTGTTAGAAAGGACTCTCTGCAGTTGTGAATAAACACAACATTATTAGAAGGGGGGGGGGGGAAGGAATCTAGAGTTTCAAAGTTGTCTGAGAAGAATGTTCTCTCAAATTAGCATATCCCAAGCCTTCCCTCCACCTGCTCATGAAGGAGGTGTCTGCCTCTTCCCACTCTTCTCTCAGATGCTCTCCCTAGCCCTGTCCTCTGAGAAGTTGCTTTTTTGCCAGGCAGAGTCTTCATGACTTTATTAACTCCACATCTGCAATGCTAAATAAACATTCTGGGAAGAAAAGAACATGTGAAGGGGCTGGAGTTGGGTGAGGTTAAAGAGGGGTGTTCAAACACCTAACAACCTGAGACAACATGAGGAACCAAAGGAGACTCAAAGCAACATTTCCAGCTCAGTGACTTCTCCTACTCCTTCCCTTTATCCTCCTCATTCTCCTGCTCCTCAACTTCTTCTCTGGGAAATAGAAGAACTTGATTATTTTGAAATAACCATTGGTAGCTGGACTGTGTTCATGTGACCACAACACTGCTCTGGGACTGAACCACAAGGGTCTCAGCTCTTTTTAAGTGTTACATAATAACAAGGAAACCATGAGATGTTAAATCAACTTCAAGTTTCTTCCCATAACCTCCTGGACAACATCCCAAGCAAGGTCTCTAAGTTGGCAGAATGAGATGAATGTTGCCCAATAGTTTAAGACTATTCTTATTTATATGGAAAAGGTACTAGAAGACTGTTTTTGGCAGGTAGAAAGCCATCAGAGCAAAGCAAAACAAAACAAAACAAATTAAAATGTTTCTTTTGAAGCAAATGAACCAGAAAAGCTTGGTAAGAAATAGATGTGCAATGGCATTTGGAACAAAACTTACAGGAAAATGCCTGTTTGAGAATAAATTTTGCTGGTCCTGTTGCCCTTTAAAATTGCTTTATGGGTAGGATGTGAATCAAAGGATGTGTCCACACAGTTCCAAACACAAGTAAAACAATTTAATTCAGTTATAAAAGTTTGCTTTTGCATACATACTGTCAATTGTCTAGATATCTGGAATGGTATATCTGTTTAATTTGAGCTTTTTTATTGAAAGCAGGTAAACATAGCCAAGTTCTATAATGAGGTGAATTTTCAGTCTCACATGTTACCCTTATTCTTCCCACAGTCAGACAAGAGCATCCAGAGAGATACTAGAGAAAGGCCTTTTAAATAAAAGCCTAGAAAAAATACTCTGTGCTTATGTCACAGTTATTCTAAGTGGTTCCAAATATATTAGATAGTCTCGTATGCTAGGACTTCTTTGTCACTGAAGACAGTTAGCATATAAAATTAGAAAAAGAAAATACAAACTATAATGTCAATATATTTGTAATGGGCTCTAGGTCTGTGACTCTTTTCTTATAACATTATAAAATATAATCCATTTCTCCGAAAACATCACAACTTGTATATGCAGCAAAAACACACCAGAAACAGTATTTTGAAAACCCCAATGACAACGCTGTTAAAACACTCTGAGATGATGCTTTCAGTATTCTCTATTACGGCCTCTCAGCTCCCATTATTTCTCCCAAATAGCATTATGAAGTCATGTAAGGGTAGTCAGACAGAAACAAAATTATTGAAAATATCCTCCAAAAAAATGAAAAGATGCCAAAAATCACACAAGGACTTAATAACCATAGTATTTACAATGGAAAATTATGTTTCTGCCAGAAACAGTACTCTGTTTTTATTAGCCAGGCATTTTTTTTCATGTTTAATTTTATATACAGGCTTTTTGCCTGGATTTATCATTAAATTACTTTCCTCTCAACCTCCTCTAAGTTGTGCCCCCCTGCTTTTATTCATACCAAATCATTTGAATTCTGCATCAAATTTTTAAAAAAGCAATAAAAGTAAAAGCTAACTTCTATATAATGGTGATTGGATCCAGTTCTCATCATTGAAACAAGCAGGAACTAGATACTATTATGTCACTTTTTATAGATGAGGGTGCTAAAGCACAGAGAGGTTAAGTAATTTCCCCAAGGTCACACAGCTGCTAAGTGGCAGAGCTGGGGTTTGAACCCAGGCAGGCTGGCTCCAGAGCCCAAGCTTTCATCACTCTCTGGGAGCAGCCCAGTGATTTTAGTGCAAAGACATCAATTTTGAAAGTCACAGGATCTATTTTCCCTTTGGACAAACTTTTCCCAAGCACAATTAGATTCATGTTTTAGCATCTGTATCCCAGGCACAAAGGCAAATGCAAAAACAAAAAAACAAAAAAACAACAAAAAAATTTTTTTAATATATATATATAAACCACAGTGTGCTGGGACACCTGTGCTCATGAGAGTGGGGTGGGAAACTCCTCTGAAGGTTAAGTG
Source organism: Mustela nivalis (assembly GCF_964662115.1). Classification (NCBI taxonomy): domain Eukaryota; kingdom Metazoa; phylum Chordata; class Mammalia; order Carnivora; family Mustelidae; genus Mustela; species Mustela nivalis. Next base: position 149,638,600 of record NC_139021.1, read on the forward strand.
TGGGCTCTGCTCACACACTTGTTCTCTCCCTTCCACAGGCAGATGGGACAGGTTAGACAGTATCCCCTGAAACACACCAACTCCACATGCCCATCTGGATAGTTCCCCAATACTCCACTTTTCCCAGATTTTGTTAGTTTCTCCCTGTGCAATACCTAGGAGCAAAAGATCATGTCTTCAAAGCCCAGAGCTCAAATGAGCTCCCCAAGGTGACCTAGGCAGGAGCCTAGACATGGACAGGAGAACAAGCCTCTGGTCAGACAGGCTGGGCAGGATATGGGCTGCTTTGGCTCCCACCACATAGAGCATCTCCTCTAATATCCTGATCTAATCCTTCATTCCACAAGCGTTTATCCATCTCCCTCAGAGACCTCATACTGTTGTGCACATGACGGATCAAACTCAATTCTGGTGCCTTAAAATGCACCCAGCTTAGGTTAAATGAGACGTAAACTCGCATTAAAATTCAATGTGCTGAGCAGCATCATACTGCAGTTTTTTACAAAGCTCCAAGGGAGCAGAAAGGGATCTGTCCCTGCCTGGGAAGCTAGGGCAGACTTCCTGCAGATGGTGGCTCTCTAACTGAAGGACAAAAGGTCAAGATGTGACCTTCTACTCATCCCCAAACTGCCAGCCAGAACTGCGTCTGCCTCACCCCATAGCATCACTGCACACTTACCCTGTGCAGGGCCCATAACATGCAAACCACTCACAAAGGCCGACAGGATGCTGGCCCGACATGGAGACACCCAGGAACGAGCAGGAAGAGGAAACATGGCAGGGGACTGGAACTGAAGCCAAAGCTCATCGCTCATTTCTTTAACCAGTGCTGACTGCACACGCGCTACCTGCTCTCACAGGGCTGGTGAAGCAGGCTGGGAAGACAGGCAGACCTGAGAGCATGCTGCCTTCCCAGGGCATCAGTGGCAACAGCTGTGACCTCAGGGGTACAACCACTTGTGCCAGTGCCCTGAGAACATGCTGGCTGCTGGGAGTGTGGGGCCTGGCATGGGCTGTGTGTGGATGGGGAGGTTTCCCTGGGGGTTGGGGGGTGGTGGTGACCACTGCGCCGGGAGAGGACAAGAGCCCACAGGGGACAGTCCTCTGCAGAACCAGCCCTGGGTTGAACCACCGGCTGGAAAGGGAGGCTGGAGGCATTCTAAGCTTCAGAGTCATGTGGTCAGTCTTCTGTGTTATTCTTCCTGCGGTCAGAGGACTGGAAGAGGGGTGAGGCAGTGAAGGTAGGAGGAGATGGAGAAGAGACGTCGAGGAACTAAAATGAGCAGTGTCAGGAGGAGGGGCAGGGCGAGAGGAGACCCCAGGAAGACCCCCATTATTCCTGCATCACTGAGCCCTGCGCTGTTTCACGCTACAGCTTCTCATGGACGTTCTCCTTGACTTATCCATCAGTGAGCCATGCAAGCTTCGGCAGGGGTCTGGAGAGGAAACACCTTCTGGGCTGTGCATGTGTGGAAATATTTTCTTACACTCATATTTGCACACAGAAAAAGGCTAAAATTAGCCTGTGTTTCATAGAGAATTTTGTTCCTAATTTTAATGCTAGGGGGTCATGGATTTATTTTTTACACGTTCTATCCTTGACTGCCTGTGTTTTTCTGAAGATAACTAGGGTTGGTTTCCCCCCCCCCCCCACCAAAAAATTTCTTTTCTAATCTACTTGATCAGCTTCTTCTAATTATCAAGGTAACACCTAGTTTCCTTTGTGTCCCCAGCTCCTCCCAGGCTGCACAGTACATTTTCTTTTTCCTTTCTTTTCCCTTCGAGTGAGTATGGCAGTGGTCTAGTTCATCGTTTGCAAGCAGACAAGGCACATGCCACAGGTGTGAAGTAACTAAAGTGTCTGGATTGTGTGTGGGTTATCTATTTCTATGTGACCAGTGTCCCCATACCAGAGACATCACACAATGACTGTTTTACTATGCTCTCAGATTCTGTGGCTCAGAGCTCAGACAGGAACCAATGGGAAAGGCCTATCCCTGCTGAGGTTTCTCCATCCACACCTCTGGCATCTGGACTGGGATGACACAAAGGCTGAGGTCAGCAAGGTCTGTCACCTGCAGCATCCGTATACGGCCTCTCTGTGTGGCTTCTCACATCAGGACTTTGTCCTGGCTTTGTCCCCAGAGGGAATGTCCTGAGAACAAGCATTCCAAGAGAACCAGGTGGAAGGCTTTTATGGTCCAGCCTCAAAGGTGACACAGCTCCCCTTCTGCCACATTCTATTGGTAGAAACAGTCAAAACTCACCCACATCAAGGTGAGGTATCAAAGACCCCGCTTCTTCATAGGAGGAATGTCACAGAATTGGGGGCCGTATTTTAAAACTGCCACAGGAGGGCACTGGTAGGATGGCAACATTGCTCCTAACTGAGACTGTGCTGTGGGCTGCCAAGCCCACCCCACCCCACCATTGTGTGTCCTACTCCCCCTGCTGGTCTGAGGCCAGGCTCAGCCCCTCCCTAGACCCAGCCTCTCAGAAGCTGGGGTCCTTCGCTCTTTCATATGTGGTGCACAACAGTAGGGGCAGGAGAACGAAAGGGCTCCTTATGTTCCTCCAGGCCCACTGGGAGTTAAAGAAGCAGTTGATGTCCGAGTGCATGGTGCCAGGTCTCCTTTCTGTGCTGAAGGGACGTTACCAGCTGCAGAGCTGCTAGACCAGCCTATCACCCACCACAGAAACACAGAACAGTAGTTCTGAGGCCCTTAGTCCTGTTCATGCAAGTCTTTAGAAACCCACCTTGCTCCCGGGGCTCTCTCCCATCCTCTTTTTACCTACAACCCTTTACCTGATGCATCTACAAACCTTAGAATTCCAGACAACTCAGCCATTCACTCTCCTGCCATGTTACAGACCCACAGTCCAAAGTTGGCTTGCTTTTCTTTGTTTCCTTGAGAAAATTGCCCAGGAAAAAGTATATATATATCCTCTAATACTCAGAGCAGAAGAGGGATTTTCTAGCTCCCTACTTTTCTCTACCATGTTTGTGTTTTCAAAGAAAGCAAAGTCTCCGAGGAAGTTTGGGCGATTTCACTATGTAATTATAAAACTCTAAGTGATAGGATAAGGAAGTGGTAAAAACCTTAAGAAGTCTAATTCCTCGTCAGAATAAATGAGAAAAATAGTTTCCCCTCATATGCTAGTGACAGTCTGAAGACTTATCAGAAAGTCAGCAGCTTCTCTGCAGCAGAGAACTCTAAATTCCTGGTGAGTAGTTCCCCTCAGTGCTGCAGAAAAGGAAAAAGCTGGGCTGAGTAGTGTCACTTTCATCTCTTGAACTGACTCAGTAGGCTTTGAGATGGCTCTGGTGGGTCCCTGAGGGACATCGATCATAGCAACCCCCAGTGGTGCTATGTTCCCTGGGGTAGAGGGACTAGAAAGTGAAAACAAAAGCAGCCCCATGGGGTCCTTGGGACACCCAGTGTTTCAGAGAAAGTGATTTTTCCTCCTGGTCTAGCTGAAACTAATGTCATCTTCAAGATCTGACTCAAGTCTAAGTAATTGTCCCTGGTGACCCCAGACCACAGGAATGTCACTTGTCTCTCCACTCAAATAGCACTCAGAACACATGGATAAACACCAGGTTGTGTGTGCTTCCCCAAAAGTCCTTTATCTTCACCCCATTTCTTCACCTAGATGGTGAAATTCCTGAAAAGAAGGATTTTATCCATTATCACCGAGAGTGAGAAATTTCATTGAAAACTTATATGCAAAACAACGGAAGGAGTTCCTGATTCACTGACTAAAGGTCTTTAAAGGGGATACGATTCCCAGGAAGAACAAATGGTCCTTCCTTGACTTGCCACAGCCAACTCATTCTCCATGCTGAAAGAGATTCTCTTGCAGTGTCTAATTTACATGATGCATGACCCTAGCTATCTATCTTCCTTTTTGTGAAGCTTCATCAAGACCAAAAAAAAAAAAAAAAAAAAAAAAAACCTCATTCTGGGGCATCTTTCAGAGTCTGGGAAGAATTCCTTTCAGGGTTTTAGGAAGACCAAGAACATTAAAGGGTCCACTAATCCCTTAGTTATGGAATGTCACAACCAATGGAAAAAAACAAATGACTGCTTCTGGAAGTTCCGTGATGAACCACAGAGTCCCTCCATACATTTGACAGGCTTACAGTGCGCCAAATAGCTCCGGCTTCAGAGAGAAAACTTAGAGGCAGCAATGTTTACAGAAAAGGCCAGCTGTCATTTTTTAAAGAAAAGAACACTAATTTCCAGAAAGAAACCAAAGTTATTTAATAATGGAATCATTAATCTACTCTTTGTTGACTCCTCCAACTCACTTTCCCTGCCTATAAATTGCCTACAATCTCTGTGAAACTGTTTTTAACTTCAAGTTGCCTTTAACAGACGGCCTTACCCCAGCCTCCTCCACATTCTCGCTGACACCAACAGAGGGAGCTGGGCCCTGGATGACCCTCTGGGCTGCACTTTGGGCCACACCCTCTTTCTGGGCCCCTGAAATCAAGGCCGCCAGTGGGGTGGCCAGCTCCGGAGAGGAGAGACCTGGCAGAGTTGACATGCTCCTGTGGTTCCCTTTGAGGCCTGGAACCTCCTTCTCCCTGGGACCAGCTGTGGCCACTGACTATAGGCCCAGAGGCCACTCCACCTCATGGTGATAGAAGCAGGAGGGCTGGGCTTTCTGATCCCGCTCTCTGAGCCTAGACCCAAGTTCTCCCATGTTAGATTTTAATCCATTATAAACTCTGTGATAAGTGCTACCTTAAAACTCAGCATAGGCCATTTTATTTCTATGAGTTCTGGGGAAGAAATCCTCTCTATGGTCTAAGCCTTCTCCATGAAACCTCCCGGGAGGGCCTTGGAGGCCCTCGGCTTCAGTCCTCCAGCATCCAGACTCTTGGTGTTGTGCTCACACCCCAGCTAGCACACACCTTGGGTCTATGCTTATTCCTACCTTTCCCTAGACAGAAGCTTCGTTCTCACCATGTGTCACCGTTACCGTCACCAGGTACAGCTCTGGCTTCAGAGTTGTTAGAGCACTTTGCAAGGAACACAGCAGCTGTCCCCCTTCTTCTGGCTCCAAAAAGGCACACTCACTGTGGTTAAGCAGCTCTCCAACATGCCAAAACTCCCCTGCAGGCTAGACCTCATTTTGATTCTTTTCATCACAATGAGATGGAAATGTCAAGACAAACGGTCTTTAATATCACCAAATTTGGTGACAAGGAACACTCAGACATCATGTTCAGTGGTCCAGTACCAAATTAGCTTGTCTCCTCTACTGGGAAGATAACGGGGGTGTGGGGGTGAGCCTCACCAAGGTAAACCAGCAACCAACCATTTCAAATGGGGTGAAGGGGTTCTGGCACCTTTTATTACTTTTATTAGGACTGAAATGATGGGTCAATAGTGACATCCAAGCATAATTCTCATATCATTTGGGGCTGGTTCAATAGAGACACCCAATCAAAACTCTCTTATCTCATGCAGGAAATGACTTTCTCTTTCTCTTCCTCCAGAATCATTATAAAGGGAAGCATAAATAATTTCTAGGAAAAAAGAGACTTCTCCCAGAGCACCTACAAACTCCCACATCCCTTTCCTCTGTTACAGCCTGCAAAATCCATCTTCTATGAAGAGGCCCACAGCCCCTCACTCTTCCTTGCTAAAGAACAAAAAACACAATCACTGCTGTAACCCACATCTTCTTCTTATGCCAAGGAAGAATTGAGTTCCAAAGGGTCTCCTACAAAAATGCCAGAACATCCAGATTATACACAGTGTCAACACACACACACACACACATTGCACTGGTGTCAGAAAAATCCCTGGAATATGAAAACCTTGAGATGAATCCTGAAAACAAATGGGCTTCCACAAGCATAAAGGAAGAACATTTGAAAAGCGGAGAACCACATGACTCTGATGTCTAATGACCTCCCTAAGGGACTGTTACCAGTTTAGGTAAGTATCAGAGGATGCTGGTTGAGGTTTGGTTGTGCTCATCACTTATTATGACCTTGCCTGTCACTTACACCTCAGTCCCCATTTCTGAATTTGTCTGTTGGACACCATATTAATCCTAGCTTAGCAGGGCCACAAGATACATATGATAGAAGGATCTAGAAGCCTATGTGAGGAGTAATTGCTAGAATAATGGTCATTTCTGTTGTTAAAGTCAAGGACTAATACTTAAGGGTGTTAGAAGGTCATATTTGCTCAATAAGATAAGAATTCAGAACATGGCAGACTGAATGCTATGCTGATTCACAAGTGATACTTAGAACCGAAAGGATCCATGAGGAGTAAAGAGAACTCATATTTACTAAGGAACTGCTATGGGCCAAGCACACGATTTGTGAAGTTGGTGCTAAAAATTTCCGTCTCACTGATGAGAAAATGGAGGCTCTGAGAGGTGATTTGCTCCTGGTAAGTAGAGGAGATATACCTGAGAGCCAGGCCTCTGTGCCTCCAAAGGGAGAGACTTGGCAGAGAAAGAGGAGTGGGAAACATCCTCATCTCTCTCTTACCAAGAACCCCTGACAGTGAGAGTCCAGTGACCTCAGGAGTCTCTTACACATGTGTTTTTAACCTGGTTGTGGTCATTTTCCAGTCCATCTATTTTCCATTCCTTTTCCATCCTGCAACCATTCTCCCCGAGTGAATTTCTCCTCCTCATCTGAGTCCTTCCCACTCACCTTTCACTCCATTCCCATAAGCCACCGCGCGTGTTCCTATTACGATGCTTCTCCTGCTGTAGTGAAATGCATCTGCTTTGTGCATCCTTTGAGGGAAAAAAATCACTCATGTCTTCTAAAAATAGGGAACCAACAACTAATTATTCCACATCTGCTTTATTTCAAAAATGAGCATGGACAAGGCTAGGGTATTATCTCCAGACTATTCTGAAAAGCTCTCAGCACTCTCAGAACTCACAAAGGATGTAAGAGCAATCATTCATAGAGTACAACCTATTTCTATATGATTCCCACAGATAGCCTTACAGCCAGGATTCTGGGAAAATTTTAGTAAGAAGAAATTGACTCTCTAACCTTTGTCAAACCAAAAGCTGAGGAAATAATTAAAATTATTATGCCAAAGAGAGTTCAAACAAAAATAATACTCAGCTACAGAAAAGGAACAAAGAATCATTTTCTTAAAGATTTATTTATTTTAGAGCGAGAGAGAATCTGAGCAAGTAGGGGGAGGGGTAGAGGGAGAGAATGAATCCTGAAGCAGATTCTCAGCTGAGCGCAGAGTCCCACACAGGGCTTGATCCCAAGACCCTGGGGTCATGACCTGAGCTGAAATCAGGAGTCCGCCACCTAACTGATTGCACCACCCAGGCACCCCCAGAGAATCATTTGTAAATGCATATTCCTAAGAGGCTGAAGTAAGAGAATGCAAAGTCTCAGCAAGTGTCTTCTGCATGATAGCAGACTCCACCCAGCCCTGTCATTGTGTCTTGCTTCCTGTCCCTCTCCTCCACCTCCCCCAGCACCCTGTCAGTCTCACTTTCTCTGCAAAGGTTAATCTCACGGAGATTAATCAACCTAAATCTCTCTTTTCTTTTTTTCCAGTTGAAAGTGATCTGATCCCTACAAGCAGTTCCCCTCACATATGGGTTTCAAACCACCTGCTCCCAAAGTTTAAAAGCATGATGGAATTGAATTAAAATATTTGTGGGGCGCCTGGGTGGCTCAGTGGGTTAAAATCTCTGCCTTCAGCTCAGATCGTGATTCCAGGGTCCTCGGATCCAGCCCTGTATTGGGCTCTCTGCTCAGCAGGGAGCCTGCTTCCACCTTTCTCTCTGTCTGCCTCTCTGCCTACTTGTGATCTCTGCCAATCAAATGAATAAGATCCTTAAAAAAATAATAAAATAAAATTTTTGCAAAACTTAGGAACTCATAACTTAGCCAACTTTGCAAATTCAGAAATTTAGAAATGTATTTCTGAAAGAGAGATTCTATGCTCTTTGTTTGCCAAACATTGATGATTCATATTTCTGATTCATTCTTGGGTTTTTATCTAATCCCCATTATTTATTGAAAAGTAAGATAAGTATGTGTTAGGAATATTACATAAAAGTAAAAGAGAGAGAGAGAGAGGAGGGAAGAAAGGGAAGGAGGGAGGGAAGAGGGAAGAAAAATCTCCATCATAAACCAGACTCCCAAACTCCTTGTAAGATGTACCCATCCTATTAGTGTTTGTGTGCCTCCAAAAATGTCCTTACATATTCAAACCCCTGTGTTCATTTGTGTATCTTTTCATATTCTTTTTCATCAAATAAGAGCAACCAGTGCCCACTTTTTTGCATCAAGCTTTTCTTTACTACAATAATACATTTCAGCCCAATTACAGACCAATCCATTCTTTTTCAAGACTGTGTTGTATTTTATTTTATGGAGGAATGATAATGCATCTTACCAAATACCTACAGATCAGCATTTAAGGGCTTTCCATCTTTTGCCTTTACAGATCTGCCACACCCTTGTTTCTGTGCCTTTCTGCACACATAGAGCGTGCCTGTAGGATAAACTCTTAGAGGAGCAATTGTACAGTCCAAGAATCTGTCCTTTGTTTGTGAGAAACCACAAAAGTGCTCTCCAAAAGCAATGCACAAACGTGCTCTCCTGCCAAAGTATAAGTGTAGGAGGCATTTTCCTCTCTTCTTGCCAAATGGGCTATTAGAAGGAAATTTACTCTTTGCCGGTCTGTTAGGTGAACGATGGGACTCTGGTTTTGGTGGTAGTGGTGGAGGTAGATTAGTCTCATCTTTTTCAATGGATTGCCTGTGAGGGTTCTTTGTAAATTTTTCCATTGAGTTTTGGTATTTTGGTGATGGATTTGTAATCCCTGGCTTTATTTTAGCAACATGTTCTTTTTCTGCTGTGTGTGGCAAATATTTTTCCAGTTTGACATTGTCTTTTAATTTTTGCCATTTTTTCCTTGGTGAATTTTATTTTTATTTGTATGTACTCATATCCTTTAGTCTTTCCCCTTATAGTTTCTAGGTCTTGTTTTGTTTTGCTTAGAAAGGCCTCACCCACTCTCTTGAGAGACATAAAAGACTGAAGTAAATGGAGAGACATGCTTTTGTCTGGAAGAAGAACTCGCAGGATATGTCATATAGTAATAATTAATTTAATACAATCATGATAAAAATCCAAACATTTTCCTTTCTAGAAACTTGGTTAAAATAACTTTTAATATCAAAACTAGATATACAATAATAACCAGGAAAAATAAGTAGTTGGGGGAAGGTTTCAGGAATTCAGCTAGATAGTTATCAAAAAGCATTCTGAACACCTATGAACTCATCAAGAGATTGAAGAAAAGAAAAGCAGCAATTCTATGAACAGAAAAGCGACTACTTTCTGGAAGGCACACACGCAGAGAAGTGAATCAGAGGAATATTTGGGAAGACAGACCGTGTGGTAGGGGGTGAGGGGGAGCCTCCATCAGATAGTTCCCGACAAGTGATAGAGCAGCTAAGCACAAAATCAGAACTTTTAGAAGCCTGTTCTGCTGAGGGACATTGTTCAAGTGGTTAAGTAGGGGTGGAGGAGGCAGAGCCCTCATGGGGACAGTGTGGTCTCAGGACCCTTGGGGTCACAGAAGGACCGGAGGCACCTGAGCGCAGCAGAGCTCCCAGGTATTAGAGCAGGGAAGCCAGCTGTAAAGATGGAGCCAAGCAGTGAGCTCTCAGCTCGGGGTTGCCATAAATCATGATCTGAGCCACAGTCATGCCACTACTCTTCCAGCAGAGACCCAACAAGTGGCAGATCCAGAGAGACTCCCCTTTCCTTCCTCCCCCAGGAGGAACAGCATGGGACCCCACTGCACTAGCACACCATAGGAATCTACTGGATTTGGAGACTCCAAATGGGGGTTGTCTGCCAGAGATAGAAATGCTTGGTCACAAGTTGGGTGAGCACAGAGCACAGCTGGAGACCAGGGAGATGGAAATGATTGACTGCTTTTCTGAAGATGTACTGAGCAGGGGGGCCCAGAGTTCTCAGCTCCTCCAGGAAAGAGACTGAGAGGTGGCCACGTTCATTCTTGTCCTCCAAAGCTGTGCAGAAATCCTTCAGGGGAAAAAAACCTACCTAGAGCTAATCTGAGCAGATTGCTTAGCCTGGTCCCTGGAAAGGGTGGTGCAATTTGGCCTCTGGCATAGACATTTAAGAATCACTGCAACAAGCTCCTCCCTGAAAAGACCAAGTTTACCAATTAATAAGAAATGCAAAACTCCAGCACTATGGGAATAGAGCACATAGAATTCAAGGCTTTTTCCCCATGATCCTTTTGTCTTTCAATGTTAATTTTTAAATTTTTATTCATTTTTCTTTTTCTAATTTTTTTCTTATTTTTCTTCTTTCCTTTTTCAACAAATATCAATTCCTTTTTTAAAATCTTTTTTATTTCTCATTTTTACAGTCATATTCTATCTCTTCATCGCATTTAACCTTATTTTTTGCATATATGTAAGTTTTTCATTCTTTAAAATATTGGGAGACACATTCTTCTAACAGACAAAAATATACCCAAAATCTAGTGTGTGGCTCCGTTCTATTCACCACCTTATCATATTCTTTTTTTTTTTTTCTTTTCCTCCAGTTTTGGTTCTCTTCTGAATTGTTTCATGTATATTTTTCTGGGGCCATTGTTAACCTTTTAGCATTTTCTTCTCTCATTCACCTATTCTTCTCTGGAAAAAATGACAAAATGGAAAAACTCACTTCAAAAAAAAGAACAAAAGGCAGTACCAACTACCAGGGTCCTAATCAATATACATTAGGAAGATATCAGAACTAAAGTTCAAAATGACGATTATAATGATACTAGCTAGGTTTGAAAAAAGCTAGAAGATACTAGAAAATTCTTCTCTGAAGAAATAAATCTAACCAAGTCAAAATCAAAAAGGCTATTAATGAGGTACAATAAAAAATGGAGGTTCTTACTGCTAGAATAAATTAGGCAGAAGAGAGAATTAGTGACACAGAGGACCTAATGGTGGAGAATAAAGAAGCTGAGACAAAGAGAGATGAACTACTGGATCATGAGGGTAGAATTCGAGAGATAAGTGATACCATAAGATGAAATAATATTAGAACATTTGGGATCCCAGAAGAAGAAGAGCAGAAGTTATATTGGAGAAATTATGGCAGAGAACTTCCATAATTTGGTGACGGAAACAGGCATCAAAATCCAGGATGCACTGAGAAACCCCCTCAAAATCAATAAAAATAGGTCAACACCCTGACATCTAATGGTAAAACTTTCAAATCTCAGGGACAAAGAGAATATCCTGAAAGCAGCTTGGGACAAGGGGTCTGTAACCTACAATGATAGAAACATTAGATTGGTAGCAGACATATCCATAGAGACCTGGCAGGCCAGAAAGCACTGGTGTGATATATTCAGAGCACTAAACAAGAAAAATATGCAGCCAAGAATACTATATCCAGCTAGGCTGTCACTGAAAACAGAAGGAGAGATAAAGCTTCCAGGACAGACAAAAACTACAAGAATTTATAAACACCAAACCATCCCTACAGGAAATATTGAAAGGGATCCTCTGAGCAAAGAGAGAGCCTAAACGTTGGGGCGCCCAGGTGGCTCAGTGGGTTAAAGCCTCTGCCTTCGGCTCAAGTCATGATCCCAGGTTCCTGGGATCGAGCCCCACATTGGGCTCTCTGCCCAGCAGGGAGCCTGCTTCCCCCTCCCTCTCTGTCTGCCTCTGCCTACTTGTGATCGCTGTCTGTCAAATAAATAAATAAAATCTTTAAAAATAAATAAGTAAATAAAGTTAGGGAGTGGGAAACCATTTACCATGCTAAAGGTCATCAAAAGAAAGTGGGGGTGGGCAATGCTTAGACAAGATAAATTACATTTTAAATCAAAAACTAGAATAAGAGATGAGGAAAGGCACTATGTCATACTTAAAGGGTCTATCCAACAGAAGATCTAACAATTTTAAATATCTATGCCACTAACATGGGAGCAGTCAATTATATAAACCAATTAATAACAAAATCAAAGAAACATAATGACAATAATACAATAATAGTAGGGGACTTTCACAACCCTCTCACAGAAATGGACAGATCATCTAAGCAAAAGATCAACAAGAAAATAAAGGCGTAAAGTGACACACTGGACCAGATGGAATTCACAGATATATTCACAACATTCCATCCCAAAGCAACAGAATACACTTTCTTCTCTAGTGCACATGGAACATTCTCCAGAATAGATCACATACTGGGTCACAAATCAGGTCTCAACTGGCACCAAAAGATTGGGATAATTCCCTGCATACTTTTGGACCACAATGCTTTGAAACTAGAACTCAATGACAAGAAGAAAGTTGGAAAGAACTCAAATACATGGAGGCTAAGGAGCATCTTACTAAAGAATGAATGCACCAACCAGAAAATTGAAGAAGGATTAAAAAAATTAATGGAGGGCACCTGGGTGGCTCAGTTGGTTGAGCAACTGCCTTCGGCTCAGGTCACAGTCCTAGAGTCCCGGGATTGAGTCCTGCACCGGGCTCCCAGCTCCATGGGGAGTCTGCTTCTCCCTCTGACCTTCTCGCCTCTCATGTTCTCTCTCACTGTCTCTCTCTCAAATAAATAAATAAAATCTTTTAAAAAAATTAATGGAAACAAATGAAAATGAAAACACAACTGTTCAAAATCTTTGGGATGCAGCAAAGGCAGTCCTAAGAGGAAACAATATAAGCAATACAAGAAGAGCAATACAAGCCTTTCTAAAAAACAAGAAAGGTTTCAAATACACAACCAAACCTTACACTTAAAGGCACTGGAGAAAGAACAAAAAAGAAAGCCTAAACTCAGCAGAAGAAGAGAAATAATAAAGACCAGAGCAGAAATCAATGAAATAGTAACCAAAAGAACAGTATAACAATCAACAAAAGAAGGAGCTGGTTCTTTGAAAGAATTAATAAGATTTATAAAGTCCTGGCCAGACTTATCCAAAAGAAAAAAGAAGGGACCCAAATTAATAAAATCATGAATGAAAGGGGAAAGATCACAACCAACACCAAAGAAATACAAACAATTATAAGAACATATTATGAGCAACTATACGCCAGAAATTTGACAATCTGGAAGAAATGGATGCGCTCCTAGAGACATATAAACTACAAAAACTGAACCAGAAAGAAAGAGAAATCCTGAACAGACCCAAAACCAGTAAGGAAATTGAAGTAGTAATCAAAAATCTCCCAACAAGTAAGAGTCCAGGGCCAGATGGTTTCCCAGGGGAATTCTACCAAACACTTAAAGAAGAATTAATACCTGGGGGATCTGGGGACTCAGTTGTTAAGTGTCTGCATTTGGCTCAGGTCATGATCCCAGGGTCCTGGGATCGAGCCCTGCATTGGGCTCCCTGCTCAGTGGGAGGCCTGCTTCCCCCTCTGCCTGCTGCTCCCCCTACTTGTGCATGCACTCTCTCTATCTCTCTCTTTCTCACTATCAAACAAATAAATAAAATCTTTAAAAAAAAAACAAGAAGAAAAATAAGAATTAATACCTATTATTCTGAAACTGTTGTAAAAATAGAAATGGAAGGAAAACTTCCAAACTCATTTTATGAGGCCAGCATTACCTTGATCTCAAAACCAGACAAAGAGCCCATCTAAAAGGAGAATTATAGACCAATATCCTAGATGAGCAAGGATGCAAAAATTCTCACCAAAATACTAGCCAATAGGATCCAACAGTATATTAAAAGGTTTATTCACCATGACCAAGTGGGATATAATACATTAATAAAAGAAAGAACAAAAATCATCTGATTCTCTCAATAGATGCAGAAAAATCATTTGACAAAGTACAGCATCCTTTCTTGATTAAAACTCTTCGTATTGTAGGGCTAGAAGGTATACATCTCAATATTATAAAAGCCATCTATGAAAAAACGCATAGTGAATCTCATTCTCAATGAGGAAAAACTGAGAGCTTTTCCCCTAAGGTCAGGAACATGGCAAGAATGTCCACTATCACCACCGCTATTCAACATAGTACTGGAAGTCCTAGCCTCAGCAATCAGACAACAAAAAGAAATAAAAGGCATCTGAACCAGCAAAGAAAACAAATGCTCACTCTTTGAATACTTTATGTGGAAAACTCAAAAGACTCCTAGAACTCATACAGGAATTCAGTTAAGTGTCAGGATATAAAATCAGTTCACGAAAATCAGTTGCATTTCTATACACCAACAAGAAGACAGAAAAAAGAGAGGTTAAGGCGTTGGTCCCATTTACAATTGCACCCAATACCATAAGATACCTAGGAATAAGTCTAACCAAAGAGACAAAGAATCTGTACTCAGAAAACTAGAATACTCATAAATACTCATAAAATACTCATAAAATAGAATACTCATGAAAGAAACTGAGGAAGACACAAAGAAATGAGAAAACATTCCACATTCATGGATTGGAAGAACAAATATTGTGACAATGTCTATGCTACCTAAAGCAATCTACACATTTAATGCAACCCCTATCAAAATACATCAACATTTTTCAAAGAAATGGAACAAATAATACTAAAATTTGTATGGAATCAGAAAAGACCCCAAACAGCCAGAGGAATGTTGAAAAAGAAAAGCAATGCTGGTGGCATCACAATTCCAGACTTCAAGCTCTATTACAAAACTATAATCATCAGACAGTATGGTAATGACACAAAAACAGACACATAGATCAGTGGAACAGAATAGAGAGCCCAGAAATGGACCCTCAACTCTATAGTCAACTCATCTTTGACAAAGCAGGAAGGAATGTCCAATGGAAAAAAGACAGTCTCTTCAACAAATGGTGTTGAGAAAACTGGACAGCCACATGCAGAAAAATGAAACAGGACCATTTCCTTACACCAAACACAAAAATAGACTCAAAATGCATGAAAGACCTCAGTGTGAAACAGGAACCCATCAAAATCCTTGAGGAGAACACAGGTAGCAACCTCTTCAACCTCAGCCATAGCAACTTCTTCCTGGACACATTGCCAAAGGCAAGGGAATCAAGGGCAAAATAAACTATTGGGGTTTCATCAAGATAAAAGGCTTTTGCATAACAAAGGAAACAGTCAACAAAACCAAAAAACAACTGACAGAATCAGAGAAGATATTTGCAAATGACATATCAGATAAAGGGCTAGTATCCAAAATTTATAAAGAACTTATCAAACTCAACATCCAAAAAACAAAGAATCCAATCAAGAAATGGGCAGAAGACATGAACAGACATTCCTGCAAAGAAGACATCCAGATGGCCAACAGACACATGAAAAAATGCTCCACATCACTCGGCATCAGGGAAATACAAATCAAAACCACAGTGAAATACCACCTCACACCAGTCAGAATGGCTAAAATTAACAAGTCAGGAAAAGACAGATGTTGGTGAGGATGCAGAGAAAAGGGGAACCCTACTACACTGTTGCTGGGAACGCAAGCTGATTCAGCCACTCTGGAAAACAGTATGGAGCTTCCTCAAGAAGTTGAAAATGAAACTACCCTATGACCCAGCAATCACACTACTGGGTATTTACCCTAAAGATACAAATGTAGTGATCCGAAGGGGCACATGCAACCCAATGTTTATAGCACCATTGTCCACAATAGCCATACTATGAAAAGGGCCTAGATGTCCATCAACAGATGAATGGTTAAAAAAGAAGTGGTACAGGGGCACCTCGGTGATTCAGTGGGTTAAAGCCTCTACCTTCAGCTCAGGTCATGATCCCAGGGTACTGGGATCAAGCCCCACATTGGGCTCTCTGCTCAACAGAGAGCCTTCTTCTCTCTCTCTCTCTCTCTCTCTCTCTCTCTGCCTGCCTCTCTGCCTACTTGTGAACTCTATCTTCCAAATAAATAAATACATATTTTTTTTAAAAAAGAATAATCTTTAAAAAAAAGTGGTACATATATGAAATGGAATATTATGCAGGCATCAAAAATGAAATCTTGCCATTTGCAACATCGTGGATGGAACTACAGGGTATTATGCTAAGCGAAATAAGTCAATCAGAGAAAGACAATTACATGATCTCACTGATATGAGGAATTTGAGAAACAAGGCAGTGGATCATAGGGGGAGAGGGAAAAAATGAAACAAGATGAAACCAGAGAGGGTGACAAACCATAAGAGACTCTTAATCTCAGGAAACAAAATGAGGGCTTCTGGAGTGGAGGAGTGTGTGAGGATTAGGGTGGCTGGGTGATGGACACTATGGAGGGTACATGCTATGGTGAGCACAGTGAATTGTGTAAGATTGATGAATCTCAGACCTGTACCCCTGAAACAAATAATACATTATATGTTAACTTAAAAACAAATAAAAATAAAAATGACTTTATAAAAAATTTTTTAAAATAGGGGCGCCTGGGTGGCTCGGAGGATTAGGCCTCTGCCTTCAGCTCAGGTCATGATCCCAAGGTCCTGGGATCGAGTCCCATATCAGGCTTTCTGCTCAGCAGGGAGCCTGCTTCCCCCTCTCTCTCTGCCTGCTGCTCTACCTACTTGTGATCTCTGTCAAATAAATAAATAAAATCTTTAAAAAAATTTTTTTTAATAAAATTTATTCCTATTCTATGGAAGTGACTGCCCATAATGCTAAAATTGAGTACCATCATTCTTCTCTTTATAGCCTGAAAAAAATTATTTTAAAGCAGCTTCTGAAATAAATTGAAGCACTAGGGGGAAAAAATAGTTGGGGGAAGGGAAGGTAGTGAGATTTGCCCTGTCGGTTGTCAAAAACTAGAAAATAATTTAAATCCAGGGGTTCAATTACACAAGTAAACAAAGAAATAGAACAAGACAGAATCAAGAAATGAAACCAAGAATAAATGAAAGTATTGAAATTTAGGGGTGCTTGGGTAGTGCAGGGGTTAAGCATCTGACTCTTGGTTTTGCCTAAGGTTAGGATATCAGGGTCCTGGCTCATGAGCCCTGTGTGGGACTCCACGCTCAACATGGAGTTTGCTTGAGATCTTCTCTTCCTCTCCCTCTGCCCCTCCCACTCATGCTGTCTCTCTCACACACTTGCGTGTGGGTGCACATGCTCTCAAATAAATAAATAAAATCTTTTTTTAATTATTGAAAGAAATTAGTGCCTTTCATCCAGGTTATCAAATTTCTGGGCCTGATTATCCTTTTAATTTCCATGTCCAGTTCTATTTTTGAAATGTCAAGTTTTAAAAATTCATTAGTACTAAAATTTTAGAATTGTTCTCCTTCATATATTAATTTTCTTTCCATTTCATTCTTTACTCTTTAGGTCACAGAGCTCATGGTTGTATTTCCTTGAGAGTATAAGTACTTATTGTTAAATTTCTTATTTAGGTAAGACATTTTGGTATCTTACTGAAGCAGAAGGATTTTTATCAGTATTCTGCACACTGTATTCTTTAATTTTCCAGGAGAGGGGGTACAGAATGTTTCCAACCTATTCATTTGCTTTTTTGTTTATTGAACAAATTTAGTTTTCTATCAGCATTCATCTTGGGTCTGTTATTTAACCCCAAAGGATTTTTAAATAAACTATCCTCAACTTTCCTCACTCTTTATTTGAAGTATTCAGAATTCCATTTTAATTCACCTATTGGCATTTTAGCAATACCTCATTGCATTGCATTTTTAGTAATTGTTCAAGAAATGGTGATATATTTCTTTAACTTCTGCAGCCTACTTGGAGTTCATATTGTACCATGTTACATAAATTGTAGAAGCCTTGTGGCCATATAGGATTTGGACAATATTTGAATCCTTCCCTTAGCCCAGAGAACTTGAGTGCTTAAAGTTTTGCTTTTCTTTTCATTTTTTTCATTTGCCAGCTGTATAAGGAAGAAAGGAAAAGGAAATTCTTTATATTGGGTATTTTTCTTAAATTCTAACAGGAAAAAAAACATTCCTTTTCATTTATTGTACTTTCTTCCCATTTGTGGATACATGTATACAAACATGAGCACACACATGCGCACACACACACACACACACACACACACAAACACACACTCCATCATATACCTGTAAAAATGAATGCTCTCTTTCTGCATATTTATATTTTCAAAGGCTATTGTCACATGGAAATTAATAAGAAAAGATTTTAACCTTCACAGACAGTCATTGTGATAAAGAGTTTGTCACCAAGAGCCAAATGAAGTGGAAAACAGACTGTAGTATCACGGATCGTGCTTTGGGCCCCATTTTTATGAGTCCTAAGTTCCCTCAAATGGAAGGATCTTCTGTGCTTAAGTATGTGAAACATCACATCAAAATGTTTAATTTGGTCTCATGTATCCACAATTATCAGTAGACTGATAATCAACCAGTGGCTTTCTTGGCAGAAAATATGTGTCATCCGTGCTGGAACACATAGCATAGGGAGAGAGGCAAGAGCATCAGCTCTGCTCCAGGTTGGTCTGCAAGGACACAGGTGGCTTCTGGGACAAGTGAGCCTACAGAGCCATGTTCCATCTAAAACTCTCAAGGTATTTGAAAGCCGAAGGTTTCTAGTGTAGCAAATAAGCCTTCTAGATAGTTAACAGGGACCTTAATGTTTGAAAGCTTTTCCACGGACAGAAATATTGGACATGTTCTTTTAAACAAAAGGTAAATTTCCAAGTCAAGTCAGCATCAGACACATGAGATACTACAAGCTGTCAGAATCCACAGTAGATGCTGAACTGATGTAACACATTTATTTTTAGGCAATTACTCATTCATTGGAGAAAGCATAATGAGCAAAACTATTTCTCTTGTGGTGACTGTTTAACTTCTAACATTTTCAGAGGCTTTCAATATTTTCACAGGTGTCCTACTTCCCCTTAAGAACCAGATCGTCAACGTCCCATTAGTTAGGTTTCCCACTTCAATAGATCCTCCCTCCTTCTTTCTTCTTTCCCTCTCCTGCTCCTTTTAACTAATCTTCATGAAATGTTTCTAAGAGCAGTAATGCTCAAAGTAAAAAATTCATATAGTATAGAAAAGTGTAATACAAAAGAAATAGATCTTCTGCCTCAGCCCCTGCACTCCCAGAGGTAGCCATCACAAACAATGGCTTCTTTCTAGAACGTTCCCTACATGGTCAATCAGAGAACCATAACAGATTTATTAATAAAAGGATGGATGAATAATGGTGTATTTATCGTTCTATTTTGTACAAAAGGATCTGCTTAAACAAGTACTGCATAAAGAACTTTTCTGCGTGAGCTACAGTGTACTTAAAAGAGCAATTTACTTTTAAGTGACAGAATAACTTTCTTTGGGTCCTGCTATTGGGCAATTTAGAATAAACTCGTTTTTAAGGCCTGAATTATGTGCTTTGATTGCTTATTTCTCCACATGATAACAGAAGGTATTTCATTCCACCTCAACCTAATAAAGTGGTCAGATTTAATGACTTACTTATATTACCCTTTTTTATAGTCTTATATAGAATATATCTATATCTCAGGTTGAACTTTGAATGAGATGTTAATTTAGTATTAATAGTCCACTTTTTACCTAAAAATGTTTGTCAAATTTGAAATCATGAATATTCAGTTTTGTATGACTACATCTATGTATTTGTACATATGTGTAAATTTTTGCATTATTTGCTAAAGACTGAGAGGTACATATCTACCTAGTTCAATATTAGTAAAGAATAAATAATTATACACACACACACAGACACACACACAAATGTCTAACAAAAAAAATCTAATACATAGTAAGTATGAAAAAGCAATTTTTAAAACTTAATATATGTTAGGCATGTCTTCCTAGCAGAAAATCTCCACAAGTTTATCTTTCAAAAACAGGTTTATCACCCTTTCATATTTGCATTTTGTCTTACCATACAATTGTACCATAATTTTGTAAACAATATTCCATAGATTCGACTACTTCAGAGGCTTTAATATTAAATATTCTAATGACTATCTTTATGTGTATCTTTAGAAATTGGGTTAGTGTATCAATAGGAAAATTTTTGATAGGTCTTTATAAAAGTAAACTTTTTTACTGATATAAAAATTTAATAATTGTCAAATATAGAGGAAGGATTTTTTTTTAATTTTACTCTTTTAAAGTTTCTTCTCATTCTCAAATCACACTCTTTCTTATTTTGTTCCTCTATAAACCTGCCCTAAACTGTGACAAAATTAGTCTTTTTAAGAAGTTATGTTGATCTATAAATTCTTCTTTATAGATCATTTGAGCAGTTATGTTTCATAGACAAAGCTCAAGGCTGGAGCATAACAGCAGCCTCCCCTGTCCCTTTGAACTGGGCATTCTGGAGATTTCACCCCTCAGCCTGACTGGCTGACCTTTGTTGATTTTACTTGAAGCTATTATTCTAATTGACTCAGTCCTGGCTGACATCTGGATGTGTTTTATAACAGACTGTTTTCATAATTCCACAAAAAAGTTCTCAGGATTAATCCTTGTTTATTTTCATCTTCCATTGGACCTTAAGTAAACTGGCAGCCAATTGTAGCAGAATTCCTTACTGGAAGCCATTTTACATAAATGACAGAGATGGTAAATCCATTAAACCTTGGGCTTTCTGTTGCTTTAAAACCTCTTGCCAATTGAACATTATTCAGGAATAACTATAAAGTCAACCAATAGCAAAACACCAAGGAACATTTACAGGTTTGGTGGAGCAGAAGCAGCAGTATGTATGATTAGGACACGCAGTGACATTCCTGCATGAGGAGAGGCAGGAGTATGCTCACACATAGGTGCGTGTGGACAGCCAGACATACAGGGGGTGAGGGGTGCTTTATTGAGATATTATATGTCTTGTTTTGTTGTAGGTATTTTTTCCTCCCCCATATGAATATTCTTCCTTCACTTTTGAGATTACACTTTTAAAGATGTTCCAGATGCGTAGATATCAATTGCAGGATGTTAATCCAGGGCTTTGTTTTTGAAGACCTAGAATCACTGAAGGAATTTAGTGAGGTGTTCCTGGACAGAGGAATATTTATAGATGCTAACATATGTTATATATGTTATATATGTCATAAGGAATTGGCTCACAGGATTATGGCTGCTAGGAAGTCCCAAGATCTGCAGTCAGCAAGCTGGAGACCCAGGAGAGCCACTGGGGTAGTTCCAAACTGCCCAGCTCAAGGCAGTCAGGCAGAGGAGTTCCCTCCTAGTCAATCCTTTGTTCTCTTCAGGTCTTCAACTGATTGGGTAAGGCCCACTCAAACTGGAGAGGGCAATCTGCTTTACTTGGGGGCTGTGGATTCAAATATTCATGTCATCCAGAAACACTCTCACAAACACACCAGAATCACGTTTGACCCGGTATCTGGGCACTTCATGGCCCAGTCAAGTTGACACATAAAATTAACTATCACAAGAGGTATGCCCAAAAATGCTAATTGAAGTATTGTACTTCATGTTCACTTATAGGACTCTTGATACCTAAATAAATCCATAGTGAAATGAAAGAATCCCCTGCCATGGTAGCAAGGTAGTCAGGAAGATATGGCAATGGGAATACATTCTCCCTTGTTGCAGGCAACACTCAGAATCCAGCATCCCATCAGGAATATCCTAGAATATGTCAAAACTTTGTAGTGGAGGCCCTGTCCTATATAGAAGGGCAAGCTTCCCATTCCTGGTCCTTTAAATTCACCCAATCCCTGGATGGAATTTACTAGGAAATCACAAACATGAACTGCTCTGAGGCTTTAGCTTCTTCCTACTTACCTCAACCCACCTGCTCTCACCTTATGCCTCAGGCTCCCAAACCCTGCTCTCTGCACTCGGGCTCTATACTAGCATTTTTCTTCCAGACTCTCTGTTTGATGGACTCTCAGATTCACTTTGGAGCTTCACAGACCTCAGATTCTCTTTAGGCACTAGACTATTGTGGCACTTCCTTTGTTCTCTGTAAAATCCTCTTCACTTCAATCCAACCACCAGGAGCTCCCAGGCTATGCAAAGGGTGGGGAATGGGGTCTAAACTAACAGGCAGGTCTGTCCTGCAGATGGACCCAGCATCTTGCCAAGTACTCTCAGACAGAAAGTCTGCTTCAAGGGGGAAAAGAAGAAGAAAAAAGAAATACAGAACAATATCCTATTCGTTCTGTTTCTCTGAAGAATCTTGACTAATGCATCTGTCTATACATTTGCACAATTATCTCCTTTGGATAAGTCCCTAGGAGAGAGAATGCCAAGTAAAAGCAAATACACTTTCTAAATTTTGACACATCCCACCAAATTTCCATTCAGAAATGTTGTGTTCATTACATTCCCAAACAGCACTGTTTCCCAGTGTTCTTATTTTTAGGTCAGTTTTGTTAAAGTCTCATTTAAGGTTTCTGACTCAAAATTTTGATTCAAGAAGCCTTCCCCATCACAAGATTATAAAATTATCCTCCTGGATTTCCTTTCAATATTTTGATGGCTTTGTTATTTTATATTTAATTAATCTGATAAGGATCTAAATTTATTACTGCTGTTGTAATTTTTGTTGCTAGTATTTTGCCAAATAAGTAATTGTCCTGATATAGTTTACTGGGGAATAAACCCTTGCCATACTAATTTAAACAAGATTTTTACTATTTTAGAAATCTTCCTGCCTAGGAGCATCTGTTTCTGGATGTATATTTCTGCTCCATCTCTCCCCATTGGTTCTTCTCCTCTGAGGTTAGTTCAAGGCTATTCTGATCACTGAAACACTGTGATATGCTTTAATGGCTATAGTACAATTACCAGATAATTACCCTCTTCTTTCTCAGAGTTTTCTTGGCTTTCCTTGCATGTTTCATTTCCAGATAAACTTTAGATTCTTTTGGTTAATTTCTGAAAAACAATCACATTGGGATATAGACTAGGGTTACACAAAGACAGCATATTAATAGAATCAATATCTATACAACACTAAATGCATTCATCCTGAAGATTGTTATCTGCAGTTTTATTTTTTTTTTAATGCTATTTTTATGTTATCAGGCTCATGCCATATCCATTAAAGGGATTAGGCAATTTTATTCCTTTTTGCAGCAGTTTCTGGAACAGTTTCAGTAAAATAATTATTTGTTCCTTAAGTTTCAACCACATACTTCAAGTTATCATTCCCTAAATAGTCTCTAATTGCCATACGGATGTCTCTGTGACATAAAGAGGTTTTTAAAAAAGCAATTTTGAGCTTCCAATATGTCTTCTTGCCCTTCTGTCATTTATTTCTAGTTTTGTTCTATTGGTGAACACTTTTGAACTTTCCATGTGACCCATGTCTACAGTTCCGCAACTCTGTGTGTGTGCTGCTCCTCACCCGTGGCTCTCCTGCTGTGATCCCCATTACATATAGGTGGACTTCCGGGCATCTGACCTCAGCCTCTCATCTTTGTGTTCATCGTCTTTATACCTCTACAATTTTCCTTTTCCTGCGGGAGAATTTTTATGTAATGCCTTAATAGCCATATGGCCGTTGCCAACCTATTATTTGCTCATGCAAGTTTCTACAACACCTGATCTGTTCATCATTGCTTCTGGGCCATTTTCATTTGTAACTGTTTTTCATCTCAAACCCATCAATTTCTTGTCACAGACTGTCCTCCTTCACAAATCCACAGTACTTTTACATTTTTATTGAAAATTCAAATCCAGAGTCACCTGGGTGGCTCAGTCAGCTGAACGTTTGACTTGTGGTTTCAGCTCGGGTTGTGATCTTATGGGTCCTGAGATAGAGCCCTGCCTGGGGCTCTGTGCTCAGTGCAGAGTCTGCTTGGGATTCTTTCCCTCCTCCTCTCCCTCCCTGTCTGCTCCTCTACTATCCTCCTCTCTCTCAAATAAATGATCTTTTAAAAAAAGAAGAAAAGAAAATCCAGATTTTCAAAATTTCTCCTCTTTCTTCGAGTCAGTCTATGGCTCCTGAGACCAAATGAAACCAGGTGTGTGTTGATTTTTTTTTTTTCTGCCTGATTATCCTTATAAAGGGAGGCCTGCACAGCTTTGGGAGGCTCTAAGACTGCTGGCTTCCAGTTAGAATCTCTCCAGCTAACATCAAAGAATGGAAAAATCAAGATTTGGGGCCACTCCCTATTTCTAGGTGAGTTTCCAGTAGTGTGTAGGCGGTAGGGATGGATCTGGAATTGGAGATGGAGGTAACAAGAAGTTTCAGCTCAGTGCTAAGCAGTTTATTTTCTATATTTCTTGGGAGCACTCACAAGGCTGCCCTTGCTAGAAACAGGCCCATCCTGCCTCTGCATCTTCTTTCACATAGACGACCTCTCTCCACCAAGACAAATAAAAGTAGGTGGACAAAACCCTGAACTTTCTCATTTGGAATTCCTGATGTTTGGCGCTACCTTCCCTATAACTCATGTTTTCCCTGTGGCTTTTTGTTCTTGTTCCATAGATATTTAAGTCTTGTCTCCTTTTTTGAGGATATCAAACAGATGTTTTCTAAAACATTCGTCTCTTCCCTGTGAATGATTTTAGTGACCGACTCTTTAAGACTTCTCGATAACACGCTATTCTCTTTAAGCTGTGGAATCATTCCATGGAAACTTCTTTTTTATATTTTCTCATACAGGAAAAAACTGTATCCAGGCCTGGCACCTGCCAACAGACACTAGATGTGACTTGCCCTGGGTCACTGCCCCAATCCTTCCCCTTGAGGAGCTCAATGGTCCCCTCCAAAGACTGTCTGGAGAGCTGAGAGATAGAACCCTTAGCCCTATTTTCCCTTCAGAGCAGTCACTTGGGTGGAGCTGGATCTTGGATCCTAGTGAGGCAGTGTTTCCCCCCATCGACTAGCAGGTTCTATGGTTAGAACGTTAGGTGCAGCCCATCAACCTTCTCAGGGTTCTGTGTGAATGAACTGTACCCATCATCATGCAGCACTCACATCTTTTCTCCTCTAGATTCCTCTCTCTTTTGACAAATAAAAATAATAATGCCATCAGTCACTAAGCGCTTGCTATATTCAAAGCACCATGTTAAGGACTTCATATGCATTCTTCCATTTAATCTTCATGATGATGCTATAGAGGTAAGTGCTATTACTATCACCCCCATTGTATAGATGAGAAAACTGAGCTGAAGAGGTTGAGTGACTTAGCCAGCTCCACACAGTTTGTAACTGGTAAACATGGAATTCAATCCTGATTATCACTAATTATCACTAATCACAATCCTGATTATCACTCTTTTGGAAGGTGCTCCAAAATCAGAGACCCAGTTTGTCCCTCACATGGCCCTTTGCCCCACTGAGTCACAGGCTGGGTGTTACTGCCTTGGAGTGGATTCACAAAGGCAGGGCTATGGGTAGCAGAGCATGCAGGACGGGGTGATGGCGCCAGGCCTCCTCTGCTCCTATTATATCACCGTGAGGTTCGGGGGTGGCTCCTGGATACTTTGACCATGGTAGTCCCACTAGGGGTATCAGGCAGCCACTGGGGCAAGTAAAGAACCATCCTGCTTCTTGGTGGCTGTCTTCAAAGTCCTTGTTTGGGTTACAGAGCCTGTATGTTTCAGGGATGCATTTCTCAGTCCACTTCTCTCTGTGACATAGACTTAGTTTCCTTATCATTTCTTTTCCAGGGATTCTGTGTACCTTCAGGGCATTTTAATAGAAATGGGAGGTGTGGATCAGGAAATCTCTGCAGCAGTTGACTTCATTGACATTTGTGCTCAGTCTTAGTCTGCCACCTGGTCTCATGCCCCCTTATTTCTATTTCTTTTTTAATGTTCTCTCCTTTTCCTTCAAGCTATGATTGGTCTGCCTTCAACTCTGTATCAGTGATCAAACTGTCATCTCATAAAACTTCCTGTGAGTTTTGCTAGTAGAACAAATTCAACCTGCCCCAATGTGAGTTCACCCAGAATTCCTTGACACATCATGTCACACACCCTGCAGTGACTTCACATGCCTCCCAGGTCTTCAGGCCAGAAACCAAACTTCTTTCTCTTCATTCTCCTCAGCCAGTTAAGAACCAGTTCATGTAGTTCCACCTCTACATTCCCACACCAACACCTGCCTCCTTTCAACTCTTCTGCCACAGGCCTGGATTGGCCTCCTACTCCTGATGCTGGTTTTCCTGAGTTCAGCTTCTTACATCTCTGATGGACTCTTAATCTGCCATGACATGTGCTAACCACATAATACCCCAAAGTCTTGAGCAGAGCATGCTGTCCACACCTAATATTCATGCTTCTCCCTGACCTCTGTTTCCATCTTCCATCTCACTTATCCATAATCTCTATAGCCAGGTAGCACTGGGCTCTCACTCAGCCTTTGTGAAAGCAGTGGCCTCCCTCAGGAATATCTTTTCCTGACTTACATCTACTTAACAATATTTGGGCCCCATATGTAATGCCACCTACTCAGTGGCACTTCTGGGGACCCTAACCCTACTCATTAGCTGTGACCTATTGCCAGTGAATTCTGACTTAATTTATCCCAGCTTGTAATACAGAGCTGCACTTAGCTGTCTACATGTTCTGCTCCAGAGATTACCCTCTAATCAGCCTTTGGGTGTCTGAGCTGGGACAGGCCACAAAACATGGTGGCCATGCAACACTTGGAGTGAATGTGTTTATGAGGATCCTGCAGCCTCATCCAGGAGTGTCCTCATCCTGCTGATTCTCATAGCCACGGTTTTAATGGGAAGGGTCACATATTGAACTGACTGGCCATGAAAAGGTCACCAGATGCTACACAGCATAATGATATAGTAATTCTCATATATAAATAATAATCACAGATACAGTCATTAACAATAGCAACTAATTATTCAAGTGACCTCAGATCTCCTGGTTCAGATTTTGGGTGGGGGTCCTCCTCTCCAACATTAGAACCCAATTTTGCAAATTATAAAAATTACGTCTGGGTTTAATTAGAGGCCCAGAGATGAAGGGGCTGTGGTAATTTGAACTCCTGCTTCCTGTGAAGTGCCTTTGAAGAAAAAAGTCTGGAATAAGGGAAATGGAAGTGTGTACATCTCCCTGAAGAACTAAATGTAGAATCTGCCCATTTAGCCCCTGTAAAGCACACAATAAAATAGCCCAAGTATCAGTCAGCACATGACTAAGTTATGCTACAGTAACAAGCAACCACCAAAGCTCAGTGGTTTAAAATAACAAAAATTACTATCTTGTTCCTGCATGTCCACTTTGGGCTAGCAAGGAGGATTTTGTCCTCATAGTCACTCGGGAATCTGGTCTGATAGAGAGCCACTATATCCAAGATCCCAGTCACTGTGCCTGAGGGCAAGAACACTAGAAACTATCTCACATCAGCAGTTGAAAGCTCTGGCCTGGAGGTGAAGCATCATTTCCACTCATAACTCATTCACCAGAAGGAATTATGTGGCCCCACAATCACAAGGTAACCAAGAAGTATAATCCTTCATATGCTCAGAAGGAAGGAAAAGAAGAAAATGTGGCAAACAGGATTAACAATGACTATAGACAGCTTCATATGCCTCTTCTAATCAGTAGGATCAATTTTCAGACCAGTAAGACCTACAAGTACTATGGCAACTGCTCCAAAGAAGATTGTGGTGATGTTCAAGGACAGTCATAGTACTTCTAGCACACCAGGGAACACATAACTAACTTTCACCCTAGAGAAGGGCTTCTTAGAGCCCCTACATAGTTTTAATTTTTCTTTACATTTCTTTTTTGCATTTGCAAGCTAAATTTTCTACCTTGTGTTAGACTCACCACAGAGAATTAGCTATTAGTAAGGATTGAACTAATTTTGCAGATAGAAAAAAATAAGGTGTGAATTATATGTTGATAAAATCGCTGAAAAATCATGGGCAGAACTGAACCTAGTATTTCCTCCTTTGGTGAGGAGATCAATGTTATCCCAGGAGTACAGCTATCTATACAGGGCTAGATGGTGCTAAATAATCATGTCAGAATTCTCCAACTTCTCTTTTTCCTTTGTTTCAATTAACTGGTGAGGCTAGACTACATATCTCAGATCTATTTTGTTCTAGAATGTTGTGAATATAAATTATTAAGAAAAATTAATTCACTGCTGCTATTACTAAAAATAATCTCACCTTTTTGGACAGAACCTCATTCTCCCTGAGCCCTTGTTGGAATTTCTCAGATTAAGTCCTGGAGCCCCTTTTCTCACTTGGTTCCTCTGTCTGGACAGTTTTCTCCTATCCTCTGTATGTCTACAGCCTCCAGACTGATAGTTTCAGAGGCTCAAATATATGCACCCAGATGCCTTTCCTATATCTCCATTTGGGTGTCTCATAGTCACCTCGAAATGTACCAGAGTGATGGTCTCTCCCACCCCTAATCAGATCCTCCTTCAATGTCACCAATCTTAGTAAGCCAGTTTCTTGTGCTCAACACTGAGGAGTTATCCTGGACGCCTTCTTCATCATTCTCATCCAGTCCAAACCTTCCATTCAATAATTATGGCCTATTCTACCTCTAAAGGGCTCAACCCATTCCCTCATCCCCACCTCCACCAGCCCCCTACCCTGGCTGAGCCACTGTCATGGATTTCCTGGACACTTGTAATTAATCATCCCCCCGGCTACCTTAGTACTTCTACTTTTATCCCTCCCCAATGCCTTCCAAACATAGAAGATGGAACAATACATATTTTTTAAAGATTTATTTGTTTACTTTAGAGAATGGGGGGAGGGGCGGAGGGAGAGGAAGAGAGAGAATCTCAAGCAGCCTCCCCACTGAGCATGGAGCCTGACCCAAGGCTCCATGTCATGACCTTGAGATCTTGACCTGAGCCGAAATCAAGAGCCACCCAGGTGCCCCAAGGTGGAACACTATATTAAAGAAAAAAAAAAAAAATGGTTCTCAAGATGCCCTTCAACGGACGAATGGATAAGGAAGATGCGGTCCATATATACTATGGAGTATCACGCCTGCATCAGAAAGGATGAATACACAACTTCTGTATCAATGTGGACGGGACAGGAGGAGATTATGCTGAGTGAAATAAGTCAAGCAGAGAGAGTCAATTATCATATGGTTTCACTTACTTGCGGACCATAAGGAATAACACAGAGGACATGGGGAGATGGAAAGAAGGGAATTGGGGGAAATCGAAGGGGGAGACAAACCATGAGAGACTGTGGACTCTGAGAAATAAACTAAGGGTTTTGGAGGGGAGGGTGTTGGGGGATGGGTGATCCTGGTGGTGGGTATTGA
The DNA here is from genome assembly GCF_964662115.1 of Mustela nivalis. Lineage (NCBI taxonomy): Eukaryota > Metazoa > Chordata > Mammalia > Carnivora > Mustelidae > Mustela > Mustela nivalis. The sequence goes on from NC_139021.1 coordinate 149,667,778, forward strand.
GGAGGGCGCGTGTTGCATGGAGCACTGGGTGTGGTGGATAAACAATGAATCAGGGAACACTACATCAAAAACTTAGGATGTACTGTATGGTGACTAACATAACACAATTAAAGAAAAGGTGGTTTTTTGAAAATTTTTTAAAAAAGGTTCATAACACCTGCTTAAACTCTTTGGTGGCATCCTGTTTAACTTAGGCTAAAGTCTAAAGTCTCATCAGTCTAATGTCACCCCCCTGCCATTCTCTTTCTTGCTTATAAGATCCAGCTTCACAGTCCTTTTATTGTTTGAAATTGATCCTTTCTCCAGCCTCAGCGCTTTTTCCCACCAGTCTTGCCCTGCCTGCCAAGTCTTTCCTCCACATCTCTGCCTGACCTATGCCTGACTCCTCCTTCAGTCATCTACCTAATGGCTGTTTCCTCAAGGCTTTCCCTGCTATTCATTCCAATCTTGGTCTCTTCTAGATTGCTGCTTTTATTTCCTTACATCGTTTATCACACATTTTAATTATGTTTATTTCCACTATTAATCACTTGCTTTCCCTGTTAAGTCATAAGCTCCATGAGAACAAGTATGCCCATTTGGCTCATCATTCTGTCCAGCCCTCTTTCCACAAATCTAGTAGTCTTTGGTGCAAAATAATAATCTAGAAATCTCTGTATACTACATGAATAACTCTAATTACCTAACTCTTGGAATATTGTAACAAAGATGACTTCTAAGGTCATTCATTGTGTTACCAAAGAAAGCAAAACAACGCATGCACAAAGCCATGACAATGTTCTATAAAATAGAAAAGGACTGAGCTAAGTAAGCCATGCCCATGGTCAAGACAAGTTAAATAAATGATGGTACATCTGCATAATGGAGGATTTTATAGCTCTAAAAAGAAGTAAGGAAGATCATTAGATGTTGTTATATATCTTTTTTTAAAAAAGGCAAGGTGCTAAAGAGTATGCTAGCTCTTATCTAAGAAAGGAGACAATATAAATACTGTTTTCTTTTTTTTTTAAAGATTTTATTTATTTATTTGACAGAGAGAAATCACAAGTAGATGGAGAGGCAGGCAGAGAGAGAGAGAGGGAAGCAGGCTCCCTGCTGAGCAGAGAGACCGATGCGGGACTCGATCCCAGGACCCTGAGATCACGACCTGAGCCGAAGGCAGTGGCTTAACCCACTGAGCCACCCAGGCACCCTAAATACTGTTTTCTGTTTTCTGTCATTTAATAAATGAAACGAAGAAAACAAAATTTAATTCCTTTAAAATGTTTACATGTGACAGGCACCTGGGTGGCTCAGTCGGTTAAGCCTCTGACTCTTGATTTCAGCTCAGGTCATGATCTCAGGGTCATGATATCGAGACTTACATCGGGCTCTGCCCTGGGCATGGAGCCTGCTTGGGATTTTCTCTCTTCCTAGCCCTCTCTCCACTCAATGAAACTGTTCACCTCTACTAAATTTATCTTAAAGATAAAAAGAATACAAAAATTTTTTAAAGGACTCAATAATCTTATTTTTATTGGTAATAAATGATGTTGTTGATATTGTTATTTTAAAGCTACATGAACACACAGACACACACACTCACACCATGGTGTTATTGGAAATCAACAACTTTTAGTGTAAGAGTGAAGAAAATTAACATAAAATCAAATAAGTTAAATAATTCCTTATAATCTTTTTTCAAGATTTATCTATTTATTTGAAAGAGAATGTGTGGGGCACCTGGGTGGCTCAATGGGTTAAAGCCTCTGCCTTAGGCTCAGGTCATGGTCCCAGGATCCTGGGATTGAGCCCCGCATCAGGCTCCCTGCTGGGTGGGGAGCCTTCTTCCCTCTCTCTCTGCCTGCCTCTCTGCCTACTTGTGATCTCTGTCTGTCAAATAAATAAATAAACTCTTTTTAAAAAGAAAGAAAGAAAGAAAGAAAGAAAGAAAGAAAGAAAGAAAGAAAGAAAGGGAACGTGTGAGAGAGAGTATGTATGAGCAGGGGGCAGGGCATGGAGCAGAGGAAGAGGGAGAAGTGGGCTCCCCCACTGGACATGGAGCCAGCAGGCTTGATCCCAGGACCTGGGGATCACAACCTGAACCGAAGGCAGATGCTTAACCAACTGAGCCACCCAGGCATCCCAAAATCCTTGTAATCTTACATTTGATTTAGAAATATAAGTATGAACTCATAATATTTTTTTAATAAAAAGAAATATATCTTTTCTAGTCCTGTGCAAGTATGTATTTCCAATGAAAATGTCTAGAAGCAATGAAAACCAAATAGTAATAATCACCTAGCACGCAGACTTTAGTATTCAGATCTAAGCAGAAAGTATGTAAGATGTTTCTAGACTACTTTTCTTATACCAGAAAACAAAGAACTCGCCCAAGACTACCAAAGAAATGTCAAAAGGATCCAGAGGCTAATCTGAAAGAATTCTCATTGACCACAATGGGACAATTTAAACATGAAAAAAATGTGTATAATGACAGCAAAAAGACTGCATTGGCCACATTGGAGATTACTAAAACCAGATTATTATTTTGAAAAATAGTAAATAGGGCTGCCTGGGCAGCTCAGTCATTAGGCATCTGTCTTTGGCTCAAGTCATGATCCCAGGGCCCTGGGACCAAGCCCTGCATTGGGCTCCCTGCTTGGTGGGAAGCCTGCTTCTCACTCTCCCACTCCCCTGCTTGTGTTCCCTTTCTTGCTGTGTCTCTCTCTGGCAAATAAAAAAATAAAATCTTAAAAAAAAAAAGAGGAAGGGGCACCTAAGTGGCTCAGTGGGTTAAAGCCTCTGCCTTCGGCTCAGGTCATGATCCCAGTGTCCTGGGATAGAGCCCCGCAGAGAGAGAGCCTGCTTCCTCTTTTCTCTCTCTCTCTCTGCCTGCCTCTCTGCCTACTTGTGATCTCTATCTGTCAAATAAAACAAATAAAATCTTTAAAAAAAAGAAGAAGAAAAGAAAACTAGTAAATAAATAGAATTAAGCATATATCTGGACTTTCCTGTATAAACCGTCTTTGGGGAAAAGCAACCATTGATGACCAAAAGTTATTATTTATAGAATAATTTCAGCTAATAAATGCAAAATACTATGTTAAAGTGTCAACCTTAACTTTAAAATGAACCTGACAATAAACATCAATAACATCTAAAACCACTGGGTGGAAAGTTGATGAGAAATTTCTTATTGGATGGATCAGACTGACATCACCTGAGCCCACTGATGAATCTTCACATCCGAAAAGGAAAGTCACTAGCTTTCCAGTGTTCCTGGTGAGATGCAATCAGAAAGACACAGCACCAACTGGGAAATAGTTTTGCAAAAAAATCCAAATCTGATCAAGTCTCTAAATCTAATTATCAATTTACACAAAACAAGATAGAGAAACAGCACCATATAGTGAAGTCAACTAATCCAGAATGTGGACAATTCTACAAGATGAATGATGGCTTCTTCAACAAATAAATAACAAGGGGGAAAGGAGGAAGAAATTCTGGTTGATATATATCTAGTGCACATTGTTTTATTTCCTTTTTTTTTTAATTAAAAAAAGAATCAGGGAAATTTAAACACTGAATGGATATTAGATGATATTAAGGATTTTTCACAGTTCTAGTATGATAACGGTAAAATGGTTATGTTTGTTAAAATAGCCTATTTCTCTTAGAAATACATAGTTAAGAATTTATCACTGAAATGGTATATCTGGGTTTTCTTTTAAATAATTCATTGAGGAGATTAAGGATGGAAGGGATGGAATTCAAGGGAAACAAGAAAAAAATTGTAGCAAAAATAAAGAAAGAAAGAAAGAAATTGTAGCTTAATGCTTAACCTCAGTTTCCCAAGTCTAAATATCTACTTTCCAGATATTAATAAAGAGGTTCCTAATTATATTAGAAAATAAAAATCACATATGGTTTTGTGGCAATAATTATAGTTTTAAATATAAGACTAATTTAGATATTTCCTAAATATTGTTCATGTGTCCCTCACCCTAAGCACAATGGATTGGCAAAACCAGTAGCTCCCTCCACCCTTAGGTCACTTGTTGGGGAAACACCTCAGTCACCATACTGCCCCCCTACACCCGGGCCAGGTGCCACAGTTTGCACAGGCTGCTCTTGGAAGGACAGAAACCCAGTCACAGGACCACGAAGCTCCAGGTTGTGGCATTTCCTCTCCTTCCAGCCTAGTCCAAATGGCTCAAAGCAATGTGTCCTGCACGTTCTTTTGACATCTCACGGCCTGTACTTACCAACCTAGACTGGACATTCCCTACAGATAGCTGCCCCTGTTCGTTCCCACTCAACTTCCTTCCCTTGCCTGTCAGAACTCCCAGCCATGTCCTTCTCCTGAAAGTCTCCTGCCTTCATGAATTGTTTGAGACAGTCTCTCTGACCTTCTCAGCACAGGGGAAATGATAGACTTCCCTCTCTCATCTTTCATGATGAATGTGTCATTGCCCATAAACCTTCAGCAATCTGAAATCATTATAACCAGAGAGAATGGACTTCTAAAGATTAGACAAGTAAAGAGTCCAAAGATGCATCTATTTGGCACAAAGGACCCATGGGTGTTTAAAGGCAGAGGGCAATCAGTGGTCAAGATCCTATTGATCGGCGGCTGCCTGTTTATGGTGACCTGTCACCCCACTGAGGGATACAGGATGCTGTCAAGAGCAGGCCAGAAGTTTGGGATCAGACACATGTTAATTTGGAATCCATATTAGCCTTTCTAGACATTTCAATCTGGACAGTAACTATTACTTTCTGGGCCTCTGGTTCCTCCTTTGTGCAATAATTTTAGTAAGCCTGCTTCAGTGGATTGTATGAAACATTATAAGTAAGTCCTGCACACTGAGCTTGCACATGGGAGCCCTGGTGAGTTTCTTTGTAAACTCCAAAAGGGTTACTTTGGCAGCCAAAATGGATTTTTCTGGAACATCTTGTCCATGCTCAAAGCAAACAGTTTACTCATCTCATCTTGTTCCAGAAGTCATCCTTTATCTTTTTGGGTTTCTGGCCTAGCTCTCCAGCCCTGGAAGCCTTTGGCCCCGGCCCCCTTCTGAGTTCAGGGCTCTTGCATTCATTAGATCACGTGGCAGCAGCATCCCCTGTCACTTATCTCGATAAGGCACCGTGGGAGGGAATGCTCTGGCAGACTGCATATCTGAATGAGGGAAAACAGTTAGAAGATTCTGCAGTTCTCTACTCCTCTGAAATTGATGAATGATTTCCTGCCAAGGCCAATCAAGCTGCTAATTAATGAACTGGTAATGGCACCCACTGTCCCCTACCCAGCTCATTTGTCTTCCCTGTGTGGACAGATTAAGGGCTGTAAATACAGTCTTGAGCTCTTGTTCGCCCCATGGGTTTCTTGTTCTCTGTTGTTTTAAGGCTGGTGGCTTAGGGTAGGTGCCAGTGGTGAAGGGTGAAGGGTGAGTGTCCTTGTAAGAGTTCCCAGGGATGTCAGGGGCAGAAGGAGGGGAAGAGATAACATTTGCATGTATCCATCATGGACCAGGAACATACAAGTTCTCTAACGGTGCTTATTCTATTCATCTCAGGCAACCTTCAAAGGGAGATGAGGTGGGAAGGATTACTCTCATTTCAAGATGAAGGAAAAATGTCCAGAGAAGATAACCCCTAGCAAGGGGTTCCTATGAGATTTCAACACAATTTGTTTGATTCCAAACCATCACCTACAACTACCGTGCTGCATGCTCCTGAACAAAGCCAAGCATCTGCAGAATCTAAAAAATACATCTAAACAGTTATGGGTATAATATACACAAAATTCAGATTTCATGAGAGGAAGGGATGAGAGCCGCAAAGAGCACAAACATAGCCTTTCAAGTTGTGTGGTAAGTTCATGGATGGTCATTTTGACATTGGACTTCATTACAGACATATGTTACATAAAATATACATATCAAAGAGTATATAAAAGAAAAGATATAATGTCTAAATAAAGGTCTTCTCAGTCCCAGCCAAGCCCTTCTTCCTCCCACACTCCAGAGCATAAAGCAACCCCATTCCTAAATGTAATACACTCCCAAATACCAACTTCTCACAACTGGGAACAGCCCGAGAAACCTTGTTATACCAGTGTCCACACCTGCCTCTTCCAAGGAAACAACGGGATGGACAGCGAGGGGACACCTGCTCCTGGCTGGTTGTGATGCTGGGCACAGCACATGGAGCTCCCCCTCACCTGTGAGGAGAAGGCTCCCATCCTAGCCTCACAGATACTTGCACTCTCTAGTACGTTCCATCCATAGCCATTCTCTCTCCTTCTTACTCCCAAAATGAGTATCTCATTTTGATAAAGGAGGAAGTCAGGGCACAGTGTGGCTGGTGTTGACGGGGAATGAAGGAGTGGATCGGGAGTAAATGGGGTGAGGAAGGAAAGTCAGTCCACCGGCAGAGGCAGTGAGTCCTTCCCCTGGACACACAAATGGGTGTTAAGTGTGCTGTATGGCACGCTGGGGGCCCTAGTGCAGTATGAGCAGGAAGGAGCTGCACTCTCCTCATACAAAACCATGCCCCCCTCCAGAAACTAGACTGTCCTTAGCAAACGGTGGCTCATGACAACAGACTGTGCTTGGTCTTTGCCTGAAACTGTCCAAAGGAGCCACCCTGAAGCCTCCCCAGGGTCAGGGGGACTACCCAGCTTCCTTGGGAATGGGAAGCGCTGCCGTGAACACACAATTCTCTACCAATGCAAGGACAGCATTACAGAAAGGTATTGAGAGTGGAGCAATAAATTACGGTATCTTAGAGTACTTTAAGATGGATACAAACATCCATGAAACTGGTGCTTGCCAGAAGGGCCACACAAGGCTTTGGCCTTGGCCTTGGCCCTTTCCAGAGTCTGCTGGGCCCCCGCAGTCACCTGGAAGTCCCGTCTTTCCCCTTCCTCCCTCCCAGCCCAGCCCAGAGCTGAGGCCCCACCTCCATCCCTCCTCATTCCCCCCACCCTCTCCTCACCCAGGCCAAGCCTGCCTCCCAGGCTTCAGCCGGTCCACTAGGCCTGATGGGTCTGAGACTCCCATGTTCCATGGGAAGGACACGTGTCCTCTACTACCAGACTCCCCTGGATGGAATAAACCCCGACACCTCACAGAAATAAGACCCCGAGGAGGTCTGATTCAAGCTGTCTTTCCTTATCCAGCTTTGTAAGGGGCACCTCAGTCCAGAGAAGAGGATTGGGGTGCTACACGCCTCTCTGATCAGTCTCCTATACTCCATGCTGAGGCTAGGGAACACAAGGTGAGGGGTCCAGGGCCAAGGAGTTAAGATTGTGCCTTTCAGGTTATTACTTCAACCTCTTTAGGAGTACCAAAAATTAACATAGTCAATTTCCCTTTTTGTTTGTTTGTTTGTTTATTTGACAGAGAGCTAGAGAGAGAGCACAAGTAAGCAGAGTGGCAGGGAGAGGGGGAGAGAGAAGCAGGCCATCCGCTGAGCAGGGAGCCCGATGCGGGGCTCGATCCCAGGACCCTGGAATCATGACCCAAGCCCAAGGCAGCCGCTTAACCAACTGAGCCACCAGGGCGCCCCAAGAAACAAATTCTTAACTGTGGAGAACACACTGATGGTTACCAGAGGGGAGGTGGGGGTGGGCAGATGAGTTAAATAGGTGGTGGGGATTAAGGAGTGCACTTGTGATAAGTGCAGGATGATGATGGAACTGTTGAATCACTTACTGTTCTCCTGAAATTAATATAACACTGTATGTTAACTAACTGGAATTAAAATTAGAACTTTTATCACAGACCTGTACTCCTGGGGCTAATGATACATTATATGTTTATAGAAATATATAAAAAAATATTTTAAAATAATAATAATAACAAATAATAAAATTAGAACTTTTAAAAAAAATAAAAATTTTTTAAAAATTTTTATAACTTTGTGGGCACCTGGGTGGCTCAGTGGGTTAAGCCGCTGCCTTCGGCTCAGGTCATGATCTCAGGGTCCTGGGATCGAGTCCCGCATCAGGCTCTCTGCTCAGCAGGGAGCCTGCTTCCTCCTCTCTCTGCCTACTTGTGATCTCTCTCTGTCAAATAAATAAATAAAATCTTTAAAAAAAATTTTTATAACTTTGCTCTTACCCTTTTAGGAGGTCTTGGCCCCAATGCACAAGATTATTCTAATTTCCATCATATAATCAACTAATGACAAAGGATCCAAAGAGATGGTGGTGAATCATTACATCCATCAAATGCCGGGCAGTCTAAATAGTTTCTCACGGGGCGCCTGGGTGGCTCAGTGGGTTAAGCCTCTGCCTTCAGCTCGGGTTATGGTCCCAGGGTCCTGGGATTGAGTCCCGCATCGGGCTCTCTACTCAGCAGGAAAGCCTGCTTCCCCTTCTATCTCGCTGCCTGCCTCTCTGCCTACTTGTGATCTCTGTCTGTCAAATAATAAATAATAATTTTTAAAAAACTTTATAAAAATAAATAAATAAATAGTTTCTCAAGTGACACCCTGAGGCTCCCTTTGTATACTCTGAGTTTCAGTAGTTGCCAGAAGGAGATCTTAATCTATTATTTTTAAATCAGGTAATTCTGGGTTGTTGTTGTTGTTGTTTTAATAACTCAAACTAGAAAGAAAAAAAAGTCTTGGATAATCATTTTGCTGCAGCATTACTGCCAATCCAGTGGGCAGTGACAGCTTCCCAGAAGCTCTTATCTTATCTGCCCCAAATTACTCTTATCAGTCCCAAAGTAAGGGAAGTTTCAGCTTCAGCAAGACAGAGCAATTCAGAGAAGAAGCAATGCCTTGACCTTTGGCAAAGACGATTAGAAATTTGTCCTTCTCCATTTCTTCTGTTAACCAAGATTCTCTCCATTTTAAATTTTACAAGGTCCACAGACCACTCCAAAGATCCCAAACTAATCTTCACTTATTGATGGGACAGAGAAAGCATTAACCACATGATGGAGAAAATCACAAATGCCCCTTCTGTTCAAGCACAGATGAAGCTCCTTCTGGGTCCATACACTGTGGGCCAAACACCAGCGCATCAGAGACGGTTAAGAACAAAGTCTTCCTTCTAAGAGCTAGCAGTCCAGTCAAAAAGCAGGCTCAAGATACAAGCCCCCTAGGACATGGACAAAAGATCAACGGTATCTATAGCTATGACAGGTAAGGTCTGGAAAAGCTCTTGCAGGAAGTTAGATTAGATCCAGGCCACCCAGCAATGACATGGTGCATCTGCAAGACACATTTTCATGGAAATAAAACAGGCAGGAATTATTCAAGAAATAATCTAATGTAGTAGGCATGTGGGGGGTTGAAATATAGAGGTGCCTAAAGCCCAGGAGGACATGTCTTCTAACCAGCATCCCTCACTATCACGTACCTCTCCCCCCACCAACCAGTCTGGTACATCTAGAAAGAACACCAAAATTGCAAGCAACCATAATCCTTCCGGATTCCTCTTACTGCACTGTTGATCCAAAAGTACCTACTGGCCCCACCTGACCATTGAAAAAGCAATTCTCAGGCCCTTGTCAGTGATTCGATGAGGACATTATAAGATAGAGTGATTCTTTCTGAAGCCAGAGCAAGTTATCAAAGAGGTCTAGGGCTAAGTCATTAAAAAAAAAATTGCAAAGAGACAGGGCACTGACCTGGATAGATTGCCTAAACGAAGATAGCAGCTCAACCTGCAAAGTCTTCCACAGGTGTTTCAGGAAGGCTGCAGGTGTAGCTGTGGGGCTCTTTCACCTGGAACTGCTTCTCCTAAGAGTCCTCCACCTATGAGCCAATACAATGAGAAGATTAATGTATAGTAAGTCCTTCCATATCCATGGAGGATACATTCCAAGACCCCCACTGAATGCCTGAAAGCATGAATCACACCAAACCCCAGGTATACAATGCTCTCTGGCTCAACATGTTGCCATCAATAAAAACACATCTTCTGTTCATGTCTTCCACCCACAGATTTAATGCCTTTCCCATCTTAACTAAGTAGTTATCATACACCATGGCCATAACTTTTATAGTTTGAGGTTCAACATCAAAACCAACACAAGTTCCTTTATCCTTCTTCATAGTTTCACAGAGGATTCATTCTTACCATAGATCTTACCAAGGGTAACAATGATTTTTGTTTGTTTGCTTATTAAGTCAAGCATTTACACCTTTACATTTCGAAAAAGCCCTTTACAACTTCTCTTTGACATACTCGAATTGCCAGCATCCATACTCACACTTTGGGGCCATTGTTAAGTAAAATAAGGGTCACTTGAACACAAGCAGTGTGTTCAGAGACAGTCAATCTGATAACCAAGATGGCTACCAAAGCGACTAATAGGTACACAGCGCATACAGCGTGGATATGGTGGATGAAAGGATGATTCATGTTCCAAGCAGGGCAGAGCAGGACGACACAAGAGTCCATCATGCTACTCAGGTTGGTGCACAGTTTAGAACTTATAAATTGTCTGTTTCTGGAATTTTCCACTTACTATTTCAGATCATAGTTGACCACAGGGAACTGAAACCACAGAAAGCAAAACCTTGGATAAGAGGTGACTAGTGTAATGCTTTTTAGAAGGTAAAGCAAACACATTAAAATATGTTCTTATGTAATTCATGATAAAGCAGAATTGGTGAAACAGACATTCATGTGGACATGTAAGTTTAGTAGGAAATTCGGGAAGGAATGAATTTAATTTTGGTCCCGACTAAACTTTCGTCTCGTTTTCAAATAGTGGGCTATTTCCTTAGTGATTTCCAAAATGCTATCTCAGTTAGCTAAGTTTCTTTTATTATAGTATCATTTTAATGTTGCATTCCCTATTTTTAAATTTTTTTCAAAGGGAAGCTGTCAATACATGTATTGCTAAATGAACATAATCTTAAGAATAATTTATATTAATAATGCGGTGACTTGATTAATTGGAGAAGGAACATAAACTATTGCTGTATTTATAACTGTCAATGTTTGAATAACTACATTTAATGCCTTAAGTTATTAGGTTAGACTGATTCATTTTCCAAGAAGATCAACGTATACAGCTCATCATTTTCCAAAGTGGATCTTCTGTGTAGGCCTTTGATAATATTTAATTTTCCTTCAGTCTTACAATATAAAAGCTGTTCTAAATTCAATATAGGAAGTTATATATCATTTAAGTGCCTGAAGAAGACAAAGATAATGTGACACTTTTGTAAATATTTTCTGAATGCACAGAATGCTACAATATGAAGTCATTACTTATGGCATATAGTAATAAAAAATACTGCATTTGCATCATTGAGGATTTGGTTTGTCTGCAAGTAACAAAAGACCCAATGGTACTGGCTTGTGTGTCTACTGTAACAATGTGGGAGAAGTAGTCCACAGTGGCTCTGGAGGCTCACAGTGTCCCCAGGATCCAAACCCCATCTGTGGTCCTGAATATCATCCTTAGCATGAGATTTCTGTGTCTGTTAGAGGGGGGAACTGCACTCCCAAGCACTATGTCCATTTACCAGAATGGAAGAAGGATGATGGATGTTGAGGTGAAGGACAGAGGGCCAAAGGCATGGGCCAGTCCTGTCTGACCATAAGAAAAAAAATTGTTTTTGCTTTAGCTCTACCTAGTGAATTCTGTTTCTATCCAAACAGCCAGAAATGGGTCATATGTCCACCCATAGATATTGGGGAATCTGCAGAGTTTATTACTTTTCAGTGGGCATTGACATACCAAAGTTCTAGTAGTAAGAAAGTAGAGAAGAATGGATGATCCTGAGTAAGCAATTGGTTGTTTCTGCTGCAATATCGTGATTTTTTTTTAAGATTTTATTTATTTATTTGACAGAGAGATAGAGAGAGAGCACAAGTAAGCAGAGCGGCAGGCAGAGGGAAAGAGAGAAACAGGCTGTCTGCTAAGCAGGGAGCCCGATGCAGGGCTCGATCCCAGGACCCTAGAATCATGACCTGAGCCGAAGGCAGCTGCTTAACCAACTGAGCCACCCAGGTGCCCCTGCAAAGTCATGATTTTTTTAACAGTTTATTTATTTGACAGAGAGAGAGCCCATGTGCACACAAGCAGAGGGGAGTGGGGAGCAGCAGGCAGAGGGAGAAGCAGGGACCCCACTGAGCAAGGAGCCTGACATGGGATTCGATCCCAGGACCCTGGGACTATAACCTGAACTGAAGTCAGATGCTTAACCAACTGAGCCACCCAGAGGTCCCTACAATGTCATGATTTTTTATCATTTCTGTGGCAGAACCTTTAAATGCATGGTACAAGTTGCCACCATTCTGGATTTTTTCTACTCCAGGTATACAGAAAGATACTTCCATGCTCCCTTGAAGATAGGCACAGCCACATGCCTACTTGCAGTTAATGAAGGTGAGCAGAAATGACAGCATAGTGCCCGGGCTAGAGGACCAAGCTGCAGAGCTGCCTGGCTCCCTATCTATCCCCATCTGCTGTGGTAACCACGCAGGTCAGTGTCGAGAAGGAGCCAAGTCCTGGAGCAGAGACCATGAGCAGAGCCTCTGACAATCACATCACTAGATGTGACACTGGAGCAACAAGTCAACTTTTGGTCTTTGCTGCCACTAGGATTCCGTGTTGGTTTGTTACCACAAAACCTGCCTGCCCTGACCATCATGCACTGATGGCAATTTGTCCAGTGCTCTCCACTATAGGCGTTTTGTTTGTTTAGTAAGTAGGTGGGGATACACTGAAATATAGTGTGCATTTAACAAGGCAGTAGCATTTTTTTAAATATAAAGAGTGAAAAGTTAAATAATCTACTGTTTTTTTAACAGTTGATTTCCTAGGGTGATAAGTGGTCTGGAAGCAGTGACTGCATCAAGAGGAGCACATACACTTCAGAGAGTTAAATGGTCTCTTTAAAGAGAACGTAAAGGTAAATAATGCCCATAAAGGAAGGTCCCTATGGATAAGGGACCATTATCCAAGATGGAGAGGTGACCTCTTCCATCCTATAATAAGCCTTAACAAAAGTGAGGGTTTTTTACTGTATATTTTGAATTTTCAGACTTAGGTCAATGTTGCAACAATAGTACAAAGAATTCCCACTCAACCTCACTCATGCCATACTCTCCTGCTTCTCCCCCCGTGATCTGGGAATTCCTCTGCCTTCCTGGCAAGCTGGGCCTCCACAACTTAGAAAGCTGGAGCTCCTCAGGCTGCCCCAGGCCCCTCTTCTTCATCTAAACATTTTGCTCAGACCAACTTGTAAACCCCCAAGGCTCAGTACCACATGCCAGGTGATTTGACAGGTCACTCCTCTGATCTCTACAGTTTTGTCTGTGTATTCTCTGTGACATATCTAGTAATATTGAATTGTCTCCATGATATTGTCTCTTAAGATAAGTGTCTCAAATGTGCCCCAGACTAAAGTCGCAAGCAGAACTTGTTTTTTCTACCCTACCCACACCTGATCTTCCCATCTTCTGGCATCCTACAATCCATCAAGTAGTAAAAGCCAGAAATCTTATAGCCCTATTTGACACCTCTCCAATTCATCTTTCCTATCCTTTGCCAAATATCCCTTTCCTTGGGGAGCCTTCCCTGGCTTCCCCAGCAGACAGTTCTCCTAGAACTGTCCAGCTCACCTTCACTGCACTTACCACAGTTATGATTTTATAATTATTTGTTTGGCCACTCAATTAGCTTCTCTCTCCTCGTCTAGACCATGAACTCATTAAGGGAAGGACTTGGTTCTGTGTGGTATCTACACCTTCTCACTCACCATCTCAAATGGTCAGTGCTCAGGAGGTTTTGTTTGTTTTGTTTTGTTTTGTTTTTAAAGATTTTATTTATTTATTTGTCAGAGAGGGAGAGAGAGAGAGCAGAGGCAATCAGAGTGGCAGGCAGAGGCAGAGGAGAAGCAGGCTCCCCGCCGAGCAAGGAGTCCGATGTGGGACTCGATCCCAGGACGCTGGGATCATGACCTGAGCCGAAGGCAGCCACCTAACCAACTGAGCCACACAGGCGTCCCAGGAGGTATTTTTTTGAATGAATATGAATGGGCACCATTCCAATATATGTTTTTCCTGAAAGTTCTAGATTCTCTTCTCCTCCTGGTAGATCACTTAAGAGAGTGGAGATCAGTTCATGTCCCCTTGGAGAATCATCTCTAAGTATTCTCAAGAGATTTCATAAGGTCAGACAGACACAATTTCTCCAGCTCAAGACAAAACTTTTTCTTGCATTCCCAATATTCCAGAAATGGAAGTCCTTAGATTCAGTAAATGACAGAGAGAACTCATCCTTGTCCATGTTGACAGTGGGCATAGCAGAGTGTGCACACACTTGGAGGGAGAACATCTCAGGAAGGGGGCACAGCAAATGCAAAGTCCCTGAGGCAGAAACTCACCTGGTGTATTAAAGAATGCGCCTACACAACCCACAGAATGGGAGAAGATATTCACAAATGACAGTACAGACAAAAGATTGATATCCAGGATCTACAAAGAACTTCTTAAACTCAACACACACACAAAACAGATAATCGTGTCAAAAAATGGGCAGAAGAAGTGAACAGACACTTCTCCAATGAAGACATACAAATGGCGATCAGACACATGAAAAAAATGTTCATCATCACTAGCTATCAGGGAAATTCAAAATAAAACCACATTGAGATACCACCTTACACCAGTTAGAATGGCCAAAATTAGCAAGACAGGAAACAACCTGTGTTGGAGGGGATGTGGAGAAAGGGGAACCCTCTTACACTGTTGGTGGGAATGCAAGCTGGTGCAGCCACTTTGGAAAACAGTGTGGAGATTCCTTAAGAAATTAAAAATAGAGCTTCCTTATGACCCTGCAATTCCCTAATTGACCCTGCAATTGCACTACTGGGTATTTACCCCAAAGATACAGATGTAGTGAAAAGAAGGGCCATGTGTACCCCAATGTTTATAGCAGCAATGGCCATGGTCGCCAAACTGTGGAAAGAACCAAGATGCCCTTCAACAGACGAATGGATAAAGAAGATATGGCCCATATACACTATGGAGTATTATGTCTCCATCGGAAAGGATGAATACCCAACATTTTTAGCAACAAGGACGGGACTGGAAGAGATTACGTTGAGTGAAATAAGTCCAGCAGAGAGAGTCAATTATCATATGGTTTCACTTATTTGTGGATCATAACAAATAACATGGAGGACATGGGGAGACGGAGAGGAGAAGGGAGTTGAGGGAAATTGGAAGGGGAGATGAACCATGAGAGATTATGGACTATGAAAAACAATCTGAGGGTTTTGAAGGGGCAGGGGTGGGAGGTCGGGGGAGCCAGGTGGTGGGTATTATAGAGGGCACGTATTGCATGGAGCACTGGATGTGGTGCATAAACAATGAATTTTGTTACATTGAAAAGAAATTTTTTTTTTAAAAGTTTAAAAAAAAAAAAAAAGAATGCACCTACAATGGAAGGTCAGCACCATGCAGCATACGCTTAGTTTGCCTTGTCACCACTGGATAACCACAGCCCAGCCCAGTGCCAGCATGCCTAGAAGCACAACAAAGCTTTGTTGCTGATGTTGAATATCAAGTAGTCAACATGGTCTCTGTAACAACTGGTGTGACAGATTTAGGGACTAAGTCAGCTGTCTGTGACAATTATTGATCCCCTCGTGCTTGTAGGAAATAGTCTAATACTTGGTTGGGAGAAGGGGCCGTTGAACTCTGACTTGTTCCAAATGTCCTGGGGGAAATGACCTCTGCTCCCACAGCATTCCACCTGGATCCCAGCTCCAGAGGATTTGACTAATTAGCATCTGGCAGGTGTCTAGAAAGAGCTGCAGGGCAGCAGTGAGGTAATGACCAGGCACATGCCCCACCCGCCCCCCATTCCTCTGCTGAGAAATCCTCATTTTAATTAGGATGCCAGAGGATTACGTTTTTATTTTTTTAATTCCCTTGTAGGTTCTGGCCCCAGTCATGCTCATGGAAAGTTCTGTACTCTCCTTCCTGCTCCCACTGCCTCAACAACAACTGTGCTCCAATTAAAGTAACTGTTCCCTGAAGAGGAGGCTCTGTCTTCTCCAGCCACCAAACCCCCACCTCCCTGCTGTGGCCAGACCCAGGCTCCTCCCCCACCCGCAGCTCCTCCCACACTTTGGCCAACTGACGACTTGCACTTGGGTTCTCTTGTGCACCAGGAGTAGTGATGTTTAGCATGGTCTGCTGTTTTCTCAACTTGGTAATTTTCAGGTAGTTCCAATGGGCTTTTTCATCACTTCACTGGTAGAAAGCAATTTAGGTACTTCAGGTGGTTGATTTAGTTCAGACATATTTACAGTCCTAGGCACTATCAATTGTGAATAAAAAGCTTATGCTCATAGAACTGTACAACCCGAAGAGTGAACCCTATTATAAACCATGGACTTCAGTTAATAATAATTTATCAATATTGGTTCCACATTTATAACAAATGTACCACACTAATGCAGATATGTGAGAACTCTACATATTATTTACTCAATTTTTCTATAAAATTAAAACTGTTTTGAGGTGCCTGGGTGGCTCAGTGGGTTAAGTGTCTGACTTTGTCTGGCTTCACCTCAGGTCACGGTCTCCAGGTGCTGAGATCGAGACTCACATCCAGCTCCACGCCTGTCCTGCTCCCTCTGCCCCTCACCCTGCTCACCCTCTCTCTCTCTCAAATAAATAACATCTTTAAAAAACAATAAAAATGGGGTGCCTGGGTGGCTCAGTGGGTTAAGCCGCTGCCTTCGGCTCAGGTCATGATCTCAGGGTCCTGGGATTGAGTCCCGCATCGGGCTCTCTGCTCGGCAGGGAGCCTGCTTCCTCCTCTCTCTCTCTCTGCCTGCCTCTCTGCCTACTTGTAATCTCTCTCTGTCAAATAAATAAATAAAACCTTTAAAAAATAATAAATAAATAAAAATAAGTAATACTAAAACTATTCTAAAAATAGTCTGTTAATTAATGAAATAGTAATATGGGGTAGTAGATGAGGGCACAGATGAAACAAGATTAGCCAAGAGCTGGCCATTTTTGAAGCTGGGTAATAGGGCCACAGATGGTAACTCAGTATATTGTTCTATGTCTATAATAAAAGTTTTGTTAATCTTATGCTATTTCATTAATGTTTCTTTTCTCATTATAAAAACGATTCATGCACATTATACACATTTGAAAGATATTGGAAAGTACCTACAATAGACTCGTCATTCAAAATATGAATGGTTTTGCCATAGACATATATAGAAATAACAAAACGGGGATCAGTTATTTTGTTATTTCTTTCATAAAACTGAATAAGAAGTTCTGGATCTTACCTCTTTTTTTTAAACTTAGTATTGCACCATGAACAACTTCCTGTGTCTTAAAATAGCTCCAAAAGCATGTTTTCAAATACTGGCAATAGGATTTCATGGTGTAGCTATACTATAAAGTCTAGAAATTAAATACCCACCTGAAGGGCCCTCACCCCATCTGGTTAAGATTGTCAGAGGTGTGAGGTCTGCTGGGCACCCCAACTCCTGCGCCAGAGCAGCCTGACCGCGGCGTGAAAGCCATTTGGTCTGGGTGCCCAGCTGGTGGTGAATTTGTCACACTTCAAGTTGTAAATGCTATTTACTATTTATTTCAGTGCTATTCAACACAGTGGAAGACCCTCATTCTTCATTCAGAATGTACAGAATCTCAGGTAGATTTGCTATTTACAAAAAGAAAGGGGGTCAGGCTTTGAGTGTTCGAAGCCCCAACATTCGTGCTACTGCTCTCCCTGGACCCCCAAGCCAACACTCTCTGGGGATGCCCAAGGATAAAGGCAGTTCCTGGCACACATCGTGACACTCTGATCCTTCTACTCCTGCTCAAGAAAGTATATTAGAGGGTCAATGAGTCAGAATGGTGCTATGACAATAAAATTAAAATTCACTTAGAAACTGTAGCAAACCTCAAATTCAACCTTGCCCCTGACTGTGACCCTCTACCACCTAGACGGGTGGCCCATTGGCTCTAGATGGGCCCCGCCAGCTCACAGCTGGGCCTAGTGAGAGGTCTCAGTTAACCATCCACCTCCTGGCTTAGAGAATCAAAGTGAAAGCAGGGTTGCAATGGGACCAAAGAGCCACGTAGATAGAATGCACACTGGCCAGAGGATGTTATGTTTGACTACGGATCACACAATTAAGGAGACTTCTAGATCAGATCTGGAAGAAGCAGGTTCTTCCTGCAGGAGCCAGTCCTCCTGGGGCTGAGCAGATACAGGCGCCAGCCCACCCGACTTTGCCAAAGGTATTTTCTACCACAAAGCTGGAGAGAAAAGACGGCTTAAAACTTTAAATATGAGGAAATGTGTTTTCTAAAATCCAAGTCTCCTGCCAATATATCAGGACCTTTATCTTGGCAAGCTGATCTAATCAGACAACCATAACCTGTGATGTGATACAAACACTGAGAAGTCACATTAGTGCTTGGGAGGGCCTGGCGCAGTCAGAAAACCCTAATGGACCCATGAACCCGGGAGGCCTCCGTTTTCGCTTCAGTTCCCCTGGGTCTGGACCCTGGGACATCTTCCAGGTCAACTCATGCAAGGAAAGATTAATCTATCCATTGAATTCCTGAGAATCATTGGCTTTTGAGGTGCCTAGCCCAAACTGTGAATTGGCCCCATGTGAAGAGTTCATGGACACCCCTGCGGGCCACAGAATCGAACAGAGGATGAGTCAGCCAGAGAGTCAAGTTGCTATCGGTTCAGAGGGGCCGAGGGGAGGCTCGCTCCAAAGGACATGCAGTTGTCCGGGTTTGGAAAGAAGAGAAAATGCTTTTACCAGAAGACATAGCAGCTCCCAAGCCCAGAGAAAACAGAGAGAGAAGCCAATGGGAAAAGCACTCGTGCAGCACAGGGAGCTGTGGCCGTGGATGTGACCTGAAGAAGGAGCATTCCTCTGGGCCTCGTCATCTCAGTCAGCACCCTGACCCTCTTGACACACAGAAAAGAGCATTCCATCAACAGCCATCTCCCCACACTTTTAAGAAACAAGCCTCGTTTTTAATGCGCAAATTGGGGCAGGTCTGTTTCATTCCCCAGGATCTTTTCGGCACTGAGCACCATGGGGAGTGATCCCAGCTCCAGCCAGCATTTCCTTGGGCCTGATGGGGGAGGGGAGCAAGAAGACTCAAAACTGTTACCCTGCCCCAAAAGGAAACCAGCAGAAAACTTAAAAGTGATACAGAGACAGAGGCTGAGGGAAACATGGTGCCTGTATTCTGGCTACACACGCTCCACAGAGCAGCTTCCCAAGGCCTGTCAGCCCTGCCCATCAGGCTGGGTAAGGGGATGACATTTCCACAACCCCCGTGCCTGGGGCTGTGCATGCTGGAGAGTCTAGACTTCGGCGTTCCTCTCTTCAGGAAGAGATGGCCCGAATGTGATTCCAGCAGGTACTGTGACTGGCCACCACATGGGAAAACTGCCAAGGTTCTGAGGATGTTCCTTAAAGGAAGAGGTCTCTGAGAGAACCAGGATGAGACTAGGAGGAGGCTGCCCAAATGACCACAGTAAAAACACTATAAGATATATCATGTAAAAAGGAAATAATTTAGAAAAACAAGAAAGTGAAACAGATAGAACTAAGGAATTAAAGGTAAACAGGCTGGGCGCCTGGGTGGCTCAGTGGGTTAAGCCTCTGCCTTCAGCTCAGGTCATGATCTCAGGGTTCTGAGATCGAGTCCCACATTGGGCTCTCTGCTCGCCAGGGAGCCTGCTTCCTCCTCTCTCTCTCTCTCTGCTTGCCTCTCTGCCTACTTGTGATCTCTCTCTGTCAAATAAATAAAATCTTTAAAAAAAAAAAAAAAGGTAAACAGGCTATGATTACTGAACAACTTCTAGAAAATGGCATGTAAAAAATCACAGGGACGAAAGAGTAAGCCTGAAGATAATTTATAAGGAAAATTTAAGAGCAAAATAAGATTTAAAAAATTAGAATGAGTGAAAGAGCAGTTTAAACCCAACAAAAACAGATGAATGAAATTTTCACTCAAATGAAAACGAAAAAATATTTTTTAAATGTCCACAACAGCAGACTAGTTAAACAAATTATGATAGATTATATGATACAATATTAAGACAGCTCTGAGTATTAGGCTTTAGAAAAGCAAGCAATGATACAGAGTATGCTCCTGGCACACTACTTGATAAAATTAAACACTGTACAATCCCAACTTATTTTTTTTTAAGATTTTATTTATTTATTTGACAGAGAGAGATTACAAGTAGGCAGAGCGGCAGGCAGAGAGAGAGAGGAGGAAGCAGGCTCCCTGCTGAGCAGAGAGCCCGACTGACAGAGAGAGATTACAAGTAGGCAGAGCGGCAGGCAGAGAGAGAGAGGAGGAAGCAGGCTCCCTGCTGAGCAGAGAGCCCGATGTGGGACTCGATCCCAGGACCCTGAGATCATGACCTGAGCTGAAGGCAGCGGCTTAACCCACTGAGCCACCCAGGCGCCCCTGTACAATCCCAACTTAGATACAAATATATACGTAAATACATAGGATTATGTATTCCTAGAAAAATGTGTGCACACACACATGTGCATACTTAGATGAACGTGCGGAAGGAAGTACATTAAAATGCTACCAATGGTTAATTCTGTGGGGTCATTAGTAATTCAAATCAGTTGTCCTTTTTTGAACTTCTTACAATGAACCGGCATTCCTTTTACTTCCGGTAAAAAAGAAAATTCCAAAATATAATCAGAAAAGAGAGCTTGAAAACATAACTGTAGAAAATAAAATTTTTTGTTGTTTTAAAGTTATTCTGTTAGAGACATTTAGTTTTTACTTGAAGAGTTTCTATGGAAGGAAAAATATCTTCAAGTGAATTCTTAATTGAGTAAGAGGATATAATGTCCATTCATTCATTAAAAAATATTCATTCCACATTGTATCTCGCCAAACACTTGCTCAGTTACTGGGGATATAACAAACCAGATAAAAATCTTGTCCTCTTAAGGGTTGCATTCTGGTTGGAAGAAATACACAATAAACAAAATAGAAAGTATGTCAACGGTGGTAAGGAGTTTAGAGGAAAACGGAGCAGAAGAAGGTATAGTTGCTTCTGGGAAGCTACATTTTTACAAAGAGTGATGATGGGCAAATCCCTGGGAAAGTGACTTTAGGACGAAGACCCAAGGAGGGGAGGGCGCCATCCTGTGGACACATCAAGTAAAGCACTCAGGTCAAGGAAACATTCGCGTTTCAGAGATGAACAGCAATCAATTCCTGTGTGCAGAACAGAGTAAGGGAGAACGGAGCAGGGGATGAGGACAAAGGGTGATTTTTGCTGTGACTGTGAGCAGGGTCAGCAGAGGGCCATAAACCGAGAGGAATATAAACAAAGGATAATGATTGGCCTAGTGGTGTGTGCTCTCAAATGCCCTTGTGTCAATAAGGGCCCATCCTCTCAAGGCTCATTATGTACTACTTGAAATTCGTGGCTTATGCTTCAACCATGGCTTCAGCTAAGGGGGAGTGCAAAAAACTGGGGGCTTATAACCACCTATTTCCATGAAATAAATTAGTCCTTCAAAGTAATGACAAACCACATAATTTGAAATAATAAAATACGCTAAAAGAACATGGACAAATAGAGATACAGAAATTATAAGTAGTAAGCTTACAAAAGTCATAAGGTCAATTAAGTGGAAATTGCTAGAAAGCAAGTGGGGAGTTCAAAACCTTAAGATCTGGGATGTTGTGAACCTGATGCTTCTATTAGGTGAAATCCAGGACTCACTGAGTCCAAAGACAGCAGCCTTCCAAGGCGGTTATCACCATGAGGTTCCTTGAAATGGACTCTGTACATCAAAGTGGCCTCACAGCAGCCAGGGCAGGACAGACAAAAATGAGCTGCTAGACGGGGTGTGTAGATGGCTCAGTTGGTTAAGCAACTGCCTTTGGCTCAGGTCATGATCCTGGAGTCCCAGGATGGAGTCCTGCATCAGGCTCTCTGCTCAGTGGGGAGTCTGCTTCTTCCTCTGACCCCTACCCCCTCTCATGCTCTCTCTCTCTCATGCTCTCTCTCTCAAATAAATTAAAAAATAATTTTTTTTTAAATTAGCTGCTGGAGCATCTCTTCAACCAGAAGTTTCAAAAAGAAGCAGAGCCATGTTGTCCTCAGGCCCAGTTACACATAGTGTAGCCTGGTAGGCAGGACCAGGGTGGCAGTGGACAACTGAGCTTGAGAACCTTGCTGCGGTCATGAAGATAGCTGTTAACTTGATGGAGCATCTTTATCCAAAAATGTGTCATTGCTTTTCCTTTCTCAGCACACAGCATTACCACATCTTCCCACCAGGCCCAGAATGAAAGAGAGCTCACCAACAAGCACAGAGACACACACCTCTAGACCTTCAGGCCTGGTTGCTTTTTCACCGTGGCTACACCCAGTGGTAGACTCGAAAGAGGTAAACCTCTCCAGCCCCAGAAGAACCCAGGAACCAATCCTCATGCCCTAGAATGTCATAGAGCTGGGGAAGGAGGACAAGGGAGAAGCTCTTCTCTGCCGCCAGCATCATCCATCATCTAAGGGGGATTCTTCAAGCCAGCTCATTCAGAGGAATAGAACTGGACAGACCCTCAAATGTAAATTCCTCATGATCTGAATGGATTGGAGCTCTCTCAAGAGGAAACTAGGGGAATTGGAGGGACTCAGGACCTGGGGGGGAAACACCTGTTTAATCATTTCAGGTTTTTGTCTCCATCATTACTGGTGAAGAACTTGTCAGATCTAAGAAATGAGAGTTCCTGGAATTATAGATTGAATCACAGATGAAACCCATTATAAGAGAAAATTAATCTGCTAAGTCCTCCCACAACAAATCCTCAGCCTAGCTGTACTTTCCCCAGTTTCTGAGACTATTTTAGGGAAAGTCCCTCCTTCCATTCATAGAGTTAACCAACACTGTCTTTCTGATGGCTTGGACCATTTTGGTGATTATGCTACTAGTGGACTAAGACTAATTATTGTACAGAAACAGATGCCTTCTGTCTGGGAAGAGAGGCTTTAACTGCAAAGTGGCACACCCTCAGCCCACTGGTGGGTCCCCTGCTTGTCAGGTCAGCACCAGTAAGCTCAGAATTTCTGGTGGAACATGGTACTAGACACTTTTTCTGAGGAGCTCAATGCTGGAAATTGGAGATTAATCCCGTTTTATTCCATAGTCACCAGAACTAGGCAATAGACTCAGAGTTCACGCTGTCCCTTTCTCAGCACTGCTAATGCCCTTTAGAGTTGCCTAGCACTTTGCCATTTACAAAGAACTTCTGCATTAATTATTCCCTTTGAGACTGAGACCAACTATGTGAGGTTGTTAAGTGACAAACACATCAGGGGAGTTAAGTGGCTTGCCAAAAGCCATGAGTCTCAGAAGTGGTAGGCCCCTGAACTTCTGACCCCCAGTGGACTCAATCCAGGGAGGAGCCTTGTCCACCAGACCACCCTACTGTTCATGACCTCACTCTGTTAACCTCATCCACTAGTGCCCGGATGTATGCAAATGCCCTTCTTAAAGCATCTACATTGATTGGTCTGCCTATGTAGCTTTGAAAACAGCAAATTGTGTTTTTAGGTATGGTCCAGGCAAATGTGACTACCCCAAATCAGAACAGGTAACACTTCTATTTTCACTCAAATCACTTTTTTTATCAGTACATTTACTTGTTCATTCATTTGACAGAACTTTATGGAAGACCTGCTGTGTGACAGTCTTAGTGGGAGCTATGTAAGGCTTTTTATTATTATATAAATATCTTTAAAGAGTATAAATCTTTAAATACCTTTATGAAAGATAAAGATAAATATGTTTATGTTTTAAACAAATATAATAATGATGTGGTGTGGGATTACATAAAATATGTAAATATAAAATGTATAACCACAATAGCACAAGACCAGAAGACAAATGGAAGTATATACTATGAGGTTCTTAGAGTATTTATGAAATGACATAATATTACTTGAAGTAGTCTATAATAAGTTATATACTATAAACTCTAAACTACTAAAATAACACAAAGGAGCCACCACTAAAAATACCAACAAAGAATATGAAATTTTAAAAAATGTAATCCAAAAAAGTCAGAAAAGGAAAAAAGAGGGGCAAAGACAGATGAGACAAATACAGAACAATTAAGATGACAGATTTAAATCTAACAACAATAATAACACTAAATGTCAATGGTTTACATATCAATTCGAAGGCCAAAAATCATCAGATTAAGTCAAAAAAACAAGACCCAACTATATGCTCCCCTAAAGAAACGCACTTTAGGGGCACCTGGGTAGCTCAGTGGGTTAGGGCCCCTGCCTTCGGCTCCGGTCATGATCCCAGGGTCCTGGGATTGAGCCCTGCATCCGGCTCTCTGCTCAGCAGGGAGCCTGCTTCCCTCTCTCTCTGCCTGCCTCTCTGCCTACTTGTGGTCTCTGTCTGTCAAGTAAATAAAGTCTTTTAAAAAAAAGATGCACTTTAACAGAAAGAAGATACAAAAAGGTTAAACGTAACAATATACCATGCTAATGCTGATTGGAAAGAATGCTCAAGAGGCTATATTAATATTAGACAAAATAGATTTCAAAAGCAAAGTACCTTACCAGAAATGAAGGTCATTTCAAAGTGATAAATGGATCAATTCATTAAGGAATATAAAAGTCCTAAATATTTGTACACCTAATAATGAAGCTTCAAAATACATAAAGATACAGATAGAAACAAAAATCGTTTTGCAAATAGTAACAGAAAGAGTGGAAAACAGCATACTAGCATTGAATTGAAAGAAAGTTTGACTGAGCTTCCAGGTTGGTGAACACACAGAGATAGGGGAGAGTGGTGTGTCTGGAGAGGGCATGCCCTTTCCCCATACCTCACCTTAAGTATCTCTTCATCAGATGGGCGATTTGCATCCTTTATCACATCCTTTAATAAACTGGTAAACATAAAGAAAGTTGGACTGCCTATGATTAATATCAGGTAAAGTACATTTCAGTGCAAAGATTATCACCAGAATTAGTCTTTTCATATTAATCAGAGCATCAATTCTTCATGAGGACAAAACAATCCTAAACATTTATGTACCTAGAGTTTCAAATTATAATCAATAATTGTAAGATCCTTCTCTCAATAACCAATGAAACAAAGAGATAGGAAATACATAAGGATTTAGAAGACTCAAATAAAACTACCAATAAACATCACCTAACTGACATTCATAGTCCATTCAACAGCAAGAGAATCACATTCATTTCAAGTGCACATGGAATAGTTCTCATGAAAGACTACATATGGTCTGGACCATAAAGTAGATTTGATAATGTAAAAGTTTTCTAGTTACGTCAAATATGTCTTCTGGCCATGAAGGAATTAAATTTGAAAATAATTTTTTTTAAAATGCTCTGGAAAATTCTCCAATATTTAAAATTAAATAACACACTTTCTAAATAACCAGTGGGACAAAAAAGAAACTAAAAGAAATTTTAAAAGTGTTTCAAACTGAATGACAATAAAGACAATATACCACAATTTCTGGGATGCCACTAAAATAGTATGTAGGCAGTAATTGATAGCAATAAATGCCTGTTTTAGAAAAGAAGTTTCAAATCAATTTTCTCAGCTTCCACTTCTAAAAATTAGAAAAAGAAGAACAAATTAAACCTAAAGTAAACAAAATCAATGCAATAATAAGGGTCAGAACAAAAAAAAAATATCAATAAAATACAAAACAGAAAACCAATAAGAAAACATAAAGAAACCAAAACCAAAAGTAAGTTTTTGGGGGAAAAGCAATGAAATTTCTAAAATTCTAGAAAAACAACTAAAGAAAAAAGGCAAAAGATAAAAATCCTTAATATCAGGAATGAGAGAGGTACTGTCATTACAGATTCTATAGATATAAAAGATATAATAAAAAGATTCAATTGTGAGCAATTTTATGTCAATAAATTTGACAACTTCAATGAAATAGACAATTTCCTTTAAAGACACATATCACCACAACTAACTCAAGAAAAAAATAGATAACTTTTTTAAAATCCTTTTATTTATAAAGAAATTGAATTTGTAGTGCTCGCTTTGGCAGCACATATATTAAATTGGAATGATACAGAGAAGATTAGCATGGCCCCTGCACAAGGATGACACGCAAATTCGTGAAGCATTCCATATTAAAAAAAAAGAAGAAGAAAAGAAAAGAAATTGAATTTGTAGTTTAAAACCTTCCTACAAATAAAACTGCATGTCCAGAAGTTTGGTAAAATCTATCACTGGTAAATTCCAGTCAGTGCAATAAGCCAAGGAAGAGGAAAAAAAAGCATCCAGATTGTAAAGGAAGAATAAAAGCTGTCTTTATTCACAAAAAAACATGATCATGCAACCAAAAGTTCCTATTAATCTACAAAGATATTCTTAGAACTGTTAAGAGAGTTTATTCAGTTTGTACAATACAAGATCAATATAAAAATTAATATAAAAATTAATATAAAATATATTAATATAAATATAAAATGTATATTAATATATTTATATAAAAATTAATCATATTTCTATGTGGTAGCAATAGAAAATCAGAACTTAAAATTAAAAACCAAAACTATTACCAATAGCATAAAATTATCAAATACTTAGGAATATATGAGAAAAATACAAGACCTATACACTAAAAACTATAAAACATCACTGAAGGAATTACAGAAGATGGAAATAAATGGAGAGGCTGAACATGTACTTCAATCAGAAGACTCCATAGTGTGAAAACATCAATTCTTCCCAAACTGATCTATAAATACAGCACACTATCCAAATCTAAATTCTATTCTATATGAAAATGCAAAGGACAAGACAATAGCCAAAACAACTTTGAAAACAAAGGACTTGATTCACAACTCATTATAAAGTTAAAATAATCCAGAGAGTGTGGTATCAGTGTAAAGGCACTAAGGAGAGATCCGTATATCTGAATAAGGACCAGAAATATAGACAATTGATTTTTAACCAAGGTGCCCAGACAATACAACGAATAAAAGATAGTTAATTCAGCAAATAGGGCTGAAACAATTAGACAGTCATATGCAAAAATAATAGTAATAATAACCTATCCCATTCCTTGTGCCAGATGTAAAAGTTACTGACAAAATGAACCATAGACTTAAATTTTAAACCTTAAACTATATTGGGGCACCTGGGAGTCAGTCGGTTGAGCATCTGACTCTTGGTTTTAGCTCAGGTCATGATCTCAGGGTCCTGAGATTGAGACCAGCGTCCAGCTTCATGCTCAATACGAGATCTGCTTGGGAATCTCTCTCTCTCCCACTTGTGCTCTCTCTCTCTCTCTCCCTCTAAAATAAATAAATATTTTTAAAATGATAATAAATAAAACATAAAACTATAACACTTACAGAAGAAACATAGGAGAAAATCTTTGTGACCTTGATTTAGACAAGAATTTCTTACCATGATCTATAAAAGAAAATACTGATGAATTTGACCTCATCAAACTTAAGAATTTCTGCTCTTAAGGGAAAGCAGAGCCTAAAAAGATGCTTAAGAGGATAAAAAGATTAAATAAAGACTAGGAGAAAATATTTGCAAATAATAGCTTTGCAAATAATAACTCAATAATGAGAAAGCAAAAAACTCAATTTAAAAAAAAAAGAAAGCAAAATGTTTGAACAAACATTTCATCAAAAAGTAGGTGAGGAGGTAACACAGAGTAGCTGGAAAGTACATCTTAGAGTTGTACTTGCCTCTTAGAGTTAGCGGAAGGTAAAAGAAGTCACGGAGTCTGACAAGTCAAGTAGTACAAAGATTAATAATAATATAAAATTGGTGTATAAAATTCAAAGCTTAGGTAAAGAGAGGGTAGAGAAGTGATTTCTATAATTTCCATATTGCTCAAAGTAAGACACCAACCGATAGTATCTAAAGAAAAAGATGACTAAGGTTTTTATTACAGAAACCATTGGCATAGAGGTGTTAATAGAACACACACAAATCTTCCTGAATACAAAAGTCAATACCCAATAAAAGACAACTAAAACATGGCATGTCAAACTGAGATTGAACATGTCATCCATATCAATAAATAGAAAGGGTTTACCTTAAAAGAAAAGTTTTATCAAGTTGACTAGCAAAGCAAAACCCAAATCTGTGCTCTAGAAAAGAAAGACAAGTAACAAAGACATTCAGAAAGGATAAAAGTTAAAGGATAAGAGAATTCATACTAGACATATCTGCTATCAAAGTAGAATTCTAGCCAAAACACAATAAACAGGATAAGAAAAATACCTTTTAATGCTAAAGGCTATAATTCATAATGAAAATAAAGTAGTTATTAATATCTATGCACCTGATACCACATCGAGTTTGCCAAGCAGATGTTATAGGAGAAGAAAGGAGAAATATGTAGACACATGCTAGAGACTATAGAATACAGATGAGCTATAGTCAGAGAAAAAAAAATCTTAATAGTAAATATCTACAGCAATAAAAATAAATAGGAAAAAATAAAACTAATGTTTTCACTGGGGAATTTAGCAATCTTGGATACTCAGATAATCCCCATCTACTTAAACTATTACAGAACATGGGGGTAAACATTACAATTTCCAAACTCTTTTTATAAAGCAAATTTAATATAGATATCAATACCTGATAAATTCTGCCCTAAAAATAAAACTATAAATCAGTCTGACTTATAAATGCTAATAATAAAATCTTAAATAAAATACGAGCAAACCATATATTAAGAAAATGTTGAAGCACCTGGGGGGCTCAGTTGGTTGACCAATGACCCCTGATTTTGGCTCAGGTCATGGTCTCAGCAGGGAGTCTGCTTGAGATTCTTTCTCTCCCTCTGCCCCTCTCCCCCTCCCCCACACTCACTCTCTCATACTCTTTCTCTCTCTCTCAAATAAATTAATTAACTTTAAAAAAGAAAGAAAGAAAATGCCATCGTGGCCAAATGGGATTCACTCCAGGAAAGAAATCAATATTAGCTTAATTATGTTAATATGTAATTCCATATGTAGATATCCATATCTATAAGAAAACAATTACATCATTTCTGTAGATGTTGTGCCAGTTTTCCTATCTCCGTGCTGTGCTGGGACCTTGCAAACTCTGCTCCTGCTTGACCCGCTCTTCCGCCTTAGGCTCTGCAAGTGCTGCAGAGAAAGTGCAAAGCTAAGAGATGGGAGGCAGAGGTTTGCTCCTTTCTATCTGCCCTCTCTTCCTGCCCATATCATCTCCATCTTGTTTCTTCACCTCACAGATGGTGTGGTTTTTCTAGCAGCAGCTTTTGAATTCAGTTTGCTCTTTTTCCAGACCTTGCTCATCCAGTCCACCAGGGCCCCCTTCCCAGAGGTGTGGGTCCTGCTTCTCAGAGTCCCTTCTCTGAGTTCAGGTGCTGGCACCAGCCAAGTAGTGGGCTCCTCAGAGGTCTGAATTCCATGGGATCTATCCTCTTCCCTGTGTTCTTCCACCCCTAGGTGTGGTAGCTACTTCCTTCAGTTCCTGCTACCTCCCAGATGCCTTAGTAGTCCTTTTGTCTTTTCTATTAGTTAACAGTTATTTATGTTAAATTCTCTTTATTAAGAATTTCTCATGGCCACATACAGAAAAATGAAACTGGACCATTTCCTAACACCATACACAAAAATAGACTCAAAATGGATGAAGGACCTTAATGTGAGACCGGAATCCATCAAAATCCTAGAGAAGAACACAAGCAAAAACATCTTTGACCTTGGCTGCAGCAACTTCTTGCTAGAGACCTCTCCAAAGGCAAGGGAAACAAAGGCAAAAATGAACAATTGGGACCTCATCAAGATAAAAAGCTTTTGCACAACAAAGGAAACAGTCAACAAAACCAGAGACAACCAACAGAATGAGAGAAGTATTTGCAAATGATATATCAGATAAAGGGCCAGTCTCTAAAATCAAAAAGAATGTATCAAATTCAATACCCAAAGAACAAATAATCCAATCAAGAAATGGGCAGAAGACATGTACAGACATTTCCCCAAAGAAGACATACAAATGGCCAACAAACACATAATACTCAACATCGCTTGGCATCAGGGAAATCCAAATCAAAACCACAGCGAGATACTACCTCACACCAGTCAGAATGGCTAAAATAACAAGTCATAAATGACAGATGTTGGCGAGGATGTGGAGAAAAGGGAACCCTCTTACACTGTTGGTGGGAATGCAAGCTGGTGCAGCCACTCTGGAGATTCCTCAAAAAGTTGAAAATAGAGCTACCCTACGACCCAGCAATCACATTACTGGATGTTAACTCCAAAGATACAAATATAGTGATCCAAAGGGGCACGTGCAACCAAATGTTTATAGAAGCAATGTCCACAATAGCCAAACTATGGAAAAAGCCCAGATGTCCATCAACAGATGAATGATAAAGAAGATGTGGTACATATGTGCAATGGAATACTATGCAGCCATCAAAAGAAATGAAATCTTGCCATTTGCAATAATGTGGATGAAACTAGAGGCTGTTATGCTAAGCAAAATAAGTCGGTCAGAAAAAGACGAGTATCATATGATCTCACTCATATCTGTAATTTAAGAAACAAAACAGAGGATCATAGGGAAAGAGAGGAACAAATAAAACATGGCAAAATCAGAGAGGGAGACAAACCATAAGAGACCCTTAATAGGAAACAAACTGAGGGCTGCTTGAGGGGAAGGAGGTAGAGGGACAGAGTAACTAGGTGATGTACATTGGGGAAGGTATGTGTTTTAATGAGCACTGGGTATTATATAAGGCTAATAAATCACTGACCTCTACTTCTGAAACCAATAATACACTATATGTTTATTAATTGAATTTAAATTAAAAATATATAAAAATAACAGGCATGGTTTCTGTGTCCATTTGCCAAAATCTGACACCCATTTCTGATTTTAGAAAGTATTTTTTAAAAAGAAAATTTTCAATTAAGGAAGAATTGAAGGACATCTGATTTCCTATACATGCAGCTCCACCCCAGAGCCAGTATATTACTGAGTGGGGACTAGAGTTTCCTCCACTGCCCCTTGTGTTGGAAGTGGTAGACAAAGCAACTAGACAAAAGTCTAGATGCCATATCCTGATGTGAACCAATCTCAAGAACATGGGGGAAAGAGCGAGAAGTATAATAGTAAATACAGTATCTACCTTTTATATAAGAAATAGATGGAAATACAGGCATAAATGTATCTTCTCAAAGCTACAAAATGAAATACTGAAAAAATGAACCAAGAACTCATTTTTAAAGTGTGTTAAATAAAGAAGAAAGGAGAAATGAAGTAGAGAGGATAAATGGAAACTAGATTTCTCAGAATACACCCAGCTACAGTTTTGACTATGGGAACATGTTTATGTTATATATGGGAATATATATATATTTTTTAAGTGAAATTGAAAGCAATTCCTGAAACAAATAAACCTAATTATCTAGCTGGTTGCTTTTGGTGACATGAGAACATTATATGACTTTTAAGTGTTGCTGGTTCCAAACATGCTTCCTCTGCTGCAATCCACATCAGCAAAAGGATCCCCCGAGCCATACCCTTCTTGCCACTCATCTCCAAACTGAAGTCTCACAAGGGTGCATCCAATTGGCAGACCAAACAGCCCATCTGGAATCCTAAATACAATGGTAACTGAGAAATACGGTTTTCAGCTTTCTATAGTCTCCGCATAGGACTGAGTGCTAGCTGGAGATTGGAAAATGAATTAAACAAATCAATCCATACTATTATCTTGTAAACCCGGGCCCTTCACATGTCTTTGATTAGCCTCTTGAAGACTTGGTTTGGAAGCAACGTAGGAATTTTTTTAAGAAGACACATTCTAGAAATCCATTACAAAATTATACCTAGTAGCTAAAAGTTGTGTCTTAGGTCTCTTATACGTTCAGAGTCTGTGAGGGAAAAGACTAGTTGTAAAAGACCCACTGTGCCCCAGACAGCAGGGTCACGTAGTCATTTGGGCAATCCCGCCATGACTGCAGCTCGTGCTCAGACGGCTCTCTTTTGGAAGGGGAGTATATAATTTGTTGCTCTCTCAATTACCTTAACAGGATGATAGTTTTATTATTATTAATACCCCCCAAATTCCATTCTTATAAATTCCCCTAGGAATACCCTTTAAAATTTGTCTGGATGACAAAGGGAAAGAAAAGCTAAGCTTCTAAAAATAAAAACATCCAATATCTCTAGACCCAGCTATGGATCAGCCCCAAATCACCCACAGTAGTTTCAGCTATCAGAGAGCCAATCCCAGCTGTGATGCCCATTCAAAAATAGTTGTTGGCCAATGAATTTCTTATTAGCTCAATTTCCTGACCCAAGTTCTGTCATTATATTATGTGTGTGAGTAAATGCCCTGAGTATACGCACATCACACACACACACACACACACACACACACACACACTATTCTTCACAGTATTGCGAATACACAACACAGAGCTGAATAATCTCTGATTTTACTTGCTGGCTGTGTACCCTCAGACAAGCTTTTCAACCTCTCTGTGCCATAGTCTCCTCATCTATAAAATGAAGGTAACAATTGTTCCTAATATTTATTATGAGAATTAAATGAGTTAGTAAAAATAAAATGCTCTGAAGGCTGTCTGACACATAGGAAGTACTATATCATGGCTAATTATTGTCCTTGTCATTATGCTTATTACCACTGTTACTCTGTCTTAGCAGGCATCAAAGATAACAGACTCTAAATATGTTCAGTATTCATGGACCACAAATACTGGCAGAATTTCTGAATGCTGAATCCCCTTTGAAGAAAAAAAGGAAAATGGTGCCTATCTAGCAAAAAATACAACATTGGAATTTCTTATTAATGCACAAAGGAGAAAAAGAAAGAAAATAATTTTCCATAGCACAGAGCTGCAAACTGAGAAGACAGGTCAACATAGGCCTGCTTGCTTTGGCTATGGTGATGACCTGTTGTTCCCTGAGAGTGGACTCTAGGTGCCTATTTCACCCAACATTGCTCTTTGGAATGGAAACATGGAAACGTGGTAATTAAAAGTATATCTGACTGGGGCGCTGGGTGGGTCAGTCGGTTAAGTGGACAGCTCTTGATTTTGGCTCAGGTCATGATCTCAGGGTTGTGAGATCAGCCCAGAGTCAGGCTCCATACTCAAGTGGGGAGTCTGCTTGAGATTCTCTCTCCCTCCTCCTCTACTCCTCCCCTCAACTCCCTCAACTCTCTCTCTCTCTCTCTCTCAAATAAATAAATAAATAAAATGCTTTACAATACATTAATTATTTATTTATATTTATATTCATTTACGTCCCACTGACTAAATAAAGATGGTATTTTCCCCAGCTGTGATCACTCAGCCCAGGCTTCTCTCTACCCCACCAGCTAGATCTGGACATCATTCATTGCTCAGAAGTAACAGATCCTGGTCCTCTGACAGGTCACAGAGGCCGGACCATCCAACCAGCCAACTCAGAAGCAAAGGAGTCGCTACCTTAAGCACATTAATAAAATCAATTAAAATTAGAATGTGAGAGGAAGGCCTCCTGTGTTGACACTCTCTTAAATCCTGATACCTCAAAATGTAGGAACTGCAGTAAGTGAAAGGAGATGGAAAAAGATAGTCAATCATCAAATCTCTCTGGTAATTGGGGCAAGGTGAGGTTGGGAGAGGGATCAGAGTAGAAGGAGTCATATGGTTTCTACAGGGTGGCATCTACATCCACTTTGCAATGGGATACTCCTTTCCCTGTGGTTATTTCTAAAATTAAAAATAGAATTAAAAGGCCAAGACCTAGAAATAAATGCAAAGGATTTAAAAATCACAGGCAAAGCTCAGAAGACCTATTTAGTCACATTTAGACTTGTAGGTGAGGAAGTCTTTTCCAATAAATACCTCAGTCTCTTTAGAATTTTGCATCTTTGAATAAGGAGACAGAAAACTCTCGATAAAGTAAAACTTTTTTCAGATACTCGATTTTTCCAGACTACAGTAAGGAAATGGAATCAGTAATATTAAACTCAGCTTTTTTGCTCTCCAACAACTATCACAGGTGAGAATCTCCAGCAAAAGTAACTAGATTATTTTTGCCACCTGTACATATCATTTTTTCCAGCTTGTGGTACATGGTTGGAAGTTTCCCAACAAAATAAAACTGTTTTCTGAGTAACGCTATTTAAAGATCTTTGGGTAAGGGTGCCTGGGTAGCTCAGTGAGTTAAAGCCTCTGCCTTCAGCTCAGGTCATGATCCCAGGGTCCTGGGGTCAAGCCCCGCATCGGGCTTTCTGCTCAGCAGGGAGCCTGCTTCTCCCTTTCTCTCTGCCTACTTGTGATCTCTGTCAAATAAATAAATTTTTAAATCTTTTTAAAAAATAAATAAATAAATAAAAATAAAGATCTTTGGGTATAGAAGGGGCACGTGCACCCGAATGTTTATAGCAGCAATGTTCACAATAGCCAAACTACGGAAAGAACCTAGATGTCCATCAACAGATGAATGGATAAAGAAGATGTGGTATATATATATACAATGGAATACTATGCAGCCATCGAAAGAAATGAAATCTTGCCATTTGCAATGACGTGGATGGATCTAGAGGGTATTGGGCTGAGTGAAATCAATCAGAGAAAGACAGTTATCATGAGGAATTATGAGGAATTTGAGATGCAGAGCAAGGAGCTGTGGGGGGTAGGGAAGAAAAAAATGAAACAAGATGGGATCGGGAGAGAGACAAACCATAAGAGACTCTTAATCTCACAAAACAAACTGAGGGTTGCTGGAGGATGAGGGGTATGGAGAGGGTGGTGGGGTTATGGACATTGGGGAGGGTATGTGCTATGGTGAGTCCTGTGAAATGTGTAATCTTGATGATTCACAGACCTGTACCCTTGGGACAAATAGTACATTATATGTTAACTAAAAAATAAATAATTTTTTTTAAAGATCTTTGGGTATAAAACATATCAAGCAATCCTTAGTAAAGGAATGCCTAGAAAATGTATATAAAAGAAATAGGGATTGGAATAAGAGAAATGGGAAGTTAGAGGGCCTATACTCTTTTTCATGAAATATGGAATATGCTTACATATTTTCATGAAATATGCTTACTTAAAGAGTCAATAAAAGTCAAATTTTTTTAAAGAATTATTTATTTATTTGAGAGAGTGTGCAAGTGTTGCGGGGGAAGCACAGGCAGAGGGAGAGGGAAACTCAAGGAGACCCCACACTGAACACAGAGCCTCATGTGGGGATTGATCTCAAGATCCTGAGATCACGATCGGAACCAAAACCAAGAGTCAGATGCTTAACCGACTGGACCACCCAGGCACCCCAGAGTCAACTTTTAATATGTGTCTTTGGGATCCCCCAAGTATAGGATTGTTTTATATGCTTGCTTTGTACAGTTCTCTTTGTTGTTGATATATCCCACACACTTATTCTTATAGCAGACATATATCGCCTTATTTGTATCATCTGTCATTTTCTGTGTTGTGTATAGAGGGACTGAGACCCTGCATATGTAGCTTCTATCTACAGCAAAAAGGGAAACATAAAGAAAAAAGAAAGAAACCTCTTTGTAGAGAAAAAAGGACTCACTGCTCTTTATTAATTACAGGACATCTATTAACTATAAGACATTTTTATTAACTATAAGACAACTATCTCTAAAGTTGATAATTTTTGTTGAACAAACATTAATATGGTTATAAAGATATGTAATGCAAAATTGCATAGAAAGTAAGAATGTAAACAGATGAGGAAAAGTCAGCATTTCTCCTTAGGCTTTTCAGAAATCACACAAAAGCAAGAAGTTGAAGCAATAAACACAACTGAAAACCCCATCCTTGAAACAGTAGGGAAAATGCCAAAGTTATGAAGCACAAAGTCGGAAGGTCTTCTGGAAGCACTTAAGGTCAAACACAGGACAACACAAAAAGAAATGCACTCTGCAGATGCAAATCTTTAAAAATAAAAATCTGCAGAAGCAGAGTTCTCCTGGGTAATGGACCCGAATTGAGGTGCAAGCTCCATTACTGATTGTTTCCATGGGGCTGGGTGCAGGCCTGGTGAAAGGAGCAGCAGCCCCCCAACCCGGGACCTGGTTTGGACCCTGGGAGGCTGAACTCACACAACTGAGCCATATTTGCAGGAAGCAAACCATCCACAAGGCAAGGCAGAGGATAAGCATGAAAATGAAACATGAATAACTATTTAGCTCCCCTTCTTTTTGAGGTGAGAAGAAGGAAAGAAGTGATGGCAAAAATATAAAAACCTTGTTCTCAGAGAGAGATGAGAAAGAAAGCTACCAATAGTGCAACAGAAAAGGAAGCAAATGACATGGTTCGCAGAAACAAAAATGCAAACAGTTCCAAATATGTAAGAATAGTTTCAATCTCTTAAAAGGAATGTAAAGTAAAGCTACAGGGTTATTTCTCACTTACAAGATTGGCAAAATTCAAAAACTGGCAGCAAACAGTGCAATCGACAGTGTGGGAACGTGGACAGCCTTACATTGCAGGGGTGATTGAGAGCAAGCCAGCAATCGCTACCAACATGGGCAATCCTTTGACCCAATAACGCCACTTCTAGGAAGTGAGAAATAGCATTTTTTTAAACATCAAAAGAGTGGAAACCATCTAAATATTCATAATGGGGGACTGAATAAACTATGATGCAATCAAATAGTGGACTATTATGCAAGTTTTTAAAAGAATGAAGCAGATCCATACGTACCAAATGGAAGGCTCTCCAAGATACAGTATCAGGTTTAAAAAAAAAAAAAAAAGATCCAGAAAAGTATTTTGCTACCACTTGCATATGAAAACATAAATAAGGGTGTGCCTGGGTGACTCAGCAGGTTAAGCCTCTGTCTTCAGCTTAGGTCATGATCTCAGGGTCCTGCAGTCAAGCCCCACATCGGGATCTCTGTTCAGCGGGGAGCCTGCTTCTCCCTCTCTCTCTGCCTGTCTCTGTGCCTACTTGTGATCTCTCTCTGTCAAATAAGTAAATAAAATCCTTTAAAAAAAAAAAAAAAGAAAAAGAAAAGAAAAGAAAACATAAACAGGGGCGCCTGGGTGGCTCAGTGGGTTAAAGCCTCTGCCTTCAGCTCAGGTCATGATCCCAGGGTGCTGGGATGGAGGCCCGCATCGGGCCTCTCTGCTCAGCGGGGAGGAGCCTGCTTCCCCTCCTCTATCTCTCTGCCTGCCTCTCTGCCTCTCTGCCTACTGTCAAATAAATAAATAAGTAAATAATCTTTTAAAAAACATAAATAAATACAAAAATGCAAACATATATACATACATAATTGCTTATGTGTGTAAAGAATAACTTCGGAGGTTGGCAGCAGCTAACTCCATGTAGCAAGAGGAAAATAGGTGGCACAAAGACTAAAACAGGAGTCCCCCAAACTATTAAAAATTGTGGGGGTGGGGTGTGCAAACACGGGTATGCACGTGCATATGAATAAAAGAAACACTGTAAATTCCCACAAAGCACTCACTGCAGTTCTCTCTGTATTACAAGATTAGAAGTGATTTTTTTTTTTTTAGGGTCACCTGGGTGACTCAGTCGCCTTTGGCATAGGTCACAATCCCAGGGTCCTGGAATCAAGGCCATGTCAGGCTCCTTGCTCAGCAGGGAACATGCTTCTCCCCTGCCTGCCGCTCGCCCTGCTTGTGCTTGCTCTCTCCCTC
Source organism: Mustela nivalis (assembly GCF_964662115.1). Taxonomy (NCBI): domain Eukaryota; kingdom Metazoa; phylum Chordata; class Mammalia; order Carnivora; family Mustelidae; genus Mustela; species Mustela nivalis. Next base: position 149,705,487 of record NC_139021.1, read on the forward strand.
CCTCTGTCAAATAAATAAATAAAATCTTTTAAAATAATAATAATTTTTTTAAATAGGCTCCACACCCAACATGGAGCTTGGACTCACAACCTTGAGATCAAGAGTCATAGCCCTCCCCTCCCACCAACTGAGCTAGCCAGGTGCATGCCCTGAGGTGATTTTTTTTATGCCACAGTGGCATAAAGTGCCACAACAGGATTTGTTTTCCTCCTAAAATTCTCAATTACCCCCACCAAACAAAAATACCTGGTCAGTTTACTCAGTGAAAACCCATCTTTTGCTTATGTGGCTCTCTTGGTGGTCCAGGCCAGTCCCTGGAATCCCCAGCTGCCCATGCTCAGGGAAGCCAGGTAGACCAGCAGCCCCATGCCCCCTGGGCTCCACAAGGCCCTGCAGGCCAAAGTATTTGGGGGCAGAGTTCCACTTATTGTTTCCCTCAGGTAAAGGACTCCCCCAAATGGTACTGCTATCGGAATTAAAGTCTTGGAGCTATTTTGGTTGCATTCCTGGCCTGAAGAGACAGGTTTCCTGTTAATACTGTTTTGACTGAGATTGTTTGGGTCTCTCCAGCAGGAGACCAGATTTAGATCAAACGCACAGGATTCTCCTGCTGAAACAAGAAGAGGCTGCAACACCCAGGGAAATCAAACTCCCCGTTTTCATAGGGTGGGAAACGGGATTGGGACAGTTTCTCTTCTGTCCTAAGAGGCCTCAGTAAAGAAAGGCCCGCCTGCCCGGAGCCACAGAAAGCCAAGGCTACTGTCCCAGCACCTTAGAGGTCAAAGCATCCTGGCCCCCCCTTCAAGGAAAGGCAAGTCCCCTCTTTGAGGCCCTGGGCCAAAGTCAGGAGGCCCACACACCTATAGTCCAAGCACCAGCCCTGGCAGGGTCCCTGCATGGAGACTCCCCAAGGGCTTTTTAGGGCCTGCCACTGGCAAGCAGCTACGTAACCAGACAGCCAGGAAATCTGGGAATATGGAATAAAAGAAAACATGATCCAGACTCTGTCCTATTCCCTCTCAGACTTGATCAACCTAGCAGATGCCCCTAGGCACTGATACTGGGCCTAAGCATCCCAAGGTCTGAGTTCTTCATTCTCAAAAAGAAAAAAGAGGGTGCTCCCCAGAGCAGAATGCACTGAGCAGACCTATCTGCCCAGCCTGAGTGGGGAGAGAAGAACCCCACATGTGCACACACCTCTGCAAAATGGCTCTCAGGCTACTACATCCTGGGCTAAGCCAGGTCCCTAAGGCAGGCAGGACGGTACCAAGTTGGTAGTCAGAGACCCTGAGTGCTTCAGTGGGACCTACTCTTTATTCCATAAAGAGTACTATTTGGACTCCATGCTCCCTTTGCCAGGACTGGGAGAGTGGCAGCAGAGTCTGAATTTTCACCAAAAAAAAATTTTTTTTCACAGAGCAGGTCCTGATTAACAGTGAAACCTTCGAAATGGGCTGGAAGTAGGCTATAACCAACTGACATTTTGTTTTTAAAAGAATCAGGCCGATTTGTTTCCAAGTCCCTTCCCTTTGAATCTTTGTTTGCATGTGGACCTGGGAACCAGCATCTACAGCCTCTTTCCTAATGAAATCTTAAATCATCCAGGTGACTCAGGGACTGTAGCCCATACCACCCAGCCCGGGCCTCTCAAAAAAGCACGCAACTCTTTAACCTGGAGTCTGAAAGTTGCCATCCACCAGCAGTAAACAAACAGCAGTCAAAGGACTAAAATACAGTGCTCTTTTTTTTTTTTCTGAGACCAGGGGAACCTGGCCAACATGCCTTCTCCTCCCATTGTAGATGACAAACTATGAAGAAAAGTCTTGGCGTTTGGCAAAAGTTCCCCTTCCATTGTAAAGCTAATAAAAGAAAACCATGTGTTCAAACACGTCAGCCTTTTGCTAACAACCCTGCATCACTGGGCTCCGAATGTCAGAGAAATATCCATGCTTTAGTTAAGCAAGGAGACAAAAATAATGTGGCAGGGTAAAAAGAATTCAGATTTCAGGAGACTGGTTCCACAACAAATATGTAGGTGAAAATGCCTTTTTACCTGATCTAACTAAAGTCTGAACTCTTTTTATAAGTGCTCCCCTCCCCAACTCGAAGCTCCATGTTCCTGGGGATGTTGACTCCACCTCCAGGACAAGGGTGGGCCAGATAGTCTGAAGTCCCCCAGTTGACTCCATTCCCTGTACCTGCCATTAGCTTTCAGGGTTAGTTCAGCCATGTGACCTGAGCAGCCCAAGCAGTGTATGTCTCATGACAACTGCTGAGAATGTTGGACCAAGAGTCTCCACCCTTCCTCTGAAATCAGAATATGGAGAGGTAAAGCCTGGAACATTTGCCACCAGAAGGAAAACAGTATAAGAGTTAAGCCCACAGGAATGCAGACTAGTGCAGCCACTCTGGGAAAAGGTATGGAAGTTCCTCAAAAAGTTAAAAATATTTTTAACAGGAGGAACTTTGAGTGTGCTCATCTAGAACAATTACCAAATAGCAAATGAAGAACTCATGGTGCACGACATCGTGTACAGAATGCTGCCGTTTTTGTAAAAAGGAGGAAATAGGGGTGCATATTGGTTCATAGGTTCAAAAATGGACCTGTAAGGATGGCATGGTCCCTCTAGTACAGACACTTGATGACTGCCCATTTTGTGTGGAGGGACTTATTATTGTATACATCTTACACCTCTTGAATTGTAAACTAGATAGAAGATTTCTACTCGAAAAATAAATAAAACTAAATAAAGGCAGAATATGGCTACCAATGAAAAAAAAAGTTTAAAAGAGAACTACCCTATCATTCAGCAATCACACACTACTGGGTATTTACCCAAAGAATACAAAAATATTGATTCAAAGGAATACCTGCACCCCAATGTTTATAGCAGTATATTTGCAATAGCCAAGACATGGAGGCAGTCCAAGTGTCCACAGATGGATGGACTGATAAAGTGGTATATATAATATATAAAATGTAATATTACTCAGCCATAAAAAAGAATGAAATCTTGCCGTTTGCAATGACATGGATGGAGCTAGAGAATATTATGCTAAGCAAAATAAGTCAATCAGAGAAAGACAAACACCATATGATTTCACTCATTCGTGGAATTTAAGAAACAAAACAAGCAAGCAAAGGCAAAAAGAGAGAGAGAGAAACCAAGAAACAGACCCTAAACTATAAAGAACACACTGATGGTTACCAGAGCAGAGGTGGGTGGGGGGATGGGTGAAATAGGTGATGGGGATTAGGGAGTATACTTGTGATGAGCACCAGATTATTATGGAATTGTTGAATCACTATATTGTTCACCAAAAAGTAATATAACATTGTATATTAACTAACTGGAATTAAAATAAAAACTTAAAAAAAAGAATTAAGCCCACAGTTGGTGAGTATCTAAAAATGGTGTAATAGCTATGGAAAAGTCTGGTGGTTCCTCAAAAAATTATAAATCATACAATTACCATATGACCCAGCATCTCCACCTCTGAGTATAAGTCCAAAAGAAATGAAAGTGAGGACTCAAACAGATATTCAGTTACCCATGTTCAGAGCAGCACTACTCATAATTGCCAAACGGTGGAGTCAATCTAAGCACCCATCAGCAATGAACAGATAAACAAAAATGTGATATATACATCCAATGGAATATTATTCAGCCTTAAGAAGGAAGACAATTCTGACCCATGATCCAATACGGATGAACCTTGAAGACATAATGGCCATGAAAAAAGTCAGTCACAGAAAAGCTAATACTGTTTGGTTCCACTTATAAAGTTCAATTCATAGAGCCAGAAAGTTCAATGGTGACTGCCAAGGCTGGGGGGAAGGAGAAACGGGCAGCCGTTGTTTAATGGGGACAGTTTAATGTTCAGTTTTGAACAACAAGAAGAGTTCTGGAGCTGGACGGTGATGATGGGCACACAGCAATGCAATACACTTCATGCCACCGAACTGTACATTTAAAAAGAGTGAAGATGGTAAATTTTATGTTATGGGTCTTTTAACGAATTTTTTTAATTAAAAGCTAAAAGAAAAAAAATAGTACTTAATCCTACATACAGATGACAGTCAAACTGAGAGACCAGCACAGAAACAGACCTGGAGTCTCTGGATTAAACTGACCATGAAGCTGATCATCTCATCAATTTCCATGATGTTTAAGCTTTTGGGGGGAGGGGGCAGGGGAAAGAGTGGCTTTTATGTCAGTGTAAGGTCTCTGCAGGCCCCTGGCCAAACAAAAGGGATGCCAAGGCAGCCTTGGAGTAGGTTAGCTAAACTTCCAACAGCCCCTTTATCATAACCAACTATCCTTATACCCTTCTCCCTTCCTCATCCCGGCACACGCACTCTATGGCATTCAAACACTGGCCTCCACCTTCCAGCCTCAACTTGATGATGTAATAGATCAGTTAATAACTTCCGTACACACCTCAGCTCTGTTTGGCAGCCAGTTCCCTCTCCTTCTCCCTAAAGTGGATCCGCTCTCAATGTCCCAGCACTCCCTCCCCCTCATGCCTTCCTGCCCATGTGTTCAAGTCATCTCTCTCCCTCCCTTTCTCTCACACCCCACTCCTGTTTCCAGCTCCTTTCCCACAATATATGAACATACCCATCTTCCCATGTTTCCCATGGTTAAATAAACACGCTTCTTGACCTGCTATTCCCTTCTAGCTGCCACCTTGTCACTCGCCTTCCCTTCACAGTCAAGCAGCTCAAAATATTTGTCTGCGTTCCCTGTCTCTACCTCCCAGAATTTCCAGGCGGTGAGTCAGTGTTCCCCAACCATTCCAGTGGTTTTAACAGTCTGTTAAAAATGCCACTCCTCCCTTCATTGTTAAAATCTGATGGATCTGTTTGTGTAGTCATTCTCTTACCTGAATTCCCTGTCCCATTTGTTATGTTTTCCTTGGTATTTCCGGTTCCTCAGCTTCTGGGACCATATCCCTCATAAGCTGTCCTCCTACCTCTCTGACATTCCTCCCAAACCCCTGTGTGAGATCCACTTTCTCTGAGTCTCCCTCAGAGGCTGGGGTGCTTTACAGTCAGTCCTGGCCCAGGGCCCTCTTCTCCTTTCATCCCTATAGCCAACCCAGTGACTTCATCCAATCCCATGTGCGCAGGAAAGGGTTGACTCAGGAGATCTGGGATCCTCAAACCCTGCAACTTCCAAAGAAAGGTCTGACCTTGCTTGCCTCCCAGAAGATAATCTCCATGCCCTTCGAATATCCTACTTAACAAGTGTCTGTTTTTCTGGGGGCCTTGGGCCATGGCAGATCATTTCTGCAAACAATGTGATCTATGGTACAGGTCTTGGGTATTCCAGCCTCTGAAGAGACTGGAAGTAGAGTAATTATGGCCACCCTATGCTTATGTGACAAACGCTCCCCACCCACCCACCCCCCCAAAAAAACCCTGGACACCATGGCTCTGAGGAGAGTCCCTGGATTGCAATCCTCCAGATGTATCGTCACACATCACTGCGGGGATCCACTGGAGGGAACAACTGGACACTGTCAGCACATAGACAAACTGGCCTCCTCAGGGAAAGAATGGCACCTGTACAGACAACACTAAGAGAAACTACCATCGCCTGTACTACACAACTGAACCCTTCATTCCTAAATATGTACTTTTTTTTTTTAAGATTTTTTCTTTATTTATCTGACAGAGATCACAAGTAGGCAGAAAGGCAGGCAGAGAGAGAGGAGGAAGCAGGCTCCCTGCAGAGCAGAAAGCCCGATGTGGGGCTCAATCCCAGGACCCTGGGATCATGACCTGAGCTAAAGGCAGAGGCTTAACCCACTGAGCCACCCAGGTGCCCCTGTACTTTTTGATTTGTTACAATGGGATTATGTTACATTGTTTTTGCTTAAAATATTGTTGCAAAATTGTCTTATGTACTTCCCAGTTTAAAATCCTTCAATGGGGGACGCCTGGGTGGCTCAGTTGGTTAAGCAGCTGCCTTCGGCTCAGGTCATGATCCCAGGGTCCTGGGATGGAGTCCCACATCGGGCTCCTTGCTCGGCAGGGAGCCTGCTTCTCCCTCTGCCTCTGCCTGCCTCTTTGTCTGCCTGTGTTCGCTCTCTCTCCCTCTGTCTCTGGCAAATAAATAAATAAGATCTTTAAAAAAAAAAAAAAATCCTTCAATGGCTCCCCATGGCCTACAAGATAAAATTCCAACTCTTTTCTTGGCATCAAGAACTGCCTAGTCCAGACAATTTTCTCAAGCTCTACTGGTATTTTACATTCCATACATACTGATGATGGTTCCATACATACTGATAGTTTTGTGCTTGTTGGCCTTTATCCATGCTAGTCCCTCTACTCCTACTCAGAATGTACTTCTCCTGATCCTTTCCAGTGGGCACACACTAACATGTCTCGAGATTCAGCCCAAATGAACCATAAGACACACCCGTCTCTCCCAAAACCAGTTCCTTCCTCAGATATTTTTGTCAACGTCCCTATGATATTTTATTGCATTTATAAGTTTGTTGTCTGTACTTTGTGCTCTAGGAGAGCCAAAACCTCTGTTCCCCAGGCTTAGAATGGGAGAAGACCTCATAAATCCCTGATGAAGAAGTGAGTGACTGGCATTCAGGGATGGGCTTATTGTCCACTGCAGGTCAGATATTGGGTCCATCAGTTGTCTAATGCAAACCACATTTTATCTACCAGTCAAACAGAAAGAATAGTGCTAATGACAGTGGATGATCTTTAGGAAGATAATCATAAGAAATATAATTTATGGGGCACCTGGGTGGCTCAGTGGGTTAAGCCTCTGCCTTCGGTTCAAGACATGGTCTCAGCTCCTGATATCAAGCCCCATTTCCAGCTCTCTGCTCAGCAGGGAGCCTGCTTCCCCCTTTCTCTCTGCCTGCGTCTCTGCCTACTTGTGATCTCTCTCTGTCAAATAAATGAATTTTAAAAATCTTTTAAAAAATCAAAATAAAAAAATAAAGAAAATAACTATAATTTATGAAATACAGATGACACCAAATATTACCCAAGACACTTTATACATTTTTAAAATTCATTTTCATAAGAACTCTGTACTTTGGTACTTTGTCCTCATTTTATAGTTGACAAAATTAACATTCAAAGATTAAGTGGAACAGCCATTTTAACATATAGAATCTGGTGTCCTATGGGCCCTCAGGAGATTCTTACTCCCTTTTCTAACCTACTCCTCACAGCCCTAAGACATTGGGATAAAATAATGGAAGAAAGGAGGTGTCTGGGCCAGGAGAAAATATATGGAGTTAGGGTGACAGTAATGCACTAAAAACAAGAAGATTAAGTCAAAATTCATACACTGAATGCTAATATCCTCCCTCTATCCAGGCTTCTTCCCCATCTTGAGCCCCAAATTTCTGGCAGCTTATCTTTCTGCCACCATGTGGGAGGTCATACTGCATTTTCTGGACAATCTGACCACCAAAAAAAAAAAAAAAAAAAAAAAAAGCCATTGAAATGGGCCAACCAGGACACCCTGCAAAGAAGCCAGTGTATAATAAGCTTGTTTATGGGGGCGCCTGGGTGGCTCAGTGGGTTAAGCCGCTGCCTTCGGCTCAGGTCATGATCTCAGGGTCCTGGGATCGAGTCCCGCATCAGGCTCTCTGCTCAGCAGGGAGCCTGCTTCCCTCTCTCTCTCTCTGCCTGCCTCTCTGTGTACTGTGATCTCTCTTTGTCAAATAAATAAATAAAATCTTAAAAAAAAAAATAAGCTTGTTTGTGCCTTATTCTTTGTTGTGTACACACAGCCAAAGTTGAGAATATGGTCAATGCTCATTTAGCACTATGTATCAGAAACTATGATAGTTAGTATTACAATTCCCATTTTATAGGTAGAGAAAGAGACATGGAGATGTCAAGGAACATGTCCAAGTCCACACCACTAGAAAGAGAAGCTACACTCCTCTTCTTATGTTGGCATGTATTATTATTTTACATGCATGATTTTCTCTGCCTTGCACCATCCCTCCTCAACACTTTCCAATGTTTCTCCCATACAAAATTCTTCAGGAAGCTCCAAGAGTATGGGCTTTACCAAAAAAGGCAGGAAGCCAAAAGAGAGGAAAAAGGATCCAGGAGATGCAAAGCTAGAGGAAGGTGATAGAGATGCCCAGGATATGGTGTCAGGAAGCTGAGAAGGTAGTCTCTCTAGATTAGAGCAGATCAGAAGGCTCCATGAACAATTTCCTTGAGAAAACCTACTCTGTAAAATACTAATTTGTGTGAGCTTATTGAGAGGAGATACCTATATCTGAGGCAAAATATGGTGTTGCTTTACTAATTACTACAGAGGAAGACTAAACGAAAAAGAAGGCAGTTGTTAACTCCAGGATCAAAAACAGTGCAAGAAAGAAAATCCATTCACTTAATTTATGAAATGGCTCCATTACAAATAGTGTTTACATAGTCAAAATAATATATGCACTGAATATTGATCCAAAAATAATAGACCATAACTGTATTTGGAGATGCAAAGGGGTGTACAGGTTCACCAAAGGTGGGGAAGTAGAAAGAAGGCTAGAATCTCAGCCTCCACATCAAGAAGTCAATTGATAATACCTAAAACTGAAAAGACAGGAACTAGCAATACAGTGTGCTTTGTAGAAATACAGAGATAAATATGAAATAATCAGCTAAAAGAGGCACAAGTTGTTGACTCCAGGAAGCAGGCAAGAGGTACAGTGCTGCTGGGCTTTGCAACAAAACCTTTGCATTATCTCACTCTTTAAACCGGATAGATAGATGGATGGGTAGATAGATGGATAGACAGATGATAGATAGAAGATAGATATATGTATCTTTAATAAATACTCACACCACCCAGGTAATAGAAACTTGGGAAGAAAAACTAAAACCACTCAGCTCAGCTCATCTTTGCCCTTTTCTGTCTTTGGAGGAATGCTCCCCACAGGGAACATGCATTTCATCTGTATTTCTCTAGCACGTGAGCCAGTGGTTCTCAAAGTGTGGTCCACAAACCAGCAGCCTCTGTATCACTCAGGAACTTTTGGAAATGCAAATTCTAGAACCTCACCCCACGCCTACTCAATAGAAAATCCTGGGGCAGAGGCCCAACCATCCTTGTTTTAACAAGCCCTCCTGGTCATTCTGATGCTCACTCACATTCAGGGAAGCCCATTCCAGGGCAGTTCTGCCTGGGACTGATGGGGAAATCTGTTCAGTTCTGAGCTTCAGAATAGTTAGAAGCTTTCTTGGCTAACATCCTTAAAGCCACATCCTCCAACTAGGCTTTAATCAGTAATAAAGGTGGTGCTGTGACTGTCAAAATAATATAATAATGGTCAGGAGAAGCAAAGAATTCAAAGAAAAACATGAAACTGTAAACACAGTTTTGACACTTTAACAGTATGAAAGCAAAACCAGAAGCTAAAAAGAATAAATTTCTCTACATACAAGTTAGAATCATTCACTAGTCAATCCTCCAATATTGCCCAACAGTAAATAAGATCAAAAGTGAAAGTCAAGGGGCACTTGGGTGGCTCAGTCAGTTGAGTGTCTGACTCGTGTTTTCAGCTCAGGTCATGATCTCATGGGTCATGGGATCAAGCCTCATACTGGGTTCTGCAGTCAGCAGGGAGTCTGAGATTCTCTCCTCTACCACCACCCACAAGCTCTCTCTCTTTAAAATAAATAAATAAATCCATTTTAAAAAGTGAAAGTCAAATTAGGGGAAAAAATAATTGCTATACACATAATGAGAAAGGGGCCCAAATACACAGTAAGTTCTTAAAATCAATAAGCAAAGAAAACCAGCCCTACTGAAAAATGGTCAAAAACTTAAAGGCAGTCTGAAGCTTTGTTGTCCAATGTGCTGGCACTAGCCACATGTAATCAATCCAAATTGAGGTCTGTTCTAAGAGTAAAATACACACTGGATTTCAGAGACATAGTGGTGAAAATGTAAAATATCTCTTTAATATTTTTATATCAATTATGTGTTGAATATATTGGATTAAATAATATGTATTATTAAAATGGACTTCACTGAGGAAGCAAGATGGCAGAGGAGTAGGAGACTGAAGTATCAGTAGGTCCCAGGAGTTCAGCTACATAGTTATCAAACCATTCCAAACACCTACAAATTCAACAAGAGATAGAAGAGAGGAGCAGCAATTCTAGGAACAGAAAATCAACAACTTTCTGGAAGGTAGGATGTGTAGGGAAGTGAATCTGAAGCCAGGGGAAGATAATCCCGGGGGGGAGGGGCTGGCTCCCAGCAAGCAGTGGAACAACGGAGCACAAAATCAGAACTTTTAGAAGTCTGCTCCACTGAGGGACATCACTCCAGAGACTAAGCAGGGGTTGAGCTCTCACAGGGACAGTGTGGTCTCAGGACCCATGGGGTCACAGACGGACCTGGGGTATCTGAGTGTAGCAGAGTTCACAGGTGTCAGAGCGGTGAAGCTGGCTACAGAGATGGAGCCGAGGATTGAGCTCTAAGCTTGGAGTTTCCTTAAACTGTGATCTGTGGCATAATCAGACCACTGAACTTCGAGCAGGGACCACAGAAATGGCAGATCTGGAGAGACTCATCTTCCTGCTCCAGTAAGAGCAGTGTGGCAGAAATCTGCTGAGTTTGGAGACTCCAGGCAGGGCCATGTGCCAGAGACAGAAATGCTCAGTCACAGGCTGGGTGAGCACCGAGTGCTGCTGGAGATCAGGGAGACGGGAGTGATTGACTGCATTGCTCTGAGGCCACACTGAGGATTGGGGCCCCAAGTGCTCAACTCCTCCTGGAGGAATTGGGAGCCCGCCATTTTCATTACCGTCCTCCTAAGCTCTATGGAAAGTGTTCAGGGAGCAAAGGCTCCCAAGAAGGAACCGGAGCAGATTACTTAGCCCGGCCCCTGGCAAGGGTGGTACAATTCCACCTCCGGCAAAGACTTTGAGAATCACTGCAATAGGCCCCTCCCCCAGAAGATCAGAAAGAACATCCCTCCAAGACCAAGTTCACAGATCAGCAAGAACTGTGAAACTGCAGAGCTAGGGGAAAGCAACACATAGAATTCATGGCCTTTTTCCCATGATCCTTTACTCTTGCAAAGTTACATTTTTTTATTTTTTTTTCTTATTCTATTTTTTTAACATTTCCTCTTTCTTCTTCTCATATTTTTTAACTATTTCATCTTAACAATACCTTTTAAAAAATATTTTGGAGAACCTGGGTGTCTCAGTTGGTTAAGCCACTGCCTTTGGCTCAGGTCATGACCCCAGAGTCCTGGAATTGAGTCTTGCATCGGGCTCCCAGCTTCATGGGGAGTCTGCTTCTTCTTCTGACCTTCTCCCCCCTCATGCTCTCTCTCACTCTCTCTCAAATAAATAAAATATTTTTAAAAAATAAAATAAAATAATTTTTTAAAATCTTTTAAATTTTCATTGTTATAGTCATTTCTTATCCCTTCCTTGTAGTTAACCTTATTTTTTGTATACCTATAGGTTTTTTTTCTTTAAAATTTTGGGAAACAATTTCCTCTGATAGATCAATAAATACACTAAATCTAGCACATGGCTTTGTTCTAGTCTCCAGCCTAATCACATTCTCTCCTCTTTCTTCTTTCCTTTTTCCAACCAACTTATCAATTCCTTTTTTAGAATCTTTTTCATTTTCATCTTTACAGACATATTCCTTTCCTTCATTGTGTTTACCCTTATTTTTGTATATACATAACTTTTTCTTTCTTTAAAATTTTGGGAGGCAGTTTCTTCTAAGACACCAGAATATACCCAAAATCAAGTGGGTGACTCTGTTCTATTCATCACTATAATATACATTTTTTTCACTTTTTTTTTCTCCTTTCTTCCCCCCTCTCTTTCATGTCTCTTCTGAATTGTTTACCGTATATTTTGCTGGGGTCTTTGCCACCCTTTTAGTATTTTATTCTCTCATTCATATATTCTTATCTGGATTAACCATCAAAGTGGGAAAACTCACCAGAAAAAAAAAAGAACAAGAGGCAGTACCAATGGCTAAAGACCTAATCAATACAGACATTGGTAATATGTCTGAACTAGAGTTCAGAATGATGATGATCAGGGTGCTAGCTGGGCTTGAAAAAGGCATGGCAGATATTAGAGAATCCCTTTCTGGAGAAATAAAATCCCTTTCTGGAGAAATAAAAGAACTAAAATCTAACCAAGTTGAAATCAAAAAAGCTATTAATGAGGTACAGTAAAAAATGGAGACTCTTACTGCTAGGATAAATAAGGCTGAAGAGAGAATTAGTGATAAATAAGACCAAATGACAGAGAATAAAGAAGTTGAACAAAAAAAGAGACAAACAACTACCAGACCACAAGGGGAGAATTTGAGAGATAAGTAATACCATAAGATGAAACAATATTAGAGTAATTGGGATCCCAGAAGAAGAAGAAAGAGAGAGAGGAGCAGAAGGTATATTGGAGCAAGTTACAGTAGAGAATTTCCCTAATACGGCAAGCAGAACAAGATTCAAAATCCAATAAGCACAGAGAACCCCCCCCCTTAAAATCAATAAAAATATGTCCATACTCCATCATCTAACAGTAAAACTTACAACTCCTAGTGACAAAGAGAAAATCCTGAAAGTAGTTCAGGACTAGAAGTCTGCAACATACAATGGTAGAAATATTAGAGTGGCAACAAACTTATCCACAGAGACCTGGAAGGCCAGAAAGAACTGGCATGATATATTCAGAGCACTAAACAAGAAAAATATGCAGCCAAGAATACTATATCCAGCTAGGCTATCATTGAAAATAGAAGGAGAGATAAAAAGCTTCCAGGACAAATAAAAATTAAAAGAATTTACAAATACCAAACCAGCCCTTACAGGAAATATTGAAACAAATCCTCTAAGCATAGAAAGAGCCTAAAAGTAGTAGACCAGAAAGGAACAGAGAGAGTATACAGTAACAATCACCTCACAGGCAATACAATGACACTAAATTCATATCTTTCAATATTACCCTGAATGCAAATGGGCTAAATGCACCAATCAAAAGACACAGAGTATCAGAATGGGGGCGGGGGGGAACATCAATATGCTGTCTACAAGAAACTCATTTCAGACCCGAAGACACCTCCAGATTTAAAGTAAAGGGGTGGAAAACAATTTACCATGCTACTGGACAACAAAAGAAAGCTGGATTGGCAACCCTTATATCAGATACTAGATTTTAAGCCAAAGACTATAATAAGAGATGGGAAAGCACAATATGTCATATTTAAAAGATCTGTCCAACAAGAAGATCTAACAATTTTAAATATCTATGCCCCTAACATGGGTGCAGCCAATTATATAAACCAATTAATAACAAAATCAAAGAAACACAATGACAATAACACAATAATAGTAGGGGACTTTCACAACCCTCTCACAGAAATGGACAGATCATCTAAGCAAAAGATCAACAAGGAAATAAAGGCTTTAAGTGACACACTGGACCAGGTAGGACATCACAGATTCATAATATTCCATCCCAAAGCAACAGAATACACATTCTTCTCTAGTGCACATGGAACATTCTCCAGAATAGATCACTTACTGGGTCACAGATCAGGTCTCAACTGGTACCAAAGATTGGGATCATTCCCTGCATACTTTTGGACCACAATGCTCTGAAACTAGAACTCAATCACAAGAAGAAAGTTGGAAAGAATTCAAATACATGGAGGCTAAAGAACATCCTATGAAAGATTGAATGGGTCAACCAGGAAATTAAAGAAGAATTGAAAAAATTCATGGAAACAAATGTAAATGAAAACACAACGGTTCAAAATCTGTGGAACACAGCAAAGGCAGTCCTAAAAGGAAAGTATAGAGCCATACAAGCTTTTCTCAAGAAACAAGAAAGGTCTCAAGTACACAACCTAACCCTACACGTAAACAAGTTGGAGAAAGAATCACAAAGAAAACCTAAACCCAGCAGAAGAAAAGAAATAATAAAGATCAGAGCAGATATCAATGAAATAGTAACCAAAAGGACAGTAGAACAAATCAACAAAACTAGGAGCTGATTCTTTGAAAGAATAAGACTGATAAACTCCTGGCCAGACTTACCCAAAAGAAAAGAGAAAGGACCCAAATTAATAAAATCATGAATGAAAGAGGAGAGATCACAACCAACACCAAAGAAATACAAACAATTATAAGAGCATATTATGAGCAACTACACACCACCAAATTTGATAATCTGGAAGAAATAGATGCATTCCTAGAGACATATAAACGATCAAAACTGAACCAGGAAGAAATAGAAAACCTGAACAGATCCATAACCAGTAAGGAGATTGAAGCAGGCATTAAAAACCTCCCAAAAAACTAGAGCCCAGGGCCAGATGGTTTCCCAGGGGAATTCTACAAAACATTTAAAGAAGAATTAATTCCTATTCTCCTGAAACTGTTCCAAAAAATAGAAATGGAAGGAAAACTTCCAAACTCATTTTATGGGGCCAGCATTACCTTGATCAAAAAAGCCCGACAAAGAGCCCATCTAAAAGGAGAATTATAGACCAATATCCTTCATGAACATGGATGCAAAAATTCTCACCAAAATACTAGCCAATAGGATCCAACAGTATATTAAAAGGATTATTCACCACGACCAAGTGGGATTTATTCCAGGCCTGCAAGGTTGGTTCAACATCCACAAATCAATCAATGTGATAAAATACATTAATAAAAGAAAGAACAAGAACCATATGCTACTCTCAGTAGATGCTGAAAAAGCATTTGACAAAGTACAGCATCTTTTCTTGATCAAAACTCTTCAAAGTGTAGAGATAGAGGGTACATACCTCAATATCATCAAAGCCATCTATGAAAATCCCACAGTGAATATCATTCTCAATGGGGAAAAACTGAGAGCTTTTCCCCTAAGGTCAGGAACATGGCAGGGATGTCCACTATCACCACTGCTATTCAACATAGTACTGGAAGTCCTAGCCTCAGCAATCAGACAACAAAAGGAAATTAAAGGCATCCAAATCGGCAAAGAAGAAGTCAAATTATCACTCTTCGCAGATGATATGATACTATATGTGGAAAACCCAAAGACTCCACTCCAAAACTGCTAGAACTCATACAGGAATTCAGCAAAGTGTCAGGGTAAAAAATCAATGCACAGAAACCAGTTGCATTTCTATAAACCAACAGCAAGACAGAAGAAAGAGAAACTAAGGAGTTGATCCCATTTACAATTGCACCCAAAACCATAAGATACCTAGGAATAAACCCAACCAAAGAGGCAAAGAATCAATACTCAGAAAACTATAGAATACTCTTGAAAGAAACTGAGGAAGACACAAAGAAATGGAAAAACGCTCCACACTCATGGATTGGAAGAACAAATATTGTGACAATGTCTATGCTACCTAAAGCAATCTACACATTTAATGCAGTGCCTATCAAAATACCATCAATTTTTTTTCAAAGAAACAGAACAAATAATCCTAAAATTTATATGGGACCAGAAAAGACCCCGAATGGCCAGAGGAATGTTGAAAAAGAAAGCCAAAGTTGGTGGTATCACAATTCCATACTTCAAGTTCTATTACAAAGTTGTAACCATCAAGATAGTATGGTACTGGCACAAAAACAGACACATAGATCAATGGAAAAGAATAGAGAGCCCAGAAATAGACTTTCAACTCAAGTCAAAGCAGGAAAGAATATCCAATGGAAAAAAGATAGCCTCTTCAACAAATGGTGTTAGGAAAGCTGGACAGCCACATGCAGAAAAATAAAATTGGACCTTTTCCTTATACCACACACAAAAACAGACTCAAAATGGATGAAAGACCTCAATATGAGAAAGGAATCCATCAAAATCCTTGAGGAGAACACAGGCAGCAACCTCTTTGACCTCAGCCTCAGCAACTTCTTCCTAGAAAAATTGCCAAAGGCAAGAGAAGCCAGGGCAAAAATAAACTATTGGGATTTCATCAAGATCAAAAGCTTTTGCACAGCAAAGGAAATAGTCAACAAAACCAAAAGATGACTGACAGAATGGGAGAAGATATTTGCAAATAACATATCAGATAAAGGGCTAGTATACAAAATCTATAAAGAGCTTATCAAACTCAACACCCAAAGAACAAATAATCCAATCAAGAAATGGGCAGAGGACATGAACAGACATTTCTGCAAAGAAGACATCCAGATGGCCAAAAGACACATGAAAAAGTGCTCCACATCACAGGGCATCACAGAAATATAAATCAAAACCACAGTGAGATACCACCTCACACCAGTCAGAATGGCTAAAATCAACAAGTCAGGAAATGGCAAGGATGCGGAGAAAGGGGAACCCTCCTACACTGTTGGTGGGAATGCAAGCTGGTGTAGCCACTCTGGAAAACAGTATGGAAGTTCCTCAAGTTGAAAATAGAGCTACCCTATGACCCAGCAATCGCACTACTGGGTATTTTCCTTAAAGATACAAATGTAGTGATCTGAAGGGGCACATGCACCCGATTGTTTATAGCAGCAATGTCCACCATAGCCAAACTATGGAAAGAACCTAGATGTCCTTCAACAGATGAATGGATAAAAAAGAGATGGTATATATATACAATGGAACACTATGCAGCCATCAAAAGAAATGAAATCTTGTCATTTGCAACAACATGGATGGAACTAGAGGGTATTGTGCTAAGTGAAATTAGTCAATCGGACAAAGACAACTATCATATGATTTCCCTGATATGAGGAAGTGGAGATGCAATGTGGGGAGTTAGGGGGGTAGGAAAAGAATAAATGAAACAAGATGGGATCAGGAGGGAGACAAACCAGAAGAGACTCTTACTCTCACAGAACAAAAGGAGGGTTGCTGGGGGGAGGGGGGTCAGGAGAGGGTGGTGGGGTTATGGACACTGATGGGGTATGCTGTGGTGAGTGCTGTGAAGTGTATAAACCTGGGGATTCACAGACCTGTACCCCTGGGGCTAAAAATACATTATATGTTTATTAAAAAATAAAAATAAATATTTTCTTTAAAAAAAAAAAGTCCACCCAGTGGAATACTCAACAACCAGTGAGTATAATGAGGTATGGAGCACCTGGATGGCTCAGTTGGTCAAGCATCCGACTCTTGGTTTCGGCACAGGTGAGGATCTCATCTCAATGAGATGGAGTCGCCTTTTGGGCTCTGTGCTGAGCCTGGAGTCTGCTTGGGATTCTCTTTCTACCTCTGCCTCTCCCCCACCCCTTTCTCAAAAAAAAAAAAAAAAAAATGAGGTAGATCTGTATGCACTCACACTGGTGTGTGTCCATGATATATGTGCAGTGAAAATTATTTCAGACAATATATATAATATACTCATTTTTTGTTTATAAAAAGCCCTATATATGCTGTGTTGGAAGGCCTTACATTTTTTATTTTATGTGCTTCTGCATTTTATTTTCCCAATGAGCCAATATTACTTTTGTGATTTAAAAAAAGCAGCTGCAAATAAACATAAAGTCTCCTGGGAACCATCATCCATCGCACCATTTCTTCATTTTGTAAATTAGGGGGATACTGATGGGAGTAAGAATACTCAGTTGTCAGGCTCACCCCCCTCTCAGTGGAGGCTACTATCCCAGGTCTTACTCTACCCGCTTCGAAATGGCAGGAGACGTTCCTGCCAACTCTGCCACCATTCTGGCCACATGCTCTATCGCCTTTCTTCCCTTCACTCGGGACCTCCCACCCAGTCCTTCCGGCAGCCACAGCAGTCTGACCTCCACCTCTATGATTTCCCTATACTGCCATCAGCAAATCAGCAGGTCATTCCATGACCGGGACCACAGTTTCACTCTAAGCAGTCAATGGACGTAGAAGGAATGAGAAGCTGGAGGACAGCAATGAACCCAAGGATGGGGGCCTAGGCTTCTGCTTTTGGGGAAACTCCACCTTTGAAATGGCAGGTCTCTGATTACTTCCATTTGTTTCTCATCCTCTAGTATTTTCACCTCCAGGAATACCAGCTTTTGTTTTGTTCACAGAGCAAGGATCAGAAGAGAATTCTCTAATTCTCTCCTGTGCCTTCAAAAGCAAGAATGCCATTCACACCTTTAGGAGCTGGGAACTTACTCAAAGAATTTGATAGGAGGAGGACCCAGAATAAATTCCTGACACCTTAGAGTAGAGAGGCCATGAGGATAGAGTTCATCTTTAAAATCTCACACTATGTCTCCTAGGACCAGTTCTGGTACTAAATACCAAATATCACCAAGAAATAGTCCCTAAAGCTCTGAGATTTAATGCAAATGTTTCTTAGGATTACTCTTGGGAGTTGTATCTAAGAGGTGAGGGAAACAAGACTGGGCAGAAAAAGAATTTGAACAGCAAGTTGGTTGCAGCAAAAAGTTCAGCTGATAATCTTTGGAGCTAAGGGGCCCTTTGGTGTTCTTCTCTCTTGAAGCCAGAGGTTTGAGCCTTGATACGTTTCTCCTAATCAATCAGTCATTGGAGACAAGCTACCCACAAGAAGTGGGTAACCTTGGGCAAGACAGAGGGCGATGCCCAAATTGGGATCCAGCTGAGAACTGTCAGCAGCCAACATGGAATACCTCAGTCCTGGGGGATGGGGGGCGGATCTGGGTGGCACAAAACAGCATCTGCTACCCTCACCATAACATTGTGAGTTAAGGAAAATAAATCGTTTTGCTACCTTTTTACAAGTGGGAGTGGATAAAGCCTTACCAGTATTTCCTTTTCCCAGCCCACGGCTCTTTCCACTGAGGGAAAGGGAGAGGCTGAAGAGTTTATAGTGCTCTAGACTTCATAAAAACAAATGAAGACCAGATGGTGGGAGGCTCCAATCCTAATCCAGTAGAAGTATCTTTCAATCTGTCTCCCTGCCTCCATTCTGGCCTAAATAAGCCACAGAAAAGCCCACAGTTTTGCTGAAAGGCAACTAAATAGTTATGAAATGCTCTATTTAATAGAATTCAACATATAAGCAGCTAACATTTATAGAGCTTTCATATGTGTCAGACCTCATTCTAAGTGCTATGTGTGTGTAAACACATACGCGTCTATGTGTTTTTACATGTCCTTTGAGCACTTGCACTTTGCCCATTCTAGAGCCCAAGTCTAGTCCTTGAGTGCCCCTTAAATGTGATCATCTTTCTACGTATATAAATAACATTAAGTTTCTACTTAGGGGCTCGGTTAACTCTATGGGAGATCAGAGCAGCATTTCAGCATGAAGAGCTCTCATGGATCACAGATACCACAGCACCAGCATAATGACCACCGTCAGGTAAATCCCTGGGGTTACAGAATGTGGGTGAGCACAGGGACTTGCTCCTCCATAGTAGGCTGCGGTGGAACTCCGTGCATAGGACAGAGTTAATTAGGTGGGATGTGTTCAAGACGGAGAACCATCAGCACAAACAGGAAGGCAGCAAGCTGTTCCTTGCTCTCTGTATGCCTTGTTTTTGCCCTTGGGTGACTGCATTCAGAAGCCCTGTTTCCTCTATGACTTACACACTGATGACCCCCCAAACATCCAACCTGGACCACTGATCCAGCCCAAACCACTATCCTGGATGTCGGACCCAAACACTAAACTGCCTGGTAAACTTCTCTACTTGAATGTACCAAAGAAATATAAATACCTCCAAAAATGATCTCACTATGTTTCTCATCCCCCAAACCCACTTCTTTGGGTTTTCAGTTCTGGTTATTAGTGCCATCATCTACCCAGCCACCCCAATAAAAACAGAGGATCATCCTAGATGTCATTTTCCAACATTGCCCCTTCTGTTGGCTGACAATCACATTAACCTTCCAGCAGGAAAAGACCACATGCAAAACCGTTGCCAGTAAATCCTTTTGCCTGCCCTCAAGGCAATCCGACAGCATCTCTGTCTATTATGAATTTCCTCTACAAATCATAAGTCCTGGAAAATAATGCTTCCTCTAGTCTCATGTGCCAATGAGAGATAACATCAGTGACAAGGTCTCCAGATTCACAAATTAAATAGTAATGTAGAAACTTACCAATAACTGAAGCCAAAATGAAATCTAGTAAATTACTTATGTGATGAGAAGAACCAACTGAAGGGCCTATTTAAAAAATACATCTCCTGGGGCGCCTGGGTGGCTCCGTGGGTTAGAGCCTCTGCCTTCAGCTCAGGTCATGGTTCCAGGGTCCTGGGATCGAGCCCCTCATCAGGCTCTCTGCTAAGCAGAGAGCCTGCTTCCCCCTTCTCTCTCTGCCTGCCTCTCTGCCTACTTGTGATATCTCTCTCTCTCTCTCTGTGTCAAATAAATAAATAAAATCTTTAAAAAAAATACATTTCCTGGGATATTCCAAGGTAAGGCTGCCAGATAAAATGCAGGATGCCCAGTTAAATCTGAATTTCAAATAGGTAATGAATAAGTTTTATTATATGTCCCATATAATATGAGATATATGTATTTTAAGTATTGTCTATCTGAAATTTAAGCTAGCTGAGCATCTTCTTTTATTTGATAAACCTGGCAAGCCTAAGAGGCCCATAGAATTAAGTCTTTCCAGAGCTCCTGGGATGGGCTTAATAACCTAAAATTTCAAACAAATCCTCATATAATTCTGATGATCAGTTGTGATCACTGTAGGACCCTGGTGAGGAGTCCTTTCCCAAACCCCCTGCCAGAGCTGCACAGCCCCCCTTAGACTCAGGGGGACTCGTACATCAGACCCACTAGCATTGCTGAAGCTTATAATGGGGCCTAGCTGTGGGCAAATCTGATTCAGTGATTGCTTTGTGGTTTGGGGAGGGACTGTGGTATGTCCAAATAAATTTTTTAAAATTCCTTATTGAAGTATAGTTGATACACAATGCTACATTAGTTTCAGGTATAAACATAGCCATTCAACAAGTCTATTCATTACACTATGGCCACCACAACTGTAGCTACCATGTGTCACCATACACATCCTTCACTTGTTTTGCCCATCTACCGACACCCTACCGCAAAAATAAAAAATTATAATAATTAATCAAAATTTTAAAACTGTGTTTATTTCTACGTTACCTGTTTTTCCAACCTTACCACCTTGGAAAAACCTCTTAAGTTCTGTGACTCCTCATTCATTTTTTTTTTCATCAGAAATATTATTGAGTGCCCTTTCTGGACAGATTCCTCTACCAGGCCCTGAGGGTACAAAAATGAATGAAGCAGGTGTGGTCTTGCATTCATGGAGGGCACAAACATGTAACAGACACAGAACTAAAAATATGAATGCTGTGAATGACATAAATAGAGGTACTGCACTGGAGCATGATGTGGGCAGGGGCATCTGGACTCGATGGTCCCGGACACTGTCTCTGAAAAGATGACATTTAAGCTGACTTCTGCAGGATGAAGAGACATCAGCCAAACACAGAGTGAGGGAAGCCCATTCTAGACATCAGAACCAATGTAAGCCATTGGGCTTAGGTGCATTAACCATGTCTTTTCTTTTCAGTACACTGACGATTTGATATTTGAGTCCTTGCTGACCGTGGAGGGACCGCCTCCACCCAGGTTAGCCAACTCCTGGAGATAGTAAACAACTCATCTGTAAGTGGGTCTTTCATGCACAAACCAACCAATACAGAGCCCAAACCCCCAAACACCTCCTCTATGGAGTTCTCCTGCAACATTGCTGAACTCACTTACTGGTTTCTAGGAGCTTTTTTGCACCTTCTTTAGGATTTTCTATGTAGATAATCATGTGACTGCAAATAGAGACAGTTTTATTTTTTCCTTTCCGATCCTTGAGCCTTTTATACTTTTTTTGCTTATTGTCCTGTCTTGAATTTCTAGCATTTGCTGAATAAAACTAATGAGAACAGGGACACTAGGCAGCTCATGTCCATTAAGCATCCCACTCTTGGTTTCAGTTCAGGCCATGATCTCAGGTTGCTGGGATAGAGCCCAGAGTTGGGCTCCGAGTTCAGGGGGAAATCTACTTGAGATGCGCTCGCTCTCTCTCTCTCTCTCTCTCTCTCTCTTTCCCTCTCTCCATCTCTCTCAGATAAATAAACAAATCCTAAATCTTTTTAGATTTATTTATTTATTTATTTATTTATTTATTTGACAGACAGAGATCACAAGTAGGTAGAGAAGTAGGCAGGGGTCAGGGGGAGGAGGCTCCCTGCTAAGCAGAGAGGGCAATGCAGGGCTCCATTCCAGGACCCTGAGATCATGACCTGAGCCAAAGGCAGAGGCTTTAACCCACTGAGCCACCCAGGCACCCCAAATCCTAAATCTTAAAAAGAGAAAGGGAGAAAGCTAATGATGAGAACAGACATCCTTTTCTCTGTCACAGAATGAAAGGACCATGAAGTATAATGTTAACAATATGTTAGCTATAGGTTTTTTTTTAATAAATGCTCATTATCAAGTTGAGAAGTTCCCTTCTACTCCTATTTTTGGTAGAGTTGTTACCATTTATAGATTTTGGCAAATGATTTTTCTGCCCCAATTGACCTGATCATGTGATTTTGCTTCTTTAGTCTATGAGTATGGTGAATTACTCTGACTACATTCATTGATTTTTTTTTAATATTTAACCAGTGTTGTATCCCTGGGATAAAGCCTACTCGGTCACAATGTGATACCTCTTTATAAATTACTGATTTAATTTGCTAGTATTTTGTCGAATTTGTGCCTATATTCATAAGAGATATTAGCGTTTCATTTTCTTTTTTCCTGTTTTTTTTAAGTGTCTGGTTTTTTTTATCAGAGTATTACTAGTCTCAAACAAACAAACAAATAGTAAAGGGTACCCTTCTCTTATATTTTCTGGAAAAGACTATGTAGGACTGATACTGACTCCTCTTTAAACATTTGGTGGAAACATCTAGTAAAACCATCTGGGCTTGGATACTGCTTCTTAAGACATTTTTTTTTTTAATCATACATTCAATCTTCTTAAAGTTTTTAACATTTTTAAAAGACTTTACTTATTTATTTGAAAGAGAGAGAGAATGAAAGAGAGAGAGATCACAAGAAGGGGGAGGGGTAGAGGGAGAAGCAGACTCCCCGCTGAGCAAGGAGCCTGATGTAGGACTCAATCCCAGAACCCTGGGATCATGAACTGAGCTAAAGGCAGACGCTTAACTGCCTGAGCCACCAAGGCACCCAATCTTCTTAAACTTATAGGGAAAATCACATGAACTGTTTTGTTTGGGATGAGTTGTAGAAGTTTGTGTTTTTTAAGGAATTGGTCCATTTCATCTAAGTTGTCAAATTCATGTGTGGAATTGTCTGTATTATTCCCATGTCAGTGTCTGCAGGCCTGTGGTGACATGCCAGAACTCACTCCTAATATTAGTAATTTGTGTATCCTGTCTTTTTAGAGTTTTATCAATTTTAATGATCTCTTCAAAGAAAGAGGTTTTTATTTCACTGACTTTTCTTAATTCATTTTGTCTTCAATGTCATTAATTCTGTCCCTATCTTGATTTATTACTTACTCCTGCTTGCTTTCTGAAGTTTTCAAATCTTGATATGGGAGCTTAGATTATTGATTTGCAACTTTTTCTTTTTCTAACTCATGCATTTAATGATATAAACTTCCCTCTCAGTAATGCTGTGCCCCCACAAATTTTGATATGTCATAGTTTCATTTTCAGTCAATTCAGTGTATATTTTAAATTATCTTGGTGCTTTCTCTTTGACCCAAAAGATTTTTTAAGGTATGCTGTTGAGTTTCCAAGTGTTTGGAAATGTTCCTGTCATTTTTCTGTACTGAAGTCTAGTTTGATTCCATTATGTCAGAGAATGTCTTCTGTGTGACTTCAATTCTTTTAAATTTGTTGAGGCTTGTTTTTTACCTTGGGATATGGTCTATCTTTGTATATATTTTGTAGGCCTTGAAAAGAATGTGTATTTTGCTACTGTTGGGTGGAATATTCTGTAAGTGCCAATTATAGTTGATTGATGGAGTTGCTGAGTTCTGTATCTTACTGATTTTCTGTCTAGTTGTCCTAGTAATTAATCAGAAGGGAGGCTTAAAGTCTCCAACAATAATTGTGGATTTGTCTATCTATCAGTTTTTGCTTCACATATTTTGTAGCTCTTTTAAGATTACCCTGCCTTCTTGGTTTATTGATCCATCATCACTTTATCATGTCCCTCTCTGTCACTGGTAATTTTCCTTACTCTGAAATCTACTCTGATATTAATATAGCTATTCCTGCCTTTTATTTTTTAATATTATATTTATTTATTTATTTATTTGTCAGAGAGAAAAAGAGAGAGCACAAGCAGGAGGAGCAGCTGGCAGAGGGAGAAGCAGACTCCCCTGCTGAGCAGGAAGCCCTGGCTCAATCCCAGGACCCTGGGATCATGATCTGAGCCAAAGGCAGACTCTTACCTGACAGAGACACCCAGGCGTCCCTCCAGCTTTCTTTTGTTTATAATGTTCGTATGGCATATCCTTTTTTATTCTATTGTTTCAACTGCTTATATCATTATGTTTGAAATGAAGTTAATTAATCATGAGAAGACTTCAGACAAATGCAAACTGACAGACATTCTACCAAATAGCTGGCTAGTATCCTTCAAAAGTGTCAAGGTCATGAAAGAAAAAGGAAAAACAGAAACACTTCCAGATTGAAGGAGATTAAGGAAACATGATGACTACATGTGGTGTCCTGGATAGGATCCTGGGAGAGAAATAAGACATCAGTGGAAAAACTGGTGAAATACAAATAAAGTCTGTCACTTACTTAATAACACTGTACCATTGTTAATCTCTTCGTTTTGATCATTGTGCTATGGTTTTTAAGATGTCAATATTGGCGAAATCTGGGTATACAGATCTCTGTACCATTTTGACAATTTTTCTGTAAGTCTAAAATTATTTTCAAATAAAAATTTTTTAAAAATCTCCACCCCAAGCTCAGTTGCTCAGTCACCAGACCAAATGTCTGAAATGAAGGACCACATCACCCTTGAGTAGGATGCTCATTTGCCTCAGAGTAAACATGGTCACTTGTAAAAGTTTGTGCAGCTGCCCATCAGCTGATGCCCCTTTGGATCCTTCCACTCCTCTGCCCTCCTACCCCCACTCCAGTCAAGACCCACCACCACCTTCCCTTGCCTCTTCAGCAATACCCCCAGACATCACCCCCCCTCTGCATGAGCATAGGTAAGAATGAGCTATCTTATGACCTAGGCTCTCTGACACTAAGGAAGCATGACTCCACACAGATTTTTAAAGGGATAGGAGGAGAGAGGAGTCAGTATTACCAGAGTAGTTGTAATGGTTAATTTTATGTGTCAACTTGACTGGACAGAAGGATTCCCAGATAGCTGGTGTGTCTTTGAGGGTTTTTCCAGAAGAGATTATCATTTGAATTGGTGAACTGAGTAAACAGATTCCCCTCCCCACAGTCCATCCATTGGGAGCCTGAATGGAACAAAAATTCAGAGGAAAGGAGAATTTACTCTCTCTGCTTGAGCTGAGACATCCATCTTCTCCTGCCCTTGGATATCAGTGCTGCTGGTTGTCTGACTTTTAGAGTCAAATGGGGACTTACATCATCAGCCTGTTCCCTCAGATTCACAGGTTGAATCACACCACAGGCTTTCCTGGTTCTCCAGCTTGCAGATGACAGAGTGTGGGACTTCTTAGCCTCCTTAGCCACATGAGCCAATTCCTATAATAAATCTCATATATATGTATCCTCGTGGTTCTGTTTCTCTGGAGAACCCTGATCATACAGTCATATGGTGATCATGCTTAAAGGCAACCCTAACCCAGACTCCTCTTGGCTACAATGCCTCTAAATATTCCTGCCTCTTGGACTAATGCTCAAAAGCCTGGGTGACATTGACATCCCTGTACAAGCTGGCCCCAGGGTAGGTGCCTTAGAGCTGGTAACTTTCCACGATAGGTAATAGCACTTTGTCACTTTTCAACCCCATGGCTGAGATTCACCACCCCAGACTTCAGGCCTTCTCCCTCACTTTTTTTGCCTCCTTGGTCATCTGTCCCCTCTTGTGCCCATGGAGCTCTGCCTCTGAAGATCCAGTCAAAGCACCCAGATTCCAGCCCATAGGAAGCACATGCTTATTTTCTTATTTCCTGGGTCTTTTCTTCTTTGTCTTTGCTGCAGCTTGGAGCAACCAAAGAAAAGTCCTTCCTAATCACTTCCAGACTTCCCCCCCGGGGGGTGGGGGTGGGAGTAGCAACTTGCTTTGAATTCTAGTCCCCTTGTAAACCCATGCAGCAGCAAACAGTATCAACAGAGATGTTGCACATCCTGTCAGCAATGGCTAAATATAACTTGATTTTACATATAAAATTTTAATTCAAAACTGATGAATCAGGAATCATTTCAGACATTCTCAACTTCTCTAGATTCTGTTTTCTTTTCAAAACCCATCCCATCAGCTCCTCAATTCAGCTTTGCACTTTCTTCCCAGAACTCTTTAAATCATTCCACTTTCATTTCTTTCCTCATTTCTTCCCCCCACCCCCATTAGCCTCCCTCTCTGATTTTAAGATTTTTGTTTTCTTTTCACCGCCCACTGAAATAACTTCTCTGTCATGTTCGGCATTGTTCTTTCCAGAATTACTAAATCATGCTTCCACTTTCGCTTGTTTCCTCCATTTCCCCCTCCTGCTCCTACCCTAATGGCATCGGTTTATTGACTTTGGATCTGCTGGCGCTTTAGATCTTTGGTAGGTTGGAGAAGAGATTTTGCATGTTTCCCTCCACGTGTTTGGCCACCAGACTGCAGTTGGCAGCAGCTCAGACATTGCTGTGTGGCCTTTCACGATGCTGTTTATTTGTCTGTTTGCTTGCTCTTGGGTTGCTTAATAGTAGTCCCTTGCCAACATACTTTAGAAGAGGATTCGTGGCTATATGGCCTTTGTGTCACCCTGTCCATTCACCACTGCTGGAAGGCTACTTACAGTTTTCATCCCAAATCCTCCCACATGCCCCATTCCTCCCATGCCTTCTCCATCCGTCACCATAAGTCTCAGTTCTGTCAGGCCTGTGTAAGATTCAACTCTGAGTCTGTTTGACTTGACCCTATGTGATTACAATCATTTCCCCCAAATGGACCAGTCAAGCCTTCTTTGTAAATGTGACCCCCTCAAGTTCCCGTGGCAACTTGTACATGTGCATTTCTGGCTTTGATAATGGTCTGAAGAATGTCCTGCCATATTTGTTGTGCCTCTCCAGATACAGAGTTATAGAACCTACAAA
Organism: Mustela nivalis; assembly: GCF_964662115.1. Taxonomy (NCBI): domain Eukaryota; kingdom Metazoa; phylum Chordata; class Mammalia; order Carnivora; family Mustelidae; genus Mustela; species Mustela nivalis. The sequence goes on from NC_139021.1 coordinate 149,732,706, forward strand.
TGTGCCTGTCATGGTATTGCATACAGAACTGGTACCTGCTGGTCATGCACTATTGATCTCTCCCAGTTAGGATGACAACCCACATGCCCCAAAACATGAATGGGTACAGTGTGACCACTGAACTGGGAGCCAGAATAAAGACCTGGGATTGGTCCTATATCCTTCTACTTAAAGTAGAAGTTAAAATAGTTAAAACTATTGCCCTGAACATCACTTTCTTAATTTTTTCAAAAAGGATGCCAGTACCTCCTATGGTTAATTCACAAGACTCTAATGAGAATCAAATGAGATAACATGTGTTGGCAAAACATTGCTGAAAATTCTCTATAATGATAAGATATAATTATTTCCATTATCATATTGTTGCTTCAGATAAGTAACTGTGCTTTCATTTGTCAAATTCCAGTCCTTTGGAACTCCTGGGTGGTTCAGTCAGTTAAGCATCTGCCTTTGGCTCAGGCCATGATTACAGGGCCCTGGGATGGAGTCCTCATGGGGGTCCCTACTCAGCGTGGGGTGTGCTTCTCCCTCTCCTTTGCCCCTTTTCCCTGCCTGTGCTCACTCTCTCTCTCTCTCTCAAATAGATAAATAAAATCTAAAAAAAAAAAATTCCAGTCCTTCATCTCCATAAGTAATATAACCATCTCCTTTCATACAAGGGATGTCTGTGGGCACTGAGGGCACTTTAGCCAAGAGAAGGAATGGTAGAGAAAGAATCCATTATCGCCACAAACGTTTCAAAATATTTCACCCAGCAGGAGTTAGACACATTCTGATTTCATATTCTGTGTGTACAAGAGAAGTAAGTTTAGCTCAGCTACTTGAAGATTTCGTTCAGCTTAGATTAAGGACACATTTGAGCAGTGGGAATGTCACCTTGAGTAGTGTCACGATGAGCTTTGCCCAGGCCAATTCTGCCTTTCCAGATGGCCTGCTACAAAAACAACCAGTATCTAACATGACTGTATGCTTCATAAGTACTACTTGTTTTAACCCCCACCACAACCCTACATGATAGGTATTATAGTGTCTCCCTCCGTGGAGTATCAGAGAGGTAGAATAACTTCCCCAAAGCCACACAGCAGAGCAGGACTGGAACTCACATCTGCCTACCTAGAAAGCCCACACCTTCACTTCTCTAATCCCTTGTGGATGTGCAGTGTCACCTGCACTGGAAGAAGGCTGTTTGCTGTTCAAATCACTTTAAAGATGCCCCCAGCATGAAACCTCAGGGCTCCTGTCCCTTTTCCATGCTATGCTGTTTCTTTTAACTGTCACTTTCTCTTTGATTGTAGAACTTGGGCTTCAGATTCTGAGAGTCAGTAGTTCACAGGTGCCCCAGTGGTGGATACCCTTCTGGTCCCCTCTTGGGGCCATGAAGGAAATTCGCATGCAGCCTGTTCTCCTTTCTTTAATACTCTTATAACCCTTGAAAGTACAACTTGTACAGTTCCTGAGGGGCATTCTCTTTCCCTGAGTAACATGGTTGTTATGTTCTTTTTCTTTGGAAAGACATTAATACTTTAAACTCTCTTCCCTTTCCAGTAAATGAAACCTTGAAGGTTGTGTCCCATGTCTTCATCAGTCTGCTGGTCACTGGCACGAGAGAAAGAGCAATCACAGTACCGTCAGGAACAAAAACTAGGAGCACACGAGGTACCGAGCAGTGTGCCAGATGCCGTCGGTGTCTTATCTGGTTTAATGCTTCCCACGTCCCCATGTTGTTGCTGATGAAGAAAATCTGCACATGGATGTTGATAGCAGCTTTATTCATAAACACCAAAACCTGGAAGCAACCAAGATGCCCTTCCACGGGTGAATGGACAAATAAACAGTGGTACATCCAGACGATGGGATATATTCAGCACTAAAAAGAAATGAGCTATCAAACCATGAAAAGACATGGAGGATTCTTCAATGCATCTTACTAAGTGAAAGAAGCCAATCTTTGGATTCCAGCTATCGAACTTTCTGGGAAAGGCAAAACTAGAGAGATAGTAAAAGATCAGTGGTCGCCAGGCTTAGAGGACAGGGAGAGATGAACAGAGGATTTGTAGAGCAGTAAGGCTATTCTATATGACAGTATAATGGTGTACACATATTATTATACATTTGTCCAAACTCTCAGGACATACACCATCAGACCAAACCCTGATGTACACTGTGGACTCTGAGTGGCTATGAAGTGTCAGTGCAGGTTCATCACTGGTAACATCTGTAGCGCTCTGGTGGGGATGTTGACAATGGAGGAGGCTGTGCATGTGGAAGGTAGTGGACATATAGGAAATCTCTGTACCTCCCTCTCAATTTTGCTGTGAACTTAAAATTTCTCTAAAAAAAATTTTTTTTTAAGAAGTAACACTTGGAGAGGTTAAGTAACCTTAGGTGTCCAGCCCAAGGTCTCACGCCGGTGACTGGCAGGGTTAGAATCTGGAGTCCTGTTTTGTCTGGCTCTCCCGCCCTGCCTTCTCATGAGTCCCTGAAAACAAAGTGGCCCCTGACTTAGCTTTGCCTTTGAGTATTGGCCTTGCATGGGCTCCTGCACCACAAACAGTTTCTCTTTCCAATCTCTGGGCTGATTCTGTGTGGGGAGCAAGGAGTGATGGCCCTCAGAGCACCCATCCAATGGATGAGAAGGAACTAGAATGAAGGCAGCCCTGGAGGCTGCCACCTTTCTGTCTGCTGTAACATCAGCATTGAAACAGATGTCTTCTCCTGTTGGGGAATAGAGTTTGGAAGATCAAGGTCCAGGTCAGAGCCAGACTAGGCCTGACTTGATGGGGGCAACCCTCTTCTCAACCATATCAGGGGGCTTCCCAGAGCAAGTGAGAGCAAGTACTAGGGCTGAGTGAGGTCACACTCAGAAAAACGTGAGTAACTACACCATAGTCAGCAGACTTTATTCCCTGGACAAATAATTTCTTCATAATCAGGATGATTTTATCCATCACCTCTTTTTTTTTTTTAAGATTTTATTTATTTATTTGACAGAGAGAAATTACAAGTACACTGAGAGGCAGGCAGAGAGAGAAAGAAGGAAGCAGGCTCCCTGCTGAGCAGAGAGCCCGATGCAGGACTCGATCCCAGGACCCTGAGATCATGACCTGAGCCGAAGGCAGCGGCTTAACCCACTGAGCCACCCAGGCGCCCCTATCCATCACCTCTTAAGGATAAAACATGACAGGTTTCCTTGTACCACCAGAGGAAATTCTCCTCAGAAATCTAGTGTTTCTACTGGGTATTTATCCTAAAGATATAAATGTAGTGATCTGAAAGGGTACATGCCCCCGAATATTTATAGCAGCAATGTCCACAATAGCCAAACTATGGAAATAGCCTGGATGTCCAACAACAGATGAATGGATAAAGAAAAGGTGGGGTGGGGGTGCCTGGGTGGCTCAGTGGGTTAAAGCCTCTGTCTTCGGCTCAGGTCATGATCCCAGGGTCCTGGGATCGAGCCCTGCATTGGGCTCTCTGCTCAGCAGGGAACCTGCTTCCTCCTCTCTCTCTGCCTGCCTCTCTGCCTACTTGTAATCTCTGTCTGTCAAATAAATAAATAAAACCTTAAAAAAAAAAAAAGAAAAAGAAAAGGTGGTGTGTGTGTGTGTGTGTGTGTGTGTGTGTGTATTTTTTTTTTCAAGACCTGTAACCCTGGGGCAAATAGTACATTATATGTTAATTTAAAAAAAAAAAAAAAAGAAAGGAAGGAAGAAAAAGAGAGAGAGAGAGAGAGAGGAAAAAAAGGAAGAAAGAAAGATCAGAGAGAGAGAAAGAAAACTGGTGCTTGCCCGGGAAACTATGATGTATTCTGGTAGAATATAATACTGATTTTGAACCACCATAGCTGAAGTCATCAACAAGCACAATGGTCATTGTACAGTCAAGAATCAGAGCTACATTTTATCTCTAGGTAAAAACTATTTTTAAGGTATTTCATTAATCACTGGCAAGGTCAACTGTACCGAACATTCCAGAACGCACAGGGGAAATCTCTGTGGGCGTGCCCAGACCTCTCGGCTACAGCGATGCATTGTTCTGACACTTCCTGCACCCTGTTCAGAGCTGTCCGGTCGTCACCAAGTCTGCAGGGCCTGCCCATGACAGGGCCTGTGGGAGGAGGCAGGCCCAGCACGCTGGCCCCCCAGGTGCTGACGACTCTAAGGTGCACACCACCAGACTGTCTCCCTGCCCACCTGCTGTGTTCATGCAGCAATGAAAGTCAGAGCAGCCCGCAGAGTGGTGGTGAGCATCAAATGAGATACTAGACGCAAAGTGCTTTGCACCCAGCCTGGCATAGGGCTGGTGCTCAGGGGTAAGGAGTAAAGTCACTGCAGCCGTCACCAGGCCCCACTGCATTAAGCAGCCATCACCAGGCCCCACTGCATTAAACAGTATCTTCTTGGTGCTTGATACTGTTCGTGAATAAACGAGCACATATATGAATAATGAAACACAAATGAGTTAAGAACTCCCTATTTTTGTGGATGAGGATATCAAGAGTCAGAAGAACTATGTGATGTAGCCTCACTGAGATCGGGGTGACCAAGGAAATATAAGTGGGAATAGTGAGCAGAACCTCAGGAAAGCAGGTTAGGAGGGAGACTGACATGTGGTATGAAACTTTCTGGCTCTCCTGTGTCTCCTCTCTCTAGGTGTGAGGATACAGATGTGATGACTAGAGTTCTAATAGCTATTCCAATCTCTGAGTGGACTTTAAAGAAGTTACAGGCAAGGGAGACAAAACTTAGATAGAAGATACCTGTGGCCCTGGTATCTATGGGGCCACCATGCTGTCCATGGACACACACCTTTCTTTTTACATGGCAGAGGGGGGACACTCTTCTACTGAATTCCAGACATTATTATGTTTGGTCTCCATTACTAGAAGCCAGATACATTTCTAGCTTAAAATATTCTGTGACATGGTCATCTCTTGATTTTGCTCCTCTCAAAATGCCTGCCCATTCTCAGCCTCCTTTGCTGGGCTCTATTCCTCTTCCTTCTCTAAATACTGGATTAATACAGGGCTTGGGCCCAGGCCCTCCTCCAATCCCACAGCTTAAAATATCATCCACAAGCCAGTGATATCCAGAGTGACATTACTAGCTCAGACCTCTCCCCTAGACTCATATCCAACTGCCCATCCGGCATCTTCAAATTAGCATGTCCAAAAGAGAATATTATATTAATATTCCTTACCCCTCACAAATATGTTTCTCTCCTCCCTCCCCCATCTCAGGAAAGGTCCCACAGTTGCTTGGGCCAAAGGGCTAAAAACTTCTGGATTCCTGTCTCTCCTTCAAGCCATCAGAGTTCTTACATTTGATTCTTTCCTCAGTTCCAACAGTAGAAGGTTTAGCATGCTTTCAGAGCTCTTATATATAAAAATGTTTTTATATGTTTTATATGTCTTAACATATAAAAGTCAAATTGGGGGGGCGCCTGGGTGGCTCAGTGGGTTAAGCCGCTGCCTTCGGCTCAGGTCATGATCTCAGGGTCCTGGGATCGAGTCCCGCATCGGGCTCTCTGCTCAGCAGGGAGCCTGCTTCCCTCTCTCTCTCTCTACCTGCCTCTCCATCTACTTGTGATTCCTCTCTGTCGAATAAAATAAATAAAACCTTTAAAAAAAAAAAAAAAGTCAAATTGGGGGTTATAAACACAATTTCTCTGAAAACTTAGTTGTTGCCCATTGTCTTCCAAAACTTACTGCTATGAAAGAATAATCTTACATTATCCTGATGGTTTTGTTCCTTTTCTGAGGAATATGTACTCTCAGGTTAAATACTTTTAAACCTACTTTTAAATCACTGGTTAAATTACTAGGATGTATCTATGTTTGGTTGGGTTTGGGGTTTTTTGTAGCACATTTGCCTTAAATATCAAGTCTGTGAGCCAAGTAGATCTTCCCAGGTGAGAAAAGTTTTCAAACATACTATCTTTGGATATTGCTTCTTTCTACTTGTTTTGATTTCTTCCTCACAATAGCCATATTACACAAAGACTGATTCTCCTTTTATTTGGCTCTGTAACTGTTATTTTTCATGCTATTAATTTCATCCCTTTGTCCTTTCCAGTGAATTCTAGGGAAGCAATTTAAGTTTGTCCTCAATATCACAACATTTTTCTGCTGGTTCAATTCCTCCCTTTACTACCACTGAAAGATTTTAGATCTGCTGTCACATGGATGTTTCTCTGAGTTCTTTCCCTGATCTGAGTTCATATCTCAGCCTGATGCTTTTTCATGCTCCTGATATCTTTTAATCATCTCACATATTCTTGAAGTTCACTAAGATCACAAAATAATTGATCTTCAGGTTATTTTTATTTCCTTCTAAAAAGAAGTTTTCAAAAGCTGTGTTTTCAAATGTTGTCTGTGCATCCCAGTTGAGAACTTTCTCATTGGTTCCCTGGTGATACAATTTTTTTGTATATTTATCCTCCATAAAGATCTTCTTGACAGAAGATATGCATCACAATTTTACCATTTTTGCCCATCCTGATCCCCTGATCCCCTGGAGAATGCCCCCAGCAGAGCTAAAGCCTGAAAGCAAAGTTGGTTCATATCCTTGTCCCGAAGCCACTGGACTGGTGGCTGGCACTCATTTGGTGAGCTAATGATGGTCAGGTTCTCTAAAAACTGAGGGGCAATTTATGGGTTTCTTCTAGCAGATACAATACACAGAAGACACACAGTGCTCTCCGTCCCTCAGCCTGGCCTGCAGCGTTGATCCTTTGGGGACCATACGTTTCAGGATTTGTTGTGACATGCTCATGCCTGCCCTCTCATCTCCCCCAGATTGCAGTAGACAGGGAAGCACGGATGGGGGAGGGGGCTATTCAATATTCTGTTGGGTTTGTGGCTTCTTTAGATCTGGCGGAGGGGACACCAAGGCCTTGTCTCCCCTACCTCTGGCCAACTGAGCCATTAACAATGAAAATGTCATCAATTGTACTTCTGAATCTGTCTCATTGTTGCTGAAGATAATAGAAATCCCTCCCAAGGCTAACAATTGTTGACATTGTTCCTGTGGCTTTTTTGTGTTGTTTTTGGTCATTTTCTGTACTTTCATGTGTATTTTAAGGACATGTTGTAAGAGAGATTAGTGGGTCACAGGTAGCCTCAGGTCATAGCTAACCTCCTTCCCTTTGACACCCCTGTGACACAGAGCCCAGAAGCTGGCACACAGTAGGTCCTCAGTGAGTAAAATTTCTCAGTAAATTTAGTTTAAACTGAGATGTTTAGAACCAGAAGCTGACCTGAACCATACTAGAATTTAGGTCAGGGATTGGGATGTAATGGGTCACAAGAGAGGAAGAGTGGTCAAAAGTCACTAAAAGTGACACCACCCTGAGAGAAGACAGGAGACAAGTCCAGTGTGGACAGGAAGGTCCAGCTGAGGGAATCAGGGGTCCAGGGCTCTGTGTGGAGCTGAGAGTGAGCCATCAGGGATTCTGAGGTCTTGCATCTTCCTGCAGGGGAGTGTTGGTGAAGGCTGAGCTTGGGAGTGCCACTAACCTGCTGTGTGGCAGTGCCACTGACCTGCTGTGTGGGCCTTGGGACCACAGGATGTGAGACCCAGCCTCTGCAGCTGAGGCCCCCAGACCTATCAGCAACATCTCCACATCTGAGTCTCATCCCTGAGGGAGCTCCTTAGCATACGGGGACACAAGGCTCACATTTCATGAGGACCGCAACCTTTGCTTCCATCAGGCCTATTTCAGACACTGGTCCTAGTTCTTAGGAAAGCTCTTCCTCCTTCCACTGCAAGACTTTCAGACTGGGGTCATGTGAGCCCTAAGATTCCTCTTCTCTGGGCCCCATGTTTTCACAAAACATGGCTGCCAGATGTCCATGCCCAGGTCAGTGCACACACACATACACACACACACACACATACGTGTGTGTACCGAGCAAGTGCAAGCCAGTGAGAGCACAGGGCAGTGTCTGGGGCAGCCATGGCAGGAGAGAGGCAGGATTCTGAAGACCCCACCTTCCTCTGCTTGGCAAGCCTGAAAGCAGCAGGGCCAGAGAGGATAAGAATAAGGCTCTCCCTTTCCCTTGCCCAGATCACAAAGTAAAACAAGCAAGGAAAGCAGAGGAAGGGCCCAATGCAAGGGTGCCATCAAAGCATTCTGGAACAGCCTCCCGCTCTGACAGCTGCATCCAGCCTCCCAGGTCCCACCACACAGACCCTGTCACTCCTGCTCTGTCCCACCTCCTCAGCCCTAGGGGAGTCCTTGGAAGAAAAACTGCTCCCTCCACACATTCTACTCCTGGAAAGGTACAAGCAAAAATGCCACTCACTCAGAGCAGCCAGCTCTCCAGGACCCCGGCCCACAGGTGACAGTGACTGTCAGAGTTCAGAGGATCCCCAAACCTGTCCCCGCCCCACCTGCTGTAACACAGAAAGAATTATTCTTTCCTGAAAGCATTTGTAACTGCAGCTAATTCTTTTATAGCACATTCCACAATAAAGGGAGGTTAAATAACAGGCTGGAAGCAGTCAGAGAGACTTCTGGGAGCTCTGAGCATCCCCAGCTCAAGAAGTGGGTAAAAGGCAGGGTGCCTGGGTGGCTCAGTGGGTTAAGCCTCTGCGTTAGGCTCAGGTCATGATCCCAGGGTCCTGGGATCAAGCCCTGCATCGGCTCTCTGCTCAGCGGGGAACCTGCTTCCCTTCCTCTCTCTCTGCCTGCCTCTCTGCCTACTTGTGATCTCTGTCTGTCAAATAAATAAATAAAATCTTAAAAAAAAAAAAGATGTGGGTGAAAGGTGAAGATGTGGTGGGGAGGTGGGGTATCACATGCAAACACACACCTTCTGTGTTTCACATTCCCCTCCTCTGAGCTGCCGGCCACATGCCACAGACACACACCAGGTAACACTGGAACTTCCTACAGGGAAAGACTCCACAGACGTTCTGAGGCAAAAGTCCAGACCCACGATAAAAAAAGAAAGAAAAGCCACTCATCGTACTTTTTTAAAACCACAGATTTGTCCCATCTATCAAAAGTAATTTTGTTAGGGAGAAAAATGAGGGGAAGGAAGCTTAAAGTATGAATATTGAAAAAAAGTATGAATAGGATTAGATAATATCTGATATTAATATTATCAGAAATACTTAACATTAAGTAAGTCACTGAACTCAGCACACACCTGGGCATAACCGTAGGCTTTGCAAACAGCTTTCCAGTAGCTTCTCAGGATTCTCTCCTTGCCACCCTCCAGTTACTGTAAAAATGATGTATTGCTTTTTCCATTAGCACATGGCCTGCATCACTGTCAAATATACCACCTTTGACCACCCTTCCCTTTCCCCAGACTTCTGTCCAAATCCCACCCTGCCTTCAAGGGTAGCTTAAATTCCATCTTCTCCAGAGAGGATTGCCTGAGCCTCAGCTAGGAGGGATCTCCTCCAACCTCTTGTTTCCCAGCACATTTCGTACTTTCCCTTAGGGTCATTTGTGCACACACCATCCCTCCCGTAGAGACCCACCAACCCCTCGAGGGCAGCCACAGTCCTTGGACACTTCATACTCTTCCTGGTGCCTTGACACTCGAGAATTTTGAGGGTGACTGGAGTGTGAGTGGCTTCCAGTCTCTCTCTCTTACTGTGTGATCTGGTCTCACGATATTGTCATGACACAGAACGTGCTTTAAGATTTTTATGATGAGGAGAGAAAAGGAAAGATGAGAAAGAGGAAGGATGGAAAGAGAGGATTTGGAGAAACAGGTACACTGAGCTCCTCATTGGCAGCTCCTGGATTCCTGGAATTACGGAGAAAACAGTTTCCTGAAGGATTGCCCATAATCCTTACTCTTCAGTCATGCATCCTACAAAAATAGCTTGAAAACAAACTCCTCCCCGGCTGACAGCTTTATACATGCAGTTTGGCTGAGCAATGTGCTGCTCATAATTCCTTTCTATTTATTAAGAAAAACTTCATATTAAGCTCATGAAGGGTAAAAGCTGAGTGTCTGGGGTTGGAAGGCGGGGGTCTGAGGTTTGGAAGGCGGGTTAGGCAGGGATGGGAAGGAGAAGCAGGCAAGCCCGAGGGACCAGCATCCAGCAGGTGGCTCCACACCCTAGCACAAGGGCACAGAAATCACTAAGCGCTTGCTGCACGTGGACCTGCAGAAACTAGTGGCCAAAGGTCTTCCCTACCCATGACCCTGGCAGAGCAGAAAAGCTGTCACAGACACCGGCTGTGGCTCCAGAGGGCAGCGAGGCTCACTTAGAGGCAGCCAGGTTTCTACTGCAGTCTGAAGAGTTGAGATTTGGGCCAATTACATCAATATACCAACATTTTCAAGGGGCAGCAGGGGATCTCAGCTTGGATTCATTTATGCACGCACACGTGCATGTGTGCACACACACACACACAAAGGCTTAGCACAATGCCTGCCACCAAGCAGGTACCCCTTAGTGGGCACTCCAAGTGGTAGTTTGGAGCAGGATGCTCCCATCAGAGCGTAGCAAAAGCTGCTGTTCTCTGACCCTCCATGACCCAGGTTCTGATTCTTCCCACCATTTACACATAGCCAACTCAGGCCAGAGGTAGGATTCTACGGTGCCCACTGTTCTAAACGGAGACCACAGACGTCCTGAGGCCCGGCAGATTGGGAATCTAGAGGTGCTGGGCTGGATGTGCCCTCTCCCACAGGGAGACCATGGGAGACCACAGGGAGACCATGTACCCACAGGGACCCCACGCATATGTGCTCACAGAGAGGGCTCTATGGCCATCAGTTCAGACATCATGAGTCCATCTGGGAGATGATTAAAAGCGGGAGGAAACGATGACACATTAAATAATGTAGAGTGGAGTATTGTTTACTTTAAAGATGGAGAAGACAGCTTGCCAATAAAACAAAGTTCTCTGTTTCCCTCTAGAATTCTGTTATTAAAAATAATCTGCGATGAACCTCAGCACCTCTCTCACAAGACCTTCCAAAAGCTCTAATAATAAAAATAATAAAGCATGCTCAAGAAGAGCAGAACGCATTCCAGCAAGACAGCTGGACCAAATTGCCTCCTGCACACTGGGGGGGAGCAGGAAGGACAGCAGCTGGCAGATTCATAAATTAAGCATATTAAGGACAAAATTAGTAAATGTAAGTAAAGGAATGTCATTTCTCCAGCTCTTCAGATACACTCACAAACACAGTCTAAACATAAATGCTAATTCAGCTCTTACATCCACTCTTGCACGTACACACAAGCACCAGAGACCCACACACAAATGCAGACCCCACAAAAACACACATGCAGAGACTTGCATACCATCAATCCAGACACAAAACCTCCATTTTTGCACACACAAACACACTACCAAAACAACATGTGCTCCACACTTGGAAGTAAACGCACCAGGGGGCTTCTCCACTGACTTAGGGCTGACCTCTGGTGCTGAGGCCTTGCAGAACTCTGTGCATGGTGTGGGCTGGGAGGGGGAGGGCCAGAGTCTCCACAGACTCTCACAGAGATCTTTCTGGGCAGAGTCTTCTACATAATCCTCTGGCCCAAAGTAGTAAAATAATAATGCCCAGAGAGTTGGTTGAGCATCACTGAAAACAAGGCTTTGTGGGTTGCCACCTCCTCTTACTCACCCAGCTCTGAAGAATGCTTAGTGCCGAACACTATCTCAGGGTCTCCATGGAGGAGCACATGCTGACCCCCTCCCTGAAGAACATTCATCATTAAGATGTGCACGGTGACCCTGGGGTGGACCAACCCTGTCCTGGTGGAGGAACATTGTTTGGTGACTTCCAGTATCCCAGTATCCTGCATTTTAATGTTAGTAATTGTACAAAATGTTTATTTAAAAAACTGAATATCATGATTTTGAGAAACGCATTTCGTAACAGGTAGCCGGTAAGGGGTGCATTTGTTTTCTTTCTCTGCCCCACAGCCCTACTATCTTCCTGTCTGATAAGGACACCTGTGCTCTTTGAGGAAGAGCCACAGGGGGTATACGACTGAACTCCCTTCCTCAGGTCACGGGGTCAGTGACCCACCGACTATAGGGCCTCAGCCGGGCCAAACCAAGTCTTGCTCAGAAGCTTTGTGTTGGGACTCGGGAGAAAGACGCTCTTTCCTTCAGATTTGTTAACGTGGATGATGTGAGCCTGGTCTCTGTGGCCATGCTCGCCCTTCCCCCCTTCAGGGTGGAGCAGAGAAGTGGGCCAGGGAGCAGAGAAGTGGGGAGGAGAGGCGCTGACTTTGCTGGAGTCCTGAGGGCAGCGAGCCGGAGTCCAGTGCTGATTAACATAGATAAAGTCACGTCCAGAAGACTGACTCTATTAAACTCAAATCTTATTATCACATTTCACACGGACATTAAAACTTCTCAGATGGCAGCAGCTATGTGCGCTGGAGGTGAAATTGGGGGTTTGCAGGCATTGGAGAAATTCTTTTGACAGGAGAAACCAACGCAATGAAGCCAAAAGGGCAGCTGCTAGAAGGAGGGCTGGCTCTTGGGAGCCCTGAAATAGAATACAAAGTGCTCCTCCTGAAGAATGACAGTTGGTCCCTTCAGAGACTGGCTGATCACACCAGCGAGGGCCTCCAGCAGCCAGGTCCCCCTGCGGCCCCAGGGCCTGCGGAGAAGGGTGGGGGTGCCCATGTGGGAGAAGTCAGACACCACACAGGGGGGCAAGGAGAGCCTCCCACTGGGCCTGTAGGGGCCTCTCTGTGTGGGAACATTTCTCCCTATTTTAGAACAAGACACATGATAAGAGTCACATTCTAAAAGATGTGCTTTTTAACTAAATAATAATATATTAATGAAGTCATGGAAGATATCCACCCCATAATGCAGCATTAGCATGGAATTCTTTGCACATCTTTATTTCTAGATGTTTCGATTCAAAATAAATCAAACCAAAATTTTCTCAGCTAAATGTAATTTTATCGACATAATAGATTCCTTTCCTCAAGTCAAATATCATTAAACTTTATCAGAAACCTCCCCTCCATTGTAAATGGCAAAAGTTTAAGTGCCAATGATATTGTTTCTCCTTTGGAAATATTTCCTGGATTGTAGAAAAGCGTGTTGAGATCCTTTCAGTTTATTTGGAATAACCTGATGAGTCAGAACTAACTTTCTTCAAAACTTGAAAGACTGAGCCTAGAGAACCAATGTCGCTGCGTGCGCACACACTCACCCGCTCACTCACACATTCACTCACACTCTCACACACATGGCCCCGTGCTAGCTGCCACAGGGAAATTAAAAATTAATAAGATGCAGCAGAACCTGCTGTTGAGGCCTCCCACTGCTGGAAGGGCTAAAGCACACCCATAAATAATTCTAGAACAGGCCAGTCTGAGGAGGTCAGAGTGTTTCATAGAGGAAGTGGGACTTGAAGGTGGACGGACTTCGGATGGGAAGGTGGGAAAACAAGAATATTCTCAGAGGCGTGGACTGAAGTGCAGGTAGTTTGTAAGAAAGAGATGGCAGAGGTCCTTGAATTCCGTGCTCAGAAGTCCTGAATGCCATTTTATAGGCAAAAAAAAAGTCAGTGGAGGACAACAACTGAAGAAGGATACCCCCAGGTATGTGGCATACGGAGGGCGTTCCAGGAGTGGTGGGGAAGGTGGTCTGAACGGAGTCCTTCTGGAGACATCTGAGAGTGTGGTTGAAGCCGCTGAGCTGCAGAAGTGAGGCCTACAGACGGGATCTCGGAGTTTCTCTCAGACTGGCAGAGTGACTGCAAGGAGTCACAAAGTCTCCAAGACAATGCCATTTACAGAAATAGAAGAGACAAGACGCCTTGGAATGCCCCATGAAATTAGTTCTAGAGAGATAGAGCAGTCCACTTATCCTGGTGGGGAAGTTCTACCAACAGGAAAAAAAAAAGAAAGAAAAACAGGGGACTGCAAGTCTCCTTTATCACCCTGCTATTCTCAGCTAAAGAACCATTAAACCCAGGGGGGGGAGAAAAATTAAACCCAAAGTGAGGAGGACAGGATGCTGTGGATATCCAAAAGGCATGTGTGAGCTATTCTCGTACATGCATGTGGGTTTGAAGAAGCCAAAACCTACTCTGTCTTAACTCTTTTTCAAATAGCAGACTGGGTGGTTCTGCTCTGGCAGGACCCTGCCTTTACTTAGAGCAAACCCTTTGCTAATCTTCTTGCTTCCTGCTTGGGTTTTACTCACTGGGAGTTCTTCATACACTCACTTATTGCCATGCTGATTTCCCTGGAACTCCACTGGCATTTAGGGGTAACCATATCCTTACATTGCGATCAAATCATTTCCTTTGAGGAATGAAGGCGTTCAGTGGGGCCATAGTCGGGGTATTTATTACACCTTCTTTACTATAATCCTCCTGTCCGTGCTTTTTTACTGTTTAAAAATCATGAAAGAGGAGCCATAGGTAAAGCCCGGAGTGGCTGAGGGGCACTAAGGAGAGCTAATGAGAGAAGCAGAGGTGAAGGGCAAGGTACCTAGGAGTACCGGTCCCCCGTCAGAGTCAGCCATGCATCTTCCTCCTCCTCCTCTCAGACCTTCTGCTTATCATCAGAGGACTGACTGTTCCAAAGCCATCGCTCACATTAACCATTCTGCTGGCAGAAAGAATCCCACAGGTTGAAAGGATGCTTGAGAAAGAAGAGGAGGTCTCAGGACCATGGAGGCCAAAGCAGACTGGGGTTGGAAGGGATCCAGTGGAGGGGGAGCGTTGACTGGGAAGGCACACGCAGGAGGAAACTGAGAAGAGGCTCAAGATTACAACCTGCCTTGGATAAGACTCGATGAAGGGCCCTGACTTTCATTTCATGTGTTCTAAGTGGCCAGAGACCCACTTCCCTATCACAGTAGAGTGTCCAGATCACAACTCAGCCATTGGCTGTGCACGATCCTGCCAGAAAGGGCCTTTGGCTACATAGGATTCTCTCCCAGGAAAAACAACTGGATTCAGTATGTGTCATTTATTCAAACTGTTTGGGCAAATTTATTACTGGAGGTCCAAGAAGTTTATCAAAATAGAGCTTTCATCTCAGCCTTGACAGACAATGTTATCATGTATGTTAATGTCACAGGTCAAAGTCCATAGAGATTGCCTTTATCTTAGCAAATCAAATTTTTATTATATTGAATATTGTTTGAGGGAGATGCACTACTCGGCACATATTTTCCTAAACATTCATTCATTCCATGAACCCTTGCATATGCCATTTGTGTGCTGGAAACACATACTGGAGACCTGAATGGCTTAGCTCCTGCTGCTTGAAGACTGACTGTCATTAGTGATGTGTGAAGTGGAGACAAGGAAGACACTGAGCACAGGGGGTGACCAGCAAGCCCAGGAAGGGCCCTGAGTGGGAACAGAGGGGACAGGTGGGAAATCGCTGGGCAGAAGAAAAGAGAAAAGCAGTTCAGAAAGAGGAAATGCCTTGTGCAAAAGCCAAGATCTTGAAGAATTAAACTAAGGAAGTAACAATATAAATAGAGAAAGGAGAATAATACTAAACCTATTAAAGGAGAGTGAATTCCAAAGACCTTCCATAACAGGGGTGAAGGAGTTGAGGCATTGAGCCTGACAAAGTCAGGGCTGAGAAGCCGGAGCCAAGGTGGTATCTGATTGAAACTGGGAATAGGAAGAAGCAGATTTCAGGAAAGGAAATGAGT
This sequence comes from Mustela nivalis, assembly GCF_964662115.1. Lineage (NCBI taxonomy): Eukaryota > Metazoa > Chordata > Mammalia > Carnivora > Mustelidae > Mustela > Mustela nivalis. The sequence goes on from NC_139021.1 coordinate 149,748,342, forward strand.
TCAGTCTTGACTGTGCCTGTAGGCCAATCCAATGCAGGTCTCTACTAGGCTTTGCTCCTGTGGGGGTCAGAGAATAAGGTCCACAGTAGGAAAAAACATGGGACATCTGAGATACTCAAAAGGAGCATCTGACAAATTAGTAGAGAGCAGAGCTCTGTGGAGCACATTTTCCTACAGATTTTATAGAATTAAGATACGTATAGTCAGGAGCAGAGAAGAAGACGTAGTTTGGAGAGACCATTGAAGAACAAACATCCTCTGATCTAGAAAGAGAGAGAGGACTAACAGCCATTAGCAGTAGGCTGTTTTCTGTGTGCCAAGAGTTTTCTCTCTAATGCCGCATCGGTCTTCCCACAGACTGGCCATCATTGTTGCCTTCCCTATTTGTAGATGAGCAAAGTAAGTCTCAGAGATGTTAAGTGACTAGTCCATAATCACAGAGCTAGCACATGGTAGAGCTGTGATTCAAGTTACTGCAAAGCATGAGCTCTTCTTTCCACTACGCCAAGCAGCACCAGGACTGTCAAAGGAGAATGGCAAAGCTGCACCTTCAGATTCTACAAAAAGAACAGGTGGGAGGTGAATTGAAAATCTCCCAACTGCCCTGATAATTGAGGCATGAATACCCTCCTGTTCCCATGGGGTTTGGGAAGTAGGAGCAGGACTGATTGACTGAAGGAGAGATTGGAAGGGGAGCAACATACACCAGGTTCTCTTGCCAGAGCTTCACAAAGAAGATGCAACTGCTTTCCCACAGGCTTCAGAGCAAGAGCATTTTGTTTCCTCCCCTTTAGCTGCTGTTGGTATTTTAAGTTCACACATGCCTCTGATCTGAGAAGAAGGAGTCAAAGAAGGAAAAAATTGAGGACTCAGTAAAGCAGGGGGTTAAATACAGGAAGAAATGAAGTGTCTAAGAGAAAGGAGGTGGGGCATCCAGATCCAAGATGAAGGAATTTTTCCTGGTTGGGGGCATCTTTGCTTAAAGATCTAAAAATGGGGAGAACTGTGGGGAAGCGAATCTGTGGATTTGGAGACAGGAAGCTCAAGAAACCCTCACCTAACATAAAGCAGGAGGTGTGAGCAGCCACTGGGACGGGGGAAATGAGGAGCGAGATGATGGGCAGAATGGCAATCCTGTAGAAGGCGGCTGCAGACAGAGTCCTGTGTGCAGTGGAGCATAAAGACCACACACTGGTCTTCGAATGGAGAATATAACCCTCCCGTCTCCTTGACCAGCCCTCAGCGGCAGGTGAGCAAGAAGGGGAAAGCAGACAGCTCTACTGACTCACAGTTGGGCACTGGCAGAAAGTCAAGGGGGAGAAGGATCAGACAGGACTGAGTGACCCTGAAAAGACACTTACGAGAAGAGAAGTGTGTTGCAATGTGTGTTGTAATGGGAACGGGCGAGACTTTTTTTATTACCAGGAGTCTAATTCAGTTCACTTTTGAGCAATGTTGATAGCACTCCTTGAAGTTTTGTTTAAAGGTTTCCTAATCTTGTACCCCCACCTCTCTTTCAACACACAGTAGATAAATACTAAATAGACAAATTACCAGTTTGCCTCAGTAGACATAGGAAAGCAAAGCTCCAGGGCCATTGAAAAATGCATCAAGGAAACTGTGAAGTGTCTACACACAGGCAGCTCTCAGGGCCCACGCTGTGCCATGAGTGGCCTGGGACTGGGGAACTCAGGACCACTGGTGCTATTTCTCCTCCAGAGTCGGAGAAGCTCAGTCTCCTTAGAGTTGTCTACTTCCACATTTTTCTCCTTGCAGCAGTACTTCCCCCAACCCTTACCTTTAAAATAGGGCCCAGGACCTTGAGGGGCTTGATGCCTCCAAAATTCTTGCAGCTCATGGCCCTCCCTTCATTGAGTGGCCAATCTATACCCATCTCTTCTGCATCTTCCAAAGACCCCCTTGCTCCCAGCAAAGCAAGAAACGTTCAACCTATTATGAGAGCTCTTCAGAGAGTGAGAGATGTGGCCGAGGAAATGATATTTCTTTCAGGAAAAAAAAGAGTGTCAACTATAGGAAAGGGCATCCAGGCCCCAGGATGCTGGCTCTGGGCCTCTTCCCAGCTTCCAGATGGATGCCAAGCTGACATCAGAAGCCTGGGCCTGGAACAGACAGGAAGCCAGGATGAAAAAGAAGATGCCACTGTTTAACTATCTTCCGCAGTCTTGTGCCTCTTCACCAGAGTCTTAACCACTTGGTCCAAATTATTGCCTTAGAAAATGTGTCAAGGGACACCTGGGTGGCTCAGTTGGTGAAGCGTCTGCCTTCAGCTCAGGTCATGATCACAGGGTTTTGGGATGGAGCCCACATCAATCTCCTTGCTCAGAGGGGAGCCTGCTTCTCCCTCTCCTGCCTGCCACTCCCCCTGCTTGTGCGCTCTCTCCCTCTCTCTCTCTGTGCCAAATAAACAAACAAACAAAAATAAAATGTGTGGAAAATAAGCCACTTTCAAAAAATCATGCAACTGACACTGCAAAAAATAACATGCAGGACCCTCAAAATATTAAACTTAGAATCACCACATGACCCAGCAATTCGACTTCTGTGCTATACCCCTAAGAATTGAAGCAGGAATTCAAGTAGATATTTGTACCCAATGTTCACAGCAGCACTATTCACAATAGCCAAAAGGTGGAAACAGCCCAAATATCCATCAGCAGATGGATGGGTAAACAAAATGAGGTGGGTGTATACAATGCAATATTTTTCAGAAAAGAAATCTAGGGGTGCCTGAGTAACTCAGTCAGTTAAACATCTGTCTTTGGCTCGGGTCATGATCCCAGGGTCCTAGAATCGAGCCCCACATCAGGCTCCCAGCTCAGCTGGGAGTCTGCTTCTCCCTTTGCCCCTCCCCCGACTTGTGCCCTCTTTCTCTCTCTCAAACAAACAAATAAAATATTTTTTTAAAAAGGAAGGAAATCTGGGGTGCCTGGGTGGCTCAGTGGGTTGGGCCGCTGCCTTCGGCTCAGGTCATGATCTCAGGGTGCTGGGATCGAGTCCCACATCGGGCTCTCTGCTCAGCGGGGAGCCTGCTTCCCTCTGTCTCTCTCTGCCTGCCTCTCCATCTACTTGTGATTTATCTCTGTCAAATAAATAAATAAATAAAATCTTTAAAGAAAAATAAAAAATAAAAACAAAAAAAATAAAAAGGAAGGAAATCTAATATATGCTACAACATGCATGAACCTTGAAGACATTATGCTAGATGAAATAAGCCAGTCACAAAAGGACAAATACTATATAATACAGAAGTGGGATAAGCATTACAAACAGAATACAATGCACATCAAATGCACACAAACAGAAAGGAGACTGGTGATTGCCAGGGGTTGAGGGGTGGTGGGAATGGGGAGTTATTGTTTAATGGGAACAGAGTTTCAGTTTGGGAAGATGAAAAGAGTTCTGGAGATAGATGCTGGTGATGGGAGCACATCAGTTAATACCACTGATCTGCACACATAAAACATGGTTAAGATGGTAAATTCTGTGTCATGTATATTTTACCACAATTGAAAGTAATAAAAAATTGAAAATAAAAGAAACCTTGTCCTGACCCCACGTCTTCCTCCAGCTTCTGCCCCATTCCCCAAACTCCAGCTCTTCTCCCAACCCTCAATCACATTTGCCTTATATGCCATCACTTGACCAAAACCACTTTGACAAGGTCAATCATGGTCGCTTTTCCATCCTCATCTCACCAGACTTAGCAGTATTTGATACAGTTCAAATCCCCTCCCCTTCAATGCTTTCTTGCAGGCCCTCTGGGTTTCTCCCTACCCCACCAGACACCAGACCCCACCTCTCACAGTTATATATGCCTTCCAACAGAGCTTCAAATTGGCAGAGGCGAGCCCAGTGTCAGTCCTTGGTCCCTGTCTATGCTCCCTGTTGGGGATTTCCACCCTGTCCCAGTTTAACTGCCAACAACTTCTCACCTCAACTCTATTCTTACATTTCCAAATACTCCCCCAGACAGCTCCTCTCAAATACTGAAACTTAAACTAGAAAAGCAAAAGGCAAATTTCTGATTTCCACACATATTCCCCAAAAAAACAGCTCCCCTTAGATCTTCTTTTCCTCAGTAAATGTCGACTTCTTTCAACTTCTTAGTCCCAAATTTCATTTATCTGTCTCTCCTCAATTCCTTATTGACTTGTCCACAAATTAGGTTGGACCTGCTTTTAGAGCAAATCCAGAATGTAGCCACTTCTCATCATCTCCACCACGACTGGGCCAGTCCAAACCACCACCAACCACCACTATCTCTGCCCACATCATTACATGACACTCCTCCCTCCTCCCCCTGCTTCTGCCCTCGCACCCACCCACGCCTCCAATCTAGTCACAACAGGTCATCCAGAATAATCTTTTTAGAGCTTAAGTGAAATCATGTCACTCCTTTGTTGAAAATCCCTCAATGCCTTTCCTACTCAAAGTCCTTAAAATGGCCCAAATAATTACCATGGCCTGAAGTCCCTCACCATCAGCATCCCCAAGGACTCCTCCATCAGGCTTATGCTGGCTCTTCCCACATTGGTCTGGGGCTCTCATCTTCACAGGTGACCGGTCCCCTTGGCTTGGAGTGTGCTCCCCCCAGGTCTCCTCCTGGCTTGCTCCCTTCAGATCTCCTTCAGATCTAGGCTTCTCCTGACCACTTTATTTAAAATTGTGAGCAGCCTCGCTCCTCTTTTTCCTCCTCCCTGTTCTCTGGATTTCCAGAGCACTGATTACTTTCTCTGGTTTGATAACAGTTTAACTTATTGGCTTATTTTCTTTCTTCCACCCCATTCCATCCATTACTGAACATAAGCTCCAAGCAAGCTAGGATTTTTTTTTTCCTCTGCTTTATTCACTTCTTGATACCCACTGTTAAGAGAAGGAGGAGGGCCTCAGTAGACATTTGTCAATAAACACATGACAAATCAGGTCTCTCTTCACTTTCTTTCCTTCCTATAATTTCCATCACCTTTTGTTTTTGATCTGATCTTACGAGGATCCTTCAAGTTCTTCTCTTTTTCTGTCTTACATTATTTACAGTCCGTTTGTCATTCATTACCTCTAGTGAGTTCTGATTTAATCTGGGCCATTGTGGACTTTTTTTTATTTCCCAGAACACTTTCTTATTCTCCTACTGCTTCTTTTTCAAAATTGCTGGTGCTTGTATTTAATCCAAGCAATAGCTCTTAAATGCTGAGACCAGAATTATGGAAAGATGCTTCTGTTCTCTGTGTTAACTCTTTGAGTCAGGGTCTTTGATTGCCTGGCTAGACCCCTCCTTATTCAGTGTCCACAGAGCCACCCAGTGGTTCCTTGCCACCCATCCACACAGGAACAGAGGCCTTGGCTGATCCATTTGGAGTCAGAAACTAGGCATCAGGCTCTGAGTCCTTGCTCCTGCTGCCGCTTCCCACTCGGGCCTCACTGCCTACCTGCCTGCCATGAGGTGAGACAGATGGTCTTTTAACACCCTTTCCAGATTCCACAGTTGCTGAGTCCATGAGTATCATACTTCATAGCACTTGACAGTCGTTGGATCATTTTCTTATCACCAAGGTAATCATCTAGGTGATTCCATTTCCTCGTCCTTACCGAACACAGTGTTTACAAGGTGCCTTGCTATGCATGGTATGGAAATCATCATTAAAAAAAAATAGAAATTAAGCTAATTGAGCCTTGCTGCATCCAAAGTTTTAGGTTTGTCGAGGGATATAATCCCTGTTCCTATGAAGCTTAAATACACATTGGATAGTGTTCCAGTTTTCCACAGCTGTGAACCAAACAAACCGAAACTTAGTGGGTAAAAACAACAACCACTTTATTCTATCTCCCAATTTCTTGGCTCAGGAAATTTGGCAGTTTGGCTGGGTGATTTTGCTGTTCCACGTGGCATTGCAGAGGTCACCGGGTGGTAGTCCGCTGGCAGGTAGACTCTTCTGAAGGGATTGACCTGGTTTCACACACACGTCTGGTAACCTGGAGGAGCTGGGGAGATGGCTCAGTGGGAACTGTCAGCCACAGCTCCCACGCATGTCCCCCTCAGCACGGTGATCTCAGAGTAAATAGGCTTCTCCAGTAGTGCCTCAGGATTCCAAGACTGAGTGTTTCAGTAAGTGAGGCAGAAACCACATGGCCTTTTATGCCCTGGTCTCAGAGTCAACAATAGCATCACTTGGGTCATATATTATTCATAGCCGCCCACTCAGATCCAAGACACCCCCTCTCAATGGGAAGAGTGTCAACGAATTTGCAGCTGTGTTTTAAAATCTCCACAGGAAGCAAGAATACTCAAAAAGGAGCCTCTTTGAATGAAAGCTCTTAAAAAGGAACTTTTTAAAAAGTGACTTGACCTGTACACAAATGTTTACAGCAGCTCTATTCAGTCACCAGCAATGCTGGTCATCCAAGCGTCCTTCAGTGGTTGAGTGGATAAAGAGACTGTGGTACACCCACAGGATGGACTACTACCCGGCCATAAACAACACGCAGTATGGATACATGTAGTAACCCAGGTGAAACTCAACCGTATCACGCTGGGAAAAAAGCCAATCTCCGGTTTACATAATCTGTCGTTGCAGTCATGTAACATTCTCAGAATGACCAGATGATAATTACGGAGAACAGTTTAGTAGATGCCAGGGGCTGATGAGGAGATGATAAAGGAATGGCATTAGGGAGTTTTGGGAGTGTGGAACGGTTATGTATCCTGATGGTGGTGAGTGTACACTTGTGTTAAAACTCATGAAACTGTGGGGTGCCTGGGTGCCTCAGTCCATTAAGCATCTGCCTTCAGCGCAGGTCATGATCCAGCGATCGAGCCTCACATCGGGTTCCCTGCTCAGCAGGAAGCCTGCTTCTCCCTCCCTCTCTTCTGCCTGCTGCTCCCCCCTATTTGTGCTCGCTCTCTCGTTCTCTCGCTCTCTCTGTCAAATAAAATAAAATATTTGGGGAAAAAACTCATAAAACTGTACACTCCCCCCCAAAAGTGTCACTCTTACTGGTATGCTAATGTTAAAAATAAAATAAAACAACTTTGAATCAAGTGACAATTAACTTATTCTGGGCTGAAGGCTCTGGGCACTGAAGCAATTCTGAAAAAGAGACTTATGGGTTGTAGAGGGGATGTGTTTGCTGGAGAAGGAAGGGGGGAAACACTGTCCTGTGCTCTTTGTCCCCCTCACTGAGGGCTTATTCAGTTTGTTCTGACCTGACTCAGGAGAAGAGCTTCAGTGAGTCCTGCCTTGCAGGAGAGAACAGAGCCCTAGGGGAAAGAGGCACAGAAAGATTCGGGAACCCGCAGGAGTCACACTAAGTGGGCAGCTCTGACTGCCGGGAACCCCTTTGCTTCCGCCAAACTCTTTGTGGCCATGTGAGCGCCTGACAGAAGGCACAGGGACACCCGCCAAAACTCCTCCAGACCCCTCCCCAAGCTTCATTTCTCAGCAATTAAAACATTTGTCAAAGAGGATTTAGTCCTACTGTTGTAAAGTGCTATGTCAAACAGATTTGGCTCAATATTTTTAAATGTTCTATGAAATGGCTACTCCCAACAGTAATTCAACTATGTTACCATGGATTTAAACAAAAACAGCAACTAAAAAGATCATATTTTGACACACCAGGAAAAATCATTTTGAAGCACAGAGTCACGAATACTTCAGCAAAAAGAAAAAAAAATTAAGTCCAACTGTAACAGAGATCCCTAAAATGAAATCTCAGAAAACCTGTAAGTCAAAGGAGAGACGAATACAAATCAGAGGAAAGCAGAGGTCATGATATTAATACCAAACTGTGCAAGAGAGTGGTTTTGGGGGAAATTCTTGATTCATTTGACCTCCATTTCTATTCACCACACTTCATTTGGATTGCCCCTTTGGATCAGGAGTAGTCTGAAATATAGCTTATTGTAAACCCAAATCATAATGTAGACAGCTATTATCATACGTCAAAATCTAAGGGTGTGAGTAAGTAGGATAAATTCATTTCTGTGAAAGAGTGTTTGTTCAGTGTTAAGAACAGCTTGTGGCCTGAGGAGATTCAGGGAGGAGAGAGTGAAGAGATGTGGAACACCAAGAAGGACTGTCTTCAAGGTTCAGGGGTCACAGCAGGTGAACGCAGAGGCCCGGAGCAGAGCGGGGCCAGAGGAGCACATGGTGGCAGGGATAACTTGGTAATCAGAGAGCATGGCAAGGGGTTCCACAGACACTGAGAAAGGCACATGCCTGTCCCCTGCCTCAGTCAGACTGGTGGCAAGAATGGTTTCCTGAGGGCCACCCCTGCTCTCCTCCTCCCCTTCTGAATGCCCCCAAAGCATTCACATTACCCTGGCATCCGTGAGATATTTCAGGTTCTGCCTTCTCTTTGACCTTCTATGTCTTCATTTTTTGTTTATTGGCTTGTTTGTTGTTGGCAAATAAAGAATGAGGAAGAAATAATCTCTTAGAGAAACCAAGTTGTGCTTTTTGTTTTCAGTCTGTTACTACAGATGTAATTAAGAATACCCAGTAGGGTTTTTTTTTTTTTTTTTAATGTTTACCCAACACACACAGTGCAGAATTCTAGGGGGAGAAAAGATATGCAAAGGCAAAAAGAGGGTCACATTATGAAGTTGGGAAGCACAATCAAAAAGAGCATCAATCCCCACTGTGCTTTCAAGTCCAAATAACATCAGAGGTCAACACATAGAATAACTCCTATGGAATTATAATGACAAAATAGAATAAACCAGTGTCCTAGGGAGGCTTTAATGTACCTATTTTAATACACATTTTTAACAGTTCGAGTACATAAAAATGAAACTATAAACTATCAGTCCTTAGTTCAGAAGCACACATATTACTTTTTGCTGTTTATTTCAGAAAAGTGCCTGGGGGGGGGGGCTTGTAACAATTAATCATGTTTTCAATTACGAAGAGAAAATGAAATGTTAATTCAGATCTTTACTATAAAACTCACTTCTCTCCTTAGCCTGACTGTGACATATCCTGGAGAAAGACCAATAGCCCAGTCATGTCCTATAAAATCGACACAGAGAGGCAGTGACGTGCATAGTCTCTGGGATCAAACTGGCTGTCCCTGGGTCCAGTCCTGTCACTCACAGTATGACCTCAGGCACCTCTCTATACCTAAGTCTTTTTCTTTAAAAAGGGGAAATAAGGAGTGCCTGGGTGGTTCAGTTAGTCAAGCATCTGACCCCTGACTTCAGCTCAGGTCATGATTGCAGTGTTGTGAGACCAAGCCCTGCGTTGGGTTCCGTGCTGGGCATGGAGCTTGTTTACAATTCTCTCTCTCCCTCTGCCCTTTCCTCTCTCCCCTCGAAGGAGAAGAAGAAGAAGAAAAAAAAGAAAGGAAAGGAAGAGGAGGAGGGGGAGGAGGGGGAAGAGGAGGAGGGGAAGGAGGAGAAAAAGAAGGAGGAGGAGGAAGAGGAAGAAAGGGAGGGGGAAGGAGGAGGAGGAGAAAGAGAAGGAGAAGAAAAAGGAGGAGGAGGAGAAGAAGAAGAGTAAAAAGAAAATAAAATGGGGAAATGACAGTCTTGGCCTCAGAATACTATGGGGCCAACTGAGTAGAAGGTTAGAGTAGGTGTTACTTATTAAATACACACAGAATTTAAATCTATCCACACTAGGTATCATTAACATATTTATTCCCTTTGGGAAAAATGTTATAGGTAAAAGGCAAACATATTCCTTCTAAATTCACATCAGCTTACAGTAGGAAATGCTGTGCACATAAAATGCTTCTGAGAATGCCCCAGAAATAGGAAATGCACCGTATTATCTATTATTACTACTACTACTACTACTACTACTACTACTACTACATCATCCAGAACTTTTTTTTTTAAGATTTTATTTATTTATCAGAGAGAGAGAGAGCACAAGCAGGCAAAGGCAAAGAGAGAAGCAGGCTCCCCACTGAGCAAGGAGCCAGATGCAGGACTCGATCCCAGAACCCTGGGATCATGACCTGAGCTGAAGGCAGCGGCTTAAGCAACTGAGCCACCCAGGCGTCCCTACATCATCCAGAACTTTGAAAAAAAAAAAAAAACTATTAAAAAGAAGCAATGCAAAGGAAGAAATGGTTAGTTTGAGAGATTTATAACTTCAAGGCTGTACGTGTGGGGGCATCCAGGAAAGGAAATAGAAGTCTTACACTCAGAAAAATACAGAGAACAATTCTCAGTCTGTATCACTCAAGAGCTTTAAACATGCACATAAGAGAAAACCCAACTCAGCCTGGCTTAAAAATAATTAAAAGATGCAACTTGAGATCCAAGCTAATACAGTCTGGAGCTGGTTGGCCCAGGGACTCTCCAGTGTCACAAAGCTCTAAGCTTCGGTCTTTCTCCCACAGTGCTAGCTCCTTCTCGTGACTGCAGTTTTGCTGCCTGTAAAAATCAGACGATATGCTTCTTCATTCTTGCCTAGAGGAGGTTCCACTATTTCAACTTAAGTTTATGCTCTCCTGTCCGCAGAGAGTGGGGCCGGGGTAAGAGCTGGTGCTTATCCACAGCAAGAACTGGGATGGGTTCACCCAAACGGCAGAAGGCAGAAAAGGCGGGAAATTCAAGAGATAATGTGGGCAGTAATAAACGCCGAGTAGTGAATCACCAGGTCTGCTGTGTCCCTGACTGAGTTCTTCAGGATGCAAACACTGGATAGTTAATTAACTGTCCCCACTACACACATCCTTTGACCCTTTGAGACAAATTTGCCATGTGCGAACAGGCCAGTTCTGCCTGAAGGGTGGTCAGTGAGCTATTCTGCCAGAAACCATTTGCTGATCTAATTAAATATCCAAAGAGATTCATGGACTTCTCATGTGGCCCCTTTCTTTTTTCTCTCTCTTTTTTTTAAGATTTTATTTATTTATTTTACAGACAGAGAGATCACAAGTAGGCAGAGAGGCAGGCAGACAGTGAGAGGGGGAAGCAGGCTCCCTGCAGAGCAGAGAACCCGATGTGGGGCTCTATCCCAGGACCCTGGGATCATGACCTGAGCCAAAGGCAGAGGCTTTAACCCACTGAGCCACCCAGGCGCCCCTCGTGTGGCCCCTTTCAGCCAAGTGTTTCTGTGCCACGGGTAGCATGAAAATCCAGGTTAATGGTTCCACTGGGCTCAAAATGGAGATATGGCCCAGGAGGCCAGAGCCTCACTGCGCCAGAGTCTAAGACCAGGTCAGGAGGCCCGACGCCGACCCAGACCCAGGCCGTGCTCCACCTATTGTACTTCCTCAAATTAGCAGTCTTGATTACACAGCTAAATTACACAGCTGTCTAAATTCATCCAAAATTCTGACAAAAGATTTTTTTTTTCCAAGTCTGGTTTATTTCCAAAGGTGAAAAAGTCTAAATTCTAAAATACTGCAATGTCTCAACAAAAGTAAACAAGGGAGAATTAGGTGAAAAATCATGGAACTTTATAAAAACCCCTACACAGAATGAAGAATCCCCAAGGGCATTTGTCTGGCTTAAATTAATAACTTATGCTATCTATGATTAAAACACCATTTGTATGAATCCTCCAGTTACATGCCTCCCCATCCCCCACCTCCCCTGCATAATGAGAAAGGTCAAAGTATGACCTTGCGCTGTATGGTTTGGGGCTCCACTCACATTCTCCCATTTGGAATGAGAGCTCCCCGGACTTCACCTGGAGGCTCTATGCCATGAGCTCAGAAGCCAGTACCTCCTGGAATCTCTAGAACCTTTGACTCCACTTCTAGGTTGGAGTGATAATGGCTGTGGGCCCTGTTGCTTTTTGTTTAAAATTCACTAAAACAATACAAATATCCATAAGATACAAACAAAGAACTGAAAGAAGAATGAGATCATTCTTAATGGCCTTACGCAGAGTCACTCAGTGAATCAGGAGTTAGATTAATTCAACCCCCTAAGCATGTACTCTCTTGGGAACAATGAAGGGCCATTGTCACATCTGTTTAGTAGCATCTGTTTACCTTTTCAAGCACTTCACTCAGAGGTGGCCCTTGGGAAGTTTACAGCTTCTCAAATGTGTTTTCAAGCATGCATTCAGGGGAGCACAAAATTACTTTGTTTTCACCTTAGTAAAATGATGAATAATGTTAACACATTTCCTTTTGTTGAACTATCCTTGCATGGCTTGGACAAAGCATTCTTGGTCAGGATGCATTACTTTTTAAGAACTTGATTTGTTAACATTTTAACTGAAAATTTTGTATCTCTGTTTATGAGCCAGATTAACCTATACATCTCATGCTATTCCTTTTTCCAATGTGGGGTCATGGTCATGTTCACAGTTTAGAAAAAGATGAGGACTATTTCATCCTTTTCTGTCTTCTGGAACAGTTTAAATAACAGAAAGTACCAGTTCCTGTTAGTATAGTAACTATTTTCATGGTACTTTTTGGACTGTCTCTTCAATTTCTTCCACAGCTATAGGCATCCTTTGCTCCCTTCCTGAATCAAATGTAGAAATTTAATTTCTCAGAATCTATTCTTTTCATTTAGGTAATTTAAATACATTTTAAAAGGATTTCTTTTTTAAATGTCTTACTTTTCATGAACCACACTGAGCTTCTCACTCTTCAGTCCTAATATTGTCTCTTTTTCTCTCTTGATTACTGCCAAGAGATTGATCTATTATATTTTCAATTTTTTCACTTGTCAATATTCATTAACTTGTGATTTTTACTGTTTAATGACTCCTTTCTAAAATACATTTAAAAGCAGAAACACTCCTTTGAGTTGCATTTGGACACAACATGTCATGCTGTTGGTGGTATTCATTTCTAAATAGTCCATATTTCAAATTGATATTCTCTATAGTCAAGAGCTATTTAAAACACTGATTTAGTTTCTTTGGTTTTGTTTTCATTTGCAGAGTGGATCAGTTTAGAGGGACTCTTTAGTAATTATTACTTTCAGAAGGTTCAGCATGTATGTTTTCTTATTTTTGTAGTAATAGTCATAAAATTTCCATGGGCATTGAAAAAGAACACATATCTTGCTTATTAAATATTATAGTACATCAATTATATTAATTGTATTACTCAATTCATCTAAACTCTTACACATTTGTCGTCACTATTCTGGCAACTTTCTGAAGGATGTGCAAAAACATGCATAATTGACACACCTTAATGGGCTTTCTTAACTTTTGGAATATGAACATTGACCCCAATAATTACATAATTCAAAAAAATTAAATAAGATGGATTTATGAATGGATAGGACAGCAAATTGGACACATATTTAATAAAGGAAATAGAGCAAAATACTCAATGTAGACTGTAGATGTGTGTATATAAGATGTTCACTGTATAATTCTTTTCCCTTTTCTGTTTGAATATTTTCATAACAAAATTCAAAAGAAACAAATTTTTAAAACCAACATCATGGGTGTGTGCTTTAAGAATGTCCACCAAGGGACACCTGGGTGGCTCAATCGGTTCAGCCGCTGCCTTCGGCTCAGGTCATGATCCCAGGGTACTGGGATCGAGTCCCACATCGGGCTCCTTGTCCAGCAGGGAGCCTTCTTCTCTCTCTGCCTCTGCCTGCCACTCTGTATGCTTGTGCTCTCTCTCTCTCTCTGACAAATAAATAAATAAAATCTTTTTTTTAATCTTTAAAAAAATAAAATAAAAAAGAATGTCCACCAATGACAATATTAAAAACAAGTTAACTTGTCTTCATCACCCACAGACAGTTATGACTGAAGTTGATGCAAGAAAATATAGCATCACTGGTCTTGAGCATAAATGCTCAAATTTAAAATCTAGCTAGAATAAGAACAGTAATTAACATTCATTCAATGTCCACTATGTACCAGATGATGTATTATCTCATTTTATCGTTATAATAGCTCTCTATGGTCATAGCTAAAATCACCATTTTATAGGGGAGAAAATTAAGGCTCACATTAGGGAAGGGATTTTTCCTAAACTAGATGGCCTACCAGAAGCAGAGCCAGGATGCAAACTCAGCTCCACATTACTCTCAAGCTCACACCCTTTAGCCTGCAGACTCTGCAGACCTGCTGTGTCCATGTGGTGACCACTAGTTAGAAGTGTCTTCATTGAGATGTGTTCTGAGTATAAAAGACACTCCAGATATGGAACAGAAAAAAGAGAAAGATAGTTCTGATTATTTTGTAATAGTATGTGCTGAAATAATATTTTGGGTTAAGTAAAATATTTTTAAATTAATTTTACCTGTTTTTAGAAAAAAAATTTTTTTAAAGATTTTATTTATTTATTTGACAGAGAGAGATCACAGCAGGCAGAGAGGCAGGCAGAGAGAGGGGAAGGGAAGGAAGCAGGCCCCTGCTGAGCAGAGAGCCCGATGTGGGACTCGATCCCAGGACCCTGAGATCATGACCTGAGCCGAAGGCAGTGGCTTAATCCACTGAGCCACCCAGGCGCCCTAGAAAAATTTTTTTAAAGATTTTATTTATTTATTTGACAGACAGAAATCACAAGCAGGCAGAGGCAGGCAGAGAGAGGAGGAAGCAGGCTCCCTGCTGAGCAGAGAGCCCAATGTGGGGCTCGATCCCAGGACTCTGGGATCATGACCTGAGCTGAAGGCAGAGGTTTAACCCACTGAGCCACCCAGGTGCCCCCTGTTTTTAGAAATTTTTAAATTATATCGTATTTTAAATTATATCTCCTGCTGGTCAGTGCTGGTCTAGTCCTATTTGACTCTAAAATGGATTGTTTTGTGTTTCTTTCCTCTGATGTCAATCAGTAGCCTCCTTGTGACAAAAATAAGAACACTGAGAAAGGTGGCAAAAGGAATCATACTAGAAGCACACTGGGCCAGCCTGAACTTCAAGGAAGGGAAAGAGTATTGTCATATGAGGGACAGTGGAGGCAGGTATGCTTGGACTGACAGGCAAGTGACATGGAAGGATTTGTGAGCCGCGTTTTAGCTATAAGAGGGGTTCTCATGTGAAGACCAAATAAACCAGCACACACACGGTGCCTCCCACTACAAAGGATGGTCTGGTCATGGGACTTGCTGGTTACTGAACACCTGCTAGATGAAAGCTTTTCTAACCTTGGCCGCATTCACAGAGGCCCACGGTCATTAAGTAACACTGACTTTCCCTCCCTGCTGGTCATAACCCCCCTGCACTGAAGTGTGAAAGAGGTAAGAGTAGAAGCTCAGAGCACCGGAGATAAGGCCGTGCCTGCACTGACACATCGGGCCCCTGGGCTCTGGAGCCCCAGAATACTGTGGCCCCCCGTCTCAGAAACCTGAGCTCACACCAAGGCAAGACTAGAATGGAGGACATGTGAAGGGAAGTAACAGCCTTGGGTCTATTGGTGCCAGAATGTGAATTTCTTTGGAGTCTATCCTAAAGGAAATGGGAAACCACTGAAGGTGCAGCAACGGGAGGCAAATTAACATCAGGTTGGCAAGAGGGACAGCATCATGGAATTTAATTGAAAAAGACTGAAAAGTCTGCTAGTTCTCCAGGAGTGTGTGCCAAATGTGACACTTTAGCAAGATGGGAGACTGCTGCAGACCGCCAGAAGGGGCTCCAGGGAGACTTCTAAATCCTTCCTCTAGATGTTGAATTTCACTATAAACTCATTTCTAAAGTCCTTTCCATTTCTGAAATTCCCTCACCCTGTCATGCTGTAATGTTGGGGCTGTTCTTTGTTCATCTTTCCACATGTTTCTGAAGAGGATTCCATGATAGACTATTTACTGACTATATGTAAGCCACAGAATATGCACACAGTGTAAATACATTGCAACAAAAATAACCATCCTGATGCATGAAAAACATTCCACTTCCAATCATCCTAGCTACATCTTCTGTCAAATAGAAGACAATATTTCTTCCATTATATGTACCAAACTAAATGGAATTGTCCAGAATATTGCAGGTATCATGACTGTCATGCTAAACTAAATTAGTTTTAACAAAATAAAACAGCTAAGAATGGAATGGTGGTACATGTCCTCTAACCTAGTCCTGGAAACCCTCCCATCAAGTTGCCAGAGTAGCTTTCCAGCCTTGCTCAGAACCATATCCATGATGGATGGCATTCATGGGGCTTGAGGAGCCATGCTGGGTGCCTTTCATATGGGCTTTCCTAAAACAACTCTGCAAAATGGATCTTAGTAGGCACTCATTGCAGACAGGAAAATTCAAATTGACAGACCTGTCCCCCACCTAGAATCACATCTCTCCAGATCCCACACTCTCTCTAGGACCTCATGTCACCTCTTAACACCTCCACATAGACATTCAAATATTAGGAGTTTCCATATGCCCCTATCCTTACCCTGAATTCCCTCAAGGCTAAAACACTCTGCTCCTTCCACTACTCCCCATGATTCTGAATCTTTTCTTTATCCTGGTCACCTTCACACTATTCCCCATCACCCAACACCCCCATCCCAATTGCCACTATTGTTAACCTAATTAGCATTCACTCCATATCAACAAAAATGAGGATAAAAAGCAGTGCAGTGTGGGTGTTCAGCTGTGGAGTCTGGAACTCCTAGGTATCAGGATCAGTTCTACTACATATGAACACTGTGATAGGGTCAAGTTAATGACCCTTAGCTGGGTCTCAGTTTCCTCACTTATAAAAGGACAATTATCTTTGCTCCTCCCAGAAAAGTAGAGGTACAGGAATGGGGCAACTCAGGAAAAAGCCAGATCAGGCAGAAGTAGAAGTGACCTTGTCTGGAGAGAACACAAGTTCAAGTTCTGGTGTACTAGAGAAAGGATGTTATAATGTAGGATTAGAAGCATGGACTCCGAAAGCAACAATCCTTGAGTCAGGTCCTAGGACTGCCTCGGTTTCTTCTTCTGCTTAACAGTGATAGCAGAAATCTCACCTCACTTAAAGAAGCTATCTGAGGATCCTGGCCAGAAGCCCTGTTAAAACAACACCCAACTTTTTTGAGATAACTTGTTAGTGGAGAAAGTACCTGTAGTTCTAACATAGTCTTCAGTACCTGGGAAGGCTTACCTCTCAAAGATTTATTTATTTATTCAAAAAATACATGCTAAACCCCTGCCATGTGCCAGATATTATTCTCAGCACTTTGGGGTACATCAATGAACAAAACATGCCGGACTTCATGGAGTTTATATCCTATAAGAATAAGGATATAAGAATAAGCAGTAGATGGGGTTACAGACACTGGGGAGGGTATGTGCTATGGTGAGTGCTGTGAAGTGTGTAAACCTGATGATTCACAGCCCTGTACCCTTGGGGCTAATAATACATTATATGCTTATTAAAAATTTTAAAAATTAAAAAAAAGAATAAGAAGTAGATAATAGGTAAGCAAATCATATATTTTTCAGAGAGGATAAGTACTATAGTGTAAGAACAGCACAGAAAGAGTGAGAGGACAGGTTGTAATAGTCAGGACCGCCAAGCCAGACCTCATGAAGAAAACAACATCTGAGCAAAGACTAGAAGGAGAGTATCAGGGAGAGGAATATTGGAGGCAGAAGTACTTGGCAGTGTGAATGTTCTCAGTGGAAACATGCCTAGTGCCCCAGAGGAACAGCAGGGAGGCCACAGGGGACAGACTGAAAAGAAGAGAGAAGACAGGTCAGAGAAATATGAGGGCCAGACTGCGGAAGGACTTTTGGACAACTGGAAGGATTTTAGCCTCTGCTCTCAGTGAACTGAGAGGCACTGTAGGATTTTAAACAGATGAGGACTATGAGCTCTCTGATATTTTAAAAGATCATTCCACTGGTTTTGTTGACTGTAGACTAAGCAGAGTAAGACTGAAGCAGCTTCTGTTAAGAAGCTATCACAATGGGGTGCCTGGGTGGCTCAGTCCCAGGGTCCTGCGATCAAGCCCTGCATGGGGCTCCCTGCTCAGAGGAAAGCCTGCTTCTCCCTCTCCCTCTGCCTGCCATTCTGCCTACCTGTGCTCTCTATCTCTCTCTGTCAAATAAATAAATAAAATATTTTTTAAAAGAAGAAGAAGAAGCAGCTCTCACAATAATCTCTACTTACAAGCAGGCTGTGTCTCTGACCAAAGGACACCAGAGAAAGGTAAGTAATTAGTCTCCAGACATCTTTTTTTTTTCCATTTTTCCCTTTTTTGTGGCAAAATGGCATAACATAAAATTTATCTTAACTACTTTTATGTGTATGGTTCAATGATGTTAAATATATCCACATTGTTGTACAGCCATCACCACCATCTGTCCCATCACTCTTCATTTTGTAAAACAGAAACTTGAACATCCTTTGAAGGTAGAGACAGCCAGACTTCCTGACAGATGATGGATATTTGATCAGATATCATAAACATCACCTTTTTGAACAAAATGAGTCAACCATTAGGCTATGGACATTACTTCTGTTGAACTGGTCTGTTGGAGAGAACCCAGGACTGCTGGACAAGAGGTTACATGTTCAGGTTTTCAAGTAGAACAGCCTCTTGTCTAAGAACATTATCCTGTTATCCTAAAGCTCATAAAGGATTTCCCTTACACATTGCTAGAAATTGTTACCAAAGGAGTTTGAAAAGCTGGAAGCATTCTGTTGGGTCCAGGAGTCATAGTTGGTGCATAGACAGACAGGGGATACTGAAGCCAAAATACATCCTAGCAGTTAAGGCTGCAGTTGCTGAAGCCAGGCCTGGGGCTGAGGGGAGATGGCTCCCCCAAGGCACTGCACCCTCTGGATATGACATGGAATAGGAGAGCCATAACCACCACCTCTCAGGGTTCTCAAGGACCCCACCGTGTATCAGCAGCCCCCTGGGCTATACCATCTTGCCCCAAGCTCACCTTCTGCTAATGTACGCTTACCCAAAAATCATGATCCTTTGGAGCCAATGGAAGTCCCAGAGGACTGATCCAGGAGTTGACAACATTGTTCTATAAGAGGTCAGATAGTAAATATTTTAAGCTTTGTAGCCCCATGTGAAATGGGGAACTATTTTTTTCTTTTTCAACCATTTAAAAATGTAAAAACCATTCTTACTTTACTGGCCAAAAAAAAAAAAAAAAAAACAGGCAGTGGCTGGGGCGCCTGGGTGGCTCAGTGGGTAAAGCCTCTGCATTTGGCTCAGGTCATGATCCCAGGGTCCTGGGATCAAGCCCCGCATCGGACTCTGCTCAGTGGGGAGCCTGCTTCCTCCTTCTCTCTCTCTCTCTCTCTCTCTGCCTGCCTCTCTGCCTACTTATGATCTCTGTCTGTCAAATAAATAAATAAAATCTTAAAAAAAAACAAACAAAAAAAAAACAGGCAGTGGCTCAATCGGGTTTGCCAGCCATAGTCTGAGGACCCCTGAGCTAAACCATGTGTCTCAGAAGGGCCCTCATGGGCCACCATAGCAGTGTCAAGGCAAGTTCTCACTGTCCAGCACTCCAACGGCCTGCACTGCCCCCCTTGGCTGCAGCCAGGCTGCGCTCAGATCTTGGAGGTCATGCTCACTGTGGTCATCTTTCTGCCATGGCCCTGGCTTAGTCATGAGGGCTATAACAGTCAGCAGTGCCGAGTGTGGGCCCACTGCTCACTCACAGAGATGCCACATGAATTAGAACAAGGCTGCCGCTCTTCACAACACTTCCCTGCCACCTACTGGGAAATTCTTATAATAATAAACAGATTCATACCAATGATGAATTTGAGTAGCACTCCCTTGGAGTTCTGCAAGAATCTTTTGCTCAATTTAAACAGTGTCCCTGAGTTCTGGAAATACAGAAGGGTAAGCAACTAACTCACAGCATTTCCAGAAGGTATCATGGAAATGACAAAAAGATCTCCCTTCCACAACTTTCTAGAACCTGTGGGAAGGGAGGCAGAAAGGAGAAGGGAAGTAAGAGATCTCACTGCTGTTCTTATGCAATCTCTGCAGGGTTAGACAGGAACTCTGCCCTATACTGAAGGTATTCTGCAAATGGAAAGCCTTTCTTAGGTAAATGGGAGTCCCACAAACTTGCCTTGGACTCTGGAGAGACTGAGAAGAAAATAGACCATTCGCACCTGATGATTTGAGCACATTTCTAACCGGCAGCAGTCCACACAGCACTGAAGTTCTATTAATTCTGAAAGGACTCTGAGCTGAGGTCCAGGAGAACCTGAGTAAGGCTAAGCTTTTCTACTACCTCTGTGACCTTGAGTAAATACCTGCCTCCTCCTTCCTTGGTTTCTTCATCCTTTCAATGAGAATAACACTACTAATGATGCTACCTCACAGAGGTCATATGACAGAGGTATGTACACCCTTTGCACAGCATTAGAATTAGAATGTATAATCCTGTGACCAAAAGGCTGGAGTGAGAACAGGAAGTAAATGGAAAATGTCTGGTTCTACTTATATAAAGTGTAATCAAAAAACCAGGAAACACTGCAAGATAGGAGATAACATGACTACAGACTTTCAGGACTAGCAACAAATCCCCAGGTGTCCAAATGAAAAAGGAAAAGGGTCAGAGCCTGAGACCAAGGCATATTTGCAAAGACTATAAGGTCCACCATCTCTAATTTAAAACCAAAACCTTTGCTATTTACTCTAGGGGAGCAGGGAAAAAAGAAACAGGGGGTGATCTGTTTCACTCTGCCCCCAAGACTCAACATTTCCAGCACTGTCAGGCAGGGAGAGAATCCAGGTCAAAAGTTCCCACAGCAAAACAGGTGCGGGCACAGCAAAGGCTCAGGAAACCCAAGGAGCACGTCAGATGGAACCCGGGGGGCCTGGGATGCAGAGAGCCCCATGTCAGGCCTGGGGTGGGGAGCAAGCATAAAGTGCAAACATCAGACCCAGATCTGGTAACAAAACTGTCTGAGGAAGAGGCAGCAGATCCCCTTGTTGTGACAGCTGCAGAGGGGCAGCTAAGCACCGAGGAAGCCTGTGTGAAGACAATGGGTCCTTTGTGGGTGCAAGGCAGGGGGGCAGTGCAAGGGGGCCAGGGAGCCCCTCTAGTGCTCTCCAGGACCCCAGGAAGGGAATGCTGCATGGGAAGGGCTGAGTATTACAGTTTACCAAACCCCATGTCTACTATGAACTGACAAGGCCCTTGACCAGCTTTAAAACCACTTTCCATCTCATCATTCACATACTATGACTCAACTTCCATGTTGGAGCTTCTGTTTGGATACACGGGGTTTCACTGGGCTTGGCATGCTGTAGAGACTGCCTCCTTAGAGCCCAGAAGGGCACTGAGCATAACATGCATAGTATGCAGAACATAGACCATGTCCAATGGCACTCTGACCTGAATTAGGGAAGCAGCCCATGGGCTCATCAGCCAGTGTCTTCTACAGTTATCTCAGGATACTCAAGAGCTGGACCCACCCTCTTCTCCTCCCTTCATCTCTCATTGCTCCCTTTCTCACCATGCATCACCACCAGCAGCTACCACAAGTCAAGTCCACAGGGCACAGTTGTCCTTGGTTTCCATGACTCTGTCTACAGGGACTGGGCACTGTGACCTGTACCACTCATCACACAAATTCCTCTCCAGTCCCAAGATCCCTCCATAATCTGAGCCCAGCTTATAAGCTTCAAATTTTTGGAGAATTTGAAGAACTTAGAATAAACCAAGGAAGTATAACAGAGAATAACTTAGAAGTAATCCCATATCTGGCCTCTAATGGACACTGTCTACCTCACTCAAGACCCTCTATGTGGTGAGAGGAGACCACCCACCAGAACTAGCAAGGCCATGCTTTGGCCTCTGTTTGCTACTCTTCTGGGAAATTTCTCAATGTGTTCAGAATTCAGACACCGAGGATACCTGGATCTTCTCAGAGACCCCAACTTCCCCCAAGTCCCATGTCCTGCCCTAGAATCCACTACCTCCCAGGATGACTGACAATAAAAGCCCATTCTCTTTAAGGGAAACCCCCTCCACTCAAGGTTGAGCCTTGGGACCTTGACCTGACAATCCTCCATGAGGCACAGAGGATGGAGTGCAGGTATGAATGATGATGATGCTTGGACAGAAGTGCTCCTTGTGGCCCACGAGGCTTTTCTTCCCCAGATAGGCAGACATAGACTCACCCAGTGCTTTGGGGAAAGACAGTCAACTGTGGAATCAAAAAGTAAAGACAATACAAACTTAGCCTCTTACTGTAAAGGGACCATCCAGGTATGAAACCAAAGATTTGAAAGGCATGAAGCAGAAAGATGAAGGTTTGTTATCCCCCACCACAACCAACCTCACCTACAATGCACCCATGTATCCAGCATGAGAAGCAAAGGATATGTCTTCTTTAACTATAACCTATTATATGTGTCTGTGGGTCTGTGTGTGCCAGAGTATGCAGTGTGTGTATGTGTGTGTCTGCATCTGTGGGTCTGTGTGTGTTGCACATGTGAGTGTGTGTGCACCCTCCAGGCTGGGTAGTGGGAGGAACTGATGAGAGAGGAAGCATGAGGCTCAGGCCCAGAGCCAAGGCCACATTCTCTTCCCTTCCCTCTGTGGACAGACTAGAGGGCAGGTGGGTGATAGACACACAGTAAACCATGCTTGAAGTCTGAGAGTTGGATCCAGAAGTGAAACCAGAGGAAAGCAGCAGCAGGCCTCTAAGACAAGCCTGTGTCACCCAGCCTCAGGGGAGCAGTGGGTCTGGGTATGTCTAGGCACCAAAGAACCCATGATAGCCATACCTGACCCACCTGAAAGGCATGAGAGACCATCCCTAAATTCACAGGGGACCAAGTGGGACTTGGAAGTCAGGTAACCTAGGTGGATCTACTCAGAGTCTTCAAACTGGAATGTGGGAAATTGTATCAAAGAATTCACTTGGACAGCCTCCACTGAGGCCCAGGGGAGATTCTGCTATGCTCTCAGCCGATCTCTCTGTCCCAGGGAGCCAAGGAACCACAGACATCTTTCCAGAGCCCTGCCTAGCCCTTCTGTGGTGGCCCAACAGGACATAAAACATAAATTGGAAATAGGTAGGGATCAACAGAAACCCCACAGACAAGAGGCCCAGAAGGCCCCAAGGCCTTGGAAGAGGCTGCCCACCCTGTGGTACTAGGGGGGTGATTGTGCTCCCCAGGTACAATCAGTCCAAGGATATGCGAGAGGGAACTGGTATGTTTTAAATCTACAATGACTGAGCAATCACTAAGTTGGCGGAGCTAAGCAGGAAGTGGTTGATTCATCTGTATCAGGCATAAAAAAGAAAGAAACTAGGCTGGAATCACAGGAAATAATGGCAATGACATTTCTTTTACAACAGAGTCTGACTTTGACTTTGGACCACAACAAAGGCATTTCCAGCCATCTGCAAGTCTGCTTAACCAGCACCCTGCATAAGTCCCCACTGAGAGGCTGCACCAGGCAGAATCCACCACCCCTGCCCTTCCCTGAAAGCCTATCCCCTCTGGTTGTGGGGTTGTCACACCACCCTGACAGATGTCCAAAGCAAAGGAGAGAAAACAAGTTCCATCGAATCCACGTGATTGTAATCTATGCTGCTGCTGCTGCTTTTAAAAGAGTCCCTCGGGCTGGAATGATTCGTGTGGAGTGAAAGTCAATAAACTTCAGACCATAAAACAGAGATCAAGCCGCTCCAAGCTTTTCCACGATTTTGCAAGGAAAAGTTCAGCGCAGTCGAGGTAAGTTCCTAAGCGTGCCTGCACTGCCCCCTGCTGGAAACGCCCAGCACCAACACGACAAGCCCAGGGCTGTGGGGGCCCCCCACAGCGTGCGCCCAGAGACGTCCAGACATCTGCGCTTCCCCTCTAATTCGTCTATCTTCACAAAACACTTCCTAGGTGGCTTTCTAAGTAGCGCCGTCCTGTATTCTAGGATTTCGCTGCATCCAGACAGACTTGGGTCCAGCGAACTGCCCCGGGATCCCCAAACGGGCCTGCCCAGACCAGCCCGCTGACTGTGGGTGCCAAGCCTGGGCCACGGGGAGGCTCACGGAGATGATACGTGTCTCCGTGGGAGGACATGCAGTTTGCTGCCACTGCAGGCCCTCGTGGCTGTCCCCTCTGCCATCTGCTGGTGCATCTGAAGAAGCACCTTCCATGGCAGGAAAGGGGATCCCTGAATGAAATGCTTCTGAGCCCCGGAAGTCACTGGACCCGGCTTACAAAGAGGACCCCAAATCTCTCTCATTAGGCAACAGTGTCTCCTGAGGGAGAGGGGCAGCCGCGGAAGCCACACAGAGAGAGTAGTGTTAAATTGTCATAATCAGAAAAATACAAACAAACCTTTAGAAAGCTACCCAACATTAAGTATCACATTTGAAACCTCCTAAATGTCCAATAAAGTGGGAATGGTTATAGTTAATAATAGCCATTTAACTGAGGGGACAATTTTTATTTACTAGTATGACCACCTTGTGCCTTTTTTTTTTTTTTAAGATTTTATTTATTTATTTGACAGAGAGAGAGATCACAAGTAGGCAGAGAGGGAGGCAGAGAGAGAGGGGGAAGCAGGCTCCCTCCTGAGCAGAGAGCCTGATTGGGAGCTCAATCCCAGGACCCTGGGATCATGACCTGAGCCGAAGGCAGAGGCTTCAACCCACTGAGCCTTTAAAATGATCCAAAAAGTAGAAATATTCAAGATGATTTTTCTGTTTGGTAGAATTAGCATCAAATTGTTCCTCTTTAGGGCGCCTGGGTGGCTCAGTGGGTTAAGCCACTGCCGTCGGTTCAGGTCATGATCTCAGGGTCCTGGGATTGAGCTCCCAATCAGGCTCTCTGCTCCGGAGGGAGCCTGCTTCCCTCTCTCTCTCTGCCTGCCTCTCTGTCTACTTGTGATCTCTCTCTGTCAAATAAATAAATAAAATCTTTTTAAAAAAATTGTTCCTCTTTATATTTTTTCATATTCTTATATTACAAGTTGTATCATTCTTATAATCCTAAAAACATCTTTACTTTTTGGAAGACTATTTGGAAATAAGAGAGGATACCTGAAAGAGTAAATTCCCCTAAGACAACATGCAGGTTAGTGTCCTTGACCTTGGGCAAAAAGAGCACCCCTTCTGCTTCCAAGGAGGCAGCAGGTACCCCACGTGATGCCTGGTCTGGCGGCAGCGGCACAGAGGGCTCAGGCCTGATGGTTCTCACTCCCTCTGAAACAGAACAGGATATACTACTGTCTGCTGGAAGCAGAACACGAAAGGGCTGCTGGTGAAAAGAGGACAGCAAAGACCTGAAAGTGCAGCCTGAGGAGTGGCCGAGAGAGCTAAAAGGAGGCAAGGAAGGAACTGGGAGCCTCGGGAGTCTCGTGGTCACGGGGCAAACCTGGGGCTGGATGGAGGGGCTGGATGGCAGGGGCTGGCAGCCCCACCTCCTTGGCTTCACAGCGAAGGGCAAGCTCTTTAGCATGGCTCCCCTGACTGTTTAGGTCTGCCTTCATTTTTCTTAGCCATATTTTGTAACTTTAGTATTGAGATTTTGTATGTATTTTGTTAGATTTCTTCCTAGATATTTGATGTTTCAATGCTATTGTTTAAAAAAAAATTTTAGGGCGCCTGGGTGGCTCAGTGGGTTAAGCCGCTGCCTTCAGCTCAGGTCATGATCTCAGGGTCCTGGGATCGAGTCCCACATCGGGCTCTCTGCTCAGCAGGGAGCCTGCTTCTCTCTCTCTCTCTCTCTCTCTCTCCCTCTCTCTCTCTGCCTACCTGTGATCCCTCTCTGTCAAATAAATAAATAAAATCTTTTAAAAAATAAATAAATAAAAATAAAAAATAAAAATAATTTTAATTCATTTTCTGCTTATTTGTTGCCATTATGTACAAATACAATGAACTATTTATTGACTCTGTGTCCTGTAACCTTACCAAATTCAAGTATTACTCTAGTAGCTTTATTTTTAGATTCCATAGAATTTTCTACATATACAACAATGTCAGAGACTAACGACAGTTTCTAATCTGTATGCTTTGGCAATACCGGGTGTTAGAATAAAGACAGGAAGCATCTTTGGAATTATTGAACAAATATTTATTCACTTACTAAATAGTCACTGACTACAAGCTACACATATGACACAACCCAGGAGTGAAGGGGGTTCACAGAAGTTATGATCTTTGCACCTTCCTAAGCAAAGATCATAAAATACATAGCGACAAAGTGCTGTGGGATGTCTAAGAGTTCCAGGACCACTGGATAACATGAAACCCCTAGGTTCACAACAAGCTTTATGTTTCTCACAAAGTGAATTGTAACTACCAGAATTAACCTTCACAGCTCCGTGACACAGGCAAGGTTGTTGTCATTACGTGAGGAACTTAAAATGGTCTGCCCAAAGTTGCAGAATGGCGGATCCATGCCAGGGATGTGATTTTCATATTTGTATATTTCATATTTGTATACTTCCCATCATTGGACCAAAGATGGTCCTTGGAAGTTATTTAATGATAAAAACCCTTAAGCTGGAAAGGAACTTCAATGAACCTCTTTTCTAATTTGGCACTGCTACTCTAGAAGGATTGTTTGTCCTCAAGAGGCATAGACATGATCGGAGCCAGTTAATTATGCCCCTCTGGGTTTCTGAGGCCCTTTCAACACACAGAATAGAACCAAAATCCCTCCCTCTCTGGTTCTTCAACTGGACCTTAACAACAGTCTGACCTAGCATCTATTTCCTGTTCAGAAATTGGAAACTATACCAAGTTACCAATTCATGCTATAAATTCCATGTTTTCTTCTTTCCCCACCAGGACCCTAGGATTCTCATTTTGATATTCCCTCCAATGGAGGGTGAGCAAACCAGAATCTTCTTGATCCCTTCCAAACACTAAGCAGTCTTGCTCCTTGGGGTCTGTCAACAAAATAGAAAGCTCAGAACTCCTCCAGGACTTCCCAGACAAGAGGGAAAAAGAATTGAAAACTACTCTGCCCTCTTGTGGTCATGAGGGAGACCAAAAACACCAAAATGTCAAATTTTGTACTTAAGTTATTACCATTAACAATATTTGCTTATAATTTTATAATATAAATTATACTTTTGCCATCTCTACAAAATAAATTATATTTTTAATAATTTAATAATTAATTGTATCTACTACTTTTTTTTTTTTTAAGTAGGCTCCAATGCAGGGCTCAAACTCACAGCCCTAAGATCAGGATCTGAGCTGAGATCAAGAGTCAGATGCTTAATGGACTGGGCTGCCCAGGTGCCCCATTCTTTCTTTATTATAGTATTGTTTGTACATATTGATTGTTTTTCTTGATCAGATTTTTTAGTGAGTTCTTTTTGAGGTTCAAAGTTTTCAGTTTTTATTTTCTAATTTGTTTTTTCCTTTTATTGATATTATTTTTGTCTTATACTTTTTCATCTCTTTTGAAGAAATGCATATTGAATGCTTTCTTTTGCTTTTTTCCTTTAGTGATGATAAAAACACTGTATATTAATTTTCTCTTGAATATTGTTTTGAGAAAAATTACATTCTTATATGTAATGTTATTATTCAATGCACAGCATGTCACTATATTCTTTAATTTCCCACTGTAGCTGATTATTGTTTGAGAGGAACTGAGCACATTTTAAATGGCATAATTTTGTAATTCCTATTGAAACATTGGTTACTAGTTTTGCTATATTGTGGGAATACTATATAGCCTGTTAGATTTTTATCTTTTGTAATGTATTGGATGTCTTCATGTTGTAATGAATTACACTACTTTGTAGAAGTTTCAGACACTGGAAAGTTTCTAATGCTCAGATTCTATCAATTAATTCTATTTTGTTATTTTGTAATATATACCTACATCTTGTCAGCTTGACTTAATATTAACTGATACTGGTAATTATCAAATATTCATTTGAGAGAGACAGAGGGTGGGGAGAGGCAAAGGGAGAGGAAGACACAGAAGACTCCTCACTGATCTGGGAGCCTGAGATGGGACTTGAACCCAGGACCTGGAGATCACGACCTGAGCTGAAAGCAGATGCTTAACCATCTGAGCCAGCCAGGCACCCCCCAAAATCAAGTTTCTAAATAGCATATTTTGTCAAATACTCCTTAACTCTAAATGGTATATCTTTATGTTAAAAAGTAACAAAGTTCATTAGCTTTTTAAAACATTGTCTTTAATATAATCATATTTTTTGTTAAATGCTACATATTTATAGCCAACTTCTGTGACTAAACAATGCTTTTTAATATTAATATTAATGTCGGTGCTGTGTTCATATCTGCTAAAGCTGCTCTGGGTTCTTTTTTTTTCAGGTGCAGTGCAGTGCACATCCTGTCCAGGCAAGACAGTGAGCTGGAAGAAGCAATAAGAATGAGAACAGGGCAGGATCCCAAAATGGCTACTTACCGCTAAAGAGACCCTGGATGCATAACAGACACCTCTCTAAGGTAGAGGGAATGCCACTGCCTGGTACATAGGATTGCTGTGAGGATCAAATTATATGTAACTACATAAAATGTCTACAGAAACACATCTGTTTCTGAGAGCATTAGACTCAGGGCTGTTCCCAGCTCCATTCTTTTTTTTTTTTTTAATATTTTTTATTTTATTTATTTGACAGAGAGAGAGAGATCACAAGTAGGCAGAGACAGGCAGAGAGAGAGGTGGAAGCAGGCTCCCTGCCGAGCAGAGAGTCTGAGATGGGGCTCGATCCCAGGACTCTGGGATCATGACCTGAGCCGAAGGCAGAGGCCTTAACCCACTGAGCCGCCCAGGCGCTCCCCCAGCTCCATTCTTGAGAGCTTTTGTGTACTCTATGGCTTAGGATTTATTGGGGACCTAACACGCACGGTGAATTGTGATTTTTAGGCAAATCAACATTTAGGAACATATCCTGGAAATCCAGGGGGTAAAAAAAATCCAGGCTACACATTGTGGAGTGGTGGACAAGCAAGAGTAAAGGTGGCAGATCCGATAAACAGAGGTAAAACTGGGAGGACCAAGTTTGATGGAATATGGGAGGTGAGACAGACACAGAGCCTCTCTGTGATCGGAGGGTGCATATGGTGAACATTCCCAATCCAAGCCCAATTTTTTAGACTTGTCTATTTCTTGTCTTTAGATGAGTGAACATATTCCTGTTTGCTTCCATCCTTTACTAAGGTGAAGCAGAAAAGCAGCCCAGTTTGGATCCCATGGCTGTTATCCTGTAACAGCAAACTGTATTGGTCTCATTTAAACTATCTTAAAACAGCAATAAACACAGAAAACGCTGTTTGCCTTTTGTAAGCAGGAGACATTAATGATTTTTGGCTTCTCTCAATACACTTTCCCATTCCTTCCTATGCTTTCACTATTTAGTCTGTGATCTTAAATGCTGGTTTAAAATAATACTATATCTAAATCTTTAAAAAAAAAAAGGGGGGGGGAGTGGGGAGAAACCTGGGTGGCTCAGTGGGTTGAAGCCTTTGCCTTTGGCTCAGGTCATCATCCCCGGGTCCTGGAATCGAGCCCCGCATCGGGATCTCTGCTTAGCAAGGAGCCTGCTTCCCCTCTCCCTCTGCCTGCCTCTCTGCCAACTTATGATCTCTCTCTGTTAAATAAAGAAATAAAATCTTTAAAAAATAAAAAAATTAAAAATAAATAAAATAATACTATTTTGGAGGTGGGTCAGGAGATGGGTGAAATCGGTGATGGGGATTAAGGAGTGCAGTTCTCATAGTGAGCTCCAAGTACTGTATGGTACTGTATACCTGAAACAAATATAATACTGTATGTTAACTGGGGAATTTAAAATTTAAGTTTTTTATAGAGCTATCCAGTGAACCAGCAATTTCACCACTGGGTATTTACCCCAAAGATACAGAAGTAGTGATCTGAAGGGGCACCTGCACCCCAGTGTTTATAGCAGCAATGTCCACAATGGCCAAACTATGGAAAGAGCCTAGATGTCCATCAATAGATGAATGGATAAAGAAGATGCAATATATATATATACATATATATATATGAATATTATGCAGCATTCAAAAATGAAATCTTGCCATTTGCAACAACGTGGATGAAACTAGAGGGTGTTGTGCTAAGCAAAATAAATCAATCAGAGAAAGACAATTATCATATGATCTCACTCATATGAGGAATTTGAAAAACAAGACAGGATCATAGGGGAAGGGAGGGAAAAATGAAGACAAAACCAGAGGGAGACAAACCATAAGAGACTCTTAATCTCAGGAAACAAACTGAGGGTTGCCAGAGTGGAGGGGGTGGGAGGGATGGGGTGGCTGCTTGATGGACGCTGGGGTGCTAGTGTGAGTGCTGTGAATTGTGTAAGACTGATGGATCACAGACCTGTATCCCTGAAACAAATAATACATTATATGGTAATTTAAAAAATAAAATTGGGTTGCCTAGGTGGCTCAGTGGGTTGAGCCTCTGCCTTCGGCTCGGGTCATGATCTCAGGGTCCTGGAATCGAGCCCCGTATTGGGCTCTCTGCTCAGCAGGGAGCCTGCTTCCCTTCCTCTCTCTCTGCCTGCCTCTCTTCCTACTTGTGATCTCTGTCTGTCAAATAAATAAAATAAAAATCTTTAAAAAATAAAAAATAAAATTTAAGTTTTTACATTTAAAATTTTTTAATTTTTAAATTGAATTTTTTTTAATATTTTAAAATAAATAAAATGATACTATCTTCTCTCCCAATATGTGTGTGTTGTTGTTGATTTTACATCCATTTCTCTTGATCCACCAGCTTTGTTAATAATATACCCTTACCTACTGGGGCTTGGTGAACTTCTTTAATCTCCAATTCCTTCAAGTAGATTTTTATTTGTTTGAGGGGGTTTTTTGTGTTTTTTGTTTGTTTGTTTGTTTATTGAGAGAGAGAATGCATGTGCAGGGGGTGGGGGCAGAAAGAAAGAGAGAATCTTAAGCAGGTTCTCTGGATGTAAGGCTTGATCTCACAACCCTGAGATCAAGATCTGAGCTGAAATGAAGAGTCAGAGGCTTAACCAACTGAGCCACACAGGTGCCCCAGACTTCAGTTCATATTGAGGCCCACCAAGAGCTTTTTACTTCCCAATAGGACTGATGGTTCTGTTGTGTTACATAGTTCATATGGTGTCTCCCATTGGATTCCCCAGAAAGTAGACCTGAGACAAAGTCGTAGGGACAAGTAATTTGAGAAACACAGGTAGTGGGAACATGAGCCAGGAAAGGAAGGAAAATTAATCAAGGATACATGAAAGAGTGGGGTACCACTGTGGGCAAATGGGGTACAAGTCTGCTGGGGCCCTCTGAAAAAATACAGAACATACTCCAGAATTGCCTAGCTGAGAAGGGAGCAGGCTGGGATATTTCTCCATGAACTTCTATTCCTCATTGGTTGAAGGTGATTCCTGAAAGCACTAAATTCCCATCACTTGAGGCCTGCCACACTCAAAGAGCCAGGCAATTTCCAACGGCCAAAGAAAGTCCTCAGGCAAAGAACTCAGATTCTTGAGGTAAGGAGACTTCCACATATGGGAACTTGTCCACTGAAGCTTAAGAAGAACTCAGGAGATAAGAGGGGCACTGACAGCATCTCCTCAGAGTAGTATTTAAGCATCTGATCAGAGTGGTATTTCATAAAGTCCCACAAGGAGCACCAGAGGCTATGCCAACTGGACATATTTGAGAGTAATTGCATTACAGTGCTGCTTCGCAACTATTTTTGGAGTCTGTGCCATGAGAACACCTTCCCATTAAGACCTCAAGCAAGGCATGTGAACAAAAACAAGGTCCCAAAACTATAGCAACTTCTCCTAGAATTGTAGAAATATTACAGAAAAAAAATTACATCTCTTATTTTGTTAGTAAGCTCTTTTAAATGTTAAATATTTTCCAGTTAAATATTTTAAAATTTTGTCCCTGAAGGCATTTCTGAAAATGTTATTCAGAAAAATATAGGGAAATATTTTCCAGCAGCTTGTTTTATGAGTTAAAAACACCTTATTTCAACTCCTTGTGCAATAAATTTTATTTTAAAGGTATTCAAGTTAGCAAGTTGTCAAGTTCAGAGTCAAATATTGGAAAAGTCATAAATGTTGACCAACAGTTATATACTATACAATGGAACATTACTCAACCACCAAAAAAGGATGAACTCTATCATTTGCAGTAACTTGGATGGAACTAGAGGGTATTATGCTAAGTAAAATAAGTCAGAAAGAGAATATGGTTTCACTTATATGTGAAACCTAAAAAACAAAATGAATAAACAAACAAAAAATAGAATCATATCTATAAATATAAAGAATAAACTGATGGCTGGCAAAGGAGAGGGAAAAATGGATATGGGGAAAATGGGTATAGGGGAGTTGGAGACACAAGCTTTCAGTTATAGAATGGATAACTTATGGGAATAAAAGGTACAGCACAGGAAATACAGCTGATGGTACTGTATTGTGTGGTGACAGTGGTAGCTACACTTGTGGTGAGCATGGCATAATAGAGTTGCTGAATCATTATGTTGTACACCTGAAAGTAATGTGATACTGTATGTCAACTATACTCAAAGCAAAATAAGTTTATGAACATTTGAAATGCCAATAGACTACACTACTTTTGAAAGGTTGAAATTTTTTTTGAAGATTTTATTTATTTATTTGACAGAGAGAGAGATCACAAATAGGCAGAGGCGTGGGGTGGGGGGGAGCAGGCTCCCTGCTGAGCAGAGAGCCCGATGTGGGGCTCCATCCCAGAACCTTGAGATCATGACCCAAGCAGAAGGCAGAGGCTTAACCCACTGAGCCATCCAGGTACCCCTTGAATGGTTGAAATTTTTAAATAGTTGAAAGGATTTCAGAAATAAAAAAGGACAAAAACACAATGTTGTGTTCATATGCACCCACTGGCATATTGTGCCACATACTTAAAATTTTTAAATGAAAAATGTTCCCAAATGCTATGGCATAAACCATTTTCTCAATTAGAGTTCATTTCCACACTGCTCTAAAAATAGCAGTCTTTGATAATGCAAAGCATAAATTTAGCATTCACCCTACAATTCATCTTTTCTCTTTTTAAGTAAAACTGGGACTTCTGTTTTCAGAAACTGAACAACCATTAAAGCAAGCTGAGCATCTGAAAAATACTCTGCACTTGAGTGTGCCTGGTTTCTATAATGAAAAGATGCACTTGACTCATAGCAATTTTGTCAGATTTGAACATTTGGAAAGATACTCCCATTACCAAACCACACACCACCACCACCACCTCCACTGGAATTACATAAATGAATTTAGGACTAAGGTCAAAGTTTCTTTAAAAAAAATTTTTTTTAAAAGTCTATAAAGCTGTTCTTTAGGCCTGAAGAACTTAGATCTTGATGAAACATTAAGACATTTTTTTAAAACTCTGGGATCTAGACAGATACATGTGTGACCTACCAATAAAGGCTGCCACAAGTTGTGATCAGGGTCTTTCAAGGCAGTGGTTCTGGGGGCACCTGAGTGGTTCAGTCAGTTAAGCATCTGACTTCAACTCAGGTCATGATCTCAGGGTCTTGGGATCCAGATGTGGAGGTTCTCTGCTCAGCAGGGAGTCTACTTGTCCCTCTCCCTCTACCCCTTCCCCCAATGGAGCACTCTCGCTCTCAAATAAATAAAATCTTTAAAAAAAAAAAAGACAGTGGTTCTATGTTGGGTTTAATCTCCACCCTATATAGAAGAACTCTAATATCTGTTATAAATCCTCAGTGCAAGTAAGATAACTTCAGGTCTGAAAGTGACCCGCTCTCTTCTATTGTATTCTTACAAATGAAATGTGTTGAAATGAGGAAAGGAACTTCAGTTGACATGGACCTGCTAAATATAAAATGACAATTTACCAGTAACAAACCCTCATTTGTCTTGGGAGAAGAATTATTTTTATCTTTAAGTGCAAAGTTTCAGATTCAGCTCTAAATGTCATTGCAGGCTTCCCCCTCTCTCTCTGCCTGCTTGTGATCTCTCTCTCTCTCTTTGTCAAATAAACAAATAAAATCTTAAAAACAAAATAAAATCAGCCAAGGAGAGAAATGCATAGGGCAGAGTCCAGTTCTCAGTTGTCCTCTCCCCAAGGAGTCAGGATACCACTGCTTTCCCAGCATTAATGTGACAAAATGTCCAAAGTATTGCCAGCCAAGTAAATTCACTTAAGCCTTGATGTCCAGAGTGTTTATTTGGGGTCCATCACATAGACATGATAATCTGCCCAGGTGACCCAAAGCTTCCACCATCTGTCATACTGTTAACTACCTGGAGTGTCCAGGCTCTATCCTAAGACTACTTATTTAGTGTGGCAGCCCATACTGTAAATCACATTTTTAGACTATCCAGTGTAACCGAAAGCCTCCAGACTGATGAAAACACTCTTATCAAGCATAAAATTCTCTCTCCCTCTCACTTCAACCCCCTACTCACACTCTAAATGAATTAATTAAAATCATCAGTTGCCTTTTTTTACTAATTTTAAAATAAATAAATTATTTCTGTTAGCAAATAAAAATAAAACTAATTTTTAAGTTTCGCTTGGGGAAAAAAAATGAGTAAGAAGGGAAAAAAGAAGACAGGGAGGCAAATCATATGTATGTCCTTACATTTATCTTGCATTTTAATGTCATCACTACCAACAGATTTTATTTTCTTCTTTAAAATAGGGAAGTGCCAAAAATATGAGGAAATTAACGAGACACAACAACTAAATGCAGTATGGGACCCTAGACTGGACCTAGGAACAGAAAATGAACATAAGGGTTAAAACTGGTGAAATTTCAGTAAGGTTAGTCATTTACTCTTTAGTATCACTTTTGGGTATTGTATGAATGTTAATTTCCTGGTTTTCATTGTTGTTGTAATTCTCTCAGTTGTTACTGTTAGGAAAAGCTGGGGGAAAGATGAATGTGAAAACTCCTGTATTGTTCTTGCAACTTTTCTGTAAGTCCGAAATTATTTCAAAATGAAAGTTCAGGGACACCTGAGTGGCTCAGTTGGTTAAGTGGCTGCCTTCTGCTCAGGTCATGATCCCAGCGTCCTGGAATCCAGTCACGTCGGGCTCCTTGCTCAGCAGGGAGCCTGCTTCTCCCTCTGCCTCTGCCTAACACTCTTTCCGCCTGTGCTCTGCCTGTGCTCACTCTGAGAAATAAATAAATAAAATCTTTTAAAAAAAGAAAGAAAGAAAGAAA
This sequence comes from Mustela nivalis, assembly GCF_964662115.1. Taxonomy (NCBI): domain Eukaryota; kingdom Metazoa; phylum Chordata; class Mammalia; order Carnivora; family Mustelidae; genus Mustela; species Mustela nivalis. Next base: position 149,783,374 of record NC_139021.1, read on the forward strand.
GTTCAGGGTGCCTGGGTGGCTCAGTAGGTTGTGTCCAACTCTTCTCCTCCTGTCTCTCTCGCTCTCTCTCATTGTCAAATAAATAAATAAAATCTTAAAAAAAAAAAAAGTTAAGCATCTGCTTTCAGCTCAGGTCATGATCCCAGGGTCCTGGGATGAAGTCCCGCATCAAGTTCCCTGCTTGGCAGGGAGCCTGCTTCTCCCTCTCCTTCCACCTGCCGCTCCCTCTTTTTGTGCTCGCTCTCTCTCTCTCTCTCTCACTGTCAAATAAATAAATAAAATCTTTTTTAAAAAAAAAGTGTCTGACTCTTGATCTCAGCTCAGGTCTTGATCTCAGGATTGTGAGTTCAGGCCCAGATTGGGCTCCACAATGGGCATGTAGCCTACTTAAAAAAGGAAAAGTTAAGGGACACCTGGGTGGCTCAGTTGGTGAGGCAGCTGCCTTCAGCTCAGGTCATGATCCTAGTGTACTGGGATCGAGTACCACATCGGGCTCTTTGCTCAGCAGGGAGCCTGCTTCTCCCTCTGCCTCTGCCTGCCTCTCTGCCTGCCTGTGCTCGCTCTCTTCCCCTCTCTCTCTCTGATAAATAAATAAAAATTAAAAAAAAAAAAAAGGAAAAGTTAAAAGAAAAAGTTGAAAATGATATATCTCTATTTATTCAAGGATTCTCTAAAATAATCAATTTAATCTTTTTGGAGGTCAACCAACTCTTCAATGAAAATTAAGTACAATCTGCTCCAAAAGTTCACTTATGCCATTTTGCAAGTCCACAGACCCACGTGGCACACATCTATGGGTCCTCAGTGAAGAACCCTGGCTCCCAGGGCTGTAGCTGAGTCTTGGGTATAGCAGGAAGTAACATCCAACAGATAATCTGAACAGGAACAACTTCTAGCTCTCACCTGCAATCCCATTCATGCCTCTTCATTGTCTGGCTGTTTGGCGGTGGGCGGGGGGGATTCCTACGAAGTCGGCTGACAGAAACATAGAACTTCATGCTCCCCCTTGACATCTCCTTAGAGGGTCATTATGAAAGGACTATACTCACCCACGCAACAAAGGGCACCTCCTCTTTCTGGGCCAAGCAGCACCATAAATGTATCCTAAAGGGATCCCTAAAAGCAGCCCCACGAAGTGCTACCAAACAGAATAATCAGCTCTGGGCACTGGAGCCTACGCAGGGAAGGACAGCCTGCCTGGCCCTTAGTGCTAGAAATAGATGCAAATATATACTAAGTGTGGGGCATCAATCCCCACCCCAAACTTCTCCTCCCATCTTCTGCTTTATAAGCAACTCCATCAAAAAACTGCATGAAGAAAGGTGTAACAAGTTACATGGGAGAAATAAAGGGCAAGAATAAAAATCTGTCTGAATCCTGTACAAATAGTCTCCACAAGGATGAATGATTTAGATTTGAATAGAGTTAAGTTACAAAAGCTAAGATGCACACAGTAGGCATCATTAATGCCAAATCATTAGTCGAACGTAGGAATAGGGAGAATAAACACAAGACATGTTTGCTCAAAGGGATAGAAGCAGCTGCAGAGAACAGGAATGGCTTGTCCAAGGAGAGGCCAGGATGACTTCCAGCCCTGAGAACTAGCTAGCAAGTCAGGAGACCTGTGGATGGCTCTAACTGAGAATTCAACCTTTCCAAAGAATTGTTCTAACACAGAGATCCCTTTCTTTCTGGTAGATCCATCTCCTCAAGTCTGGCCACTGGGCATAAAGGCCTGAGAGACAGTCAGCTTTCTGCCAAGCACTGGCATCCAAGATGGACATAAAGAGATGGCTTTGGAGGGCTGGGAAGGCCGGTTAGTTCAGTGAATGTACAGAATAATGGTATGAAGACATAAAACACAGTTGTTTAAAATGACTAAAGGCACTGCATTTCTGACAGGGACTAGAATGAACACAGACTTGAAACATAATGGAAATTATTCTGATAAACCCTTCCAGGAGGGCAGATTTTACCACTCTAGACCCAAAGACTGTTCAGAACTATGGCAGCAAGTGAAGGAGTAGAGCTTTCCTTGAGCATCATGCCATCTCATGGAAACTTCTGGGGCAGCAACTCCCTTCAAAGAAACGAGAATTTCTTTCTAAGTCAATAATTCACTTTAGAAATTTAGATGCTGCAGCTTTCATTCCACTTATAGGATACAATTATCTAATTTTTTTTCCTGGGGAAAATACTCTAGACATATTATGTATATTTTTAGGACTTTTTGATAGATATCACCAAATGTCTAGTCAGAATGACTGTCTCAATTTACACATGGATGAAAATGTCCATTACCCTAGTCCCTTCCACAATTTTTGCCATTCAACGGTCAGGAGAAAAAAAAACTTCCTCTGTCACCTGGCATTTTAAAAAGAGTAATAGCAAACCTAAGTATTTTCTTTTTTGAGTTGCTGTCCTTTGCCAAATTTCTTTTGAAATGTTTTTGTATGTTATCTTTAAATATGACAGTTATTAATATTTTCCCAGCTTTTCATATGTTAACTTCATAAATGGTGTTGACACACAGAAGTGTTGGATTTTAATGCTGTCAAATCCAGCAATCTTATTCTTTATTGTTTCTACCTTTGTTACCATGGTTAGGAAAGCCTGTCCTATGCCAAAATTATAAAAGTATTAAGCCATACATTCTTCTGGGCCTTTTGTGGACCTGGGTATTACATTTTACATTTAATCCATCTGGAGGCTATCTTGGCTATAGTAAGGTAAACCTTTAACTTTATTTCATTCCCAAATGGTTAGCCTTTTGTCATAATACCATTTATTGAATTATCTATCCTTGCCTAATGTTTTGAAATACATGCAAAGTGGAGGAATAGTTCTTTGGCAATTTTTCAAATCTACACTACTGACACCATCACCCTATTCCCTCCTCCACCTCCTGTTGAGTGGGGGCCTTAAGTTGCTGGTTGTGTTTGAAGACTGGGCCCCATTTAGGATCTCGGTGAAGACTGCTAAGCATCTGTCTAGTGAGCATTAGGTCTCATCAACTCCAGTCCTAACTGCTTTCTCCCCCATGTGTTAGGGGTGGGCATATTGAATGCCCAATGCGGGAGCCCAATGCGGGACTCAATCCCAGGACCCTGAGATCATGACCTGAGCCGAAGGCAGAGGCTTTAACCCACTGAGCCACCCAGGCACCCCTACAAGTCCCCTTTTACAGCTACCTTTTCCCACTGAAGCTTTGTCATCTGCTTTCATGATGGGATCTGAAACTTGTCCTAATGCCCACAACTGATCCTGACCTCAACAGAACCAATATACCCAGAGTGACTTCTAGGTGCCTGGTGCTGTTTATCAGCAGAAGAAATGACTCCTGGAGTTTGGCAGGTGATAAACACAGCCCTATTGACACAGCTCAGGAGAGAAGAAAGCAGCAAACACTGGGACATACAGCAAACACTGGGACTGGCCTTTGCTGTGTGCTTCCTGAGCTTTGAAAAAGTAAAAGTATCTGGCTGTTCAGCAAGGAAAGAAAAACGGAACAGTGATTGTGCCCCATCCCCTGGTGACCTACCCCTTTCTCTCCCTGACTCTGGAATGAATGACAGAAGGATGCACCACAGGGAGATCTGCATTGGTGCTGAGGGGCTTTTGTCGGTGGCGATGGGGGGCATCAGAGCAGTTTCCACTGCACACTCATGGACCTCTCTGTGGAGAAGCCACTGGCACAGATTTTAAGAAAAGTGGTGTGTTTGTTTCTCAGCTAGACTTTCAGCTCCCCTCCCAAGAGAAGGGAGTGTGCCTTGTTCACATTTATGTCCCCATCACTCAGCACAGTACCTGGCACTTAAAATGGGCTCAGCACATAGATTCAATTGAACTTGAGTAATGATATTTTATTAGTAATAGTAATGACTAACATTTAAGAACCAACTTATTACTTACACTTTGTATACTCTGTGAAATTAATTTTTCTGTTTTGTTTTGCTTAACTGGTGGCTATGGGGTAAAGGACAAGGACATAGCAATAGAAAGTTTGCTTTAAGAAGCCCTCCTTTCAAGAGGCCAAACCAGTCCGCTAGTGGAAGCTCCGGAGCAGGGAGCCTGAAGAGAAAAGTACAATGAGCAAGAGAGTTCCAGGAAAAAGAAGAGCAAAGGTGATTCTAAAGAGGAGTCCCAGGCAACAGCAACCTGAGTCATCAGGAATTTTAAAGCCATTCTTGCCTATCCAAATTCCCTCTTGGGAAGAGGGCAAGATCCTATAAAAAAGTGTGTTTGAGGGAGGCTTGGGGCACTTTCAGAGAACCTTTATCTCACAGATAGTCAGTGGTGGAGCCACCCACTTGCAAATTGAAGACAAGTATCTTGCTAAAAAGATCTGAAAGGAATAGCTCTACACCAGACGAAAGTATCCTCCTCTCAGACCCTTTAAAGTCTCCAGCTATGTCAAATTACTAACCCACAGGCTCTACTGGACAGATTTGCTCCTAGCTTCAGAGCCTGAACTACAGACCAGTCTTTGCTCAAGCAGCAGCTCAACACATAACCCCAATGCACCCAAGGCTTTTCTCCCGCAAGATTTTGTTTCCTTCCATGAAATCCTCAAGAACCCTGGATTCCGGGTTTCCTGGCCCACCGGTCGGCTTTACTACGCGGTTATTCCAGGCCTAATCTGAGCGGCTGCATGGCTCCCTCACTCCCCGGACTACGACGGTGGACAGAACGCCTCCCCCTACAGCACAAAGGGGATCCGACCAAGAGCCCCGCCCGGTCGGGACCCTCAGAGTCCGAGTAGCAGGGCGCGCCACGGAACTACGTTTCCCACAGTGCTCCAAGAAGCCAGGCCAGCCAAGGCCCAGGACCCGGCGGGCGGGCTCTCGCGCAGCCTCTTGGGAGTTGTAGTTCGGTCCGCTCGCGCCGGCGCTGCTGTGGGCTCGGCGCCGGCCTTTGTCTGTCTGCGGGCGCGCGCCGCTGCGGTGAGTGAGGCCGCCGGCCGGGTCAGTGAGCCCGGCTAGGCGGGGCCGCGTGGGCAGGCCGCCGCCCCCGGGCCCTCTTCGGCCCCCGCTGCCCTAGAGCAGGCCTGGCCGGCCTGATCCCCGAGGGAGGCCACCCGCGAGGGGAGAGGCGTGCGGCCCGCAGAGAAGGGTCCAGCCGGACTGGAGAGCGGGATGCTGAGGTCCAGCACGCAGGGCGGGCCCGGGGGCGCCTGCGGCGGGAGGGGAGAGTGTACCCGGGGGAGCAGGGTACACCGCTCCGCAGGACAGAGCATGTGTGAAGGCCCCGCACCCTGGAGAAGCGGGAGGGGGAGGCCACAGGCAGGTGTGCCTGGGGCCTGCAGAGAGGATTTCACAAAACGTTGGGGCTGGGGGCTGCTCTGTCTAGGGAGGGGGAATGGGAGAGAGGACAGCCTTGTTAAGGTGGAGAATGGGAGGAAGAACAAAATGGATTCAGATGTGTAAAGAAAATAATCACCCCCACCCTCATCTCCTAAACCTGAGACTATGGCCCAAGAGGTTCCAAAGACAGCAAAGCTTACCCCCTTTGAGGGCTCTCCACTTTAGGCTTTCAGTCTGTAGGTGCCATCAGAGATTCTTCACATTTGGTTTTTATTCCCCTGAGAGCTACCTGATATGACAGTATTGTTAACCTATTTAGTTAGAGAGGAAATAGAGCCAGGGCTGTTTGGTTACTTGCCCAAGGCTGTATAGGGGTAGGGGAGATTCAAGGCAAGAAACCAAGTTATCTCCTGGCCTTATTCTGAGTTTTTCCAAAGGATAAATAGCCTTTGATAGGAAAAGCAATTTTCTATTAATAAAGCCACTTCAAATTTTTCAGGAAATTATTTCCTCAGATTTGTGACCTAAGGAGAAAAATAAAACAATCCCCATTTATTAACCAAGGCAGTTCTGAGATGCAGCTGAGTTGTTACTTGTTGGAAGATCTCATAGCATGCAGAGAAGCAGAGTTGTAAATTCTACCCACTTGTTCTGACCAAACTATTTGCTGGATTCCCCAGAGACAGAGTCTGACCTTAGGCAGGGTTTAGGTTTCGTGCACTTTCCAGGGACTCCTGATGGATGTGCAGTTGTTAAGCAGTAGCACCTTGAACAAATGAACTTCCTGTAGCATCCTGGCAGTATCAGAGGATATCATAGATAAGGATATCATAGAGGATTCCTTTGTAGCCTCTACTCCAGATTGGAGGTGACAGCTCCAAATACAAGTTTAAAATGCCTCTCCAGTCAGAACAAATGTGGCAGAACGTACAGTTGTCAAGACCAGATGTTCAGGTTAACAAAACCACTGTAGCATCACACCGCTATTTCATTAAAACAGGAGGCCTGCATTTTGATGAAACATATTGGAGGGGAATAAAGATTATGCACTGAACCACTGCATAAAGTGTACGAATTTAGTAATTAGGATCCTAAAGTAAGAAGAAAATACTCAAAAATGGGGAGAGGGAGGGGAGAAAGAGTGTGGAACAAGAGGATTCCTACGATCTCGAAGAGTGGTAAAGTCCTATCAAGCATTGTTACATTCTGTTCCAGTTTATAAAAATTCTCACCAGCTCTTAATTGTCTAGTTTAAGGGCATAGACTCTCAAAAGTCTTGAATTTGATCCTTTGCCCACCCTGGACTCCTTACTGACTGTATGACTTTGGACAGGTTACTTATCCTAGTTGGAGGGCCTTGGGCTTGGTTTTGGGAGTCTGAAGAAGGTCTTTCTTTTCCTAGAATTGGCAAGTACTTACACTTAGAATTGGTATTCTCATATCCTGAAGAATAGGAGAGGGGTGGTTCTGGATCTGGACCCTCCTAAATATTGTTAAAAGGTAGACATGAGATCTCTTGTCCTTATAACCTGGGGGGAACTGGAGGGGAGACCTGGAGCCATTTTCATCATAGAATGAATCATGACGGCTGAAATGTTGTTTTTTTTTTTAATTCTGAATTCCTTTGGAGGCTTGAAGTATAAAAGAGCAGGTGGTTAGGTGGGGGAAGGAAGCGGGAGATCCCAATCACATGCCATAGCTAAAGTACAAACAGGAGTGACCATTATCTTGGGATTGGCAGGAAGAGATATATGTGTTCTGTGCTTCCCACCTCATGTTTCCATCTTGACTCATTTATATGTGGTCATGGTACCTTTAGACCAACTTTGGGTTACATTATAGGTGGCTAAGATTACATCAGGCAATCCAGATTTCTTCCATTTACTCAAACCCCAAATTTATCCTTCTCACTTATCAATTCTCTTGCCTTTTCCTGTTTTTCTTTTTATGTTTTTTGTTTGTTTTTTTTTTCCTCCTCAGGTGTTCAAGAATAGCCCATGGAAGGATCATATGAAGAGGTGGTAATTAAAGTCATACAGCAGGCGTGGACATGTTTGGATTTCCAACAGCTACCCTGCTGGATTGTCATGGAAGATATGCGCAGAATGTAGCATTTTTCAGTGAGTGAGTCGGTTGATCACTGAGATGCCCTTAAATCACAATATTTAGTATCCCTGTACTCAAGCACTGATGTAGGCTGAGGAAGCAGAGGAGACATTCCTTTGGAGGAGTTCACCCTTCCTGGGGGTTACAGGGAAAGTTTGCAAGCTAGAATTAGAAATAGCATTAGAAACAGAGCAAGGGAATGATCTTGATATGGAGTAGTTTTGAGGTAGTCTCTGAGAAAATGAACGAGTAGCTTAACATCAGAGCACAATCGTTGAATAAGAGTAAGGCAAGAGAAAATTTTCCTAGGATGACTCCAAGAAAACTGTTAATAGTGATTAATGGACCCATAATTAAAGTGCAGTAGCAGGCTCAGATGCTATGGAAAACACTATGGGCACTATGGAAAACACTGTCAGCGTGCATAGGAAGTGTCTGAGAATAACTTCCAAACCAAAATTGATTTCAGTTCCACCATAGCTTAGTAGACTGAAATAGCATGAATATTAAAGGGGAAAGTTCCTTGGATCAGATTCTATACTTGTCCTAGCTTGATCTGTGGTATCAGGCAAATTGTTTAACTTCCTTGAGCTCCAGGCTCTTCATCTGTAAAAAGGGACAGTAAACTCTACCTTGCAGGGTTACTGGGACTAGAGATAGTAGATGTAATGTTCCAGAGATTCTGGTACATATTTTCTGATGTCCTGGAGCTTACTCCACTGTCAGAAAAATAGATTGGTACAGAGATGATTTCTCACGTATTGGTCTCTCAGAACTCTCTACCTACTTTTATATTATACTTTTTCTTAATGGAGTGCCTCCAGAACCTTAAAGTTTTAGGTCCTGCACAATCTGGATCCATACCCATCTTGCAGTCAGAGAAAACTTGGTTATGGGACTCTATTTGATCTTATATAGTTTTCTTCATTTTCTGAGCCTATATTCTTGTCTATAAAAAGGAGATAATCACGTCTACCTTACAGGTTCTTTGGGAGGCTAAATTAAACTAAATTTAGAGACAGTATACTTCTGTGGAGCATGCCTGTGTTTGAATCCCAACTCTACACTTAGCTAACTGCAAGATCTGTGACAACCTCCCTGTGCTCTCATTTCCTTATCTGTAGGATAAGGTTTCATAGGGTTTTCATGATTAAATTATCTATGCAAAGTTCACAGTGTAATGTCTGGCACATAATAAGCATTCAAAGCATTGTTTCTTTTTTCCCTATTCTTCTCACTCAGCATATTGGTGCATCTTACATGACTTCCCTCTCATTTTACCAGATGTGATGACAGAAGCCCACCACAAATATGATCACTCTGAGGCCACAGGATCCTCAAGCTGGGATTTCCAGAATTCTTTCAGAAGAGAGAAGCTGGAACAAAAATCCCCAGATTCTAAGACACTACAGGAAGATTCACCTGGAGTGAGACAGAGGGTCTATGAGTGTCAGGAATGTGGAAAATCCTTCAGGCAAAAAGGCAGTCTAACCTTGCATGAGAGAATCCACACTGGTCAAAAGCCCTTTGAGTGTACCCATTGTGGAAAAAGCTTTAGGGCCAAAGGCAATCTTGTTACACATCAGCGAATACACACAGGAGAGAAGCCCTATCAGTGCAAGGAGTGTGGGAAAAGCTTTAGTCAACGAGGTAGTCTGGCTGTTCATGAAAGACTTCATACTGGACAGAAACCCTATGAGTGTGCTATTTGTCAGAGAAGCTTCAGGAATCAAAGTAACCTTGCTGTTCATAGAAGAGTGCACAGTGGAGAAAAGCCCTATAGATGTGATCAGTGTGGAAAAGCCTTCAGTCAGAAAGGAAGCTTAATTGTTCACATCAGAGTCCACACAGGCCTGAAACCCTATGCCTGCACCCAGTGCAGGAAGAGTTTCCACACCAGGGGCAATTGTATCCTGCATGGCAAAATCCACACAGGAGAGACACCCTATCTGTGTGGCCAGTGTGGGAAAAGCTTCACTCAGAGAGGGAGTCTGGCTGTGCACCAGCGAAGCTGCTCACAAAGACTCACCCTTTGACCACCCTCTTCAAAGGAAGTTCTCTTTATGAATTAAAAGTTAAAAAAAAAAAAAAAAACTCAGATCAAGCAACCTATCCAATGCTATGGAATGAATGGAGACTCTTTCAGAAAGACCATCATTGGGTAGGGCAAACTGACTTTTCTCCTTTCCCCCAAATAAGTTTGAAAAATAAATGTCTTGTTTATTATCATTATCATATATGTTTCATAATTTGTCAGTTTATTTTGACCTAAGTTCCCCCAAGTACCTCCATTAATCTAGTGCATACATGGGAGATTTTTCTATGTATAACAGATTCAGATTTTCAATCTGTAGTTGACATCGTTAGTTTTTGTTTAAATCAACCCTTTATGAGTCCCACGGTCTTTTCTTTACATATTCAAATCAATCTTGTATCAGGATTCAAGAAGGGAAGAATTCATTCCAAAGAGCTTGGTAGCAAATCTTTATCATCTAGAGAGGTAAATTATATCAAAGGTCTTTGGGCACAGAAATACTTTAGAAATACTGTGGGTTTGAATAGTAATATAATATCGCTCCCAAAGATACCCTGATACCATTTGAAGATGTATACAAGAATGTTGATATCATCCCAATTGGTAATAGTCATAAACTGGACAAAACCCAAAATATCCAACAATAGGTAAGGTAACATATGCTGGTATGTTCATATAATGAAATGTGACTCAGCAATAAAAAATAACATACAACTAATATATGCAATAATATAGAAGAATCTCAAAACTTTATGTTGAGTGGAAACACACACACACTAGAAAACTCATCTAATAGAATAGAACTAATGGAATTCAGATAGTTGCTAACTATGGGTAGAGGGAACTGAGTAAGGACTGACTTAAAAAGGGCACAAGGCAACCTTATAAAGTGAAAACATGCTCTATCCTTATTTCAGGTGGTAGATCATGGGTCTGTGCAATTGTCAAAATTCATTGAACTTAACAGGAGTCCATGCATTTTCTTATCTGTAAGGTATACTTTAGGAACAATGAGGCAGTTTAAAAATACTGCACACAAGTTCTTTAGCACTTATCTCATGAAGAGATGGGGGTCTGTCACCTCCACTTAAGTTTGGGTAGGCTTGTGACTGCCTCAAATACAAAAAACAGAACTGATACTATATAATTTCCAAGAATAGGTCTGAAGAGCCCTTCAAAAGTGTGAAAAGTTTCTGCCTGATTCTCTTGAGATGCTTACTCTGGAGAAAATCAGCTGCCATGTAAAAAGTCTATCTTGAGGCCACTATAATGGACAAGCTGCATGTAAGTGCTCTAGTTGACAGCTTCCGCTGAGCTCCAACAGACAGCATCAACTACCAGCCACGTGAGTGCGTTACTGTAGATGTCCAGGCAAGTGCAACCTTGAGATGACTGAAGCCCCATATGACATCTGACAAAAACTATATGAGAGAGCCCTAAGTAAGAACAGACTTCTCAAATTCCTAACACAAAAAGTCATTAGAGAAATAAAAAGCTATGGTTTTCTACCACTAAATATTTATGTTATTTACTATACAGCAATAATAGAACATAACATTTTCTAAAAAGATAAGATACTATGAAAAGAAAAGGAAAAATCTGGGAGAATGACTTGAGATTTACTTACTGACTAAACCAAAACACGAAATTATGATTCATGATTCATGAGAAAGCTTAAGATTTAAAAGTAAACATTTCTTTTGACAAAACAGAAGGCAACGTATATATTAGTTAACCCAGATACAAGTGACGTGAAGAAGTAAATGCTGGTCTCCAGCAGTCCTGCTCTGTAAGAAATTTATTAGATAATTCAGTAACAATGAGGCAGTTTAAAAACGCTCCCCACAAGTTCTGTTAACACTAATCTCATGAAGAGATGGAGATTGGTTTCACCTCCACTTGAATCTGGGTAGGCTTGTAACTGCTTCAGACACAAAAAACAGCACTGATGGGACATGACTTCCAAGAATAGGTCTGAAGAGCTCTTTAAAGTGTGAAAAGTTTCTGCATGATTAGACAGATACATACATACATGCATAATCTATATATAGGTATCTTAGAATCCTTGTTCTGCAGAAAAGAAATGAGTATTTATAATAAAGAGTAAATAGGTCAGAAAATATAAAAGATCTTTAAAAATATTCTTCCTGGGACTTCTGGGTGGCTCAGCGGTTAAGCATCTGCCTTCAGCTCAGGTCATGATCCCAGCACCCTGGGACAGAGACCCGCATCAGGCTCCCTGCTCAGCGGGGAGCCTGCTTGTCCCTCTTGAGCTTCCCTGTGCTTGTGTTCCCTCTCTCGCTCTATCACAAATAAAATCTTAAAAATAAATATTCTTCCTATTTTTTATACAGATATTATTAACTTTCTAAAGATTGTTGGCTGCTTCCATTAAAGTAACAACAAAAGAGTGTTCTAGTTTAAAAGGACAATGTAGGAAGATCCTGGGTTCACCTCCTCACACAGACAACCTACTCTACAGCTACCTATGGAACAATTTCCTCTTAAAAAACAAAAAACCTAAAAACTTGCTGAGTCACTCCTACAGATAACACAAATAAAAAACTCGTATTGAAGCTGGTAGGAGAAGCTGAGACAACTGCCATAAATCCTACCCCTGGTGCAGCCAACCCACAATCAGGAGGGAACCCACAACCTGGATCTTCTTTCTGAGGAGTAGAGTTTGAGTCCCACATTAGATACTTCAACTTTTAAGACTTGAGACATGAGTCCCCAAAACAACTAGCTTTGAAAACCAAGAGGACTTACATTCATGAGACTCACAAGAGTGAACTGAAAAACAGCTCTTAAAGAGCTCTCACACTTAGACTCACCTCAGGGACCAGCTCAGAAGCAGCCAATTGAGAGGTACTCAGACTTCATATGAAAGAAACTTATTTTCTTAAAGTGATGGCCTGAGGCACAGACATCTTTTTTTTTTTTTTAAGATTTTATTTATTTATTTGACAGAGATCACAAGTAGGTAGAGAGGCAGGCAGAGAGAGAGGGGGAAGCAGGCTCCCCACTGAGCAGAGAGCCAGATGATGTGGGGCTCTATCCCAGGACCTTGAGATCAGAACCTGAGCTGAAGGCAGAGGCTTAACCCACTGAGCCACCCAGGTGCTCCGAGGCACAGGCATCTTAATTTAACACACATCTAGGGGCCTTGCATCTCCAGGGATGGAAGATGGCTGGCTCCCTCTGCCTCACTTCTGCTCACAGGTAATTCCCAGAAAACAGCTTATACCCTCCTCTGGCACAACAATCCTTGCAGCTGTGGCCAGGGGAACAACTCTAGTCATCTGGCTCTGGTAGCCAGCCAGTGGGGCTTATGTTCAGGGGCCCACAGAACTGTAACCAATGGAGAATTAGTTCTTAACTAGCTACCACTCTCAAAGCACAAGAGACAACAGAACAAGGCACTCAGTCTTTCCATGAAAGAGGTTTATTAGCTTATCTTCATAGCTGTGGCCTGAAGGGCAGGATGCTAATTAAACATACAAAGGCACACTATAATTCTCTCCAGAGATCTCAGAGGGCAGTCATTATCTTCATTCTCCCTCTGCTGTGCTCCACAGTACCAATATTTCCCAGAGACATGCTTGCACATGTCTCTGGTATGCTGGTTTTTATGGGTGAAACCCAGAGGGCATCCCCTTTCTCTGGTGGCCACCACTGAGCCACCCAGGCTCAGGATACAGTTCCTGTATCCCACAGGACTGTAACAAACAAAGAGATAATTCTTGGCTGGCTACCAACCCTAAGACAATGTGCACAGAGAAGACTGAAACACACCCCCAGTCTTTCTGGGAAAGAGACCTATTTGCTTGTCCTGGAATATCAGCCTGAGGGGCAGGCTTCTGGTTTGGCACACAATTAGGTGCCTACTGAGATACACTAACAAATGGCCCAGTGGATGCCATGTTCACACTTTCTCTCTGCCTCACTCCAAGTCATTGGTGTCTCCCAGAAGGAAACGTGTATACTCTCCTGGCACTTAAATATAGACTGCCATCCAGGAGACACTTGTAGAGCATCTAGCTATGATGGCCAGTGGGACCTGCACTTGTGGCCCCACAGGACAATATATATTTGCATAAGTTAGAAGCTACTGCTTGAGCTGAACCTAAGTGCTGACTGATACCCTACTCTTTGGGACACCGATAGGTCTTAATGCACCCCAGCTACTAAGAGTCTCTAAAATAAAATAGGCTGCTTGGACAATCATGAATTTGAGAGAACCAAGAGTTGGAGCAGGGTTGAATGATAAGGTTCATCTATTTTACAAGTCCACTTCATCAGGACTGGGAAAGGTGGCTATTTTATCCAGTGCATAGGAACCAACAGAGAGAGATGAAAATGAAGAAACAGAGGAATATGTTCCAAATGAAAGAACAAGATAAAACCTCAGGGGGAAAAAGTTCTTAATGAGTGGAGAAAATAAGTGATCTACCTGAAAAAGAGTTCAAAATAATGGTCATAAAGATGCTCACTGAACTTGGGAGAAGAATGCATGAACACAGTGAGAACTTCCAAAAAAGGTACAGAAAATATAAGAAGGAACCAAATAGAAGCCACCAGGGTGAAGAATACAAGAAGTGAATTGAAAAATATTGTAGAGGTGTTAAATAGCAGACTAGACAAAGCAGAAAAAAGACTCAGTAAACTTGAAAACAAGGCAGTAGAACTCACCCAATCAAAGTAGCAAAAAGAAAAAAGAATGCAAAACAGTGAAAGAACTTATGGGACATCAGGTGGACCAATGTTCACATTTTAGGGATTCCAAACGAGAACAAAAAGAGGCAGACAATTTACTGGAAGAAATAATGTCTAGAAATTTCCCTAATCTAGGGAAGGAAACCAATATCCAGAACCAGGAATCCCAGAGTTCCAAATAAAATGAACCCAAAAAGACTTACACCAAGACACATTATAATTAAATGGTCAAAAGTAAAGGACAAGGAGAGAATCATAAAAACATGACAAAAACAACTTAATACATGCAAGGAAACGTCCCATAAAAACTTTGTATACCAGAAGAAGATAGCTTAGTATATTCAAAGTGCTGAAAGAAAAACAACTGCCAACCAAGACTATCCTACCCAGCAAAAGAAAAAAAAGTCCTTCATAACTGAAAGCAGGATAAAGAGTTTTTTAAACAAAAAAAGTTTTCCAGACAAGCAAAAGCTAAAAGGAGTTCATTACCAATAGACCAGACTTACAAGAATGTTAAAGGGACTTCTTTAAGCCTATAAAGAAATGGACACTAATTAGTAACAGAAAAACTTGAAAGTATAAATCTCAACAATAAGGTAAAAAAAAAAATACATAGAAAGTTTAGAAAAATCAAATGTAAATGTGATAGATTAATTAATTATAAAGCACATATGAAGGTTAATAGACAAAAGTAGTAAGAATAACTAACTATAACAATTAGTTAAGGGATACACAAAATAAAAAGGTATAAAATGTGATATCAAAAACAAAATTTTGGGGGAGTGAGTAAAATTCAGAGCTTTAGAATACATTCAAATTTAGGATATCAACTTAAAAATAGACTCTTGTAAGTTGTTACATGTAAGCTTCAGAAAAAGGAATCTAAACCTACCACCAAAGAAAATAATCAAATCATAAAGAAAGCAGGAGAAGAAGATAGGAACAGAGGAACTACAAAACATCCAGAAAACAATTAACAAAATGGCATTAAGTACATCCCTAGCAAATTACTTTAAGTGAATATGACTTAAATTATCTAATCAAAAGATACAGATTGACTGAGTGGATAAAAAACAAGACCCAGGACAGCTGGGTGGCTCAGTCAGTTGAGCATCTGACTCCTGGTTTCAGCTCAGGTCATGATCTCATGGGTTGTGGGATCAAGCCTGGATCAGGCTCCATGCTCAGTTGGAAGCCTGCTTGAAATTCTCTCCCTCTGCCCTTCCCCTTGGCTCATACACACATGTATGTGCTCTCTCTCAAATAAATAAATAAAGCTTTACAACTACATTAAGACCATCTCTATACTGCCTACAAGATACTCACTTCAGATGTAAGGACACACATAGGCTGAAAATGAAAAGACAGAAAAATATATTCCATGCAAATGAGAACCAAAAGAAAGCTGGGGCAGCTATACATATAACAGACAAAATAGAACTTAAAACAAAGACTACAATCAGAAACAAAGAAGGCCATTATATAGTGATAAAGGGGTCAATCCAACAAGATGTAAAACATTTGTAAATATTTATGCACCCAATATAGGAATGCCTAAATATATAAAGCAATGTTGACAGAAGTAAAGGGAGAAACAGACAATAATGCAATAATACCAAAGGACTTTAATACACCACTGATATCATACAGACATAAAATAAGTAAGGAAACATGGATGGAATTAACAGATATATAACTTATATCTAAGACTGTAACAGATATATATAGAACAGTCCATCCTAAACCAATAGAATACATTCTTTTCACACATGGAATATTCTCTAGAATTGATCAGATATTGGGCTACAAAACAAACCTTAATAAATTTCAGAAGGCTGAAATTTATTTCAGTCTGATATCAGACATTACAACTGATACCACAGAAATGCATATCAGGCATCTTTTCTAACCACAATGGTATGAAAGTAGAAAATCAATTACAAAAAGAAAATTGAAAAACTCACAAATATGTGGCAATGAAACATGGTACTGAACAACCAATTGGTCAAAGAAGAAATCAAAAGGGAAATTAAAAAATACTTAAAGCAAATATAAATGAAAATATGGCATACCAAAATCTATGGGATGCAACTAAGGCAGTTCTATGAGAAACTCATAACATTTAATGTCTACATCAAGGAAAAAACAGATCTCAAACACTCTAACATTATACCTAAAGGAACCAGAAAAACAACAAAGCAAAGCCCAAAGTTAGGGGAACCTGGATGGCTCAGTCAGTTAAGCATCTGCCTTCAGCTCAGATCATGATCCCAGGGTCCTGGGACTGAGCCCCATGTCAGGTTCCCTGCTCAGTGGGGAGTCTGCTTCTCCCTCCCCCTGCTCTTGCATTCTTGCTCTCTCTCTCTCCCTCTCAAAAAAATAAACAAAATCTTAAAAAATAAACCAAAGTTAGCAGAAGAAAGAACTTAACAAATATAAATAACAGAGAGACTAAATAAATAACACAGAAATAAATAGCATGGAGACTAAAAAGAAAAGTATCTAAAGAAAAGAGACTAAAAAGAAAAGACTAAAAACTAAATAGAAAAGATCAATGAGGGGTGCCTGGGTGGCTCAGTTGTTAAGCATCTGCCTTCGGCTTGGGTCATGATCCTGGGGTCCTGGGATCAAGCCCCATATTGGGCTCCCTGCTCGGTGGGAAGCCTGCTTGCCTGTTCTGCCTGTAGCTCTCCATGCTCTCACTCTGACAAATAAATAAATAAAATATTTAAAAAAAAAAAAAGATAACCAAAACTGACAAACCTTTATCAAGGCTCACCCAGAAAAAAAGATAAGGGGATTCAAAATCAGAAATGAAAGAGAAGACATTACAACTGATGCCACAGAAATACAAAGGATCACAGAGCCTACTATGAAAAATTATAGGCCAACAAATTAGACACCTTAGAAGAACGGATCAGTTTCTAGAAACAGATCTCAGGGTTGTGAGATCCAGCCCTGCATTGGACTCCACTTTAGGCATGGAGCCTGCTGAAGATTCCCTCCTTACCACCCCCCCCCCATATGCATGCTCTCTCTCTGAAAAAGGAAAAGAAAACCCAAAGACATCACCAAAAACCAATTGTTAGGTCCATAATCAAAGAAGTAAGACTGATACAAAGCGAAGGTCAAGCAAAACTTTATTTCGTGCCAAGCACTGAGAATCAAACCAACCATTCTGGGCCGCCTCTTACAGAGAGGGCGAACCCTCCCTGCCTTACAGACTAACTTTTATAGAGCAAAGGCCATGTGGTTGACCTTGGCCACACACAGGTGGCAAATGAGATTATAACACACAGAAAAAGCTGCATAGTCATGCTAGATCACACACGGGTGGCCAATTGAATTACAATTCACCCCATAGTAGCTATTTGAACTAGCCTATCACCTTGGTCAGAATTGGCACCCAAAAGGCAGAGGCCCACACTCCTTGGTAGCTAGGGAGACAGTATGTGCACCCCACTGAGTGGATGGCTCCACCTGGCCGGACTCATCCCTGCATTCAGGCTGTTATCTCCACCTGACCTGACCCGCCCTCGTATTTGGGCTCTGTTATCAGGGACTGGTCGACCATATTTTACTGGTTTCCTGGACTTACTTTTTAAGTAAGTTCCCCTGGGGGGCTGGTGGCAAGGTCAGTTTAAGTTTTACTGCATAAACAACAAAATGGCTGTTCAATCAAGGTGGAGCCACTCTAGCTAAATAGGCCCTTACACAGTTAAAACTAGTAAATGTATTCAGTCAAGCATAGAAAATAAATATATATACAAAATCTGTTGCATTTCTGTACACCAATAACAATCAGAAAGAGAAACTGAGGAAACAATCTGACTTACAATTGCACCAAAAAGAATAAAATATCTAGAAATAAATCTAACAAAAGAGATGGAGAAAACCTGTACACTAAAAACTATAAGACATTGATGAAAGAAATTGAGTAAGACAAATAAATGAAAAGATATTCTGGGCTCAGGGATGGAAAAATTAATATTGTTAAAATGTCCTCACTAAGGGCGCCTGAGTGGCTCAGTCAGCTAAGTGCCTTCAGCTCAGGTCATGATTCCAGGGTCCTGGGATCAAGTCCTGCATCAAGCCTACTTCTCCCTCTGCCTCTGCCTCTCTCTCTCTCTCTCATGAATAAATAAATAAAATCTTAAAAAAAAAAAAAAACTGCCCACACTACTCAAAGCAATCTACATATTCAATGAAATCCCTATCTAAACTCCAATGGCATTTTTCACAGAAACAGACAATCCTGGGGCACCTGGGTGGCTCCATAGTTTAAGTGTCTGCCTTCAGCTCAGGTAGTAATCCCAGGGTCCTGGGATCAAGCCCCGCATCAAGCTCCTGGCTCAGCAGAGTCTGCTGCTCCCTCTCCCTTCTGCTTGTGCTGTCTTTCACTATATATCTCTCTCTCTCTCGAATAAATGAAATCTTAAAAAAAGAAAAGAAAAGAAATAGACAATCCTAAAAATTGTATGGAACCACAAAAGACCCCAAATAGTCAAGACAATCTTGATAAGAACAACACTGGAGACAACATGCTCCCTGATTTCAAACTATATTACAAAACCATCGTAATCAAATCTCTATGTATTGACATAAAAGAGACACAGAGATCAATGGAACAGAAAAGAGATCCCAGAAATAAACACACAATAAATTAATCTGTGACAAGGGGGCTTACATGAGTGATGGGAGTCAAAAAGTACAAACTTCCACTTACAAAAATGTCACCTTGCCAAAGCACTCCCTTCACAGAGCACCCTGGGAACCCCCAATTTGTGACCCACCTCAGCTCCAGCCACCCTGTCAGGGTACCCCCTCTAAGTTAGCACCCCCAGAAATCCCTGGCCCATACCCTGCCTTGGCTCCAGCCACCCCACTAGGGTGCCCCCTATGCTGAGCACCCCAAGACACCCCAGGTTACACTCACTTCAGCTTCAGCTGTCCTGCAGCCCTATCTGAGGTCCTAGCCAATAGCATCAACCACCAAACCTGTAAACACGCTTTCAAACCAGAACTGACCAATAGAAATACAATGTGAGCCCCAAATATGGGTCTCATATGTAACTAAATTTTCTAGCAGACACATTAAAATCATTCTAAATAATTTTAATATATTTAACTTAACCTATTTATCCAAAATACAATTCTGACATGTAATAACATTGAAAAATTGAGATACTTTAGTTTTTTCATACTATGTCTTCAAAATCCAATGTATACTTTACACTTACAGCACATCTCAATTCAGACCAGCCTGTTTTTAACTGCTCATCAGCCACTTGTGGCTACTGTACTGCGAGGGACTCAAATGATTTAACCATGCAACTGCTAAGTCAATTCCAGCCTTGAGTTTTCCCAGCTGAGACCCAAACATCATACAGTTAGAAAATTGCTCCTGCTCTGCTTTCTGATTTCTTGATACACAATCTGTGAGCATTAACAAAATGGTAATGAAGTCTGCGTGGCTTATAATGTACCACTAAAAACAGCTATCAGTCTATGAAAGTTCTATAATGTATTTAAATATTTTCCTACCCTAGGTGTTTTTCCCACCTCTTCCCAGGGTTTTATTACAAACAGTGCTATGATGAGTAATACAATCTCTGTAAGCTAGGTGAATTGAGAGTGGCTTTTCCAGGTCAATGGGAGCACAAATTTAGATTCACATTCACATTGTCAAACTGCTCTCCAAAGCTTAACCAGTTTTCACTAATAACACACATACTAGGGTGCCTGGGTGGCTCAGTGGGCTAAATAGCCTTTGTCTTCAGCTCTGGTCATGTATCCCAGAGTCCTGGGATCAAGCTCTGCATCGGGCTCTCTGCTTAGCGGGAAGCCTGCTCTCTCCTCTCTCTCTCTCTGCCTGCCTCTCAGCCTACTTGTGATCTACTTGTGATAAATAAATAAAAAAACACACACACAAATATACCCAACTGTGCTTTTAATTAATACCAGTGCTTTTCTAGTTTGAGCTGAATGTTTAGTTCCTCTCCTTTCTGTTCTAAAAAACTCATCAATAATCTTGCTTTATTTTATATTTTAAACTACAAGTCATATATTTGAATCAAAGATTGAAATAGTGCACAAACTATATTAAATAGGTCCTATATTATTACACAATTCGGCTTTTTTCCCACTTATGTCTTAGACATCTTTCCCTGTTAATTAAAAAATTAAATCATTGGGGCGCCTGGGTGGCTCAATGTGTTAAGCCTTTGCCTTCAGCTCAGGTCATGATCTCAGGGTTCTGGGATCAAGCCCCGCATCCAGCTCTCTGCTCAGAAGGGAGCCTGCTTCCTCCCAACCCTTTCTCTCTGCCTGCCTCTCTGCCTACTTTGATCTCTGTCAAATAAATAAATAAAATCTTTAAAAAAAAATAACTCATTAAGAGCACCAAGATGGCTTAGTCAGTTAAGCATCTGACTTCAGCTCAGGTCATGATTTCAGGACCCTGGGACCAAGCCCTTTTCAGCAAGGATTTGGCTTCTCCCTCTCCCTCTGCCCCGCCCCCTGCTCACACTCACTCTCTCTCTCTAATAAATAAATAAAATCTTCCAAAAAATTTAACTCATTGGGGCGCCTGGGTGGCTCAGTGAGTTAAAGCTTCTGCCTTCAGCTCAGGTCATGATCCCGGAGTCCTGGGATGGAGCCCCACATAGGGCTCTCTGCTCGGCAGGGAACATGCTTCCTCCTCTCTCTCTCTCTGCCTCCTCTCTGCCTACTTGTGGTCTCTGTCTGTCAAATAAATAGATAAATCTTTTCAAAAAATTAACTCATTAAATGTTAACCGATTAATTGAATGATTTGTAATGGTTATATATTAAATGACTGCATGGTGGTCCAATGAGTGCATGTATCTTAATTTAATCATTGCCCTGGTAATAGATACTATGGTGACCCCAACTTTTCTTTACCATAGTCCTGTAAAGATGTTCTTTACTCTTTATTGGATTTTAAGAAGTAGAAATGTTAAGTCGAAGAGTAGCTTTCTAAAAGTTGGTCAATATAGTCAAATTACGCTTCCCATAATCAAACTTAATTCACAATTCCTTCAACAATATGTAGGTGTGGCTATTTTACTGTACCTTCAAAAGCACAAAATATATTTCTTATAAATTTTTGCCAAAGAGAACAAAAAAAAATGTTGATTATTTTAATTCACATTTCTCTAAAGCTGGTTATCTCTTTTTGACTATTTGTACTTGTTTTTTCTGACAACTGTATATTCATATTCCAAACCATTTCTCCAATGGGATTTTTAAATTACTCTTTTCTTTCCCTAAGATTTATTTATTTATTTTAGAAAGAGTGAATGCATGGGGGAAGGGAAGAGAGAAAGTTGGGGAGAGAATCTAAAGCAAACTCCCCAATGGGGACAGAACCTGATGCAGCGCTTAATCTCAAAACCATGAGATCAAGACCTGAGCTAAAATTAAAAGTAGTATATTTAGGGGCGCCTGGGTGGCTCAGTTGTTAAGCAGCTGGCTTTGGCTCAGGTCATGATCCCAGGGTCCTGGGATCGAGCCCCGCATTGAGCCCTACATCAAGCTCCCTGCTCAGCAAGGAGTCAGCTTCTCCCTCTCCCACCCCCCTTTTTGTATTCCCTCTCTTGCTGTCTCTCTCTCTCTCTGTCAAATAAATAAATAGAATCTTTAAAAAAAAAAAAAAAAAAGAGTAGTACATTGAACCAACAGCCACCCTGGTGCCCCTGGGATTTTATATTATTCTTATGCATCTTTATGAATTCTTTAGATATTCTAAGTATTATTTGTTATAATATGATAATAATATTCTCCCCAAGTCTGGTTCTTTGTATTTTAACATCATGAAGCCTCTGGTCATACAAAAGTTTTTAAATTTTTTTTTTTTTTAAGTTTTTATGGTTTCTGAATTCTCTTATTTAGAAAGACAACTATGTTAAATTATAGAGTATGCATGAAATATATATGTATATACACGTGTGTGTGTGTGTGTGTGTGTATAGGATTAAATATTTCAAAAAACAAAGCCAAAGTCAAAATTTCACTTCATCATACAATAAAAACATTCTTCTCAAAGAAAGCAACTTTTGGACTTTACTTATCAGATCTTTTTGAATACACAGGAAATATATGTATAAATAAAAATAGCTTCATTGTTTTAAATATAAATTAGACCACAATACATAGATTTTCTTTTTAAGATTTTATTTATTTGACAGAGATCACAAGTAGGTAGAGAGGCAGGCAGAGAGAGAGGATGAAGCAGGCTCCCTGCTGAGCAGAGAGTCCGATGCGGGGCTCAATCCTAGGACCCTGGGATCTTGACCTGAGCCGAAGGCAGAGGCTTAACCCACTGAGCCATCCAGGTGCCCCTGTAGATTTTTTTCAACTTGCTCTCTTAACTTGAACAACATATCATGTATTTCTATGACTCTATACAGAGCTCTACCTCATTCTTTTTGCTTCCTTCACAGTGTTCTATAGTAACTATTTCCTATTTCCATATTGATAGACATCTACATTCTTCAAATATTTCAATAGTACAAACTATACTACAGTGAACATCCTCACAAATGAGAAGTTCTCCCAGATAGAGGCACACAGACTATTTTTCTTAAATGTGTGATTTGTTGGAAGTCTCCTCTTTGATAGTCAAAAGGAATAAACTACTTCTTCATTTACCACATTAACTACATTTGATGGTTCTTTCTTTGTTATGCATTTTCTTATGTTGTTTAAGGGCTGAACTCTGGGGAAAAGCCTTCCCACATACATTACATTCATAAGGTTTTTCTCCAGTATGGATTCTCTGGTGTTCAACAAGGCCAGAGCTATGCCTAAAGGATTTCCCACATTTCTTACAGTAATAGGGCTTTTTCTCCAGTATGAATTCTCTGGTGTCCAATAAGGGTTGAGCTCTTCATAAAGACTTTCCCACAGTCATTACATTGATAGGGTTTATTTCCACTATGAGTTTTCTGATGTCCAGCAAAGGATGAGCTATACCTGAAAGATTTTCCACATTTACTGCAGTGATAGGGTTTCTCTCCTGTATGCATTCTTTGATGACTAATAAGAGTGGAGCTCTTGCTAAAGGTTTTTCCACATTCATTACACCAATATGGTTTTTCACCAGTATGGACTTTCAGATGTTCCAACACAGTTGAGTTATCCCTAAAAGCTCTCCCACATACATTACATTTAAAAGGCTTCTCTCCACTATGTATTCTCTCATGACAAGTGAGAGCTACATTCTGAACAAAGGCTTTCCCACAGTCATTACATTTGTAGGGTTTCTGACCAGTATGAATTCTCTGATGACGTAAAAGGATAGAGTTCTTTCCAAAAGTTTTTCCACTTTCATTACATTTATGAGGTTTCTCTCTAGAAGGAATTTTCTGATGATTAACAAATGTTGAGTACTTCTTAAGGAATTTCCCACATTCAATACATCTATACGGCTGCTTGTCTGTGTGAATTTTATAATGATTTAAAAGAGAAGAACTGCTCATAAAGGCGATCCCACATTCATTACATTTATGGGGTTTCTCACCAGTATGATTTCTCTGGTGGCTAATAAGGGAGGAATTATATTTGAAGGCTTTCCCACATTCCTCACATTTATAATGTGCCTTCTCCATGGAAATTCTGCCCTCCCAGTCCAGGCCTCTTTCCATCACATCACTTCTTATTTGCTCTCCCAGTACAGATCCTTCAGAAGTATGTTGCTTTAGGGTGGACATCTTTGTTTCAAAGCAGTACTTCTGGACTGAAAAAATTGTTTTAATTCAAACATTCGCTATGTTGAAATACTGAAAATGAGAGCTGCAGAGCATAAAAATAATGTTCTATTTTACACAATTAAGGGTTATGTAAAATTAATTCATCCCACTGATGATTCTTGCTAAGAAAAGATGGCAAGACTAAAGATAAAAGTAAGAATCTAAAGAAGTGGAAGGAAGTTATATAATAAATATTGTATTTAAATAATGCAAGGAGAATCTAAGAAGTTAGCAGGTTAGGAAGGTCATATAGAAAACACATACCCCGAAAAATAGATGAGAATGTGAGAATAAATACATACTTGGAGAGAAAACCAAATATCCCAAAGCAAACCATGATTTCTAGGGCATATAGCTATAAGGTGGTACATTAGAGAACACTTTAATGTTTCCAAAAACTTAAGAATAACATTTCTCTGAGGATTTAACAGAGAACCAATATTTAATGTCTCAGAGAAAAAAAAACAGACAAAATATTTAAGGAACAAAAACAGTTCTCAAGAACAAAAAACTTTGCGGTAATCTATGTTTTTTAACATATCTTAGAAACAACACACCAAATTGCGACTTTCTTTTTTTTTTTTTTTTTTTACAAAGTACACACCTATTACCCAAGAGAAAATAGGGAAGATGATTCTGAAAAACTAATGGAGCCAAATTTATGATAAAACAGTCACTGATCAATTCTTTTACTAAATGAATTTTTTCTTATATACATACATACATATCTATACTTATATCTTTTACTATTTATATTTATTAGCCTGGGGAGAGATTCCATACATCAGATACTAGAGCTAAGACTTATTTTTTTAGGAAAACTCAAGCTGAAAAGGAAGGCTGGTGAGAAACAGTCCAGATCCTTCAAATGGCCTTTGATGGGATACACATTTAATGTGTAATGATTAAACCAGAGAAAATTTTTAAGATACTGATTGTAAAGGTAGGTGGAGGCAAATTAGTCATATGAAGAGAAAGAGAAGCATATGGACAATTGTTCTACGACAAAGGTAGCTTGCAGAGCAGTGAGGAAAAGGAGAGAACACAGGTACTTGTGAGGTATGGGGGTTGGTTAAACATAAACCCCTAACTCTTGCCATGCTCAAAAATAAATTCTTTTTTTTTTTTTTAAACAAACTTATTTTTTTTTTAAAGATTTTATTTATTTATTTGACAGAGAGAAATCACAAGTAGGCAGAGAGGCAGGCAGAGAGAGAGAGATAGAGAGGAGGAAGCAGGCTCCCTGCTGAGCAGAGAGCCCGATGCAGGACTCGATCCCAGGACCCTGAGATCATGACCTGAGCCGAAGGCAGCAGCTTAACCACTGAGCCACCCAGGCGCCCTCAAAAATAAATTCTAAGAGGATGATAAATCTAAAAGTAAAAGACCAACAATAAAACTTCTAGTAGTTAACACAATAGAATGTTCTCATGAACATGGGGAAATGAAAGATTTATTTAAAAGGACACAGAGGTGTGCCTGGGTGGCTCAGTGGGTTGGGCCTCTACCTTCGGCTTGGGTCGTGATCCCAGAGTCCTGGGATCGAGCCCCGGATTGGGCTCTCTGCTCAGCGGGGAGCCTGCTTTCCCCTCTCTCTCTGCCTGCCTCTCTGCCTACTTGTGATCTGTCTGTCAAATAAATAAACAAATAAATAAAATCTTTTTTGAAAAATAAATAAATAAAAGGACACTGACAAGGAAAGGGAAAGTGATAAACTAGAGGTCATCAAAATTAAGAACTTCTATTCATCAAAAGACCATTAATAGTGAAAAGCAAACCACAGAAAGAAGGGTGATACTGCTATGTAATCAAGAAAAGATTCTCTGAATAGATACTTCATAAAAGATGATATATAATGGCCTATAAACATTTGAAAATGTCCTTATCCTCATTAAATACAATGGATAAGGATATTAAAACCACAATGAGATAAACACACCCAAAAAATGCCTAACTTCAAAAGATTAGCATTATCAAGTGTTGGTAGATACAAAAAAATGAGTACTCTCTCACACTGATGGCAGAAATATAAATGGAACAAACCTTTGAAAACCTATTTGACATTAGGTACTAAAGCTGAATATATACATATCCCATAAAATAGAAATTCCACTCCTTAGGTATACACCCAAAAGAAACATAGCCACACATGAACCAAAAGATAACCTACCTATAAGAATGTTCATAGTAGGCGCCTGGGTGGCTCAGTGGTTAAGCCGCTGCCTTCGGCTCAGGTCATGATCTCAGGGTCCTGGGATCGAGTCCCGCATCGGGCTCTCTGCTCAGCAGGGAGCCTGCTTCCTCCTCTCTCTCTCTGCCTGCCTCTCTGCCTACTTGTGATTTCTCTCTGTCAAATAAATAAATAAAAAATCTTTAAAAAAAAAAAAAAAAGAATGTTCATAGTAACTCTTAACAGTCAAAAGCTGGAAATATCCCAAATTTCCATACACATATATGAGACAAGCTATAGAATAGCCATGCAATGAATAAAATACTCCAGCAATGATTTTCAAAGTATGGTTCCCAGCCCAATAGCATCAGCAGCAGCATCACCTGGGAACTTGGTCCCAGCAGCAAGAACAATGAATCAAAGTGGCCAAATAAACTTTAGTGTTAGTTTGGGGGGGTGGGGTGGAGAGAGGATGGCTAATTATTGGGAGGGATCAACATGTGATTTAGTAGTATTGCCAATGTTCTTTTCCTTGACGTGAGTGCTGGTTACATAGTAGTGGCTTTAAAAATACTAATTTAGACTGTGTATATATATTTTTTATCAACTTTTCTATATTATGTATTAAATTTTTAAAAATTTTTTTCTTTAAGAGGGGCGCCTGGGTGGCTCAGTGGGTTATGATCTCAGGGTCCTGTGATAGAGCCCCGCATCGGGCTCTCTGCTCAGCGGGGAGCCTGCTTCCCCCTCTCTCTCTGCCTGCCTCTTTGCCTACTTGTGATCTCTGTCTGTCAAATAAATAAATAAAAATCTTTAAAAAAAATTTTTTTTTTAATTTTTTTGAGTCTCAATACTTTGAGTATTATGAGTCTCTTAATATTTTGAGTCTCTTATGAGTCTCTTAATACTTATGAGTCTCTTAATACTTTGAATCTCTTATGAGCTTATGAGTCTCTTAATACTTTGTCAGAGTAATCAAAACACAAAGTGTAAAATATCTAATAATCATGAAAACCATATCAGAATCTACTAAATACAACCAAAACACTGTACAAACAAAAGCTGAAAGCTTTAAATATATATATTACATAAACAAGAATGAAAATCAATGAATTTAAGTTAACAATTAAGAAGGTTAGAAAAGGGGGCGCCTGGGTGGCTCAGTGGGTTAAGCCGCTGCCTTCGGCTCAGGTCACGATCTCAGGGTCCTGGGATCGAGTCCCGCATCGGGCTCTCTGCTTGGCAGGGAGCCTGCTTCCTCCTCTCTCTCTCTCTGCCTGCCTCTCCATCTACTTGTGGTTTCTCTCTGTCAAATAAATAAATAAAATCTTTAAAAAAAAAAAAAAAAAAGGTTAGAAAAGGTAAATAAACCTAAGAAAACTAAAGGAAAAGGAATTAAATATTAAAAAATGGAATATAATAATAGATAAATACATCTAAGAGCTCTTTTAAAAAGCAAAAGAGTTAATAAATCTTAAAAAGGCAAATAAATAATGTAAGAAATCAGTAGAAAGTAACCATAAATGTAGAGGATATTACAAAATGAATCAGCTGGCTCAGTTGGAAGAACACATGACTCTTAGTCTCAGGGTCATGAGTTTGAGCCCCGCGTTGGACATAGAGGTTACTTTAAAAAATAAATAAACGTTTTAAAAATAAACAAATAAAAATCAAAAAGATTCATAAAGTCAGGGCACCTGGGTGGTTCACTCAGTTAAGTGTCTACCTTCAGCTCAGGCCATGATCCCAGAGTTCTGGGATCAAGCCCCATGTTGGTCTCCCTGGTCATCAGGGAATCTGCTTCTCCCTTTTCCTCTGCCCCTACTCTCAGCATGTCCCCTCGCAACCCATCTTAAATAAATAAATACAATTTTTAAAAAACCAGAAAGGTACTTTGTTCAAAATTACACAGACAAATTTGAGAACTTGAATTACTGGATATTTTTAGGACATTATAAATTACCAAAACTGTTTTGAGAGAAAGCGAAAATCTACTTGGACAAGCTACTATAAAAGAAAGAATATCATCAAATAACTACCCCCCCAATTCCTCTCCCCTGAACCTGCCATTAAAAATAAGTAAAAACAAAACAACGGCCAAACTTTCAGGGAACCAGCTATCATGTGAATTAAACTATACCAGAGGATGAAAATAGGAAAGGTTCAAAAAAAATTTTAAGAGGTATAACAAAACTGGGGCACCTGGATGGCTCAGTGGGGTGGGCCTCTGCCTTTGGCTTGAGTTATGATTCCAGAGTCCTGGGATCAAGACCCACATCGGGCTCTCTGTTCAGTGGGGAGCTTGCTTCCCCCTCTCTCTGTCTGCCTCTCTGCCTACTTGTGAACTCTCTCTCTCTCTATCTCTCTCTAATAAATAAATAAATAAATCTTTAAAAGAGAGAGAGAGAGATTACAAAACTGAAATTAGGGGCACCTGGGTGGCTCAGTGGGTTAAAGCCTCTGCCTTCAGCTCGGGTTGTGATCACAGGGTCCTGGGATTGAGCCCCACATTGGGCTCTCTGCTCTGCAGGGAGCCTGCTTCCTCCTCTTTCTCTCTGCCTGCCTCTCTGCCTACTTGTGATCTCTGTCAAATAAGTAAATAAAATCTTTTAAAAAATAATAAATAAATAAATGTTTCCTTATTAAAAAAAAAAACTGAAATCAAGACCTAACAAGTCCTGACAAGAAAGAAAAATGTAAATAAATTTTTATAAATATCAATGCAAAAACTTACATAAAAGATTAGCAAACAGAATCATTTACTAGCATATTTAAAAAATAATGTAATGATGTCATAACCAAGATGGTTCTATTAAGAATGCAAAGTCGTTAAGATAATTGAAGGTAAAATTTACCGTATTAACAGATCAAAAGGGAAAAGAAGGCACAGGCTGAGAGGCACTTGATAAAATTCAATGTCCATGGGGCACCTGGGTGACTCAGTTGTTAAAGCCACTGGCTTCGGCTCAGGTCATGATCTCAGGGTCCTGGGATCAAGCCCGCATGAGGCTCCCTGCTCAGCGGTGAGCCTGCTTCCCCCCCACCCTCTGCCTGCCTCTCTGCCTACTTGTGATCTCTCTCTGTCAAATAAATAAATAAAATCTTAAAAAAAAATCCATTGTCCATGCTTACTTGAAAAACAATAATTTCTTAATGAAAGAAGTGAATTAAATACTTCCTTTACATAACATTTTTGTATCCCAACCTAATAACCAGTTAAATGGAAGAATCATAGACACAATCCCATTAGAAACACTAAAAGAGAAGCATATCCATCATTACCATTATAGTTGACAATACAAAAAAGTCAATATAAAACAAACATAAAAAATCTACACTCAACCACACTCCTGATAAGTGAAATGCCTATCAAAATTACAATAAAATAAAAGGTTTTAACTATCAGATTAGAAATTATCAAAAAGTTTAAGACACTCTTGATGAGGTATGATCAGATTGGCATCTGGTATGACAATCATACATTGTCAACAGGAGTATAAATGTATGGATACTAGTAATTTAAAAACTACTTACACTTTCCACCAATTTAAAAATATACTTACACTTTCACCTATAAATTATTGTTCTAGAATTTATTTTAGATTTACTTGTACTTGAGAGAATTGATATGTGTATCAATAATCACTGCACCATTGTTCATAGTTACTATGTCCAATAAGAAACTGAGTATATAAGTTACAGTATAATCTGTAAAATGGAAAACTATACAGCCATTAAAAATAAAACAGCACTCTAAACAATGTAGCTATGTGAAATGATTTCCAAGGTATGACAAAAGCAAGACACGGAATAGTGTACAACCATATACCTTTAAAAAAAAAAGGAATACATGTATATTCTTGCAAAGCATATATTATGTTTGGAAATTTCCACAAGAAATTTATACAAAGATGCCTCTGGGAAGAGGAACTAGATGATTAAGAAAGGTATGTGAAGAAAGCTGCATACCATTTGAACCACCTGAAATTTATACCATATGCATTTCTAAAACCAATAGAGTGGAATATGCAAAAAAAGAGGGGAAACTGTGAAACATGGAATGGTTGTGGAATCTTTGTATAAAGATTTATTAGTCTGCCAAATGGATGGAAGAAATGTCAAAGGAAACACTGCTAGCTTTTACTACATATCTAAATTCTAAACATTTTATATCAAAAAATACCAAAATCAAAACAGAAAGAACAAAGAAGGAAGAGTGAGTTACTACTATTACCCTATAAAGAATCTACACAGGGGTTCCTGGGTCATTCAGTCTGTTAAGTATCTGCCTTGGGCTCAGGTCATGATCTCACGGTCCTGGGATCAGCGCAGAGTCAGTCTTCCTGCTCAGCAGAGAGTCTGCTTCTCCCTCTTCTTCTGCCCTTCCCCCCTGCTCATGCTCTCTCTCTCTCTCAAATGAATAAATAAAATCTTTTTGAAAAAAATAATCTACCCAAAAACTTAGGAAAACACATTAAACGTAGTAAGAACAAAGAATTACTGAAAAGCTTTAAAAAACAAAACAAAACCAAAAACCTAGGTTAAACAAACTATGCATCCTTGGTATGTTCCATGAAGTACAGTTATAAAAGTTTCTCTAAGGATGATACAGACAAAATAACAGAGTTTTTTTAAAAAGGAATATTGGCAGGATAAATATTTTAGGTGAAAGAAACATCCCTTTTTAAAGATTTTGAAATGAATTATGACATGAAGAAAGTGACACACAGAAATTTATGCAGAGTATATGTAAAAAAAAAAAAAAATGAGAGTCAAGAGCAAAGGGTAACAGAGAAAAAGACCGCAAGGGAAGAAAATGCTTCCCCATCAGTTTGTTTGCCAAAAATAGTAATTATCTAATAGTACGAAACTATGCTTACATTTGGAATCTGCCACTGCCACTATATGATTAGAGATAATGGATATTAAAACTAGAAAGGGATAGAGAGTCATTTATTAAGTTAATCATGACAGAAATTGAAAGGAATTGAGAATGGACAGAAGACAGAAACCCAAAGTATAACCTGACAAGTGCCTGAAAATGGGAAGGGAAAAAAAACACATAAAGAAACTGAGGATTTCCGGGGTGCCTGGGTGGCTCAGTGGGTTAAGCTGCTGCCTTTGGCTCAGGTCATGATCTCAGGGTCCTGGGATCGAGTCCCGCATTGGGCTCTCTGTTCAGCGGGGAGCCTGCTTCCCTCTCTCTCTCTGCCTACCTCCCCATCTACTTGTGATTTCTCTCTGTCAAATAAATAAAAAAATTTTAAAAAAAAGAAACAGGATTTCCGAGCAAGAGGTCGTGGGCCTGAAACCCTCAAGAAGGGAGCTCCTCTACATAGGAATGAAGAGAAAAATGGCAGGTCATTTGATATGACAGTGACATTTAAAAGAGGAAACTTGTGTCAAGTACCCCAGCCTTGCTGCCCAGACATGGGCCCTCTAAGATGAGCCTTCTCACCAAGAACCCTTCCTAACCATTCAGTGTGTTCAGCTACTGCTTGAAATGGTACCCACCTCACTCACCAGAACAAGTATTTGATGGAATCTGTTGTACTTCCATCCATGGCTCTGCCCCTTGCTCCAGCTTGGTGATAAGTTTGGGTTTGGAAGAGAGAAGGCCTGTTCATACAGAAAGAAAAGGAATGCTACGGTGGTAATGAGCAAAAGCAGTTATTCCAGACCTCAATCTCACAGAGGTCTCCATGTCAGGAAGGATAGCACTCTCTGTGGTATCAGGATGTCCAAATCATGTAGTTATAGACACAAACATGGAAAAATTTAGAGACTGGCCTAGACTGCCCACAATGCTGCCATTTTAAACTCTACGCCTCTGACTTTCTTTTTTTTTTTTTTAAGATTTTATTTATTTATTTGACAGGCAGAGATCACAAGTAGGTGGAGAGGCAGGCAGAGAGAGAGACAGGAGGAAGCAGGCTCCCCGCTGAGCAGAGAGCCTGATGCGGGACTCGATCCCAGGACCCTGAGATCATGACCTGAGCCGAAGGCAGAGGCTTTAACCCACTGTGCCACCCAGGCGCCCCTATGCCTCTGACTTTCTGAGGGACACAATGAGCATTAACTCCAGTCTCAAAGCCCATGCTAAAAACAAACAAAACCTCCTATTTAAGATCTTTAAATACCTATACACCTTGTGAAAACCCACAGTTTCCAAGGAATTCAATTTTGAGTTAAAAAGACATCCTTAAGGGGCACCTGGGTGGCTCAGTCGGTTAAGGATCTGCCTTCAGCTCAGGTCATAATCCTGGGGTCCTGGGATGCCTGGGGCTCCCTGTTCAGTGGGAGTCTGCTTCTTCCTCTCACTCTGCCCCTCTCCCCTTTACTCACATGCATGCATGCTCAAGCTCTCTCTCTCAAATAAAGTCTTAAAAAAAAAAAAAAAGACACTCTTACCCACAGACACCAAATTCCCATAGTTTTCCGGCATCACATCCCTATACAGCGTCTGCTGAGTGGTATCCAGGTGTTTCCATTCAAACTGGGTAAAGGTCAGAGCAACATCCCCAAATGTTAGTGATCCCTGCAAAATCAAACCCAACTCTGCTCATCCAGGAACTGTTTACACCTTTGACCCTGAAGTAGGGAACAAGGAAGTCCTCACGGGAAAAGGAAAGCTAGACGTTCAAGGCCAGCTTCTGATATTCCAGATTGTTTATGCAGAGGGAAGTGGAACACAGTTAATAAAAGGATCAAGGGAGACGCCTGGGTGGCTCAGTTGGTTGAGCAGCTGCCTTCGGCTCAGTTCATGATCCCAGTGTCCTGGGATCGAGTCCCACATCGGGCTCCTTGCTCCGCAGGGAGCCTGCTTCTCCCTCTGACTCTGCCTTCCACTGTGTCTGCCTGTGCTTGCTCTTGCTAGCTCTCTCTCTGACAAATAAATAAATCTTTTTTAAAAAATAAATAAATAAATAAATAAATAAAAGGATCAAGGGGGCTCAGAAAGCAGACTTGTTACACACGAACAACAAATTAGAAGATAAGAAGCTGGAAAATCCAGCCAGGGATAAAGGGAGGTAGTGGCTCCTCATTTGAACCACACTGGGCTCCTCCTGCTCTTCCAACGCGCCGATCATGCTCCTTCCTCTGGGCCTAGCATTTGCTCATCCCTCATTTTGTAGATCTTTACTTCAATGTCACTTCACCAGAAAGTTCTCTTCTCCCATCCTCTACCACCTTCTATCCCATGAACCACTTCACTTTCTTCACAGGATTTCTCCCTTCCTGGCAGGATCAGATTTATTGTCGGTATCATCTATAATGTGAGCTCCAGGAGGTTAGGGACCACTTGGGTCACTGCTGTGTCACCAGCCTAAAATACTGGTTGGCACACTTCGGAAGTGTCCAAGGATTTGTCAATCAACAAATGAACTGAAATTCCAAAAGACATGCAGAGTAAAACTGGCTTTATCCTAGAATTTACTGATAAATAATATACATATATTACATAATATATATAGGTAAATATAGACATATATCTACCTATATATATGTATATATAGCAATGGCAACTTATATGTACCAGACACAATGCTAAGTCCCAGGATATACATCATATCTCTGAATTTCTACCATGACTATCCATAAAGTAAATCTACTTTGTGGCTAAGAACACTAAAGCTCAAAGAGTTGAAAGAATTTGTTCAAGGTCACCAGGCTGGTTGACTACAATATAAAAAGGAGCTACAAAAAATGGCAGACTCTGGGGCAAATTGGAAGAAATGGCTGTGACATATTAAAAGGAAAAAAAAATGGGTAAACCTAAAAAATACATATGCAAAACAGTTTCAAATAAATAATTTGAATTGTTAGTGTGACAGGAATACAAGTAATCTTTAATTTTTTAAATTTTCTGTTACTCTTAATTTGTACAATACTCAAATACATATTTCTCCCTGCCAACTTCTGAAAATCTTTCAAAACCGTTTTCTCCAGGATAAGGGCAAACTCCAGCCTGGCATTCTAGGCCACAAATGTTTCCAAATTTCTCTGGGACCATTCAGATGTAATGGCTTCACTCATGTCTTAGCCTTCCCCTAGTCACCCCAACTTCTACAATTATGCAAGCTTCATTTAATCTTCAGGAAGAACTAAAAGGATTGGGGCGCCTGGGTGGCTCAGTGGGTTGCGCCGCTGCCTTGGCTCAGGTCATGATCTCAGGGTGCTGGGATCGAGTCCCACATCGGGCTCTCTGCTCAGCGGGGAGCCCGCTTCCCTCTGTCTCTCTCTGCCTGCCTCTCCATCTACTTGTGATTTCTGTCAAATAAATAAATAAATAAAATCTTAAAAAAAAAAAAAAAAAAGAACTAAAAGGATTACTACCACCACCACCACCACCACCCACCCACCCTTTGGATTCCTCTGACCCCTGAACATCAAGAGCACGACCATCACTGTGCCGTGTGTATCATTCACTGACACTGCAGCCTCTGCTGTTCTAGGATAAGTGAGTGTTTTTTCTCTTCTGTGAGTTGGCAACCCCTCTGGGGCAAGAGCTATACTTTACGTACAAAGTATTCTTCAGCTTCTAGCACTACCGAAAGCATGGGAAGCAAAGATCTGCTTAGTGAACAACTCTCTCATGATAGAGAGGAAATGAGAGGACAACAGTGGAGAGAGGGGTCCTTTCTCTGTAAAGCTGCACCAGTCCAGGATTGGCTCAGGCAACCTAATTTGGTTCAGGTACTGAGAGTGTATCTTCCAGGAAAGAAGCATAAACCCAACTTCACTTGAAAACGGTGTCGATTTCTCAGGAAAAGTTGAAATCAAACTTGCCTGGATTTGGACTCTTGGTAGACTTGGGGCCATCTGCCTCCTGAACTGTTCTCCCAGGCAAAGGCAAAGGATCCTCAATAAGCCAATCTGGGAAAGAAGAAAGGAAATGTGACGAGTCCCTCCGTGTCCTAAACTAGCTAGAACTTTCTGGAAGCTGGACAAGACCAGTCCTCCTCCCTCCCTACTCTCAGGTGAGTGAATATGTGAAGGTGGTTAAGGTCAGAGCCGGCTGGGCTGCCTGGAGTCTGACCCCGCAGCAAGCTTCAGGCCAAGCTCCGGGTGTGAGGGAGTTAGGCAGCTTCGCCAACAAGGGTGGAAAGTCTCACAGGTAACTCAATCCCTGGGCTTTAGTACAAGCCTTTAAACTTTAGGTCAGGCGCCAGATTAGGGCGCTCACTCTGCAGAGCACCGCTCCTTGGGTTGGGGCCGCGGCCACATGTGCCCGTCCCCTCCTCAGCCAGCTCCTTCGGGCCCCCTGAGGAAAAGAGAGGCGCACCGGGTCTCAGTGCCCCAGCCCAGCGACGGCGTCCAGGACCAAGCTCGGCTGGCTGGGATACGAGGGTGGGCGGTCTGCTCTGCGACGCAGAGGGCACGGAAAAACTGCGACCACCCGGAAAGGTACTTGCCACAGAGAGCTTCAAGCTTACAGGAGCCCGATTCTACTCTCGCGGAGGCGGGCAGGGCCGGAAACAGAAGCGTCCGCGGGGGCCTCTGGGAAATGTAGTCTGGGGTGCAGTCTAGGCTCTGAGTCTTCTTCCTATACCTTTTTCTGCATAGCTTTAAGAGCTTTAAAAAGCTACCGGGCGGAACGCCGGGGTGGCTCAACGGGTTAACCCGCTGCCTTCCGCTCAGGTCACAATCCCCATCCCCAGGTCCTGGGATAGAGTCCCTCCTGGGGCTCCTTGCTGACCAGGAATCCTGCTTCTCCCTCTGCCTGCCGCTCCCCCTTCTTGTGCCTTCTCCCCGGCAAAAATAAATAAATAAAAAGAAATGGGGCCTACCTCGTGTTCCTAGGTAGCCCTGGCATGGGGGCTTTTTAAAGCTCCCACGTGATTCTAATGTGCAGTCAAGATTGGTACACTAAAAACTTCCTCACCATTTGCTGACATAGAAAATGGAACAAGATTGAAACCATTTTTTTAAAAAACGTGTCATTTTCTAGGAGGGGGGGGAGTCCTACTCACAAACTCCAGGAATTTGACAGCTTAGGAAGGAAAATGTATCTCTTTTGTTCAATTAAGACTTTTTATTCGGAAGACTATTTCTCAGAATGGGGCATTTATTCACCAAATTAACAGTAATTAACCAGTGCCCTGCTAAATGCCACTCACTATTCTAGATGCCAAGGACAGAGCACTTGACAAGGACTTCCTCCTTAACCAAATTTTGGTCAGAATCCTCTGAATCCTCTTCTGCAAGACCTTGTCTTTGGACTAATGAGCCCAATTTTAGCGAAGAATCCTACTAAGCCAGTTCATCAAGAATTCCCCCAACTGGGCACCTGGGTGGCTCAGTTGATTAAGCACGGGGAGCCTGCTTCTCCTTCTCCCTCCCCCTCTGTCCCTGGGCTCATGCTCACTCTCCATCTTAAATAAATAGTCTTTTTTAAAAAAAAATCCCCCACCCTTGATCTCTAACCAAATTCTATTCTGCCCTCCCTCCATCTTCATACCTAATCAGTTTCTTCATAGTCATTTTCCATTACTCCTTCACCCTGTCAGTTGGCTATAAATCCCAGCTTGTCTCTGTTATATTGGGAGTTAAGTTCAGGCTCTCTTCCATATAGCAATACAATAAAGTCTTGAATAAACTCTTCTTTGCAAGTTTCAAAAGTTGTCAGTATAATGACAGTGAACAAAACAAGTAATGTCCATCCCCTCAAAGAGCTTACATTCAAATGGACATCTAGAAGAGAGAGATTCAATAAAATCAAGGTAAAGAGGTGAGAAGATTATTTTTATTTAATATAGAGCTGTAAGGACTGGCCCCTTTGATAAGAGATCATATATGCAGAAATCTTTAGAAAGTGAGATAACAAAAAGAGAAGTGTATCTGTGGGAAGTTAGTTTCAGGCTGATAAAACAGCAGATGCAAAGCCCCTACAGAGTATACTTGGTTTATTTGAGAAACAACAAAAGGTCAACGTGGTAAGAATACTAAAGACAGGTAAAGTCTAGATCATGTTTGTCATGATTAGTTTTGTGTCAAGTTTATTGGGCTAAGGGATGCCCAGACAGCTGGTAAAACATTAATTCTGGGTGTGTCTGTGAGAGTGTTTCCAGAAAATATTTACCATTTGAATCAGTAGACTGAGTAAAGAAGATCTACCTTTACCAATATGGACTGGCATCATCCAATCCATTGAGAGACCAACTGAACAAAAATGTGGAGGAAGCATGAATTCTCTTTCTTCCCGAGCTGAGACATCCATCTTCTCTTGACCTCAGACATCGGACATCGGAGCTTCTGGTTCTTAGGCCTTCAGATTCTGGGACTTCCTCCACACACCACCCTTCCCTTCTCAGGCCTTCAGCCATTAGCTCCCTGGTTCTTGGGCCTTTGGACACAGACTGAATTATACTACCAGCTTTTCTGGTTCTCCAGCTTGTAGATAGCAGATCATGGCAGATCTGTAACTAAATAACCCAACTAATTAATTAATTAATTACACATATACTATTTCTGTTTCTCTGGAAGACCCTGACTAATACAATATTCGTCCATTTAGTTCACTGCAAGGACACTGGCTCTTATTTTGAATGAAATAAGAAGCCATCAGAATGTGGGGAACTGGAATCCTCATTCATTGTTGATAAAATGGTGTGGCCACTTTGCAAAACAGTTTGGCAGTTCCTCAAAACTTTAATCATGGAATAACCATATCACTCAGTGATACAATTTCCAGATGCCTACCAAACAGAAATGAAAATATATATCTAATAAAAATCTCCACAAAAATTTGTACACAAGTGTCCATAGCAGTGTCATTCATAAGTGTCAAAAGTGGGAAAGGCACGAATGTCCATCAACTGGCAAATGGACTAAAAAGTATGGTGTAGCCAAACAGTGGAATATTTGGTAATAAAAGGAATGAAGTCTTTATATATGCTACATAACTGATAAGCTTTGAAAACAATACTAAGAGGGCGCCTGGGTGGCTCAGTGGCTTAAAGCCTCTGCCTTCAGCTCACATCATGGTTCCAGGGTCCTGAGATTGAGCCCCGCATGGGCTTTTATGCTCACTGGTGAGCCTGCTTCCCTTCCTCTCTCTCTGCCTGCCTCTCTGCCTACTTGTGATCTCTCTCTGTCAAATAAATAAGTAAAATCTTAAAAAAAGAAAACAATACTAAATAATAAAAGATGGTCACAAAATACAATATGATTCCATTTAAATGAAATGTCCAAAAAAGGAAACTTCATAGAAACAGGAAATTTAAAGCAGGTTTGGAGGGATGGAGGAATGGGGAGTGACTGTTAATGGGTATGAAGTGATGGGGAATGATGAAATGTTTAAAATAGTAATTATATTTCTTTCCTAGGATTATCATAACAAAGTATCACAAACTTAAGCAATAGAAATTAATTTTCTCAATCTGGAGGCTAGAAGTTCATTATCAAGTGAGGCTGGTTCCCTCTGAGTCTTTGGGTAGAATCCTTCCTTGACTCTCCCCAGCTTCCTGTGGCTACTGTCAATCCAATTTCTGGCTTTAATTCTCCTGTGTGTCTGTCTTCATGTGGCATTTTCCTCTTACAAGGACAACTAAATATATTGGATTAGAGCCCACTCTAATGACCTCATCTTAGCTTGATTATATCTACAACAACCCTATTTCCAAATAAGGTTACATTCTGGAATACTGGGCCTTAGGACCTCAAGTATGAAGGGGGAGGGTAGGACACAATTTCACCCATAACATTTAGTTTTGTGTTTTATGTTTTGTTCCTTAATGTTTTGCCTTTAATGCTCTCTAATTTGTTTTTAATGAGGTTCACATCTTATAAAAGAAAGGATCAAATTTAAATTTGTCTCAAATGATTGGATAATCTTTCCAGCACCATTGAAAAGTCTCTTCTTGGGCGCCTGGGTGGCTCAGTGGGTTAGGGCCTCTGTCTTCGGCTCAGGTCATGATTCCCAGGGTCCTGGGATCGAGCCCCGCATCGGGCTCTCTGCTCCACAGGGAGCCTGCTCTCCTCTCTCTCTGCCTGCCTCTCTGCCTACTTGTGATCTCTGTCTGTCAAATAAATAAGTAAAATCTTAAAAAAAAAAAAAAAAAAAAAGAAAAGAAAAGTCTCTTCTTTCCTCTAGTAAATGAAATGCCATCATTATCTTATGCCACACTATACTGCCTCCCAAACAAAAGTTTGAGAGATTTCTTAACCCGTGCTGTTTTTAAGAAGCACAGGGCTCAGCACACTATGTTAGGTTAGTTTTAGGTATACAATATAGTGATTCAACAAGTCTATATGCTATGTTCACAAGTGTAGCTACCATCTTTCACCATACAACTATTACAATACCACTGACTGTATTCTCTTTGCTGTAACTTTCATCCTCATGACTTACTGACAAAATATTGAGTGAAGAAAAAATCAGGTTCTAAAACAGACTGTATAGTATAATCCCATGGGGTATCTCACATAATAATGAGATAATGCCAGAAACGTGCTAGCAAGGACCTACAGCAAGGTATGACTCACCTTATTCCAAGTTCCATGCTAAATTTGCTACTTGAATTATCTCATTTAATACCTAAAGCAAACCTATGAGGTAGGTACAATTACTACTCTCACTAGCAAAAACTTTTGTTATAGAAATATAACTTTTGTTATAGAAATTTCAAAATATGCACAACATAGAAGAATATAACTAGCCTCCCTGTATCCATAACCCAGGTTCATAAATATCAAGATTGCCTGTTTTATTTTATCTGTCAATCCTCTCCCCTCTTACTGAACTATTTAATCTATAAGTAATCAGGCATGTATCTTACCTAAGGGCATTATTTTTTACATTGCATTATTGTGACACTTTAAAAATAAGTAATAGGGGGACCTGGGTGGCTCAGTGGGTTAAAGCCTCTGCCTTCGGCTCAGGTCATGATCCCAGGGTCCTGGGATTGAGCCCCACATCGGGCTCTCTGCTCATCGGGGAGCCTGCTTCCCCCTCTCTCTGCCTGCCTCTCTGCCTGCTTGTGATCTCTCTCTCTCTCTCTCTCTCTGTGTCAAATAAATAAATAATCTTTTTTTTTAAGATTTTATTTTTTTATCAGAGAGAGGGGGGGAAGAGAGCGAGCACAGGCAGACAGAATGGCAGGCAGAGGCAGAGGGAGAAGCAGGCTCCCCGCTGAGCAAGGAGCCCAATGTGGGACTTGATCCCAGGACGCTGGGATCATGACCTGAGCCGAAGGCAGCTGCTTAACCAACTGAGCCACCCAGGCGTCCCAATAAATAATCTTTTTAAAATTAAGTAATAAGTTGAGAGACTGAATGTCCAAATGGACAATGGCAAGACCATAAATAAAAACAATCTGTAGCAACTAGCCCAGGAAACCAATCCACAATCTACATTAACTAGCCCAGGAAGCCAGCCTGCTTATAGACTGACTTGTAAGAAATCAAAATATCATCCCTAGTCATCAGCCCAGACAGCCAAACTACTAATCACCCCTGAACAGTTAGACCTGTATCCCTGTAACTGACAGTATCCCTTAGTTTTGCCCCCACTTACAATTTAGGATCAATCAGAGTATGCCAAATATACTCCCCTAACCAATCATATAGGATGCCCTCTTCTACTTAGCTACCTACAGTTTCCCCTCGCCAACAGCCTGCAATCAGGGCATACCCAAAGCCTTCCCTCTTTTCCACTCTGAAGCTTTACCACTCCACTGCCAAAATGCAAGTGATGGTAGCTGACTACTTTGCCATAGCACACTTTGAATAAATAGCCTTTGCTATTCTCATTTGGTTAGTCTTCATTTTTTCCACAAATTCTTTTATATCTAATATCCAGTTCAAATTTGAATATCTCTAGTTGTCTCATAGATTTCTTTTATACTTGATTTGTTTGACTCAAAGGGGAGCCCGTCAAGGCAGGCCTGGGCCCTTATAACATGATGGTAGTAGTCTTTGGAACTTTCTTGCTCTTTGGCAGACAAGTTGTCCCAAGCTTACACTATGCTTTGCCACGAACCAGCCACTTTGCCAAAGAGCCCTGGCTATTTCAGTTTCCTGCAGTCTTTCGGATTCACCTACAAACTAGAGCTGTGGAAAC
This sequence comes from Mustela nivalis, assembly GCF_964662115.1. Classification (NCBI taxonomy): domain Eukaryota; kingdom Metazoa; phylum Chordata; class Mammalia; order Carnivora; family Mustelidae; genus Mustela; species Mustela nivalis. The sequence continues at coordinate 149,824,540 of NC_139021.1, forward strand.
TTAGCCGTTTCACTGGTCTTCTCAGCGTCCTGCTGGAGTCCACTCAAAGTGGAGTTCTCTTCTTTGTGGACTTCGTTATGTGGTGGCAGTTTGTGTTCTGGTTCCAGGACTCTCACTATCTTGGAATAGCTGCTAAAGCCCCATGGTGCTTTGACCCCACCTCTTCTGGGATTTGTGGGGGTACCCTGACTTTGGCTTTATTGAAGATACTGTCTAGTGGGGATGTTTTTTCTTCTTTTTTTAAGATTTTATTTATTTATTTGTCAGAGAGAGAGAGAACAAGCAGGGGAAGCAGCAGGCAGAGGGAGAAGCAGGCTACCCGCCCAAGCAAGGAGCCAGATGTGGGACTCAATCCCAGGAGTCTGGGACCATGACCAGAGCTGAAGTCAGATGCTTGACCAACTGAGCTACCCAGACATCCTTTTTTGAGGCGGGGGTTGGGAGAGTGGATGTTTCTTCTGCTATCCTAGTGATTCAGTCCATTTTTATGAGTGACTTGGGGAAATTCAAAAACTCCGCTGCTGTAAGGATCTCACCCTGCTCCTCATTTTTTTTTAACAGATGAGGAAGGTTTAGAGAGAACCAAATAATATAGCCCCAGTCCGTTCATATGCAAAAGTTAATAATCTCTGCTCGCCTACTTCCCAGGACTGTTCTGAGAATTAAACGAGATAAAAGAAATGAAGTCAGAGATACAAGGAGAGGGGTGCAACAGGGACTAAAGTCATACATAGAGTCGCGGAGCAGGTCCAAACATCCTCCCACAGCTCCTCTGTCTCCAAAGGCACGCCTCTAGCAACGCCTGGCCCCTGAAGGTCAAAACAGGTAAATTAACTTTTAGATCGGGGCCCTGCGATGCGCCCCTTCTATGCCTTATTTCCTGCAATTCTCACAACAGCCCGAGAGGGGCAGCTTTCACAAGCCTCACTGGAAATCAGCACTTGGTGACATTGATAAACCTGCCCATGGTGTCTGTTTTCTGGTGGCCAAGCCTGTATTTACACCCAAGCAATCGCACGCCACAGCCCCTGCTCTTGGCATCTGAAGCTGCTCTTGGCATCTTCCGTGAGTTTTCACGGAAGATGAAGGAAAGATAGAGGGCAGAGGCGAAGATGAGCCTGGAGGAGCTGGTAATTGATCTGTTGAGAAGCTCTGTGCATCTATTCTCAGTATCCTCTTTCTCTGAGGTAGGTGGCTAAACTGGAGGCCAGACTAGCACATCTTTTGGGATGGTTTACCAGATTGCAATTACCTGCTTTAAGAGTCTTTTGAGGCCTTCTTAGAAACATGTTGCTCGTCTAGGGTTTCCAGATAAAATACAGGATGCCCAGCAACATTTGAATTTCAGACAAACAAGGGACACACATCTTCTAAAAAAAAAATTTTTTTTTTTAAGTCACTCTTTGGTATCTGAAATTCTTATTGAACTGGGCATTTTCATTTGCTAAATCTGGCAACCCAACTCTGCCCACTCCACACAGCTCTTTTCTCTTTTCCATTTCTATCATCCTAATACATCTAAAAAGCCGCAGTTTTTTGGTTTAAAGATTTCTAAATCTCTAGGGATACTCTAGGATACATTTAGCCATAGATTGGGGATATGCTCCTTAAGTTGTTATGTACTCATTAGTATCCCTTAGTTGGCTGTGCCTGATGTGATATCTTGGAGAAAGTGAACAGGTACAGTCTGAAGGAAGGTGGGAAGTGCAGCAACAACAATCAGGATGAAGAGGCTGATGGGGGAGAAGAGAGGATTCATAATGCTGAAAATCGCTAAAACCCTCACCCGCCCCAGTACTGGTGGAGCCCTGGGGAGAAATGGCATTTTATGCAATGAGGTACACAGAAGATACTTGCTGACTGCTTCTGAATGAGTAAGTGCAGGAATCAGGCTGAGGTGTATCTAGCAGGGTGAACACTGTAACTAGAGTTTCCACAGCCCTGGGGCCATCTACCCGCCCCCTATGTCTCCACCCTTAGCAGGCAACACCAAGAGTCATTTATTACTGGGAAGGACTAACTTCCCTCCTCTCCCCTCCTTGCTTGCCTGGAGGCACTCAACCAATTCTCTTCTTTTCTCTGGGCTACAATTCCCAGTCTAAAAAGTGAAGATGGCTGTATGAAACCCTCCTTAGCGCCCTCTTCATTGCTATGGTTATATAGTATTTGAGCACACCCTGGGGACAATTTGGGAAACAGACCTGGAGACATTCTTAGAACTCTGCAGGGATCCGGAGAGAGGTAGCTCTATGATCCCCTGCTTCAGCCAGGAGCCAACCTGGCTAGAAGGGCTCAAATCCACATAGGAGTCCTAACCTCCCTTTTCCAGCTCCAATACTGATTTCTCCAGCTTTCCCAGGAGTCCACAGTGACTGGGCCTGCATCTGTCATCATTCTAGTTGACCTGGTATTTCTATGTTGGATTGATCCCCCAGCAGGCTGGATTGCGAGGCAGAGCCCAAAGGGTCCAACAAAAGTTCCTTTCTTCATCTCTTTTCTGCCCTATTGTATCTGTGATCTCCTGAAAAGAGGAGGTGACAGACAAATGTACTATAGTGATAGTGCTTCCAATTCAATACCCAAGGCGCTGAGTTTCAATTCTGGCTCTGCCATTTACCAACAGCAGGATCTTGCACAAGTCATAGCCCTTTATCCCTCATCCTCTGTGCCTTCAGTTTTTTTTTTTGTTTTTTTTTTTAAAGATTTTATTTATTTATTTGACAGAGAGAAATCACAAGTAGACGGAGAGGCAGGCAGAGAGAGAAAGGAAGGGAAGCAGGCTCCCTGCTGAGCAGAGAGCCCGAGGCGGGACTCGATCCCAGGATCCCGAGATCATGACCTGAGCCCAAGGCAGCGGCTTAACCCACTGAGCCACCCAGGCGCCCTGTGCCTTCAGTTTACGACAAGTGAGGAATAACCCCTATTCCACAGTGCTGTTAACAGGCAAGGATGAACGTTGGGCCCTGAGCCCAATGCAGGGCATCCAGGAGGAAATCAGTAAATGGAAGTCCCTCCACCTTTCTTTCTGTGTCTACCAACCACTCTCCAGCTGAGGCCTACAGACTGAGTTGCTCCCTGCCTGGTGACCTCCAGGTCCCAACCCCACAAAAGGCAGAAGATGTAGACCCCAAATGAAGACCTTGCCAGCTTCCCCCCAGAGCACCTGGCCCTGGCAACTTGGAGAGGATCCTAGAAAGGAGGCTTAGCAGGGCCTCAGTGGTCTTGGGGGCCACACCACTACTGGCTTTCTCTGGGGTCAGGAATGGAATCAGCTAAGGAGAAGGGGTACTGGATAGGGGTGGGACAAGACTAAAATAAGATAGAGGGGGGAAAAAAGCACCATTAGATCATCCATACAGCAGATCATTTGCCTTGGAAAACAGATACAAACATTCCTATGAGCCTCTGTACCACTATTTAGGCAAAGGGCTCCTTACCATATTGTGAGCCCACCAAACAGGGCTCAAGAAGGAATACTACTAACAACTCTACATTCATAAGTATGACTTGAAAGCAATGAACCTATTCCCTAAAAACCACAGATTACCCCCTCCCAAAAAGATAGTCTGAATAGTCATATAACTATTAAAGAAACTGAACTTGTAAAAAATAAAAAGAAATCTCCAGGCTTACATTGTTTTCACTGGAGAATTGTATCAAATATTTAAAGAAGAACTAACACAAATTTTATGCTATCTACTCCAAAAAATAAGAGGAAATATTTCCCAGCTCATTTTATGAGGCCATTATTACCCTGTTAACCCAAACCAGAGTGTATCAAAACAAAACAAAACTACAGACCAATATCTCATTAATTTAGATGTAATAAGCCTCAACAAAATATTATCAAACCAAATCCAGCAATGTATGAAAAGGATTATACACCTCAGTCAAGTGGAATTTATTCCACATATGTAAGACTGGTTCAATATATGAAATCCATAGTATAATCAACCATATAGATACTAAAGAAGAGAAATATTAAGATCATTCAAATGATGTAAGAAAAAGCATTTCAGGGGCACCTAGGCTCAGTCGGTTAAGCATATGGTTTTGGCTCAGGTCATGATCCCAGAGTCCTGGGATTGAGCTCCCCATTCCTTCAACTCCCTGGTCAGCAGGGAGTCTGCTTTTCCTTCTCCCTCTACCCCTCCCCCAATTCATGCTAGTATGCACACTCTCTTTTTCTCAAAAAAACAAAGAAAATCTTTTTTTTTTAAAGAAAGAAAAAGAAAAGGCATTTCATAAAACCCAACAACTACTCATGATAACAACACTCAGCAAACTATGAATAGAAAGGAAATTCCTCAAATTGATAAAGACCTAAAGTAACACCAAACTTAATTTTAAAATCAAATGCCTTCTCCCTAAGACAGTAACAAACAAGGATGTCTGCTTTCATCACCTTAAGCATCATGGTGCGGGAAATTCTAGTTAGTGCAATAAGTCAGAAAAAACATAAAGGGGATACAGATTGGAAATAAAGAAGGAAAATTATCTCTATTGATGACATAATTTTCGATGTGAACAATGTCAAAAAAAAGCAATAAAAAAAAAAAATAACCTTCTGGGGTGCCTGGGTGGCTCAGTTGGTTAGGCGACTGCCTTCAGCTTAGGTCATTATCCTGGAGTCCTGGGATTGAGTACCACATCGGACTTCCAGCTCCATGGGGAGTCTGCTTCTCCCTCTGACCTCCCCTCTCATGCTCTCTCTCACTCAAAAATATATATATATATAATTTAAAAAGAAAAGAAAAGAAAACCCTCTGATAACCACTAAGTTCAGCAAGATCACTGGGTCCAGAGGCACCTGGGCAGCTCAGTAGGTTAAGCCTCTGCCTTCAGCTCAGGTCATGATCTTGGAGGTCCTGGGATCAAGCCCCGCATTGGGCTCTCTGCTCAGCAAGGGGACTGCTTCCCCACTCCTCTCTCTGCCTGCTGCTCTGCCTACCTGATCTCTCTCTCTCTCTGTGTCAAATAAATAAATAAAATATTTTTTTAAAAAGTCACTGGGTCCAAAAGCAACATAAAAATTAATCAATTTTCTATATACTAAACAATAAACGTATGAAAACTGAAATTAAAAATGCAATATCATTTATGATCTTTCCTAATAAAATTAAATACTTAAGTGTAAACTTAACAAAACATGTATAGGATCTATATCCTGAAAATTATGAAATTCAGTTACGTAAGATGCTGCCATTAGAAGAAACTAGGTGAAGGACACAGGGACCTTCCTGTACATCTTTTCTGACTTTCTGTGAATCTAAAATTATTTCAAAATAAAAAGTTTTAAAACTATATGAACTGAAAAAAATTGGGAATAATAGTGTATTCTCGCACAGACAATAATGGGTGAGAACGTAAGCACGTGCTGTGTATGAATATGGTTGTATAGGAACATGCTGTGAAGGGGTACAGACTGTATTTATGTTATAGTTTGTGTGAATGAGTACAAGGTATATGTTTGTAAGCAGGTTGAACACTGTCAGCAGAATGCCATTCAGCATAATCCTAAAGTCCCAGCACCACCCTGGGAAGAAATTCTCCAGGGATCATTCTCCAGGGATTCTAAACTGTGCAGAACATGGTATGATTATTTTTGTCCCCATAACAACCCCTTCTGAGACCCCTCAACTCATCCCTACAAACATCTTCTGATATTTTCTAAGTACAATGCACCACATTTCAGTGATAATTATCTTCAACCATACAGAACCCTGGAAAGTTCCTGAAACAATTTAATCCCCTCTGCCTTCTTGGGGGTTTCCTTGAAAAGGGCTGTGGTTACTGGGCCCCTTTTATAATTGAGAAAAACAAGTCTTGAAGGGGAAAATTACATGGAAATGCGGGACCCCCATAAAGGGAGTCAACTGTGGAGAACATGTGCTTTGGAATATTTTTTTAAAAAATTGGATTTGAATCCATACTCTACCTTTATTATGAAATTGGAAAACTTTTTATGAGACACTGAATATGTTTCTTGAAACTTTTAAAATATAAAAGCTGCAAAATGGCATCACACTTCCTACCCTACTAACACCCTAAAGTGTATGAAAAAATTACATAAGATAAAGGTAAGGTATTTGGCATATATATGCTAATTATTTGCTTAATTTGTTAAAAGACATAGAACTGGGATTTTCATTGGTATCTGGTCAGGCTGCCATTCTGGTCTTTCTTCTTCCGCACTACCTCAAGAACATGTTCTTCCAAGTGGGCCTTTTCCTGTTCCAAACAGCAGAGTCTGAGAAGAGCTGTTGCCCTATTAGTAGGATGTAAGTCTCAGGTCTGTCCCTATATCCCTTTGTTAACCATCTGACCCTATCTCCCTCCCTAGAACTTTAAGCTGGACTTTTAGATGGTCCCATCCACCCCCACCCTACCCCAGGGACAGATTTTTAAAGGGGAAAAAAAGCACTGCCCTGACAAGAGGCAGTCTCTTGGCTTAGCAGGGTTTGCAGTAACAAGTTGAATGACTTCAGGAAAATGCCATTTTGTCTTAGTTTTCTAAATCTATAAAATGGTGATAGTATTGGAAAGATAAGGTTCTTGGTTGCACATTATAGAAGTCAAAATAATCCAGGTGACACAGTCTTAGATTCTTGGAAAGTGGGAAGAGCCCACTAGATGATACATGATACATGTTCCAATGCTCTAATTGGTTTTTATATGAAAGTACAATGTATGGTTTACATATTCCAAAGAGCATTGCCTCCCAGGCCTTTATCAGATGGCTGCCATCTTTACAGGATTGGTGGTCAGCTTTTGCTGTTGAAGTAATATTTGGAGCTCTTAGATGGACAGAAAAAAGCTCAGCACTCTGGCAGATGATGTCAGAAACCCTGTGGGCAGCAGATTCATGGCATCTATAGAGAGCATATTCATAGCATCTGTAGAGAGGATCCATCTAAAGTCCATTTTCATAACTGCAAGTTGACTATGTAATATAAACTCCTTGAAATTTGTTGATATTTTGTCATTTTTAATAGGATTTTTGTGACTTTTTCACGTTTTCTTTAAATTTTTATTTATTTATTTATTTGAGAGAGAGAGAGATAACAAGTAGGCAGAGAGGCAGGCAGAGAGAGAGGGGGAAGCAGGCTCCCCACCAAGCAGAGAGCCTGATGCAGGGCTCGATCCCAGGACCCCGAGATCACGACCCACGCCAAAGGCAGAGGCTTAACCCACTGAGTCACCCAGGCACCCTTTTTCACATTTTTTTAAAAAGTTATTTTCTGCTTCGGAGGTCCACTATTCTATATTTACCTACTAAATCAGGCTTAACAGTGTTTTTCTGATCTTGTACATCCCCAGCAGATTTTTGTTGACTTCATTTTTTATTTGTAAGAGGTATGTCAAAATACCCAAGTTTGATAGTAATTTGTCAATTTCTCCTATCCTAAAAGTCTTTGATGTATAGATTTTTTAAAAATTTTTTCTTTCTTTAACACACAGAGATCACAAGTAGGCAGAGAGAAAGGGGGAAGCAGGCTGCCTGCTGAACAGAGAGCCCAACGTGGGGCTTGATCCCAGGACCCAGAGACCATGAACTGAGCTGAAGGCAGAGGCTTAACCCTCTGAGCCACTGAGGCACCCTGATGTATAGATTTTTGAATATAGGATATTGAAATCTAATGGTGACTTTTCCATTGGATTGTTAGAGGGTAATAACTAATTGCAGTGGATTCAATAGAATGGGAATAGGAAACATCTCTTAAAGACAATTTTCGAGGGGTTTTGCAATAAAGAGGATCAGAGAAATAGGATAATAGCTTGAGAGAAATGGGATGAAGGATAAAGAAGTATTTTATAGAATATTACAGCATATTCATTTGCATGTTGCTGATTCAGTATGGAATGAAAACCTGGTAATACAGAAGAGAGGGGGGAATGCCATACAATTCAGGGTGCAAATGGAGAGTTTTCTTAAATAGGAACTGAGGCTGTTCGTTCAGAATGGAAAGTAGAGTGTACAGATTCCAGTGGAGAAAGGTGGGCAGATGGATTTGTAGGACAGTATAGTTTTCTTTTCTCATAGAAAGCAAAGTCATCAGCTGTGAGTGAAATGGGAGGAGTTGTTAGAGGCTTAAAGAGTGAGGAGAAGCTATGAAATTGTTAAGAGAATGAATGGACTAAGCAAATGTAGTAGGATAGCTGGGCAGCATTAAGGGTCCACTTGACCTTAGTGGTCATAAATTGAAAGTGACACCAGTCACCTTGGCCCTGTGTTTTTCTAAGGCCACATCCACTACACAAGTGCAAGCACAGAACAGGCAGAAAATTGGATTCAACCAGGTTTGGTGTTTTATCCAGAGATATAACCAAGGGAGACATGGGCAAGAGAGTTGACAGGACATGCAAAGGACTAACAATAGTGATGAGCTATGGCCTCTAAATTGGTTGAGGAGGTAACTGAGAACATCAGAAAGTGAGTGTCACAGCAAGGGTGACAGAATCAATGGATCAAGGAATATTTAGGAGAGCAGTAAGGTTCTAGGGAGATACTTTATGTTCTCCAGACAAAAGGTAGGAAAGCAACTTAGGAGCAGCCTCTCCAAATACAGTAGGTCACCCAAATGTGTCCCTGTCCTAATCCGAAGAAACTGGATGTTACCTTATACAGCAAAAGGGACTTTGTGAATGTGATTTAAGATCATTATGTAGGGAAATTATCCTGGATTATCCAGGTGGGCCTGATGTAAGGCCTCACATGAGTTCATAGAAGAACACAAGAAAAGTCAGCGCAAGAGAAGGTAATGTGATGACAGAAGCAGAGATTGGAGATAAGCACTTTGAAGATGGAAATAGAAACCACAGCCAAGGAATAGAGGCTATCAAATGTACTTTGAAAAAGACAATCAAATCCTCCTCTAAGCCTCCAGAAGGAACCAGCTGTCCTGATACCTTGACTTTAGCCCAGCGAAATTGATTTCAGATTTCTGACCTCCACAACTGTAGGAAAATAAATGTTTGTTGTTTGTCACTAGGTTTGCGGTAATTTATTACAGCAGCAATTGGACACTAATACACCAAGGAAGGGGGAAGATACAGAGGAGATGTCCAGGCAACAGTTAACTCCCAGAATAAATCTGAAGGGAATGTCCTGGGAGAGTTGGAAGTGGCCCTGTGCCCCTCAGCAAGGGGTGAAGGTAATGAAGGTGCAGCCTGGGAGGATTTTGGTCTTCTCCCCGTTGAAGGCTGTTTAACAGTTAGAAGGGTTTTAAGGGGGTAGGGTTTGTTTCACTGGTAAATTTATGATACACAGTATTAAGTACTATCGAATTTTTAAAAGTAAACAATAAGCCCATACATATGGCATGATCCCATGCTTTTTAAAAAGCATGTCTGTGCATAGTTGTGTGTGCACATTTAGGAAAGAGTTCTGAATGCCACAAGACTGATCACCTCACGTCAGTATCTTTGCTCCAATAACCCCCATTTAAAACTGCAAAGCATACCCCACCACACACCCACTCCAACACACACTGCACCCCTTAACCCTTCAATTCAGCTCTATTTTTTCCGTAACACACTATCACTTTATAACACCCTATACCACTTATGTATAAATAAATATTGCTTGTTCGCCCCACTAAAGCTTAATATCCGCAGTGATTTTCAAGTTCCTGGAACATTGTAGGCCCTCATGTTTGCCAAATGCATGAACTTTGGAGTCAAGATGGTGATGCCGAATAGCATATATTCGTTTCAGAATATTTTTAAGGGTAAAGACAAAATAACAGGTGATATTTACATTTTTTTCATGCCAGAAGCCCTTCAACAAAATAAAAAACCCTTTAATAGGTATTCCTAAAATAATTCTTCAGTTTGTAACAACAAAAGAAAGAAAAAGAAAGAGAAAGAGAAAAAGAAAAGGTAAGGTAACTTGAACAAATTAGTCCCTAACCTCAAAGAACAGCAGAGTACACGCAGACGCCAGGGACGGGAACCCGCCCTCGGCCCCAAGGCCCACGAAGCTCGGACCTTCGCCGGAAGCGAGTGCCGGAAGTGGGTGTGGTCATGCCCCAGCTTTCTGGGACTTGTAGTTCCGAGCCCTTAGGCGCGGGCGCGGGTCAGTGTTGGGAGTCCTTGCTCTTCCAGGTATCGGATTCCACGTGGGAGGTGAGACGCTCAGGACCAGACAGCCAGCGCCGCGGACAGCCAGGCGTCCCGTGGATGGGATACGGGAGTGCCTCGGGGGAGGCGTAGGGCCGCTGACACCCGGAAGCCTAGTTAGGTTGCTGTGGGAGGGCGCGCGACCTGGAGGAGGTGCGGCCCGGGGTTGCACGTGTGTCCAGGCGTCGCGACCGCCGCTCTGTCCGTCAGACCTGGCTGTGATCACCTGAGTTTGAGGTCCCCAACGCTGAAGTGGGTGCGGCTCCGAGGGGCCAGTCTTTCGCCCGGTTGAGCTTTGGCTTTGGCCGGCCTAGAGGCTCCGTAGTTGGCCGCACCGGCCATTTCTGTGCGGGTGACTGGCCTTATTCCACGGTTTTCGGTGGACGTTAGGCGACCGAGAGGGGCTTCTTTGAGGGACCCAGGTTTCTGTCCCCACAGCACTGTCCTACCACCCCAGAAATGAGACAGGTCGGGGAAAGCGCCTCAGGGAGTCGAAATTCATTCTGAAGCAAAGCATCCAAGCCAAGAGCCCCTACTGGTCTTTCTCGAACTTCAGGGCAGAAATCAGAAACCCTGAGCAAATGGACACATCTTAGTGTGACTGGGGGCGGTGGAATTTATTCACCCTCGTGGCTTCGTTGGGGAGGCTTGGCTTGTTTAATTCAAAGCCCTGTGGAGAGAGGTGAGGGAGGCGTCTCTGAGGGCATGTGAGGGGCTGACTGAAAAGGGATTAGTAGCAGGAGCACTTTTTTCCTACAGCCTTTCTGGAGTGGCAAGTCTGTATTCCTGCAAGGTGGACATGATTTTCATGGCTTTCTCTCTTTCTCTAACTCTACCATTCCAGGACTCTGTCCTTCCAGAGAGGAGGAAATGACCAAATTCCAGGTGAGTTGGGGTTTCTTCTCTGAAAATACCTTGTCTCCGAGAATGAACATAATCTTTCTTGCTTGGAGCAAAGGAAGAACATCAATTGATGTTAATTGAGTGCCTATCTGGGGCCAGGTCCTGTGTTTGTTCTGTACATTCTTTTTATTGTCAGACTTCAGTGTGAGACATACACTTTATAAATAATGGGTGTTAGGACATGAATATACTGAGGACATGTAGCTATCAAATGATGTTGCCAGAGCCTGCACAGGTGGCTGCTTACTTTAAATTACACATCATTTTTCACTGAACCACCCTCCCTCCATGAACTTGGCCCACTCCCCAGAGCACTCATCTATTCTATTGAAAGACTCCACACAGCATCTTTGCCTTGTCCTCTTTCAAAGTTACCCTTTTCCTGCCAAGACTTTTCACTTATAATTGAAAGTTAATCAGTTATCACATGCTCTGGCCAGTGTTCAGTGGTCTCAGGAAAACAAATAGAATTATAAATTGTGCTTTTCTTCATGAGCAGATTCCATGTATGAAAAAAATAAAATACACATATTAACAATAACCATTTACTAAATATTAAAAAATTTGTTAAATGCCAGCCCAGTAGTTACCAAATCAGTCCCAGAAATGCTTCTAACCAGGATGTTCATCAGAGTTATTTGTGTGTGTTTTTAAGAATTAAAAGTCATAGGCACTCCCTCCAACCCCAAACCTACTAAAAGGAGAATTTCACTTTTTTTTTCTTTTACTCCCATTGGCCTTTGGACATCCAAAGATTTCTTGGATTTATTGTGAGATATTTCTCTGCATACTTGATGTGAGCATCATTAAGGTACGTAAGATGGGTTATTCATCTTTTATGCTCTGATTGCTTTGTTCCCTTTACCAAAATATCTACATGTTTAATTGGTACAATAAATTGTTAAATTACCGAGTAGCACTTTTTAAGAAACTGATTGCTCATTTGTCTCTATAAAACCATTCCTAGAAAGTTACCTCAAGATTGACACTTAGACACAGAATGTTTGAAATGGAAGGGATCAGCCAGCCCCCTCTCTGCCTTGGTGCTGGCATTTTACCAAGAAGAGCTCTAATTCTGAGAAAGCTGAGGGAAACACAGTGTCCTTTGTTGCAGAGCAGCAGAGTCAGAAGGAAACCCCATGTCTTCCATCTCAGTGCTTTTCCCTCTCCATAACTAAACAAATCAATTACACCAGAAGTTACTTGAGCGAAATATCAGGCTGGATTTTAAGGAAGAAATAATTGTTTCTTAATACCACTACCAGCAAGACCATCTTTTTGCTTGGCAAATACAGTTCTTGCATACATAGGAAGAGAACATGAGCTCTTATAAAAATCAGTTTAGAAGGCAGCAAGCTGCCTCAAGGTCCTGAGAATGCCATCTCTATGCCTAGAAAGGGAGTTGAGAACTTCAAGGGAAATTTATGTAAATAAGACCCTGTGCTCTCTATATTTTCCCTCCTTTTCCTCTACCTGGTCCTTGATGAAGATTATTTATCATGAAGTTGGGAGTTGCTAATACAGTGAAATTTTGGGATTCTTGTATATGTTAATAACATATACCATATACCATAATTTATTTTTATTTATTTATTTATTTATTTTTAATTTATTTGACAGACAGAGATCACAAGTAGGCAGAGAAGCAGGCAGAGAGAGAGGTGGAAGCAGGCTCCCTCCTGAGCAGAGAGCCTCATACGGGACTCAATCCCAGGACCCTGGGATCGTGACCTGAGCCAAAGGCAGAGGCTTTAACCCACTGAGCCACCCAGGCGCCCCAATAACTTGAATTTAAAGAAAGGACTTCATTCCGCCAATACTTACTGAGTGTTCTCTTAGGTACCAGACATTGTCCTTGACTCTGCTGAAAGGGACAAGTCCCAATTTAACCCCTCCTTTTCTGACCTTGAGTAGGTCACTTCACTGTCATGAACCTTGGTTTTCTCATCTGTAAAAGTATGAGTTTCCTTGATGATCTTGAAGTTCAGTTTTACTTGTATCTTTTCATTATTCATTTAAGTTGAATATGAATTTATAAATATCATTTAGATTCCTAGTCAGTTGAGCTAGTTGCTGGGGATTTCAAGATTAGCAGAACATGGCCATTATCCTTTAGAATCTTGTAGCCAATTTGGAAGACAGATTTTATATCTTTGGTAGAGAGATGTGAAAAATACTATGAGATCTTGGAAGAGATCATGATTGAGAAAGGTAGTTGTTTATTGTCCTGAAATTAGGAGTTGCAAAATGGATGGGAGAAATACAACTCAAGGCAGAAGCAGCATGTAAAGGGCTATTCTAGATTATAGCATGACATTTGGTTGACTACAGGTAATCCAGTGCGATGACAGCTCTTGTCCATCTCCTGACTTCAGCATTACTATTTCCTACCTTTAAGTAAGTTGTTGGATCCAGGGAGATGAGCTCTGGAAAAGAAGTGGAAAGCCACATGATACATGTAGTTTTTTTTGTTTTGTTTTGTTTTTTAAGATTTTATTTATTTATTTGACAGAGAGAAATCACAAGTAGATGGAGAGGCAGGCAGAGAGAGAGGAAGGGAAGCAGGCTCCCCGCTGAGCAGAGAGCCCGACGCGGGACTCGATCCCAGGACCCTGAGATCACGACCTGAGCCGAAGGCAGTAGCTTAACCCACTGAGCCACCCAGGCGCCCCGATACATGTAGTTTTAAAGAGTTTGACATTTGTCAGGTGGGAACAGGAAAGGAAACAGCTAGTCCCATGACTTTCCCCTTTGGTTGGCCTTCAGGATACTGAGTCTATCTTGGGTGTAATTTATTAGCTCCACTGATAGTGGGGCCGGGATGGGGGGCAGGGAGGCCCTCTTAATTATTCAGATTCCTTCATTCCCAGCTTGTCTTTAGCAGAACCACTATTTTCTTTCCCTTTTCCTTTGTCATGCTGATTCCTTTCATTTGGCCCACTGTCCTACCATTTCCTTTTTTTTTTTTTAAGATTTTATTTATTTGACAGACCGAGATCACAAGTAGGCAGAGAGGCAGGCAGGGAGAGAGAAGGAAGCAGGCTCCCTCTTGGGTGGCCTCCCTCTGGGTGGCCTGGAGCCACCCAGGCACCCCTCTTTTTTCCTTAAAGATTTTATTTATTTATTTGACAGAGAGAGATCAAAAGTAAGCAGAGAGGCAGGTGGTGTGGGGGCGGAAAAGAGGCTCCCTGCTGAGCAGATAGCCCCATGCAGGTTTCTGTCCTAGGACCCTGAGATCATGACCTGAACAGAAGGCAGAGGCTTAACCCACTGAGCCACCCAGGCACCCCCTGTCCTACCATTTCATTTCTTATCCAAGAACCTTCAATCTACTGCAGAGTTAATAGTCCATTAATATATCCTTTCAAAAAGAAAATATAAATATAAATACATTTATATTTATTTGTATTTATATATTATATAGACACATATATATATTTTTACCCTTTCCATTCCTGGCATGGAATTCTCCCCACCACTTTGTCTGTGAGATCTTAAAAAATTAATGATTCTTTCAGCCTGTGGAATGAAAGATGACAAAACTTGTATTTTAAAGACTTGGTAAGGAGTTATTGTGATCTAGGTAAGATGAGGGCCTTACCTAGGACAGTGGCAGTGAAAATAAAGAAGAGATAACACTTTGGAGAGAAATTTGGGAAATGAGTTGACAAGATCTGAAGTGGTTTGAATATTATTGAGGTTGGTAGGAGTTTTAGACTATCCAGATGACTGAGTGGAAAAATGGATAACAAATGAAAGGAAAAAAGGTAACTGATGGACTTAGATTCAGAAGGAAGAAATGGATTGGAGCATGCATCGGGACAGGTTAACCTTGGACAGAAAGCAGCCTTGTTCTCTGAGGTTGAGAAGAAAGTCTGAGAGGGGCTAATTCTACAGCTCCATGTTCCCTAGGTGCTGTGGTCTTAATGGGTGTCTATGGCTCCCTGAGGCAGCAACCTCCACTTCTACACCTTCTCTGTCCCATCTTTGCACAGGCACTTGCAGGCTTTTTTCTTTTATTTTCTTTTTAATATTCATTTATTTATTTTAGAGAAGGGGAGAGAGAGAGCACATATGGGAGTAGGGGCAGAGGAAGAGGGCAGTCGTCCAGCAGACTCCCCACTGAGTGTGGACCCCCCCCCCCCAACACGGGGCTCAATCCCAGGACACTGAGAGCATGACCTGAACCGAAATCAAGAATTGGATGCTTAGCCAACATCCGGGTGCCACCGATCTTGCAGGCTTCTTGAGCCCAGTCTCATCTCTTTCTCCTCAGACACAGTGGAGGAGGAAACTGCCAGCTTCCCTTATCATTACCTTTTCCGCTGGTGATAAGTAGGATAGTCCGGTCACTCCTGCAAGCAGCCTGGTTTTCTTCAGTTTCCTGAGAAGTATGTGGGTAGTGCCCCTCAGGCCTGAGGTGTCAGAGTTTGAAGGTTATCCGGTACTTCCCTGGCCCAAGTTGAGCTGCTGCTTTGGCTTCACTCAGTTCTCAGTCACATTCTGTCAATCTGCTTCTCAGGGTGTGGCCCGAAGGCTGGTGCCAGTCCGCAGACTGCTTGTTACCAGTCTGCATACAGATAAGGAGAGAAACTGAAAGTGTTTAAAAATGTTCTGTCTGTTGAATCTAATATTTTTTAAATGGCACTGATATTTTATACATCTGGATTTTTATTTCTAGTAACTCTTTTTTATTGTATTTTGCAAAAATATCTGACAAAAGTGTGACACATTAGAAACTTTTCAAAATAAACTGGTCCTTCACCAGAGGTAGTTTGAGAAGTGTTGCTCCATCAAGAGAACGCTGGAAGGAAACAGTGTTACTGTGAAGTTAACTAAACGTCTGGATTCCGATCAGATGCCAGGCATTGCTTGAGGCCTTGAGGATATAAGGATCAAACCTCTCTCTGTTCTTAAGGAATATATATCTTAGTGGGGAGAGACAGTTAAATAAGAAACCAAATGAATAAATAAGAAAATGGGGTAAGATATAAGTAGTATAAAGAAATTAAAACAAGAGGTGATGGTTTCTGGATTCCACTGTGGATTAGACAGTCAAGGAAATGCTTCTCTAAGGAGTTGGCAGTTTGGTTGGAACCTGAAAGATAAGGAACCAGGTGTGTGAAGATGTGGGAAAAGAACGTTCTGGGCAGAGGGGACAGCCAGTGCAAAGGCCCTAAGTTGAGATGGGTTTGATGTTGTCAAGGACCTGCAAGGTCACTGGGGCTGAGTGTGGCAGATAGGAAGGAGTGATTCAGATTGAGATTGGAGAAATGACAGGACCCCAGTCTGTAAAACCCTGTAGGCCAAGATGAAGGGTCTGGATTTTACTTGACACCCATTGCAAAGCCTTTGGAGGGTTTCATCCCTGAAGTGGTATATGTTTTAAAAGATTACCCTGGCTACTATGTAGAAAATTCATTCTGTTGAGGAGCAAGTGTGGAAGCAGAGAGACAAATTAGGAGGTTGGTACAGTTGGAACTTCATGATGGCTGGGGCTTATAACCATACCTGTGCAAGGTGGAGAGAAGTGGGTAGATTCTGATACATCTTAGAGGTAGGACTTGGTGATAATAAAATGTGAGGGAGAGAGGAGAGAATCAAAATGACTTCTGAGACTGGCTTCAGCAATTGGGTGCGTTATGTGATCATTTACTAAAGTGGGGACCCCTAGGGAAAAGCAGATATTGATGGAGATTGTTGGGAGCAAGACTTCCATGGGGGCCTATTAAATTTTAAGTGCCTCTTAGACATTCAAGTACAGATGTTGGGTAAAGGTATGGAGCCTGGAGGTGAGGAGAAACATGGCTGGAAGTAAATATTTGGGAATACCTAAGGAGAGTATCTTATGGTTTGTGTATGTGTGCTATTTTCTTTTTTCCAGAAATGTTCAAGTACTTAGTTTAGAACAAGAAAGAACATATGTTTGATAGGACCAGAGAAAGACTTAAGATCAAAAGTATACTTGGACTGGGAAGAAAAAAAGCAGAAGGGTTCAGGGTGGTGATCTTGATAAACCAGGTGTGATGGAAGAGGAAGAACAAAAAGGTCAGGAAGATGTTTTTAGGGAGTAGGTTATTAAGAGATTAGTATTCAAAAGCAGAGTGGTCTACACAGTAAAATGGCCCTGGTCATGGTTTTTGAGTGTAAAGAAATGAGACAGGGATGACTAGCACTATGAAGAAATTAAGAAATGTAAGGTTAGAGCATTCAGCAAATTGTTCTCTTTTGAGTGTTGAGGTTGTCAGAATGGTAGGACTGGGGTGGAAAGGACAACTCAGCAATGACCATGAGATGACAGTGACAAGAAAAGATTCAGTAACTGGACAGCTTGAGCTTGAGTGAGTTGTGGGCAGGAGGGGAAGGATATGGATAGAAGTAGCAAAGTAGTTGAGAAAGGAAAGCTGATCTAACAAAATTTGACTTAGATGACTCAGCTCCCTGAACTATACTCTTCTTCTGTCCCCTTCTCACCCTGTCCAGTGTTACCAGCCCCACCTTTCTTCCAGGGCATTTGTGCAAACAGTTGTCAGTTGAGGAGGAATGTGCTTAATGTTTTAGGAACTAGTAACATTCAAGGATGTCTCTGGGGGCTTCACTGAGGCAGAGTGGGGCTGCCAGGACCCCACTCAGAGGAAGCTGCACCGAGCTGTGATGCTGGAGAACTACAGCCAGTTACCTACAGTCTCCGTAGGTAAGAACAAGAGCCTGGACACCTGCCCACTGGACTCTTTGTTTCTTCAATTTTAAAGAGTGTTGGGACTCCAGGGATTGTGGTTTAGGATTCAAAGTTTCCTTTTGGCACAAAGTATGTTTCTGATTATTGTAAGCAGCCAAAGAATTTGTCTTGTTAAAAATCAGAGAATGTAGCTTTACTGAGTTGTCTTAGAAACCATGTCCATTATAAAACCATCTCTTGGGAATGATTTTTCTTTATACATAGTTATCTGATCCCTCTGTTTCCCAGATGTAATCTCTCAGAGCAGGGTGAAGATCATTATATAAGGGAGAATGAACTCCAGAGAAATCAGCTAGGCACTGTGGCAGATTACAAACCCAGACTAATACATAGAAGAGGAGTCCCTTTTGAAATATTCTGAGTTCTCTCTGAAGTTCTCTGGTCTGTGAAGAAAGCCAGGGCCTCCAAAAGATACTTTCCACATACTGACATACCTTTGTCTATTCACTTATTTCCCCTCTTCCTTTCAGACAGTTGTTGTCTTTCCCATTTACACCTTCTTCTTGTTACTCTTATCTTTTCCCACACTTTCCCCACATTGGCCTTGTACCATCTTGGCTTGGACTTTATTTTCATTAAATATCCCTACCCTACGGTATCTAATTTCCATTGCTTCTTTTCTTCCCACTCAGGGGTTCATCCATCTCCCCTTCTGAATATCAGGCAAAACTTGTGATGGGACAAAATTTCATACCATAGAGAATGATATGGGTATAATTGACACAGTTTTTCTCAAAAACATTTAGACTATAAGATACATATATACATACTAGATTAAACCATGTGAAATTGCCATTTTGTAGTAAAAATGGACATTGTACAAAAACCACTGAAAAGAAGTAGCCTGTAATGGTAGCTTTCAGGGCTTTTTCCTACCTTTGTCCACATGGACAGATGGTGGCTTTCAGGGCTTTTTCCTGCTTTTGTCTTCATACCCGTGGTTCTCAAACCATTATTTTCAGCTACACCTGGGAAGCAAGGCAAGCACCACAGAATGAATTGGGTCTCTGTAAGTAGTCAGAGTCCCATGTTTCTATTTCCTTTATGTAAACCTAACGCCTGTGCTTTATCTTTGTACCAGAATTGCTTACCTGGAGGTCACTATTAAACTTTTGTCCCTTTCAGAGCTTTTCCTTTTTTAATTTTTTTTTTTTTTTTAGATTTACCAGTTCTTCTGATGGCTTTGATAGTGTTCACCTTAACCTTCAAATTTTTTGATATGTATGAAGTCATTGTTTTCTTGTTTCCTCTGGCCTTTCTCCTGTTACTTTTCTCTGCATGTTCACTGGCTTCTCTGTCTTCCCTCCAGCTTTGGAAATCTTAAAAGGTCCTTTGCCTCTAGATCACCATTTATCAGTGTTTCTCAATCCCTTTTTTTTTTTTTTTTTGTTATCACCCCCTTGGTGTCAACATTGCCCCTGTTGAGAATGTACACTGTATCTGTCTGTACACTTGTCTGCCTTCCGCAAAGAGCTAGCACACGCAAAAATGGCCTCAATGATCCTTAATGTCTTTTATTTCCTATCCTCATATGAAAATCTCTTCCCATGTACTTTCTTGGCTATGGGCTATCTACACTTGAATATGCAGTGTCACTTCACATTCAGTGTATTGAGAATTTTCTAAGTTATTTTCCTTTTTTAACTTCTCATATTCCCACTTTTTTAGAATTAACATTCTACCAGCCAACTAGATTAGAAATAAGCCATAAAGTTTATCCCCCGCCATCCCCAGCATCTGTAATTCTCTCATCAATTCTTTTTTTACTTGAAGTTCTTTTAAATTTATTAACATTCAGGTCTCACAGATTGCCCTCTAAAAAGGTCCACTTAATGCTAACAGTGGTAACAATGAGACAGATTGTTGACATCATTCTTCAGGCTCAAGTTGGATGTTGCAAGTAGGCTTATCTCCCTTAACACATAATTTATCATGTCACTCTTCATATAAAAACCTGGAATTACCCTTAGTTGCTGGTTTAGAACCTCGAAACTCCCTACCTGGATTTCTCTAGAAACTTTGATGATTATCATGCTCTGCTTCCTGATTAATTTGGTCCTTTAAGATGTTATTCAAAGTCTAGTGTGAAACCTTTGACTACTGCTTCCATTTGACTCCCTTCTCAGAGCTTTCGATTTATATCTCACAGTCTCATCAGATCTGATTGGATATTTTTTGTATGCTTTTATATTAACCATTGGATCTACAAGTCTGATTTATTTTCCTTGTTTCTAGCCAAGTTTCTGGAGGGAAAACAGTGTATTTAATACTGGGTAATAATAGTCAAGATTTAAAATTTGACTACTGTGGATTTAGCAAAGAAGAAATATTAAGTAAACAATATATTATTATAAATTGCTAAGTCCTGTGAAGGATAAAATAGTGTGCCCTGAGGGCGCCTGGGTGGCTCAGTGGGTTAAGCCGCTGCCTTCGGCTCAGGTCATGATCTCAGAGTCCTGGGATCGAGTCCCGCATCGGGCTCTCTGCTCAGCGGAGAGCCTGCTTCCCTCTCTCTCTGCCTGCCTCTCCATCTACTTGTGATTTCTCTCTGTTAAATAAATAAATAAAATCTTTAAAAAAAAAAAAAAAAAAAATAGTGTGCCCTGAGAGAATGAAGGTATGGGACAAGACAAGTGATTGTTGAAAGTTTCAGGGAAAGCCTCTGACATGACATTTCAACTGAGATCTAATGGCTTCATAGGCATGACACAGGTGACTGGTTAGGGTAAGGATATTCCAAGCAGAGAGAATAATACAAGGGAAAAACCCAAGACCTGGAAGGAGTGTGGCAAGAATTCAGGGAGCACCTGAGAAGAACAGAGTGGGGAAGATATGGTGGGCAGGGCCTGGCTCACTTGTGGCATTGAAGGCACGGGTAAAAAGTGTGGATTCATGCTAAGTTCAGTGGGAAGCCAGTGGACAACATAGTGGTATGATCCAATTTATCCAGTATCAGTGGGACTGCTGTGTAGAAAGTGGTTTTGCAATGGAGGAAAAACGAAGTAGGATATGTGTTTCTAGTTTCAATCTTGGTGCTGGGTTTTCATTTTTAATTGATAAAAAATTGAGTGGTTGTCCAACATTTTTAATGCAAGTAAGATATAAAAATCTCAAAGAATCAACACAGAATTATTATGAAATGATATCACTAATGATAGTGTATCCTTTTTTTATGTACTCCATACAAATATATGTGTTAAAATTTTATAAGATTATACTACATATATTTTTCTTTTTAAAAAAAATTTTTTTTAATGATTTTATTTATTTGAGAGAGAGAGAGCGAGCATGAGAGGAGAGAGATCAGTGGGAGAAGCAGACTCCCTGCCGAGCAGGGAGTCTGATGTGGGACTCAATCCCAGGACTCCAGGATCATGACCCGAGCCAAAGGCAGTCGCTTAACCAACTGAGCCACCCAGGCGCCCCCTACATGTATTTTTCAACTGACAATCTTATGCAGTATGTCTGAGAGATCTCTGTTATGACATAAATACTCCCGTAAAAGAACCCCTTTTCTCATTACATCAGCATTTTCTTCTAATATTAAATATTCATTCTTCATAATATTTTAAATATTTTTAAAAACTAATATTACAAGGTTTCATAACTATTTATAGAACCTACCATTAATACAATATCTCCCCCACTGATTTTCATAGACCTTCCAGTTCTGCGGTCATTCCCAGGTATTGTACAGCAAGAACGTTGAGGCAATGTCCTTTGACCATTTAATAACTTTGGCCCAGCATGTGACTTAACTGTTCCAAACTGCACTATTTTTCTTTTCCTTTTTCTTTTGCCATTACTTTTAAAATTTGTGAACAAATAATACATTCACCTAGGTAAAGCAAATTCTATCAAAAGTCTTAATTATAAAAGCCATTCTCCATGTTCTGCTGCTCCTTATGCCATAGGGTGGCTTCTCATAGTCACTTGGTTTTAATTCTTGAAAATATGCAGTTACTAATTTTTTTTTTAAAGATTTTATTTGAGAGCTAGAGGGGAGGAGAGAACACGAGCAGGGGCAGGGGGCCCAGACGGAGAGGCAGACTCCTCGATGAGCACAGAGCCCAGACCCCAGCACGCTGAGATCATGACCTAAGCTGAAGTCAGATGCTTAACCAACTGAGGCACCCAGGTGTCCCATTACTTTTTTTTTTTAAAGGAACAAATACATTCATATGGTTTAAAAAAAAAAAAAAGCATAAAGTACACAGTGTTACTTGTCAGCTACACCTAAATAAAGCTGGAAAAAATGTACAATGAAAATTTTGAACATTCCCAAATGTACTAAATGTTTTTTTTTAAGACTTTATTTATTCATTTGATAGAGAGAGATCACAAGTAGGCAGAGAGACAGGCAGAGAGAGAGGAAGGGAAGCAGGCCCCCTGCTGAGCAGAGAGCCCAATGCGGGACTCGATCCCAGGATCCCGAGATCACGACCTGAGCAGAAGGCAGCGGCTTAATCCACTGAGCCACCCAGGCACCCCTGTACTAAATGTTTTTAAATTATTAAAATTATACTGCAAAAATAAAAAGGTGCACAGTGTAAGCCTTCCTTCATGTCCCTAACTCCTCTCTTCCAGGTTATGGTCATTTGCTATCACAAGCCATCTGCAGTGAGTAACTCTTGCACAGGTATCATTTCACAAGTTTGCCCAGAAATCTGAAGAATAAAAACCCCCAAGCTGGAGTGCTGAGTGCATTCATTTATGATTTTGATAGATAATTTTGTCAAAATGTCCTTCTTTGGGGTGATACAAATTTACACTAACAAGCATTGTGTCTTCAGGTTTTGGGTAACAGGTGGAAAATGGTATCTCAGTATAGTTAGAGTTTATTATAATATACTGCTGTTTTTCAGTTTATCAATATTTTGTAGTCTGTATTGACTTTCTTACATCACACATGAGGATTTAGCTCCTTTACATTATTTCCCCCAACATGCCCATCCTCCCAAGATTTTTTTTTTTCAATATTTTATTAATTTATCAGAGAGAGAGAGAGCACAGGCAGGCAGCACCCTTCCAAGATTTTATGTCAGGGTCACATCAGTGATTAATGCTTACATTGCTTTGACCTCATAACTCTTGTTCCTTGCAGGGTCAAGTACTGCACTATTGATTATAGTTCCTTTTTTATTTTTTCTTTCCTAAAGCTAATGTTTGCTTTTTAACTTTGGGGTGATTTCATCCCAGACTATTGTATAACATTTGGGTTAATTTGGTTAATTATTCTTTTGTATAGCAACACCTGATTGAACTTGTTTTATTGACTTCTTTACTCACTGCTATTTCTTGTATCATGTATCATTTTTTTCACAATTACTTTTTCTCCGTAATTGGAAGATACTGCTCAGTTATCCTTAGGTATCCAGCATTGCTAGTTGTTAGTTCAGTGTCAAAAGAATTCTCATTTATTTGCACACAACCTGCCTTTTCTGTCTGGATGCTTTTAGCATTTTCTGGGATTTGTTTCTTTCCTTGAAATCCAGAGGTTTCCCACATAACTAAAAGCATTCAGTTAGCCATGAATTGTGGATTCTACAAGATTTTTATCTATTAGTGCTTTGATCATTTCTCTCCCTCATTTTGTCTTCACTGTATTCATGGAACTCCTACAATATGGGCTTTTACTTTTATCTTTCCATCTTTCTGTCCTTTTACTCCACATTCTAGGAGGATCTCTCAGTCTTAAAACTTATTAAACATGTGTTAATTTTGCTACTCGACCCATCTAGATTGCAGACCTTAAGAGCAGTCTCCCTGACAGTAGTTATGACAGAAGTCACTTAACTTCTTCAACCTTGTGTTTCCTCATGGGTAGAATGGAGGTCCTATGAGTTCTCTTACGTGATAATGCAGCTAGAGCCTGAGTGCTTCACATGGGCCCGGTAGATCTTAGTTATTACAGTTGTTGCTTTTTCAATCCTTGGGTTAATTTAAAAGAATTCTGATTATTTTTTATAGCAATGTGTTTATATTTTATTAGATTATATTGTTTTTCTAAATGTGATATCCTCTCAGATTTCTTTGGGATTTTAATTATGTACCGTTTAAATTCTGTTTCCTCTGTTCATTATTTCTTAAAGCCAATCTTCATTTATGTTTGTTTTTTACTTTTTTTTGGTCTGCTTATGTTATTTTTATTATGTTGATCTCATATTTCTTTTCAAGAGTCTTATGTTCCGGGGCACCTGGGTGGCTCAGTTGGTTCAGTGTCTGCTTTTGGCTGAGGTCATGGTCCCAGGATCCCGAGATCAAGGCTCTGCTTTGGGCTTCCCACTCCATGGGGAGCCTGCTTCTCCCTCTGCCCCTCCTCCCTACTTGTGTTTTTTCTCTCTTTCTCTCTCTCAAATAAATAAATAAAATCTTTTTTTGTTGTTGTTAAAGATTTTATTTATTTATATGACAGACAGAGATCACAAGTAGGCAGAGAGGCAGAGAGAGAGAGAGGGGAGGAAGCAGGCTCCTTGCTGAGCAGAGAACCCGATGTGGGGCTCGATCCCAGGACCCCAGGATCATGACCTGAGCCAAAGGCAGAAGCTTTAACTCACTGAGCCACCCAGGTGCCCCTAAATAAAATCTTTTAAAAATCTTTTGAAAAAAAAAAAAGTCTTACATTCACGGTATGGTACTGGACTATACCTCCTCAGCTGATGCTTGACCCTCTCTGGTGCATTCATGCTGTCCTTACAGAGGAGGCATCTGCTGATTGGGCTTGAGGTGACTATAAGAATCCACACGGAGGGTGATTCTACAACCACCTATTTGATGTTGCCTTTTCAGTCCAGTGAGTTACCTGGGACATCCTACACTTCTCAAGCTCTAGCTCTGAGGTATCTCCCTTGTCAGAAATCCCATTTCAGGGGTTAACTTGAGCTTTTATTCTGGGCAAATGTGGAGTCACTTGCTTCTTTTTGTACTTTAATCAACCCTGTCATTGTGTAGGTTCAGTATTACCTCAACTTCTGCTACTCTCTCCAGCCCAAATAATACCATTAGAAGTCTTTCTTTGGCTGGCTGTTTATTCTTTCTTGAGGCTTTGTGTGGGCCACTACCCTGAGCCATCCAGGATTTCATTTTTGGCAGGGAAGGTATTTAGGGAAGTGGTACTGCTAATGGCAACAACTAGTCAAGCCATTAGAAATGCCTAACGTGAGGGGCGCCTGGGTGGCTCATTTGGAGGAGCATGTGACTCTTGACCTTGGGATCACGAGTTTAAGTCCCACATTGGGTGTGGGTATTCAAGAGATACTTGAATAGAATGAATGAATGAGTGAGTGAACAGAAAAGAAAGAAAGGAAAGGGAGGGAGGGAAGGAAAGAGAAAGAAAGGCCTAATGTGAATTAATAAACCTGTTTTTATTAATCAACCTCTTTTTATAGTTGTTGGTTCTGAGTTTGGAATTTGCATTTCTAGGCTTTGTTGAGAAGCTCTCTTAGTCTTTTGGAAGCCTTCTGTATGTGATTTGAGCTGTGCATTTGGATTTTTTTCTAGTTACCCCATCATTTGTCATCCACCTACTCTTCATCATCTCGGAGTTCCTCAACATTTTTATTCTGCTGATTGCAAACTTTCTTTTTTTCCAAGACTATTGTGGACTTCTTTTTTGTCATCTCAGTGTCATATTAAGATATTCACTCTAATTATTTTGACTGACATACATACTAGTAAGTCTAAAATCTGCATTCCTAGCCCAGCTCTCTCTCTCTCTGAGTTCTAGACCCATGTTACTGAACAGTTCAAGAATGTTCTACCAGCACCACAAATTAAACAAGACAAAGTTTGTGTTTATTGGTTCCCTCTTCCCAGCTCCAGCCTGTCTTACCATTTATACCCTCATACTGTCAATCAAGCAAAGAACTTGAAGATCTTGCTGGCGCCTCCTTCTAAGTTTAGTCATTGCATGATTTAGAATGAATCTCTCCCTTTCTCTCCGTAACCATCCTTATCATTTTATCATTTTGCTTCTGATTTGCTGCAGCAGTTGTTTCACTACCTAAAGTCTTGCTTATTTCTGGTGGTGTTTATAATCACAAAGTCAGGCATTTCACTCCCCACTGAAGTCCTTAAATTTTAAATCCCTGAGAGTTGTAGCCCTAAATCCTTAGTAGTACACACAAAGCCCTTTGTTCTGGCTCCAGTCTTCTTTTCCAGGGCACGTTCTTTACCACTATCACCTGTTTTATAGCCTCCATAAGAAGTTACATACAGTTTTCCTGGGCATGTCAGATTTTCTCTACATTTTCACTTTTTTTTTACTCTCCCTTATATTTGCTCCCAGAAATCTTCCCCAAGATTCAGGTCGAGTCTATACTCTGTGCTCCCATGACTGGTTGTGCATGCATCTGTTTTTGCACTTAGAGTGTTACTACTGTTGATTTTTTTTTCTTCGCAGTAAGCTCTAGCTTGAATAGCAAAAGAATTTCTCTTTTCTTCCTTGTCTACCCAGCACCTATTAAAGTGGGTTATTAATTAAATAAAAATTTAATTAAAGTATAGTGAAGTGAAATGAAATGTTATTTGTGACAAGGACGTGGAATTCATAGCGTCTGCAGGGTAGGGGAACACACTTTTATTGACTATGCTTAAAAGGCAAGACAAGGTTCTTATACAAGCTAAGATGTCTTGTACAGCTAAGTTTTCTCTTTCTGACACTAACCCAAAGGATATGACTATAAGGACAAGACTGAACATTTTTCAGTTATTAACTCTTCAGGCAATAGGCAATACAGTTCTCATCTGGGACACCTTGATGGTGTCAGTTAAGTCAGTTAAGCACCTGCCTTCAGTTCAGGTCGTGATCCGAGAGAGTCCTGGGATTGAGTTCAGCCGGCATCAGGCTCCCTGCTTAGTGGGGAGCCTGCTTCTCTCACTGCCTCTGCCCCTCCCCCTGCTTGTGCTCACGCTTGCGCGTGCTCTCTCTCTCTCTCTCTCTGACAAATAAAGAAAATCTTTAAAAAAAAATAAAATCTTGAAATCTACTCTTTGTGTGTTCTTATCACTGAATTCTCTTTGTTCCCTAGGAGACTTGAATGAAAATTCTATGGAGAGTCTTCAAGAGAAAGGACTTAGGGATGGATCTATTATATAGGGGCTTTTCTGCTGGCTAATTTTAGAAGATATGGTCAGTACAATAACAGAGTTGGGATTATATTGCGAATCTTCCAGGAGAAGTATGCAGGAATCCTGAACTAGATTTTTTCCCCTTATCAGAAGTAGGGACAGGCATCTTCTATATTTCCAGAAATAAGAGCAGTGTGGTAACTCTTCAAAGTAATGATTAAAAAAAACATGGCGAATGAAGAATATTTGTCTTTGAAAGTCCCAAGCCAAATGACCACACAGGACTCCTCAGTGACGTTCTGTAAAAATGAGCCCCAGGATCTTCAGAAAAGCAAAAGTCTATTTGTAACTGAAGAAAGCACTGAGAGAAAAGTCTTGCAGGGAGAAAGTCCTCCCATGGATCATTGTTCAGAGAACCTTCAAATTAAACTTATGTCTGATGTAACAGAACTGGTCTCACCATTGGTCACTGGTGAGGCAAATTGCCAGAATGGCCAATTGAAAGAGTCTTTGGATCTCTTTGACTGTAACTGCAAAGATGTTTGTGGTTGGAAATCACGAGTGGTCAGTCGTAGTCATCAGAGAGCTCATACAGAGGAGAAACCCTGTAACCATTACAACATTGAGAAGAGACATAACAACAGCTCAGATGGTCATCCATGTGAGAAAATCCACCCTGCAGAGAAATTACACAGGTGTAGTCAGTGTGGTAAGGACTTCAGTGAGCACTCAGAACTACTGCTTCATCAAAGACACCACACAGAGGAAAAGCCCTACAAATGTGAGCTGTGTGGGAAGGGCTTCACGAGGAGCTCCAGTCTCCTCATCCATCGAGCAGTCCACACCGATGAGAAACCCTATAAGTGTGACAAGTGTGGGAAAGGCTTCACAAGAAGTTCGAGTCTGCTCATTCATCATGCAGTCCATACAGGCGAGAAGCCTTATAAATGTGACAAGTGTGGCAAGGGCTTTAGTCAGAGCTCCAAACTGCATATCCACCAACGAGTGCACACTGGAGAGAAGCCCTATGAGTGCGGGGAGTGTGGTATGAGTTTCAGTCAGCGCTCCAACCTGCACATCCACCAGCGAGTCCACACTGGGGAGAGGCCCTACAAGTGTGGGGAGTGCGGGAAGGGCTTCAGTCAGAGTTCAAACCTTCACATTCACCGCTGCATACACACAGGCGAGAAGCCTTTCCAGTGCTATGAGTGTGGGAAGGGCTTCAGCCAGAGCTCTGATCTCCGCATCCATCTCAGAGTCCACACTGGAGAGAAGCCCTATCACTGTGGCAAATGTGGGAAGGGATTTAGCCAGAGTTCAAAACTCCTCATCCATCAGAGAGTGCATACTGGAGAGAAGCCCTATGAGTGCAGCAAGTGTGGGAAAGGCTTCAGCCAGAGCTCCAACCTCCACATCCACCAACGGGTTCATAGGAAAGATCCCATTAAATAAGATCTTCAGTATGCTCATAGAGTAAAGACTTAAATATTTTTAACATCATTCTTTTATATTCTCTGGAGAGAGATAGTAAAAGTTACTCATTTCTGTTCCCTCACTGAAAATCATTCAGTTAAAGTATTTAAGTACCAAGCTTTTCTGTATACTATACAATGAGCTGATTGTTCCGGTTCCTCATGTGGGTAGAATGAAATGTCTGTACTTTGCAGTTCAACCAGCGTTGTCAGAACCACATGTCCTACCCAGATTTTTAAGTGGAAGAACTTTTTATTTGTGTAAGTAGGACATGTTTCCCTTTGTTCATATTATCTGAGAAATTGAAACTCTGGTTTCTCTTCAAATCTTGTGACTTGTGTTTTTCATATTTCCTTCCAGGCCTGATTAGCCTCACTAAACTATGACTGCACATGCTAATTTTAGGTCGAAGGAGTGGTTGGAGATATTAAGGGCATGAAATTTGTTGTGTTTATTTTAAAATATACAACAGTCTGTGGCTACACAAGAAGAAGGTGGAGAAGAGCTATTTGTGTGGTATACCCCATACACTATAGGATGTTGAATCCCCTACCCTTCTCCCCTCGAGGCAGCTGCTCAGGAACATAAGTAGTTCTTTTTCCTGGGTGCCGCTGGTCTATTGGAGTTTTTCCAGATTTCACCACTTCAGATGACCCCCTGCTGCCAAGCTAAAGCCAAGTAGGGTACATACACCATGTTCAAACATAGCAAATGAAGTTGAAATATATTTAAATGCATTTAATTCCTCAGTACCTCCTTTCCTTTATTTTCTTCATCATTTTATACTATATAAAACAAGTCAGGAGAGACAGTTTCTATTATTTTTCTTCTTGGCCTTATCTCTTGTTTTAATATTTGATGTACCCCCAAATCCTGCTTGTTTTCACAGCACTCCCAGCCTCTTCAGGCCTCACTATGACATATAACTTATTTATAAAATTATTTTTGTATTTGGCTGAAAGTACTTTATATAAAAATAGCTATATAAAAACATTTTAAAACTTTTGGAGAATATGTTTGGGATGATCAGGCTTAAAATATGCACTGTATCACATATAATTCACTTGGGGTGTGAAACTGGGACACCTCACTACATTAGACATTCATCCCCTAGAAGTTAATACTAGAAGCTCAAGCAATAGTTGAGAGTAGAAAAGTGATTATGTACGTAACTAAATTGGAATTTATGACACAATGAGGAGGTGATAGCAGCCCTCATTTTCTAACTGATGGTTAATGATTCCTCGTGCATTTCTTAGGAGTCTACCCAGTGTTCAATATTCCAGTTTTTCACCAATAACAAGTATCCATATATTTTAAAAAATGGTAGAGAAAATATGGATGCCTTATTTATTGGCTTGGGAAGGTGGGATTGTAACTGATACATCTTGACCAATTTAACCTGAGGCCATTAACTGGACATAGATATAACAGGGAAGCATACATTAACTTTGGGGGAACAGCTAATTTCTATTAAGGCATAAAGGAGAGAGATTAAGACATATGCCTCTCTTTAAGAGAGCATTCCAGAATACTTGACTCCATCCCTGGGCAAGCATTCTATACGGAAGATTAGGGCGGTGACTGAGCATCCACCCTTCAGCATTCCATAATAGCCTTCAGTTGATTGGATACCTTAAGGCAGTATCACAAATGATGTTACTCTGTTTCAGCATCTCTAGGGTAATGCCTCTCAATTCCTCCTACCCTCATGGATCAAATAAATGAATTAAAAATCTTTAAAAAGAAAAGAAAATATAAAGAGCAGTAATTTGATAAAGTGAGAACCCCTGAATCAAGATGGAGAGTCTTTCAGACCCAGGAGAGTGGGAGAAGAGTAAGACGGAAAGAGGGACAGAGATTGAGAGCAGAACAGAGATAGAGATTATTTATTTAACCTCTTGGAAAACTTATATTGACCATTCTGTTTCAAATTCTTACACATAACCACAAACTGCCTTTAAGCTATATCTTGATACCTGTAAACCCCACAAACTTATCAAAACAGGCAACTTCTTGACTGCTTTCAAAGAACAAACTAACAGAGGCAGATTGGTAGAATCCAGTTAAAAGTACATTGAACGTTTAAAAGGGTTATGTCGGGGCGCCTGGGTGGCTCAGTGGGTTAAAGCCTCTGCCTTCAGCTCAGGTCATGATCCCAGGGTCCTGGGATCGAGCCCCGCATTGGGCTCTCTGCTCAGCAGGGAGCCTGCTTTCTCCTCTCTCTCTGCCTGCCTCTCTGCCTACTTGTGATTTCTGTCTGTCAGATAAATAAATAAAATCTTAAAAAAAAAAAAAAAAAAGGGGTTAGGTCAGCAGCACTAACCCACTTTAAGATCAAAGATCCCCAGTTACATGGGAGGAAGTTTCATTTCTCAGATCATTTCAGAGCCTAATAATGTGATAAACACATAAGGTTATTTTATTTGGGCAATAATTTATCTTAGTTTTTGTAGTTCTGTCTAATAAATTCTGCCTAGGGTCACCTGGGTGATTCAGTTGGTGGGGTGTCTGACTCTTGATTTTGACCCAGGTCATGATCCCAGGGTTGTGAGGTCAAATCCCCAGTCAGCTTGAAATTTTCTCTCTCCCCCTCCATCTCCCCCTCTCTCCTTTCTCTAAAATAAATAAATCTTTTTTTTTTTTTTTAGTATATCATGAAATCAAATAAATGGAAAAGGGTATGAAAATTTAACAAATACGTCACATAAAGCAGGATACAATACGAAGTTCTCTTAGACAAAAATATGGTTTCCAAAGTCTCAGATGAGTTTGCTGCTTCTTTTCTTTTCTTTTCTTTTTCCAGATGACTGCTTCCTAGGCCATTCTTAGGTATATCTTAGTGAATCAACAAGAAATTTTAAAACTTGGCCATTCTGAACTAGAACTGTTTCTCAGTTAAGCCAAACTATATGGAAGGAGACAGAAAGTAGAAAAAAAAGAAAAGAAAAAGAAATCCGCTGTTGAAATAAATATTTTCTCATTTTCCAGTTGCAAAAGTTCATGATCCTATGTCAAAGATAGCCTGTCAACCCATCTTGGAATTTTTGGAATACTCTCCTTCACTTTGACTTCCTTTCCCTCCCTCAAATAACCAGGGCCACGAAGATCTAGGGACTTTCCCTCAATATAACTTCTATCTCTAATTTGCATTTTTGTCTCAGTGCAAAGATGTTATCAGGGAGGTCAAAGGATTTACAGAAATACACCAATTAACAGAATGTAAAGATTCTTTATTGGCTATGTGCATGGTAACTTATGAAGGCTGTTACACAAATCAAGAAACAACAAAGTATTCCTTAAGAAGAATTTCCTAAAACCCCCAGGGTTCCAGAAGAAAATGAAGCAATGAATTATACCACCCATACAAAGTAGGGATTCTTTCCACTGCAGAAGCTCCCTTTGACATGCTCTTTTGGTTTTATACCATCCTGTCCTTCCAGCCCACTCCTGACTGTTTTGTAGTTTGGCTACATGTATCATATCAGGACCAAATAAGTGTAAAGCAATTTATTTCCAACATTTATTGCAAAATTAGTTAAAATGAAGGTCCATTTCTAGTACCATCCCAGAACAGGAATAGGCCTAGAACCTTGTCCAGAGTCCATGTCTGCAGATTTTTATGAAAATTGACAAGCTGATTCTAAAATTCATATATTAAGAGAAAAGGGACAAGAGTAGTTAGTTGAATTTGAAAACCAAGAATAAAGATAGCTACATTATATTGAAGGGTACATGGGTGGCTCAGTTGGTTAAGCGTCTGACTCTTGATTTTGCCTCAGGTCTTGATCTCACGGTTGTAAGTTCAAGCCCCACACTGGGCTACTACTTAAAAAGATAAATAAATTTGTTTAAAAATTATTAAGATTTAGGGGTGCCTGGGTGGCTCAGTGGGTTAAGCCTCTACCTTTGGCTCAGGTCATGATCTCAGGGTCATGGGATCAAGCCCCGTGTCGGGTTCTCTGCTTGGCAGGGAGCCTGCTTCCCCCTTTTTCTCTGCCTGCTTCTCTGCCTACTTGTGATCTCTGTCAGATAAAATCTTTTAAAAAATGTATTAAGATTTATATTTAAAATATTAGATTGAGATTTATTTAAAAGTTACTAAAGTGTCTATTATTAGTATACGGCTAGACAAATTAACCAGCAGAAGAAAATACAGAACCTAAAAGCAGATCATCAAATAAATGGTAATTTGGAACACAACAAAGAAAGCATTAAAATAACCAGAAAAGGCATAGGTAATATAACAAATGATGGTGGGGCAACTGACTCTCCATTTGGAAGAAAACTAGCATTTCCTACCATAAGTGAAATAGAAAAATAAGTTTTACATGAATTTAGGACCTAAATATGAAAACATAAAATATCCTTTTAGAGGGAAATATGTACTTGTTTATAATGAGGGTTGGAAAGAATTTTTATTTTAAAAAAATTTAAGAGGTAAAAACTAAGAAAAAATATAAATTTTAATACTTTACAACTAAAATTTTCTCATTGACAAAATAACCCATAAGTGAAATTGAATGTATTAGGAACAGATTGGAAAAGCATATTTGCAAAGAATATAGCAAACAAAAGATTTTTATCCAGAACATCTATGAAGACTTTTGCGACTTTTTTTTCATAATTCTTAAAGAGAAAGCAATTAATGGAAGAAAAAAGCAGAGTGACCTATTAACATGAAAGATGTGCCACATTAATACTACTCAGAAAAATGCAATTAAAACAGCAAAAATGGGGCACCTAGATGGGTCAGTCGGTTAAATGTCTGCCTTTGGTTCGGGTCATAATCTCAGGGTTCGGGGATGGAGCTCTGCATCAGGCTCCCTGCTCAGTGGGAAGCCTGCTTCTTCTGTCCCTTTCCCCTTCTAGTGCAAGATCTCTCCCCCTCTCTCTCCAAAAAATAAACAAATAAAATCTTTTTAAACCAGCAAAAATGAGTTTCATGAACATCAGTTTACAAAAATCATAAGCCCAGTAATTTCAAGTTTTGGCCATCGTGCATGGAAACATGAATTCTCTCATATACTGCAAATAAAAATATAAAATTTGGACATCCCATTTAGAAAGCATTTTGACATTATCCTGCCAGCTAGTTATTCCATTCTAGTGTGCACCCTGGAAAAACTGTCCACCATTTGCAAACAGAGACATGTATAAGAATGTTAATTGCAATGATTTCTGAAATTGAGGAACATTGGAAACAACATAAATTTTCATCAGTCTTGAACTGGACAAAACATTCTGATTTATGTATACATCAAAATATCACAAATAAACCATATCTGCATATTTCAATGTGAATAAATCATATAAAACAAATTTAACTTTAAAAAAGCAAACTGCAGGGGCACCTGGGTGGCTCAGTGGGTTAAGCCAGTGCCTTGAGCTCAGGTCATGATCTCAGGGTCCTGGGATCGAGTCTCACATCGGGCTCTCTGCTCTGCAGAAAGCCTGCTTCCTCCTCTCTCTCTCTCTCTGCCTGCCTCTCTGCCTACTTGTGATCTTTCTCTGTCAAATAAATTCTTAAAAAAAAATAAAAAATAAATAAAAAAGCAAACTGCATAGGGGCGCCTGGGTGGCTCAGTGGGTTGGGCCGCTGCCTTCGGCTCGGGTCATGATCTCGGGGTCCTGGGATCGAGCCCCACATTGGGCTCTCTGCTCAGTGGGGAGCCTGCTTCCCTTCCTCTCTCTCTGCCTGCCTCTCCATCTACTTGTGATTTCTGTCAAATAAATAAATAAAATCTTTAAAAAAAAAAAAAAGCAAACTGCATAAAGATAGACACAGTTTGACAACATTTATATAAACTTTTTTTAAGATTTTATTTATTTGACAGAAAGAGAGCATAAGTAAGGGATGCGGCATCAGGGGGAGAGGGAGAACAGGGAGTCCAATTCAGGACTCGATCCCAGGACCCTGGGATTATGACCTGACCTTAACTGACTGAGCCACCCAGGCACCCCATTATATAAACTTTTGAAACAAAAAAATCTATGTATTTATTTGACACACATCATTTTCTAGAGTGAAATTTTCATTATTATAAAATATCCCTCTTTGTCTCTAGTAACATTTTTGTCTTAAAGTCTATTCTGTCTAAGATTAATATAGCCCCTCCAGCTCTTTTTTTTTTTAAAGACTTTATTTATTTGACAGAGAGATCACAAGTAGGCAGAGAGGCAGGCAGAGAGAGTGGAGAAAGCAGGCTCCCTGCTGAGCAGATAGCCCGATGTGGAGCTTGAACCCAGGACCCTGGGATCAGGACCTGAGCCGAAGGCACCCAGGCACCACCCCCCCAGCTCTTTTATGATAACTGTTTTTATGGTATATCTTTTCCATCTGTTTATGTCCAACCTATTTGTATCTTTGAATCTAAAGTGTATTTTTGGAAGACAGCATATAGTTGGATATTGTTGAGATTTTTCTTTCCAGTCTAAAAATCACTGGCTCTTTATTAATGTGCCTAATAACATCAAATGTAAAACAGATTATTAATATAGGAGAAATTATGTTGCTATTTTGCTAATTCTTTTCTGTACGTCTTATGTCTTTGTTGCTGTTCCTTCTTTATTTTTTTTAAGATTTTATTTATTTATTTATTTATTTATTTATTTGATAGAGAAATCACAAATCACAAGTAGGCAGAGAGGCAGGGAGAGAGAGAGGGAAAGCAGGCTCCCTACTGAGCAGAGAGCCAGATGCGGGCCTCGATCCCAGGACCCTGAGATCATGACCCGAACCAAAGGTAGAGGCTTAAGCCACTGAGACACCCAGGCACCCCTCTGTTCCTCGTTTAGTACCCTTTTAAAAATTAAGAACTTTCTAGTGTACCATTTTAATCCTGTGATTTTTCAGTTTTTTAAATGGTTGTTCTAGGAACTAAAATATGCATCATAATTTATCACAATCTACTTCAGATTATACTAATTTAAAACCAGTAAAATAGGGGCGCTTGGGTGGTTCAGTGGGTTAAAGCCTCTGCTTTTGGCTCAGGTCATGATCCCAGGGTTCTGGGATCGAGCCCCACATCGGGCTCTCTGCTCAGCAGGGAGCCTGCTTCCTTCTCTCTCTCTGCCTCTCTGCCTACTTGTGATCTCTGTCTGTCAAGTAAATAAATAAAATCTTAAAAAAAAAAAAAACAGTAAAATAGAGGAACTCCGTCCCTCTTTGTGCTATTATTGTTATACATATTTATGTTATAAACTAACCATACAGATTACTGCTTGATACCATTTTAGGACTTTTGTTTTGTTTTGTTTTGTTTTTAATATCTCAACACAGGGCTTAAACTCAGAACTTGGAGATCAAGACCCAAGCTGAGATCAAGAGTCAGACACTTGGGTGCCTGGGTGGCTCAGTGGGTCAAGCCGCTGCCTTCGGCTCAGGTCATGATCTCAGGGTCCTGGGATCGAGTCCCGCATCAGGCTCTCTGCTCCTCTCTCTCTCTGCCTGCCTCTCTGCCTACTTGTGATCTCTCTCTGTCAAATAAAATCTTAAAAAAAAAAAAAAAGTCAGACACTTAACCAACAGAGCCACCCTGGCACCCTGAGAACTTTTAAGGAAGTAAGGAAAGCAAGGAAAGACCTATTTTAT
This sequence comes from Mustela nivalis, assembly GCF_964662115.1. Classification (NCBI taxonomy): domain Eukaryota; kingdom Metazoa; phylum Chordata; class Mammalia; order Carnivora; family Mustelidae; genus Mustela; species Mustela nivalis. The sequence goes on from NC_139021.1 coordinate 149,860,440, forward strand.
AGACTTATACAGATGACATGTGATATTTAATACAATTCAACAGCTACTGTTAAACAACTGTATTTTAAGTCAATTTTTAAAATAGGAAAAGGGAGGTGGCAGGGGTGGGGGGAACGCCTGGGTGGCTCAGTTGGTTGAGTGTTGACTCTTGATTTTGGCTCAGGTCATGATCTTTGAGTAGTGAGACTGAGCCCCACAGGAGACTCTCTCCCTCTCCCTGCCCACCCACTTTCTCTCTCTCTCCAAGCAAATGAATAAAACCTTTAAAAACATAGGAAAAAATATTTATACTGTGTTTTATATGTTCCTAGGTAATGAGAATTTTTTCCAGTGTTGCTGATTTTGGGAGGGTGGATTCAAGTTATCATGTGCTACCAGTTTCTTTCAATCTTACTTTCTTTAGTATCTTATGTAAAGCAGATCTGCTAGCAACAAAAATTCTGTTTTTGTTAATCTAGAAATTTTACCTTGATTTTGTCTTTTTTTAAAAATTATTTATTTATTTATTTGACAGAGAGAGAGATCACAAGTAGGCAGAGAGGCAGGCAGAGAGAGATAATGGAATCAGGCTCCCTGCTGAGCAGAGAGCCCGATGCGGGGCTCCATCCCAGGACCCTGGGATCATGACCTGAGCCAAAGGCAGAGACTTAACCCACTGAGCCACCCAGGCGCCCTTATTGTCTTTTTTTTTTTTTTTTTTTAAGATTTTATTTATTTGTCAGGGAGAGAGAGAGCACCAGCAGAGAGAGCAGCAGGCAGAGGGAGAAGCAGGTTCCCCACTGAGCAGGGAGCCCGAGGCAGAACTCGATCCCAAAACACTGGGATCACAACCCAAACCAAAGGCAGATACTCAACCATCTGAGCCTCCCAGGCACCCCGATTTTATTGTCTTTAATACACTTTTACTTTTTAGATAAGTTTTAGGTTCACAGCAAAATTGAACAAAAGTACAGAAAGTTCCCAAATACCCCTTGGCCCAGCATATGCATGGCCTCCCCCATTATCAACATTCTGTAGTAGCAGAGTGCATTTGCTACAGTTGAATCTACTTGATACATCATTATCACCCAAAGTCCACAGTTTTTATTAGGGTTCATTCTTTGTGTTTTAAATTCTATGGATTTTGACAAATGTATAATGACATATATCCACCATTATAGTACCATGCGACATTGTTTCACTGCTCTAAAAATCCTCTGTATCTATTTATCCCTCCCTCCTCTCCAGCCCCTGGCAACCACCGATCTTATTACTGTATCCATAATTTTGCCTTTTCTAAAATGTCATGTAGTTGAAACCACGCAATATTTAGCCTTGTCAGATTAGCTTCTTTCACTTAGTGTAATAAACACTTAAGGTCCCTTAAGGTGTCTTTTCACAGTATGAAAAGGCCATGCCATTTCTTCTTATCACTAATATTCCATTGTCTGTATGTACCACAGTTTGTTTATTCTAACAAAAGACATTGTGATTGCTTCCAAGTTTTCAGTTATGGATAAAGCTGCTATAAACATCCATGTGCATCCATACTTTTTTTGTGGACATAACTTTCAAACTCCTTTGTGTAAATACCACTGTGACTGCTATATTGCATTGTGAGAATATATTTAGTCATGTCCACACGCACAAATCCAGTTTCATTGAGATATTATTAACATATATCACTGAGTGAGTTTCCAATTTACAGCATCAAGGTTTGATTTACATATTGTGAAATGATTACCACAATAAGTTCAGTTAACATTTGCCATCTAATATAGATACAATAAAGAGAAATGGGAAGAAAAATAACTAAATTCTCTTGGTAATGAGAACTCTTAGGATTTATTCTCTCAACAACATAACAATAACTCTCTTCATATATATCACTCAGCAGTGGAAACCATACTCAGCATGTTGTACATTATGTCCTTAATACCTATTTATCTTGTAACTTAAAGTTTGTGGCTTTTGACCACCTTTCTCCAATTCCCCTTCCTCCCACCCCTGCCTCTGGAAACCACAAATCTGGTCTCTTTTTTCTAGTAGTTTTGTTGTTGTTTAGATTCTGTATGGATGCGAGATCATCCAGTATTTGCTTTCTCTAACCCATTTCACTTAGCATAATGCCCTCAAAGTCCATCTGTGTTGTTGCAAATGGCAAGAGTTCCCCATTTTTAAAATTAGTAATTTTAGTTTTAAAAATATTTTTTAAGATTTTATTCATTTACTTGAGAGAGAGAATAAGAGAGAGCACGAGCAGGGGGAGGGGCAACAGGAGAGGGAGAAGCAGACTACCCACTGAGCAGGGAGCCTGACGAGGGACTCCATCTCAGGCCCTGGAGATCATGACTTTAGCCAAAGGCAGTTGTTTAATCAACTGAGCCACCCAGGTGCTCCTAGTATGTTTAGTTTTATAAGAAACTGCCAAAATGTGTTCAAAACTGCCTGTACCATTTTGCATTTCTACCTGCAATCAGTGAGCATTCCTGTTGCTCCACACTTTCACCAGCATTTGGTGGTGACAGTGTTTTGGATTTGCACCATTCTAATAGGTGTGCAAATGAAATGCCATTATTTTGTCACCATCATTTTTTAATATGGTAATTTTACTAGATTTAGAATTCTTGTTTTACAGAGTAGTTTTTTTTATTTTTCCTTTCAGCTCTTTCTCTTTTTCTTCTTGAGGTATAACTGACATATACCATCATGTAAGTTAAAGTATACAATATCTTGATAGGACATATTTCTATATTACAATATGATTACCACCATAGTGTAGGCTTTCTTTACTCTTTCTATCCCCTTTGTTCTGCTCTAACGCGGTTGTTTCAAAATTCCTGCCCTCTAGTTTACCTCTTCTGCTTTCCATTTGCTCTACTCTGATGCAGTTGCTCTCTACTGCTTTTTTTCCCCCCATTTCACTCACTGAATTCTTCAGCTCTAGGGATTATGTTTGACTATTATGATTTCTATCTCTTCGGTAAATACTCCATTTTGTTCATGTGTTTTTCCTCATTTCACTGGACTGAGCTTCCTTGTAGCTGATTTGAGTTTCTTCAAAACAGCTATTTTGAATTCTTTGCTAGCTAGATCACTAAAGTCCATGCCTTTGAGCTCAAATATTAGAGAATTGTTATATTTTAGTGATGACACGTTTTCTTTATTCATCTTCCTTGTGGTTTTGCATTGCTGTTTTCACATTTGAAGTAGCAGACACCTCCTCAAATCATTACTAGTTGCCTTCAAATGTGGTATATTACTCATTGGTCCTGTTCTGTCTGGGGCCTTTGTATAGAAACTCTGGCTACACACTTCTTGCTCCCTCTTGTGGCAGAATTCTTAAACTTTTAAGTCCTTCCTGGTTTTTGTAATTCACCAACCAGATTGCTCAAACCTCTCTCCTTTGTTTTCCAGAAGATGGTACTCAAACTCAAGTTTGAGGACTCTCCCATGCCCACAGATCTTGGTCTGATTTTCTGATAGCACTCCATTTACTGATTACTAGATCGCTCTTGTTTTTTTTTTTTTAATTAACATATAACGTATTGCTTCAGGGGTACAGGTCTGTGAATCATTAGTCTTACACAATTCACAGCATTCACCATAGCACATACCCTCCCCAGTATCCATAATCCAGCCACACTATCCCTCCCACCACCCCCCAGTTCTTTTTGTTTCTTGAGATTAAGAGTCTCTTATGGTTTGACTAGACTCACTCCTGTGGCCACACTCAGGAATGTACACAAGCAGCCAACCACTGTGGAAGAAGAGTGGGAAAAGATGTGGGTTTGGTACACAGGATGTTCAGGGCAGACATGATCCCAGTAGGAGATCCTTGGGATCTGACACAAGCTCATGAGCAGACTTCCTAAAGAAATCTGAGGGTAGTTATGGGGAACCATGTCCCTTTAATGTCTTTGATAATCTTATGTGCCTCTTTCTTAATCTCCCTCCCCATACCTCAAAGAAACTGGCTACTCTCCAGCAGTGTCTCACACATGAGGTTCATGAATATGTAGATTAACAGTTTTCATCAAATTTGAGAAGTTTTTGGATATTATGTATGCCTTTCTCTCCTTCCCTTCTGCAACTCTCATTATTGTTTTGTTGATATGTCTGGTGGTACACCATGGGTCTCTGAGGCTCTGTTCAATTTTCCTCTTTCCCCCTGTGCTTTCTAAGTGTCTAGACTGTAAAATCCCTACTGAGCTACTCTCAAATTCACTGATTCTTTCCACTGCCAGCTCAAATGTGATGTTAAAAATCCTTCTACTGATTTTTTTTTCACTTCATTCATTGTACTTTGCAAGTCCACATCTCCCATTTTTTTTAGTAATTTCTTTTTATTGATGATCTCTATTTGATGAGCCAGTGTCATCATATTTTTCTTTTAATCTTTAAGCACTGTTTTTCCTTTTAGTTCTTTGAACATATTTATAATAGCTTCTTTGAACAATTTTCCTGTTAAGTCCAGAATCTGGAAACCCTGGGAGATAGTTTGTATTGACTGTTATTTAGAATGGAAAACCTCTACTGATCTATCTTCAAATTCAATGATTCTTACTTATGCCAGATCAATCCTTTTAATCACATTTAGATTTGTTTTATGGCCCAGAATACAGTCTCAGTGAGTATGCCATGTGTACAGATTCAATTTACTTAACAGATACAGAGCTGTTCTGCATTTTCTATTTAATTTTATGTTGGATTTAGTATACCATATTTTTCAAAATATTCGTCCCCCTCCTCTAAGTCATGAAATTTACTAGCATACTGTTTTTCATAATATCCTCTTCTCTGTAATATCTATAGATACTATAATCTACATAATGGAATACATTGGAGTTTTCTGTGAATTATCCCAGATTTTCTGCATGTTGCCTGCAAACAAAGACTTTATATCTTCATTCCTAATCTGTATACATTTCATTTTATTTCCCCTTTTGCCTTACTTGCAACAATAAGAGTTTCTGGTACAATTTTGAAAAAGAGTGGTAAGAGGGGACATCCTTGCTTTATAATATATCTTAATGCAAAAGCTTTGAGTTTCTCATCATTAAATATGATGTTAGCTGTAGGCCTTTTTGTAGTCTTTACCAAGCTAAGAAACCTCCACTCTATTCCTAGTTTACTGAAGTTTTTTTTTTTTTAATCACAGATTAGTGTGGGATTCCACACATAATGGATTATAAAGCCATAAAAAGAGGAGGAACATGACATTTGCAACATAAATGGACCTTGACAGCATTTTGCTAAGTAAAATAAGTCAGAGAAAGAAAGACATGATCTCACTTGTATTTTTTTCTTTTATTATTAAGTAGGCTCCATACCCAACATGAGGTTTGAACTCATGACCCTGAGATCAAGAGTCACATGCCCTATCAACTGAGCCAGTCAGGCACCACAATCTGTATTTTAACATATGATCTCACTCGTATTTGTATGTGGAATCAAAAAAGACAGGAAGAAAGAAAAAAGGAAGGAAGGGAGAGAGAGGGAGAGAAAAAGAAATACTACATGGCTCATATGGTTTCTCCTTTTTGGATCTCACAAGGATGAACTCAAGCTCATCAGGTCTCATGTGGTGAGATGAGGACCCTCTTCCAAGCTAACTGGGTTTTTGCATAATTCTTTTCCTTTTCATGATTTGCAGGTGGCCTCTCTCCATCCTCAAGCCAGCAATGGTATGTCAAGTCTTTCTCATACTTTGAGTATCTCTGCCTCCCTCTTCTGCTTTTAAGAATTCATGTTTTTATATTGGACCCTCATGATAATTCAGCATAACCTCCTTATTTTAAGGCCAACTGATTAGTCATCTTAATTACATCTGCAAAGTCCTTTTTACCAAGTAATGTAACATTCATGGATGTAACAGCAAAAGTAAAAATCACAGGGGCCAAAACTCCACCTACCGCAGTGGATAATATACTATGGTATATTCACCCAACAGAGTAATACTCAGAAAGTTAAAGGAAGGATGGAAAGAAGGAAAGAAACATACAATATAGATAAATATCAAATATTATGCTAAGTGAAAAATGCTTACACACAGTAGTATATATATATATATGATTCCACTCATGTCTAATGAGTATATTTTATAATATACTCTTCTATCTGGCCACCTGCATGTTCCTTTGACAATCATCACTTCCTAATTTCAAAAGCAGTATCATGTTTTAGAAATTTTTTAGAAAATAAAAATATCTTGGGGCGCCTGGGTGGCTCAGTGGGTTAAGCCTCTGCCTTTGGCTCTCATCGTGATCCCAGGGGCCCGGGATCGAGCCCTGCATCGGGCTCTCTGCTTGGCAGGGAGCCTGCTTCTCCCTCTCTCTCTGCATGTCTCTCTGCCTACTTGTGATCTCTGGCTGTCAAATAAATAAGTTTTTTTAAAAATCTAAAAATAAAACTATCAGTAATAGAATCTCATTCAGCCATTTGTTTTTTAATTTTTTTTATTTATTTGAGAGAGAAAGAGAGGGAATGAGAAAAGGGGAGGGGCAGAGTGAGAGGCAGACTCCCCACTGAGCAGGGAGCCCAATGGCTGGACTCGATCCCAGGACCCTGGTATCATGACCTGAGCTGAAGGCAGACGCTTTACCAACTGAGCCATCCAGGTGCCATTTATTTTTTTTTTAAGATTTTATTTTTAGGTAATGTATACACCCAATGCGGGGTTCAAACTCACAACCCTAAGATCAAGAGTTAAATGCTCCACTGACTGAGCCAGCCAAATGCCCCTCATTCAGCCACTTAAAAAGTTATGTTTAAAGATTTTTCAATCATAAATGAAAATACTCACCAGCTGGAGAAACTGTGATAAGTTACTTAACCTCTCTGTTGAAGTAATATTATCTATAATTTTGGAGAGGATTAAATTAAATGATACAGCAATTTTCAAAGTGTGGTCTCTGGACCAGCAGCATCAGGATCACTTGGTACTTGAGAGAAATGCAAATTATTTAGCCTCATCTCCAAGTGGGGACTTGGACGCATCAAGCTCAAGTTTGTGAACCACTGGGATAAAGTATTTAAAACATCACATACATAGTAATGATCATAACTATCAATTTCTAATATGTAGCACATGAAAAGCATTATGCTAGGGTTTTATATGCCTAATATTACTTAACCACCATGACAATTCAGTGAGGTATCACTACATCCACTTTATAAATGAGGAAACTTAGGCTTAGGGAAGACAAGGAGCTTAGATTCATTCTCTACTCAGGTTTCCCGTTTTTGCTGTTTGTTTCTGTTTTAAGGTTTTATTTATTTGACAGAGAGAGACACAGTGAGAGAGGAAACACAAGCAGGGGGAGGGAGAGAGGGAAAAGCAGGCTTCCTACTAAGCAGGGAGCCTGATGTGGGGCTGGATCCCAGGACCCTGAGATCACGACTTGAGCTGAAGGCAGCCCCTTAACGACTGAGCCACCCAGGCACCCCAGGTTTCATTGTTTTGAGAAATCAATGTAAAAAGCCACAGATTCACTCACCTAATCAATCACATGCTTAGCGGTCTCATTTAGTTTATCACCTCATTTTATGGATTAAAAAAAGTAATTCCCAGAGAAGGAAAGTGATTTGCCAGGAGTCAAACGGTTTATGGAAGAGCCTAATAATAATGATGATGATGATATGATGATGAATTTTTACATAAAAAATAAATATTTTATTAAGTAGCTAAAGAAATGTATCCAGAGAAAATAAACTTGTTTATGCCTATTAGCCTCTTAATGAAGAGAGTTGCTCACAGAGTTGAAAATACTGAAAGCAAACATTAATTGTCAATTAAAACACAAGGCAGGGCGCCTGGGTGGCTCAGTGGGTTGAGGCCTCTTCCTTTGGCTCAGGTCATGATCCCAGAGTCCTGGGATTGAGCCCTGCCTGGGGCTCTCTGCTTATCGGGGAGCCTGCTTCCCTTCCTCTCTGTCTCTGTCCGCCTCTCTGCCTGCTTGTGATCTCGGTCTGTCAAATAAATAAATTAAAAAACACACACACACACACACAAGGCAAATAATCAGTGGTTTTCCTTGCTCTTGATAAGTCAAAAAATGTTACTAGTCAATTTTTTTTTTTAAAGATTTTATTTAGGGACGCCTGGGTGGCTCAGTTGGTTAAGCGGCTGCCTTCGGCCCAGGTCATGATCCCAGCGTCCTGGGATTGAGTCCCACATCGGGCTCCTTGCTGGGCAGGGAGCCTGCTTCTCCCTCTGCCTCTGCCTGCCTCTCTGTCTGCCTGTGCTTGCTCGCTTTCTCTCCCTCTATCACTGGCAAATAAATAAATTTTAAAAAATAAATAAATAAATAAAGATTTTATTTATTTGACAGACAGAGATCACAAGGAGGCAGAGAGATAGGCAGAGAGAGAGGAGGAAGTAGGCTCCCTGCTGAGCAGTTAGCCCTGATTCGGGGCTCAGTCCCGGGATCCTGGGATCATGACCTGAGCCGAAGGCAGAGGCTTTAACCCACTGAGCCACCCAGGCACCCCTACTCAATTATTATTGTTTATTTAGAATGTCAACAAGAAGTTTGACAAAAAGCAAAATTAGACTTATAGGGCGCCTGGGTGGCTCAGTGGGTTAAGCCGCTGCCTTCGGCTCAGGTCATGATCTCAGGGTCCTGGGATCGAGTCCCGCATCGGGCTCTCTGCTCAGCGGGGAGCCTGCTTCCCCCTCTCTCTCTCTACCTGCCTCTCCATCTACTTGTGATCTCTGTCAAATAAATAAATAAAATCTTTAAAAAAAATTAGACTTATAAATAAAGAGAAGAACCTTATGGCTGATGGTTGCCAGAGGGGAGGAAAGTGGGGAGTAGGTAAAAATGGGTGAAGGGGAGTGGGAAATACTGACTTGCAGTTATGGAATGAATACATCATGGGAATAAAAAGCATAGCATAAGGAATATAGCCAATGATACTGTCAGTGATAGCACTATATGGTGACAAAGAAGAGCTACACTTGCGGTGAGCATAGCATTATGTATAAATTTCTCCAATACTATGTTGTACACCCGAAACTAATGTAACATTGCATGCCAACTATACTCAAAATTTTTTTAAATAAAAAATTTTTAAAAACAGTAAGTTTCAAATGATTGGAGAACTAGTTCTTATAAACAGTCTATGTATAAATACAGGAGAGAATATTTTCAAACAGGTTGAAAAAACACTAATTCAGTACAACCTGAAGTAGAATCTGTGTTACAACTGGTTATAATGAAAATATAGAGCAGAAAAAGGTTGGGCAGAATTAGGAGTTAGAGGTGTCTTAGGCATGTTGTACCTGACGTATCTATGGAACAGGCAGACAGCTCCACAAGGCAGCTGGATATATGGTTCTGAACTTAGGAGGGAAACCCAAGATGAAAATTAATTCCACTTGTTTATCTTTTTTTAATACAGCTATTAGAGAAATTTAAATTACATATATGGCTTTTTCTGTTGGATCAAGTCTCTGTTCCACCTCTCTATTATTAACCCTGGATTAGGTGGTCAATTCTCATCCTGGTCTTTGCCTTCCATCACCTAACCCAGGGGCTAATAATGGAGAGGTGGAACAAAGACTTGATCTAGCAGAAAAAGCTCAAAGAAGATCACGTCCTTGATTCTTAGTACAGATGGAAAGACAGGAAAATTGCCTCCCAGGGTATCTTTATGAGCATCTGAGGTGAGCCAGGTGCCATTTGCAAAGAGTGGGAAGCAGAGACAAAGATGCTGGAGGGAAATAAGAGTGAGAAAGGTCTTGGGCATGTTGTGTCTGAAGCATCTGTGGAACAGGCAGACAGAAATCTCCAGGAGGCAGTTGGATGTGTGGTTCTGAGCTCAGAAGGGAGGAAGCCCAAGAGGAAGGTGAGAATAGCAGAGTAACTGGCATTTTGGTGGTAACTGAAACCAGCAGTGAATGAGATGGCTCACAGGGAAAGACACAACTCCACATAGGTGTCTGGAAGAACAGGCCATGAAAAATGAGAAAAAAAATATACAAAAGGTAAAAACAAAACTAGCAATTTACATTAAACACATAGTTCTTCACTTACAAAAAATAAATAGAAAATGAAGAAGCAGGGGCGCCTGGGTGGCTCAGTGGGTTAAAGCCTCTGCTTTCAGCTCGGGTCATGATCCCAGGGTCCTGGGATTGAGCCCCGCATCGGGCTCTCTGCTCGGCAGGGAGCCTGCTTCCTCCTCTTTCTCTGCCTGCCTCTCTGCCTACTTGTGATCTCTGTCTGTCAAATAAATAAATAAATAAAATATTAAAAAAAAAAAAAAAGAAAGAAAATGAAGAAGCAGGGATGATTTCTAAAAACCAAGGACATAATGGTAAGAACTAAGATAATCAAAACAACTGAACATGGCTAAAATAAAATCACAGCAAGAAATGAAAGAAAATCTGCTTTGAGTTCCCCATGGTGCTTTTACAGATTAGAGTAGAAAACTGCTTAAGGACTGATTTTTAATAATAAGGAACCATCAGAGATCAAGAGATAATTCTCAAAAATTGAAAAACTTGATTACCAAATTGTGAAGAACAAACTCAAAACTCTTTAGAGAAGGCCTGAAATAGAATGGATGGACATAAATGACCAATTCTGCAAATTTCCTAGAATGTAGAATGGAAGACAGACCGCCAAATGCACATGGGAGGTAGAGCCTTCTCTCCTGATAATATAGAAAAGTAACAGTTTTCCAGCTTATCAGCCATCACAAAAGTAGAAACTCACTTACCCTCTCTTATCTGCTGGGCAACATCTGCTCAAGAGATCCTAACAACCTGTCTATCAAATTACTCAGGAAATACACAACCTAGATCGAGTAAAGGGCAATAACTACCCGATATAAGAGGAACCAGAATCCTGAGAAAGCAAGTCCAAGCAACATAATTAGTATATAAAGACAATGGTATTGGCTCACATACGAAGAGCTAACATGTAAATAACAAGGATTCCAGTAAATTAAAGGAACAGACGGAAGAGAATTAATCATGATGTAAATAAGATACTTTCAGAGTTGAAAGCCTTTGAGTTTTCACATTGAAAGAGACATTCTAAAAAGAATCAGCATCAAAACAAAACAAAACCTTGGTTTCAGCTCTGACATTTAAAGAGCTTAGGAGTCACTACTAAATTTAAATTTAAATAAAATTTAAAATTTTATTAATAAAGTTATTAAATTTTATTATTAAATTTTTTTTCAGAGAAAAAGTATTGGTAAGTAATAAATAAGAGAAAAAGGATTACTGTCCAAATTACATAAAGGATTTTTACAAGGTCACAAAAAATAGAGGAAAGTGAGCAAATATATAAAAAGGCACTCCACAGAAGAAACATATCACTGTTACTCAATAATTCACTAGTAAATAGTAAACCAACCATGCTAGTTATTCAGTGATGGAAAATAGGAAGTCTTGGTATCAGCAGGAGCCTGCTGTGTCACAGGATCTTTGAACGCTACCCCATGAATGGCCGGCAGTCCAGAAAGTAGAAGAAACACTAACTGATGAACATTTTATTTTATTTATTTATTTTTTTTAAAGATGGCATTGGGACTTTTTTTATTTTTTTAAGATTTTATTTATTTATTTGTCAGAGAGAGAGCAAGCGAGAGCGAGCACAGGCAGACAGAGTGGAAGTCAGAGTCAGAGGAAGAAGCAGGCTCCCTGCGGAGCAAGGAGCCCGATGTGGGACTCAATCCCAGGACGCTGGGATCATGACCTGAGCCGAAGGCAGCTGCTTAACCAACTGAGCCACCCAGGCATCCCACTGATGAACATTTTAGACAAGTTACTGAAAACAAGCTGGAGACGTAGAAGAGAAGCATAAAGACCGGAACAAAGAGAAAATGAAGCTATGGTAGGCTACGAGGATAAGACAGAAAAAACAAATTTAAGAAATATTAACAATTTAAATGAAACAAGAATGGGATGACTAACAAGATGGATAGGAGAACTGAGATACAGAGTGGTTTAGGACCTGCTTCTTATCACTTGGATGACTGGCTAAGCAGTGTTAACATCTGACAGAGATTAATGAAACACGAGTACTTCCTAATTATGAATGTTGCTTCTGAACAAGTTACACACAGGGGACTAGCAGCTAGGTACACTGGAAAGACAAACTCTGGAGTCCCACAGGTGCTCCTCAGCTATAAGCACAGAGAGGATGGAACCCATGAGGGAAAATGAGAATAACAAGAAGCAGAAAGACTGGGACAGGCTCCTGAGAGGAGGATAATGTTTAAAGGCAAAAGGATAAAAGAAAGTACGACGAAAAATACTCCATTAAAAAAAAAAAAAAAAGTACGACGAAATAGAAAATCTAGACAAAGGCACAAGCCATTTGGGGTGATGTCAGAGAAACCAACAAGAGACTCTCAGGCGAGAACAGTCAACAGTGTCCATTAGGCAGTATGCACTGGTAAGAGCCAATATTTTATATTTAAATTTTATAATTACATCATTGTGACCTTTACCAAAGGAGATTAAGACAACTGGAATGGAAAAAGCAAGAATGGTCTTACATGTGAAACAGAATTATGGACATAAGAGCCAAAGAGTAGGGGTGCCTGGGTGGCATTGGACATCTAGATGTCATTGGACATCTGCCTTCAGCTCAGGTCATGGTCCCAGGGTCCTGGGTTGGAGCCCTGCATCGGGCTCCCTGCTTAGTGGGAGGCCTGTTTCTCCCTTTCCCACTCCTTCTGCTTGTGTTCCCTCTTCCTTATGTCTCTGTCAAATGGATGGATAAAATCTTTAAAAAAAAAAAAAAAAGGAAAGAGAAGAAGAAGACGAAGAAGAAGGAGGAGGAGGAAGAAGAAGAAGAAAGAAGAAAAGAAGAAGAAGGAGAAGAGCGTGTGACTCTTGATCCTGAGGTTCTGTGATCTAGCCCCACATCGGGCGCTCTCTGCTCTACAAGCAGTCTGTTTCTCCCTCTCCCTTTCCCCCTGCCTGCTGCTCCCCGTTTGTGCGTGCTCTCTCTTTTTTGTCAGATAAATTTAAAAAATAAATCTTTAAAAAAAAAAAAGAAGGGCGCCTGGGTGGCTCAGTGGTTAAGCCGCTGCCTTCGGCTCAGGTCATGATCTCAGGGTCCTGGGATCGAGTCCCGCATCGGGCTCTCTGCTCGGCGGGGAGCCTGCTTCCCTCTCTCTCTCTCTCTGCCTGCCTCTCCGTCTACTTGTGATTTCTCTCTGTCAAATAAATAAATAAATAAAATCTTAAAAAAAAAAAAAAAAAAAAAGAAGCCAAAGTGTAGAACACTGAACTATCTGTGACACCAATAAATACAGCCTGTTGGGGGGGGGGGTCATTTACTTAAATATCATTAAAGGAGATACACTTGATTGCTTCCTCCAGATACTCTACATTTTATCTATCCCTGGATCATACAGGAACATCAGAAAATGGTCTAGAGCACTGCTGCCAATTTGGTAGGCACTACTCACATGTGGCAACTAAGCACTTAAAATGTTGAAATGTGGCTTAAGAACTAAATTTTAATTGTTCTAAATGAAATATCTACATGTGGCTAGTGGTTACTATACTGGACAACATATAGTACCAGACATAATATTTTGATTCTCTGAAAATCTATATATTCACTGAGTTCTCCTTAGCTCTAGAGACTTCTGTTCCTATTGAAGAACTGCTGAATGAAAGAGGCTAGATTTCTTTTAGGGAAGTTGTTGAAAGGCTGCACACTTCATCATCCATATAGAGTGCAAGAAAGGAATTTTTTTTTAGACTTAAATGCTAGGAAGTCTTCATGCCCCATTAACAATCAATGTGGTTTCTCTTTGTGGAAAATGTGAATCATGTAACATGTATGTATTTTTCCATGACTATCAGAAAGATCAGAAATAAATCTGCAGCTCATCTTTGATAACTCTGTAAGATCACAAAACCTGTCCATACCTATATATTACTTCATCTTGTTCTTGATCTGCTACTGTATATTCTCCCTGTTGTTGATTTGTAATTTCTACATTTCCATTCTAATCTAACTTCAAAGACTCATACAAGGCCTTATAAATAAACTGGGAATAAGAAATAAACAATTCACCTGGGATCTGTTCATTTTCTGCTGGTTTTGGAAAAGTACAGAGAAGTATAAAGGTAGAGCTGGGAAGAAGGAAGTAAGAATGAAGTAAAAAAAAAAAATATGGCCTGCCTTGCGGCTCCTGGATTGACCTTTCAAAAATGCTCCACAGAAGAAGCAGTTTAAACAACACAAGACAGGGGTGCCTGAGTGGCTCAGTGGGTTAAGGCCTCTGGCTTTGGCTCGGGTCATGATCCCAGGATCCTGGGATTGAGCCCTGCATCGGGCGCTCTGCTAGGCAGGGAGCCTGCTTCCCCCTCTCTCTCTGCCTGCCTCTCTGCCTACTTGTGATCTCTGTCAAATAAATAAATAAAATCTTTTTAGAAAAAAAAAAAAAAGAAAGAAATAAAGAACAATTCACAGAAACTCTGAAAATGAGAATCAGCGCTTTAGTATTTTTTAAATCTGTCCAAATTAGTTGCAATTTCATAAACTTTTTGATAAGAAACTTGTTTTTGCCATGCAAAGGAGACAGCTTGGGAATCAAGAAGCCAAGAAACTCTTCTGTCTTAATCAGTAAGAAAGGAGTGATCTGTAACATTCATTTATCTTCTGAGATTCCACATGTTTTCTTTCAAATGAGGCAGAAATAGATACTCTTGAAAACCCTGTGCTACTACGATGTGATTCTAAGTTCAAAATAAAGAATAAAAATCTAGATACTAAATACATGGATATACACCATGTACAAGTTCAGGATTTGGAAAGAAGAGAACAAAAGAAACACAGGCTGTGTAGAGACTTGAATTAAACTTCCTTCTTGGTGATCCTTTCCTCAAGCCAACCACCCAGAGAGCCTGACATTTCTGCGCATCTTGCCCCACTCACCACTTATGGCAGCACGCCTGTCTTGCTGAAACCTGATCTTGATCTTCCACTGTCACAGAGATGTCGAAGTTTCAGATGTGATATCTGAAAGCATGCTCATTTAGAGCGGGGAGATAAAAAATTGCTTCTGGCCTTGGAAATCTGGAGTCTGTTTCTTTGGGGGGTTACTTCCACTTAACGTTCAAAACTCTGGTGAAAGGTCTGAGGAAGGTCGCAGGGGTGTTTTCCTTCAGGTGGGTTTCTGATTTGTGCCGTTCCTTCCCTTTTATCTTTCAAGAATTGCTTTGTTCCTAAAGAAATGGAACTGGGGCCTACGGAACAAAATCATTTAACTGGAATCTTCACACAAGACCCCCAGTCTGACTCTCCCGAAGGTTGCTCCCAGGATTAGACCTTCTATAGGCTCAAATCAGAACTGCTGGACACACAAACTGGGAGAACTGGGAGGGGCCCACAGTCTCGATTATGGACTCTGACCCCAGGCATCTTGCCACTTGGCCGCTGTGAAGGAACCCAAGGTACTTTCCAGATAGAGTGGCCTTTTAGCAGCAGCAAGAGATTTGGAAAACAGATCTGGCCTTTAACCCAACCCCCTCATCTGTGGGCTATGTGAACTCGGGTGAATCATCATCTCTCCAAAACTAGTTCTTATCTGCTACAACAAATGGTTGTGAAAATTCAACGAAATGCCAACGGCTTTATCATTAGCCACCCCGCACTACTGGGCTCAAACATGCCTTGGTTCTCAGCGCAGAGAAGCGAGCTGAACAGCCGGGCCTCCTCCAGGGGGCGCTGCTGGGAGCGGACCAGAACCGCCTTCGCAGGCCGGGCGCACCCGCCCAGGGCTGCAACCCTCCCAGGCCTCTGGAGCCAAGACCCGCTTTTCCTGTGGGAGGACCGCCTTTCCCACCCCAAGGTCGGGAGGCACCCACTACGGGGTCCTCACAGCCGCGTTACGCATACGGACACCGGCCATCCACCCAACGCAGCAGAGCTATAGGCCCCGCCGCCGAGCGTACGTGCGTAGCGGGGCCGCGCGGGCAACTTCCCAGCAGGCCCCGCGGAGAGCGTGTACCGCGGAGGCTCTGGGAGACGCGGGGCCCCAACAACAGGGGAAGCGGAGACCGAGACCCGCCAGCCTAAGAGGGACCTGCATCCGAACAGCAGGGCTTCTCCCAGGGTAGGACAATAGTGAGGATGTTTCATCATCACGAAAATTTTAGGAAAATCAGAAAATACACACAACAAAAACAATGGACACAGCTTCACCTCCTGCTCCCTGAGATTTATGTGCTTAACCGTTAGATACACAACCTTCTTGTAGTTTGCAGGAATGAGATTATATGCATCATTTTTATCACTGTCCTTGCAGAAAAAAATATTTTGTAAAATGGGAAAAAATATTTTCCTACGATAGCAGAAATAATCCATTCACAATAACATCAAAAGTGGTACAAAATAGGGACACCTGGGTGGTTCAGTCAGTTAAGCATCTGCCTTCAGTTCAGGTCATGATCTGGGGTCCTGGGATGTGGCAGCACATAGGGCTTCCTGCTCAGTAGGGAGTCAGTTTCTCCCTCTGCCCTAACTCCCCTGCTGTTTTCTCTCTCTCAAATAAATAGTCTTTTTTTTTTTTTTCAAATAAAGTTTTTTAAAAAATTCGAGTTCATAAAAGAAGTAAATTTGTGGGGAAAAAAAGACATTTTTTGGTGCATAACATTAAAAGACTTGAAAAGGGGGATGCCTGGGTGGCTCAGTTGGTTAAGCAGCTGCCTTCGGCTCAGGTCATGATCCCAGCATCCTGGTATCCAGTCCCACATCGGGCTCCTTGCTCCTGACTCTGCCTTCCACTCTGTCTGCCTGTGCTCGCTCTCGCTCTCCCTCTGACAAATAAATAAAATCTTTAAAAAAAAATAAATAAATAAAAATAAAAATAAAAATAAATAAAATAAAATAAAAGACTTGAAAAGGTAGATAGCCCTATGATTTTCACAAAAAGAAGACTCAGTCTTCACAATATTCCAGGGGCGCCTGGATGGCTCAGTCGGTAAAGCGTCTGTGTTCCACTCAGGTCATGATCCCAAGGTTCTGGGATCCAGCCAGGCATGAGACTCCTTGCTCAACAGGGAGCCTGCTTCTCCCTCTGCCTGCCACTCCCCTTGCTTGTGCTCTCTCTGACAAATAAATAAATAAAAACATTATAAGCAGTAGAGGGAAAAAAAATGTAAAGGGAAAATTTCTTTTCTCCACTCAAATAAAATGAACAATTAGTAAGTTACATATATATATAATATACAAAGCAACCACTAAAATAGCTCTACAAATAGACTCAAAACCCTATATATACATCAAAATGGAATTCTAAAAAATGTTCAGGTAATCCACAGAAAGGGAGGCAATATAAAGAAACAAAAAACAAAAGGAACAAATATAAAACGCAAACCAAAATTGCAGACATAAATTCTAACATATCAATAATTACATTAAATCTAAGTGGTCTAATAATGCCAATTATTAGATAATGCCAGAGGTTGCCAAAGTGGATTTTTATTTTTTAATATAAAATATAATATATTTTTAATATAAAAATCTTTAATTTTTTTTACTAAAGATTTTTATTTATTTATTTGACAGAGGTCACAAGTAGGCAGACAGGCAGGCAGAGAGAGAGGGGGAAGCAGGCTCCCTGCTGAGCAGAGGCCTTAACCCACTGAGCCACCCAGGTACCCTGCCAAAGTGTATTTTTAAAAGATAACCTAGGGGCACCTGGGTGACTCAGTGGGTTAAAGCCTCTGCCCTCAACTCAGGTCATGATCCCTGGCTCCTGGGATTGAGCCCCGCATCGGGCTCTCTGCTCAGCGGGGAGCCTGCTTCCCCTTCTCTGTCTGCCTGCCTCTCTGCCTACTTGTGATCTCTGCCTGACAAATAAATAAACAACATCTTTAAAAAATAAATAAAAAAAAAAGATAACCCAACTATGCTGTCTAGAAGAAACTGAATTCAAATACAATCCTATAGGCAGGATAAAAGTAATAGAATAGAAAAAAAAAATCATGCCAACATTAATTTTTAAATTTAATATAAAAAAGCAGGGGTGGCTATATAAATATCAAATAAGGTAGACTTCAGAATGCAGAAAAATACCAATAAAGAGAAGAACATTATATAAGGGGTTACTCCAAGAAGCCATAGCATAAATGCATATATACCAGATAACAGAGCACATAGTATGTGAAGTAAAAATTGACAGAACTGGGCGCCTTGGGTGGCTCAGTGGGTTAAAGCCTCTGCCTTCGGCTCAGTCATGATCTCAGGGTCCTGGGATGGAGTCCCACATCGGGCTTTCTGCTCAGTAGGGAGTCTGCTTCCCCCTTTCTCTCTGCCTGCCTCTCTGCCTACTTGTGATCTCCATCTGTCAAATAAATAAATAAAATCTTTAAAAAAAAATTGACAGAACTGAAGGATAGAAAAATCCATCATTATAGCTAGTGACATCAACATACTCTTAATAAATGAAACAATGACTAGACAGAAAATCACCAAGAATATAAAAGAACTCAGTAGCACATCAACGAACAAGATCTAATTGATATTTATAGAATACTTCACCCAACAATAGCAAATACACACTCTTTTCAAGTACCCATGGAACATGTACCATAAAACAAACTTCAGCCTATTTAAAAGAACTGAAATCACATATAGTACATTCTCTAGCCTCAATGTAACCAAACTAGAAATCAATAAAAGAAAGAGAACAAGAAAATTTCCTAACCCTTGTAAACTCAACAATACATTTGTAAGAAAATCTATGGGTCAAGGGGACTCTCAGACAAAATTTTTAAAAATACATTAAACTGAAAGTGAAAAAAAATATAAAAAATTATGACACACTAACTGAAGTAGTGCTAAGAAGGAAATACACAACACTGAGTGCCCGACTCAGGGTTGCCACAAATGAGGTCTAGACAGGCATTTATTGCTTAATTGTGATACTTGCTTTATTTTGGTATTCTGGAACTGAACCTACAAGATACCTGATATAGCTTGTCATGGTAATGATTGCATAACTCTATGAATATACCCCAAATCCCTAATTTGCATACTTGTATTTTGTGTTATATTAATTATATCTCAATAAATTTGTTATAAAAAATGAGGAAATAAAGTTTCTAGGGAAATGGAGTATAACCAGTAAGTTAAAAAATAATTAAACCAGAAGCACCTGGCTGGCTCAGTCCATGGAGCATGTGACCATCTCAGGATTATGAGTTTGAGCCCCATATTGAAGGCAGAGTTTACTTAAAAAAAAAAAAAAAGAAAGAAAAGAAAATTAAACCAGGGAAAAAAGATAATAATAATACCTAATGAGGGTATGAAGGGAAATAGGGAGTAATACTACCATAAACACAGCTCCTAATTCACTGGACACAGAAGCTTTTGAACATTCACAATTCCTGACAACTTTGAAAATTTGAGAAGGAACTGCATTGTTTTTAATTTTGTGCATAATGTTAAAATTTATTAGTATTATACAGTACTACTTATAATATAGAAAAATATTTTTTCATATTTGCACAACTGAAATTTTCCCCAAAATGCTATAGTACTTTCTTATGCAAGACATAAACACACACACACACAGACACACAGACTTGAATAGCAAAAGAGCCTTTTTTTTTTTTTTTCCTTTAAGTAGGCTCCACCTCGAGCATGGAGCCCAGTGTAGGGCTTGAACTCATGACACTTTGATCAAGACCTCAGCTGGAATCAACAGTTTTGGGGGCTGCCTGGCAGGGAGCTTGCTTCCCTCTCTCTCTCTCTGCCTACCTCTCTGCCTACTTGTGATCTCTCTCTCTTTCAAATAAATAGAATCTTTAAAAAGGAAGGAAGGAAGGAAGGAAGGAAGGAAGGAAGGAAGGAAGGGAGGGAGGGAGGGAGGGAGGGAGGGAGGGAGGGAGGGAGGGAGGGAGGGAAAGAAAGAAAGAAAGGAAGGAAGGAAGGAAGGAAGGAAGGAAGGAAGGAAGGAAGGAAGGAAAGAAAAGAAAACTAAAGAAAAGAAAAGAAAACAGTTTTAGGGCACCTGGGTGGCTCAGTGGGTTAAAGTCTCTGCCTTTGGCTTGGGTCATGATCCCGGGGTCCTGGGATCAAGCCCCACATCAGGCTCTCTGCTCTGCGGGGAGCCTGCTTCCCTCTCTTTCTGCCTGCCTCTCTGCCTACTTGTCATCTCTGTCTGTCAAATAAATAAATAAAATCTTGGGGGGAAAATAAAAGAGAAATAAACACTCTTAGACACTCAACTAACTGAGGCCCCAGGTACCCCAATAAATAATTTTTTTTTTAATGGAGAATTGCTCAAATCCCATGGATGCAAAAGGATGTCTCCTGTGAATTATCTGCCAACTGGGCTACCCATTCACTTTCACCAGAAAAGGAGTATCATCTGAGAAATTCATTTTTTCAGCAAGAGAAAGGCTGCCTGCATCTTTGAGTTGGGTCAGCCAGACAATTCTGCAACCAGGAGGGAATCTGCATTAACCTGGATTCCAAGCCAGTCTTTTCTGGGGAAGCTCAAAAATAGAACACATGATGCCCCAGACTTCACAATGAAAACACCAACCCATGTAACTGAGAAGTAGAGACCTGCTTTAAATTCAGCACTCCCCATATGCCTGACCAGCTATATATTTCTTTTAAAATACACACACACACACACACAACACACACACACACCCCTCCTTCACGGTAGGATGTATTACATTGCTTTAGGCCAATATTCCTTCTAAAAACATCTAGTACATCCCATATAAACAACAAAAATATACTTAAAGGCATCCAACTGCTGTGGGAGCAACAAGGATAAAGGAGACCAAAACTTGAGAACAGAAAGAATCGCAAGGAGGTGAACTCCCAAATTCCTGCTGTTTGTTTGTATGTGTGTGTGCTTCTCCTGATAGTATTTTCCAATTTTGGATGCAAGCAGAGCCTCTGGGCTTGTCTTGCCCCAGGTACTATGTCTCTGCTGAGGAAAAAACAAAGCAAGCACACTTTGAGCAGTGGTATGCTATGACAGGAATGACAGATTCAAGAGTTTCTACTAAGAGACTAATGAGATGAGACCAAAAAGGCAGAATGAAGTCTATCTCCGTCTTGTAGCACTTAGAATATAAAGACTTTCTGAAAACGGGGGGTGGGAGGTTGGGGTACCAGGTGGAGGGCACGGATTGCATGGAGCACTCGGTGTGGTAACAAAATAGTGAATACTGTTATGCTGAAAATATATTTTTAAAAAATTAAAAAAAAAATAAAATAAAGACTTTCTGAAAACAAAACAGGCAAGATATGAAAACACTAGAAATTGTAGTGAATTGCTCTTCAGTATCTAAACCCACTTCTAACCCAGGACCACTTAACAAATTCTGGCACAAACAAGGGCTGAGAATAAGGCTTGAGCCCCTGCAGAGAGCAGGTATGGAGGATAGAGTCTAGTATTCAAGAAGGCTGGAAGGACTCCTGTGTGGCTCACTCAGTTAAGCGTCTACCTACATACAGCTCCTGTCATGATCCTGGGGCCTGGGATCAGTCCCATATCAGGCTCCTTGCTCAGGAGGGAGCATGCTGCTCCCTCTGCCTGCTGCTCTCCCTGCCTGTGCACACATGCTGGCTACCTCCCACTCTGTGACAAATAAATAAATAAGACTTAAAAAAAGGGCAGAAGTTAAAAGCATATTTTTGAATACGTAAAGTGTCTCAAGATAAGTACCAGGTTTGAAATTCTATGAGAAGACCTAAAATTTCTTTTTTTTTTTTTAAGATTTTATTTATTTGAGAGAGAATGAGAGAGAGCATGAGAGTGGGGAGGGTCAGAGGGAGAAGCAAACTCCCCACTGAGCAGGAAACCAGACATGGGACTCAATCCCTGGACTCTAGGATCATGACTGAGCCAAAGGCAGTTGCTTAACCAAATGAGCCACCAGGAGTCCCTAAAATTGCTTTTTAAAAAAATTTTAGGTTTTTTTAAGAGAGAGGGAGAAAGCAAGGAGGGGCAGGCAGAGAGAGAGGGAGAGAGAATCTTAACCAGGCTCAACACCCAGCACAGACCCCCATTTGGGGCTCAACCTCACAACCCTGAGATCATGACCTGAGCCAAAATCAAGAGTAGGACACTTAACTGACTGAGCCACCCAGGCACCCAAAACTTAAAATTTCTTAAGGGTAAAACTGAATAATTGAACAAGGTCACAAATAGGCACCAGAGGTTCGGACTTCATCATATCTTTCAAGAGGACTTCATTCAACCCATAACAATTGCAGATGACAAAAATCCTTGAACTTGAGGATAGAACAACAGATTGGCCCATCTGAACCAAAGAGAAAATAGGCTGGGGGTGGGGGGAAGCCTCTTGGCCGTCAGCTCTATGTTTAAAAAAATAATGGCTGGAAATGTCCCCAAACTGACAAAAGACATATCTAAATAGAAGACACTAGTCAAACCTCCCAAAAATCTATACCTCGACATATCACAATTAAACTTCTGAAGGCTAAAGAAAAAAAACCCTGGAAACAGCGTTAAAGAAACAACACATCACCCATAGAACACCAATTTGAATGACAGTGGATTTCTCATCTGAAATCATGGAGGCTGGAAGGAATTGTCACATTTTTCTTTTCCTTTCTTTTTTTTTAAGATTTTATTTATTTATTTGACAGAGAGAGATAGTAAGAGAGGGAACACAGCAGGGGTGGGAGAGGAAGAAGCAGGCTCTCCACTAAGCAGGGAGCCCTACATGGGACTTGATCCCAGGACCCCGGGATCATGACCCAAGCTGAAGGCAGACACCTAACTGAGATGCCTGATCGAATTGTCACATTTTTTTTTGAAAGCTCATAGGAAAATACTCTAAATTGTAAATTCTTCATCTGGTTTGAAACTCTCCGTCACGAATGAAGAAGAAATTAAGATACTCTCACATGAAAGAAAACTAACAGAATTTGTTGTAAGGAGATCTACCATTAAAGAATGGCTAAAGAAGAAACTATCCTTTCCTAATGAGTTTTATAAATCATATTTCAAGGTTGAAACAAAAATTAAAATACCATATTGAGTCAGTGACACTGAAGAGATCCCACAAAGGGCTGCTTCTTGCTCCTTTTCCTGCTTCTGTTCTTGCTGGGACCTACACCTGTGCCCGACACACACTGTGTCCTCCTTATAAAGGTCAAGGAGTTAACGATTCTTTGAAGTCTTCCAGCACTATAGATAACATCTAAAGAGTGACCAGGCAGTGTCACATGCAGTGTTCCAGACCAATGACAGAGCAAGACCTCTGGCACCAGAGCATAAGTGACTTCGGAAGGACACCTAACAGTCTCTATCTGCTCTCTTTACCTTCAATAAATTGTTCTCACTTCCCCTCCACCTGAGTTTGATTTCTGTCCTATGCAAAGTCAAGGACTCTCTTGGCTGGTCCTGCAGGCCCCCCGTCTGGGTCCTCAAACCCAGCCTGCCTACATCAATGTGATACTCAAGAGAATAATATTTAAAAGTAGGGAAAGGAAAAACAACTAAATGGAAGTCAAGTTTCCATGCTTCACACTAAGTGGTAAAATACTGACGTAAGTCAACTGTGATAAACATTCAGTTACAAATACATTATGATACCAGGAGCAATTGCCACAAATATTGATACCTACAGCTGTTAGAGGCAGTTGGTTAAGTTCTAAAGGAAGGCATGGAGTCCACTAGAGGAAATCGTGGCCAGCTATCTGGAAAAGTCAGAAGCCTGTCTTGGCAGCACTCCAAAACAAAGCACAAAAAGCTGGATCAAACCAGCCAGGCCCAAGATGACAGGTGTTAAAACAGGAACTCCTGATCAAATAAGCAAGAAAAAGTACAAAACCCTACTTTGGAAAAATCCCCTCCTCAAGTAATGAATATTCTTCCCCTTGTTAACAACTGTCAATAAAAGTTAGAAACCCGGGGTGCCTGGGTGGCTCAGTGGGTTAAAGCCTCTGCCTTTGGCTCAGGCTCTGATCGAAGGGTCCTGGGATCAAGCCCCACGTCGGGCTCTCTGCTCGGCAGGGAGCCTGCTTCCCCCTCTCTCTCTCTGCCTGTCTCTCTGCCTACTTGTGATCTCTGTCTGTCAAATAAATAAATAAAATCTTAAAAAAAAAAAAGTTAGAGCACGAGGCGCTCTCTCTCTTGAACTCACCAGCTCTCACATCTTGAGAATGTACTTTGACTTTAACAAACTTTCCCACTTGTGACCCTCAGCTGCTGTGTTGTATTAGTCCTTGAATTCTTTCTCATGATGAGACCAAGAGCCTTTGGGGACATCTTTCAGATAGTTTAGGTCGAAGACCCAAGGCCCGCCATCTCCCCAGTTCACCCGGTAACATAGCAACAACAAACAGTAACTGCAGCCTAACCCCTAGACAGATCAGGCTAAGACCACACACCAAAGGACTATTTATCTCCCTTTCCTTTACCCAATTGCGATGATCTAGTGTCAACTTCACTGTGCTAAAGGATGCCCACAAAGCTGGTAAAACATTTCTGGGTGTCTCTGTGACGGTATTCTCAGAAGAGATTCTCATTTGAATGGCAGACTAAGTAAAAATCCCCCTCACCAGTGCAAGCAGGCATTACCCAATGTACTAAAAGCCTGAACAGAACAAAAAGATGGAGGAAGAAAGCTGTTTTTGCTTGAGCTGGGACATCCATCTTCTTCCTGCTTTTGGACATCAGCACTCCTGGCTCTCAGGCCTTCAGATTCAGGCTGAATGACACCACTGTCTGTCCTGATCTCCAGCTTACTGACAGCAGATCCTTGAACTTTGTGATCTCTATAATTGTGGGAGTCAAATCCTATAATAGATCTCCTCTTATAAATATCTACATTTATCCTATTGGTTCTCTTTCTCTGGAGAATTCTAATACACCAGTATATCATGTTCATATATTTTTTTAAGATTTTATTTATTTATTTGACACAGAGAGAGACAGCGAGACAGGGAGCACAAGCAGGGGAAGTGCGAGAGGGAGAAGCAGGCTCGATCCCAGGATCCTGGGATCATGACCTGAGCCGAAGGCAGATGCTTAACGACTGAGGCACCCAGGCGCTGCTGTCCCTATTTCAATAAAAACTGAAGTCATACTAAAAGAAAAAAAAAAAAAAAGACAGTTTGAAAAGAAAGAGAAAGCAGCAGAGGAACATTCAGGTATAGCAGAAGTGTTGGTGTTATGAGACTTGAGAATTTGAAATTAGGATTACTGGGGCACCTGGATGGCACAGTTGGTTAGGCATCAAACTTCTGGTTTCAGCTCTGGTCTGATCTCACTCTGCACTCAGTGCGGAGTCTAGCTGAGACTCTTTCTCCCTCTCCCTCTGTCTCTCCCCACTGCTCTCTCTCAAATAAATATATTTTTAAAATAAAATAAATTATGATTACTATGTTAAGAGCACCAATGGAAAAATGGACAACATGCAAGAACAGATAAGTAATGTAAGCAGAGAATGGAAACTCTAAGAATCAAAAGCAAATGCTAGAAATCAAAAAGACTGTGAAAGGAATGAAGAATGCCTTTTATGGGTTCATCAAGAGATGAGATGGCTGAGGAAAGGATCAGCAAGCTTGAAGAAATGTCAGTAGTAACTTCCAAAACTGAAATGCAAAGAGAACAAAACAAAACAATATCCAAATACTGTGAGACAATTACAAAGTGTAATATCCAATAAAGTAAACTTCAGAACAAAGAAAATTACTAGAAACAAAGAGAAATATTACATAATGATAAAATGAGGAATGTAATAGAAAGACATAACATTTAGAAATCCTAAATGTATATGAACCAACCAGTAGAGCCTTAAAATACATAAAACATAAAAATACAATAAGGCTAAAAAAAATCATAATTATAATTGTAAACTTTACCACAACTTCAGCAATATAAAACCGACAAAATTAATAATTATAAAGCTCCCAAAAAAGACACCTCCAAATCCAGATTTGGAGAATCTACTAAACATTAAAAGAATAATTAATATCAATTAAACATCCTTTTTTTTTTTAAAAAAAAGATTTTGTTTATTTGACAGACAGAGATCACAAGTAGGCAGAGAAACAGGCAGAGAAAGGAGGAATCAGGCTCCCTGCTGAGCAGAGAGCCCGATGCAGGGCTCGATCCCAGGACCCTGGGATCATGACCTGAGCCGAAGGAAGAGGCTTTAACCCACTGAGCCACCCAGGCGCCCCTCAATTAGACATTCTTTTACCAAAAAAAAAAAAAAAACAGAAGAAGGGCACTTCCCAGCTCGTTTAATAAGATTAATATTAGTCTGATATCAAAACCATACATACAGTGCAAAAGAAAAATAGACCAATACCTTTCATCAATTACACACAAAAATCTGCAACAAAATACTAACAAATCAAATCCAATCATGTATAAAAAGTACCACACACCATGACCAAGAGGGATTTATTCCAAGTAGCGAGGCTGGTTAAACATTTAAAAATTCATAATGTAGGGGCTCTGGCTGGCTCAGTCAATAAAGCATGCCACTCTTGATCTTGGGGTCCTGTGTTCAAGCCCCACATTGGGCCTAGAGCTTCCTTAAAAATCAGTCAATCATAATGTAATCCACCATATAAACAAGCTAATGAAGAAGACTCATGTGATCATACTAAATGTAGAAAAGCCATTTCGCAAAATCCAACACCTGGACAAACGCTGAAAAAGTCAAAAATAGAAAGTGTGCAGAAAAGGGTTAACATAGCAAGCCCGAGATTAATATCATTAGGAAGGGTGCGCCTGGGTGGCTCAGTGGGTTAAAGCCTCTGCCTTCAGCTCAGGTCATGATCCCAGAGTCCTGGGATCGATCCTCAGGGAGCCTGCTTCCTCCTCTCTCTCTCTGCCTCTGCCTGCTTGTGATCTCTGTCTGTCAAATAAATAATAAAATCTTTAAAATATATATATATATCATTAGGAAGGCCTGCTCTCAAGGCCTATTGCTGACACCTGGGAACTTCAATTTTCAGGAGTGTTTCCATCTTTCCCCAATAAGAATGTCTTACTGTGCCTAAACTGTTCAGACAATACACCTTATTCTGAAAACATGCTTTCCTTCTGGGAAGCTGGAATTTGGATATGTGCTAGAGAGAACACCCTGGGCACTGAGTCCTTGAAGAGTTTCACTGGTAGGCAATTCTTCACATGTACTGTCACAATTTGGTGTTGGGAGGAATCACATGCATCCTGTATGACTCCACTGGGAAAGGACTTGCGGAAGCTTGTGTCTGCTTTCCAAAGGGAGACTTTGCCCCCCGTGCCTATACATTTTGCTGATTTTGCCTTGTCTCTTCACTGTAATACATTTTAGCCATGAAAAGGACTACATGCTGAGTTCTCCAAATAAATCACCAAACCCAGGGTTCCTGGGACATCCAGTATAGAAGGAAATTACCTCAGCCTGGTAAAGAGAATCTATTAAAAAATCTAAAGCTAACATCATACTTAATGTTGAAAGACAGTCCTTTGCCCCTAAGATAAGGAACAAGTGGAGATACCTACTCTCACCACTCTTATTTAGCACAGTACTAGAAGTTCTAGTCACTACAGTAAAAAAATGGGGGGGGGGGGGAATTCATAACACTTTTATTCATAATAAAATATTGGAAATAGCCTAGCTTAATAGGTAGACAAACTGTGGTACATCCAGACCACAAAGTAATACTGAGCAATAAAAAAGAATAAATTACTGATATGCAGAGAAACACGGTTAAATGAATCTTCAGGCAGTTATACTGAGTGAAAAAAGTGAATTCTGTTACATACTGTATGATTCCATTCATGTAACATTTTTTAAGTGACAACATTTTAGAAATGGAGAACCCATTATTTATTGGCAGGAGCTAGAATGAGATCTGGAAGGGAGGGAGATGTGGTTATAGAAGAGAAACACAGAACCGCCATAGTGATGAAACTGCTCTGTACTTTGACTGGTGGTGGATACACGAACCCACACACGTGATAAAACTGTACAGAACCCGGGGTGCTTGGGTGTCTCAGTCATTAAGAGTCTGTCTGCCTTTGGCTCAGGTCATGATCCCAGGGTCCTGGGATGGGTTCCGCATCCGGCTCCCAGCTCAGCAGGGAGTCTGCTTCTCCCTTTCCCTCTGCCTCTCCCCATACTTGTGCACTCTCTCCCTGACAAATAAATAAAATCTTAAAAAAAAAATGCACAGAACTCAATATACATACACATAAATGAGGATAAATAAAACTGAGAAACTATAAACTGATTGGTGGATTGTATCAGTATGGTCATTTCCCCTGGGCTAATATTGTACTACAGTTTTGCAAGATATTACCGCTGGGGGAAGCTGGGTAAAGGCAACACCTGATTTCTCTGTTTTATTAAAACCACATCTTTGGGGCACCAGGAATGCTCAGTCAGTTGGGCTTCTGCCAGGGTCCTGGGATCAAGTTCTATTCGGGCTCTCCGCTCACTGGGGAGTCTGCTTCTCCCTCTCCTTCTCCCTCTGTGCTCTCCCTCCCTCCCCCTCTCTAACAGATAAATAAAATCTTTTAGAATTTTTGAAAAAATGTAACACTGCATCTTACAATCTACAATTATCACAATGAACATTTCAATTAAAACAAAACAGTTACATAGGTATTAAGTATGGGACACCTTACCCAGTTCGTATTCATATTAAAATCATCGATTCAAAATTATATGTTATTAAGCAAACATATATGTTTCCTACTATAATGTTCAGTTCTAATAAATAAACCTATCACGTAAAATTTCTCTCATATAAGATATTTATATATACTCTGCCCAAAAAAAGCCTACATATATTTTTACTTTTGTTACATTGTAAATCTTCAATAGTCTTCATAATCACTGCAGTATTACACACAATAGCCAAGATATAGAAACACCTAAGTTCTCCATCAGCAGAAGAATGGACAAAGATATATGTGTGTGTGTACACACACACACACACTATATATATATATGATAGATAGATAGATATATCATAGTCTGCAGTGTTTATAAACAGACTATGATTCAGCCATGAGAAAGAAGAAAATCCTCCAATATGGGACAAGATGGATGGACTCTGAAATCACTATTATGTTGGATGAAATAATTCAGACAGAGAAAGACAACTACTGAACAGTATCACTTATATATGGAATCTTTAAAAAAAAAAAAAAAAGGCAAACTCACAGAAACAGAAGGTAAAAAGGTGACTGCCAGGGCTAACAAGCAGTGGATATAGGGAGAATTTGGTAAAAAGTTACAAATTTCCAGCTATAAGATGAATGAACTCTGAGGATCTCATGTATAACGTGGTGACTACAGTTGATAACACTATACTGTATACTGAAATTTGCTAAGAGAGGAGAACTTAAATGTTCTCACAAAATAGTAAAAAATAAATAAATTTATGAGGTAACAATTGTAATAAATAATTAACTAGATGGGGGAATCTTTTCACAATGTGTATGTATATCAAATCATCAAAATGTATACTTTTTGTTGTTGTTAAAGTTTTTTTTTCCCCCCCGATAATTTCTACACCCAACATGGGGCTCCAACTCATGACCTTGAGATCAAGAGTTACATGCTATTCCAGCCAGGATCCCCTACACTTTAAATCTTACAATTTTATTTGTCAATTATATCTCAATAAAACTGAAAAAATTTAAAAATAAAATAAATGAAATAAAATAGTAACAGTTTTCCAGCTTATTAAAAATTCTGGGATATAGGACCATTAAAAGACTGAAATTTAATCATGAGATTAGGAAATGCTTCCCTCTCAACAGCTTCCCACCACATCAACAGGCTCCAGGGCAATAAGAGCAGATTACAGATGAAAAACCTGAACAGTTTCAAGACACAGGAGTACACAGGGAAGCCCAAAGTCAAGATGGAAGTCAAAAACAAGGACACTTAAGGAATTTGGAGACTCTGAGACCTCCAGCTACAACATTAAACACAGCCCATCTCCTAGCCAGAATCACATAAAACCCCTTTATCTCAGTTCTTTTATAAGATAAGTGTCCAGCTTTAGAAGAAAAAAAAATTGCAAAGCATATCAAAAAGCAAGAAAAAAACACGCTTGGAAGAGACAAAGTAATCATCAGGACAAGACTCAGATATAATACAGATGCTGGAATTATGAGAGGGAGTTTTAAATAACTATGATTAATATGCTAAACAGTTGAATGAAAAAAAATACGACAACATTCAAGAATAAATGAGTTACATAAGCAGGCAAAGAGAAATTCCAAGAAAAAAATCAAAAGGAAATGCTAGAATTCAAAACCACAGTAATAGAAATGAGGAATGCCTTTGAAAGGCACATTACACAAGCCAAGGAAAGAACCGGTGAACTTGAAGAGAGGTCAACAAAACTTCACTAACTGAAATGTGAAGAGAAAAAGAATGAAAAAATAGAACATCCATCCAAGAGCTGTGGGACATCAAAAGCTATAATATATGCACAAGTACAATACCAGAAGAACAGAGCAGAGGGAATATCTGAAGTAACAATGACCAAAAAATTCCAAAATTAATGACAGATCCAGGAAGCTCAGACAATACCAAGTGGGATAAATACCAACAAAACCACATCTAGTCATATCATATTTAAACTCCAGAAAACCAGGGGTGCCTGGGTGGTTCAGTGGGTTAAAGCCTCTGCTTTCGGCTCAGGTCATGATCCCAGGGTTCTGGGATGGAGCCCCACATCGGACTCTCTGCTCAGCAGGGAGCCTGCTTTTTCCTCTCTCTCTCTGTCTGCCTCTCTGCCTACCTGTGATCTCTGTCAAATAAATAAATAAAATCTTTTAAAAAAAAATAAAACAAAATAAATTCCAGAAAACCAAAGACAAAGGGGAAAATCCTGAGAGAAGCAAAGAAGTGGGGAGTAGGGGGAAGCCTAGAGGATGTGCCTCTTACCTACAAAGGAACAATGATAAGAATTACAAGAGACTTCTCAGAAACCATGCAAGCAAGAAGAGGGGAATTAAATACCTAAAACGCTGAAAGAAGCAGCCACCAACCTAGAATTAATGAAAAAAGATGCATCGAGGCATACATTTATATAATACTGAATTACAAGGATAAACTCTTACAAGCTTCCAGATGAAAGAACAACTGATGTATCCCAACTTCAGATTTCTCCTCTGCAGGGGTGAAAATAAAAAGACAATGCGATTATGAGAAAATAATTTCAATCTAGAAATCGTATGCACAGATAAACTGCCTTTCATATGACAGGCCCCAAACCAGATGTGTTCAAATGGTCAGTGCCTCAAGGGCTAAATCACCTATGTTACCTCCACAGAGAAAACACCGAGTAGGTACAAATAAACTGCTCAATAGTCTCAAGCAAGGGAAAGTTGAAGAGGAAAGGAAGGAGTGGGAAACAACAGATCTTGTAGGGATATACAGCTTCAACCAGATGGATAATATTAACATAATTTGAAATGTACAACATAGGGGCTCCTGGTGGCTGTCAGTTAAGCCTCCAACTCTTGACCTCAGCTCGGGTCTTAATCTCAGGGTTATGAGTTCAAGCCACCCTTTGGGCCCCACATTGGGTGTGGAGCCTACTTGAAATGTACAACACAATGTTAGAAAAAAGGCGTCTTGAAATAGAAAAGACTCTCCATAGGGAAGAACCAATAATACACTGATAAATTAGCAAAATGAAGGAGTCTGGGTGAAGGGTAGGGTGGACTAAAGCTTTCTAAGGTCACCTAAGAGGGGCTGGAGGATTCAGATTCTGAAAAATGTACAATTAATAGCTAAAACTAGGGTATATATTTATGTTATACTCAAATATAATATTTAGCAAACTAAGATGGATATGTAAAACCAAATACATGGATTACCGCAGAAAATGTGAGGGATGTATTTCTTATCCAAGACAGACTAACATAATGGTCTAGAAAACCAAAAATGCTGACATTTGTTAGTATAAAAAAAACTCAAAGTGATAAAAATGGTGAAAAATGAAGGAATTGACAAAATTTTATAAGAAAATGCAAACAAAAGGGAAGCAAGCATGGCCTTAGTTACCTCAGATAAGTAGAATTTACAGTCTTAACTTTCAATGGGGCAAAGGCAAATATCATGTAATAATAAATGGTAAAAATTAATCAAGGATTTTTTTTAACATTTTATTTATTTATGCATTTGGTGTAAGGATAAAGGTGGCACTGGGCCTGGTATGTTTCTAGAACAGCAAGAAAGCAAGTAAGGCTGGAGCAGATGGATCAAGGCGCTAAGAAGCAAGATCGGATCAAAAATGGGCCACAGGGGCGCCTGGGTGGCTCAGTGGGTAAAGCCTCTGCCTTTGGCTCAGGTCGTGATCCCAGAGTCCTGGGATCGAGTCCCACATCGGGCTCTCTGCTTGGCAGGGAGCCTGCTTCCTCTTCTCTCTCTGCCTGCCTCTCTGCCTACTTCTGATCTCCGTCTGCCAAATAAATAAATCAAATCTTTAAGAAAAAAAAAATGGGCCACATAAACCACTGTAAGAACTTTGGCTTTTACTCAAAGAAAAATGGAGATGTTGAACACAGGAGTGACATAAAATAACCTGACTCACATTCTACAAGGAGCATTCTGGATGCTGTGTTGAGGGGCCAGGGTTGAGAAGCAGCAAGACCTGCTCTGTGACTATTTCTGTAATCCAGACAAGACCAGACTCATTATTCTGGCCTGATGAGGTTAACTATAGCAGAAAAGATCAGAAGAGGTCAGACCCTAGACATATTTTAGATATAGGGCCCCACGGTTTTCCTAACAAACAAGATACAGAGCATAAGAAAAAACAGGTCAAGGATCATCCCAAAGGGTCCGCTATTAAGGAGAAGACACCAGAGCAAGTAGGTTTGGGAGGCAAAGCTCAGGAGGTCAGTTCTAGTCAAGCTGAGCTTGAGTCTATAAACATTCAAATGGAGATACAGATTGGACAGTGAGATAAACGCATCTCAAGTGCAGGAAGAGAAGGCCAATCACAGATTAACAGCAGATAAGAACAGACTAGATCATCAAGGGAGGGGCCTCTGACAAAGGAAGGACAGGACCAAGGACCGTGCTCTAGGACACACCAACATTCAGAGATAGGAGGAACAGAAGAAACCACCAAGTTAAGAGAGAAAGAAGGAATTATTAACAGACTGTGAAAGCCAAGTGAGTGAAGTGAATCAGAAGGAAAAAGTAACCAGTGGTGTCAAAAGTGGCAAAAAGAACAAGTAAGGGAGCCCAGGGTGGTACAGTTGGCTACACATCAGACTCTGGATTTCAGCTCAGGTCATGATCCCAGGGTCCTGGGATTGAGCCCCGAATCCCACATCCTCAGGCTCCCTGCTCAGCACACTCCCTGAGCCCACTTGTCTCCCACTTCCTCTGTCCCTCCCCCTGCTCACATGTTCCCACCTCCTCTTAAATAAATAAATAAATAAATAAATCTTTTTTTTTTTTTTTTTTTTTTTTAAGATTTTATTTATTTGACAGAGAGACAGCAAGAGGAAACACAAACAGGGGGAATGTGAGAGGGAGAGGCACGCTTCCCACTGAGCATGGATTCGGTTCCATGACTGGAGTGTAAGGCTGATGCTTAACAACTGAGCCACCCAGGTGCCCCAATAAATAAATCTTTTAAAAAATAAGAACAAAAAAAAATGCAAGTAAGAAGACTGAGACTTTCACCATTGGATTCAGCAATGGAGGTCACTGCTGACCTTGACTAAAAATAATAAGGGACAGGGATAAGATTAAGGCTTTCAGTTCATATCAGAATACTAAATTAACACCACTGTTGGCTCTCTTCCTAGATCAGCCTAGGGGGAAATAGAGCCAGAAAGCAAAGCCAATGTGAGAAACCCTTTGTGTGACTCTTGTTATCGGAACTGGTGTGGGTGAACCATACTTAGCCCTGGAGAAGAAAAGCACCTACTGCCTACCTGGGATGACAAATGACAAACTGGGAAGAAACAACTGCAACTTTTATCGTGTCCTAAAGAACAATTTTCCTAATATAAAGAAATTAAACCTATAATTTAAAACTTTACATAAAGAAAATCCAGACTCAGGTGCCTGAGTTGCTCGGTGGGTTAAGCCTCTGCCTTCAACTCAGGTCCCGATCTCAGGGTCCTGGGATCGAGTCCCACATCGAGCTCTCTGCACAGCGGAGAGACTGCTTCCCCCTCTCTCTCTCTGCCTGCCTCTCTCCCTACTTGTGATCTCTGTGTGTGTGTGTGTGTGTCAAATAAATAAAATAAAAATCTTAAAAAAAAAAAAAGAAAGAAAATCCAGACCCGAGATAAATTCACTTTTATAATTAAAGAATAAATAAATCCAGTCTACACAGACACCTCCAGACAACAGACAATGTGAAAATACTTAACAAGTTTTTTGAGGCCAATAGAAAATTGATATAAAACCTAACAAAGAGGGTCACCCAGGTGGCTCAGTGGGTTAAAGCCTCTGCCTTGGGCTCAGGTCATGGTCTCAGGGTCATGGGATCGAGGCCCACACCAGGATCTCTGTTCTGCAGGGAGTCTGTTCCCCCCCTCCTCTCTCTGCCTGCCTACTTGTAATCTCTTGTCTGTCAGATAAATAAATAAAATATTAAAAAAAAAAAAAACTAACAAAGACATTACAAGAAAGGAAAATAACAGCCTCTCTCATGAACAAAGACAAAGACAAAAACTGTATGCAGTTTACCATAAAATATAATTAAAGTTGACAGAATATCAAGATCGGATTGGATTTCTTTTTTCCCCCCTGGAAAATAAGCTGGTTTAACATTTGAAAATCAATGCACAGGGGCATCTGAGAGGCTCAGCGCTTAAGGGTCTGCCTTCAGCTCAGGTCATGATCCCAAGGTCCTGAGATCAAGCCTCACATCAGGCTCCCTGCTCAGGGGAGCCTGCTTCTGCCTCTCCCTCAGCTCATGCTCTCTCTCAAGTAAATAAATAAAATCTTAAAAAGAAACAAAATATTAACAGAATTACCTCAATCAAAAATGTTACTTCAATCACTATGTTAATATCAATCAACCCATTAAAAAAATAAAGGAGATTATAATATAATCATCTCAGTAATCAACACCCATTGGATGATAAAAACTTCCAGCAAGCTAGGAACAGAGGGAAACTGCCCAAAGTATATCTACCAAAAAACTTACAGCAAACATCAAACAAAATAATAAAATATTGAAAATCTTCCCTTGAGACTGGGAAGAAAACAGGCTGTACTATCCCTATTCTATAGTACTTTATAGCCCCTAGCTCAGCAATAAAGAGAGAAAATAAATAAATAAAAGTTTAAAATTGAATTAAAAAGTAAGAAATATTCATACAACACAGCTGTGTGGGTAGAAAATCCAAAATAATCTACAGATCAAATATAAAGGTTAATGAATGGTAAGGTCATTGCAAACAAGTTCAATATACAAAAACTGACTATATTTCTATGTATTAGCAACACCCAAATAAGGAGAAAAATTTTCAACCACCTAAAAATAAATCTAACAAAAAAACTATAAAATACATACATGGAGGGGTGCCTGGGTGGCTCAGTCGCTAAGCAACTGCCTTCAGCTTGGGTCATGATCCCAGGGTCCTAGGATGGAGTCCCACATTGGACTCCCTGCTCGGCAGGAAGCCTGTTTCTCCCTCTCCCACTCCCTCTGTTTGTGTTCTGCCAATTAAATAAATAAAATCTTAAAAAAAAAAGATACATACATGGAATTTTATCAAACATTGCTGAGAAAAAGAAAACCTAAGTAAGTGAACAGAAATGCCATGTTAATGCATTGAAAATTCAACTCTACATTAATATGACCAGTCTGGGGGTGCCTGGGTGGATCAGTGGGTTAAAGCCTCTGCCTTCGGCTCAGGTCATGATCCCAGGGTCCTGGAGCCATGATCCCAGGAGCCCACATCAGGCTCCCTGCTCAGAGTCCATGATCCCATGATCCCAGGAGCCCACATCGGGCTCCCTGCTCAGCAAGGAGGCTGTTTCCCTCTCTCTGCCTGCCTCTCTGCCTACTTGTGATCTCTGTCTGTCAAATAAATATATAAAATCTTAAAAAAAAAAAAAAAAAAAAAAAAAAAAAAATATATATATATATATATATATATATATATATATATATAACCAGTCTGCCAAATCAATCTCTAGATTTAATGCAATACCAAATTCCAGCAGTCCAGCAGGCCGGGTGGGGGGGGTAAGAGGGGGGATGACCAGATTATTATAAAATTGATATGGAAATATAAAGAACTTGAAGTGGCCAAGGCAATTCTTGAAGAATGAAAGTAGAAAACTTATACCCACAGAAAATGAATAGTTTTTATAAAGCTACAATAATAAGGTAGGGTACTACTGGCAGGAGGCAAGATAAAGAGACAACTGCAATAGAAATAAGAATCCAAAAAGGGAGTGCCCGGCTGGATCAGTCAGTTAAGACCAACTCTTGATTTCAACTCAGGTCATGATCTCAGAGTGGCGGGACATGCACAGGCCTCTGTGCTCAGCAAGGGGTCTGCTTCAGGATTCTCTCTCCCCTTGCCCCTCCCCCTGGTCTCTCTTCTCCCTGTCTCTGCTTCTCTAAAATAAATAAATAAATAGATCTTTTTTGAAAAAATCCAAAATAAATGCTCATATATGTGGCCACCTGATTTTCAACAATATTCTGTTGGGAAAGGAAGGTCTTAAATAAATGGTACTGCAGGAACTGGTTAGCCATAGCTCATGCAAAAAAAAAAAAAAAAAGAGAGAGAGAGAGAAGGAAAAAAGATATATATATAAAAATTCAAAATGATCATACACTTAACGTGAAAGTAAATCAATTTGAGCTTTTAAAAGAAAACTCAGGAGAATTCCCTTATGACTTTTGGATAGGCAAAGATTTTTTTTTTTTTCAAACAGGCCACACAGAGCACTAACCATAAAGAAAAGATTGATAAACTGGACTTAATCAAATTCAGAACAAGTCTCGAAGATACCTGCAGGGCACATATCTGACAAAGGACTCATATCTAGAACATACAAAGAACTTCTATAAGTTAATACAGCAAAGACAAATTGTCAAAATTTTTAATGGACAAGACTGAAACACACTTAAAAAAAAAAAAGATATCAAAATGGTCATTTAACATGAAAAGATGCTCCACATCATCGGTCTTCAGAGAAGTACAAAATAAAACCACAATGAAATACTACACTCACCCACCAAATACCAAAAAAAAAAAAGAAAAGAAAGAAAGAAAAAAAAAAAACTAAAAGAAAAGCTCACAAACAATACCAAATGCCATCAAGTGTCAAGTGTTAATTAAGGCTATGGTGCAACAGGACTGGTGTATGGCAACTGGGAGTGTCAAGTAGTGTAACTATTTTGTCAAACCATTTGGCAGAATCTGTCAAAGCCAAACATATACATCTTCTATGACCCACCAATTCTACTTCTAGGTTTATATCCTTCAGAATCAAGTGCATATATACACCAAAAGACATGTACAAAAGCCAGAATTAGAAACAGCCCGAGTGCCTGGGTGGCTGAAAAGGTTAAGGGTCTGCCTTCTGCTCAGGTCATGATCCCAGGGTCCTGGGATCAGAGCATCAGTAGCCTGCTTCTCCCTCTGCCTCTCTTCTCTGTCTCTCATAAATAAATAAATAAAATCTTTTAAAAAAAAGAAAAAGAAACAGCCCACAAATCCATCCAGAGCAGGATGGATAAACCGTGGTATAGTTACACAGGGGAGAAAAAACAAACTAATGCTACCCAGGGATGCTCTCACAGACCTAACACTGAATAAAAGAAGTCAGACCACAGACACCTGGGTGTCTCAGTTGGTTAAGCAGCTGCCTTCAGCTTATGTCATGATCCCAGGGTCCTGGGATCGCCCCTCCTTGGGGCTCCCTGCTCATCGGGGAGTCTGCTTCTCTATTTCTGACCCTCCCCACTGCTCATGCTTTCTCGCATGTACTCACTTCCTCTCTCAAATGAATAAATAAAAAATATTAATTAAAAAAAGGAAGAGATATTAACAACTTGAAAATAACAAGATTTAATCACCAACTGGATGTTTAGGTAGCAGGTAAAGGATGACACTTAAAACATGTTGTGTTTGGGGACGCCTGGGTGGCTCAGTTGGTTAAGCGGCTGCTTTCAGCTCAGGTCATGATCCCAGCATCCTGGGATCCAGTCCTACAATCGGGCTCCTTGCTCAGCAGGGAGCCTGCTTCTCTCTCTGTCTCTTCCTGCCACTCTGTCTGCATGTGCTCGCGATCTCTCTCTCTGACAAATAAATAAATAAAATCTTTAAAAAAACAAAACAAAAAAACCATGTTGTGTTTGTTACCTGGACAATGGGCTGGTTGGTGATAACATTTGGTAAGAGATAAAGAAGGGCAGCAGAGGGGTGGCTGTTAATAACAACTTTCTGTTTGGATCTGTAGATGAGCTATAAAGAAATGTCCAGCAGAGTTGGCCATTAGGGTCCAGGGTAAGGGAATGGTCTGGACTAGAGACCAGATTCAAGCATCCCAGCAAATGGCACATCCCCAGAAGTCTGAAGAGATTCGCCCACAAGACCAGGAGAGTGAGCACAACAGGAGATCAGTAATGGACACTGTGGAAGAAACAATAATAAGAGGCAAGAAGAGGAGGAAGACACTGTGGAAAAGACAGAAAAGAAATAATCACAGGAGGAGGAATAGACTAGAAACCAACCAAGAAGACTCCCTATGGGCGCCCGAGTGGCGCAGTGAGTTAAAGCTTCTGCCTTCAGCTCAGGTCATAATCCCCAGGGTCCTAGGATCGAGCCCCACATCAAGCTCTCTGCTCAGCAGGAAGTCTGCTTCCTTTCCTCTGTCTCTGCCTGCCTCTCTGCCTACTTGTCTGTCAAATAAATAAAATCTTAAAAAAAAAAAAAAAGACTTTCTAGGAGAGACTGGACATGGGCACCAAAACTGGACAGAATGCTCAATTCACTGAACTCAAGGTAATTTAAGTACTAAAGTAACCATGATATTTGCCATAATAAGATCTCCATTGCCTCTTACCAGACAGACCCAACAAGTGATTTAAAACATGAAAGGGAAATGGGGACATATTTGCTAGAAAACACAACCTTAATCCATCTGCTGCACAATCTATTTATAATATTAAAGGAAATTATCTATATCTATCTATCTATCTATATTATTTATTCTTCCTTGGAGACATGGTTCTATGCCTAGATCAAGTGGGATCATTAGAAAGAAGTCTATGGGACCATGGTGGCACTTGGGCCTATAGAAAACTGGATTGACTGAATTCTCCTTCAACACAGTGTGCCCTGCTTCCCTTGAGGAGCAATTATAGGCAGCAGGCTATATTGATTTCCCCTAATCCCTGAGAGATTATTTACTGTTACCTACATGAAAATCAGAACAGGAACATTTTTTAGAACTCTTACTTCGCATGTGGAATTACCACGACAATTTAAGAGCCAGTTCAAATCATGCAACAAAGAATGTCTTTCCGAAAAGTCAGACAAATTTAGGAGCACCTGGTTGGCTCAGTCACTGGAGCATATGATTCTTGATCTCAGGGTTATGAGTTCAAGTCCCACGCTGGGTGTGGAGCCTACTTTCAAAAAAATAAAAATAAGAATAAAGGCCTGAGTGCCTCAGTAGGTTGAGCTTCTCTTATTTCTGCTGGAGTCATGACCTCAGTGATGGGAATAAGCCCTAAGTCAGGCGCCTCACAGAGTCTGCTTGAGATTCTCCCCCTACTTATTTTCCCCATTCTGCTCCTCCCCTCACCACATGCACTCTCTTTCTCTAAAGTAAATAAACAAAATCTTGGGGGTGGGGAGTACCATACAAAAGAAAAATCAAACTTGGCTGTAATATCATAAAACCTGCATATTTCTGCATACCACTTAGTTCTGATATTGATGCACTCCTGGATATTTTCTCTGAAGCTGATTTTCATCTATTTCTGTATTTCCATTTTAACCTATTGACCCTTGAAAGCCTCAGACAGTCACAGTAAACAAAACAGGGAGAAGAACAATAAACAACTCACCTGAGATCTATTCATTTTCTGTGGAACTAGGATACATGCAGGGAACTACAAAGGTGGAGCTAGGGG
Source organism: Mustela nivalis (assembly GCF_964662115.1). Lineage (NCBI taxonomy): Eukaryota > Metazoa > Chordata > Mammalia > Carnivora > Mustelidae > Mustela > Mustela nivalis. Next base: position 149,900,519 of record NC_139021.1, read on the forward strand.
AGAAGAAAGAAAGAATAATCACAAGAGATCTGACTTGCCTCATACCTCCTGGATTCTCCCGCCTATAAAACTCCACCTCACTAGCTGGAAAAAACACCCTCCTGTTAGAGAACATCCTTTGGTCCTTAACTACCTTTGCGGTAGTTTCTCAGTCTTTTGAGAGAAACTCGTTTTGACTTAATTGTACCTGAAAATCGGACTATTGGTTAGGCCACAAATGAACAGGATAACCTCTCTAGCTCCGTGTTTTTCATCTTTCATTGCAAGCAGAAACAGGTAATTCAGGAAGTTCTTTCCCGCACTACTTTCTGCGTCTGTGAAACCAGAAAGGCGGAAGCAACCACATGTCTCAGTGCTACATGTGGTATGAGAGCACCTCAGGATCTGAAAACAGCGGAGGCTCTGAAAGAAGTCAAAGGCTGTTAGGGAGGTCTGAGAGAGAATTTTCCTGGTGGTAGATGGTTCTTTCCTTCCCCCAGGCCATTCTCTCTCAGACTCTCAAATGAAGGGACTTGTCCTTGGCAGGCCTGCCTTAGCCCCAGCTCACCCAGCTCGCCTCTCCCAAAGCTTGGCTCCGACCTCAGGCTGTCAGCAGTTTGAAGAGTGGCTTGCAGAACACAAGGATCCCATATTACTACTAGCAGCGTGAATCTAGCGTCCGCTCTATCTCAGCCTCCTCCTCCTCTGCTCTGCAGCCCTGGTGGGAGGTCGCCATTCAGACTGGCCATCTGCCAGGTGGGATTCCGCTTTACTTTAGGAGTTGGTTTGTTCCTAGGAAGCAGGGCTGGAACGGCCAAAACCATTTAGTTGTAACCTACCATAAGGGTCTTAAATCTTGGAACTCCCTGTACCCCGGAATCTTGGGCTGGGCCTTCAAAACACCCAAACCAGGACCACTGAGGACACACAGGCTGGACAGTTCAGACCAGGCCCGTAACCATTATGAAGTGTGACCCAAGAAGCCCACAGAGACGCCAAGAATCCCAGAAATACAAATGTCCCACGACAAAGCGGATTCCACATTATACTCGACGACAATGCCCCCTGGCTCAGTGCTGCGTGGGCTACGACGCCGGATTTAGGCACAACCCTTTTTGAAAGAGGCGACAGCTGTGGATGTGCCTCCTAGCGCCGCCTCCGCCGGCTGCGCGGTCTGAGGCGCTCGCTGGCCTGTCTTGACTCTCCGTTTCCTAATCTGCTAAAGCAGAATGGTGGAGACTCCCTGCAACAATCCCTGAGCGCGCGGCGGCCTCCGAACAGAAGCCGCCTACACTGTCAAGCCTGAGAACCCCCAGGCCCCGATAGATGAACAAAGGTCGAGCCGCGATCCGCCCGCCCGGGTAGCTCTAGCGGGTTGGGACCTGAGGCCCAAGGCCCGCCCTTCCGCAGGCGCAGCTCATTTTCAACACGGGCGGCGCCCCAACGGCGCTACAGTACCCGCCTCGCCCAGGGCAGGGCCCTGCGTGGGCGGCGCATGCGCCGAAACGCTCGCCCCCGGGCTCCCGCGCAACGCAAACCCGGAACCAGGAGGGGCGTTTCCCGTCAGGCCCCGCGGCAGGAGGCCCACCCCGGAGAGGGCGGTGAGGCCGGAGCTTCGTCGGGGAGAACCGCCAGGGGGCGTGAGGCCGACTTTCAGCTTCGCAGACTGACCGGGAGGGAACGCTCGAGAAAAATACAGGCAGTGCGAACATTAAAAAAGAAAACAAGCCCGTGACCGCAGAGCTTTTCCTACCACAGAGCTGGTGGTGTCGGCAGTAGTCGTAATGATAATAAAATGATAGTGCCAGCTTCTCAAAATTGCTTGTAATGCATAAAAATTAGAGATGAATAAAAATACACACTAAAAGAAAACGACTACCACACGCAGCCTGATCTCCCGTGGATGACTGTGCACAATCTTTATACAAATACATTTTAAGGGCATTATACAAATGCATTTTAAGGGTATGACTATTATAGCATGTTTTCAGTGAAGAATATAAACATTTTCTCGGTCAATATATGTCCCGGCTCTTACTGATAATTTCAAATAGAAAATTTGAAAGAATTCAATGAGCACACATAAACACCTCACCTAGAGTCAACAGCTGTTATATTTTGCCAGGTTTATTTTATCTATCTAAATGTATAGTCAGTCATTTATGATGACACTTCAGCCCTGAATATGTCATCATTGATCTGATAAGATTAAGGACATACTCCTACATGATCACAATAACATTACCACACCTATAAAATTGAACAGTAATTCCATAAAAACCTTCTAGTATCAACTCCATATTCATATTTCCCCAATTGTTCCAAAATGTCTACTACAAAGATTTTGTTAAGTTTTTTGAAGTTGTTTTTTTTTTTAAACCAGGATTCTGGGAGGCCTGAGTGGCTCAGTCAGTTGAGCAGCTGCCTTTGGCTCAGATCATGATCCTGGGATCCTGGGGTTCTGGGATCCTGAGGATCGAGTCCCACGCGGTGAGCTCCCTGCTCAGTGGGAATCTGCTTCTCTCCTTCTGCCTGCTGCTCCCTCTGCTTGTGTGCCTCTCTCTCTCTCTGTCTAAAAAATAAATAAAGTATTTAAAATAAGTAAATAAATAAGTAAAATAAAAACCAGGATTCAGGGGCGCCTGGGTGGCTCAGTGTGTTAAGCCGCTGCCTTCAGCTCGGGTCATGATCTCAGGGTCCTGGGATCGAGTCCCGCGTCGGACTCTCTGCTTGGCAGGGAGCCTGCTTCCCTTCCTCTCTCTCTGCCTGCCTCTCTGCCTACTTGTAATCTCTCTCTGTCAAATAAATAAATAAAATCTTAAAAAAAAAAAAAAAAAAAACCAGGATTCAACAAACCCCAAAACAATAAAACCCACACATTATAGTACATAGTAGTGATGTAAGGAATGGGTAAGTGAAAACAAGGCAAGATTTACTCTCTAGATAATGTAGTACTGATTTTCCCACTGGAATAAGTGTAGTAAGTGCATTCTCAAAGAGCATAAATCTACCAATAGGATAGAGAAATTTTGTTTTAATTCTGCTTCCTATTTTCTGGGATCAAGTCCCACATCTGGCTCCTTGCTCAGTCGAAGGCCTCGTTCTCCCTCTGCCTGCTGCTTCCCCTGCTTGTGTTAGCTCAAGCTTTCTCTCTGACAAATAAATAAAATCTTTAAAAAATAATAAAAATAGGGCGCCTGGGTGGCTCAGTGGGTTAAGCCTCTGCCTTCGGCTCAGGTCATGATCTCAGGGTCCTGGGATCGAGGCCCGCATCGGGCTCTCTGCTCAGCGGGGAGCCTGCTTCCTCCTCTCTCTCTGCCTGCCTCTCTGCCTGCTTGTGATCTCTTTCTGTCAAATAAATAAATAAAATCTTTAAAAATAATAATAATAATAATAATAAAAATAAAATTTCCATTCCAAAGTTATCAATTTTCAGGCATGTTTTACAGCACAAGTATGAATACCACTCCTGAGTAAATATTTGGGTTAGTTGGTTTTAAAAAAAGATTTTTATTTCAGCAACACCAAATATTAGAGTGGCAACACGAGTCTGCAGATCATTCACAAAAGGAATGTTTCAAAGCACACAAACAGCACTTATACGAGACTGACACATGATAGTCAAATTTTGTGTGATTAAGGTGAAGGGGATTATGTATAGTAATAACAAATACTGACCTCAAGTTACTGTTTAAGAGAATTTTAAAATTCTATGACTCCCAATAATTTTTTAAAATATTGAGAATCGCATTATTTCAAACTTTGCATATAACATACAACTTTTCAAGTATTTATTCACATTATTTTAAATTTGCACAATTTAAATTCCCATAAAATATGACAGCACTGCATTCAACAGGCAGTCCTCTGCACAGTTCACATATGCATGAATTTCAGTCACCATGGTTTAGTTAAAAAATACCAGGACCCCAACAACATGATTCAAACTTCAGTTACCACTTTATATTAACTGTCAGTAATCACATAAAGTACAAACAGCTGCTAGCTCTTTGGTCTACAAATCACTACACTAATAATGGCTACACATCATGATCAGTGACAAGTCCCATCTCTCCTTTCAAAGTCTGTTGGTCACCAGTCACTGCAAATCTGTTCCTCAATTCACACAGGGACAGCAACGGTTGTAGTTGTGTGGGCTCTTTGTCTCCCGTTGATAAACTGTTTTAGTTCCTGAGAATTGCAGAATAGTGAGCACATAAGGATTCTGCCCAAATCTCTCCTGAGAGACAAATTCTAGCATGGCTTCTACCAACATAAGGCTGTGTCCTTATGATTATCCCAACCACTCCCATGCCCACCCTCCCCCCCACACACACACCTTGCTTGTCAGACAAACACAGACAGACACACAGACACACACACCATTAAAATGTCAGGCCAAAAAAACTCAACTCCGCCAGAATTTGCTGTTTGTGCCAGCCAACAGGGAGGACAGGCTGCTGACTTCCCTTAGAGTGTTCACTGTGAATTCTTCCTCTGTCCCTTTGAGATGTACATGTATCTTCTACAACTCAGACATAGCTCTGTCAAGGACCTGAAAGCCAGATCCTTGAAATGAAATGTATTCCTCGGGAAGGATAGGGCCTGTGTCTTTCAGTCTCTGTGGGAGGAAAGAATTCTAATTTCGATAATTACAGATGCAGCTAACCTAATTGCATTTGTCCTTTTTATTTTTTTTTTAGAGAGAGCAGGCTCTCAAGTAGGGGAGCAGCAGAGGGAGAATCTTAGGCAGGTTCCAGGCACAAGGTAGAGCCCCAGGTGGGGCTCGATCTCAGGACCCTGAAATCATGACCTGAGCCAAAACCAAGAGTTGGATGCTTGACTGGCTGAGCCACCCAGGCGCTCTGCATTTCTACTTTTTAATATTTCTTTTCTGAGTCTCTCCTTGCTCCCCACCACATTCTCCTTTTAAAATATCCTATCACCTCTGCAAAATTAGAATGGAGCTCAACTCTTTCCCCTACTGTCAGTAGTTACTGGATAGAATCTATTTTCACCGCCTTAACTAATGTCCAGCTGTGTTTATCTTTGATACCCTGAAGAAATGAGATGGATTCCCCACCCCAAGTTTGGTTTGGATGTTAAAACGGATGGCACCCTACATTTTTTAAGTTTATTATTAATTATTATTAATATTTATTAGTTATTTATTAATTTTTAAATTTAGGCTGTTTATTCATATAATGGGGCTTTGTGGAGTGAATAGGGATAGTTACCACTCAATCTAAAAATGGCTTGTGAGAGCTTGGAAAAGACTGGCTTAAGGGTTTTATTGTAATTAAGGGGTGGCTTGAACTGGGGCTTCTGTGACTTGAACTTCCCTCCAGAGTCAGAGGGGAGCACATGGGTTTTCTCATCTGCTTGCTGTGACACAGGGCAGAGGGAGAAGAAAGGGGTAGAGCTGGAAGCTGTCATCAATCCAGGGTTAAATATAGAGTCAAACTATTATACAAACTCAAATGGCATTTTTTAAAAAATTAGATAACTAAGGGGGAATCGGCCAATGAAGATAAAATTACAACAAAGAAAGCGGAAGTTACAATGCTGGAAGTGAAACTCAAATCGAACATAGAGCTCCAGAAGCAATAGCTGGCCAGGGAGTATCAACACTGTCACCAATTTAAGAGGCTCTAGATTTACAGCCCGAGGAACCTGCAGAAGGGGAACTCGACATAACTGACGGAAATGACAAAAGGGATGAAGTCCTAAGGAAGTGATGCTGTTTTTCTGTTTTGTTTCTTTCAGTCACTGTGTTAGTCTTCTATCAACTCGATATATTGATGTCCAGCAAACTGCTTGTGCACATACGAAAATAGTGAGACAAGTGTCCCTTTGCAATTTAGTTCTTAGGAAATTGCTACAGGGACACCTGGGTAGCTCAGTCGGTTAAATATCTGCCTTCGGTCACGGTCCCAGCGTCCCGGGATCAAGTCCCGCATCAGGCTCCTTGCTCAGTGGAGAGCCTGCTTCTCCATCTGCCTTCCATTGTCCCTACTTGTGCTCTCTCATACACACCAAATAATCCTTAAAAAAAAAAAAAAAAAGGACAGCTTTTTAAAAAAAAGGGAAATTGCTACAATCACAGATTTTCAGGCGTTTATTATTTGTTTTACTAGTTATTTGTTATTTGTTACATAACGAATAACCCGTAATCTGGTGGCTTAAATTAAAAAATGTTTATTATCTCACACCACTTCTGAGAGTCAGGAGTAGCTCATCTCTATAGTTCTGTCTCAGGCTTTCTCTTGAGGTGGCAACACAGCTCTCAGCCAGGCTGCAGCCACCTGAAGGCTTGGCCAGGGCTGAAGGATCAGCTTCCAGGATGACACAACACATGGCTATTGGCAGGCGCCTCGCTTCCTGGCCTTGGGAGCGTCTCAACATGGCAACGGGCTTCTCTCAGGACAACCAGTCTGAGGCGGGTGGGGAGAGAACGAGAGACAGAAGACATAGTGTCCTTCAGAAACTTGCCCCAGAAGTGACATGCCGGGACGCCTGGGTGGCTCAGTTGGTTGGACGACTGCCTTCGGCTCAGGTCATGATCCCGGAGTTTCGGGATCGAGTCCCAGCTCCCAGCCTCAAGGGGAGTCTGCTTCTCCCTCTGACCTTCTCCTTGTTCATGCTCTCTCTCACTGTCTCTCTCTCAAATAAATAAAACCTTAAAAAAAATTTTTAAAAAATTTAAAAAAGTGACATGCCACTTCTGCTGCATTCTATTGAAGGCACAGGCAACCCTCACACAATGTGGGAGGGGACTATACAAAGAGGTGAATCTGGGGGCAGGATTACTGAGAGTGACAAATTCCCAGAAGGAAGGAGAGTGTGATGTCCTCCATAGAAAGCAAACAGGGCCGTGTGTGTGTGTGTGTGTGTGTGTGTGTGTGTGTGTGAAGTTCTTCTTCGCACCCACCCATATTTCTCTTATTTCTCTTCTGGATGTTCTTCTGCATTTTTTCTTCCATTTTTCAACTCTTCCCTTGTATTCTGGTTTTCTCTTTGTAGCTTAAAAATGGTTCAGGGGTGCCTAGGGGCCTCCATCAGGTAAGCTTTCAACTCTTGATTCCAGCTTGGGTCCTGATCTCGGGGTTTTGAGATAGGGCCCTGCCTCAGATAGTGGGGAGTCAGCTTGAGATTCTCTCTCTCCCTGCTCGCACTCTCTAAAAATATTTTAAAGAAATGGTTAAGATGATAAATATTGCAGGGCACCTGGGTGGCTCAGTCGGTTAAGAGGCTGCCTTCAGCTCAGGTCATGATCCCCAGGTCCTACAATGGAGCCCCGCATCCGACTCCCTGCTCGGTGAAGAGCCTGCTCTCCCTCTGGGCCTCTGCCTGCCACTCTGCCTACTTGTGCTCTCTCTCTCGGTCAAATAAATATTTTTTAAAAAAATAAAAAAGATAAATTTTGCTGTGTATATTGGCACCTGGCTGGCTCAGTTGGTAGAGTGTGAGGCTCCTGATCTCATGGTCCAGAGTTCAAGCCCCACATTGGGTGTGAGACCTACTTAAAAAATAGTAAAGTAAAATCCCTTTTTAAAAAGGTAAAAAAGGAGGTGCCTGGGTGACTCAGTGGATTAAGCCTCTGCCTTTGGCTCAGGTGTGATCTCAGGGTCCTGGAATCGAGCCCTGCATCTGGCTCTCTGCTCAGCAGGAAGCTCTCTTCCCCCTCACTCTCTGCCTGCCTCTCTGCCTTCTTGTGATCTCTGTCAAATAAATAAATAAAATCTTTTTTTAAAAAGGCAAAAAAATTTAAGAGACTGTAATGATTAAAGATTTTTTAATCTGATAGGGATCTCTGGTTTCAAAAATTTCCAGAGATATTATCAAGATTTTTTTTTTCCAGATACTTCACTCAGAATGCATTAAGAATGTCCCAGATTCAGTAAATTCCTCTGGAGATAAAGGTGGACTACTATTGTTCTGACTGCTCCCCATGCCCAAAGGTGGAGATTAACACTGAGACATGTACAAATGCTCTTCCTTCTCACCCTTTCACATTCCTGTTTTTTTTTTTTTTTTAAAGGTGGAGGAGGGGGATCTAGCAATAGGGCATTGGGATAAAACTAAATCCATACATTCATTCAGTAATTAATTATCATGACCCAGAATACCTCTTTCTCTTCTGTGAAATACTCTTTCTTCCCTAATCTCATTCCCTTTCACCATTTTAGACCTGGCAGTGCTGTAGTTCAGTAGAAATATAATGAGATGGGGTGCTCAGTTGGTTGAGCTCAGGTGGCTCAGTTGGTTGAGCATCTGACTCTTGGTTTCATATCTGACTTGGTTTTGGCTCAGGTCATGATCTCAGAGTCAGGTCATGATCACAGGGTTGTGGGATGGAGTCGAGCATTGGGGTCTGCCCTTAGCTCAGAGTCTGCTTGAGATTCTGTCCCCCTTCTTCTCCCTTCCCCTCTGGTCCTCCCCACTGGTCACATACTCTCTTTTTGTCTAAAAATTACAAATGTTTTTAATTTTTAAAAAAGAAATATAATGAGAATCATATATGTAATTTTAAATTTTATTTAAAATAAGAAACAAGTGAAATTAACTTCAATAACATTTTTTAAATATTCAAAATATTTCCACATGTAATCAATACAAAAATTATCAAGGTACTTTACATTTTTTATTACAAAGAGTTTTATGCCTCTGATATTTATTTCACACACTTTCATCAATTTGGATTTTATAAGTCCCTTATTCTTAGCATGCTATCATCCTCCTCCTCTGAGAACCAGTACAGTTTTTACTTGAGATGCAGGAACACTTTTCTAATACTCCACTCTTCTTTCATCCTACCACTAATTAGTAGGCATTATAAACTCTCCAATAATAAAACGATGTGAAATTTGAAACTGACAGTGCTTTTCCGAATAGATTGCTAATATGATCAGCACAGTGAAAGTGTTGTCAATCAATTTCCAGATGAGGAAATGGAGACAATACAATGAAGCTTTTTTTTTTTTTTTTTGTACTAAGTCTTCAATATCTGGTGTGTATTTCACACTTAAGAGCATCTCAATTCAATTGCTAAATTTTCATCAGAAATATTTTATTTGGGGTGCCTGGGTGGCTCAGTGGTTGAGCCTCTGCCTTTGGCTCAGGTCATAATCCCAGGGTCCTGGGATTGAATCCCGAATCGGGCTGCCTCCTCAGCGGGAAGCCTGCTTCTCTCTCTCCCACTACCCAGCTTGTATTCCATCTCTCCCTGCCTCTCTGTCAAATAAATAAAATTTAAAAAGAAAAATATTTTATCTGTATTTAGATTTCATAAAATTTACTATTTATTTTTATTTTTTTTATTTTTTTAAAGTTTTTATTTATTTATTTGACAGAGAGGGATCACAAGTAGGCAGAGAGGCAGAGAGAGAGAGAGGAGGAAGCAGGCTCCCCACCAAGCAGAGAGCCCGACGCGGGGCTCGATCTCAGGACCCCGAGATCATGACCCAAGCAGAAGGCAGAGGCTTAACCCACTGAGCCACCCAGGTGCCCCCAAATTTACTATTTTTAAAAAAGATTTTATTTATTTGACAGAATGAGAGCACAAGCAGGCAGAGTGTGAGGGAGGAGCAGGCTCCCTGCTGAGCATGGAGACAGATGCAGGACTCAATCCCAGGACTCTGGGATCACAACCTGAGCCGAACGCAGATGCCCAACCAGCTGAGCCACACAGAAGCCCCTAAAATTTACTACTGAAAAAATATTTATATACCAAATCATTCCAGGCACATTTAAAAGTTTTCCGTAATACCAGTAACTAAATTAAGTATCTGTATTTTTTCCCCAAATATCTATATTTAATACACACTTACATTAAAATTAAAAGGAGGGATACCTGGGTGGCTCAATTGGTTAAGCCCTCGACTCTTGGTTTCAGCTCAGGTCATGATCTCTTGGGTCGTGGGATCGAGCCCCTTAGCCTTGGGCTCCATGTTCAGCAGAGTCTGCTTGAAAGATTCTCTCACTCTGCCCCTCCCCCTGAGCATGCTCACTCCCTCCTTAAAAAAAAAAATCTTTAAAAAACTAAAAGGAAAAATTCAGGTTTTTTGTTTTTAAGATTTTATTTATTTAACAGAGAGAGACACTGAGCAGGGGAAGTGGGAAAGGGAGAAGCCTGCCTCCCAACAAGCAGGGAGCCCCAAGAGGGCCCTGATCCAGGACCTTGGGATCATGATCTGAGACAAAAGCAGATACTTAACGACTGAGCCTCCCAGGCATCGGGAAAAATTCGATTCTTTAGTCACAACAGCCACATTTCAAATGCTCAACAGCCACATGTGGCTTCGTATCAGACAGGGCAGTTTTAGGCAAACATTCTTTTTAAGGAATTCTTTTGTGAGAATCCCAATTCGTGTTTCCACAAGATTTGTATTTATCTCTTCATTATACTTAGATTTCATTATGTGTGTGAGGGGTTTTATATCTTTTTTTTTTTGGAATTAGGCTCTGTGATGTTAAAAAAAGTTATCAGTCTTAGTCATCTTTCTATTTCCAGGGCCTGGCACCATTCCTGACCAAAACAGGGGCTCGGGCAAGTTGTTACATTTAGTAAACAAACTAGTACTGTAGTGAGTTTAATTGCAGCCTCCCAAAAGGATTATGTCCAAGTCCTAATCCCTGGAACGTGTGAAGGTGACCTTATTTGGAATAAGGTTCTTTGCAGGTATAATTAAAGAATCTCACGATGAGATCATCCTGGATTAGGATGGGCCCTAAATCCAATGACGGGTGTCCTTATAAGACACAGAAAAGGAGCTGTACCGAGATAACATAGAAGAAAAAGCCATGTGAAGATGGTAGCAGAAATGGTAGGGCAGCCACCAACCAAGGAACACCAAGGACTGCCGGAAGCCATGAAAAGCTAGGAGAGGGGACTGGCATGGAGCCCCTCTCAGAAACACCAGATAGAGTCGATTTTACCAACCCCTTCTGGCTTCTACAGACCTGTGAGAGAATTTCTGTTTAAAGCTACCACATTTGTGGCAATTTGTACAGCAGCCTTAAGAAAATAGTAGTATCATGGCCACAGATTACAATCACGGCGGGAGGCAGACCTCTCACAGGAGCACCTGAGCTGCTAAAGCACCTCCCCGGATTTTATTAATAACCAAAGAGGGTTCTTGTGACTGGAATATAGAAAATACACCATAAGACTCTGAACATGATTTTAGAACAGGACCAGGGAGATAATACACTCTTGTAACAGAACTAAAGATTTCTGATAGCCCGATGCAACATTTTACTAATGATTTAACATGAAGAGAACCCCATCAAATTAAATCTGGTAACCAAGGGGCGCCTGGGTGGCTCAGTAGGTTAAAGCATCTGCCTTCAGCTCGGGTCATGGTCCCGGGGTCCTGGGATCGGGCCTCACATCAGGCTCTCTGCTCCGCGGGGAGCCTGCTTTCTCCTCTCTCTCTCTGTCTGCCTCTCTGCCTACTTGGTGATCTCTGCCTGTCAAATAAATAGATAAAATCTTTAAAAAAAAAAATCTGGTAACCAAATAAAATCTCAAAAAAAAAAAAAAACTACCTAGACTTTTTTACACAATGAGTCTTTTTTTAATCCATTCTGATCATTTCAGTTGTTTAATTGGTTTGTTTATACCATTTCTATTTCATGCCAAAAAGAATTTAACACAGCAGGCCTGAACCTGCTAACCTTATCAAGGCCTGCTTGCAAGGCTGGTCCCTGGCTGGCATCTGAGAACTGGCCTGGTAAACAGTTGCCTACACTCATACAAAACTTTCCCTAAATGGTAAGAGTGGCCCACGGCACTTAAACTGACAAACAAAATGTATGCCGGACACCTGCTTTCCTTCGGAGCATCTGGAATTTCAGCGACTGGCACGGTAACGCCAGCAATGTGTGCCTCCGTGACTCCTGAGGAAGAACGTGAATTCCTAGCCTCTAATGAGCTTCCCGCGTAGACAGCGCTTCACAAAAGTTGTTGCTACTTGTTGCTGGGGGAATTCAGTGCATCCTGTCTCACTCCAGTAAGGGGAGTCTGGGAAGCTCAGGTCTGGTTTCTTTTTTTTTTTTTTAAGATTTTTATTTATTTATTTATTTGACAGAGAGAGATCACAAGTAGGCAGAGAGGCAGGCAGAGAGAGAGGAGGAAGCAGGCTCCCTGCTGAGCAGAGAGCCCAGATATCACCCCATGAGCCTTTTCCCCTCTGGTGAGTCTGCTTTGGGTCCTTATAATGTAATAAATAAATCTTAGCCACAAGGATAACTATATCCTGAGTCCTTGAATCTTTCTGCGAAAGATAATTTAACTTGGTAATAGCAATTTTAGTTAAAATGTTTCACTTTAACAAAACACACTTAAAATGAACTAACAGGGGGCACCTGCATGGCTTAGTGGGTTAAGTGTTTGCCTCTGGCTCAGGTCATGACGCTAGGGGGTCCTGGGATAGATCCCCTCTTGGGGTTCCCTGCTTGGTGGGAAGCCTGCTTCTTCCTCTCCCTCTGCCTCCCCACTCAGCTCGTGCTCAATCTCTCTCCCATAAATAAATAAAATCTTTATAATAAATAAGATAAAATAAAATAAAATGAACTAACGTTAAAAAGAAAGCTTTAAGGGACGCCTGGGTGGCTCAGTGGATTAAGCCGCTGCCTTTGGCTCAGGTTATGGTCTCAGGGTCCTAGGATTGAGCCCCACACCTGCCTCAGCATCCCTGCTGAGCAGGGAGCCTGCTTCCCCCTCTCTCTCTGCCTGACTCTCTACCTACTTGTGATCTCTCTCTCTGTCAAATAAATAAATAAAATCTTAAAAAAAAAAAGAAAGCTTTAAATTGAGGCTTCACAATTTCATATAATCACAAAGACCAAAAACCTACAGTATCATGTTTCAATTTACAAACTGAATGTTGTTAAATCTTAATTTACCTTAAGGATTATAAATAAAGAAAAACAGATTAGAGGAGCACCTGGCTGGCTCAGTCATAAAAGCATGTGATTCTTTAAAAAAAAAAAAAAATATATATATATATATATATATATATATATATATATATATTTCTTGATTTTGGGGTTGTGAGTTTGAGCCCCACATTGGGTGCAGAGATTACTTAAATAAAAATAAAACTTAGGGGCGCCTGGGTGGCTCAGTGGGTTAAGCCGCTGCCTTCAGCTCAGGTCATGATCTCAGGGTCCTGGGATCGAGTCCCGCATCGGGCTCTCTGCTCAGCAGGGAGCCTGCTTCCCTCTCTCTCTCTCTCTGCCTGCCTCTCCATCTACTTGTGATTTCTCTCTGTCAAATAAATAAATAAATAAAATCTTTAAAAAAAATAAAAAAATAAAACTTAAAAAAGAAAAACCAAAAAGATTAGGATTCAAAGGGGCTCCTGGGTGGCTCAGTTGGCTGAGTGTTGGACTCTTGGTTTCCATTAGGGTTATGATGTCAAGGTCACGGGATGGAGGCCTGCATCAGGCTCTGCACTCAGCGTGAAGATTCTCTCCCTCTCCCTCTGCCTCTGTTCCTCCCCCTATTCACGTGTGCTCTCTCTCTCTCTCTAAAATAAATAAGATCTTAAAAAAAGGATTAGGATAAAAGAAATTATAAAAAAAGAATTTTTTTAAGATTTTATTTATTTATTTGACAGAGAGCACAAGCAGGCAGAGAGGCAGGTGGGGGGTGGGGCGGGGCGGTGGGGGGGAGCAGAGAGCCCGATTCCAGACTCGATCCCAGGATCCTGGGATCATGACCTGAGCCAAAGACAGAGGCTTTAACCCACTGAGCCACCCTGGTGCCCCAAGAAACCAAAAATTTTTAAAATGATGAATCTAATTCCTTTAATTGAATTTTTCAAATATGTTTACAGCAACATGGTATTTTTAGATATTTTATTTTTATTTTTTTATTTCACATAACTGAAATAATTTCAATATGCACATTTAATTGCTGAGGTACACTACTACAATATAAACTGAAGCAAGCTCAAAATGCAAGAGACATTTTGAGGCATTACAAAATACTGAAAAGGAAATTTTTTTTAAATACTGATTTCATAATTTCATGGTACAAATCGGTCACACAGCTTTCACTTCTGTAATAACAAGCTGCACATTTTTCCTGGGCTCCCTGTATAAGATTAGATTGTAACCAGTGGAGTTTTCCTATAAAACAAGCTATATCAGCTTGAGCTGTTTGACTAATACTATATATGACACTGCCCTTCAACCCTGAGATGCTTCGATTCTGTGGGACTTGAATAATTTAATATATCTGTGTTCCACAGTTTCTTCCCCGCCCCCTTTTTAAGACCATTTGATATATCTTCTATTTAGAGTTAAACAAAAAAGGAAATGAACACTTGATACCCCATCTTCAATGTTGGAAATTCTGTACAAATTCAGCAGACAGCACCAAGGTGAGCTGGGCCTCCAATGCCTTCAGGAACAAGCATCAGTGAAGGGACACTGGACAAGACAGCATCAAACTAGTTTGGGTGCAATCTTTTGTGGCTGAAAACAAAGTAAAACTGAATAATTTTTCATTTAATATATGTAACAAGAATACATAATAAACATTATTTTCCCCATTTTATAGATGAGGAAGGTAAAGTGAAATATAAACGGCCTTAAGAATATCAAATGGGGGGTGCCTGGGTGGCTCAGTGGGTTGAAGCCTCTGCCTTCAGCGCAAGCCATGATCTCAGGGTCCTGGAATCGAGCCCCACATCAGGCTCTCTGCTTGGTGGGGAGCCTGCTTCCCTTCCTCTCTCTGCCTGCCTCTCTACCTACTTGAGATTTCTGTCTGTCAAATAAATAAATAAAAATCTTTAAAAAAATATATCAAATAGGTTTCAGAGCTGAGATTTAATCCCAAGACTCTTGATTCCAAAGCATGTACAGATACGCCCACCCCACCTACAAGCACTTTCTGATATTACAGAGAGTCTATAATTGAATGGAATCAAAATGACACTCAGAGCACATACTTCAGTAGGACTTTGGACCAAAAACTCTAAAAATGACAAAAGGTATTTTAAAAACATAAGTGGCTATCATTGCTGGAAAATGAGAAGCATCACCCTCAGTGGACATGCAATTTTAAAGGATTTAAAGATGGGATGACCACAGAGTTGGATCCACAGTTCAGGACCCTTGCATCCCTGGATGCAGATTTTTAAAAGCCTAAGAATAGCAGAAGATGACAGCATGAAAAGAGGCAAGAAGCACCACAGACAGTCTGAGGGCTGGGGCTCCCTCCTCCTCCAGCCCAGACGGCTGGAAAGCAGCTGTGGGTCCACTCCCAGGCGGACACAATTAGTATGACCAGAGCCTCAAAGAAGTGCCTTTGGTGTCTGGCAGCAACTAAGATACCTTAGGAATGCCACCTCACTACTGTCTCCCGCACCCAGACCACACAACGCTCCATCCTGTTGCCAGTAAAGGGTAGAAGTCAATAGTATTTGGAGTCACGCCAGCAGGACTCTCATATGACATCTGAGAAACACCAACACCCCAAAGAGTATTATGCAACCGGAAGGACAAAAACTAATACTGAAGGAAAATAAGCCAACACACCAAACAAGAGATTCTGAAAGATGTGTGTCTAATATATTCAAAGAAATATGAGAGACTAAGTCACCTGTAAAAGAATATTTTATGCAAAAGTTTTGTTAACTCTTACATTAAAAAATGGAAACAATGTAAGAAATAGGACAATGGAATGATGGCTTTTTTTTAAGTCTACACTTTTTTTTTTTTAGATTTTATTTATTTATTTGACAGACAAAGATCACAAGCAGGCAGAGAGGCAGGCAGAGAGAGGAAGGGAAGCAGGCTCCCTGCCAAGCAGAGAGCCCAACACGGGGCTGATCCCAGGACCCTGAGATCATGACCTGAGCTGAAGGCAGAGGCTTTAACCCACTGAGCCACCCAGGCACCTCTGGAATGATGGTTTTAAAGTATTGAAAGAGGGACGCCTGGGTGGCTCAGTTGGTTAAGCAGCTGCCTTCGGCCCAGGTCATGATCCCAGCGTCCTGGGATCGAGTCCCACATTGGACTCCTTGCTCAGCAGGGAGCCTGCTTCTCCCTCTGCCTCTGCCTGCCATTCTGTCTGCCTGTGCTCGCTCTCTCCCCCTCTCTCTTTAAAAAAAATAAATAAATAAAGATTTGAAAGATAAAACTTTATATGCAGAGATACTAAAAATATCTTTCAAAAATAAAGGCAAAACTTCCAGTGCAGGACAAGATAGAGTAGCTATACCTCATATTCCCCCACTAAGTACAACTCAACATGCTGAACATTATATAAATAAATAAGACTAAAAGGTAGAGAGAAAATGGCAGATCAAGAAGGGATCTTAGGACCCAAGAAATGACATGATGTTGGGGTCCCTGGGTTTTCTTTTTGCCTCGTGTCTACCAACTATGTGTTAGAAAAGCCAGCAATCTGGGGGTACCTAGGTGACTTAGTTGGTTAAACGTCTGCCTTTGGCTCAGGTCATGATCCTGGAGTCCTGGGATGGAGCCCCCACATGAGGCTCCCTGCTTGGCGAGGAGCCTGCTTCTCCCTCCCCGCTGTTTCTTCTTTCTCTCTCATTCTTATTCTCTCAAATAAATAATTAAAAAAAAAAAAAAAAAAAAAGACCCGATTGGAAAAAAAAAGCCACCAGTCTGAAAATGTTAATGAATGCAGATTTTTATTTTTAAAGATTTTACTTATTGATTTGACGGAGAGAGACAGTGAGGGAGGGAACACAAGCAGGGGGAGTGGGAGAGGGAGAAGCAGGATCCCCACCGAGCAGGGAGCTCAATGTGGGGCTTGATCCCAGGACTCTGGCATCATGACCCAAGCTGAAAGCAGACGCTTACCGTCTGAGCCACCCAGGCACCCCTGGATGCAGATTTTTAAAAGCCTAAGAATAGCATGCTTTTTCCAGCAAAAGGACAGGAAAGGGGCAGCCTTACAAGACAGAAAACTTTGAGATAATAAACACCTTGCTCCAGCCAAACTCCATAGACAAAAAGTGTGACAACACCCCTACCCATATCAGCAAAGGCTTAATAGGAAGCCTAGACTTACCCCTCTTCTAGGCTTTAACAAGACACAGTGCACCCTCCTATGAAGGTGCCATCATTGAAGGTCCAGTGGGGAACCTGACAGCCACTACTGTCCAGTAGAATAAAACATTCCTTCCATTCCCAATCTCCAGACTGTCAACAGAGGCCAAGTAGAGAACTTGGATTTCTACCTTAAAGGGCAGCAATGAGATAGCATCTTTCCTTCTCTTGCCAGTGTGGTGTCAGAGAAGAACTCCCAAAAACAGAAGATTTAGGGGATGCCTGGGTGGCTCAGTCAGTTGAGCATAGTAGGGCTCTTGATTTTGGATCAGCCATGAATGATCTCAGGGTCCTGGCATCAAGCCAGGCAACATGCTTTGTGCTCAGCGGGGAATCTACTTGAAAATTTTCCCTCCCTCTCTCTCTACCCCTCGCCTCTGCTCTCTATCGTTCTCTAAAATAAATAAATCTGGTCACCTGGGTGGCTCAGTCATTAAGCATCTGCTTTCCAGCTAAGGTCATGATCTTAGAGTCCTGGAATGGAATCCCACATTGGGCTCCCTGCTCAGTGGGGAGCCTGCTTCTCCCTCTATCCCATTACCCTGCTCATACACTCACTCTCACTCTCACTCTCTCTCAAGTAAAATAAAATAAAAATAAAATAATAATAAATAGTAAATAATAAAAATAATAAAATAAAAAATAAAAATAAATAAATCTTAAAAACAACAACAACACAGAAGATTTAGTAAGAGTCAGAGCCTCAAAAAATTGCTCAAAACGTCCAGGATCCAATTTTAAAGAAATGTCATACCAAGAGCCATGAAAGCATTGGTGGTTCAGTGGTAGAATTCTCGCCTGCCAAGAGCCATGAAAATGCCACTTGAATGAGAAAAGAAAACCATTATCAACACTAATATCTGCAATATCTTTTTTTTTTTTTTTAAAGATTTTATTCATTTATTTGACAGAGCGAGATCACAAGTAGGCAGAGAGGCAGGCAGAGAGAGAGAGGAGGAAGCAGGCTCCCTGCCGAGCAGAGAGCCCGATGCGGGACTCGATCCCAGGACCCCGAGATCATGACCTGAGCCGAAGGCAGCAGCTTAACCCACTGAGCCACCCAGGCGCCCCAATATCTGCAATATCTAACAAGGATTTTAAAGCAGCTATCACAAAAATGCTTCAGTGAGCAATTACGAACATGTTTGGAACAACTGAAAAAGTACAGAAGATTTAAAGAACCAAAACAGAAGATTTAAAGAACCAAACAGAAATTCTATAACTGAGAAATATAATTACAAACTAAAAAACTCACTAGATGGGCCCAAAAGCAGAATGAAGAAGGGGGAGGGGGAGTAGCAGGGTATCAGTGAACTTGAATACAAATAATGGAAATTATTCAATCTGAATGACAGACAAAGAGCAGCAAAAAACCAGAACCAAACCTCAGGAAGGAACCTCTGGGACTGTAACAGAAGATCTAACATTCAGGGGCACCTGGGTGGTTCAGTGGATTAAGCCTCTGCCTTGGCTTGGGATGATCTCAGGGTCCTGGGATTGAGCCCCACATCAAGCACCACATCGGGCTCTCTGCTCAGCGGGGATCCTGCTTCCCCCTCTCTGCCTGCCTCTGTGCCTACTTGTGATCTCTCTCTCTCTCTCTGTCAAATAAATAAATAAATTTTTTAAATCTTTAAAAAAAGGGTGCCTGGGTGGCTCAGTGGGTTAAGCCGCTGCCTTCGGCTCAGGTCATGATCTCAGGGTCCTGGGATCGGGTCCCTCATCGGGCTCTCTGCTCAGCAGGGAGTCTGCTTCCTCCTCTCTCTCTCTCTGCCTGCCTCTTTGCCTACTTGTGATCTCTCTCTGTCAAATAAATAAATAAAATCTTAAAAAAAAATAAAATACAATCTTTAAAAAAAGTAAATAGAGCCATAATAAAATATGGCCATATACTCCATTAGAATGGCTAAAATAAATATTTTAAGTTTTTAAAACCCACAATATCAAGAATTAGCAAACATGTCGAACTGCAACTCTCGTGCATTGCTAATGGGAAAATGGTACAGAAACTCTGGAAAAGTTTGGTAATTGTTTACAAAGTTAAACATTTACTCACTCTATAATCTAGCAGTTCCACTGGTTTGAGGGAGGTAAACTGGTATAACTGTTTTACTAAGTATCTTTATGTGAGGAAGTTAAATGTGGGCAAATCCTAGAAACCAGGAATTCTGCAGTAGGGATGGTCTAAAGTAAGTCTGGCACATGTGACATAGTTTTGGAATATAGGTGAGGTTTGGTGGGGTGAGGTTGGGAGCTGACAGCCAAGAAAGAATTCATGAGATAAGAGAAGTTTCAAAAGGATCTTCATAAGCTAAAGAAGATACAGGATATCAGAGACCTCGCTATTGTCAAAGGGAGATTGTATTTCCGTTTAGCAAGTCAGTAACATTAAGACAATTAGGAGACAGGAGCTTCTGGAAGGATGATTATATTCTGCTTGCCTCAAGTATTTGTCAATGGGCTGCAGGTTATATGGACATTTAATTTTATCTACATTTCCTTCTGCCTTTGTTTCCTGTATCACGGGTGCCCCCAGAAGACATGTGCTGGTTCAAAATACCACTGTTTATAATATCCCAAACTGGAAACAACTTATATGTCCTTTAACAGAATAGTGGAGAAGTAAGTTGTTGCCTGCTTATTAAATGGAATACTATAAAGCAGCAAAAAATATTATAGCTATATACTTGGTCTTAGAATAATCCTGTGAAGACAACAGACAAGGCTAATTAACAAAAGAAAGGCACTGAGGAAAACAGTGTGAAAACAATTAATATATAGAATCCAAAGACAAGCAAAACTGATGTGGTAAACAAAGGCAGAAGAAAAATTATTAAATTTCCTTATTACCTACAGACCCTTGACAAGTTCTTAAAACAGGCAGAGTGACATTCCTCTAGGGACTCAACTAACTTGATATTAATATTTTGCTAAGGTCAAAAGTCAATCCTGGCCTGACACCCCTTCCCCCTAAGATCCTGTAAATCTACTTTAACACATAAAAATTCCTTCAGAAACTTCCCTTATCTCTAACCCCCTCAATCCCCCAATATATGTGTTGGTAATCATCCCCCAAGCATATGGCCCACCAATATACATATGAAGGGTCACATGACTAAGGTTTTATTAGACTGTAATAAATGACTTTTTCCTAACAATAGCTAGCCCCCTCAAGGTCCTGGAAACCTTGCTTCCAAAATTCCTTAGAGACTTACACTATTCCTAACCCCCTTCCAACTTGAAAGTATACAATGAGCCACTCCTCATGACCCCATGGTAACTCTTTCTGCCCACGAGTCCTGTCCCCCTGCTTTAAAAAAATAATCTTTTTGCACCAAAGATGTCTCAAGAATTCTTTCTTGGCTCTCGGCTTTGAACCCTAACATCTTTCCTACATCAAAACTATTCAATTCATTTTGGGGAGGAAGGAATAAAAACAATTTTAGTTAAATTCTAATTAAAAACAAGTAATTTAAAAGTATAAAGTTCAAAACAGTAATGGGGGCAGTTAATGATTGATACTACACCAAAAGTTATAAATCAGGGTAGAGCTCTATTAAGATTAGTGGTACATACACAGATTTTAGGTTAAGTAGTATTCTTATCACCTTCAAGACATGTTTCACAATATAATCCTTATATGTCATATTTCTTATTTTTAAAATGAAAAAACCACTACACATGAAAATCTTGATCATACAGAAAGTATATGAGAGCCTGAGACAAAGCTCTGGACCCATTCCCACCCCTCCCCTCTGAATTTAGGCTTATTCCAAGATGAGATGTCAAAAAGGAACCAGTGCAAAAAGCAGTCAAGGGTATGACTAGGAAAAGGTAAAGAAAAACAAACGGCTGACTACACACAGGCAGCAGCAAAGTGTGAC
This sequence comes from Mustela nivalis, assembly GCF_964662115.1. Classification (NCBI taxonomy): domain Eukaryota; kingdom Metazoa; phylum Chordata; class Mammalia; order Carnivora; family Mustelidae; genus Mustela; species Mustela nivalis. The sequence goes on from NC_139021.1 coordinate 149,921,476, forward strand.
CAAGAGACAAAGGAAATCAATGAGGAAATATTTCAGACTGAAGTGTTCAAATTTAGTAAAGCAAATAAAAGAAGAGCACAGAGAAGAGATGCAGATAAAAGAGGAAGAAGTAAAATTTCTGGAGAAGACAAGTTTAAAGGTTGGAAATTATTTCCTCAGGGAGGCAGGAAATGGGGCGATAGAGAGAAGAAAAGTTTTTGAGTAATAAAGCCTTGTGCAAGTTTGTGACTCTTGAAATATGTGAATGTATTGCCTTTAATTAAGAGCCCCCACCCCCACCCCTCCACGTCTACTACCCTTAAAGGTGTCCCTGCAGGCTGGCGCAGACGTCTCAGGTCTGCGGGTCTAGGACTCCCCCGCCATCCCTGGCCTACGAAAGGGATTCCTCAAACTCAGTCCCTCTAGATCCCCTCATCTCCATCTTCCCAGATGAACTGGCGATTCCCCCCCACTGGAGCCAAGAAGCTTGGCTCCCTCTACAACGAACCCTCCCCCCGACCCCCCACATACACACACACTGTCCCCACACCCAAGGGCCCAGTTCCTTGTCGGTCCCAGTAGTGCGGCCCTCAGCCCCGGACCCGCCGCCCGTCCCGCCCCTCACCTCGGGATCCGAGTCTCCACGCTCCCGCTCTTCACATCCCGCACCTCGATCGTCCCTCTGAGCACCTAGAGGAGGGTGGAACGCGGGGAACTTGGCAGTAGTAGCTGAGGCAGTTGAGGCTAGTTTGCCATCACCATGGAAACCCCTGGCAGCGCGCCCAGGGCGGGGCCTCCGCCGGGCGGGGTCTACCGCACCGCAGGCCCGAGTGCGCAACTCCCACCCGACGGGCGCACGCCATGTTGGGCTTGCTCGGTCCCTGCTCGGTCCCCGCTCGGTCCCCGCTCGGCCCTGTACCCAGCACCCAGGAGCCACAGCCCGGGAGCCCGCGCACCCGCCGGCCTGTTTCCCCGCAGAACCCCACCTCTCCGGGAAGATGGGGCTGGAAGTGGAGCGCGGCTGGGTGCGGGCGAGGCCGCGAAGGCGCCATTGTGACGCGCCCGGCCGGGAGCGGAGATTGGCGCGCCCAGGGTGTGCGGGAGCCGGGACCCGCGGAGGGAGGCCGGAGGGCAGCGGCCGGCAGAGCAATCCTGAGCCCCGGAAAGTACAGACTGAAAAGCACCCCAATCAGTGAGCCCCAAAGACGCCTGGGTCGAAGACCAACGTGAGAGGAGAAAATGGGAGCCATTTCCTGCCGAGGGGGAAAGAAGGAACCGAGAACAGCGGAGACATAAAGGCGGCTCCCAAGGGCGGAGTTTGAGGAGCGGGCGCGGGCTGTGCTCCCGGCTCTTGGGTCGCTACTCCGCACTATCGGGTCGCTTCTCCTGGCACCCGGTTCCCCCGGAGGGCAGGGCTTTGGCCCTCTGGCCTGGTTCTCAGAGACAAGGCGGGGGGGGGGGAACGAGAATGTTCGTTGCTGGAGAAACGCTCTAGTTCGATGTCATTTGAGTTCCTATTACATCCAGGCCACCCGTGTTTTTGCTCTAAACGAGACAGACTGAACTTGTCAGCCCTTGATGGGGAGTTGCTCGTTAAGCACATGTACACAGCTGGAATTAGCAGTATCGCGGACCAGAGTTGCCATTTCTGTAGCAAAAGCTGCTAAGCAGTCTTCTGTTGCTTTCTGTCTTAATTATGATCAGGTGCTGCGCTAAGAAAAGCAGCTCTGAGAGCCACGGTTGGGAGCTGGCCTGGATGCCCTGATGAACGTAAGCAATGCCGTAAGCAATGCCGTGAAATATTAACATTAGAATGAGTTCTCTCTCTGACAAAGAAGAAGAAAATAAGACCACTTTAATTCTGCATGAACAGATAAAAACAGACACTGTGCAAGCACAGAGATGACCAAACATCCCATCCCCAGCTAACGTGAGTGACTACTGCTTTAATGACAACTCTAGCCCTGCTCCAATTCCTCCTGCTTTCTGATAAAAATTAAGCTAGTCCTTGAATTGCTCCTGCTTTCTCACTGAACCAGAACAAAACCTGTTTCCTTGGACCCTCCCCCAAATCATCTAACAGAAGCCCGTATACCATAATGAGCCCTCTCTAACACCCCCATCTTGAGACTCCCCCTGGGGTAAGGTCTTCCCTCACTACAGCAGCTAATAACCCTTCATTGTTTGACCACAACTATGTCTGGTAGTCTTTGGTAGGCACCACCAGTAAGAATAAACACGTATTTCAGAATTATAAGTAAGCATACACACAAAAATAAAACCTTTTACCAAGAAGTAAAAACATTAATGTGAATGGTAAAATGGGGCAAGATCTTTGTATATAAAAAGCTTACATTATAAATGCAGTTTGGCTTGTGTGTTGGGTTCCAGAAAAGTAGAAGGACATTAATGGTAAAATCAAATTAAAGTCTATAGTTTAAGAGTATTCTACCAATATGATTCGCTTTCTTTTTTTTTACATTTTTGAGAAAGCAAGAGCACATGAGCAGGGGGATGGGGTAAAGCGAGAGAGAGAAGTAGACTCCCCACTAAACAGCCCAATGCAAGACTTTGTCCCAGGATTCTGGGCTCATAACCTGAGCCCAAAGCAGACACTTAACTGACAGAGCCACCCAGCACCCAGTGTGAATTTCTTAGTTTTGTTAAATGTGCCATGTTTATATCACACATCGAATATAGGAAAAACAGTAAAAGGTATGCAGGTATTCCCTGTACTATCTTTGCAACTTTTCTGTATATTTAAAATGATCCCAAAATAAAAATTTTATTCAAAAAAAATTGTGAATTGGGGCACCTGGGTGGCTCATGCAGTTAAGCATCTGATTGAGCTTCCAACTCTTTGGTTTCAGCTCAGGTCATGATTTCAGGAGCAAGCCTGCAGTTGGCTTGAGGATTCTTTCTCTCCCTCCCTCTCTGTTCTACCCCTGTGCCCCTGCTCGCTCTCTTACATAAATAAATAAAGCTTTTTAAAAAATATATGAACAATTATCCTCCATGGAAGAGGTGTTTGTTTGTTTGCACTGGAGTGGTAGTGATGGCTATTATATCCTGAGTGACTCTGGTATGAGAGGTAAATACATTCACAACCACAACTCTACTGTCTCAAATCTAGCTTTTGGTTCTTCCCATCCCAGCATGACAGGGTTTCTTCCTGGCTCCCTACACACCTCTCTGTCATGTAGCCCCCAGTCACTGAAAGTGACCACATCTCATCCATGTACTGCCCCACTACTTTGTTGTCATATGGAAGTCAGTCAGTCCAGGATTTATGACTACTTTCAGAGTGGAAATAAGCTGTAAGTGGTAAAAAACACAAAACATACAGTTTTGTCAGGCAGCACTGTCAAATTAAAGAAAGAGACTGCCTCTTTTCTTCTGTAAACACATTAACATACCACCTGAGCTCTCCTTACTGAGGTGTTATGCATCTGCCAGCACCACCGCCCACCTCCCCACCCCCCTTCTCTCCCTAACCCACCCCACCCACCCTCCACTCACCCCCACCCACCCCCCACCACAAAAGGAGGACTCTGCAATGGAAGGCATAGGTTCTGATAGACCAACAAAACATAAAAAATAGGATACCAAAACTGAACACCAGATACTGGCTAGGGAAATGGGTATAACGGCCTGGCTTTTTGTGGTAACAGTGAATAGAAAGTGTCATTCAGGATGGGCCTGTGTAGCACAGTTGGTTAAGCAAGAGACTCTTGGTTTTGGCTCCTGTCTGTATCTCAGGCTCCTGATATCAAGCCCCTTGCTCAGCACAGAGTCTGCTAAAATTCCTCTCCCCCTATCCCTTTACCCCTCCCCACCTCATGCTCGCTTGGGTGCGCGCGCTCGCACTCTCTCTCTCTCTCATAAGTAAATCTTAAAAAGGGGGGGGGTGCTTTCATTCAGGGAATCCTCCTGCAGTAAAAGAAAGATAGATGTATTAAGATATTAAGGGCAGATGATGCAAACATTAAAGCAACTGGTGAGGGTGGGCGGGGTGGGAGGGGGGCTTCCTGGTTGGCTGTGTTGTGCTTAAGTGTCTGCCTTCAGCTCAGATTATGATTTCCAGTTCTTGGGATGATCTCCCTCTGTCAGGCTCCCTGCTCATTGGGGAGTCTGCTTCTCCCTCTCCCGGTCCCTCTGTGTTCTCCGTCTCTCTCTCTCTCAAATAAATAAAATCTTTTTTTTTTAATTTATTTATTGTTTAGAAAGATTTTATTTATTTATTTGACAGAGACAGAGATCACAAGTAGGCAGGGAAGCAACCAGAGAGAGAGGGGGAAGCAGGCTCCCCCACTGCGCAGAGAGCCTGATTTTGGCGGGGGGGGGGGGGGGGGGGGTGGGGGGGTGGTCTCAGGGTCTTTATAAAAAAATTTCTTTTTTACTTTTTTTTATTTTTATTTTTTTTTTAATTTCTTTTTTTTAAAAAAAAAACAATTGGGACCCCGGGAAGAGTTTATCTTTTGGAATCTGGTGATTTTCACTATGTTAAAGTGGAGGCTACCTCTACAGTAGTACTATCCAATAGAAGTAGAATGTAAGCCCTATAAGTAATTTAAAATTTTTCTAGGAGCCACATTTACAAAAGTAGGAAGAAATAAGTTAAATTAATTTTATGTTTTTGTTTGTTTCAACACTCCCAAAATATTATTTCACATGTAATCAGTATATAAAATTATCAATGAGACACTTTTTATTATTTTATACTGGATTAAATCTTTGAAACCTGGTGTGTATTTTCTACTGAACAACACATCTGAATACAGATGTTAAATTTGTGTTGGGAATATTATTTATATTTTGTAAAACTTGCAGTTAAAAAAGTAGATTCACATATCCATGTTGTTCCAAACATAGTTAAAAGTTTTCCAGTAACTGAATTATCAGTATTTAAATTTAAATTAAGGCAAACATGCGAAGAAATTGGAATTCTTGTGTGTTGCCAACAGGAATGCAAAATGGTACAGCCAGTATGGAAAACAGTACGGCAAATACTAAAAAAATTAAAAAAGAATTACCATGTAATCCAGCTATTACATTTCTGGATATACTCAAAATAATTGAAAGCAAAATCTAAAAGCTATTTGTACATAGCAGCATTTTTGACAACGGTCAAAAGGTGGAAGCAACCCAATTCATTGATAGATGCATAACAGCCCTAAAAGAGAAGGACATTCTGGGGTGCCTGGGTGGCTCAGTCAGTTAAGCGTCCCAACTCTCAATATTTGGCTCAGGTCATGATCTCCGTCCTGAGATTGAATCCCACATCTGAAGCTCAGCAGATTCCCTCTCTCTTCCTCCCTTTGCCCCCTCCCTGCTATGCTCTCTCTTAAAAAAAAAAAAGAAGAAGAAGAAGGAGGAGGAGGAGGAGGAGAAGGAGAAGAAGGAAATTTAAGACATGCTACTACATGGATGAAACGAGGACATCACGCTGCATGAAAGAAGCCAGTCTCAAAAAGACAAATATAGCATAGTTCCACATAGATGAGGTATCAAAAGTACTCAGTATCATAGCACCAGAAAGAAGAATGGTGATGTTGCCAGGGACTGTGGGGAGGCAGGAAATGGGGAATTATTTACTATGTATAGAGTTTCAGGCTTTCAAGACAAAAAGACTATGGAGCTTGCTTGCACAACACTGAATGTACTTAACATTACTGATTTTTTTAAGGCTTTTTATTTATTTTTAAGAGATTTTGTTTATTTGACAGACAGAGATCACAAGTAGGCAGAGAGGCAAGCAAGGCAAGCAGAGAGAGAGGGAAGAAGCAGGCTCCCTGCTGAGCAGAGAGCCTGATGCAGGGCTTGATGCAAGACTCAGTCCCAGGACCCTGAGACTATAATCTGAGCTGAAAGCAGAGGCTTTAACCCACTGAGCCACCCAGGTGCCCCTTTTAAAGACTTTTTCAAAAGATTTTATTTATTTAAGAGTACAAGCAGGGGGAGCAGCAAGGAGAGTTCTAAGCAGGCTCCTGCTTAGCAGAGAGCCTGACACAGGCTGACACAGGCTGACACAGGCCTCCATCCCAGGACCCTGGGACCACGAGGTGAGCTGAAGGCAAATGCCAACCAGCTGAGCCACCCAGATGCCCCAATACTACTGATTTTAGAAAATGGTTAAGACGGTCAACTTTATGGTGTGTATTTTATAATTGAAATGAAAAGTCAGGGGTGCCTGGGTGATGGCTCATTCAGTTAAGTGTCCTACTCTTAATTTCAGCCTAGATCATGATCTTAGGGTGGTGAGATTAAAGGTTTTGAGAATGAGCCACACATTGGGCTCTGCACTGAGCACTGCACTGAATTCAGAGTCAGCTTGGGATTCTCTCTCCCTCTGCTCCTTGCCCTATCACCCCCGCCCCCCGTAAGTAAACAAATTAATTTTTTTAAAAAGTCAGGGGCGCCTGGCCGGCCAAGTCAGTAGAGTATGTAACTCTTGATCTTGGGGTCATAAATTTGAGCCTCACGTTGGGTGTAGAGATTACTTTTAAAAAGTAAAACCCAGGGGTGCCTGGGTGGCTCAGTGGATTAAGGCCTCTGCTGAGCTGAACTCAGGTCATGATCCTGCATCCTGGGATCCAGCCTCCCATCTGGCTCTCTGCTCAGCGGCAATCCTGCTTCCTCTTCTATCTCTGCCTGCTTCTCTGCCTACTTGGGATCTCTGTCAAATAAATAAAATCTTAAAAAATAATAAAAGAATATTAAAAAGTCAGGTCCTCTGTCCCACTAGCCACATTTCAAGTGCTCAACCGCGCTGTGTGGGTAAATGGCCCCCTTATCACACAGTGCAGCTTTAGGCTAAGAAGGGAGGAACTAAAATGCTACTATCTTCAACTGTCACTTTGAAAGGGCCGTCTCTTGTGGCTCTGTCTCTGCTCTAAGTCACTGGCTTTCTTCACACTGCCTGGAGGGCTAGAACCTGTTACCTAAGTCTTGCCAGTTAGAAATACTCAGAATAAGCTTTGGATTCCTTTAGGGAGTTTCACTTGAATACAGAGAGCAGGGCAGGCTAATTGTTAGCTATCTACTTTGACTCTGTGGGTGTAATATTTCTCAAAGGGAGGCCCAAGAGACTTCCTCTAACTCCAGTTGTCACCCCGTGAAAGTTTATTCCAAAATGGATTGTTTAACACAGAAATCACTGTGATCCAATGAATAGGATTTGAAAGCAATTTTTATAAAGTCTCATTTGTGAAGAGCACAGAGATTTGACATCTCAGGTACAGAAAGAAAGGTGAAGGAGCTAAACGAGGCATCATCAAGTTTTGCCCTTGACTTTCGCTCTAGGTCTTAACTGTGATTTGCTTTTATTCACAGTTCTTAGTATACTTTACGTTTCCTATCAGCATCTCAATATATATTTTAGATAAAGATTAGAGTTTTTTCATTTTTATTTTAAGTTTGTTTTTTGAGAGAGAGTGTGAACAAAGCTAGGGTAGGGGGGGAGATGTAGAGAGGGAGGGAAAAAATCTTAAGCAGGCTCTGTGCCCAGCATGGAGCTAGACACAGGGCTCGATCTCATGACCCTGAAATCATGACCTGAGCTCAATGGGCACTTAACTGGCCGAGCCACCCAGACACCCCTAGAGTTGTTTTTATAGTAATCATTGTATCTTATTACTATGTGATTCAGTTTTTCTATTCTCAAAGTCTTTTTAGTTAACGTGGCTCCTGAGAATTTTTATTCTTTTCTGAAAAGGCATAATGTATAAGAAACACTGATAAGAAATAAATTTTGCCTTTTCAGAAAAGAACGAAAATCCCTTGGCTTGGTGGTAAGCTCTCTAAATGCAAAGATGTAACAATTTAATTCTCTTTGTCTTCCATACCATAAAGCACAGGTCTCAAATAAGTTCTCATTAAATTTTTGATGATGGCCAGAAATGCTTTTTCTATAGGTGTTAATGTGTTTTTAAATGAATTATCCTGTTTTATTTAACAAGGTTTAAATATCTTTTTGCTCACCAGTAATCAAGGGCGGGCACCAAGTTTAGCTTAGTCTCTGAGTATCCAGAACAGCTGGGATGGTCTCCTGCCTGAAGGATGGACTCAAGTAGTATTGAATAGATAAGTAAATGAAAGCTAACTTTTTTTTTTTTTAAGTAAACTGCTTTAAAATGAGTAGAGCTGGCAGCTGGCTAGCTCAAGTCAGTAGAGCATGTGACTCTTGATCTTGAGGTCAGGAGTTCAAACCCCACATTGGGCAGATAGATGACTTAAAAAAAAAAAAAAGACAAACCCACACAAACAAAAAAAGAAAACAAAAAATAAAGGTGTACTTTATGGGGCGCCTGGTTTACTCAGTAGGTAGAACATGTGACTCTCCATCTCTGAGGGTTGTAAATTCTTTTTTTTTTTTTTAAGATTTTATTTATTTGACAGACAGCAATCACAAGTAGGCAGAGAGGCAGGCAGAGAGGAGGAAGCAGGCTCTCTGCTGAGCAGAGAGCCCAATGTGGGGCTCGATCCCAGAACCCTGAGATCATGACCTGAGCTGAAGGCAGAGGCTTAATCCACTGAGCCCCCCAGTTGCCCCCTTGGGTTGTAAATTCAAGCCCCACGTTGGGTGTGGAGATTATTTAAAAATAAAATCTTCAAAAAAATAAAAATAAAACAAAATGAGTAGGTAATTGCATTTCTTAATCCTTAAGAAGACCTTCCATATAAAAGTTGGGTTGTTGACATCCTCTCAGATTTTATAAACATAAAGCCACATTTAAAGGGCACAGTTGCCTGAATACATTCAGAACCAGAAGGGTCATGCTCACAGGAGCTCAGCCACAGAAATGGAGGCCTCTGTCAGTTATGGTGAAGACGAATTAAAACCAACTTTGTGACTCTAAGTAAGCCAACATCCTAATAGAAAATGAAGACTTTATAGTTCACATTTTCAGGAAATGCCAAAATGCTTTTCATTGCATTTACAGATTTCAGTAGATTTATTTGTAGATTCAACATTCATGACTGCATTGTAGACTGACTCAGGCTACCCTCTCAGAAGGTAATAGGAAGGTCCTTAGCAATATTAACTTGTTGGTTGTCAATTAGCAGGACTCGGACTGGCCAGAACAGAAAAGTCATTGTTAAAACCCCTTATTTCAGGGTTGAGGAGATTCAGCCCAGGAAGTTAAATGACTTTTCCAAAGTCACCCAAACAGTAAATTCTTGCACAGAAACCCAGAATGCTTGGGACCCATTCTAGTGATCCTCTTAAGCCAGACTGATTCTTTGCTGTGTGTGTGTGTGTGTGCTTGTGTGTCCCTCACTCTGTACAGTAGTGTGAAACCGTCAAAGTGACCATGCAAGTTGAAACTATGCAAAGCAATCTTATGGGTCTATGGGGAAAAAATATTATTTCTGTAATCTTTGAAATTTTTGCCAAAACATTAAAAATGCTCTAAGTGTATTGGAAGATGAAAACAACATTAAAACGAATATTTATTTTTGTACTCTGTAACTTATTAGAAACATTGAGAATTACAGTGTTTTATTTGTAAAACCCAACTGAGAATAGTCTAAACAATGCTTGCCTCTTATTTTCATTGCATAGTGTATGACAGAAAGAGCATCTTTTCAATTTTTCTCTCAATTTTCATACTCCTTTATAAATTTGGATCACCTTCCAACATTTTATTATTCACACTTTCAATGTTAAGAAATATCTTCAGGGGCGCCTGGGTGGCTCAGTGGGTTAAGCCACTGCCTTCAGCTCAGGTCATGATCTCAGGGTCCTGGGATCGAGTCCCACATTGGGCTTCTCTGCTCAGTAGGGAGCCTGCTTCCTCCTTTCTCTCTCTGCCTGCCTCTCTGCCTACTTGTCATCTCTCTCTGTCAAATAAATAAATAAAATCTTAAAAAAAAAAATCTTCAAAAATCCCCAGCATAAAGTTGTTTTGCCAGCATCATCTCTTTTAGGACATCTTTAACCTTTTCATCATAAACACTTTTCCTATGTTAAGTTCTCCTTGGACAAGTTCCTCTGGCTGCAGATCTGGAGTCTCTTGGACAACAGCAATGATCAACATTCCCCGTCAGCTCTTTTGGATATAACTCCACTTACGCTCAGTTCCAATTTCACTCCCAGCATTAACACTTTTCATTTATTTGCTGCACTTTTGTCCTTGTTGATCAGTTCCCTCTTTTGATCATCCTTTTTTTTCCCCTAAATGTCCCATGGGTTTATTTTGGAAGACAAGATGACCCAATCACATGCTTTTCTGTCCATATGAGAGCTAAGCAACAGACTCAAAGTGACCACTGGCAGACTTTCAGAGAGTTTACATGACTTGTCACTTACCACGATACACATCCTTTATTTGTATAGTGATCTGTGGTCTGAAGAACTAGGAGTGAAGTTTATACTTTATGCAATTACAGTTGATACAGTGTTGTAACTAAAATTTGCACTGTTTTTGAGGAACTGTTATGCAACTAAACTACGGTGAGTGTAATTTGTGCATAAGGGAACCCTTCAAAGTGAGATCTGGCTATGTCCAGGTACAATTTACTAGAGAGTTTAAGAAGAACATAGACTTGGGTTTTGTTAGACTGGTTTAAATTCAGGATAACCATGGGTGCGTGGGTGGCTCAATCACTCAAGCCTCCACCTTTGGCTCAGGTCACAATTCCAAGGTTCTGGATTGAGTCCAGCATTGGGCTCCCTGCTCAGCACAGAGTCTGTTTCTCCCTCTCCCTCTGCCTCCTCCTCCCTGCTCATGCTCTCACTCTCACTCTCACTGTAATATAAGTAAATAAAATCCTAAAAAAAAAAAAAAGTAAATAAGTAAATTCAGGATAACCACTGTCAGTCTGTTAAAAGAGAAAGATAAGGAATTTGGCCAGTAAAAGCAAGTTTATTCGGGAATGGAAGAAGAATGGCAATGTGGGACAAGCACACTATGGCAAACCACAGGCAAGTACAGAGAACAGTGGAGAAGAACATACTTTATAGAGGAAAGAAGGAAGTTGGGAGGGGGTTTATTAAACAAAAGACCGTTGGAGGAATTCATTGGCTGCAGGCAAAGCAGTGGTGGCCTTTCACTGGTTACTGAACTGAGAGGAAATTTTCCTCCTGCTGGATTTTTCAAGCTGTGAGGAGTGGTGTGTGTGAGTCCTCCCTTCATGACTTCCTAATTCTGAGTTAGGTTTCCTTAACACATTTTCACATCTTAGACACATCCCTGACCTGTAAAGATAAAACTATCCCATCTCTCAGGTTACTATGAGAAATAGTGATCACATCAAGTTCTTGTTTCACAGCACTGGACAGATAGATACCCCCCAGGCTTGTGAGTAGTAGTAGTAGCAGCAGAAATAGAATCGAAATTTTCCATAGGCAATTCCAAAATTATTTTTATATTCTTATTGTTATTAAATAGGAAGATAAAATACTTTGTGGAAGCATATCTCTTCATCTTCCTGCAGTCTGAAACCTCCTAAAACTACTTAAGGTGTCCACTTTTGAGGGGGTGGGGAAGGAAGTTAATATCTAGAGGAAGGTACCAGGGAGAAGGTGGAACTGGGGTGTTAGGTGAGGAAAAGGATGGCATTTGGGCAATGATCTGTGTTTCTCTGAGTCACATCTGCATGGTATCTTTATAATTTGGGTTGGAACAATGTCCAGAACATTATCTAGTCTGGTTTTTTTTTTCTTTTTTAAAAAATTTGACAGATCACAAGTAGACAGAGAGGCAGGCAGAGAGAGAGAGGGAAGCAGGTTCCCAGCTGAGCAGGGAGCCTGATGCGGGGCTCAATCCCAGGACCCTGAGATCATGACCTGAGCTGAAGGCAGAGGCTTAACCCACTAAGCCACACAGGTGCCCCATTATCTAGTCTGTTAGCAAGTGCAAGAATAGGGGCAGCTGGATGGTTCAGTCAGTTGAGCATCCAACTCTTGATTTTAGCTCAGGTCCTGATCTCAGCGTCCTGGGATTGAGGCCTCATCAGACTGTATGCTCAGCATAGCGTCTGCTTGAGAATTCTCTCCCTCTCCCTCTGCTGCTGCTCCTGCTAGTGTTCTCTCTCTAAAATAAATAAATCTTAAATAAAAACAAATGCAAAATGCAAAAATAAATACATTCCAACGGCTCCTGGCTGGCTCAGTCAGTAGAGCATGGGACCCTTAATCTCAGAGTAGTGAGTTCTAACCCCATGTTAGATCTAAAGATTACTTAGAGAGAGAGAGGGAGAGAGAGAATAAATACATTCCAATAACAACTAACATATTATCTTTTGGTATCTGTAATTTTAGCTTTTTTTTTTTTTTTTTTTTTTAGATTTTATTTATTTGACAGTGAAAGACAGCGAGGGAGGGAACACAAGCAGGGGGAGTAGGAGTGGGAGAAGCAGGATCCCCGCTGAGCAAGGAGATTTATGTTTGCCTCAATCCCAGGAGCCTGGGATCATGACCTGAGGCGAAGGCAGATGCTTAACAACTGAGCCACCCAGGTGCCACATCTGTAATTTTAGTTTTCTGTATAACTGTTATTTTTTTTTTTTAAGATTTTATTTATTGGGGTGCCTGGGTGGCTCATTAAGCGTCTGCCTTTGGCTCAGGTCAAGATCCCAGGATCATGGGATCAAGCCCTGCATCAGGCTCCCTCCTCAGGGGGGAAGCCGCTTCTCCCTCTCCCACTACCCCCGCTTGTGTTCCCTCTCTCGCTGTGTCCCTCTCTGTCAAATAAATAAATAAAATCTTTCAAAAAAAAAAAAAAAGATTTATTTTTTTACTTGACAGCGAGAGACAGTGAGAAAGGGAACACAAGCAGCAGAAGTGGGAGAGGGAGAAACAGGCTCCCCGCTGAGCAGGGAGCCCGATGTGGCACTCTAGCTCAGGACCCTGGGTTCATGACCCAAGCCTAAGGCAGAAACTCCATGACCAAGCCACCCAGACACTCCTCACTGTTCTTTTCTAAGAGCATATATATGGAAGCGTGTGTGTGTGTATATATATATATATACATATTTATATATATAGGTTGACTAGTCATAGGCATTAAGAATAACAAGGCAGGGGCGCCTGGGTGGCTCAGTGGGTTAAAGCCTCTGCCTTTGGCTCAGGTCATGATTCCAGTGTCCTGGGATCCAGTCCCGCATCGGGCTCTCTGCTCAGCAGGGAGTCTGCTTTCTCCTCTCTCTCTGCCTACTTGTGATCTCTGTCTGTCAAATAAATAAATAAAATCTTAAAAAAAAAAAAGAATAACAAGGCAAATGACTCATAGTCTTTAATATTTTATTCCTTGTTCTTATCAAGTGGTCATTGAGGAAGCATAAGAACTTTCTCTCTGATGAGAGATTGTTCCTCAGATTCTGGTGGTAGTCGATGAAATTAACACTTATATTGGGCAGTTAAAACCTGTAAAAGCAGAAAGAGACAACTTGTTTCAGAAGGGTACCCAGATGACCTACAAGTAAAGTCACTACAATGAAGCCTCTAAGTTTGGAGTGTGATCCTTGCTCAGAATTTAGAGATGATTTCCAATGCTTGTGACCTTGATAAAATATAGACTTTGATTAAAAAACACCTGAGAGTTCTCCCTACTACTTTTTTTGGTAACTGAAAGGTGGCCTTGAGGGTTTTTTTTTTTGGTTTTTTTTTTTTTTTTTTTGGTTCATGAATTTTCCCTCTGACATAGGAAACAATCCACAGGAAAGGTCCTTTTTTTTTTTTTTTTTTTTAAGATTTTATTTGGGGCGCCTGGGTGGCTCAGTGGGTTAAGCCGCTGCCTTCGGCTCAGGTCATGATCTCAGAGTCCTGGGATCAAGTCCCGCATCAGGCTCTCTGCTCAGCGGGGAGCCTGCTTCCCTCTCTCTCTCTCTCTGCCTGCCTCTCTGTCTACTTATGATTTCTCTCTGTCAAATAAATAAATAAAATCTTTAAAAAAAAAAAAAAAAGAAAAAATTTTATTTATTTATTTGACAGAGAGAGATCACAAGTAGGTAGAGAAGCAGGTAGAGAGAGAGGAGGAAGCAGGCTCCCTGCTGAGCAGAGAGCCCGATGCGGGGCTCAATCCCAGGACCCTGGGATCATGACCTGAGCCGAAGGCAGAGGCTTTAACCCACTGAGCCACCCAGGCGCCCCAGGAAAGGTCCTTTTTGGCACCAAGAAACAAAGGCTACTGAATTTGGGAAATGTAACTCTTGATCAGTGATGCTTTTAGAGACAGATCTTGCCCAAACGGGAGAAATGTGAAAATTAATAGAGGAAACCTGAACTAAAATTTGAGTTGGGAAGACTTCTAGAGAAAGCTCTCATCCCCTACCACCACTAGACAGTTATCTCAAATAGTTATCCCAAACAGTTATCCCTTCCTATCCCGACTGGAAGATGTCACTACTTTACTACCCTCCCAAGAAGAAGGAAAATGTTCCTCTGCCCAGCAACAAACCCAAACAATGGCAAAATGCTGCAGCTCAGCCAATGAAAAGCCACTGTCACCCTGAACTCTTATTTTCTTCCAATGAACCTTCAATTTTCCTTTGCCAATGACTTCCTTGCCTAACCCTCCTTTTTATAACAGCCTTCTGTTTTGTAAAACTCCTTGGAGTAACTCTTTGCTCGATGAGATACTGCTTGATTCATGAATCACTTAATAAAGCCAATTTAATATTCAGATTTACTCAGTAGCCTTTTGTTTTTTTTAAGTGGTTATCCCAATATTCAGAAGAGTGGGAGCATGAAGGAAACCTTGTTAACACTTTTAGGTATGTTTTTATAGAAATTCTTCATGTATGTTGATATATATTGCACATTTGATGTAAATACATAATTTTAGGAAAATGTATACAAAAAACACTTTTTTTTTAAAAAAGATTTTATTTATTTATTTGACAGACAGAGATCACAGGTAGGCAGAGAGGCAGGCAGAGAGAGAGGAGGAAGCAGACTTCCTGCTGAGCAGAAAGCCTGGTGTGGGGCTCAAACCTAGGACCCTGGGATCATGATCTGAGCCAAAGGCAGAAGCTTTAACCCACTGAGCCACCCGAAACCCCAAGACCACTCTTTAAAAAAAAAAAAAAAAAGGATTTCTGCTAGGGGCTCCTAGGAGGTTCAATTGGTTAAGTGTCTAACTCTCGATTTTGGCTCAGGTCATGATCTCAGGGTCATGAGACTGAGCTCTGTGTCAGGCACTGTGCTGGGCATGCCGGGAAAGCATGTCAGGAAAGCAGCAGAGTTAACTGCTTGTTAGATCAGGTGATTTATTTCTCTCAGTATATGAAGCAGGAGGGCACTGAGAACTCAGCCATGTCATTAAGTAGGCATTTATTGTATAAGCACAACTAAAAATTTTGAGTGGCCTTCCATATTTATCAAGATTCAAAGAGAGGGGGTGCCTGGGTGGCTCAGTGGTTTGGGCTGCTGCCTTCGGCTCGGGTCATGATCTCAGGGTCCTGGGATCGAGCCCCGCATCGGGCTCTCTGCTCCGCAGGAAGCCTGCTTCCCTCTCTCTCTCTCTCTCTCTCTCTCTCTCTGCCTGCCTCTGTGCCTATTTGTGATCTCTGTCTGTCAAATAAATAAATAAAATCTTAAAAAAAAAAAAAAGATTCAAAGAGAGGAAAAGTACCACCAGGTAATGTGTATGTATAATTTGTTACAGGAATTTGAGCCTTATGCCACTGTGGGAGCTGGTTAAGCAGTCTCTGTCTAAAAGGGAAGATGGAGGGGCGCCTGGGTGGCTCAGTGGGTTAAAGCCTCTGCCTTTGGCTCAGGTCATGATCCTGGGGTCCTGGGATTGAGTCCCACATTGGGCTCTCTGCTCAGCAGGGAGCCTGCTTCCTCCTCTCCCTCTGCCTGCCTCTCTGCCTACTTGTAGTTTCTGTCAAATAAATAAATAAAATCTTTTTTTTTTAAGATTTTATTTATTTATTTGACAGACAGAGACCACAAGTAGGCAGAGAGGCGGGCAGAGAGAGAGAGGAGGAAGCAGCTCCTGCTGAGCAGAGAGCCCGATGCGGGACTCGATCCCAGGACCCTGAGATCATGACCTGAGCCGAAGGCAGCGGCCTAACCCACTGAGCCACCCAGGCGCCCAATAAAATCTTTTAAAAAAATAAATAAATAAAAGGGAAGGTGGAGGGGCACCTGGGTGGCTCAGTGGGTTAAGTCTCTGCCTTGGGCTTGGGTCATGATCTTGGGGTCCTGGGATTGAGCCCTGTGTCAAGCTCTCTGCTCTTTGTTTATTTATTCAAATAAATGAAATCTTAAAAAAAAAAAAAAAAAAAAAGAAGGGAAGATGGATATAAAGCCGGGGACAGCCAGAACAGCTGGAATTCAAGTCAGAGATCAAGCTAAAATTCGCCTTAGCTCTCCCTGTTCTTGCCTCTACCTTGGTAGTGTGGGCATCTGGTAGAAGACCTTCCTGAGCTAAACACACTCCTGGCCCAGGAGTTGGGGAAGTTAAAGGAGAATATAGGGGAGGTAGATATAGCAGCTATAAGGCTGGCTTTTGCCACCCGCCGATGATGATAAGGAACAGCCCATTCTGCTCCCTGAAACCTCACACAAGGATCTCTCTTGGGAGCCCCCCCCCCCAAATGTAAACACACAGGGAAGGGAATTCTGGGCAATATCCTTCAGCTTAACCCGGCTGCCACAGCGTGAAGCCACTGACCCTGGTTTCTTTATAGTACTCCATGTGGCCCCCCTTTTGGTATGCCCTGAGAAGAGCAAGAGTTTATTTAGCACATTTTAGTGATTCTTGATTTGATACTGTGATACAGGTAATTTTTGTTTTTTTCTTTCTTGTACAGAGAATGAGACTTATCCACTGTTTTTTTTTCTCTCTCTCTCTCTCATTGCCACCCATATACCAAACCACTTTACTCAACTGCTGTCCCCCATTTTTTTTTCTGTTATAGGTCAAAAACCTTGAAATTCAACATTATGAACTCCTATTATGAAGATAAAAATCTCAAAGTTGTTCCAGTTTTGTAAGATAACATCTGGGTTTGTTTGTTGTTGTTGTTGTTGTTTTATAAATAAAGTAGTCAAAATGTACATGTTAGCAGGACACCATTGCAGCTTAATAACTCTCAAGTGAAAAAAAGTGAGAAAAAAAAAACCTTCTGAGAAAAGCATAGATAATAAAAATGCTTAGCATATATTCAGCTCTCAGAAGGGGGACTGGAATCCACATGGCCTCTGCTCACACTTCTGTCCTATCACCTCTTCCCCATATGTAGTGAGGCTCAGGAATCACTTGGCAACACTGGCTCCTTTCTCATTTGCCTTTGGGGAGCACAAAGTCTGCTGTGAAGAATTGGAGGCAGGAGAGACTGCTCCCTAATAACGGGTTAGTATTCAGGGGAGTTGTGGGGCTGACACAGGGACCTCGGTGCAAGCTCCCTCCCACACACCCAACCATGATGGTTTTGAAAGAGAAGTTGAAGTGGGCAGGAGTCGTTTTCACCATAGTACCTTGGGTGAGGTGTGGTGAGGTCAGGCACTGATCAAGAGAAAGAAAATGGTTTGAGTTTTCTGTACTCAACAGCTCTCAGAGAACACATCAGGTCACCCAACGCCACTCAGTGGAAGCACCAGTTTGGTCAAAAGGCAGAGCGATGGGTAACTGTGGGCAAGCACCTTTATTCTGGTCTTTGCGGGAAAGAAAGGGTTAGATGAGGCAAACAGGTTTAGGATTGGCTAATTGGAATAATTTCACCAGGCTCTAGGTTCTCAGGGCTATCCCAGGATACCTGATCCTTGACCCTGGCATAATCAGAATGGGTGTATGGTGGTCCAGAGTATACAATTCAGATAAGGGAGATGTTTGGTGGTGTGGACGTAATGGGTCATTCCAGAAGAACTAACCACCTTCTAGCCAGGGCCTCAAAACTGGATCAAGATACAACTACTCATCCAATCTTGTATCACAGCAAGCAATATTCTTTCAAAAAATGTATGTAAATGATCATACGTTTTGTTACTTCTCTGATCCCCAAACTTTAATACTTACCATTGATTCTCCTGGGATGAAATAGTTCATCATTCAAAAACTGTATATATATATAGTAATTGCTTTTTAAAGAGTTGAAAAGCACCACATGTGGTCCAAGTGAAGTTTTCTGACTCTCCTGAGCCCCCACAGAAATGAAGGCATCTAAATGTAC
Source organism: Mustela nivalis (assembly GCF_964662115.1). Taxonomy (NCBI): domain Eukaryota; kingdom Metazoa; phylum Chordata; class Mammalia; order Carnivora; family Mustelidae; genus Mustela; species Mustela nivalis. The sequence goes on from NC_139021.1 coordinate 149,939,578, forward strand.
ATAGTTTTGTACATAGTTTTGTATACAGGCATCTTCTGTACATAGTTTCTAATCAAGCTAAAAGCTTACAACTCCGAATGAAAACAGAACTAGTTCACTAATGTCCAAGCCACGGCTTTTTTCTTGCTCACCCTGATGAGGAGATGGTCAAAGGGACTGCCCAGTATCACCCAATCCACAAGCAGTCTTTTGCTAGGCCAAAAAAACCCCCCACAAAAACAAAAACAAAAACAAACCTAATTCAAGCAAGTATCTATTAAGCTCAGAGAGGTGCCATAATTCCTCTTTCACTTCTTAATATGAAGTGCTGTTTGAAATAACTGTGAAGTAATCCCTGAAATGACAGCAAATAACCCAAGGGGCCCGCCTTCTGGGGTGATGACTTACTACTTGAAGCACTGGTGCTGCTTCAAAGTACATTTCTCTTTTTTTTATTAACATAAAATTGGCATATAACATTGTATTCATGTCAGGTGTAGACATAATTCAATATCTGCATATACTACGAAGTGACCACATTTCTAACTACCATACAACTGACCTCTTTCACAAAGGTGTATTTTTCTGTATTGGTCAGGAAAATTCTTCAGATGAGGTTGTGACTGCTGAACTAGCCTTCATTCCCCTTGGGTTATCTCATCCCTCAATCTCTGCCTACTAGAGCACCTGACCTAAAGGAGAAACATTACATTTGGACAGGCTCTTTGTGCTGCTGGACAGTTCAATTTGCTCTTTTACTTCATTCTTTCCTTCTCTCAATGGGAAAGGAAGCCAGAAAAGGGGCTTGTGAGCCAGTCTAGAAGATCTCTCTCTTTTGGGTTTAAGAGTGCAGCACTTAAGAGTGCATACCACAGAACCAGAGTGTTTCAGTGTGCCATCTGTAGGTGTCTGTGACTCTGCACTTCAGTTCCTTTCCAATAAATGGTGATGGTAGTAACATCTACTGCTGGATTGCTATGATGTTAAATGAAATTGAGTATTCAGAAGCAGTGCAAACCACAGTGAAGGTGCAATGCATGTAAACTACTGTAATCTTCATTGCTGACAGGTACTATGGCTTTGAATAAAAGCCTTCTCTGAGCCTCAGGGATCCTGCCTACCCATTAGCACTCTCCTGGAGAAGATGCTAAGGTGGGTTGTGGGGGAGGGCAAAGCTTAATGGGTAAAGTGTTCTTTCAAGGGGGTATTAACTGGATAATTTTAATAGACTCCAGACAATACAAACTTCGGTACCATTTGTTATGGATGAGTGGCTTCCACAGAGGAGCCTGCATCTGAATCTTAAAAATATTTATTGAAAGGAATTAAATTTGTGATAATCTATTTACATAAATAACAGGGAATAAAAAGGCAAGTCAGTCTCTGTGAGAGGGTACATCTTGGGGCGATCTTCACTTGTGGTGAATTCAATTGTTTTTAACCCCAAAACATTAAAGGTGCATCTCTCTGTAGGTACTTCCAACAATCAAACCATCAAACAAACAAACATGTCTCTTTAGATTTCAGAGTGTAGGTGAGATACCTTTTGTGGACACAGAGGTGAAAAGAATGGAGGCCCCTAAGACCCTATAGCTGAGGTGGTCCAAGAAGACCAGGTGTGGGCAAACATTTTCCAGTTGGTGAGATGGACATTTGCGGAAAAGGCCTGGATCTGTGGTACCAGTATGAGCAATTCCAGCCCTCACTGTGAAAGAGGGTCTACATGTGACCATGCTGGTTCCCATCTCTGGAAAAAAGCATAGTGGGTACCTGTGATGACTCCTAAAACCAGAGGGAGGTTCATAATCAGGCCAAGGTCTTAGTCTTTCATTCAGGGAAGCCATCAAAGATTATTGCATCATTGATGAATAATGGAGAACTGTCAGACTTGAAGGGATTTGAGAGCCCGTTTGGCTGAGTCTCTCTTAACGAACAACATGAAGATATCTTCTTGGACCTGGCTTCACGGTGTCTTCATTCTGAAGCACTACTTTTTTGATACAATTTTAATATTTGCCTCAGATTGGCTGCTTGCATTTTCTCTCCAGAACCAGACTTTATACAGTGTGAGCTGTAATGGAGTCATCATGGGGTTTCTTAATACCTGATTATTTTTTTTTTTTTAAGATTTTATTTAGTTGACACAGAGAGATCACAAGTAGGCAGAGAGTCAGGCAGAGAGAGAGGGAAAGAAGCAGGCTCCCCGCCGAGCAGAGAGCCCGACGCGGGGCCCTATCCCAGGACCCCGAGACCACGATCCGAGCCAAAGGCAGCGACCCATTCCACTGAGCCACCCAGGACGAACACCTGATTTTTGTAGGACCCATTTTCTGTAATTTTGTCTTAATTTTCTCCTAGTACATTTTCACCTCTTCTGACCGCTCTTGCTTTTATTTTACCCATTTTTCTTTTCTGGAGTCAGCTTCTTTTGACAAACCGCTCTTTACTATTGTCATCGACTCAATCTGCCACTATGCCAAGCATTCCCCCAATATAACGAGTGATTGTAAAATAATTTGGTCTGCTAAACCTGTGATGAATGCCTTCATCTTTTCCTATTTATGAAGAGTCTCCAAAAATTAAAATGGTAATAATTACTAACCCCATAACATATCAAGAAAATCTCCACCGGGTAGCCATTTCCACCCACCCTGTAGCCTAAGGTGTCCTGTGACTGAAAACTTTGCATTCTCCCTGGGTCTTCTGGGTCACCTTCAGGGACTGGGAGTTTTCAGCCCAAGTGATAATCACGTGAACCACCTCAGTAAACCCGTTAATCCTTCCCTAAATCCTGAAATCGGAGCCGCCTTTATCTGTTTTGGTGTTTTCGGTTCCCTATTTCTTCCTCGGCAGGAAATAACTCATTTTCTTTTCACGATGGTCTTCAATCGTCTTCAATCCAAGAATCCTTAAAGCTCTGTTTTGGGAAGGATTCTCCTAGTCAGTACATTACGGAGCGCAACTATACTATCAAACACCCCCCCCACCCCCCCCGCCCCACAAGGGCTCCCACGTGTTGTGCAGCTCCCATTCCAACACCGCCCGCTTCCACAGCCCCCGGCCTGCCTCGCGCCCTGCTGACCAATCCCTGGCTCCGCTCCATGCGCGTCACAATAGCGCCCTCGCAGCCCCGCCCCCGGCCGCCGGCCGCGGAGGCCCCGCCCTCCCCGCGCTCATTGCGTCCTTCCGGCTCCGTGGTGGAAGTCGTCCTGCGCCGCGTCTTCCTGGAGAAGAAGGTGGGGTTCCGCGGGGAAACCGGCCGGCAATTACGCCGGCAGCCGGAAGTGGGGTGGGGGCGCGGGCTCCCGGGCTGTTGCTCCTAGGTGCTAGGGTACAGGGCCAAGCGGGGGTCGGGCAAACCCAGAACAGCGGGGTAAACGCCTCGTGCGCTCGTCGGGCGGGAGTTGTGCACTCGGGCCTGCCGCGCGCCAGACCCGGCCCCTCAGAGGCCCCGCCCAGGGCGCGCTGCCAGGGGTTTCCATGGTGATGGTAAACAAGCCTCAACTGCCTCAGCTACAACTGCCAAGTTCCCCGCGTTCCACCCTCCTCTAGGTGCTCAGAGGGACGATCGAGGTGCCGGATGTGAAGAGCGGGAGCGTGGAGACTCGGATCCCGAGGTGAGGGGCGGGACGGGCGGCGGGTCCGGGGCTGAGGGCCGCACTACTGGGACCGACCGAGAACTGGGCCCTTGAGTATGGGGACAGTGGGACTGAGATTTGGAGTCGGGGGAGGCAAGGTCTGAAATCAAGGGCCTCACACATGGGAACCGAATGGGGATTGGGGACGACGAGGTTGAGAGTTGGGGTCGGGAGAGGTAGAATATGAGGTCAAAAGCCGGTTACTCGGGTACAGACCGGGGACTCGGCTCACTGGGGCTAGGGGTGGCGGGGCTGAGAATTGGGGTGGGGGGAGGTGGGATCAGAGGTCAACGGCCTTACACTCGGGTAGTGGACCGCTGGGCTGAGATTTAGGACCGGGGGAAGGCCGGGCCCGCGGCGAGGAACGGAGGAAAGGCCTGGTGCGGATTCCAGAGGTCGTAGAGCTTGAGCACCCCTGCCAAGAATAGCGTGAGGCACCTGGCGACCGTGGGAGGGGGGCTTCATTTAAAAATGAAAGCAGTACTTTCACGTGGTTGAGTTGCACCAGACTGGTTGGGAACTGGCTCCTCCCCCCTCCCACGTTCCCGCTCGCTGAGCCTCCACTTTCGGTCTTTGCGGCCTTTTCTTCCTCTCCGTGCGGCGTGTGTCCCTGTCTGCGTGTTGTCTCCTGCTTTTAGAGGTATAGTGCCTGCTTTTTGGATAGAAACTCTCGCTCACGTTATCTTTGCCTGGTGACCACACTTCTGGCCGAGCGAGCTTAATCTTTTCTTTGTATCCTTGAATATATTTTTTGCTGATTCTTGACTGCGCCTGAGAAACTTCTGGAGTCTGCCGGTGCTCGCGCTGCGCCCTCTACCTTCAGCGTTCCCGCGTGGTTCACTGAAAGTGGCGCTGGCCGGCCTGGTGACGCCGAGCGAGTCTCGGGGACTCGACCGACCCTGGTCTTTTATAGACCTGGTTGGGAGGCCACAGGCCCCTCCCCGTTGATTTGTACCTTTAAGGAGCTCTCAGGTTCTTGCCAGAGAAATCCCCAGACCCGGGAGAGCCCCCCTCCCCAGCTCCTGCAGGACCTCCACCCCCGCCCCCGCCCCCACCCGGCGCCCCTTGGGTCCCGGCCTGCTTGCCCGCTGGAAGCTCTTCGCAGTAATTTATTTCCCCGAGGCCCTAGGACAGACAATCGTGCTTCCTTCTGTAGTTCTTCCTACTATTGGGGGGGGGACTTCGGGCTCCTGTCTGCCACCGCGGGCCGCATGCGTGGCGGGAGAGGGGTCCGCGAGCGGCGGCGCGCTAAGGGGGGAACCGCTCGGTGGGGGGTTGGGGGGAGCGCGGAGGTGCGGGAGGTTAGGGCCGCGCCTCAGGTATCCTGAACCTAGTGGAGTTGGAAGAGTTGTGAACAATTCAGATAACCATTTCAGTTCAAAATATTGTCGAAATTACCTATCTTAATGTAGTTCTATTACTTATAGTTACGTTTTTAAAGGTTAACTGTTTCTGAATTTCTAGTAAAAAATACCTCGGGTTCTTCGGTTAGGCAAAAAATACATTAGGATATGTCAGTGAAAAGTGATGTTTTTAGTGTTAATTTCTAGACACGAGTCTTCATTTTAAAATAAGTAAATTTCTACTTTTAATGAATTTTAGGAGAGATTGCTCTTGTTACTAATTACTAATACTTAAGTAAGCCCATCTTTAGTCCTCTCTTGTGCCCGTATACATTTTGAAAATTTATTAGGCTTGTTCTGTATTACGGTCTCTTTTCTATTTTTAATTTTTCTATTTTAACATTCTTTTTGTGGTATTTGCTTTTTTTTTTTTAATGTTTTTTTAATAGGCGAGTGACTGTTTTTTTTTTTTTAATACTGCTACAAGGTTTTCTGTAAACACAAAATATTCAAGTAAAAATGTGAATTGATATAAGTGAAACGATTAAGATATGGCCAGAAATGGCCAAAACTGTGAAGGAGAGTGTGGAGACATAGGGGGCCCATCCCGGATAAGTGCCTGCAGCGCTGCAGAAGTGGGAAGGGGGTCTCTTGAATCCGAGCTCTGGCTCGCAGACTCTGTAGAGCCACGTGAACTGACCCTTAATTGGGTCCACAGAGTTAGGAGGGTTTTTTTTTTAAGATTTTATTTATTTATTTGACAGAGATCACAAGTGGCAGAAAGGCAGGCCTAGAGAGAGGAGGAAGCAGGCTCCCTGCTGAGCAGAGCGCCTGATGTGGGGCTCGATCCCAGGACCCCGGGATCATGACCGGAGCCGAAGGCAGAGGCCTTAACCCACTGAGCCACCCAGGCGCCCCGAGTTAGGAGTTCTGAGTTCTGATCGTATTTTTAAGTCACGTGCTCATGACCTGTCTGTGGGTGGGGGGAGGGGGCGGTGGTAATTGCTGTTATCCGTGTTGTACAGATGAGAAAATGGAGGCCCAGGGGGAAGTGAAGTCACTTGCCCATGGAGGGAATAGGACTCAGGTCTGTCTGACAGGGACAGCCCTCCTCTGCCAGGGAACCTGCTCCCATCTTACCGCCCCGAATTGGGAGTTATTGTGGATAACAAGAGGCATATCAGAGGGAGAATCTAGGCTCATCTAAGGCCAATCTGGCTTATTTGACAGCAAATCCCAGACATAATGAGGATTTTATCCATAAATATTTTAGCTTCCATTCTATAGATTAAAAAAAAAATACAAGTACAATACCATTATCACAGCTGAAGAAATAGTAATTCCTTGAGATCATTAAGTAATCCCATGTTCAAATGCACCTGACTGTATATTTCTTGAATAATTTTTTTTTATAGCTGGCTTGAATTGTAATCCAAACAAGGTCACACCTTAATTTGGTGGCCATCTCTTTTAAATTCTGTTAATCAGAGCAGCGTTTTCCAGTGGAAATAAAATGCAAGCCACTTAAATAACATTTTTAATAGGAAAAAAAACACATGTTCATTCTAATAATTATTTAGTTTAACATAGTTAATGCTCAGAATATTTTCTCATGTAATTTTTAGATTACCTTTTTTTCCATTTAAGCTTTCAAAATCCAGTATGTACTTTATATATACAGCACATCTCACTTTTTTTTTTTTTTTTTTAAGATTTTATTTATGTATTTGAGAGAGCGAGCGAGCGAGAGCATAAGAGGGCAGAATGTCAGAGGGAGAGGCAGGCTCCCCACAAAGTTGGGAGCCCAGTGGTCATGACCTGAGCCAAAGGCAGTAGCTTAACCAATTGAACCACCCAGGCGCCCAGCACATCTCAGTTCTTACTAGCCACATTTTCAGTGTGGACAAGTAACCTTATTAGTGCAGTCTAGAGGTTCTCTCATCTTTCCCTTGTTGAATGAATTGGGTTGAGTGTCACATACAGAGTTCCTTCCTCAGGCTTTGGGTTTTTCCGATTACATTCAGTGGTGGTGGTTGAATCTCTGACCTCTCTGCCTTTCCTGTAAAATGATAATTACCTGTAAGGGCTGTTCTGGTTCCGCTGAAATTTTCTTTTTGGAGAGAATACTTCTTTGGAGGTGCTGTGCACTCTTGCCGACTCCTGCCTCAGGCACTTGTGTTCCCCCTTTGTGATGTTGGCAGCTATGGATGGTCTTTCCCTAAACCCATTGTTTTGTTTAATATCTCCAAATTAGTGACACTTTAAATATTCCTTCTTGTTTAGTAGTAGGAATATTTCTAGAGAGAGGAAACTTTCCTTGTTAATCATTTGATTATTCTAAGTTGTAATTTATAAATGGTAGTTTAAATTTTGATCCATTCCTGTGGTATATCAGTATCCAACATAATTAGTGATCTCTAGCATGTGCCAAAGACACTTTTTCTGGTATCATTTTTGAAGTCGGGAGTTTTAACATGTAATTTAATTCACTGTGGCTTTTATTCTCTTTGGTGGAAAGGGCCTATTTTGCCAAGGGGTTGTTTTCAAATTTATGTATTTCTTGCCAATCTGGTTATTTTAAATGTAAAATTTTAATTTATCTTAAATGGGTAAGGTGGAGGAGGATCTTTTCATGTTTACGGTCATTTCTTTTACTGTTGACTATACTTCTAACCCATTTTCCTTTTGGGTGTATGGACTTTCTCTTTTTAGATACTCTATTAAAGATACTAATGCTTTGGGGAAAATTGGCAATATCTTTCCCATTTTATAATTCATATGTTTACTTAACCTCTTAGCTATGCATAAGAGGTTGGGTGGTTTCTGTTTTGGGGTTTTTGTTTGTATTCATGTAATGAAAATTTTCAGTATTTTCCCATCTTCTGGGTTTTGGGTCTTGGTCAGGAAAGTTCCCTACTCCCAGTTTATAGAGGAATTCATCAGTTTCCTCTTATTTTCTTCTGTTGTGTAGGATATTTCTTTGCATTTCTCATAAAACATGAAAAAATCTTAGTTAACTCATTTAATCTTCATTAATATGTCAGTGTGACAGATTGCAGGGATTGACTTTGAAATGGTGAGCTGCAGTTGTATTCCTGGAACAAACTCAACTTGGTCATGATTATTGCTTTGTGTGTTGCTGGATTTTGTTGGCTGATAATTTCTTTAGGATATTTTCATCTGAGTTCATGAGCAAAATTAGCCTGTGAAACTCCATAAACTAATTCTAACACTCTTGGAAATAGAAAACCAATTCCAGGTTGATTATAGATCAAAACATAAAAATGTAGATGAAAACAACAGAGCTTTTGAAGTTAAAAAAAAAAAACCCATATGGCCTTGGCTTAAGAAAAAGATTTTCTTAAACATAGCACAAAAAGTGATAATTATTAAGGGGGGAAAAGACTAGAATGAAAAATTCTGAATTCCTGTTAGGTTTTCCTGACAGTATGCTGCTTTTACAAATATTCTGACCTCATGTGAATACTAAAAATTCCTTGCCCTCTTACAAGTTTCTACATTGCAGAGGTGATTCATTATTGGCATCTCTATAGGTTTTTGTTCTGTTTTACACAAAATTTGTTCAGTCCAATAGAATATGTTGTCCAATAGAATGAATGACAAATTTATTTTGTTTGATATTTGAGATATAATTCACATACTATACAATTCACCCAGTTTAAAGGGTACAAATCAGAGGTTTTTCATATATTCACAACATTGTGAAGACCATCACTAACTACTTCTGCCTAGTTCAAGAACATTTTCTTAGATTGAAATACCCTTAAGCATTCCTGGGATGAATTCTTTTGGTCATGGTGTATAACCTTTCTTACATGTTGTTGGATTCAGTTTGTAGTATTTTGTTGAGGAATTTTGCACCTGTACTCATAAGGGATATTAGTATGTAGTTATCTCTTCCTGTGATGTCTGTCTGGTTTTGGTATCAGATTTTTTTAGTTTACTAGGACTGCCATAATAACAATACTGCAGACTGGGTTGCAACAGAAATTTTTTGTCTTGTAGTTATGGGAGCCAGAAGTCCTAGATCAAGGCATCAGCAGGGTTGGTTCCTCTAAGGGCCATGAGGAAATGATACATTCCAGACCTCTCTCCTTGGTTTGTCAGATGGCTGTCTTCTGTGTTTGTTTCATCTTGTCTGTCTCCAGATTTCCCCTTCTTAGATGGGTATCCGTCATAATGGAATATGACCCACTCTAATGACCTCATTTTATAAAAAAGACTGTCTCCAAATCTCACATTCTGAGGTGCTGGGGTTAGGACCTTATCTAAATTTTGGACACGCATTTCAACCCATAAAACAGGGTAATACTGGCCTTAGTAAGATGAGTTGGGATGTGTTTTAATATTTTAATTTAGTATATTTTAATGTATTTTTATTGACTATTATCCAAAATAATATTTCAGCATATCAGTATTTTAACATTGAGATGTTATATTCTTGTTTTAATCTTTGCAGTTTGGTGTGCATTTTATACTTAGAGCACATCTCAATTTGTATTTGTCACTTTCAAGTGTTCAGTAGGCACGTGTGGTTAACTATCGTATTTTTATCCTTTGTACCCAGTTTGTTCTTTCTCCAAAGCCGTTTTTTCTATACTTTAAATTTAGGAATTTTAGCAACATATGCCTAGGTTGTGTCTTTCAAAAATATCTGTTGGGAACTACACGGATCACGTTTATCTTAAGCCAGGAAAATCTCCCTTTCGTTCTTTATCTGTTCTCCTGCCTCCATTTGTGTCTTTTTCTCCTTCTGGAATTCTTATTATTGACATGTTATTTCTGTTGTCTCGTGTTACATCCGTGTCCTCCAAATTTCATATCTTTTTCTCTTTGTTTTGAGATACTTCTTCCACTTGGTTTTTGAGGCCACTGTGCTTTCAGTTTATTACTAACTTTATAAAGTCAAAATTCAAATTTTAAAAGTTTTATATTCTGTAATTGAGTATCTGAAAGTTCTCATATTTTTTTGTTAAAAAAATTTTAGTTTTGTCCATTGCTTCTCATTCACTTAAAACTGTCTATTGTTCTAAGCTGTTGTCTGAATGCACGGTATTCTCTGCGGGAGCTTGAGCCACTCTTATGTGCATTGCTGTGTTTCTTTCCTCTTGGATCTGTTCTGTTCTCTCCCAGGGCAGTGTGGTATGGTCCCCTGAGCAGCAAAAATTGAGCACAAGATGCTACAGCAGTCTTCGCTCCTATGGCAGCTGCATGGGACCTGACAAGGTGTCAGCTCTCCACAGAGCCCCAGGAGGTAGCTATAGGCCCCTTGAGGGGCTGTGGGCATGTTCTCTAACCATCTCTCTGGAGACCATGAGTGTAACCCACAAGGCCTCCTGAGGCCTTTGCCTGGTTCTAGGATCTAAATGGTCACCCAACCCAGGGGCTGCTTACTGAGGGGAAAGAGCTACAGGAAAGTTCATAGGGGAGGTGGTTGGGAGACTCATCTTATTAGCAATCGTATTTTCTTTAACAACCTCCCCCCAACTCCCGCCTTAAATTTCTTAGCTGTGCTGAATCATATTTCTTACTGTGGGGAAAGCACTACCAATTAAATAGAGATGATGAAATTTTGCCCTCATTTGAAAACAGATTTTATCTTAAGCAGTGGAAGTCAAATAGCAGTGTTTCTTTTTATGAAAACTTCACCTGATACGTTTTTTTTCCTCTGGTAACTTGGGTTTTGATTCCTGAGTCACCAGCAGAATGCAATCAATAATATAGAACAATAGCTGCTTGTTCTATGTAGGGTAAAATTTTGTACCTTATGTTAATTTTAATACAAGCATAATAGATACAGTTTACCTAACATCACATAGTATTTTTGGTTTTAGTTAACACAGCTTTTGAGAAATATTATAATAAGTGTATTATTACCTGAGACTTAGCTACAGTACACAAACTAAAAGCCCTAATAATTAAAAGTTAATGTAAAGTAGCTTTCCTGTTCATACGTATCTCTTGATGGATAAAAATGTAGTAATAATAAACATTTAGAATGTTTTTTTTTTTTTAAGTTTTTATTTATTTGTTTTACAGACAGATCATGAGTAGGCAGAGAGAGGGGGGAAGCAGGCTCCCCGCTGAGTAGAGAGCCCATGTGGGACTTAATCCCAGGACCTTGAGATCATGACCCGAGCCAGAGGCAGAGGCTTAACCCACTGAGCCACCCAGGCACCCTAAACATTTAGAATGTTAATAACATTTAATGATCCATCTACAGCTTTTCTCTCAATAGCTCTGAGGTAGCTTTATGTATTGAACTTGGCTTGTACACATTAGGGTCAGAGTAGTCCGACTTGGGATGCCTGAGCCCTTTGAAAATTTTGGCACAACTTTGTAGGGGGTGTGCTTTCTTGAAGTAGTCGGTTCAGAACTACATCATATTCTCAAGTATTTGACAGCCAGAAATGTTTAGGAGCCACTGAAATGGGACTTTATAAAAATTGCTGAGGTTTCCAGTGGGACAGGAAAACTACCCATAATAAATTAGGGGTCTGGGCTCTGCTCATGCACTGTTCCTAGACAGGGAATTGCTTTTTTCCCAGACCCCTCTTTGCTCCTCAAGGGAAAACAGACATAAGCAGCAGAAATAATATCTAAAATTCTCTTTTGTGAATTTAATAAGACCTGAATATGAAGATTAAAAGGATTTGCCATGAGTGCCTGGCTGGCTCAGTTGGTAGAGCATGCGACTCTTGATCCTCAGGGTTAAGTTCAAGCTCCACATTGGGTATAGAGATTACTTAAAAAAATAAAATCTTTTAGAAAAATAAAAGGATTCACCGCAAAGTAAAATATTTATTCAAAGCAACCAGCACAAAAACAGACCCTGGCAAAGGGCTGCATTTTAAAAATATAAAGAGGGGCGCCTGGGTGGCTCCATTGTTAAGCCTCTGCCTTCAGCTCAGGTCATGATCCCAGGGTCCTGGGATGGGGTCGGCCTGCTTTTCCCTCTCCCACTCCCCCTGCCTGTGTTGCCTCTCTCACTGTGTCTCTGTGTCAAATAAATAAAATCTCTTTTATAAATAAATAAATAACAAAAAACCCCCAAGCATTGAGGGAGGAATAAGTAGGATAGTACACAAAGGAACAAAAAAGTTGGGGGGGGGGTCCTTCTAAAATCTGCTTTTATACCTTAGGTATTTACCAGGGGCAAAAAGTTTCCCATTCCTACCCCTTCTCATGCTTAGGATCTGTTTGTCACTTCCTTAGAGCCCCAGTGTAAATTAATCTCCATTTTCTAGTTTTGGGTCATTCAGAATTTGTCGTCATACATGTATTTCTTCCTCTTATTTATTTTTTTTTTTTTTTAAGATTTTTATTTGTCAAGAGCAGGAGTGGGGAGGAGGGGTAGAGGGAGAAGTAAGCTCCCCGCTGAGCAGGGAGCCCAATTTCTTTATTGATTTCTCAGCCTACTGTTCTGTGGACCTAGTAGAGTGCCTGCATTTTGTAAGTGCACAGTATTTCTGAGTTAATGAATGACTTTCCCAAGTTTGGTAAATTTTTATCTACTGCACATCACTCAAATCTTGGCACAATTGCTTCATTTCTACCACAGTGTTTTTACTTCGGGGTACCATCAATTTTTCCTAAAATTGCTCATTGCTTCCCATCTCCTCTCCATGCATCTGTTCCCACCATTTGTTTTCCAGATAACAGCTAGACTGTTATGTTGAAAAGCAAAAACACATATTACACCACATTCCATTTTGAAACAATTAAATGATTTCCCATTGGTTTTAGACTAATGTACAAAATACCAAACCAGGCTTTCAAGGCAAAGAAGGATCTTTCTCTCCTTTCCTCTTTCATTGGTCTTAGCAGGGCAAGTCCCCATGTCTTCAGTACACGTTGTTCCTTCACCAGGCAGGAACCCTATCATGGCTGATCAATTATTAACTGTCACCTTCCTAGTGTCACCAACCACTTGAGGCAGGAAGGCATATGTAAAACTACTTAACTTCAGCAAATACATTCGAATAAATAAAGTGAGAAAACATACCAGTTACATAAATTATCAAGAATATATTTTGAAGAGGTTTTCATTAAGTAAAATAAATGCTTATGAAGTAGTCAGGTACCTCAGTTCTGTAGAGATATTCTTTCCAAAAACAAGCCAGCTTTGTGGCTTAATTTTTCTTTGGAATATTGTTTTACTTCTCTTGAATTCATGAGTTTTTAGTATTATGTATAACTTCCTGATATGGCTGGATTTTGATTCTTGTCACCCAGCTTCCACAATTAGGGACAGTTTTTCTTATATTCTCCAGCTAATTGTTTTAAGATTTTGACAGAGCCAGAGAGGGAACATAAGCCAGGGAGTAGGAGAGGGAGAAGCAGGCTTCCTGCAGAGTAGGGATCCTGACACAAGGCTCCATTCCAGACCCCAGGATGAAGACCTGAGCAGAACGAAGGCAGAGGCTGACTGAGCCACTCCCCCCTTACCCCCAAGTAATTTTTAATTTTTTTAAAAGATTTTATTTATTTATTTGACATCACAAGTAAGCAGAGAGGCAGGCACAGAGAGAGGAGGAAGCAGGCTCCCCGCTGAGCAGAGAGCCTGATGCAATGCGTGGCTAGATCCCAGGACCCTGGGATCATGACCTGAGCCACCCAGCCCCCCCCCCAAGTAATTTTTTAAAAAATCCCAGCCAACAGTTTCATGCACAGATACTTCCAGTGAATAAAACTCTAGAAACGAATTCTTTTATTTTTAAACATAACTAGTTTTATATCTAAAATAAGTAAATATACTTCAACAATAAAAAACCACTTTAATATCAAATTTTTAGTCAATTGAAATACCACAGTGTTTATCAATTTGTTTGACTGAAAATCCAGATATACCCCATGTGTTGTGAATCCGTGATAAATCTCTCAGATTTCTTATATTCAGTATGTGTTCACTTGATCTTTTCCCTTGGAGCTATTTTGTAATGAAGGCTGAACTCATTTGCCAGTCTGACTTTGCATACTCTTACCTAGCTAGTAGGTTCCTCTTCCCTATAAATCCTGTTCATTTCATAGTTACTTCTAGTATGTAGATTATCTGATTTTCTTTCTTAAAATAATTTCATTACTAAAAGTATTTAACCTACAGAGAAGTAGAGACAAAAGTAAAAGGAAAACTCCATATACCTACCCATCACCCGGTTTCAGGAACTACTAAATCATGACCCGTTTGTTTCATGTGTAATCCCACTCCATAGACTCAGATTTAGAATCAGATTCTAGACATCAAATATATCTTTTAAGTATTGACTCCAAAAATAAAACCATAGCACCATAATTAAAACTAAAATTTTTAAATTCAGTAATATAAAATGTAATCATTGCTTATGTTGCACACAGTTGCCTTACTTTTTAAAAAGATTTTATTTATTTGACAGAGCGAGCACTAAGAGGGCAAGCGAGAAGCAGGTTCCCCGCTCTGCGGGGAGCCCACGCCAGGCTGCATCCCAGGATACTGGGATCGAGACCTGCGCAGAAGGCAGGCAGGCCAGACACTTAACCAACTGAGCTACCCAGGCGCCCGTAGTAATTATTTTCAAGACTGTTCTTTTGAACTCGGATTCAGAGGTTCGTGAAATGTAATTCTTTGTGGGGTATTAAGAATTGCGAGTTTTAAAATCTAAACTGAAGCAAAGTATTGACATGAATATATGGCCAAATATATAAAACAAGGTACTGTATATACAAAGAGGTTCTACCTTTTGTCCGTTAGTTTCCTTTCACAATTCTTCCTGCTTTGAGATTTATTTCAGATTTTTTTTTTTTTTTAAATTTTACATCTCTTCCACATATATCGTGCCAATCTTCCCCGCCCCTACGCTAGTATTCTGGACTTTTCCCCGTCCTGGCACCCTTCCGGAGAACTCACACAGAACGGTCTTCCTCGTTGCTTTTCTTCCCTCCTTCCTCCCACTTCCTGCCTGGGCCGAACGCGCGGGCCGCGGGCCGCACCTGCAGGACGCGTTTCCATTGGTGACATCTTGGCGGGCCCATCGGTGGCACTTCCTCCTTTACACCCCGTGACCCACGTCCGGCCCGCCGCCCTCAGTCACGCGGCCTCTGCCTCCGGGACGCAGCCCCGCGCGCCGGCCTTCCGGACTCCGGACCCGTCGTGGTGAGCCGCCGCGAGCGGACGACCCCTGCCCGCCCGCCCATCCACCCTCTCTCAGCCCAATCCACCTCCCACCGCCCGCGAGTCCCGGGAACTCGTCCCCCCCCCCCCGAAGGCCCCCCCCAATCCCGCCCGCTCCAGGAACTGTTTCTTCCCCCCTCCCCCCCCCCCCGGTTGCCCCAGGAACTCTTCTACCCCCGCGGCCCCAGGAAGTCCCCCCGACCCGACCCGGGAGCTCCGCCCCCCACGGGTCCCGAGAACTCGGTCCTGGCCACCCCAGAAAGCTCCCCCCCCCCGACTCGGGAGCTCCGCCCCCTCCCTCGCGGCTCCGGGAAGCCGGGACGAGGAACTCGGCCCCACCTCACTACCTCCTCGGCGACGTCGGCGACCTCCCTCCCCATCCCCCCACCCCCGCAAGCTTCCCCCCTCCCTCCACCTGGCCCGGGAAGCCTTCGCCCGGTGACCTCTTTTCCCCTCCCCCTCCCGCTCTGCCCGGGAAGCCTCTCCCCCCTCCTCCACCCTTTCCTCCTCCCTCATCCCTCCTCCCTTGGCTCGTCCCGCCCCCGCCCCGGAAGCTCCCGCTGACCCCGCCCAGGCCCCGCGAAGGGGCGCTCCGGGGCCCCTTTTCCTGTGGGGCCTGGCGGACCGTAGGGTCTCGCATCCGCCAGGTAGAATCCGAGTGAGCGCCCCCGGCACCTCGTCCCCGTTTCCCCGCCCAGGGAGCTCAGCGCCTGCGACCGCCGCTGTGCTTCCCGCCGAAATCGCTCAGACGCGCCCCTGGCGGCCCGCGCGGCTGCGAGCTACAGAACGCAGTTGGAGCCGTCGTCTGAGGCGTTCGGCCACAGCCGCTTGAGTTTCATTTTCAGGTTAATAACAAAAGGAGACGCACCTGGACTATCCCCGGAGCCGTCTGCGTTTTTAAGCGTCGGGTGGAATTAGGGGTCCTTTGGCTCTAAACCGCGCTTGTTTGATGAAAATAGAAATCAGTCCTGCTCCCCTCAGCGGTAAGTCTTAAGAGCAACAAAGTCAACTGCGTAATCCTGAAGCAGCGTCTCTCTCGCCCACTGATTTAAGAGTAGAACTTTCTGAGTAATTAGGACCCCCAGGATAACCTGGCTCTTGCGTGTTACCTGCTGCAGGTGAATATTTATTTACAAATAAGAGGGTGAAGCCAGGGTCCCACTGAGTACCCTTCCCTAAGGAAGAGGGTGGGAGTTTAAGCCACCCTAGTACTCCGTAGATAAACCTAATCAGTCCTGGCACTCGGAGGCTCACCCCATTTTTATCTTGATTGGATCTACCTGAATCCGAACTAAATCCCGTCTAACCAGTAGAGTGAAGGAGAGCCTCGCGGGAGTCTAGGAGTCTGTTAGAAATGCGGAATCTTGCCCTATCCCCAGTCTATTGTTCAAGAATCTTTGCATTTTAACAACATCCATCCACGGGGGGTTTGTGCACAACGCACATTCCGCTCACTTGGGGGAGTTGTGCAAAATCCTTGGCCACATCCTGTGCGGTACAGTTAAATTAGAAGCTCCAGGTGCAGGACTTAGGAATAGTACTTTTTCCTACTCCAGCGATTGTAAGGTCGTGCTCCGGTGAGACCCGTCCTTTATCAGTGCTTCAGCGTGTGTTCGCGCGTGCGCCTCCCGGTTTTCAGTCTGGTGAAAATTGGCCTCGGTGTGGCTGGCCTTCCCGGCGCTTGCTTGTCCGAGGACGGTTCGGTAGATGTTGGTCTGCAGACCACACTGGAGGGAGCTAGGAGCTGGGGTAAACCGTAGAAGAGGGGAATCAATCAAGTCGTCAAGATGTCTGGGTTCTTCTGCCTTTTAGATACCACTCTTCTGGGGGCACAAGAGAGGGACTGATGAAGCTTTTTGAAGCCATCTGCCAGAGAATTTCAAGTTAACTGTTTTTAAACTGTGGTACTTGACATTTATACACCCCCCCCCCCCCCCGCATGGTATCTAATGTAATAATACAGGAGGCTAGGGCAGGGCAGATTTATCTTTAACAAGACTCTCAGCGAAATTCACTTTCCCAAAATTAAGAATGTGGTTTGGTTCTCCGTCGCACTCCTTTGAATTCATGTATTTTAGTCTTTGGGGACACTTTATTTAATCATTTGGTTGTGGGCGATGGTAGTGATGTTTTTCCTGTTGAAAAGCGTATTTCAAAATTTCCTCCCTTTATTGTCAGTGTCAGAGCAAATACAGGTCACAAGAAATGAAGTTACCAAATAAAACTGGGAAGGAAAGACGTTGACCCTCTTCACCCTGCCCCCCTCCACACGCCCTCCCTCGGATTCTTGTAAATCGTAAATCCTGTTGAACAGTTTTAGCAACCGACTCTGCGGAGCTCATCCCAGTAAGGATTATGCTACCTGGGGTCTCAACCTCATACTCCTGGGGTCCCGTGGGTACCCGGGACTATTGTGGACTTGCTCCACCCTCTCTCTGAAGAGGCCCCTCCCACCCTCGGTATTTAGATTTCCCCACGGAGCTTAGAGTTAGAATTCCAAGTCTCTTCTAGGTTGTTGCGCTGTTTCCCTGCTCTTTCCCTATTACCCTATGAAAAGGTAAACCTTTTAAATGCTGTGGGGGCAGTCCCTGGTGTGTGTTTTAATTATGGAAGCCTTGGGGCTATAAAGGGCCTCCAGCAGCTCCAGCCCTGACTCTCAGAGACGGCGGAGGGAGCTGGAGCCCATCCCAGCCAGGGCACCACCTCTGGTTGCTCTGTGATTGCTGGGACACTGAGGCAAGACGGCCATATCACTCTTTTTTTAGGACAGTTCGTTACCTACAAGGAGTGTCTCCGACTGTGGGCATCCCCTCCCCGGGTGGTTCTTTAAGGTGAGCTCTTTTAAGAAAAAGTATTTTTTTGTTCACATTCTTTGTATTTAAGCAGGACATTTCTTACCCTGAAGATCTTTGTCACTAGCTTTAAATCTAATGTGGAGTAAAAAATCTACACTCTGCTACTGAATTTTAGTTAATGTCCTAAGTACTGTAAAACTCCATAAGGGATGCAGATGCTTGAAGGTTCTGAGGGCAGAGTGAGGATGTTAAGTTATATTTGCACCTAAAATTAGATTTGTGTTCCATTGGAAGTTTAAAAGAATATGGAGTTAGCAGGTCTGGGACTTAACCGTGAGAAATGCAAGAGAAAATTTATTCTGGAGTATAAGTAAGCAATGAAAGTTTTACATGGAGATGTGTGTTTCAGAAAAAAGTGCTCTTCACCTTGCTTTGAGAGAAGTTACTTTGTTTTTGGACCTCTTTTTAATGTCAACTTTTTTTTTTTTTAAGATTTTTATTTATTATTTATTTAACAGAGAGATTATAAGTAGGCAGAGAGGCAGGCAGAGAGAGGAGGAAGCAGGATCCCTACTGAGCAGAGAGCCCAATTCAGGGCTCCATTCCAGGACCCTGAGATCATGACCTGAGCCAGAGGCAGAGGCTTTAACCTACTGAGCCACCCAGGCGCCCCAGAACTTTATTTTCTGAAGTAAAACATTCATAATCTGTACTGTACTGTTAGGTGTTTTAAGTAATTTTATATTAAATAATTGTGTTCGTTTGTGCTTCCTGCAGTCTTTTTCAGCCTAGACTGCCATATTGTAGAGGGAGGTGTTGACCTCGGGGGAGCCATCAGTTAATCTCTTGCTAATCTTGGGCCTGCTGTGCTAGGGGTGGGGCGAACAGTCTGTCCTGTTAGGCTTTCCCAAGCAGTTTTGAAGACATTTTAAACAAACCAGAGCAAGAATGCTATGGGAGTCTAGAATCATAAGACTTAATTTGTAGAAGGAGAAGATCTTGTGGGAAGGTAGTATGTTTGAGCTGAGACCTTAAGGATTAGTTGGATTTAGCTAGGCAGAAGTTTGGGTGGAGTATGTTTGGGGAGATAATTGTCTTGTGTGGTTGAATCCCAGGGAGCAGAGAGCCTGGCACATTCCAGGCACAGAAGTGAATAAAGGAGTGGGTGGTTTTTTCTTTTTTCTTTTCTTTTTTTTTTTTTTTTTTTTTGCTGCTCTTTGTTGGTGTTTTGGTTTTTTTTGTTGTTTTTTCTTTTTTTGATGGCAGTGACTCAAGCTAGATAAGTGTGTTGTAGGCCAAAGTTGCAAGTTCTAAGTACCCCGTTAGCTCTGTGGTTTGTGTTCCAGTGCTAGTGGGAAGCCAACAAGGATTTGGAACAGAAGAATACCAAAGTCGGTTTAGGGGAAAACTTGAGGTACAGATGGGGTTGCAATAAGGGTTAGCGATTACACTAACTAAGTTTAAGAACCAGGTAAGAATATCCTGGTATGGGCTGTTGGTACTGGAATTAGAAATGAGGAAGTAGAAAGGGATAGGAGGGCAATGCAGAAAATTGTTTGACAATTAAACTCACAGAGGAATTACTGAGGGGCTGAGTATAGAACTGTGACAAGCCTTTATATTGAAATCAAGAGCTCTTGAACAGGATTTAGGAATGTTGGTTAGGGTGGTGAATGGAATCACTGAGAGGTAATCGACTCATTGGATTTGAGAGCTTGGGCGAAGTTGTCCAAGGATTACTTCACTTTTTTTTTCTAGAACCTAAGGATGACAGATAAGGCTATTTATATCTGCACCTGAGATGCTAAAGAAGAGTTTCACGGAAAATGCTGCTTTCTTTCATGGGGTGTAGGAGTTACCGAGTAGAATTTTGTATACCATTCTGGGCTCCATGAAGTCTGAGGAACTTGAGTCCTGGGCCCGAGGCTCATTGACCATGGAGATCACATGAGGCTGCCTAGAAAAGGACTCAGAGGAAGAAGCTGGGAGAACAGATCGAAGGAATTAATAGAAAACTAGGAGACAGCTGGCATCATTAAGAGCCAAAGGGAGAAAGGATTTCCAGAGGGAGTGGTTAAATCCTGCTATGGGGATGAGTAAAATGAAGAAAATAACTCTGTTTCTTACAAGGAGTGAGAGATTTTGCCTTTTCATTGGTGAGGAGTAGAGGGGACAGTAAAGGCCTGCCTTCTGAAATTTTACTGAGGGGGTCAGCAAATCAAGTAGCTGGAGGCAAAGTTGATGTAAGGGAAGGTATATTATGGCATTGGTTAGACATGGTCATACTTATTTAGTTTGTCTTCAGTGAAGAGACTATGAAGATAAATTTCTCTTGGCATCTGGGTGGATCTGTTGATTAAGTGACTCTTGATCTCAGCTCAGGTCTTGATCCCCATTGATAGCAGGGTTGTTAATTCAAACCCCAAATTGGGCTTATTTCCTAGGCATGGAACTCACTTAGTAGTAGTAGTAGTAGTAGTAGTAGTAGTAATAATTTCTCTGGGGTGAGTGGAGTTGGGACCAGAGCAGGATTGTGATCCTGCTAATGTAATGTCAGCTGATAAGAGAAGCAAATTCTTCTTAAGTTTCTAGACTTTGTGGTAGTTCCTTTACGTGATCTCTATTTGAACCAGATGAGAGACCAGCTGAAGGTAGGGGAGATTAGAATAGGTGAGCTACCATAGACAGCTCAGGGCTTTGGAAGAGAGGGGTGGAACTGTAGGCAGTATTGAGGGCCCACTTTAAGGTTGGTTGCCCCGATTTACAGTAGTTACTCTCAACTCAAGGAGCAGTTTTATCCCCTGGAGACCTTTGGGATTGTCACATCTGGAGAGGGGGTTGCTTTTGATGGCTAGTAGGCAGAGGCCGGGGATACTGCTGTGTAATCCTACAGTGCACAGGCCTATTCCCCACAACAAAGAATTGTCCAATATAAGAAACATTTTGCCTGGCTTTGTGTCCCTGAGCCACCCATCCACCCAGTATTAACCACAAAACAGGTAATTTTCCTGGCCTTTTTTTACTGGGTGCATACAATAAAGGAGAAAGAAGATATGAATTCCATTTGTTGTAGGGGGATGGACTGAAGTCATTACAAAATTACCCTTTTGTATGTTGGTAGTTTAAAAACAATAATTAAAAGTGCTACATAAGGTGACTTCATCAAATACTTGAATTATTATAAATTATAAAATTACGGTGAGTCAGAATGGCAGTTTGTCAATAATCTGGTTTTCTCTGATAACCCGTGCAGTTGAGCATTTCATATTTATTACAAATTTACTCTGCCTTTTCCTCTAGTAACAAAATGTCCTTTTACTTGAAATGTGTAATAATCTCACGTTTTCATCCAGTTCTGAAAAGTTCTCTTAACTATTTCTGAAATACTGGCTTATTTCATTCTTTTGTCTTCCTTTCTAAAACTTAATATAGTTGATCTGTTAGAATTGATAAGTTTTGGCTTAATGATTGAAGCTTCCAGATTGCTATTATATTTAAGACTCATAATTTGTTCTTTTTCAGTCTGTTTGTGAGTAATACATATACATATATTTTGGGAGAGACCTGGGATTGAATCTCAGCTCAGATGTATTCGGTGTATTTCTTAACATATTTTACTCTTCTTTTTTCATCTGTAAAATCAGGAAAACAAGATTTACTGCATATTCTTGTATATAATAAATGAAAAATTATGTAAAGTAGTTTTTGCTTTCTTTTCAGCCACAAAAAGCTGCACCCAAGCTTGTTTGACGTCTATCCTCTCAAGTGTCCATGATGCTGGGCCCCGAGGGAGGTGAAGGCTTTGTGGTCAAGCTCCGTGGCCTGCCCTGGTCCTGCTCTGTTGAGGATGTGCAGAATTTCCTTTCTGACTGCACAATTCATGATGGGGCTGCAGGCGTTCATTTCATCTACACTAGAGAAGGCAGGCAGAGTGGTGAGGCTTTTGTTGAACTTGAATCAGAAGATGATGTAAAAATGGCCCTTAAAAAAGACAGGGAAAGCATGGGACACCGGTACATTGAGGTGTTCAAGTCCCACAGAACCGAGATGGATTGGGTGTTGAAGCACAGTGGTCCAAACAGTGCCGACACCGCCAATGATGGCTTCGTGCGGCTTCGAGGACTCCCATTTGGATGCACCAAGGAAGAAATTGTTCAGTTCTTCTCAGGGTTGGAAATTGTGCCAAACGGGATCACCTTGCCTGTGGACCCCGAGGGCAAGATTACAGGGGAAGCCTTTGTGCAGTTTGCCTCACAGGAGTTAGCTGAGAAGGCCCTAGGGAAGCACAAGGAGAGAATAGGGCACAGGTATATTGAAGTGTTTAAGAGCAGTCAGGAAGAAGTTAGGTCATACTCAGATCCCCCTCTGAAGTTCATGTCTGTACAGCGGCCGGGGCCCTATGACCGCCCCGGCACAGCCAGGAGGTATATTGGTATTGTCAAGCAAGCAGGCCTGGAGAGGATGAGGTCTGGTGCATATAGTGCAGGCTATGGGGGCTATGAGGAGTACAGCGGCCTCAGCGATGGCTACGGCTTCACCACCGATCTGTTTGGGAGAGACCTCAGTTACTGTCTCTCAGGCATGTATGACCACAGATACGGCGACGGCGAGTTCACTGTCCAGAGTACCACTGGGCACTGCGTCCACATGAGAGGGCTGCCATACAAAGCCACAGAGAACGACATTTACAACTTCTTCTCTCCACTCAACCCTGTGAGAGTCCATATTGAGATTGGCCCTGATGGAAGAGTGACGGGTGAAGCGGATGTTGAGTTTGCCACTCATGAAGAAGCTGTGGCAGCTATGTCCAAAGACCGGGCCAACATGCAACACAGATACATAGAACTTTTCCTGAATTCCACAACTGGGGCCAGCAATGGGGCATATAGCAGCCAGATGATGCAAGGCATGGGGGTGTCGGCCCAGTCCACTTACAGTGGCCTCGAGAGCCAGTCTGTGAGCGGCTGTTACGGGGCTGGCTATGGAGGCCAGAACAGCATGGGTGGATATGACTAGTTTTGTAGGAGCATTTGAGTTATTGCAATCAAATTTTCACAGGCAGCCAACAAGCAGTGAAAAGCAATTATTACTCTAGAGGAAGCTGTGGGACCCATTTTGCACCATGAGTTTGTGAAATCTGGATTAAAAAATTACCTCTTCAGTGTTTTCTCATGCAAACTTTCTTCTAGCATGTGATATTGAGTAAACTAAAACTATTTTCAGCTTTTCTCAATTAACATTTTGGTAGCGTACTTCAGAGTGATGTTATCTGAGTTAAAGTAGTTTTAAGTACATTAAATGGATCTTTTACACCACATCACCGTGAACACATTGGGGAGGCGTGCTTTTTTGGAAAACTCAAGGTGCTAGATCCCTGATTCAAAGAGGAACATTTCTCATGTTTGTTCATTCTAGTTTATTTTCATTTAAAATCTTTTAGGTTAAGTTTAAGCTTTTAAAAAATAAGTTAGTTTTGAAAATTGAGACACATTACTAATACTGTAGGAATTGGTGAGGCCTTGACTTAAAACTTTCTTTGTACTGTGATTTCCTTTTGGGTGTATTTTGCTAAGTGAAACTTGTTAAATTTTTTTGTTAACTAAATTTTTTTCTTAAAATAAAGATTTTTTCACAATGACTGGCACCGACTATATACTCACCAGCAAAGTAGCAAAATGGGTGATTGAAGAGAATTTAGTACTGCTGTATTTCAGTGTGAATTTCAAAATAATTTAGCACATGAAATCTAAGATTTCCCTTATATTCCTATAGGCTAAATTAAAAGTTTGATTTTAAAAATGTTAAATATGAGTGGTGGAAATGGAAACACATCCCAGAGATTATGAAAATTAGAAGCACACGGGCCCCAGCCTCCTTTGAGACTGGAGTGCTGTTACCAGCCATTTGTAATGTCCTGCTTTTCCCTTATTTTATGCTGGAGTCATGTTCATTTCTCATAAGTAGAGATCCTTAATTTTGGGTGCCACATACATTGGCAGTCACTAACCACAGAATAAGCTGATTTGAGCAGTTTTTTCTTAGCTCTAATACTCCTGGGTTAGCAGTTACTGGTTATTACAGTATACACACAATAAGTTTGGGACAGACCTGTTTCCACATCAAGTGGTCATCCACCTAGCAGTAGAAAACGGTGTCCAAATTCCAGGCATCTCTGCACACGGCTTTATACACTAAAACAGACTTTGAGATGGGAGTTTTTATTTTTTAACTGCTTGAGAAGGATACTGTTGGTGATTTCCCCACCCAAGATCTTTAATAACTGTAGAATGTAGCCCAGATAGCCTAACTATACATCACTTGTAGATCTCCCTCTGGTATAATTTCAAAGGATTGATCCTCTGTTGGTTAAGCCCGGAATAATTTGTTAAAAACATTTTTGTAGACTAGAGTCTTACCCAGACTCTCTGAGCCTCCTATGGCTTCACAGACCCTCCTTACCAGCCCATCTTTCCCACCAGTGTTCTGCAGACTCAGATGGCCTGAGGTACGGCAGTTTCAGTGCCCAGGAATGCTACAGGTGCTTGGACACAGGCTGAACTAGAAAAGTTCCACTGTAATACAAGAATTCTAGGGAGGCACAGATCACACACCTGGTTTAAGCCATGTTCACAGGGTCTCCACCCATCCCACGTGTCTACCATGTCCCCTGGTCTCCCAACAGCAGTCCCCCAGAGGGAAGTAAAGGCCTGGATTGTGAAGAAGACCCAGAGAAACCCAGATAGAGCACCTGGGAGCTTATGAAACTTGTTCTGGTAAGATACCATGAGAGAGCAAGGTATGGTAAGATAGTGTGAAGTTTAAGGAATACATTAACTTCCCTACCTCCCTTTCTAGGTTTAGGGTCCATATAAGGAGTGGGTTTCAAGAACCTGGTATGGGATATCCAGAGGAATGTGCTATATTATCTGAAATTGCTGGGCTAGCAGCAGTGGCTCCCTCCTAGAATTGACTATGTGGAGGCCTCACCTGTGGTAGATAGATTTGATGTCTACCTCATCAAAGTCTTCCAGGTACTGTTTCTAAAATGGATTGGCAAGCCACCCATCAAACCCAGACTACCTGTTTTCACATGATCTATGACATAAACATGGTTTTTACAGATGAGTTGATTTAATGTCTGGGGATCCCAAAGAAAACTACCCAAATGAATCCAAATCTTACCAGTAGAATTGCACTGAAAAACATTGTATTGAGTTTCATAAGTAAAAAGTACTGGAAATTGGAAATATGCCTCTGCCTGCAAAACTTAAAATGCTCACGATCTAGCACCTTCAAGAAAACTTGATTTTTATGTTCCAGAAAACTAGTGTCAGGACTTAACATGACACAGAAGGGAGATATCCCACTACGGAAGGAAACACATGCTACCAAAAAGCTTCAGGGCTTGATATGTGTGGACAGGACTCCTGGTACCCCAGGGGATTCTGGAGGGGTGGGCCAGAGGGTTGAGTGTAAAATGATTGGTAATGGGTACCTCTTGGGACTCAGATTAAAATTCTGAATAAAATGCTTGGGGAGTTCATCATTTGCTGAAGTGAACTATTGAAACTTGGGAGATTGTGACCTACAGGAGGGAGGGATGTTGGGTATTGAGAACGGGATAATCAGACTCAAGTGGGTATGCTAGGGTTTTGCATATGCGGTGGGAGAAACTAGCTAAAAATGTTTGCAGAGGAGCTCATGGTGGGCTTAGAAGAACATGTATCCCTTGATCTTGGGGTTGTGAGTTTGAGCCTCATGTTGGGTATAGTGATTAGTTCAACAAGTTTTTGTTGAAGGACCCAAGGATGCTTCTAATTTGATAAAGGAATGTGCTAGTGATGTGCACCGGCATTTTAAGTTTAATGGAAATTCTCAGCCATGATTGGCAGTACAATAATACAGAGGATAAAAGGATGACAAAAGCAGAGACTGGGTAGTGGCAGACAGTAAAGCCCAAAAGGCAGTATAAGGGTTTCACTTCTGTCTGACCAGTGGCCACATGGCACAGCAGCAAGGTCTCAGCTTCTCCCAGCTGTTAAACTCTGGCTGTATGAGCAGAAAGCTAATTGAAAATCAGAATCCTCTCTGTTAGAGTGGGAACATGAGAAGGCTAGGTGTCAAATGGGTCCCCAGGCCAAGTTCATCTCACTGTAGGTCAGAATAGGTTTGCAGACCCTTTAGGTTATCTCACTGGGTGAATTAGGAAGGGGCACTAGACAACTGACAGAACACCCACCCAACCCCCACACATGATCCTTGGCATGTGAAGAGTCATAATGGTAGGAAAGGCCAAGTCCTCTTGGCCTCTCAAATGGCGTTCCCCATTCAAGACCTGAATAAGAAGTGCCACGTCTGAGGTGTGGGCCATGCTCATAGACTAAAAAGGCAAGTGAATGCCCTTTTAAAAAAAAAAAATTTTTTTTTTTTAAGATGATACTTCTTGTACAGAGAGAAAACTGAGAGGAAACACAAGCAGGGGGAGTGGGAGAGGGAGAAGCAGGCTCCCCACAGAGCCAGGAGCCTGATTTCAGAGCTCAGTCCTAGGACCCTGGGATCATGACCTGAGCCAAAGGCAGACGCCTAACAACTGAACCACCCAGGCACCCTGCAAATGCCCTTTTAATTTGCTTGTCTGATCTCAGTGAACATCAGTTGAATTCTGGCAGAGGATAGCCGATGACCAGGACCTTAACCTAGTAATTGCCTCCCAAAGCTCAGTGCTTTTAATGTGGTGCCCTTGCCAGTTAAAGATCATTAAGTCTCCAGCACTTGAGAAGCTCCTGACCTAGTGAATACATTCTCCTCAATCAGCATCAAGGAGGAAATTATACCTTCTCATAACATGGATATTAGAACACATTCCCTGTCTTTTCCAGGGCTCTGGTAACTCCTGCTGATCATCTCGCCATGATCCACAGTATTAGTGACCTCACTGGGTTTGTTGGGGAGAAAGTAGCGAGTACTCTGGATGCCTTAGAAGGAAATGTGTGTGCCAGAGGGAGGAAGAATTCAGGCCTCTGCCACATCAGGGAAGTTTTTAGGGTCTAATAATCTTGGGCAAGGATGGGCAAACTAGGCCCTGCTGCCTGTTTTTTGTAAATGTTTTCTTAGTACACAGCCATGCCCATTCGTTTTGTCTGGTGGCTACTCTTGTGCTACACTGGCAGAGAGATGGGTAGTTTCATCGGAGACCATGTGCCCACAAAGACTAACATTATCCTCATGTATGTACAATCAGCCTTTACAGGAAATGTTTACCAATCTTTGGCCTTGGGCAGAACTGGGACATTTTCTCCAAAGTAAATGTCAAGATACTGAATCACTAAGAAGCAGAATTTTTGGTAAGGCATTTTGGATTTTGGAGAAAGCTTATTTTACACATGAAAATACTGCTTTTACCTATTAGGTGACCAGAAGGCTGCAGGGGTTCCACAGGCTGCCCTGCCATCTGCCACGAAGGACAGAATAGACCCTGTCATGCAGGTGTTTTGTGATCACAAATGGTTTTGTGTGGTGTCTCTGACAAGTCTCAGTGAACAGTTACAGCTTAGACCCCGAGTATTATGAAGGCCATGTCTCCTGCATCATAGGGCTATTTACTAGTCAAAAAGCAGCCCCCAGAGCTGCTGAGCACTATCACCCATCCTCTGGGATGTTGGCAGGTGCAAGTCCTAAGGCTCTTTTAAAGCATCTTAGTTTTGTTTTTAGTTTTTGTGTAAAAATCCTTGCATGTATTATATGAAATTTGTTTCCAGGTATTTTATTATATTCTACATGGTGTCTTTGATTTGATTTGCCAAGAATTTGTTGCTGGGACTTCTTAGGATTTAAAAAAAAAAATTATTTTTTTTTCAAGATTTTACTTATTTGACAGAGACACAGTGAGTGTGGGGGTGTGGGGGAGAGGGAGAAACAGGCTTCCTGCCAAGGAGGGGCTTGATCCCAGGGTCCTGGGATCATTATCTGAGCCAAAGGCAGAAGCTTAATGACTGAGCCATCCAGGCCCCCTTGGATTGTTTTTAAAGTAAACTCTGCTCCCAAGTGGTATTTGAACTCAGGACCCCAAGATCCAGAGTTGCATGCTGAAGACTGAGACAGCCAGCCAGGTACCCCAAGAAATACTATAAATTTAAAACAAATTTTCATTTTAGAGAGTGAGTGTGGGGGTGGAGGAGAGGACGAGAAAATCTCAAGCAGACTGCCCGCTGAGCATGGGGCCCCGGCATAGGGCCGAACTGCACAACCCTGGGATCATGACCTGAACAGAAATTAAGAGTAAGACCCTTAACCAACTAAGCTACAAATGTCCTGAGATACTGTGGCTTTTTATATTGTGGCCTGCTAAATTTGCTTAATTATGCTAATTTAAATGTAGATTTTCTATATAAAACATGCAAATACTGATAGTTTTATTGATTTAAAAAAATATTTTATTGATAGAGATCACAAGTGGGCAGAGAGGCAGGCAGAGAGAGAGGAAGGGAAGCAGGCTCCCTGCGGAGCAGAGAGCCCAATATGGGGCTTGATTCCAGGACCCTGGGATCATGACCTGAGCTGAAGGCAGAGGGTTTAAACCCACTGAACCACCCAGGCACCCCTCTTTCTTTTTTTTAATTAAAGATTCTATTTATTTGACAGAGGTCACAAGTAGGCAGAGAGGCAGGCAGAGAGAGGGGGAAGTGGGCTCCCTGCTGAGCAGAGAACCTATTTGAGGCTCCATCCCAGGACCCTGAGATTGTGACCTGAGCCCAAGGCAGAGGCTTAACCCACTGAGCCACCCAGGCACCCATGTTGGATTTCTTTCTAATCCTTATATACTTTATTCCTTTCTTTCTTTGTTTCCTAATCTTAGATCTAAGTTTGTTTTTTATCAGTAGAACCACAATGCCGAAAAAAAAAAAAAAGTGACACTGAGCAAAATTGGGGTCAGATGACATCCTTGACTTATTATCAGTTTCAGAGAGAAAGGTTTCATTATTTCTCCCTCAAAATACTGTTTGGGCACCAGCCTGGCTCAGTTGATGGAGCATGCAACTCTTGATTCAGGGTTATGAGGTTGAGTCTAGAGGTTGTAAATAAACTTAAAAAAAAAAAACAAAAACAAAAACAAAAAAAACCTTCATAGTTCTAAAATTTCCACTTGGTTTTTTTGTTTGTTTGTTTTGCACAGTATAAACACTTTGATTTTTTCATAGTCCGGAGATGAGAAATCAAAATCAAGGTGTTGACAAAGCCATGCTCCCTCTGGAAGAATCCTTCCATGCCTCTTTCTAGCTTCCTTGGTTGCCAGCAAATTTGGTGTTCCTTGGCTTGTAGCTGCATCATTCCCATCACTGTGTCTCTACATGGCCTCTGTGTCCCAGCACATGGCCTTCTAGCTGTGTCCAAATTTTCTTCTTTTTGTAAGGACACCAGTCACTGAATTAGAACTCAACCTAATCCAGTATGAGCCCATCTTAAAATGATTATAGCTGCAGAAGCCCTATTTCCAAATAAGGTCATAGTTCCAGATTCTGAGGTTTTAAAACTTGAACATACCCTTTTGAAGTACACGGCTTAACCCACAACGCATACATTGAGTTTTCTTCTGAGAATCTCCACATATCATCTCATTCCTTGAACATACTAGTTACAGTTTAAAGTATTGGTCTGATCACTCCAGTATCTCTGCATCTTCTTTCTCTGTGTTTATGTTGTCTGGTGTCAAGTTGTCTTTCATGCCTGGATATTTTTGATTGGGTACAGGTACTGTGTACATATATCGGAGGCATGGGATCACTGTAAGACCCATGTGCTATTATCATCTATGAGGGGATGAGGATAGGAATGCAGCCAGATTTTTAAAAATTACGCTGAGAACACAAGAAGCTCAAAATGGCCAATATGTACTCAAAAGAAACCATAAAATGGCAATTCGAGAAGAGCCAAATCTGTGAATCAAACTCAGGAAATTCTGTAGGCGCCAATTTGAAGGTACATTCTGGTCGGGGTAGGAAACCGTTTACAAATCAATAAAACGTCAATAATATGAGAATTAGGACTGAATATAAAGAAGCCACAGGGAACAGTGATGAGGACAAAACGTGCTGTGGTTGTAGTGTGGCCAGGAGGCCCCCTGACAAGGCCCTAGAGGAAGGGAACTGGTAATGCAGGGGTGCTGGGGAACCGGGACAAGGGCCAGCACAGGGAAGGGAGTGCGGTGCCTCAAGGCTGAGGCCGGAGCCTGTGCTGTGTTCAAACATCTAGGAGCAGGGTGAGTGCAGGAGTGGAGAGTGGGTGAAGATGGAATGTTGGTAGGGCCTGGGGTCAGAAGTGGGGCCCATCGGCCGTGTTAAGGGGATTGTTCTGTAAGATAAATAGGGTATCTCTGGTTCATTTTGAGCAGAGTTGATCTGATCTTGTCTTAGGAATATTCCTCTGATGGCTGGGTTGAGACTTGAGTAATAAATCCTTCTACAGAGCCCAGCATAGGACCTACCCAGTGATCCACCCAGATGCCTCCGGGTATGCTCCCTGTGTTCCCTGTTAGCCCTTCTTACCCTGGGTTCTATGGCATTTTGCACAAAGATTGAAGGTAAGGGGTGCCTGGCTGGCTTAGTCAGTGGAGCATGTGACTCGATCTCAGGGCTACAAGTTTGAGCCCCACATTAGGTGTAGAGGTGACTTAAAACCTAAGAAAAAAAAGGAGGGTAAGGTGCTGCTACCTTCTGGGAAACAGAAATATTACAAGGTTTAAGCACAAGTTTTAGAATAAAACTTACAACTTTTTCTTTAATAGGCCCTTTTTAAAAAAGCTCTCAGAGGACTACTCAGCAGTACAAAGTAATGAACTACCGATTGAAGTTAACAACAACCTGGCTGGATCTCCAGAGAAATACAGAATACTGTATCTATATATTATACTATATATATACACACACACATACACATATATATAAATACTATATACATGAAATATTATTCATATATAACAGCTATAAAATATTATATCAAACTTTTACTTTGATTATTTCTGAGTGCTGGGTTAAAACTGATTTACTGGGGCACCTGGGTGGCTCAGTGGGTTAAGCCTCTGCCTTCGGCTTGGGTGGTGGTCTCAGGGTCCTGGGATCGACTCACATTGGGCTCTCTGCTCAGCTGGGAGCCTGCTTCCCCCTTTCTTTCTGCCTACCTCTCTGCCTTCTTGTGATTCCTCTCTGTCGGATAAATAAAATCTTAAAAAAAATAAAAATAAACCTGATTTACCTAAGTGAGATATCTCTGTAATGTTCAACTTTTCTGTAATAAGCATGAAAGCTGTTTAGAAACATCTTTAAAACAACTTTAGAAAAAAATAAGATGGGGTGCCTGGTTGCCTTAGTTGGCTAAGTATCAAACTCTTTGGCTCAGGTCATGATCTCATGGGTCATGGGATTGAGCCTGAGTTGGCCTCCACTTTCAGCTTGAAGGTTCTCTTCCTCTGTCCCTCCCTCTTGTGCCCACTTGCTCTCTTTCTCTCCCTAAAATAAATAAATAAATCCTTAAAAAAATAAAAAAGATTATTTAAATTTAAAAATGGGTAAGGGATACCTGACTGCCTCACTGGGTAGAGCATAATCTGTTTTTTTGTTTGTTTTGTTTGTTTAAGTAATCTCTATACCCAACCTGGGGCTCAAACTCACAAATCCTAGATCAAGGTTCTCATGCTCTTCCAACTGAGCTAGGCAGGCAGCTGGAGCATGCAACTCTTGATCTCTAGGTCGTGAGTTCAAGCACCACATTGGGCAGAGTTTACATTAAAAAAATATATATATACACACACATACATATGTATACATACACAAAGGGGAAGGGATATAGCTAGTCCCCAAGCAGGCACAGTCACTGGGTTCTTTCTCAGATAGTGATACCAGAAAGGCAGGGTAGCCCAGTCCTCCAGAAACAGCTTAGGAGCGAGATGGCCTGTAAGACCTCTGAGAACCTTTGTCTCCTCCTGTGTGTAGATGGAATAATACAAGTTCCCATCTCATAAGCTGCTGGGAAAACTGAGTTAATATGAAGTGTTTGTAACAGTGACCTTCACATAGTAAGTGTTCAATTAAGTAGAAATTACTCTTTGCTTATTTGGATTCTTTCTTGGGCAACCCCTCCTCTGGGAGAAGAAAACAGAAGGAGGGAACTGTGACTAAAGCCATGCTCCTCCAAGGAGAAATAGGACCAGGGAAGGGGACTCTTCCACACAGAGAAGCCTGGACAGAGACTCCTCTCGTCCTATGGCTACTTTTCCCTCTCCCTTCCAGAGGGGTGGTGGTTGAAATGGAGGGTGAGAAGAGGGTGGGGGAAGGACTTGTTTTTCTCGGGAATCAGCAGCCCAACTCCAGAGCCCAGCGGCCAAAGTCACAGGCTAACATGGACTCTGACCTGCATGGTGCCCCACCCACTTCCCGTCACATTCCCTGACTTCCACCTGTGGTTAACCCAGACCCAAGATGACCTCCAAGAGCCCCTTGCCCCAGGCTTGGACAGGCAGAATCAGCCTAACCTACTAGATACCAGCCTGTAATTGACAAGTCAGGCTCACTAGTGCTGGGCAATGACGAGTCCCATATATTGAGGGTGTAGGTCTCATGGGGTCCTTCACCCCAGAGTGGTTGCTTCCAGGAGGGAACTGTGCAATTTGTTCAGACGAACTTGGAATAAAGCTGTGTTTGGCAGCCTGAAGATACAGGAAGATGGGGACTGGTGTCCACTGTGAAGTGGAGCCAGGGAACGAAACCGTTCAGAGGGATGTGGAAGGTTTTGTCCGGAAACCCTCTACCAAAGGGGGCTCCCAGGTTGGAATCACGGAATCTCGGGCCAAAGTGGTTGAGGTTCCCCTGAGCCTGGTTGGCTCAGTGGGTAGATCATGCTGTTCTCAATCTCCGGGTGAGTTCCAGCCACACCATGGGTTTCTGAGATTACTTAAATAAATCAACTTTTTTTTAAAAAAAGCAGTTTTCCGTCACTCAGAGGGTGGCGTTCTGACAATGTCACTTCAGTCTCTGCCGCACCAGCCCCATGAACGAATGGCCACAGACTTCGCTTTCTTAAGTGGAGCTTATTTTTACTTCACAGTTGCAATCCCCTCACACCAGCGTCCTCCCCTGCCCAAGGAGGAGGAGGTCAGGCACCCCACTTCCCAGGATGGAAAAGCTAGCTTGGAAGCCACTTCTGGCTGCTCCCCTATGTTGGGCTCCCCGCAGCTGGTGCTCTCCTGCCTTCCTTCTGCTCCGACCTCCCATGGGGCTCCAGGGTCCCCCAATTCCCGGCTCAGGAGGGGGCAGTGGTTCTCCCTGCAGCGACTGCACCTGCCTCCTCTTTGATCTCCTCACTGATGTGCCACTCACACTGGCTTTTCTCTGGTCCTCCAAAGGCCAATTGCAAGCGCTAGTCTCTCTACCAGGAAAGATGTCTGTGCAGCTGGCTCCTCTGATCATTCACCTTTGAGGATTCAGCTCAGAGGTCACCTCTTAACCCGATCACGTCGCCATGCACGCCGGCTGCTGAAACACACTCATTTTCTTCACAGGGTGCCTCGGCTCAGAAACCTGGGGCCTTAAGGGCCTTATAGGATTGGTTCTGCTGGGTGATGAGCTTGGCTCCCTGCCACCCTTGGTCTTCCATTAGACAGGTGTCTCCGGTCTCACTCAGGTTTCTGGACTTCCTGCGGCAGCTCATGTCCGGCCTTGGAACCCTCCCCCACCTCTACCTCCTCCTGTGTCCTATTTCAAGGACCCTAAGCAGATCTATGAACCTCCTGGATGGGGTGCCAACCAGGAGGAAGGGTTCAGCTTTCAGACTCCCCTGCTCTGGCGTTCTAACCCAAGTCTACAAGTCAGTGGCCTGAAGTCTAGGACACAGGGTAATTTCCAGGACACGGCCCCACCCTGAGAAGTAGAGGGAGGATCTGGAGCAGTGCACCATTAGAGAGCTGGCCTGAAGCAACCCCAAGATATACCAAGTTGCCCCAACATGGCTGTCAATCACTCCAGATCTGGTGCACTCCAGACTGTGTATCACCATCTGGAAGGGAAAGGGGAGATCTCTGCTGCTTCAGTCTGCTTCCACCCTAGGACCGATGTTGGGAGCAGGGGCTGGACTGAGGGCACCTTAGCTCCTTCTGTTCTGGACTATGGAGACTGGCATGAAGGATAGGGCTGCAGGACAGACAGGCTGACGAGATGGGAGAGGCATTTCCCCAGCCCAACCCCATACATGTAGGGACCTCTCAAGTGAGGTGTTCTGGGAGTGGATTTTGGACATACTGGGGAACCTAGATTTGTATGGATGGTCTTTGGTTCTAAGATGCAGGGCTTCTTGGGATGTGGCTCATATTAGGGTCCAATAGGATATTATCTAGGAGAGTCCATGGGTTTGTCTGAGGGTTATATAGGATTTTACATCGGGTGGGTCAACGAAGGAATTGCTTCATTTCCTGAGCTGTGTGAACGACAGCATTCACTGAGTGAGGTGGCCTGTTCATGGAGGGTGAGCCCCTGGGGATCATTCTGGGTTAGAGAATGTCATGGGTATCTGGTTCACAGGGACTTCTAGGGTCTATAGGCAAGGTAAGGAAATTGTAAGGTCCTTTGATATAAAATTGAGGTATTTTGAACAGTGCATGGATGAGGCAAGGGGGAAGAAAACCAATGATTAGTTTTTCAAAGCTGGGGGCATGCTGGGAGTAGGCCTCAGGACAGACACGTGGCTGTAAGAAGCAACAGAAATCCATAGGACCCCCTCCCCACCAGCCACTGAGGGCCTGAGCATTTCTGAGCAAGATGTCAGAGTCCCTGCCCAGACTGCCCATCCCTGGGATCAGATACACAGAAGGACCCACTTACACACTGGAGGGAGGGGTGAGACAGTTTAATTTAGAAATAAGCTTTGGACAGCCTTCTGATCAGAAGGGAGACTAAGGGCCCACTGTGGGGGGAAAAGGCCATCATGGAGTGTAGGGCCCCCACGTGGGGAAGGAACAGCATCGGAGCCAGTAACAAGAGTGCCATGAAGCTGGTCCTGTGCTCAGCAGGTACTGGCAGAGCCTGAGGAGAGAATGGGAGTAAGGTCCTTGTGACATGGTCACTACTACAAAGACAATCCTCTCAGCCTCCAGAAACCCCCAGACTGGGCTGGCTTGGCCAGCCTTACACAAGGCATTTGATAATGCTCAAATACTATGGCCACCCTGCCTGAGTGCCCGGAAGCTTCTCAAAGACACCAAAGAAGCCCATCTTACCTGGAGTGATGAGTGGAATGGCTTTCTCAGGTAAGGGGCTGAGAAAGGAGCACATCAAATTAGCATTCCCAGTCCTTCTGTCCTTTATCCCCCAGGAAGACACCTGGTGCTCCCTCCCTAGGGGGGGCACACACACTTCCTTGCTATTCTTCCATTGTCACTTTAAACAATAACAAGGGTTATAGCTTTCCCTGATTTGGGGCACTTCAGGGCTGATAATCCATGAATAACAAATCTCACTGCAAGCCCAGGATGCAACCCAGGGGCTGTCCTCTTGCTCTAAATTACAGGATGTTACCCCAAAAGAGGTATGCTCTGCTCCCAGGGCATACAATAGGGGCCCTGTCTCACCTGTGCTTCTGATTGTACTTGCATTTGCATTTTCCACCTGTGAGAGGAAAAGCTGGTAGGTGCAAAGAACCTGGGGCACCTGGGCCACCCCACCCCCTCCACCATGCCCAGCCCCGTGGCCCGACCACTCACTTAGGGCTATCAAGATTCCAGCGATGCACAGGAGCCCTCCAAAAATCATGCCGCCCAGCTGCAGGCTTTCCCAGTCTGGGGGAGCAGAGAGTGAGCTGGCACGAGCCTGGCTCCACTCCACTCGCTCATTCAAAACACACATCTGATCACCTGCTTGTCCCCTGCTCATGCATTTGCACTTACATTTCAGGCAACAGGAAAGACAAGCCAGTAAAAAGATAGGGAAGCATGAGGAAGAAAAAGTAAGCAGAAGAGCACAGAAAAATTAGGGAGTTGGAAGCTTTTTTGATCAAGGATGTCTTTTCTGAAAGGTGGCATTTGTGCTGAGGCTGGAGGGAGAGGAAGAGTGTGTAGAACACTGGAGACAGTGGCGGACAGAGGAAGAGGAAAGCTGCTGCGGGCTGTCGGGCAACAAGGAGACCATGCTGGGGAAGGCAAGTGAGAGAGTGGAAGATGAGATACCTGGGGGCTCAAAAGCCTCCAGCCCTTTCCCCAGAAATCTTCCTAAATATCCTGTGGGTACCTTCCCTCCTTGCTGGAATGAAGTTCTCCCAAAGCTCATGCTGCATATTGCCCTCTCGCTCTTTTCATAGACCATTCCGACTCTGTAATCCCCAGTCCAGCCCCTTTCCTCAATAGCCCTCACCAAGCTCTAGCAAAGAGGTCCAGGATAGGCAAAGGCAGGGGTAGGGGATGAGGGAGATCAGCTCTTACCATAGTAGAAGGGACTGTCTTTATCTGCAGGAAAGGGGGTGGGGAAAAAAAAAAAAAAAAAACCAATAAGGACCAGAACCAGGATGTGGGGTCTTAGAGGGAAAATGTGGGGCAGTGGGAGCAGGGCAGTCTGGGGCCTCACTCACCAACCAGGTCATTGGCTTCTAAGGCAGGCAGGCCTGGGTGGGAAAAGGAGGGATCAGGTATTAATTCATGACACTGGTCTCAAAAGGAAGCAGCAGGCATGTCCTCAGCCCAGACCAGCCTCCTGGGTCCTGGACCCTCATACGTTCCCCGGCCCCAGATAGTCCTGGGATTTTGTCTTTTACCCCATAGCTGTTCCTCTCACCCCCCAGCCCTTCCTGCCATTTCTCAGGCTTCCTGCTATTTCTTGCATCTGAAATGCATGCTGTGTTGGTATCTTTTTACCCTCTTCTGAGCAGCTTCCTACAGAGATCCTGGCTAATGCCCTACAGGGAACAGGGAATGCTTCTCTCTTTATGCCAACAGATGGTTACTGTTTTCCAACATTCAATTATTTAGGACAATTTTTGCAATATCCTCTTCCTCCCTGTACTATTATCTCCTAGTGTCACTCTTTAAATGGACAGTTTAAGTGAAAAAACATTTGTTCAACATCAGGCCCCCTTTGGGAGATGCTGCCCTGGTTTTCTCTGCCTTGTGGGGAGGGTGAGTGGTAACAGGTTCATTTCTGGGAGGACTCACCTGCCAGTGTGAGGAGAAGGCCCCGGGTCACTCTGTTCATGATATGGCTGCAGAGCAGGACTGCAGGGGAGGGGGGCAGGATGGGGTCAGATAGCCAGGACCTGCCCCAGATTCACAGTGCCTAGGGCATAGATCCCAAGGGTGCACTTAGTTTATGAGGTGGGCTTAGGAAAGTTACTGATTTCAGTTTCCTCATCTAGAGATGATAATAGTAAATGCCCAGTGGAGTTACCTGGATTGAGTTAATACCAGTTAAGTACTTCGAACAATGCTCACACCTAGTAAGTGATTTGTTAAATTCTTTGTTAAAGTCTTTAATCAGAAGCCTGACTCTAGGTCAGAGGAGCAGGGCTACTGTTCTAACTCAGGCTTTGGTTCCTTACCCCCACTCCAAAAGGCTAGGTACCCTGAGCTATTGTTCCCAAAGGTCTGGGCCTCCGGCGATATCAGGATGAATTCCAAGATAGTCTCTGCAAAGGGCGAGCACACCCGGGCTGAGCCGCAGAGAAACAGGCAGCTGAGGAGGGGAAAGGTGGTAGTGGAAGCATGTGAGGGCCTCCCACTCCAGCCCCAGCCAGGGATCCTGCTCCAAGGCAGCCCCAAATCCCACAGCAGGAAACTGCCTAGTGGGTAGAAGGAACATTGCTCCTTTCTTTCCCCCCGGGGTGGGAACCATTCACGTCCTAAGTACTAGTTCCTAGGGTGGCTGTTTCCTCAAGATAAAACCCCTTCCAGCTCTCTGCATGTAGTTAGCTGCAGGCAAGCTTAGGGACTGTCAGCTGTTGCAAACTGAAGCCCCCATTCTTATCTGTAACTCTAATCCCCTCAAACCCACCCAACAGCTGTGTGACTCAGTGGCTTGCTTCACCTCTCGGTGCTTCAGTGTCCTGTAAAATGAGGACAATCAATAGCAACTGCATACAGTTATGATCGAATTAAATGCATTACTCTATGTGAAGCCCAAGAATAATGCCTAGCACACAGTAAGTAATGAAACGTGTTACAATGAAGAAATACACAGCCCTCCATACTTGCTAAATGGGATGCTGCCTGATTCATGAATCGCTTAATAAAAGTTGATATATAGATACATACATACAAACATACATACATAGGTCCTCTTGCCCTAGATGGGAGGGACTAGTAATGTCCAGCTTCTGAATGTGGAAGTTTGTCGACTTTTAGCAGTCTCTGAAGCCGGCTCTCCTTTGGACTCACCCTTCTCACCACCCTGGGATTCCTTAGCCAGAGGCTGGCTCCTGTTTCCTCCCACCCCTATCCTGCTCTCTGTATGACAGTGGTCACAGAGCCAACGGCCTCTGATGCTCAAAACCCTCAAAAATGCACCCTGTTACTGAGACTACCCAGGCACCCACCACCCCTTCCTCAGACTGGTACCACTCTCCACCCTCACCCTTCTTCTGCCACCCTTCCGCCCAGCAGCCCTGAAGTCCTAGCCAGACACTTGCTCACCTGAGAGCCGGGCGTAGATCTGGAGAGGCTGCTGGGGCTGGGTTCAGCCCAGGTGGGTTCCAGCTCTTTAAACCCAACAGCTCCGCCCAGGGCAACAATACCTGTAGGCAGGAGAGAACTGGTCAGATTCCTTGAGATTCCAGGAGCTCCTTCTCCACTCCTCCCACCCCCCACCCCAACCCTGTGAGCTCTTGAGACAGTTTGTCCTGCCACACCCAGTGCAGAGCTGAGCTCCTGGGGGCGCCGGGGCCATCAGAGGCTAAGGTGGTGAGAATTTTCTTGAGGAGAAAGTGGACTTTCAGCTTCTTTAGCTCATTTAGAGGGGTCCAGAGGGTTGCTGGAAGGGGGATACGCTGTTTCTGGGTTCTTGTGCCAGCAGCCGGGGTTCAAGGACTGCTGTGTGGGGTGTCCGGGGGACAACTGAGTCAAGGAGTCAGGGACTGGCCTTGAGGCTCCATTTGCTCAGTGGTCCCATTGCTTTTCCCTGGACTGGGTGTTTACTGAGGGGGACGGCTGTTAGTTAACAGGTAGAAAGAGAACTTCACCTGAGCCTTGTGGTCTTGACACTGGTCGAAGGTAGGGGATAGGTTGAGCCTGGCGCAGAACCAGCAAGAGAGAGCCCAGCTACCTGTGTGTGGGCTGGGGTTGATGGCTTCCTTCAGAATTGCCCACCATCTGACCAGGCCCTGACACCCACTTAAGCCCAGGGAAATTGATGGCTAAGATGAGAAACCAGCCTGGCCCAGGCCCTGGTTTCCTGCCTGCTCCACAGAGTGTGGGGGAGGGGCGGTGCCAGGAGGAGGACTGCCAGCTCCAGGCTGAATAGTGGGCTGCTTTCCTCTGTGGACCCCCATACCTGCCTCACGGGCTGCTGGCCAAACCCCCCTTTCACCCTTCACTCCACCACATGCTCTTGGCCTGGATGAGCTCTGGCTTCTCCCTTCTGCTGTCCCTCCTCCCCAGTTCCTCTTTGCTGCTTTTATCACTGGATGGTAATCAGCTGAGGTCAGGGCTGTTCGTTCCCTTATTCCCAATGGCCAGTCATGGACATTAGTAAATCAGTTTTGATTGGATTGTTGAGTCAGTGAGGACAAGAAGCCACCAGAGGCTCCCAGTCCTGGGGATGAGGGGGCAAAACAAAACCTTGAAAGGCAGAGTGGGGAGGAAGGGTGAGTAGGAAGGGAGTGGGTATTCCTGGTACGAACATGTTATACCTTCTCATGAAAACCTTCCACGGTGCCCCGTCTTCAAAAGTTCAAGTCCAGGGGCTCTGGGGCCAAGAAGAGCTAGAATTGAAGCCCAGCCTCCCGTTTGCTCACTGGGTAAGCTCAGGTAGCTCCTTTATCATTCCGAACCCCAGTTCCCTCTCCTCTAAAATGGAATAATGACAGGACTGACCTTTGAGGTTTGCGGCGTAGGTTCTGCGGGAGTATGGGCCTGCTCCATGATCAGCCCTCAATATGTATTTGTGGAATGAATGCCTCCTAGGTCTGGTGCGAGGAAAGTTCGTCAACCTCAAGATTCAGAACCATTAATTGCACATACTTGGAAGTGAAATCCAGGCTCTGTTAGTTACTTGCTATGTGCACTTGAGCAACTAATTTACCCTCTTCCTATTTATTCATCCATAAAGTAGGAACCATGACCGAGCCTACTCTGAATGTTTGTGGGGACGATGACATCAGATTGTGCTGCTCGGCTCACTGTAACTGGAGCTCGGAAGGCCCTGTTGGATGCCCAGAGAGATCTGCAGCATAAGAGAAAGGGGGTCTTCAATAGAGAGCCCCCCCCCCCCACCGACAGAGAAACCACATTCTAGAGAAGAGAAAGGTCTTGCTCAAGGTCACATTGTGCCTTCATGGAGGAAGGGGGTCTTAGCTCAAGTGATTAAACCCTTCAGCAGTGTTATTCTGCCCTGTCAGGTCACAGTGAGGAAGCAGCAGCCATGAAGCACCATTCGCAAAAAGGGCCCTCTTTACTTTTGGAGGTTTCCAGGAAGCATGGAAAGGACCTCAGATCCACTTCTCCAGAAGGCCCTAGCACCTTTGCTCTGCCCTGCAGCTTCTGTCCTTAGTCAGGCATCCTCCACTCCCTTCCACATCCCTGTGAGATAGCATCATCTGTAACAGGTAGAAAGAGAACTTCACCTGAGCCTCGTGGTCTTGACACTGGTCCAAGGTAGGGGATAGGTTGAGCCTGGCGCAGAACCAGCAAGAGAAAGCCCAGCTACCTGTGTGTGACTTCTGCAAGCGCAATGGTAAGTCACTGCC
Organism: Mustela nivalis; assembly: GCF_964662115.1. NCBI lineage: Eukaryota > Metazoa > Chordata > Mammalia > Carnivora > Mustelidae > Mustela > Mustela nivalis. Next base: position 149,980,427 of record NC_139021.1, read on the forward strand.
TCATCTCTTCCATTTGCCCAAACTGGCCATAGGTGTTCGTGCAGAACAGCTGAAGAGCTTGTCTATCCCCTCTTGGAGGGGCCTCAAAGGCGGACCATTCACTCAGTGGCAGGCAGCAATGCCTTCCCCGCTGGAAGTGGTGGGAAGTCAATTCCCAGGTTAGTGCATTTATCTTTTTAGATATTAAAATCAGTACTTACACGTGGTCATGAAACTAGTTGTTGAAACCTTTAAATGTTTGGCATATTAAGAAGTGTTTACTAACCTGTCCTTTTCATTCATTAGGAGTGTTTAGGATGAACAACTGCTCGCTCTCTCAAGGTATAATTCCTGAGAGGCTGGACTGGCAGTGAAGGCTGCTTTCAGGAAATCACTTTCAAGGAGGGCTGGTCGCTTGCCCTGCTTCTTGGATATGCATTCCTCGTCAGAATCTCTGGAGCCGTCCATTTGGGTCTGATTTCTTTTCTTCCTTCCTCCATTCCTTTCTTCCTTCCTTCCTTTTAAGATTTTATTTATAAGATTTTATTTATTTATTTGGAAGAAAGAGATAGGGAACATGAGCAGGGTGAGGAACAGAGGGAGAAGCAGACTTCCCCATGAGGAGGGAGCCCGATGTGGGGCTCAATCTTGGGACTCTGGGATCATGACCTGAGCTGAAGGTGGATGCTTAACCGACTGAACCGCCCAGATGTCCCATGAATCTGATTTCTTACCTTCCAGATGGGAGATCTGGGTAAGAGGCACTGAGACTTACAGGGAAATCAAGCCTTGGGGTGATGGAAGGCTGGAAAGAGTGGGTGAAGGAGAGCCAGACTTTGGCAGGTGCAAGTGACAGCCTGGAGGTATTAAAAGTTGAGAGAGAGAAAATGCAAAGATCCAGTCTGAACTCTTTCTTCCCCTTCTGGAGTCAGTGTTGCAAAGGATATAAAGGACCTTGTGTGGAAGACGGTAAGTCTGTTGCCAAGCGTGTCCACCTGAAAATCAGCACTGATGCCCAGGATCCCACCTCTGCTCATGTCAATCACTGCCACACCTCCTCACACTCCCGAATTGTGCTTCTCCCCTTCTGCAAGCACCAGTATTGCTCTGTGAAAACCAGAGATGCATCCTCAAAGCCATTAACCTTCCTGAGAAAAGGTAATAAAACAGGAATTATCTAAGAAGGACCAGAGGTAAAATGAAAGGGAAGTAGTACTTATCTTGCCTAGCACATAGTGGGAGCATAATGTGTTTTTTTCCTACCTTCCAAGAGGGACTGAATGTCAGAATCAGTAGAAGGCTGAGACTGTCTATTTTGACGGGGTTTGGTAGAGGAGGGAGAAGACCGCATTCATGAGGTGTGAGAGGTTATCTCTGATCTCTGAGGCTTCTCCCAGTTGTCTCCAATGTTTCATCCCTGTGAGAAATAGATACTGAATTCCCACCTGGACCCACCTCCTGTGCTGTCTCCCTCAGGAGTCCCTCAGCTCTCCTTCCCCTCTCTCTGCATTTTCCCCCAGGCCCCCCAGGTGAGTTCAGAGAGCTGGGCTCCTATCTGGGGTCACGCAGATCTGGAGCTCACTCCCTTTGATGATGCGGGAGAGGAGTGGGAGAAAATGAGGCAGCCTGTGAGAGGGTAGCGGGTGGAGGAGGAGGAGGGCGGCCATCTGAAGGGTAGCCACTGTCTGAGGGCTCACTGTTAGGCCTTTGGCCCACTCTTGCGCGTTAGGAAGACAGGAGGGGGGCTTCACTGCGGATTCCAAGGGCCTTCTGGAAGAGAGGACACGGAAACGATGAGAGGTAGGTCGTCTCACGAAGAGGGTTCTATGGGTCTCGGTGGTAGCCACTCCCCTTAGGACTGTATAAGAGTCTAACTCTCTTAGTCCAACTGCGGCCTCCAGAAAAGATGATTCCTCCGCCTCTAGGAGGCCCCTTTCTAGCCGCCATCCGTTACCACCCTTCCCTTTGCGCATAGGACCAAGAAACAGCCAATCGGAATAGAACCGTGGTGGCTTCCAGCCAGTCAGCACTAAGATATGGCTGTTGAGGCGGGGCCGCGGGTGAAGCCGCCTGTGGGGCGAAGACCCAGGCTGTGTGGGCGGGGCCTTTCTGTGGTTCCTCCTCGCGCGGATTGGCTGCTCCGGTCAAACAACGGGTTTGTCAAGTAGTCGCCTTGTTACGCATGCGCAGCCACACATGTTGCTGTTTGCCCTGTGAAGGTCGTGACTCGTTTTAAATCTTGCCAGAGTCTTTGTGCGTCTCTTGTTAGTTCGTGCAACCGTGATTGTCACGGTTTTCGGGAAGTCGTGGTCATCGGTAACTGGGACTCTAGAGGCTTTGAAGGATAGCTGAGGTGAAGGGACAGCACAGCTGCTGAGTCCAGAGCAGGCCAGGGAGGAGGAAGCCAAGAGCAGGGCCGCATGGGGAACGGGCAGGAGGCGGTGAGCTGCTTGGAGTGAGGCCAGAAAGCCGGCAAGGGACCTTGGACTTGGGGAGGCCTTCACACAAGGGCGAGATATGAGGCAGAAGCCCTAATGCGGAAGGAGAGAGGCGGAAACTGTTCACTGAACTGAGGTCAGGCGACGTCACTTCTCCTTGACTTTTTGTTGTTTTTGTTAGACCTCAGTAAAGCTTTCCTCTCACCCACAGGGCCCTAAGCATAGTTGTGCTATGTGTGCCTCTCGTGAACCAGATTTCTCAGCTCTCGACCTTGTAATTGAAGTATCTCGTGGACACGCGTCCTCTTCACTTCCTAGGGGTACTTGACAGGCAACTTCCAAAACAACTATTCCCGGGTGCCTGGCTGTCTCAGTCGGTAGTACTGTTGATCTTGGGGTTTGTGAGTTCGAGCCCCACGTAGGGTGTAGAGATTACTTAAGGGCCACCTGGGTAGCTAGGTTGGTTAAGTGCCTTCAGCTCAGGTAATGATACCAGGGTACAAGGATCAGAGTCCCCTGTCCCTCCTCCCTGCTTTCTCTCTCAAATAAGTAAAATCTTAAAAAAAAAAAAAAAAAAAAAAAAAAGAAAAGAAGAAGAATCTTACACTGTTTAACACCCCCCCCCCCCCCCAATATATTTCAGAGTTCCCTCTCTCAGGTCACTTGCTTATCCACCTGGCCACACAGGCCACCACTAAGCACATAAGGAGTTCTCTATTGATGCACCTGCTCCTCAGGCTAGGACCCTTCAAGGGCACTAACACTTCTCACTCTGGTGACTGCAGCTTCCTCCACTAGAGCAGCCTAAGTGAGTGCTTGCTACCTGGCAGACTGTTTTCCAGCACTTTCCGTGTATTAACTCATGTTATCCTAAGAACAGCCTATCTAGAGAGGATTCACCGCCTGATTTCAGGATGGGAAAATGAGATGGATCATTAAGTGAAGCTCTGGGCCACACAGCTCTAGAGCTGGCTCTTAACCACCACTCTCCACACTAAGCTGTGCGCGTGATTTATTTTTAATATTATTTAAAACAGCTCTGTTGAGAAACGATTTACCCACCAAGCAATTACTCTATTTAAAATATAGAGTTCACTGGGGCGCCTGGGTGGCTCAGTGGGTTAAGCTGCGGCCTTCGGCTCAGGTCATTATCTCAGGGTCCTGGGATTGAGTCCCGCATCGGGCTCTCTGCTCAGCAGGGAGCCTGCTTCCCTCTCTCTCTCTCTCTCTGCCTGCCTCTCTGCCTACTTGTGATCTCTGTCTGTCAAATAAACAAATAAAATCTTTAAAAAAAATAAAATAAAAAAAAATAAAATATAGAGTTCAGGGCACTTGGATGGCTCAGTTGGTTGAATGTCTAGCTCTAGGTTTCTGCTCAGGCCATGATCTAGTGAGTCATGGGATGGAACCCTGTGTTGGGCCCGTGCTCAGTGAGGAGTTTGCTTGAAATTCTTTCTCATCCTCTCCGTTTGCCCCTCCCCCTCTGCACATTTGTGTGTGTGTGTGTGTGTGTGTGTGCCCTGTCAAAATACATCTTAATTTTTTAGAAAATTATTTATTTGACAGAGTAGAAGCAGGGGGAGTGGGAGGGAGGGAGAAGCAGGCTTCCTTTGGAGCAGGGAGCCTGCCTCAGGGCTTGATCCCAGGACCCTGGGATTATGACCCGAGTGGAAGGCAAAGGCCTAATGACTGATCCACCCAGATGCCCCTAAAATACATCGTTTTAAAAAAAAAAAAAAATATATATATATATATATATATATGTGTGTGTGTGTTTGTATATATATATAATATATTTTATATATATATATTTCTCTTTGGGGGTATGTGTGTGTGTGTGATTTTTATGCAGGTAATAATATTTAGCTATTAAAAACATTTTTTTGAAGTAATTTCTGTGTCCAATTTGCAGCTCGAACCCACAACTCTGAGATCAAGAGTTGAATTCTAAGTGTACTTTTTATTTTCACTAGGGGCCCAGTTGTCAAAAAGTTGGTATCACTATACATGTATGTGTGTGCCAGGGTTTTTAAAATAAGTTATAAGTTGGGTGCATGGGTGGCTTAGTCATTAAGCATCTGCCTTCAGCTCAGGTCATGATCCTGGGGTCCTGGGCCCCACATTGGGCTTCCTGCTCAGCAGGAAGCCTGCTTCTCCCTCTCCCGCTCCCTCTGCTTCTATTTTCTCTCTTGCTGTGTCTCTGTCAAATAAATAGATAAAATCTTAAAAAAAAATAATTTATAAGTTAGAGAGGTTCCTGGCTCGCTCAGTTGGTAGAGCATGAGACTCTTGATCTTTTTTCTTTTTTAAATATTTTATTTATTTATTTGACAGACAGAGATTACAAGGAGGCAGAGAGGCAGGCAGAGAGAGAGTGGGGGAAACAGGCTCCCTGCTGAGCAGAGAGCCTGATGTGGGGCTGTATCCCAGGACCCAGAGAACACGACCTGAGCAGAAGGCAGAGGCTTAACCCACTGAGCCACACAGGCTCCCCGAGACTCTTGATCTTGGAGGTCATGAGTTCAAGGCCCACCTTGAGGGTAGAGTTTATGTACTAATAAAGAAAAAAAAAAAAGAAAGAAAAGATAACATATATTACAGTTTGGTTTTACAACTTTTCATTCTAATATAATTTCCATTCTAATATAATTAATTTGATATCTATTGATAAACATAAATTTTGATTCTCACCCCAGTTCCAGGAACTGGGGGCCCTGAACTAGGCAATGCAAAGCCCCTGCCTCGAGTGACTGACATCACGGTGAGGGCAATGAGTTGGAAAAAGAAATAGATGGTACAGTATTTCAAGTACTCATGGACAGGTGCAGTGAAGACACAGAAAGCAGCTGAGATGTAGAGAATGATGGGGGAGAGACAGCTTTCTTAGACTGGGAGGTCAGAATTGGTCAATGATAGAAACATAGATTTAAAACATTTGTATGCCACAGTCAAATTTTCCTTTGCCATTTTTTTTTTCCTGGTTGAATTGAGCCAAGGAAGTCAAACATATGCCCAGATTTTAGGTTAGAGCATAATTTACAAAAAAAGGTTTTTTTTTTTTTTTTAAAAGATTTTATTTATTTATTTGACAGAGAGAAATCACAAGTAGGCAGAGAGGCAGGCAGAGAGAGAGAGGAGGAAGCAGGCTCCCTGCTGAGCAGAGAGCCCAATGCGGGACTCGATCCCAGGACCCTGAGATCATGACCTGAGCCGAAGGCAGCGGCTTAACCCGCTGAGCCACCCAGGCGCCCTTTTTTTTTTTTTTTTAAAGATTCTATTTATTTATTTGTCAGAGAGCATAAGCAGGAGGAGCAACAGGCAGAGCAGGCAGTAGGAGAAGCAGGCTCCTGGCTGAGCAGGGAGCCCAATGTGGGACTTGATCCCAGGACCCCGGAACCATGACCCGAGCAGAAGGCAGACTCTCAACCGCCTGAGCCACCCAGGCGTCCCACAAAACGGGTTTTTTATTTAAAGCTAGTGACTCTCATTCCAAAAAATGTCTCTTCCATCAAATCTGTTTATCTCGTTAAAACAAGACAACAGGCCCCCAAATGGAGTCACTTATGCTAGGTCCCTCGTCACCAAATTTAGATTTAATTTAATTATAGTTTTGACACTTTCCAAAATGGAATCTTAAAGCAGTCAATCAGGAACTACCTGACTGGCACTAAACGGGTAATCTGCCTCATAGACCCCTGCCATCTCCTAAAGGAAAATGACCCTGTCACAGCCAGTCCACTTTTTGCTAGTATAATGTCTTTGTTCCTGCTCCTTTCTGCCTATGAAAGGGAGCCTCAGAGCTCCCTTCTGTCTGCTAGATGGGATGTTGCCAGATTCACGAATCATTGAATAAAGCCAATAAATAAGATCTTTAAAATTGAATTTTTTTTAAACAATCTCTATATATGTTATAATAAGTGTCTTTTAAGGAAAATGACTTAGTTGTTGGCAATAATAGAATAAAAGAACGTTTTTACTGGCACTGTTAAAGTTGAAAGATAAAAAATGGTAGTTAAAGGGGCGCCTGGGTGGCTCAGTCAGTTGAAGGGTCTGCCTTCAGCTCAGGTAGTGTTCTCGGGGTCCTGGGATTGAGCCCCTCGTCAGTCTCCCTGCTCAGTGGGGAGTCTGCTGCTTTCTCTGCAGCTTCCCCAATTTGAGCTCTCTCTGTCTCTCTCAAATAAATAAAATCTTTAAAAAGAATAAAGAAGTAAAAATGGTGGTTCGAGAGACCAAAGGCAGTATGATTGGAAAGGGCCTGCATGAAGCTGGTTTTAGTTCTGTGTTAGCACAGAATGTTGATTATGAATGTCAATAGTTTCTAGAAGCTTGTCCAGTTAAAGGACGCATTGAATTTGTGGCTGCTTGAAATCTTAATTCAAATACAATCAAAGCTGGACAAAGTCTTTGTTGTCTCCACTGCATTAGCTAATTTTAAAACCCTGCAACGTTTTGCTGTCATTCGCTCTGCAGTTTGACTAGTACACAAAGGGAGTTAGTGTTATGTTCTACTCTAATCAGACTACAAAAGAGAATAACAAGTTCCTCCAAGCAATGTTTACTGAACTAAAAAGAACTATTGAGAAACTGAAGTTTAGTAAGCAATAGGAAATAAATCATAGTATAAAAATTGAGTAGCAATTTTAACTTTTTTCCTGTAATGTAAAATAAAATGCCTTGTGGGTTGATGTACAAAGTCTTGAGAGCTATTACTTACCTTCAAGTTCTTAATAAACTAGTAAAATATTAATATATTAACTTCTAATGATCAACATTGGGATTTTCCACAGAGAGGGCTTGTAGCCATTCCTTCCACTACACGCCCTTGGAGAACCAGTTTTGCTGCTAGAGGTGGGTGGGGTTTGCTATATTCTACCCTTTCAAACACCGTGACAGAGACCTTCTAGGCTTCTAGGTCTGGGCACAGTGGGGTACCACTGTGGGGTACCACTGTGCCCAGACCTAGAAGCCTAGAAGTTCTCAGTTCCATTTCTAAAGGGGTATACCTGTCTTGAAAAACAATATTACTTCTGAAAACTGAATTTCTGTGAGCCTGGTGCCCAGTGGCGATGCCCCAGATATGTCCCTTAGAGAACAGACACACCTGCCCTAGAGGAACCCCATGGGCAGATCATGGAAGTGGAAGCTGAAGCCACGCAATGCCGGAAGTTCTCCCTAGGAGGAGAACACAAAATTATGAACATAATGTTTGTGTGAAAGTTTAGGTGTATATACACACACACACAAGTATATATGTGTATGTAATATATATATATATACTGTATATAATATAAATTTATAAATATATATAGAATAAACAAAATAATAAAATATGTAATATATAGTTAAGATTTTATTTTTAACTAATTTATATACCTGTGGTGGGGCTCAAACCTATAACCCCGAGATGGAGTGTCATGTTCTACCGACTGAGCCAGCCAGGCATCCCTGAAGGTTTATTTAAAAAAAAAAAAAATTTTTTTTTTAAAAGATTTTTAATTTATTTGACAGAGAGAGAGAGAGAGAGATCACAAGTAGACAGAGAGGCAGGCAGAGAGAGAGGAGGAAGCAGGCTCCCTGCTGAGCAGAGAGCCCGATGTGGGACTCGATCCCAGGACCCTGAGATCATGACCTGAGCCAAAGGCAGCGGCTTAACCCACTGAGCCACCCAGGCGCCCTGAAGGTTTATTTTTTTGTTTAAAATGACAAAGCAAAGCAATTGCAAGTTTAAAAAAGCTGACAACAAAATTTTTAATATAACACATTTTAAAATTAATTGCCTGTCAAAATATTAATTTTACTGGTAACATTGCATAATCATAGCCACTACTTCATTTGATAGTGATTTTGAATATTTTTGTAGAAAACATTTTATTTATATATTTGAGAGAAAGAGAGAAAGAACACAAGCAAGGGGAGCTGCAGGCAGAGGAAGAAGCAGACTTTCCATGGAGCAGGGAGCCGAACTCTGATTCTGGGCTTGATCCCAGGACCCCAGGATCATGACCTGAGCCAAAAGCAAATGTTTAACCATCTAAGTCACCCAGGCACCCCCTGATTGTGAATGTTTTAAATTAGAGTATTTTATTTTATTTTTTAATTTTTATTATTTATTTATTTATTTATTTTTTTAAAGGTTTACTTATTTATTTGACAGACAGAGATTACAAGTAGGCAGAGAGGCAGAGAGAGAGGAGGAAGCAGGCTCCCTGCCGAGCAGAGAGCCCGATGCGGGGCTCGATCCCAGGACCCTGGGATCATTACCTGAGCCGAAGGCAGAGGCTTTAACCCACTGAGCCACCCAGGTGCCCCAAATTAGAGTATTTTAAATTAGAATAATTCCTATGAGAAAAAATGGAAGATAACTGCCCCTTCTAGGGGTGATTAACCCACTTTTTTTGGGTTTATTTATTTATTATTTATTTGAGAAAGAGAGGGAGAGAGAAAGAGCATGCATGAACAGGGGGAGGGGTAGAAGGAGAGGGAGAAGAAGACTTTCTGTTTAGCAGGGAGCCCCACAGGGGTCCAGATCCCAGGGCCCTGAGATCATGACCTGAACGGAAGGCAGATCCTTAACTGACTGAGACACCCAGGACCCCAGCTGTGATTAATCCACTCATCTAAAAATATTTTTACTGGGCACCTGGGTGGCTCAGTGGGGTAAGCCACTGCCTTCGGCTCAGGTCATGATCTCAAGGTCCTGGGATCAAGTCCCGTGTCAGGCTCTCTGCTCAGTAGGGAGCCTGCTTCCCTCTCTCTCTCTATCTGCCTGCCTCTCCGCTTACTTGTGACCTCTCTCTGTCAAATAAATAAATAAAATCTTTAAAAAAATATTTTTACTGATAATTTAGAAAATTTGCTTTTGGCTTTACAATTTATCACTGCTAATGTCTTGTAAAAGTTTTGGGTGCTGTTAAATTAGGGAAAACCTCTATGAAGTGTTTTATTCACGAGCAGTCAGAATGCAGGACATCTCATGTTTTCCTGTGCATTGACCAGTCTTCATGTTACACTGCTTCCGCTAAACCTCCAGAGGCCTTGCAAGGGGCCCCGGGAGTGTGTGTGTATGTGAGGAGGGGGCAGGGGCGGGAGATGAGAGCCATGGAGAGTGTGAGGTTGGGATCAGTGTGGAGCCTGGACAGTGTGTGAAGGAGGTCTGGCCATGGGGTTGGGGGGAGTGGAGGGATGAGGGGGTCGAGTGAGGGGTAGGGTGGGGTGTGCGTAGACATTGGGGAAAGTCCAGTGGAGGGGAGGAGATATGGATGTGGGGACACAGAGTAGGGGAGGCCTGGAAGCAGGGTTGTGGCCAGAGCTTGGGGGGGATCAGACTTGGGGTGGAGGCTTGGGACCTGGGCAAAGACCGCCTGGAGGTGTGTGAGGGAGAGGCCTGGAACTAGGGGCATAGGGACACTGAAGGACATCAGAGAGGGGTTTGGATGTGGAAAGAGGCCCAAGTGTGGGTGGAGTTGTGTGTGGGAGGGGTCAGGCCCTGGGGTGGGGAGTCCTTTGTTTGCCAGCATGCCCGGGCCTTGGGGAGGGGACCCGGATGTGGGCTGGCAGATATGAGGGTGGATCCTGGAGCAAGTGTTGTGGCTAGGATTGGGGGGACAGAACTTTGAGGTCATCTGGCTCTGGGACGTGTGAGGGGGCGTCTGGACGTGGTCGGGGATCTAAGGGAGGGGGTCTGGGGATGGAGAGTCCTCTGGCTGTAGGCAGAGTGAGCTTGGGTGAGCTTGGGGCAGGGACCCCAAGCTTAAGCTTCAGTAGCTTCAGTGCCTCAGAAATGTTCCCATCAGGACTGTTTTTGGTGGAAGAAAACCCAGAAACAGTGTTAATAGCCAGTGACCAGAGAAAGAAAATTATGGCACTTCATGGGTTAGAACTTTATTCAGCAGGGAAGAGAGTGATTTAGTTATGGATTAGGGTAAATGCCAGCGTATCAAATGAGAAAAAGTTGTAGAAGCACATCATTTATATATAGTTCAAGACTGTATAGTAATAAAACTATGAATGAAAATACTGGACTAGATAATAATTTAAAAATAAGTGCACAATTCAGACTGGGGTTGCTCCTGAGAAGCGAGGAAAGGCGTGAGGCTCCATGTATACAGGCTCCATGTCACCTGCCCCAGTAATAATAAGTCTGTTCAACTGGACCAGGCGCTCCCTGTTTCACTGTTGTGCTTTATGTTGCGAAAGAAAATCCACCAGAGTGTAGGAGAAGCTTCCTTAGCGTCCGGCAGAAGGCTGTGAGGGAGCAAAGGGACTGCTTGTTTGAAGAAGGCCTTCCAGGTTTTTTATGGGAATGGTACAGCTGGTTTTGGAAATGAGAATAGAGGAATTGATTATTCTGAGGACCAGCAGCTGCTGTTCGGACAGGCTGGAATTGTGGAGGAATGGAGGGAGTGTTCTGAGGATTGGCAGCCATAGGCTGGGCAGACCAGACTTTATGGAGAGGGATGAAGAGGAGGAGGTAGGGACTCAGTGGTGTGGAGGGATGACGAGGCACAGCTGAGGGGACAGGACATTTGAAAGCCTCAGTAGCCGAATCTCACATCTTAAGTCCTTTAGGGTCTCTCAAGACCTTTAAATTAGACAAAACTGATGAGTTTAGAGTCCCTGTGCCCATTTTACAGACAAGAAACTGAAGTTTGGAGAGATGAAGTGAATTTCCCAAGGCCAGTCTGACTCCAAAGTGTCCTTTGTCTTAATACTGTTCATTACCACACTTTGCAACATTAACTCATGCCTCCCCATGGCATGATGAAGTTGACCCTACTAGTATTCTATTTTATAGTCCCTGCTCTTATTCTTTTTTTTTTTTTAAAGATTTTATTTATTTATTTGATAGAGATCACAAGTAGGCAGAGAGGCAGGCAGAGAGAGAGAGGAGGAAGCAGGCTCCCCGCTGAACAGAGAGTCCGATGTGGGGCTCGATTCCAGGACCCCGAGATCATGATCTGAGCCGAAGGCAGAGGCTTTAACCCACTGAGCCACCCAGGCGCCCCTCTTACTCTGTTTTATAGTTGGGGAAGTGGAGGCACAGAGAGCGGGATGGTAAGTGGTGAGACCAGAATTAGAATCCAGGTCAGGTCTCATAATCTAGGCCTCTGGGCTAGTGACAGTGGCGGTGTTTGCTGAAGACAACTGAGTTGGGGGGGCGGGCAGGGGGTGACATGTTGAGGAGTGTGAGAAGAGAATTCAGGAGAGTGGTAGATTGAACAGGTGAGTTCCTGTTTCCTATCTTCTCCATCCTAATGCACCCTGAATTCTTCTGGAGTGGGGTGGGGGTGGTGTCCTAGTTCTGGGGAAGCTATGACCTGGTCACACTGCCTCGGGCAGGTGAGGAGGTGGCTCAGAACAGGCCCGGCCATCCCTCGGCCGACCAGCAGGGGTCCTCACTGAAACCCAAGAAAAGCGAAGGGACCCTGCAAATTCATAGCTGTTTATCAGCCTCAGCAGGCCAGCCAGTGGGGAGAAGACCCAGGGTCAGTTTTGTTTTCTCCTAGGCAAGTGCTGCAGGCGTGTTTCTGTATATGAAAATACACATCCCATGTATGAAAGGGAGCCATCAATTACTCAACAGGAGAGGAGCAGGGGTGAAGATTTGGGAAGCTGGACAGCTGGACCGGCTGCAACAGGGCAGTCCCCTTGTCTGTCTTCTGTCCTGGGGAATGCTCTGAAGTAAGCTAATTTGTTCTTTTGTTTTCTTCAGTTTTTAAAGGTATTTATTTATTTGTCAGGGGGAGGGGTGAGAGAGAGAGGGAGAGAGAGAGAGAGAGAGACAGTGTGCACAAGTAGGGGGAACGGCAGGCAGATAGAGAGGCAGGCTTCCTACTGAGCAAGGAGCCCAATGTGGGACTCGATCCCAGGACTCGGGGCTCATGACCTGAACCAAAGGCAGATGCTTAACCAACTGAGCCACCCAGGCATCCCTGAAGTAAACTTATTTGTGCTAGAATCCCAGGAAGGACTAGGAATGAGATTGCCCAGGACCTTCGGAAAGTGGGTGTTCAGATGTGCTAGAGGACTTCCTGGAAGGGCTGGCGGTTTTTCCCGTTGTAGGATACTCTTGCCTGGCTGTTTTGTGTGTCTGTGGCTCTGAATTCCTCAGTATTGCTTTCTGGGTCTGATTGGGACCCTCTTCCTCTTTCTTCCTTTCTCTTTCTTTCATCCTTCTGTTTTTTTGAGTTTTTTGCACCCTTATTTCTGTTTCTTTGCTCTATCCAGGTGACTCTTAACTTCCCTTCGTTTGCTTGTCTCTGACATTTCTGTGACTCCATCCTTCAGGCCAGGCCCAGCAACTCGCCCCTTGGGCTGCAGCCCTAACCAGCCATGAAGCCCGTGGTTAGCTCATCATTTTACCCACCTGGGGCCCTTTCTGGGCCTTGACCTCTGAGGCAGGCAAGTAAGGGTGTAGGATCAGGGCTATTTTCATTCGGGGGAGACAGGGCCGAGGCCACCGCAAGTGGCCACAAGGTGGCAGTAGAGGACCGTTACCATGTAATTCCTTTACCTCCGTGGTCTCACTGCTGAGATACTCCCAGGTTGGGGGGGGGGTAGATTTGGGGTGTATTTGTCCAAATCTGAAGTTTTCTTTAAAAATCAGGACTAGCCCACCAATTCTCATAGCATTTGAAAGGTTTATAGAATTACTACTGTGCCAGATGTTCCCTGCTGATCCCCAGTTTCCTTTCCTCTAACCTGGGGATAATGGAATACCTATTCTTCCTAGGGGAGGTAATGAGAAATGAGTCCTGGTACAAACTTAGTGTTCAATGCCTTTTGAGAACCATGATGGTCACATGCTCCTATCCATGTTCACCATTGGCTGGTGCTACCCCCTGGGGTCAGTGTTCCCACTGGCATCCTAAGGCAGGATCATCACTGGCTTGATGAGGCTGGAGTTTTGGTGGGAAAAACTTGTCTTCATAATGTCCAGGTGCCTTGACAAATAACTAATCATTAAGTATCTGAATATATATATATATATTTTTAAAAGATTATTCATTTATTCATTTATTTGCCAGAGACAGAGGGAGAGAGAGCGAGCACAGGCAGACAAAGAGGCAGGCAGAGGCAGAGGGAGAAGCAGGCTCCCTGCCGAGCAAGGAGCCCGATGTGGGACTCGATCCCAGGACCCTGGGATCATGACCTGAGCCGAAGGCAGCTGCTTAACCAACTGAGCCACCCAGGCGTCCCTGAATATATATTTTTTGAATCACTGAATATATCATATCTATCAAGAAATGATAGGTATATAGAGTCCTTTATTCATTTTTAAGATTTATTAATTAGAGAGAGAGAGATGGGAGCATGAGCAGGGGGAGGGGCAGAGGGAGAAGCAGGCTCCCTGCTGAGCAGGGAGCTTGACTTGGGGCTTGATCCCAGGCAGATGCTTAACTGACTGAGCCGCCCAGGTACCGCATAGGGTCCTATTAAACATTATATTTATCTAATCACTATATAGATGGAAATGCCTATTTTTACCTATCTACAAAGATAAATGTGTGTATTTGCATGTTTTACCATTTCTCCACCTGGAATCAATTTTAGCACTATTATTTCTTTTTAATTTAGGAAGATAGTTGCATAATACCTTTCTTGTGTGGTTCACCCTTCAGATTCCCCCTATATTTTATAAAATGTTTTACATACTCTGTGCTTGCTGTCACTGACGTGTGTGCACTCTGCCAACACTCTTCCTGAGGACCTTTTCTAAGTAGATGGCTGCTTTCCATCATTCTGAACAGCCATCTTCTGGCGGGACGTGATGGCCACTCTGTTCCAGAGTTTGTGGCCAGAGAGTCCTAGCCTGGGTTTTCTCATCAGTAAAATGGGTTTAAGAGTTAGGAATGTGATCATTATTCGGCACCCAGGGGTTAGTAGATAGACGTTTCTGTCCCCTCAAAATTCATCTGCTGAAATCAAATTCCGAATGTGATTGCATTTAGAGAGGTGGAGCGTTTGGGAGGTGATGAGGTCATGAGGGCGCTTCATGACTGGGATTAGTACCTTTTTAAAAGAGACCCCATATTGCTTTGGAGGTGGCTGGGATGCCCTGCGTGAATAATTGTGCTGGGCAACTGTCTGACCTTTCAAGCATGCCCAGTGGTCCTGGTGGGGGGCATGAAACAGGAGCCATAGTGGATGGGGCGGCTGCAGCAGGCAGGAAAAAAAAAAAAAGAGAGGGAGGGAGACTTCAGAGAGCTCCCTTGCCCTTTCCATTGTGTGGGTACACAGCGAAAAGACAGCTGTCTATGAACTAGGAAGTGAGCTCTCAATAGACACCAAATCTTCCAGTGCCTTGAACTTGGACTTCCCAGCCTACAAAACTGTGAGTAATACATTTCTGTTGTTTATAAGCTATGCAGTCTGTGATATTTTTGTTACAGCAGCCTGAACAGACTGAGTGTCCATTTTGGCAGACCCTAGACTAAAGGCCCTTATGCTCATAAGCTTATGACTTTAAAAATAATGGCTTTAAAAATCTTATTATTGGGGTGCCTGGGAGGCTCAATTGGAAGAGCATGTGACTCTTGATCTTGGGGTTGTGAGGTTGAGCCTAGTGGTGGGTGTAAAGATTACTTAAAAATAAAATCCTTTAAAAATAAAAAACATTTTATTGAAGTGTAATATACATATAGAGGAGTGCCAAAGACCTCTCCCACTGGGCCCAAGTAAGGACTCCTTGAACTTCTAACCCATAGATTGTTTTTTTGGCCTTTGAACTTCATATAAATGGAATCAAACAGGCTGTACTATTTTAGGCATTTGAGAGCTTTTCTCATGCACTCAAGGCCTTTTTATTCTCATTACTTTATGGCATCACCACCATGTATATTCTTCAGTTTATTAGTTATGCTGCTAATGAACATGTAGGCTGCAAATTTGGGTTTGGGCTATTAAAAATAGTGCTGTTAGGTAAACCTCTATCCACCTTTTTCTTGGGTCTATTCCTGACAAACACCAGTCACAGGGACCTCAGGATTTGCACAGATTCTGCCAAACAGGTTCTAAGTGATTGTTTATTTCACATTACCCCTGAAGAGCCCTGTCTGCTCCCTTGTACCCCTACTGGCTTGGCATTTTTCAGTGTTTTTGTGTTCATCTTTTTGGTAGATGTGCCTTAAAAAAAAAAAAAATATTTATTTATTTTAGAGAGAAATTGAGAGAGAGAGCACATTAGTGGGGGGAGGGAAGAGGGAGAGAATCCCAGGCAGACTCCCTGCTGAGCACCAAGCCTGCTGTTTTTGATGTGGCTGTCTTTTAATTCTTTTTCTTGCTTAATTGCTCTGGCTATCACCTCCAGTACAATTTTGAGTAGAAGTGGCAGGAGGAGACACCCTTGTCTTATTCCTGATCTTAGGAGAAAAGCAACCTGAATACTGATTTCCCACCACCCGCTCTGGCTTGCCTTTGTTGTTTGCTGGCACATTTGTTTTGTGATTTCACTTGTCTGTTTTGGTGGGGTCTATTTCCCCTACAAAGGGGAAGCCTCTGACACTCCACAGAGGGCAAGGGTACAGTCTCAGGCAAGTGCATGGTCACCCTGGGGTGATCCTGCTTTTAGGGGGGCTCTTGCCATGTCTCTTTGGGATCTCTCTGTTAAGCTATCTGCCTGTTTCGGTATTACATCAATATGTTAGGCTCCACTAATTACTGGCTAATTGCAGTATTTTTTTTTTTTTTTTACAGTGCCCTGGGGCATCAATTGCTTATTGGTCTGATCCAATTAAATTCAGGCAAGGGTAGTTTAAGAAGCCATTTTGACTAGGTGGGCTGTTAGCTGTCTTTTTTCCTGGTTGAGTCTAGTGAATTAGCTGGCCTATGGTTTAGTTTGTTGCTCTTAATTAAGGGGAACTATTGTTTTTAAGAGTGTCCTTAGACTTGAACTTTTCTGCACTCCATTTTATTTTATTTTATTTTTTTTTAAAGATTTTATTTATTTATCAGAGAGAGAGAGGGGGAGAGAGCGAGCACAGGCAGACAGAATGGCAGGCAGAGGCAGAGAGAGAAGCAGGCTCCCTGCCGAGCAAGGAGCCCGATGTGGGACTCGATCCCAGGACGCTGGAATCATGACCTGAGCCGAAGGCAGCTGCTTAACCAACTGAGCCACCCAGGCGTCCCTTCTGCACTCCATTTTAAATAAAGTCAGTTCCTTTGGGGAGAGCTTCAAAACTCTCTTTTCTAAATGGCTGCCCCTCTCCCAGGTGATATCTGTGATCCACTATTTAGGGAGCAGAGTGGGTGTGGTAGCCTCTGTCTCTTCAGCTTGCTTTCCCCGTCCAAATCTGTGTCCTACCAACAGGCTGGGGCAGAAGTAATCAGGCATTGAACCTCTGTCTCTAGGTTGAGCACAGGAGCCCATGACCTCTTGGCCTCACTCACCATTAATATAGACCCCTCAGCCTGGAGTTGGAGACGATTAGTGCTGGTCATCTGCTTCTCCTGGTGAAAAACAGTGATCCTTTGTGTAACAAAAACACTCCCGAAACACCTGGCTGGCTCATTCAGTAGAACTTGTGACTCTTGATCTCAGAATTGTGAGTTCAAGCCCCATACTGGATATAGAGATTACTTAAAAATAAAATCTTATAAAAAGAAAAAGGAAAAACATTCTTGTGTTTCTCTTTTATTCTCATACTGCTGTAATACTCACAACACTTTTGACACCAGATGTGTGTGTTTTCCACCCATGATGCAATTCTGCAACGCCAGCCGAAGACACTACCTGGAGTATCAGAGCCCACAGTCTGCGGATTCATTCCCCAGAACTGCTCCATTTCAGATGCCGGCTGTGAGTTCCAGATTGTCGTCTGTACTTATGATTGGCTAGCTATAAACTGGGGTTCCTATGATCCCTCCTGGGGGCTGATAATTTGCTAGAGTGGCTCACAGAACTCAGGGGAATACTTACTTATGTTTGCCAGTTTGTTACAGAGGATATAATAAAGGACATGAATGAATAGTCAGATGAAGGTATACATAGGATGAGGTCTAGAAAAGTCCTGAGAGCCGGAGCTTCTGTCCTTGTGGAGTTTTAGTGTGTCACCTGCCTGACAAATAGGTCTGTTCACCAACCCAGAAACTCCGAATTCCATATTTTGGTTATTTTATGGAGGTTTCATTATATACATGGAGGCCTGATCTATCCTTAACCCAGCCTTTAGTCCCTTTGAGGATAGGGGATGGGGTTGAAAATTTCAAATTTCTAATCATGGCTTGGTCTTTCTGGTGACTAGCTCCCATCCTGAAGCTACCCAGAAGCCCACCAAGAGTTGCCTCATTAGAATTAAAGACACTCCTGGGGTGCCTGGGTGGCTCAGTGGGTTAAGGCTCTGCCTTCAGCTCAGGTCATGATCTCAGGGTCCTGGGATCGAGCCCCGCATCAGGCTCTCTGCTCAGCAGGGAGCCTGCTTTCTCCTCTCTCTCTCTCTCTCTCTCTGCCTGCCTGTCTGCCTACTTGTGATCTCTCTCTCTGTCAAATAAATAAATAAAATCTTAGGGGAAAAAAAAAAAGAATTAAAGACACTCCTATCACCCTGAAAGTTGCCTTACACCTAAAGGATTTAGGAGTTCTGTCAGGAACTGGGGTCAAAGACCAAATATTAACAAAAGATGCTCCACCGCTCTTATCACTTAGAAAATTACAAGGGATTTAGGAGCTCTGTGCCAGAAGCTGGGGGCAAATATCAATATGCAGATGGCTTATTATTTTATACCCTTGGTTGGGGGCTGAGGGAAGAGGGATCCTTGTCTTTTTGGCTACATCTGCCCAGATAGAGCTTTTGTCAAACTGAGCTGGGGAGAGGAGAGGAGGGAAGGAACAGGATGTGGTTCAAATCCCAGAATCTCACTGTTCTTACTGGATTTTAGCAGATTTTCTTGAATAAATGTTTCTTCATTTATTGACTACCCTTAAGACAATTTCCAGAGACTTTTAGTGGTATAGTTCTTATTTTTTTATTTTATTATTTTAAAAGATTTTATTTATTTATTTGACAGAGAGATACAGTGAGAGAGGGAACACAAGCAGAGGGAGTGGTAGAGGGAGAAGCAGGCTTCCCGCCGCCGAGCAGGGAGCACGATGCAGGGCTCAATCCCAGGACCCTGGGATCACGACCTGAGCTCAGGGCAGACCCTTAATGACTGAGCCACCCAGGCCCACCTTTCAAAGCTTACTGTACATCTCACTTTCCACGGCCTTGTCCTTTTCTTTGGGACGATTCCTTCTTTCCTTCCTCCCTCTCTCCCTCCCTCCCTTCCTTCCTTCCTTCCCTTCCTTTCTACCTGGGGAGGGGGTCCCAGGGAAGCTTAGAAAGGCCACAGATTATCTTGGAGCTAAGGGCAGCTCCTGCAGAGGGGGGTCCACAGGGTAGCCTGGCCTCGTAGCTGGCAAGGGGGGCTGGCAGCTGAAGGAAACTTTGTCCGACAAGTGCCTGACGTAAGCTTTTGAGTGCCCAGGCATCCATTCCAGAGGCATACATCTGGATAAACAGACTGCCAGCTATGTCACAGAGCTCCAAGCTACACACCTAGATAAGGAGCCAGGCCTGCACCACCCAGAAGTTCCCGTCTTACAAATCCCTGGGTGACCTATTATAACCCATGGCTGGAGTGAGCCCATTTTTCCCTTCCTGCCCCAGGTCCTGCTCTTTTGTTTTCAGTTTGCTGATGCAGAGTGAACCTTGGCAGCCCTGAGCACCCTGGGGCACTGAGGAGAGGCAGGTGGCCGAATGCGACCTCAGAGTGAGGCCTGCTTTGCTGTCCCGCTGTGGGGCAGCACAAGGACCATGAGGAAAGATTTTGGTTGTGCACATTCCCTTCTCCGACCCTTTCCAGAAATTCTATTCCTTTCTTTCTTTCTTTTTGTTTTTAAGATTTTATTTATTTATTTGACAGAGTGAGACAGTGAGAGAGGGAACACAAGCAGGAGGAGTGGGTGAGGGAGAAGCAGGCTCCCTACTCAGCAGGGAGCCTGAAGCGGGTCTGGATCCCAGGATGCTGGGATCATGACCCCAGCCAAAGGCAGATGCTTAAGGACTGAGCAACCCAGGCCCCTGCAGAAATTCTGTTTTTTCTTCAAATTTCCCTTCCCAGGAAAGCCTTCTGACATCTATCATTTGATCTGGCTTACCTCCTCCCACTCCCCCAGGAGCCCTTCTCCAAACTCTGCCCTCCACCTTCTGCTGCAGCTGGTTGGCTTCCTCTGTGTCCCTCACCCAAACCTGTGAGCCACTGGGGGAGGAGCTGGGCCTCACCTGTCCACAGGCATCCTGGAGCCTTGGGATGTTGGCTCAGTGTCTAATCATTAGCACCACGGGAGCCAAGGAGCCCGCGTACAGTGAGCAGCGGGGTGGATTTCTCCATCAGCAAGCTGGGGGGAGACTCCCAGGGAGAACACCAGGGGTGCTCACTGCGCAGAGGCCGTGTCCATCTGGGACACATGGACTGTGAGCCTGTCACCAGAGAAAAGTTCAGCCAGGAATAAAGATTCAGAGGCTGATTTCCTGTTCCTGACCTGATGCTGTGTCCAGGGACTCAGTGGGCAAACCTGACCTGAGCCTGATCCTGAGGCTGGGGGGCTGCTGCTGGCCAGCCCTTCTGCTAGGGCTTCGGGGGCAAGGAAGCACCCATGAACCGCCTGTGGTTTGTGGCCAGAAGAGTTGATGGGATCGACCGCAGGTCCCCCACCAAGATGTCCTACACTGGAGACCCGGGGACATCTAACAAATCTGGGCTTGTCACATTGTTTTTCATGTATTTGAAAACCAAAATTATGATTTATTTGTTTTTAAAAATATTACTTATTTATTTGAGAGAGAGCAAGAGCTCAAGCAGGGTGAATGGCAGGCGGAGGGAGAAGCAGGCTCGCCGCTGATCTGGGAGCCCGGTGCGGGGCTTGATCCCAGGACCGTGGCGTTATGACCTGAGCCAAAGGCAGATGCTTAAGCAACTGAGCCACCTAGGCATGCCCAAAATTGTAATTTAAAAAAATGAATAGCAAAGACAGTGCAGTGAGCGAGCAGAAGTCTGGGAGCCTCTCCAGGCACAAGGGGATCTTCCTGCAGTTGACGGCATGGTTATCCCAAGGTGAGCCTGAAGCTCTGACACCAGGTCTCTGCCTGCTGGCAGCCACATCTCCACCAAGGATCTTGGACCCAAGGGATGGCCTTCTCCCCAGACAAGTAAGTACCTGGTCTGCTTTCTGCCAGTATAGATGAGTTTGCATTTTCTAGAATTTTCTGTAGATAAAAATCATGCAATAGATACTCGTTCGTCCGGCTTTTTCCCATCAGCATTCTTCTTCTTCTTCTTCTTCTTTCTTCTCCTTCTTCAAGATTTTATTTATCAGAGAGAGAGCGAGCACAGGCAGACAGAAAGGCAGGCAGAGGCAGAGGGAGAAGCAGGCTCCCCACTGAGCAAGGAGCCCGACGTGGGACTCGATCCCAGGATGCTGGGATCATAATCTGAGCTGAAGGCAGCTGCTTAACCAACTGAGCCACCCAGGCGTCCCACCCCTCTTCTTATTGCTGGGTAAGTGCTTCATTTTGTGGATGTGCCGTAATTTGTTTATCCGTTCTCAAACTGATGGATGCTTTAGGTTGTTTCTCATTTTTGGCTATTACAGATTAAGCTCCTATGAACATTAGTAAGTCTTTGTGTGGGCATATATTTTCATGAAACTTGGGTAAATAGCTAGGAGTGGAACGACAGAGTCGAATGAATATGTATGTTTAAATTTGTAAAAACCTGCTAAACCTTCTTCCAAAGGAGTTGCACCGTTTTACATTCCACCAGCAGCGTAGAAAGTTCTGGTGTCTCCACATCCTTGCCAACATTGGTACAGGTCAATCTTTCTGATCATAGCCATCCTAGTGGGTGTGTAATAGTATCTCTCTGTGGTTTTAATTTACACTTCCTTAATGACTAATGATATTGGGCATCTTTTCATGTGCTTATTTGCCATTGGTTTATCTTCTTTGCTGGAGTGATTATTCATATTTTTAACCCATTTTTAAAAAAACAGGAACAAAATACTGTGCAAGTAAGTGCTCACAGCCTTCCCCTTCCTCTGTCTTCTGAGGAGATGTTGATGTCTTTGCTGCTCTTTAAGGGTAGAGATGAGAAGAAGGGGCATGGGTCTAGAATGATCTATTTAGAACAGACCTGGGAGTGCTGGGGTAGGGGGAATTAAATAATCCTTTTGGAGGGGAGTGGGAGGAGAGGAGGAGAAGGCTGGGAGCTAAGGGGGAGAGAGGCATCAGTGGCAGAGAGGAGGTGTGGGGAGCTAGGGGATCTGCTGGGAGGAACCGCTCCTCAGTGTCCCCTCCAGAAAAGCCTAAGGTCTTCGTGTCTGCTCAAAGCTTTTGGAATTGGGTCAGTATTACTTTTGGCTGTGTCACTACGCAGAGATGATGGGGGCGGGGGTGGGGAGTGGTTTTATTTGAGTGTTACATAAACACTGAACAGTTGTAGTTTTATTCTTGGTGTTGGCCTTAGCAACAGAAGGACAGCAATGGAGAGGAGCAGGGTGGGGAAGCATTTAAAAAAATCATATATATTAAAACATTTTTATTTTGCAATAATTATAGATCTATGACAATTTGAAGAAAAATGTACAAGGAGGTGTCATGTACCCTTCACCCAGTTGTCCCCAAGGGTAACATCTTCCCTAACTACAGTACAATATAAAACTAGGAAATTGACAGTGCTTATTCAAATTTCACTAGTTTTACCTGCATTCATGTGCAGGTGCGTACGTACGTGCGTGCGTATAGGCGCACGTGTGTGTGATTGTGTGAATGTGAATAGTTCTGTGCAGTTTTTATCACAGAGGTAGGTTCATGTAACTGGCCCTGTGCCCAAGACCCAGAACAATTACATCACCTCAAGACTCCCTTGGGCTGTCCTTTACTGACCTCCACCCCCTTCTCTCCCTCTCCTCTACTCCTAACCCTCAGCAGCCACTGGTCCAATTTCCATCTCTACCATTTCATCATTTGAAAAATGTTATATAAATGAAATCATGCAGTATGTTGCCTTTCAAGATTGGATCAGTGTTACTTTCTCACTCAACATGATGCACTTGAGATTTACCCGAGCTGTTGAACTTATCGTATGCTGTTCCATTTTATTGCTACTTCCTGATGTGGATGTACCACAGTTTGTTTAACCACTCACCCACTGAAGGACATTTCCACCCCCCCCCCCCGGTTTTTAGCAATTGGGAATAATGCTGCTATAAACATTCGTGATCAGATTTCGGAGTGAACATAAGTTTTCATTTCTCTGTGACAGATGTCCGAGTGTGATTGCTGGGTTGTATGGTGAGTGTATATTTAGTTTTATAGGAAACTACCAAATTATTTCCCAGAATGGGAAATAATGTACCAGTTTACATTCCCACCAGCAATGTATGCATGATCTAGTTTCTCTGTATCCTTTGCCAGCATTTTCATCGTTCTGATAGGTATGTAGTAATATCTAATTGTGGTTTTAATTTGCATTTCCCTAATGGCTA
This sequence comes from Mustela nivalis, assembly GCF_964662115.1. Taxonomy (NCBI): domain Eukaryota; kingdom Metazoa; phylum Chordata; class Mammalia; order Carnivora; family Mustelidae; genus Mustela; species Mustela nivalis. Next base: position 150,003,368 of record NC_139021.1, read on the forward strand.
ATGATATTTAACATCCTTTCATGAGCTTATTTGCCAACGTGTATCTTCTTGGTGAAATGTATGTTCATGTCTTTTGCTCATTCACTGACTGGATCTTTTATTAAAAAATTGGGTTGTTTCTCATTGAGTTTAAAGAGTTCTTTATATATTCCAGAATCAAGTCCTTTGTCAGATATATATTTTTGCAAAAATTTTCTCCATGTTTATAGCTTCCCTTTCCATTTTCATAGCAGCATCTTGTGTCTTTTGAAGAACAAAAGTTTTAATTTTGATGAACTCTACTGGTTTTTGTTTTGTTATGGATGATGCGGTTTGTATTTTATTTAAGCAGTCCTTGCCACACCAAAGGTCACTAAGATTTTCTCTTTTGTTTTCTTCCAGAAGTTTGTGCTATTTACACATAGTTATCTTCAGTGTTCAATTGCTGAGATGACCTAACAGGACTCATACAGTTTAGACTCATACTTATTATGGGAATTGTAGTCCCGGCAGAAGGAGGATATGCACACCAGGGATCTGAGATCCCAGAGGCAGGCTTTTTTGAACTTCTACCACTCAGTTACTCAGGACACACTTTTATTTTGGGTCTCAAACCATTTGTGTACAGCGTGTGTGAAGCCCCTCCGTATTGGAAGCCCACGTCTGCTTGTGGTAGGGTCTTATAGTGAGCTGGTCCCAGAGGCACATAACAGCTATGTGACCAGCCTTAACTTCTGACATCCCCCAGGCCTCATTAAGACTGGGTACAATAACAAATTCAGTGATTACTGAACAGTGTTGACAGGTTGGTGGTCCTGCTCTGAAACAACTCTATTACCCGTGGGCTTTTTTTAAAAAAAAAGTATTTTATTTGTTTATTCATGAGAGACAGAGAGAAGCAGAGGCGGAGAGAGAAACAGGCTCCCCACGGAGCAGGAATCCTGATGTGGGGCTTGATCCCAGGACCCTGGGATCATGACCTGAGCCTAAGGCAGATGCTTAACCCACTGAAGCTACCCAGGTGCTCCACTACCCATGGTTTAGAACATCATTTATCTTTAGTTAATATTGTCTACAGTGTTGGCCAAGGGTCAATACCTTGAGATGATTGTGTAGTTAACCCAGATCTGCTGAAGCTGATTCGTGCTATACAAATATTATAGTTTTAGATTGTACATTTGGGTTTATGATCCATTTTGAGTTAATCCAGTTGATTTATATGTGTTGACCTTGTGCCTTCTAACCTGTTAAGCTGGTCAGTGAAGATTTTAGGGGCCTAGTGGTTTGCAGCGTGCTTAGATATTCTCTCCAAAGTGAAAAGGCAAATGATTATATCTCATACTTGCCTCCAATAAGAATGAAGCACAATGTTGAGTAGGCTTCTTTGGGTCTGAGGTTGGTGGATTCCATGGGTGGGAATGTTGCTGTGGCCCGTTTACTGAATGACATGGTGGGCTGTTGGTGTTGACTAGATAGGGCTCTGGGGTGAGTCGGGCTGTGCCATGGGCAGCCCTGCCTCATGCACCACATAGTCTGGTAGACTCACTGTATTTGTGTTACCTGCATTGGGAAAAGATGCTCTCTGGCACTTATGGCAAGCCCCCGAGAGAATCACAATGTTGATGTTGACCCTTAGGGTTCTGGATCAAGGCCATCTCATCTGTAATTGAGAATGATATATGTATCATCTGAAAAACCCAACCCAACCCAACTTCCCCTAGTGTGCTCTTGGACCTTGATGAAAACAGAACCCATCAAGACAGTTCAAGTGACTCTACAGCCAGAGGTGCCCATCTTGAGTTGGGGGTCTGTCAGACCCACCAAGGGATCAGGTCAGTGGGCCCAATAGCAGTTTATAGTAAATGGTAGCAGCTAACCCCATGTAGGGCACATGGCTGACAGACCAGGTAACGTCAGCTGTACAAGCAGGTAGTCCAGGCCCCATGTGATCTACGAATGTTGCATTAGGGCCTTTCAGCTTATACCTGGGGCTGCGTGAAGGGTCCCTTGTGAAGAGCTTATGCAGGAGGGGAGAAAGGGGTCAAGTATGAGCCATGAATAGGTACGTTGAGCTAAGCTAAAAATGCTGCTTTTATGACAGCCTCATAGGAGATGGCTGTGAAAAACAGGGGTGAGGTGAACCCTCCTGATGGGCAGGAATTCAGACAGTGCAACTGGTCCTTCACTTTGTGTGGAAAGAAGTGGACTGAGCTTGGAATATATATGAGCTCAGGGCAGTGACTAATGGCTTGGCTAGTTAAGCGTGAATCTAGAAGGAGAAAGATTGGAGGATGTGGTTGACAGAAAATTGCACCCCCATCCTCCAACGATATGTTCATGTTCTATTCCTAGAACCTTTGGAAAAAGGGTCTTTGCATATGTAATTCATTTAAGTATTTTGAGATAAGAGCAGCTGGGTTATCTGGGTGCATCCTAAATGCCATCACAATTGTCCTTATACTAGCGGCAGAGGGAGAGGAGACACACAGAAGAGACCATGTTGGGGCCATTCAGGTGGCCCAGTCATTAAGCACCTGCCCTCAGCTCAGGTCATGGTCCCAGAGTCCTGGGACTGAGCCCTGCATTGGGCTTCCTGCTCAGCAGGGAGACTGCTTCTCTCCTGCCCACCCCACGCCGCTCATTCTTTTTTTTTTTTTTTTAAAGATTTTATTTATTTATTTGACAGAGAGAAATCACAAGTAGACAGAGAGGCAGGCAGAGAGAGAGAGAGAGGGAAGCAGGCTCCCTGCCGAGCAGAGAGCCCGATGTGGGACTCGATCCCAGGACCCTGAGATCATGACCTGAGCCGAAGGCAGCGGCTTAACCCACTGAGCCACCCAGGCGCCCCACGCCACTCATTCTTGTGTGCATGCTTTCTCTCTCTCAAATAAATAAATAAAATCTTTGGGGAAAAAAGGAAGAAGAGAAGGCCATGTGGTGGTGGAAACAGAGATTGGAGTGAAGTAGCCCCAAGCCATGAACACTAGCGCACCGTGAGCTGGACAAGGCAAGAGCCAGTTCTCTGCTAGAGCCTCTGGAGGGAGCACAGCCCTGCTGAGGATACACCAGTTATAGTCTTCTGGCCCCCAGTATTTTGAGAAAATAATTTTCTATTTTCTTAAGTCATGAATTCGCTATGGTGGTCCTAGGAAACTGCCAGACAAGGTGAGGACCTATGGAACTGGGCATGGAAAGGTCCAAGTGTCGCATATGCCCATGGAGGAAGCATTTACTAGGCCTGTATACAGCATGGCTTGCCCACTGGCATCAACCAGGATGGGCACCATGGGCACATGAAAAAGGCAGCCATGGTGGCAGGGGTGAGGTGGGCGTGGATCCCACAGCCCCGTCTCCCCCTCACCAAGGCTGGTCTGAATACCACCGTGGCCCACTGTCCAGCCTGCCAGCAGTAGGGACCAACACTGAATGAGCAACGTCACGTTATCCTCCTAGGAGACAAACCAAATACATGGTAGCGAGTTGATTACCCTGGACCCTTCGGCTCTGGGTTGTCTTCCGCTCAGTGGTGACCTTGAGTGGAGCTGACACATATTCTGAGTGTGAGTTTGCCGTGCTTCACTTTCTGAGGTCATACAGAGTGTTTCATCCCTCATGTGGGATTCTGCAGAACATCGCATTGAACCAAGGAAGCTCCTTGGCAGCAAAGTGGGCATGTGACTCTAGGCTGTACTGATTCTGGCAAATGATACCTGTCCCCTCTCCCCAGAACTGCTGTCCTGACAGAGGCCTGGAATGGCCTTTTGATGAGGCAGCCGAGGCACCAGCTAAGAGACTAACCCTGTAAGGATAGGGTGCCATCCTCCTTAGTCCTTCTTATTATGTGAGGCTCTGCCCCCTCACATTGCCTCTCAGCAACCCCTTAGAGAGTTGAAAGTTTCTGTCTCTGCAGCTCTAGGCCTCATAAGACTAGAGGTCCTGGTTGCACAGGGTTGTAACTTCATCAGCAAATGTGAAGCCATGACGGTCCCCTACTAACCTGGGATTCTTTGTGCCAAGAGGTCAGCAGGTAAGCAGAGGAGACACCATCCAGGGAGACTGAGTCCCCGGAGGAGATGGAGCCGACCTGAGCCCACAGGCCAGAGCCAGAGCCTATTTCTCTCTTCCTCCATCTCCCAGCTAACTATTTAGCCCTTTCCTCCTGGGTGTCCACATCCTGTGTGGTTTGATCTCCTCAAAGGAAAGACCACCCCTTTCCTTGCTGGCTTCTTCCTTCTGGTCCAGCCCGTCCTTCCATCCATCTGTGAGCAAAGGCCCTTCTCTTTGTATTTTATATCAACCTACCTGAGTCCTTCTCATCCTTTCCAGGCCCTCTCCTTCCTAGTGAAAGTGGGAGGGCGAGACAGACCACTCTGGAGAGAGACTGCCTCGTGGGTTTGAATTCTGTTCCAACAGTATCTGTGTCCTTGGGTAATAAGTGCTTTGGGGCCTGGTTTTCCCCACCTGCTCACAGTACTACTCATATCACAGGGTTTGCAGGGTTTGAAGAAAGGTTAAGAAAGCTTGGGGTGGTCCATGAGGAGTAATCAGTGTTTGCTGTTTTCATGGGTGCTCTTTGAGGGGATGAACCTTCTTTTTAATCTCTGAGGGGATGACTATTCTCTGGCCATGAATGGGGACAAAGGCACACCTTTGTCCTATGCTGTCTCTCTCCTGGCCCTTCGGTTCATCCCATTGGCAGGCTGTCTGCCTGTGAGCTGAGTTCTCAGGTACCCCTGAGGAGGGAGAACCTGGGACCAGTGCTCTGGGCTTCCACCAGCCTAGCACCAGGGAACACAGAGCCCCAGCTCCCAACTCTTGCTGTCAGTGGTGAAATCAGAATGTGTGTCTTTCGGTTACCATGGTGGCCTGACCAGCTATCCTGAAGCTCACTGGCTTAAAACAACAGCCATGATCTCATGGGTAAGGAGGGCAGGCAGGGCTCAGGCAGCTACTCCTGCTTAGTGAGTGTGCACTGGGGTTGCTTGCTGGTGTTCACTGGTAGCTGGAGTGATTGGGGGGCCCATGATGGCTTCATTCACATGCCTGGTGCTTGTGAGAGATGCGCAGAAGCTGGCTCAGCAGGTTCTTCTTCTTCTTCTTCTTTTTTAAAAAAAGATTTTATTTATTTATTTGTCAGAGGGAGAGAGATCACAAGCAGAGGGAGCAGCAGACAGAGGGAGAGGGAGAAGCAGTCTCCCTGCTGAGCAAGCAGCCTGACGTGGGACTTGATCCAGGACCCTGGGATCATGATCTGAGCTGAAGGTAGATGTTTAACCAGCTGAGCCACTCAGCAGGACATTCTGACAGTCCCTTAAGGTATTTATACCTACCTGGCACCAAAACCAAGTCTCTGAAAGGCCCTTTCACCATTATGTCAAGACAATTGCCTTAGGATGATGGGAAGCATGGTGAGATCAATGGATTCCATGTGCACAGGCCCATTTCTTCACTCCATTTGCTATGAAGTGAGTTCTTTCACCAGAAGTGGTGCTGTGTAGAAGACAAGATGGTAGATAAGGCATTCCGTAGGTCCACAGATGGTAGTTTTGGCAGAAGTATTGTGGGCAGGAAAAGGGAGTCCATATCCAGAGTAAGCTTTTATTTCCATAAGATCAAAGTGCTTGCTGTCACTTCCAGGATGGAAGCTGTCCAACAGAATTATCTTGGGAATGGCACCATATTGGGGACTTAGTCTCTGCTGCTGGCAAGGGAGGCAGTGGCTGCATCCAGATTGGCCTTGGTGAATGATCTCTGTTGCCGAACCCATGCATAAGCTCCATCCCTGTGATCAGAGCCACTTTGTTCTGATGATAAGCCCATCGGGTGATGAGTGGGGTGGCTGGGGAAAAGGGGCTGAGTAGTAACCACAAAATGGGTCATTCTATCCACTTGATTATTACAAGCCTCCTCTGCTGAGGTCACCCTTTGGTGAGTATTCACACAGCACCCAAATCATGTTTCTTAGCCTAGAGAGGTCTATTCACACACTTCTTCCTCCAAATTCACCATCCCCAATTTTCCAATTGTGTTCTTTCCAAATCCTTGATCGTCTAACCAAACACTGGCTACAACTCATGAATAGGAAGAGACTCACGCATCTCTCCTTCCAGGAAAAATAAACAACCAGGTGTATTGTTATTCTCTAGGATCAGTCTGTCCTCTGCATAGGTGAGTTGGGCGGGGATGTGGACGAGGTCACCAGCCCTGCATCCGTCAAGTCCTTGATGGTGGCACTAATCTTTGCAAACCTTTCAAGAATTACTGTTTTCCTAGGCAGAGGCAGTTCTAGTGGCTTCCACTTGGCCTTTCTTGCCATAATAGCCCTCACTCCACAGGTCAGGGAACTGGTGAGAACTCTGCCAGTTGCTGAGCTTCTCTCTTCCAATTCTGGAACTGGGCATGTAACCAGAGGGTGGCATCAGGGGTCCACTGTGCCTGCTGTGAGATGAACCAGAGCCCAAACTCCATGGATCACCTGTGCTCCATAAGCCTCTGCTCTGAATGGTGGGTTTCCAGCTATCAGTTCAGAGTCAGTGTCCAATAATTTCTGAAGGTATAATTTCTTATCTTTCTCCAATGCATAGCAGTGACCCTGGAAAGTAGCTGTTGGTCCCTTTGGGGAAAGCTAAGAGAAAGATTAACAATATAAGTTTTTGGCAGTTTAGCAGGGTCCTTCCTCAAGGGGACATGGCCTCCCCTTTATTTAAGAAGTTCTGGGTCTGTAAAATGGCTTAAGACTGGGAATCGCATGAAGGCTGTGACTCCCATTTTTATGATTCAAGTTCATATGATTCTGTTTACCTGACCTAGAATTCTTCTACTAATCCAGATCAAATAAGAGTTTAGTATACTGCTCATCTATTTGTCTTCTAGGGATGCCATGATCAATTAGCCAACATCATAGGTCTCTGTGAGTCAGACTATTCTGATTACTGCATTGACCCTGTTTTCAAAACATTAACCAACTAGTCTATTGGTGATTGAAGGCCATCACTTGGCTCCTGCCACCTCGTGACCCAATTATCCCCATTGCTTTTGGGGATCCCGATTCAGTGGCAGCTGTTCCTACTGGATGTTTTGACGTACAGTATAGAGAAGAGTGACCAGATTGTTCTTCAAGGATGCTGGGGACCCCTCACAAATTTTTCTTACAGTCATGGTGAAAATGTCTCTTCTGGATCCTTCTGGGATGGGTGAACAGGTTCTGCATCAAAAGTGCACTCTTTTTTTTTTTTTTTTAAAGATTTTATTTATTTATTTGACAGAGATCACAAGTAGGCAGAGAGGCAGGCAGAGAGAGAGAGGGGGAAGCAGGCTCCCGGCTGAGCAGAGAGCCCGATGTGGTGCTCCATCCCAGGACCCTGGGATCATGACCTGGCCAAAGACAGATGCTTTAACCCACTGAGCCACACAGGTGCCCCCATAAGTGCACTCTTTTTTTTTTTTTAAGATTTTATTTATATATTTGACAGATCATAAATTATCATAAGCAGGCAGAGAGGCAGGCAGAGAGAGAGGGGGAAGCAGGCTCCCTGCTGAGCACAGAGCCCGATGCGGGACTCGATCCCAGGACCCTGAGATCATGACCTAAGCCAAAGGCAGAGGCTTAACCCACCAAGCCACCCAGGCACCCCTATAAATGCACTCTTTTTAAAAAAAAAAAGATTTTATTTATTTATTTGACAGAGAGCTCACAAGTAGGCAGAGAGGCAGGCAGAGAGAGAGGAGGAAGCAGGCTCCCTGCCGAGCAGAGAGCCCGATGTGGGGCTCGATCCCGGGACCCTGGGATCATGACTTGAGCCGAAGGCAGAGGCTTTAACTCACTGAGCCACCCAGGTGCCCCTAAATGCACTCTTAATATTATAATCTTCCCAAGCATTTGGATACTTTCCTCGATAGTATACCAAGGCAGTTCTGGCATTTCAACTTAATTTAGTGTAGACCATTTTGGGTTCAGCTTTCAGTCAGCCAAAACAGCTGTTAGAGGGGCACCTGGGTGTCTGTCAAATAAATAAATAAAATCTTAAAAAAAACCCAAAACAACTGTTAGAATGTTTCCTAGCCCCTCGACCTACAACAATCTGTAATCTGTGCTCTCTGCTCAATAAGCCTACCTCAATAAGTTGGGCCCCATCTAACTTTTTTCCTGCCGTCATCCCATATGATTAATACCCATTCCACACATCACAGGGTGAGCAGAGGGAAGGTGCCAGATCCATGTTGATGGTTGAAAACCTGTCGCAAGGCCCCAAATCTGCTTGTTAGCAGCTGAAGACAGAGGGTGTCAGTTCAGATGCTCTGCCTCAAAGGGAGGTGTGCAAAAGCTTTGTTGGGGAGCAATGCCTATGAAAGGGAAAGCAGAAGGATACAGGCCTGGGCAGAGGGAGACTCAGTCCATGATGCAGACCTGAGAATGGCTTGGTCAACCCAGTGGGAGTTCAGAGCAAGGACTTGCCTTTTCAATAGTGAAGTGCTGAGTGGAGATGGCCAGGTGGGCCTCCTGCCTTGCTCAGTTCTTGGGGGCTGCTCTGAAAGAGTGGACTTTATTTTTAAAGATTTTATTTATTTGACAGATACACAGTGAGAGAGGGAACACAAGCAGGGGGAGTGGGAGAGGGAGAAGTAGGCTTGATGTGGGGCTTGATCCCAGGACCCTGGAGATCATGACCTGAGCCCAAGGCAGATGCTTAATGACTGAGCCACCCAGAAGCCTCAAGAATGGACTTTAGTCTCAACACCATGAATCAACAGAGAAACAGTAAATTATCATAAGCTATAAGGTCTTTCAGTAACTCTGATTTCACTGAGAAATATTGAAAGTTTCTGGCCTGCCAGGGGAGTCTGAGGGGTGCCTGCCCCCAGTAACCGTACCTTGCCTCTAGTGCAGGGCTGTGGAAATTATCGTAAATAACACAAGGCACAAGTTTTCGTGCCAACTGACTCAGTCAGTGAATACATCTCTGGTTCCTATCTTGCATTTGCCTGTTCAGTCGAGAATAACTGTAGAACATGCTGACCCCTCAGAGCTTCCATCTGCCCAGGAGCCCCTGAGGCTGGGGGCCACCCTTAGCTTCAGCCTACAGGAGCCCACATCAAAGGGAAAAGAGAATCTGAGGCATTCCTTGCCATGGTTGTACAATTTATTTTCCTTCCTGTGATTCTCAGCTTTGCCTTTCATATCCCAGACAAAGGCAAGGGGACAAGAATAAATTGTAAGCCAGACTGATAACTGGGTTAGCATAAAGAGCTAGTGTCTTGGAGCTCACAGGAATGCTCAGTCCCATGTGGAAATATCTGAGCCCTGGAGACTGCGTCTAACTCCTTACTGTGGTGTGCACTGGCCATGAGGCATGGAAGTTCCTTTAACTTTTGTGCTTCCCAACTAATGTGATAATCACAGAACCTATCTCACCAGGCTGAGAATGCAATGAGTTACTCTATGTAGAGAACTCAGATCAGTCAATGAGAGGCTTAGTGAGGGCTCAGTAAGTGTAGTTTGTCATTATATCTACCAGCTGTTGAAATGCTGAAATCAAATAGTTTCTCCATGCTTCGATAAGCCCTCTCTACCCCACAGCACTGTCTTGATGGCCAAATGAAAGTTATTTGCTGTCCCCCCATCACAACCCAGTCTCCCGTACAAAGAATTCCCTAGAAGAAAATGGCTCCCAAAATTATATGTTCAGAATCCCTCCAGATAACCAGATCCAGGTTTCAGGTGTTCAGGCAGGGGGACCACTAGCACCTCTGTGAAGGAGTAAAAAAAAGCACAGGGCTCTGCTCAGCTCTGAGCCCCTGAGGACACCTCATGGACAGCCTTGCCATCTTACCTGAGCCCCTTTGGGTTTCATTCCAAGTATCCTGGGGTGCGTCACGGGCTCCAGTTCCACTGTGGGGCCATGGTCTTCACTTCCTTCATTGTTGTCTGTTGTCCTAGGTTATCCTTTGGGATCCATGTTTTGGGTTTTATAGATGAAGTTTCTTTGGGGAGTATGGGGGCTCAGGAGTGGCCAGGGGGAGGCTATTTGGACATTAGTGGTGTTGCCTAGCAACAATGTTTTTTTAGGTTTTTGGCCTTACTCTTTATACTCTTCACCCCAGTGGTAAGGGACATATGCATCCTTAGTTTTTAAAAAAATTAATTTAATTTTTTGAAGATTTTATTTATTTGAGAGAGAGAAAGGCAGGTCAGAGGAAGAAGCAGACTCCCTGCTCAGCAGGGAGCCTGATGTGGGACTAGATCTAGGGAGTCCAGGATCATGACCTGAGCCAAAGGTAGTGGCTTAACCAACTAAGCCACCCAGGCCTCCTTTTAATTTTACAAAATTTCTACACCCAATGTGGGGGCTCGAACTCACAACCCCAAGATCAGGAGTCACATTCTCTGCCAACCAAGCCAGCCAGGTACCCTTGACTCCTGTCTTTGCTGAAGGTCTGACCAGCTCCCTTAGCAGCAAGACCTCTCAGGAGGCCTCTAAGCTCTGTCCCTTCACAATCCCCGCCCACACCGCCCCTGATGACCAATCCTGGGCTCCGCTGCCCCCATCATAATAGCCACCTTGGGACCGCCTCCTGCAGTCCTGCCCACGCTGGAGTGTTGCCATGGGGACCGCAAACAGCCTGGGGCTGTACGAGAGACGACTTTCCCAGGAGGAAGCAGCCTCACCTAGGGAGATGCGCACAGGTACTCAAGGGGCAGGTGAGGGGCTGCGACAGCCGAAAACAAGTCTTTCAGAGGTCCCCACAGCCCTCCGTGTTGGTTCCTGAAGATTTGGGCTCTCCTTCCTGTCTCCTCACCTTTGTCGCCTTTCCAGATTCCTCCTCCTGCGTACGCGGGCCTCGCAGGTCCTTGACTCCTTGTCCCCAACACCAAGGTCGTTTCTTCCCCCGTCCTTCCTTTCTTCTCCATCAACGTGATATTCTTTGGGTGTCTTGAGCAGAGTGCGCAGAGTGGAGTCCCCCAAGCCTTTGAGACATTGGATCCCCAGACACTGGATTGGAAAGGAGAGTCTGGCCCGATTCTGACACCTGGCGGCGGATACTGGGGACTGGGTGTGTCTGGTCTGGGAGTGTTGTCTCCGGGAGATGACGGTGGAGCTGGGGCGCCCAAGGGGACTTGGAGTCCTGCTTGCAGGGACTGAGAAGTCGAACTGACTCCCCTGCTTGTGATACCCATTTCTCACCTCCCACCACACCTCTAGGCTTTCTACTTCACCTCACCTCCCCTCTTCCTTGAAGCCATTTTGCTTGAGCGGACATTCCTTGGTCTTTTCTCAATGGGCCCCCTGAACCTTGCCTTCTCCTCCTGGGATGGTGGCAGTACCACACTTTCCATCCTGCTAAGTGAGGTTATTGCGGCTGTGGATTTAAATCCTGAGGCCTGACTCTCCAAACCACTGTCTCCAGTCCCCTTTTCTGGACACAAGGCCCACATAGCCAACTACCTTATATACATCTGCATGTGGGTGTCCAATAACTCTCTCATATTGAGCATGTTAAAAATAAAATTACTGATTATGCTTCAAAAGCCATGAACCACCCATTGGCATTCCCTATTCCCAGGAGAGGAGCCAGTTTTACCTGGAGGCCCAGGCCTTGACCCTGTTTTCTCTCCCATCCCTTATCTGGCCCATGTCTCAATCCCCCTGCTCCCCACAGCTCCGCTGCTCCTCTAAAGTACTGCAAGAACCCAAGAAGGGATCCCCCTGCTGTTTCTCTGGATTCTGATAAGCCCTCCCCACATTTTATTTTTTATTTATTAAAAATTTTTTTTTAAAACTTAAAAAAAAAAAAAAAACAACTTCTTTGACACAGAGAGAGAGGGAACGCAAACAGTTTGGGAAGCTGGAGAGGGAGAAGCAGGCTTCCTGCCAAGCAGGGATCCCAAAGTGGGGCTCGATCCCAGGACCCTGGGATCATGACCTGAGCCAAAGGTAGATGCTTAGCAACTGAGCCACCCAGATGCCCCTCTCCCTACATTTTAATGAGAGCACATCACTGTGACCTGGGCAACTGGCCCCCTGCTACCTTCCCTGCTTCCTTGCTTGGCTCACACTTGCCCCTAAGTAGTCTCCTAATGTAACAAGCTCACTGTTGCCTCCAGGACTTTTACCTTCTCTGACCATCATATCTAAATCTGCCCACTGTTCTAAGGCACTCCCGAGAAGCCAATACTCCAAAGAAAGAAATACTGCTAAGAACCATGCGGAATAGTTTTTAGTTTAACAGTTGTAGTTGCATTAATGGGTCTGGACATTGAGCTTGGCAGGTGGCTTGCTTTGACCAATGAAACTCTTGTGGCTGTGATGTGAGCAGAGGCTTTTTCTCATGTGTTTCTGCCACTGTGAGCAGAAGAATGTGCCCAGGTTGCCCTTTAGTCCCAAGAGAATTAACGACCTAGAGAACAGACCTGAGCCCATCCTGAGGCCAGACTAAGTCAAGCCTATTGACTGAGGCCCAGCTACCCCACACGTGCATGAATATGAAACAAAATCTTATATGCCCCAGAGACTTTGTGGCAGGCTGTGACAGACCATGATTCTATTAATAGTCAACTGATAAACTCTCATGGGAACTTTGATAATTCACAAAGACATATAATTTTTCATCTAAGAAGCTGGCAGTGATTTATAGAGATAAAGAGATAGAGACTATGAAATATGCATTTGGCAAAGGTTCAGGAAACAGGAATGCTAGTTTACTGCTGGTAAGAGTATAAATTGGTAGCAACCTCTTTGGAAGTCTATTTATTTATTTATTTATTTATTTAAGTAGGTGCCCCACTGGGCATGGGGCTTGAACTCACGAACCTGAAATCAAGATCTGAGCTGAGCTCAAGAGTCAGATGCTTAACCGACTGAGTCACTGGGTACCTCCCGGTTTGGAAGTCTTATTTGTCTGTCTGTGTCAAAATTCTTATACTAACTCAACAATTCGATTACTGAAATTTATTCTAAGAAACAAAGGCATGCACAAGATAACTATTGACAAGGGCATTCACTAAAATGTTATTTCAAAGTCTGGTGAAATGTAAATATTAGCAGGGGACATGTTGCTTTATAATTTCCAAATGATACACACTAGAGCACTTCTGACAGAAGCATCTGTTAATGTGGAATCCTTGGCAATGTGCCAGGTGAGTAGGTCTCTGAGGGAGGACTGGGACCCTTGTGCCCACATCCCACCTTCTGTCCCATTGCCTAGAGTTCACCCTTGAATCTGGCAACGTGGAGAGAAGCTCGGTCATGGCTGTTTGCTCATCTACCCTGCTTCTGGGGGAGGCAGAAATTCTACCCTGAAGAAGTGGAGGCAAAAGTGGAAACAGGAGGGCTTCTCCAGCAGGGAGGGGCTGCAGACAGGCTCCGGCAGGAGGTTAGAACTGCAGTGGGAAAGCAACAATACTATTCTAGGGAAGCTACAGAAGCATACTGGTTTTCCTGGTCTGCTCCTATGTCATCAATGAGTGCCCTTGATGAAGCACTTACCCATGATCTTAGTTGATTTCCAGGCTGGGGCTGAAACCGACAGTGGTCCTCAAAGCTCAAAGGGACAATCTTCCTCCAGGTCTCCCAAGTGAAAATAAGATACGACATCATGGTCACTCATTCATGATGCTGTGCTGTTCTAAGGTCTTTGTACATGTGAATTCATTAAAGATTCATAACAAGCCAAAGTGGTGAGGCCCTCACCATTATTCTATGGAAAGGGAGAACAGAAATGCAGACAGACCACGGCTAGCTTGTGACAGAGCTGGGACATGAACTGGGAGTATGTCATTCAGGTTTCATAGGCTCAGCCATCGTGGCTTGGATCCCAGCTGGTTTTCAGCCTGTCTCTCACATAGCTTCCCTGCCTCACTGCCTCTTTTTGGGAAAAGGAGCAAGACTGAGGGCTGGGAGCAGGTAGACTGTCCTGGCTGGCCACATCAGGGACTGCTACAATGTGTAAGATTACTTCTTAATACCAAGACTCCTCCGGAGTGGGGCTGAAGCAGAAGATGATCCTGGAGAAGGGTGAGCTGCAGATGTCTCCCCAGGTGTGAGTCCAGTCATCTGTCATCTCATCCCAGGGGCCAGGGACCAGGGGGAGCAGGAGGCATGCTGGGCTATCACTGAGTCTTCATTTTCTTCTCCACCAGAGCGCAGGCCTGCCACTCTCTATTCATGGAATTTGTAAGTCAGCGTGAAGGCCCATTGACTGAGGTTGTGTGATTTTGTTCCCCTGGACGCCGAGGTCAGTAACAGTACCAAAGCACAATGCAACAACACACCTACCAGTCTCCATGGATTCTTGAAACACAGGTCAGCACCTCTGCCCCAGAGTCATGGTGATTTGCTTGTTTCTGTTCTGAGCTAAGTGTCCCAGGAGTCCTTACTTAGTTCCCTGGGACAGTCTTAGCTGATTCTAAGAATCCTGTACCCATGAATCTTTTTTTGTACCGTCCTTTGGTTAGTATCCAACTAGTCCCTTCCAGGCTGGTTCTGAGACAGTCCTTTGTTGGACATGCAATTTCTGTCTTTTAGCTTATAATGTATCTTCTGGCAAGCATGGTAGGAATGCAGAAACCATCTGCTGAAGATAAGACTGAGTGGTTAAATTATAACCATAACCAGCAATATCAGAATGAAGAGAAATAACCTTTTGTGGGGTTTGATATAGAACTATATCGAAGGATGTTCCCAGGAAGTGTACAGACTCTAAAATGTTCTTTTTAATATAATATCTTACTAATGCTTTGTACCCTTGACTATAGAAAATTAACCTCTGAATAACCGGAACTTCATTTTTAGACTTTGTAGATTTTTCTACCCTGTGGCCAACTCTTTAATGTGGCACTAATAAAAAAATGTGGAGCTAATGAAATGTGAGGATAGCAACGTGTCTGTTATTTTGTGGGTCTCTTGCACGTGATTGCCATGTCAGGGGGGTAAGGTTGAGGGAGCAAGCCTTGGGGGCTGGTGGCTGTCCAGGAAACAGCAAAATGAGTTGGGTGTAAAACTGAGTCTTGTTTTTTTCGAGTTTAGTGTCTGATTATAAGGAAAACAACATCTGAAAGGCTTGTCTGAAGGGACAGGCCTCTTGTTTGAGAGGTACTAGAGATGAGGACCTAAGGACAAGGCCATGGAGAAAGACTGTTGTAGGGCATATGAAACTAGACTTTTCAGAATACAACTCAAGTTAGTAAAACTATCAAGGAAATCATGGCAACTGAAGATAAAAGCAGACTTGAGGGTGGGTCAGGGGGTTATGTCCATATCCAAGGCCAATGATTTGCACTGTTGAGAGGTACACTCAGGCTCAGGCAGAGGGTGGTTGAGACAATGGTGTGTTCTGTTTCATAGGCTGAGTCTTTACTTAAGAACTCACTGGCCCATATTTATTAGTGCTCTTTATGTCTTACTTTTAGAACCTCTCATATACAAAATATCACATTTATTCTTTTAAGGTGAGAAACACGATTACACACAAAAGCTTGTATAGCAACAAAATCTGTGCAAGTCTAGGACAGAACACTTGAGTCTCCCCGGCGCAAATGTCCTATGCAAATACGGTTCCTCTTCAAGATGCATTAAGGAAAAAGAACCAGCAAAGGATCACTTTGAAGATACTGCCCAAAAAGAGAAGTAAAGAGAACACAAATGAATGAGGGAGAAGACTATTGCTACGAGGTGCTTGGAAAGCTTGATCAAATGTCTTTATCATATGACATAAGCTGGTAAAAGAGTCACCCCTGCAAACAAGGGATACATGTTGTGATACAAGAGCTGAGGGGAGGGTGGTAGGACCTCAGAGGAAGGAAACACAACCTGGCAGAGCTCAGGGATGGAAAAGCCCAAGGGGCAGATGATGTCTTCTGGGAGCTGGCAGTGGGGAAAGAAGGAGTAGCTGTTTTCTGTGATGCAGCCTTAACTCTGTGATCTAGAACTATGATTTGAAACATTTACAAAGAGCCTCTTTCTTCACTCCTACCCGGTGTTGGGGTCCTCTGGACAGATTCCCTTGCAGGAATGCTAAGAAGTCTGCTCGCATGTCTGCAGCGGCTAGAAGGCCCAGTACAGGACTAATTGTCAATGGAGGAGGCCTTCATTAGGACAAGCTGTTCTCTCCCCTTGCCCCTACTGGCTGGTCCTAGATTTCTGCTTTCTGGGGCTCCAGGAATCTTCTAGGCAACCTCTCCTGGGCCTTTCCTTTGTTTCCTAATCTAAGCTTCTTTTTAAAAAAAAAAAAAATGTTTTGTTTTTTTTTGACAGATCGTAAGTAGGCAGAGCAGCAGGAAGATGGTGGGGGAAGCAGGCTCTCTGCTCAGCAGAGCCTGACGTGCGGCTTGATCCCAGGACCCTGAGATCATGACTTGAGTCCAAGGCAGAGGCTTAACCCGCTGAGCCACCCAGGCACTCCCCTAATATAAGCTTCTTAAACCCCAAATCCCTGGTCCCTCTCTGGTGTTACAGCCTTGGTCCCTAGCTTCATAGTCCCTGACCTCAAGGCCCTTTTTCTCCTATCAAAAGTACCCTGTCCATCCTTTCCTCAGGACCCTGACCCTTCAATTGAGTCTCCCATTTCTTTGTATTCTGGCTCATTGCTTCTGGATATCTGAGCACCGAATTAAAGATGCAGATGTGGGAACCTGGAAATGATGCAGAGACAAGAGTTTCGATTGTATACCATTACCATAGAAACATCGGGTCATGTGCTCCAGGTGCAGCTTCATGGGGTAGGACCTGAGATAGATCAAGAGGAGTGCCAGCCTCCACCCCACATAGTGTTTCTGAGCAGCTGTTCTCCTGCTAGGTCTCTTCTCTCCCCTAATCTTTCCACACCATTGGATCCCTGGGAAGCCTCAGGTTCCTGGGGTTCAGTGAGGAATCGGGAAGCTTTTCGCGATTAAGGGGCTGTCCCACTTCAATCTCTGTGTGTGAGGGAGACAGAGCAAATATCAGAGAAAGGAGCTCATCACAGGACCGACAGAGCAGAATAACCACCAGCTAAAGAAGATCATTGAAGGGCCCTCAAAATGAAAGACCAGAGTGAGTGAAGTGAGGAGGTTCACTCTGCATCAGAGAACACCGGAGAGTGGAAAAACAGGTCTTGAAATGGAAGCACATGAAGAGGGCTGGGTGTACTAGAAGACCCATGGGGCCCCAAGAACTCAGCATCTCTGATTCTGGCTTAGAAGAGGTCCAAGCCATCAAGCTGTGGCGGGGTCAGGGATTTTAATGAAATAGCATCTGTTAAGGAGGGCCGGGTGACTTAAGGGCCACCCTGCCCAAGGATGCCTGGCCTGGGCCAGTTTCTGGATGTGTTCTGGAAGCCAGTGCTTATTACCATGTTATTCTTGGAGACATTGAGTGAATCAACAATGAACTGAGCCAAAGTTTAAAAATATCTGTGTAGAAATGTAACAAGTGCTGAGAATATGGCCAGATTGTGAATAGAAGGCTACAGCAGCAGAATTACCTTTTGAAAAACCCACAAGGCTGGAATCCAAAAGCCAGTTCCCAGAAGATATATTCATAAAATCTTTCCAGAAAAATAACATCTGAGTCAAGAGGGCTCTTTTGGCCCACCCCCTGGAATTAGTAAAGTCCTTTGCAACCTCTCAGCAATGTCCCAAACTGGTTCTCTCATTTCTGAATGTGCCTGAGAACAGGACTCTGCCTGACCCAGGGAATCACCCAGGAGAATTCAAAAAAGCCCAAGCTGGGTGCAGAAGGCTCAAAGCCTCCCCTGCTGATGCTCCAGAGCCAACCTGTGCAGAGGCTCACAGGATCAGAGTGAATAGCAGTGAAGGCCTTAGATACACAGAAAGGAAGAAAGGCTGTGAGAAAATGCAGAAATACAAAGCAACAAGCAGAATCCATCAAAGCAAGTAAAAACTTGATAAGGAGAGGAGTCAAGAACTGTAGGAAAATTGACAAAACTGTGGACCCACCTGGAACATAGGCAAGCATCTTTGGTATCAGAGAACCCCTGCCCTGCCCACCCCTGCTAGCGGCTACATGGCAAGCTCTGGTCAAGGACAAGCTGTCACAGAAGTGACAGCACGGAAAGTTGTCATAGCAGCGTATCTCAAACTGAAGTGTTTCAAAGACGAGCAGTCTAAAATCATGTCTAGGAAGACCTGGAGGTGGACTCTCAAGGCAACACTTTTCTTTCTTTTTCATGGAGTAGAATTTGGGCTCAAAGTGGGACATCCCCCGGCCTCCATTTCAGTTAGGGATCGAGAAGTTTAGTGGAAATGTAATTCTTTTCAAGAATGTTTTTCCCTCCCAATTTCTAGAATTTATTGTGAAATGAAAGTTTTATGAATCTGTGCCAAAGGTTTATGTTTAAGGATCTCCATGCTTGTGTATCTGTGGCTTCAAGTGAAAAAAAATTTTCAAAATTAAGAACAACTAAAAAAAAATGCTTTTATTTTATTTTTAAAAAGATTTTATTTATTTATTTGACAGAGAGAGATCACAAGTAGGCAGAGAGACAGGTGGGGTTGGGGTAGGGAGCCTGATGCAGGGCTCGATCCCAGGACCCTGAGGTCATGACTGGAGCCAAAGACAGAGGCTTAACCCACTGAGCCACCTAGATGCCCTGGTTTTATGTTATTTTAAAGAAGCTCCCCCAGAGAGTCTGCTGTGCACTGTGGGATGGGCATCGTTCATCCTGCCAAAAGGACTAGGATGTGAAGAATTTGGAGTTCATGACCATGTTCCTGCTGGACCCTTGACAAAGGCACTTTATTGGTCATCCCATTGTCCCTCAAACTGTGAGGGAGGCAGGATCCCTGAGGGTCCCGCCTTCCCGGCAAGGACGGTGTCAGAGAGCCATGCCTGAGAGCTCTGCCTGCTTCACCTCGGTCAGAGCGTACAACCCCAATTTCTGAAGTGAGAGAAAGTCCGGAGACATGGGGTCATTGCTCAAGATCACAGTGTCTCTGGCCGAGAGGTCCTGTCTTCCGGCTCCCAGGACTCCCCTGTGCTCGCCCTTGGTGTGCTGCTTCAGCCTCACTCTCCGTCTCATTCTCACCGGCGATGGGCAAGGGGGTCCCCGTACAGTCACTTCTCTGCCAGAGCCACTTCCTCCACCAAACGTTTGATCACGGAGGGGGTCGTGAGCTCGGGTGCCGCTCCGTGGATGATGGAATTTCTCATCAGCATTTGCCCTGCTGTGCCCTGTCACCCCCCTTTGCGCTGTCACCCCACCCCAGATGCTACAGCCCCTGAAACTGTGCAGCTTCTTATTGTTTCCATGAATTCTCTTTTCAGTTTTCTTAGGCTCTCTCTGCTTTCCCTGTTTTCTTTTCAGAGCACTTGCCTTAAGGACAGGGAGGTGGGGACAGTGACCTCAGGGCCAGTGGGCTGTAAGGGAAGCCCAACACGTTACATCTAGAGGCCACCTCTGACTCACTGAGCCTGGAGCCTCCTGCTCCTTTCCCAGTCCCTCATCAGCCTGGTCCTAGAGGCAAGCATTCTTGCTTTCATGTTGTCAAGATGCCCTTGGGAGGCCCTGGCCAAGGCTGATTTTTCTGTCGTCCTTCCAGGGTACTTTTGCGTTGACACAATGGTAGGACATCTTTGCCTCAGAACAAGCCTGCCTGGTGCACTTGTTGGTTTAATCCCCAACAGACCACAAAGCTGCCTGGCAGTCAGTTTGGCTGCTGCCTAAACGGACAGGCTCAGAATTTCTGGGATCAACCCCCAGCAGACCCCCTGGGTAAACAGCTGTCTTGGTTGCCTGGTTCTGGGTTATCCGGCTGACTGTGACAGTGAATGAATTCCTTCTGCAAGCTCTTGACGATCTTTCCAATGGATGACCTGGCCAGCAGCTTCCTGGTTAACTGAATAATGCCTCTTCACAAGCTGCTGGGCGCATGTCTGCTGGGTCTGAGCTGGGAAGCCTGGAGAATGCTGATGTCCCCTTCCTTAAGCTCTGCTTCTGTTGGGATCTCAGGGGTCCCTAACAGTCCTCAGAAGCAGGTCTACCTTGAGAAACACTCTTAATTGGAGGCCTATGGAGCCGGCAGGGTGTCTGGCATCACATTCAGTGTTGTGTGTGGAGATGATGTATTCAGACTTGTGCATGGATGACAATGTGCATTTTCTGAGGAGATGGCCAGTAACATTTGTTGAGTTCTCAAAGGGTCTAGGAGCTATGACAAGTTATGAACCATTTACCTAAGGAGACCCATCCATCTCAGAAAAACCCAATACTGACTCTCTGGATCCTTTTTCATTCCTGTTCCCAGACACCAAAGGGACAGGGAGGGGACTTGCAGGGAACCTTGTGGCCTGGGTTGAATGAGAATGTGGGAGGCAGTTCAGGACCCCGTGGTCTTCTGGGTCCCATTCAGGGTCCTGCAAAAATGACTTAATGATCCCCCATCAAGGGTCATCAAGGTTCAGGGGTCCATGAAGTACACGCTCTGGGTGGGTGTGGGGTTCCCAGAGAGGGTCTGAATCTGCTTGTACTGTGGGTCTGGGATAATCCAGAGTGGACTGAGGCCGACCCCTGGAATGGCTAAAGCATATAAGCCTGTTGCCTGTTAAGCTTGTACACATTTGACTTTGGGACTCATCCAGCGTCCCTTGGTTCCAGTCTCTGGTAGTCAGTCAGCTGTTTCCTGGGCAACCGGACTTTTCTATTAGGTGATTTTTTAGACACAGCAACAGACCAGACAGCCCAAACCAGAAACTCCTACTTTACCAATACTGGGGACTTCAGTAGGGGTTGAAATCTTTGTAGGGGGCTTTTCACTGAGCTGGAACCTTGATGGCAGAGGACCAGGGAGCAAGTGGCGCCTATTCGGAGGCTGTCTCATTTTCACAAGTCCTAGAAGATATTTGCTTTTTTTGCTTTTGTATGTTACAAATAACCTTGGCTGACACCTAATTTGTCTTGGCAAGTGGCTCCAAAGTGTTACAGTGCTGTTTAGTTATTCCATAGGGGTATTTTGGTGAAAAACAGATCACCGAGTGATTCCCAATGACTAATCATTGGATTTGTGACACAAGAGCCTACCTGTTCCTACCTACACACTGGATGGAAACTTGCTGCTTTCTTTCTTTCTTTTTTAAGAGACGTATTAGAGAGAGAGTGCGTGTGGACAAGTAGGGGGAGGGGCAGAGACTGAGAATCTCAAGCAGACTCCCTGCTGAGCATGGAATCCAAATGTGGGGCTCTATGTCATGCACCTGAGAACAGGAGCTGAGCTGAAACTAAGAGTTGGACACTCAACCAAGTGAGCCACCAGGTACCCAGAGACTTGTTGCTTTCTTTTAGGATTGCCCCTGATGTTGCCCAGTGTCCATTCTGGCCCATCAGTTTCTCCTCTAGGGAAAAAGAGATTAGGTAACTTAATTCAAGTAGGAAAAAAACTGGGATTTGACTTAAAACAGAAACCCTCACGACTCAAGGGGAATTCTAGATTGCTTTCTTCTTTTCCTCATGCCTCTTCACTTCTTGCTTTACAGGAGGTCCAGAAGATGGGAGATCCGGCGTGCTACAGATGAACAGGTGAGTTAAATCAAGACTTTGAGGCTATAGATCTCCTGGATTAAGAGGTTTGTGAAAAAGGACCAGGAGTTGGGTGAAGCAGGCATGGTACGCCGCTTCGGCACATTTAAGAGGCTGTCAAAAAATCCTGCAATCAAGCCAACATGTTATTCTGATGGTGGAGCAGTGGATTACCCTGTGCCTGCCAAAGCAAAGCTCGTGAACCCGGCTGTCTTCCTCCATCTGACTGTGGTGCTGGGCCGATGGCCTGTTCTTTTCCGCCTGGCTCTTCATTTATGAAGTACGCTGGGGAGATCTACGGAGCTCCTCATCTCTTTGGTGTCCTCGCTCTTCATTGGCTTTGGAATCCTCTTCCGGCTGCTCAGGGTTGACATCTACATATGAGCTCCCAAGCGTTCCAACCAGGCAGCTTCACTGAATCCCTGCTTTTATAAATTAATTTTTTTTTTTACTATTGCTGGAAGTGTCCCACCTGCTGTTCACAATAAAGGTAGTTATGTGACCCAAAACCAACCCCCCCAAACAGCCAAACCCTGTAATAAATATAATATTTTAATGTAATCTTTTAAAATTTTATTTTATCTTATTTATTTACTTTTTAAAAATTTTATTTATTTATTTGACACAAAGAGATACAGGGAGAGAGGGGACATAAGCAGGGGGAGTGGGAGAGGGAGAAGCAGGCTCCCTGCTCTGGGGATCAATCTTGAGGATCATGACTGGAGGCAAAGGCAGATGCTTAACAACTGAGCCACCCAGGAGCCCCTCTCAGTTTCATCTTATAGAAAGAAAAGGTGGGAAGAAAGGAGGTGGGGAAGGAGGGAGGAAAGGAAAAAAAGAAGGAAGGCAGGAAAGGAATGAATAAGAAAAGGAAAAGGAAATAATGGGTATCTCAGATGAGTTTATTTCTATTCTTGGTCTTCTATTTATTATGTAAACAGTAAAGAGAAGTTCAGAGAAAAACTGTCACCTAAGATAAAATCCTGTGGAGGGATTAACTTTGTTTTTTCTTTTTTCTGGTATCTGTTAAAACCACTAATAATTTATTTTGTTTAATTTATTTTTTTTAAAGATTTATTTATTTGACAGAGCGAGAGAGATCACAAGTAGGCACAGAGGCAGGCAGAGGGGGAGGGGAAAGCAGGCTCCCTGCTGAGCAGAGAGCCCTATGACTTGGGGCCTGGTCCCAGGACCCTATGATCACAACCAACCCGAGCTGAAGGAAGAGGCCTCCACCCACTAAGCCACCCAGGTGCCCCTTCTCATATTTTTAAGTGAAATAAGATTGGGAAAACGCTGAAGCCACATCCAGCACAGGGCGATGGAGTAGAGACGGATGGGGTAGCTATGTCTGCACTTGTTTGGGAGTGATCGTGTCAGCCGAGCTAACTCTGAGAACAAAATTAGGATTTCAGTGAAACCTGTCCCTCTGTTCTGAATGTCTCCTTCCCAGTGTTACAGCATGAGGGTTTATTGAAAGAATATTTCCTGACATTAATATCTGAAAGAAGTTTGAGTGGTTGCCTCAGTCTCAAGAATAAGACAAGGAGAAATAACTCTCATAATTTATCATTGAAGAAGCAGAAGTCTAGAGACAAAAATACAAGTATCTGTCCCCAAAAGGTTAGTACATACTCCAATATACAGCATCAGTACACTTCAGTGAACTTCCGGCAAGGCTTTTTTTTTTTTTTTTTAAGATTTTATGTATTTATTTGACAGAGAGATAGAGAACACAGGTAGGCAGAGCAGCAGGCAGGGAGAGGAAGAAGCAGGCTCCCCGCTGAGCAGAGAGCCCAATGTGGGGCTCTATCCTAAGACCCCGGGATCATGATCTGAGCTGAAGGCAAATGCTTAACCACCGAGCCCACCCAGGAGCCCCTCAAGTGTCCTTTTTTTAGGACTCATTTTTATCCTTTGAAAAACTGAGATGAAACTTCTGCAGCATTTCTTCCTGAGTTAAAGCACCCTGATTGGGAGTGGGCAGCCTTGTACGCATTGAAAAGGGTATCTCTTCCAGGTCCCCTAGCAGCTGGATTCCCTGTGTAGTCCCTGTGACTACCTTTCAGGCAATCTGTACAGATAAGACTGTGTGGTTTCTGAGCAATGTTCTTATTAGGGAGGGTGTGCACCCTTCTCCCCTTCTTTCTCTTTGCTGCTCAGAATGAATATATCATGGCAGGAGCCCCAGCTGCCGTTCTGGGCCCTTCTGACCTAGGATGGCAGTGCAGAGAGCTAGGAGCCCATATCCCTATGGATAAACAGAGTGCTAACCGTGTTTACGTGATAGCCCCTTGGGATTTGTCTGGGGATAGAGTTACTCCTTCCTGATAATGCCCCTCTCTTCCAGTTGCTGTGTGGACATGCAGGGGAAATCTCCATGTCAGTCCATGTGGTGTACATCTGAGAGAAAACCTGAAAGGCCACAAATCTGAATGTCTAACATGACCAAAGCTCACCACAGGTAGATTTTAGGTGATTACCACTTTTTTTCTACTGCTTGACTTTTTTTTACTTTTTTACTTTTATTAATTTTCCATAATCAACAAGTATCACATAACAAAAACTAAAACAGAATATAAAGAAAATGTTAAGGGGCATCAGCTGATAATTCTCAGAACCAGAAGTGCCATGAAATAATGTTCAACTTCCTGAGTTATTAAGCGAAAACCCAAATCCTGAGATTCTCTTTTGCAGTTCTCAAGAAGCATATTATCTTTACATAATAATACCCAGGATAATAGAAGACACTGTGAACCCATCTGCCACAAATATATATAAAACCTCCCCAGTGATGCACAGGACAGTTGGGGATGGGAGATGTGGTGTAGGGGTGAGAGAGTTTGCTAAAGTTCCTGTGGCAAGAAAGAAATGGATACTGTTGAGTTTAAAAAATAAATATAAGTATGGATCTTAGGACAACCATAATAAAAAAACAGAGTACATTGCTTTTTAAATTTTTAAAAATTATTATTATTATTTTTTGAGAGACAGAAAGAGTGCATGTGCTGTGGGGTTGGATGGGGCAGAGAGTGAGGGGGAGAGAGAGACTCTTAAGCAGGCTCCACACTCAGCACAGAGCCTGATGCGGGGCTCCGAGATCATGACCTGAACTGAAATCAGGAGTCAGAGGCTTAACTGACTGAGCCACCCAGAGTGCAATGCGTTTAAAGCACCAGGGAAATACTCCCCCAAATTTGATCTGTACAATGGACACATGGAAGAAAAGTAGAAAAAACCTCTTAGTAAACTAGATCTATAAGGGAACTTCCTTAATCTTGTAAAAGCTATAAACCCAAACCTGTAACATCTACTTAATTTAAAACTTTAGGGGGAAGCGCATCGGGCTCTCTGCTCAGCAGGGAGCCTGCTTCCCCCTCTGTCTCTGCCTGCCTCTCTGCCTACTTGTGATCTCTCTCTCTGTCAAATAAAATAAATAAAATCTTTAAAAAAACAAAACAAAACAAAAACAAAAACAAAAAAACTTTAGGGGCACCTGGGTGGCTCAGTCATTTGTTAAGTATTTGCTTTCGGCTCAGGTCATGATCCCAAGGTCCTGGGATCAAGCCCTCTCTGAGCAGCAGGAGGCCTGCTTCTCCCTCCCCACTCCCCGTGCTTGTGTTCCCTCTTTTGCTGTCTCTCTCTCTGTAAAATAAATAGATAAAATATTAAAAAAATATATAAAAAAACTTTAGAAGCATTCCCTTTAAAACCAAACACAAAATATGATGTCTACATTATAATTCTATAGTTAGGGGTGCCTGGGTGACCCAGTTGGTTAAGCATCTGCCTTTGGCTTAGGTCATGATCCTAGAGTCCTGGGATTGGGCCAGTAAGGGGAAGTCTGCTTCTCCTCCTCCCTCTGCTTCTCCCCCACCCTCATGCTTGCTCTCTCTCTCTCTCTATCTCTGTCTCTCTCAAATAAATATAATTGTGCAAAAAATAACTCCATAGTTAAACATAGCTCCAGAGTCTGGCAAAACTCTAGGATAAGAAAGGGAGGAGACGGGAAAGAACAGGTAGGTAGGTATGTAGGTAGATATCTAGATAGATAGGAATAAATGTGAGGAAAGAATATAAAGAGGGGGGAATAACACTGACATGATCTGCAGACAAGGTGGTCATCTGTTGAGATGATCATCCACTACATAGAACAGGTCTGTGTTTTGTCCTAGAGCCTCATGAAACTCCTTCATCTGGGTTTCTTCTCCTTATGCCCAGGTTGTCTTTGGGGAAGGACGTAGGAAATACCCAGACAACGGTAGTTCCAACAGTAAGAGTGTCTTTGTTCCCACTTCCAGCATCCCAGGGGTAGCATGAGAGACAGAAAGATTTGGGATTACCACAGCTTCAAAGGCCAGCCTTTCTGTTTTTACTGTGTTTAAATACCTTTTGTATCAGTACAAAATATTATGTATGTGTGTTGCTTGCCCTCTCTCTCTCCCCATACACACCCATACCACCTCCCCAACACACACACAAACACACACACACACACACACCCTTACCTTCACCAAAGCAGTGCAAATCAGAATCAGAAAAGTATTCACTAAGTGACATTTCATGTTGTGGGCCATTAGCTGTCTTTTAGGTTTCACATGAGAAAGATGGGTAATTGTATAATTGCATGCCCATCCCAGAGGAAGAATAATCAAGTGTATGTGTTTCACAAGAAAGAAAGCCAAAAGCCAACAGCAGCCAAAGGAAATTCTGATTTACCTTCTTTGGCATCAACTCCAGGATATGTTTTGATTGAAAATTCAGGGACCAATACATGATCCCTGTGATTGTTTCCAGGAACTGAGCCCAGAGAAAGTGAAGGCATTTTTTGTTCAACCCTGGTTAAATGTTAACCTCCTTAGGAGTGTATTTCCTTTGGTGGGCATTTCTTACTTTTCCAGGATGAATTAGAGATAAGTTGATGGGACATGGCAAGCTAAGCACTTAGCCCTATGCCTCACAGGCTGAGATTTCAATTCTACAAAATCAGAATGCGTAGATGGCCATGTGCTCACAGGGTCAGCCCCTCCAGACTCAAGGATGAGAAACCAGGATGGTATCAGGACGGTGGGTGACATGGGCTGCACTGGTGTGGGTGGAGGGGACATTAGTGTTTCATTCCATCTACATGGTGGGCCAGTAGGACATGTGGATGACTCTCCTGTTGTCAGGAAACATATGTAAGAAAGAAGGCACGTCCTTATTAACAAGCTAATTTATGATACAAGCCCAATCATTTGAGTAAATAATTTAAGTAAAAGGTTAATCTGGGGATACCTGCATATCTCAGTTGGTTAAGTGTCTCTCTTTGGCTCAAGTCATGATCCTAGGGTCCTTGGATTGAGCACTACATCAGGCTTCTTGCTAAGTGGGGAGCCTTCTCCTCCCTCTCCCTCTGCCTGCCACTCCTCCTGCTTGTGCTCCCTTTCTCGGTCAAATAAATAAAATAAATAAATAAAATTCTTATAAAAAATCTGTCAGACCAAATATAGATTGATATGCACAGTTGCTAAAGAATTATTAAATAAGTGGAAAGTTTTATATAAAAAAGAAAAAGAATTTGGAATATCAGTATTTTTTAACTCTTAAGAGAGCTCAATTGAAAAATAATAGAATAAGACTTAAGTGGAAAGTAAAATTCCACTTTCTTTTCTTTCTTGTTTTCTTTTTTTAAGATTCCGTTTATTGGGGCAACTGGGTGGCTCAGTTGTTAAGCGTCTGCCTTCAGCTTAGGGTCCTGGGATTGAGCCCTGCATTGGGCTCCCTGCTCCATGGGGAGCCTGCTTCTCCCTCTCCCACACCCCCTGCTTATGTTCCCTCTCTCACTGTGTCTCTCTTGGTCAAATAAATAAATAAAATCTTAAAAAAAAATAAAGATTCCATTTATTCACTTGGCAGAGAATGAGTGTGCAAGAGAGCACACACAGGGGGAGCAGCAGAGGGAGAGGGAGAAGCAGTCTCCTCACTGAGCAGAGATCCTTATGTGGGATCATGATCTGAGCTACAGATAGACGCTTAACCCACTGAGCCGCCCACATGTCCTGGAAGTAGGGTTTCTATGTCAAATCTGTCCAACATAGCCCTATTCAAATTACCTTGGAGGTATTATTATTATTATTTTTTAAGATTTTATTTATTCATTTGACAGACAGAGATCACAAGTGGGCAGAGAGGCAAGCAGAGAGAGAGAGAAGAGGAAGTAGGCTCCCTGTTGAGCAGAGAACCGGATGTGGGGCTCAATCTCAGGACCCTGGGATCATGACTGGAGCCGAAAGCAGAGGCTTTAACCCACTGAGCCACCCAGGTGCCCCTGGAGGTATTATTTTGAAAGTTTTTTCTTTTTTTTTTAAAGATTTATTTATTTGAGAGAGAGAGAGCGCGCGCGCATGTGTGCATACACTTGCGGGGAGAGGCAGAGGGAGAGGGAGAATCTCGAGTAGACTCCTTGCTTAGCTCAGAGTTCTTCTGGGGGGCTCGATCTCATGACCCTGAGATCATGACCTAAACCAAAATCAAGAGTTAGACCCTTAACCAACTTAGCCATCCAGGTGTCCCTAGAGATTTTATTTTTAAGTAATATCTACACCTAACATGGGGCTTGAACCTACAACCCCAAGATCAAGAGTCATGTGCTCTGCTGACTGAGCCAGCCAGATGCCCCTAGAGGGATTTTTAAACATACAGATGCTTAAGGCCTCATGCAGAATACCAGTACAGGGCCCTGGGACTGGGCTGGGAAATGGACAGTTTTAAGAACCTTGAGGTTTTACATTGAATCGACAGTGATACTAAGTCAGCATTTCATTTTCTTTCCAAAATCCGATAAAAACAGTTATGATCTTCAGATAAACTAAATGGAGCTGAAATGTTGAACCACCAAGTGAGAGAGGAGCCATCAACAGCCCGAGGAGGGAGGGCTAAGAACAGGCCGCTGGACGAGCACACATCCTTTCTCGCAAAATCGGGTTGGGGCGCAGCCACCTTCTGTGTGGCTGCAGAGAATAAGGAATCTCACATCTAAGCCATATAGTCAGAAAAGAGTCAGTTTGGTGGAGAAAAGGGGGGCTCTCCCCAAGTCTGTTCACTGTTGGTGAGAACTGAGAAACCTATGAAAGACATGAAAGGCGCAGAATAGTGGGTCATCTCTGGGGGCTGCAGTATCCACATGGTGGCCCCTTGGGAAACCAGCTTCCTGCTATCTAGCAGGGCTGACTTTAGGCATGTTCTGAGTCCCAGCCATTCATGCCCAAGGGAGCAGACCCCAGGGGGCCTCTGGGGTCGGAGCCCCGGGGACTAGGCAGCTTTGTTGTTCTAGTCTAGATAGATAACATCATAGAGCCTGGGGAGGATACCAAGGTCCTTCCACAGAAGAATAGAGAAATTGTGTATAGTCCTTAAAGTGGAATGCTGCCCAGCAGGGACAATGACTAACAAATGTCACCACTTCCTCCAACTTGGAGCAAGCTCTCAAATAAAATGTTGATTAGGAAAAGCAAATCGCAAAAGTCCAAGTGTATGTGAAACTTGAATTAGACTTAAATTAAAAAAAGACATTGACTATCTAGGAAGAATATTAGGTGATTAGTAAGCACACATTTGGGGACATGGTTGCCCTGCAAGGGAGCACTAAAGGGTCCCCAAAATGGTGACAACACCCAATTCTGTAGCCTGGGTACCAGGTACATGGGTCTTTGTTCTATTTTCTTCTTTATCTTAGATATTTTATATTTCATATATTCTCTCATGTGTCAGATATTTCATTTTTTTTAAGATGGAAAAAGATATCACATATTAAAATTAAAACCTGGACTAGCCCTGGGCCCTCCTTCACATGAACTGAACCTTCTACAAAGAGCTGGCTCAGAAAACACCTCCAAGGAGATGAATTACCAAAAAAAGAATCACAAAAGGATCTGTGCAGAGACATTAGGAGGGTAAGGGAAGGAAAAGGAAAACAAGAATGCTGCAAGACAACAAAAATGGAGACGAACACTTTGTACTGACATGGCTGGATTGGGGAGGGGGATGATTTCAAACACTTTGACAAAATGGAGTGTGGAAATGCAATGGACCTCTGGCTAGAGGTCAGCGGGGAGCCAGAATGTTCCCCAGAACTGAAGCTCTGACATGGGAGGTTTTCTTAGGGATCTCCCCAGTCTCTCATCTCATCTGTCATTATAGTTGAACCATTTAAGCCATTTCAAGTGGTGTCTATTTTTAATTCACTCAGCCCCTGTTGGGAGGTCTTCCTTTGTGCTAGGTGCTGTACCTGCTCTGGAGGGTTTGGAGTCTGGAGGTAGAGGTGATGATTACATGGTGCTGTGGGAGGCAGCATTCAGGGTTCCTCCAGCAGAGGGTCTAACCAGTCCAGGGCTCTGGGAAACTTGTCAGAGGAAATAGCATTCCAGATGGAGCCTGAAGGATGAATGAGAATCAGCCATGGTAGATGAAGGGTGGAGGTTGGGAAGAATGCTCCAGATGGGAACAAAAATGCAAAGGCCCCGGGCGCCTGGGTGGCTCAGTGGGTTAAGCCTCTGCCTAGGGCTGGGGTCATGATCTCGGGTTCCTGGGATCCAGCCCCACATTGTGCTCTCTGCTCAGTGGGGGGCCTGCTTCCCCCTCTGACTCTCTGCCTGCCTCTCTGCCTGCTTGTGATCTGTCAAACAGAAAAATAAAATCTTAAAAAAAAAATCTATTAAAAAAATGCAAAGGCCTGAAGGAGACAGGAGGATATGGAATTCTAAAGGCGGGGCTTGAGCTGTAGGCCAAGCCCAAATAGGGATGCCTTGCAGGCCATTTTAGAGAATGTGATGCTATCTTACAGGAATTGGACAACACTGACTGTTTTATGCAAAGGAGTTACATGATGAGATTGTTTTTTTTAGAAAATTCACTCTTCCCCATTACATCAGTTTTTGCTCCATTGAGACCTTTAATCTACCTACTATCCTACCTTTAATTATCTATCACCTTCCTCACTTCCTTCTGTACTAGATCAGATTCCAAGGGCCATGATCATAAACGCTCCCTCAGATCAACTTTTCCTTCTCTTGCTCTACTCTCATTGCTGGACCACCTGGCCGCACCCCACAGTTCAGCCTCTAACACTCTGGGGTAAGAACAAGGTGTTGGCTGGTGGCTGGATTGTATTACTTCAGGAGGCTTTAGGGGAGAGTCCGTTTCCTTACCTTTTCCAGCTTCTTGGCTCTGCCCACATTCCTTGTCTTGTAACCCTGCATTCCTCCAGCCCCTGCCTCTGTCCTCAGATCTCCTCTGATTCTCCTGTCTTCCTGTTTCCCTTGTGATTACATGGGGGCCACTTAGATGATTCAGGATAATCTCCCCATCTTAAGATCCTTAAACACACCCACAGAGTCCTTTCTTCTACGTAAAGTCCCACTCCCAGTTTCCAGTGATTAAGATGTGGATGAACCATTATTCTGCCCACACACCATCTTCTAGGACAATATGTCATATCTTCACTCCTCTCACTTTCCTAGCCCTGTCTCCCCACCCTATTGTGACTTTTCTTTGGAGAAATGGTCTCCATTAGACCAGAACTGCCTTGTCATCCCATCGTCAAAATCACCCCCACCCTGCATCTGGACTCACACTCAGCTGGGTCTCCTGTCATCCAGGATGCTTTGTCCCTGCTCCCATCTTCAGTCAAGACATTCACCCTTGCTCTGGCTCTTCTCAGCAGACAGCTCTCCATGGTGTCTCATATTTCTGCACATTAAGCTAGGTACTGACCTTTGTTCCGGATGATCTTCACTTAGCTAACAGCCTTGGCAGATCGATATGCTGTCTACCCCTGAAGCAATGGGCAGGCATGTGTCTTTTACCAGCATTCATGAAACTTGGCAGGCTAACTAGTTAGCTTGCAAATGGGGTAAAATCTCAGTCCCTTCAGTTCTCAGCAGAATCTGTCTCCTCTAGCTTCTCAAGGTCTTCACACCTCATTTGCTTTTCTCCATCATCCATTGTTCCCTTTCTAATGGCTCACTGTCATCAGCGTACACTCATGCTCCAGCAAATCTCTTCTCAAGACCAAAAAGAAACTAAAAACCACTCTTGTTTGACACTTGCTTGTCTTCCTACTACAAATCCATTTCTCTGTTCTCTTCTCAGCAAAAATTCATACCATCATTATCTCTCTCAGTACTGCTCAGTAGAACTTTCTGGGATGGTGGAAATGTTCTGTCTCTGCATTGTCTAATTTTGCAGCCACTAGCCTCATGTAGCTGTTGAGCCATTGAATGTGGCTAGTGTAACTGAGGAGAGGATTTTTAATTTAATTTAATTTCAATTAAATTTAAATAGCCACGTGTGGTTAATGGCCACCATATTGGAGAGACAGATCTCTAGTGACTCCATTTCACATGCTCTGTCCTTTTCCTATCTGAATTCTCAGCTATACTTGATCTGATTGACTGACCTATTATTCTGAGGCATTTTGTTTCTGGCTTCCATGACTCAGCTCTTTTAATTCTGCTCTTCCACTCTCCAGCTCTCCTTGGTTGGCCTTCTCTGCTTGACCTCTAAGTACCACAAAGATCCATCCTGCACTCAACACTCCTCTACACTTCTGTACTCCTGCATTCCTCTATCTACACTCCTTCCAAGTAACCCCACCCAGTTACCTAGTGTTAGATATTATCTACAGGCTGATGAGTCCCAAGTGTGTGTCTCTAGCCCTGTCCTCTTCTCTGGGCACTGAACACTCATATCCAATTGCCTACTTTACATATCCATGTGGGTATTCAACAAGCATTTCAAACTTAATACATCCAAAATAGAACATTTCCCTACAACCTGTTCTTTCAGCTTTTCTATCCCAAGAAATGCACCCTCTCCACCCAATTGCTTAAGAGAAGAATATGGGACTCTTTGCCCAGCCTTACTGTCGATGCCGTGAGCTCTACCTCCAAAATATATTCATATTTGTGTCTTTAGTGTCTGCTGCTAGTTCTTGACTTTAAGCCCCCAACCTTGCTCCTGATTTATAATAAATAGCCTCACCACTGCTTTCTCTTGCCCCATTCTACATATAATGACTGGACGGCAGCCAGAAGGAGCTTCAAAAGTCCAAATAACTTTTGGGCACCTGGATGGCTCAGTTGGTTAAGCATCTCTCTGTCTCTGTCTCTCTCTCTCTCTCTCTTTTTTTTTTTTTTTAGATTTTAGCTATTTATTTGGCAGAGATCACAAGTAGGCAGAGAAGCAGGCAGAGAGAGAGGAGGAAGCAGGCTCCCTGCTGAGCACAGAGCCCGATTTGGGGCCCAATCCCAGGACCCTGGGATCGACCGGAGCTGAAGGCAGAGGCTTAACCCACTGAGCCACTCAGGTGCCCCAAGCATCTGACTCTTGATTTTGGATCAGGTCATGATCTCAGGGATGTGAAATTGAGCCCCTTGTTGAGCTCCACACTCAGAGCAGAGTCTGCTTGTCTCTCTCCCTCCGCTCTACCCCCTGCTTGCATGCTCTTTCTCTCTCTCAAATAATTTTTTAAAAATTACAAAGAGTTTTGAAGGTGTTTTTAAAAAAAATTCTCTAGTGGTGTTCTCTTGCATGTAAAATATGAGATCAGTGAGACTGTGAGCCCTCCTGGAAACCTCCCACCTCTGGGTCTTATGTTAGATTCTGCTCTATCCTCCTTGTTTCAACCACGTTCATTTAGATTTACTGTTACTTGAAGTCAAAAACATCCTAACTGACCCAATGCTCATTAGAGAATGGTGTATTAGTAATTAAAAGTTAGAAATGAATGAAATAGCCCAAACCAGAGAACTGATTATGAAACTTATTATGCAATAGAATAATACACAGGAGAGAAAACATGATGTCAAAGGCATCTGCTTATTGACATTATGCTTATTGTGTAATGTCAAATTTAAAAAGCATATTTCAATGGCATTTATATATGAATACACATAGACACAGACACATACACACCCATTATAGTGAGTAATTTATTTCAAGTGGACATAAACACACCCTATAAATGCATTATGCACATTTTACAGTGGTTGTTACTGGGTTATAGGAGTGTAAGTTTTTGTTCTTTATGATTTTTGATATTTTTTTCAAATTTTAACAAAATAATTTTATAGTAAAAGGGTAATAAAAGGTATTTGACATGAAAAATAATATTTTTAAGGTACAGTTGGTTAAGCAGATGGCCTTATTTATTTGTCCCAACTTTACTGAGATACAGTTGACATCCTCATGGTTGTTTAGCTTCTTTTACTCACTTCCTTTACTTTCTCGCTTTGTCAAGGTGCTGTCAGACCAGCTTGAGGTGTCCTGTAGTAGAACTGCCTTTAGAAATGTTCTTAGAGCCTGTGGGAAGAAAGGTGTCTGCAGGGGACACCCAGACTGAATGAAGCATGGAGGGGGTGGGTCCTGATTGCCCTTTCCAGGCAGTAGACAGAGGGTGACTTCCTAGCCCCACCCTCCCAACTCATGGCAGGAGGCCTGAGCCAGCCGTCTGTACTCAGCCACACTGCAGGGGCCCCTCCTGGGGCCCCCAAACAAGTCCCATCTGCCACCATAGTGCCAGATGTAGCCACAAGAGGGCGAACAGCATCCAGCTGATGTTTTGAATTGCTCTCTTGACACCAGAACAAACATAACCTGGCTTCTGTTTCATAATGCCAGTCTGTTTAGCCGAGTTTCTACACTATTGCGGTATGGTAAATCCCCATTTACTAGCATTAAAAATTTTTTTTCCTCTGTTCTTCAGGGACGTAATAAAGGGTATTTCATGCTGATATGGCTTTGCAGTGTGTGTTTGTGGGGAGGCCCAAACCCTGAGCCTGCCTGATGCAGGACTCCCAGGACACCGGGCCACTGCCAAGGGAAACCTGTGCACACCTCAACGAACAGAGGGGGTCCATGTTTATGGATTAGATGATGCAACATCATTACAGTGGTAATTCTCTCCAAAGTGTCTATAGATTCCATGCAATCTTTTTCAAAATCCCAGCAGGAATTTTCTGCAGAAATTGGCAAGCTTATCTCTGAGGGCAAAGATAGCCAAAAGAATTCTGAAAAAGAACAGAATTGGAGGACTTACATTTCCTGACTTCAAAATACTGTAAAGCTTCAGTAAAAAAAAAAAAAAAAAAAAAACAACAAACAAAAAATAGTGTGATACTGGCATTTGGACAGACCTATATATCAATGGAACAGACTTGAGAGGCCAGAAATAAACCCTTACGTTTATGGTTAATTGGTTTTCGACAAAAATGTCAAGGCAATTCAATGGAGGGAAAGGATAGTCATCTTAAGTGGTGCTGGGACAAAGTAGGTTAGTGGTTGCCTGGGGATGGGGTAGGAGTGGGGAAGGACTGCATATGGGGTGATAGAAATGTTCTAAACATGGATTGTGGTGATGGTTGCTTAGCTCTATAAATTAACTAAAAATCATTGAATTCACACTTAAAATGGGTGAATTTTATAGGCGAGGGAGGGGAAGACACCTCAGGCCGGAAGCAGGTGAGGTGAGATGTACCAGCATTGAGCAGAGTGCAGGGGTGGTGGGGGGAGGGTCTGCACTTGCTTTACCATCCTTCTTGCTGAGCCTTTCAAAGCCTCAACCTCTTGTTTTTTATAGACTGGAATAACATTTGCAGTTGGTGCCTTTGTGAGGCCCCAAGCACAGGAAGGGTGGTGCCCTCCCCCATGGGGTCTCACTAAGCCCTCAGGGCCAAGGAGGGAGCCCTGTTCAGGAACCTCCCTGACCTCGGAGTGCCCAGAGTCCAGGAGAACCTGGGGGGCAGTGCTGTCCTGTAGGAGCACAGTGTGGCCCCATGGACGCTTAACTTTTCCAATGGCTGCATTTAAAAAATAAAGCAGGTACTTCTTGGGTACAATTCATTTTAATACTATATTTATTTTTATTTAATTAAAAAAATACTTTATTTTCGGGCGCCTTGGTGGCTCATTTGGTTAAACAACTGCCTTCTGCTCAGGTCATAATCCCGGAGTCCTGGGATGGAGTCCCACATCAGGCTCCCTGCTCCATGGGGAGTTTGCTTCTCCCTCTGATCTTCTCCCCTCTCATGCTCTCTCTCACTGTCTCTCTGCCAAGTAAATATATAAAATCTTAAAAAAAAAAGATTTTATTTTTAAATAATCTCTACACCCATATGGGGCTTGAATTTACAACCCCAAGATCAAGAGTTGCATGATCTGCCAACTGAGCCAGTCAGGTGCCCCAATACTCTAGTTTATTAACCACCTATACCCCAAATATTATCTGGCATATAATCAATATAATAATTATTCACAAGATAGCTTATATCCTCTTTTTCTTACAAAGTCTTCCAAATATGCCATGTATTTCACGCTCAGTGCATTGCCATTTGAACCAGACATACTGCAAAAGCCCATCAGCGGCTGGTGGCTCCTGATCACCTTAGTGGAGGGCGCAGGCCTGAGGCACCTGATGGACACAGGGCGAGATTCCATGTTATACCGTAAAAAATGCATGTGTGGCCATGTTTGGAAAATCCTGCATGGGGGTATAAATATTTGTTTCATGGGCACCTGGGTGGCTTGGTTGGTTAAGCCTCTGACCCTTGATCTCAGTTCAGGTCTTGATCTCAGGGTCCTGAGCCTACATCTTAAAAAAAAAAATGCTATAAGAATTCCTAAATTAACTTGCAACCTAAATCACAATCCATTAAAAAAAAAAAATATGTAGCTTGGGGTGCCTGGGTGGCTCAGTGGGTTAAGCCTCTACCTTCGATTCAGGTCATGATTTCAGGGTCCTGGGATTGAGTCCCACATCGGGCTCTCTGCTCATCAGGGAGCCTCCTTCCCTCCCTCTCTGCCTGCCTCTCTGCCTACTTGTGATCTCTGTCTGTCAAATAAATAAAATCTTAAAAAAAAATGTAGCCCATCCTGTACAATACTTTCCATATTTTTCCAAAGTGCCTTCACACCACTCCCCTACCTTGAGGAGAGGCTGCACTATCCTCACCCCCACAGGCAGATTGCGGCCTTTTGGGTCCCACTCAGTTCCGCCTCTAAGCTGGGTGGCCTTGGGCAAGTCTTCTAATCTCCTCAGGCTCAGTTATGTTGTTTTAAAAAATGTGGATGATCATGACATCCCTTTTGTGAAACATTTACTTACTTTTAAAAAAGTCTCTATTTTTGAGGGAAAGAACAAGCGAGCAGGGGGGAGGGGCAGAGAGAGAAGCAGGCTCCCCACTGAGCAGGGAGCCTGATGTGGAGCTCAGTCCCAGAACCCTGAGATCACGACCTGAGCTGAAGGCAGCCACTTCACCAACTGAGCTACCCAGGCGCCCATGAAACAAGTATTTATTGAGCTCAGCTCTAGGCCAGGCCTTGTTCTAGATGATTGGATGCAGTGGTAGAAAACCCCGCCCTCGCGGTGCTCACATTCCAGGCAGCTGCGCTGTCAGCCTCCAGAACTGTTGAGAAGATTTCTGTAAACATGCACACAGCTTGGTCAGAAGGACAACTGGGGAATACGGATGGTCATTGCCTTCATCACCATCATCATCATCGCTAACCTCTCTTCAGTGCTCTAGCCCCTAGGACAGGCAGAATCTGTTCCCACAAAGACTACAACACGTAAGAAGCCCTAAGACAGGGAACTCGAGCTTCAAATTAAGAGTGAATCTTTTGGGACAAAGAGAAGAACTGGCTGGAAGAAGAAAAAGAGCATTTCAAGCACATCATCACTCACACTATAATCACTTAAAAACAGTTAAGTCAACCATGAAATTAACAAGGAGCAGAAATCTGTGTTCCTTCCATTCAGATCTCCATGGCTGGGCTTCACATTTACTGAGATAAATGTCTCCCATGATCACCCTGTGTCGCCAAGGACAGTGTCCCTTCTTGGAGATAATATTCTCATTAATGCTAGACAAACAGCATGCAGGCTTCAGCAGCAATCCCAGGTCCAAGGATCTCTGATCATGTGACAGTCTCCCTCCTCTGTAGAGGACGGGGCTGGAGGGAAGAAGACAGATCTTCTTCAAGTGGCTCTGCCCTACATCCAGCCCACCCCACTCACCCTGACCAGTGCACCTGTGCTCTGCCTCCAGCCTCTGACCTCCTAGCCCATCCCACCAGCCCTCCACCAGAGTGAAGCCAGAGTGACCTGCAGAGTTCCACAAGAAATCCCAGCGGAAACCGAGGTGAGCAGAAGGACACGTGATAATCAGGGAGATGGCACAGACAGGCAGGTGGGGTTCTAGAATCCAGTTAGACTGGTCAGGAAGAGTCATGGTTGTCTTTAGGAGGTGGGCAGGTTGGCTCAAAGGTAGGAATGGGGTGGCTGACAGGAGGGGAATAGTATAACTCACAGGACAGGAATGGGGTGGCCCACCCATGGATCAGCTTTGCTCTGTGTGGAGCAAAACCCTTAGCTCTGCAGAAGCCCATCTACATTTTCCCCTTGAGTCTGTCTTTAGGATCAAGGGAGGACTTGCCCCTCCTGCCTAACAGGGACCTTGTTTCATCATCCCTAGTTTCTCCCTCCATGATCCTGGGCTCTCAGAAAGTGGGCTTAGTGATTCAAGGCAAAAATAAAAAGTCTTTTGCTCAGGGTATTTTCAGGATCCAAAGGACTGTGGGGGCCACTTCCCCTGATAGGGTTCAATTCCTTGAAGCTTAGCAACATAGTCTTTTACCACCTACTAAGTCGAGAGTTCGCAGGCAGAATGAAGTCTAGAGTCCTTGGTCCAGGTACTACCACTAGGCTCCTTGGGCCCACTGGCAGAGAAATGAGGCTTCACAGTCTCACATGGATTTCTTTCTGGAAATCATCCAGTTGCAGAGCTTCAGAGTTGGGAGGGCTTTTAGAGACTCTAGAGTCCATAAGCACACTTTCACACCTCAACACTTCAGAAATCAGGATCTGCCTCTCCACCGACAGCCCTAACTTTCTGTTGCCCAGGTGGCTGCCCCAAAGTTAATATTGCTTCCTGCACCTGTCACCACTCCTCACTTGACTGGAGGACGTCAGTCCCTCAATGGTTCCATTAACAAACCCCTGAAGGACCGTCAGACGACGAAGAAATGAGTCCTGGATGGTGTCTGAAACATTCTGGTGACACCTTCTGGTAAGATTGAGAAAGTACTAGCATCAAACCTTGCAGAATGGGGATCAGTGGCATGGGAGAGTATCCAGAAAGA
Source organism: Mustela nivalis (assembly GCF_964662115.1). Classification (NCBI taxonomy): domain Eukaryota; kingdom Metazoa; phylum Chordata; class Mammalia; order Carnivora; family Mustelidae; genus Mustela; species Mustela nivalis. The sequence goes on from NC_139021.1 coordinate 150,042,032, forward strand.
CATAGGGGGCTGCTGTGTTGAGAGATGCCACATTATCCATTCTCCTGATGGCACAGAGGATGGTATTAAGTGGAAAAACGTGGATGTTGATGACTTAGAGTCAGAAAGTGAACCTCTACCCCTGTTCTTTGCGTCAAATGAAATCAAACTCTTTATATTTGCTTTTGATTATCTTCTAATTACACTAATAATACATGAACACATTCTGTTACTTAAAACGGTGAAACCTATAGATGCCACAGAATTCCTCCTGCACGGCCACTCACTCCCTGCTACCAAGCCCGAGGTCTTCCCTGAAGATGATGCTGTAACTAGTGTGTGTATCCCTGCTGACAGGGTTTTCTTTTTTTTTTTTTTCTTAATTTGCTTTTGCACAATTTGGATTTCATCTGTAAGTTAACGTAAATGGTTAACATAAATGGTATCTTATGTAGTCATGATTTTGCAATATGCTTTTTCCACTTAATAACAGAATCTTGGGAGAACTTCTTATATTAATGCATATAGGACAACCTCACTTCAGCTGTTGAATAGGGACAATTTATTTACATATCTCCATGTTGAGAGACATTTGGGTCACTTTATTTTATATATTTGCATTGCTGTTATAAATGATGCTCAATAAACATTCTCATATACCCTGTTTATGCGTATGTGAGGGAAGTGGAGTTTTTTGGTCTAAGGGATTGTACCTTTCCTTTTTAGAAGATATGGCCCAATTGGCCTCCAAAGTTGCTGTACCTCTTTGCACTCCCACCAGTCTTAAGTAGCATCAGTATTGACAGTTTTTTTTCCAAGTTGATGAGTGAAAAATATATCTCGATTCTTGAGGTTGCACATTTTTTTTTCATGTCCCTTGGCTATTTCTAGTTCTTCTTCTTTGACCTACTTGTTCACTCCTCACACCCTTGCATCACTGAATTTTCCTTACCAATGTCACAGGGGTGGTCATGCCTATTTAATACTCTTGCCTGTGATGGATGTGGTGTGTGTTGTCTTCATGCTGTAACTTGTCTTTTACATTTGCATCTAGTGTCTTTTATGGTAGAGAAAGATTTTGTTTTAAATTTGATGTAGCCAACATTTATTTATTATTCATATTACAGATTCTTAAGAATGACTTTCCAACCAATCTCTCTCTCTCTCTCTGTCTCTCTCTCTGTCTCTCTCTCTCTCTCTCTATATATATATATATATTCTATAACATTTTCTTTACTTACAAATGTATTTTAAAATATTTCCTTCAAGGGCACCTGGTCAGTTGGGCATCTGACCCTTGATTTTAGCTCCAGTCATGGGCTTGAGTTTTGCATCTGGCTTGTGCTGTGTGTAGGGCCTGCTTGAGATTCTCTCTCTGCACTGCTCCCCCAATATCACTCTATATATTTCCTTTAAATGACTCTTGTAATTTTATTGGGATAAATCATCTGGGTTTGTTTGAGTATGGGGAGGAAGCTACCCAAAATCATTGTGTTATGAATGGATAGTCAGTCCAGTAACATTTTTTGAATCTATATTTTTACATTCTTAGTTTATATAGTAAATTCCTAAATGCATGAGTCAGTTTCAGGACACTATCCTCTTTCAAAGTGAATATCTATTCTACATGTTTATTCTTACAGATTATTTAAATTATAGCAGTTTATTACATATTTTTATATAACATGGAGAATTTTTACCTCATTGCTTTCCTTTTTCATAACCAATTTTACTATCCTTGCACATTTTCTCCTTCAAATATAAAAATCTGCTCATCAATTTCATTGGGAAAATCTTGTATGGTTGTAATTAATGCCAAATTTAAATTCTACACTAATCTGGGGAAAAACTGACATTTGTATCATATTTAATCCTCCATCAAGAACACAGTGTATCTATTTATTCATGCAAATTTTAATTAAAATACATTTATAGACACTACATTTTATCATTTTCTCCATGGTCTGCACATTTTTGTTTCATTTACTCCTAGCAGTGTTGCAACAGTGTTACTATTATGAGTGACATTTTCCCTTATATGTTATAATTCATCCCTGCTGATAAGACTGGAGGGCATGGACCAGCAGGTCTCTCCACCTAATGGAAGTTGTCTTATTTGTTCTTGAAGTTTGTTAGTTCAACTTTCTGGGTTTAAAAAATCACATTGTCTGAAAATTGACATTGCATTTTAGGGTAAACCTTGTACTCTCTTGTCCATTTCCTCCCTTGCAGTTTTTAATTTATGGAAGTTTTTCCAATTCTTTTGATATTTCATGTTTTCCCATAGATTTCTCCATGATGTCTATGCTTTCAAACATTTTATTGTACATACGTGTCTACTATGATTTATTTGACTTCTTGTATCTTCTTTCATCTTCCTGGTGTGGTCTGCCTCTTTTTTTTTTTCTTTCTCACTTTCTCCTAGTCGGTCCGAGCAGGCTGCAGTGCCCAGGTTTCAAGCGTGTGTGTGGCAGAGCCGCCCAGCGTCTGTCCAAACTCATCATTGCTACATTCTGGGCCTTGCTTTGGGTTTCCCCCATTACCCAGGTGTGTTTTTTCCCATTATATGTTTCACTTCTACTTCATTACTTTCTTTCTTTCTCAATCACTTAACTTTTCTTGGGTTTATTTTGGTGTTGGCATTTGAGTTTTGAACTAAGATAATGGGTTCATTTATTTCTAATCTTTTTTTTTCTCTAATAAATTAAGGCTTTAAATTTTCTTTGGCTACTGTTTTAAAAATATTTTGAAAGTTTAAAAGGTGGAATACTTTGTCATCTTTTCCTTGGTGGTTGGTGGTTTCCGTTGAGATGTTCTTCAAAATCTAAGTTATTTGAAAGTGTTTGGTGATTTGGGAATTACTCATTTGAAGCCAGTGAATATGGGCTACCCAAATTACATTTTTGGATTTAAGAAATACTTAGAAGTTTATAGCTCAGGAAATTTTTGTGTTTTTTAAAGATTAATTCTATTGTTGATAGAAAGATTTTAATGAAATCATTCAAATTATCTGTGGATCTACCTATCATTTATCATTTTAAAATTTTCTCTGTTGATTTCTCAGTGAAGTGCATAAAAAACTCCCACTCTAAGGGGAGATATTTTTATATTTCCTGATGTTTCCATCAGTTTTTAAAAATAGCTTTTCCCCCAGTCTTACTGAGATATAATTAACACACTACACTGTATACGTTTAAGGTGTACAATATGACTTGACATACATATATATTGCAAAATGATTATCACAATAAGTTTAGTTAGCATCCATCACCTATAGTTACAAAAATTTTTTCCTCTTGTGATGAGAACTTTTAAGATTTACTCTTAGCAACTTTCATATATATCATACAGTGCTGTTAACTATTGTCATCATGTTGTACATTACATCCCCAGTGCTAATTTGTCTTAGAGGTTTGTGCCTTTTTACAATCTTCACCTAGTTCCCCACCCATACCACACCCCTGCCTCTAGAAACCATTAATATGATCTTTCTCAATACGTTTGTTTTGTTAAGATTCTACATATAAGTGAGATCATACAGTATTTATTTCTGTTTGCTGTCTCAAATGTCAGGATTTCCTCCTTTTTTTTTTCCTTAAAGATTTATTTATTTATTTATTTATTTGACAGACAGATCACAGACAGACAGATCAAGTATGCAGAGAGGCAGAGAGAGAAGGAAGCAGGCTCCCTGCTGAGCAGAGAGCCTGATGTGGGGCGCCATCCCAGGACCCTGAGATCATGACCTGAGCCGAAGGCAGAGGCTTTAACCCACTGAGCCACCCAGGCGCCCCAGGATTTCCTTCTTTTTGATGACTCAATTTTATCTATCTATCTATCTATCTATCTATCATCTATCTATATCTTTTAAGACTTTATTTTTAAGTAATCCCTACACCCAGTGTGAAGTTTGAACTTACAACCCTGAGATCAAGAGTTGCATGCTCCACTGACTGAGCCAGCCAGGCACTCCTCAAATTTGTCATTTTAAAGTGGCATTAGTTACAACCAGTGGCATTAATTACATTCACAATGCTATATAACCATCAACAGTATTCCCCAAACTTTTTCATCATCCCCAAGAGAAACTGTATCCATTAAACAAAAACTCTCCATCCTTTCCCCAGACTCTGGTAATCTTTATATCTGTTTTTAGTCTCTGGATTTGCCTATTCTGGGTGACTTGTATAGGGGAATCACACAATATTTGTACTTTTGTGCCTGGCTTATTTCACTTAGTGTATTGTTTTCAAAATTCATCCATGCCGTAGTACGTTATTAGGCTTCATTCCTTTGTATGGCTCCATAGTATTTCATTGTATTAATAACACATTATTTTTATCCATATTTGTTGGTGGTACTTAAGTTGTCTTCACCTTTTGGCTGCTCCGAATAATGATGCTGTGAACACTGGGATACAAATATTTATTTCAGTTCTTGTTTCTGTTCCATGGTTTCTATTTCTAGGTATCAATACCTACGAGTAGAAGTGCTAAGTCATACAGAAAATCCATGTTTAGCTTTTTGAGGAACTGCCAAACTGTTTCCCATAGCAGTGGCACCATTTTAACATTCCCATCAGTGATCTATGAAGCTTCCAAAGCTGTGTCTAATCCAAGAAATCATTGCTACATCCAATATCATGAAAATCTCATCTATGTTTTCTTCTAAGAGTTTTATAGTTTTAGCTCTTATTTTTAGGTCTTTGATCCATTTTGAGTTAATGTTTATATATGATGTTAGGAAAGGGTACAACTTGGTTCTTTTGCATGTGGATATCCAGTTTTCCCAGCACTGTTTGTTGAAAAGACTGTCCTTTCCCATCGAATGGTCTTGGTATCTTTGTCAAAAATCATTTGATCATATATACAAGGATGTATTTCTGGGCTCTGTATTCTATTTCCTTGGACTATATGTCTATCTTTATGCCAATACCATAGTGTTTTCATTACTGTTGATTTGTAGTAAATTTTGAAATCAGAAATGGAGACCTCAAGCTTTGTTGTTCTTTTTTCAAGATGTTTTGTCAATTTGGGGTCCCTTGAAGGTCCACACAAATTTTAGGATGTATTTTAAAAGTTTCTGCAAGAAACACCATTGGGGGGCGCCTGGGTGGCTCAGTGGGTTAAGCCACTACCTTCGGCTCAGGTCATGATCTCAGGGTCCTGGGATCAAGTCCCACGTAGGGCTCTCTGCTCAGCAGGGGGCCTGTTTCCCTTCCTCTCTCTCTCTGCCTGCCTCTCTGCCTACTTGTGATCTCTCTCTGTCCAATAAATAAATAAAAATCTTTAAAAAAAAAAAAGAAAAGAAAAAAAAAACACCATTGGGATTTTGACAGGGATTGCACTGATTTTGTAGATCATTTTAAACAGTACTGTCGTCTTAATAATATTGTCTTCCAGTCAATGAACATGGGATGTCTTCTCATTTATTTATGTCTTCTTTAATTTCTTTCAACAACATTTTGTGGTTTTCAGTATATAAATCTTTAAGTTTCTTAGTTAAAATTATTTCTAATCATTTTATTCTTTTCAATGCTATTGTAAATGGAATTTAAAGAATTCCTTTGGATTGCTTGTTACAAGTATATAGAAATACAACTGATTTTTTGTGTACCAATTTTATATCCTATAACTTGGTTGAATCACTTAATTGCTCTAACAATTTCTTGTGTGACTTCCTTTGGGTTATCTACTTATAAAGTGCTTGCTTTGACAGCAGATATCATACATTTAAGGCAGCAGATAGAAAAAATTTTACTTTTTCCTTTCCAATTTGGATGCTTATTATGCGCTATTATTATGCTTATTAATTGCTCTAGCTAGAACTCTCAGTACAATGATGAGTAGAAGTTGTAAGAATGGACATTCTTCTTCCTGATCTTACATAAAAAGCTTTTAGTCTTTCACCATTGAGTATCATGTTAGCTGTGGGTTTTTCATATGTGACCTTTATGGTATTGAAGTAGTTTTCTCTTATTCCTAGTTTCCTGGGTGCGTTTATCAGGAAAGGATGTGAAATTTTGTCAAATGTGCACTTGTATGCATGTTATTTTCTTTTAACTTCATCCATGTCAATAGGATATTGAATCTTTTTTTTACTGTACCCAATCTGAGATGTTTATTATTTTAATAGGAGAATGTACCCCAGGCTCATATTTTCTCTGAGGAATATTTTAAGCCACGAGAGAATACATTAACTCTTGAAATTTAATCTTATGGTATAATCCTTAAATTTTTAACATATTTCTAAACTTTTTTCTATGGATGCCTAGCATTGATCTCTATTTCTACTCTCTTCCTAAACAAAACAAAATTCTCAGCACATTTTTTTTTTTTTTTTACCTCTATCTCTCCCATCATTTCTCAGGGAATTATGAAGTAGTATTCTTTTCCAGATTATTATATATTTAGTATCCTCTGCATTTTTCCCAAATTTTCAAATTAACATTACTGGGTTTATTTATTTATTCTTTAAAAAAGATTTTATTTATTTATTTGACAGAGAGAGAGTGAGCACAAGCAGAGTGGCAGGCAAAGGGAGAGGGAGAAGCCAGACCCCCACAGAGTAGGAAGCCCGATGTAGATGTCAGATCATGACCTGAGCTGAGGGCAGACACTTAACCAACTGAGCCACCCAGGCGTCCCACTGGTATTCTTTTCATCATAACTTCTTTTTTCTTTTAATTTCTAATTTTTAAAAAAAATATTTTATTTATTTATTTGACAGACAGAGATCACAAGTAGTCAGAGAGGCAGGCAGGGAGAGAGAGGAGGAAGCAGGCTCCCCGCCAAGCGGAGAGTCTGATGTGGGGCTCAATTCCAGGACCCTGGGATCATGACCCAAGCCGAAGGCAGAGGCTTTAACCCACTGAGCCACCCAGGTGCCCCTCGTCATAATTTCCTGTATTGTTATTCTTCCTCTGTATCTACTTTGCATTCTTCTAGAATAAATCTTTTCATAATTCTTTCTTCCTCAAGTTTATAGGCATTAAAGTTTATATATGAAGTTTATATTTAAAAAATATTCTTTAAATGAATACTTCTCTATAAACAAAATCTATATTTAAAATATTTATATTGTTGTTTATATTTATTTATATATTATTTATTTAATTTCTTGTATCTTCTTTCATCTTCCCGGTGTGGCTTGTCTTTTAATTTTTTTAATCATGTCTTTTGAAATATAATTCTAAATTTTGATGAAGTCTAACTGATCTATTTTATCTTTGGTTGCTTGTGTTTTAGGTCTCATATCTAAGAAACCATTGTTTAACCCAAAGTCAGAATTATTTACATACCTGTTTTCTTCTAAAAGCTTTATAGTTTCAGCTCTTATATTTAAGTTTTAAATATCTTTTCACCTAATTTTTAAAAATTTATTTATTTGACAGAGAGAGAGAGATCACAAGTAGGCAGAGAGGCAGGCAGAGAGAGGGGGGAAGCAGGCTCCCCACTAAGCAGAGAGCCTGATGGAGGGCTCAATCCCAGGACTCTGAGATCATGACCTGAGATGAAGGCAGAGGCTTAACCCACTGAGTCTCCCAGGCACCCCTGTTTTCAGTTAATTTTTATATATGGTTTGAGGTAGGGGTCCAAATCTATTCTCTTGCATGTGACTGTTTAGTTGTTTCAGAACCACTTGTTGAAAAGTCTATTCTTTTTTTTTTAATATATTTTATTTATTTATTTGACAGATAGAGATCACAAGTAGGCAGAGAGGCAGGAAGAGAGAGAGATTGGAGGAAGCAGGCTCCCCACTGAGCAGAGAGTCCGTTGTGGGGCTCGATCCCAGGACCCTTGGATCATGACCTGAGCCGAAGGCAGAGGCTTAACCCACTGAGCCACCCAGGCACCCCTATTCTTTTTTTCCCATTAACATATTATGTATTATTTGCCTCAGGGAAAATTTGTCTGTGAATCATCACGCTTACATAATTCACAGCACTCACCATACACATCCCCTCCCTAATGTCCATAACCCAGCTGCCCTCTCCCCTCTCCCCCCGAAATCCTCAGTTTGTTTCCCGAGATTGAGTCTCTTATGGGGTGCCTGGGTGGCTCAGTGGGTTAAGCCTCTGCTTTCAGCTCAGGTCAAGATCTCAGGGTCCTGGGATCGAGTCCCGCATCGGGCTCTCTGCTCGGCAGGGAGCCTGCTTCCCCCTCTCTCTCTGCCTGTGTCTCTGTCTACTTGTAATTGCTTTCTCTCTCTGTCAAATAAATAAATTAATAAAATCTTAAAAAAAAAAAGAGAGTCTCTTATGGTTTGTCTCCCTCCCTGGCTCCATCTTGTTTCATTTTTTCTCTCCCTAACCCCCCATGACCCTCTGCTTTGCCTCTCAAATTCCTCATATCAGAGAGATCATATGATAATTGTCTTTCTCTGATTGACTTATTTCACCTAGCATAATACACTCTAGTTCCATCCATGTTGTTGCAAATGGCAAGATTTCATTTTTGATGGCTGCATAGTATTCCATTATTTGTGTATCTATCAATCTATCTCACATCTTCTTTATCCATTCATGAAAAGTCTATTCTTTGAATTTATTATTTGAATTGAATTATTGAATTCTTTGAATAAGTCCATTGAATTTCTTGGCAACCTTTCCAAAGTCAATTGCTCACAAATATGAGAGTTTATTTTTAGACGTTGAATTCTATTTTTTAAAAGATTTAAAAAAATTTATTCATTTGAGAGACAGAGACAGAAAGAGCACAAGCAGGGGGTGAGGCAGAAGAAGACTTCTGGCTGAGCTGAGAGCCCGATGTGGGATTCTATCCCAGAACCTGCAGATAATGACCTGAGCCAAAGGCAGATGCTTAGCCAACTGAGCAAGCCAGGCACCCCTCAATTCTATTCCATTGATCTATGTATCTATCTTTGTACTAATACCACCCAATCTTGATTACTGTAGCTTTGTAGTAAGTTTTTGAAATTAGGAAGTGTAAGTCCTTCAATTTTGTCCCCCTCCCCACCCCAAGATTGTTTTATTGGGCTCCCTGAATTTTTGTATGAATTTTAGGATCAGTTTGTTAGTTTCTTCAAAGAGAATTCATCTGGGGTTTTGGTAGAGATTGCTTTAATCTATAGATCACTGTGGGAAGTATTGCCATCTTAACAATATTTAGTCTTCCAATCATAAACACAGAATGTATTTCCATTTATGTAAGTTTTTAAAAATTTCTTCCAATTATGTTTACAGTTTTCAGTGTACAAGTCTTACACGTCTTCTGTTAAATTTATTTATAAATATTTTATTATTTTTGATACTATTGTAAGTAGAATTTGTTATGGGTTAAATTGTATTTCCCCAGAATCCGCATGGTGAAGTCCTGACCTTCAGTATTCTAGAGTGTGACCTGATTTGGAGTTAGTCTCTATGGAGGTAATCAAGTTAAAATGAGAATATTAGAGTGGGCCCTAATTCAATATGACTGGTGTCTTTATAAGAAGTAGAAATTGGTATGCAGATATGTGAGAACACCAGTGAGAACACCAAAGACTAAAGTTATGCTGCCACAAGCCAAGGAACTACCAGAAGCTAGGAGAGAGGCCTGGAACAGATTCTTCCCTCACAGCCCTCAGAAGAAACCAATCCTGCCAACAGCTTTAATTTTGGACTTCTAGATTCCAGAACTGTAAGACAAGAAATTTCTGTTTAAGCCACCCAGTTCGTAGAATGTTGTTACAGCAGCTCTAGCAAACTAATACTGACTTATTGTCAGAGAGTTCTTATGTGGTGTATAAAAATACAACTGATTTTTGTAGACTGGTCTTGTATCCTGCAACCTTGCTGAACTCGTTTATTAGCTCTAATAATTTGTGGTGTGTGTGTGTGTGTGTGTGTGTGTATGTTGTTTAGGATTTTCTACATTCTAGATTATGTTATCTCCAAACAGGGATAGTTTTACTTCTTCCTCTCCAATCTGGATGCCTTCAAGATTTGTAATTGAATATTTTTCTGGCTTTTTATTTACTCACATCTCTCTGGGGATACCAATTATACTTATTCTAAAGAATAGTATGTTTTCTTGGGGCACCTGGGTGGCTCAGTGGGTTAAGCCTCTGCCTTCAGCTCAGGTCATGATCTCAGGGTCCTGGGATCTAGCCCCACAACGGGCGCTCTGCTCACAGGGAGCCTGCTTCTCCCTCTGTCTCTGCCTGCCTCTCTGCCTCCTTGTGATCCCTCTCTCTCTGTCAAATAAGTAAATTAAATCTTAAAAAATATTATGTTTTCTTAACTCTAGGTCCTTAAATGTTGGTTTCCATTGGATGCATTGACTTTCTCTTTTGTGTTTATTTTCCTTGGTTGTGTGTTATATTTCAAGGACACGTGATTATGTTACTTTTGCCTTTGAGATTTCCTGTTTACCTACATAGGAACATTCCTGCTGCTGCCCAAGGAACATGTGTAAGCCCAGCACTTATTTGTGAACCCAGTGGTGCAAGTTTCTGGAAAGGGGCTACTTGTCTTCTTGGGAGTTGCTCCAGGCTGTCAGGCCTCTGAGACCTAAGTGCCTACACCTACTGTCTCTGACTTGGGGCAAGTGAAGGAGGAGGATAGAGGGCTTAATGCCCCAATGCCCCTAGAATCCTCACCCCTCACCCCTCAGTAGTCCAGGCCCTTCTGCTCTTGTGACTCCTTCCTCTCAGAGCCTCCAACACAACCTGTCTTTTACAGTAGTCTTCTCCTGATATGGTTTCCTTAAAAAAATATTTTGTTATCATAAATTTATGGCCACAAGTGACTGGAAAACTGACATCTTTGGTTTCATCCTCTCATCTGTACCATAGACACACTATTTCTCTCTTAAAAGGTCAACATGGAAATAAACACAGAACATTTTGGACAGCACCTATGCACTGAGCTGCATTCAGTGTCTGAGACTGCCCTCATCACCTCAGGCCTGTAAGGGCTATTCCTCACAGGCCTGCATGGGACAGACAAGTAAGGAAAGTGCCTATCCCATGCCGGCTTGTCTGTAGCCCTGAGATCCTGAGCACACTCTGTGGGAATGTAGAGGAACAGAAAGACTCCCAACCTGGCTGCAATGCCTGGAGAATTCCAGAAATTCCAAGCTTTACTACCTTTGCTGGAGGTGCCTCCCATGATGGACGCCGAGCCCTCGGTAGTGGCTATGTGACTGATGCTCATGGGAGTGGGCTCACACACACAGCACTCACATGTATGCCTCCTGCTTCTCGTATGTGCACCCACAGAGACACGCATATGCACTGCACACACCCCAGCATGGATGTGCAGAAGTAAGTGCACCCACACAGTTTCAATCTTCAGTTTTTCTCTTTTGTTATCTTTTAAAGATTTTATTTATTAGCTAGAGAGAGAGAGAGCGAGTGCACAAGCAGGGGGAGGGGTAGGCAGAGGGAGAAGGAGAAGCAGGCTCCCCACTGAGCAAGGACCCTGGGATCATGACCTGAGCTGAAGGCAGACACTTAACTGACTGAGGCACGTAGGTGCTCCTGTCTTTCTTTTTCCATAGTTATCTCTACTTCTTCTTTACCCTTTCCTGTTGCTTTTCCACTTTTTCTCAAGGAATCTTCTCTTCCTTCATCTGTCTGTCTCCCTCTGTCTTCTCCCAGCCTCATTTTTGGTTTTCTGTGTTGTTTCACTAGCCATTGGCTACACTGCAGGCAGAGGAGCAGCGGGGGTTCTACGGCACTCTCTCCACCATGCCAGCCCCTTGTGGGGGTTTGGCCCCAGCGCATGGGAGGTAAGGAAAAGATGCTGCTCCACTGTCTGGACTAAATGGGGCTGGGTCACAGTCAGGGGCAACACTAGTGTGAAAATCAGGACCAGAGACCCTCTGCAGTGAGCTCACACAGCACAGTCACCGCTGTCCTGTGGTAAGGCCCAGGTCGCCTGCCCAGAACACCTACTCTCCCTTCCCTCATTCCCTGTGCAGCGGTTTATGGGCCATACCCCCTAGAGGAAGCTGTGGTTCCAATCCTGGAGTCACCAGAGGAAGCACCTCTGGTCCAACCTGGAAAAATGATTTGGGTTCTAGCTCTGGACAACTCAGAGCAGGTCAGGGGGCTCACAATGAATGGGATGGGCCTGCAGCTGAGTGATCTAGATTCTTCCTAATCCCTGCCATTAGCTTGGAGCAAGTTTCCTAACTTCTTGGGGCTCAGTTTCCTCCTTTGTAAAATGGCTGCCTATTTCCCCCATAGTATGTGAGTGTAGCTTACAGCTACACCCAGCTAAGTGAACATGAATCTTCCCTTGTGTTTCTCACTTCTGTGCCTGTTTTTTCTGTGCATCCATTCACTCATTTACTTACTTAATGAGCATATGCTGAGGGCATGGCACCATGCATCAAGGGAGGAGCAGTGTCATCTAACCCTGACCCTCTGAAAACACTCTTGTTTCCTCTTTCACACACTCCTTCCCTCTCCTCTAGGAAGCCTTCAGCTTATGGGCCCTCCCAACCCAGAGCCCATTGCCTGCTTTCTTAAAGCTGATATTTAAAAGCAGATAAATCAGAAGGATGGAGAGAACTTTCTAGCCAGTTATGATCTGTTTAGATTAAAAACAAATACTGTTAAAAGTAGCATCCACATAGGAACTTTTTATCTATGTTAGGATATTTTATGCAAATGAGAAGAGTCATTTAATTTGTGAGGAGAGACAGTTGAATTTTGACAAACACATCAACCTCCAGAAAGACAGGAGTGTTCAGTTGATGGGAACACAACTCTCTCTGTGTATGGCTCTCCCCTTTCTAGGGAAGATAGGAAGTGGGCATCCACACACCATGGGTGGTCTGACCTATGCTGGGTCAGGAGCCTGGGAGATAAGAGAAGCAGGCAGTGTGGCCCACGGGGCTCCATGTCCTTCCTCTTCAAGACCACGCATACCTTTATTTCAGGGAGGCCCAGTGTGCTGTGTGGGAGACAGGGCACTAAATATACTCTCTAAAAATGCTATCAGCCTCTAGGCATTATCACTCTCAAATGAACGTTTCCATTATTCAAAACCAGTCTTTAGTCTTGGAGAGCTTGCCTTGCTGTCTAGTTAAGCACGCTTTGGGAGGTGTGTGTATGTATTGTCAACCTCTGCTCACTGCCATTGTTGGGCACTTTCCTGGTGTCTTCCATATGTTATCTTCTGCTTTATCTGAAAAGGGGCCTCAGTTTTACTCCACTTTGCTGATATGGAGTATCTGTTACTTGCAGGGTACAAAAGACTTGCCCAAGTTCAAATAGCCAGTAAGTGGCAGATCTGGGATAAGAACTTGCTAGGACCACATCAAAGCCCTCTGGGGCCAAAGCCCGCTCTGCCTCTAGTGCAGGCATTCCAAGTGTCCTTTGCCTCTCAGTTTGGGGAAACATCCCTTCCCTTCAAACTCTTGTGCTCTGAGCAGTCCTACAATTGCTTTTGGCTTCCACAGAAGAGAATTATGTGGCCAGGAAGGCTCACAAACTGACCTTCAGCAGATGGGAATGAAGGAAAGGCAGTGACCATAGAGTGGCTGTTGGGAAGATCCCATCCACTCTGCCCCCAGGATAGCAGATCCGCTATGATACCACCATGCAGGGACTGCTCCATCTTCATGGGCCCCAGCTGGAGACCTGCTGCTAGTGACTCAGCGCCCAGAAGGAATAGGCTCAATTCACAGGTTCTCCGTATGCAGCCAGAAAGGAGGTCATATTTATTGAGCATGTATGTTGGGCCAGACACCTTTTAGTGGAATTCCTCCCTTAGGCAGTCCTGTGAGATAGACATGATTGTCTCATTGAACAGGTGCATAACAGAGTCTGGGAGGTTGACAATGTGTGATTATTTGTGCATTAATGTTGGTCTTCCTTCCGGACTCTTGGCTTCAGAAGACCTTATAAGTCCAGCACCAAGCAATGCCATTTGTTGTCTGACCCCAAGTCTAAATGGCTTTAAATACCAGAGGAGGAAGGCTATGGAACCCAGCTGTGGGGTTTTTTACTTTACTCTAGAATCATTGCCACAGGAATTCTCTGCCCTTGGAGCCATGTAGTATAGAACAGGGACATTGGTGTGAGGCAGATCTGGGTTACAGTCCTGGATTCACCACTCACTGGCTGTGACTTAGTATCTCTGAGTCTCAGTTTCTTGTCTATAAAATGGGAGCAGCAGCAGTAGTGCCCATCCCACGGGATTGCTATGACAATCAGAAGAGAGGTGAGATTAGTGTATGTGGGATATAGGAAGTGGTCAGTAGACGGTAATCCCCCAGGAGCAGAGAAGGAACAGTGTTGCATCACTCAGTACCGGGAACAGGGAGTTTCAGTTCAAATGGAGCTAATGCCCAACCCAGAAGCTATGTTGGAACCTGTAGTGTCATCCCAATGTGACTCTCTCCCTCTTGCAGTGGCTCCTGCTACTCTCAGGATTTCTCCATATAAAGGTGGACCCATAAAAGCACTTTCTTTTCCAATTCAAGAGCTAGTGGAAAGCAAAACTTCGCAGTGTAAGCACTCAAACCAGAAAGAGAAAGCATGTTTTGGCCAAGAGGCAGAGCCATGAGATCAGATTGTGTTGGTCGGGCAGAATGTGACATTTTGGGGGACACACACATATTTCTCTCCAGGGTGTTTGTCCAGCATCCAGTGCTCTCCTGGCATCCATTTATACCTAATATTTGACCTCCCAGTCCCTAAGTGACTTGGTGCCTCATACTTTATAGGTGCAGCCAGATTACACAAGAAGGGGCATATCAACTGTCTGTGGCATTTGCAGGGCACTTGGGCACATCCCTACCCAGATCCCTAGTGTCTGAAAGGAGGTCCTTCTTCCTCCTCCAAGAATGTTGTTAAACCCTTGCTCTGTCCTTGGTGCTGACCAACATCACCCTTCCAGGTGGCCAGTTGCCAGGGACCCTCAGGCAGAGTGTGGGATTTCCAGTCTTTGTATGAAGCTGGATTTGGCTGTGAGTTTGTGAGCCTTCATGGTACCAGAAAACTAAATCCTTAGAATTTCCCAAGTGATAGGAGTATTTTTGTTATTCATGGTGGGCCCTCAGACCACACCTGAGTTTAAGCTAACAAGGTGACTCAGGATAGGGGCTAGTCATAACAGAAAGACCAATCATGTGATTAGAGGATTGGAACCTTGAGTCACATGACATCAGTCCAACTTCTGGGGAGGGGAGCAGGTTGGAGATTGAACCACGTGGGCAATGAGTATAATTCAATCATGCCTATGTAATAAAATTTTGGACACAAATAGAACTCTGAACACAGAAGCTCAGGTGAACTTCCTTGATTAACAGTACTCTGTGGTGGTAGGGTGACACATTCTGATTCTGTTGGGAGTGGACACGGTAACTTTGTGTTTGAGACTCTTCCAGATCTTGCCCTATGAGACTCTTTTTTTGGCTGGTCCTTATCTGAATCCTTTTTGCTATGGTGGGACTCTAATCATGAGTACAGTGCTGAGGTGAATTCTGTGAGTTCTTCTAGTGAATTATCAAACCTGACAGGTAATGGGAACCTCTAAATTTGTAGCCAGTTAGTCACAAGCTTAGGTGGCCTTGGGACCCCTAAGCTTGCAGCTTGTGTCTTAAGTTATTGTAGTCTTGTGGGGACTGTGTCCTTACCCTATCAAATTTGGTCTAACTTGGGGTAGTTAGTACCACAGGTACATTGCACAGATCCTTCTGTATTAGTCCTGCTTCAAGACTGCTACACTGGTTCCTCCTTCTGTTGGAAAACCTAGCCCCAGATGGCCACATGGCACCATTTTCAACCCCTTCAATTCCTGGCTTAGATGTCAGCTCAGTGGGGAATATCATAGAATTGTAATCTCTAACCCTGGTAACTTTTATCTTTTTACCCTGCTTTTTGTTCTTAGCACTTTTCATCTCTTAACATACAATATAATTTATTTTAAAAAATGTTTATTGTAGTCATCTGCCCCTAGAATTCCCATGTGGTAAGGGGATTTTACCTGGTTTTGATCACTATTCTGACCTAATGGTGAAAGTAGTGCCTGGCAGGTAGTAGGTGCTCAAGAAATATTTGTTTAGTGAATAAATGAATAATAGCAAAAATACATTAGCTCCCCAAATGTCAACTAATAGCAGACCAAATAAATATAACAGAATACCAAATAATAGCCAACATGAATAAACTACTCATCAATGTGGTAAATCTCACAAACATAATATCGATGATACAAGTGAGTGACTGTAAAAAATAGAGTATGATTCTATTCACAAAAGCTCAAGAATAGCCATACAGATCCAAGGATAAAAGTTTAAACAGAGGCAGGGAAATAAGTATCAGATAATGGTTACCTCTGGAAGGGAGGTGGTAGAGAAAGGGGGTATGAGGGCAAGCAATTGGGAAAAGACACAAGGGGGCTTCTCATATACTGGCAGTGCCCTATTTCTCAACCTAAGTCCTGGTTCCATTCATATTCTCATTGTGATTATTCCTGAAACTACATACACATTTTATCCATTCTTCTGTATGTATCATATATTTCTACAATTTAAGAAAAGGAAAGAGGGGTGCCTGGGTGGTTCATTTGGTTAAGCATCTGATTTTGATTTTGGCTCAGGTCATGATCTCAGGGCCCTGGGATTGGGGCCCCTCATCAGGCTCTGCACTCAGTGGGAGCCTGCTTGAAGATTCTCTCTTTCCCTCTCCCCCTGACCCTCTCCTCACTCATGCTCTCTCTCTCTCTATAATAAGTAAATAAGTCTTTTAAAAGAAAAGGAAAGAGAGAACTGTAGGAGAGTCACAGAGTAGTGTTGAGTTCTCAGTTCCATTGACGAATTTATAGTGTATTTAGAGTGATAGCAGGGCTGTGTGATTGCCTCTAGCAGCATTTAGATACCTGAGGGGACATCTGGAGAAGGCAGAGTTGGATTTATCTGTCACTGGAGTTTTGCCAGTTGGGAGATAAAAGGTAAAAGAAGCAAGAAAATCCAGTGTATTGCCAAGGGAACAATTGAAAACCCGTTCTATGGAAACAAAGCTAAAAAGGAAGACAAGTGAAGTCAGGAGGGAGAAAACTGAAATCCTGGGAAGAACTGGTTTGGATGGAGAATCAGAGGTCTGGAGGACCTAGTCATTGAACTGGGCTCCATGGAAGTAAAAAGGTATAAGCCAGTGCAATCCTTGTGATGAGAAGTCTTGAAGGAGAACATATTTGAGGCAAGAAAATGTCTGGGTGCAGGAGGAACAGTGGGTGGCTGAATTGTCATGGGGTGTATGTGTTTTAGTTCCCATAACCTGCAGAAATCCCTCTACCCCAAAGCCAGCCCACTGGCTGTAAGACGACACTCAAACAGTAAGACAACATTCAAAGAACTACCAGTGTCCAACTATGTAGGTGCTCCTTGGGATGTGTTCCGGATTGTGGACAGCAAGACTGCCTGGGGCCAAAGGACTGCTGGCTTTTCTCTTTTTCTCTGACCCAAGTACTTTTGGTTTTATCTGCAGCACATGTCAATTTGCAAACACTTCTTATCTTCATGAGCATGACTACTCTGTTCTAAGCAACCATCATTCATCATCTGACTATCAGAACAGCCTTTAACTGCTCCCTCCAATTCCCCTGTGCACCCTACAGACTTCTTCATTCTGTGCAGTGGCAATGCTATATTCACTGGCAGCAATAAGTCATCCTGATTCCCTCCATAATAATAGATACAGCGAAAAGGAGGGGGAAACTGAAAACTTGTGGACAACATCTGAACAAAAAGAGAGGTGACAGGGTAGCCACAAGAAGCTTCTAATTATACTGGAGATTAAAATTACTTTCTAATTTACAGACAGTAAAATTCACTCTGTTAGTTGTACAGTTATTTTGGGTGTTGGCAAATGCATAGTCATGGGACCACCACCACAAATGAAGACACAGATACACTTTCATAGTCCCTCAAAATTTCCCTATGCTGTAGTCTATCCTTCCTACTCCTCCATCCCACCAACCCCTAGGGACCGCCAATCTGTTCTCCACCTGTACAATTTTGCCTTTTCAAGAAGTCATATAAATGGAATCATAGTTTGAATTGTTCTGAGTCTGTTTTCTTTCACTTCTTTCATGTTGCTGAGTGGTATTATGGCTCTGCTATGATTTGTTTACTCACTCACTCACGGAAGGTCTTCTGGGTTGTTTCCAGTTTGTCTCAAGAACTAACAGAATATGAATTACATTTGGTAGCAATATAGATTTGGACCTGATTAACCAACCTGACCTAACTGATTTATGCAGAATATTCATTCTTTTCAAGGGCATATGGGACATTTACCAAAATAGAACATATTCTGGGCCACAAATGTATGAGTAGATTTCAGAGAATTGAAATCATTCAGAGTTCATCCTATGCCTATTGTATAACTGAAGTGGACTCAGTAATAGGAAGATACCTAGAAAACCTCCTAGTATTTGGAAACTAACTAATACCCTTCCAAATAATTTATGGATCCAAAAGGAAACTAAGGGGCTCCTGGGTGGGTCAGTTGGTTAAGCAACTGCCTTTGGCTCAGGGCATGATCTCAGGGTCCTGGAATCAAGCCCCGCATGGGGCTCCCTTCTCAATGAGAGGTCTGCTTCTCCCTCTGTGCCTCCCCGTTTGTGCTTTCTTGCTCTTTCTCTCTCAAAGATATTAAAAAATATCTTGAGCTAACTTATAATAAAAAACTTAAGACTTGTGAGAGACAGTAAAGCAGTGCTTGGAATGTATAGCTTTGGAATGTATATAGTAGAAAAGAAGGCTGAGGGTTGCCTAGGTAGCTCAGTGGGTTAAAGCCTCTGCCTTTGGCTCAGATCACAATCTCAGGGTCCTGGGATTAAGCCCCGCATCGGGCTCTCTGCTCAGCAGGGAGTCTGCTTCTTCCGCTCCCCCTGCCTGCTTCTCTGCCTACTTGTGATTTCTGTCTGTCAAATAAATAAAATCTTTTAAAAAGAAGAAAAGGCTGAAAACCAAAAAGCCTAGCTTCCAACTTAAGAAACTGAAAAACAAAACAAAACAGTAAATATCTTCCCCAAAGCAGAAATACAGACATAATAAAACAAGTGGTAGACATCAATGAAATAGAAGGCACAAAAGAGAAAACTCAACAAAGGCAAAAGTTTTCTTTGAAAAATATGGTAAAATTGACAAAACCCTAGCAGGACTGATCAAGAAAAGAAAGGGAAAACAAAGATTTCCAATATCAGTATGAAATGTGGGATATCACTATATATTCTGCACACATCTGTGGGCTAATATGAGGATGTTATGAACAACTTGTTAGTAAATCTGAAAATTTAGCCAAATTAAAGATATTCCAAAAACACAATTTATCAAAAGTGACACCAGAAGAATTAGATAATCTGCAAGGCCCTGGATCTATTAAAGAAAATGAATCTAATTTAAAACCTTCCCATAATGAAAATCAAGGTACAGATGGTTATTAATATTCTTACTGAAAATCAATTGAGCACAAAGTTACAATTTGTATGCTATCATTTATGTGTATTATGCTTTAAAAAGTTGTAAGTGTTCACTTAATAACAAATGCTCACTTGAAAAAATATAGTGGTGAATGGGGGTACTGGTGAAACAAAATTGGCCACATTTTGATAATTGTTGATGCTGGGCCATTGGGCTTACCACCTTCTTAGCTTCCATTTTTGTAAATGTTTGAAATTTTTCCAAATAAAATGTTTTTTGTCAAGAAAAGTCAGATGGGGGTGGGGGTGCCTGGGCAGCTCAGTCATTAAGCATCTGCCTTCTGCTCAGGTCATGATCCTGGGGTCCTGGGATCCCACCTGCATCGGGCTCCTTGCTAGGCAGGAAGCCTGCTTCTCCCTCTCCCACTCCCCATGCTTGTGTTCCCTCTCTTGCTGTCTCTATCTCTCTCTGTCAAATAAATAAAATCTTAAGAAGAAAAAAAAAGTCAGACTATAACATTACTCTGCAAAACTCTCTACCAGCTTGGCATTGAGTCAAACCCACCATGGGCCAATGGCCAACCAGGGTCTCCCTGATCTGGACATCTGGGTACTTCCTGGAATCTCATTCTCTACCACACACACCACTCATTTGCACACCACTCTGTCCCCTCGTTATCACTTGCACACACCCCATGCACATTCTCACATCAGGGCCTTTGCACCCTATGCCCCGAGTGTCCATTCTTCGGATTCAGCATGGCTTGCTTCAGTAGGGTCTTGGCTCAGATGTCACCCCTTCAGCAAAGACTTCCCTGGCCTGCCAAAATAAAATAACTCCACAAACTGGACTCCCTATACCCTCTTTTCTTCAAAACGTCTGCATCATCTGACATATGAAATATTTTCTTGTACTTGTCATTTACTGCCTGCTTCCTGTAAGAATGCAAACTTCAGCCATACAGGGGGATTCACCCATTTCCCAGTGCCCAGCATGGCACCCAGCATACAATAGGCACTTAGTAAATATGTACTGAATGAATGAGTAGAAATGTCCTCAGCCTCTCCAAGGCAGGGGTGGGCAATGTCTATGGAGTGCTTCCCCTTTCTTCCACCCAGACCTCTTTATCCTGTAAGCTTCCTGGCCCTAGACCTGTTCCACATTCACTTGAGTTGGTGTCTGTAAGGGTCACTCCTGACCCCTGAGGTTGTGACCAGAGAACAAGGATGCCTGCTCAGAGAACAGGAAGCTTCACTGGGAGCCAGAAGACTTGGATCCCACATCCTCCGCATGATGGTTTTGGAGAAATGGGGACTATGGATGGTTTTTGAATCATCCCTATTTTGAATGGGGACTCAGGGTGGTTTTTGAATCTTGATTTGCCTGCCTGTTCCTGCGGGGTCATTTCATTTCCCCACCATCAGTTTACTCATCTGTGCAATGGGAACAAAACCAACACCAACCCTATAGGGTGGTTGTGATGGTTAAAGGGAATAATCGAAGGGAACAGGAGTTGCCCATGGGAGCGGTTTCAGAAGCCAACATTTGGGCAACTCTCGGGAGTCCCCAAAGGTTCTTTCACATGAGGTGGCCACATCACCTTTGGGGTGGTTTACTGAATTATCCTTTTTAAAATGAAGGCGGGCTCGCTTTCTCCCTGCACTCTCTCTACGCCTCCTACCCGCATCCCGTCCTGCGCCCTGCGCCCGGGCCACGCGCTTTACCTCTCCTTCCACCTTCGTCCTGCACTTTCTGTCTCCACGCGCCCGCCCCGCGCCCCCCCTGCGCCCTCCCTCTGCCTGCGCCCGCCCCGCACCCTCGCCCCGCGCTCGCCCGCTCCCCGCGCTCTCGCGCCCGCCCGCTCCGTGCCCGTTCCGTGCCCGCTCCGTGCCCGCTCCGTGCTCGCTCCGCGCTCGCTCGCTCGCGCTCCCCGGCGCCGGCTGCGGAGGGAGCCGCTCTGCCCGCAGCTGGCGCAGCGCGGGGGCGGCCGCGGGTGGGCGGGTGCCGCGGGCCCCGGCGCCGAGCATGAGCCGCCGCCGGCGCGGGCCGCGCGCTGCTCGGGGCCCGACTGCGGCGCGAGGGCTGCGCGGGAGCTACGCCGGCCCGGACCGAGGTAGGCAGCGGGCGCCGATCCTCAGTCCCTCGGTCCCTCCCTCTCTCCAGCGGGCCGTCCCCTCCGGTCGCCAGCGCGGGCGGGGCATACGCGGGTCCTGGGTCCAGCCCGGAGTGACCGTCGCGGGGCCGGGGCATCCGCTCCCGGCACTGGCCGTGGGACGCGCGTGCAGGAGGGCGTGCGGGAGCCCAGCGCGGAGTTGCCGAGAACTCCACCCCGGGCTGGACAGCGCCAGGACCCCCGATCCCCAGCGCCCGCGGGGCAGCAGGCGATCTCTGCCTGGGCGTGGTGGGAGTGCCCTCAGCGGGCGGGCGTGGGCACCGGCTGGCAGGTCCGCTGCCCCGGGCCTGGCGTGGGGGAGGGGGCTGGGAAATCTGAGGAGCTCGGGGCTGCGCAGTTGGAAGTTTCCATTTGCTTCTCTGCATTCCGGGCCCCGCGGTGGCATCTCACGCCCTTGCTGTGTGGCGAAGAAGTGGGGCGTGAGCTCAGCATTTGAAGGGAGACGACCAGGGAGAGATGCCCCTCTCTGCACTGTGGGCAAGGGTCATTTCAAGGACCGTGCTTTCTTTGCCCCATGTCTCGCAGGTGCAGCTCGTTCTGGGCTGCGCGCGTGTGAGGGGGGAGGGGGCTGCTGCTGTCTGGGGAGGACAGGCAGCAGGCCCTTGCCCCCTGCATCTCTAGCTGCTTCTGAGCGCAGGAGCTGGTGGATATTTACAGGGAGGCTGCCTGCCTCTTGGGAGCCACCTGGGGGCTGAGATGTGGTGGTGGCTGGGCACCCTGGTTCCCTGCTTGGAGCTGTGAACCCCATCTGGTTTATCCTCCCCACTGCTATGGTTCTTCTCCCACCCTCTGGAGCCAGGGCAGGGCCCAGATGGCCACCTGCTCGAGGAGCCCAGGAGATAGGTTGGCATTCAGGGAAACCTCCAAGAGGCAGTGCTCTGCTCTGCCCCTCAGGGGTCTTCCACCTGCTTCTGGACACAGTCTTGCCCAGTGCAGCCTAGATTGGGTCCAGGCCTTCCCTCCCAGGTAGGAGGCCTAGAGTGCAAAGCAGCAGCTCCTGTTATGAGCAGGGAGCTAGGGAGTTGGGAGCCCACAGGTCTTGACTTCCGAGCTGTGGGCAGGCTGTGGGCCTCTCAGGGACTCAGCTTCCCCATCTGTAAATGGTTTCGGTGACTTTTAGGGATATTTCCGCCCTGACATCTGGGAACACTTTGCATTGGAACCTCAGGACCCCAGCCCAGAATAGGAGGGGGGCATCCAGAGTAGGAGCAAGTGGAAAACCTTGGCTCTGGACGTATGCATGGGTTCTGTGTCGTCCTAGCTTTTATTTGTTGTTAGGGACACAGGTCATAGTGACCAGCACCCCTCTGGGTGGTCATGGCTGGGTAAAGCATGACAGTGGAACCCACAGACCTTGACCCTGAGAAGGGAATGAGCAGTAGAGATCCACATGCTGACAGCCTCCCAGCAGAGCTGTGTACTCTCACACATGGCTCCTGGATTTGGGAGCACCCAAAGCAGGTGGCCCCAGGTATGCCACAGGGGCCTGAAAGCCAGCCAGCAAGTTTGTTTTTCTCTGGGAGGCATCCTTGAACTGCCAGCCTGATGGCTCCCTTCCACCTGGCAAATTGTGGAAATGGAACAGTTCACACAGAGCAGAGGGTTTTTTGGTGTAACTTAGCAACTGCAGGCAGAGGAGGAGGGTGGGGAGAAACACCAGTGCTCCGCGTTTGGCATCTGCGCTGGGCTGTCCTGAGTGGGGTGGGGGGCTTGTGAGTCTGGCCAAGTGGGGAGGGTGTCCTGGCCGCAGTGGGCTCCCTTAGGCAGACCCGGGGAGGAACAGACCCACTCTTCCATTCCCTGGGTCCTTCAGAGGAGACTAGTGGGGGGCGGGGATGCTCAGGTATGGCCTTAGAGCCCCCGCATACAAAGGGGCAGTATTGGAATAGCTCTTGTTGATTTCTGTTTTTTAACCACAGAACCCCCTTCTTAAGCCATACAGAAGCAGATTTGTCAATGAGGCCAAGTGAGGCTCAGGTCTCAGGGCATCCAACCACAGTCCTCAGAAGTGGGGGTGTAGGATACGCACGTCTATATGAGCCTACCGTGGAAGAGGGGCTCGGGGCCTCCCCAGCCCGGTGGGCTGGGGGCAGGTCCCAGGGCCCTGGTGGCAGAGAGGGCTGGGGAGGCAGATCGGGGCCTGTCCAGGTGATGCTAGCAGTGCTGTTCCCAGTGCAGAGCCACAGCCCAGGGAGGCCCCCCCGCTGGGACCGCTCTTCCCTCCCACCTTCCCTCCTGAGGCCATCTGCTTCAGGCCTGGTCTGCTCTGGCTGTTTTTCTCTCAGAGCTTCCAAATGTTGAGCCGAAATCTGCCTCCAGTAACTCCCACCCGTTCCAGGCTGCCTCTCGGTTCCTTTGCCCTCGCTTGTCCGCCTCCCTCCTGCAGATGAGTGTTTACTTAGCAACCTGTCTTCCAGGCAGAATCTGAGGAAGGCGGGGGGAGGGAGGGAGGCCTATCATCTCGGGGTGCCGAAGTGGCATCAGGTGGGGAGGGCCCCTGACACCCACCAGCCACATGCCAGGCCAAGCCCCCTGGCCTGCAGGGCTCTGGGGAGGAGGCTCTGCCCTTTCTTCAGAGTATGGGCACAGAGCCTGGGGCTGTGGGGCTGTGTGTTCACGTGTCAGAGAATGAACACAGGGGATGCCTGGCTGGCACAGAGTGGGCTATGGATCCCTTCAGAATGTCCCCACACTGGGGACACCAGGCAGCCCCAATCTGACAACCCTGGAGCAGGGTTTGGGAAGGTCAGCTGATGGCAGCCTGGAGTGGCATGGCAGGAAATGTGGAAGGGAAAGCCTGAAAGCCCGGTTATGTCCTGGCCTGTCCAGAGCATGGCAGGGACAAGGATGAGGTACGGAGGAGCAGGGCTCATCCCTGGGAATGGAGGACCCTGGGGATTCACCTCCTGGGACGGGCTTCAGAGAGGCTTGGGAGAGGCGTCTTGCTGACAGTATGAACGTGTTAGGAACCACACGGATGCCTGCCAAGGTGGGGGCGGTACGACTGCTGCCTGCCACTGCCTGACCTGCCTGACCTCGGGTGTCCGAACGCTCTCCTCTGCAGAAGCATTTCTGAAGAACCCTGTAGGTGCCTTTGAATATGGTTCAGGGCATTTCCCGATGCTCCTGTCTGGGGAAGCTTCTACCCACCTCACTTATTTGCTGGGGAAGCATCTCAGGATTCCTGCGGGTGGTGAGGGTTGGGATGTGGACATAGCACAGAGAAAAGAGCCCCTCACCCTATCATGGTCATGCACCTGTACTGGGTCTGGGCGGACAGGCTGCAGGCCTGGGCTGCCCTGCATGGTGGTTGGTGGTGGGAGCTCAGAGCCTGCTCTGTCCCTTCTGAGCAGCAGGGTGAGTTCAGGGAGCTGAGAGCCAATATCAGCTCAAGGAGAGGCTTGGCACTGGGCCTCACCAAGTGTCCCTGACTCTTTAGAGGAGAACACCCCGTTTTGCCCATGGGCCACACACTGTGAGCCCCCCGAGGCAGGGAGCCAGCCCTGCGGGCGTGACATTAGGCACTCAGGGGACACTTCATCCATTGTCCAGCTCTCCTGTCACTTCCTCACAGGGGAGGTATTGCTGTTGACAGGTGATGTCTTCAAAGTTGATATGATTTTCTTTCTAAAAATTTAAAAAAAGATTTTATTTATCCATTGAGAGAGAGAGAGCACAGAAGCAGGGGAAAGGCAGAGGGAGAGGGAGAGAGAGAATCTTGAGCAGACTCCACGCCGAGTGTGGAGCCCTACCTGGAGCTCCGTCCCATGACCCTGAGACCCTGAGATCACGACCTGAGTCCAGATCAGGAGTCTGACACTCAGCGGCTTAGTTCACGGAGCCGCCCAGGTGCCCTTCCTTTCATAAAGCTTCTTCAGCTTAAATACAACAAACTGCTGTCTGCTGTGCCCCCCCTCGCCCCAGCTATTTTCCCCCTTCTCTCCTCCCCTGCAAGTAGGCTGACTCTGAAGCCATGTTCCCTGCTGGCTCACTCCACATCCTCACTTCCCACTCGCTCCCAGCCCACTCCAATCTGGTGCGCCCTCTTCACTCCTGCGAAATTGTCTTCAGGTGCCTGTGGACATCGATGGGCCTCCCGGTGTTCATGGTGTCTGCTCCCAGGCACTCGTCCCCTGGGCTCTGCAGGCCCACCCCTGGGCCTCCGTGTCCTCTGGCCACCCTGCAGACCTCTCTGCAGGTCACACGCCTCTCCTTGGGCCACTTGCTCTTCCTGTTCCTTAGGACCTGGACCTATACCCTTTCCTCCCCAGCCATGGCTCCTGGTCCCTCTCCTGCTGATCCTGTTCTTTTTTTTTTTTTTTTTTTTTTAATATTTTATTTATTTGACACAGAGAGAGAGAAATAACAAGTAGGCAGAGCAGCAGGCAGAGTGAGAGAGGGGGAAGCAGGCTCGCTGTGGAGCAAAGAGCCTGATGTGGGGCTCGATCCCAGGACCCCGAGACCATGACCCGAGCCGAAGGCAGAGGCTTAACCCACTGAGCCACCCGGGTGCCCCGTGCTGATCCCGTTCTTACTCCTATCAGCGCAGCCTGTCCTCTGGGCTCTGTCAGTGGTCCAGCCCAAGCCTGCTGGATGCCACTTAGATGACCAGGGGGAGCCTGTCTGATGTCATTGTGCCCCTGAATATGACCTGCCCAGCTCCCCATCCAAGTAGTCAGGATGGCCAGGGTCTCCCTCTTGCCTCTCCAGGTCTGTCCTCACATCGACTGAGTGTTCAACCCGTCACCCCAGACCTCTCTTCCACCCCCTACCCCTGCTACCTCCACAGGTCAGGCTGCCCCCTCTGCTGCAGACACCTGCAGCAGCCTCCTTCCCGGGCAGTTCCTTCCCTATACTACACCCAGGTGACCTTTTAAACTTTTTCTTTGTCAAAACTCTCCGAAACTTCTGTTCCCATGCAGGACTCCCTATCCCGAGCGAGTTGGCCTCCAGCCTTCCTAGGTGGTGCCCCAGGCCTCTGCAGCACGTTGCCCCTGTGTAATTATCTGTGATCTCTTGGAGTCAAGTGTACACTTGGCCTGTTGCCTCCTCAGCTCCAGACAGTAGCTGGGCTGGTGGACTCAGCAAGCCGTCCTGGAACATGTGTGGAAGTGATAATGTCCCTGTGTGATGGGGCAGAGACACACAGATCTGCGTGGGATCGTGGGCTGGGGGCGCCTGGTCTTTCCCATGTTGCTGACCCACCAGCAGGGAGAGGAGAGGGGAGCAGACCCAAAGCTCTGGGACCGGCAAGGGGCAGTCTCTGGGGAGCTGGGCTAGATGAGGAAGGAGTAGTGGGGGTAGGGCTGGAGGGCCAGGCCCCTGCCTGTTGTCACCACCACTTCCGTTTCTTCAAGTGTCACCCTCAGACTCTACCTTGAAGAGAGAGTTCTCCCTGGATCTGGTTGCCATGGCAACACTGTTAACAAAGAGTAGCTTTGGTGGAGGAGGCTGGCTCACCCAGAAGCTGAGGGGGCTGGGAGAGGGTGTGCCCGTTCTGATGGGTTTATTAGCTGAGCGGGTTTCCCCACCCCCACGGCTGCCTGAACAGCACGGACCCCTCCCCGGACCTTCTCTGCCTGTGGCGCTCTCTGGGCCTCTGCTACTCAGACCCTTCCCATGTGAATGTCATGAAGTCTCTGGATTCCATCTGGGTGTGGCCTGAATCCCAGCCACAGCTGGGTCACTGGGGCAGACCCAGGGAGGCTTCTGACTTGGGATATGGGGCCATGGGCCCAGCCCCAGCCCAGGCACTTCCTGGGGTGAGGAACCCGGTTTTGTTGCCATAGAAACCTAGGCTTGGAGGCCCAAACTTCTCCTGCCTAGGATTTCCTGAAGACTGGTTCTGTGTCCAAGCCCCTTCCAGCTGTGAACTATGAACATTTGGGTTCCCTTCCTCCTCTGAGGCAGTGGTCTTGATCACATGAGGTAACGACATGCAGCGCTGGGTGGGAGCCTGGAGCTTTGCAGCCCTGGCTGTGGTGACTGGTGCGGGGTGGGGTTGGTCCAGCTTGCTGGGACCCATTTCTCTGCCCTCAGAACTGAGGGAGAGGGATGAAGGGGGGAGGCTGGCCAGGGAAACAGCTGGGAGGGAAGTGGTGGTTAGAGCTGGATGGGTTTGGAAGCTCACACAGAAGATGATTACGGAGTTCCTAGTGGGAGCCTCTGCAGCTTTCATGAGTTAATCACTCAGACCACGCAGGAGGCCATCAATTATTCATTTTATTGTTGTTGGTATTAGTAGCGGGTAGACCCTACTGGGCCAATGAGGCCAGGGCTGCCCTCGGGAGAGCCCCCATCATTTCCACCTTGCCCATAGAAGGCCAGGGCCCTTCCTGCTGGATACCACCCCATGAAGGGGCCTCCCAAGCCCTGCAGCCCCTCCCACCTCTGGCCTGGGAGCCCAGCTGACCTTCCATCAAGGTGAGCACGTCTGTGAGTGTTCCTGTGAGCGAACCCTGGAGTGGGTGACCTGGGAGCATCTGGTCCCTGGGTCCCCCACTGCTGGGTTAGCAAGTGAGGTTTCTCAACGATTTGGGCGGGTGGTCTGACAGAGAGCAGGGTTGGCCAGAGTCCAAGCTGTTGCTCTGGGAAAGGCTAGGGCCGCCAGATCACTTCCCAGAATATATGTGCCCGCGGAGGTGGGTGGGTGGGGGGGTATGGGGCGGGGCCTGGAGGGGAGCCACCCAGACGGCTCGCGTCACCACCTGGACCACGCTCCCGGAGATGCCGAGGCTGGCGTGCTCACGGGTACTAGCTGAACGACGAGATCAACTATCCGCAAACTGGCAATAAAAACATCTCAAGGAATAGCAAAAAAAAAAAAAAAAGAAAAAAAAGAAAAAAAAAACAACAAAAAACCCACTATGATTCCGACCACGTTTTCTACCTATAATGCAATAATGATAGAAATTAATAACAAAACATAAGTCTAATATTTGGAAAATTTAAAACGTGTAAATATGCAGTGGATCAAATAAGAGATAATACTAGAAATTAGATGATAATGGAATTAAGGGATAAAAACAGAAAGAGGAATACTTGTGGGACACGGCCTCAGTGGCCCTGCAAATGGGTCGTTTGCTGTCACCAGCCGACCTTGTCTGGAGAGCCCTTGGTCTTTGAGAAATCCATGCACAGGTGCCTCCTTCTCTGCCCCAGAGATGGGGCAGATGGGACAGCCTGGCAAGTGGCGCCTTGGAGAGGGATTAGAGGCAGGGAGCTGGCAGCTGGGTCTCCCACGGACTGCAGGGGTGCCTGGGGGAAGTGCGGAGTCCCCCAGCTTCTCTCCCTGGTCAGGCCAGCCTGGGGTCAGGGGAACTGCTCTGCCTGTGAGTCTGCAGAGATGAGGGGACTGGGGGGGGGCAGCTCCAGGTCACAGCTGGTCACAACCCCAGAGGAGGCACTGCCAGGCATGTCTACAGCTGGGCTGAGATTTTGAAGAGCTGTTGTTTTGTGAGGTGACTGCCGCGCTGTGAGGAGATGAGAAGGATGTCTGGGTGCCAGCAATGGCCCTGGGTCCAAGCGCAGGGAGGAGAGAACAGCCGGCAGTGTGGTGGAGTCCGGAGCCCTTGGAACACTTGTCTGTGCTCAGACAGTGGTCCATGGGGCCTGTGTGTGGGCTCTGTGTGCGCGTGCACGCGCATGTACACTTGTACGTGTGTGTGTGTGTGTGTGTGTGTACCTGCATTCACATGCAAGCACCAGGAAGGGATCCTTGGGCAGCTCTCTGTCCCCAGCGCTCTGCTGTGTTTCACTAATAAGTGACTTAATTTAATGTCCTAAATTTTTTTTTTTTAATGCTGGCGTAATTATAACCCATTTTGTTGATGAGCTTCCTATCTGGAGAGAAGGGCAGAGGCAGAATTTGAACCCAGGTCTCTCCTCTGTACCAGGGAGAACTTTGGAGAGTGTGTAATATGCTGCCTTGGTACCTCTTTTCACTTTCCTGTGCCCTTCCGGCTACCTCTCCTGGTGTCCAGGCCCCGAGCTGGCCCTCGTCCCCTTTCCTGCTTTGACTGTGACCACCTCATGCTTCTCTGACCGCACACACCTCAGGCCTCAGCTTGGGCAAGGCTCCCTGCACATGGTGTTGCCACCTTCTGGGGCCATAAAGATTGCCCTTCATCTGGGCTGTAGAGTGCCTGGGCCCCGCAACAGCAGTGACCAGCTTCTGAGTGTGTCCTGGGTGCCCGTGCTTTGCCCGCATGCACGCATGTCACGCAGACCTCTGAAGGGCCTGAGACTGAGACTGGGAGGAGGGGCCCAGGTTCTAGGGGGCGAGGTGGATGTGGAGGGGCAATTAGACACAAGCTGGCCCCAGGAGAGCGTGGAAATCGTCATGCGTGTAGCAGCAAGACTCCAAGGGGCTGGGGCACCTGGGTTGGTCAGATGGTTAAGTGTCTGCCTTTGGATCAGGTCTTGATCTTCAGGTCCTGGGATGGAGCCCCCTATGTCAGGCTCCCAGCTCAGCGGGGAGTCTGCTTCTCCCTCTGCCTCCCCTGCCCTGGTTGTGCTCTCTCAAAGGATTAAATTACAAAATAATTAAATTAAAAAAGTAAATAATAATAAAAAAAGACTCCAAGGGGCTAAAAACCCTGCTCAAGGCTGGATAACCCCAGCCTGTCCTTCCTCACCACCTCACTGTGACCACTGTGACCTCCAGGGCCATGTAAAACCCATGCTCTGAGGTGCTTCTACCCTTCATCCCTCATCTGAGAGGGACTTGGGAAAAGCTAGTGAAAAACCGAAAGAATGGGGGAGATGTCTGATCATCGTCCCCTCCACTGAGTGTGTGCAGAGAAGCAGCGTGCCTGGCCCGGTCCGGGTTCTGGGAGTGCAGACAAAATTCAGAAATAGGTAGGGAATGAGCAGGACAGGTAATTAGAAGGTGGTTAGGGGAAGAGAGAGGGAGAGCCGGGGGCTTCTGTTTAGAACAGAGTAGTTATGGCAGCCTCCCTGGAAGGTAGAGTTTCAGCGCCTTGGACATCTGGGGGCAGGGGGAGGGTCCCAGGCCCCAAGGTAGACATGTGTCACCATGTCCAGGAAGCCAAGAAAACCAGGGGACACAATCCATGGCAGGCAGTGACTGGGGGGCCACTGAGGACGTTACTCTGGGGTGAGCCGTGGCCTTGTGGCTTTTCTGGGGTCTCATGCCATCTCTGCTGCTTAGCCATGTGTATGCAGATGGTTCCAACAGAGGGGCAACTGACCCACCACACCAGCTGAGTCCTCAGCCCTGAGATTCCCCCAGGAGAGAGCTAGTGAGGGAGCCTGCTTGGGGGATGCAGTTACATCAAATTTCAGATGTTCGGGGACCTGAGAGAGACATGGCCTGTGAGCAGCCATGGGGGTGGAGATTCTGGGAAGGTCACCCTGGGTCCCCGACCCACAGTACATCATCTTCTTTCTCCCCACTCTGCCTTTCCTCCTCCACTCATCCTCCCTGGGATTCCTGCCCAGCCTCCTTATAGGACTGCCCTTCCCCCGCCCCAGTTTCTAAAGTTTGGCATATTGTATTTATTTCACTATGTATGCAACAAGTAAAAAGGTCCATGTGCAGCCTGTCTCCTCTCATCCCTGCCAGCTTGTGAAGGCAGAGACCTAGCTGTTATCTGCTTTAGATCTCCTCCCGACGTCTCTGGCCCACACATGCACGCACAGCGCATTGGTCCTTGCTGTGCATGTGGCCAGACCCCGGGCCTCGTTTTTCCTTGGTTCATGTCTTGGAGCCCCATCTCAGTGTGCATGGAGTGGGGCTGCTATTTTTAGTTTGTTTATATTTTTAAAAGATTTTTTTTTTAATTTATTTGAAAGAGAGAGAGAGAAAACGAGAAGGGCAGAGGGGTGGGCAGATGGCGAGGAAGTCCCCACATGGGGCTTGATCTCAGGACCTGGAGATCATAACCTGAGCTGAAGGCTGACTCCTAACCAACTGAGCCACCCAAGAGGCCCGCATTGCTGTTTTTAACATCTGCGTGGTCTTCTACCCACGGATGCGTGGTAGCTCCTTCATCCAGGCCCTGAAGAGTAGCCATTCAGATGGTGTCCCTTCTCCTTTCATAAGCGGTTACTGTAGCAAGCATCCTTTTGCTCCAAGTGTGAGTGTATTTGTAGGATAAATCCCTTAGAATAGTAGGGTGAAATGGAGGTGCATTTGTAATTTTTTTTTTTAAAGATTTTATTCATTTATTTGACAGAGAGAGATATCACAAGTAGGCAGAGAGGCAGGCAGAGAGAGAGGAGGAAGCAGTCTCCCCGCTGAGCAGAGAGCCCGATGCGGGGCTTGATCCCAGAACCCTGGGATCATGACCTGAGCCGAAGGCAGAGGCCCAACCCACTGAACCACCCAGGCCCCCCTGCGTGTGTAATTTTGAGAGCTCTGGCTAAGCTGTCCTCAGCTACAGTAAGTTATCTTCCAGTAGGTGATGGATATAAACACCTGTTTCTCCATCCCCTTATGTTTGCCTATCTAATAGGTGAAAAATAATATCTTGTTGTGATGTTAGTGTCTCTCTATGAGTGAGATTTGAGCAGATTCTCATATGTACAAGACTTACCTGCATTCTCTCTGGGGAACTGGTGTCTAAATTATTAGCACAGTATTTCTGCTGGGCTGATGGTATTTTTCTTAGTGATTCATAGACACTTTCTATATATTAGGGAAACTGACTCTTGGAGCATGAGTTGCAAATCTTTTCCTCAATTTATTGTATTTTTGTTTTGTTATGATTTTTCACCATGCAGAATCTAAAAAATGTATGTCGTCAGTAGCAGACCTATTGTGTTTAAACCTTGTGAAACTCCTGTTCCTCTTGATCAAAAATGGTTGCCCATCTGTAATTTCATGAAATTCAAACTAACAGAAAAACTTCTGTACCATGGAACCACAAGGAAATGTTCCCATGTGTTCCTCTCATAGGCTTATGTTTTTGTTTTTCAAATGGGAGTATTTGATTTATCTGATAGGACTCCAATCTTATTTTTTTCCAGATGGCCACCCGTTTGCCCAACATCACTTATTAAACAATGACCTTTTCTTCACTGACTTGAAATACCACCTTTACTCCTATACTAAGCTGCTCTATGTGTTTGGGGTTATTTCAAGCCTTTCTGGTTTGCTTCAGTGCTCTGACTGTATATTCATGTGCTGATACCATGTTTTAGGTTTAACTGTTACCATGAAATTTGCAAACACACAGAAAGGTAAAGAGAATCGAGTAAGGAACCTCATGTTCTCATTGCCCAGATTCAGCTTCACTTACTCATTTTTCCTTCTTCCGTCCTTCTTTCCCTCTCTTCCTCCCTCTTTTTTTTCTTTTCTTTTTCTCTTATCCTTTTTCTTTTGGGCTGACGTATTTAAATCAAACCCCCGACCTCTGTAATTCGCCCCTATATCCTCCAGCGTGGATCTCTCCAGCAAGGTCACCCGCAAACAGAGCCACGTGGTCATTATCACACTTAGCTGAATTAATAGCAATTCCTTGCTGTCATCCAATGCCCAGCACATCTTCAGCTTTTCCTTAATTGTCTTAAAAATGCTCTTCTCCAGTTGACTTGCAAAATTAGTAACCGAATTGAATCCACGTGTGGCATGTGGCTTTAATTTGTCACAAGCCTCCGTGATGTGAAGCAGTCCTTCCTTCCCCGGTCCCGTTTCTTTAAGCCATCGGCTTGCTGCAGAACCGTGGTGAGTCTGTGTCTCTAGGATGTCCTATTTTTGAGACTTGTCTGTTTGCTTCCTCGCGGTGTCATTTCACGAGCTCCCCCGCTCCTAGTATTCTCTCCAAACCGGAGCTCAGCTCAAACAACTTCGTTTTACGGGGCTCCACGTTACTTGGCAAGAATGCTTCGTGGCGCTGGCCCGGACACTGCAGGAGTCTGCCACGGCAGATCTGGTGGCAGTGGGCGAGAACGTGGGGGCGACGGGCCCACATTCCCCTGCATCCGTTCCATCCTTCTGACGGTCTCAACTCTTGACAGCCACGGTCTGAGTCAAGTACCCCGTCAAGGGCTGTAAGGCAGCACCTTCCTAAATGTTCCTTCTCAGCGCATTTGTAGGATTCGTCTATAAGGAACGTTCTCTCATCAACCAGGGCTGTTTGGTTACCCCAAAACGATTTCAGTAAAAAAAAAGGCAGGGTATGTGCTAAATTCTTTCCTTTGCCAACACATGGCTCTTCCTGATTTCACAATCTGTGCCTGTCTCCATAACTCAGCAGCCCCGGCCCACCGCACCCTTTCTCATCAAGTTGCTTTTGCCATGGTTCACAGGCACAACCCTGTATCTACGCCAGTGTTGCTCTGCCTGGTAGGACTGAGTTTGTTTCATTCCTGTGGTGGGCACTGCAGCTGGCTGCTTCCTGCTTGTGACATCACAGCCCATGCGGGTGGTTGGCCCCACCTGGTTTTCTCATTTGTCCTGGTGTGGTGAGGGGTGACCTTCCAGCAGGTGACATTTTCCCCCCCAGATGGCTAGATCTGAGTGTAGCAGAGATGCCTGCACATTTGGGAGGCTGGTGAAGAGGGTGTGAGGGTGAGTCTCCCTGGATCGTGGGGAGACGTGCATCCTAGCTGTCTCGTCCTTTCTCCTTCACTGATGGGAGCCATCTCCGCGTTAGGAAAGAGGCTGAGAGGGGAAGCTGAAGGCCCTCATAGGTCCAGATCTGTTGCAGCTGAGGAGGAGCTTTGGCAGGGTTGAGAACATTCGGGAACGTCAGACAAGTGGTGCCCTCATGACACGACAGAGGTCCCAGCTCGGGGAGCTGCTGTACCCAGAGCACTGGGGAGGCAGGCCCCATGCAGGGTACAGAGGAGAGCTGGTGGTGAAGAAGGGCCTCGGGAACTGGGCCACAGCCGCCCGTCGAGGCCGAGACGTGGGAGACCAGGGCTGCCGGGAAGGGCCGGCCCTGTGAGTCCCTGGGCTCCAGACCCTAGCTCAGTGCCCTGAGGTATCCATGCTGACTTTTGGGGATCTGAGCTCTGCCTCTGAGCTGCTGTGCCTGCCTTTGGGGTCTGATAAGGGCCCCTGCGGGTGGCTTGATGCTGGGGTGGATCAGGGACAATAGGTAGAAGTTGTCTAACTTCACTGATCAGAAGAACCAACTAGAAGTAGCATCCACTCATAAAGCCTTTCTTTGCCCTGCCAGCAGGTATGGTCGTGCATGGATTGAGGGGTTGGAGTGTTTAGGTGGCCTCCCCTCCCTGCAGAGCAGGTGCTCCCAGGTGGGCTCCCTGCCCCACACTCCCAGGGTTGAATGAATGAATGAACCCCACAGAGGTGGCCACACTGACAGTTGCCTGGCCTGCTGCCTCAACGCTGTGGTGGGCATTGGGAGGCCTGCCCCCCCGTAACAGGGTCTCTGTTCAGGTGAGGCCTGGAGTCTTCCCTGGTAGAAGCATAGAGGAATTCCACAGGCAGTGAACAAGGCTCCAGAGGCAGGGCAAAAACACTGAGAGGAAGCAGTTTTCTGGAAGCTCCTATGACCCCCCCCTCCTTGGGCCCTGGTGTGTGGGGCAGTGCTGGGCAGAGGTGAGGAAGCCTAGAGTGGCCTTCATCTTGAGCCACCTGCTTCCTAGCCCTGCCTCCCTCGGCCTGGGCTCTGGCTGACCCCGAGGCTGCCACTGGCTGGGCCTGGTGGGGCACCAGGCTCGGAGTGCTTTCTTGCTTCTGCTTTCCAGGCCCCCTCCCAGCTGTAATTTTACAACATTGGTTCTAAAAGTGGGATCCTAAGACCAATAGCATCAACATTCCCTTGAACTGTCTTTTAGGAATGCAGGTTCTCCAGCCCTATCCTAGACCTCCTGAATCAGACACTCTTGGTGGTGGGGGAGGAGGGGCTGCAATGTGTGTTTTGAAAAGCCCTCCAGGGGATTCCGATGCTCACTAAAGCCTGAGAACCACTTCTTAAGGGCAAGCAGCTCAGCCCAAGGGGTTCAGGCCTGGACAAGACTAAGACTTTCTCGGTTCTGAAAACTTCCCAGGCCACAGCCTGAGGTTCTGAGCCCACTGAACCTTGCTGAGTGCCAAGCCTGCTCCCAGATGCTGACCCACCAGGGTCATCCCAGAATGTTCTGTCCACTTGGGCCCCAGATGCTCACCATGCTGGGTATGTAACTGATTACCAAAGGCAGTATGGTGCAGGGACCTTCAATACAAAGTGGGAGCTTTTCTGTTCATCATATTTGCTTTGGTCTCTAGAGAGCCGTGTGGCATTCAGCTGACTCAGCCTCGGTCACAGCAGAAAGCTCCCCCAGCCCAGGCCAATGGCGCTTTTGGGATGGTTCAGGGGCTCTGGGCCATGTCTTTATCGAAAGCCCTCTAGGGGAGGTTAGTGGCTGGCCCGGGGCCAGGACGTGGGGGAGCTCATTTCCCAGGGCAGCCCTGCCTGTCACCACCACACACATTGAGCTCAGACAATCACCCGGGAGTCACTGGACCCAGTTACTCAGCGCGCAGATGAATCAGACTTCCCGTAATTGGCATTCAGGAACTTGGGAGTTTGGAAGGGTTTCCAGGACACTTGGGGTGCTGACGTCTCTTGCTGGCATCTCTCTCCCAGCCCTGGGGCAAACAACATCCAGGTCAAAGAGCTGCTGCCATTAGAGAGAGATTGTACCTGGCGGAGTCCCTCTTTAAATGGATCATTTGACAAAGGATCCCTGACTTTAGCTAAGGGAAGTGGTGGGACGAGAGGGAAGGGCATCATACCTGGGGGCCCTTTCAGATGAGATCTATTCACTCTTGCAGAGCCTGAAGATAGCCGTTTTCTCCAGTTCTGCAGGAGCACAAAATAGGCTCAGAGAGGCTGAGAAAGCCAACCAAAGTCACACAGCAGGAAGGCTCAGCACTGGGATTCAGACCCTGACTGGCTATTCCCACAGTCCCAGGCCTGCTCATCCTGCAAAACCCAAGGCACGGTCTCCAGGAGCAAGTGCATGGCCTGGGGCTTTTCTCCTCTCTCCCTCCTGTAGGAAAAGAGGGGAAAAGGTTTAGTTATTAAATAAGTCAAATTTGTGTCCTTACCATGGGATTTTCTGAAACTGTAATGTGTTTGTTTGGTTTCTGAAGCTTCTGTAGGGGAACAGAGTGGACAGAATTTGTATAGCCCCTGGAGGGTAGGGGAGAGACAGGTGCTCCGGGATGGTGAATGGGGGCCCATGGGCAGGGTAGCCACAGAAGCCACTCTGGGCTACAGCTCCAGGAGTGGTGTCAGAGAGGCTGGGACCCACCCGCAGCATCCTTCAGGTTGGCCGTCTGGCCAGGCAGTCCGGACCCAGGGTGGTGGACATGCTTAGGGAAGGGGCAGGTTCCATGGCATGGCCCCGGGGCCTACCACTGGACAGAGGGTCAAGGCTGCATTGGACCTGGTGGTTGAGGGGCTGTTCATGAGGTGTGGAGCCCAGGGGGATCGCTAGGAAGACCACACATCCAGACTGTCTACCCACATGGCCCAGGTTGCAGCACCTGCCTTTCCCTCAACTGGTCCAGAGCACAGTGCAGGGGACTAGTGAGTGGAAGAAATGTCCCCAGGACGGGCTGTCACCAAGAGAGCTCAGAGGGTGGATCTTACCCGCCCGGCCCCTGCCCTCCCAGCGAGCCACCAAGCTCTCACTCTCCCCACGGTCCTGGGTAGATGTGGGGAGAGACTGAGCCCAGGGAGAGTGGGGGACAGGAGCCTCTAATCCAGGGGAAGTCCTGGGTGGGGGAGGGCACAACCAATGCCACGAGGCCCCATTCCATTCATTCACCCCTGTAGCTGGGCTCACCCTCCCTGGCGGCCCCAGCCTGCCACCCACCCAGCCTTTCCCTTCACCCCTCCCTCCTGTCACCCACAGTGCCACTTCCAGTGGTTTTCCCTCACCACTAGTGTTTTCCCCTTCTCCAGCTCTGCCCACCCCCTTCTCCACCTCTGCCCACCCTCTGCCTCATCCCTGTGGGCCTTTGTGTACCCACTGACCGATGGCAGGCAAATGCATCCCTTCCCCATCACCATCTAGATCATCACTCTTGGTCTGTACCCAAGCCCCCAGCTTCTCCTTGCCTTCTGGTCCACTTGGCAGGCTGAATCCCTGGAA
The DNA here is from genome assembly GCF_964662115.1 of Mustela nivalis. Classification (NCBI taxonomy): domain Eukaryota; kingdom Metazoa; phylum Chordata; class Mammalia; order Carnivora; family Mustelidae; genus Mustela; species Mustela nivalis. The sequence continues at coordinate 150,079,649 of NC_139021.1, forward strand.
GCCTGCTCCCTAGGCCACTGTGGGTCCTGGGCCTGGTGCTGATGTCCCAGTACGACTGTGTCTCTGGGCTAAGGTCCGCCTGGGCCTTTTCTGAGCCCCTGCCCAGGCCCTGCCCTGACTCTGTCCAGGGTGACCATCCTGTTTCTGCACTGCCTCCCTCACACCCTCCAGCTGTGCCCTGTCCTGGCTCCCAACTTTCGCTGGTCACCACACCCTGACTGCCCCCATCCTGACTTCCACCTTCCTCCCCTGCAGCTGGGCTGCCTGTCCCGGCCCCACCCCTCCCAGGGGCGAGCAGAGCACCAAGCCAAAGTTGAGGAAGCCCAGACCAGGGTGACCTCGCCGGCCTTTGTGAGTCAGAGGAAGGAGAGGGAACATCTCCAGGGCCCCTGCAGCCCTTCCTCCCTCCCTCAGGCCTGCCTAGAGCCTGGAGAGCCTGGAGACATGCCCGCAGGCCTGCCCTCCCACTCTGGAGGTGCAGATGGGGGCTACAGGTGCAGGGGCTCAGGTACACTCTGTGGGGTCGGGCAGCTGGGGGTACAGGCGGAGGGCATTCTCTAGTGACGTCTGTGCCTCACATGCTATGTTAGGGGCACTGGGGCATCTCACCCGCATCAACTCCACTAGTCCCATCAGCCCTGAGAAACAGGGCAGTTCCTGCCCCATTTTACAGGTAGGGAAACTACCTGTAGTTTCCTAGGCTAGGGGAGGTATGGGCTGGCTCCAGGCCATGCTACTGTCTGCAGAGAAGGAGACCAGGCCCAGGTGTGGGGCCTCGAGTTGGAACTCACTTCAGGAGTCATGGGGCCCCTTGGTGGGCCTTGGACCCTTGGTGCCCCATTCGAAGATGCCTGTGGGGACATTACTGGAGGTGGCAGAGGCCTGTCCTACTTCCTCCGGGGCCTCTGAGGCCCTGGGGGCCATGGGAGGGAAAGGGCCTTCCTGGTCAGATGCAGTGAGAGGACCCAGGAAAGCTCACTGAGTGGTGCCTGGGGGTCCTCTGAAGGCTGGGAATAGTTCACCATCCAGGCCTGTTGCCAGGGCTGTTGGGGTCCATCGTGGTTTCTGGTTGTTACGTGGCTTGGCAGAAAGCAACTTGGTGTGCACGCCCCCATGGCTCAGAGGCCCTCTGGCCACCCCTGGCAGATATGCCTTCTGAGTTTGCCCGCGGCACCCCGGCAGAGCTGCCCTGGGAGGCAGTGTCACGGGCCGTTTCTCTGTCTGCCTCCGCTGGGAAGACAACTCTGTCTGTCCGTTTCTCTGTCTGCCCTTCCTTTTCCTGTTCCCACAGCGCAGTGGGACCCACACTCTAGGCAGCCAGGGTTAGCCCAGAACTAAGGCTCCTAGCCTGGCTGGGCCCAGGACAAGCAGTGTGGTACCTCCAGCCTCAGTTTCCCTATCTGTGAGGCAGACAGCTGGGTCGAGGCTGTCCCAGCTCTCTCAAGGGTGCACAGGGGCTCAGCATAGACAGTCTCACGAGACCCCCAGTACTGGCTCCCTGAGTGCCCGGTGCCAGCAGATCGCCACCTGCCCTTGCCATCCTTTTCCCTTGGCCAGCTCAGCTCTGTCGCCTCTTGCTGACAAGGGGCCCCATAGGCCTTTGGGGGTTTGGGGGCCTCCTCAAGACATGGAGGGGAAGGAGATGTTAGCGACCCCAGGTAGAGATGCCTTGAAGTCAGAGATGCTTCCTACAGGGTGGGGCTGCTGGGCTGTGGGTCTGGCCCCGTTACATCTCCCTCCCCGCTGATGGTCCTACGCCCTGACCCTGACTCCCTAGCACAGAGCACTTGCTCAGGCCTGGGCCCTCTTCCCTCACTCATGTCCCAAGCTGTCAGGGGAACCAGGAAGCAGGGAGACCACCTTCCTGTGGGATCCTCCCAGTGCCGAGCAAGTGCAGGGAGGGGGGACGGGGGGGTTCCTGTATTGGAGCCAGCCCTGCCCCCTCCACCTTGCTCACGTGCTGTTCCCTCTAGGTCTCAGAGGCCTTCTCTGTAAAACGAGGTGACCTATAAGCTGTGTTCCAGGGCAAGGTGACGCTGCACATTGCTAGGGACCTGGGTGTCCTCCAGCCTGTCCCCTGTCCCAGTTCTCCCACCTGGCATGGGGCCCCCAAGGCTCACAGCCCCAGGGCTTTCCAGGCCCACATGGCTGCACTCCACTCAGTCTCTCGGGGTCCAGGTCCAAGAGTGGGTAAGCCCCGGCCACCGTCCAGTGCAGACAGTCAACAGCCCAACCCATGGCTCGCTGTGGTCAGGGGCACCGCAGGACGCCTCGGGGACTTTCTGCAGTGCTTTCTCCAGGCAGGGGCCAGCACACAGTCTCTGCCATAAATCTGATGCGGGGGGAGGGGGTGCGGGGAGGCAGGGGTGAGGACGGGGAGAGAGGAAGGGCAGGCCAGAAGGACCTCCCTAATTCACATGCATGAGGTAGCTTTTAGTGTTGCTTGGCAACCAGATGAGAAAGGAGGGTGTCAGGAGCCCAGACCATAGGGATGCCCCAGCCCCACTACAGGCTAACCTTAGTAGACAGACAGAGCTGGGAATCAGGCCCCAGGTGGCTCTAGGTTCTCCCTCCAGAGTTGTCTTCCCAGAGGTGCCAAGGGTGATGAGGCTCCCAGGACTGGCCAGACGCCTACCCCTTGACGGTCCTGAGCCAGAAATTAGGTGTCCCCCCGCTCCGCCCCAGCACTGGGCTCCAGGGTACCCCTGATGTGGGAGTCTGGGCTTTGTTTCTACTTTGACCCTGACTAGTGTCCTGGGTCCTTGGACAGATAGTGTCACATCTCTGACCTCAATCTGCACTGTAAAATGGGCCAGTAGCTTTCAAAGGATTTACTGCGAGGAGTAGATGACAGAGACCTTGTGTTTAAACCCTAGGGCCTTTCCGTCCTCAAGGGTACACTGAGCTCCTGTAAGTAGGGCTGCAGGACACAGGATGCTCCGTGAGGGGCTACCCCTGCCCCCAGGAGCAGATGAGGGTGATAGGACACCCCCAGACTATCCCAGGCCTTTGGACAAATGGGACAGAAGTGCAGCTGTGAGACTGGACCAGGACTGGGGTCAGCTCTGCACACCTCAGCTGGCATGACTGTCCAGGACATCCCTAGAGGGGTCCAGACTCAAGAGTGGCCATTGAGGCAAGGGTGGTGAGTGGGTGGGGTGAGAAGGAGCAACACTGAGCAGGTGGCCAGCGGGGGATGGGGGTGGGACATCAAAGTCCACGGAGGCACGGGGCGGTGGGGGGAGGGGTCTGCCAGCGGATGTTGGCTCCTGGGAGGGGCCTGTGGCAGGACAGTGACTTTGGGAGGCTTTTCCTGCATCCCCATGTGCTTCCTTCCCTGGCATGTCCACCTCAGCCCAGCCAGAGGGTCTGGGCTAAGCTGGGTGCGGCTCTACTCTGCTGGGCAGTGACCGGGCGGTGGTGGAAGGGACTTCCCAGGAAGGTGCTGGAAACCCCAGAGCCTCCCGGGTTTCCTCCAAATGCCTGGGAATTCGGTGGCCTCTGCCCAAGAGGAAAATCCCCAACTTTCCCTGCTGTGCTCTTAGGCCAGGGGAGCTGAGACACAGAAGCCTGCAGTGTCACTCATGTCATTGCTCTCCTGCACGAAGAGGCTGCCTCCGTTGGTCCCTCCCTTTTAGCCATGACTTTGGCGACTCCAGGGAGAACCTCTGCCTGGAGCTCACTCCAAAGTGACCTTGAGCTACAGCAGTGGTTTCAGACTTGTTTCGGCAACTCTGTTTAGTAAACACAACCTTCTGGAGGGGCACCACCAGAGCGACTGCTAGCAGGGTGCCCGCTGGAGCCCCAGGCCCGCCACCCCCCTGCTCCGGCACCGCGGGGACCCTGTGTGGTAGTGGTGTGGTGGGCACGTGAAGGTGTCAGTTCCAGGCCCTCCAGGCCAATGGGACTGGACTGGACGCAGGACAGAGAGAGGGGACTGGGGGCTGGGGCGACAGGGCACTGGGAGCAGGGGCTGGAGAGGCCTGGGGAGGAAGGACTGGGCAGGGCGATCTGCAGACTGCGGTGGGCATCGGGGCAGGTGGAGAGAGGCAGCCGCGGGGCCCGGGGCAGGTAGGAAGTCTTCCTACTTGGTATCTTGGTACCATTGTCCCAGTGAAGTGCTTGGGAGGCTCTGAGGACACCCTCCTCTGTCCCCTCTGTGCTCTCTGTGTCCCCCCACCCAAGCTCCTGGGCTTCCCACATTGGCTGGTTTGTCCAGCCAGTTTCCTCCTCAGCCCCCTCATGCTGAGATCCCAGGAGGCCTTTCTGGGGGGAGGCCTGTTTGCCAGTGCATGCCGACACCCACTGGGCCCCGCATGTGTGTGTCCTTCAGTCCTCACAGTGGCCTTGCAGCATGGGGGAGAATGTGCCAGACCCAGGCCATGCTCCTGAGAGCAGCAGGGGCAGGCAGGGCCTTCACCTGGGTGCTGATGTGTCAGATGGCCTGAGGCCTTGAAGCCCAGGTGTTCTAGGTCCCCTGAAGGCCCCCTGGGGAGGGCCACCCCCGCCACATTCTGGGGCTCCTAAGCAGAGACGGTCGCCATGACCCTGGGACCTGTGTAGAGTTTACTGTCCTATCAGATTGCCACAGGCTTCATGGCCTCACGAACTCACGCTTGCCATCTCACGGTTCCGTGGGTCAGAGGCCAGTGCGGTCTCAGCGGGCTAAGGTCAAGGGACCTCTGCTGTTCTTCATCCCTGGAGGCTCTGGAGGAGGGTGGTTTCCTGCTTACCCCGGGTGAGTTCCTTGTGCTGCAGAACTGAGCTCCCTGCTCCCTGCTGGCTGGAGGCTGGGGGCCCCTGAGCCCTGAGGCCTTGCCCGTGACTCCCTGCCCACGGCTCCCTGCTTCAGAGCCAGCAGTGCGGGGCTGGATCTGGCTCTCTGACCCTGCCCCATGGCTACACCTTGCTCTTCCCACAGCTGGGAAGGCTCCCCAATTTTACAGACTTGTGGGATTAGATTGCACCCTCCGGGATGATCCAGGATGATCTCGCCATCTCAGGAGCCTTAGTTTAATCGCATCTGCAAAGCCCCTTCGGAAGTATAGTCCCTTTGCCAACAGTGTCTTTTGTCACCTTCACAGTTACAGGGATCATGATGCAGGCATTTTTGGGGACCACAGCCACTGTTGGGGCCTTATGTGGGCATCAGAGAAGCCTCTCTAAGAGGGGCCTTAGGTAATCATAGGGGCTCCCCTGCAGCCCAGCCTCCCTGGCTTGGGAGTATCAGGTCCCAGTGCCCTCCCCATGCCACGCACAGGGCAGTGTGTGGGAGTGACCGACCCCCATAGCGGGCCTTTCCCTGTCTAGGGGTGGACCCTAGAGAAGAGGAGGTGATCTTTCCCGTAGTCTGGCTCCTGCTGAGTTCTTGAGGTCCTGAGGTGGGGGTGCGTGCTCTGGGAGGGCAGGTCGGGGCCAGGCACTTGCCTGCACTAGGAAAGCTCTGGCATGGTTTTGGGGATGAATGGTCAGTGTGCATGGGAGGTGCCTGCTCAGAGCAGGGAGCTTGTGATGGGGGTGGAAAGGGTCTCCAGGCCTCTGTCAGGGTCCTGGCAGCCAGAGAGCCCCAACCCAGCTACCCCTGCCATGGACAGGAAGGGCAGAGTTCCTGCCTCCTCTGGGATGGCCAGCCCTTCCTGTGGGCGATTCTCCAGCAGACAGGGCATGGGGGGTCAGGCCCAGGAGTGCCACGAGGTGCTCGCCAGCTACCCACTGGATTCAGGCGGTTCTGAGAGCCCAGCCCAGCCCAGAACCAGCCTCTGCTAGTACTGCTGGAGGCTTAGGGCAGGAAAGGGGAGAACAAACCTAGATCGAGCACGATGGGTGCTTACCGTGTGCTGTGAGGGGTCTGAGTCTGGTGAACCCTGTCATTTGCCTGTGTGCACTTATCTACTCCCCCATCCTACTCCCCTGCCTGCTGGCCTTCTAGCCACAGCCTGCATACCTTCCCTCTGCCCCTACTAGAGAGGCTGCTGGATGCTGAGCCCAGACCTACGTCTAGGCCCACCCCACCCTACCCCACCCTGCTGAAAAGGCTCCTGGGGTTGAATTTCTCTGCTTTCACCAGGCCTGGCTTGGAGAGGGTCAGCTCTGCTCTATCTGGGGTTTCCGGCTCCACCTGCTGATACCTTTTCATCCAGATGTGCTCCCTGATGGGGAGGATGTGTGTGGGGGGTTGGGCAGCACTGCACACACGTGTAGGAGGGTTGCCCTGGTTTGCCTACCCAGGGCTCCCCACCCTGTCTCTCCCTGGGGGTCTGGCCTGGGCAGGTCTCCATCCTGGGTTCTCCCAGCATTGGTGGGGAGACAGGTGCCCCCTGTGTCCTCAATTAGAACTCTGGCACTGGACCCCATGGCCGGGGTCAGACAGGAGCTCGGTGCCACTCCTGTGTGTCCCCAAGGAAGGGGCGGCCTTTCTGTCTGTTCCACGTTACCAGTGATCACACATGTTGTGGGGACTCTGGGGGTACAGCCCCTTCGATTGTCTTCCTGTGAACCCAGTGATAATAGAGCAAACTGGTGCTCAGGAGGGTCGGGGGCCGGTCCAGGCTGCCCAGCCGGAGGCAGAGCTGGGCCAGAGCCAGCTTGGATCCCTGTTCAGCTGCGCCCAGTCCACCCTCGGGTCCAGTCCTGGAGGAGCAGTCCGTGCGTGGTTAGCGGCAGATCACAGGGGCTGGTGTGGCTGAGTGGAGTCTCCAGCCAGCACGGCGGGCACACGGCACAGCACGCCCAGGGGCCGTGCAGGGAACAGGGCCCGTTTGGAGGGGAGACAGCCTGGCTGTGCGCTCAGGGCTGACATCTCAGTTTTCACAGCAGCTCGTGCCCATCACACGCCGAAGCCTCCTGCTCTCTGCCAGTGAGGAACAGCAAATCCATCCATGCGACTTCTCCCCTCCGCAGTCTGTGTGTGGGTGTGTTCCTGCTCCAGCTTTGTGCTGCCTGAGGAGCTCCTAGTAAAGCTCCAGATCACAGTATGGCGAGGGGGTGGCCTGGGCGTGGCCGGCAGGCGACATTCTGCCTGCACCCCATGCTGGGGAGCCACCCTGCCAACCGGTTCACTGGGCTGCTGCTCAGGAGCCCGTGAGGTCGCTGCTCCTGGCTGGTCTGTGCTCTATGCCGGGCCCTGGTGGGAAGGGAAACTGAGTCTCAGAAATGGGGTCACAGAACAAGCAAAGTCGCGCTCCAACCCCTAGAGTAGCCTCTTTCCATGGCCCTTTCTCGGGGCTGTCTGGGTTTATGGCATCTCCCCAGCCCTCGCCTTGTGGGTCAGGGGGTGACTCCTGCTTCGGGTGCCCTGCGGCCTTGGGGGATGCCCTCATTATGTCCTTTGCAGAACAGTTCGCACTGTGTGATGGCCAGGCTCTGACGATGCTTACTTTGCGAGTCGGGGCAGAAGCCCCCTCACACCAGTCCCTCAGAGGCTAAGCAGGTTGCAGGGGCACCTGCCGGACCCAGGACAATTTCTGGCAGTGAGGACCCAGGTGTCTCAGTCCCTTGAGGACGGTCTCTGCTCTAGCCTCTGGCTCTCTTTCCCCTGCCCCATAGGAAGCTGCTCTTGGCCAGGTGGCAGGTGGGCAGACAGCTGAGTCATGACCCCCCCACCCCCGGGGGCCTTTAACATTTTGGGTGCTGGGGAAGGGGCAGAGAGCGAAGGAAGCAGTCTCGGGTATCTGACCCACCCTCCCTGTGGCATGTACACCCCACACCCAGGGGTTCTCAAACCGGCTGCGCATTAGAACCCCCCTCAAGCTGGCAGGAAGCCTAAAAGCCCAGGCCACATCTCCAGAGACAGGGTTTAGTCAATCTGGGGGTGGGGCGTAGGGATCCATTTTTAGCAGTCTCGTCGGGTGGGGATGGGGGCTACTTTCTGAGAGTGAATTATGTCAGACAGCCCGCCAAAGCCAGACCGTCCTTGGTCCACTGGGATGATTGTCTCCTGGTGGTTGGTGACATAGCAGGGAGCTGGGAGCTGATCTCTGCATCACCCAGCCCAGAATTGGCAAGCGGCTCGGTGCTGTGGGGCCCTCGGCCCCAGGGTGCCCCACCAGGTCTGGGAGAGGCTGCCGGGTTGGGAGTTGTGCCCTTTCTCCCCTGTATGCATCGCAGGCTGCATTTTCTAGAAGGGGAGACTGAGGTACAGAGCAGGGAAAGGCTTGTGCCAGTGCCCTCAGTGGGGCCTGCAGAGCCGGGTGCCTCGGCAGGCTGCCTGACTCAACTGTGTGCTGGGCTGCCTCCCCCGGGGGCTGTACCTGAAGAGGGCAGTGAATGATCTTGCTTTAAAAATAAACTTGAGCCACACAAATTGAAACATCTGCAGGAGCATTGCCCTGATTAAGGAGCTCTCAGACCCCAGAGCCGAATGCCCCAGTAGCAGCTCAGGACCCAGGCAAAACGCCTCGCTCTTGGGATGTGATCTCCTGCACTCCCCCACCTCCCCAACCTGCCCAGGGACCTCTGCCCAAGGTCCTTGGCCTCAGTGCTCGCTGGGAGTGTTGAGCCCAGATTCCTGGAGATGGAGAGTGAATTGTTAATGTGCCTTGTAAAGAAGGTTTATTCGCAGCGAAAACATGCAGCAGTCTGAAGGAAAGCTGAACCCACACTGTGAGCCTGCTAGCAGAGAAGGCAGGATCCCACCCACCTCTGGAACCTGTTCTCAGGTCCTGTGTCCTTCCTTTCTTCTGGCGGAGAAGGGGTGCTTTCTGTCTCCTGCTCTGCAGAACACCCCGAGGCCCCCACCCTTCCAGAGGCAGGACTCAGTCCAGAGGTTCCCGGCAGGCTCAGCCTGTTGCTCCAAGGGTCCCTTCCAAACTGGAGGTGACATGGTGTGTGGTGGGTGGTTCCAAACTTTCTTTAGCAGTAAAAGAAACCCAAGATAATGTAGAATCGATCCTAGGAAACCAGGTTCTACTTGAAAGGAGGTGGGGAAGATGGCTGAGAGTCTAGAAGGAGGGACAGTCATAGGGTGGTCCCTGGAAGAGCATGGCAGCGGAGGTTTCTGATGTGTGAGCCCTAGTGGGGAGGAGGGGCAGCAGGGGGAAGGAGGAGCATTTTGAGCAGAGGGAAGAGTCTGCAGAGCTCTGTCGGGGAGGGACCAGAGCCACCCAGCAGCAGTGGGGACCAGGTGAAGGGGAGTCTGCACCTTGCCAGCCAAATCACCAGTTTTATCTTCCTCCAAGCAGTGGGAAGCCACTGGAATGTTTTAAGAAGTTTGGGCAGGCAAGAACCACACATATGATCCTATCTGTAGAGTGGTTAGCAGCTGGAGAGGGGCTGGAATTGGGTGTAGCAGGGGAACAGGGGAGTGGCCCTGTTAGCAGGGCCACTTCCTCCTTCCTGGAGGAAGTTCGGGTGGGGGAGAGATGGTCACTTGGACTAGGTTGCCAATGGGGAGGACAGATGGACACCAGACATGGGAAATATAGGACAGGCAAAGCCGCTGGGACTGGGGGATGGATTGGGTATGGGGCAGGGGCGAGGGAGGGGTCTTCGTTGCTCTTTTACAATTGTTTCTTTTAAGATTTGTTGGCCTAAAGTATGTGTTTCCTCTGGGATCAGTTCTTCCCTTGGCCCTTTGGCGTTTTGCTGTCATGTTGTTCCTCCTTCCCTTGAGCCTGTTTGTGCCTGCTGAACTTGGGGCGCTCTGCTTTAAGGCATGGGTCTGGGGCCTGGCTGAGCACTCCCCCTGGTGTCTTGGGGTCAGACCAGATGAGTCAGCACTTGGCTCTCAGGCCAATTTAGGTGCCAGGGCCCGGCTGTCGGCAGCACCACCCCTCCCCTCAGTGCCTGAGCTGTGAGGGCACCTGGATGCACACTGGACATCTGCTTAGAAGACAGATCTCCTGGGCCACACCTGGCTGGCTCAGTTGGTGCGTGTGTGACTCTTGGGGTTGTAAGTTCAAGCCCCACGTTGGATATAGAGATTACTTAAAAGAAATAAAATCTTAAAAAAAAAAAAAAGAAGTCTGCCCTTGCCTCCCAGCCTGGTAATGACCTGTCGGTGTCCTGTGGTGGGAGGGCCGGGGGAGCCGTCCCTGCGGCAGACCTCTGCATGGTCTCTGGTTTGTAGGTCCACTTCTCCCCTGAAAGGTGGGGTTTCCTGCTCAGGTTTTTCTGTGACGTGGTTCATCCACCCACCCCCACCTGCCTTCCGTTTTCCGGAAGTGTGAGTCACTCTTGTCCACCAACGACCCGCCCTCTTCCACAACTTCTCCTCTCTGTCCTTTTATCTGTCTCGTGGAGGCTGGGAAGGGTGAGAAGCAAGTGCATGGGCTCCATGCATCATCTTGAACTAGAAGTCAGGAGAATTTCTTCCTGTAAAAACTGTTCTTTCAAATCCATAGCCGTGTTACCATTTCTCAAGCCTAAAGTTGGGATGGCATCTTTTATTTCTCTTTCTCTCAGAACCCACATCCGATCAATGAGCAAATCCCATCCTTGATCAAGTCCGCCATCTGCCACTTCCCGTCCCCTGCCCTGCTACCGCCCTGTTTTAGGCCACCCTCCTACGTGTGTAGACTCTGCAAGAGCTTCTATCCAATCTCTTACCTTGACCTTGCCCCTTTGTCTTGTCTCCATAAATCAACGAGAGTGGTTAAAATAGATTGTGTCATTCTCCACTAACAGCCTCCAGGGGGAAGTAAAGAGAGTGTATGAGAGAAGAGAGAGCGATGAAAGAGGCAGGGACACCGCAGACAGGCGTAGATTCCGGGGGTGTGAAGAGGTGGACAGTGTCCCTCCAAGTTCATGTCCACCTGGAATCTGGGATGTGACGTTATTTGGAAATAGGGTCTTTGCAGATGTAATCAAGTTAAAATGAGGCCATACTGGATTAAGGTGGGCCTTAAAGCCGATGACTGGGTGTCCTTGTAAGGAGAGGGGGATATAGAGACATGGAGGGAAGAAAGGCCATGCAATGGTGAAGGCAGAGATTGAAGAGATGCATTTAGAAGGCAAAGAATGCCAAGCATTGTTGGCAGCTGCTGGAAGCTAGGAAGTTGCCAGGAAGCGTTCTTCTTTGGAACCTCAGAGGGAACATTGGACTGCTGACACCTTGATTTCAGATTTCTAGCTTCCCAAACTGTGAGAGGATAAATTTCTATTGTTTTAAGCCACCCAGTTTGTGGTAGTTTGTATGGCAACCCTAAAAAACGAATCCATGCCCTTATCCTGACCAGCAGGGGTCATGGTTCAAGGCCCAGCAGGATCTGTCCTTACCTCTTAACACCCTCACTCCATCCCAGCAACACTGGCCTTGAACAGGATGTTCCTTGAACAGGCTATGGATGCCCCTGCCCCAGGGCCTTTGCACTTGTTGTCCCCTTAGATCCAGATGAATTACTTCATTCAGGTCTTGCTGAATGAAGGCCCATCTTATCAGAAGGGCCTTCTCTGATTGACAGCAAAGCCCCCAGGTCCCCTGTCCACCCCCACCCCCCCAGTCTACTCTGGGTCCTCCCTGCTTGCTCTAGTTCTCTCCACAGCACTTCTTGCCAGCTGATCTGTGTTCACTGGTTTCCTATTTGTGTCTTCTCCCTACCATGTTAGCCTCATGAGGGCCAGGATTTTGTCAATTGTATTTGCGACTGTATTCCCAGTACTTAGAACAGTGTAAGACATACGCTCGCTATGTAATCACCAAATGAATAAGGAAAAAAATCCATGAGCCAGTCCAATAAAGGGGAAACCCCCCAAACAAGCAATTCAAGACAAAAATGCCTCAGTCTCATTCATAATTAAAGAAATACAAATCAAGTCTGCAATGAGATCATTCTCACCTATTATTAGATTGTAGGGAATGTGAGGGGAATTGGGTGCCATCCCAACGTCCCAGTGGAGTGAACTTGTGCTGTCTCTTTCCTCCTTTTCTAAAAAGTTGAACGATGTAATTCATATGAAATTCACCCCTTCAAAGTGAATAATTCAATGGTTTTTAGTATATTCACCGGGTGTAGAACCATCCCCCTGTCTAGTTTCGCTACCTTTTCTTTACCCCAGAAAGAAGCCCCCATCCCCGTTAGCAGCCGCTTCCTGTCCCCAACCTGGCAGCCCTTGGCAGCCACTCTCTATTGTGTGACTTGGAATTTCCATATTCTGGACATTTCATGTAAGTGGAATCCTCTAACATGCGGCCTCTTGTGTCTGGTGTCTTTCACTTAACATGATGCTCTCAAGGTTCATCTGTGTTATAGCATGCACTTTATTCCTTTCTATTATATTTTTCCATTGTGTGGACACACATTGTCTTTAAAAAAAAAAAGATTTATTTGTTTATTTTAGAAAGAGTGTGCAGGGGATTGGGGCAGAGGGAGAGGGAGACAAGCAGACTCCCCGCTGAGTGGGAAGATGGACACAGGGCTTGATCCCAGGACCCTGAGATCACGATCTGAACTGAAATCAAGAATCGGTTGCTTAACCAAATGAGCCACCCAGGCGCCCCACCATATTTTCTTTATCCGTTCCTCAGCTGATGGACAGTGGGTTGTTTCCACATTGTAGCTAATATTAATAATGCTGCCATGAACATTACATAAAAGTTTTATGTGGGCATAAGCTTTCAGATATCTTGGCTATATACCTGGGACTGTAACTGCTGACAACTATGTTGAAAATCTTAAGGAACTGCCAGACTGTTTCCCAAAGCGACCACACAATTCCATGCTGTCACCAGCCCGGTACTAGAGTTCCAATTCCTCAACAGCTTCATTAACACTTGTTATTATCCATCTTTTTTTTTTTTTTTAATAGTCTTCTAGTGAGTGTGAAATGATATCTTGTTGTGGTTTTGATTTGCATTTCCCTAGTAACTAATGAGGTTGAGCAATTTTTTTAAAAGATTTTATTTATTTGACAGATCACAAGTAGGCAGAGAGGCAGGCAGAGAGAAGGGGGGAAGCAGGCATCCTGCTGAGCAGAGCCCGACATGGGGCTTGATCCCAGGACCCTGAGCTCACAACCTGAACTGAAGGCAGAAGATCAACTCACTGAGCCACCCAGGTGCCCTGAGGTTGAGCAATTTTTTATGTGATTATTAGTCATTTGTATATTTTCTTTAGAGAAATGTCTGTTCAGATAGTTTTTTCACTTTTAATTGGGTTATTTGTCTATTACTGAATTGTAAGAGTTCTTTATATAACCTGGATACTAGACCCTTATCATATATACTGTGGTATACAAATATGTTTTCCCACTCTGGAGGTTGCCACTTTAATATCTTTATAGTATCCTTTGAAGTGCAAACATTTTTAATTGTGTTGAAGTCCAGTTCATGTTTTTATTTGGTTGCTTATGCTTTCAATATCATATCTAAGAAACTGTTGCTAATTCAAGGTCATGAAGATTTCCCATCTGTGTTTTCTTCAAAGAGTTCTATGGTTTTAGCTCTTCTATTTGGGTCTTGGAACCATTTGGAGGATCCGTCAGGTGGGGAAGGGGTTCACCTTCATTCTTTGGCAGAAGGCTATGGAGTCGTCTTGGCACCATTTGTTGAAAAAAACTCTTCTTTTCCCCAATGAATTACCTTGCGACCCTTGTTGAAAATCAATTGAACATAGATACAGGGGTTTATTTCTGGATTCTCAACCTGTTCCCTTGGTCCAGATGTCTATTCTTGTGCTAGTGCACAGAGACTTGATTACAATAGCTTTGTACTAAGTTTTTAAATGGGGGAAAGTCTTACAACTTTTTTTTTTTCTTTTTTAAAGATTGCTTTTGCTGTTCTAGGTCCCTTACATTTCCATGTGAATTTTAAGAGCAAGTTGTCAATTTCTTCAAAACCCCTCCAAAAAACACTCCCCCCAATGCAGCTAGAATTGTGATAGGGATCACCTTGACTCTGAAAATCAATTTGGGGAGCATTATCATCTGAACAATATTGTTTTCCAATTCATGAACATGGAATGTTTTATAGTTTTCAGTGTACAAGTCTTGTACTTCTTTTGTTGTTTATTCCTAATTATTTTATTCTTTTTGATGCTATCATGAAGGAATTATTATCAGTATATAGAATTATATACTGATATTGTATATTGATTCTGTACCCTGCAACCTGATTTTTGTATATTGGTCTTGTATCCTGCAACCTTGTGGAACTTATTAGTTCTAATAATGTGTGTGTGTGTGTGTGTGTGTGTGTGTGTGTCTCCTTAGGATCTTCTATCTACAAGATCATGTCACTTGCAAGTAGAGATCATATTACTCTTTCCTTCCAATATGTATGCCTTTTATATGTATGTCCTTACCTAACTGACCTCATTAGAATTTCAGTACAATACAGAATAGAAATTGAGGTCTTCTTTTAAAATACAGACATTTACAGCTGTAAATTTTCATCTAAACATTGTTTTAGCTGCATTCTATAATTTTTGATATGTTGTGTCTTTGTTTACATTTGCCTCAAGGCATTCAAAATTTTTCCTTGTTATTTCTTCTTTTTCCTGTGGTTATTAGGAACATATTGTGTAATTTTCACATATTTGTGAACTTTCCAGGGTTTTTTCCTTGTTGTTGTAGTTGGCTTCTCTTATTCCATTATGTTTAAAGTACATATTTTGTATGATTTTATTCCTTTTTTAAAAAAGATTTTTATTTATTCGAGAGAGAGAAATAATGAGAGAGATCACAGAGAGAGGAAGAGGGAGAAGAAGACTCACCGCTGAGCAGGGAGCCCGATGTTGGGCAGGATCCCAAGACCCTGAGATCATGACCTGAGCTGAAGGAGGACACTTAACTGCCCCGATTTTATTTCTTTTAAACTTATTAAGGCTCGTTTTATGGCCTAACATAGGTCATATGGGAGAATGTTTCATGCGTATTTGAGGAGAATAGATATGCTTCTGTGTAGCTGGTTCACAGTGTTGTTCAAGTTTATTTCCTTACTGATCTACTATTTAGTTGTTTTATTCATTATTGAAAGTGGGGTTTTAAATTTTATTTTATTTACTTATTTTTAAAGATTTTATTTATTTGACAGACAGAGATCACAAGTAGGCAGAGAGGCAGGCAGAGAGAGAGAGAGGAGGAAGCAAGCTCCCTGCTGAGCAAAGAGCCCAATGCGGGGCTCAATCCCAAGACCCTGGGATCATGACCTGAGCTGAAGGCAGAGGCTTTAACCCCCTGAGCCACCTGGGCACCCCAAAAGTGGGGTTTTTAAAAAAAAGATTTTATTATGTGAGAGAGAGAGCGCTCGCACAAGCAGGGGGAGTGGGAGAGGGAGAAGCACGGAGTGGAGCGCTTCCTGAGTGCAGAGCCCTATGTGGGGCTTGACCTGAGCTGAAGGCAGATGCTTCACTGACTGAGCCACCCAGGTGCCCCTGAAAGTGGGGTATTGAAGTTGAATACTATTTTTGTTGAATTATCTATTTCCCCCATCAGTTCTATCAGCTTTTACTTCTTAAATTTTGGGGCCCATTTTTAGGTGCATATATTTATAATTGTTATACCTCTGGTTGGGTTGACCTTTTTTTCATTATAAAAATCTCCTTTTTTGTCACTAGTAAAAATTTTTCAGCAATCTTAAAAACATCTTTTTTTTTTTTAAGATTTATTTATTTATTTGAGAGGGGGAGGGAGAGAGAGAGAGTGAGCGAGCATGATCAGGGGGAGGGTCAGAGGGAGAAGCAGACTCCCCAATGAGCAAGGAACACTACTTGGGGCTTGATCCCAGGACCCTGAGGTCATGACTTGAGTCAAAGTCAGATGCTTAACTGACTGAGCCACCCAGGCATCCCAGAAACATCTGTTTTATATGTCTTCATACACAGTTGTACATTATTACAGAATTACTGTCACATCCAATAACTGACATGACACAGTTCAACATAATGAGTAAGTAGCAATCTTAGAAATAGCTTTTTTTTTTAAAGTGGACTCCTTGCCCAGCATGGGGCCCAACACAGCTTAAACTCATGACCCTGGGATCAAGACCTGAGTTGAGATCAAGAGTTGGACGCTTAAGTGACTGAGCCACCTAAGTGCCTCTTAGAAATAGCTTTTTAACACGAGTCTTTTTTTTTTTTTCTCAAACATGAGTCTTAAAAAT
Organism: Mustela nivalis; assembly: GCF_964662115.1. Taxonomy (NCBI): domain Eukaryota; kingdom Metazoa; phylum Chordata; class Mammalia; order Carnivora; family Mustelidae; genus Mustela; species Mustela nivalis. Next base: position 150,095,685 of record NC_139021.1, read on the forward strand.
CATATCCATATACCAAAATAACAGTTTTCTCAACCTTCTGAGTATGTGGGCCTCTAGAAACCTCTTTTATATTTGTGTCTTTAACATGTCTCTGCATGTTTTACAGACCTATAAGCACATACATCTGTTCACAGAAGTAAATCTTGACAAGCCTGGTCTGTACACAGAAATATGTTTTCTTTTCACATGTGTGTTTAATCAGTTTTTCAGTATATAATACCAATTGGTCCACACATACGCCTAATTAAATTATATCTTTCTCAATTTTCTGAGAGAATGTCATTCTTTTTTTTTTTTTAAAGATTTTATTTATTTATTTGACAGAAATTACAAGTAGATGGAGAGGCAGGCAGAGAGAGAGAGAGAGAGGGAAGCAGGCTCCCTGCTGAGCAGAGAGCACGATGTGGGACTCAATCCCAGGACCCTGAGATCATGACCTGAGCCGAAGGCAGCAGCTTAACCCACTGAGCCACCCAGGCACCCCGGGAGAATGTCATTCTTAGAAACATTTTTATAAATGTATTTAAATACTTTCCTAACCTGTATTACAGAAACACATTTATTAAAATACTGTTTTCAACCTGCCAACCACGAAAGAATCATACAAACTTCTTTTTTGACATATCTAGTGACAATTTTTCTTGTCTGTTTTGTCTGATAAATTCTGTGATGTCCTATATTAAAGTCTGTTTTGTCTGACACAGCCATTCTAGCTTTCCTTTGGTTATTGTTTACACAGAATCTCTTTTCCCATTTCAACCTATTTGTCTTTGGAATCTAAAGTGTGTCCCTTGTAGAAAGCAGATTGTTGGATCATGCTTTTAAATCCATTTTGCCAATCTCTGACTTTTAATTGAAGTGTTTAATTCATTTGCATGCAATGTAATTACTGGGAAGATAGGGTTTGCTCTTTGTTTTTCATATGTCATATCATTTTCGTTCTTCTGTTCCTCTCTTGTTGTCTTCTTTTGTATTGAATAGATATTTTGTACTACCATTTTAATTCCCTTGTCATTTCTTTTACTATAGATTTTTGAGTTTTTACCTCTGCTGTTGCTTGGCAGATTACCGTCATCATCTTAATTTATAACAATGTAGTTCAGATGAATACTAAATGTCAGTAGCATACAAAAACTTTGCTCCTTTGCAACTAAGTTACCTTTCTTCTCTTTTGTGCTCTTATCCTCATAAAATTTAAGTCCTTATACATTGTGTTCTCCTCAGTACATATTTACAGTTACGGGATTTATGCAGTTGTCTTTTAAATCAGATAGGAGAAAGAAGTTATAAGCATCAAATACATTTATACTGTCATTTATATTTACTTATATGGTTACTTTCACTAGGGCTCTTTATTTGTGCGTGTGGATTTGAGTTTCTGGCCAGTGTCCTTTTCTTTCAGTCTGAAGAGCTCTCTGTAGTAGTTATCACAGATCAATTATCCCAGTGATGAGTTCTGTTTTCCTTTATCTGGGAAATTTCTTCATTTTTGAAGGATAGTTGTTCTGCATAAAAATTTGTTGGTCGACATCTCCTTTTTCTTTTTTTTTTAATATAATTTTTAATTTTTGTTTTAACATATATCATGTATTATTAGCCCCAGGGGTACAGGTCTGTGAATCGCCAGGTTTACACACTTCACAGCACTCACCATAGCACATACCTTCCCCAATGTCCATAACCTCATCTCCCTCTCCCCCCACCCCCCGCAACCCTCAGTTTGTTTTGTGAGATTAAGAATCTCTTATGGTTTTTCTCCCTTTTATTTCTTTTTTAAAAAATATTTTATTTATTAATTTGAGTAACAGTGTGTGTACAAGAACAGGGGGAGGGGTAGAAGGAGAAGCAGATGCCCTGCTGAGTCGGAAACCTGACCCGGGGCTTGATCCCAGGACCCTGAGATCATGACCTGAGCTGAAGTCAGATGCTTAACCAAGTGAACCACCTAGGCACCCTGACATCTCTTTTTTCTGTCAGTTCATTGTATATGTTATCCCACTGCTTTCTGCCCTCCATGATTTCTGATGGGAAATCTATTTGGAGTTTGTTGAGCCTTTAGGATGTGTTAATTAATTTTTTTAAAATAAAATTTGGGATGTTTCAGCCATATCTGATACTTCAGATATTCTCACTGCTCCTTCTCCCACCTTCCCTTGTTTTTCTGGGACTCCCATTATACGTGTATTGGCATGTATGATGGTATCTGAGTCTCTGTTTATTTTCTCCATAATTTTAATTTCTGTTCCTTAGACTGGATGCCATCAGTTGACCTACCTTCAGGTTCACTGATTCTTTATTTTTTTTAATATGTTCAAATCTGACTCTGAGCTCCTCTAGTTAAAATTTTCATTTAGTTATTAGCTATTTTAGCTTTTAAAAAATATTATTTATTTATTTGAGAGAGAGTGTGTGCAAGAGAGAGAGTGCAGGTGGGGCAGAGGGAGAGGCAGAGGGAGAAGCAGACTCCCCAATGAGCAGGGAGCCTGATGTGGGCTCGATCCCAGGACCTTGGGATCATGACCTGAGCCGAAGGCAGCTGCTTAACCAACTGAGCCACCCAGGCGTCCCGGTTTCCATAATTTTTAAAAATTATTTTCCTCCCAGTTTTATTGATATAATTGACATATCAAATTGTATAATTTTAAAGTATACAACATAATGATTTGATTTATGTTATATTTCACAGTGATTACACAATAAATTAGTCAACATTTATCACTTCACATAATTGCAATTTTTTCCCTTGTGATAATTTTAAAGATTTACTCTCTTAGCAACTTTTGAATATACTGTACACTATTGTTAAATAGAGTCATTGTGTTGTACAGTACATCCTCAGAACTATTTGTCTTACTGGGAATGTGTACTTTTTGACCACGTTCACCTAATTCCTCTATCCCCTACCTCCTGCCTCCGGCAACTCCAGATCTGATCTACCTTCTACCTCTGGCAACCCCACATCTGATCTCTGTTTCTGTGAGTTTCTCTGAGTTTAAATTTCACATAAAAGCGAGATCATACACCATTTTTCTTTCTCTGTGTGACTTATTTCACTTAACCTAATGCCCTCAGATTCCACCCATGTTGTTGCAAATGTTGGGATTTCTTTCTTTTTTATGGCTGAACAGTATTCTATTCACATTTTCTTTATTCATTCAGTGATGGATGTTCAAGCTGGTTTCATGACTCGGCTATTGTAAATAATGCTGTGGTATATACAGGGGTGTACATGTCTCTTTGGTATAACATTTTTGTTTCCTTTGAATATCCAGAAGTGGAATTGCTGGATCATATGGTAGCTGTGTTTTTAATTGCTTGGGGAATCTCTGTACTAGCTGCACCAATTTATATTTCTACCAACAGTACACAAGGGTCCTCTTTTTCCACCTCCTCACCATCATTTGTTACTGCTTATCTTTTTGATGGCGGCCATTCTAATAGATGCGAGGTGATCTCTCATTGTGAATTTGATTTGCATTTTCCTAATGATTAGTGATATTGAGTACCTTTTCACATACATTTTGGCCATTTGGATATCTTCTTTGGGAAAATGTCTGTTCAGGTCCTTTGCCCATTTTAAATAGGATTATTTGTGTTCCATTTATCTATTTCTCTAGCTAGCTAGCTGTTGAGTAGCATGTTTCTTTTCTTTTCTTTTTTTTTTTTTTAAAGATTATATATTTATTTATTTATTTATTTTACAGAGAGAGATCACAAGTAGGCAGAGAGGCAGAGAGAGGGGAAGGGAAGCAGGCTCCCTGCTGAACAGAGAGCCCAATGCGGGGCTCAATCCCAGGACACTGGGATCATGACCTGAGCTGAAGGCAGAGGCTTTAACCCACTGAGCTACCCAGGTGCCCCGAGTAGCATGAGTTTCTTGTATATTTTGGATATGATCCCCTTATCAGATGTATGTTTTGCAAATACTTTTACTCATTCTGTAAATTGCCTTACTCAGTTTCTTTGAATACATTTTAGAAGGCTGATTTAAACTTTTGTTTAACAAGTCAAATGTCTGGGACACCGGGCTGGCTCAGTTGGAAGAACATGAGACACTTGATCTTGGGGTTGTGAGTTTGAGTCCCATATTGGGGGTAGGGATTACTAAAAAAAAAAAAAAAAAAAAAAAAAAAAAAAAATGAAATGTCTGGACTTCCCCAGGAACGGTTATTAGTGGTTGCTTTTTTGCTCATGGGCCATATTTTTTTGCATGTATTATAATTTTTGTTGAAAATTGGATATTCTAAATAATTGATATGGCCACTGTGGAAGTCTGATCCTCACTCTTCAGGGTCTGTTGTAACTGCTGTTCGTTGAAGTCATTGTGGTTTCTTTGTATAGTGACTTTCCTGAATTCCTTCTGCATAGTGACCACTACAGTTTCTTTTTGGTTATCTTAATTGTCATTTAATTATTGGACAGAGATTTCCTTAAATGCCTGGAACCAATAAGTCTCCCAGTGTCTGCCCAAGGGCTCTGTGCACATACTGGGGGCACACCTTCAACTCTCAGCCTGGCAGTGGACAGCTCTGCCTTAGCCTTTACTTCCTGCTTCCAAGTTAGTTGGCATGAGCTGAGGGCCTTCCCAGGGCTTCCCTAAGTATATGCACATGCCTGGACATGCATGTGGCCTTCTGGATTCCCAGGAATACATTTCAACTTCTTAAAGACCCTGTGGACCTCTCATCATGGAGCTTTGTCTTTTAAGGTTTTTGGTTAGTCTGTCCTTTGTTCCAGCTGTTATTCACTGCGCAACTGTGAAGTCAAATGCCTGTAATTGTTTCTCACAATCAGCCCAGGGGAATAGGCTTTTCATTCTGCATGAGCTCTGAGTTGGGTCAAATGCTGACATCCTTGCAAATGGGATCTTCCAGGGAACCACCACTATTTGTACCACAGGTCAAAGAATGAGTTTTCTGAGAATGAGGCCTTGAAAGAGTTTCAGCCCTGTTCTGCACTCTGCAGTAGCTTCCAGGCTACTGATTTCCATGACAAGTATGGGGTCTTGTTTTTCAAGGCATGGGGAGCTAATGAGTGGAGGACGGGACTACGGCAAGTTAATGCCACAAAGCTTATAATTCTTAGACTCAGTTAATTTTTTTTTTTTTTTTAGAATTAATGTTTCCTGGTTTTCTCCAAGTCCCTAATTAATTTCCAAAGTTCTGAAAAAGTTGATTCTGATCAGTTTTGCTAGTTTTCCTGGGGAGAAAGATTTTACAGGGACAGGATTTTCAGAGGTGCTTCAACAACCATTTCATTGACACCTGACCATCCTTTTTTGAGAGCAATTCTGCAATGTCTCTTTAAACTAATAATGCCTATAATCTCTGATCTGAGATATCCCATTTTAGGAGTTTATCCTTCAGATATGATCACCATCAAATAAAGGCCCTTGGCCATGGATGCTAAGTATAGGAATGTTTGTGGTGACCACACCCTACCTGAGCACTTTTTGCTGGGGGTCTAACCTGCATGCGACAGCCCAGCTACCTGGCAGAATGTCCTGCAGCTCTTACAGAACCTGAGGAATTGCCCAAAAAATAGAGCAAGTTGAAAATAGTCTGTGAAGTGGGAGCCCTTTAGTTCAGAACAAGAACCCTGTATGCCCATGTAAATAATTTCATGAACACAGATTGATTCTGGAAGGTTCCATGCAAGAAGGTCAATAGTGGAAGTCTCTGGGGAGCGGCTGGAGCCTAGGGTGCAAGGGGACTTACTTTTTCTCATAAAATCTTTCGAACTGTTGGTATTGGCTGGGAGAATGAAGTACACTTCTCTGCAGGCCATGCCTACCACTCTCCCTCCTCCAGAGTCCTCAGGACAGGATTGGGCCTCCGGAGGGGAAAGAGCATGTGCTCTGGTCTCAGCTCTGTGGATTCACTGCGTATCCTCAGGATAGCCCTGCCCAGTCCTGGCCCTGGGCTGCCACTCAGATAGCGAGGGCCACGAACTGGGAGCACTGGCCAGGGGACCACAGCTGTCTGGGTCAAGAGGAGAAGGGGCAATAGCATCTTTTGGGAGCCAGTGATCCTGAGAAAGAGAAAGAGTCCTACCAGGAATGTCGTGTCTGCTCAGGACTAGACGTGTGCATAGCACACAAGCTGGCGCACACAGAGGTCACCCACATCTGGTTGGCAACGAACCCCCTTCCACCTGCCTGGAGCATTGTTCTTTCCAGCTCAAGAGAGATTGCCTATGCACAGATGCTCATGGGCAGGCAGCTTCAGCCCTCCCCAGGGCTGAACTGGGGCACAACTCCCAGAGGCCCACTGCCGTCAGTCCTACCAGCCTCACCCCGATGCTCCTTTGGGGTTCCCCAGTGCTCCTCCCCTGCTCAGACACCCGAGTGGCTTGAAGGGCCTCCCTGTCCAACATGGGCAGCCTCTCTTCACTGGAAGGGAGAGGGCTGGGGAGGGCACACAGGACCCTCACGGTGACTCTGGAGCATTTTCAGGGTTGCGGGACTTTTGAAGGACTGTTTGTGACCACATCTGAAGGTGTGGGGACAGGACAATGAACCAGAAAATCAGAGGAAGGACCCAAACTCTTCCTCAAACCTATAATAAAGTATAAATACACTGTCAAGAAATGTAACTATCCAAAATGTTTGAAGTCAGTGAAGTAAATAGAGAAGCTCAGGCTTAGGAGACCATGTGTTCTGTGGTTTAGACCTTTTCTGAGGCGGAGCTCAAACACATCTGGCACCCCTCTGCCCGTTCGACCCCTTCTACCCCTCCAACACCGGGTCCTCCGGGGCCCCACAACAAGCCTGTGCCCTTAGTTCAGTGCTGGGTGGGGAAGGGTTGGCGAGCTTCACTGCCTTAATACAGATCCCGGGGCCACACAGCCCTCTGTCCCAGGGCCTATTGCTGGGCTGGCCCCTCATCCCTTCATCTGTGCCAGGAGGAGTTTTTTATGGATTCTGGCCTCTGTTTATTCTTCTTGAAAAAGCATTTTTGGAATACTGAGATAACCAAAGTCCACACAAGCCATGCTTACATTTCCAAAATCATACTGCCAGCATTTGGACTCTGTCCAAGAAGAAAATGCCAACAGCCAAGAGGCTAGTCCCTCTGGGTGCCAGAAGGGCCCAGGGGACACGCAGGCTCTTGCTTGAGGTCCAGAAGCAACAGGTGGGGACCTTAGGTAATCTTGGGACCTCATTCTGGGAGTGGGGGATGACACAGACATGGGAAGACAGTGGTTCCCTTGGTTCTCAGAGAAAGAGGGAGTGTGTATTCCCAAGTTCCCACCACTGTGACTGCGGATTTTGAGATGTGGGGAAGAAGTGAGGCTTCCCAGCCCTGATTCACACCCCATCCTAATGGCTGCTGCCTCCTTTCCCCCTTTTAGGAAACAAAGCCTTGCTCTGAAAAGTCAGCCCTCTGAGTCAGGGGATCTTCATGAGCCCTGGAGGAGGGCAGGCACTAGGTCTGGCCTCAGCCCTGGAGGAGAGGCAGAGTGGGAAGGACAAGCCGAATGACAAGGAGGCTTTAGGCCGCACACGGATGGCTAGCCTAGGTCTAAAGTAGTGAAGCTTCCATCCACATCCAGCTGAAAAATAGCTACTGTTGAGTCAGCCCCGAAGGGGATAAAGCTGGCACTGTAGTTGTACAGGGCCTCAAGTGGGGTGCCCAAACCCTGCAAGGCTTTCCATAAGAGAAGTGATGAAAGCCTCCTAGCTAGGGCACCCCCTTGCCCTGGCCCCAAATGCAGTCATTCTGCTGAGCTTCTGGGGAACTTCTGGGACAGTCCTTTATCCAGGTATCTCTTGCTCCAGGCTCCTAAATTGGTTTTTCTCCCTTTCTTCCTTCCTTTCTTCCTTTTTTTTTTTTTTTAAAGATTTTATTTATTTATTTATTTGACAGAGAGAGAGGCAGGCAGAGACAGAGAGGGGAAGCAGGCTCTCTGCTGAGCAGAGAGCCTGATGGGGGGCTCCATCCCAGGACCCTGAGATCATGACCTGAACCGAAGGCAGAAGCTTAACCCACTGAGCCACCCAGGTGCCCACCACATTGGTTTTTCTGTGCCTTGAATGTACTGAGCTCTTTATAGGTTCGGGACTTTTGTCCTTGCTGTGCCCTCTGCCCTGCATGGCCCCTGGTACCCTTACAGGATGGCTCCAACCCAGCAGTGGGCTCTCTGCTCCAGGACCCCTTCCCAGGGAGGTCTCCTGTCATCCACAAACTCTATGTTGCTGCTTTTCCTATCACCAGCTCTGTTTTGTTCACTGGTTTACTTGTTTGCCATATCCTGCTCCTGTGGCCCCGAGAATAAACTCTGAGGGCAATGACTGTCTCGGAGAACTTGGCACATAGTAAATGTTCATTAACTTTTAAAAATGAGTAAGTGAATGGTCCAGTCAGGAATACAAATTTCCAGCCAGTGGTTGAAGAACCCACCAATGAGGAGCTAGGACACCCAAAGAGGTGTCCCCATCCCCTCCTAACTGTCACCTGAGTCAGACATCACAAATGAAGCCCAGTGCTTTTCATTCCTTGGAGCCCAGACATGAGCTCTGTTCCTTACAGTGGGCCCTGCAGGGAGCCACTAGCTGAGAGGTAGTGAGAAGAAGACCAGGCTGTAAGGTGCATGTTAGGAGCAGGCTAACAGTCCATGGCTAAGGACCCGGAGGATGTTCCAAGTCAGGACGGCTTTCTGGAGGGAGAGGCTGGTGGGATGCATGGAGAGGAGTGACTTACACTGCTGAGCACACCCACCCTGGCCTGAGTCAGCATGTCAGATTCTTCAAGGTTCTTTGACAGAAAAGAGAGACTGTCCCTCCAAAGACCCATGGGTCTGGACCCATGTGTCAGCTCCCGTGATGCTGTGCTGCCTGATGCAGCCTTTCCTGACACCCAGCCAGGATGGTCTTCGGCTTCTCTGATCTCCTATGCTCCCTATCTCCGTCTGCCCCAGGCAGCCTCCATGCTTTGCTTATACCCCGGCTGGTAGGAACAAGTCTCCCTTTCTCCAGGAGCCTGTCAGCCAGCTCCCGCTTCAAGTCTTGGTTTTAGAAAAAGAACATGCATTGTGTTAGGCTGATGACAGAGCCATTCACGTCCTTTGGAGAAAATTTGGGATGTGCTTGACAAGGATAAATGAAGAGCAATGGAGGGCATGAGCAGAGGCCAGCACGGGGCCCACGCCCTGATTAACCTTTCAGGGTGTATGGGCTGGTCGGGTTTCTGAGCACGTGCACACACGTGTGCTCACAAATGCACATGTAGGCACATGCGCACACAAGTGTGCATACAACATAGGTGTATACTCATGTATGGATTGTACATGTGCAATTACATGCACACACATGTGCTCACATAAAAAGTCACATGTGCACTCATGCACAAAAACACACACATGGATTCTTGTGCTTTAAACCATGCCTGCTGTCAAGAAGTGGCTTTTCTCGTGTGAGGGGCCTGGTGGAAACCCACCTCTGTCACCCACTTCTGCCCTTCTCCACCCTGGCCTTTTCCGACGTGTGTGCTAACACTCTGTATTACCTTGAACATTCATTTTGCAGATTTCACAGGGGAAAATTGATTACTCGGGGCTTTTTTGTTGCCTTGAAGCAATTTGCTCCTTGTTGATGGGCTTTCCTGCTTCTTCCTTTGCACGAGACTGAGTCCCTCCCCCTCTTTCAGGCTGGAGGCGGAGGCTCTGCAGGAGACACAGGGACCTTCAGCCCTTGTCCTTGTCCCATGGGTGCTGGCCTGTTCTTGAGGCCATGCAGGTGATGGTGGTGGTGTTGAGAGCTTTGTGGGGGAAGGGGCTCCCTCTGTCTTCCCCTTGACACCTCCTGCCTTCACCACCCGCACCGACACTTTTAGTGGGCTCCTTATGAGTGCCTGGTTTCTGCCATGACCTACTTCCTCTGGGATAGTCACCTGTCCCAGCCCCTGCCTCTGTGGGTGGCCCCGCCTCCTTCTCCCAGACCTCTCTCACACCCACCCCTTTCCCCCTGAGTCTCACTGGTTTCCACTGCCCTATGTTCCTGCCCTCCTCTCCTAGAATGCCTTCTGACTGTCCCCTCAGTCCCACGGCCCTGCTCTCCAATCAGGTCCTGATGTCATCTCCAGGAGCAGCGAGTCCCCACACACCCATGGAGGCAGGATCTCTGGGGACTGGGCCTGGCAGGTGCCTCTTCTGCAGGTTCTGGGAGGATTTGTTCAGGTCGAAGAGTCTTTTGTCTGGGGGAACCCCTAAGTCCGACATGCTGGCCTTTTCTCCCACCCCTGCACCTGTGGCCACTGTGGCGGGCCGCTGAGACCTGGGTGTATGTGTGTGGGGCCGGTGTGGCCTCCCCGGCCTGCAGAGCCAACAGCCGGGCCAGCAAACCCCAGTGCAGGGAGCTTTGGGAGTCTTGTCCCTTGGTCTCCAGGAGGAGAAGCAAATGGATGGATTCTTGGAAGCCATGAATCCTCTGTGGCCCCTTGAGGCATTTCCCAAAGGAGTGCATTTGTGCAGACGGAGGGTGCTGATGACGGAGGACACACACACATTTACAGTTACCTGCTGGGCTGGGCCTCTGTGGGGGAGCCCTGAGCCTGGATGCTGGGCTTGGGTGGGGCAGGCCTACAGGAAAGCCAGAGCTGCAGACCCATAGCAGGCCCTGGGGGAGCCAGCCAGCATGTGGGGGACCTCAGCTACTGCAGGGTCTCCTGGAACGTTTGGGAGGAAGCAGCTCTGTGGTGAAATATCTTTGAGAAATGCTCTACCCAGAGATCTCTCCAGGACATGGCTGCCACCAACAGGTGACAGGCCAAGGGGCGGGTGGGCTGAGAGCCAGCTCGCCTTTTGCTTGTGACCAGGCCCTCCTGGGGTAAGGGGGGCTTTTTTTCTAATTCTCATGAAGGCAGTGCAAAGACTAGAGTTTCCAGCCCTCCTTGGATCTACAAGACACGGAGAAGCCCTGGATAGAGTCTCTTGTTCGCACAGCATGGATTCCAGGACGCAGTCCTCCTGTAGCCCAAAAGGGGGTTCTGGCCAGAGGCCCCCAAGATTCTCGGGAACCAAGCTGGCCTCAAGTTCACCCCGCCTTGCTTTGCAGCCTCCAGCAGGTTCAAGCTCTGTGCTGGGCCCCTTCTCCTCACCTAAGAGTCATGTGGAGGTTGTGTCCAAACTGTGCTGGTTTCTGGGGCAAAGCAAACCCAGACAGTATCCCCGCGGAGGGCCCCCTGCTTGGTGCTTGTCATCACGGTGACCGACAGGCCTGTGGCTGTGTGTGATGAAGTCAGATGAAGTGGGTGGGAATGACACTCTGACAGAAGCAGAGGACAGTGGTCTGGGCTGTCCGGCACTGCCCCTCCTGCACTGGAACCCGGTGCATCTCGCCTCTGCCTGCTCCCTGTAGGATGGCGTGAGGGACAATGCTAGACCAGGTGATCCTTCCTTCTGCCCTTGCGCTGCCTCCCCAAGTGGGCCTTGATTGGTGCTCACCTTCCTCCCAGACAAAGCCAATCCTGTCGCCTATCCGTCCTGGTGGGGTACCTGCTCAGCATTCACTGTCCTCCTGGGGGCCCCCCTCATAGGCCTCTTTGCTGAAAGGTTGCCTGAGAATCAGGGCCCCCCCAGTCGGATTTGACTTTCAGCACCATCTTGTGAGAAATATCGTCACAAGTGTCCCTTGCATCTGGGGTTGGGAGTTACAGTGGCTGTGAACTAGTCCAGGGCTGTCTGCTGATGACATCACAGTCCACGGGCAGCTCACAGCGAGTCCCCTGTGCTTCCTACTTCCCTGCCGCCCAGACACCAGCCACTCTCCTGGACACAGTGGCCTGCTGTCGCCCAAGACCGAGGGACTGCCCAGCCTGAGGTCACGCACTTTGGAGGGCTCAGCCTCAGGGTCTCTGTCCCTTCTAGCCCCGGGACACTGCAGGACCTAGAAGTCTTACCTCAGATCTGACCTCCCTGTCACCACTCCAGGGTCAGCTCCCTGGCATGGCTTCCAAACCCCAAGGCTGTATCCCCTCGGCAAAGGGAATGTTCTCTGAGGACAACCACTGCTGGTCACGCAACCAGGCCCCCAGTGTCCAGGCAGCCTTTCTGTGTGGCCAATGCCCGTGTCAGAGGAGTGGAAACTTTTGGGGTGCCGCTGGCAGGTGGGGCCTTGCTGCTTGGGTCTGGTGGAAATACGACAGCAGTGAGTAGCTGGCTTCCTCTGCAGTGTCCGTCCATCCATCCATCCGTCTGTCCATCCACTGCTGGCACTTGTAGGGAGGCATGTCTGGGTTTCCTTCCGGGTGCTTCTCTTCTTGCCTTTCCTCAGTAGAGCATTCTGTCTCCTTCTCTGTTCTCAGAAGATAAATCGTGGCTGCTCGTGTCCCACAAAGACCGGAAAACAACCTCAGTTTTCCTCGCTGGCCTGGCCAGGGTTGTCCCCCAAAGAGAAGCCTCACTTGTGAGAAAGTAATTTATTTCCTCATGAGCAGGAATTCTGAGTGTGACCTCGCAGAGGCCTTCTGTGGAGCAGTGGAAAGGGCCAGAGCATGGCCTCAAGCAGCCCTGGTCACAGGGCTTGCCCACCCCCACACTGGTTCCTGGCCCAGCTTGTCCACTGGTGGACTCCAGGGCCATGTCCTGTGTTGGATCACCGCAGCTCTGTCTGGCGATCTAACTTGTATGGTGGGTGATGGTCCATGTTCTGCCCACCTCTGTCCCCCCCAAGACTGGGGATGGGGGAGACTCCGTGTGAAGGGTGACAGGACCCAGGGGAGCATGCCCAGGTCGGGGGGCGCTGCTAGGATCTGACCCCCACCCCTTTCCTGTGCAGGCAGGACCCACAGGTGCTCATGGCCAGGTTTGGGTCTTTTCTTCGTCTTTCCACAGATAGCCTGGGTCCCACTGAGGGACCTCATCTGCACGGAGGTTTCCTCCCTCCGCGGAAGCAGAGGCCAGGCTGGGTGCACGAACTGTTCTCCTCACACACCCCCAACTCTCTCCAAAGGGTGTGTTCTCTCTAACCGTCCGGCACCTACTGGCGCCCTTTGCAGGAGGAGGGTCTCCCTCCGGAGAACCAGGATCTCTGTATCCTCCCAGCCTCCACTCTAGGTACCCCAGGCTCTTCCCCAGCACCCAGGACCCCCCGGGGAATTGCGCCCTCTGGATGTGGACCCAGGACGCCTGCAGAGTGGACAGAGAGCACGAGACAGAGCCAGACCAGGTGGAAGGAGGTGCACTAGGACCTTTAGCCTTTGGGGGCCTTTCAGTGGCAAGGCTTCTCCGGGCCCTTCCAGGCAACATCCTGTTTCCCTGGCATTGGATCCCCACGTAGCCCACCTCACCCCTCACCCACGGATCCCTGTGCACAGGGAGGGGGGAGAGAGGAGGGGCGCCTTGCGACCGGTAATGGGGCGTCTGTGCAGTTAGTTATGATTAGCTCCATTCTGAGTTATACATGTCTGGTTAGTCGGGGCAGGTGGCAGCTCTCCCTGAACCTGTTATCTGGTCAGGATGAAGGCGAGGGCCACAGGGCAAGGACAAGTGCGGCGTGTAGAGAGAGGCCTGGGAGGTTCCCCCCTCAGGGTTGGGGGGTGTCATTTATTTAGGTAATGAGCCTCTGTGGTATGAGGGAGGCATCAGAAGGTTAGCTGTCCTCCCCCACTCTTCCCGCCCCCACCTTTTCCGTCAGTGGTGCCTAAAACCATTAGCGATTTGTTTGCTTAGAATGTTATCCCCCAAAAGGGAGTGTTAAGAGGATGGTTTTCGGGAGATGCAGAGGCCTGTGTGGCTTCCCCAGTGGACATCAGATAGTGCCCGACTGGTCGGGATCCCTCAGGGATGACCTCGGCAGCTGAGGAGAACTGGGCGGGGTTCAGGTACAGCTGCTCATGGGTGTGCTTGGGTACGAGCTCCGCAGGGATCAGTGGCCGCTCTGAGAGAGCTGACCACCCCACAGGCCACACTGTGTCACATGGTTCCTAGTAAATGCTCTTAGCAAGGACTTCTGAGAAGACTGTTAAGTGTAGACAGCTCAGGCCATTTCCCAAGGGAAGCTAGAACCTCTGGACAGTGTGAACCTTTGGAAATAGAAATTTTTAGAAGTGCTTGGTTTATTTTGCTTCATGTTTTGTCAACCATCCTGACAGTTGTATGTCATGAAGCCTGCTTTATACCCGAAACAGTAACTGAGAGGGTCCCCTGACTTGCCCATGGCCCTGAGGGGTTGGAGACGAGCTCTGCTGGCAGAGCTGCTCTGGGTGATGAAGGGGCCAGGGGTGGGGGGTCAGTGCAGGAAGCAGAGCCCTACTGTTATCTCCCTCCGCCTCAGTGTCTGCTCCTGCATGGTCCCACAGGTGCCATACCGACTTTCACCCATGCCTCCAGGCAGCTAGGCCTTCTTCCTCACTCTCCCTGCAACCCTGCCCCGACCCCGGACCTCAGGCCTCTGAGGCCTTAGCCTCTGCAAGGTCTTTGTTGTCCTTGTCAACACCCTCTGTGGGGGCACTTGGGTTCCTGCTTCTTCGAGGTCACTCACCCCAATTTAGGCCACCTTCCATCTTCCAACCAACACCTTGCAGGTTACAGCTTTTATTTTATTTTTTTTTAAGATTTTATTTATTTGACAGACAGAGATCACAGGTAGGCAGAGAGGCAGGCAGAGAGAGAGAGGGGGAAGCAGGCTCCCTGCTGAGCAGAGAGCCTGATACGGGGCTCAATCCCAGGACCCTGAGATCATGACCTGAGCCAAAGGTACAGGCTTAACCCTCTGAGCCACCCAGGCGCCCCGCAGGTTACTTTTAAAAGAAGGGGGCAGGTGTTTTCACCAGAGGGGCCGTTAGTCTTGGGCAGATGAGGAGAGGAAGACCGAGGCCCCACGGTCCCTGAAATGTTCCTTCTCCTGGGTCAGCTCCTCTCAGGTGTCGCCCACAGCAGCCTCGGAAGGTCCCTGAGCTCAGGTGACTTCTGCCTGACCTGCATCATTATTTTTTTTCTTTCTCAACTTTTTCAACATAAACTGTCTTGAAGTGCGGTATACGTACAGAAAAGCGCATGAGTCCTAAGTATAAAGCCCCGGTGATATTTCACGGCATGAGTACATGGGTGTCGGGCCCCAGCCCCAGCAGGGCCCTCAGAGCTGGATGTGCACGGGGTCCTGATTAGAGGTCCTTTCGCACGTGACTTTTTTAGCTGCACGTGGTTTGGTAAGACTGGTCCTTGTGGGTGGTTGACTTCGTCCGGTCTCGTGGCTGTGGGCTCCCCTCGGTGGATAAGGACAGCGCAGGTGGGGGGCGGCCATCGAGTGTATTGCTGCTATCAACGCTCCGGGTGAGCCTTTTGGTGTGAATCTGTAAGCTTGTCTGGGGGTGCTGCACCGCGGGAGGAATCCCTGGGCTAGAGCAGGCTCTGCTTTCCCAGGCCTACAGGGCATTGGCTTCCCGTGTGGCTCTAGCAGTTCTCGCTCCCGCTGCCCGCGGCTCGGAATTTCCACTGGGTCCCAGCCTCACCAGCACTTGGCGTTTTCTGCCTTTTCATTGTAGCCATTCTGGTGGGTGTACGGCAGTGTCACACTGTGGTTTTTTAATTTCCCTTCCCTGATGACGAATGAAGTGGAGTGTTATTTCCTTTTTCTTACATTTTATCACCATTTTGGAGAACCGCTTTTTGTGAGATGCCTCTTTAATGCTCTTGCCCATTTTTTCAAAATTCGATCTTTTTGACACTTTTGATTTGGCCTGTGTGGGATACCGAAATCTACATTTGTACCTGCGCGTAGATACACAGACACACACGCGCACATACATGCATTTATTCAACAGATCGGAGTGGAGCGCCCCCACACACAAACATCACAGTCATGGGGACGCAGCAGTGAGCAGGAGAGAAAAGGGCCTGCACTCACGCAGCCCGAATTCTCCCCAGAGGAGACTACCGAGGAAGTGGAGGGACTGTGTGGACTGCAGAACCCTGAGGAGAAAAGTTCAGTGTGGGAGGAAGTGCCGTGGTGGAGGTTAAACCCTGTAGATCTGTCACCGAGCAGGTGACATGTCGGTAAGGACCTCTGGGGAGAGGGGAGCGGGCAGAGGGAGGGCGAGGAGGCCTGTGGGGGCTGGCACAGAGTGAGTGAGGGCTGTGTGGAAGGTGACAGGCCTCTGATGGGGGAAGGTCGCCAGGTCCCTGGGGCTCTGCCTGTCATTTCATTTGGGTCCTGGGCAGAGGAGGATGGGGTGTGATTCAGGATTGAACAAGGCCCTTGGCCACGGGCCACTGTCTTGAGCAGGCATGGGTGGAAGCAAGGACACTGATTTGGAGCTACTAGATCAGTAGGTCTAGCCTCCTGTCCCAGGGTCTCATCTGTCCCAGGTGTCTGCAGTGGTGAGGACGTCCAGGGTCACTGTCATCCCAGACTCAGGCTTCTCTGCTCTTTGCTGTCCTCAGAGCATCCTTTCATGGTCACTGGATCGACACTGTTCTTGACCTCATGTGCAGCTCACATCATCTGGGGCAGCTCTTTCCATGGGCCTTGTCTTTCCAGAAACCCCCAGTAGATGTCCGCTGGCCACACCACACCTTGCTCATTCTCCATTTTCTAAAGCCAAATCTGGCAAGGTAACGAGATTCTTCTGTCAGTCCCCAAAGCTGTCCCTACACTGTTACTCCCTGAGCCCAGCCCCACCCATAGCCTCAAGTGAGGGAATAGCCCCGCAGGGGTCAGCCCCTTGGGATGCCCATCTCCCTGCCCCTTCAGACACCAGGAAGGGTATAATTATAGTCCAGATACACACATGAAGGCTGCAGTCATAACTGTGAGCAAGGGAGAAAATGCCATCTGGGTCTGCAAGGACGTTTCTATTGTGGAGACAACAGGCAGAGGGGCCTTCCTTCCTCCTGGGGAAGCATCTACCTTATTGAGGTCCTTGGGGATGCTGGTGAAATCTGTGGGTGGGAACCTGGCAGGGGGGATGGCCCTGTTACTGTACAGGAAGGTGCCCTGATAGCTCAGCCTCCTCCTCTGTGGCCCTGGCCACTTCTGCCCCCGCTGTGGCAGGAGCCGTTGGAGGCTGCAGTTAACAGTGCAGGTGCTGGAGCGGTGAGAGCCGGGCTCCGGTCCTAGCAGAGAGAGTGAGGGGGTGGTGGGCAGAGCTCCAAGAGAAAGACACCTGTTTCCGAACTCCGGAACCCCGAGAGTGGGGCACTCCAGGGAGGCGGGTGAGTGGACCCTGCATGGCCTCTAATTGCACAGGACAGAAATAACCGTCCACGGGACTCAGCCTGGAGGCCAATCTTGGGAATGTTAAGAGAGTAGGCAAACAAGAAGGGGGAGCTGGCAGAAGAGATGGTTGTCTCACCAGGCTGCTGGGCCGAGGGTGGGCATCCTGGGACTGGCATGGGCACAGATAGAGTCACCTCTGCCCATCCATGCCCCAGGGCTTGCTCATGAACTCCCTTGGGCTTGTCTCAGCCTCTCTCTGGGCATCCCCCTCTCCTCTCCATAAGGGGCCGAGCTGAGAATGTCCCTGCTCCTCTCTAGTAGTGACTCCCCCAGAGTCCTACTCCAGCTTGGTCTCCCAACTCAGCCCCTGGGCCCTCCAGTTCCAGATCTCCCGGGGAGGGTGCTCTTGGCTCAGTCCATCTTTACCATCCAGTCTCAGCACCTGGGTTGGGGTCTTCAGCGGGCGCACAATGGAGGAGGTGACCTGTCACCTGACAGGATTCCTTCAGAGGACTGAGGCTTCTGGGGGTGGAAAGATGCCTCACTGTGCCATGTGTGCCAGGCCCGCCCCACACCATGTCTCAGATTAGTCCTCCCACAAAAGCAGCTGCCGTATCCCGTGTTCACTCAAGGAAATGGAAGAACAGAGTTCCGTGTGACACTTGAGAACAGAGTGAGCACCCCGTCAAGGGAAGCATTCAAGCCAAATGCTGACCAAGCACCTGCTCTGTAGTGGATATCTACGATGAGGTGAGGTCGTAAAGGAGGAAGAGATGCTCAAGGGAGGAGATGGAGTTACAGCGGGGCTCCCCGCTTGCTGGATCTCACCAACACACCAGCTCGCATCCCTCACTGAGTCCTTACGGACAGAGCACCCCTTCGCCCGGTGGCACATAGGTGCCCCCATCATCGACGGCTGGTGCCGCCGCCCGACTGACGCCACAGCCCCGGGCTGTATACTCCCAGCGTCCCAAAACCCAGCGCCAGGCAGGTGCGCCTTGCCCTCGTCACGCCCCTGGGGAGCCCCCGGTCCCCGCCCGGCCCCCGCCCCCGGCCCAGGCTCCGCCCCGTTTCTGGCCTGACCCAGCCATCCCTCGGCCCCACCCAGACACCCCCGCTTTCTCCTGGCCAAGCCCCTCCCCTGGCCCCGCCCCGCCCCGTCCCGCCCCGCGCAAGGCTGTGAGCTAGCCGGAGGGCAGCGGGCATGGGGAAGCCCGCGGGCGGGGTCAGGGGGCGGGAGCTTCCTCGGCGCTCGGGTAGAAGACCGGCGGCACGCGGGGCGCTGGCAGCGCCGGAGTACAGCGCGGGGAGCGGGCAGCCAGGATGTTTCTGGAGCCCCAGGTAGGGCTGCGGCACGTGGCAGGTGCAGGGCGGCGGGTCGCGAGGCGGCGACGTGGGTGCGCACGCAGGGCAACCCCTCGGTTGCGGTAAGACCGCGGGCCGGGGGTTCTTGCGCCGCCGAGAGCTGGGGGAGAGGTGCTGACCTACGGCAGTTAGTGAGACCATCAGGAACCTCTCTGGCCCCGCTGGGCTCGGAAGGAGCCTGCCCTGGGGAACCACTCCCTCTCCGTGTCCCCACGGGGGGCACCTGCTGCCAGGTGGGCGGTGCCAGGGCTCAGAATGGGTGGATGGCTCAGGCTGCCACTGCCCTTCCTGGCCTGGCTTGCTGATGCCAGTGATCGTCTATGGCTGGAAGACACCTGCAAAGCTAGTGAGGGTCCCTGTGGGGTGAACAGGGCCAGGGAGGCGTCCTTGCTAGCCAGGACGGCCCTGGATCCCTTTTGAAATCTGGGGGGCACAGAACCACCTGTGGGGGTTGGGGTGGGAGAGGTGGGGGGAGAGGAGGAGATCTGAGAAGAAGCGCTCGTGGGAGGTGTGTATGTGTGTGTGCCATGTGTGGGCGAGAGTGAGAGTATGTGAAAATGCAGGCGTGTTTATATATGGGATGTGTACGTGTGAGGGAGAGAGGGAGAGCGGGAGGGAGAGGTGTGTATGGGGGCAGGGTTGTGCCTGTGTGGGCCCACAAATGCCTGTGTATTTAAGGAGAGTGAGCTTCAGGGTGGGGCTTCAAGGAGTGTGGGCTCCAAGGTGAGGGGCAGCTTCCTTCCTGCAGGAAAAAGGTGGCTGAGATCAGGTCCTAGACTTAGTTCTGAGCACGAGGCAGGACATTGCGTTTCCATGGCTGTTTATTAGAACCCAGCCTTGGAGACGGACTGGCAGTGTGATTCGGGCACAGGGTGCTGCCCCTGCCCCTTAGCATGAAGCTGACCGCACAGACGTGGGAGCTCAGGTCCAGTGTGGGTAGGGGGCACAGAAGAGGGCCCCGGCTGACCTGGCCAGCCCCCATTAGCCGAAGACGCAGGACGCGTTTGTTTCTTCATTCACCACTTACTCAGCACACATTTATCGAACACCTGTTGTGGGCAGGTACTGCGGCTTCAGGAGGGACTCAAACACCACAGTCTCTGTCCTCATGGAGCTCCCCTTCTAGCAAGTGAGACTGGGGAAAAAGCACGAACAATAGATGCAACAGGAGGGGAGCCTGGGTGGGTCGTTGGACGAGTATGCGACGACGCTTGATCTCGGGGTCGTGGGTTTGAGCTCCATGTTCGGAGTAGAGATTTCTGTTTTTTTTTTTTGTTTGTTTGTTTGTTTTTGAGTAGAGATTTCTTAAAAAAAAAAACTTAGAAAAAAAATAAATACAATGCAGAATATTGCATGGTGGTAAGTGTTAAAGAGAAAGAGCAAAGCAAGAAAGAGGAATAGGACCTATGGAGGGTATGTCGGTCAGAATGGTTTAGGTTATCTACAGAAATAGACCCCCCACCCTGCTGCCGCCCCACATCCAGTGGCTCTTAACAGCAGAGTGCAATTTGGACCCCACTCCAAGCCTTCGTCATTCAAGGCCCCAGGCTGCCAGGCTCCGTGGCAGAGTGGAAGAGAGGCTCCTGCACTAGAATGTTCTTGTCTCACCTGTCACTTCTACTTGCTGCTCTTGAGTGAGACGAGTCACATGGCCCCACTCAGTGTCACTAGGACCAGTAATGACAGTCCTGTCCAGCCTGGCAAGTAGGGCCCAGTATACTGACCACTGTTGTGGGAGTGCTGTTTGTGCCTGGGGTAGGACAGTTACGGGAGACATCAGCATGTGGGACACATGTATGAGGAGCTGACAGAGGGGTAGAAAGGAGGTAAGTGGCAGGTGGAGTGGAGGAGTACACCAGGAAAGCGCTAGGCATGGCTTTGAGCAGGAAGCCGCCTATGTGTCCAGAGGCCAGACACTCTGGTGGCTGGATGTTAGGAGGGCTCATATCCAGGGGGTAGCAGTGCAGGAGAGAAGAGAAGAGCCGATCCAAACACACTCTGAACTAAAGCAAGAGGACTTGCTGAGGGCCGAGGTGTGGCACTGGGGACAGAGAGAGGCCGACTGACACCAGGAAGGACATTGCCCACAGCAAAAGGTGGGAAAGGATGCACGTGGAATGGCTGGGAGTGGGCAGGAGGCAGAAGTGGCTTGGCATCCCCTGGGGAGATGTCACCTCGCCGTGGGTTGGCAGGCTGGAGCCTGGGGAGAGGTCTGGCATGGAGGGCTCCTTTGGAGCCCCAGCTTGCCCTGTCCTGTGGGCCCCTTGCTGCCTCCTGGCCATACTGCCTACACCTGTGCCTCCTGGCTCAGGACAGCCTGGCCCTGGGCCCAGTCTGCCCCAGGCCCCACACCACTATCTTGCTGGTTCTGCCCGCTGGGGTGGGGGCCCTTTGTGTGAGCTGCACAAGGGACAGCAGTGTGGGCTGAGGTAGCTGCAGGGTCTTGTGCTGACCTGGCTGCTGCATGCATCAGGGACTGGCCAAGGGCAGGAGTACTGGGGACAGCACTGGCTGCAGGTCCTGTATCCACTAAGCACTGGACTGCAGTGGTGTGCCTTTAAGGGCTAGGCAGTATGGTAGGCTGCTTCGGGGAGAGAGTCCTGCGATGCTCTGGAATAGGTAGGGTTTGACACAGAAATGACATGGCCTACGTTGGAGCTGGGGTACCTCTGGAAGCTGCCTGAACCCACCATACCTCTGGACTTCTGTGCCCCGCCCCTCCTTCAGGGAACCACTGGTGAGTGAACCGAGGAGGGCTGGGTCTGTCAGGACTGCTGTCTCCTTGCTCTTCCTTCTCCTAACCCCTCGTCATCCTTGGAAGTTCATCTCAAAATCGCCACTTCCAGGAAGCCCTCCTTGACTTCTTCCAACAGTTAGTCCCCCTCCCTGTGCTTCCTCAGCATTCAGTGCAGACTCTGGTCCTGAGTTGTTTGCCCTGCGCTGTGGTGTTACGTCTGTCTGCCCTGGCAGATACTGAGGTCTGTGGGTTCTTCCATTTCCAAGTGTGCGGCACAGGTCCGTAGGGGCTCGTGGATGTTGGCTGACTAAGTGAGAGAAGGAAGGAAGGAAGGAACAAACATGAGGACTGAAAGGACCCATAGAGACCGTTTCGTCCTGCCTCCTTGTTTTACACATGGGGACCCCGAGGCCCGCAGTAACCTGGCTTACTTGAGTTCAGCTAGGAGGTCAGGGGCAGAAGTGGCTCCCAGACCAGGATGCCTCCACCATGCCAGGTACTAAGCTCGCTGGATCCTGGAGGGTTCCAGGACAATGGGGGGTTCCCAGAGAAGGACAGGTTGGGGGGCCCTTGGGTGAGCAGTCAGGTGGGAGCATATGCATGAAGGCACCAGAGTTTCGGGGACTCAGGAGGAAGAGGGCTGCCAGGGCCGAGGACTTGCTGAGGGCCGAAAGGGTTCTAGAACCTTTGCTGTGGTTCTTTGCCCTCTCCCCTCAAAAGTCTTGGGGCTTGCAAGGACTCTGGCCCTGTGGACTTCTGTCACATGTGGGGTTTCTCTGGCAAGTCCACTGTCCTGCACCTCAGCCTCCAGTGGAATAATCCCGCCCTCGCCATCCTGCTCATACCCGCCTGCCTGACCAGGGGCCAAGCCCACGGCATTTCCCAAATGTCAGTGTGGCTGCCACACCAGCCGCCCCCTGCCTGAGGTGGGGCTAGCGAGTATGAGTCAGAGGCCCCCCGGGGCCAGCTTCTGGGTCTCCCTTAACCCTTAAGAGGTCGCTATGCCAGGAAGACACGTGGAAACCGGGTCTCCAAGGTCAAAGGCTGTGGCAGCACCAGGAGCAGGAGGAGCTGACCTTCATTCTGGGACTAACTGATCCCAGAGCCTGGCCTTTCCGTGAACACTAGGGCTGTGAGCAACGTCCTTAGAAGAGGGCTGGCAGGTTCCCAGAAGAGGCTGGAAACCAGCAGTGCCCGGCCCAGAGAGCACAATGGTATGGATTACGGGTGTGTGGTCAGGAAAGCATGTTGTGGGCCAGGTGGCTGACAGAGGTGGCTGACCTGCATGGATGTTGTGTCCCTGGCTAAAGGCTGGGACACCTGCAGGGCTGGGAGGTACACCTCTCTCTATTCCTGCTGCTCGAGTGAGCGTCACAGCCCCTGCTCCACATAGACTGAGTGGGGATATCTTTGGGGACAGGGACACTTGTACCTGTACCTAAGGGAGGTAGATAGGTAAGCTATTCATTTTTAAAAAATGTTTGTTAAATAATTGATAAGTGAACTCTCTCTTACTAGTTTGAACAGATTTTCAGTTTGGCTTCTAGAAAGCCTCAGAAATTAATCAGATTATCTGCACATAAGGAACATTCTAGCTCTTCATTTCTAATGTATCTTTTATTTATTTTCTTATCGTATTGTGTTTTCTGAAAGGGGTAAAGTGACATTTAATAACGGCAGTTGTCCTTGGCTTGATCTTCATTTTAATGAGAAGGCCTCTAATGTTGTACTAAGTCTGAAATTGGCTCTAAATTCCAATAGATACTCTTCGTCATGAACAGAATACTCTTCTCTTTCATTAATTGCCCAGACAGTCCACCAAGAATGGATATTAAATTTCATTGAAAGCTTTCCTATATCTAGCAAGATCATCAAATTCCTTTCCTCCTTGGACCTATTAATGTGTTGACTTATTAGCTTTCCTGAGCTAAATCATCCTCATGTTTCTGGAATAAATCCCACTGGGTCAGACTCAATTGTGCTTTAAAATGCTTCTGGGTTCATTCTCCTGATAAGTTGCTTAGGGTCCTTTTCATCTATATTCATAAGTAAGAATTTATCTGTACTTTTTATTAGGGGACAGATTTGTCACATTTATAAATCATAGTTATGTCAGCTTTGTAAAATGAATAGGAAGGGTTTTCAATATGAATTGCATAGTTGAGATAGTTTAAATATCATATAAAATTATCTTATTCTCTGAGGCTTAAAATAATTCATTTTAGAAACTGTCTCAGCCAGGAGTTGGTTTAATTTTTCCCTGCGGTTTGGTTGGTTGTCAACTTACTTTAATTTGCACTATGGTTATTGGTCTTTTGGGGTTTTAAGCATTTTCGTCTATTTTGGTTATTTATATTTTCTAAATAATATCCCCGTTTAAAATGCTAACATCTTTTAGCACAAATTTATGTAGCTGATTCTTTTAAAGCTTCTTCTCCATCTCTGAGGCTAGATTCCCTTTTTCATTCCTATCAGCTGTATTTTTGCATCTCCTCCCTCCCACCATCTTCCTGCCCTTTCATTCCCTCCCTTCCATCCTCCTGCTTTCCTTCCTCCTGCACTTTCTTCGACCCTTTTGTTGATTAGAACGGCCAGAAGTTTTTCTTCCCATTTTGTGTTTTCAAAAGAAAATCAGCCCTTGATTTTAATCAGCAAATTCTACTCTCTATTTCATTAAATACACTAATTTATCTTTCCGTAATTCCTCCTTGTAGTTTGCTTTGCTATGGGTCTGTTTTGTTTGGAATCTCTTTTTAGCTTTTTGAGTCAGTGCTGAGTTCATTTCCATTTTTTTTTTTTGTTTACTTAAAATATATCGAAGTCTATGAATGTTTCTCTGAGAACAGCTTTGGCCATTTCGAATTTCCTAAGGAGTTTTCTTATAAAGGTTATTTCTCTGATGTGTCTATAACTGGAGTTTTGATTGCCTCTTTAACACAGATATGATTTAGGGAAGTTTTTTCAATCAAGTGGATAGAGTTTTTTGGTTCATTGTTTTTTTATTAGTATCCAGCTGTTGTGTTAAGTTGTGTCCACAATGTTTGGTCACCTGTGTGTTTCTGTTTGGGGGCTCTTGTGGGGTTTCACTGGTGATAGGATGTGTGAACAATGCAGGTAAATATGGATGGAAGAATATGGCTTTCTGTTTTGACAGCACGGTTTCCATGGACTGTCTCTTCATGCTTCTATACCCCTGGGTCAAGGGAATGCACTGCGCTATTTTCATTCCTTTCTACCCCTCGTCTCTGGGTATCCCCCACTTGTCAGAAATTGTAGAAGGTTCTAGTTGTTGTTCTGCTGTCTGGTCCACGAAGGGGAGCTCACTGCATTGTGCTTGGGCTTGGACCGGTGACCCATTTTCTGGGCATAGCAGGGCCCAGTCTCCTGCTCACTTTCCCCTTTCAGCCCTTGGCAGAAAGAACCAGCCTGCAGTCAGGAGATGTGGCTAGGCCCCCAGTGACCTCCGGCTGTCCTTAGCCTCCTGGTCTGTACCTCATTTGGAAAGTGGTTAGTAATGTTTTGGAGGGTGCTGTGGAGAGGTGCAGGATGGCCCAGCAGGGGAGAAGCTCCTGTGAAAGTTTCATTGATAGTGAGGTTGCTGCGCTGTCTGAGGAAGGTCCTGAATCCCTCCCAGCAAGGGATTCTTGAGGGCACATGCATGGCTGGCCCTGGGACCCTGGCCTGACCACCCCCCCCTGCCCCCCAGATCCAGCCCAGCCCCAGCACAGTGCTCATCAGGGCCCTCTCTGCATACTCTAAGCAGGGAGCTCCACGTGGCCCAGGCTGAGTCCATCCCACAGGGTGCCTGCTGCTACCACCTGCCTTTGTCTTGTACCTGCTTGCCGTTCTCCTGAGCCTGTGCTCATGGTTCTAGATCATGGTGGTCATACTCACCAGGCTTCAGATCTCAGCCCCCACTTTGGAGCTTGTAAGATCTGGTTTGAGGACATAGCCCTTACAGCCTTTGTTCCTTCCTCTGGAAAACGGGATGACAGCATGTGTAGTGCCTTTTGTGGGGAAGTGCGTTGCCCTGGGGAGGGATGGAGGCTGTTGTGCCCTTGGTATTCCTGGGGGCTGGCCAGGTTCTGGGCCAGGGGACATAGCAGGTGTGTACAAGGGAGCGTCCATGAGAAGTCGCACAGGGAGTGGGAAACTTTTTGCTGGAGGGTCAAGATATGTGTCTTGGTCCTTTTGAGAGGCTGTGGCCAGCGGACAAGGCCATGGCTCTCTGGGCCCAGCAGGTAGCTGGGAGACCCCCCCACCTTCCACCCCGAGGCCGGTACACAGAACCCTTCAGCTTCTGGCTCCTGCAGCACAGAGGGGTCCCAGGGGTCTGCCGGGAGGATAACAATTCAGGTAAAGGAAATTGATTTTTATTTGTTTTTAAGCACAAAGGAAAGTCCTTGCTCAGCCTAATTAGCTGTCATTTAAAAATAAAGGAATTGTGCGTTCTTATTTTTCCTTACCCCAGCAACCCCAGGCAGCCTTGGAGGTGGAGCCTGGCACTCACTCCTGGAAAGGTCTGGGCCACGGCCTGTCCCCCACCCCACACATCTACACTGAGGGACCCAGCCTCCCTGCCCCTCAAGGACCCTCAGCTTTGATACAGTCCCCTCACTGTCACCCTCCTGGAATTTGGGCTCTTCCTACTTGATGGGTGGAGCCCTAGTGTGAGGCAGGCTCTGAGTAGGAGCCCCTTAGGTGGGACCTTAGAGGAGGGAGTTCAGTAGACATGGGCACCTGTGCCCTGCTCCCCTTCGGGGCACCTTGAGAGGACGCCCAGAGAGGACAGGACTGGCTCCCAAGTTGATCTCAGTTTGCTCACTCTCCTGTCCCAGCCTGCGCCCGGCTCAGCCTCCGAAGTCCAAGCCGCCCGCGTGCAGGGGCGCCGGGGTGACCGCTGTGGAATCCAGTGGAGTGGGCCCAAGGGGGAAGGAGGCCAGAGGAGAAGGGGCTGGGGACGGGGAGGCCCCAGGCATCCGCCCCCGGCCCTGAGGGCCCTGAGTGGCCCGGGTGGGAGGCCAGCATGCCAGCCAGCCGCCCTGTAGGAAAGGGCAGGGATTCTCTGAAATCCTACCTGCTCCGTCCCCGGGCCTCTCAATGCTCAATAATGGGATGGTTATTGGTGGACAATGACATTTTGTCCCCTGAGCGGCCACCAGAAGAAGCTGACTGGACAGAAAAGGAGAAAAGAAGGAGGAAAAAAAAAAAACGAGGAAAAAAGCCGGGCTCGGCAGGATTTGTATTTAGGAGTGTGAAGAGGAGATGGCAAGATTCCTTCACTCAATTCAAATAGTATTTGGTGCTAGGAAGGAATTCAGAAGGGGAAAAAAATAGAACGTGCCTCTGTAACAAACCTTTAATTATCAGCATCGCCCCTAGGCTGGGCCTTTGTGGAGGCCTTGCCCCTCAAGGTGTTGGCTGGCTCTGGTTCCCATGGCAGCCGTCTCCTGGCTGGAGTCCGGCTGCGGCCCTCCGCCAGGCCCCAGGACGTCCCCGCCAGGTCTGCAGGGGACAGGAAGGTAAGCTGGGTTCATGTAAAAGATTGTCCTCCCTTGCCAGACAGGTGGGAGTGGCAGGGGACTCCCGAGGCCCAGCCTGCAGGGATAGGACCAGCCAGGTCCTCCCAAGGACCTCCCTGCCGGAAAGTCCATGGTGGTGCAGAGGGAGGGAGGGCTGAGGACCCATGCACAGGGGTGTGTCACCCCTGCCAGTCCCGCATCTGGGGCGGGGGCCAAGCAGCCACCCTGAGGCCAGAGCCAGCTCTGAGCCCCACTTGCCAGGTTAGTGGATCTGTTCACCTGGAAGCAGGAAGTAGCTTCTGTCCACTTTCTCTGGTGGCCAGGAGGGGCCCGCTGCTGTCCTGGGCATGGGGAGGTGAAGGGACCCCAGAGGTGGTGTCAGGGAGAGGACAGCACCAGCCCCCATAATCTGTGTCTAGGAAGGCAGCAGGTCAATTTGATGACAAGTCCACCCAGTTCAGCAGGTACCGCACACGTCCTGAGCAAGGTGGCCTCGTAGTGTGCTTACTGCCACCTATGAAACCGGTATTGGAGCTGCTGGTTTTTCACAGAGGACAGGGTGGCCCCAGCTCGTGGAGTGGTCAGACCTCACTGCCAGTCCGCGGGATGCCCATCTCCTGCTTGCTGCCAGACCCCAAATACTTGCAGCACGTGGCCCCCGCAGACAGGACCAGGTTCTCTGGCGCTTTAGGGAGACACGTTTCAGCTCAAAGTTAGGAAGATCTGAGAGCTGGGGTTTGGGGAGGTGAGAACAACTCCCAGGTAGGGAGGTCTCTGCCTTCAGGGTGTCTGAATTCAGGCGGGGGGCTGCTTGTGCCCTTCTGCTATTGGGGGTGGTCCTCTGTTTCTGGGGGGAGCAGCTGGAGGTGGATGGGCAGCAGGCCCAGAGGAAGCTGCTTCCCAGTGGCCCAGGATCCAGCCCCCCTGGGCCAGATGGCTGGCCTGGGGCCGGAGCAACGTAAGGCTTGCGGGGTCTTGGCTCTCGGGAGCTCTTGTACCTGCTGGAGTCTACGGGAATGACTGTGAAGTAAGCAAGCGGACTCTCTCAAGCAGAGTCCCTGTGCCCTTTGCAGATGGGGCCCCAAGAGCTTGGCCACTGGTAGGTCACTGGGCCGTCTGCCCGAAGAGCTGCCAGTGCCACCTGGCCCCAAGTAGGGATGGAGGCCGCCTGAGAGGGTTTGAATTCCCCGTGCGGGGAAGCAGCCTTACCTCTAAGGACCCGGAGGGGGAAGAAGAGGTGAAAGAGGGAGGGACGTGGAGCTTGTCATGAATGACAGGTGCATTAGAGAGTTGGGCAGAGCAGGGAGGACAAGAGAGGGCAGGTGGCTGTACTTCGGCCCCGGGTAATCCTCCTCCCTCTGTCTCCCTTCAGACCCCCCGCAACCCCTCCTCTCCCCACTCCCTGGCTGTGGGCACGGTGTCCCCAGGGCCAGGCTTCCAGCAGTCCCCACCTCCCCCAGCCCCCCGCCAGTCCAAGGGTCTGGCACATGACTGCTCCCGGCTAGGCTGGGCTCTCTGGCTTGGATTTTTCTGCCAGTTAGTGGGATCCGGGGTTGGGGGAGCCCTCCGGATCTCTCCCCCTCCCCCGCCACCCTGCAATGAAGATTGGATTGCGGAGCCATGGTTCGGTGGCTTGTGTGTCCACTGGGGCCCTCCAGCTTTTGCTGCCATTTTCTGGTCTGTGGAATGAGTTGGGAAACAGCAGGGTCACAGGATAGGGGACATTTAGTGGGGTGATGGGGAAACTAAGGTGGCCCTGTCTCTGCCACCGGACCTGTCTTGCTTGGGAGCTGAGGTCTGGCCTTGTGCTTCGTGGTGGGAGGGCATGCATTTCAACAAGCATTTCATCTACAGGCTGGATTTGTCTTGCAACCTCCTACTTACATTTCTCTGCTGTGTAAAGGGAGGGTTCCTCTCAGCCGATTCCTCTCCCCAGTCTGCACCCCATGGGGGTCACCTTCAGATCCCAGGAGAGCTTGCTGGTGGGGTGATTCGTCCTGGACAAATGCCAGAAGAGTCTCCCATGTAGGCAGGGGAGGAAGGCAGGGAGGACACCCTGCCCGCGGCAGCCCGGCGTGGAGTCACATTTTTTTTTTTTGAAGATTTTATTTATTTGTCAATAAGAGGGGGAGAGAGAGAGAGAGATAGAGCGCGCGTGTACGCAAGCAGGCAGAGTGGCAGGCAGAGGCCGAGAGAGAAGCAAGCTCCCTGCCCGGGAAGGAGCCCCATGCGGGACTCGATCCCAGGACCCTGGGATCATGACCTGAGCCGGAGGCAGCGGCTTAACCGACTGAGCCACCCAGGCATCTCCATAGAGCCACATTTAATGTGGCTGAAAGAGAATCAGGAAATATTTGTTTGGAAGTGAGCAAGCCAGACATGCTTCAGGGAAGATTTCCAGGAACCAGTGGGATGGTAGGGCTGGTAGGTCTTGGGGCCTGGAGACCTTGGCACTAGCCCTTCCCTCTCCACTTCCTTTTCTAGAAGCCTCCTTTAGAGGCCAATCTCTCAACCTGGTTAGGTCCCCATCTGCTCGGTCCCCACACTCTGTCCCTGTCAGACCCGTGACAGCTCACCCATTTATGTGGATGGTCAGGCACGGTGGCCACAGTCTGCTCCCGTGGGGGCCCCTTGGTGGATCCCCAGGGTCTAGGCCGGTCTTTGGTAACATTTGTAGATGGATGGATGGATGGATGGGTGGGTGGATGGGTGGGCAAGGAGAGGGTTCTGTGAGACACCCCACCTCCTACCACACCACAGGGCAAATGATTTTAGGGAAGTAGACAACCCTAGAAGGGTGATGGGGGCCTGGCCTAACCTTGGCTGCCCCACATTCCCCAGCAGAGCTGGGGCTCTGTGGGTCTCTGGCCCTGGTCCAAGTAGCCAGCAAGATTTTCTCCCCAGTTGCAGCCTCTGAGTGCGAATGGGGTTCCCACTTGCTCCCACCAAGGCTGGATTTTTCTGGAACTGGGATGGAATAAGATAGCTCACTGGATGCACTTATTCTGAAATCTGTGCCAAAGGCTGCCCTCTCAATTAAGTGGCCCGCCAGGGTGGGGTGACAGGGCTGGTACCCAGCTCCCTCCAGGAGCACTTTCTCTCCCTCCCTCCCTTCCTCCCCTCCTGTCTCTCTGTCTCTCTTTCTCCTCCAGCCAAAAGAGGGGAGACTGGCAAGATGTGTAATTTTCAGTTGCTAATTGTGATGCCCTGCAGCTTGCTGAGCTAAAAATAGTCTTCGTTTTTGTGGAGTAGGTTAAAAAATAGAAGCCCACGTGCTGCCTCCGAAAGAAGCATCCCTGGCAAAGCCTGGCAGGGGTGAGGACGGCGGGGCCCCTTCTGCCTCCTGGTACGCCCCTGGGGACTCATGCCGGCTGGGCCCCGAAGGCCATTTTTGTCCCCGTTTTCCAGGAAGCTGGGATTCTCAACCTCGCATCAGTGGAGGAACTTCTGGTACCCCATCAGTCCCTGGAATTATATGCAGAATGCCATCGGAGTGGGCCTTCTTCCACATGTCCAGGGCGAGGGTCTCAGCCTTCACCCAACGCTGGGGGTCCTGTCCCAGTCAGGGCCACTGATGAGCAGAAATGACAGTCCTGAGAAGGAGCAGGGCTATGGGGCAGACGTAGTCACCGCCACCTGCCTGGGCACCAGTACACAGGTGTTCTCATCTGAAACGTGGGTGTCTCTGTGCCACCCCCTGGGTTAGGGGGCATTGCAGTAAGATGTGTGATGCCCAGCCTATGGCTGGGCTCCAACTCCTGATGACAAACACCCGATGATTAGTTAAAGGAAAGCTTATCCCTGCTTCTGTGTGTCTCAGAAGTTTCCAGAACTGCAGACTCCACCATCTGGAAGGAGTCCTAAAATTCTGACTGCTCTGGGAACCTACCCCAGTCCGCCCCTTCAGAGTCAAATGGAGGCCTGACACTACTTTTGTCCTGCTGTGCAGGGAACTGTCCCCTCCATGGGCGCTTGTCCCCACTCTCGGCTGGGGCAGAGTTGGCTCTGGCTGAGGTCCGCCGGTTATCTTTCGTGTTCCTCCATTAGTTCCTCTGGGGCTGAAGGAAGTGCTTGCTTCCTGCAGATGCCCTGGGTCGGGGTGGAGTCCCAGGACAGGGCAAGGGAGACAGAGCTGGTGTGGGGAGCTCAGCGTTGGGATGGGCCACGGGCCCCTCCTGGGATGAGGCTCCGCCCACATCTGGCGGCTCTGAGTGAAGCCGCTGGGGGGCGCGGGCCAGCAGTGAACTGGAGGCTCCCTCTAGGGCTGGGAGGCTGGAGATGAGGGCGGGTTCAGGTGGGCACATGGCCATCTCCAGGAAGGTGGTTGGGGCTGCCCGGACAGCTGTGAACACGGATGGCTCAGTGCACGGATACCGCAGTGACTGGATGTTTCTTTAGATTCAGGGTCCTTTATAGAGTCTTTCTCTAGAGTCAGGGTCCTCCCTGAGTATGTTCAAGTAAACTGTGACGTCAGCTCCTCCGCTGTGGGAATGTTTTACAAGCCCGTGGGGCAGTGTCAGGCTTCGCCCGGCCTTGCTGGGGAGCTCAGTACAGGAAGCAGGAAAAGCTTGCGGGGGGTGGGGTGGGGGAGTGTGACCCTTAACGATGCCTGGGCGGACAGGGGTGTATGGGACACACAGTGTGCGGACTACCTGGCTGCCCACAGCAGGCTCTGGGTCTCGTAGTGAGGCCCTGGGCCAGAAAGATCTGGGCCTCCGTCAGAGCTGCAGCTCCCAGAGGCCTGGGGGGTCTCTGGGGAAGACAGCAATGGGGTGTGATGTCTGTGAAGGCCATCTTGGGCCCCGCTGGAGTTTGCAAGTAGGACTGTGCTCCAGGTCACAGAAGGTGCACACAGGTACGTGGGCATGCCTGTCCCTTCCAGGGGACGTGTGGCCAGACGCAGATGCCCCCCTGTGTGTTTTGCAGCCCTAGGGAGGGGCATGGACCCATCAGGAAACACCATGGCAGTGAGTGGCAATTCCATCTCTAGCTGAGGTTTCTTAAAGAGGCTGCAAGAGGGAATTTGATTCATAATCTACAGAAACCTCCTAAAAACCCTTTTTCCCCATCTCTAGCTGGTCTCTTGGGGGCACTGGGGCTGCTTGGGTTCTCCTCAGTCTCCACAAGTTTCTGAGACTGCCCCCACCTACTGTGCTGTCCTCCCTGCCTCCCCTCCCCCGCTGCTGGGGGGCCCTCTGGCCATGCTCTTGATGCTTTTGTCAGGGTGTGTGTGTGTGTGTGTGTGTGTGAGCGTGCAAGAGGTGGGGCAGTTGTGGGTACCCAGAAGTGAACTACTTCGGCTGAGTCAGCTGAACGGGGCCTTGGGTCCGAGTTGCACGGATGCAGAGCTCCAGACGGTACCCCGCGGGAAGCCCCCTGGCATCCAGGACCAGGTGCAGGCAGTCCTTCGGCCGAGCAGAGCCCAGAGAACGGGGTTTACCTTCTGTGCTGCGATGGCCTGGTTCTGCCTGTGAGCCCTTGTTCTGCACCAGAAACCTCCTGCATGCCCACCCCGCTGTGAAGTTCAGGGACCAGTGCCCTGTCCCATAAGCTCAGCCGTTGTAGTCCTGGCGAGGGGCACAGAAACAAGACAGACGGACGCTCTTCTCTGAGCCTGAGCCATAACTTCTATGCCAGCATGTACTGGGGAATATGGTCCCAGGGAAACAGGAGGGAAGGAGCGGGGAGCGCATGGACACGCGGGATGCTTTCTGAAAGGAGTCCATCTCACTGGATGTCTTTGGAGAGGTTCTGTAAAACTTTGGTGTCTCCAACAGTCCCTCTGGACTGAGGAAGGGGAATTGACTCTGCCTCCCATGACCCGTTGATCCGAGTTCACCCCTGGGGTGTAAGCTGGTCCCCACTGAATTCTGGGTTGTGCGTGGGGTTGGGATGGATGTGCAGAATGTGGCCTTAATAAGATCCTGCAGCTGAGGGCAAGAGGCATGTGGCCTGCTGAGGGTGTGAGGCCCTGGCCAGGGGCTGGAGGTTCGAAGTGGTGGCAGCCAGTACTGGCCACTCGGTGTCACTGAGGCCAGACACAGAGACGGCGGTCCATGGTGGCATCTAGCTCCACTCCTGGCAGTGCTGGCTTCCATTTTCTCATCCAGCCCTGACCATCACCCTGCCAGGCAGGTGGGGCAAGAAGCTGTCTACCCAGCTGACAGCAGGGGAAGCGAGTCTCTGAGCAGCTCAGTCTTCCCTGTTGTCCTCTAGCTGGTGTGTCTCCTGACGCCGTTCTGGACTCTCACACAGAGTCCCAGACCTGAAGCCCAATGAAAGGACCTGGGTGGGTAGGTGCGGGTGGATGGTCACAGGTCGGGGTGTAGACAAGGAGCACTCAAGGAGTGGAGTTGAAGGAGACTGGGTTTTCCCAAGGTCATGTCCCTTATTGGACCATGGAGGGGGAGCAGGAGTGAGCCTTGGAGCAGGGGTAGCTGCAGGACCCCCCTGTAGCCACTTCTTTTTCTGGGGAGCAGCAGCAGACATGCCAGATGGAGCGGAGTGGTGGGGGAGCCCCGGGAAGGGGCAGAAAGATGGAGAGGTCAAAGGCGAAGCCTCCTGGACACTGCAGAGGGTCGTGAGGACTCCGCTTCGGCCAGGCCGGCCCTCCCTACCTGCCCCCATCCCATGCCAGGCACCGCGGTTCCACTCTGCAGGGCAGGAGCAGTGCCCTGCCTCTCCCCCGTCCCCTGCACCCCAGCACCGTGGATCCCCGACTGTCTTTGAAACTTGGGGCCCAGGTGCAGGCAGGACTCCTCCATAGATGCCCCCAGAGAGCAAGTAAAGTAAGTAAAGCATGCGCGGGCCAGGCAAGCGCTGGGCCGTGGCTGCTGCCCCTACTCTTGGGCCAGGTCTCTCCCGCCTGCACCTGGGACCAGCCCCAGGGCTGCCCCTGCACCCACCTGGGACGTGGAGAATCACTTGGACCTGCCTGTGGGCCGAGTGCATCTATAATTGGAGGGCGCTTGCCTTCCGGCCGGGGCCTGAGAGGAGGAAGAGCTGCAAGGAGGCAGAGCAGGGTTGGGAGGTGGGGGTGAGTCGGTCTCCCCCTCCTGGAAATAGGCTGCTGTTTTGTGCGGGCGGGGGGTGCGGGCTCCAGCGTCGGGCCCTAAGGAAGCTGGCGTGGAAGGCTGGCCCACCCAGGCTCCGTCCTCTCCTGAGCTGGGCCTGGCCTCAAGAGGCTTCCCGGGCTCTCCCCACAGTGTCTGCAGCTTCCCGTTGTGTCTGGGTGTAGCCAATGGCAGCCAATGGGAGCGAGAGGCTCCCTGTACCCCCTGTTCCCATTTTCACCTGGAAGAACTGGTGAAAACTGCCCTGGCCCGGCAGCACCCCCAGCCACGTAAGTCAGGATTGCTGGGTGGTGGGGTGGGCAGGGGGTTTGCATGAAGCTCTGGGTGCTTCTGGCTCAGGCCACAGGGCTGACCCTGGGGAGGCAGACTCTCCTCCCCGCAGGCAAACACTCTCCAAGGCGCCAGGCTGGGGCTGGAACTCGTGCTGTGTTTTCGCGGGGCGCGGGACGTAGGTGTTGCCGGGTGGACCTTGCTTGGAGCCCAGCTGCTTTCAGAGAGGATCGAGAACTCCCGAGAACGGATGGTTTCTGGCTCTGGACTGCCCACGAGTTCCCTGGTGGTGCTGCTGTCCTGGTCGGGCACCGCACAGGCCTGAGAGTGTCTGTGCAGAGTGGGGCCTGCATGGCCCTGAGGCCCTGAGGCCTCTGGGTCCTGCATGTCTAGAACAATCAGCGTTTGTGTGTCCTGGGCAGCCCTGTGGGGTGCCGAGCAGGCACATCTGTGGGAGTTGGCTCCTCCGGGGTGGGGAGGGGAGAGCATGTCTCGCGTACAGCACTTTCCACAGGTGCCCGTTGCATCCTCCCAGCAAGTCTCGGACGTAGCACACCCTGTGCCCATTCCATGGGTAGGGAAATGAAGGCTCTGAGAGGTTGAGGATCCTGACAGAGCTCCCAGTGGCCAGGCCAAGCTCAGGGTCAGGTCTCCTGGGCTGCCTTTGTGGCCATCCTGGCACTGCCACCATCTAGCTGCGTGATCCGGGCCGGTTACTTCATCCTTCTGTGCCTTGTCCTCATCTGCAGCATGTGGAGAATAATGGGTTTTGTGAGGGTTCTTATGAGGATTAACGAGATGATTCAGTGCTAGCATTGGTGTCATTGACACCAGTGGACCTACTCAGTCTGGGCTTTGTTTCTTATTATGATAGTGCTTTTGCTGTGACTCCCCTGCCCAAGACAGGAGCCCAGATCCTGGGGGCGCCACTCGGAGGGGCACTTCCTTGAGAAGGGGGCGGGTCGGGGACAATGGACACACAGGAGTATGGCCACTGATGGCAGTTCCTGCTCTGCTGGGAAGGGAGAAGAGGACGCCATGTGCAAGAACAGAGGAGGCCAGGTGGGGTGGCCAGCGGAAATGCCGGGCAGGTAGAGGGCTTGGCAGGGGTTGTCCTCATCCCCACTCAATGGCTGTGGAAATTGAGGTGGGTTAGACTTGGCCAAGGGCAAGGAGCTGGCTGTTGTAGAGTGGGATTCAAACCCAAGGGTGCTCTCTTTGCCCAGTTGGCGCTGCACCTGGAGACCCCTCAGTGCTCATGGCTGGGGTGGGGGCTCTGTTAGGGGCTGAGTGGCCCCCCGGGACCCCTGAGCTCAGGGAGAGAGGAGTACATGTAGGCAGGGAGCATCCCCGGTTGGTCCCTGGGCAGGGAAGATGTTGGCGTGGACCCTACAGCTCCCTGCTGTCTGAGTGGGTTCCAGGCCCTTGCTTCAAAGCCTGCCTTCTCAGGGGACTCGTGGTGGTGGCTGTGGCTCTATCCACAGGCCCAGCCCTGGGCTTCAGACTCTCTAACGTGGCTTTATAAAAAGGGCTGATTTCCAAACTCAGCCTCTTTGTAGTAAAGAAAACGAAGTTATTTTAAAAATGACAAAATGAATGTACCATTTAGACAAGTTACCAAATAGCTTACAAATGTGTAGAATGGAAAATGAAAGTCTCCTTCTCCAGGTCCCTTGCAGTAAACTCTGTAACTGGTCTGTGGTGGTGGACGGCCACATGTTTCTGTACGTTTATGTAAACTCTTGTTGATGTCATTGAAAAATAGGCAATACAGGATCTCATGCAGTTGGGAAGTTCAGTTATGGGGTCCTGAGCCCAGCCTGCTGAAGGAAGGGCCACCACCCCAAGCCAAAGGGATGTGTCTTTCCTGGTAGCTCCTTCCGTGGCTTGCTGGTCTGGTCTGGTCTGGTCTGGATGTGGGTGGGGTGCCCTGGAGGACTGAGACCCCCCGTGAGGCTGAGGATCCTTGGGGGAGGAGCAGGGTGAGGACTCCTGGGCCATGGGCAGGGGGCTGCCTAAGACACATGGATTTGGGCAGCCCCCAAGATGGCTTGCTAAGACACAGATCAAGGACCGGGCCTGCGTTTCTGACTTGGCGGGTCTGGGGCAGGGCCTGAGAATGTGCATTCCAATGTGTGTTGAGGGGTGTGTTCTGTGAGTCTGAAGCTGTGTCCCAGGTGGGGCAGCTGAACCTAGGGACCAAGAGCATTTCAATCCCTCGGGCTTTCCTTGAGCTCTTACTCTCCTTCCAGAAGATTTTTTTGAGAATTCTAAGGCACCCTTCAGGTGTTTGGCCTTAGCCTACGTTATTTGGGCGGAGCGCCCTTTTTCACATGTGAAGCTCGGCTGATGGGCTGTAGGCTGGGAGTCGGATCTCATTGTGTGGACCTTGGAGCGCACTGGCCCTGGGCTGTATCATGACAAAAATAATCATGACTACCATTTGCTCGCACAGTGGGGAAACTGAGGCCACATTGGCTCAGAAGCTTGCCCCAGTTTGGGTCAGAAAGCAGGCCAGGGCTGGAGAAGCAGCAGCAGCGGCGGTGAGCACTGGGAAGCCCACGGAGGGTGTATGGGGAGGCAGCCTCCAGCGCTCTGGAGGTGGGGCCGTGCAGCTGCCTGGAGAGGTGGGGGCCGGGCCGTGTGCCTGCTGGCTGGTGTTCACCAGACACGGGAGCTAGCACAGGAAGGTGCCCGTTTGTCCATTCCTGTCCTCTACACAGGGTGAGGGTGGGACAAGCCAGTAGCACAGGCCTCTCAGCTGCAGGAGGGAGAGAACTCATGGGGCACCAGCTTTTGAGGCCTTGTGGCCAGTGTGCCTCACTGATCCCCACGTGGCACCTCCCAGGCACAGCTGCCGTGGGCAATGGGAAACTGAGGCCCAAGAGGGCTGTAGACTCTCCTAGGCCTCAGAAAGACTTCCCCTAGAGGCTGTGTTGCAGTGGGAGGTGGGTGCCCTCATCCTCCTGGTCATGCCAGGCCATTGCGAGTGGCCCCAGTTTGGGGGGCCACTGAGCAACCCCAGGCTGCTGACACATATATCTAATAGGTGTTTCAAATTCAGCATGTCGAAAAGCAAGTTCCAGGTCTTTCCCCAGAACCTGCCCTCATGCTCTTCCCCATGCTGGTCAGTTCTCAGGCCCAAGGCCATCCTTCACAGCATCCAGTGTCAACCCTGCTCTCCTCCTCTGCTACCACCTGACTTCAGCAGTCTCTTCCTGGAATATGGCAAAACCCACCAATTGGTTTTCAGATCCCTCCCTCACTTGGTCTGCACATAGCAGAAATAGTGACCTTCACTCTGAGTCAGGTTGTTGTTGTGCTCAGAGTCGCCCTGTGTCCTGTCTCACTCAGAGGAAGAGCACATGGCCCCCTAGTCCCTGGTTGTGCATAGTCTGGTTTGTTTGTCCTCAGCCTGTTCTCTCTACTTCTTCCCTTCAACATACACTCGCCTCAGGACCTTGGCACCTACTATCCCTTTTGCCTAGAATGTTCCTTTTTATTGTAGGATGCTGCACGACTAACACTATCAGTCTATGGGTACCCCACCTTACCTGAGACTGCCTTGACCACCCCTACATTGCTTCATGTTCTCCTCCATAGTTTCTCTTCCTCTACTGGAATGTAACCCCAGGAAGCAGCGTTCTGTGTGTCTAGGCTCCAGGAGTGAGGCCTGGTATGCACAGAGCAGGTGTTGGAGAAACATTTATCAGACCAGTGGCTGGCGGGCTGCCGAAGAGCCTGTCTGCCCACCCGAGCTGAACTCTATTATCCACCCTTGGGTGGGGTGCCCCTCCTGGCCCTGCTGGGGCTTGCACTGTGCCCCTGCACACACTCAGGATGCAGACTGGGAGGAGGAGGGCCTGTGATACCTTTTTCTTTTTCCCAGGAAACTATGCCCCAGACATCTGTCGTCTTCTCCAGCATACTTGGGCCCAGCTGTAGTGGACAGGTGCAGCCCGGCATGGGGGAGCGAGGAAGTGGGGCCGGCAGCTCAGGGGACCTCGTCTTCCAAGAAGGACGCCTCATCTCTGGATCCCTTGAGGCCTTGATGGAGCACCTGGTCCCCACAGTGGACTATTACCCGGATGTGAGTGTCTAGGCCCTGGAGGTGGGTGGGACTGCTGGGGGGCCACCAAGGTTCTAGGAGAGGTTGCTTCTGGGGTGGGGAGGGAGCCCCAGAGCAGAGGAGGAGCAGGCATCAAGGATCCTCAGCCCTCCTTGCCCCTGAGGAACCTGCAGTGACTTCCCTGTTGAACCCGCACAGCTGGGAGAGGGCTTTGATGGCACAAGGAAGCAGATACAGAATGGGGTGGCACAGGGATTTGAGCTCTGGACAGGGTCCTCAGGTAGGAAGAGGAGTCTAAGGGGTAAGGCTGGTATCTTGGGATCCTGTTAAGAGTCCGCACAGCATGTGTCCTGTCCTTGAGCTGGGAAGTTTGTTTTGTGCAAGAACTGCCATAGTTCAGAAAGAAGGGAGACAGCCCTGCCATGCCAGCAGACCCCAAAGCACATGTGCATGGGTAGGACTGACCTTCAGCAGCAACTCAAATCCTCCCTCTTCATTTCAAGATGTCATCGGTACATTCTTAGAAAGAGTTCTCTTTGTGGCTTCCCTTTTGCCTCAGACAGGGGGCATCTCTTAGCAGCAGTGGTGTTGGGCCTGCTGGCTCCCTTTGGAGGGTCGAGCTGAAAGGCTGCTGCCGCCTCCCTCCTGAGGGCAGAACTGTGCTCACTGGCCTTGGCAAGTCAGACACTGTTGCCTGGGAGGTTAGGGAGGGAGTGTCCCCCCTCCACTCTCCAGCTTGTATCTAATGGTGCTGGAGCCAACTCTGCTTCTAGGTGTTCCTGTCCCACGCCCCCAACATGTCACGCCTCCCACCTCTCTCCAGGGGCTCTGTCCACTCCATCCCACTTGAAAACCCTCCCAGAGCTAGACGGGGGCTGGTATTGGTGGTGCAGACCCCCGGCAGCTGAGGGCCAGGTGGCAGGGCCAGGAGAGAGGCCTCGAGGCCCTAGAGAAGTCTGGGGCAGGGCACGAACCTCCCAGGGGCTGGCCCCTCCAACCCCAGCTCTGCTGTCACCCAAGCGCTCTGTCCCGGGGTCACAGCCTGCTTCCCAGGAGAATGTGAAGGGGCAGTGGAGCACAAGAGTAGGGCTGGTGAGCCTGGTGGGGTGCCAGCTCATCTGCCGAGTTCCTGGATTTCCCCCAGCCTTCCCCGGCTGCCTCTGCCCCATGTATGTGTGCAGTTGGGGATGCGAGCACACCAGCAGATCTGTGTGCTCCTCGGAAATACAGGGCTCCCCCCTGTGTGCTCTTCTTGCCTTGGCTAAGAACTCCAAGGTGTGATGTTTGGGTGACTATCATCACACGTCTGAGCCATCTGTTTAGGAGGGGGCTGCTGACGAGCTGGGATCCCTCAGCACCCATGTGTCACAGTCTGGGGACAGGACATTCGATATGACGGGGGGAGGTTAGAGAAAACTCTGCTGTTCCCAGGAGAGTTTTCTCCATCAGCCTCTGAAGGCTGCATGAGGGCCTGAGGTTCTGAGTCCTGAGTCTTGTTCCACAAGACCTGTGCTCTCAGCAAACATGGCCCAGCCTGCTTTGGACTATCATGAAGAAGACCTGCCCCTTTGGGCCCAGAGTGGGGGTGAAGGGTGGTAGGCCCCCCAGCCTGCAGCAACCATGTAGGGGTAGAATCCCCAGGAGAGTTCCAAGGAGCTTCTCTCCTCCCAAGTACAACCTGTCTGTAGGCCGGGCCGATGTGGAGAGCTCACAGGTGCTGACTGGTGTCAGACAAAATGCTTCAGAAAACCCTGGGCCCTGCTCCCTTTTAGTTCAGATCATGAGGACCCCTCAAAGTGTACTACACGGCCCAGTGACAAGGGCACAGGATGTGGGACAGAGGGGCCTTAGTGTGCCAGGGGGAGATAAGGTCCACAGTTTGGTTAGTGACTGCTTGGAGCAGTCCCCTATTGCTAGGTGCCAGCTCCAAGATGGCCCACCCTTCCCCCGACTGGCCTCCGTCGGGGGCAAGGTCAGTGACAATCTGGAGGATGCACGCTTGGAGCCTGGCCCTGGGAGCACTGTGGACTGGGCTCACACAGATTGGGAGAATCCCACCAACATCCAAGCTTGGGTGTTCTCTCCCATCGTGGGGTAGGATAGAGGGTGGGGGAAAATCTTAGCAGAGCAGGGCTGCTGGGGCTGAGCTTGTCAGGGGAAGCCTCCGGGAAGTGGGATTTGATCTGTGCCTCGCCAGGGTCGGGGTTGGGGGGGGCAGGACTTGGGTAGCAGTGAGAGAAAAGGAAGGGCATTCAAGGTGCAGTAAACTACGCAGAAGTTGTGGCTGCAGGCCTGGGAGGTGGCGGGACAGGCTCTGATCATACCTGGGTAGCGGGGGGGGTGGGGGTCACACCAGGCCTGACCTAGTCTTCATTCTCTCTCCTTGTCTCTTTTCTTTAGAGGACATACATCTTTACATTTCTGTTGAGCTCCCGTGTCTTCATCCCTCCTCATGACCTGCTGGCCCGTGTGGGGCAGATCTGTCTGGAGCAGAGGCAGCAGCTGGAGACAGGGTCTGAGAAGGTAACGGGTGCTGATGGGGGCTACCTATCTCTGTGCCCCCAGCTCCCACTTGGGAGAGAAGCATGTTCGGAGCCA
This sequence comes from Mustela nivalis, assembly GCF_964662115.1. Lineage (NCBI taxonomy): Eukaryota > Metazoa > Chordata > Mammalia > Carnivora > Mustelidae > Mustela > Mustela nivalis. The sequence goes on from NC_139021.1 coordinate 150,136,474, forward strand.
GCTGGCAGGACAGGTCTGGCTGAGCCCAGCAGAGGGCCTTCCCGGTCTGGGCAAGGTTGGCTTGTGTCTGGCCCCCTTGGCATCCCTTGGCACCCCAGGGCATGGCTCACCATGGGGCACAGGGAGCACACAGAGCCAAGCACTCTTCATGGGATGCTGAAAGTAACTGTACCTGCTGGGCACTCCCACCTCTTTCCAGGAAAGGGCCATAGCCAACAGCGTGCCAGGAATCCTGGTCAGCGTCGGGCCTCCCCCAGCTGGTAGAAAAGCCACGCTCTGTGGGTGGGTGTCAGTTGGTAGCACTCTCAGGCCGACTCCTGCTCACAGTGGTTTTCAGTGACTTCAGTGGGGCTCTTTGCCCCTGTTGTCTCTTCTGACTGAGGCAGGCTTTGGGTGGCCAGGATAGCTGAGGCATGTGCTTCAGATGAGGCTTTTAGAAGCCCAGTCTGGTGCAGGAGACGGGGTGGTAGGCATGTAGTCCAAGCGCCGGCAGGGCCAAGTCTGGGCCGCAGCAGAGCACATCCTGCCCCCGTTTGCTGCTGACTTTGTCCTCTACCTTCCCTCCACAAGGCCAGGCCTCCTGTCCCTGTGGGTTTGCAGCACAGGCCTCTGAACTGTCTCCTCATTAGAGGAGGCCGTCCCAGGGTGCAAGGAGACAGGCACTGATCGCACAGGATTAGGAAAGGCTCCTAGAGAGACAGGTGGAAATAAGGCCAAGTCGGGTGGGCAGGGAGAGGAAATTATAGGCGGAAGGTCAGTGTGGGGACAGTAGGAGTGTGAGAGGAGCCTGGAGTGAGCCTGCCAGCCCTTGTTCGTGGTGACATGCACTGCAGGGCTACTGAGTTCAAGGCTCTAGCTCCTGAGTGTGGGGTGCTGTGGTCATCTGGGGGAAGTGTCCTCAAGGCCTCCTGGATGCCACAAGCACTGGGCTCTGGAGAGGAGGACTGGCTGCAGGGAGTGAGGCGGCCAGCTAGGAGAGGCTCTGGAGGGCATGAAACACCACTGCGAGGGAACCAGCTGGGTATGTGGCCAGGATCAGGCAGGCTGGAGGCAGCTCAGCAGGGGTGGGGCAGATGTTGGCAAAAAGATGTGGGGATGAGTTGCTACAGGGCTGCAAGAACCATCCAGGTTGGGCAAGTACAGGCAGGCAGGGAGCTGGTCAGTGCTGAGGAGGAACCATGGTGGGCACAGAAGGGATGTGGGCACATGTGGTCATTTCAGTGGGACAGTGTGGGGCTGGGCACTGAGGACCAGCTGGGACAGCCCCACGCCTTTGGGACACCCACCTCAGGCCTTACATGTGTGGACCGAGGGCAACAGCAGGGGGCCCGCCCATCTTTACTGACCTGTAGTCAGGAGAGGGATGCCTCTGAGTGTCTACGCCCCTTCCTAGCACTTGTTAACCTGCTTTTAACTGAGGGGGACAGGCGAGAGACTCTCATTTTTAATCATTTTACTCGGTTCTCGTTGTTGTTTTAAATGGGTAACTTCTAATTACAGCAAAGGAAACTAGTTTACCATGTCGTGGTGAAAGGACAAATTTTTTTGAAAATGGATTTAAGTGAAAGAGAGCTGAACTAAGGGGAATATGAAACATAGCAGTTATAAGAAAACCATAGGTGGATAGGGTGGGGGATGCCCTGCCTAACCTCACCCCAATATGGGGGAGGGCAGGTCCTGCAGGCGGTAATTGGGGGTGGGGGAGATAGGGAGGTTTCTATCACTTGTCATCTTCTTGCCTGCTCTGGGGGGTGACTTTACTCTATGCCCTGCTGCCCCAGGCCAAGCTGAAGTCCTTCTCAGCCAAGATTGTACAGCTGTTAAAGGAGTGGACAGAGGCTTTCCCCTATGACTTCCAGGATGAGAAGGCCATGGCCGAACTGAAGGCCATCACCCACCGGGTCACACAGTGTGATGAGGTGAGGTCTTCCTTGGACTCTGGCAGATCTTCTTGGGTATATGATTGAGGGAGGGGGTTTACACTCACAGAAGGGTGGGTCTTCAGGGACAGCTCTGTATGTGGTCTTCTGTGCTGTCACTGTTCCAAGATGACTGCTGGGTGGCTCTATTTGTGTCCGTCCTCACAAGACGTTCTGGTGAGTGCAGTGAGAACCTAATAAGAGGTTCTAAGAGCCTGTCTGCATTTCTGGCCCCCAGCTCACTCCTGGCCTTCTGTGGAGACAGGAAACCTGGGAGGTGCTCTCTGTGCTCGGCAGCTTCTGTCTGGCTGGAGGGCTTGGAAAGCCCAGGAAGACCTCTGGGCAGGGCCAGGGCTGCTCCCGCCCAGGGACTGAAGGTTCCTAGTCCTAGAGGAAGCTCTTCCAGATGCTCTCTTCCCTGCTGTGCCCCCCTTACCCCTCTGCTGTGGGAAGGCCGAAAGTAGTAGCTCAGGTGGACGGCCCTGGGAAAGCCATGGCTTTCAGACCCAGAGGCCCACCCCACAGGCTAGCCGGCTGAGTCACCCTCCAGGATAAGAGGAGCTCATGCTGTATTTCATTCTGTCCTGAAAGGCCTAAAGGCCCTGCCCAAATGGCAGGTTTGAGTAGGACTTGGGTTCAAAGTCAGGCATATCGGGGTGCCTGGTGGCTTAGCAGGTTATGCATCAGTCTTTGGCTCAGGTCATGTGGGATGGAGCCTCACATCGGGTTCCCTGCCCAGTGGGAAGCCTGCTTCTCCCTATCCCACTCCCTGTTCTCTCTCTCACTCTGTCTCTGTCAAATCAATGGATAAAATCTTTTAAAAATCTTAAAAAAAGTTAGGTGTATCCTTAGAGAGGAGATGGGTTCCTTGGGAGAGATGGTGCTTTCCAGCCCACACCAGCACCTTCACTGTCCCCTCCCCCCACAGGAGAATGGCACAGTGAAGAAGGCCATTGCCCAAATGACACAGAGCCTGCTGCTGTCCCTGGCTGCCCGAAACCAGCTTCAGGAGCTGCGGGAGAAGCTCCGTTCACCAGCCATGGACAAAGGGTCTGTCCTCAAGGCTAAGCCGCCAGCCACTCAGAAGGACATCCTGGGCGTGTGCTGTGACCCTCTGGTGTTGGCCCAGCAGCTGACTCACATTGAGCTGGTCAGTGCTGCAGTGGGGCCCTGCCTGGGGTTGGGTGTATTCACCAATGCTCACTCAAGGCCACTGGACCTCCCAGCCCCAGCATCTTTTTGAACACAGTGCTGCAGGGCCTCCTCTGCTGGTCAGACTGGGGTGTTGCGTGAAGTTTACTTGCTAGGTCCAACCACTGCTTCTGGGTCCCTAGGATCCCAGCAGCCCTGTACAGGGGCTCCAAGATGGAGGACCAGCCCAGGAGGTTAAGGGATTGTTGGGGGAGAGCCAGTTTCCCCCACCCTGTCCCCTCATCTTGCCTATGCTATGGGCTGGGAAGGTACCCTGCACCTTTCAGCCACTGCCCCAAGGCTTCTGCCTCACTCACATGAAGCCCTGTTTCCTCCCCTCTCAGGGCAGTGTCTTTCCCCCCCATGTGTTTGGGGGGTACATTTGGTGGGGGAGGGGCAGGCAGGGCCTACTTACTGGCTGGGTGCCGTGATCAAGGGGGGGGTCATGGCACACACCTGCAAGGTACTGACTGCTACTCTAAACGTGGCTTATACCTTGACTGTGGGGCCTGCCCAAGAATAACAGACTTTTCACTCTCCTGTGCTGTCTCCTTGCCCATCCTAGGAGAGGGTCAGCAGTATTCACCCTGAGGACCTGATGCAGATTGTCAGCCACATGGACTCTCGGGACAAGCACAGGGTGAGGGGCCGCTGTGGGTTCTGGGGTGGCCTTAGGGTGGGCCTGGTACCTGTATATACCCCATGCAGGGAAGGGCAATCTCACAACCAAGTGGATATGGGTCTGGCCTGGTGCCTGCCCCAAGGGGTCAGCAGACAGCAATGCAGGGTGATACACACTAGAAGGGGGCCAGTGCTCCCAGGAGCCTGAGGAGGGGGGCATCCTGGGAAACCAGATCTGTCCAGTTGTCCACACCCCACCGTCACCTTCTGTCTCTTTTGGCCATGGCTCCTGCTCATTTCTGGGGGGTAGGAGTGGGGCAGCACCTGTTGGCAGGGTGCTCAGGCTCCCTGTGACCTGCTGTGTTCCTCCAGTGCCGAGGGGACCTGACCAAGACCTATAGCCTGGAGGCCTATGACAACTGGTTCAACTGCCTTAGCATGCTAGTGGCCACTGAGGTGTGCCGGGTAAGCGCTGCATGGCCCCTGTGGGTGGGGTGGCACTGTTACTTCTCCGAACCCACGGGGCTGCCTGAGACTCTGACTTCTGTATCCCTCAGATAATGAAAGTGGAGACAGAAGCCTCCATTGCCAGGCCCACCAACATCCCTGTTACGCCATCCCCAACCCCCACCCCCCGGCCAATCTCATAGTGATTGTGAGACCATCCATGGAGTGCACCAGCATGGTCTTCGAGTTCATCTGGGGCTCCCCTATCCTCTCAAACTGCTCTCCTGCCCCTCTGCCCAACATCGAAAATGCCACAGCTGCATTCCTACTTCTGCAGCTCATGAGCACCTCCCCAGCCCTGGGTGGGACAGCTCTGAGGGCCCAGAGTAGCTCCTGTCCAGGCTGCCATTCAGGGGCGGGTGGTGGAGGGGAACGCTCCTGTGGTGGGCTCACCCTGAGGCTGTCTGGCTGCTCTCAAGGTGGTGAAGAAGAAGCACCGGACCCGCATGCTAGAGTTCTTTATTGATGTGGCCCGGGAGTGCTTCAACATCGGGAATTTCAACTCCATGATGGCCATCATCTGTGAGTGTCCAGGCCCCAGGGGCTTCCTGTCCAGCTTCTGCATGGCCTGCCTACCCCCCACCCTGACCCTACCTGCTGTTCCCTGCAGCTGGCATGAACCTCAGTCCTGTGGCGAGGCTGAAGAAAACATGGTCCAAAGTCAAGACAGCCAAGTTTGATGTCTTAGAGGTAAGCACCTCAGCCTCATCCTGCATTGGCCTGCAGAGGGGTGGACCTACATCATGCTTTGCCCCCTTGCTCAGAACCCACTGAGCACAGTGCCATCTGGTTTCGGAGGGCATGTTGAGCTGGCCTGGCTGCTCTAGGAGGTAGGTAGCTAAAGCCCTCCTTGGCCCTTGGGACTTTAGTCAGCACTGGCATGGCCTAAAGCAAGTTCTGGAGAGTGCTTAGGAAGTAGTTTGACAAAAGTGTGCCCATGAGCCCCGTGCTAGATGATGTTAAGCTGACTGGCCTTTTCCTGGCTTGAATTCCTATGGTCCTGGATCATCTGGGTGGCCCAAGAGTAGACACTTATAGCCTACCCCGATTTTTGATCACAGAAGCCACTTTCTGTAAATGTCTTGTGGACGTTGTCAGCTTTGGGAGGTGCTGGCCCAAGTAGAGGGACAAAGCGAGGTTCTGAAAGAAATAAGTCTGAAAGACTCAGGCTCAGAAGGGCAGGGGAGAGGTAGGGAAGAGGTGGGTATATGCGTGTGTTCGTGTGTGTGAGCTGTGAGACTTGTCTACAATTCTCCTGATGATGCTTAGACTCAAACCCTGTACTGAGCCAGGTGCCCAATCCTAGAAAAGAGGCCTCTTCTGATGACCATCCAGGGCTGCCCAGTGGGGAAGGGCCTTCCCATCACTGTTTTCCACTCTGCAAAGGAGCATTCTGAGCAAGTCACAGGGGCAGGGAGAACACTGCCCACCCCATCTTCCTGTCTGCCCACAGCACCACATGGACCCCTCCAGCAACTTCTGCAACTACCGTACCGCCCTGCAGGGGGCCACGCAAAGGTCCCAGATGGCCAACAGCAGCCGAGAAAAGATTGTTATCCCTGTGTTCAACCTTTTTGTTAAGGACATTTACTTCTTGCACAAAATCCATACCAACCACCTTCCCAACGGGCATGTTAACTTCAAGGTGAGCTCAGCCCCCTTGTGATCCTCGGGCGGGGTGGGGAGGCAGACTGTCCCACCACAAGGCAGGACAGACCCCTCAGTCTTAACTTAAGGCAGGCAGAATTTGTCTGTCCCACTAGAGCTGTAAGGCAGTGGTGCTATCAAAGAAAGGCCTTTAGGACCGAAAGCTCCAGGGTGGGTTGTGTGTGCTGTTTGTGAGGTACAAGAGTGTCCCCAATCCTTCTGGGAGGATGATCTGGTAATAAGGCTTGGAGCCACAGGGAATTTGTATTTACCCAGGACCCTGGTCCCAAGGCTGAGCTCAACAAGGAGACAGAGAAGGGGCTACTCCTGAGGGTTTGGGAGTGAGGAAAGCATTTGGGAGTGAGGCAAGAAGGGACTTGAGCAGGGCTCCTTAGAGGTAGCAGATTTCCAGATGGAAGCTAAGGGTAGATGGCCAAGGGTAGAAAGTGGGACAAAAGTGATTGGGGAGGTGTAGGAGAAGTAGGGTTGTCCAGTGTTTACCTCACATAGGTTAGGGGTCGGAAGGGGTTAGGGATCCCTACACGGCCCCGAAGAGTGAGATCATGGCATGTTCTGGTTGGTGGTGCTCTTGTTGGGTGTGCCTGGCATACCTGCCTCAGCCTGGAGTTCCACATGGGGCCTTCTCAGTTCTTGCACAAGGGAGGCACAGACCCTGCTGCAGCCTGATGACCTAGGCGGAGGGCAGGACAGAGTGGTCTTGGGTACACTTACTGGCTCTGAAGTTGCATCAGGTGCTGCAGTGGCCACAAAGTCAGCTGAGTAGGGACACTGTCCCATCTTGCTGGGATGCAGAATGAAACCAAAACCTATATCCCTTGCCCTAACGAAGGATTTCAAGCTTAAGGTTACCTATGAACATCTAGTTGGTCTTCTGTATCTTTAGAAATTTTGGGAGATCTCCAGACAGATCCATGAATTCATGACATGGACTCAGGTTGAGTGTCCCTTCGAGAAAGACAAGAAGATTCAGAATTACCTGCTCACGGCACCCATCTACAGCGAGGAAGGTGAGGCCCAGCTCTCTGTGGCAGCACACCCACCTCTCCACATGGTACATGTCACTCTGACTCCCCCACATCCCGAGCCTCTGCCCTCAAGGGATTGCCCTGGGAAGCAGGCCTGATCACAGTCCCCGTGCCACACTGGTGAAGCTCAGCCCATAGGGGTGAGTATATAAGGGTGGGCTGTGGGTGGACAACAGGATGAGGACAAAGAGAGATGGGGCTCTGGAAGCCACCCGAGAGGGCCAGTACAGGGTTGGGTTCATGCTACAGAACCAGGAAGTTTCTCAGCCCCTAAGCAGGAAGCTGGCAGCTCTGATGGGGCCCAGAACTCTAGGCAATAGAGACCTGTGATAAGGCTCAGACCTGAGGTCACAGTCTTTGCCTGGGCCCAGCTGCTCCCCTAGAAAGGAAGGGATAACTAGTGTGGTAGGCAGACTGACTGCATGGGGACATGGGTTCTGAGGGGCTTTTCATCTCTCAGCTCTCTTCATCGCCTCCTTTGAAAGTGAAGGTCCTGAAAACCACATGGAAAAAGATAGCTGGAAGACTCTCAGGTAAGAGAGCCCCAGGGATAGGCCTGTGAGCCCTTGAGACCAGTACCATGCCTGGGTCTAGAGGAAGGGAGAGGACTGGGGAGCATGATGGACATGCCCTTCTGAAAGGCAGCCAGGGGTAACTCCACACAGGCTGCCAGTTGGTGGGAGGCTGAGGGCTTCGGTCTCAGGGTTCCTGACCTTCCCCCTGATGGCTGGTTCTTAGAATCCAGGCCCTCCCCAAGTAGTGTGGCCTGCCCTCTACCTGATCAGGGGAAGGGCCTGCCAACTGCCTCACCATTTCCTTGTGCCCTGCCTACCTCTAGGACCACTCTCCTTAACAGAGCCTGAAGGCACGGATGCAGCCTGCAGACGATGGAGGAAGCACACACGTGCACTGAGTTTGAATCTTGATCGATAAGGGTTGAGATGAGGAGGCCTCACTGGTTGGGGTCCATTTTGTATATAACTTTTATGAAAAAAAAAAAGTAATTATTTCATGCATCAACCTTTGGCACTTACAAGGTTTTCTTTCTTTCTTTCTTTTTTTTTTTTTGTCATTTATTTTAAAATAACAGGGCAGGGCCCTGATTTGGGAGGGGTGGGAAAGAGTATCATGGGAGATGGCATCCATGATAACATCTTATTCTAATGAAATGTAGATTTTTATTTTCTACTTTTATTAACATCGTATGAAAAAATATAAAAAAAAAAAAAAAAACAAAAAACAACCCAACCAAAACCAATGTGAGCCCTGCCTGCTTGGACGCCCTTCCAGCCAGTGTCTCTGATGTCGGGGTTAGTGCCTTAGAGAGTACTGGAGGGCCGGTCTCCCACTCCATTCTTTTAGCCCTCAGGCAGCCAGTGCCGGGGAAATGCCAGGAAAGCTCTGCCCTGGGTGACAAGGCACCCGCTCTCAAAGCCTAGGCCAGAGAGAGTCCAGCAGGAAGGGCTTGGCTGGCCAGGGGGCTTCATTTGCATACTTCTAGAAGCAAACCTTGAGCACAGGCTTTCCAAAGTTTACATTTTCATTTTCCTTTATCAGGGATTTAGGGGGTTGGGGAGGGGCAGGGTGATATCGGGCAGCACATTTTCTGTTGGAATATGTCTGGCAAATTGTTCAACTACATTTTAAGGAAAAGAGAAAATCTAAAATAATATCGGGGGGAGGGTGTGATGGAATTGTCTGTTTTCCAGGCTGTGACAGGTACACTGAGCTGTAATGAAGAGAATACAAAGTAGACTTGAAGGATGGGGACATTTAAAGCAGTTCTTCAAACTCCAGTACAAAGTGAAAAGAAACAACTCACAAATTGGTATTCTAGCGGACTGCCCTCTCCGTTCCTCTAGGTCAAGGGCCTCCTTTAAGGAAATCTGAAACAGAAAATTAGACCACACTGCTGGAGCCCACTCACATAAAACTGCCCAGCATTTGGAGTTATTTTTCACACCCAAACTTGAGGAGTACACTCCATTTTCTGTTTTTCTGGCTGTGGGACGGCAAGTCCTGGTCCCTTAAAAGCCAGAGGTGGGCCATCCCCTCTGACTCTCTCTCCCTCCCTCACAGGGGGGCTTTCACTCTGCACAGGCAGATTTGGAGCTACGCACCCTTATTGCTCTCCGCATGCCTGGCTTCCTCCCACAGGAGCCTGAAGCTGAGATGCTTGAGTGAGGATGGGGCAGTTAGCTGCTAATTCCCAAAGCTCCTAGGAGAGCCTGGAGATGTGGTGGTGAGGCCTCAGGAAAGGGTGGCTCCGCAATCCACAGCTGATGGCGCCCTCAGCCCTGGGTGGAGCAAGATTATTCACACTGTATTGTCACAGTGTTTTCGCACTTTTCTGACATTCTAGATAGTACATATTGTATCTTGATAGTACATATTGCTTTATGTATTTGAGACAAAGGCTAAAAACTCGAGAATATATATTTGGAATACAATGTAAGAACACTTTCCATCTTGCGTTAAGGAGCTTTCATGTCAATGTGCGCTCCACTGGGTCATCAGTTCTAGTACCTACCTGATACAGTGTCTATGTTTGCTAACTTTATTTTTCCGGTTTGATACACACCCTATGATGTTTTGGTATTATGAGATGAACTCTGAGTACAAAGCTGTACCATAACGCAGGATGTCAGTTGTTGGTGTGACTGGACCTACTTGCATCAATAAAAGAATATGTTGCTCCCCTTGCCTGCCTGCTCTCTGCGCGTAGCTGGCGAGGCCTGATGGCTTGGATGCTGGCAGGAGGTGTGGGGATGTCTAGGTCCTCCATGGCCTTTCAAGGAATGAGCAAGGAATTCTCATCTACACAACACATTCTGACAAAGGGCTTTTCAAATAAATAATGCAAAACAAGACAAAGCATACAAGACACATGTTCTAGTCTGCTTTCCTCAAACTAAGATCCAAAAGTGTATCACAAGCTGATTGTATCACATGGCCCTGTAAGTTGGGAAATCTAACCTAAATAAGATTGTAAAGGCTCCTTTACTGCAGGACTGATCAGAACTGTCAGTGCCCATGGGCACTGGGTCTCTCCTGGGGCAAGGGAAGTTGGGGACACCTCTGGACATCTTTCTGCAGAACAGTCTGCAGAATGCAGTTCTAGATGGTGCTTTCTGTTGTGCAGTCACATTCAAGAACACTAAAGAAAGGAATTTTGGAAAGGGACACATCAGTCTGTGGAATTGAAGGAAGAGAACGGAGACATTAGACTGGAAGGCAAACCCTTACCTGTTCCTCTCTAGCCTGTCCCACTGCCACTGTGTCAACAATGCTCAGGCTGCATGAGCTCTACTCTACAGCTCATGAACCTCACCCTGCTCCCTTAGCGCTAACTCAGTGCATCTGTAAATGCGTTCAGTGTCTGTTATACCACTGGACCAGCACTGCCCATCAGAAAACTCTCTGTGCTGGAGTGCTCTGTATCTGCACTGCTACTGGTAACATACAGGTACTGAGCACTAAAGTGTGAAATGTGAAAATGCAACCGAGGAACGGAATTTCTAATTTTATTTAGGTTAAATAGCTAGTGGCCACCTTATTGGACAGAAGACTAGGCTGGTGGAGCTTTGTTACCTGCTGCCCTTCCAGTGGCTTGTGGAGCGGACAGCACACAAAAGGTGCTTAGGTGTGTTTATGGAGCAAAAGAGACATACATGAAGATGCCTAAATGGGTTTTGGGTAAATGACAACATTTTTTAAGTCTTTATAATTCAATGGAATTCTTAATTTCCTGGTAAAGTTATTTTTGAAAGTTTCTACCTACCTCAGCTGAAGAAGGTGCAGCCCATCATCTGGTGTGTGCCTTTGCCATGGAGCTTGGGCTGGGAGTGGGTGCTGAGCTCACCAGGCTAGCTACAGTGCTGTCCTTCACCTGTGGGCTAGTCCCTCCAAGGCAGTGCTTTTCAAGTCATGGCTATTTGACAGCAGTGTCAACAGTGCTGGAAACTTGCTCGAACTGTTCTCGGGGCCCCACTGCAGGCTCGCTAAAGGGAAACATGGGGGTGGGAAATTACCACGTTTTCAAAGCTTTCTTTCCTGCTGATCCTCACAGCCCACTTCTCCCAGGTGCAGTCAGCTTCACAGGCACACTGCACCTCTTCTAATACACTGTGGTCCTGCCCACATGCACATTCTTCCAGTCTCCTTACAGCTTCCCTGGTGAACGGTGCTCTGTGCTCTGGGCCCTACCTGTTCTCTCAAGTCATACCACTGGCATCTGTCTTACCCTTACTCTTGGCTTTCTGTGTAGGAGCCACTTGTGTAGCTGTGTGGCCAGCAACTAGCATGGTGTGCAGCTCCTAACACCACCATATGATGACTGAATGCTACCTTTCACTTCACACAGATATTTCAGGAACAAAAATCTATGTTACAGTTTCAGCTGTGACAGGAAATAAGCTAAGGATCTCTCCTAAGGCCAAAGAGACGTCTATGACAAAGCTAGATTATTTGTGAAATATATACCACTATACCTGTACATAAAGTATGCGTCATGTTCTCCAGGGAGGCAAGACAGGATAAACATAAGAGCAAAGGAATCAGAAGCTGAAGTATTTGGATTTGAGTCCTAGTTTCCTGTTCCAAGCTGGGTATCCAGGGAAATGTGTACCCTTTACAGCTTCCATTTTCTCATAACTAAAAGGAAGTTACAATACTCTCTGTTTCATGGGGTTGTTGTAGCGATACATGGCAGAAAGTGTAGTACCTGGTTCATCAGAAGCAGTCAGTGTTAGCTGGGAATTAGCAGTGGCACCCCTGATGAGATTAAACCCCACTTCTCCTGCAGAAAGCAGAATCTCCTGGGAAAAGTGAAACAAAGAATTATAACTGATTTTCTCAAAGGAACAACTGAAGTCCTGGTCAATATATTCTAACATTACCAATGAGCCACTTAAAGTGTTAAATTTAACAGGTATATAGACATACACGGAAAAAATTCCCACAAACTTGGAATTCAAACTACTCTCTAAATGAAAAATCTATTCCCCATATATAGGCTAGTAACCTTATATCATACCAACACAATTTCTCTTTTTATTCCCAGAAAGTAAGTCATGATACTGTGAAGAAGGTGCTGCCATCCCTCCTTGCCCAAATATCTATCATAACATACCTTAAACTTAGGTATGGATCTTCAGCAACAATGTTGAGGAAACAGTGTTGTCAGGAATATAAGAAAATTGGAAACCTGGCTGGCTTAGCTGGGGGAGCATGTGACTCTTGGTCTTGGGATTCTGAGTTTGAGCCCCACAGTAGGTGTAGAAATTACTTAAAAATAAAATCTTAAAAAAATGTATGAGAAAGTTAGGCACCTATATCTGGCAACATTAGATTAAATGCTTGCCTGTGGAAATCAGCTGCTCAAGTTACGCAAAATGTAAATATCCAAGCAAAACCCCAGAGAGGTTGAAGGAAACTCTGAAGCCAGCTTCTGCCTTGAGGGCAAGGATTATGAGCTTCCATTTTCAAGTCTACATGAGGATAGAGAAGAAAGTTCAGGGCATATCTAAGAAGAGGGGTCAAATAGGAGACCCCAGCCCATAAAGTTGACATCCTGAAGAACGACCCTTCACCATAACAGCGAACTTGCAATAAATGCTTCTCCCCCAAACTCATTAAAGGGATTAAAGAAAACTGCCTGTTTTGAACCTTGGCACTGAATGGAGGTTGGGAAAATTTACCACTGATAATTTGTAGCCGCAAGTCAGTGAATTTCATTAAGTTTTGCAGCAAACATCACATTGATCAAAAAAACGTTAAGCTGAAAATCTAGTTTAATGTGGCTCTGAACTACGGGTACTATCTCTAAGTTAGCCAGCAAAAGCAAACATTCTGAGATTCTAGTTTTAAAAGTCTCCCCTTATTAGATGTGTCTGTTTAATCCACCTGTTGGATTTTTAAAAATTCATTTTCATTTCTTGAAGAACCAAATAAAGGTTCTTTCCCAAATTCGTTTGGTTATAATTCTGAAGAAATTACCAGAATGCAACACAGAGGGAAAAGACTAGAAAATATGAAATGGGTTAAGAAACAAAGGGCATGGTGGACACAACAACAGATCTAACATGTTCTCAGAGCTTTTGAAAGAAAGAATGATAGAGATAATAAAAATATAATAGCTGAAAATATTTCAAAATTGATAAAAGAATATTCCAAGGAACCCAAAGAATCTCAAGCAGGATTAGAAAAAAAGAAAACAAAAACAACAAAAAAAACCTCAGCACACAGACATATCATAGCGACACAGAAGAGAAATAAAGAGATCCTGAAGGCAACCATGGGAACAAGGGTGATTACTTTTAAAGGAGTATCAACTGTTAAGCTGACCGTTTACTTCACAAGGGAAATAGCTGAAGCCAAAAAAAACCAGTAGAATAACCTCAAAGTGCTAAATAAAATTCCCAACCCAGAATTCTATACCCTTCAAAAAATATTTTTTAAATGAGATAAAGATACTTACAAACCAAATGGAGTTTTCTGTCAGCAGACCTTCACTGAAAGAGATTCTAAAGGTTGAATCATACACTATATACAAAAATTATTTCCAGATGCATCATAGATCTAAGTATGAAAGGCTCAACAAAGACGAGAAAGGGAGGTTATAGGCAATCTTATGCAATAAAGCATCTAAAAGAAAATATGAAAATTTCTTCTTTACTTTGGACAAAGTTTGCTTTGTCAAAGTTACTTTAGACAAAGGTTTCTTAAATTGGGATGCCAAAATCATTAGCCATAAAAGAAAGAAAATAATAAAATGGACATTATTAAAATTAAGAGTTTTTGTTTACTAACTGATACCATTAAGAGAATGAATAGTCCCCTGCCTAGGGGAAAATATTTGCAATACATAAATCTGATAGAAGACTCATATCCAGAATACTGAAGTAAATCCTATCAATTTAAAAAAAGGCAATGAAGGAACGCCTGGGTGGCTCAGGTTGGTTAAGCGTCTGCCTTCAGCTCAGGTCATGATCCCAGGGTTCTGGGATTGAACCCCACATTTGGCTCTTTGCTCAGCAGGAAGCCTGCTTCTCCCCCTGCTTGTACTTTCTCTGTCAAATAAATAAAATCTTTAAATAAAGGGCAATTAAAAAAGCAAAAAAAAATTTACTAGGCATTTCATAAAAGAAGATACTCAAATGGCCAATAAGCATATGAAAAGATAATTAATATCATTTCCCTAGTGATAAACTAAACTAATAAAACCAAAATGAAATAACGGTGCATACTCAACAGAGATTAAAGAGTCTAATTTGAAAACACTGAAAATACTGGGCTGGGACAATGTGACACAACTGGATCCCTCAAATGTGGCTGGTAGGAATCAGTTATTTACAAGGACTGAAAAAACTGGCCAGCTTCTGACAAGGTTAATGCAGGAAAAGCAAAAGGCATAAATAATACCAGGAATGAAAGAAAAGGCTATTCACTATAGATCCTGTACATAGTAGAGATAACTAGAGGATATTATAAACAACTTTGTATATTTCATCTAAATTTTCAAACTAATCACCATAAATTCCTAGATCACATCTTACATAACTCAATCAAAACTGACTTTTTTTAAAAAAAGGTTTATTTCTTTTGGAAAGAGAGAGTGAGAGAGAGTGAGTGAGCAAGAGTAGGAGGGGCAGAAGGAGAGGGAGAATCTCAAGCAGATTCCATGCTGAGCACAGAGCCTGAATCTGGGCTCAATCTCATGACTCTGAGATCATGACCTGAGCTGAAACCAAGAGTCAGACGCTTACCAATGTGCTATCCAGTTGCCCCAAAACTGACTTTAAAGAAGTACAAAATCTTAATAGTTCTACAATCATTAAATAAATTGAACTGGTGATCAGAAATCTTCCCATTTAGAAAACATCACAAAACAAAGTCAGGTGGCTTTCAGGTAATTCTGCCAAATATTCAAGGAAGAAGTAATTCCAGTCTTACAAAACTTCCTTAGAAACAGTAAGAAAGAACACCTGTAATGTACTTTACAGGCAAGCGTAACCTTAATTAAAAAAAAAAAGCCCAATAAACATAAGGGGGCATTCTTACTCATGAACACAGATGAAAAACACCTGAAACATATATACATACACACACACACCCACATGAGTATATACAGATATGCAAATGAAGTGTGCGCACACCCCCCCCCAAATCCTGCAATGTATAATAAGAATAATACATCATGAAAGACGAGTTTACCCTACGAATGCAAGAAACTTCAGAAAACTGATTAACTCAATTTAATATATCAAAGATGGAAAAAAAATCACATGATCATCTCAACAGATACAGTAAAAGTATTTGATAAATGCTCTCAAGCATGATAAAAACTCACCAAGTAGTCTCCTTTAACTTGATAAAAGGTATTTATAAAAACACTTCCAGCAAATACCATACTTACTGATGAAACACTGAGAGTATTCCCCTTGAAATCAGAAACATGGGCAGGAACTCCACTATTATCACTTCTAGTCAACACTGCATAATAAAATACCAATAAACACAGTAAGACAAGAAAAATAAAGATATAAAAACTGGAAACAAAATCTTCACTACTCATAGATATATGACTGCATAACAGAAAACACACAACAGAAACTAGAAATACATTACCAGAGTTAAGCATTTTGGCAAGGCTGCTGAACCCAAAAGCAATTGGACTTCTAAATACCAGTAAAATATTTTAAAAAAGACAGTTATAATGGCATATAAAATGCAAAGTATCTAGGGAAAAATCTATAAAGTAATACATGTAAAACCACTGTGTGAAAAAGTATAAAATTTAAAGACAATAAAGACCTAAACAGACATGTCATGTTCAAGGATTGGGAGACTCTGTATCATAAAGATGTAAAATTTCCCCAAAGTGATCTTACAGATTCAATGAGATTCCAATCAAATTCATGAAAGTTTTGTGAAATTTAGCTTATTCAAAAATTTATGTCAAAGTGCCAGGGCTACAAAGAACCATGGCAATCTTTTTAAGAGTAAGGCAAGTGGATTAGCTCTCAGAGATAATGACTTGTATTAAGTTAAAATAATTTAGACCATGATGTAATAGTATGGTGATGGACAAAAAGCCTAACTGAACAGATGAGAGCCAGAATCAGACCTGTGCATTTGGACATCTGATGGATGAGAGTGGTTCTGCAGGTAAAATATGGACTATATTGTAAGATGATGGTGGAAAAAAGTGTAATGCAATCCTTGGCTTGTGTCATACACAAAAAGCTCCTCCAGTTAGGTTAAAGACCTAACTAGGAAAAGCAAAGCTATATATGAGGTATTCAGAAGACAATATAGAATAACAGCTTTAAGTTATCTTTCCTTAATATGAGGTCATAAGCCAGTAATTAAAAAGTAGAATGCATAAAGGAAAAAAAATAGTCCCATTAGAGTCAATTTTTATTAATGAAAAAGTACCACCAAGAATCGGAAAAGATAAGCCACATTCTGGGAAAAGATACTTAACCAACAAGAATTGGTATCCAGAATATGTGAAAAATTCCTAAGAACTGATAATAATGGGCAAGAGGACCGAAATGCAAACTATAACTACAATTCATGCCTAAGGTCTATTAGATTAGCAAGAATTAATAAACCTGACAAAATTAAGTGTTGCCAAGGATGCAAAATGAACTCTCTCACAGTGCTGGAGATGGTCCATTTTGGAAAGGAAACTGAATGTACACACAAACGGTGACCCAGCATCATTATTCCTAGAGAAACTCTTGTACACTTATAAGAGACATGTAAAGCAGTATTCATGACAATAGTGCTTCTGATAGCAAAAAGCAAACAACAAACTATGAACGGCCCAAATATCTATAAAAAAATAAAATTACTGAATATTTAGTATATTCATACAGTGGAATACTAGTCAGTAATAAAAATGAATTTTGAGACTAATATGAATGAACCTCAAAAATATAATACTGAATGAAAGTTAGAGAATAGATAATGAAATAATATGCAAATAAATTCAGAAACAGGCAAAACTACATAGTCTTTTGGGTAGAGGTATATAACAGTTGGGAAAACTAAGAAAAACAAATGAAAAATTATCACAGAAATCAGAATGGTTACAATTACAGAGAGTAAGGGTGTGTGATCAAGAAGAGGCCCATAAAGGCCTTTCACTGAATATGTTATCTTAATCTGGGTAGCTGTTTGCTTTATTATTCTTTAAAGTACACAATTACATCTTTTATACTTTTTCATATTTATGGTATTTTGTAATGGAGAGAAATTAGTTATCACATTTTCATTTAGCTTTTGGTAATAAAATACTTTATTGGTACCGTTTAATGTCAAAAACATAGCATATACTGTTTCCATCACTTAGTTTCTATCTTTAAATTGAAAGCTCACTAAGGTAAAGTCATTTGATTCTGTCAAAAAAACAAGCTGCAACTTACCTTTGCAAATAATTAGGTTCTCTCACTTTAAATACCTACACTCACTGGTCTTCATAATAAATAATTGTATGTAAAAAGAGATATTGGCCTTAATAATTCTGCACATTTTACACATCTTAAAAAAGCCTAAATGCTACCCAACTTAAAACTTGTACAAATAATTTATTAAGAATTACTGTAAAGTGAATTCATGTAGCACCAAGAAATTTGGGATTTATACTTTAGGTGATATGATTCACTGAGTAAAAAGAGTAGATTTTCTTCTGTGAATTCTCAGGGGTTTATATACAAATAGAAAGAATACAATATAGGTCCCTTTTGAAAGCCAAAGGTTCAAAATCTGTGCATGCCTTTCACCATATCTCCAATTTCTGAATCTAGCAATGGAGCGTATGGTAAAAGATCCATGTGTGATAAATAACATAGTACAGTTCTATCTGAATATAACTTCTTATTCATCTTGTCTCATTAACATAATTTATACCTCAATTAAAATATTATTCTATCTGCAGACAATAGATTTTTCTAAAATATTCTGTAATTCAGATTTCTATTCATACTTTTCATACTTTCTCCTTCACCTCTTTTCTCAAGTCAGTATAATTTTATGGTATACCTCATTAAATTGTTTTTTTTCTCCCTTCAGTGAAACTCAACTCAAAGTATCATAATATAAACAGAGATGTAGTTTTTGTTAACATATTGTAAAAAGAAGGATAATAAATACATATGGATTCATGCTACATAAGACAATGCAAAGCAAAAAACATGCAACACCATGCTATGCTCATCTATTCTAAATCACTATAAGAAGGCCCCGATAGCACCCTGGCTCATGTAAACTGATGTTCCCAGATATCATTAGTGCCCTATGCTCCAACACAATTAAATGTTCTATTAAAGACATTTCCATTTTATTTGTTTGTTTAAAATAATTTATAACAATGTTGACTACTAATCCTGATAACAACACATTACAGTTTTAATCAAGTCATAGATTCTAAGCTAAGTATTTTCTACTATCATCCATTTATTTAAAAACACATTAAGGGAGATAAGCAACATTCAGTTTAAGGGGTTTTTATTTCTTTTGATTGATTGTGAATTTCAGATGTGTCATTTAGTCATCCTCTGCTTCAATGAAAAAGAATTCTTCAGGCAACTGACTAAAGATCTTAATTTAAAAGCAAGTTGCCTTGGTGGTCAGCAGGGGAAGAACCCTTGTCTACACACTGCATCAAATATGACTCTTTCCTCTCTGCAGGAGCTGGATGCTCCTGACCTACCATGAGCACAACACCATTCCAACCCTCAACCCATATGCAATCAGGGCACATTAGAACATGGGTACAGGGTAGAAACGAACTCAAAACTACTTTTGGGGCAGATACCAGATTTTGATTTGTCAGCAATTCCATAGTATGGTATGCTCACAAAACAGGCTTTGCACTGAAACACTTGATTTTTTCTTCTCATAACAAGTTAAACTGCTTAAGTAAAGTAGTATCAGAAAGAACACAAAAGATAAGCATGTCTTCTCTGAAAGAGGCACTGCATCTGGAATTGGAATTAAGGCTAAATAAATAGTGCTGGTTTCTGGTTCAGACTAATGTGCCAGTGATTATGTTAACCGACAGCTTCGCTATTTGTCCTGTATGCCTGTTTGTGAAGATGCGTCTCTATCTCCTCCCTGAAGACCAGCATTCCCAGGTGCGAGTGAGAGGCCTCGTTCATGGCTTTGGACTGGATGCACATACGGTACTGCTCAGGAGTCAACTCATCAGCACAGCGTTTCTCATGCCAGAGGTGGAAAAGGCCAGGAACTGGAGTCCGAATCACAATCAGGTCACCATGTAAGTATTTTCGATAAAGATGAACATCTTCTCCACCCCAACCTTTTACTTCCATGTCAAATCCACCTGCAGGATGAAAACTGACACTATAGGTATATATCTGATAGCCAGATCACAGTCAACCCTGATAAGAATTAAGATGTTCTGCTTCAAATGAGATGGCACACTACAGCCCAAAGATATCTGATATAGAGGACTGACATTCTGGTTTGGAAGTCCAGCTAGAAGCTGAGATCTAGGAGCTCAAGCCTGTTGTTCAGAGTATCAAAATGAAGTTAAATATTTAAGAATGCTTTGTAAATGTCTAAGTTATATAGAAAATCTAGAGAAAGTCAAAGTAGAAGGAAATAGAAATTATCCATAATTTCAGCACTATCAATATTGTAATTAATACAGTTATCCTTTGAGATACAAGTTTTTCTGGGTCACAGACAACTTTCCAGAGTGGAAAACAGAAGAAATGGCTAGTTTGAACATCCACATTTGAGAATGGACACACAGGTGATTCAAAGTCACAGGAATAGATGAAATTACTGAAGGAGTTTAGAAAGAAAATAGGGCCCAGATCTAAATGTTAAGCAATACCAATATGTACAGGTTAAACATGCAGAGAAAGATAAATCAGCAAGAGACTGAAAAATGGTCCCAGAGGATGGAGAAAATTCTGAAGAATGAGCTATCAGAGAAGTCAAGTGAAAAAAGTGTCTTCAGGAAGAAATGGTCAAGCATGTGCTGCTCAATAAATTAACTAACCCCCCCCCCAAACAACTAATAGACCTAGCAACATAAATATCACTTATAACCTTACCTACCAGAACAATTCTGATGGAGTGATGTGGCAAATGGCTTACTGGACTGGGTGAACACATGAAATGGGAGATAAAATTGAGACTATTTTCAAACTGGCTTAAGATGAACACCAAACTTTCTAAAGCATGGAGAACACAAATCATTTGGAATTTTTTGAGAATTAGCAAAGGTTCTTAAAAACCAAGAAAAAATCAATTCTTCTTAATAATTAAGAGCTAGGTTTCCAAATTATCTCTTCTATCAAATAATTATATGCTACTTAGATTCATACTCACAGGATGACAATAATCCTGAGATCTCTGAAAAGTATTACCTTAAATAGTCACAGCTTTACTAAAAGCTATGTCTAATACATACTGGTTTTTCTTCTTTGTAGATAAAAGGTCTTCAAATATTAGAAATGGTGTAGATACTTAAAATAAATGGGAGACTTCCAGTTTCTGGTCCAGCATATATAGGGCTTCAAAGTCATATTGTCCTAACAAGAAGTAAAAAACCAAACTGAAAAATAAACAAATTTTCTCAGATCCCTCAAAGAAATAAGGTCACAGAGCAAATTGGAGACAGGCAGGTAAAACAGAACCATAACTATGTGAGCAGAAACCCACCATTAGAAATCTCTAGGGGAACCAGTACTAGGGTAGGAAAAAAAAAGTCTGAACTATAGATGATGAATCGCTAGAGGCTCAGAGGACCAAGCCTGAGAGTTGAAAATTCTGGGTCGTGGGAGGGTCCCTATGCATGTGTGAGTTTTACCTTCTGGAGCTCTAGCAGGTTCTCACTGTGAAGACTGGAGCAAAATCCCCTAGTGTTTTCAGTGGGAACATAATCATTCTGAAACATGCCAGAGCACTTTATTCTTCTTAACAAGGCCTGCCTTCAGGAGAAACTATTTTACTACAGTCAAACCTACCTGGAGGAAGGACATACTCAACTTCAGCCCACACTAGTCATCCTGTCTCACTTAAGGTTGGGGGCAGTGTCTGAGAAATACTTGTGAAGTTAATGGTCCAGATACATAATCTCACTAAAGGGCTGAGACCTAATCACAGGACTACGGAATGTTTCCTCTTTCTGCACACCTCACCACCTATTATTAAAGGCCTATTTACTGCAGTTTCCTTTACCCAATATATCATAATCAGCTATGAAGGAAACAATGATGCATACCAAAAGACAAAAAACAGATTGAAGACACAGAGCAAGCATCAGAACCAGACTCAGATATGGCAGGGGTATTGAAATGATCAGCCTGGGAATTTAAAACAAGTATAATTGATATGCTAAGGGCTCTAACAGAAAAAGTAGACAACAAGCAAGAACAGATGGGTAATGTAAGCAGAGAGTGATAGATTCTAAGAAAGAATAAAAAAGAAATGCTAAAGATAAATAGTGTAACAGAGGAAGAATGCCTTTGTATTGGCTGAGGAAAGAATCTCTGAGGTTGAAGACATGTCAAGAGAAACTTCCAAAACTGAAAAGGCAAAAGGAAAGCAAAGAGGATGGCGGTGGGGAAGCCAGATCAGAACAGAATTTCTAAGAACTGTATACAAAAGGTATAACATATGTATAATGGCAATATCAGAAGGAGAGGAAAGAGAGAAAGGAACAGAAGCTCCAAAATGAAAGAGGCCAAATTCCAAACAAGTGCTGCTGGGAAGCCAGGGGCTCCCTTTCTCCTCCAGCCCATAGTCATAAGGTAGAGGATATACCCCAGGAGGTAGTGGGACCCCTGATCCTCCACCCCATGTCCTACTCTTAATGCAGGGGAGAGAGAAGTTTGTCAGTGTCTCCATCCCCAGCTCCAGAGGAGGCTTGGAGACTTTTCCCTGGGGAGGAGCCAGTGCATAAGAACAGACTGCTCCAAAGCTCTTCTCGAAGGAACTGACTTTATTTGAAACAGTGTGCGGAAGTTCAAGCCTAAGGGGGCTCTTGAACATAATGGAGATTTTGGTGGTAAGCAATTAAGAGAAGGCTGATAGCTCCATTAGAGCAATAAGCTAAAATGCAGGCCAGCTAGTTTACTGGAGAGAACAGGGAAAGAGAGAGATAAGAAGAAGAACCCTCCTGAGGTCTGAACAAAACTCAAAGATGTGCCTCAAAAACTACCTTGCAAAAGGGTTCAATTTAATGGGGTCAGACTGCACAGTGATTTTTATGCCCCAGAGCACTGTCAAAAACAAGAGAGCAATGAGTGGAGCCTAACAAGTGGGGGTGTTATCAACAAAGGCACAGAGACCATAAAAGACAGCCCTACTAGGGGCACCTGGGTGGCTGTCGATTGAGCACCTGACTTCAGCTCAGGTCATGACCTCGGGGTCCTGGACTGATCCCTGTGTTGGGCTTCACGCTCAGTGTGGAGTCTGCTTCTCCCTCTCCCTCTGCCCCTCCCCCTGGTCCTCCTATCTCTCAAATAAATAGTCTTTCTATTTTATTTATTTATTTATCTTAAAAAAGAGAGCCCTACTAAATCCATGTCATCTCAGAGTTGACTGTGCCCATGCCCCAAGGAGTGACATGAGAGGCTTCATATTGCTGGGGAAGGGGGAGATAAAATTCATTAAAATAGTAAAGTCAAGTCAATAAACAAGCAAAAAAAAAAGAACAAAAAACAAGCCCTGGAGTCAGGTGGGAATCAATATCCAGACTTACCATGATATATTACCTAAAATGCCCTGTTTTCAAGAAAAAAATTATGAGGCATGTAAAGAATTAGAAAAGTGTGATCCATATACCAGAAAAAGCAGGCAAGAGAAACTGAGGGCCCAGATGTCAATTTCAAAACTATTATAAATATGTTCAAAGAATTAAAAGAAACCATGCTTAAAGAAGTAACAGAAGGCAAGATGACAATGTCTCATCAAATAGAAAATATTAATTAAGAGAGAGAAATTACATATATAAAAAGAGCCAAGTGGAAATTCTGGAGTTATGGGGCATCTGGGTGGCTCAGCGGGTTAAAACCTCTGCCTTTGGCTCAGGTCATGATCCCGGGGTTCTGGCATCAAGCCCCGCA
Source organism: Mustela nivalis (assembly GCF_964662115.1). NCBI lineage: Eukaryota > Metazoa > Chordata > Mammalia > Carnivora > Mustelidae > Mustela > Mustela nivalis. The sequence continues at coordinate 150,159,517 of NC_139021.1, forward strand.
TCGGGCTTTCTGCTCAGCGGGGAGCCTGCTTCCTCCTCTCTTTCTGCTTGCTTCTCTGCCTACCTGTGATCTCTGTCTGTCAAATAAATAAATAAAATCTTTAAAAGAAAAATCTTAAAAAAAAAATTCTGGAGTTAAAAAGGACAATGTAAATGAAAAATTCATGAGAGTAGCTCATTAGATCTTAATTAACAAAGAATCAGTGAACTTGAAGACAGACCAATTGAGATTATGCAATCCAAAGAACAGAGAGAAAAAAATAATGAAAATTAAAAAAAAAAGAAAATAATAATAATAAAAAATAATGAAAAATGAACAGAGTCTCAGAGAAATGTGGAACACTATTAGCTATACCAACACATACCAAATAGGAATATGAGGAAAAAGATAATGAGAAAGGAGCAGTGAGAAATAACACAGGTTAGAAAACAGTGATGTATCCTTCCGGTTTTATTAATCCAGAAATCAGGGAAAAGGGCATTAGTTTAACTTAATAGTCCTTTTGTTACTATTTGCTGTTTGCATGATTCAGATGTTACAATGATAAAGAGACAAGGTGAAGGAACTTCCACAATAAATGGCTGATTATAAAAAATAAATGTAAGATGGACTTAAAAAGTACACAAAATATATTCTATTACAAAATATAAAAAAACCCAATATATGCATGTGTATATATAGATAAGTATGTGTATATATATGTAAATATGTATATCTATGTATAGATGTATATACATATCTAGATATATATACACATCTATGTATATATACATATCTAGATATATATACACACACACGCATAAATATATAAAATACATTCTTATATGCTATGGAAGTGTAGCCACCAACTGATTAGGAGACATGGAATCAAGTTTCAGCCTGCTTTCTTAAACCATACTCTGATGCATTTTTTGCTGGGTAAGACTGAAGCTAGAGTGGGGCAGGAGGCTTAGACCAGATTCTTCAGGGTTATTTTGGCTTCAAGGAGTGGATGACTAAGCCAGTGACTCCAAGTGCCCCATTCCAACTTCAACCAGAGCTAGAAAGATAAGCTATCTTTTCATTTGTTTTAAATACTAGGATTTCATTAATAGTTCAATAGACAGTTAAAGAGGGTTTCATCTCTAAATTTAAAAAATGCAAAAGCCCTTGGATTAGATAATCTAACATTACTTCCAGATGTAACAATCTGTGAGCACAACACCAAAGTTATGTAGAGATCTTTTGTAAGAGTATTTGTAACAACTGTAAATATTGGTAACAAGCCAAACAGATGATTTTAAAAAACTAGTGTTTTGATTTTAAAGAAACAAGTAAATATTCTATTTTACTTTTTAAAAATGATCTCATTTTTGCTACTTAGAGACATTAATTATAAACTTACTTTGCCTTTCACACCTCTAGATGCCTCTTTTTAGCTAATCTCATTCATAATTTAATAGGAAAATATTTGATTCTGAGGCCTTTGAGAAAAATGCCATAAAGCACAACAGTAAATATGTATACCCCCTCCATAAATATAAGGTATGCTTACCAATTGTCAGGAAATCTGACCGATACTGACAAGTCATTCCAAAGCCAAAATCTCGCCAAAAGCCAGAATCCTTTTTGTGAACCTTCAGTTAAAAAAAATAAATTCAATTTAATACCTCAAGAACTAGAAGTTTTAATCAACAATGAAAAAAATTAAAACTTTCCAAATAACAATTTTTCCTGTCATTTCTGTGACATTTCTGGATCACATGCATTCACATGATTAAATCCTTAAAAATAAAATCAACAAAAATACAGTACTCTCTGTCAGCAAAGGGTTCTTGCTACATTCAATTTAGCTGAATTTAAGCCCTCTGGCAAGGTGCAAACTGGGGTTACTAAAGACCAAACAGTATTGTGCCTGAGCTCAAGGAGCTTACATTCCATTCTTGGAGGATAGCAGTTGCACAACTCATCCTATAATACACTGTAATTAATTCTGCACAGACCTTATTTGGTGCCTATCCAGCATTCACCTCCCTGCTCCTTACCTAACTGTGTACAGTTTTGCTCTGGCAATTACTTGGCTCCATGTAGCACATGAGCTTCAGGGAAGCTCCTTCCACCCACAGCTTTAGATTGGACCATGCCTGTATCAGTGGCACAGTGTCACCCAGTTTTTGCAGGAATTGATTGACTAACAGGAACTGGACAAAATTCAGGCCAACATGGTAAAAGGGGAGGGTTGTTGGGAACTCTGGAAAACAAGGCCCCTTCATTCCTCTGAGAGAACTACTAGAAAAGACACTTGCTTTTTTTGGATGGTGTAGGGCAGGAGTCAGCAAACTACAGCCTCCAGGCTAAATCTGGCCTGCCGCCTGTTTTTGAAAATCATTTTATTGGAATACAGCCATACTCATTTGTTTACAAACTGTCTATGTGTATTTCATGGTACAGTGGCATAGTTGAGTAGCTGCAACAGGGATTTAGCTATATGGCCTGCAAAGCCAAAATATTTCTCTGTGGCTCTTTACAGAATAAGTTTGCCAACTCCTGGTATAGGGTATAGATGTGAAGCTTGGAATTGCTACAGTCCTTTAAAATGAAATTGTCACCACTGAAGTCCAAACAGAGAAATAAAAAGAAAATCAGGGCTCTGATGATATATAACCCCAGAATCAAGTAAAAGTTGACACCTGATAAAGATTCTTTATTTTATTCATGCATTCAGCAAGTGTTTTTACCCATCAGACATGGTATTGAGAGCTAGGAACATAGCAATGAATAGAGATGACAAAGTCTCTGCCATCACAGAGCCTCTGTTTTGATGGAAAAATAGCAAATAAATAAATATATATCTCAGGTGGTAATACATGCTAGGAAGAAAAATACAGTAGGAGAAGGGGAGACCATGAGAGACAGAAAGCCCATTTTGGATATAAAGGCCATATGAGGTCTCCTTGAAGAGATAACATTCGAGTAGGGGCCCTAATGAAATACTGAAGTGAGCTGTGAAATATCTAAAGGAGATCATTCCAGGCAAAGAGGGTAGCATGTATGATGGCTATGAAGCAGAAAGGGAATGAGTGGGGCAAGAGCAGAGAAAAAAAGGGCAAGAGCAGAGGAATGAGGTCCTGTGGACAAGAAAGGGCTATTAACATTTTTAAAGGATAATTGGTATTACAGTTCTTTTGTATGCATATGGTAATGATCTAGAAGAAGCATAATGTTAGGATAGGAGAGCGTGAAGGATGGCTGGAGGGGAGTGCTTGTTTAGGCATGAAAGATGAGCTCTAGTCCAAGAGAAAAGGACAGGTTGGCCTTATGAAGGGATGTGCGCAGTTCCTCCACTGGGAATGGAGAGAGGCTATGAGTCTTATGATAGAATAAGGAAGTGAAATGTCTGCTTCTCTGTTCTAAGTGAAATATGAAGCAAGGTATGTGGAGAGTGAGAAGTGGTGAGGGGTGCTGGGAGACAAGAGAAGGAGGACAGTATGGTTGGCCTGCAGGATGGACAGTGGGTAGATCATGGTCAGGTACAAATGTCAGGGCAGCTGTGGAACCCTGAGACCTGTGGTCATCTTTTTAAGGCAGTGGCCCTATAGTGGGACTTTACTATAGGTGTGTTTCTTACCCTCCCTATTCCACTGCTCAAGCGCCTATGTAAGAGTTGCCCTTAACCAGGCTGGGGTTCTAAGAGAAAACACTGGACAGGGTGAGGGATGAAGGTGAGTATGGCAAGGAGGCTGCTGACTATAAAGTTGGAGCTTGGTAAGGAGAGACATGAGGATGCAGACATGAGAAGGGTGACAGAAAGGAGAGTTACCTCACCGAAAGTGCAAGGTTCTAAGACAGTTTCCTTTAAGAAATGAAGTTGGAACTAGGATCTGAGAAATAAGCCAGAGTTAGTCAACTGAGGGATGTGCTGGAGAAAGGTCTAGACAAAAGAACAGGTTGTGCAAAGACTTGGGAGGTTGGAGAGAGCATGTGGATGAAGGATGGTGGGACCACGTTGGAGACAGAAGTACAGGTGCCCACAAATGTAGGCCAGAGCTCAGCAAACTTCTACAAAAGAGCAGGCAGTAAATATTTTAGGCTCTGCAGAACATAAAGTCTGTCACAACTATTTATGTTAGCCACTGTAGTGTGAAAGTTGTCACAGACATTAAGTAATCAAGTGAGCATGCTGTGTTCCAATAAACTTTACTTATGGTCGCTGAAATTTGTATTCTTGAAAATATTTGTCAACCACTCTTCTTCATTCATGAGCCACAGAAAACTAGGCAGTAGGCTGTTTTGGCCAACAGACCGTAGACTGATGACCCATGGTTTAAGGGACCCACAGGGCCACATCAGAGAGAACAGGATACCTGGTCACATATTTTGGCTTTATCCTAATAGCAATGGAAATTCTCTGAAGAATCAGGACAGGAGGAGTAATATGATCAGGTGACATTTTGGAAAGATCACTCTAGCTAGAGTATAGAGAAGATAGAAGAGGGGAAAAGAAGGGATGCTGAGAGGATGGTTAAGAGGCAATAGTTATAATCTGGGAATGGGAAGCTGATGATATGTTCAGAGAGAAAAAATTACCATGATATGTTCAGAAAGAAAAAATTGCATGTGGGTGTAAAAAAAAAAAAAAAGACTGAGGACAAAGAACTGATAGAAGTCAGGAAGTGACTGAATGGGCAGGAGTTGGGGTGCGAGGGACGGATCAACCGAGGCTGACAGCAGCCTGCTGTCCTGGATAATGGGTATGTGGTAGTGCCATCCCCCAATAGTGGGAGCACTGAGGAAAGGGCCCAGAGCTGAATGGTGCAAACCTGGGTTCTGAGCATAATGAAGGTGAGTGATCTACAAGGTAGCACATGAAAATACTGCAGATAGCGGGAATGAAGGGAGTATATGGGTCTGCAGAGGAGGCAAATCTTGAGAGGAGTGGGAAGAGTCAGAAAAAGCTGCTGTATGTAATGGGAGAATTGGCTGAAAAAAATAGAAGAACCAGGCAGCACTGAGGACTCAGCTTAAGTTGGAACTAATAAGTGAGGTAAGTATTTTCTTTAAAAAAAAAATTTTTTTTTTTTTTTGTCAGGGGAGGGCTTCTTCCCCTTCTAGACTGTAAAGCTCCTAGAGGGCAGGACTTTTTGTTGATTTTGATCACTGTTATATGTGGAGCACCTAAAACAAGGCAAGGCACATAGTAGGCTTTCAATGAACATTTGTCAAATGAAATTAATTTATAGAGGTATAATTTCTGTGGCAAAACCAGGTTCCAATATTCTTATCTTCTTAGTCAAAACATAATCCTGGTGCAAAGTATTAAAACAAAACACTCCCCACTCCATGCAAATAAAATAAAACACTCACTCTGACATTTCTACCCCATGACAATTATAATTTTACAAATATTAAGTCTTCCTTTATAACTTAGTTTTTAAAAAAAAAAATCTCCAATATTATATTCTCACACTTGGGGAAAGGAGTCATTGGTTTTGATTTTTTTTTTTTTTAAAGATTTATTTATCTATTTGACAGAAACACAGTGAGAGAGAGAACACAGCAGGGGGAGTGGAAGAGGGAGAAGCAGGTTTCCTGCCAAGCAGGGAGCCCGATGTGGGCTTGATCCAAGGACCCTGGGACAGTGACCTGAGCCAAAGGCAGATGCCCAACAACTGAGCCACCCAGGTGCCCCACAGTTTTGTTCCATTTTTAAACAACTCATTTCCACTATCTGTAATCCCGAATTGTTAATGTTTTATTTCATTTTCTCTCTCCCTCTCCTAAGCAAGTTGGGGGATGCAGGTGTCCACAGATAATCTACATCTCCAGCCCCCAGGCCCTCACAGGCTGCCAGGTTCACAAATCCATGTGGCAACTTGACACCTTCCCTTGGAGGTCTAATAATAAACAACATATACACCTACCACGCTCAGGTTGAATCCCTAATCTCTCCTTCTGCCATTCCTGTCTTTCATTCCTCACATCTAATTCTCCAGGAAGTTCTGTCAGACAAATCATACTTCAAACTTTCTCCGCGATTACCATCCTTACCCAAGCCACGGTCACCTCCTTGGCACACTGTAAAAGCCTAATTGGCTATTTGTAGCTACAGCCAGCCACACCCCATCCATTCTTTACAGAATCAAAACCCTCCCCAGGTTTTCTATCATACTGAGCTTAAATTCCTTATAGCTCAACATGACTGGCCCAGCTTTGTGCCCTAGACACCTTAGGAAACCTAGTAGCTGTTCCTTTTGCTTGGGACTGTCTTTCCCCAGTTAATAGGTAGCAGGTTCTTTCCTGTTATTTGGATGGCCTCTCCAACAGCCTCATCTCAAAAAGGTCTTTCTGACTAAACACACCACAGAAACACCTAATAATTTTTCACAACTCAGCCCGTTTTAATGATCTGCATGGTATTTATTAATTGACTTACATCTTCTGTCTCTTCCTACCAGAATAAAGATTCTTATGAATAATAACCATGTCTATATGGTTCTAGGTGCTGGGGATTCCAGCAGTAAATAGTGGCTGGCCTAGAATGAACCCTATTGGATGAATTATGGTAACACAGGCAAGTCTGTGCAGTGGATAAGAGTGGAGATACACTGCCCGGGCCCCTGGCCCCAGCCATGCCAGCCATGCAACTAGGCAGGCACTCAACCACCAGATGGTTGTGTCCTCATCTGTAAAACAGGGGTAATAATAGCATATACCTCAGAGGTGTAAGAAGGATTAAATGAGTTAACATGTATGAAAAACAGAACAATAGCTTACCCAAAGAAAAGGATAGCTAAAAAAATAGTATTAGTATTAAAATATAAAAAATACACATAATTTCCCTTTTTTAGACTTTATATTTTCCTCTACATTTACATGACTGTATAATCTACATTTCATGAACATTTTCCTCTTGCTACCTATTCACCATCCTATGTACTATAATTCATTATTTTTACAGTTTTGCTGCTTCCAATGTTGTTGATATTATCATATGTATTGCTGCTCTACGGTTCTGTTTTCTCAGGGTAGACTCCTGGGAGTGGAGATTACGGAATCAGAGGGATGAACCTATTTGAAAACTCCTGATCCAGAAAGCTTGTCTGCATTCCTACACCACCAGCATGGATGGAAGAACTCCTACCCCACTGCCTCGTTTGCATGGCTGTTTTAAAAACTGATTTTACAGCAGCAAAAAAGTATTGCCCTCCTGTTTTTTATTTATTCTTAGTAAGGCTGGTTAAATATGTTTATTATGAAATACTACCAACTGTCTTTTAGCCTTTTTTTTCTAATGGTGTATTTCCTGTTTACTTTTAATATCAAGGAGAAAATATTACACATTATGGAGAGCAAGCTTTTGTCTTATTTGAAGTGGGGAGATTGAAGTTTAGAAAGGGTAACTTGCAAAGGTTACAAAGTGAAACTACAACTTGAAGTGGAAGTATTTAAACTTATTTTTTTGTGTGGAACATCTAGAATGAACCCACATTCAAATCATTCTTCTCCCACATCCTCCCAAACCAGACAAGAATATTAGCATGCTTTTACATTCCTCTTCACCCTCACATATTGACTCCATTTAACACTGTGTTTATCAAGCAATTTTTTTTTTATAAATAAGATTTTTATTTTGGAGTAATTTTAGATTTACAGAAAAGCTGCAAAGTAGTAAACAGAGTTCCTGTATACTTCTCACCTAGTTTTAACTTCACCTAAATGTTATTATCTTACATTGTTATTGTGGTACATTATAAAAACAAGAAACCAACACTAGTACATTACTATTAACTACATTTTATTTATTTTTAAAGATTTTACTTATTTATTTGAGAGAGAGAGAGAGAGAGAGAGAGAGAGTGAGAACGCATGAGGAAGAAGCAGAGGGAGAAGCAGACTCTTGCTGAGCAAGGAGCTGGTTGCAGGACTTGAACCTAGGACTCTGGGATCATGACCTGAGCTGAAGGCAGACGCTTAAATGACTGAGCCACCCAGGCACCCAACTATTAACTACATTTTAGACTTTACTTGGATTCTACAAGTTTTCCTTTAATGTCCTTTTTTCTGTTCCAGGATCCAGTCCAAGGCACCACACTGCATTCATTTGTTATGTCTCCTTGGTCTGGAAACTCATAATTTCTCAGTCTTCCTTGTTTTTTGATGATCCTGACACTTTAAAAAATTACTTTTTTTTTTTTTTTTTTTTTTAGTAATACCCACACCCACTCTGAGGCTCAAACTCACAACCCTGAGTTCAACAGTCGCATGCTCTTCCAACTGAGCCAGCTAAGCACCCTTGATCTTGACACTTTAAAGTATTGCTGAGGTATTTTGTGGAATACTCTTCAATGTGGGTTTGAATGAAGTGTTTCTTATGATTAGGTTTCTGGAAGGAAGGCCACAGAAGTGAAATGCCCTTCTTGATTCATCAAATCAGGGGTGCATAATAACACTGGTGATGTTAGCCTTCATTACTTGGCTTAAGGTGGTATCTGCCAGGTTTCTCCACTGAATAGTTCTCTTTCCATACTCAATTCTTTAGAAGTGAGTCACCTAGCTCCACCTACTGGAAAAGAAAGTATCTACATAAGTTATTCAGAATTCTGTAGCAAAGATTTAGCTCTTCTCCCTTATATACTCCTATCTAATCAGTCTCTCCATTGATTTATTATTATTATTATTTATTCACTTGCTAATTTATTTATATCAGTATTTACTCATGGATAGTTATTTTATGCTTGGGGTTGCAATCCAGTACTATGTTATTTATTTTGTTGCTCAAATTGTTCTAACTTTGCCACTGGGAGTTTATTCAGGCTCCTGCTGTATCCCTTTGATATACCCTTATCCTCTTTTATTTTTTGAGTACTGCCTTACAGTCTGGAGCTTCAGGCTCCCTGATTTCCTGTCCCAGATCCTAAGATCTGGGAGCTGGGTATGTTGGTTACTCTTAGAATATTACTGCTTCCAGGTTCTCTCAGGGGACAGGGCTAGGTAATACACATTTGTATGTGTACCCTTTGAACTTTAAATCCCCAACTGCTATTCATTTCTTTTTTATTATGTGTTTCATCAACAACTACTTAAACAAGTTTTACTGGGGTTTTAGTGCTGGTGACTACTGTTTTATTCTCGGGTCTTCTTTCAAACGGGTTCATTTCTCATTCTGCTGAAGAGGTCTGTAAGAAGTAAACCTTGAGTCCTTGAATATTCAACAATATCTATTTTGCCCTCAAATAGGTGAAATATAAATTACAGAATTAAAGTTATTTCTCTCACAACATTCAAGATATTGTTTTATTGTCTTCTAGCACCAATTATCATCAAAAAGAAGGCAAATGCCAATCCGATTCTTACTCCTTTGCAGACAAGTTCTCAAATGCCAGACTTGTCTTTCCTTAGCTCTTCGCAGTTTTCTTCTATTTCATCCACTGTCTGTTCTCGCTTTTCTCTCCCTTCTGAAGCTCCTTCTAACAATTTTGGGAGCTTCTTGAGTGATTCCTCATGTCTCAATTTTTCTCTACATTATTTCTTGGTCTTTATGTGCCCAGGTAACTTGTCTTCTAGTTACAGGCTTGTTTCAACTGTAACCGTTCCAATATTCAGCCCATTTACTGAGTTTTAGATTTTCACAATTTCCAAGTTGACCTTTTTAGCAACAAACCTAGTCTTACTAATTTAATGTTTTCTTTCCCTGAAGACTTATTTACCTTAAATTGTTTTCATTCTCTATTCATATTCTCATGTGATATCTTTTCTGTTTATTAAAATTTGGTGCCTCCCTTTCATAATGTTGGTTTGGCTACTCTCAGTTAACTGCTACTGTTTTTTGTTTCAAAAATCATTGTTCAGGGGCACCTGGGTGGCTCGTCAGTTAAGCAACCAACTCTTGATCTCAGCTCAGGTCTTGACCTCGGGGTCTTAAGTTCAAGCCCTATGTTGGGCTCCACGCTGGACAATGAGCATACTTAAAGAAAAAAAAAATATCATTGTTCAAAAACCCTTGGCTGTCAGCTAAGATTACAGGGGCCTATCTCTAGTAATAGTGGAAGAGGGGCTGAATGTAGTCTTGGGGACAATGTGCCAACAGCAGCTCATTTTCAGAGCCTGGCGCTCCCTATCCATCCTACAACTCAATATTACCAAAACCTTACCCTACCTCTCTTGCTCCAGGGACCACATACACTGCCGCAGCCTGTAGTCCAATCCCTGTGATGCCTGCTGCGTAGCACATGCCCAGAGAATATGTACTCCATCATGCTCTGTCTTCCATAAGCTCAGAGGATCAGAGGATACAGAGCAGCCCCATCTTGTGTTCTCCTGAACATATTCCAGATTCTTCTTTCTTCTATCAATTCTATGCCAATTATTGCCACTTTATATCAATTTCTCAAAATTTTCTACCAAGGGCACTTCTCTCATTTTTCAAAGCTAATATACTTTTTTCTTTTTAGTAATTCACTTTTACAAAGGATTTAGGGTTTCAGATAAGGCAAATGTGGGTGCTTGGTTTGTCATTTTGATCCCATTTGTTTCTATATTCCCAAGTAATACTGGCCTACACATAAGGCAGAGGGGTGTGTGTATACAGACACATCAACTGTAGCTAATAGCTATATTGCTATAGCATCAACTGTAGCTATTAGATATATTGCTTATTATATCCAGCCCCTCTGCTAAAGGCAGGACTGGAGTCTGAAGATAATGTTGGCTTCATAAAACTTATTAAGTAGGTCATATGGTATTACTTAACCTGTTTTTCAAAAGTTTAGAAAAACTCACCAATAAAACATTGTACCTATTCATATGCAGGGTAATTTTTTTGATAACTGTTCTAATTTTTAAGTGGTTCTTAGTCTTTTCAGAGCTTCCATCTCTTTTATATATAAAATGCTAACACAAAATTTGCTTGTGTTAATAGTTTATAAGTTCTCAAATCTTTTATTTAGAATTTTAAAAATTTACCAAATAAAAAATTGATTCCTCTCAGTTGTCATATTTTCCTTTTTACCCCAAATCTGCCCACTTTGGTTAAGAAAATTTTTTTTTTGCACATAAAGAATAAGCTACTATATATTAGTCAAACTATTATTTTTGGTTCATTAATTTCTGCCTTATCTTTATTTCTTTTCTCAGAGTTACTCATTTTTTTAATATCTTAAATTGACTTCTTAGCTCATTTATTTCCATTTTTATTTAATATTAACAATAAAAGATTAAACTAAGTGCAATATAGTATTCTTGACTGGAACCTGCAACACGAAAAGGACATTAGTAGAAAAATTGGTGAAATCCTAATCTACAGTGTAGTTAGTAGTAACTTAGCAATGTTAATTTCTCATTTTGACAAATCGTTCCATAAGATATTATTCTGAGGGAAAACGGGGTGGAATACAGGAATGCTCTATACTATCTTTCCAACTTTTCTGGAATAATTTAAATTATTCCAACATAGTATGTATACTTAAAGTAAAAAAAAACTTATATAGCTTTATCAATAACTGTAAGTTCTGTTATGGGCATTCCCACTCCATGACTTCTTTAGTAATTAACCACAGAATATCATTCCTTTTTAGTTTATTTTATAGTTTTAATTTCTAGTAAATAAGGTTTTTAAAATTAAAACTTATTTTCAGTATTACTGAGAATACATTGGCAGATGTGACTGTAAAATCTACATATTCTAGAACATTAAGTTTTCTCTGTGGCCTAATTTTCTTTCCCTCTCTAGAATGATACTTGATTCTAAAACAGGAAGTGGAAAATAACCTTATGGGGGGTGGTAAAAGATACTATGAAAAGTGTTTATAATAACTAGAGTTTTGGGGGGCTCCTGGGTGGCTCAGTCAGTTAAATGTCTGTCTTTGGCCCAGGCCATGACCCTGGGGTCCTGGGATTGAGCCCTGAATCAGGCTCCCTGCTCAGAGAGAGAGCCTGTTTCTCCCTCTCCCTCTGTTGCTCCCCTGGCTTGTACTCAGTCTCCTATAAATAAATAAATAAAATCTTAAAAAAAAAAAACTACAGTTTTTTATCGAAACTTTCTTTTCTACTTGTGAAACAAACATAAAGGAATCTAGCAAGGATCGTTGTGGCCTTTCATAACTAACAATGAGTCTTACCAGCTGCTGCTCCACAGGTGGTGGTACATCCTGACTGGCATAAACAATGGCAGGGTTGTAAAGACTGAAAACCACAGGGTAAAACACCTTCTTACCTATTAATTAAAATACACAGTTACATCACATAACAAAGTCATAAAATGAAAGACTGATCAATACCGTGTTATCAATATTTAATACTGCTATTTCTTTAGTCATATATGGTGACTTTATCAATATTGTATTTTGTCAATTTTCAGGCTACTAAACATCATGCTGATGTGATGAACATGATGATTTTATAATGTATCAGTAGCTACAAAATTTATAACCTAAAAGAGACTAAAAAACAGACTAAAGGGTGTAAAACACATTTACTCCATTTGACTTTGGAGAGATACACAAGTTTTTGGTCAGTTATTCAATAGGTGAGCTATTTACTACTCATCATTTCATCTGATTAGCAGTGATAGATGTAGGTTAACGTCTGACAATCACCAAGAACTTAGAAATGTGTTAAATCCATCCTTCAAAATGAATCACAGGAACAGTAAATCCAAAGAATACTATAAAATCAACAGATTTGTATACAATAATTAAAATACAGAATTGCAGACAGATTTTGGTAAGATTTGGAAAAGTTAAAAATACCTGATCTAATAGCCTCTGCAGAAAATCTTGTCATTAGCATTCAAACTGATAGCAGTGAAGGGATCTGTGAAGACTAAGGAGCCCTCAACAGAGAAGCCCTTGCTAAGATGGGCCTCAGTTAGACATGATAATATAAAGTGCTCAGGAACCGTCAAGTACTTGTGGTAATGTGGCAGCCTTTCTATTACAAAATCCCTACCAGATGCTCATCTCACCTTTGTTAAAATTCACTAAGGGAATGGAAGTTCAATTCCCAAGGAAAATCTATTTCTAGACATTAAAATATTTCTTTTACATTGAGCAAATATGTTTCCTTCCACTTTCACATTGTGAACTTCATATTGTCTGGTGCAAAAAAAGTAAACCCAACCCTCATTTATTCACTAGGTGCTCAAAGAGTTCCTGATAAAGATCCCTAATGAAAATAATTAATAGGCTAATAATTTGCAGGATATGAATAGTTCTACACAAAAAGCATTTACTAGGAGTTTTTTTGGCACAGAAAATTTTCTTTTCACATTTAAAATAAAATTTGATTTATAAAAATATCATTTGCTCATACATTTTCAAAAAATACCTATAACATAAAGCAAAGTACAGTAAATGATCCCCATATGTAGTATGGATGCCAAGCACCATCTATATCTAGGCTTCTTCATGTGTGTGTGTCTCTGTTGGTACCACCTGCCTGAGGTAGAGTACTTCTTTCACACATCTCCATGTTGTCTGCTTGGCTCTTTTTCTGATAAGTGCTGCTTCCTCCTTGTCAATTTTAAGACATTTTCTTTGCTTTTGTTTATTTGGATTCAAATTTTGGCAATGGATTTAGCCACAAGAGCACAGGGGTATGAACTTCAGAGGGGCAAATTTTAACTTTTCTACTTGATATTCCAGTTAAAGTATGCCTAATATAACTTTAAGAAAACATAATTAACTTGATCCAAAATATGAGACATGCTGACACTGTTCTCAATTTCTACACTCAACTCATCTACCAAGATTTTACGCACCTGGCTCAGCATTTAACCGGCAGCTGTTAAGGAATTCAGCTGAGAAATATATATCAACATCACAGAAAAACATCAAGACCTCTCCCTTGTCCCAAGCTCGGGCACCCACATTTAGTCCTCGTCCACGATTAAATTCTTCATTCAAGGAGACCAAAGTGTAATTGTGAAAATTAGACTCACTAGGAGGAAAGCATATATAACAAAGGGTAAGTCCCACTTAAAATTTAACAACTCTCTTCTTTCAACAAGACTTACAAAATATGTCTTATACTTCAAGTATTTTTCAATTTTGGTTCTACAGTCATATAGGGAAAGGAAATTATCAGCTTCACATGTATGATCAACATCAGGGACAGATATTCACTAAATGGCCGTATCTGAGGCAACATGTTTGTGGTGTGAGCTTAAAAAGTGTTGAGGGATCACTGCTCCTCAGGATCTTAAAAACTTATTGGGGAGATAAGGAATATACACATGGAAAAATGGCCATAATGTTTGGTAATAAACAATGCATTCCATATGAATGGTACATTCAAAGAGTGCTCTTGTGTTTTTTGGATCTTTGCTCACATGTCCTCTTATCGGAGGGATTCCCCTCATTCCATTTGTGAAGTTGTCCCGACCTCCCTCTCTTTAATATTTATCCCCCTGCCCAGTTTTGCTTTCCTCAGCAACACCAGACATGTTTGTTTGAGTGTCTCCCCCCACCCACTGGAACATAAACTCCATGAGAGCAGGGATTTTGTTTTGTTCATTATTGTGGATATAGTGTGCCTCCTCAAAGAGTAGAGTTCAATAAATATTTGCTGAATGAATGAATGAACAGCAGTTCTGAGAAAAAAGTTTGCTTTTGTCTGAGAGTAGTTAGAGACTAGAAAGGTTAGAAGCAGAATTAAAGTTATGCCTTGATTAAATTCCTGAATTTGGTAATGAGTTTAAAGGTTATTCCAATTAATTATTCTCAAAGGCAAAAAGGTAAGAAAGTAGAAAGCATTTTAGAGAACAGAGATTAGACAAATTGGATGAGAACGAAGGGATCCTAAATTGGGAACAATGAGAGAAGACCAGAAAAGGGGACAGACTGAGGAGTAGCTTCTGTGAGAAGTTAAAGAAGTTGGTCAGTGTCCTTGAGGCAAGGAGTTTTTCTGCCAGGGCAGTTCTCACAGTGAAGTCCCAACACCCACAGCATCAGCCTCCCCCGGAAAGCAATAGAAATGCAAATTCTTGGGCCCCACCCCAGACCCCTGAATCAAATACTAGGGGTGATGCTGAGCATCTGTGTCTCTCTTGGTTAAGTCACACCAGGGGACTCGGATGTTAAAGGTGGAGAACTACTACGCTAGGATATGGCCAGATCAAAAAGGGGCATTTTAGGAAGATTACTCTTTATAAATGTATAGAATGGGAATGGAGAGATGGAAGCAAAGGCTCAAATAGTTTCCAGAGAGGACTCCATATGCTCCGAATGCCCACATTACCCTTCTCATGGATATCAATCTCTCCCTTCTTTTGGGAAAACTGCTGATTACCACGTCACACTCCCACCACCTAGTGGAGGAACTAATCATAGAACACCCAAACCACAGTAATTTCCTAGAGGCAGGGACCAAACTCAAGCTGGGCCAATCATAATACCCAAATCCCACCTGGCCATAGTGACTGACTTAAGAGTGGGCAAAACTCCTTCCCTGGGCTTTTCTCAACTGGATCTGGGAGAAAGCTCTTTCCTCTCTGATGGCAAAGCTGAGAAGATGTGAGCCCAAAGCCGCCAACAGCCATATACCTCACATGTGGAAGAAGCCAATCTGCAATAGGAGAATGAAGTCAACAGGCAGAGAAAAACAGACAAGAAGACAAGAGAATTTTCATGGTGCTCAAGTCTCTGGTTCCAGTCCCTAAAATATCAAAGCTGTTTTGGTTTTTCTCCCCAAATTTGGCTGTAATAATCCCTTCAGTTTGGGGACTATCCAAGATTCATTAACACTTTCAGTTTCCTTAAGCAAGTTCAAGATGCGTTTCTATCATGTGCCACAGAGGAGTCTTAAGTAATGCAGTGATAGCTTCAGTGGTACCAATGTAAGTGCCTGGCATTTAGTGGGTGACCTGGAAATGGTGAAGAGGGAAGAGAAGGAAAGAAATGAAGGAGGGGGAACAAGAGTTAGGGTGGTGGCAGTAGCAGGGAAAGGACAGGGAAAAGGTCCTGGGCAGTAAGTAAGAACTGACTAGAGGTAAAGAATGAAAGATGCTAGCTCTCAGACATGAAGCCCAGGGGATCATGATAATGGTCTTAGTCTGAACTGAAAGAGGGTCACCAAGAGAAGCAGCTAGTGTGAAGGGAGAAGAAAAGACAGTATTTGTTTTTTTTAATACATGTACTGTGAGAGTCCCTTTGGGGTAGGAACTATAACACTCTCTTCTGTGCTCATCTATTCCAACCACCCCAGTTAGACTCCCGAGCAGTGTACCTGGAACATAGTTGGTGGGACTCAAGGAATGTTAGTTGAACAATTCGAGAAGAATGGCTGGCCAAATCTGGACTCTTAGGGAATGGCCACAACTAGCAGAAAGGTAAAGAAGCAGGTAAAGGATACAGAGTTGGCTTGGTCTGAAAAGGCAATCAACCTAAAATTTTACACTGTAACATATTTACATTTACAAAATATATTCATTTTACAAACATCAGAGGAATATGTTAAGAAAGAAATACTGGTTAGGCATCAAATGTAAAAAAGCGACCAAAGAGGATGACAGAAAAAAGGCTGAATTTGGCAGTTAGGTCATAACTTTGGGCCTATAACTTAGAGATGAAAAGGCTGAAAAGCTATAGAATTAATGTCGGAATATTAAGGAATTAGTAATTCATTCATTCAAACCTCTGAGTACCTACTATGTGCCAGGTACTATGTGAGTTGTCTGATTAGAGAACTACTGTTTGGTGAGGTTTAGCTATGAAAGAACAGAAACCTACCAGCAGCTACTGGTACTACAGAGTCAGGTGGTGGTGGCTTAAGGACAGGAGAGACCTAAGCATTACTTGCAGGGCAAGAAGAAGGAACTTGGGAAAATGGAAGGAAAGAAAGGTGACAAGTGAGAGAAAAGCTTAGGAGATGACATCAAAGTGAAGGGATTAGATTTAGAAAAAGGGGAAGAGTCCAACAGAAGGGAATGAAGAAGTAATAAATGGAGGCAAATAAATAGAAGGTGGCTGGGCCACAGAGTGAGAGGGCTCAGATCATGCCAGGCTGGCTGCCAAGAGGTCAGGGAAGACGAATCATTTAGAGCTGCATGAGTGAACTTAGGGGTGAAATGAGGAACTTACTAGCACCACCATTCATTTGCTCAGCCAACTTTTAAAGAGCAGCTATTAAAAATCACCTCATTATGGTGTGAAGTGTGTAAATCTGGCGATTCACAGACCTGTACTCCTGGGGCTAATAATACATTATATGTTTATAAAAAAAATCAACTCATTAAATATCTGAAATTCTCATTCTTCTAATGTTCAATTTGGACATGGCTCACCAACCTTGTGACAGATTCTAGGATAGACTTGACTTTAGATAATCCTTCTTTACCAAAATACACCACTGTGAGATGAATTCTCTTGTCCTGATGAATACACACATCCCTAATAGAATTGAAAAATAAAGTTCATTCAAAAAAATATATAAGGCACTACTCATTCAGAAAGCAGTCACATGAAGTTTTAACAAAACAAGTAAGGCATTACTCATTTAGAATGACACTGCATGAAGCTTTAAGTAAATATAAAAGTGGAAATATTGCTGAATTATTAACGACATAATATAAGCAAATGCATAACAATATAACCACATGAATACAGTCCTTGAAGGTCCACAGAAGTTCCCATATTCCAAAATATTTTTGAAACTTTTGCTTTGGTATTGCCTTCAGAAGCAAATTACAAGTTACTCAAGGAAAGAAGTCTAAAAACCAAATAAATAAATATTCAAGTTGTTAGTCAAGAGTTATTTTGTCCTCAGACTGGCTAATTCCAGAAATTATACCTTTCATCAAGGAATAAATATCTGCCATGGCTGAGATTACTTACTGTAAAGAATAATGTAGCATCTGAAAGCAATTCCAAGAAAAGCAGTTAAAAATGCTTTAGAAAATCAGATCTCAGGTGACCAATTTCAAATAGGCAAAACTCATTTGGAAGCATGATTTCTAGATATTCTGCTACAGAGCAGCATTAACTTTTATTTATGTATTTATTTATTTTAAAACTTTTTAAAAAGATTTTATTTATTTATTTGACAGACAGAGATTACAAGTAGTCAGAGAGGCAGGCAGAGAGAGAGGAGGAAGCAGGCTCCCTGCTGAGCAGAGAGCCTGATGTGGGGCTCGATCCCAGGACCCTGAGATCATGACCTGAGCTGAGGGCAGAGGCTTAACCCACTGAGCCACCCAGGCGCCCCAAACATTAATTTTTAAATCCAATGATTTCAATATGAGAATAAAGATTGGGATTATAAAGCATTAAAACTAGCATATTAAAATATTAAAAACATGGCAATTGTCAAAAAAAAAAGGCAAAACTTTCCTCACATGGCTACCTTGATATATACTTGTTAACATTTTAACACTTCAGCATTTTAAAATATCCAAATTTAATGACAAAAAAAGGAAAAAATTATTTTAAAAATTATTATAGTCTCTGCTTCTCAAGATGGAATAACTCTCATTTTTAGTTAAATGTATTTCTAAAATTATTTCAATGTTAAAATTCCAATTGTTCTTAGGGAATTTTCTGGAGAAAAAGCAATGACCTGTCCTGTATGTTCATTGGGAAAGCAATTATGAGCATAAAGGTTTGTCAAAAGACATGCAACCTGTATCCTTAAAATATGTGGGTTTTATTGTATGTAAATTGTGCCTCAATAAAGCTATTTTTAAAAATTCAACTCGTCCTAAAATGAACTCACACACAATTATAAAGGTTGTCAAATATAGTTTCTAATCGTTGTCACTCTCAATTTACTTCAAAATTCAAATTGCCAGGGACACCTAGGTGGCTCAGTTGGTTAAGCAGTTGGTTAAACATCTGCCTTTGGCTCAGGTCATAATCCCAGCGTCCTGGGATTGAGTCCCACATCTGGCTCCTTGCTCAGCAGGGAGCCTGCTTCTCCCTCTGCCACTGCCTGCCACTCTCTCCCTGTGCTCACTCTCTCTAAGAAATAAATAAAATCTTAAAAAAAAATTCAAATCGCCAATAACACAATATATTATACATGCTTTTAAAAAAGAGTATCAAAAACTAAGATTCCCCAAAGCCTATAAAATTACCCTGGAATTCTAAGTAATCACACTCAGTGAAGATAAATTAAGCAAATCGGCATGAAATGTGATTTTTTAGAAGTGCTTAGCCAAATCATTAAGCCCTGCGAGTTACCTGAAGTTCTGCATAAACTGTGCAAATGCTTCAGTTCTTTCAGCAAGTGGCACAATGATATTAATAATTGATCTAGTAATGTCAATCATCTCGCTCTTCACTTTCATGAGAGGTCCAAAAGGGCGGAAGAGGGTCACATGTCTATATTCCATAAGGTCTGTTTTCTTAAAAAAGAGTTCATACTGTGTGCCCTTATCTCTCTCGGTGCGATAATAACCTAAAGGAAAGAGTTAGGGACAAAGATGTCTCCATGTCAAAGTTTATAAATTCAATGTGAATATTGATTTTACTCAGAGATCAAAAGTACAAAACCAGACATGTAGTGTTTTTAATCATTTTGTGAAAATAATTATCCCTATTGTACAGTTGAAAACAATTATTTATTTAAAAGGAGAGGTTACAAAAAATGTTCACTCCTCTATTATTAGTCAATTCAAAAATATGTTCCAAATCACAATTATTCCTTTTTACATATGACTTTTTTAGTAGTATAGCCTATCAACACAGTAATCATATGATGAAAATAAATTACTTCTACCAATACTAAATTCTAGATCTGAGAGTCAAACTTCTATTGCTTGGTTCAGTTCAACTAAAATGAATAGAGTGCCTTCATGTCACTCATCGGTGGTATAAAGGGGGCTATATATACAGTCCTGGTTTTGAGGAACAGTCAGTCTAGTGAGGGAGACAGAAAAATAAGGAAATAAAAACAATACAGTGATACATATTTCACTCTACAAATACATACACACACACACACACATTCACACTCTCTCTCTCTCTCTCTGAAGAGAGTGAAGTCAGACAAAGAAAAATCAGTACAGATTTAAAAATGATGATTTGAGGTAACTTCAGGAGAAAAGTTTGGAAGTCTCCTGGGCAATCTGATTTTTAAATGTATACTCAGGAGAGAGGGAAGACCTATAAATGTGTGAGTCAGTTAATATCTGGGAATAAAATAAAGAACAAGATAGACCAATCCACTCTCTGCTGAGGCTTACAACAGCCTAAGAGAACTACAAATCAGGAAACGGGCAACATCATTTACTATGACAAGTACATGAGAGGGGACATGGGTAAAGGTTACAAGAGAATACAGGAAGTACTGTTATCTTAAGACTTGCAGGTTAGAGATGACTTCTAAGTGAAGTGTTATCTAAGCTAAAGTGTGGAAAAAGAATAAGACTTACTGAATAATGAGTATTTTTTATTTTTGCCAGGGGGTTAGCAGAGTGGAAGAAAAGTGGGGGACAAAATTATGTTCCATGCAGAGAAAAATCCTGTCAGTGAAAGAATCAAAAGAAAGTTATAAGATAAGCAGAAGCTGTAGAATATAAAACTGACATGGCTTCCTTCCTTTATTAAGGCAGATGTGAAGACATTTTATACTTTAGTGAGTTATTTCCTCAGCAGCTTTCAGTTCTGCTATAAGCTACAAATACGGTAAAAAGACAAAAAGCTGAATTTGAAGAAAAATTCGAAGAGTTTTGAGAGAAACAGCCCATTCAAAACTGCACTAAGTGACAACAAAAAAAAAGAAGTGACTACAATGAAAAGACAGCTGAAGTACCATGGAAAGCACAATGCCCTTCCTGATGGCCTCCAAAGGCTTAAGGTGCTACTACACTGTAGTATAGCAAGTACTATCCATGATGATTCAAGCCCAAAGAAATTACATGTGGTATACTGTTCATAAAATCAAGCAAAGAGAACTTTCAAGACAGATTTATATCCAAAATCGTTTTAAGCCTGTCACTAAATATCTGGCAGGAGATATTAAGATGGAGATGGGTGGGGATCTGTATTTCTATTTACACCAATCAGCAAATATCTTAAGTTTACAGAAATGTTCCTCAACTTTTGAGTCATACTCCATCTTGATACGTATACATTTCATGCCCTTTCTGCAGTCTGTATTAGGAAAACAGGTTATTTCTTTACTTTTTCAAATACCAAATATGCTTTTCAAAACTACATATGCCCCCTTGATGTTCTGACATGTGGTTCTCCTCCCCCTAAAATATAGAATCACCATCAATCTACTAAATTAGGTTTTTTCCCCTTCCTTCATCAAATGGTTTTCAAATCATGAATTTTAGTTCATATATTTTGAAAAATACAAAAAGGGAACATTAAGACCAGATAAGAATGCAAAAACATACATGTACAAATACACGTATAGCTCTAAGAGCCCTTCAACTTGAGCCCTGTATAGCATATTCTTATATATATAGAATATATATATTCTATATATATATATATATATATATATATATATATATATTCCCTTATAGAATATATATAGATTTATTCTATTTCCCTGGTCCTCTATTTTATTATGGTCACATTATAACTTTTTTTAAAAAAGCCACTTCAAATTCATTATTTGAGTAAAAACTCAAATATTTTAATACTGTAAATAATTACTGACTTATAATACCAGCATAGAGTAATAGAATTGTCATACTAACATAATTATGGATCAACATATTTTTCACATTACCTTCTATGAAGTCGTTTTCATTAAATACCATTTTCTCTCCAAGTGGACCATCTTCATCTTCCTGTTCATCATCTTCATCAGGATTATTAATGACCTCTAAGCCAGCTTCAATGACTTCTACCAATTCATCTCGCTTGTCTTTTCTAACTGGCTTTTCCTCAGGATGGCGAGTGAGACCCATTTCTAACTGGAATACTTTCATTAAGGTAAAACTTTCAAAGGGAATGACTCCATACTCACTAGGTAATTTGGCTCCTATGCTAACTTCAGCTTTGTCAATTTGGGAATGAAGAAATTCTAAAAGATCACTAGGTGTTTGTTCTTTGTTGCCTTGATAGCCTATGCCATTAGCCCCCACACTTTTTCTCTCTTGCAGTGATCTCATCTTCTCACTCATTTCTTGCAATTCTTGTTTTAGTTGGGCAATTTGACGTTTTAGACTGGTAGCCCTGGTTTGATAATGTTCTTCTTGCTCCTGTAGGAGGGCTTGATAATACTCTTTACCATAATTTTCTCCAACAACACCAGGAAGAGGTGCATTTCCATCAGTTTGGGGGGCACATTCCAGGAGGTACAAAAATAATACCAAACTGCAGAGTAAAGCGAGACCCAAGAGTAGCCAGTGGGTCCGGGTCTGAAGAATCAATCCTCTTCTAGGCATTCTTATTAATGTGGACTTGCCTAACAAGATAAGTTCTTTGGTTGTTCATACCTTTGCAAAAAGTTATCAAAAATTAACAAAATCAGAATTTCCATTAAAGGTACCAAAATGAACTGTTATAGCTTTAAAAATTTCTTCCTTCAGCAGTGAAGACTACTTGCAGAAATGAGAAATAGTGCATACTTCCTGTATTGTTATCATGATATCCAGAATAAAGAAATGTTATCTATAGAATCAGATAAAATTCCATTATATGGGTGGTGATTTTCCTGAAAGAAACAGATAGAGTCGATCAGAATCTTATTTCTTTTTTTTTTTTAATTTTATTTATTTATTTGACAGACAGAGATCACAAGTAGGCAGAGTGGCAGGCAGAGAGAGAGGAGGAAGCAGGCTCCTTGCCAAGCAGAAAGCCTGATGCAGGGCTTGATCCCAGGATCCTGTGATCATGACCTGAGCCGAAGGCAGAGGCTTTAACCCACTGAGCCACCCAGGCACCCCAGAATCTTATTTCTTTAAATCTATCAAATTGTTGGTAGTTTCGGTAAACTTAGTGATATGACTACTCTATGTAGAACACCATGAGAAGTGCTAATACAATGTAGAATATTCAGTAAATGCTCGAAGAAAGTATTAAGAGAAATATCTTATAAAACACTAAAAATCCCACATTTAAAACTTTTAACCACAATGTCTACACAACCATAACCTCCTGAATGAATCAGAGCATTAAAATTATGTTTAGCATACTTTGTGCTACAGAGATATTACTCTAATTATTTGAAAATTTTAACATTTATAACCCTTTATTAACACAATATTTAGATTATTATGCCATTTCTCACCTAGTGTATATCACCATTTGGGAACTGAGCTTCCATAAATTGTTTTTGTTATATTAATAATGGCTTATTAGAGACAGATATTTTCTTCCAGTTTATTTAATTCAAGCATTCTATTTCATTAATTTCTATGGCTGAACCCAACCAATAAAAAAGCCTTAAAATTAAGTCTGTGTGTGAGGGGAGAGACAATTCCAAAAGGTCACAGACATCTGGAAAACACATTAAGAAACATTTTTACATCCAAAGTCCTCCCATAGATTATTTGAGCATTAGATCACCTAATTCTTTCCACTGTATTACACAGCAACAGATTTCCTACAAGTCTGGAAAGGTTTAGAATCTATTTAAAGAAAAAATATGACCATTTTAATGTTATTTACTGGGAAAAAAATTAAAAAAAACACTTAAAATAAATGTAAAATCACACACTACTGTTCATACCATACTGTTCACACAACTCAACCAGTTGTGTGAGCTCTTCCGTATTTCTTTTTAAACTAAGAATCCTTAATTTTATAAATAGAGAATGTTAAATTTAGGAGACAGGAGGCCTCCACTGCAGAGAGAACTTTCATTCTAACAAAGTATTTGTCAAGGATGTGTGATACTCCAGCAGGCTTTTAATAGAGATGGTTTCTACCAGTGCAGCAGAACTTAAGGGAGATCACTGGGGGAACATCAGTCTTAGTCACCTTCTCAGTGATTAGGAAAGCCTTAATGCCTTTTTCTTTTTCCTTTTTTTTTTTTTTCCTTGTGGCACCTATCTATATAAAAATGTAGGATAGATTCAAACTTCTTATAGCTAGTAGACCAAAATAATGGACTTAAAAATAGGTACTTAAGTACCCATTTGTAGCCATTTGTTACTTTCAATAAACAAATGATAACCAAGTATCATGAAAATTTTAATCTACTACAAAGAAGTTTTAATATGATGCCATTTGTTTTATGATTGTAAAGCTTGTTTTAAGTGATGCAGAAAAAAATAGGAAAAATTTTGGTATAAAGAGAAGTATCTAAGGGGCGCCTGGGTGGCTCAGTGGATTAAGCCACTGCCTTCGGCTCAGGTCATGATCTCGGGTCCTGGGATCGAGTCCCGCATCGGGCTCTCTGCTCAGCAGGGAGCCTGCTTCTCTCTCTCTCTCTGGCTGCCTCTCTGTCTACTTGTGATTTCTCTCTGTCAAATAAATAAATAAATAAATCTTAAAAAAAAAAAAAAAAGAGAAGTATCTAATTAAAATATAAGGATGCAAAGTTATTAGTCCTAGGACTTTACCATGTCTCAAAACCATAATTCTTAGCATAAGAAATAACTTGAGTATCATCATTTGAAAGCTAAAACTCAGAGGTATCTCTTTTAACTATTTTAAGTTCTTACTAGCCTGCTTGTTAGGGAAAAAAAAAGACTAAAACTGAAATGCAGAGTCATAATCTTGTATTAATTATTAATAAATTATACATATTTGACTAGGTTCCAGGTAGTTTTGCTGTAAGCATATTTGCAACAAGCATTTTCACTGCATAGCTAATAGGCCATAAGGCAATCCTGTAGAAGACTAAAAAACAACTGGCCGACAGTTTGGTTTCACTGCTCCATCAATGCAGTACTCCTGTTTTTATATTATATAAATCTTAGCCCTCATAATGATCTATACAGTGGTAGAGTTTTGAACCCACATTTCCCATAGAACTTTGGAATGTTTATCAATGGACACCTGGTAATATGCCAAGAACAAACAATAGTGTAGAAGGCTTTCACAATACAATAGGAAGCTCAATTATAAATATATATTCTAGTATTTGGAAACTGATGCCTCTTTAATGAAAGAAACAACTTTCATGAAAAAAGAAAGTGCAATGCTGAACAAGGGCATGGATCAACAAGCAAAAAAAAAAAAAAAAAGTACAACACTATGAGCAAAAGACTATGAACACAAGTACTTAGGTACAATCCACAAAATAAAATCAGTTATTTATATAATATTGCCATGAATCTACACACATTTTAATATAAGTATCTGTAATTTACAATAGTCTTTTAAATTTTGTTCATTTTTCATGTTTCATATGTCCTTTTTAATAAATGTCCCTTTTTTTTCATGATTTTGCTTTATGGACAATTAGCTATGCAGGTAAAATGCTTATGGCAAAGGTGCTAATTGCAAAAATATTGCATAACTATACTATACTCAAACTATTTTGAAATGAAACTTGAAAAAGAACTAACAGTATGTTAGTTCTAAGTATCTAAGTATCTAAGAGGTACTTAGTATCTAAGTTTTATTTTTTATTAATTTTTATTAATTAATTTTATTAATATGATACTTTATAGTTTTTTTTTCATTATATAGACAATATATTTTAAACTGTGAGATATGATTCATTTAATGGGTCACTAAATACAGGATTACTTTTCAATGAAAAAGACCAGGAAATATCAGTGTACACCACATATAATAAGTTTTGTATTGCAATTATATATATATGTATGAGATCTCTACATAAAACATATTTATAAGGGAGCTGTGGTCCAAAAATCCTGAAGAATCCTGGTTTATAAAGTATTTTTACATATTTTCTATGTCATCCTTTTAAAATGGATGTGGATATTAACTTCATTTTGGAAAGGAACAATAAGCTAAAAAAATGAAAGGTGTAAGTAAGGTTCTATAACTATTGAGTGGGATTATTAAAGCTGAGTTTTTCATTTTCCCCTCCCTTAAGCAAAATACAGGTTTTGCAATACTTTACATGCTTATCTTACAGTTACATCTTTTACAGTTGAATATTACCCACTGAAACAAAAGAAAAGTTGCTGTAATTACTTTAGAATATAAGTGTTATTTGCATACCTCTGTGGTTGTTAAAAATAAAAGGTATCAATTATAGTCTTTTTTTTTAACAATACAATTTTTATGAAATTAATTGTAAACCACAAACACAAATTTTTTTTTTTTTTTCAGGGAGGCAGACCATGCTTATTTTCTTTCCTGTCTGCCATCAATAGCAATTATAGTCTTATTTGTGTAGTTCTTGAAGGGAACTCTTTAGCCAAATCCTAGAAGACTAGATTATAATGGTTCTAAATACATTAACATGTTGGAGAAAACATCAATTTTTCAGCTGTTACACCTTGACTGTCGTCATTCTATGTAATGTGTTCATATCATAAATAAGATTCATTTGTAACCCAGAGTTAATCTCAAGCAACTTTCTATGCACAAACAGCAAATAGTTAAGTGGTGTGAGGAGAGAATGAGATAACTGTGGAGATGGGAAAATGAGCTATTAAAGATATATAACACAAAATCATAGATCTCAGAGTTAAAAGAAACCCTAGGAGCCATTAATTTTTTTTAAAGATTTTATTTATTTGACAGACAGAGATCTCAAGTAGGCAGAGAGGCAGGTAGAGACAGAGGAGGAAGCAGGCTCCCTGCTGATCAGAGAGCCCAATGTAGGTCTCGAACCGGACCCGGGACCATGACCTGAGCCAAAGGCAGATGCTTTAACCCACTGAGCCACCCAGGTGCCCTAGGAGCCATTAATTTTCTTACTCTTTAAGACAGACTAAACAGACTTCCTCTTATAGCCTAGATAGAACAATAGGACCAGATTTACCCTTGTACTTAAAACAATAAAAAAAAATCAACCAATAAAATCCAGAATCCGCCCCTCCCAATATAAAACAATGGTTTTCAAGATACTGAACATTAGGTAATAAAGGACAGTGATCCTTGGTAGAAACAGGAAACAAATGACTGCCCAGCTTACTGCTTTAGTTTCTAGGCCATATCCCAGGGAGTCCCCTCCTAAGTAGAGCCTTGGTGACTTGTTGAGTTGATGAGATGGAGCCAGCAGTCTGAGGAGATCAAAGCAGCTAGGTTGAAAGGGTACAGTACCAGAAGAGAGAGCCACATAGAGAGAGAGAACTCCAAAGATCTGAAGAGCATACCCTTTAGGTACTGAGCAGAGCACTGACAAGTGCAGGCATATAAAGAAACTAAAGCTTTAAAAAAAAAAATTAGAAGACACAGAACTCAGCATTCATACAGGGCCAGGAATAATGTGCATGTTCCCACCAGACAGATTGGAAAACCTCAAATTCATGGGGCACTGGACATAGTACTCAAAAAGGTCTTGCCTCAGTAATGGGAAAAAAATTAACTCTAGACTAAACATGGCTCTGGTCTTGCCTAACAAAGCTTAAAAGCAAGACCTGAAAGGATCAAATTGTTTTCAAGTTAACTGCACAAGAAGCCTCAAAATATTTATAGGAATATAAAAATATCGAGCACCCAGCAAAATAAAATTCACAATGTCTGACATCTAAACAAAAATGATCAGGCATACAAAGAAAAATAAAAACAGAACCTATAATGAGAATCATCAATGACTGAAACTGATCTAGAGCTGATACAGATGCTAGAATTCATAGAAAAGGACAATAAAATTGTTATAAGTGTTTTTAAATAGATACTCATGTTAAAAAAAACTAAGCAGAGACACAGATAACATAAAAAACTGAAATGAAAACTTCAGATGAAAACTTCAATGTCTGAGATGAAAAATACATTGAATGGAATTAATAGTAGATAAGACATTTCAGAATAAAATATTAATGAATTGAAGATATTGCAATAGAAATTATGCAAAACAGAGAAGGAAAAAAGAATGAAAAACATGAATAGAGCATGTAGAAAGCTGTCTGACAGCTTCAAACAGTCTAATACATATGTAATTAGAGTCTCTAAAGAAGGGAGAGGGGACAAGGAGAAGTATTTAAAGACATAAGTCTGAAAACTTCCCAAATTTATGAAAAGAAGCTCAATGAATATCAAATACAAAGGTCATAAAGAAAACTAAAATGAGGGGCGCCTGCATGGCTCAGTGGGTTAAAGCCTCTGCCTTCAGCTCATGTTGTGATCCCATGGTCCTGGGATCGAGCCCCGCATCAGGCCCTCTGCTTGGCAAGAAGCCTGCTTCCTCCTCTCTCTGCCTGCTTCTCTGCCTACTTGTGATCTCTGTCAAATAAATAAATAAAATCTTAAAAAAAAACCCAAAACTAAAATGAGGCACATGATAATTGAATTGCTCAAATCCTAAAATAAATAGAAAATCCTGAAAGTGGCAAGAAAAACACATATCACATATAAGAAACAAAGACAGGGAAGCAATGTCTTTAAAGAACTGAAAGGAGGGACGCCTAGGTGGCTCAGTGGGTTAAGCCTCTGCCTTCGGCTCAGGTCATGATCTCAGGGTCCTGGGATCGAGTCCTGCATTGGGCTCTCTGCTTGGCGGGAAGTTGGCTTCCTCCCCCGCCCCTCTCTGCCTGCCTCTCTGACTACCTGTGATCTCTCTCTGTCAAATAAATACATAAAATCTAAAAAAAAAAAAGAACTGAAAGGAAAAATATGTCAACCTAGAATTCTATATGCAGAAAAGGTATCTGTCAAGAACAAAGGCAAGGGGCACCTTGGTGGCTTAGTTGTTAAATTTCTGCCTTCAGCTCAGGTCACGATCCCAGGGTCCTGGGATCAAGCCCCACATTGGGCTGCCTGCTCAGCAGGGTGCCTACTGCTCCCTCTCCCACTCCCCCTGCTTGTGGTCTCTCCCTCTCATTGTCAAATAAATAAATAAAATCTTAAAAAAAAAAAAAGAACAAGGCAAAATAATTTTGGGGGCATTGGGTGGCTTGGTTGGTTAAGTGTCAGACTCTTGATTTTGGCTCAGATAATGATCTTGGGGTTATGGGACAGAGCCCCATAAGGGAGTCTGCTTGAGATTTTCTTTCTCTCTTTCTCCCTCTGACCGCCCTCCCCCCACAAATGTACACATGCGCACTCAAGTAAATAAATAAATCTTAAAAGGAAAATAATTCTTTAGACTTTAAGAAGCTAAAAGAATTCATCACCATCAGACCTGCACTGTAAATTCCTTAGGCAGAAGTAAAATGATACCAGATGGAAACAGGAATCTACAAAAAGCAATGAAGAAACCAGAAATGTTAACAATATGGATAATGATAAATTTTCAAATTATTTAAATCCCTTTCAACTGGAGACACAAACCACTGAAAGTGACTCAAGACAGAACAGTAAATATGAGTAGACCTATGTTGACACTAAATAATCAAAAACTACCCACAAAAACAATCCAGGCCCACATGTGTTCACTAGTGGATTCTACCAAGCATTCATAAGAATTAAAACCAATTCTTCACAAACTCTTTCAAAAATAGATACACATCCCAACTCATTCTGAGACCCGTATTTTATCGAAACCAGATAAAGACACTGAAACTACAGACGAATATTCCTTAATGATACAGACATAAAAATCCTCAACAAAATATTAGTACAATGAATCCATCAACATATAAAAAAAGTATAATACAACATGGCCAAGTGAGATTTATCCAAGAAATGCAAGACTGGCGTACCATCTAAAAATCAATTAATTTGGGGTGCCTGGGTGGTTCAGTTGGTTAAGTGTCTGACTTCAGCTCAGGCTGAAATCTCAAAGACCTGGGATAGAGACCCACATTGGGCTCCACACTCAGTGGGAATCTATTTATCCCTGTCCTTCTCCCTCTGCCCCTCCTCCCACATGTGCCCCCCAATAACTAACTAAATACACAAATAAATAAAAATAGTGCGGTACTCGTATAGGAATAGACATACAGATCAATAGAATTTAGGGTCCAGAAATAAGTCTTCACATTAAATCAACTGATTTCCACAAGGTAGAAAGGTAATCCAATGGAGAATGAATAGTCTTTTCAATAAATGGTGCTAGGACAACCAGATATTCACATGCAAAAGAATGAAACTGGAATCCTACCTTACCCTGTATTAAAAAATTAACTCAAAGTGGGTCAAAGATCTAAATGTAAGAGTTAAAAATATAAAGCTCTAAGAAAACATAAGTATAAATCTCTGTAGTTTTCAATTGGGCAATGATTTGTTAGATATGACACCAGAAGACCAAAGACAAGATAAATAAATTGGACTTCATTAAAATTAAAAACTTCAGTCCTACAAAGGATATCCTCAGTAAAGTAAAAAGACAACTACAGAATGGGGAAAAATATTTGTAAATCATCTGTCTGATAGGGACCTGTGTCTAGAATATATAAAGAACGCTTACAACTCAATATTTAAAAGGATAAATAACCCAATGGGCAAAAGATCTGATTAGAAATTTCTCTAAAAAGATTAAGAATGGCCTGTAAGCACATGCAAGATGGCTCAATATCGATAGCCAATAGAGAAACGCAAATCAAAACTACAAGAAGGTACTACACATTCACTAGGATATAATTCAAAATGGATCACAGATCTAAATGAAAAACCTAAAACTATGAAAATAGAAGCAAGCACAGGAGAAAATCTTTGTGACCTTAAGTCAGGCAAAGACTTCTTTGATGTAACAGTAACACCCTAACTGATAAACTGGACTTCATTAAAATTTGTTAACTTGTAGTCTTTGAAATACACTTTTAAGAGAATGAATAGGTAAGTTACAGACCAGGAGAAAATAGGTGCAAAGCATATATCTCATAAAGGACTTGTATTCAGACTAAGCTTGGCAAACTGTTTGAACAAACACTTCAAATATGCACATGAAAAAATGTTCAACACCGTCAAACCACAATGAGATACCATTACATAGAATGGCTAATTTTAGAATGGTTAATATTAAAAAGTGGGTGTGTTGGTGACAATGTGGAAGAACCAGAACTTTCATATACTGCTGGTGGTAATGTAAAATGGTTTTTAGTTTCCTAACAAGTCAAACATAAGCCTATCATGATTCAATTATTTCAATCCTAGATATTTATCTGAGAGAAATGAAGCATATGTCCATACAAAGACTTGTACACAAATGCTCATAGTAGCTTTAGATGTAACAGCCAAAAACTAGAAACAACACAAATGTTTATCAACAAGTGAATGGATAAATAAACCGTAGTACAGCCATATTGATATATGCATTATCATGGGTGGATCTCAGTAATTATTCTCAGTGAAAGAAATTCAACAACAGAAGAGTACATATTGTATAATTCCATTTATATAAAGTTCTAGAAAATATAAGGTAACTTGTAGTGACAGAAAGCAGATAGAGTCAGTGGTTGCCTGAGACCAGGTGGGAGTCAGGGAACTGGTAAAAGGAAGCAATTATAAAAGGGCACAAGGAAACTTTTGGGAGTGATAGATACGGTTTATTATTTTGACTGTGGTGATGATTTCACAGATGTATACATATGTTCAAATTATCAAATTATATATTTTAAATACGTATAGCATATATATGTCAGTTATACCTCAATGAAGCCATTAAAAAAATAAAACCAAATCAGACTTAGTTTTAGTAGTAGCACTGAAGAAGCATTTTTAAGAAAACTCCATTTTGTTCATTAAAAAGATGAGCATGAAGACTTGCTGACTCCAAGTTTGAACTTAAAAAACAATATAAGAGGGGCACCTGATTGGCTAAGTTGGTGGAGCATATGACTCTTGGTCTTGGGGTTATGAGTTTGAGCCCTATGTTGGGTGTAAAGATTACTTAAAAACAAAAAACAAAAACAAAATCAGCAACATCCACTCTTAAAAAAGCAGAACTCCTATTACTTTGAAGGTCTCACATCTTTTCTATTTGCCTTGTGATTTTGAGACAACAGAAGAGTGCTAAACACAGTTCATCCTATGATGTTGATCACTACATAACAATATGACCTTTAAGCAGCTTCGACTCAATCTTTTTTTTTTTTTTTTTAAGATTTTATTTATTTATTTGACAGAGATCACAAGTAGGCAGAGAGGCAGGCAGAGAGAGAGGAAGGGAAGCAGGCTCCCTGCTGAGCAGGAGCCCTATGTGGGGCTCGATGTGGGGCTCGATCCCAGGGTTCTGGGATCATGACCTGAGCCAAAGGCAGAGGCTTTAACCCACTGAGCCACCCAGGCACCCCCTACTCAATCTTTTGATTCTCTAATATTACAGTACTACTTATACATATTTCATACATCGTTTCCATGGCACTTATACTGCAGTGTGCCAAAATAACTTATGTAGTAAGAGTAACTTACTGCCTTTTGCAAAATGCAATCCATTTGAATCTATTTACTTTAAAAGTTCTATTCTGTATAATCTTCCTAAATTTCTGCACAGTTTCTTACTATAGTTTTCAAAAACTAAATTTGTAATTTTTAGTTCACTTTTTACACAATGAAAACAAAGTTACAAAATTATTTGGGAAACAGAAGCACCAACAGGAAAAACAAAACCTAAAACTTTATGAAATATCAGTATTTATAAGGAAAGGAATTAGAACCATTTATTTCTTGAGCAATTGATGAGTTACAATGATAAATGGATTTTTAAAATATGTCATTGAATAAATGGTTTGTAAGTATTTAGAAATAAAAGTACTGGTCACCAGAAGGTAGTACTCATTAAAAAATATTTGAATACCTAGTGTGTTAGGTATTGCAATGGACTGAATGTTCCTCCCCCAATCCCCATTCATATGTTGAAATCCTAATCCCAATGTGATAATATTAGGGGATGAGGCTTTTGGGAGGCCTCCTTAATAGGATCAGTGCTCTTATGAAAGATATCCCAGAGAACAACATAGCCCTCTTTCTGCCAGAAAGTTGACAGTCCCAGAAAAGGGCCCTCATCAGAACTCAACTATGCTGGTGCCTGATCTCAGACTAAGGGAAATAAGTTTCTCTTGTTCATAAGTCAGTCTGTGGTACTTTGTTATGGCTGTCGAAATTAACTAAGATAGACACTGTGTTAGGGGCGCCTGGGTGGCTCAGTGGGTTAAGCCGCTGCCTTCGGCTCAGGTCATGATCTCAGGGTCCTAGGATCAAGCCCCGCATCGGGCTCTCTGCTCAGCAGGGAGCCTGCTTCCTCCTCTTTCTCTGCCTGCCTCTCTGCCTGTTTGTGATCTCTCTCTGTCAAATAAATAAATAAAATCTTTAAAAAAAAAAAAAAAGACACTGTGTTGGGTGCTAAGAACAAGTAATACCAGATCATTTTGATAAGTGTTTCTGGGTTAAACTATATTCAAGGTACTCAGATTTCAGCAAAACAAATGACAGAAATATTCATGCTATCAATACAGGCAAAAATGTGTCAAGAGCAGCCTGTGGCACAGGAAAAGCAACTAAAAAAGTCAAGTATAATAGCTGTGTAATCTTGGGCACAATACTTAAACCTATCTGGCCTTCATCTATAAAATGAGATAATTTGTCTGGATGGCCAAGATTTCTTCCAAGATGTTCCAATTCCTTTCATTAAAGATAAACTAAAAATAGACACAAACACTTTTTGGAGGACAAATTTGATGTTATGCACACGCTTTTTAATCCAGCAATTCACAATTCCATTTTTAAGATTTCAAGACTCTATACTATGGAAATACTCATACAGATGTTTACTACTGCTATATGTAACAGCAAGAGAAAAGCAATTTAAAGTCTATCAATAGGAAGATGAAGTAAACTGCAGACAGTCATATAATATTCATAAAGAATGAGGTAGACCCAGACGTATTGACATAGATAACACCTATAAAATGGTATTAACAGATTATAAACATTTCTCTTAGTTTGTCTTATCCATATAATTGGCTAAATTCATATATTCCCTCTACCACTTTCTAATTCTTCATTATAGGTCAGTTTTTAAAATCTCTATAAGCTTCGGGGCACCTGGGTGGCTCAGTGGGTTAAAGCCTCTGCCCTGGGCTCAGGTCATGACCCCAGGGTCCTGGGATGGAGCCTGGCATAGGCTCTCTGCTCAGCGGGGAGCCTGCTTCCTTCTCTCTCTCTGCCTGCCTCTCTGCCTACTTGTGGTCTCTGTCTGTCAAATAAATAAATAAAATCCTTAAAAATATATATAAGCTTCAGTTTTCTCATCTGTTGAGCGAGAATAATTATAAAACCAACATTTCAATTAAATTATAACAATTATAACAATTAGTCAAGTAAAACATGACAAGCATTAAGGGCTCAGTAAGTGTTAGGTGTTACTTCACTTATGTAAAGTTTTGTTTTGTTGTTGTTAATGGAGTCAAATGGTCTCTTCCTGAATGACTTCTCCATTTCAGCTTTATTGGAAATAATCCTAATATAAAACTTATTTTCTCAAATAGTCAATTCTTACCAGTTATTTAATAATCCATGTTCTTGTCACTAATTGGAAATCCCACCTTTACCATAAGCAAAATTCCTATACATGTGGAAGAGATCTATTTCTGGCTCTAAATCAGGGCAAACATTTCATTTTCAAACATTTCAAGTAAACGGCCATGTAGTAAATATCATAACCATCAACCCTGCCTTGGAGCACAAAAGCAGCCACAGAAATCTGTAAATGAGTGAGCATAGCTATATTCCAATGGATATTGAAATATGAACTACCTATAATTAATGACACAAAGTATTATTCTTCTTTTACTGTTTTGTTTTGAAGCACTTAAAAGTATAAAAGCCACTCTTGGGTCACAGATCATACTAAAATAGGTGAACAGCCACATTTGGCAACTTGTGCTCTGAATCTTTACATTTTTGTATACTCTTACAATTTTGCCCCTACCTTTTTCTTTTTTTAAAGATTTATTTATTTATTTTAGAGAGAATGAGAGAGTGAGCAAGTGCTGGGAGGGGCAGAGAGAGAGGGAAACTCCAGCAAGCGGACTCCTCACTGAGCTTGGAGCCCAACACAGGGCTTGATCTCACACCCCAAGATCCTGACCTGAACTGAAACCAAGAGTCAGATGCTTAACTGACCATGCCACCCAGGGCTCCTATTTTGCCTCCACTTTGAATGACAGGTTGGTTAGGGATGTTTCTTAGTTCAAAAGATGTCTCGTAAGCACTTTTTAAATAATGTTCCACTGCTATTTAACATTCTATGTTCAAGATTAGAAGACTAAGTGCACATCTGATTTCCACTCCTTATAGGTAACCATATGTTTCTCTTTGGAAACTTATGTGACTGTTTATTAATTTACCCATGAGGTTAATAAATTTCATTGGAATGTATCTACTGTGTCTATCAATACTCTTTTAAGACTCTCTGTATGGGGGTGCCTGGGTGGCTCAGTGGGTTAGGCCACTGCCTTCGGCTCAGGTCATGATCTCAGGGTCCTGGGATCGAGTCCCGCATCGGGCTCTCTGCTCAGCAGGGAGCCTGCTTCCTTCTCTCTCTCTCTCTCTCTCTGCCTGCCTCTCAGTGTACTTGTAATTTCTCTCTGTCAAATAAATAAATAAAATCTTTAAAAAAAAAAAAAGACTCTCTGTATGAATGAACTAGACAGTCCATTCATAAACTCAGATAATTCTTAGAGAAATTTCCTGTTGCTTTCCTTTCTTCTTTTGACATTCTACCCTAAGGTGAGAAAGGGAAATCAGGCATCTACTGTGAGTTGCAAGGGGAAGAGAATGGGGAATAGAAGCTGTTAGCTAGCCAGAAACTCTTGACTTGTGTCACATCTTTCTATAAGCTTGCTGAAAAGGTATACTTACTGATCATTCCCACTACACAGATGAAATGGAGACCAGAGAGGGAAGGGATGATTTTTGGCCAACACTTTGTCTCCTGATACATCTTTCTGTTTGGCTCTGGATGCCCAAGATTCAGCTTGGATACTCCTACCCTCATGATCTGCAGTTATTTCTCCTCTTCTAATTTCTATTTCTTCTTGGAACTGCTATGAGATGTTCATTGATTCTTCTGGATCTATTTTCCATGTCATAACTATTTTTTCCTATTTCTACTTTTTAATATTCAAGAACTAATTATTTTCAAGGCAGCCTATATATGTTAAATAGGTATGATGCCCTCCCAAACCTGAGCATACTAATATTAATTTTAAAGTTTTCTTCTATTCCTTACATCAACTCCATTGCTTCAGATCCAGTTCTACATATCTCTTACACGCTACTAATTTCTGTTGTTTATCCCCATTATAAAGGTATCAGCATCTCATTATACATGGTAATCACTGTACTCCTGCAGTAAATTCACATTTGTAACTAACCCTATAATTCAATTTTATACTTACACCCAGACTTGTATAGTATGACAACAGCAAGATAATTTTTTAACTTGCAAACCCATGATTTTCTATCCATTTTTTAGTCACATCATTTTGGTGTTTCATTTCCCTTAACAACCACCAACTTGAGTAACACAGTTATTATCTAAGTGTTATGCAATAAGCTTCAGGGACAGATCGTCACCAGCTCTAACAGACTTATCTAACAGTTAAACAAGTAATCAGAGGCTGGTAGAAGATTGTCACAGATGTGCAACTAAAGAAATAAATAATAATACAGTAATAAATCGCTTAAGTCTTGAACTCAAAATAGTTTTGCTTTTTACCAATCTTTAATGTTACAGAAGTTAAAATAACAAATTCTACTGAAAAACAAAGACTCCATGTTGGTTAAAACAATTTTCTGCCCACCTTATGATAGTTATTCCATAGCTGACAGAAATGCACACAGGTGTTCACCAAGAACATTTATAAGAATGTTCATAGTATTCTTCAAAATATGTAATAACAGAAACTGAAAACACAAATATCCATCAACAAAAGAATAGCCATGTAGTCATACCAATGGCATATTAACCATCAATAAAAGTTAATGAACCACTGATACATGAAACATCATGGTAACTCTCACAAGCAATGTGCTAAGCATTTTGCATGATTCCATTAACACCAAGCACAAAACAGACAAAACTAAGATGATGACGGAAATCATAACACTGATTGGGGGCAGGAGTAAAACTTGGAAGAAACAGAGGGAAACTCCTGGGATGATGGAAATGTTCTGTAAATATAATTTGTTGGTCTAGCTTGTGGTAACACAAGTTAATAAATATATAAAAATCCATTCAGTTGTATAATTAAGATTTATGTACCTGATGACTTCACATGTATTTTATACCTCAATAAAAAAGTTAAGAAAAAATGTAATTTCCAAGCTGTCAATATTCAATAAATATTGTAGTCAACCATATTCAGTCATAAATATTGGAAACCCCAAATCCTTTTTATATTCTTTTAGCTGTAAGATGATTTTAAACAAATGGTATCAGAAAAATAATACAAAATGAAGGTTAGCATTCTGAGTCATGATACTTGATTTCCCATGTCTAAATTTGGGAGCACTGTGTTTTGTTTTGTTAAGATTTTTATTTTTATTTATTTGACACAGAGAGAGAGAGAGACAGCGTGACAGGTAACACAATCAGGGGGAGAGGGAGAAGCATGCTCCGGGCTGAGCAGGGAGACAAGATGCGGGGCTCCATCCCAGGACCCTGGGACCTGAGCCAAAGGCAGATGCTTAAGGACTGAGCCACCAGGCGCCCTGGAAGCACTGTTTTAATACATTTAAAGACAACATTAATTGCACCAGAAATAAAGACCCAGCTCCTAAGAACCTTCAATGAGGTTAAATGTCCAGACGCTGCATATAAATCTCAAGAACAGGCTGAAGGATAAGAGCTTAAGATTTATAATTAAATTTTCATTCTGCAAATAATGTCATCACCAATAAAAGCATCAGTATTGCGTTTACAAATGATTCCTCCGCCCACTGTTCAGAAACAGCGCAATTTTCTAGATGAAGACTGAAAATGCAAGAAGCTCCCGGTCCTGTAGTTTCCTCGGCCCCACTAATTCCTACACAGATGTGCGTCTTTAAAGGCGTCTGGTTTCTGGCAGATAGAGCGAGGGGCTGCTGTCAAGAGACTACTACATTAACGCCATAAAGAGGTAACAGCTGACTACAAAGTTTATGCACTGAGAGAAGCACAGAGAGTGGTGAGTTAGATTTAAAAAAAAAAAAAAGGTGATAAAAATAAAACACACCCAAACCAACGGTCCTCTGACAGCATCGTTCTCAAAAGAGAACTCAAACCGCTCCGAAAAAACTGTGACTTTTCCTGACACAGCAGCGGCCTCCCGAGGGCTTGTCCGGGAGGCGACCCCATTGGGATAGGGTCCCCCAGCGGGCTCGTCAGTAAAGCCACCCGACCCGGACAAGGACCCACAGCCCTCCGCCCGCGCCCCGACTGCCCCGGCCCGAGCCGCCAGAGCCACTGGCAGGCGAGGCCGGGTGGGGCCGGGTACTCACCGTGCTCACCAGTCCGCACAAGGCCACCGCCGCCCTGCCACCACCTCCCCAGCCGCGGGCATACCCTGGCGGCGCCCGGCGCACAGGGCTTATCGCCGCCTCACAGCCCACCACACGCGGCCGCGCAGACGACCGCCACTTCCGGCGCGCGTGAGGAAATGAGGCTGCCGCCGCGGCGCGCGCCTGCCCCGCCCCGCCCACACCCAACCCCCGGCAGCCCCGCCCTAGCCCCGCCCACTTTCTCGCCCGCGCCCCTTGTCAGGCTTGGGAAGCTCAGTAACTGACATACAGTAACGACTAATCGATTATCTGTATAGAATATGTGTATGTGTAGTTCCAAAAACGATTTAGAGCGACCGGCAGAGTGCCCCAGGCAGAAAATCGTTCCCGCAGGAACAAGAGTCTGCAGGGAGAGGAGTATCAGCTCCAGTGGACCGCTGACTGCGAGAGGGAGGGACTCAGCCGAGGATGGCAGCGCCGTTCTGCTCGGGACCTCTGTCCTGGGAGCCCGAAGGGGCGAAGAGTGCCTTCGTGGGCACTGAGCTAAGGACTGACAGATCGACAGAGATGTCCCAGCATCCTCGAGGGTGCTGGGCTGCGCTTGATGTCCCCAGCGAGGAAGTCCTGAGTTGCCACTGGACCTTTAGCCATTTCCATTACTTTGGACGTGGGTGGGTTTCCTTATATGTGAAACGAGGGAGACATTGTGGAAGATGGCTTGAGAGCTAAGACTGTATGATCTTAGTGAGTGGAAAAAAAGAAAGCCCTCCCCAACATCCCTTCCACTCAACTGCTTATTTCAGAGCATCCCCCAAGGACGCTGCCTTGAAGAGTGATAGCCTGTGCAGGGGGAGAGATATCAGGCAGCACCAGCCCCTGCTTGTGTCTGGGCAGGACACGGAGGTGGTTAAGAGTGGCTGTGGGGTCTGCCTCCCACCATGCTCTGCTTTCCTTAGTGGCTACCCTGGCAGGTGACCACACTTAGCCTCTCTTAGCCTGTTTCCTCAGCTGTGTTGTAGGGACAGTAATGATAGCATATGCTTCCTAAGGGTGTTGTGAGCGTTAAATGCAATTTTGTGTTTGATGCGTTTGGCACACTGCCTGGCAGGTGGCAGGCAGTTGAAGCTCACTGTCACCATTAAGTACATTAGTTAGAGCAGAAGACGGGTGACTATGGGATGCATCCCATAGAAGTGGCATTCCTAGAAGGGAAGATTTGCTCCCAATCACAGCTGTCTTCATTGTGTGATGGTTATTGGGATGTCTTTAATACAGATGTTCTCCTCCCATACGTCTTGTGGGAAATCCCATTGCTAAGAGAGTGGATAGCCTACTTCTAAGCCAGGCTTGCTGGATGTCCAGCCTCTTCCTAATATCAAGGTGTCATTCCACTCTGTCATTTCTGAGCAACTGTAAGCATTTATCGTTTTAACACTCTTTCCCTCAACCTGGCCCAAGAGTAAATAATTCATCTAGCCATAGATTCCATGGGTCTGGGACCTTGTGAAGATATGGACCATGTCTTTTTCATCTACCACGACTCGGCACGTAAGAAGCATTCAATAAATGTGAATTGAATTGGTTAAAATAAGAATACACAAGTATCTCTCCTTTATCCAGAATCTCAGACCCCTCAAGAGGATGGCATGAATGATTAAGCTTTCTGTACAGATGCCTGATTATGCTCTGGTAAGGCAGTCAGCCTTGTGTGAGTCTACTTAGCATAAATTCTCTAAAGTTTAAGACTGCCATGGGTGTTTTTGTTCTGTGAACCTGAGGATCCAGCTTGGGAGTATAAATGCAAATGTAAATTCTCGTGGGAGAATTAGGGAGTGGGTACAGAGCACAGTATTGGTGAATTTAAGAGGATAAGATAGAAGTACTTTAAATATTTAAGGGGTTACTGCAAGTAAATATAAATGGAAGTCCATTGAACTGTCAGGGGATTATGTTTCCAGGCTGGCAGCTTTGAAGCCCTCCATCTCACTCTAAGTTACTACATATTATTAGTTAAGACATTGTAATCAACCTGTGCCTGACATTCCTGCTGATGGACCTTAGGAGTCTACAGAAAAAGGGGTATGTGGATCTCGTCCTCCAGTTTCATATCCAATAACGGCAAATGCTTAGGCTTTTTTCTTTTTCTGCTGCCGCTACAGACTTTAAATTGAATGAGACTATCTGCTCTCCTAGGGCAGGGACATGGCTTCTCCTTTTCTCTCAAGGACCCCTAAGCCAGGCACAGGGCCTAAGCCATTATACGTGCCCACTGCATACCCACAGATGCATGAATGCCTGAATACTGGTGAATTCTACAGCTCTAACTTTCCTCTAGTGGGGGCCAAGTAATAGCAAGATAAGTCTACTCCACTAATCAGATGCAAAAGAGTCTCACCTTCCATTGTGTGGCAGTGCACAGTAGAACCACTCCCTTCCACGTTAAACATTCTATTTTTTGTCTACCTCCACTAGCCTTATCAGTGTTGGGTTTTCTTTTTTATTTATAGCATTTTGTTTTTCTTCCTTTATCCTACACTTTCCTTACTGATCATGCTGTGTAGCCATGTGTGGCACAGGCTGCATTCAGCAGCAGGTGCTTCTCCCAGTTTTAACCCTTCCAATCTTATTGACATCCCTGTGGAGTAGGTTACGGTCATCAGTTTACCTTAGAGAAAACAGAAACTCAGAGAGGAAACTGCAGAGGCTCACCCAGGACAGGAACCGACCAGAAGTTGAAGCAGTGCGGTTAGGGTTAGCAGTCATGTCTTGTACACTGCTAGTTGGATTCTTCATTAGCATTGTTGTTTTTAAAATAATTGAGGTTCTGCCATCAATGGATTTAAATTGTTAGCTTTTTATTATTTTTTGAATTGCTAAGTCAAATACTAAATGCATGTAATTTAAATTTGGAGAGACAATAATGCATAATTCAAGTTCTGTGGCAGATAATGGGTGATACAAATAAAATAAGTAGTTCCATTGAGAAAAATACAAAAGTACTGTTATGGTATATTAATATCAGAAGAATAGAGTTTTTTCCCCAAGAATCTCCACTCTGAGGTGGCGGTGCCTTCTTTCTTCTTCTTTCTCCTCCTCCCCCTCCCCCTACTCCCCCTCCCCCTCCTCCTACTCCCCCCCAACTCCTCATCCTCGTCTTCCTCCACTATAAAGCTTTCCCACTCCCCTAACCTGCTTTTGAGCTCTTGCCAAATGGAAGTGATGAGGGCTGACTCCCTTGCTATATAGCAAGCTCTAAAGAACCTTTGCCTATTCTCACTGAGCCATTTTTGTTTCCATAGTTTCCTTAATGGGGCCACCAAGCTATGGCCTTCATTGTTTATTGCCTCAGACCATAGCTTTCACTCAGGCATGGTATTCACAGAGGCCCCTTGTGCCCTGCTGTTCTTGGTTTATCAAGTCTATAAGGATATGGCAAATTGGCATCGGGTCTGACCTCTGCTTGCTTTGCCTTGAGTTCCTTGGCTATTAATTCTCAGTTTGGGAATCTGGTTTTGTTATTGATTCCCATTTATTTGGAATCTTTGATGGAATCAGACCATTCCCTTCATCCCCTTTTGCTGTCTTTTATGTTACTGTTTTGCCTACTTTCTAAAAGTTTGTTTAACATATGGAGAATCATAGGGCAGAACGCTGGCATAGGCCCTAGAACACTGTTGCTCAAGTTGGTTCACAGACCTGAGTTTGGGGTTCTCTCCAGACCAGCATCCATTTTCACATGGTATTCTCCCCTGTGTCTTCCTTGTGTCCAAATTTCCCTCTCCTTATAAGGGTACCAATCACTGGATTAGGGGCCCCCATAGTGCAATATGACTTCATCCACAAAGACCCTATTTTCAAATAAGGGCAAATTCACAGGCTGTGGAATTACAGACTTGAACATAATCTTTTGCGGGGGTCAATTCTACCCACTATAGATGGCAACCTCTTCAATTTCTGGTAGATTCAAGTGCCACTCTTTCTGAATTAAACCCTGTCACTTTTGCTCAATTTTTTCCTGGGAGTAAACATATGGTATATGGAAAGCATTTCAAACAACCCACAGTTTTCCTCTGTTTCCTGAATGGTTAACTGTAAGCATCGAGCCCTTGATTGCCAACACTTACAATAAGAGATTCTCTCCTCTGGGAGCCCAGATATGAACAGGCTTTCTAGAACCTGTGGGTGGCTCCTCAAAGGTCTCCTTCCCTAGACATCTGAGACAGGAGAAAGCCCTTTTGCCTGTTTGTGCAAGAGCAATCTGGACAAGCCCTTGGACTTCCATGGGAACTATCCAAAACCCATCACTTACTGTAGCCTTCCCTTGACATGCTGTAAATACTTATCCCCCCAGTGTTAGGGCAAGTGCTCAGCTACAAAATTTGTTGATGCTTCTGCTGAGCTAGTTCCAAGCTCCTTACTTGACCTCATGATTCTTCCTGAAATAGAGACATTACTATTGACTGGAAACATAGCACTTCTCAGCCACTGATTAAACTCTTATGAAATTCTATTATTCTCTCCCTCTCAGGTCCTACTTACTGCTACAACACCCTGAATCCAGGCACTCTCCTTCCTCTATCAGAAGAAGGGGAGCCTATTGCTGATAATTTGATAATCAGATAATTGGAGAACTCTCTGTACCTTACTCATATGTTAATTATAGTCTCATATTGAAAACCCTGAGCTAATCCTGTTTGCTGATGAATCATTCTTGAAACTGGAAGTTATCAAGCAGCATATACTATCATTAATTGAAGAGATCCTTTAGAATATAGTCTTCTCCTGAGAAAAATCAGTCCAAATGGCAGAATACATTGTATTTACTAGAGCTTGTTAACTAGCCAAAGACTAGAGAGTAAACATATATGTAGACAGAAAATAGGCTTTTGGAGTACTACACGACTTTAGGATGCTAGAACCCCCACAAAAATGGACAGCAAGTTAAGCAGTTTTTAGATGCACTCTACTTACTGCAAAGGTGGCTATTATGAAGTTCGAGAACCATGCAAAAAGAGACAAGGTTGAAGCTCAAGCAAACACTACAGATCATCATGCCAAACAGCTAAATTTCTCCCTGATACTACTCATAGAGCACAAATTGATTACTACCTTAAAGCAACACTAAAAAAGCTGTAAATAGACAGTTGCATTGTTTTTAAATTTCATGTGGGTTAGTCATGGTGTGTGCCCTTCCTAATATTATACTTGGATCAGTGACATAGGAAAGGTAGGGCAGGCAATACAGTACCTTAAGAGCAAAAGCTACCTCATGGGATTTATTCATGGCCTGGGTTATTAGGGTTC
The DNA here is from genome assembly GCF_964662115.1 of Mustela nivalis. Classification (NCBI taxonomy): domain Eukaryota; kingdom Metazoa; phylum Chordata; class Mammalia; order Carnivora; family Mustelidae; genus Mustela; species Mustela nivalis. The sequence continues at coordinate 150,203,148 of NC_139021.1, forward strand.
TGGGTTCAAAGCATCTTACAGGGGTTATTAATTGTTCTTGTTCTTGTCATAGTGGTCGTGATACTGGTCCACTGCATTCTCTCCAGGGTCTGAAATGCTTCTGCACAGATCACATGATCTCCATGATGATATAACAGAAAGGTTGAAAAGACCTCATGGTACAGTTGGCCAGAGAGATGACTGGACAATCGATCTCAAAGTGGCAAAGATCTGGATTTCTAGACTTCCCTGAATTCTCCAACTTATCACAAGCAAGCAAATGATCCGAAAGGAGGACTGACTCCAAATATGCAAACAGACAATGATTGAACCACATGTAAACTGAGAAACTCTGACCCACACCTCTGCAGGAACCAGTCCAGAATGGTCAGGGCTGGTCCAGTTTTCCCACTTTTGTTATTTCCAAATCAGGACCAACCAGAGAAAGCCAAGTATATTGCCAAAGCCAATCTCATAAGATGCCTGGCTTCTAGGTAGCCTACCTCCAGATTCCCCGTGCCAACAACCTCTAGTCACAACATGCCTAAAGCCTCCCTCCCTCACCTCCTTTTTAAACTATAAATCTTTTCCCCTCCTCTGCCTGCTTTACATTTATTTTAAAAGCAAGTGATGGTGGTTGACTCCCTTGCTATAGCAAGTCCAGAATAAACAACCTCTGTTCATTTTCATTTGGATGGTCTTTACTTGCTTCTGTGAAACTAAAGATTATATGTAATTGGACTTCTCTTAAAAAAATACAATTTTCTACCACAATTCTTCTTTTACTTCTTTCAATGACTACCTTATGAGAAACCAGAACCTTTGCATCCTCTGTGCCATTTCTTTTCTTAAAAATCATTTCTGATAATCTCTTCTTTCCATATACTTAGGGAGTCCCCCAGACCCTTAGCAGGCACTTGGACTGCCAGGTCTTGTGGCCACAGAGTCTCCAGGAAAATTTTTAAGCTCTTTAAAACTATGGAGGCACAAAGCGTGCAGCACATCATAGGCCCTTGGTGGGAGAAGTGTCTGAAGACAGGCTGTGACGCAGGTACCATGCGGGCTCTCTTCAGACTTCCAGGCAAAGTCTCTTGCCTCAGGTAACAAGAGGCAGCCTCAAATACTTCCTTCTCTGGGGCTGGACCCTTTCCAGCACTCAGGAATGATTTTCCTCCACGGGGTGAATGACATGTGCAGAAAAGGACTGGCGGAGGTGACAAACAGGAGCAACCAAAAAGCATATGACTTACCCTGGCACTGCTTACAAAATTGACCAAGATAAACAGAAACAGGGACACTTAAAATGAACATAACATTTTTATTCATGAATTTGACCTTTTTCACAGTAAATATTGCCTGTGTATGCATATCAAAATTATTTCCTTTTCAAAAATTTTTTTTTGGTATTTTTTTAGTTTTGGAAGGTACTTACCTTGCCTGTTCACGCTAATTTGAACATGAATTTCTCAGTGTCCTCTGAAAGGATGCAGGATTATGGTGCCTCCTGGTGTGGACTATAGAACTCCTGAACTCACAGTGCTTGGAGTGGTCTCAGGTTGTGACTCCTTCCATGCTACCTGGCCCGGTTCCCTGTGACACTGATGTTCCTGTAGTCACCATGTTCCTGTTGATGGCCTTCCTGTCACACTCTGGGCCCAGGCTCTGGTTGAGAGGTGTTGGTTGGCCAGGTCCTGTGATTTGCACATCCCAGAAACACCTGCAAAAATATCTCATCGCTTGGCACAACCATGAAAACCTGAGTGGCAAAGATAAACCGTGATTTCTTCTGGGCACTCATAGTACCCCTTAACCTTGGGCATGAGGCGTGTTCTCTCTGCCATTTTTACACTGCCGCCCAGCCAGCCTCGGCTGCAGATGGGGAGAGGGGTTTCAAATGGAAAGATTCTCCATGTGGAGGTGCTGATTTTTTGTGATGTCAGCTAAGAATCTTCCTATGAATCCCTACAGTTCTAAAGGGGCCATCAAGACTGCTGCCTGTGGAGGAGAGACGAGAACAGAAGAGTCCCAGAAGAAAGGGCTGTTTTCTGTTCATACGAGGGCAAGAGCTATGGATAAGCTCCACACATATCTTCATGCCAAAAGGATGAGGAACCCCGCCCCCACCCCCACGCCACCCCGCCCTGCTGCTGAACATGGCCTTCAGATCAATGCTATGTCTTTCTGGGGCCACAGAACCAAGGGTTTCTCAGGCACCTTCTAGAACCACCCTAAAATGTTACCTGCTAAATATCCTACATGTGAATATGCTCAAAGGAGAAGAGGAAACCATTCACCGGGGGACAAATGCTTCATTTATATTGGGGAAGCCTATGCTTTTCTTCTGAATTTTCTTTTATATATAAAGTATTTGTCCACGCCCTGTTCTCAGACATTATCTTCAACTAAATTTCCACCCTTAAAATAAGATGGCCTTATGGTGGGAAAGCATCCTGTGTGGAAGTTGGTGGAGAAATGTGCTTTTTAAGACAAATAAACCAAACACACACATACACACATACACACACACTCCTGATGGAAGTTCAAAGCTCTTGTAAAAGGGGCTTTTAGTATTTTAGTATTAGCTTTTCTCAGCATGGGTTTCTAAACGTTCAGAGGAAAAGGCTATAACAAATAGCCCACTTTACGAATTATATTTACTTCCAGTTTCCGTGATCCAGATTGAAGGAGGACGCCACGAGCAGAAATGGGTCCCGAGGGCCAGGAGCTGGAGCTCCGAGGGCCAGGAGCAGCTCATGCGTGTGTGTGTGTTTGTGTATGTGTGTGTCTTCATGCATGCACATGTGTATGGGAAACAACATGGGCCCTTGGCACCTAGTACACAACACAACCACGAATCAGATTTATGTTGGTAACAGCTTGTGTTTGTCAACTGACCCACCGGACCCCTGCCAGGCACTTGAGGAGGAGTTCAGAGAGAGCCTGCCTAACCCAACAGGACTTACACAGAAGCATGTAGTCTTTTAACCTTCATAGTGGCTCAGAATGTTTCCTCTGACTGCAGTGGGCCTACAGCTTTGGCTACAAGTTTTACACCCTCTCTCATATGCCTGTCCAACTCCAGCTTCAAGAAATAAACCACATTTGCTAGAGAACCACAGATACCTGAACTCGACATGGCTGCTGCTCTATTTCAGGGAAGGAAACATGAAGGAAGAAGTTTCCTGAAGGTTGGGATAAGGGGAGTTTTAACAGTTACCACAAATGTACCTATTCCCATACATATTGTGTAAGATAAATCAAAGGTACCACCGAGCACCTCCTAGTTCTTTGAGCATTGTTACTTCCCCAGGGGTGACAACAACAGATTTCCTTGTGATATTTCAATCTTTACACGGAAACATCAAAATCAGGAACCTGATGTTTCCAACGAGGGAGTTAAAAAGAGAAAAGAAGTTTACGCCTTTTATGATACATGACTTTATTTGTATAACTGAAATTATTTCCTTAGTCACCTTGATTACAAAAGCAAATTAACATGATATGGCTTAATAACCTTTCATAAATAGATTTTACAAATTTTAATAACTGACAGACTGCTACTTAATACTCCATAATACTTAATACTTAGTAACTTTGGTGTATATGCATACGAAATTTGTCTGGAAGGACTAGTAAGTAGGAGTGCTTTTAAAATTCAGGAATAGACAATTAGATAACTGGTCAAGGGTCAGTTCCCCATCACTGCGTCAGCCAATTAGACCTGGAGTTCTCACCCTGCCAAGGACAAATCTACGGTGGCAACTCACACTTATTGAGTAGGTATCTTTAACAATTTGAGAAAGTTTATTCTTTTTTCTTCATTTAAGAAGACTATCATTAATCACATCTGAAAACCAAAAGTTGACCACAGCTAGATATTTGTGAAAGAACTTACCACAATGTGTCTGAAAAACGACCTCAACTAAAGCCAGGTCACATCTCCTGTAAGTGTTTTTCCAGTTCTCTCTCTCTGGGTTTGTGTGCACACTCATACACACACACACACACACACACACACACACACACATACCCGTGAGGCTCTGATACATACTCACCCAACCTACAAAAATGCCCTAATTTTACTGCTTTTGTGAAATGCCTCTAAGCTACAGTATTTGGATGAGACACTGTCTTCACCAGGCTTTAAGTCGGAAGACCAGGCAGGGTGTTGGTCACCGAGTCTCTCTGCCGAAGTTGCAGACAGAAGAGCTGCCGGGGACTTCCCAAAAGCCACCCCCACAAGATGGGAGGAGCGCTGAGTGTCCGTGACCACAAACAAGCCGTGAAGAATGACAAAAAGCTTATGAGTCATGATCAGAATCTAGTAAACAGAAATGTCCTGCTAGAGCAGCATTGCGTTACAAACACAGAAAAGAGTGGATGCACATACCTTTTCACACAAGCTCTATGAGAGCCAAAACATTGTCTTTCCACATCAGAACTGTAATCAGAGGTGTAGCAGTCCTTGGCTATTGTCAGCCTTACTTCTAACACAGCTAGCTTGACGGTCCCTTTTAGACTGAGCCTAGCCCCACCCACTCCCGCTGTGTGAGATGAGCCCCTGCTTTCGGGCACCAGATGTTGTGGTGTGCTGACGGCTGGCAGGCTGGTAGCAGTGGAATTCATGGCGGCCAAGTCAGCAATCCCTTCGACCCGAGGCCACTCAAACGCCCCTTTGCTTCATACTGTTCTCGTCAGGGGGCAGTGATTACTCAGTGATGGGGACTGAAGTGTCTGGTGAGCCCTCTCCCCTCACACCACCCCTCTACATTGCAAATATGGCAGCCAACCTCTCCATTGTGCTACATTTAAGAATCATTTAAATCATGATAAAAATCAAATGTCTTCCTAAGAAATGGTGCCATGATTCTAAAAAACCATTCTTAAGATCTCAAACGTTGAGCGGAGGCCCATCCCGAGGTCCCCTCGTCCCCTCCAGCCCTGGCGGGTGCGGGTAGAGGGAGGCTTTGACCTCACTCTGAGGCCTTGCTGGGCTCTTGTTCTGAACAAGGACATGTCGTTTGGGTCAGGTTTTTAAAATTTATTTATTTTTCCTGTTGCCCTTCTGGTGTGTGTGTGTGCTTCGTGTTTAAACCTTGGTGCCCTGTTTGGCGGCAACCAGAAAAATCAGACAGCTCAGGTAGTGAGCGAGGGACCCACGTGTGTGAGCACAGTGTGTGGTTGTCCCTGGTCAACACGGGCCAACACAGGCTGCTGCTGAGGGCCAAAGAGGAAGGACTAAAAAAAGGCTGGACTCGCAACTTGGGTCCAGTGGCTATGTCTGCCAGGAGGGAAAATCACCAGCCAGTGTCAAGTGTACAAAGGAGGGGCCGGCAGACTTTCCGTTCTCGGTACGTTTCTTCCCCTTGGGAGCCCGTTACCTTTCCCAAAGAAATGTTAACTATCAAATGCGTCCGTTAATTGTGCCGCTGAGGGTGAAACCATCCAGTTAGCATATACACTATCATTTGCATATCTTGGACACACAGTGTTAGTGCCATCAGCTCGCGTGAGTGGTACAGGACTCTCTTCAGGCCAGTTCGGGTCTGACATGCCTAAAAATGAAAACAGATCATTTGTTCTGCACTGAAGAACCAACACTTCATGTGCAAACAGTAAGGCCTTGGCAAAACTCCCTTTGAGGTTCAAACCAAACTTTCTAGTTTCTGTGCCAATTACACGAATGTTTTCATGCTCCAGCTTTCCAAAAACAAGGTTACATTTTTGGGGGAAAGATCACATGCTCTCTTGGTAACTGGAACATAACAGAAACTGCCAATTTTGCCTTTTTATGAGCTTCGAACTCCGAAATCTGATATAAATATCTGTTGACCTGTTTCAGTCTTTTTTCTAAGGCAGCATAAAACAGTGGTGAGTTAAAGGGCTTACTGCAGTGGGGAAGCTTCTATAAAAAGTTCTCTAATGTAAGAAGCCTACTCGTCTTCCATCCAAGCCCACCACGGAGGACAGAATCTTCCAAATCAAGGGTGCACGCGGGCGAGCCCCACAGCGTCGGCAGGACAAATGGCGTGTAGCGCTAGACCCAAAGCCAGCAAGGAATCAGTGACTCAGGAGGCATGCAAAAGGAACAATCTCGGCCGAAAAATGTTTCAAACTCCCAGATTTAAAAACAGTCAATGATTAAGTTAGGAAACACAAAAATTTTCAAGTATTTAATTAAAGACAAAAGAAGGAGTTTTGGCAAGAACCGTATTTACTGTCCATTGCAAGACCACAGCACCACAGACTATGTTCTTTCAAAAGCATTTGCTCCAGCTTTTAGCACTGACTTCGTAAGTGACAACTGTCAGGACAGTGTGTGATGCAAAGGATGTGAAAACAGGAGTCTGCACGTATCCTCCCTGGCCGCGGGCATGTGGGCGGGGCTCGGACCGGGCTGGCCACTGCTTCCCAGTACTGAGTGGCCTCTGAGAGCCACCTACCCGCCCACGTGGGGTCTGGGAGGGACCGGCTGTGCCCTCAATGCAGTCAGGGTGGCGCTGGTTCCTCCTGTCCCAGTTAAATGCCTCCCCACATCGGGTAAATTTATCCCAGTAGTTAAATAAGAAATATTATGACTTGATACCTCCCCACCCCAGAAATGACTTATTTATCATTTTCTCAATATCCCCTGAGAGTTCTGCCCAGCTCTCTTTCTTCTCCATAATCCTAAGTGGCTGGGCAGTAGTGGTCATTATACTTATTTTCACATCCTTTAAAAAAAAAAACAAAACAAACATAGTTTCAAAAATGCCTGAATGTAAACGGATGCAAAGTCAGACATTTACAAATAAAAAGGTTCAGAGGGAACTTTGGTTTCATTCAGACCAGAAACACTCTTAAAAAGCATTACAGAGAGTTAAGGATAGTGCAGAGAGGAACGATGTTGCTAGAATCTAGTAAATGCATGTGAAATTCTACCATAGAGTTTGTTTTCAATCCACGTGGAGGGGAGGGCTCGAGGGAGGGGAGCGCTATTACAGTCCACCAGGGGCGTCTCCTCCTCCGAGAGGCCATCGTCGTAAAGCAGGGAGTCAGATGGGGTGGACGCGGCCAAGTCCAAGTAGTCCTGGAAGAGACAGATGGCCAGTCACCCCACTCACAGGTGGACTTGCCCCCAGCCCCTCCCCGCCCAAAGGCAGAAGGCCTGGTTGAGTCCCACCCCGTGCTGGCTTACTAGCTTCTCTGCGATATCTGAGCCCTGGCCAGACAGCCCCTCTCCCAGCCTCTGCTTTGCTGGCCTTGCTCCACAGCCCTCATTGCTCGCTCTAGAAATTCACCTTCTTGAAGGGCAGAAATGGACTCCTTTGTTGCCTTAGTGCTACCTCTGCAGCATGAAGGGGTACCACACCCAGCACAGGAGAACTGGCCTGTTTACCAAACCCGAGGCTCCAGGAGAGCTCATTGCAGCCCGTTACTCATGTGGGAGGACCAGGAAGCATCTCCGACACTTTTTTTTAAAGTGCTGGACACTTTTCAGCTTTCCTCTGAGGACCCCTACCATCTAGAACAGCACATCAGGGCCAGAAATCTGAAGTTGTCGAGGTGGGCTGGCCATAGGGTGCTGCTATGGGGCTTCAGCTCCTAAGCCTGGTGATTTCCCAGTGCCTGCCCCTGCCGCCACCCTGGTTAAATGTGTCCAGAACAGTTCTACCACTTTCCTGGATTTTCTCGGTTCTGTCCTAGGAAGGCTGGTTCTCATGGCATCACCTGTTATTTTTATTTAAGGGAACCCTGTGTTCCCAGGATCTGGAGGCTTGGCCCAAGTGGTACACTGATGTTAGGTTTTATTACAAGCATTCTACACTATGCACCTTTGTTTTTGTGTATGAAGAAATGCCAACTTTTAGTAAATGTGTCAGTGCAAAGATGAAACCCTGAAAGCAAGATCTGCGCTTGTCTTGTTTACTTGTATTCCCAGCATCTGAGACCGAATATGGCACATAGCAGTTGCTCAATAAATATTAGCTTAAACTTGTTGGCTTTCTCATTTACCTACAGGGTTATAGGCTGGAGGCACATGGGCTGAATCTAGGCTCCCAAAAATGCTTTATTTGGACTAGACTGAGCTTTTGGAAATTTAAATGAGTTACTAACATTAGAGATTGGAAAACTTAACATAAATATCCTTTAAAATTCAGAAGACCTGACACTCTGACACTCCTATGCCTCTAGACTGTGTGTGGTTACAGTAAGGGGTCCTTCAGAGGGGCTGGCGTGCTCCTGGCTGCCACAGTCCCCACCACTCCCTAGCTACTTCCAACCACCCACTGGGCCCCTCGTGGCATTTGAATTTAGGATACCCACTTCAACTCTACTCTCTCATGTTCTGTTACTAAAAATTATTTTGACCTTGAGATTTGCCTCTCACACCTATCGATGGAGAGTACTTTCAAAGTATAAAGGGAAGAATCTGGGTTTCTTTATGATTTGAGAAGGGGCCAGGTTCAAAGAGAAGGGTTCAGATGCTAGCTGCCCTCGGGAGACAGCGTGACCACCTCCCTTTGTACAGACCTGCTCTGCCCCTGCACTGGGAACTCCATAGAACTGGGGTGAGGTGGGAGTCCCCCCACTGCCATGTTTAGCCAACAGATGGCCGACACCAGCAATTGGCTCCAGGTACTCACTCTGTTCTTAACCATCATCTTCTCCAGGTCTTTGCTGATGTCAGCAAACACCGGCCTCTTGTCCGGTTCCTGCTTCCAGCACTGTAGCATTAGGCCATACCTGGTGGGAAGCACGGGTGGGCAGTTACGACCTAGCAAGGACTGCCCAACCACAGCCGCTGCACCTGGCACCATGCCCTGGGCCCAGATGGCTCTGTTCTCAAACCCCAAAGCTGTCTCTGCTCGCTGACATTGTTCTCTGAGCTGGGCCAGGATCTGAGGGGTCACTAGGCGCTCAGGGTGCGTGGTGCTGTGGTCCAGCATCTTCTGAGTCTCCTCCTCTTCCTTGAGAGAGATTTGTCTTCACTTTCCTTTCAGATAAACAGCTGAGAGGACGCCAAACCCACTACGGTGGCTGAGGGAGCAATGCCAGTCTTTCAAACTCTTAGGAAATATGACTGGTTGTAGAAACAGACAAACGAAACTTCTGCCAATTATACCTCTGTCTGCTGCCTTCCTCACTTCCCCATTTCCCTGGGTCCCTGGCACAGCTGCTGGGCCCCCGGGCTGCCATGTGGCTGTGCGCTGGGCCAGCCGGCTGCCAGCTCAGGCCACCCAGGGGGATGGCACCTGCTCACCCTTGCACTCCCACACCTAGCCCCGAGCCAGGCATGTGGCAGGTGCACAACACATTTTGTGGAATGAATGGACTAGCACATTTCTGCCTGTGATGGCCCCGTTCTCATGGGTTCTCAGCCTGTCCTCTGAGAAGCATCTGCTGGAATCACTGTATGTGAAGGTGCTCTTGGGTGGCAGTGCCAGGTCTTCTTGCCTGACCCCTGCTGACCTCTGTGCCTCCACGCGGGCACTCCCCAACACGCATCCCCTAAGGTCATTCTGAATTACCTGCCCCTCCCCAACGGTCCTGTGGGGATAGGCCTTGGGCTTAATCTGCTTCCTGGGCCTGAAGAACCCTTTGATCCTTCCTACTACTTCTCACTGGCCCTACTCTCCATCCTCATGTATCACCACGGCCCCAACCCTGGTTCCAGGAAGCGTACTCAGCCCCCAGCAGAATCAGGGTCCCCAGCATCTGCCATCGTGCCCAACGGTGATTCTCTGACTTCTGCCTTGGCGTGCTCTGACCTATTGTTACCCACCACCCAGTTCACCCTGTGCCCAGGGCTGCTCGGGCACAGGGAGGGGGGGAGTATGGGCCAAAGCAAAGCCTGCTCACATCTCCTCACTGCAGTTGTCAGGCCTCTCCATCCGGTAGCCTGTCTTTAGAAGGTTGAAGAGCCGCTCTGGAGGTATCCCGGGGTAGGGGTTGCCCCCTAGAGTCACAATCTCCCATAGCAGGACACCAAAGGACCACCTAAGGGAAGCGAGATGACCGGTGAGAGGCCATACTAGGCTCAGCAGGCCAGACGTCCCTCCTCCCAGCAGCTGTTGACCCAATCAGCCCCCAGGGCAAAGAGCCAGCCAAGGCCTGACTGCATGGACAGGTGTGGAATGGGGCGGGGAAGAAGCCATCTGACCACCCAACTTTCATGCCTGCACTGCTGAAGCCCCATGAAGCCACTGTCTGGGCTTGGGCCTCGCACCGACAAGAGGTACTTGGCTGGCCTTGTGGCGATGTGCCAAACCATCCGAGACAGCACAGAGCAGCTGAACATATACAGCAACACTCGAGATGAAGACCTAGGCCATGGGACACAGCGTTGCCCGCACAATTCCTTCACCTTTCCTGTGGGCTTGGAAACTTTCATAAAATCTTAGAAGAGAAAAGGCACTGCTATGAGAAATATCTAATTATGAGGGAGAATTTACTGTGAAGTGGGAACAAAATCGTATCACAAAACAGCATTATCACATGAGCCCACTTAGAGCAATAGGAAACATATACCGGCACACCACGGAAAACACTAGAAGGTCCGTGTATGCCAGGACTGGCAGGAGTTTCTTAGGGGTAGTGGGATCCAAGTGACTTTCAGTGGCTTCATTACCCTTTTCTCTGCATTTTCCAACAGTCTACAGTTGGCTTTACGTCATCTGAACACAGATGTTTAGAACTGCTCAGGCACTGCCTTTCCCCAGCCCACAGTATTCAAGACATGCGTTTCTATGGATGGCACAACATTCAGAAATGAGTCTGTTGTATTTTTGAAAACTATCAAGTCTTGTGTTTGACCTGGAAGGCTAAGTTTTGGTTCCCATCTTTGAGCAGTAAGGGACACACCAACCTATCAACTCACTCAAGGCCAGCCTACCTGTGGGTGGGGACCATTCCACTCCCAGCGGAACTTGACTGAGCCCAGTCCATGCTCAGGTCCCCAGAGGCGAACTGTTTGGCTGGGCCTGGGTGGCACTAAGGTGCCCAGAGTAGAGAGGGAGGGGCTGGGAAGGGGAGCAATCAGCGGAATTTGTAGTTCCCTGCTCTCAGCTCTCATGCATTCCACTGTGACTCTCAGAACCACCCTATAGGCCCCTGCCATTTGCTGAACGAATACACGAAGGCCCCTCAGCTTGCGTGGGGGGGGGGGGTCATCGCAGATGGCTGGTGTGAGCCAATAGGCACTTGTCCCCCAGCCAAGCTGCCCAGAGAGGCCTCATGGTGCACTGTGTATGTAACCTCGACCCCAGGAAGGCAACACCCACACTTACACGTCACTTTGGGTGGTGTAGATGTGATCGAAAAGAGACTCGATTGCCATCCATTTGACTGGAATCCGACCCTAAAAAGGGAATGAAGGAAAGGCATTAACAACGCTCTGACACCCTGGGAACCAGGGATGGGAGGTGTGGAGGAGGGTGAGGCCGTGTCCCAGGCATTTCCAGCTTTGGAGGGATGCTGAGTAATGCCATCCAGAGTGCGTCCAGATGCAGAACTGGCAGCACGGCCTCAGAGGGGCTGTGATTCTAATCTGGGTCTCTCAGGCATGGCTGAGATACTGGAGGGAGTCAGCTGGCCTGCCCATAGCTACACAGGGCATCCTTGTCACGCACCACATCTCTAGTGAGAAGAAACCGAAGGAATCACCACCATGCCCATGTCAGGCCTCCCTATGGCCATGTCCAGAGGGCTCTAGGTTGCCCTGGGTGGTGATGTCCAACATGTGGGCCAAGATCAACATCCAGAAGATCTCCCCCTTTCTGAGGGTGAATGAGTTTGGGAAACCAACTTCCAGTGTTTCCATCCTGGGGACTTCTGACACAAAAACACTAAAAGCTCTTCTGAGAAGGCCTGAGGGAAGAAATCTGTTTCCATGCCTTGAGGCTGCTTCTTTTTTTTTTTTTTTTTTTTTAACCTATCACTTTGTTCCTGAGCCCTGCTAGCATCCTCTGAGACAGTGTCCCCACTGTAGAGGTGCTGGGGCCACACCTAATGGACGCTTTCCAATGAAACTTGAGGAAGGGTTTTTGAATAGGTAAGTCTTAGGACAAAAATTAACCAAAAATGCGTGTGTTGCATTTTAATGCAACATGTCCTGTAATTTCTTTTTCTTTAAAGCATTGTTTAGCGTTTACATCCTTAATGAAGTGTGACTTTCTGGGGCACATGTTTGTAACAACACTACCTACCACCCGGGCTCTCCAGGGGGCCTCGTGTGTAGACACCTACACTTCCTTGCTCCATGACATGGGCTGTTCTCAGGGGACCGAGAGCAGGAAGTAGGAAGACTTTGTCCACACCCCTGCATGGGGCAGAAAGCAGCCCCTCTCCACTTCCCCTTCGGCAGTTCTGAGAGATGCCGTTGCAACAGAAACCCCAGAAGAAACGAAACCTCAACCTCACAGCCTGTGGTGACGTGGGGCTTCTCCGGACCCCTTACAGCAGATCTGAGGGCTACACAAGTGGTTTTTGTATGTTGTTTTGAGCAGTGTCTGTTCTGAAGGCCAGTCAGCCGTGGCTCTTGAATGGCCCTGTGAGTGGTCCTGTCTGGTCTGTCACAAGGAGGCTGCAGGGGAGTGACCGACAGAGCAGTGGAACTAGGAGGGTTAGAACAAGGGCCACAGGGAACTGGATGACACAGCGAAGCAGACTTCCCCAGAAGGGCCCCAGTCCACCTATTTCAGAGGTTTGGAGAAAGCGTCTGAGAACCCCATGCCGTGTTTCTGGACTCCGTCTCCAGGGCCTCCCTGTGAGCCTTCCAAACTCACCCAGTTGGGAGTTCCCAGGCCCCCGGCCCAGAGGAACCCTCACCCGTAAAGTGGTTCATTCCTTTCTGCCTCAGAATGACTGTCACGCTCAGCTGTATTGACTTCAGTCTCCTTTGAGTAAAGAGCTTAAGCTACACAGAGGGAACAGGGGACATTTCACCCTGTAGAAGCAAGACCCTGTCTCACTGCAGAGACAACTATCACTTCCATAGCACTAGGTGACCTTCAAAAGCGGTCGTGATTAAAACCAAGAGAGGCTGCGGGGCCCCAGCTCCCCAGTGGGTGCCCTGAAAGGTCGGGTGTGGCCCTTAGGAAGAGAAGAAACAGACCCAGGGTGAGCCCTGAGCTGGGTGTCTGGGGACCCAGGAATCAGGGAAGAATTTGAAGTTGAGGGCTAGAAGTTCATATGCTAAGACTCTGCTCTCCACTCCCCCGGCGTCCTAAGGGCTCTGCCCCACCCATTGTGGGAACCCTGCCCCCTGCCCTCCACCCTGCCAGGGAGCCCTGGGTCACCCAACCCAGGGGACCTGGTACCTTGCTCCTCTTCACATAGGAATCCTCTTCATAAACATCTCGGGACAGGCCGAAATCCGAAATCTTCATCTTCCGCCCCTCGGCTACCAGAACGTTTCTGGCTGCCAAGTCCCGATGGACAAGCTGTGAGGAAGACAACAGCAGGGACCCCTGTAACCTGGGCCCCCATCACAGGCAGTGGGGGCCCGAGAGGGCGCGGCACACACCTTCATCTCCGCCAGGTACCGCATCCCCCGAGAGATCTGCCAGGCGAAGGAGATGAGGTCGCCCATGGTCAGGGCTCGCTCCCCGGGGCTGTCCAGGTAGCTGGAGCTGCGGCTGCCCCCGCTGCCCACGTCGCCCGGGCCAGCCTTGCGGCTCTCCCGGAGGAAGCCCCGCAGGGAGCCGTACTTGGCGTACTCCACAATGAGGAAGAGTGGCCCTGGGGGGCGAGAGGGGGCTGTGAGCTGGCTGTCTGCAGGGTCCTGGGCCGTCAGAAGTTGGGCCAGCTCTGGGAGCAGGGAAGGAGGCTGCAGGGTCCCCAGGCGGGCTCTCGACCTTGCCAGAAGTGGGCAGAAGGATACAGCCCCGCTCTGGCCAGTGGCCTGGGCGCCAAGTAGCAGGAGTTACGTGTTCCAGTCCCAGCTCACTCGTGCATGGCTTGCTCTCCTTGCACTGCGCGTGTTAAAGCAGGCTCCCTGGGTGGTTGAGCACAATCCACTAGGGCAGTCGGCCACTGTACACAGCGCTCCCCTGGGAGGCATGCCCTTGCTGCTCGGATGTCGTGTCTTTCTACATCCTCGGCCCTGCTGCAGCTCAGGCTGGCGACGGCTGATGCAGGCAGAGGATGGGAAGCCTCACATAACGCTTCCTCCCTGCTCCCAGCCCTCAGCATCTCTGAAGCTGCTGTCTTGTCCCAGGCCCAGCCTGGAGTCCTGCGGGTGCCGACCAGCATCCTTGCTGCCCTCTCCCTGGTGCACCTGTCCTCTCATACCCACGGCACGCACATCTATGCACACATGCACACATAATGGCGAGAGGACCTTATGTTGCACAGACCAGGCCAATATCCTGTGTCCTTATGTGAGAAAGGGTGACAGTGCCTTCACCCTGCAGGGCTAGGGCAGTGGTCACTTGGAAGTCATGGCTCGTCTAGTCCCCAGGAGGTGCCCAGGACGCACCACCTGTTTCTAGAGCTCCCTGCCCTGGGATCCACCTGGAATAGGGTCCTGACAAACCAGGATGCCACCAGAGACCTCGGAGCAGCTGCAGCCCGCCCAGGGAGCACACTCAGAGCGGAGGCCTCACACTAGCACTCCAGCAGCAGGCCTTCCTGGTCCTCTCACCAACATGGGAGGGGACATGCTCCAGGTGGGGGCCAGAGCCACAGAGGACAAGGAAGGGGAAGGAGGAGGAGTAAAGGAGCCCAGAACCCCCGGCCTGCACCGGGTAGCTGCCTGTCCCTTGGCCGGCCTTACCATCCTGGCTGCAGGCCCCATACAGCTTGATGACATGCGGGTGGTTGACCTGCTTCAGGAGGTTGAACTCTGACAGCAGGTCCCGCAGCTCACTTGGGGAGGCGTTCTCTGAAATGCACATAAACACAGCGAGTTGAACAGCAATCCCTTCTAGAAGCCCCGTCTGTGAACAGTCTGGGTCACTGGACGCACAAGGTAGGTCTGCACAGACCCTGGGTATCTCCTTCCTAGAGAGCCTACCCAGGTTTAGACAAGGTCCCCAAGGACCCTGATGCTTGGGGCTTCTTTTAGCCTGTAGGATAGTCAACAGTGGCCTCATCTGCCCCCAGGGAATAATAACACAGCAGCCAACTTCCACAGCAGTAGGGTCTTTCCACAAAAACCCTCCTGGGACCAGGCTGTGTATGTATGTGGTAGTATTTCTCTGCAATTGCCATCTCTTACCTTCTGGAAGATAAGGGGACTGTCTCATGTCCTAAAACCCTTGCTGACCAAGCACTCAACAGGAGGGTGAGGCTCTGGAGAAAGCTGGGAATGATAGGACTTCACAGAGGTGGCCTCCTGCCACACTGAACACATGCATCTTGGGGTGGGTGGGGACAGAGCTGTGCTTGCACTCCCACCAGGAGCTGAAGCCTGACAGGAGGGGTATGCAGCCAGAAGCGGGGGCTGCACAGGCCTCCCGGGGCAGCTGCCCCACAGCCCACTGCCGAGCGGTACCTCATCGCCTCCTCTGGCCACATGCTTCTTTGGAAGAGAGAGGACAGCTGGGGGAGAGGCTGTAGGGACCCACATATGGTGGCCTGGAAGATGGTCTCAGTGGGCCCCCTTAGTGCCTGGGGCCTCAGGGTGGATGGAGAGACCCTGTTCTGACAGCCTAGGTAAGCATCAGAAGCACCCTGCACAGTGTAGCCCAGAGTGTTGCACTGGCCGACTTATGCCCACTGCATGGCCACTGGGCCCTTGGTCCATGTGAACCAGGGTCTGGCCACGGCAGAGGGCCGTCCACCCAGTCTCTGCTCAGAAACACCAGTGAGAGTATGTGTGTGGGTGATTATGTGCTCATTTAGGGCCAGAATTGTGGCACGACTCGTCACAGAGGTGGGGCAGACCCACTGGGGGCCGCCAGGGATTGGGCCAGGCAGGGCCCCAAGGGACAGGGGCCAGTCCTTACAGTGGCTTCTTCACCAGGACCCCAAAGGCACTTGGCTGAGAGGAATGAGTGGGGCAGACTAGGGTGGGAGAGCTGTCAGCTCAAGACCAAAAGGGCTTTTAATTTTTTAAAAACTCTGGTCTTTACCCAACGTTGGTGCAGAAGCAGCACCACTCTAGAACCTTCCAACTGAGGAAAGTCCTTTTGCCCTTTTCCTCCAGGGACCACCCTGGCCCATGTCATCTGTGGCAGGGGTCTCCCGAATGCAGCCGCTCAAGAATAGGAATGGTGGGTGGGGGGCTCTTTAGAAAGCCCCGGGCTGGCTGCCAGCACTCTGGTTTTCAGGGTGGCTCCATCCAGCCCTCAGGGCTCCTAGAGAGCCACGTGTGCACACTGCCTGGACAGGTACCTTTCAGCATCTTCACAGCCACAGTCGTGTACCCTGCTTTGCCTTTAAGCCGGAAGGCTGTTGCCTTAACCACTTTTCCAAATTCGCCTTCTCCCAGAGTTTTTCCAAGAACCAAGTTCTTCCGAGGGAATTCCCACTTTGGATCCTCCTATGTGGGGTTGAAGGAAGAGAAAGAAGAGGAGAAGGGAGAAAGTTGGTGAGGGTAAGAGGAAAAGAAGATTGACAAGACCCATCAATGAGCCCCCAGTGGACAAGCTCCAGTGTGCAAACCATTGCCACCTGACCTAGTGGGCAACGGGCATGCCCCTGCACCAAGGGCAGGACCCTGCACCGAGGGCAGGACCCTGCACCTTATGGAAAGACAGCTGTTGCCACAGAATGGCCTTGACACTGGATACCTGGACCCTTGCTTGTCCCCGGTTTACTGAACATGCCCTCAGCCATTCCAGGCCCATGTCCTCGTCTCTCAAACAAGGAATTCAGGGCTTACTTAGTCTCTGGGGGTGGTGGTGGTGGTGGTGGTGTGTGTGTGTGTTTCACATGGGAGTGTGGCCTCTTCCCTGGGAGCTGAGACCAAGCTTCCTGGTGCTGCCTCCGCTTCGGAAACCAGGCCCACAAACGACTGATGTCCTACAGACCAGGCTCTAGTCTGTCCTCCCCAGAGATCCAAAGGAGCCCCAAGAGGACTCCATTGGCCCAAGCTGCCCAGGATCCCCAGCTATGGATGCAAGTGTCCAGGGAGACTTTCCCATGTGCTGCCCCAGAAAATGTACCACAGTGGTAGTTGGGAACCTCCCTCCTGACCCGTGGAAGGAGCTGGTCCTGTCATGGGACTGGCCGTTTCCCCAAACCCGCACCCACTTGCCATCATGCTACCCCTCTACCCACCCTGTCTTCCCACCGGAATCCCACTTGAAATGACTCTGGGACAGCTTCCCAAGCCCCAGCCTGGCCCCACCTCCTTGAACTCTTGACTAGGGATACCAAAGCCTGTCCTGGGGATCCTGGGAAGTCCTGGGACCTCCCCTCCTATGCCAACACCAGGCATCCATTGCCCCAACTCTCCCTGCAGCTGGATGTGGGTGGCCTGGGTGCACTGCTCTGACCCACACAGATGGCCCCTGACAAGCCCAGCTGTGCTTCCCAACACCCAAGTACGGGTGTATGCGCTCCTCGTGGGCAGAGGCAGCCTCCTCTTAGCACCGTGTCTTGGGCTCGAGCATCATCGTGGTTACCCTGGAGTCCTCACCTCCACCCTGCCCTGGGAAAGAATTCACTGCACGTGGAAATGGCACTGAGCCTGTGCAGACTGCACTGATTTGATCTTCTTAAAAGATGTGAAAAGTTCTCCTCACTTCATATAAGAGACAACTAAGGTCAAGCAGTTGAGCAGCATGTCCTCAGAACCAGTTGGCGAAGCCCTTAGGCCTCAGGCTGGGTTCTGGCTTCTCTGTGCAGAGGGTCCAAGATGACATCGGCCGACGGCAGTGCGTGTCCCCTGCGTGAACACCCACCAGCACTGCCCTTCCTGGGACCCTGCCACAAACTGCCTGGGTTTATAAAGCAATCAAATGGATCAGCCCAGAGGCCTGCTTCAGAGACTGAGATGGTTCCCAGGACAGGGGTTGCAGACCCCGTCTGCTGAGTGACTGGAACTAGGAAAGCTCGGAGAGAGGCCGTGGGGTCTACCACGGGAGGGAATGGCTCCCATGGCCCAGACCGATCCTAAGGGATGAGCACCCTTGGGTGGCTCCTCCTACAAACTGTGGTCGCCTCCCAGCTCTGGTTGGTTACTGCCAAAGGCCCAGTGACTCCTGAGCTTTCTGGTTGGAGGCTCCTGCCAAGGGACCGTGCTCCTGCCAGGCCCTGGAGGTGGAGCTTCTGCTTACACAAACCCCTCCTCCCAGTCCCTCTTAGAACCTGGCGTCCTGCTCCCTAGCAGCTGCCCGCAGGGACACAGAAGAAGCAGGGCACAGGGAGGAAAGCCTTAGCCAGGAGGCCCCAAGGAGCACAGGGTAACTGCGGGTCCAGGCCCTCCCACAGAGAAGGGGGAATGGGGGCCTGCTGGCGCTGGCCGGCCTCTCTGTCAGCGGGCTGGTTACATGTCCTGGGGCCAGCCTCTGCGGCAGCTGGCCCAGGGGCCCCCATGATAGCCCTTTCTCCCCTCCGCAAACGAACTCCCCTCCCCACCACTGCCACCCTGGCCTAGCCCCTGCCTGCCGCTGCCTTCTGCCTGGATGAGGAGAGTGGTGCTTTCTCACGGGGCTCCCACTCTTGTACACATGCCAGAGACTTCCCAACAGAGCAGCCTGCAGGAACGAAAGCCGAATAGGGGTCTCCTCTGCTGAACCCCTAAGACCCGGGGCCCCCTCCTCTGAGAATAAAATCCAGTCTTCCTCAGGGCCTCCTCCCATCCTTGGGGCTTCCACAGGACGGTTCCCTATCAGGTATGGCGTGGCCCACCTCCCAAATCTCAGTCCAGGTGAATCAGCCCCTGGCACTCCACTCTGCTGAACTGCCCGGGGCCCTGAACAGCCCTATGCCTGCCTACCTTCCCTGGAAGGGCTGCCCAGAGAGTCTTCCTGGTGGGCGAGGGTGCACAAGCTGCTTGTGGGCTACACGACACTCAGCACCCTGAGCCCTGGGTACTCCTCCCCACACATCCCTGCTTCCTCAGGCCAGAGGCCGGCACCTCCTGCAGGGCCTCCAGGAGAGCTGCCTCCCAGGCCCAGGCCCTGCCTGGAGCCTCACCGGGATCTTAAAGGCGTCCACAGAGACCTGGTTCTCCATGGAGTCCAGGGAGGGCCGGCGGGCGCCCGACGAGGAGTAGCTGACCGGGAAGGCCTGGGCCGGCCGGCGGAAGGTCATCTCAGCAGAGGCGATGGGTGGCTTGTGGGCATTCTTGTGGTAGCGGTGGATGCAGAAGGTGGAGAGCAGCATGGAGACGATGAAGGAGAAGAGCACAGCTGCCGCGATCACCGTGCGGCACAGCTCGTCACACAGCGGGTCTGCGGGCAGGGGTGGCCGTGAGGGACGGCGCTCCTGGGAGGGTGCCCTGGTGCCCACAGCTGGGGTCTGCCGTGGCAGACTGAGCCGCCAGCAAGTGCTGCGGGCGGTGGGATGTGAGAGCAGTGCACACACTCACATGGCACCCACCGTTTTGCAGGGACTGTACCATAGGTTTTTGCTACAGAGACTGTGGTCAGACTCCTCCACAAGGGCCAAGAGACCCAGAGAGTTTAAGCAGCTGGCCTGAGGTCACACAGCAGAGGCAGTGTGCGTCTGGGAAACACCAGCTGTGGAACGCTGCATGGAAGCCAGCTGGCCCTAGAGCACTGGCAGGGAGGCAGAGTCCCCCGATGTGCTCCATGTGTTTTGTATTTTCTTCATAAAATGGAGAGGCAAGGAAAGTGACTCTGGACCTAGTGTCATGCAGCCATAGTTCAAATACGAGAGAACCGTCCTTGGGCTCAGGCAGGAAATCTCCCCAGGTGCACAGGCCCTGGCCACCCTTGGCACCTGCTGGCCCAGAAGGCACCCCCGCAGGCTCTGGCTGGGAGGGCGGGGTTCTGGCCAGGCACTGCCATGGGCCCAGAGAAGGCCCTGTACCGGAACCATCTGAGTTGATGCTGAGTTATTTGGTGGAAGAACTTTCCAGCCCAATCTTTCTCATAGAACTTTGGGCAGGAGGTCGCTCTGTGGAGGCTCTGACCTAGACCTGTCTGCACAGATTGAGGAACCGAGGCCCAGAGGGAAGGAAGAGGGTCTCCCGGGTTTTACCTGCCTTCCTTCCACTCTGCCTGCCTCACTGGGGCTCAGAGAGGTGTGGGGAGGCCTTCTCTGCCTGTGACCCCAGCAGTGCCCCCCACCGACTCACCCTGGCTGTCTTCAGGTTCACAGAAGCATTTCTTCTCTTCGGGGAAACAGTTGCAGATACCGAAGCCAGCTTTTATCCCCCAGCGTTCCCCAGGCTCGTGCCCACCAATGATGCTGCCACCCCCTGGGGACAGAGGCAGCCCACTAAACCTCCTGGTGTGACCACACCAACGAGGACCACCCAGGCAGAAGCACGAGAGGTCCCTCCCCACAGGATGTCAGCATGCTCAGGCTTAGGGAGGGCAGTGAGCTCTGGAATCTGGGTCTCTTGAGTAGGAATCAGCACAGTCTGCCCTGATTCAGGTCCCTGGCCTCAGCAGGTAGGAGGAGGAACCCACAAGCTGTGCAGGGCCCTTGCCAAGGTCCACACATGGTTACTTCACAGAGCAGGGATGGGCAGCAGGGAGCCAGGAGAATCAGGGGTTGGGAGATGTGCTGTGTCAGTTGGCCAGAAAGACAAGGGACAGTAGGTCAGGGCACCAGTTTCCAGGGTTTGGATGCGGCAGAACACTTTGTTCAAACAAAATGTTAGAAAAAAGCTTCTGCACAATTAACTCGGGAATGATGCTGGTCTGGCTGAAGTGTAGGTGGGAGTCCAAGCCTCCCCCACTGGCTACCCCTACCCACGGCTGGCTGGCTCTTGAACCTGCAGGCCCAGTGGTTGCTTACGGAGGCAGTCCTGGGGGCAGATGTTGACGTTTCTGCTCTCCACAGCATCACAGTGGCCATCGGGGCAGGTCTTGATGCTGGGGGAGCAGGTGGAGAAGTTCCTGGTAATTCCTGGAACACACAGCAGGCCAGTCACTGCCACGTAGGAACACCACCCTGGCTAGATGGCCAGAGCCAGAAAGGCGGCACTCCAGGGCCTCCCCGGCCAATGCTGCTCCCCTCCGGAGGAGTAAACTGAGGCCCGAGCCGAGAACCCATGAGTGGGATCCTTGGACTTGCTACTATCTATGCCCCAGCCCTGCTGTCTGGGGCCACAAGTCCTGGCCTGGGACCTCCCAGGCAGAGCCTCTCTTTTCCTTGCACACTCCAACTTTGGCCCAGGGCTTCCCAAACCCGAAGGGACCTGTGGTCCCACAGTGACGAAGAGCCTGAGCGTCCTCATGCTTCCCCTACTCGCGCAGCCTCTCTCAACATCAGGTACTACAGAGGAGGACCAGGCTCTGGACAACAGATGTGGAGAGCGGAGGACCAGCACTGTGGCCGGCAGGGCCCACAAGGACCCCGCTTCCACTCAGCCACCATTACCCCTCTTGACCGCCTGGCCGCCGGCCCCTGGCTCTGCGTGGGGCCTACCTTTGCCATCTCCCTGTCTCCACTCGCACCTGCCCGTCAGAGACCCCAGGCCGCCACACTCCTCACACTCAGGCCGCCTCTTGCTGACTGCACAGGACAGGGGGCAGCCTGGTTCCTCGGCCACATCTGTGGATGGCAGAAAGCTGGTTACAGGGGCTGGCCTGGACCTCGTGTCCCACCAGTATCCGGGGGCAGAGGGTAGCACTGGTCAAGCTCCTCTCCTGGGTGAGCCCAGAGGGGTGGGGGTGCCTGAGCACCAGGGCATGGGGCAGTGATGGGACCCACTAAGGAAGAGGGCTGTCACCGCAGTCACAGCAAGGGGGGCACTACTCGGTTGGGCTAAGTGTGGAGGGAGGATGTGAGCAGGCTAGTGCCTAGACTCAGCCAAAAACACACAGGCCCAGTTAAGCCTGGATTTCAGGTAAACAGTGAATAGTTGCTTTATGTGACTGTGTCCCTACCACTGCATGGACACCCGTGGAAGACTGTCTTCTAAGAGACTGCAAAGGCTACGTGGAACATACTTATAGCACAAAGCTCCTTGTTGCTTACCTGACGTTTAAATTTAGTCAAGATCTCGTATTTTCTCCGGCAGCCCTAAAGCAGGTGCGCGTACAGAATGGATCTACAGCGGTAGTGGGGAGTAGCGACCATTGACTATCCGGTCCCTTTGGGCTATGCTGCTTTAAACTTTCTCCTCGTCACCCTCCCAGCCCGGCTATGCAGGGTGCACTGCGATTCTCACTTGATAGGGAAGGAGACTCAGGCACAGGGACGCTGCCAAGAGGGGAAGGGAGCAGGGTGCGGCCCCTTCTGTGTGGGGGAAGCCTGTGGCTCAGCCACACCCTGCCTCTCCCGACCCTCCACGGGGCCCTGGCACTTACATGTCCCCTCCACGGTGACAACCAGCGGGGCCTGGGTCTGCCTGCGGCTTGGCCGGTCGGCGGCCACCACTGTGTACTGCAGTTGAGAACAGTCAGGCCGCTGCAGGGCTTCTGTGTCATTCACGAACAGGGTTCCTGAGGTGTCCTCGGCGGAGGTGACCACCCCCAGGACGCTGCAGTTGGTGCTGGAGAGCTGCAGCTTGTACTGCACATGGATGCCGCTGAACTCCTGGCAGTTATCCACGCAGACTTTCCCAATCTAGGCACACGGCACAAGGAACGTCTCAGCCGGGTGCTGCTCCCGCCTGTGATGGGGGCTGGCAGGGTTTCTGGGTAGTCCGAGTCCTGGAGAAGCTCCCTACTGGGTCCAGGGATGACAGACCTCCCCCCGCCACCACCAAGTCCTGGTCTTCCACATCCCTGGAACCTGCAGATCCTTCCCCCTGCCGGGCCCTGCCCTGCCCATCACACTACCACCCACCCCGGCTCCTGGGAGCCAGAGGCAAAACAACACAGGGCACCAAGGTTGGGTCTAGTGACCACCTTGAGAGGAGCCTACACCACCAGCTCATTCTTCACTCACTCATTTAGGCAGGAAGATCCATTTGGTCCCTCCTGCTCATTTCCCTCCCTGCCTCTGGCCAGGCCAGTATTATTCTGGGAACCACCAGTTGCCATCCTCAGTGCATGGGGCTGGGGTACCCCACACCCTGCCTAGAATCCCTGCCTGGGCAGGCAGAGCTTTGCACTGGGGCCAAGTGATTTCATGCAGCATCGCTGCCTGTCTCACCTGAGCCCCAAGGGGCCTGCCTGGGAGTCTTGCTGGGAGCCCTGGGAAAGACAGGCTGCTTCTCCAGGGGGTGCCAGGCTGGCCGTGCCACTGCTGGGGCCCGGAACTGGGCAGCTGGAACTCTCCTTTTTATCCTTCGGTTACTTGAGTTAGAATGAGAGTGTCGGTGGCTTAAAGCCAGAAAATCTGACTAGTCAAGTTGTGGGCGGGCAGAGGGTAGGCGTGGGGCAGGTGAGGCCCTGCCTGCAGCCGTGTAGCAGGTCCTTGCTCAGCCTTGCTCAGACCGAGGGCAGAGCCAGGCTCCTCCACACCGAGGCCTGACACCACAACCAAACCACCTCCCGGATGTCCCAGCACATCCCCATGTAA
Source organism: Mustela nivalis (assembly GCF_964662115.1). NCBI lineage: Eukaryota > Metazoa > Chordata > Mammalia > Carnivora > Mustelidae > Mustela > Mustela nivalis. The sequence continues at coordinate 150,226,668 of NC_139021.1, forward strand.
AGCCTGCTTGTTTCCACTCTCCCATAGGCGCCTCCAAACTGCCCAAGGTCACTAACCTCAATTTGCAGTTATGAAGACTGGGGAGAGGGGGTGAAAGGTCACAGCAAGTCTGAGGCTGGATGGGTACTCAGGTCCCTGTGATCTTTTGAGTGTTTTGGGGTACAGGTGACACACCTCCTGCAGTGTTTGCTCCCATTCAATACCCCCTTAGACACCCTTAGGGCCCCTCTGCCTTGTCACCTCCCACCATCCATGGCCTCTACCTCCATGAAAGACCTTTTGTGGCAGGTCAGGGAGCTTCGATGGTCCAAGGGTGGGGTCCTTTGTGTGCGGGACCTGGGTGGCTGTCAGGAGTGGAGGGGGCATGGGAACCAAACACAGGAACTGGAACAAATGGAGGTGGCCCTAAGTGTGACCTTCTGAAGAGGAAGTACCCGAAGCTGCCCTATTGGAACAAGCAGTATGTGAAGCCCAATGCATGCCGCAATTCCAAATAAAATCACAAAAGTCCTTAAGAGAAGTGTTCTAGAAAAAACTACCAAAATGCTAAGCACTAGTTGATAATGGCGAGAAGAATCAGCCCTCTCTGATAATGGATACTTGCTACTTCACGTTTCTTCCACTTCTAATTCCTAATTCTTATTTTCCACTTCTAATTCTCATTTACCAACAACAAACGCCAAGATAAGCTCTAGTAAACACTTTTGCAGGAGGCAGAGGAAGCGTTCCCCACCTTTCCCCGCAGAGGGCGCCACTGCTGACTGATGCCCGCATTTACATACTTGTATATTCCGTCACTGAAAACTTGTTTCAGAACACAGGGAGTCGCGTGAGGCCAGTCTTTTTACAAACAACTTTTCACTTAATAATCCATCAGGAACATCTTTCTAGGTCCCCATATGCACACTTAACTGGCACTGCTCTTACGTTAGGATGAAACACGCTTTAAAGATACCAAGAAAGCAAAGGGCAAACGAGAGGCCCATGGAGCCCATCAACCCTGCCCATGACTCTGCCAACTTTGCCATGGCCCCAGCTTCCCTGGCCCTGTACCCGTAGCTCCCCTGGGCCACTCCGCGTACTGGTTAGGCCAAAAGGAGTGTCTCTCATCCCCAGCCCTGCTTGCAATCTGTTAAATGGAGTGCCCCACCCTGGGGGTCCTCCACCCCTCTGTGCCCCCTGCCCGGCAGGCATCGGGTTGTGGGCTCACCTGGGCAAAGCGGCGGGCCCGCCTGCTCATAGTGAAGGAGTAGGCGCTGGGTAAGTGCAGGCTGACAGGCAGCACGGTCACGTTGAAATGGAGGCGGAGGACGCCCTCACCGGGGCCCTGGAAGTCCGAGTCATTGACCAGCACAGCCAGCTGCAGGGAGCGGCTCTCCGAGATGGGGAGGCTCCGGTTGAGAACCAGCCCTGTGGTGGGGGGGGGGTGCGGTGATGACTGCTTCGTCGCTTAGGGGCCTGGGACCACCGTCCCAAGCCGCTGTGTGTCTCCTCCCAGCCACACATCTGGCACAAACACACACGTGTGCAAACACAGACTTCACACTTGGGCCATGTGGACCACAGACTTGGCTGGTGGGGCTAAGTTGGAACCATTGTTTAAATGTTGGCTGCTGTGCTGAGCTGGATGCTGAGAGAAGCCTTCTCAACTGGGAGATCACCTATGTGTATGGTGTGTGTGTGTGTGTGTGTGTGTGTGTGTGTGTGGTATGTATGTGCGTATACATGAGATAAAGATCTATCATCACTGAGGCCCTGGGAAGACTATGCTGGCCTCCACTCCCCCAGAGAACTATCCCAACAGTCACAGCCTCCAGTGGAGCCCTGGATTGCACAGACCCCAAGTGCCCAGAGCCCAGAGCCTGCCCACCTCTGTACCTGCTGTGTGTTGTGCTATGGTTCTAGTTTTGCAGAGATGGAAGGACAAGCATGAGGAGGTTTGGGTACACGTGGTGTATGGAATGAGAGCGCCTGGCAGAGATGACATTTTCCCTTATACAGGGCAGGAGACCCTCAAAGCCTCAGTGGGGGTGGGGAGGATGAGAAATAAACAGGATCGGTCCAGGCAGTAAGGGGTAACAGTACCAGCGATTCTGGAATCCCTCAGAAGCAGATCCCAAATCAAGGATTCAAGTGCCAGTCAGGTATTTGGAAGGTGATCCCAGAAAACATGGGCAGGAGGGTAGGGGAGCCAAGGCAGCTGATGAAGGTGCCCCATGCCGTAGGTGAGCATAGTGGGCCCCTGGAGCTCAGTCTTGCGGTACATTCCAGAAGCCAGACAGGACTATCTGTGCAGAATCCTGTGGCTATAACACACAGAGCTGCTGTTGTATACTAACCCCTGTTAGTAGAAGGCTGTGGGGACAAGGGAGAAATAATCCCCAGGCACTTGGGTCCCTGGGGGATTGCAAAGCAGAGGCCAGAAGAAGGCCTTAGGCAATGTGTTTGTAGTAGGCACTGAGCCCTGGCATAGTCAGCATGGGAAGTGTGGTACGGCCCTACCAAAGTCTGCTAGGAGGCAGTTCAGGGAGAGAAGAAACCCTATAAAAACCCACCAAAGTGGCCAAGGTGAGCGCATTAGAGACAAGGAAGGGTTGGGTGGAGTGGAAGCCTCTGCAGCCTGGGGCTTGGAACGTCGGGACAAGTGTCTGTGGGTATAGGGTGCTGTGAGAAGAGTGGGCTGCTGGCTCCCTAGGGGGCCCAGCCAGGCCAGGCCCAGCCCCTCTTACTGTAGTCATGCACAGTTGCTCGCACGAAGCTGCCATTAGCCTGGGCCAAGGTCTCGTTCGGTGAGTGCTCGACACGGAAAGTCTGCAGGGCCCAGGTGTCCCCTGGCAGTAGCGTGCTTGTGTACCGCCTCAGCAGCTCCCCAGAGGCCGGCACCACGTCTGCGTCGAAGACACGTATTGTGGCCACCACGGTGCCCTGAGGAAAACAGTGGGTGCCAGTCAGAATTGGTGAGAGGAACTCCGCAGAGACCCTGCAGGCTGGGACCTCAGAAGGACACTAGCCCCACAGGTGGATCGAGGGTGTGCAGTCAGAGCCGGCTCCAGGGACAGACTGGCCTATGTTAGAGTTCCTGTGGGATCCCATGCCAGTCTGGCCCAGTCGCCCTCCCTGGGCCATCCCTGTGCCTCCCCTGTGCCTCAGGTATGATAGGCACCTACACGCTTCCTGTAAGGATGGATTAAAGCAGATGCCCAGGGGCTCTGCTGATGTGCTTCACCAGGTCCCACAGAGAACAGCAAGCTGCGCCCCACAGGGTCGAGTCAGATAGTGATAGTGACTGTCACATAGTGATAGATGGCAAAGCCAGATCCAAGCCCTGGTGTCCACCAGAACATTCTCCAAACGCCTGTATACCGGGCTGGAGGAGATCACGAGGAAAGTTCTGAGCAGTCACAGGGTATCTCTGCTTTTGTCAGGGGCCAGACTCCTTGTTGTCACCCCAAGGTAGCCCTTCCTAGCTTATGCGATCTTTACCAATGAGATGTGCTTTCCTCCCGCCTGCCCATCCACCAAACTAGCACCTGGGGTGTCCAGAGACCCAGGTAAAACCACGTTATCTGCCATTGCACGCCTGGCCGGAGGGCTGCAGAACGGCCAGCAGGTGGCAGTCACGCTCCACCTACGCGGACCAGACCCGGGGGAGGGCCGAGGTGGGCGGGGCTGTTCTGGGCGATCCCAGCTGAAGCCACTCCTTGGTCTTTCTGCGCGGTGGCCGGGCTCCACCCTCCCTGAGTCTCTAGACTCTCCTTCGAATGCTGACCGCAGAGGGAGAGAGGGCTCTCTCCTGGAAGCTGTCCCCTCCTGGGGGCAGCACCGCTGTACCCACACGCAGCGGCAGGTGTGCCCTGGAACCTGATGCACATCCTTGGCATTGCCAGCCTGTTCAGGCTCGTGCTAGGCATCCAGGGTCCCCGGACACTTGTCAGGGGCCAGCTGGACTGACCTCCCGTCTCAGCTACCTCAGCTACCCTCGAGACGGGCAGATAACCCCAACACATAGCTGGGCAGACAAATGAAAGACAAATGGCTGGAGGGATGTTCAACTGTATGGCCGGATGGCCAGACGGACAGCTGGGTAGACCAAGGAATAAATGGTGGCCGGAGTGGCAGACACACAACAGACGGACGACAGACAACAGACAAGGTGGTAAACAGGCACCTCCTTCCTCTTGAACTCCACCACAGCGCTGGCGGTGTCCAGGCCCCCGAGGAAGGTGGGTGCCGAGTCGTCTTCATCGTACACGGTCACGGGGAAGGGCACCATCACCACCTGCTCCTTGTGTGCGCCGACGTGCACCGTGCACGCGGCCACCAGCTCGTACTTCTCCCGCAGCTCGCGGTCCAGGGCCCAGCGTGTGCTCACCTCCAGGCTGTCCGGGGCGCAGCGGAAGGGCAGATTTTCACCTACACACCAAGCAGACCAGGAACCCCAGTGTGACTCCCGGGCCAGGGAGCGGGGTGAGCTGTCTTTTTCAAGGGGCCCGCCAGGAGTGGCTGCAGGGGAGGATGGCCTCTGGCAGGTCAGAGATGGGGAGCAGAATGGCCCTGCCGAGCTCTTCCTCGGCTCCAGATTGGAAGGGGACGGGGCACAGAGCTCCAAGCATTGGTTTGCAGTGATGGCTGTGCACTAATGAGCTGACCTGGGCCTCCCAGTTTCACTAGTGCTGATGGGGGAAGCTCAGGGAACCAGAAAGCCTGAATCACGTCCTCACTCTGATGACCTAGGGAGGGCTGCTCCCATCTCTTCCCTAACCTTGCCTCTCTTGCTGGGGGTGGGTGGGGTGGAAGGGCTGAACAGCAGCTCAACCACGCCGCAGGCCCAGAGATCCAGCCCCCCGCATTGGCTGGCTTTTGAAAAAAATAGGCAATTTTAAAATTATGGAAATAATATGTGCTCATTTTAGAGCATGTGGGAAATAAGGCCACTATTCCACCATTTGAAAACAAACACGGTGGGCATTTAGTGGGTAATCTGAAGTTAACACACAGATATTTCCAGCGGCCAACTCTGCACACCCGCTTTACATCTCCTGGCTGTGCTATCCCAGACTGGTTGCCCCACCTCTCTGTGCCTGTTTCCTCACCAGAAGACGGGCTAGACGAAGGCTAACAGGCCTGCTCCTCACCAGGCCCTGTGGTTAGGGCAGTGACTGGTGTATCTTCCCACAACCTGCTGAGGGGAAGACCAGTCACAATAGCACACTTTTCAACCCAAGCCTGCCCTGAAATTCATCCTCCAGGAATAATTCAGAAAAGGGGAATGCTGACGGCTGGAAGGTCCACACTGACCGCCCCCACAGCCAACCGTGGGAGCAGGCAAACGTCCCTCCCGCAAAGCCACATATTACGTGTGGATTACATATGCGAAATGCTTATCATATAATGTTTCTCTCTGTTGTTTATGGTTACAAAACCATGCTCAACCAAATTTAATGAGGTAATCTTCTTGAGGAAGGTCAGCCTGCTGAACCTGATGTTTGGCTGACAATCTTGCCCAAAGACATGTATCCCTGCTGCAGGGCAAAGGTGAGGATGCTGGGGAGTGCATGGCCCCCTTCCTTACTTCATGGAGATTTTCTTCAATGTCATTACCACGTGTGTGTACGATAAACTTGGTGTGAATCCAGGTTCCACTGCAGCCTACCTTCTCTGTTCTAGTTCTTTGTTTCTGAGTATTTCAGTGGCGCCTCCTGTCATGGGGCTGCTCAGGTGCCTTCTTTCACCTCCACTGGGCTTCACCCCCTGGCCCACCCTTGGCCGGCCTCCCCACGGCCATCGTGGGGCCAGGTCAGCTGCCCTTGCAGCTGCTGAGGCAGAATCCTGGAACCACGCGGGCTCCCCTCTTTCCCTCAACACCCACAGCCAACACATCGAGAAATCCTGCTGGATCTTCTTTCAGTATATGCCCGGAAGTCACCTGCTCCTTGCTGCCCTGTGGCTTTCACTCTTCTTCCAGTTTCCAGCCTGCTGCTCAGGGATTTTCCCAGCCTCCTGTTTCCTTGCTGCTATGCTACGCTGCCCTGTACCAAATCATTCCTAGCATGGCAGCCAGAATAATCCTTTAAAGGTAAGTGAGGGCTTGTTCATGCCGCCCCCTACAGGCCTTCCATGACCCCCCAGTCCCTGAAGGGGAAACCCTCAGGAACTTCTCTGTCTTCATGGGCCTCCGCTCTCCCTACCCCAGCTACCAGGGGTCCCACCGCAGTGATCTTTACGGGGCTAGCCCAGCTGGCCTGGTGCCCTCCCACCTTTGCTCCACCACTCCCTTCCTCAGCCATGAGACAGAAGACTGCAGTCTCCACCACTCCACATCCTAGGAGCTTTACTTCCCAAATAGCATGTTCCAGAGGCCACCCCAGGGGAATGAAGACTCCAGGCAGGCAGGATTTTGACTTGTTTAGTTCATGGTCACATCCTTAGCCCCTAGAACAGTACTTGGTTCATGACAGACACGCTAGAAATATTTCTGGAATATTAAATGAATGAATGAGTGGTGTGGTTGGTGAGTAAACCAGATGGCTCATGTCAAGGGCTGGAGGGGCTGTGCCTTGCACACAGCAGATGCCAAGGGGGAGCCTCTGAAGCCAGCACTCACCTTCTAGGAGCCTGTAGGACACGCTGATGTTGGGGCAGAGGAATTGCACAGGCAGCAGCCGGAATTGGTGGAAGGTGCCAGGAGGCCTGTTCTCTCTGATGCGGAAGGAGACGCCTGTCTCGGGAAAGCAGAGCTCCCGGGGTTTGAGGGAACTGCAAGCCGGGAAGGAGGTGTTGATGAAGGAGAAGTACACCCGGGCACAGCCTGGCCACTGGCACTCGCCCTCACGCAGGAACGCAGACGACAGGAAGACCTGGAGGTAGATGGTGAGCACCGGGAATCCACCATCTGCAGAGAGAGAAGTCAGGCTTGGTGGGGCACCAGCCACACCCATGGGTGGCGGGGAGTGAAATGGGGAAGGAGCAGGAGATCTAGGGCTGGTGTAAAGCCCAGTCCCTTCCGTTGTCCACAGGGCTCCACTAGGCTCTCAACCCTGGCTGGCCACCTTCCACCTGCCCCGAACTGCCCTCGACCCGGGGTCTGTCTCTGCTTCAGGGTCCCATGGTTCTGCTCCCTCTGCCTGGGGTGCCTCACAGGCCTGCCTCTCTTGTCATTCAGGTCTCAGCTCAAATACCACTCCCTCAGGTGCTCTGAGCGCTGCCCCCTATTGTTCCCCCATATCTCCCCGCCAGCCTCTAGCACATCATTGCCCCCATCAGAGGGGTGCCCTGAGTCCCAAGTCTAACCAGGTAGAGCACTTTCCTGGCTGGCTCCTATGCATGTGGGGGCTCCCCAGCCTCCAGGGGCTGTCCTCATGGAACGCCTCTATGGAGACACACCCACAGCCAGACTTCCGGAGTGCCTGGAGGGGGGATTTCCAGCAAACTCCATCACAGAGAATTTCTCCAACAAGGTCTGGTTCTTTTCAAGAGTGATGGGTACTCTTCCTGGGCCCTCTCCCTCAGCCCTAGTGTAGTGGCTGCTACCCTGCATTTGCTCCTCCCAGAATTCATCAGAATTCTGCTTCTTCCTAGCCCTCCCTTGGTGCTTCAGTCCCCAGTTGTAGCCAATCATTTTCTATATGAAACTGCCCTGTTCCAGTTACTATGTGGTTTTTCTCCTGACTGGACTTAACAGGTGCATCATGAACAGAACAAGCCCCGTAGGAAATATGGACCCTCGACAAACTCCACTCAGCCTTTACCCCCGGAAACATAGTTCAAGGTCCCCATCGGGGATTGGGATGGAGACAGCAGCAACTAAGTACAAGCAGAACCAAGACCCATCTGAGATGCCACCTTCAGAACTGGGGGTGCCCTAGTGGCAGGCTCTGTCATATGACCTTGGCTTTTCTTGGCCGACAGGGGCACAGTCATTCTGTGCTGCCCATTCTGCATTCATAGGCATGCCTTGGCCGACAGGGGCACAGTCATTCTGTGCTGCCCATTCTGCATTCACAGGCATGCCATGGGCCTCTTGCCCGCATGAGGGGGTTCAGGGCTGGTGTGAGGGTGCAGTGAGGTCATGTATTTGAAGGAGATGATTGGAGGTGGGGAGCTATTGGGTGTGTGATCACCGTTTTGTGCCATAAGGCAGAAAGCAGCTCCTCTTCCCAGTATCAGGGTCACATGTGGTTTTCTCCCTGCTCTGAGGAGGCTGGCTAGGTCTTCCTTCCATACCACTTTCCTCCCTGGCACCAGGCCTGAGTCCCCACTGTGTACCAAGGGCAGCTTGATGCTGATGGGAAGACCAGCTTTCCATGGAACTGCTCCTTCTCCAGGAAGCTCCAGATCATTCCCTCAATCAAAACTTCCAATTTTTCTAGTCCCCTCACTTAACTCCTCTCTTGTAACCCTAAATCCTGTTCACCCAAATGGAAAAGGCTTCTAAGCCCAGCCCGGAGAGGGCACCCAATCCTTTCCAAGGGTTCTCCCAAATCCCAACAGACTCAGAAGGTCCAATGGTCATCAGCAGCCCCCAAACTCATCCTGGTGTCCTGGCCGGGCTGGCCACAGAGGCAGGCCAGCCTCACCTCACCCTTCATCCTTACGCCACAGGGATCGCACAGGAAGCGCCCTCCTGAGCCTTGGTGTGGGTGTGATGTGGGCTGTGGGAGGAGAGACAGGGTGGGGCAGGGGGTCAGGCGGCTCCCTTACTGCGGATGCTGAGCCTCTCCCAAGCGCTGTGGTCCAGGCTCCGGTTAAGGTAGAGAAGGCCAGTGTCCTCCTCAATGCGGATCCAGTCGTTCTCCTGCAGCCTCGCACGGTAGGCGATGCCGTAGAGGTGCTGGCCCAGGCGGAAGCTGGGCACCTCCTCGGGGGTGTCCCGCAGGGCGTGGACATAGAGCAGGGGCATGCCAGCTGGCTGGTCCACATACAGTTTCTCCCAGTAAGCATCCCTGGAGAAGTAGAGTCCCAGCGGAGCTGCAGGAAGCAGGGAGGTGTGTGAGGGAGGGAGGAATGCTGACCCCTCCGGAGCAGGTCTCCAGGCAAACCAGCACTCTCCAGCCGCTTTAGTTCACACTTTGGATCCTCCCACATTTGCTAACTTAAGATTCCAACCTAGCGTAATTAATAGTGCAAAACTATAGGCAAGTTCCTTGTTCTGAAATTACAAGAGAGAGAGCTCACCCTGCATGATTCACGGCATTCAAGACTTTCACACCCAAATAAAGAAAGAATAAGATTCTGATCTTACTCGGACTTTCTCACCAGTAGTCCCAGTAACGTCAACACACACACCTATCTGTGGGGCGAAACACTAGCTGCAAATGGACTGCCTTAAAACAGAAAAAGAAAAGAGAGGAGGACGTACTACAAAACACCTGCAAAATCGTTCCCAATCACCCGAGTTTGACAAGTATGTGAGCCGCACAGAGCTGGGAGTGACTCAGGTTTCTCAGAAAATCGCCTGGATCCCCAGCTTTTAAGTGCGCACGATGATGCCAAATAAGCAGGGCAGGCAAGAGTCACCGAAAATGAACCAGGTCACGTTACGCATTTATTCATTCCTGAGATTTATGTATTTATTTGAGAGAGAGTGTGTGAGAGAGAGATCGTGAGGCATGCATGTTGTAGGGAGGGGCAGAGGGAGAGAATCTTCTGGCAGATTCCCCGCTGAGGGAGAAGCCTGTACTAGGGCTTGAGCTCTTGACCCACGAGAAAATGACCTGAGCCAAAACCAAGAGTCGGACACTTAACCAACTGAGCCACCCAGACGCCCCAAACCAGGGCTCTTTATAAGAGAAACACACCTTTAAAGTTAAACATACTCCTACCACTTGATCCAGAAATCCTACTGAATTTTATGTCCATCAAATGAGTCATTCACAAACGGCAAGTTTATTCACACAGCCGAGGACTGGAAACAGCCCAGGTGCCCTTCAGTGGGTGAGTGGACAGGCAAAGGGTGGTTTTTCACACCACGAAATCCTATGCAGCAATAAAAAGGGATGAACCGTTGGTTCACACAACAACCTGGAAGGATCTCACAGACATCGTGCCAAGCAGAAGAAGCCAGGCAAAAAAGAACACACATGGCATGATTCCAGACTAATTTTAGGTTAACAGAGAGCAGCCTGGAGACCTGTGAGGGGTGGGAAGAGGCAAAAGACTAGGAAGGGCAGGAAGGAATGTTCTGGGGGATGTAAAGATTCCACATCCGGATAGCAGTGTGGGTCACATGTGCACATACATTTGCTGCCAATGTACAGATAAGAGCTGTATATTTCAACTTCTGTAAATTTCCCCTGAAAACCTGATCACCAAGGGACTGTGAATAGAGCTCTGGTTGCCACCAAGAAGAGGATGTGGACCATGGCCTCGCTGGGAAAACCCATTCATTACTCTGCTGACTTTGTGTAAGTTCAAAATTTTTCATGATAGGGCGCCTGGGTGGCTCAGTTGGTTGGACGACTGCCTTCGGCTCAGGTCATGATCCTGGAGTCCCAGGATCGAGTCCCACATCAGGCTCCCAGCTCCATGGGAAGTCTGCTTCTCCCTCTGACCTTCTCCTCACTCATGTTCTCTCTCACTGTCTCTCTTTCAAATAAATAAATAAAATCTTAAAAAAATTTTTTTTTCATGATAAAAAGTTTTAAAAAACAGTAAGAATTTTCAAGAAGGTGGATAATTAGGCAAACGGCGCTGGAAAAAGCACTAAAACCCTGCAAATACCCTATAGCAGTAACCAACACACAACACAAACATTAGAAATGCCCACGTATTCACTCACATTGAGCCAATTTCTCTTTTCGATCAGCTTGTTCCACCTACACCCCCACTCTGCTCACAGCTGTCGGGTGAGCAGCCAGGCCAGTCTGCACCAGCAGAGGATACCCCTGGTACCACCTGGGTCCTCAAGGACACATCTGGGTATGGGAAACAATCCATTGCCAACCGGAGTCAGGTAAGACCACAGGGGAGTCCTTTCCAGATGCCAAAGCAGTGAAACCGTCCGTGAACAGAAAGGCTGCACCCTGGGGGATGTTTTTCAGGATGACTTCAAAAGGCAGCCAGACTGCGAGGGCCAACCTGGGCGGAAGCATGCACCTGGCCTGGCAACAAGGGGGAGAGGGACAAAGAGGGAAAGAAGGAAGCGGGGAAGAGGGAGAGAGATGCTCTGGTCAGAGCCAAAGGCCTGGCCCTGTGCACCCCACACTCAACACAGAAATGGAAGGAAGCAGGGGTGGGAGTGGGGCAAAGACCACACTGGAAAGCCCTGCCAAGAGAGGTGCCCCTGGAGTGGGACCTAGAATTACCTAACCCCTGTGGTTACAGTTCAGGGAGGGGCAGGCCAGGACTTCTAAGGAGCCTGCCTTGTGCTCTGAGCTGAAGTTTCCTGGGGGAAGGATCCGCTCCGAAGTGTCCCACTGGCTGCTATTCAAGGGGAAGGCAGCGAAAGGAGCTCCGTGAAGTCGAAGTCGCACTGGGGAATTCTGGGGAGGGAGTGCCAAGACCATGCCTCCCCCACCCTGGGGTCTCCGTGGCAGACATGGGCAGGAGCTGCCTGAATGCCACCCTTCTCTCCCCACACCCTCCCCCCTGGCCCAGGAGGATGGAGGTTCTCAGATGCACTCAGGGCTGACCTCCATGGGATTTAGCAGCTGATGCTCTCAGGGACAGGAAGCAGCTCCCAAGGCTGGCCTCTTGCTGCTCCTGTTCAAGGGCAGCCGATGGCACCAGCGCAGGGCTGAGCGGAGTGATGGGCCATGGCTGACCGGTCCCCTGAGGGTCCCTGCACACCGGGGATCCATTCCACAGGCTCGCATGTCCCAGCAGAGGCGCTCACGCTCCCCACAGTGTGGAGCCCCAAAGAGGACCCTACCAACTCATCAAGTCATGACTCAAAGACAGGAATGCTCCCCGTCTGTGGGTGAGGAGACACCCACAGGGAGGGAATAGCGGTCGGGGAGTCCCCGATGGGACTTGGCAGCCACCTCCCACCAGGACTGTGCCAGGGCCTGCTCTGGGTTGCCCGTCGGGGTAACTCCTGCCTCGCTCTCCTCAGTGGGGCCATCCAGTCTTCCCCACAGAAATCTGATACTACAGGGGCTTCCAGCCTGTGGCAGCATCCCAGCATGGCCAAGTTCCGGAAGGCAGGCTCAGAAGGGGGATTGGAGCCAGGCCCAGCACTGCTGCTCCAGCAAGGGCCCAAATCACGAGCAGCAGCTGAGCTTGTCCTCCAACATTCCATGAAGGTTCCACAAGTCAGAGCATCCAGTAAGAGCTCTAGGGGAGGGACTGAGCTGGGGGGCTGCTAGGGAAGGTGACATCCGCTGCCCTATGGGCAGGAAGAATGACTCTCTTTTCCCCTGACCATGTCCTGCCCCCACAACCTTTGGAAGGGGCTGGCCTCCTGCGGCCTACTGTCGCCTCTCAAAGGTGGAGTGTGGGGTGAGCACAGCCCGGCCACGTGGCTCTGGGAGGCAGCACAGCACAAGGCCAATCCCCCACCCCCCCACCCCGCCACCGACCTTCCATCCTCTCCACAGCCCCAGACAGAGGCATTGTCAGGACAACTATTCTGCAAACAGACACTGAGGCAGAAAGAAAGCCATTTGTTTGCTCAAGGGCATATGCACAGACGGCAAGAGAACTGGAATTTGCAAGGCAGGCTTTCTCAAAAGGCACCCCTTCCACCAGCCCACTCATCTCCCAGGGTCCCTACAGTTGCCATGCTCTTGATCCCCAGCGGACCACACCTGTGGCCCTACTGAGGTAGCTCCGCTGGGACACACTTTGTTCCCCCACAAAGCCCTAAGCAGTGACTGAAGCTCCCTGCAAGTCAGCAAAACAGCTCGAGGGGAGAGGTGGTCCTGATGATTTACCATCTCTCTGGGCAGGTCGGCATTTCCAGGCACAAAAAAGGAGGAGAGACTAACTCCCAGGGGCCTCACAGGGTGGTGGCGAGGGGCAACCTGGGCTTGTGACAGTGACACCAGCTAAAGAGGGGGCTTGGCCACGACGGGAGCCACCAACCTCCTCCGCACCCTGGCAGAAGGGCACACGCCGACCACCATGATCTTGAGAGGCTGCCATTGGGCCTCAACTCCCAGAGCTGCAGGCAGTGCTGCCGGGTCCACCAGACTGGATGCAGACCAGGGCAGCCCTTGTCTTCCAGAGCCCGTGTGACCAGGCCACCAGCTTTCCTTGGTGTGCCTGACCCCTCCACAGAGAGGTGAGGTCTGTGTTCTTGCCCCCAGCAGACCAGCGAGGGGACATCGCATTTCAACAGAGCTCACATCCTGAGGGGCAACCGCTGGCGCTTTCTCTCAGGACACACATCACTGGCCCTGGTCAGCAGAGCAGAACCAAGAACTTGGCCGTTCTTGGAGCCACTGTGGAGAGGGACTTCTGGGGTGACTCTGAAGGCTGCAGAAAACGGGCCTTATCGTGGGGAAAAGCTCTACCCACAACACCCCACCTGTGGAGTAGGCAAGAGCGGCTCCAGAATTGAGCTCCCCTCTGAGAGGGCCTCCTTGACTGCACACACTTTCGGTGGTACAGGGGCTGGGAGGTAGGACGGCCTGAGCTCCCAGAGCTCCGCACCCCCAAGCTGGTGCAGTTCCCACCACGCAGATCATATGTGCAGGAGAGAATGGGTCCTGCCTACTCTCATCTCACAGAGGCCAGCCCTACGGGATCTGTGTGGGGCCCAGTTGATTGCTGCCAAAAGGGATTTGTGGGTCGGGCAATGATTGTGAAAAGAAACAGACTTAAAGGCACTTAAATACCTTCCAGGTGGTCCCTGTAGCCAGGCATGGCTCCCTTAATGCTCCTCAATGTCACAGACCCTTTTAGATGGAAAAACACATGGTCCAAGGCAGGGAATCGAGGAGGTGAGTGTGGGGCTGGCCTCAGGTGGGGATAGCCTGGGCAGTCCCAAAGGGCCCCGCACTTGGTTTAATGTTCTCATGTCACTGTTTCGAAATTCTTCAAAACCTAGAACAAAATGTCCATTTCATCCTCCTACACTGGGCCCCATAAATGATACAGCCAATCCTGGCAGGTGGATGAGGAGAGCCTGGGATGGGCTCATTTCCGAGGGGCTATGCAGCCCCTACAGTCTGCTGACCTCTGCTGCGTCTCAGTTTCTCCAGCTGCCAATCAAAGGAGGGCATGCTGGGGAGAGGAGTGGCCAGAGCACGTCGCAGACATGCCTCGCCTTTGCACAGGAATTATACGAAGCTCGTGCTTCAGAGTCACAGCTGCTATGTGTAGATCCCTTTGCTACCCCATTTCCTAGTTCAGAACACTGACGCTGGGAGGTACGAAGCCTTACCTGGGTGAATCTGCTGATGGTTCTGAGTCTCAGGGTTTGGAACACTAGCAAACAAAGTGGCATGGGGAGTCAGGATGAGGGCAGATGTTAAGCCTACAAGGATGCTCACTGCTGGCACCTGTCTACCAGGAAGGGCCGTGTGGCCTTTGGGCTCCATCCTGCCTCTGCTGCAAGCTGCCACTTGGGTAGGTAACAGAGCAGGACTGGCAAAGCCTTCCCCCTCCATACCTTTCACTTCTGAATGCCTTGGGGTGCCAGCATCCTTCCCCATGCCCAGTCCATGGTTTCTGCCTGGAGAGGGTTGGCCCGTGTCACCCGCCCAGAGACAACCCGTGGTCCTTGTGGCTCAGGTCTCTCCTCAGGAACCATGCCAAGGGGTGAGGAGCTGGCCTTTCCTCACAGCACAGTGGGTCCCGTGCAGGTCATGGCATCACTGTCCAAGGCTCAAGTCACTGCTCACGTTCAGAGAGACCCCACCTGCTCCCACCCTTCCAGACCCCAACAGGGAAAAGGTGTAGAATGAATTTTGACAGGGTGAAGTGCTGTCCTGTTCTGAGCTGGGCTTCCCCTGATATCTCGTTTATGAGCAGATCCACCATGGGTGCCTGCCAGGTGGGAGCCCTACTGGCTGCGTTCAGTGCACGCCATCACGAGACCGCGGTTTTGCCTTTACCTGGGACCATTCTATAGCCTGCAAAGGTTGTTTCCAATGCTCCACATTTGGTTGGCATATTTATTCGGATTTGGGTGCAGATGGAACCAGGCCCTTACCCCCCAACTCCCTCTCTTTCATTCGGCGTTTCACAAGGGCACATGTGCTCACACACACTCACACGTGCGCTCTTGCACACGCTCTGTCCCGCGTGCACACACCCTCATGCCCACACTGGACCCTGAGCTGCTTCCCTGCCATAAGCAGGAAGGGGAGCCTCGTCGAGTGGGGGGAATGCTGCTGGTGGTCAAGGGCCCTGCTCCTGCTTCTGGCAGCTTGCCTTGGCTTTTTCAGGCTCCTGCTGCCCCGGGGCAGCGAGCAGCAGAGGCGTGGGGACAATTCGCACGCTCCACCCCATCCAACTGCCCGGAGCTCACAGTCCCTTGGTGCCTGCACAGCCCACACGTGAGCCTAGTGATCACCTTCCCGCAGACCCATCCACAGCCTTGGCTCCCTTGTGCCCTGAAGGGTTGTCTCCAGCCCATCCTAGGCTGCAAGCCAGCCCTGGCCCAAGCAACCCCATCTTCTCCATGAGCTATGGGCCGCTGCCCAGCTCTGCCAGCAGGATCTGATCCCAGCCTGGCGTGGCGGGGGGAGAGGGGGTCCTTCCCTGGGGGCTCTCAGCCTGAGCTGGCCCATGGAACTCCGCAGTGCCCACCATTGTTCTCCCAACATGTAGCTTTGGAAGTTATGTGACCCTCTCCTGTTTCAAGGGCTGGGTGACCGCAGAACCCTCAGTGAGCCCGCAATGATTCACACATCTCTCCTCCACATTCTCACTCTCCCACACGCACACGGTTACACAGCCACTCACGCCCTTGGGCTTCCTCAGTGTACAGCAGCGTGGCGTAGCCTGGTCCCCACTGTGGGCTCACCTGCATCAGCTCTCTGGGGTCCTGGCCAGCCCTGGCCATCGGGGCCACTCGAGGATCACCTGAGCTGCTTCTGCCTTCCCTGTCCCCCCTCTGCAGTGGCTGTGCTGCTCTGTGACCCTGCCAGTCCAGATCTGGGCAGGTGCTTCCCGGCCAGGCGCCCTCAGCCTGTCACCCCAGCTCAGGGGTCCTCCCCGCTGCTACAAGTGCCCGGTGGTGAGTCGTACTCAACACAGCACATAGTCGCCCTGCTGGGGAAAGGCCAAGAGCCTCCAGCAAGTAAAAATGTCCTAGGACTGCAATACGGAAGCTGGAATTCAGGGCTCCTAAGGAAGAAAAAAATAAAAGGGCAACGGTACGATGCAAGAATGGGGTGGGGCCAGGGCTTGCCTGCACGTGTGCGAAGGGCTGTCCCCTCCTACAGAACCCGCGCACCGGACAGCCCCGGCTCCCGCCCCTGACGAGCACCAGACTGCGTCGATGACAGTTTTATTATAAGCCAGCAGAACCTCCTCAACAGACGATTTCCTAATGCCATCATCTTTTCTGGGAATGGGAAACAGACCCCACTGACTTCTCCCCAGGGAAGGCCCCTCCCCCTGCAGGCCAGCTGTCCCCGTGGGGGGTCCCTCCACCCCCAACAGCAGCGCTGGGCAGGACCTCGCAGGACATCCGCAGCACGGCCCCGCCCCTCTGGCACAGTCACGGTTTCTCTTTGCTCCAGCAGCGTATCTGATGGACGCAAACGCGCCGTGCAGGCCACTTACACGGAGAGTGAACCCCGCAACAAACGCCCGTGGGCGCGTGCGGCCGACCCTGTCGGACGCTTGGCCCTGCTGCTGCCCCTCCCGGATCCCCACCTTCCACCTCACCCCACTCACTTTGAACAGAAACCTGGGGCTTGGGTTTCTCTTGCCTTTTCTTAAATTGTTTTTTTACATAACCCTTCTACCTCACTCCTGGAAGGTACTTTTGCTGTATGGAGAATTCTGTGGCAAAGTTATTTTCTCTTGGTCCTTCAGAGGACTCTTCTGTTGTTGCTGCTGCTTCAGAGAACTCTGTACCCGTTCTACTGCTCACTCTTTGGTATCCTCTTCTCTCTGGCTGCTGCCTGGACCTCCTGTCTTTGGTGCTCTCTCCGGCTGCACTACGATTAGCCAGCCTGTCAGTCTGTGCGGGTTTCCTCCCCCTTGGGAGCCCTCTGAATGGCGAAAGCTCCTCATTGTCTCTCCCTGTTCCCTCCAAGCAAACGGCAGCCGGTCCCCCGGCACTCGTGCCCCGTGTTCGTGAGCCTCTGTGCTCACGTCTGCCGCGTTCGCCGGCCCTGACCTCATCCTCAGTGCCAGGCGCGAATCTCCAGCGTCGTGCTCCAGCCTCTCCCATGTCTCAGTCCACTTAGAGGAGGACCCGGACCACCCAGCCCCGCCTGCCCCTCCCACCTGCCCGCCCCAGTCAGGGTACCAGCCACATCACTGCGGAGGCCACACGCCTTAGACTCGTCCTGAGCTCTTCCATCTTCCACCCCTTCCAGCAGAGCAAACACAGGATGCCCTCTGCCGTCCCCCGTCCAAGCCGCCACGCTCCCACACCTCCCTCACCTGCATAAAACCACACTGCTCAAGGGGCCTTCCTGAGCTCACTCTTAACCCCACAGGCCACATGTACAGAACCACCAGGGTCACTCGGACCACTTCACCCTCTGCCTGAAGCCCTGCATTAACTGCCCACTGCTTGCAGAATAAAACACAGCTCCTCACTAGGGGGTGAGGGCCCAACTGTCCTCCCCCCAGCTCACCTCCTTCCCACTCTCTTGGGCACCCACATTCCAGGCACATCACCCAACTCACCACTACGAGCTAAAAGAACAGACATCATAGTGAGTGGCCCAATGAAGGCAACAGTGAAGGAACAAACCAATAAACACATGGTTTCATAGAGTGTGGCAGGGGGGCACGCACTGGAGACTTTGGGAAATGGTCCAAATTTGGGATGGGGGTGTGGAGCTAAGATTCTTTGGTTTTGTCTGATGGGCACTGAGAGCCGCAGGTGGAGAACCAGCAGTAGAATGAGCCAGAAGAGCCACACGGATGCCCCTCCTGTGCTCACAAGCCTCGTGAGGGACACGTGGGCTCCTCTAGGGCACGAGGCATCTCAGTGAGGCCGGGGGTGGGTGCTGAACAAACAGCCCCAGGCTGAGAACAAAACCTTGGATCCCTGCTCAGGAAGTGACCTACTGGTGACGAAGATGGAGATGTGGCCAGAATGTGTGTGCTCACTTACACACATACACATGTGCATGCGTGCAGGGTCTCCCTGCCATCGCTACTCTCTGTCTCAGTGGGAGGCTCTGCTTTTATAAGGGATTATAATGCATCTGCTTTTAGGAAGAAAGTAGAGCTCAAATTGGTAAATCAAACTTCTTAACAGATTTAGGGGGGAGGCATAAAAGGGAAGCCCAGTTTTCAAAATTAAGTGTGGTAAAACACACATACAATTCACCATCTTAATTATTTTAATGTCCCAACAAGGACGTCAGTCACTGTGATCTCAGCAGTGCCCCCTCAGTTCCAGTCCTCCATTGCTTCTTCCCTAAGTGCTGCCAGCAGCCCACGGTGGGTGGCCTGTGCCACTAATGCCCACGAGGCAGAGTGGCCTTCCTGGTATGGGCTGGGCACACGGGAAGGGCCAGCTGAATAGGCCCACACACAGGGAGGAGCAAGTGGGCACCCTGGCCCACACTGGGGCCCTCAGCTTCCCGTAACGAGATCCGAGGCTCTCCATGTTCTGGAAGGTTGTGTCCAGCACAGAACCCAGGGCTCCCGCCTGCCTGTCTGGCCAAGGGCTTCACACACAGCTCAGCTCTCAGGGCCCACCACCATCCCTCCCGCCTCAGTCCTCACTGTGTGGTTCACGGTGGGGAAGGGCAAGGGACCCAATGTGGGTGCAGCATCCCCCAAGACAGCTGTCCTCTTGGGCCTTGGCTGGGAAATGTGGCTGGCACCTTGGGAGAGCAGCCAGATGGAGAAAGAGAGAACTGGGGGCTAGCCCCTGCCCCAGAGATGCCACTCTGCACACACAGGCACACCCCAATGGGAAACAGATGCAGAGGTTCACCTCTCACATGCATGGTCGAAAAGCAGTCAGCCCCCAGGTCTCCTGTCACTGGGTCACATCACTCAGGGAGCCCCCTGAGAGCGTGGAAAAGGGGTCTGGGCGTGGTTGGAGTTTGGGGGAGTGAGGTCATGACTGAGCTCTACAGCCCAGGCAGCGAGGAGCCAGGAGCCAGGAGCCTATGCTTGCCCTCTGCTCACAGGCCCCAGCCTTCTGCTCTGAGGGGTCCGGGCCCCAGGCTGCACCCTGCTTGCACCCGAACCACCGCCCACATGTCCACACCCGTCCAGGCCAGCTGCAGTGGCCTGAGATGATGGACGCTCCTGCTCAAATGTGATTTCCCAGCTGCCGCTAAGCTAATCACCAGCTTCACGGGCAGTTCCTTCCGGCTTCTATGCAAAGGAAACTGCCAATTAGGTTACAATTAATTTCTTACCCAGGGCAAGGCCTGGCTAGAAAAAAACCGGCCACCCAAGTGGCCTGCCAATGACTGTTTGCGGGTCACCAGGCCCCTGTGTCTCCAGCACTCTCATGCCCCAAGGCCCCAGCTGACTTTGGTCGCACTGGCCCCGGCCTGGGGGTGACCGGCCAGGACATTACCGGCTTGGACCCTGTGTGCCTCTGCTGGGAGAACTGACCCTCATGCACCCAGACTTAACAAATATGACTCAGACTTAAACAAATATGTCACCCCACCAAACTTGAGCTCCCTGAACACAGATGGTCCTGCCCATTTTTGTCCACTACCACCCCTGCCCTGCCCCAGCACTTTTTATGCAACATTTTTAAAAAAAGATTTTATTTATTTATTTGACAGAGATCATAAGTAGGCAGAGAGGCAGGCAGAGAGACAGAGGAGGAAGCAGGCTCCCTGCTGAGCAGATAGCCTGATACAGGGTTTGATCCTAGGACCCTGGGATCATGACCTGAGCCGAAGGCAGGCGCTTAACTGACTGAGCCAACCAGGAGCCCCTCTTTGTGCAACATTAACAGGCCAAGTGTCTACAATGCATTTTCTGTGAGAGGCTCTGTTCTAAAGCACTTCACATGCATTGTTCACTTATTAACACAACAGCCAGAAGTAGGGCTGGTTATGATGCCTATCTTGCAGAGGGGGAAACTGAAGCAGAAAGAAGCTAAGCACCTTGCCCAAGGCCACTCAGACAATGAGCCAGGACTTAAGCTGAGGGTCCTGTCTGGGGTTGTGTGTGTGGCCACCAAGTTCTCCTGCTCAGTGCCGGTTGTGCACACACGTGCAGATAAGCCAGCGCCCTGGGCCCTGGGACTCTGGGCCACCTGCTTGCAGACCAGGCTGAAAATGCCATCATAGATACCCATCCATACCTCCCTTAGCCTCTTCTAAAAAGCAGGTGCCCCTAGAAGTCTCCTGGTATAAATACTGTTAACATTTCAGTGAAATGGGGTGAAGCCCAGGTATGTGTGACTGGCAGGCAGTCTGCTCAGGCAGTATCTGTCTGACAGACCAGACACAGTAATGGTTTCTGCGTGCAGACGAAGTACCTGGCAGGTGCTCACCAATGCTAGGGGCCTGACATGTCTATCTCAGCTGGACACATAAGTGAGCCTCGAGGGATCCTTCCCTCCATCCCACTGGATCCTATTATAACTAAATACTCAAAAAGGTGGAAGCAGCAGGCTCCAGCTCTGCATGGGGATAGTGATCCATGACTTGTAGGGGAGGAGTCAGGAAGGTAACGTCTACATGGGGTGACTGGGACAGAGGCACCCCCATGAGCCAGCAGCAGCCTGTCAGTCAGACAAGGGCCTACTAGGACTGCTCTAGCTTGATGGGGGGCTGGAAGGCTGTCCTGTGGTCTGGATGTGCTTCCTTGTCAAGTCTGAGAAGACCAGAAGGGGCCCTGTCAAAGGAAGGCCCTTTTCCCAGGGGCTCTGGGAAGAGGCCCGCCTCATGCCTCCAGTACACACTCCTTTCTATGTGGGGCAGGTTTGGGATGTCACAGTGCTGCTGCTGGGAGCCCTCCCTCGCTCCCTCCCTGCAGCTTGGGACCTGGGACCTGTTGCCCCCTCCCCTCCCTACTCTCCACTAAAAGCAAGGGTAGGTGCGATCAGGTGAACAGCAGAGGGGAACCCCCTGCAGGGCCACCACAACCCCTGGACAGAGCCTGGGTTCTCTCTGGAGATGGAGGGGGCGTGCCTCAAAGAAGGCCTAAGGGTCTGCTCTGCAGGGAGGGTGGAAGGAAGAGAGCTGGGGAAGCCTCTGACAGAGGCAGTTTCAGCACAGCATGGGCCTGTGGCCAGACAAGCTGACAGGTCCTGAGGGCCCACTGCACACCGAGGGCTTTCCCCATCTATATGGTTTCCCCATGTATAAAATGACAAGGTTCCACCTGAGGCTAAGGCTCCTTTTCATTCTGATTCCCCTACAAGTCTATGTGATGTCTGTGCAGAAGCAGTCACAGAATGAACTTTCTGAGCAGGGACAAGTGGCAGGATGGTGGGCATGATGGAAACCAGGGTGGTCTCAGGGAGTGGGGCGTGGGCCATGGGATGCAACGAGATTACAATCACAGGTGCCTTCCTAGACCACCAATGATAAGGCAAAAAGACATGACCTAGGTCCAAAGGAGAGTCTTAGGGCAACACAAGGAAACAGAAAGATAAGGGCAGAGCTGGGCCCAAGCTCACACTCCTTCACTGCCTCTCTGTGTGACTGGCTGGGAACCAGGATAGAAATGCCTCCTTGGAATCATGGCTGGGACAAGCCAGGTACAGAGCACCCACTGATGGAAGCCAGTTCTCTGTTCTCCCTCCTCCATTCTCCCTCCCCCTTCTTATGGAACCAGAGCAGTCTGGGGCCCACAAAGCCTTCCAGCTACTCCTCAGTCACGGCCTGCCCACCCCCATGCCTCTGCCCAGCACTCCTGTAGCTTCTGGATACAAGGGTGAGCAATGCCTCAGTGCACACTGCTGTCCCAGGAAAATGGCTTCAAGGGACTAGCAGCATGACATCACACAGCCACAATTACGATAATCAACTTACACCAGATCTGCCTGGCTATTTTTAGAGTCAGGACTGAGGTTTAGCTAGACAGGGCGGCCCTGGGTCCTCCTGTTGCTGAGTCCTGCCTTGTCAGGTGGGCTGGGTGGGTTGCTGGTTCCTGGCACCCCTCCTTTCCCTGGTCCTTCACAAGGTGACCCCCGGGCATGGGCATCTCACACACGAGTTGTGACACCATTGCTTCTGGGGCATTCACGCTTCACATGGCCTCAGGGTCCAGGTCTTTGGAGAAGGTCCTCAGGGTCCTAGTGGGGTTATGGTGACTCAGCTTCCCCCACTGAATATCTCCTCAAAAGAGGACCTAGGGGCTCAAACACTATCAGAAATGTCACAGACACGGTGAAATGTTAATGACACAAAACAGCTTCTCAGCAAAACCTGGTGGAGGTTTGATAAAGCAAGGTAAGCCCAACAACAAAAAGACACCCTACCCAATTAAAACATGGGCGAAGGACCTGAAGAGATGATTTCTTCAAAGAAGATGCAAATGGCCAATGAGCACATGAAAGATGTTCAACCTCACTAATCATTAGGAGAACACAAATCAAAAGTACAATGAGATACCACATTGTACCACATACTCTGGCTATAATTAAAAGAAAGCAAAATAAAAACCCAGAAAATAACAAGTGCTGTCAAGGATGTGGCAAAATCAGAGCTCTCACACACTGCTGGCGGGAATGTAAAATAGTGCAGCTGCTCTGTAAAACAATTTGGCAATTCCTCAAAAAATGAAACAGAATTATCAGATGACCCAGCAATTCCACTCCTAGGTATGTATCTAAGAAGACTGAAACCAGGGACTCAGATATTTGCCCATGAATGTTCATAACAGCTTTAGTCACAACAGCTAAAAGGTGGAAACAATCTAAATGTCCATCAGTAGATGAATGGATAAATAAATCTGATATTTACATCCAATGGAGTATCACCCTCGCAAGGAAATAAAATATGGATGTGTGCCACAATGTGCACGCACTTTGAAAACACGACGCTAAGAGAAAGACGCCAGATAAAAAGGTCCATTTATATGAAACATCCTGAGAGGACGAACCTGTAGAGACGGGATGCAGAGCAGTGGTTACCAGGGGCTGGGGGTGGGGGCGCTAGGGGGGCAACGTCTAGGGGGTAAGAGCTCCCTTTTGTGGTGGTGAAAATGTTCAACACAGCAGAAATACTGAGGCAACACTGTGAAAGCACTAAACGCTACTGAATCGTTCAGTTACCATGGCTGATTTCACATTGTGTGAATTTTACCTCCCCACAAAAAAGCAAACTGTAATTATCCACCATTCCTCCTTCCCCAGTGCCTGAGCCCAACGCAGGCCCTGGCTGTGCTGACCAGGAGAGCAGACATCAAAGAGGTGGGGCTCAAGGGTGTGAATCTGAAGAGGGGGTCCCCAAGGATGTCCCCGGGTGCCCCAGCATGTGCCCTCCCACCCATCACACTCTCCTTTGTACTCGGGGCTTCTCCTGAGGAGGGAAGGGCCACGCAACGGGATTCCAGCCCGCAGAACTTGGGCAGAGTGCCGGGGGCCTCTCCGGGCCTGGCTCCGTGCCCCTCCCTGGGCACGTGGCTGGGCATGGAGTGCCTGGCAGGGGCACTGTCAGCAGGAGACACAAGGACCGTGTTGAGTCACTGAGACTACGGGAGCTTCCGTTACCAAGTACATCCTCACCTGCCCTCAAAGATAGGAGTGGGTGGGAGGCAGGGAAGCAAAGACTATCGAATGGGCTCTCACTCAAGACCCTTCAAGGCTCTGTGGAGTCATGTCTGTGGTCCCTCTGGATGAGTAGCCTTTGAAGACCACCCTCGGGGCTGCCTACCTGACCAGGCGCGACCCCTGGGGGGCAAAGCGGGTCCCCGCAGTGCTAAGTGCATGTTAACCCTGCTTCCACCGGGGAGAAGGTGGAGGGCAGCGACTCCAGGGCTAAGTGGCTGTTGGAACAGTGCCCTGGGCCCCGACTCCACCCTTTCTCCTCCCCAGAAAGGAGAGAAAGCAGCAGATGCCCCACGGCCAATGTCAGAAGGGCAGGATGGGGGAGCAGGCAAGGAGAAAACCTGTATCCACCCAGGACCAGCTCCAGCTCTTTCACTATTTCTGTGTCTTTGCTTGTTTCACTGGCAAGAGGAATTTAAGGAACCAACTCATGAAACTCTCAGATGGCTGCCGTCACTCTGCACACCTCCAAGTCAACCCCCGCAACACACCCTACCCTCAGGTCCTGGCACAGAGAGACCACACTTTCCCCAGCATTTGCTAGGCTACTAATTAAATTTTAGGAAAATGCATTTTTTCTTTTCCCCTTTCAAAAAGAGTGAGAATCACTGGAATCTGCTGGTGATCATATAGACACCTAGGAAACGCAAGCTTTGAGGGTCATTATCCTGCTGGGGGCTTTCTGATTTATTTTGGCAGCAGAGACCTGTCTCCCATCAGAGAGCAGGTCGGGCTGGTGCTTGGGCTGGGCCAGAGCTTTGACTCCCCTGTGCCCCCGGCACTGGGCTGTGCTGCCTTCTAAGCACTTCTTGGAGGCCTGGGCCCTGCAGAACCTAGACATCAGCGCCCCTATGTGACAATGGCCCAAGATGGCAATGAGGGGCAGCTGCCAGCGCCTGAACTTGAGAGGGGGGCTGGGGCCCCAGGACCTGGGCTACAGGGACACAGACATCTCCCCCAAGCTGGGCCTGGAACGGGGCCCTGCCTGTCACAGTACCCCAGGCTTGCCCCCCACCCCCCACTGTGAGACTGTCATGGACAAGTTGAGCGGGCCAGCCCACAGGTGCACAGGTGACTTTCCTGCAGGGGTGCCTGGGCTGCTGTACTTTGTGGAGCCACTCACAGGGCAAAAGCAAACAGAGGTGTTTGTTTGGGGCTGGACACCTGCTCTCCTTGGGGAACCAGGTGGTGCCTGAACAAAGGTCCTGTTGGCATCGCCCACCCCACAACCTCATTTTCTAGGGGTGTTGGCTCCAAGGGGGGAGGCATACCGCTGCCTCCTCTTGTCTACCACCTCCTTGCCCAGAGTCTCAGACAGAACAGTGCAGGGCCCACTGGCTTCAGGGCTCCAGCCTTGGGGACAACCACAGAGCTAGAAGCCTGAGCCTGCGGGAGCCCAGGCCTCGTCTGGTCCCAGAGCTGAGGAAAGGTGGGCAGCAGGAAGACTAGAACGGGGAGGGAGGGCAGGAAGGCCCAGTCTACAGGTGTCCTGTAGTTTCCCAAGTGTCCTGGAGCGTTGGCCCAAAGACAGCGTCACCTGCTAAGGTTTTCTGACATGAGGTGGGGTCCTGCCTCTGAAGTCACAGCCTCCCTTAAAACCCCAAACACCAGGCCTGGATTGCCACTCTGGGGTGGTGAATGGAACGCCAGGTGGGCTCTGAGAGGCCTGGGCATTCCTAGCCCTACAAGCATCCCGGGAGCACCCTCCCCAGGCCAGAGGGCCTTCCTGGGTTGGCCTCTCTGAGTTGCACTGATGCCCCAGTTTTCCAGGAGCATTACCCCATAGAGCACGGAAGAGAGCCTTCCGAGACCTATAGGAGGCTGAGGAGAGGGAGCAAGGGAACAGGAGGGAGATGGGCAGGGGGACTGGGGGACCCCCGGCTGCCATCACCACATTGAACCCCACAGCCAGGAGGGTCACTTGCCTGCCTGGCTGCCCAAGGCCCTCTCCTACCCCGCCCCTTAGCCTGCCTCTTGCTGAGCACCTCCTCGGAAATCACACCCGTGCATTTGGGAGAAGTGATGGCTTAGTGCTTCTTTTACTGCCTGACCCTCCCTGCACAGTGACAGTTCTGAGGTCAGAGGGCCCTTGTGTTGTCTCCCGAGGGCATCTCCTGCCCTGGAGAAGCTCCCTAGGTAGCAGATGGTCCCCTGGGGAGTACTTGTGGATCCTTATTACTGTTATGGTTACTATTAAATCACTCACTCAGAGAAACAATTGCATAAATGAGGAGGAGGACAGAGAGGGGAGAAGAATGTGGGGAACAGG
Source organism: Mustela nivalis (assembly GCF_964662115.1). Lineage (NCBI taxonomy): Eukaryota > Metazoa > Chordata > Mammalia > Carnivora > Mustelidae > Mustela > Mustela nivalis. Next base: position 150,252,719 of record NC_139021.1, read on the forward strand.
AAAACACAGGTAGGAGGAGGAGGACACAGTGGGGGAAGGATATGGGGAGGAGGGCATGGGGAAGAGGAGGACCCTGGGAGGAGGAGGACATGGAGAGAAGGACATGGGGAGGAGGAGGACATAGGGAGGAGGACAACAGTGCTGGGAAGAAGCGGAAGACATGAGGAGGAGGGCACTGGGAGGAAGAGGAGGAGATGGAAGGAGGAAGACATGGGGTGGAGGGGGAGAACATGGGAGAAAGAGGAAGACAGGGAGAGAAGGAAGAGAACGTGGGAAGAGGAAGACATGGAGAGGAGAAGGACCTAAGAAGGGGAGGACATGGGGAGGAGGACAGTGGGTAGAGGAGGACACAAGAAGGAGGAGGTTACCAAGAGGAAGAGGACACAGGGAGGAGAAGGACATAGGGAAGGGAGGACACGGGGAGAAGGAAGAGGGCGTGGGGACGTAAGCTTAGGTCAGGAGCCCCTGAACTACCCTCCCAGCAGGGAGTGGCCTCCTCCACACCCACAGGACAGCGAGGAGGTTCCACAGTAGAAAAGTAGCTGCTTCCACAGGGTGGACGGAAGCACTGCTTGGGAGGGTAGGGCAGTGCCTCCCCAACTCTGCCTTTCTTCCTGGGTCCCTGGTGGGGCGCTTTCTTCTCTCAGGCTTCCCCAGTGCCTTGGGAAGGAGGGCCCTGTCCTGGAGAAGGAGACACATTTGCACTCACAGCCCCTGAAGCCCAGCCCCCACCCCACCTCACCCCACCCCACCCCAGCACAGTAGCTTCTACCAGGTGCTGGGTCCCCACGCAGAGCCTACACCCTCAAACAGATCTCCTCCTGCCTCACAAGAGCACACACACCCCTGTCCTAGGCCCAGCTATGCCAGGGCCATGCCAGGGGGCTGTCTCCAAAACAGTAAGACTCCCAAACATCGGCTAAAGCAATGGCCTGACCTGAGAAATCAGCCATGACCCAGGAGAGCTGCTGTTTCAAGCACAGCGCACACTGCACTCCTGTAGCTGGGCCGGGCTGGAGCCCTGAGCAGGTGGGGGAGAGGGCTCAGGGCTACCTTCCCTTTCCAGGATCCCTCCTCAGCCCCATCCCTGGTCCCCACCACCTCTGGCCTGGAGAAGGCACTTGAGGAAAGCCAGAGGCCTGGGGGTGGGGAGTCTTCTCCGCAGGCTGTAGTCCACAGGCTACGTGGGGCACGGTTTCCTCACCTATGAAATGGGAAACCAAGGTCATGTCCCTTAGGGTTCCGGGAGGTTACAGGAAGCTAGTTGACAGGCGGTGCTCAGCAAGGGATGAGCAGGCTATGAGTTCCCTGGGGTAGCTGCTGCTGACATCAGCTTTGTCCAGCTAAGACCAGAGGACAGAGGAGTCCTCTCTCAGGTCACAGAGTGGTAAGGCCTCAGGGGAGGTGGTAGCTTCCGGGCCCTCCATATCCCTTGGCACCTTGGGCCCCATTTTAACAGATACCATGATTTTTAATTAGTTTTCTCTTCCCCTGGCTAAAAGGCCATTAGCTCCCCATTAGGTGAATGCATCCCATTTTGTTCACACCACCAAGGAAACAGTGATTTACTTAGCTATCCTTAAAGCAATTCTGCAGAATAAAGGCAATTTAGCAATGGGCTCAATAAACTTTCCCATTTGTTCTCTGTTTGCAGGCTCCACCCTTAGGAGCCCACCAGCCAACCCATCCCCTGTAGCCTTGGTTGGGCTAGACTCTGTTGGGGCCCCCAGAGGTCAGAGGGGCTTAGCAGGGATGCAGGCTAGGGTAGAAGAGAAAGAGGGCAAGGCCCAGGTAAGCTGGTGAAGCAGGACTTGTTTTCTCCCAGTCCGTGGCAAAAGAGGGAGGGGCCCAAAGAAAATAAGAAGTAGGTGAGGCAGCCTTCCCAGCAGAGGCGGCTCTGACATCTGGTCCAGGCATAAGTGGCCTGCCCAGGCCACACTGCAGAGGCCTGGGCCAGGCATCCCAGAGAGGGAGCCTGCCAAGTCATGGCAAGTCTTCCCTTCTTTGGTGCTGGGGAGTGAAAGTCCCAGAGGTCTGCAGGGAGAGAGGGCAGGTCCTTCCTTGAAGCCACAGGTGCTGAGCAAAATGGGACCCAAGAAGCCAGATCAGGAAGACAAGAGACTCGAGGCCTGCTGAGGGACTGTGGGAGTCAGGGAGATGGTGCTGGGTGAGGTGTCAGCCTGGCAGGGCCCAAGAGCTGGGACTCAAATTGCTGAGGGGCTATATCTGTGTTGAGCAACAAAGTGCTAGAAACTCTGCTAAGAATAAGTCTTAGATGGATGTTTCCCAGGTTCTAGAATTCCCTGGGACCATTGGGCCATGTCCATGAGTGTATGAGGGGGTGGATATGTGTGAGTGGCAGGGAAAGGGGCTGGGTTCCCTGGGGGAGGGTGGAGTATGGGGGGGCAGTCGGGTCGAGCCTCATTCACTAGGGGGTGTGTGTGTGGCCATGGGGGGTCATGATTATATATCCTTGAGCAGGGGCAGGAGTGTGTCTTGTGAAGACCAGCTATGAGTATGAGTGAGTGTGTGTGTGTGCATGTGTGTGTGAGAGAGAAAGAGATCCTGTGTGTGTGTGTGTGTGTGTGTGTGTGTGGAGTGAGACAGAGACCCTGTGTGTGTGTGTGTGTGAGAGAGAGACCTTGTGTATGAGATAGAGATACTATGTGTGTTTGTGAGAGAGAGAGAGAGAGAGAGGAGATCCAGTATGTGGAGAGGGAGAGAGACCCTGTGTGTGTGTGTGTGTGAGAGAGAAAGGCGGGGGAAGACCCTGTGTGTGTGGGAGAGAGAGAGAGAGAGGGAGAGGGAGAGATACTGTGTGTGAGAGATTCTGTGTGTGTGTGTGTGTGTGTGTGTGAGAGAGAGAGAGAGAGAGAGACCCTGTGTGTGTGTGTGTGCGAGCATGCGCTCATGTGCAAGCTTGCAACCACACATGGATGCCATGATGTGGGAGAAGAGTCTGTGTCAGTACCTTTTTCTGAAGGTGTATGTGGTCACACACTACGACAGTGTGCACACATGGAGGGGGACCAAGCTGCAGGCATCTGTTTATGTCCCATGGCCTTGCTCTAGACATCCCTGTCCCCCCTTCCTGGCCAGCTCTGAGGTAGCAGGGCTCCTTCCTCTGCGCGCTGGTCTAGGCCCCTGCCTCTTCGTCTGGGTCGCCTCTCTACTCCCCTCCTGTCAGTCCCCCAGCACAGAAGAGAGCCTCCTGCCTTGGGGGAATTGTCTGGCCAATCAGGGGACAGTCTCATCCTCTAGAGACTCAAAGCATCCTCAGGGCAACAGGCCTGGCCATCGGAGCGCTGCATCCACAAGAGGGCGCCCAGAGGCTGAGCTGCTTTCGGCCTGGGTGGGTCCTGGAGCCGCCGCCAGGCTCACCAGTGATGGCCTGGTTCGGCTCAAGGAGAGCCAGGCTCAGCCGCTCCTCCGCTGCTGCTCCAAGCGAAGGAAGCCCCTGTGCCTCTCCCAGGGCCCCAGCTGTGTCCTCCTGGGGGCTGCAGGGCCATTTCCCCACTCTCAGCACCCACCAATCATGGTTTCTTGGTTATCCCAAGGGAAGGGTGGGCGGGGTGGGATGCCCACCTTCCCTGCTCGGAGAGCCTGTCTTTGGCCACCAAATTCTGTGGGCCAGGGCTGTGAAAAAGCCACCTGCATTCAGGCCAAGGGCCACAGGCTGACCCTTGCAGCCTGGGCTCCAAAGTCTAGCCTTTAAAGCCTCGCAGGCACCCCAACTTGGCTAGTGGCTGTGGGAGAGCATGGGGAAAGCCTCTGTAGGCAGCGGGGCTGGCAGCTTCCGGCTCACACCTAACTACACACCCACAACTACAAAGTTACAACTCAGAGTTATAAGAGATCTTCAGAACATTCCGCTTGTGTTTACCTCTGTCCTGACTGCAGCCTCCTTGGGGTCTTCCGCCATGCAGTCCAGTGACCCCAGAGTTCTCCTACCGGAAACAGACTCCCTCCCCCTCATTCCTCCTCAGGGCAAGGGAAGGACTTCTCCCCTGCCTTCCCCATGATGGGCTGGAAACCCATTCTGGCTTCAGTATCTTTCCAGGGAAACCCAGGATTCAGCCACACAAATGAAGCCTTTGGGGCCAGTCTGTGAACCCAGAATCTGCAAGACCAGAGGCTAGAGGCAGGGGACCACTGCTTCTCCTGTTCCCAAAGGCCACAGGGAGAGAAGGCCCTTTGTAAGCAGTGGGAGAGGGCAGCTTTCCCTGTCGGAGAGAAACTTGGTGCATGCTGAAGTAGGAGATCAAGTCAGGGCCGGTTCAAGGAAAACTAAAAGGCATGGCCAACCGGTCAAAGATTCTGTGGCCTTAGGCTTCATTCTGTCCGAGTTTGGGGCGGGGGTGGTGACCAGCCTTTGCAAGGCCACAGCCAATCTTCCCAGCACCGACGCTGGCCGAAAGGCGGCACATAGCCCTGCCCCACCGAGGGACAGTCAAAAGCGCTTGGCCAAGAGCGGTTTCCTGGTCGCAAAGGCCTCGGGTAGACTGGCGCACGACTCGAAAGCTCCCTGTTGGAACTCTGGCCGCGGCGGGCCCTCCCTCGGCTGCGCTGGACCAGTCTGAACGGGCCCTCGAGGGCAGCCTCCCAGAAACCACGGGCTTTTCGGCTTTTTAAAGCCTAGGGTGGTAAAAGCGCACGAGGGAAAAGCAACCTTTTATAAAACAGCAGGTGCCCTTCGCACCCCTGGGCGGGCCAGGGAATTCGAGCTGGAGGAGGAATACACCGACGTGGAACGAGGAAAGGAAACCAAGTTGGAACAATCTGCAGAGACAGAGCTGCCCGCTCAAGTCGCGGGCTTTCTCGGGCTACACCACCCGGCCTCCCCGACCTGCGCCGAAACGGCAGCAAGGTCCGTCCGGTTCGCTCCAGGACGCGGGCGCGAGGCGCGACCAGGCTGGGACGCACCGCTGCGACTCAGGCCCTGGGCACCGACCCCGGCCGCTCGGCCCACGACCCGTTCCGGCGAGAAACCCGCCCAGTCCGGGCCTCGAAGCGCCGGGTCTGCCGCCCCACCTCGCTCCCGGCTCAGCCCGGGCAGCGGGCAACTGCGCAGCCGGCTGCCCGCAGCCAAGAGAAAGGCGTTTCCAAGCGCGTCCGCTCCGCCGCCCGGCGCCAGGCGCCAACTTCGCCCCGGTCTCTACGGGCACCGGCCCCCGGCAGGACTCACCTTCGCCGAACAGCGGCAGCAGCAGCAGCAACCGCAGCCCCGCAGCGCCGGCCGTCGCCGTCGCCTTCGCCATGGCCCGTGCGCGCCGGGGCCGCGGCAAGAGGGCTGCTGGCTGGGGCCCGGGTCTCGGCGGCGGGATGCGGTGCTTAGCCTGGCCGCCCCATGCCCGCCCAGGACGCGGGGGACGCGGGGGACACTGGGGGCGCAGAGCGTCGGGGCGCCGACTCCGGCTGCTCTCCACTGCTGCGCGCCTGGCTCTGGTCGCGGGACTGAGGCGGGGCGCGCGCGGGCTGCGCCGCCGGAGCGGGCAGGGGCGGGGCGGGGCGGTAAGGGGGGCGTGCCGGGGGCGTGCCGGGCGGGGCCAGGGTGCGGGCGGGGTGCGGGGGTAAGGGCGGGGCTCGGGGTACCCGCTTTGGTTTGGGGGTGCTGGTGCGGATCCCGCCTCGCTCAGAGAGGAGACTGGTGCTGGACGCGGGACGCCGGTGGGGCCGCGTGCGAGTAGCAGCGAGGTGCAGGACGCGGGGTGCGGGGCTGCCACCCCCAGCCCCAGTTCGCGCACCCCTAGCTCGCCCAGCCACTCTTCCTCAGCCTGTGCGTCCGCTCTCGGTCCCGGCGCGTCGCCCTTTCCGTCTGCCGCGTGAGGGCTGGGAAACCACGCAGGGCTGCGGGGCTGGGCCGACAGGGGAGAGGTGCGCCCCAGCGGACCGGGAGGCTAGGCGGGCGCCCCGCCTCCAGGCTCTCGGCGCGGGTCGCATCTTCCGCCATTTCTCAGAGGAGGGGAGACGCGGTGGGAGCGTGGTCTCTCCTGGGGCCCAAGGCGGGAGGAGGGAAGAGCCTGGGCAAGGGAAGGGGAGTCTGAGCGCTTCCTGCGCACTCCAGGAGCGAGCCTGGCGTGTGGCTGGCAATGTCCGCGGCCGCGCTGAGAGACAGAGTGACATCTCCTGAGGCCAGTTTGTGATCCCCCTCACTTTAGGACCCGCCCAGCCGATGGGAGCAGGACACTGGCTCAGGCCTTCAAGGAGGCCTGGCACTGGCAACCTAATGGGGTGCTTTGATGGTGAGCGTCCTCCATTCCCAAAAGGAAATCTCTTAGTAGGTGGACTGAGTAGGAGAGCAACTAGCTGGAACTCCAAATAATGTAATTTTTTGCCCAAATAAGTGATGCCAATAAACACATCCAACCCAATAAAGGGGGAAACTGAGACTCCGGGCCCCTAACATAGGGGAACCTGGGGTGAGGTTGGAGTTGGAGTCTAGGTCTCTGTGAGAAGAGGCAAACGTTCTCTCCCATCCCTAGCTGTCTTTTGAGGTCTGGCTTCCACTTAGGTGAGGAAGAATAGAAGCCCATGGAGCCCTGGGGTGGGAGGGTCCAGCACAGGAGGCCTGGGGTGCTCCTCCTTCAGCGTCTCTTTTTCCGGCCGTGCAGAGCCCCGCCCTCTTCAGGGCTGAATAAGAGATGAGCACATCCCTCTGCAGATATGAAGTCAAAGTGAAGTCACCCTGGTAGGCAGGAGAAGCTGCCAAGACAGAAGCTGGCTGGGGGTTCTGCCAGCGGAGATGTCCAGAGCAGGCCTGCTGGCAGGAGGCCAGGGCACAGCGCTGCCAGCTCAGGAGAGCCACCCTGCGGCCACCAGACCTCGTGCTGCTTGCCAGACACCACCAGGGCCCCGGCCCTTGGATTTATGAGGCTGGAGTTTGCCATTGGAGGGCTTCCTCGGGTGCAGACAAGCCCTACTTTCTGGTGCTAATAAGGCTGTATCCTCGGGCCTCTGCCCAAGGAACAGACTTGAGTGGGAAGGAAGGGGCTGAGGGGGGACTTCTTCACTGCAAATCTCCCATGGCAGGACAAAAGGAAGAGGGGTGGCCTGGCCCATTCTTCCGACCAGCCTCATCCCCACACCTCTCAGGGACCACCCTGGCCAGGCTGTGGCTGACACTGGACAGGTTGGATGTGCTCTGTGTGGCCATCTCGAGAACTGAGGCTGTGGTCCTGCCTAGACCCCCTCAGGCCCTTACACCCTCTTTCCAGCACCACCTTTGAGGGTTTTGAGTGGACACCTGACATCATGGTAGGAGTGTTGCCCTCTTCTTAGAAGAAAAGTTCTGGGGTGCTTCACATGTATACCTCTGACACATGTGCACATGCACACATGTACATGTGGGTATGTGCCTGCGTTCACAGACATGGACATTCCTACCTCTTCCACTGCATGCCCAGGGACCTGACCAAAGTGGCATCCAGTAGAGGGCAGAGGTGAAGACTTGGCCTTGCATGCCTGAGAACTGCAGGGAGGGGAGTGACTCAGTCCTGTGGGGGCTTGGGCATTGGCTCACGCTCGCTAACATCAGAGCAGCAGGAAGGATCTTCCTCACTCCGCAGAGAGGAAATAGATATGGCCTCCCTGAGTTCCCACAAGAGGAGGTTAGAGGCCAAGCTAGGGTAGAATTCAAATATGTCAGGTTGCTATCCTCAGGAAGTTCTTCTCACTTCTCTGTCCCAGGGCAGCCCTGGGACATTTGCCTGGAAGAGTCTGCTGGAGGCTCCTGCTCCCTGTCTTGGCTTCTCCTAGTCATCTCTCTGTCAGCCTCAGTTTTCCTAACTGTAAGCATCCCCCTCTCAGAAGGAAGAGTGAGTACATATGAGGAGTACATATGAGGATAGAAACTCAGTTCCACACACACAGTAGGTGCTCAATAAATCATGGCCATCATCTTGTCCAGGTTTAGGAGTTGTTCTTAGTATCCTTGCCCTGACAGACCAGTGTTGATGGATGTGTGCTCCCACAGGCACTGAGAGGCTCTCTGGGATGTGGGGAGCAGGTGCATTACAGTGTCATCAGTGCTCCCCACTGCTGCCCACAGACCCCCTTGGAGTATCACCAGAGCATCTTCCATCAATACACAGATCTGGGTACCTGGGTGGCTCAGTTGTTAGGGGCTGCCTTTGGCTCAGGTCATGATCCCGGGGTCCTGGGATCGAGCCTGCTCGGGCTCCCTGCTCAGCGGGAAGCCTGCTTCTCCCTCTCCTCCTCCCCCTGCTTGTGTTCTCTCTCTCTCTGTGTTTCTGTCAAATAAATAAATAAATAAATAAATAAAATCTTTAAAAACAAACAAACAAACAAACAAACGAAAAACATAGCTCCCCAAGTGCCCCAAGAGATTCAGACATGAGATTCTGCTTTGAAGTGAGTCAGACCTGAGTTTGTATTTTGCCACTTACAGCCATGCCATACTGCACAAATCACCCTACCCCTCTGAACCTCAGTTTTGTCATGTGTAAAATGGGGGCTGTAGTAGTGTCCCCTGCATGCCCATGTCTGTGAGGCATGAGTAGTGTCTGCAAGGCCCTATCCCCAGCACGGGATAAGGTGCTCGGTGCGCAGGCTGCTCGTCTGTTATCCCAGCTGCATGCTTGGCTTCTGAGCAGGTGAGACCTACATGGAGCCCCTTGGATCTGCTCCGAAACACAGCACAGGGAAGGGAGGGTGGAGGTCAAGCCCAGCAAAGAGACAGATCCCAGCCAGCACAGGCTTGCCCAAGTTAAGGAGGAACTGCTACCAAAGGAAGGCAGGAGGCTCTGTGATCATGACCCAGGTGACTGTGGGGACTCAGGGATGTCCAGGGGCGCTGAGAAGGCCAGGTCTTAGGAGTGGAGGCTGAGTATAGGGACAGGAAACCCTGCCCCCGGGGGCCTTGTCTAGAAGGGGAAACAAAGACAGGAACACTGCTCAGTCCTGGGGTCACTGAAAGACCAGACAGCAGTTCCTGCAACTACTGACAGAGGCCTCTCAGGTCCTGCCTGGGGGCCAGGACCACTCAGAGTGAGCATGGGAGGGAGTCTCAGCCCCTCCTGCAGGCACGTGTTGCAGTGGCTGGAAGTGTAGACCAGGCCTGACTGTGTGTACTTTTAGCTAACTTCTCGGAGCCTCAGTTTCCCGTCTGTAAATTGGGGTCATAATAGTACCTACCACCACATTCTGCAACCCCAGTGGAGTGTCAAGATGGAGGCAGGTCTGCTATCGTGCCATGGTTTGCCCTTCTCTTGGCACAGCTGCAAGAAGAGCCAGTGCCCAGCAGTGGGCTCTGAGGGGCCCCACAGCAGGACTCCCCACTCACCCACCTGGATGTCAAACATGCTATTGCCACATCGCACTCACAACACACTCGTAGGACACAGTACAGGGACACTCCTCACCTTACTCTGTGCAGGCCCACTCGCCTGCCTTATCCCCAGAACTGGTGTTGCAGAAGGGCCTCAGCCTGGCTGGTGAGAGGACCCTCCCTTGGACCGACAAAGAACAGGTGCCTGAGGCCTGAGCCCAGGGCTCTGGGGCAGGAGCCGTGTACAGACGCAGACCCTTTGTAGCTCACCCCCACCCAGAGGCCCTGACCCCAGCTCACCCTATCATGGGCCCCTCCACAGCTTTATTTTTTTCCTCTGAATTTCCTCTCCCATTCTCTTCCCTTCTCTCTTCCCCTTCCCCTTCGCTGCCCCTCCCCACCCCATCCTCCCAAAGCAAATCCTCTGGAAATTCCTTTCACCTGGCACCACTGAAACAGGCTGGCTGCATCAGTGGGGCCCGAGGTTCTTCACCTGTGTCAGGAAGATAATAATAACATGGTAACTTCTTGCAGTGCGGCGAAGTTAAACCCACACGAAGCATTGACAGTGTCAGCCCAGCTCCTGGCTTAGCAGGAAATGGACAGTTTTTTTTTTTTCCCCCCGCTATTCTTCCAGGGCTCCTCCGAAGCCCGGGAAGCCGTCCAGGTGGTTGGCCGGGGGCGCTGGCGTGATGTGAAGGTTGCAGGTGGGCTCTGAGTTGTGTCCTTGTCTGTACGACCTTGGCATGTTCCCAGTAGCATGTAGCCAGCATCTCTGGGCCCAAGTGGGAGAGCAGAGTTCCTTCTCCCTGAGGTGTCTGAGGACAAGTGAGTCCCCACACGATCAGTATGAGCTGTCATTATACGATGGGTTCTGATCTGCTCTAGAAGCTGGGGCTGAGAGGCCAAAGAGGTCAGCGGACATGGCTTAGGTAGCACAGAAAGGCAAGGGTGCTCCCTAAACCCGAGCCGTCTGCCTCTCTGTGCCCTGACTCCCCACTTGCATAAGGAACGGATCATGCCCACATGGGGATGGTAGTCAAACGGGAGTGTGGGCCCTGTCACTCACCCACCCTCAGGACACACCACCTTCTCAGCGCCAGGAGAGAAAGCCCTAGAACCCCAGAGCCCTCTTGCTGCAGGCGCACTTATCTGGCTATGTAATTACACATTCTGGAGTGCTGTGTTGATTAATGCCTTCTCCACCTCAACCGAGTCCGCAGCTCCAGGGCACCGCAGGCGGCCAGAGCCTGATGGGGCCTCGGCAGTGCCCGCCTCTCGTGTCAGTCACGTGGACGCCAAGGAGAAGGGCCATCCTGGCTCACAGGCGAGCCATAGAGATGCGAGGGGCCTCAAATTGGCAAGTCCAGCAAATGTGGCCTGAATGCTTTTTAGAAAAAAAAACATCTCCCAAGGCAGTTTCATAATCTGCCTTGTAATGCAGATTTAGACAAGTTTTTACGAATGCACTTTTTAAAATAGGTCTTAATGGATCCTTTGCAGTAGTTACAGTCCATTGTGTAAATGCAAACAGAAGGCTTTTTGAAAACATGTATTATTGATCAGAAAGGCAGCAGCAATTAGAAGGCAGTGTGTCATATTATTCAATACACACTTCCTATACAGGCCTGCTTGTACTCACTCATAACTTTCTGACAAATTATCCTGTCACTAGGAAGCCTTTTCTTTTCCCTCTTGCTTTGAAAGCGAGGGAGGCTCCCCATCAGTTATTAGCTGGAGGCGAATGAAAAATTAAGCTTATCTTTACCATAACAAAACTTATTTATGACTTCCCTTTTGGTTTCAAGACTAAAATAGCAAAACCTTCAGGTAGGATGGGTGATGCCTCTATGAATCAGATGAAAAAAAATGGAAAATAAACAAAACAGAACTGGTGGCAAGGTGGCAGGAGGGCAGAATCACAAAGCCAAGGAGGAGGAGGAAGAGGAGGAGGAGGAGGTCCTCGGAGCCCCAGGGCCCAGCAGGGAAGCCTGCTCCATGGGAAGGATGCTGAGGCAGAGGGAAGAAGTAAACCAGGAAGCCTTCAAGGGTCCAAGGGTCCCAGGGTCTGCAGGGAGAGGTGCTGCCTGAGCCCCTCACGTCCCCAGGGTTATTGTTTTCTCTCCCCAGGCACAGAACCTAAAATGATCAACTGAGTGTAACACTGAGATGTGTTTTTGCTTAAAAACTCCTATGCGACTCTAGACCCGGTCTGCATAGTTCCCCTTTACCCTCCTTCTCAAAGAGTTCGTTTATTTAACCAACATTTCCTGGGCACATACTCTATTCTAGGTGCTATTTTAAGCCCTGGAGACCCTACAGTGAACGAAACAAAGACCTTCCCGGTGCTTCTTGCAAACAATGACCAACACAGGCAGTGCGTCTTAAAGTGACCCCCCACGGGGAAGGATGTGGGGTGGGACATCTGCTCCAGGGAGCCCATGTGGGACAAGCTATCGGGGACAGCACTGCTCTCCCTGGAGATGGTGCTGGAGGTGGGAAGGGGCCTTGGAGGGAGCCCACACCGTCCCTGCAGAAATGAGATGCCTTCGTTGGGTCTTCTTAGAAGAGCGCCTCCTCAGCCGCCTCACCCTTGCCTTCTGGAAGCTGCAGCTCTCCTCTGAGACGGTTAAAGCGTGCAGAATTTGCAGAGCACATACTCTGGCCCAGGCAGTCTCTTGGAGCTGAGAAAACCCTGCCGTGTGGTTGGAATGCTGACAAACAGGAAGTCCATTGACTTAATGCGCTGTAATGGCCTCCACCATTCGGGGCATTACAGGCATCCGTGCCCAGGATGGCGTGGGTTGCCATTCGAGGGATGGTGTGCAGCTTCTAGGGCCATCTCAGGCCTGGGTGTGGGTGCTGAGGCCGTATGCTGTGAGCTGGAAGGGCTGGAGGGGGAGGTTGGCAACCTACCTGTGGTGTGTGCAGAGCTTGGGGAGTGTAGCAGGCGGGCCCAGGAGCATGGCACCAACTAGCCCCCAGCCTGAAGCCACAAGAACTCACCCGGCTATTTCGGAAACTTGTCTCTGGTAGATCACTGCTTCCACTCCCACACCTCCCGAGGTTGCTTCCCGAGCCTAGGCCTGCCCGGAGCTCCCACCCTTGCTGCGGACCCCTCACACAGACCAGATGGGGTCCCCTCTCTGCTTGCTGAGAAGTTGGCCAGTCTGGCCTTCTTCCCCTAGAACAGTGCTGTCCGATGGAACATTCCATGATGGTAGAAACATTCTGCTCTCTGCTGTCCTGGTAAGGCTATTGGGCACTTGAAACTTGGCTAGTGGGACTGAGGACTGAATTTTTAATTTTATTGAATTCATAATACTGAGAAATGAAATAGGCATATGTGATCGGTATACTTACCAGGCAGTGAAGTTTTAAGAAACAGCCCCCAGCCCCTCCCTAGACCTCCTGGCACTAACCACTTCTACAGGAGTGAGGGCAGAGAAACCAGAGCTGGCTGAGCCGCTCAGCCTGAGGCCATGTGGGTGCCCAGTGTGGTCCCAGTGGGCTCTTTGAGCCAGTGGCTTTCTGTTTTCTGATTTCCCAGTGGTTTGAAGAGGCCACAGTCCCAAGGAGAGGGGCAGCATTGCTGGGGCACACCCTGGGCACCTCTTGCCTTGGGGAACTTCTGTTCCCCATCAGGCCCAACCCCAGGACTGACCTTGCCTCGTGAAGCCCAGTGCGAGCACAGCCCCACTGCAGCAATGCCCAGCTCTCAGGGGCCTCTTCTGAGAGGGGCTGATGAGCTCGTGCATATTAAGATGCAGTGATGAAGGGCTGTCATGGGACTCTGTGCGGCAGCCAGAGACCCGAGGGCCTGCTCGCTGCCACTGGGAGCTCAGCACCTGGCCCCTCTCCTTGGCCCTCATCCCTCTGCTGGTGAGCAGCCCCCAGCCCCACGACAGTCTCTGATTCCCTGCATGTTCCCAGGTCACCGGCCTCCACTGGCTGTTCCTTCTGCCTGGAACACTCTTCCCGCCTCCTCCCGGCCCCTTCTGTTGTTCAACTCCTATTTGTCACTCAGAAGTCTTAGCTCCAAGGCATCGTTCTTCCCAAGCCACAGAGATACTCTGAAGGAGACCCAGTGTGCCTCCTGGTCTAACTGTGCTGGGTTTATCTCTGGACCCTTGGCTGGGGACCCAGTGATGATTCAAAGTGCTGGTTAAAGGTCCCGCTGTGAGAAACAATCCTCCAGGTGGCAGGGACAGCCTGGGCAAAGGCAAGGAGGTATGCTTAGGCAGGTAGGTGGGGGAGCTGGGACTGTAGGCTGAGACCACATCATTCCTGCTGTGCACCCCCATGTCCCTTGTGCCCCTTCTTCTGGGCTGCCTTTCTTGGTGTGAATAGAAGCCAATCTGTAAAAATCGGGCTGTAGGAGCTACAAGACCATGGACTTGAGCTGCAAAACAACTTGCAGGGAGAGAACAAGGCGCCCCAAATAAATCATTTGGGGCCTGACATTTGGAGCGTTTGAGTTTGAGACCAAACACAGATGCCCTTTAGATAAATACATTTTTGAGAAGTGTTCCGTAGGAGAAGTTTATGACTTTAATAGGTTTTTAGTGTCAGACAAGCATCAGGAAGAGTTTTGTTGAGAGACTTCCTCTTAAAAAGCTCAGAAACCTTCTTTTCCCTTTGGCCGTTTAAACTTAAGGATGCAAGGATCCTCAGCCAGGGAAGCATTCTCCTTTTCCAGGTTTCCTGGGGATTTGCCCTGGGCTGGGATTGCTCAGCTGAGGATGTTCAGGAAGGTTCTGAAGACCTCAGTACTCCAGGGAGTACTCCAGTACTCCAGTGGGCATGGGGGATGGGAAAGGGTCTCTTGGGAAACTGATTGAGAAGCTTAGGAGTACCCTCCTCATTCAGTGCAGTTCCCCCTCCCCGCCCGGGTCTCCCCACCTCACCCTGGAGGAGCCTGGATGGTTGGTCCTCAGGAAGGAGAAGGGCTCCGTGTGGAGGATGTGGGTCTTCCTGAGGCCTCCAGAAGTTGGCAATTTTCAGTGGATTGGAAACCATACGAAGTTCCCCACGCTGACATCCAGGAGTATGAAGGAGCTGAGCTCACCTTGGGCCCCATGCCAGAGAGGAGACAGGAGAAGAAGGTTAGATGCAGTCATGTCTGGAAGCTTCTCCTTCTGGCTCAGAGACAGGCCCCCGCCTGCCCATCCCAGACTTTGCCCCAGCACCTCCAGGACCCCTGGACCCCTGCCCAGCTCTGGCCTGGACACCAAGTGGCCACAGTGGGACTGTTTCCACTACCCCTGTGTGTGCTGCCCTCCTCTCAGTCCCAGCCCTGCCCTCCAGGACAGGGGCTGCATTGTAAGGGGGTGGATCCCCTCTTGGAGTTGCAACCCCTCCTTGAAAGAGGCCAGCACCAAAGAACTTTTATTTATTTATTTATTTATTTATTTATTTATTTATTTGTCAGAGAGAGCGAGCGAGAGCGAGCACAGGCAGACAGAGTGGAAGGCAGAGTCAGACGGAGAAGCAGGCTCCCTGCAGAGCAAGGAGCCCGATATGGGACTCGATCCCAGGACGCTGGGATCATGACCTGAGCCAAAGGCAGCTGCTTAACCAACTGAGCCACACAGGCGTCCCCAGCACCAAAGAACTTTAACCCTGATCACCTGTAATGTGATTTCAAACTACGGTGGATTGGCGGGGTGTTGGGGGTAGTCCCTGCCCAAGCTGGACTGACCTCAGGCTTGCCTTCCCATCAGAGTGGGTATGCTGGGGGCACACAGAGCCTAGACAGGAGCAGGAGGATCCCACTGGGCTCACGGGCATTGCAGGCTCTGAGGGCACAGGCAGGCCACGTCCTAGCATAGCTGTGTGATGAGCACTGGGGGTGGTGAGGAACGAGGGAGAAGGGACAGTTGGGTCTGTGCAGTCCTCCCGGGGGCAGCAGAAATGTTCTCATCAATCAATACGCTAAGACTCCACATCGATCGCTCAGGTGACTTTCGTGGACACGTGGAACCACGTTTCCAATAGTTCCAGCTGCTGTAATGGAGAAACCTGGCCTCGATTTTTCCGTTTCTGCAGATATTCTGCCCACCCACCCTGCCCCTCCATCTCCCTCCTCCCAACCCTGGCCCTCAGGAGCCTGTCTCAGACCCTCACCCCACTTTGGACCCCACTTGTGAGAATGTCACCATCTTCCTGGAGGGGAGTTTTTGTGTGAATGTGATCACGTGTGGCCAGCAGTCCCTGTCGCTTTATCCTGGGTGTCTTGGGCAGTGAATGGACAGGGAGGTGGGTGTTGAGAGGCTGGGACCTGGGTGGCTCTTCCATCCCCAAAGGTCACCTTCCCCCACGACGTCCCTGAACTCACCTCCCCAGCCCCTGGGCCTTGCCAAGCCCATCTCATAGGTAGATGAGAACAGTTCAGACAAAGTACCCACAATCTTCTAAAGCTTCACTCCTGTCTCATAATTTATTTCCTTGCAGGATCCAGGCACTTGGATGTAGCTGATGTGTTAGCACCATTTACAACCTTTTTTGTTTTTCCACAGTTATGTCTCAGAACAGCAGCTGCTCACGGACTGAAAGCAGCCCATAAACTACGTGTAATCTCTGAGGGCTCTTTCGACCTTGCCTGTGCAGGGCAGAAGGCAATGACCTCTGTTTTATTTCCGGGCTGACACCCAGAATGGGATCATGGATGTTGACTCATTTCCTAGTTACATCTGTAACTTAGCAGCATTCTCCGAATCCTAAAGGTGGAGGGTCTGATTATGCCTGTCCGACCTCTGAAGGAAAGGTCGAGTGAGATTCTCTGGGAGGCAGATCTCGGGGGCCTGAATCATTTCTCCCAGAGCAAGAAGCAAGCCCTGAGGGTCCTGAGTAAAAATGGCTCACAGCCACTGGGAACCTACTTGAAGGTAGTCCTGGCAGGGAGCCTCTACCTCTCCCAAGGTCATGGTACCTGCGGTAACCATGTTAGAGGTGAGATGACTGAGGCACAAGCCCAGGGTTTCTTCCTCTGGAGCCCTCCCCCCACATGGCTCCTCGTTCCCGAACTCTAGTGGAGGTCTGGTCAAACACAACGTGGCCTGCCCTCTAGGCTCGGAGTCTGGATATAGGCCGGGGTGAGAGACGGCTCAGCACCAGGTCACTGGGCTGCCAGTGCTGCTGGTTCCAGGCCCACAGTGTGGGATCCACTGCTGCTGAGCAAGTGGGATGGCAGAGAGGAGGAAGAAAGTCTAGAGTAGAAGGCACCCACCCTCCTCTCCCCGTGGCCAGTGCAGTCCCTCTGCGGCGGGCTTTACCCCGCCCCGACATCACCTCCTTGTTTCCAGCCTCTACTTACCCCTGACTTATGCCCATGGTCTTGGCTTTGCTGGGGACCCATCCTGAACGCGCCTGAGGTGCTCCCGCATTTGCAGACAGCTCTGTCTCCTCCTAACACCCACCTCTCCCGCTAGGCCCCTTATGTCACGTTCAGACCCCCTGGAGTCCACGTGGTGGGGGCAGCATCTAGTACCTTCACTTGTGCAGGCAAACAGGGTGGTCTTTTCCGTGATTGGACAGGATTGAACGTGTGATCTGAGCACCGACACTTGTATGGTATCAGGCTTCAGGGAATCTGCAGCTGATTTGCTTTTCTCTTCTGTAGAGCAAGACAGCTACTGTCATCATCCCAATGACTTTGTGCTCACCTCGACAAGATCTGGCCTTGGATGAGCTGTGATCACTTGGTAAGGGCTGGTTTGGGGCACTGTATGGCCCCTGGGGCCTGGGGAAGCCGAGGGCTGAGGGGAGGACGAGGGAGGCCGTGCTCTCCAATGGGGACACCAGGCCCCTCCAGGACAGCATACGCAGGGGTGGCAGCGGCAGTGACTCCAGCCAGTCTGTGCAATGTTATTTCCAAAGACTAAGGCTTTGGAGCAAAGGAATTTTCATTCTTTAATGAAAACCTTGCAGCAAGGGGAAGCACCCCACCGAATGACTGATACCCAACAAGATATGCACTGCTCCGAAATGTCTCCTAGTCAATGAAGAAGAGATAACAGTCAGTGGAATAAAAATTAATCTGGCCACTATAGGAATTAATATAAAAACATCAGATGCCGGACTTATAAGGGAGGCCACCTCTAACTAACCCTCCTTGGGTTAAATACCCCAGGGACGGTGATTTACGTTCTGTGCTGTAGGGCTCTGTGGCATAATCGATAGGGATGAGAAATGGGGCCACTCAGCGGTGCCTGCCTCAGGGCTCGGGAAGGGAGCCCAAGGGAGCACATGGCTGCCTCAGAGGCTGCTGGGAGCAGGGGGCCCATCTAAGCCCGCTCACCCTCCCACCTTCCCCTTCCTTCGTCTCTCTGCAGAGCTCCAGGCCAGTGGCTGACAGGCTTTGGGAGGTCTGGGTTATGACACCCTCTCACTAGGCCTCACCTCACCCCTACTCCACCCCCCACCCCCAGCTACAGGAGGAGCCCAGGGGAGGAGAGGGCAGGGGAGTCTGGACCGGGCACTGGCTGAGAGCAGAACAGTAAGGCCCACACCCCTTCCCGGTAACCAATCATACACCCACCTTTTGCTGTGTGAGAATTATTGCTCCAGACTCTGGGTTAGGTGACATAGACTTAGAAACCAACCAGACCCCTGACCTGGAGTCTGCTCTTTCTTTCCAGGAGATGCCCTTCAGCCAGTCCTTGGGGTACTTCTCTGCAGGGAAGCTTCTAGCTGGGGCTCACTGCAACTGCCGGCCTGGCTGGCTGCCTTCCTTGCCAGGTGGGCACTGAGGTACCCTCACTAGTTCGTGGCAAGAGCCATACTGCTCACGTCTGCCCCACTCTGTGTGCATGTAGCACCCCGGGCAGCCGGGTGGATAAGTCGAGTCAGGGCCAGCTGGGTTCCAGCCTCCCGTGAAGCTGTCTGCCCTCCGGTTGGCTGCCTGTTCTCCAACCTTCTCAGACCTGCTCCTAAGGGGCAGAGGAAAGCATTGTCATGTGTCTCTTGATACCAAGGCCCTGGAGGAGAGTGATGCAAGGAGGACAGAGGGTTTATCCTACAGCCTCTCCCTGCCAAGCTCTCACCTCCCCACTCTACTCTGTCAGATCTGGACCTGCAACAGGTGCCAGGGGTTGGGGATACCACCTCCCCACCATGCTGGCCTCTCCCCACATCCTGCCCCCCGCTCTGCTCTTACCCTGAACCATAGTTAGGGCCCTTCAGGTGGGCCCTCTGCATCTGCCCAGCTCTGACCATGCATTCTCCAGGGAACAGGGAAGGCCTGGTTCCCTGTTGTTTTTGTTTTGTTTTTTTTAAAGATTTCTTTATTTGAGGAAGAGAGAGCTAGCGAGCAAGTAGGGAGAGGGGTAAAGGGAGAGAATCTTCCTGCAAACCCCCCACTGAGTGCAGAGCCTGACCTGAGTTTCGATCTCACATCCCATGAGATCATGACCTGAGCCAAAAGCAAGAGTCAGACGTTGAACCAACTGAGCCACTTAACCAACTGAGCCACCCAGGAACAGGTTTCCTGCTCTTCATGACACAAAAGAACCTGGTCTTTTCCAGGGAGGCCTATCAATGCCTCCTTGGCGTGCACCACACTGAGCAGCCCAGGAGAGAGCCTGTGTGTCCCCCACACATGATCACACTGGGCTGACCCAGGGCAGGCTGTCACCTGAAGCTATGTACAGGTGACCTTGAACAACCTCAGGGAGAGAAAGGCCCTGAGGGGACACCCAATCTAAGCTTCATGGGACAGATGGAGAAACTGAGGCCCTGGAGGGACTGGCCCAGGCCACAGAACACAGCAGGCCTCCCAGCCTCCAGGGGAGTGCCCTCTGTCCTCTGCCTGCTGGACATTGCTGCGGGGTTGCCCATGAGGCTGGTCTGGGCTGACCACAGTGTCATACAGAGTCATACTAAGGAGGTAAACCTAAAGCCATCCTAAAAACAGGGAAATTTACGGGGACCTGAGTGGCTCAGTTGGTTAAGTGGCTTCCTTCAGCTCAAGTCATGATCCTGGAGTCCCGGGATGGAGGCCCTCGTCAGGCTCCTTGCTCAGCAGGGAGTCTGCTTCTCCCTCTGACGCTCCACTTCTCACGCTCTCTCTCTCTCACTCTCTCTCAAATAAATAAATAAAATCTTGAAAAAACAACACCTGGGAAATTGAGGCATGAAGACCCTGCCAGAGGGATGGGGCGGGGAGACACAGCTGCGGAGAGAGGCCTCGAATAGATTCTTCCCTCCGGGCCCTCAGAAGAAGTCAGCCCTGATTTCGGACTCCCAGTGTCCAGAACCGTGAGAGAACACATTCATGGTGTCCCAGCCACCCAATCTGGGGTCCTGCGCTGTGGCAGTCCCTGGAAACCGCTACCGATGATAAGGAAGTTCATGATCATGGACTTAGAGCGCCATTTTATTTGTTTTATATATTGGCAGGGAGATTGGTGTTTCAGATATTTTTTGGGCTTCTAATTTTTTTAGTCTGTTTTGTTTTGATGGATTCACAAATCAGAGTACATTTAGTGACACTCCGTGGTTTAGAAGGAGAGGCTGAGAGGGAAGGCAGCCTGGTGTTTTCTAGGGGCAGTGGCCCCTGCAGGAGGTGGGGGGTCTTGGGGGAGCTGCTGGAGAACGGGTGCCAGAGAGGTGCCAGATGTGCTGGCTGCTGAGGCACGGAGCAGGTGAAGGAGCCAGAGCCCACAGCCCACCTCTCCTGCCGTCTCGGTGACATTTTCCATTTTCTGCTTCCACCCTCAATGTCCCCAGTGGCAGTGACATTGATCAGGAGCCCTGTGGTGACCCAAATAGGGCACTGTCATGCAGCCAAAGAGGTGGAGGGAATGGGCTACCGAGGGCTTGCTTGTCCTTTCACATAATAGCAGGTCAGTGTTGTTTTAACAAAAAGAACTTCCCAGGCATTACAGGTGTAGGCGTCCTCATACAACATATATTTTAAATAAAATCACAGACCTTCGCTTGGTGAGGCTTGTTCCAGAGAATGCCAGAGTGTTGTTTAAAGCCCCCCTGACCCACTCAGCTTAGTGATAGTTTTCGTTCCTACCGCAGTCCCATTACTGCTGCTTTCAGTGGAGGCTTAAAATAAGCCATTTCTCTTCAGGCTGGAACTCAGCTCGCTGCAGGTTCACAGAAAGGGACCTGGAAACCTCACAACCTTGGGGAAAATGACCAAACATCGAATTCAGAAGGGTAATGCTTAGCATTTTACTATCATGAAAACATGTTCCCACTGAATAGAAAATCCTGGTCAGAGCTCCCAGGCACAAGGCCCTCCCCGGCATCCCGGGCACGGCGGATGGGATTGGGTTGAATGTGGCCCTCTATCCTTCCCACAGACCCAGACTGGTTGGAGTCCCTCCAGGACGAGGAGGCCTCCACTCTCCTAGAGTCTTCCATGAGCCATCTCCAGAGTCACTGCCACATCCCCAGGACAGAAATCCTTGGAAGTCTGTGGGATCACCGAGGCCACTGTGTTCAGATCCATCACCGAACCACAAACCATTCCCAAACTGTGTTTTCATACAACGCCATCCTTCCTTTTCTCATGAGTCTGCCATGTGGGGCACCCTCAGCCAGGGTAGCTTGTCTCTGCTGCACTCGGTGGAGCCTGGGGTGGCTTGCAAGCTCCCTCATGGGACTCCAGCTGGTGCTGGTTGTCAGCCCAGAACTTCAACACCTGCACGAGCTGTTGGCCAGGACACGGATGCTTGGCTCCACAGGGTCTGGTCTTCCATACAATGTGGGGGTCAAAGTCATAGGGTGACTTAGCCTCAGAAGTCACCCTGCATCCCTCTACCATGTTCTTTTCACCACAAAGGTCACACTGGCCTGCCCAGTTGCAAGAAGACTGGAAATAGAATCTTCTTAGTGGGGGGGGGGGGGGGAGGCAAGGTTCTGGAAGAGCATGGAGGGCAGAAATATTGCTTTGATTATTTTTGGAAAATGTGGCCTTGCCACACCATGGGCCACAGGTCACACCAGGGACTCTGGATCAAGGTGGGGCAGGTCCCAAATACAACTCGCCACCAGAGGTTGCAGACACAGTCCAAAAATGCCTCCCCACTGCCACCAAAGTGAGGCTGAGCCAATACTTCTTGGGGCGTGCCTGCGTTCCCCTCTGGCCCTGTGGGGCCATCAGCACAGAGAGGCCAGCCTGGAGCCTCCCTCAAGGCTCCTCGGCTCCCTCGGCTCCGACCGTCTGTGATGCCAGGACTCTCCAGTCTGAAATGAGTCATCAGTGGAATCTCCTTCAGCAAATGACCCAGTCTAAAGGAGGATTTGTCACGCCTGGGGCATTTTATAAATCTTGTTGCTCTGCCTGGCAAGCTGGGATTCCATTAGTAACAGCCCAGCCAGTATGAGGTGACGTTCCCAGGACAGAGACTCCGATCAAGGGGAGGCAGAGACGGACATGGGCCCTCTGCTCTGACTGCCTTCTCTCTAGCAGGGGCCACCAGAGCCCCCCGGCCCTGGTGCGTGGGGGCAGAAGACCCTGGAGAGTCAGTTCCTCCCGGCCAGCATATTTGACTGCTGGGATCTGCCCCCTCAGCAAACTTGCACTTCTCCAACTGTGACACTTGTGCAAGGGAATATGCAAGTGACTCGTATCCTGAGCCGGCTCCTCTGGGCCCCACCATGAAGGAAGGAGTATGAAGGTACAAGGACAGCAGCTGGCCCCCGAGGACCCAGGCCCACACCCTGCTCCTCTGCTGTCTGCTGAGGGACAATGTTCACAGGCCCGCTTGAGGCCTCCTTCCTTACCTGTCACGTGGGCAACACCCACCTTGGAGCAAAGTGCATCAAAGGACTCAGGCCCAGGAGTCCTGGGTGCCAGGGGAACAGGGCGACCCTCTCCTCCTCTCTCACGCTTCCCCTGAGGCCTTGCACGTGCTGGGCACACGTGGTGTCCTCAGTCAGCAACCTCTGGCCTCCTGGTCATTCGCAGAACAAGAACTGACTTGTGGCCACAGCTTAGGGCTGCCAGCACTGGAGGAGGACGTGGTACCTTCGGGTGTCAGAGATGGGGTGAAGTGGGCAAGGCTGCTGTTTTCTGGCAGCTGATTGGAGTTTTCTCTGCATATCCGTATTCTGGATTGGGGCTATTGGGTTCAAGACTTGAAAGGGTTGTCAGCAATTTCCAGGTCTAGAAAACAAGAAGGAGCCAGTAAACGTTATCTGAACCCTGCCACATGTGGAACTTTTCACAAAGGGGGAGCCCTGGATCGCTTGGGGCCTCTCTCACTCCTGACCAGCCCCACGTTCTCCTGCAGGTCAGCCCCATCGCAAGCCCTGTGTTCCCTCATGGAGGACCTGCCCATTTATGGAAGCTTTCCCCAGCTGCCGCTCAGGAGAGCCCGGCTTCTCTAACTTAGCTGCACACCTCAGGTCCGTGGCTGCAAAACTGGTTCAAAGTGGTACCCCTCCCAGGGTGGTGGTGTGGCAAACCTACAGAGCAGGGCCCTGGTGAGGATCCTGGGGAGCGGGCATGACGTGGACACTCTACCCTTCCCACTCCCCAAATCTTACTTCTCCCTCAGCTTTCCCATATTCACCCAGTTTCTCAGGACAAAAGCCAGAGTCACCCACAATCCCTTTCTTCCTTTCATTCCCCAATCTGATCCAAGGGCATATTCTGCTGGTTCTCTCTTTAACATATTCAGAGTCTCACCCACTCACCTTGGTCATAGCCATCTTGATCCAAGCTGCTGTCCTCTCTAGGCCATCATGTTGGCTCCCCCAGGGCTCCTGCCTTTGTCCTCACCCACGCCTAATCTGTCCTCCCCCTGACCCCAGAGTGACGTTGGAAAATAGCAGGGCCCCATCACATGGAGGTTGAATATGGGGGAGGGGCTGATATTCCATCAACATGCACCAGTTTGCCTGACCCAAGGCTGCAGCCCAAGGGTTGCGTGGTCAGGAGCCCACTCTGATAGATGGTCGCCCCTTTACCCCAGCTCACCCTACTTCCCTGGCCTCACCCTCCTCCTCCTCACTCCAGTTGGGCCCCCTCTTGTCTGCTCTGCTCTTCCCTGAACAGAGCAAGGCTCTCCATGTGCAGGGCCTTTGCACTGGCTGTTGGCTCTATCTGGGAGGCACTGGGTCCACATGCCTCGCCTTTCCCTTACTTGCCCAGGTGTCTCCTCAGACATTGCTCCTCAGCAGGCCTCTCTTGGCCATGCTATATAAGGCAGTGCTCCCACACTGTCCCTGGCCTGTTTTGCCTTCCTTAGAACCCTGTTATATTTCATTAGTGTATTTGCAGGCATGCTTATTTGCACGTGTCCGGTTTTACGCTATAAAGTAAGCTTCTGAGGGCAGGGAGTTTACTCTTCTGTGTCCTTAGTGCCTAGAACAATGCTTGGACGTAACAGGTGCTCAACGAATACTGGTTGGTTAAGGGAATGAATGCGACGGTTAGGCACCTCCATCGGGACATCTGGTTCACCATGGTTTTCCTGACAGCCATGTGCTGGTCCGCCACAGTTTACTGAACTGGCCCCTCCTGGAGGACACATAGTGTTTTTATTCTTTTGTCACTACAGAGTTTCATTGCACATCTTTGTACACCTGTCTTTGCATTCATGTGTAGCTGTAGTGAAAAATCAATATTCCCAGCTCTGAACTTGCTGGGTCAATGAGTGTGTGCCCTCAAAGCTTTGGTAGATAGTGCCAAACTGTCCCCTAGGCCTGTTTTATAACAAACTATGATTTTAAAAAAATATTTGAAAATGGCTATTTTAAAAGAATGAAACTGGCACCCCTCCATTACAGAGCCCTTGAGATGATGAGATCAAGCTCTGGGCCTGAGTCTCATTTCACTGGGGCACAACCCAGCTCATGGAGGGTGTGGGACTGTGATCTCCTGGCCGCTGAGGCCGTGGTAATCAGGATGGCCCCAGCCTGTCCTACTTGCACAGAATCAGTCTTCAGTGCCCATACCCAGATTTCTCTGTAAGCCCAGGGAAGTACCGGCATGGGGGGCACAGGGGTGGATGTTTTTTCCTCGTGCTGCATTGCATAGAGTTTCCCGAAGTTCACCGGCACTTACCCAACAAGTACTTGCTCTGTTCTATGATGATGCTGTTGCAGGTGATAGGGATATAGCCCGTAACAACACAAAAAATCCCTGCCTGCAGAGAGCTTGCTTTCCACCTGGGGAGACAGACCATGAACAGAACACACGCCAACTGCATGGTGTGTTAGATGAGAACCAATGCTATATGAGAAAAACAGCAGGAACTGCACGGTAGCCAGTTTCAGAAGTGGTTTCAGGTATTCACACGCCAGGGGTCACATACTTGTGCCATCCTCTCCCTTTGAGGATGGGCTGGACCTAGGACCTGCTCTGAATGAAAAGGGAGAACAATGGAGGTCACTTCCAAGATGAGGTTGCAAATGATGGGGAGTCTGTTTTACTGGCCCTCCCTCTCTCTCCCTCGCTCACTTTGATGTTTGAGCAGTGCTGTGGTGGGCCCTGGGTAAGGGATGGAGGCTGGCCTACAAGAAGGTAACTCCTGCCCATGGCCTCAGGAGGGAGCCTGAAGATCCAAACCTGAGATGACCATAGCCCAGCCAACATCTTGACTGAAGCCTATAAGGGGCCCTGAACCAGAGGGGCAGCTAAGCCACACCTAGATTCCTGAATGATAGAAACAGTGAGATAGCAAGTTTTCTCAAACCATTAAGACTTTGGGCTTGCTTGTTACTCGGCAATAGCTAACTAACACAAAGAGGAACGGAGAGTGTCAGGGTAGGGGGTGCAGAGAAGGACTTATTTGAGATAATACTCGAGGGAGAGAGGGCCATGGTGCCCCAGGAGCAGAGCTAGATTTGGGGACATGTGTTTGTGGGAGCTCAGGTGACAGGGCTTGTAGGAATAGAACGAGAGGAGCATGAGGCAGGGGAGAGCAGAGAGGAAGTGGGGGTGTCATGCTAGCATTTGGCTTTCTGCTCTGAGCTCTGGAAAAGGGAGCCTTTCAGACTTTGAAAAGCTGCACATTGTAGCAGGATCCAGCTGGGCAATAAGTGTTTGGGGAGGCAGGTGGTAGAAGATGATCAGAATTGTTGGGTCCCGGGTATCCCTTATAGGCAACTGGATGGTGGGTAGATATAAGGAAAGAGAGCTGTTTTGCATTAGAAAGAAGGTGGAGGCAGGCAGGTCTGGGGAGGCCTGCAGGTTGGGGTTTGAGCCCTAAACACCGATCCAAGCTTGAGGTGGAGGGTTGAGGAAGTGGTTGGACAAGGCGGCATGGAGAGACTTTTCAGGCCTTGAGAGAGGAGACAGGAGGGAGTGGAGGAGAGGGCCAGGCATGGCAGGGCCGGGGAGGGAGGCTAGGATGCCGGTGAGGACAACGTGGAGGAACAGAGGGTGAGGTGGCCAACCTCCCTGACATCTGTAAGGGCAGGCAAGCACTGACTTGGGTTTAGCAACTCACGGGTCACTGGCAGCAGGGGTCTCCTAAAGTCTTTGCAGAGGGCTTGAGAGAGCATTCAAGGGGTAAACCAGGTAGAGGAACACAATCTGAACCAGTTTTTCTGCCAAGAGGAACAAAGAATAGGGCAGCAGCTGAAGGACAAAGTGATTTCAGCAGAGGAGTGTCTTAAATATGGGGAAAGAACAGTATATAAACCCAACAGGGAAGGTTTGGCTAGAGAGGGAAACACCAGGACACAGGAGGGAGGGAGACTGGCTGCAAGTTGTCCCCAGAGAAGGAGCTGGAAATGTCCCTAGGAGCTGGTTGGGAAATCAGAGCATCACCTCCTCAGGAAGTTCCGGAGGATGCAGGTGCCCCTGCGGCACGCACGAGTCCCCAGACATCCCACCATCCTGGCTGGCAGACAAGTTGCCCTGGGGGTGACCGAGAGAGCTGGGGCCGAGCTGGGAGACTGCCCTTGGAATTTCCTGACCTGGACGAGGTTCAGCCTTTAATCTCATGTTGCATCTACGGCCTTGTTTCATGTGGTTTTCGAGAAGCTGAAAGAAATAAAGGCTGATAAGCTTTGCAGAGGGAGAGTAGAGTCCAACCCTAGACATGCTTGACTGCCCTCAGAGGCACTGGGAGCAGAACACATGGCTCTGGGGGGCACAGCGGCTGGTCACTGCTAAGGGAACAGTGGGCAACCAGACATCCCTGTGAGGGGATATCCTATGAGATCAGGCTCAGGACCATGCTCTGGCTACGGTTTTTCAGGCAAGGGACTGCCTTTCCAAGCCTCAGTTTCTTCATCTGGAAAAATGGAGTGAGAGCACAATCTCAGAGGCTGGGTGGAGGGGTGTGAGAGGGGTGTGAGAGGCCTGCGTGGGGCCGTGACTTTGTGCAGAAGAGGGATGAGTCTTCCATTAGGAGAGGAATCAAGATGGTGCCAACAGGACACGAGGTACCCTGAACAGACAACATACTGTTCTGTAGGAGGAGGGGGCCGCGGTTCAAATCATTCTGAAAGAAAATATCAACTTGCTACTGAATTGAGGGAAAAAATCCCTGTTTGAAACAGCATCTGGTTCCCTTCCTCTTCATCCAGGCCCCAGAGGATTTGCTGCCTTTCAGTGGCCAAGAACGCAGGTAGTAAGAGCAGAAAGAGGGCTGGATGTCAGGGCAAATTGAATTTCCCTTTTTTCCTGGTCTCCTGGGAGAGATATTATTTCCTCCATTGGTGCAAATGTGTTCAAAGTGCACTTCCCACAAACTCAGAAATAACAAACTGCCTTTCCCCAAGGCCTGGGCCCATGGCTGTGGCTCTCCTGCCAAAGGTGGCCCGTGGCTGGCCACAGAGCCGAGGCCCAGCACTGGTGGAGAGCCCAGGGGCCATCAAGTGGGTGCTTGGGGAACCGCCGGGGTGCACGGAGGAGAGCAGCCCCAGGAAGTTTCTGGTCCGCTCCCTTCACTTTCCTGCTGTGGAACAGGGCCCCAGAGAAGACATTCAGTTGGCCAGGGCATGCAGGAAGTCCTGGGCAGCCAGCCCGCGGCCCCTCCTCCACCATCTGCCTCAGACCAGGCTTGTTTCTGGGAAGCAGGGAGAGGCATTTTCAGCCAGGAGTTGGTATTCAGCCAGAAGTTTGGGTTTCAGCCAGTGGTTGGTATTTGTTCAAAGAGATGAAGAAGGTGAAGCTGTTATCAGGAGAGAGTATCTGGGGTCTGAGTTCACCGTGGGGTCTCAGGAACTAGATACCATCAGCCTGGCCTGGACAGCGGATGTGAAGGGAGGTTGTGGCTGTCACACATGGGAGCCGCCTAATTCCAGGCCCGCCTGCCCCGAGCTCCTGGGATCCCGGAAAGTGGAAAACAGGTTACAGTCCAGAAGGAAAGGAGCAGAGGCACCGTTGCTGCTGAGGGCTGGGGCCAGCCGCCTCGCTGCTTCTGGTCCCCCTCGCCGGCCTGGAGCTGGCAGCAATGGCAGTTTCTGGAAGAAGGTTGGCCAAGTTGAGAAGTTGGATCTGGGGACTTTGGATGTCCTGGAACCTGGTCTGCATGAGGCTCAGCTTTGCTGAGTTCCAGAGAGAAGGGAGCTCCCGGCTGGCCTGCAGAGCTAGATGCTCCCCTTCTGTTTCACAATAGGTGAGCTTCTCTTTAGGTGGATCCCAAGAGCAGGAGAGGGACAGAGACACTGCAAAGGTCTCACCGCTGAGGAAATGCTGAATGCTGCCACCTGCTCCTGATTCACTAAAACATGGTCACACGGATGTTTCCTTAATAGGAAAAAGAAACAGTGGCAGGCTCTGCGGAGGTCATTCCCAACCTCCTCTCCCTTGTGATCCGCACTGTTGAGGCTGAAAGGCTAACTATATTCCCAGGCTGTCTTGAACCGAGTGTGGTCAAATGATACAGTTCTGGTAAATGAGACATAATTGGGCAGCCAGCTGGGGGATTCTGGGAAGACTCATTTTCTTGATAAAAGAGCCACATGCAGTTGGTGCTTCCAGTTTTCTCTCTAATTCTCTTCTTCCTACCTTGAAGGTGGGTGTGATGCCAGGAGTTGGGGCAGCCATATTGCAACACTGAGGCAGAATGCAGGAAAGAGAGGCTAAGCACTTGCTGAGACAGGCCCAAACATGGCTGACGTGCTGAACACACGCCAGCATATGTCTCCTTACAGGCTTCTTGTAAACTGAGGCAAAACAAAACCTTATTTGTTTAAGCTGCTGTGTTTGGAATTCTTGGAGCAGAAAGCATTCCTAGCTAATGCACACCACGATGGCAAACTGTCAGCGAGCATCACACGGAACACTGAAACCCTAGCTGAATTTCCATTACATTTTGAGACAAGGGTGTGCCCACTGTAACTGCTAGGAATGATAATAATACAAATAACGTTTTTTCAAGTGTTCACTGCATGCCAGCTACTCTCCTAAGCACTTGGCATATTTACTTATTTGATCTTCCTGCAGCTGCATGGGGTATATTTTATAGGTATCCAAACTAAGGCATGGAGTGGTTGAGAGAGCATGTCCAAGCTGTTGAGCAGGAACCCAGGATGTGGATTCAGAAAGTGTGGCTTCAGGTGATTTTAATCACATGTGGTTGTACTATTTAGCTGTAAGTTCGGGAAGGGACCACACAATCCAGGTCTAAGGTGTCTCATTCTAAGCCTCCTGGCCACCACATTCCCTCCTACCATGCACCACTCCGGGAAAGCCATTTACCTTCTGAAGGAGGGCGGGGAGCCAGGATCAGAGCTGGGGAGTAGATACCGGGAATGTTCAATAGCCTGGGAGAGCCTATGGGTCCATTCTGTGGAGAGCCAAGACCTTGGGCCATGTCCGCTTCCGCTCCAGGGCACATGAGAGCAAACGGTGCCAAACTTTTCTCTTTCTTCTTCTCTTCCTCTGTTTCCAAAGCTGTTTGACCCCACTTCTGATGAACATCTTTTTCTTTATTTATGAAGCTACTTTACTATTCAACGATAGTGGCGAGTCTTCTAGGCTGGGAGCTGGCTGTCTCTTCTTCCCCTATTATCTCTTAATGCTTTTAAAAAAAATTACAAAAGAGATACAAGGCTGCTATAAAAATCTTCAAATAGTTCAGAAGTGTACAAAATAAAAACTGTAATTTTCTGCTCCCTTATTTTCACCTCCACATCCCTCTCCCCAAAACTTGGAGGGATAACATTGCCTAGGAGATCCGAGTATGTCCTTCCAGAGTTTTCCCCACACATACACACTCATTATGTAAGATGCACACATCTTATTGTAAATAGAAAAAATTCAGACTACACATGGCAGTCTGTAAGTTGCTTCTTATCCAATAATAAATCACGGACTTAAGCTTGGCTCATCCTTTCCAACATATGATGAAAATTCTTTAGGAAGGAGGTATCATGATTTCTTTAGCTAATGGGTGTGGCTGGACACTGTGGTTGTTTCCACTGTGTGCTTTTATGTACTAGTATGTTAGTTTGGGTTGAAGAGATTCCTGTATGTGGCTTGGCTCTGTCCAAGCCCATGCTGCTATGCATTTGACAGGTGTGGCCAAATGTCATTCCTAAACTCCTGCACCAGTTACTGTCCCCCTGACTGAGAACAAAAGTGCTCTTTCCCTGTGTCTTCACTAATTCTGGATAATTTTAATCTTTACAAATTTGGCAAACACACTAGTAGCAACATTCAGTGCCCAAATCTTGGTTTCTAGATACCATCTCCACTAAAAAGAACAAGGTTCCTTGGAGAAATGACTGATTATAGGGCTGGGCAGGGAACAATAACAACAAAAAGGGCTAAGAATAGTTCCATGTGACAGAAAGTAAGAAGTTTCAAAATATGATGGGGGACATGTCAAAGGAACAGAAGCTAATTTGAAGGGGTTCCCATTGACCCAATGGGGACATTTTGAGCATCAAAATAAATTATAGCAGTGAATTATAGCAACTGAAATGAAAACTCCATGAGTCTATAGTGATATTAAATAAAGAAAAAAGAAAAGCTCGTATTTGTAGAATTTCAGCTATATGTAGACAGGATTTAGAAAAAGCATCATTTATCAACAATTATGAAAATAATTGACCAGATAAGAATCGTCAGAAGATACTCAATTAGGAATCACAGATTCAAGGTAACTTCCCACAAAAATACTTCTTTATTATAAGAGGAAAAGGAGCACCTTTACAATGGAGAAACCTGGTGAATATCAGCTTAACCAAACAATCAAAGTTAATATTCCAGTGATGGAATCTATTCCCATGTCCATCTTGGTGTGACCCACTGAGGGGGCATAACAGCATTTCTGTGGCTTCCTGCCGAAAATGCATGACCTGAATCTAATCTTGAGAAAACATCACAAACCCCAACTTGAGGCACATTGTTCACCAGCAAGGGACAGTTCCCTTCATCAATGTCAATGTCATGCAATCAAAGAAAGGTGGGGGCTGTTCTTGATTACAGGGACCTATTGGGCCATGACAATTAGATGTAACACATGATCCCGAAGAAATGTTATTAAGGACAATATCAGGACAGCTGACAAAATTAAAGTATGACTTCAGATAATATATGAAAGTATGACTAACAGATAAAAACTGTATCCATATTAACCTTCCTGTACTTGATACATTTATTATGGTCAAGTAGGAAAATGTCCTTGTTTATAGAAGATAAAGTCTTAAATATTTAGAAGTAAGGAGGGATGGAGATATGCAACTTATTTTCAAATCATTCAGAAAAGAAACTGTATAAAAATACATATGTATACATATATATGAGACACACACACACAGAGGTAGAGAAAAGAAGATAAATGTAGCAAAATGTGAACAGCCCAGTGAATACCAGTATAAGGGAGTATAAGGGAGTCTTTTGCACTGAGCTGAACACTGCTTTCAAATAAAAGGTTTAAGGAAAAAATTATTTTTTCCAATGTGTTAGATACAAATCATATTTCACAGGGACTTTCATCTGCGTTCACCTCATTACAAGCAATGCCAAGCATATTTTCACATTGTAGTCATTTCTAGTTATTTTGTGAATCACCTATTCATAAGCTTTGCCCATTTCTCTATTGGATGGTTTTGTTTCACTAAAAGAAATGTTTTCTGAGTTTGTATTACACTTCTTTTCTATTTTGTACATGGTGAATATTTCTCCTATTTTGTTATTTTTCTTTTGATGTTCATAGTGTCTTCAGCTGTGTGGGTGTTTTATATTTTTATTAATCAAATCTATCACCTTTCCCTCCCCCCTGCTAGAGTATAAACTATGTGTAATCTCTAGTAAATGAACAGTGTAGCTAGAGCTCAAGTCTGCATCTAATTTCATTATTTTTTATTTTTAAAAAATTTTAAAAAGATTTTATTTATTTGACACACACACAGAGAGCGTGCATACACAAGCAGAAGTGTCAGGCAAAGGGAGAGGGAGAAGAAGGCTCCCTGCTGAGCAGGGAGCCTGAAGCTGGGATTTGATCCCAGGACCCTGGGATCATGACCTGAGGTAAAGACAGATGCTTCACAGATAGAGCCACCCAGATACCCCTCACTGTTTTTTAAAATTAAAATTTTTATTTGGATACAAACATAGTGATCGGAAGGGGCATGTGCACCAGAATGTTTATAGCAGCAATGTCTACAATAGCCAAACTATGGAAAGAACCTAGATGTCCATCAACAGATGAATGGATAAAGAAGATGTGGTATATATACACAATGGAATACTATGCAGCCATCAAAAGAAATGAAATCTTGCCATTTGCGACGTGGATGGAACTAGAGGGTATCATGCTTAGCGAAATAAGTCAATCAGAGAAAGACAACTATCATATGATCTCCCTGATATGAGGAAGTGGAGATGCAACATGGGAGGTTAAGGGCGTAGGAGAAGAATAAATGAAACAAGATGGGATTGGGAAGGAGACAAACCATAAATGACTCTTAATCTCACAAAACAAACTGAGGTTTCCTGGGGCGAGGGGGGTTGGGAGAGGGGGGGTGGGGTTATGGACATTGGGGAGGGTATGTGCTATGGTGAGTGCTGTGAAGTGTGTAAACCTGGCGATTCATAGACCTGTACCCCTGGGGATAAAAATATATTATATGTTTATAAAAAATAAAAAATTAAAAAAAATAAATACCCAAAAAAATTTTATTTGGAGATCAGTGTAGATGAATATGCATTTGTAAGAAATAATACAGGAAGATATCTTATATTCTTTACCCAGTTTTCCCCATCAGCACAACTTCGCAAAACTCTACACAGTATCACAGTCAGGATATTGACGTTGACACGGTCAAGATATAGTACATTTCCATCCCTTTATAATCCCTTTATAATCACACTCACTTTCCTCTCACCTCTTCCCTTCTTAACCCCTGGCAACCAGTAATCTGGTCTCCATTTCTACAATTTTATCACTTTAAGAATCTAATAGAAATAAAATCATATAGCAAGTAATCTTTTGGGGTTGGTTTTTATCACTCAGCATAATTCTTCAGATTCTTTCAGGTTGTTGTCTGTACCAATAGCTTGTTCCTTTTTATTACTGAGTTGTATTCTATGGGATAGTTGTCCGGAAGTTTGCTTAAACCATTTACTCATTAGAGGACATTGAGTTCTTTTCAGATTTTGGTAGCTACAAATAAAGCTGTAACAGATTTTTGTGTACAGGTGTTTGTGTTAACATAAGTCTTCATTTTCCTGGAATAAATACCTAGGAGTGCAATTGTTGGATTGTGTGGTAGGTGCCTGTTTAGCCTTTTGGTTTTGCTCATCTTAAAAGAACTGTCAAACTTTTTCAGAGCAGCTGTACCATATTACATCTCCACTAACAGTGTATGAGTAATCCAATTTCTCCACATCTTCATCAGCATTTGGTGGTGTCACTATTTTTTATTTGAGCCATTCTGATGATGGTATGCCATTGTGGTTTTAATTTGCACTTCCCTAACAGCTTATTATGTTGAATACATTTCAGATGCCTATTTACTGCCTATGTATCATCTTCAGTGAGGTGTCTGTTCATGTCTTTTGCCCACTTTCTAGTTAAAAATTTTTTTCACTTGTTGAGTTTGGGGAGCTCTTTAAGTAGGAAAATGTCCTACAAAATGACATAAAATTATATATATTCCAATTATCAGTTCTTAGATGGATGTGGTTTCCATATACTTTCTCCCACTCCATATCTTACTTCTCATCCCCAAAGCAGGGTCTTTTGCAAAGCAAAAGTTTTAAATTTTGATGAAACTCAACTTACTAATTTTTCTTTTTGAGGATCATGCTTCTGATGTCAAGTCTATGAGCTTTTTGCCTAGCCCTAGATCTCAAAGTTTTTCTTTCTTTCTTTCTTCTTCTTTTTTTTTTTTTTTTGGTTTTAAGTTTCACATTTATCTCTGTGATCCATTTTGAATTCACTTTTGTATAAGATATGGAACTTAGGTCAAGGTTCAGTTCTATGACTAAGGATGTCCAATTATTCCTGTACCATTTGTTGAAAAGACTATCTTTCCTTTGTCAAGAATCAGTTGGGCATATTTTTATGGGTCTATTTCTGTGTTCTCTGTTCTGTTCCATAAATCCATGTGTCTCTCCCTTTGCCAGGACCACACAGTCTTAATAACTGTAGCAATGTAATAATCTTAACATTGGGTAGAGTGATTTCTTTCATTTTATTCTTCTTTTTCAAGATTGTTTTAACTACTCTAGGTCTTTTGTCTTTTTATATGCTTTGTAATAATCTTAAATCATATATATATATACATACATAGATGTATATGAATATATATATACACATACCAAAAAATCATGGTGAGATTTTTGTAGGAATTGTGTTAGGGATATAGACCAATTTGGAGGAAACCAACATCTTTAGTATGCTGTCTCTTATTCTGTTTCTCCATTTACTTAGATATTCTTTGATCTTTTCCAGCAGTTTTGTATACTTTTTAGCATAACATGTTTTGTTAGATTTACATCTAAATAGTTCATTTTCTTTGAATTACTGTAAATGGCATATTTTAAATTTTGGTATCCACATGTTTGTTGCTAGTATATAGAAATAACATTCTTGGTGGGTTTTTTTGGTTTTGGATTTTTTTTTTTTTTCTGTATGTTTGTCTTGTATCCTGCAGACTTGCTGGTCTTGCTTACTAGTTTTAAGAGATTTTTTTCTTGATTTCTTGGGCTTTTCTACCTAGACAGTTATGTTATCTGCAAATAAGGACAACAGTTTTATTTTTTCCCCTTTAATCTCTATGTCTTTTATTTCCTTCTTTCATCCTTCCCCCACCCCTTCATTGTACTGACTACATCTTCTAGCACTATATTGAATAAGAGTGGTGAGCATGAACATTTTGCCTTGTTCTGACCTTAGGGGGAAAGCATTCAATCTTTCATCGTTAAGTATAAATGTTAGTTATAGATTTTTTTTTGTAGATGGTCTGTATTAAGTGGAGAAAGTTCTCCATTGTTATTATTTCTCTGAAACTTTCTTTTTCAGGAGTGAATGTTGAATTTTATCAAGGGTATTTTCTCCATCAATTGATGGGATCATATGATTTTTTCTTCTTGAACCTGTTAATATGGTGGATTACATTGATTGATTTTCAAATGTTGAACTGACCTTACATTCCTGGAATAAACTTACTTGATCATTGTATAAAATCATTGTATTATTTTATTACTTTTAAAATATCATATATCTATATATCTATCTATATCTATCTATCTATCTATCTATCTATAATCAAGGAAACTCTATACCCAATATGGGGCTCAAACTCAGAACCCTGAGGTTAAGAATTACGTGTTCTACTGAGCCAGCCAGGCACCCCTAAAATTCTTTTTTTATATTGCTGAATTCTCTTTGATATTACTTTGTTAAGATTTTTACACCTATAGTAATGGAGGACATTGGTCTATAGCTTTCTCTTTTTTTGGTATTTTGTTTAGTTTTGGCCTCAGGGATATACTAGCTTCATAGAATGAATGGAGAATGTTTCCCTTCTCTTGTATTTTCTGGAAGAGAATGTTTAGAATTGGTGCTAACACTAAACATTTGATAGAATTCTCCAATGAAATCATAAGGGCCTGGAAATTTCTTTGGGGGAGTTTTTAAAGTTATAAATTTAATTTCTTTAATAGGTATAGTCTAAAAATCATATGATCCCATCAATTGATGGAGAAAATACCCTTGATAAAATTCAACAGTCTATAAGTATAGACCTATTCAAATTATCCATTTTATTTGGATGAGTTATAGTAGTCATGTTTTTCAAGGAGTTGGTCCATTTTGTCTAAGTTTTCAGATTTATGTGTATAGAGCTGTTCACAATATTTCCTTATTATCCTTTTGATGCCTGCAGGGTCTGTAGTGATACCCCCTGTTTCATTCCTAATTGGTAATTTGTGACTTCTCTCTTTATTTCTATTTCTTTGTCAGTCTTGCTGGAAATTTCTCAATTTTATTGACTTTTTAGAGGACCAACTCTTTGTTTCATTGATTTTCTCTATTATTTTTCTGTTTTCAATTTCAATGACTCATTCTGATCTTCATTATTTCCTTCATTCTGCTTGTTTTGCAATTATTTTGCTATTCTTTTTCTAGGTTTTTAAGAAGTATTATGGGATAATTATGTTTTCCCCCCACAAATTCATATGTTGAAGTCTTAAACCTGAGTACTTCAGAATGTGACTGTATTTGGAAATAGGGACTTCAAAGAAGTAATTAAGGTAAAATCAGGTCATATGGATGGCACTTCAATTCAATATACTGGTGGTTATGTAAAAAGAGAAGGTTAGGACACAGGCACACACAGACAAAGGGACATAGTGAGAAAGCAGTCATTTTCAAGCTAAGGAGAGAGGCCCCAGAAGCCACTCAATCTATGGTATTTGTTATGGCAGCCCTAATAAACTAATACAAGGGGGGAATTCAGATAATCTATTTGAACTTTTTTCTATTATACATGCATTTGGTGTAATTTCTCTCTCATCACTACTGTAGCTGTGTCCCACAAATTTTGATAGGTTATGATTTTATTTTCACTCACTTTAGTGTATTTTTCTCATTTTCCCTTGAGACTTCTTCCTTGACCTATGGATTAGTTAGAATGAAGTTGTTTTGCTTCCTAATGTTTCTAGATTTTTCTGTTGTCTTTCTGTTACTGATTTCTAGTTTCATTCCATTGTGGTCATAGAAAATACTGTAGGATTTTAATTTATAGAAAATACTATAGGATTTCAATCCAAATACTGTAGGATTTCAACATATACATAAAGAGATTTGTTTTATTGTTTAGGATATGATGTATTTGGTATATGTTCCACAGGAACTTAAAAAAAGTGTATGTTCTGCTGTTGTTAGAGTGTTCTATAAATGTCAATATGATCTTGTTGGCTGATGGTGTTGTTGAGTTCTATATCCTTGCTAGTATTCTGTTTCTGTATCCTTGCTAATCTTCTTGTCTAGTAGTTCTGACTTGTTGAAAGAGGAGTGTTGAAGTCTCCAACTATAATTGTGGATTTGCCTATTTCTCTTTTCAGTTCTATTAGATTTTGCTTCATGTATTTTGTAGCTCTGTTGTTTGGTGTGTATACATTTAGTGTTGCTATACCTTTCTAATGGATTGACTCTATTATTATGTGATGTCTTTCTATGTCTTGGGTAATTTTCATTGCTCTGAAGAATACTTTAGTTGATATTAATATAGCCATTACTACTTCCTTTTGATCAAAGCTTATGTGGTATGTCTTTTTCTTTTTTTTCATACTGCTTATATCATTATATTTGAAGTGAGCTCCTTGCAAATGACATATAGCTGGGTCATAAAGTCCACTCTGTCAATTTCTGTTGTTTGGGTCATATATCACTACTGTTTGCATTAATTGTAATTATTGACATGTTATGGCTTAAGTCTTCCATTCTATTTTTTTTCTGCTTTAAATTTTTTGTTTTATTTTTCTTGAGTTTCTTGGATTATTTGGACATTTTTTAGAATTCATATTGATGTATGACTAATGTTTTTGAGTATATCCCTTTGTATAGCTTTTTTAGTGGTTTCTTTTGGTATTACATTACATATACATAAACTATCATCTTCTACTGGTATTACTGTTTTGCCAGTTTGAATGAAGTATAGAAATCTCACCTTTGTTTACTTCCCTTCTCTCATATGTAGTATTGCCTGAAATATTTCCTACTCATACATTTAGAACTAGATCCAAATGTTATTTTTGTTTGTTTCAGTGATCAAACATCATTTAATAAACTCAAGAGAAGGAAACTCTATTGTGTTTACTGATATTTTTGTTTACCACTTTCCCGATATTCCAAGGTTCCTTCTTTTATTGCTTATTTTCTGTTTAGAAAAATTCCTTTAGTCATTCTTCTAGGGTTGTTCTGCTGCTGATGAATTCTCTAGTAGTTTTTCTTCATCAGAGATTGAGAACAAGAGTAAGAATGATTTTTTCCCTGGGTGATTCTGTGTTGATAGTTCTTTTCTTTCAGCATCTGAAGAGTACTGTGCTCACTTCCTGCTCATTTATATGGTTCTGAGGAAGAATGCACTGTCATTTGAAGGGGATATTTCTCTCTGTTTTCAAGATTTCTTTTTCTTTGCATGTCTCAAAAGTTTAATTATCGTGTGTCTTGGATTTCTCTGTTTTATTCTGTTGGGTTACTCACCTTCTTAGGTCTGTGGGTTTATCCTTTTTGCCAAATTTAATAAGTTTTCAGCCCCTATTTTATTTTTGAGTACTTTTTCAGCCTACCCTCTTTCTCTTTTCCTTCTGGGACTTGAATGACATGAATTTTAGATCTTTTGTTATAGTTTCCCAGGTCCCTGAGGCTCTGTTTTATTTTCTCTCTGTTGTTCAGGTTGGGTAACTTCTATTTTAACTTCCAGTTCACTGATTCTTTCCTCTGTCCTCTTCATTTTATTAAGGCTATCCACCTATTTCACTTATTATATTTTTCTGTTCTAAAATTTCATTTTGGTTTTTATTATATCTTCTAGTTCTTTGTTGAGACTTTCTGTTTTTTCCACTTGTTTCAAGCATATTTGTAATTGCTTGTTGACTCATTTTTATCATGGCTGCTTTGAAATCTTTGCCAGATCATTCTAACATCTCTGTCATCTAGCTGTCAGCATCTGTTGAATGTCTGTTTTCATTTAGTTTGAGATTTCCCTGGTTCTTGGTATGACTAGTAATTCTCTGAAGAAACCTGGACATTTTCATATTATGTTGTAAAATTCTGGATCTTAATCAAACATTCTGTTTTACTTGGCTCTTTCTGCCACTACTCTAGTAAGGAAATTGCAGGGTGGGGGGCAGCTCCTCCTTACAACCTGGTAGAATTAGAAGCTCAGATTCCTCACTCAGCCTCTGTTGACACCTGAAGCGAGAATCCTTGTGGGGGCTAGGTGGGAGTGGGAGTTCTGGCTTCTGTGTGGTCCTCACTGGCATAGCTAATGCGGTTGGAAGACCTCAGCATTACACTTGGCCTTCTCTGATGTTGGTAGAAGTCTAGGTCTTTGCTGGAGCAGGTGTGGTTGAGGTCACAGTTCTTTTCTGTGATGTCTGGTAGGAAGAGAGCAGGGAATGTCTAAAGTTTTCTCTCTTAGTGGGTTACTTCTTTCCTGTCCTTGGGCTAGACTAAACACCTTTTGTGGGAGCTTTTTTGGTCTGTGCTCTTTGGGTTTTCCAGGTTGCTGACTCTTTAGCTCCAAGTCTGGGATATATGAGGCAAAAGAAAATCCAGGGAAACTACCACTATTGTTCCTTGGGTCCTGAGGTGCCTAGCCAGTTTGTCTTCCTCATTCCACTTTTTTGAGTCTTCTTATACTAGTTTTATATTTAATGTCCAGGGCTTTGATTTGTACTCACTGGGAGGAATAATGGCATACTTTCAGATTTTTGTCTGCTCAATTAGGACAGGCATATATACTCATAAAATACATGTGGCAATGTTTTGAGGCAGTATAAATATAAATGGCATTGTTTTGTAACAATATCTGTCATTACATAATTCAAGAGTTACATAGAAAGCTTTTAAAAATATTTTGAAGTTGGTAGACTTTGGAGCTTAATTCCCTCATTATTAAATTTCAACTTTTATTTCATTGCTATAAATAGTAGTACTAGGAATATTGATTTTTGGAATTCAATGGAAATTTTTTGAGGATTAATATGTGGTACCTGTGGTTAAAGCAAATATGAATTCTCTGTTTTTGGTAAAAGTTTATCACATTTGTGGTTAAGTTTATAGTAATTCAAAATTTTTGCATTTTTTTCTCTTCTGTGTCTCTTATGTTCTGACTTCTGAAAAATATATCCTAAAATTTCCCACTGTGATTGTAAATTTCACAATTTCTCTGTGTCTTTCAGTTAAAGAAACAGACTATGAAACTAAATTATTATCTACATAAACATTTATGACTATCACACTTTCCCTGGTAGATTGTAATTTTCATGAATATGAATTATAACTCTTAGTCCCTTTTAATGCTTTTTATCTTGATTTTTATTTTGCCTGAAATTTCTACATGAATGCCCACATTTTTGTAACATTTATCTAGTACATTTTTTCCTATTTCTATATTCTAAATCTTTCATGTAATATATTTTGTGCCTGTGTCTTGTAAACAGTGTATAGATGGAACATGTATTTGCCCAGTCTGAGTCCATTTTTCAATAGTAGAATTTGACCCACTTGGATTTACTGTGAAGTCCGATATGATTTGATTTACTCCTATCATCTTATTTTAGGTTTTCTCTTTATTATTATGCTTTCTTATTTCCTTTCCCCCATTCTTCTTCTCCTTCTTTTTTTTTTTTTAACAGTTTTTGTTCAAACTCATGAAAACCTAAAATCCATTGAGCTTACCAATTTCTTACTGTCCCTTCACTATTCATTTCCTTTTTATGCCCTTGCCTATGGCAAATACCCATCCTGGTGAAACCTATCCTGTCTGCCTGTATCTGTGCCCACAACCTTAACAGACTGGAGAAAAATCCATGACCATGCAGCTAATTTCACTTCAGATCCATAGTCATCAACTTCAAGGGGCTCACAGAGTTGCTTGGCAGTCACACTCTAGTCTCTCCTTCATTCTCTCCTCCATTCTCCCAGATAGCTGTTTAATATCTTCTCTTCTCTACTTGAAGTGCCATGTTCTCAGCAGATACTATATATCTTGCTTTATGTATACTTATATTTCACAGAGAAAGCATAAGCAATATGTGATGTCCCCTAGCTCCATTCACCTCTACCCACTTACTGATGTCTGGTTCTGATATGCTCCGCATTTGCTTCAATGGATAAACTATCTTTGTTCCTAGTGAGACTCCTTGTTCCCTAGACCTCAACATTTTATATCTACTTAGGATGTTACTCCAATTAATCTCTCCTGCATCATCAATTTTTCCTTTTCCATTGGATACTTCCTATAAAATCATACAAATAGAAAATAATTTCTCTTACCCTAAAAAACAAACCCCATCTTGACCTCTTTTAGACTTCTAGCTACAATCCAACTTTTGTTTTTCCCGGTAGAGCAAGATTACTCAAAGTAATAACATTTGCTTTCTTCCCCATGGTCCTATTAGAACTGTTCCAGTCAAGGGTATCAATAATCTCCATTTGTCCAGTTGGTCAAATCACACAGCTTGTATTAAATACCTATTTCTATGTAGCAAATTACCCCCAAATTAAGCAGCTTAAAATAACAAACATTTATATGCTATAATTTCTGTTGGGGCAGGAGTGGCTTAATTGGGAAGTTCTGGCTCAAAGTCTCTCATGAAGATGCAGTTGAGCTGTTTGTTGGGGCTGCAGTCTCATCTGAAGGCTCAACTGGATGAGGATCCATTTCTGAGCTGACCCATGAGGCAGATGTCAGCTCTTCACTGGCTGCTAGCCAGAGATTTCAGTCAGTACCACTCAGACTTTTCCATAAGTGCCCTGAGTGTTCTGATGTCAGAAGTGAGAATAATCAAGACAGAAGCCAGTCTTTTTATAATCTAACCCTGGAAGTGACATATCATAACTTCTGCTGGGTTCTATTCTCTAGAAGTGAGTCATTAAGTTTAGCCTACACTCAAGGGGCAGGGATTGTACTGGACACAGGGATCACTGGGGGCCATCTCAGATCTGCCTACCATATGCTCCTTATCCAATCTGCCAGCAAATCCTGTCCCCTCTGTTTTCTCTTTCACCAAATGTCCTCTGATACCCCCTTCACCCACTCCATTTTAGCCACATTGGCCTCCTTGCTCCAAAAGCCAAAGCCTCACTACAGAGGTTTTGCCCTTTCAGTCTGGGACTCTCTTCCCTTCGATCCACATAATTTACTGCCTCAGTTCCTTTGGTATCTACTCATATGGAGGCCTTTCCTGACTATTCTGTTTAAAACTGCAAACTGGACACCTGGGTGGCTCAATCGGTTTTTAAGCATCCAACTCTTGATTTTGGCTCAGGTCATGATCTCAGGATCATGGGATCCATACTCAGTGGGGAGTCAGCTTGAGATGTCTCCCTCTCCCTCTGTCCCTCCCCCCACTTGTGTGTGCTCTCTCTTTCTCTAAAATAAATAAACAAAATCTAAAATAAAAATAAAACTGCAAACCACCTCTGGCGCTTCCTCATCCCTTTTCCTACTTGATTTCCATAGCATTTATCACTGGCTAATATGCTATGGATTGACTTGTTTATTTTGATTATTTTCATTTTTCTCACAAGAATGTGAGCTCCATGAGGGCAGGAAGTTTTGTCTTGTTCTTTGTTGTACTTCAATATGTAAAACAGTGCCCAGGACATAGTAAGACCTCAAAAACTATTCAAAGAAACAACTGAATTAATTTATCTTTGTTTGAATGTTGAAAGCTACCTATTCAACTTTTATTTTTCTAGTAGTTATTCTTAAAATGTATATAAATATTTAAATTTATATTTTTTCTATCAAATCTAGATTTAATCAACACCGTATTTCCTCTATCAAGAGACAAGGATTCTGGTATGCTTCTACTCTCCTCTTCTCCCTCTTGCAACCTCCCATACTGCAACAATCTAGGATTTAAATTGCATTCATTCATTCATACTCCTTTCATGCACCCAGAATTAACTGAACATCTACTAAGTTTCATATTTTTTTAGCAATTAAAAACAACTTAAATCTTGTTCTATATCATGTCAGAAGTATGTGTGACATGGGTATACCCATTTATCAAAATTACATAGCTAATATTTGTATATCAATTGAGAAACGGAATATGCAAATAGACAATGAACAGACTGTATATAAAAATAGAACTCTGACCCACAACCTGCAGCAACCTGACCAGGAAACCAAGTCCTTATTTGCAATAATCAGCCCAGAAAGCCAACCTGCTATGAGTCAGACTTGCTGAAGACAAGATTGCTCTCTCTAGTAACAATCTAGGAAGCTAAACAGTAACTTCAATAACAATTGACCCAAAATGGCAAGGCTTTGACTAATAACACATAGCTTGCCTAATTTTGGTTCCCACTTACAACTTAGGGGCAACCAGAGGAAGCCAAATGTGCTCCCCTAACCAATCACGTAGGATGCCTTGCTTACCGTTAGCTCACCTACAGCTTCCCTGAGCCAACAGCCTTTGAGCAGGGTATACCTGAAGCCTTCTCTTTTTTCCACTGTGAAGTTTTCCCACTCATCTGCTTGCCTTTGAGTCACTGCTGACACACAAGTGACCATGGCTGACCCCCTTGCTATAGCAAGTTCAGAATAAATAACTCGTTTTTCTCATCTGTGTGGTCTTCGTTTATTTCTATAACATATACACACATTTTACCTATAAAATAGTAATTGAATAGAGTGAGGGGGTGTTGGAGTTATAGATGGTGTAGGAATGACAAAAGGCTGATAACTGTTGAAACTAGGTGGCGGTACATGGGAGTTCATTCTACTATTCTGTTTACTTTGTATGTTTGAATTTTTTCCATAATAAATGCCTACAAATTACTTAAATGTCACCAGTGCTGTTTCCCATATTCTACATCTTTCCTTTGGACACATTTTTCATCTGGCTGAAATTCATTCACTTGTCCAATCAAAAGGGATATAATGAGTGTCTCTTGTGTGTAGATCTGCTCTAGGCACTGGGGATAGTAAACAAAACACAGCAGAGCTGTTCTCACTCTGGGGAGCTGGTGAGTGAGGCTGGTAATTAAACTGATAAATATAAACTATATCAGGAGGTGATAAGAGCTGCTCTCATATCCCTATTAGTGCAGAATCAGGATAATGGAGAGTGGTAGCCCTGGGCTTCTCCATTGATAGGAGCTTGGGGATGGCTCTGGGTAAGATGACTTCAAGCAGGGATCAGGAGTGAGAAGCAGGTCACTGGGGAATAAGGACATTCTGGGCCAGGCCCTGAGACCACACTCAGACAGGAAAGATCTCAGATGTCCCTGGTCCAGCCCTTGGCCTGTCTGTCTTCATTCACACCTGTAGGAGACAGTTCTGTGTGCTCAGACTCACCCCCACACTATAGTGTCCCCCTCGAGCCCTGCCTTGGGGTCTTCCTAAGGCAGACTCAGAGCATGGGGAGGCAAAGCTGCAGTGGCCTTTGTGTGGTAGGGCAGGAGCATGGACGATGCCCCAGCTGCATATCCTCCAAGGGGATGGTTCTGAGAGCTTCTCAAAGGGTACCTGGAGCCCCCAGCTACCATCAATGACATACATACC
Organism: Mustela nivalis; assembly: GCF_964662115.1. Classification (NCBI taxonomy): domain Eukaryota; kingdom Metazoa; phylum Chordata; class Mammalia; order Carnivora; family Mustelidae; genus Mustela; species Mustela nivalis. The sequence goes on from NC_139021.1 coordinate 150,296,631, forward strand.
ACTTAATTGGCTTTTTTTCTCTAGTCCTGCCTCCTGGCATCACCTTCCAGATCAAGCACGTGCCCCAAGTCCTTGCCTTGAGCCCTGGTTTGAGGGTCTGAACCAACATGAAAGGTGGGCTCCACGAGCCTCAGGGAGGTCACTGTGCCTGGAGCACAGGGAGCAGGAAGATTTAGGAGACACAGCTGATGAAGAGGCAGGGCCCAGTTTCCGTGGGCATTGAAGGCTGTGGAGAAGGTGATAGGTTTCCTTTAGAGGGAGGAGGGTGGGGAGCACAAAGGCTGGTGAGTCAGGAGTTCAAGAGCAGCCTCCACTTTCTCTGAATCATGGAGTTAACTGTTGTCATCAGCCAGGGGCCAAGAGGTCAGGACACCAGTTCAGAGAAGTTACAGTGTTCTAGTCAGGGAGCGGCCTGGCTGGGGACCCTGGGTGGGTTTGGGCGGTTTGCTGAGGGAGGGTGAAGGACAACAGCAGAGTCACAGTCACCGAGCTCCCAGAGCTTTTGATTGAACACCTAGAAGGACAAGATTACCACCCACTGCAATGGGTAGAAGATTTGGGGAGACTGCTGTGAATGTTGGGGATATATCAGCTGGTTCAACTTACCCTTGAGGTGCCTTCGAGAGAGTCAGAGTGATCTTGGTAGGTGGCATCGGCACACAGAGGCTGAAACCAGCTCAGAGGACATCACTTGGGAAAGAGTATGAGAGAGAAGAGGATTGAGAACTGAGGATCCCGGGGCATTCCAGAATCCACACATCAGGATGAGGGCGGAGCCAGTCAGGGGACCAGAGGCTGGAACTGGGGGACAGGTGAGGTGAGACTCTGGGGCCTTCTCCACGGGCTGGGATCCCCCAGTGGCCACCTGCTGCAGCTTCTCTGGTCCTGGCCAGGGAGGGAAGAACTTCCAGGAGAGAGTGACTCACTGCATTGAGGGTAACCAGCCCCAGGGAGATCAAGGGGACCTGGATGTGAATGTGTTCCCTGGGCATACAGGGATTCAGGGAGGAATGCCTGGCACTCTCCTTGGCCTTCGCATCCCTGAAATGCCCCCACTTTTCCTTCCCATGTCATTAGCTCTTAGGGAAGGAGGACAAAGGACCTCTTCCTGTTTTTGTCTTTGAGCAGATGTTATTTTTGTATAAGAAAACAACAACAATAACAGTGAATTTCATTTTATTTAAAGTAGAGTTAGATCCCAAAGACATTCTGGGTCCCCCAGACACAGCGGTAGACTTGAGAGTCTCTGGGCCCGGCACGGGTCTAGGGGCTTCACATCCAGCTGAGGACAGGTCCCCTGGGCACTGGTTAGGTGGGACATGACCTCAGGGTGGTCATCCCTGCTTCTGCCCATGAGGCCATCACAGGGACCTTGGTGCACAGGGCTGGTGGGGGCAGAGGGGACACCATCACCCACAATTCTGTACCTCCACAATGACCATAATAAGGGGGTAGATGGCTGGATCATCATCTCATGGCTCTAGGGTCAGCTTGGAAGGAATGGGTGTTCAGAGTAAGGTGGTTTTACTCAGCACTCACTTGTCACCTAGTCAAAGAGTCACCCTGTGCTGTCCACTGTTCTGGTTGCTGGGTATATAGCAATTAACACAGATGAGGTGGTAGTGGGAGCAGGACAAGTGGGGTGGTAGTGACTTTGGATGTGATGGGTGGGGGGTGGGCCTGGGGCCAGGACCTGAGCTAGAGCAGCCCCCTCCGCATCGCAAGTGTGTCCCCACAGCTGAGATCTGGGAGTGGCCAGGCCCTGGAGACCCCGCACAGAAGCACTGAGGTCCAGGTGAGGTACCTGAGGCCTGGAGAGGGAAGGGGCATCCCAAAGCCACAGTGAGTGTCCTTCTCCAAGGCCTAGCCCTGCTCTCTGCTCCCTGTCCCTCCTTCACCAAACAACAATCCTCTCTCTCTCTAACCATCTATACTAAGGTCCTCACTTTATGGACACCTGTCACTGCCCATGGAGGACAAGGACAGGTCACAGGCAAAGGCTCCTCAGCAGGACAAGGCCCCTGGATCCATTTAAAAACACAGTTTTAAATGTGTCCTAAGTAAAAAAGCACAAAGTCCACTGATGTGGTGGCACTAAGCAGCTTTCCCTGGGCCCCAGGAATGGGTGGTTTCTATGGTGACAGTTCTCTGAGGCCTCAGACCCCTGGAAGAACACAACTGGCCTGGAGGGTCTTTCTCACAGCGCCTGCATCAGCTGCCCTGTCAGGCCATGGCCCAAAGTTGAGAGACCGCTTCGTTGTTTTGTTTGATTTGCTAAGTCTTTTCAAACTTGTGCAGGAAGAATGAGTTACTTCTGTAATTTAAACACCAATACTTTACTTAAAATGCAAAGGCAAGTTTGTGGTTCACTTTAAACAACACTGGAAGCTGTTCTGGCTAAGCCTGGCTTAGGTAAAGTGTGGTTCTGGGGCCGCCTGAGGGTCCCTCCAGCCAGCGCTTAGCCCACCGCTGGGGCCTCCGGATGTTCGGCCAGGCAGATGGTGGGCAGGGCTGTCGATTTATTTATCACAAGGCCCCCTGGTTTGGGCCTGCAGAATGCAGACCTTGGCCTCCAGGTCTCCCCTTGGTCTTGCTCCCTCCCATTTTTCTTCTTCTAAAATGACCAAAAGACATACAACCTCCCATTTAGTGGGGGGAAAAAATCATCTAAGTAGCCTTTTAATAAAAACAGAGGCTCCCGCTTAATCAAAAAAATCAATTAGTCAATGGAGAATTTTATTAGTCAATCATGTAAGTAATTAAAAATATTGATTGATGGGGGCGTGTGTAGCCGAGAGTTGCTGCTTTGCCCCAGCAATGCGGGGCCCCGGCTGGCATGGGGGTGATCGAGAGCAGCGGCTTTTAAATCACTCCCCAGTGTGCCTCTTCCAAGGTCACATGGGAACGCATTAGAGAAGGGACGCGGTTGATCCTGCAGCCTCAGTTTCGTCCTGTGAAAAATCATTGTCCTGACTGCACAGGGTTCTCCTGTGGGTTAGGTGAGACAGGATGAACGGTGAGTGACACTGCCTCCGGCTCGCGACAGGTGGGGCTGTAATTCTGAGGGTCAAAGAGCTCTAGACTACAAGCGGGACCTTGTCCCAGGGCTTTGGGCTAGGAGGGACAGAAAGGTCACTGGGGCCTTGTCTCCTGACACAGGCCTCATGGTCAGGGGCTCCCAGGTTCCTCTGGCGAGAGACCGAATGGGTGACATTGACATCAGCCTCCCGGCTCTGTGAGTTCAGGAGAAAAGGTCCAGCCCCAGAATGCTGCTGCTCTATGATTTCTTACTACATACCCAATCACCCCACAGAGAAGTGGCTTAAATGACAATGTTGATAGAGTTCACAAAACAGCAAATAGGCCAGTGTGGTGGGGACAGTTTATCTCTGCCCTACTCAAGTCAGCTGGGGCAGCTGGAATAATCTGAAGATTTGGGGCTCCCAGGTCTGGCCATGGATGCTGTTGCTGGGACCTGTGCTGGGATCCTGCCAGCCTGACCACTTCCATGTGCCCCTCAGGAGGTCTGGGGTTTCTCACAACATGGAGGCCATCAAGGGTGAAACTCCTGAGAGAGAGAGAACTGGGCGGAAAACAAATTGCCTTGTCTGACCTGGTCTCTGATTTCACTTGGTGTCACTTCTGGAGAATTCTATTCATCCAGGCAGCCATCAAGGTCAACCCCACACCTCACCCTGTGTTCCATGGTAGAGGAAACAGACCCCCTGTTGGTAGGGCAGTGGCAGGTTCTGAGAGAGTATGTGGGACTGGAATTATTTTTGTGGCCATTTTTGGAAAATACCATCTGCCACATTGGACCCCCCTCCCAGAGTCCCATGACAAGAGTCCTCAGCGGTGAGAAGAGCCTGCCTTGGCAGCCCCTTCTGAGGGACCCTGAGGAGGGGGACCAACCTCTGCTGATGGAATTCTCTACCCTGCACCTGGCGCCCACTCTCCTCAAGCATGTGGGGTAGAAACCATTCCCCAGATCCACAGAGGAGGAAACAGGGGATCTGCATGGCTCCCTGACTTATTGCTCAAGGTTCCCCTTCCGGGGCCAGAGGGGCAGAGCTGAGATTCAGGACTAGACAGCCCTGCCCCTCTCCCTGTATGGCCACCCTGGAGGCCCAGCCTTGGCTGGGGAGCCCACCACTGACTTTGGTCCTGCCTTTTGTCCACCTATACAGCTTTGGTAGCCTTGCCTGTGGTGGGCTTGACCACTGTCCTCAGGGATGGGGAGGTGGGTGTCTGCAACGAGGCCCCAAGGCCACGTGGATGGCCCTCAGCACTGCCCCAGACGTGGTCTACTATCCGCCTAAGGCTTACTCTCAGGGCCTCACTCTCCTGAGCCAGTGCTGTCTTGGTGGCAGTCCTTGCAAGTGGTTCCTACCAGGTCACAATCCACAGAGGCCGTCTGAACCCACACAGGGCCCAGCACCCTGGAAACCTTTCCAGACTGCCATCAGCCTGCACGCCCACTCTGCTCGTGGCTGCAGCTGGACAGTGTGTCATGGAATGAACCTGCTGTTCGCAGCCAGATCTCAGGGACACCTTGAACCCTGAATGGGTTTGGCCGCCTGATTGCTGTTGGGGGCTGAGTTAGCAGCTGCTTCTGCAGCTCCCAGCTGGGCCTAGGCCTGAGTTAGTCAGGCGCTGGCTGTAAGTTACCTCCTCCTTCTGGGTCTCCTTCTCCCCCATTCAGTGGGTCCAGTGAGGATCGAAAGCCTCCCCCTAACACAGAGCTGTGCATAATGGATAAGAAGGCAGATGTGGCTCTAGGAAGTAGACTCCTGCACAGGAGAGGAGAGGAGAGGAGGGAAGAAGAGACACCAGGCCTGAGAGGTGCCTGTCTGTGCTACCCCTTTGCCCCCAAGGCCTCAGTCAGCCCTGCCTGAGGGTCTTCAAGAGGAACCTCCCATCTGATGGGAGCCCGGTTCTTAACGGCTAGTCCCCCCAGGTCCGCCTGCCCCTTCCTCTCCAGGGACCTTGCAAGCCCTGCCTCTCAGGGCTCAGTTGTCATGATCCTAAATGCTCACCCCAACAGGAAGGAATCCACATTTTATGCTGGCACACAGTCTTCCAAAGCCACCTAGGAAAGCAGGCCCTGGAGGCGCCTGGATGCGGGCTGCTCATCCCCCATCAAACTTGGCTATTTGTTTAGACTAGCTGACATTTCCAGGGCTTTTATTAAAGAAAGTATCCTGGGGAGGAGGCAGGATGTTTGCACAGAGCTTATGCCCTCTGCCTCTGGGCCCCAGCGCCCAGGGCTCGCACCAGCCTCGCCCCCTCTCCTTCTTTCCTGAGAGGGAGGGGTGGCAGCCCCCCACCCTCCAAGTAGGTCTCCCGTCTGGCTCCATCAGCTGCATTCTGCATCAGTCTGTCCTGGTCATTAGTGAGCTGTGTCCTTTCCTCTCCCTTGTGTCTTTGTGTCTGCGTCTGCCAGGAGTGAGAAGGCTCCTGGTGGGCACCATTATTAAGAAGCACAATTCCTGTTCAGGACCTATCTTGAAGACGACATCCTTCCCGAGGCATCCCTAGCCAGGCCCACCTGAGGCTCACAGAATATTCTTTTTTTCAGTCGTCACCCATATTTCTGAGGAGGTGACTTTGCTCTGAGTCTTGCCTTGTCCCAGCCCCAGACCATGGTGTCGCAGTCCCGCTGACGAGGGTGTGGGTCGGGGATCTGCTGTTTACTGGCTGTGTGATGTCATGGGCCCTGGCGCTGCTGCTGCTGCTGCGGACCTGGCTGCGGGGTGAAGCGTAAAGAGCATCCCTGCGGGAAGCCCTAGAGAGCTGACTGTAGCGGGCTGGTCCTCCCCCCTGCAGGCGTCCCCGTCTTCCCCACTGAGCCTGGGGCGCAGTCCACATACAAGGTCCTGGACTGGGGCCTGACAAGCAGGGAGCACCCGCACAGCCCAGGAGACCGTTCTGACCTTCTCAGTCCTGGAGAAGCGGGCCGGAGGGCCCGTTCAGCACCACCACCCAGTGATGCTGGGCACCGAAGAGCCAGACACTGTGGCTGATTTGGCCTTAATTAAATCACCCCGCAGGCCCCGACTCGCTGAGATAAATTGCTTTTATCCCACGGACCCGTTTCAGGCAGCATCCTTGCAAATCCGTGTAAACATCCCCACACCCTCCACTCCAGCTCCCGCCTGCAAATCACAGGGAGCGTTTCCATTTTAATTGGGGCAAGGTTCCGGTTAAGACCAACTGCTGACACAATTAGTCATCGTCATCCTCAGTCACCTCGGAAGGGCCACGCATTCGCGGATCGCGGATCGGGAGAACACAGCCACCCTCTTCCTGGGACTGAGCTGGGCCTTGGGCAGCCCCGGGGGGCCCCGGCCAGGCCTGGCTGAGCAGGTGGGGGTGGGCTGTGGAAGCTGTGGGACCCCAGCCCAGACCCCTCCTTCCAGGAACCACCTCTGATGGCTCGCAAAGTTTTGTCATATGGAATGCTACCTCTGAGCTGCTGAGAGCCTGCCTGGGGGCCAGGCCTGATACCTGCAGTGTCCTCACAGGAAAGGTGGGGGAGGAAGGGGATGAGGAGAGGAAAAGAACACAGGAGGAGAGAGAGGGAGGGACACAGGCCTCTACCTGGATTAGTGAGTGGAGCATTTCTTAGCTGACCAGGAGAATGAAGATCCCACAGGCCCAGTGTCTACCCTGCCTGTCCCTTCCTGGGCTCTCTTTCCATACAGAAGCAGAACCACTGAAGTCTCTGGGATAAGGAAAGAGGTCAGTGTAGTCTCTGGGAGCAATAGGAGTCTCTCCAGATGCTAGAGTCCCCATCTGGAATCTGTTCAGACAGTGCCACATAACACAGGGAGTTAAAAGTGTCTTGCCTGTGGCTCTCAGGCCCTTAGGTAAGGTCTGGGACCTGGCTATAGGAGGATGGTCAAAGGCTGGGAGGGAGAACAGGAAGGCATGTACCATGATGGAGACTTCCAACACAACATGGTAGGTCCTAGGCGTGTGAGGAGAGAGGCATGGATGGTTCTGGGTACACTTAGGGGTAGAACCAGGACCTGGAGCAGAGGGGAAAGACATATCTAAGTGCGTGTCAGAAAACTTTGCATATCCTGGGCTTCCAGAGGTCCTGTGGGTGAGTGACTGAGGCTCCATTTGGCTTCTGACCAAGGAATGGGACCCATGAGGTCCTGGCAAGGATCCTAGAATCTAGGAGATAAGGCCTGATTGGATAGAGCTTTCATTTCTGGGCCCTGATTTCCCCTCAGGGTGCACCAGAGGTGGGGCCAACCTGTCTCCTGGGACAGCGCCAGGATCCTCACAGACAGACACCCAGATTAGCAAGTCACTGCATCGCTAGGGGTAGGGTAGGTCAGAGGGAGAAAGGAGGGTCAGGGCCCTGAGAGCTGCTTCATGGAGATCACATCTCCATCCTGAAATGGGCCTCCATGCCCTGGCCCAGGGGGAGTGGCGGGGGCCAGCAGGAATTGCCCCATTTCTGCCTCTTCTGTCCTGGCTCTGGGGATTGCCCAGAGTGAGGGGTTGCTGGATGTCACCCCTCCATGCGCTCGAACAGATGACTGCAGGGACAGGACCTGGGGTCCTCAGTCCTTCAGTGGCTGAGGTTGGTTGGACAAGGGGATGTGGGCTGCTCAGGAGACTAGGAGTCGATGCTGATAGGGTCATAGCTGGGGCAGGTACACCACCAGGGGGAAGAAGGCAGAGCCCCCTCCTTATCTTTTGAGAATTCCTTAGGTCTGACCTGAGGAATTTTGACTTTTGAGAATTCCTCCAAGTCTGACCTGCGTTGGGCTCAGGAATGTTCCTGCAGGAATTCCAGCTGGGAGCCCAGCTCAATGTGAGTCTCCCAGGCATGGTGGCGGGTGGCAGGGAGCCAGCCGGCTCTGCCCTTTCCAGAGTTCTGTGGGGATCGCCAAGCCTGCATTATACCTGTCTACTTTGACCTTGGGGAAGTGGTCCTTGGGGCCTCAAGGCTGAGAGGTGAACGTGTGTGGGGGTGCTTATCCAGAGATGAAAGATCACTTGGTTGGAGACTCCTAAGGGCTAGGCCTCTCCCACAACCACTGATACACTCTTCTGGGGCTGCCTCCCCACCTGTCTCCCGGATCTTTGACTTAGAGGAAGAGAGACGAGAAGCCCCTGAAGCTGGTGACACACCCAGGGACCACTGAGAGGGAGAGGGGGAGATGGGAGACACTTCAGGTCAGGTGTTAGGTGAGGGAGACTCCAGGAGTGGGAGTCAACTCTGGTGGGTAAAGGGGGAGCCCTGGGCTGGCCGCTGTTGTCCTAGGATAGCCCTTGCCCTACCTCGAACTCACTGGGGTCTGGGCTACTCCCTTCCCCTCCCTCCCTGGACACTGTGGCAGGGGAATTCCAAACCAACAGGGCTGGCCTACACCAGCATTTCCAAAGCGTGTCCCATGGAGTCTAGTGGTTCCTCCGGAGGAGCTTTGGGGTTATAGAGAGATGGGTTATAGCAGACAGGAGGTTGGGGGCCAATTCTGCCTCTCATCTCACTGCAGGAGACTGAAAACCATAGAAGCCTTTTCCACTCAACTTTTGTGATTGTCTGATTCTGATTCCCTCCCTGAACCTCTCCTTTCTCTTTCCATCGTAATTCCCTGCCTTAAGCTGCTCCCTTCTTGCTCTCGCCTGGACTGCACTCCCCACTTCTGCCTCCCTGCCAGCAGCGGGGCAGCACAGAGCCCACCTGGTTAGGCCCCTCCCTTTTCTCCACCCTGATCCAGTCATCACTATCTCAATGCTGGACCAGATGCCTCTCTCCCTTGAGCCCCACCCCCAACCTGCACCTTCAGATCCTACCACTCCTTTGTGCCCAGCCCCCCAGTGGCTTCATGTTGCTAGAGAACGCCAGTTCGTTCTGATGGCCCCCAGGGTCCTTTGCGGGCTCCAGGACCCCCAGCTCTTTCCTTGGGACCACATGCTGGCCCATCCTTCTAGCACTTTGCTTCCTGGGGCCCCTGTACTTTTCTTTCTGCCGGGTCCCCTTTCTTCTCCTTCAACTTCTCTTCTGCTCAGCTCCGTGTCTCTCTCCAGAGGGGAACTCCCTGAGCACTCCCACCATCCTCGCCCTACCTGTCCCCTTCGCCTGGTCTGCTTGTCACAGTCAGCTAGCAATCTTCCCTATTGACTTGGTCGCTGCTACCTCTCTCCTAAGAGAGGCAGAGACTCACCTGCTTGGCCCATGCACTCCAGTGGTCCTTGCTTGGCAGACCGTGTCCCCCGCCTCAGCAGGGCAGAGGCCAGATTTCCTATTGTCACAGACACTGGTCCCTTTGCCTTCCTGCTGGGCACTGTGTGATGCCTTGACACGAAGAGGCTCAGTTCGAAGAGGCTCAGTTCGCTAAGGCTCACAGTGACCTCGTGGAGCATTCAGGAAACATTGCACCTTGTGCAGCAGGCTAGCTGGCGCTTGGAAGTGGAGAAGCCTGAAGGCCTGAGTTCCGACTGTTTGCAGACCCCTGGCCACGGGGTGTGGGGAGAGGCGCCCCGGACTAGCTACACGTGAGCCGCCGTCTGGCCGCCCTCCAGCTGTGGCGGACATCTGCTGCAGCTGGGCCTGGCCAGCGCCTCTGCCACATGTGTTCTGTCTCGAACCATCGGCTGGGGACATCTCCGATGATATGAGACTCACACTGCGATTTCCTGTGATGTAATTAGCTCCCGGGAGCCTGGGGAACGCCTGTCGTAGGCGTGGGCAGGCGTAGGGGGGGCGGGGCTGCAGGTGTGTGTGCCTCTGCTTGCCCCTGCAGGTCTGCTGGCCTGCAGCTCCACTGGGAAAGAGGGGTCTGGTGCAGAGATGTCGCACAGCTGGCTCTGCTGTTTAAAGAGACAGCATCCTGGACAGCCTGGGCTCTGGGGAAACGCCGAGGCCCCACTTCCTGGTGCGTGACTCATAAATGGCTCAACTTCTCTAGGGTCTTAGTACCTCCTCACCTGTAAAACGAGGATAACAATTTTACCTTGTTCTCAGGCTCACTGTGAGGATTTCACTGCTTGACAAGGGCTGAGGCCTCATCCACCCAGAGAAAGTGCTGGAAAGTGTTCCTGCTGAGCAGCGAGTGGCATGTACTGAGTGGACTTGGTTGGAGGGGTTCAAGGGGGACCTTAGAATCCGGCCTCTTGGTGGAGGGACCTCAGGCAAGCTGGTACCCTGGCAGGCGATCTTCTCTTTCCCACCTACCTTGGGAAGAGCTGTGAAGGTCCTGTGATACGATGTGGGTCTGAGAAGCCCTCCTGGGTGCCAGGAGTTGGAGAAACAGGTATCGTCATGGCTAAAACCTGAGCTGTGTTCTGGCCTCAGCTGCTGGCTGGAAGTATATCTGAGGGATCTGCCTTTTTTCCTGGAGCCTCCTGAGGTTTTCCAGCCTGGGAAGATGCAGTGTAGCAGCCCTCAGGAATCCTGCAGTTTCTCTGGGAGCTGAAGAGAAGAAGGAATCTTTGAAACCTGCCTGTCACTGCAGGAAGAGCATGCGCTAGCCGCGCATCCAGGTGGGTTCAGGTGGGGGGTGGAGGGGGTCCGTAGCAGGTATCACAGACCAACCTCTCAGTGTCTTCTGCACAGACCCCAGTTTGCCTGCTGCTGCGTCCTCTAGGCAGGCAGTCCAAGGGGGCTCAGGGCCCATGGTGCTCTCCAGGTGATCCCGCTTCCCATCAGCAGCAGGGCTTGGCATGCGGGAAGGATTAAATACAAGAGCAGTGGCAGGGAAGGCTCTCCAGCTACCTGGAGTGGGGGCCCTTGGGTCAGAGCAGCGCCCCGTATCCCCCAGGACCCAGATGTCTCACAGGAGCACCATCTGCCCTGCTTGCTCCTGGGGCCAGTGGGGTCCAAGCGACAGTGTTATATGAAAGATGGAAGTCATAAAAACAATAAAAACCAGCCAGTTTGTGTTCTTATTTTGCCCTCCGTGTCCTTGTTCTTACTCTGCTGGTTCTGGGCTCAGCTGAATGCCTTCTGTGTAATGAGATGTTGGCAGTTTATTCCATATGTGCGGCTAATCAGAAACCGAGCCTGGGGCTCCACAATTCTAACCTGGCCTGTGGCGCCCCAGCCCCTGCCTGTGGGACTGTGGATAAGCCTCACCCTCTTTTCCTTAGTTTCCCCTCCTACGAAATGAGGAGCTGGCATGGGGCTGCTTCAGAGCTCTCTTCTGTTCTCAACTGGGTGGTGCTTTTTCCTTTTTCCTTGGGGTCTTCCCCAGCTGGCTTTCTCTGAGGCATGGCATGGATTGTTCTAGCTCTCACTACTCATGTTCTTTCAGGGGATGGGAGCATGGAGAATTCTGTAACCTGAATCCCTTGTGCTTCCCCGTAACCTGGCCGCATCCCCCAGGGCCTGAGAGCCCAGCTACCAGCCTGAGTGTTACCTGGATATGCTGTCTTCTTGATGCGATTCCTTGAGAAGGGCACCAACCTCTGACACCCCCTCCCCACCCAACACCCCTGCACGCTGTATGAACACCCAGTGTTTCCCACCACAGCTCTGAGCCCTAGAGCCCCCGCACAGAGAGGCTGAGCCAACACAGGCAGGACATGGACACTGAAGAGGCCACCCCAGCTCCTCCAGAAGTGGGGTCAGTGTCCCGTCACACCCCACAAAGTTCTCACCCCGTGGCCAGCCCACTGCCCGGAGCCCTTCCACTGGAATCCTCGGTCATCCCATTCTCTCAACATTGCATTCCTTGGTTCAGGCTTTGTGCCTTGTCTTTGCTGTGCCCTCTGCTTGTCCCTTCCGTGCCCCCAGATGTCCCTCCTCTGGAAGACCTGTGAATGCCTATAAGGAAGAGGCCAGCTCCCTGCCTCTCTGTGTCTCCCTGCTCTTCTCCAGGGAGGGGTTGCAGGTCGCCTTTCCAATATCCAGGCTCATGTTGGCAGGTGAATGAATGAATGCTCAGACCCCAGGTGTCTGTCCTCTCCAAAACCCAGCTGGGCTAGGCTGGTGGGCCACAGACCTGGCGACAAGGTCAGAATCGCAGACTCCATCTGGCAGCCTAAGTCCCTGTTGTCTGCCTGTGGGATCATGTGTACAGAAGAGCTCTGGAGCCCAGGGGCAGGACCTGTGTGGCACTTTCCGCTCTTGGACAGGCCCAGAGGCCTGAGCTCCCAACCCAACCTGCTCTGGAGCTTGGCTAACTGCAGGCTACTGTTGATGCAAGGTAAAAGAGCCATCATTCTGTGCCCAGTATTGGATGGGCCAGGACTATCTCCTCTGAGAGACTGGGTTGGGGCGGTGAGTGGCCTCCAACAGGGAAGATGGAGCTTGGAGACGGGAGAGTGATGGGCGTGGATAAAGTGTCCAAGCCAGCCCAGACCACCCTCCAGTGTGTCCCATGGAAAACAAAGGGAGTGTGACACCACACCTATTAATATCCTATAAAGCCGGCAGTCCTGGAGATGCCCTTGGGCAGCACTGGGCAGTGGGTGTTAAGGGTGTTATAAGTGTAGGGGAGTCTAAGCCCTGCTTGAAGAGAGCACAGGTGACCAGTGTGGCCCATTTTGAGTCTCCTGATGCCATACTGCAGCCTCAGGGACCACCAAGAAACCCTTACTGGAGCCTCATTGTCTTTGCTGCTTTCTATTATCCCTAACACAGCTACCAAGATTAATAATACTCTCATATTGGCAAACAGTTATCACAGAGCCAGTCCATCATGAATACTTGAACCTGATGGACAGCAAAAAATGGGGAACTCCAGGCCACTGACCACACTCCGTTTTGGACACAGGTGCGAAAACCTCAAGGGAATCATCAGCAGATAGAATCAATTGCACATTAGGAGACTAATACTCCATAACAGGGAGGACGTCCCCCTGGCAAGGAAAGGTGTATGCTGTTAGGAAAGATATTAACAGAATCCGCTCACTAATGGGTCAGACAGTGGACAGTGATGGGCATGAAGGCATTTTGGGGTCTGGCAATGCTCTTGGCCCTGGGGGTGACATGGATGCATACAGTTGAGAGAATTCATACAGCCGTGTGATTAGGAGCTATGCAGTCGCTGTGGTGTTCAAAAACAGTGTAAAAAGAAAAGCAACAAACAGGGAGAAAGTGTTTACCATATATGCACCACATTGAGGATCAGCAACAAAAAAATCAGTAAGAAAAGGAGTGCCATTCTTAGGATGAGTGCTGGGTGTTGGATGTGGCGTGAATCACTGAGCTCTACACCTGAAGCCAATATTGCCTTGTATGTCAACTAACTAGAATTTAAACAAAAATGTGAAAAGAAAAAAAAATCAATAAGAAAAATTACAAATAACTTATAGGAAAAGTAGACAAAATAAAAATGAATAATTCACCGAAGAGGGGACATGAATGGCCAGTGAAAATTTGGAATCAGATGTTCAACATCACTGATTATCAAGAAATACAAATTAGTAAAAATGAAATATCATTTTTTATCTCTCAGTTTGGAAAAAAAAATTATGTCTGAGAATCCCAAGTGCGGATAAAATGATGAACAGTGGGAAATTTCACGCCCATGGGCAGGGGTGTAAATTAATCCAACCACTTGGAGGGGTGGAGAGTGTGAACTTGAGACAATGCAATTCAGAAGACACTGAGATGCCATTCTGGGCACACAGCCTTGGGTACCACTGGGAGCCTGAATAAAGATGTTCATTATGATATCATTTGTTATGGCACAAGATTGGGAATAACTTAAGTCACAAATATCTCACCATAAACAAATGGTGAGATATTTGTGAGATAGAGTCTTCCTGGACAAGTTCAAGTGTATGAATTAGATCTATATGTAACAACATGGATAAGCTCAAAAATAGATTACATTTGCCTCACGTGTGCACGTGTAGGTGTTCCTGCATGTTTGTGTGTGCATGTGTGAGTTTCGAGGTCTCAAAAATATGAAGACCTGGACAGCAAAGAGACCAGCCGAGGCTGTGCCAACATTTGCTGGGCAGAGAAGGCGAGTCCCTTGAGTCAGGAGGGAAAGTCATCTGCAATGTCTTATTGTTTTTACATGAATTGAAAACTTCTGGTGTAAATGTGACACCAGATGTCAACATTTGTAAATTCTGACATTGGTGTCTGTTGCTTTGTATTTTTCTATAGTCTTAAAACTTGAAGCAGGAAAATGAAAAAAAAAAAAATTCACCAAGTAAACCAAGAAACTTAATTGGGGAAAAACTCTTAAAAAAAAAAAAGGCATGTGGAGGAGCGCCTGGGTGGCTCGGTGGGTTAAAGCCTCTGTCTTCGGCTCATGTCATGGTCCCAGGGTCCTGGGATTGAGCCACGCATCGGGTTCTCTACTCTGCAGGAAGCCTGCTTCTACTCCTCACCCCACCCCCCGTCTCTCTGCCTACTTGTGATCTCTGTCTGTCAAATAAACAAATAAAAAATCTTAAAAAAAAAAAAAAGGCATGTGGAGCTGGAGAAGATAGCAGCGAAGTCCCTGGAAAGGGGCCCAGTCTTAGGGGTTCACACTTGCCAACCTGCTTAGCTGGGAACTGGCCTGGAGCCCACAAAGGCTCCCCACTGCCCTCAGAGGACAGTGCCCATGGGGACCTTGGATCAGGCTGTGCGGGCCCTTGCTTTGGGTCTGGCTCTGGCCTGGGGCAGCCCCTCTGGTCTCCAGCTCACCCACATCCAGGGAGCTGCTCAGGGATCTGGTGACTCCAGCCCCCGCCAGAGGTCAGCCCTGTCTGCTCCCACCTACCCTTGATTCTAGACCCCAGGCCAGCTCAGCGTGGCATGCAGCCCTCCACACACCCTTCTGTTCTGGGATGGATGAGGAATTGGGTTTACACCAGAGCGATAAAAATATCAGTGAACACTTACCATGTGCTTAGAATTCACCAGGCAGGCACTGGCTGCCCTCTGTTGTCATTGGCTTTAGCCCGCACGGCTACCCTCCGTGGGAGCAAACGCTGAGAGACCAGGATGCCTCACAAGGGAGGTCCATGTTCTTTTCAGCCCAGTCAAGACACAGGAGCAAAGAAAGAACCCAGAACAGACAGAAGGTGGGGAAAAGGCAGGGAGCACTATTATTTTGACGTCCGTTGGATTCTGTCCCTGTTGTACAGAAGATAGGATGAGCTCATATCTGAGTGGTTTTAAGGACGAGTAAGAACCGTCAGTTGGGTCCCCAGTGGGCCCCCCATTCCCAGGGTTGGGAGGCTCCCTTCTTCCTGCCTTGTGCTTTGAGAACAAGGGGCTACAGGAGGAAAAGAGTTGTCCTAGGGTCAGGAAAGGCAGAGTCTAGACCAGGGGTGTTAGGAGCACCCTGGATGAGTAATTCGAGCACAGAGAGTGTTCTGGAACATCGCCTGCTAGTCCCCTTGTCTGCCAGTTCCAGTCTCTCTCTCTCTCTCTTTGTTTTAAAGACTTTATTTATTTGAGAGAGAAGGAGAAAGCACAGGCAGTGGGGGGTGGGGGGCTGAGACAGAGCGAGAGGGAGAAGCAGACTTCCTGCTGAGCAGAAAGCCTGATGCGGGGCTCGATCCCAGGATCCTGGGATCATGACCTGAGCCAAAGACAGATACTTAACCAGCTTACCCACCCGGGTGCCTCTCCAGTTTCTCGTCATATCCCATGGCACAGCTCCCCGGAGGATCCCCCGGTTGGCTTGCTCAAGTCCCGGGGACCAGGGCTAGGGGTGTGCCGTCACAACAGTGGGCAGGAGCTTCTCTCTGGGCTTCTAACGAGCACTCCATATGAACAGAAGTAAGCTCCAGGGACCCGCACCATGCCGTGTTCTCCACAGCCCTTGACATTCTCTGGATTCAAAGAATTCTGTGGCTGGGTCTGATTTTTCCTCCTCGAGTCCGTCTATGTTTGCATGTCAGAGAGCAGCGATGGTGGAGCTGGGGTTGTCTTTCTGGGGCTGCACCCCTACCCCCACCCCAAGCAGCCAGGCATGGTGTCTGCTCACAGTGGACCCCAGGGATAGAGGCTCCAAGTCACCGAGCCTGCTGGGGACAGCCTGAAAGGACAGTAATACAATCACTACCACAAGACTGTGTGCAGAGAGCTTTTGTCACAGTATCATGTTCATGCCTTGTGACCCCAGCAAGCAGCTGGACAGGGAGCCCTGGTCATGGCTGAGGCCCTTCTGGGGCTGGCTCCATCCATCTTCCCAGCACTGGCTCCCACCAGCCCCTCAAACATTT
Source organism: Mustela nivalis (assembly GCF_964662115.1). Classification (NCBI taxonomy): domain Eukaryota; kingdom Metazoa; phylum Chordata; class Mammalia; order Carnivora; family Mustelidae; genus Mustela; species Mustela nivalis. The sequence continues at coordinate 150,312,774 of NC_139021.1, forward strand.
CTTGCCCCTCCCCCCGTGTTCATTCCTACCTTCACACCTGTGCTTGTAGAAGTCACCCTTCCCAGCATGCCTGTCTCTGAGTCAGAGGGTCCTTCTCAAAGGCCGCAGTCCCCAGGATGTCTGCTTGTCTGATTGCCCTTGCAAGAAGCGGGCTCTCTGATCTCAGGCGGGATCTCATCTACATGCCTGGTGTCTCAAAACAAAGTTGTGAGAAGTAAATCTGGTAAATGCAAATTAGTGTGCTTGAGTTGAAATAATAGATTAGAAATAGTCATAATCAGCTTTGAGAAAACAAGGTTGCACTGAAAATAAACAGTATACGGTTGGGAAAAACAGGGTGGCTGGACTGCCCAAGTCTTCTCTCAGTAAATGCTGATCTCTTACAAGCTCCAGGTGGAGAGCCACAGTCTTGTCTTGAACAGGCTTAAAGAAAACCAGTGCCCATCTGGGTTATGATCAGGAAAGGCCTGGGCAGAGCAAGGTGGCCTCAGAGTCCCCAGGGTCAGCAGGGGCTGGGTACAACTTATAGGGCTTGACACATGAACTGGGCAGCGTCACTGTGCCGGGCCGGGCCCCAAGGGCCTTTCTGCTGCCAAGGGCAGACAGCATGCAAAGGATGCCTCCTCTTGGTGCCAAGAGTAGGGGGTTCGGGCTTCATGTTGCTGTTGGCCAGGCTGGACCCTATGCCTTGGGGCTACTGAGCGCATGGCTCTGGGGCCCTGTCCCTCGTTCAGCCCCTGCACAAGCAGGGGAACACAGCCAGTGGGAGAAGTCTGCTGCACCTGCTAGAGGAAGGTGTGGTGCTCATAGGACCTGGGAACTTCACGAGAAACTTTTTTGCTGGTGCAAGAGTTGAGTCCTGGCCTCAAGTGGCACAAAGAGAAAGCAGGGCAGACGCACAGAGTGCTCTGTGGATAGCATGCCTGTTCTGGGTTCTGTGCTCTCAGAAAGGAGCAAAGGGATAACGATGGTAGCAGTAGCCAAGTTTTACTGAGCACCTAATACATGCCGAGGATGCTAGGAAAGACTTTTCCAGCATCGTCCTATTTAATTTTCCCATAATAGGTAGTATTATTCTTTCCATTTTCTAGATGGGGACAGTTGAGGCTTCCTGAGGTCAGGGAACCTGCCCAAGATCACACAGAGTTGAGGACCCAGAATCACTGGGTTCAGCTGCCTTCCCAAGGACGGAGGCTCCTGCTATGAGACAGCATCTTCACAGGCCTCCTGCTGAGTCGGGCTACCTGCCCTAGTCTCATTCCTTCAGTTCTTGGAAATGTCTCTGGCCCTGAATGAGGCTGGCCTGGATGAGAATACCCAGGGCAGGGATGACTAGGCTCTGACCCAGAGGGAGGCCACCCGGAGAAACCCCCTCACACACCCAGTAGGCCTTATGATTTCAAGGGATCAAGAAGGGCAGGGGTACCCCTCCTTCTCCAGAAAAATCTGCAAACAAAGCACAAGAGTATCTCCCATAAGGATTGTAATTCAGGCACAAGAGGGGAATTACCTGCTGGATGGGGTAACATGTGCGAGAAGGAGACAGACCCAGGGCCTGGTGTGCAGACATCTAGACCCCGCCCTGGGCCAGTGTGTGTATGTGTGTGAGTGTGCGTGTGTGCGTGTGTGTGTGTGTGTGTGTGTGTGTGTGTACATGCATGGGAAGTGTGGGGATGAGAACTGAGAAAGGATAGCAGGGCCATGCTACTCTTCTTTCTCTGGAAAGTCCCTTAATGAAGAGAAATGATAAGTAAATGAAATGCCTAATCTGGAGTTGGGAACTATACTAAGAAAAACAAGTCTATAAAGGATAATATTGGGAAACCTTGAATATGGACTGAATATTAGAAAACATGGTTGCATCACTGTTAAATTTCCCGCCTTCGATAATTGTGTGGGTTCCTGCAGGAGAAGGTCTGTATCTTGCTAACAATTGTTGAATTTAAGGGTAGATAGTAGATTTAAGGGTAGATGTACTCTTCTTGCAACTTCTTTGTAGAAGTAGAATTGTAGAATTTCAAAATAAAAAGTTAAAAAAGGAAAGTGCCCGTTGTCGTCAATACAATGCTATCTGTGTGATTATGAGAAGCAGGGAAAGGGAAAAAATGGTGGTTCGAGTGCTGATGGCTAAAGGCCTGGGGATCCCCTGGGGAGCCAGGAAGGGCTGCGCCTCGCGACCTGGGCACCCAGCTGGCCTTCCCAGGCTGTGAAGGTCTGTTCAGAGAGGCGTGAGGCTTCAGAGGCTCTGAAGTGTAAAGTGGAAGGTGGAGGTCAATTGAAAATCGATTGTGCCGGACAAGCAGGTCAGCTCCAAGTCAGGCACAGGCTGCTCCTCCCCAAGGCAGCAGTCCCAGGGCGGTGGAGGAGGGCTAGGAGAGAGTCCCACGGGTTCAAGGGCCTGCCTAGCCCTTCTCAGTCCCAGGCCCCGGGGGCGCCTGGATCCCAGAGCAGCTGTCACATGCTCGGAGTCTACCCCCGGCACCCAGGCTGCTGCAGACAAGTCTTACCTGTGTGGCCTCAGCTTGTATATCAGCAGGATGGGTAACTCCTGCAGACCCCATTCATCCCGGTGGGAATGAGGCTCAAGGCCCTGAGGACTGTATCTCTGGGCCTTGGAGGCACCTGCCCCATCTTAGGTGCTCAGCCGATAGATACTAAGCGAACGGTTGATTTGTTCATTTAGCAACTAGTTATTCAGTGGCTGTGCTGGGCTCAGGAATGGGGCCAGTGGCCGGCTGGACTGACATACCTATCCTGGCCCCTGGGAGCTCGTGTTCTAGAGGGACAGCCAGACCCGTAAACAGCATCTGGGGTAGCAGGAGGAGCCCAGGAGGGAAGAGGCTCTGGGACACTGGGAGGGGCCCTGCCCTGAGACGTTCCCACAATGTGGAATCAGGGTAAGCCAAGGGGGAAAGCAAGTGGGGAGCAGGCCTGGCACATGGGCTGGTGGCCACACGGGGTGTGGCACGTGGGCTTGGGCTCAGAAGGGCCTGGGCTTGATTCGGCGCTTGGCTGTAGCAGTCCCGAAATCTTACTAATTTTATCGTTGAACTTGTGTTCTCTAAGTGCCTCCCAGACAAGGGGGCATGTGTGATCAGGGAGAGATAGGCAAATATGTGCACAGACCTGTTTGCATATGCCTTCAGGAAATCTCTGGAGCACAGGGTGCTGGGGTCTGTGTGGGTCCGGGATTCGGCGAGGACAAGGAGAGCTTGTCACGTGGACGACGGAGTAAGGCGGGGGAGGGGGGCAGCTTCAGAGGCCCCGCTTTTTGTAAGAACCCGACTTGCTGGGCAGTGATGACAGGAGAAGAAAAGAGAGTGATCTTCCTTCCTTCCTTCGTCCCTTCCTTCCTTTAGCCAGGAAGTTGAGGTGGAGAGCGTTGGGAGGACGGATGTGCCCTGGGGTCTGGAAGTGGGTTTGGAACAGGTGAGTTAGTTGTGTGAAGTATTCACACTGTAAAATGCATGTGCGAGTTACAGATATGAGATAAATGCTTTAATATTTGCATTTAAAACTGGCCTTAAACAATAGAAAGATGAAGGGTAAAATTTACACTAACAATTAAACATTTTAATTTCTTTTTACTTAGAATGACATTAAATATCAAATGAAAACAGAGAACAAAAGGAAGACAAAGAAAGGAGGAAGCTTTATATTTTGGTACCTTGAACAGTGTGTTTCCCACTCCTGGTTCTGCACTGGGCCCCGTGGGGAGGCAGGTGGAAAGGGCAGGTGAGGGTTGTTGGAGAGAAGGGAGGGGTCGGGGAGGAGGCCGTGAGAAGAGCCTGGGTGGTCTGGGGAGATGGTGGCCGTCTGACATGTTGTGGTCACTGTAGAGAGGTGGGGCAGCGTGACAGTGGGCCACTCACGTGTGCTATTTAGTACTCTCTTGGGGACAGTCTAGGGTAGGGGTTCAGGGCAGAAAGGAAGCAGCCCCTTGGCTGATGTCAGCCAGACAATTTTATGCACTGGGCCTTCCTGTAAGTTTCACTTGAACAAGCTCTGCGACCAAGAAGTGTTTGGAGACTTGTGGAGCAGGCAGTCCCCGGGCTGCGTTCAGGGCTGACCTTGTGCCTGGCCCGGCTTGCATCCCATGGCCCGCTAGAGGTGGGGGATACAGCTCCTCACCTCGTGGGAGCTGTAGTTATGGAAAGGGACAGATTTCACAGACTCACCCGTCATGACCCACCCCCAGCCCAGAGATGATCTTGGCCCTGAGTGAGGTCTGTCGGCAGGGAAGGTCCAGCGTCTTTCCTGCTCATCAGCCCTGCTCTGCACCCCCAGATGGAAGATGATGGCCTGTCTGGTGTCTGGGGAACGCCGACTTCCACTTGAAAGCAGGGATGATGAAAGCCTGGGCCGGTGGTGATGGAAGCGGCTCCATTAGCCTGGGCCAAGCGGCACACAGCGGCCTCCCCTGTGCCTTTGCTCCAGGTCCTCAGCAGGGGTGCCAGGCAGGCTGGGATAGTGGGGGAGGCCCAATCTCTCTCTGTCTCTCTGTCTCTGTCTCTCTGTCTCTCTGTCTCTCTCTCTCTCACACACACACACACACACACAGGACCTTCTGTGAGAAGGGCTGCAGCTCTGGGAGGCCAGCGAGGTGGGGCTGGGCAGGGTGGCTAGAGAAGTGAGAAGGAAGAGAAATCAGGCTTCCTTCGAAAGGCTGCAGCACCGGGCTCTCTCTGTGGGCTGCCTCAGTCAGCTAATCCTCACGCGGCTTCTCCTGACTATGGTCGGAGCAACTCCTGTCTCCGGAGCGTTGACGCTGTGTCAGAGACCTTCAGTGTTTCCTCTCCGATCTTCCCTGGAGTTTAACTGACTGAGGGACAGTGGGCGCAGCTGTCACACCCTCGGGCTCCTGAGCCAGACTTCCTGGTGTCCTGAGTGCTCTCCGGCATCCCAAGCTTTCCTCCCCTCCTGCCTCACTTCCTGCCTCACGCACTGCGCTTCCCGGAAACACTTCCCATATAGACACCGTGGAATAAATCCTTGTTTCAGGGTCTGCCCTTTGGGAGACTAGAACTCAGAGACTCCCTTCTGATATACACAGAGAAGGTCCCCTCCGGAGTCCTCCGAGGAGTCGGGCTGGACCCTGGACCCCAGGCCCAGGCCCATCCTCAGGAGACAGAGATGCCCAGTGCACCCGCTCACCTGCCGCCCCCGTGAAGTCAGGACAGAGGCGGCAAATGGGTCTCTCAGCAACTTGACCCCTTGCACGACCACCAGCAGATGCCAGGACCATTCATTCGTTAGGGGAAAATGGGGGATTTCTGAGAACGATTTCTGAGAAATATGGATACTCAGAGGCCTTTGAAAATGAATCCCTGGAGTCCAGGAGGTCTGTGGTGTGACAAGCCTGTAGATGGCCAGTGTTGGAGCTGGAAGGTGGGCAATCCTGGTGCCGGGGTAGGACAGGTGGGCATTTGGGGCCAAAAGGTGGAGCCAGGGCAGGGCCAGACCCCAAACCCCTTTGCTCCCTGCTGCTCAGGTTAGCTCGGGGACCTCCATGTGACGGTTCTCTGGGACAGCGTGTGCTCAGGGAGATGGCAGAGGCCAAGGCTGCAGAATGGGAGACTCCAGACTCCTAGGGTTTTTTTTTGGAGGGATTTTTTTGAAAAGTCACTAGTGACCTGACCTAAAGAAGCAAGGAGAATAAGAGAAATGATGAGTCAGAGGCTAGCAACTTCCGCTGGGCTCTAGTCAGATTCCAAGAAAAAAATCTTTTTTCTTTAAAAGCACAGTGGAGGGCCCTGGGTGGCTCAGTCGCTTAAGCATCTGGAATCACCAGGTGATGATCCCAGGGTCCTGGGATCGAGCTCTGCATCAGGCTCCCTGCGCAGCAGGGAATCTGCTTCTCCCTCTCCCTCTGCCCACCCCCACTGCTCATGCGCTCTCACTTTCTCAAAAAAATAAATAAATCCTTTTTTAAAAAAGTGCAATGGAATTTTCAACTAATTGTTGAAACATGTGGCATTTTAAAATAATGTCTTTACTGAGATATAATTCATATATACTAGAATTCACCCTCTTAAAGGTGTGTAACTCCATGGTTTCCAGTGCGGTCACAGGGTGGTACAAGTACCACCACCACTATTTAGTTTTGGAACATTTTCATCACCCCCCCAAAATAAGTACCTAACCAAATAAGCAGCCCCCCATACCCTCCCCCCACCTCCCCAAGTCTTGCCTATCTGGACATTCACATAAAGGGAAACATATAGTATGTGGTCTTTTGTGACAGGCTTTTTTCTTTTTACTTAGCACGTTTTCAAGGTCCATCTGTATTGCAGTACACATCAGTACTTCACTCCTTTTTATGGCCAAATAATACTCCATTGTCTGGATGTACCCGATTAGTTCATCTGTTTATCATTTGAAGGACCCTTGGGTAGTTTCCACTTCTTGGTTATTATGAATAATGCTGCCGATGAACATCTGTGCACCTTTTGTGTGGAAATATATTTCAGTTTTCTTGGGTAGATGCTTAGGAGTGGAATTGCAGGATCCTGTTGTATATTTTTTCAAATTTATTTTTTCAGTGTTCCAGAATTCATTGTTTATGCACCACACCCAGTGACCCATGCAATACATGCCCTCCATAATACCCACCACCAGGCTCACCCATCCCCCCAATTCCCTCCCCTCCAAAACCCTTAGTTTGTTTCTCAGAGTCCACAGTCTCTCATGGTTCATCTCCCCCTCCCTCCGATTTCCCCCAACTCCTTTCTCCTCTCCATCTCCCAATGTCCTCCGTGTTATTCCTTATGCTCCACAAGTAAGTGAAGCCATGTGATAATTGACTTTCTCTGCTTGACTTATTTCACTCAGCATAATCTCCCCCATCCCTGTCCATGTTGATACAAAAGTGGGGTATTCATCCTTTCTGATGGCTGAGTAATATTCCATTGTATATATGGACCACATCTTCTTTATCCACTCGTCTGCTGAAGGGCATCTTGGCTGTTTCCACAGTTTGGCTACTATGGCCATTGTTGCTATGAACATTGGGGTACAGGTGGCCCTTCTTTTCTCTACATCTGTACCAGGATCCTGTAGAATATTAACTTGTTATGGAACTACCAGACTGCTTCCCAACACAGCTGAACCATGTGTACTGAGCATTCTGATTTCTCCACATTTGTGTTAACATTCGCTGTTATTTGACTTTTGGATTCCAACCACCCCCACAGGTGTGAAGATGTCTCAGTGTGATTTTGATTTGTATTTCCTTGATGACGAATCCTGTCAAGCATCTTTTCGTGTGTTTATTGTTCACTTGTATGTATTCTTTGGAGAAATGTCTATTTTGCCCAATAAATAATTTTACCCAATAAATAATTGGGTTTGTCTTTTTATTATTGAGTTGGTCAGAGTTTATTTTAGATACATTTTAGAATCCAGTCCCTTATCAGATTTATGATTTACAAATATTTACTCCATCCTTGTCTTTTCACTTTCTTGATAGTGTCCTTTGAAGCCCCCAAAATTGTAATTTAGAGGAAATTCAATTTATCTACTTTTTTTTGCCACTTGTACTTTAGATGTCATATCTAAAAAACCATTGCCTAATTCAAGGTCAGGAAGGTGTAATCCTGTGAAGTTTTTTTTCCTGAGAGTTTTATAGTTATAGCTCTTACATTTAGGTCTATAATCCATTTGAGTTAAATTTGGACATGGTGTGAGGTGGAGTTCTAAATTCTTTCTTTTGCATGTGGATATCCAGTTAAGCTTGTTTTTAATATTTATTGAAAAGATTACTCCTTCCTCATTGAATGGTGGCTCTTGGCACCCTCATAGAAAATCGATTGAGTACAAATGTAAGTGCTTATTTTTGGCCTTTAAATTTCATTTCATTTTCTATATGTCTGTTGTTAGCCAGCGCCACACTGTCTGATTATTGTAGCTTTGCAGTAAGTTTTGAAATCAGGAAGCGTGAGTCTGAGGTAGAGTGTCTCTTCCCTCCTGAGGTCAGGCTGTGGGTCAAACTGAAAGGCCTTCTCCTCCCAGCAGTGACACCATCTCATCATAGGGAAAATACAGAGAACCAGGAGGTCCTCTCACATCCTGGCCAGGATAACACAATGATCTCCTCTAGCCCTCGTGGGGCCCTGGGAGAGGGGCATGATCCCAGGTTGGAGGATGGGTACCCTGCCCCAGCCCTCTCCTGGCTTCGGGGTGAATGGCCACGCTCCTCTGCCAAGACCTGGCTCCTGCTGGGCAGTCCTTTCCCCTGTGTGTCCACCCCCACCTGGCCCTTCTGGAACCACACTAGCCCATGGCTTCAGGTCTCCCCTTCAGCATGCCCAGGGCCCTGTGGCACACACTCCCTGAGCACCCTCCCCCTTGCTGCATGCCAGCACTCACAACATCTCCATATATCTTTGCCCAGGGCCAAGCGCTGCCCACACAGGGAAGGCGCTCCCCAAGGGAGCAGCTGACCTGGAAGGGCCTCCCAGGGAGGAAGGTGAAGCCACCAGAGGAAGTCAGGCCCCCAGCACTGGGTTGCCGCCTCTCCCCCAACAGAGCCCAGGCCCAGGCAGGCGGCAGCAGGGTGCACCCCCACCCAAGTCTGACAGCCCTGCTGCCTTCAGAGAACTGACTCTGCTCCCCTTCATGTACTTATAATAGCCCTCCCTTGTTTTGTCAAGCTGTTTTCTCTGTTTATCAATAAAATCAATGACCTAAATGCCACACTAGGGGCTGATTTGAAATCTCTGCTGAGAAACTCCTTCTGAAGCTCTCTCTCTTCGAAAAGCTTTCTGCAAGGAGGTAATGGTTCTCGCTGTGCACAAGCCATGGGGGACCCCAAGGGCTGTGGCTCTGCCCGTGGCCAGGGGCTTTCTTTCTTGTCAGCCCCCTCCAAGTGAATTCCGGGGGGCGGCCCAGCATGCCATGACTGGCCCCACCCGAAGGGACTCCTGGGTACAGAGCCTCAGCGGGAGGAGAGCTCAGCGACCCACAGGGTGCAGGTAGGCCCTGCTACCACTTTCAACCCCATACCTTCCCCTTAGCCTGGAGCTACAAGCTAGGCCAGGCCCCGGGGAACATCCATACCAGGCAGGGCAGCCTGGAGTCCAGTCTCAGGAGGGTTGAGCACTGAGCACTGAGCACTGTGGGACAACCCCTAAGGAGTGACTCTGAGAAGCTCTTCTAGGCCAGGGGCCTCTTGACATATAGCTCTGGGCACCAGATCCTTCAGATATGGGGCACAACCCTTTATCCAAGGCCAGGACTGGCACTTTCAGTGCCAGTCAGCTATCTGCTCTCCACTTTTTGTGACACTAGTGAATACTTATCCGATGTCAGCTGTGTGCCAAGCTCTCTGCTGGGCGTTTAAAGTCTGGCAAGACCAGTATTTTTAAATCCTTATTTGGGGCACCTGGGTGGCTCAGTCGATTAAACATCTACCTTTAGCTCAGGTCATGATCCCAGGGTCCTGAGATCGAGCCCCACATTGGGCTCCCTGCTCAGCAAGGAGTTTGTGTCTTCCTCCCCTAGCTTGTTTTCTCCCTCTCTTTCGTGTGCTCTCTTTCTCAAAATAAATAAATAAATAAATACAATAAAATAAAAAAAATTCCATATTTCACAGGGCGGGAACTGGGCCCTATGAAGGGTGGGCCATGTGCCCCAGGCTAGAGCGGGTTGAGTGTCAGAGTCAGGCTGACACCTGGGTTTACCCACTGAGTTTCACAGCCCAGGCTGCCTCTCCTCACAGCTGCGCAGAACTTGGGAGGGTTCCTCAGCCCCTGACTGCTGACTCCCAGGATCACAGAAGCTCTGACAGAGGCAGCAGGTCCCGTTCTGCAGGAAGGGGCGCTGCCTAGAAGCACAGGAGCAGATCTTTCCCAGCACAGTGGCCCCAGGGCCACACCATCCCTTAATCCTTGGGTTACATATTAGTCAGTGTTCTCCTGAGAAACACAGCCAAGAGGATATTCTTTCTCTCTCTCTCTTTCTCTCTCTCTCTCTCTCTCATAAGGAATTGGCTTACATGATTATGGAGGCTGAGAAATCCCGGTATCTACAGTTGGCAAGCTGGAGATTCAGGAAAGCTGATGGTGTGAGTTCTCCTATGAAGGCCAGTAGACTTGAGACCCAATATTTCAGTTTGAGTCTGAAGGCCAGAAAGGACCAATGCCCCAGCTCCAGCAAGTCAGGCTGGGGGAGTTCCCCTTTGCTCCTGGAGTGTCAGGCTTTTGTTCTATTCAGGCCTTCAACTGATTGAATGAGGTTCACCCACATTTGGGAAGAAAGTCTGCTTTACTCAGTCTACAGATTCAAATGTTAATGTCATCCAAAAACACCCCTATAGAAACACTCAGAATACTATTTGGTCAATCATCTAGTCAAGATGACATGTAAAATTAACTATCACAGTCTCTGATAGGTCCAGAAGCCCCAAGCGTGCCCCAGCTTCCATTCATACACCCTGCCCTGAGACAAGTTTTGGCTGTGTGGCCTGGATGTGGATGAGACCACTTAGCAGCTTGTCCCCCAGGCATGGCCTTCACACTCTGAGCCTCCTTTCTCCTCCATCCTTGTGTATACGGCTCATAGCCAGTGACCCATGTAGAGTACAGACTAGGGCACCGGCCCTTGGAGAGGTCCCGCTGTCAGTCAGAAGTACTGTTGGGATCTGAACCTAGACCATCTGGCTCCCAGCCCTAGACCTTGCTGCCCCCTGCTCCCCGCTGGGGGGTTACGTGGCTTCCCCACTCTTGCTGGTTTATGGCTATTTCTGAAGCTGGACGGCCTGCCAGCCTAGGGTCCCTGGAGCAGGCTGGGGTGCACAGTATGCTGCTGAGGCTGAATGGGGAGTCTTAAGGGTGATGAAGCTGAACTTCTCCTGCCAACAGGGGACCACATCTCTCTGGGAACCCACCAGGGGCTGGCCTGGGGGAGGGGGTCCAGGAAAGGCAGTCAGAGGTTTGCTGGATGGCCTTAAAAGGGGCGAGGCTCCCCATGCCCTGGTGAGAGGACCCTCACATGGCATCAGACTTCAGACAGAATGGTCTTCACTTGCAGTTTAAAATGGTTTCTTCCAAAAATCAATACAGGCTCCTAGAATTCTGAAATACATGCTGAGACCTGTGGAACTGAGTCCAAAGTAATGGTACATGTGTGTGCGTGTGTCATGGGGTTGAGGGTGCTGGTGAGCCTGGAGAGAGGATATGGTCTAAAAAAGGCTGTGGGGTCCTGAAGGGCACATCTGAATCCTCAATGTGGTGGACCCTTGACAGGGTCCCTGTTGCTCAGGACCAAGAGACAGGCTGCTGGGATCAGGAAGGAGCATCCCTGGCAGGGACAGGCCTGGCCTAGGGCCACTCACAGTGAGACTCCACTCCACACACACCTCGTGCTCCCCAGTCCTCATGCACCCCTGTCTTTTGGGTGAAGCCCTAAGGGAAAGGAGCAGAATCTCACTGGGCCCCTAACTGCAAGACAAGCCAGACTCTGGTCACTGCCCCACAGCGGAGCCTGGGAGTGGACCCTTCTTTCTCCATTTCTGCCTTGTCCAAGCATCAAGGCCTATAAATCCACTGTCTTTTTAACCTGGTGTCATCCTGGCAACGACAGCCTTCAAACCATACCTTCAGTGTGCTTGGGTTTCTTTCCCGGCTCAATCCACAGTCTCCATGGAGACGATTTGGGCGGTTGGGGAGTCAAGGCAGGCTCTGTGGTCAGTCACTGGGCTGTCCCTAGGCTGTCAGTGGCAGCCCTCCCCCACCCAGGACAGTGTCTGGCTATTCTCCAGGAGCCAAGTCCAATTGGGCTGGTCTTGAACACAACCCACACCCTTCAGGAAAAGGCCTTTCTCTTCATAACGCTGGGTTGTCTGCTCTAACTTTCTTGGCCTCCTAGGAATAAGGGTTCAGTGCAGTAGATTAGGCTCTGTTTGGTCCTCTCTCTAGAGTGGCCCTCATTTCCAGGGACACTTGGTGTCAAGTCCATGCTGTCCACAGATGAGCACAACCACAGCTTGTATTCATGAGCGGGGTTTTCGTCATCCTCCGGCCTTCTGCCTCTCTGGGCTCCAGGGTGAATTTTGTAAGCGGCATACGGATAGGTTTTGCCGTTGTGTCTGACCTGACGGGCTCTGCTCAGTACCATTTGTACTTGTTGTTTTAATTGATCTATGAGAATTTTTTTCCACCACTTAATTTTTGTCCTGGATTTTTTTAGACTTCTATTTTCCCTCTCCTTTCCTAACTTCTACCTGAATGACTGAGTTCTCTCTATTTCCTTTTCCTCCTCCTGAGATTTGGAAGTGGTGGTCGGCTGGTAATTGTTTCCCTCAAAGATGGGATTAAGTTAGCCGTCTTGAGAGGAGAAGCTTATCCTGGCTGATCCAGGTGGGCCGTAAATGCAGTCACATGTATCCTTACGCCAGAGAGGCCGAGAAGGTCTGGACATTGACCTACGGAAGAGAGGGCCTTGGAAAGGTGGAGGCAGGGACTGCAATGCTGGGTCATAAGCCCAGGCAGCCGCCAGAAGCTGGAAGAGACAAGGAAGGATTCTCCACGAAACCCTTTGGAAGAAGCATATTTGCCCCTGTGTGTCTGGCTTATTTCACTTAGCCTAAAGTTTTCAAGGTTAATCCATGTAATAGCATGTATCCGAACCTCCTTCGTAAGGCTGAAAACTATTCCGTCATATGTGTACCCCACATTGTGTTTATCCAATCATCTGTTGATGGACACGTGGGCTGTTTCCACTTCTGATTCTTGCAAATATTCCTATGAACATTAACATACAAATATTTGTGTCCCTGTTTTCAATTCTTTTGAGTATATAACTCAGAATAGAATTACTGGGTCATATGTGAGTTCATGTTTAGCTTTTTGAATAGTGGCCAAAATATTTTCTCCAGACGTTGCACCATTTTAAATTCCCACCAGCAGTATAAGTGGATTCCAGTTTCTCCACATCTTCACCAACAGTTATTTTCCATCTTTTGTCTGCTTGTTTGTTTGTAATTATAGCTATCCTAGGAGGTATGAAGTGGTAACTAAGTGAAGTTTTGATTTCGTTTTCCTAATGATTATTGATGCTGGGCATTGTTTCAAGTGCTTATTGGCATCTGTATATCTTTTTTGGTGAAGTATATGTTCAAGTCCTTTGCTCATTTTTACACTGGTTTGTTTTGTCTTTTTGTTGTTGAGTTTTAGAAGTTCTTTATGTAGTCTGGATATTAAACTCTACATCAGATGTATGATTTTCAAATATTTTCTCCCATTCTGTAGGCAGTCTTTTCGCTTTCTTGACAATGTCCTTTGGTGCACAAAAAAATTTAAATTCAACAAAGTCCAATTTATCTTCTTTTTTTGTTGGTGGTGATGGTGCTCATGCTTTTGATGTCATAACTAAGAATCCATTGCATATCTCAGGTCATGAAGATTTACTACATATTTTTTCTTCTAGGGGCTTTGTGTTTTAGCTCTTATACTTAGGTTGTTGATTCATTTTGAGTTAATTTTTTGCATACAGTGTAAGGTAAAGGTCCAGTTTCATTCTTCTGTATGTGTGTAATCAGTTGTCCCAAAACTATTTGTTGAAGAGACTATTCTTTCTCCACGGCATGGGCTTAGCACCTCTGCTAAAAATCTGCTGTCCTCTTAATTTTATTCCATTGGTTTATACATCTGTCCTTATGCCAGTTCCATACTGTTTTGATTGCTACAGCTTTGCATATAATGAAGTATGGTATAATGGTATAATGGTATATGGTATAATGAAGTATGAGTCCTTTGACTTTGTTCTTCTTTTTCAATATTGCTTTGACTATGCAGGGCCTCTTGCAAGTCCGTATGATTTGAGTATCTACTCTTCTATTTCTGCAAGTAAGGCTTTTGGATATTTGATAGGGCAATATTTGGGTAGTATTGACATCTTAACAATATTAAGTCTTTCTGCCCATGAACGTGGAGCATTTTAAACATTTATTTAGGTCTTTAATTTCTCTCAGTAATGTTTTTGAGTTTTTAGTGAATAAGTCTTGTATATCCTTCAGTAAATTTATTCTTAAATAATTTATTCTTTTTGTTATTATAAATTGAATTTTTTCTTAATCTTATTTTCTAACTGCCCATTGCAAGAATATGCAAATAGAGCTGATTTCTTTCTTTTGATCTTGTATCCTACAACCTTGCTGAGCTCATGTGTCAGTTTTAATAGTTTTTTTGTGGAATCCTTAGGACTTTAGATACATAAGATTGTTTCATCTGCAAATAGAGATAGTTTTACTTTTCTTTCCAATTTGGATGTCCTTGTTTCTTTTTCTTGACTAATCACTCTGGCTAGAAGCTCAGTACAATGTTGACTAGCAGTGGTAAAAGTGGGTATCCTTGTTTGATTCCTAATCTTAGGAGGAAAGCTTTCAGGCTTTTACCATTGACTCTGTTAGCGGTGGGTTTTTCATAAATGCCCTAAAAAAAATAGAAGTCTTTTCTATTCCTAGTTTTCTGAGTGTTTCTATTGTTGAAGGGTATTGAATTTCATCAAATGCCTTTTCTGTGTTAATTGAGATAACCATGGTAGGTGTTTCTCCCTTCATTCTACTAATATGCTGTATTACATTGATTGATCTTATTACATTAAGCAATTCTTGCATTCCTGGCATAAATCTCACTTATCGTGGTGTATAATCTTTTTAATATACCATTCAAATTGGTTTGCTGATATTTTATTGAGGATTTTTGTATCTATATTCATAAAGAATATTAGTCTATAATTTCTTTTCTCATGATGTCTTTATCTGGTTGGTATCAGGGTAATGCTAGTGTCATAGAAAGAGTATGTGTCATCTCCTAGTTTCTAAAGAGTCTAAGAAGGACTGAATGTTAATTTTTCTCTAAATATTTGGTGGAATTCAGTAGTGAAGTCATCTCTTCCTGGATTTTCCTTGTTGGGACATTTTGGATAATAGATCCAATCTCTTTGCCTGTTAAGATAGGCCTGTTGAGATTCTCTATTTCTTCTTGAGTCAGTTTAGGTAATTTTTGTGTTTCTAGGAGTTTGTTCATTTCTTCTAGGTTGTCTCATTGTTTACCATTGTTTCTTACAACCTTTTCATTTCTGGTTGATAGTAATGTCCTCACTCTTACTTCTGATTTTTGTCATTTGTGGCTGTGTTTGGTTTCATGGCAGCCCTCTAGGAAAGGTTCAGGGGGCTGGATGCTAAGATCATGCAGTGCAGTGAGTCTTTTTGTGACTATATGCAATCCCCAATCCTGCCCCAAACCACCCCCCTGCTTCCCCTCTTTGTCTGGGCAGGGTTGGATAAATGAATGGGGCTTAAACTTGGTGACTTCTTACTCCCCATTTCTGTCCCTGGAAATGTTCATCACTTTCTCAAAAGCTCAGCCTTGTGCTTGTTATATTTTGCCCAGCTTTCTAAGGGGTACGTGTGTGGAGGTGGTGTGGGTGTGGGTGTATACAAGGGATTTACAGTATCTCCAGGATATAACATTGCTAAAATAGAGCCCATGGTGCCCTTTCTGTAGACAAGGAAGCATAGGCCCATGGCAGGAAACCCACCTGACGGCTGCTGTGCCCTGCCTGGGGGCAGAGTAGAGCTCTGTAGAGCTGCCTCAGTAGAGCTGCCTCCCCCAGCCTCCTGAGCTCGTGGCAAAGGATTTTCCTTTGAATACTTGAGTACTCCTCTTGGTTCACAAAGTAGCTTTGAGGAGGAGGGGATGTGAACCCCCATGGCTCCAGGGCTCTCTAGGTGTCAACTCTCCCCATTGCCAGGCCCCTGGACATCTACGATGGACAGCACTTCCAGTGGTTTCTCACAGCAAGTGTAATACTGCACTAGCAGTGCCATTTATGGACAACGTAACTGAGGCTCCAAGTGCCAAAGTGGCTCCCATCTTCCCCTATTTGGCAAAGGGCAGAGAAGGAACACTCCTCCTTTCCCCTGACTCCTAGACTGGTGGCCTTCAGAGTGATGTGTGTTTCCATGCCTCAGACTTTGGCACAAATTGGTCCATGAGGCAGACAGCAGGGGGTGTCCAGGCCTAGGGGGCAACAGCTGTTGGCAGAGACATCTCCATCGCTGAGGGCAAAAGCAGTAGGGCTGCCTCCTACAGGCCTGAGAAAAGGGGATGCTGGGAACCCATATGAGAAATTTTAAGATTTTTATTTATTTGAGAGAGAGAAAGAGATAGTGAGAGAGAGAATATAAGAGGGGAGGAGAGGGAGAAATAGGCTCCCCACTGAGCAGAGAGCCTGATGCAGGGCTCAATCCCAGGACCCTGGGATCATGACTTGAGCGGAAGGCAGATGCTTACCTGACTGAGCCACCCAGGCACACCCTATATGGAAAATCTGAAGCTAGACCGGGAAGACACCTCCAATCTGGACTCCCACCCCTGGTGTCTGGGCAAACCAGCACAACACTAGGCTCTCTCTGGGCCTCAGTCTTCTGGCATATAAAACAGGATCATATTGCCTGCCCTCTGTCTTAAATGCAGATTTTTCTGGGTCTCGGGTGCTGAGAAGGTGCAGACACTGTGGATGTCAGGAGAGGGAAGCAGGGAGAAGATGTGGCTGTGGTGACTATCAGGAAACTCCTAGAATTATGGGGGATGGGGGTCAGAACTGGAAAGGGCCATAGTGTCAGAAGAGCGTTGACCTTCTTGTCCACTCCGGTAGCTTGGTGTGGCTGCCTGGAGCACTAGGTTGAGAAAGATCCTGAGGACCCATCTGGGCTCAGTGGGAGGGGGTTTTGCAAGTGATTCCCGTGTCCTCCGTGGGGAAGGCAGGAGGGATGGGGTGTGAGTGGCAGCTCCACGGAGGGAAGTGATGAAGGCGCAGTGAAGACAGGGCCTTCCGGTTCTGCCAAGGGGCCCCCCTCCTATCCCTGGCCTGGCATGGGGTGGAACCCCCCAGGCCCGCTCTTGTACCTCTTCTTCCAAGTACCAGCAGATTCTGCCGTGCTGGCTCCTCCCAGAGAGCAGGTTAATGTGCTGTTGCATATTGCATGAGGCAGGCTGCTGATGAAGCACCCGCTGTTCTTGCTTACAGGCAACCCTGCCTCGGAACCCAGTGCCCAGAGGGTCCCATTAGCTCCGCGGGGTAGGTCGATTGCGCCTCTGGAAGGCCTCACGGGGCTGAGGCAGAGCTGCTGCCCTGAATGCTGTGTGTGGGGAGGAATGTCTTCCCTTGCGCCCCAGCCACAGCTCTTGGGCACGGCCTTGCCTGAGGCCTCCTGAGCCACCCGCTCTGTGAAGTAGAGCACAGCTGTACCTAGCTGGTGGCCCAGAGCTGGGTGAATGCGGCCTGGCTCCGAGCTCCACTCCCTGGGATTGGTGGCCTCAGCCCACTGTGACCTGTTCTGACCTGAGTCACCTTACCCACTCCTGCCCAGGATGGCACCCCTCTCTGCCACCCCTCCAGCCTCCACTTGACTGCCCTCCCTCAGACACTCTTTTAGCCACAGACTCTCACCTCCACCTTGAGAGAGCTCAGATGACATGTGTCACAGACTGTCCTCATGAGTGCCTGGCACACCCAGCTGGTCTCACCTGGTGCAGGAGGGGAGCTGTCACAGGTGTATTAGCCTGTAGGCTTTACTCTATCCAGAACAATTCATGTGACCTACAGAGTATGCTTCCGGATCAACATTTCCCACAGTTAAAAACTGCCTTGTTGGGCCTGGGTGGCTCAGTCGGTTAAGCATCTGCCTTTGATTCAGGTCATGATCCCAGGGTCTCAGGATTGAGCCCCACATGGGGCTCCCTGCTCCGTGGGGAGTCTGCTTCTCTGTCTCCCTCTTCCCCTCTCCCCACTCATGCTCTCTTGCTCTCTCTCAAAGAAATAAATAAAATCAACAAAGAAAGAAAGAAAGAAAGAAAGAAAGAAAGAAAGAAAGAAAGAAAGAAAGGAAGGAAGGAACTGCCTTGTTCCTGGACCTGTTTTAATAGAGACAAGGTGGGCGCTTGCTTCCTGGTAGAAAGACACGGGCAAGTCTGGGGGGTCCCTGGCCTCCTCAAGCTGCTCGGGCCTGCCCTCTGTTCATCTCTCTGAGGCCTCCCCCAGGATGGATGGGCAGGGATGTCCTTAGGTACATAACCTACATGAGCTGGAGAGAGGTCTATGTTGCTGGGGTGTGGGCCCCAACCTCCACTCATGATCTTTCCTCACAAGTCAGGTCTAGGGTGACTAGCACAGGATGTGAGGGGCTGGGGCCCACAGGTGAATGTGGCCTTTGAGTGGGGTTCCTTTCTCTTGTGGACTAGCATGCATCTACCCATCCCTGGGGAGCCGCACTGGGCCTACTCTCACCTAGAGGTGCCATGGGGTCCCTACACTACCCTTGGTTCCTCCCTGGGCTGTTCACGTGCTGCTGAGCTGGCAGTTTGGCAGCTGGTATCTCTGAGCTGGTATTTCAGAGGAAGTGATGCTGGGACCCTGAATCCCATGGGGGTCACCAGGTGGCCCGGAGCATGCAGCAGTGTGAACTGGGGATGCAGGAAGGGGGTCCAAGGGCTCTGGTGCCTGCCTGCGCAGTGGACATGTGGGATCCTCCTTAAAGGGCTGACAAGAGCCCATGGTCCCCACCCCACAGCAAAGTTCCAACTAGCCACTGCCCCCTCACCTTGCACAGGCGCTCTGGGTCCCCAGGGTCTCAGCTCCGTCTGGCCCTCTGCGCAGGGTACAGCTCCTCCCACCTGTCCCTGGGCTCAAGCCTCTGGCCAGCCCAGTGCCCGGGTCCAGACTGTCTGGACTCTGGGAAGCCAGAGACCAGCGGCGGCCCTGTCCCAGCCACACTTCCCAGAAGTGGAAAGAGGCACAGCTGGATAACCACCCAGGCTTCTGTTGACATCCTGTTCTTGAAGGTGCCCTGGGGGTCGGTGAAAACTGCATGCCAGGTTCCTGGCCCAGCAAAGTGAGGAAGGTGCAGCTGATCACCCCCCTCCCCAGTCTCCCCCTACCAGCATCGTCAATAAAAGGCTCACCATATTTCATTAAACTGAATTATGAAGGGGATCTTCTAGGACCAGCTAAGTGCTGGGAGCTGACAGACATGAACCTTCTGGACCAGGGGGAAGGAACTAAGGACAAAGGGCTGGGGCCCCATTGGGCCAACACAGTGTCCATGGGATGGGGTCATGCCAAGACCCTCATGCCCTGTCAAGGGGACTGACTCCCGGGGGAGGTGGCCCGAGCCACAGAGCCAGCCCAGTGGGCCAGGCTGCAGACACCTGAGTCACTAGCTGGCCATCTCTCTGCTACCGGGCCTGGGCTCCCCTCCCTGGCAGACTCGTCATCCCATGTGCTGCACCCATAAGGAAGAATGTTATGGGGCACCTAGGTGGTTCAGTCAGTTGACATCTGCCTTCAGATTAGGTCATGATCCTGGGGTCCTGGGATCGAGTCCCGCGTCGGGCTCCCTGCTCCGCGGGGAATGTACTTCTCCCTCTCCTTCTGTCTGCTGCTTCCCCTGCTTGTGACACTCTCTCTGTCAAATAAATAAATAAATAAAATGTTTAAAAAAAAAAAAAAAAAGGAGAATGGTTACGGAAGGAGGGACCACAGGTCTTAGGTCAGAGATTTAGGCCCTGGCCTGGGCTCTTGGCTACACCCATGCTCCTCGGACACTCCTGAGGGACCGTGTGGGGCATGGCCACCCATTTGAGGATATGGAAAGGAGAAGCAGGACATAGCTGGAGCCCAGGTGTCATCCTCCTACTCTGTCACCCCACATCATCTCCACATCTCTGAGACACTCAAGGGGGCCCAGAGCAGTCATAGCTAGCATAGTCATGCTAACTATGCCTAACATGGTTAGCCCATGTTCTAAAGGGGCCGGGGGAGGGGCAGGCCCACCCACAGTCCCATGGTACCAGCACTACCAAATCCAGTGCTAGACCTGAGGTGGGAATGAGCCTTCCTGCTCTCTCCCTCCCCCTCTGGAGCCCAGATCTGATGTTCCCACCTCCCTCCTGGTTCCTCTCCTTCCAGCCCTTGCACTAATAGGGAAAGCGTCCATTAAGGTTGATGACAGGAACTGCCACCCTGGAGACACCCTTTGATCTCAGGGCAGCAGGAAGCAGAAGCAGAGGGGTCAGGAAGGGGGGGCTACCCTTCCGACAGCCCACAGCCGGTGATGCCGGCTCTCTGAGTGTCCTGGACCTAGGGGTTGGAAGATGAGGGAGTGGGGGGGGGGCTGGACTATGGTTGCGGGGGGAGGGGAAGGGCCCTGACCTGGGTGGGGCTCTCTGCAGAGGAAGGGCACAATCTTAGGGTGGTCCTGGGAGGGTTTTCCAGAGGGAGCTCACTGGGTCCCAGTGTGCCTTGACCAATTGTGGGTGCTGTCAGCTCCAGGAGATGGGAACGTTCATTTTCCAGAATCCCTCTGGGAACAGTCCTTGCCCTTGTGACAGTTACAACCTTTGGGAGCCTGAAGTCAACAGGCTGGACTGAGGCTCCTTAAAGTGCTTCCCTGCACTTTACCCTGGGGGCCGCTGAGTGAGGGGCCTCAACCTCTGGGCCGCTCCTGCCAACAGGCCCCTCAGCTGCCCCACCTCAGCTTCTGAAAAGGCTTAAACAGCACAAGTGGTCCTGAAGTATTCTCTCACCAAAGTGTATACCTTTGGGGACCCTCACTCTACAAAGCTGTCTGAGCTTGAGGACAGCACCTTACTGGCCAGGCCTGGGCTGGAAGAAAGGAGACAGTGACCTCAGCTCCTGGATGGTCCATCCAGGGGCAGAATCCTGGTCAAAGGAGGTGAGGAGAGAATGTTGTGAAACATGGCACCCATTGGGTCCTCCAGTTTCCCCAGAATCTTCTTGAGCAGAGCCGACCCCAACCCCTCAACTATGTAGGTCCTCAGGGTATGGCGGAAGGTGGTGGGACCAGTGAGACCTGCAGGGGCCGGAAGGTTACCACCCGAGCTTATCTGAGAGGAGCCCTGCTGGGTGCAGACCCCTACCAGGTGCAGTGAGGCAGGCTAGGAGCCCCCAGCGGGGCCCCTGTTCCCCAAGAGGAGTGAGGCCCAGCCTCAGCAGGGCTCTTGGGAGACACCTACTCTGAGCCGCTGGGGCAGAAGCTCCTACACAGGCCAGTCCATTCCTGTTCCAGGTCCCAGGCATCCCAGCACCAATGGCCTTCCTAAGACTTGGCCATGACCATCACCAGTCTAGGTCCAGGGAGCGCCAGATGTGAGTCCTGGTGGGGATGGGTTAGACAGACAAAGAAAATGTCAGACAGGAAGCAAAGACTGAGAGAGAGGAAAACAGAGACCAGCAGAGAAGAAAACAGAAACGGAAAAACGGAGATGAGAAGGCAAAGACAGAACAAAGAGAGACAGAGAGGAGAAGGAGCAGAGGGGAGAGGAGCAGTGAGGCCTGGGCCAAGATGAGAGAGGCGAGGAGTAGGCTGGCGGCTGAGGGCGCACAGCTGCAGCCTGTCCCCGCTGTGTCAGGGCTTGGCACCTTGAGGCACCAGACCTGTCCGAGGGACTCATGTTCTGCTGCTGGGCCTCTGAGGGCCCCTGGAGACCAAGGCCAATGCCCATTTCACAGAAGCAGCCACTGTAGCCAGAGGAAAAGCAGTTCCGGGGGCCCCCAGAAATGAGCCCGAGCCAGACCAGACCCAGAGACCCCGATTCCTTATCCAGGCTCCAAAGCCATAGCTGGGAGGATAGATGCGAGGCCATGGGACTCAGGCCACCCTGATCCAGGGATCAAGCAGGTAGGATTGACCCTCCTCACAGGGGACCCCTGCCACTCCCCACATAGACAGGTCGGGGCCCCCATGTCCTGCGCACATAGTCACAGGCAGATGGGTGGGCTGATAGCCCGGGTCAAGGGACAGGAAGGTGTTAAGGGCCAAACTGCTCCTGTGGGAAGCAAGTCCAGGGGAGCTACGGTGGAGACCCCGCAGTCCTTCGGGGCTGCATCTGGCCCTAGAGTCTGTGGTATCACGGATGGTTGTCCCAGTTTGTTCTACTGTGGGCAGTGCCAGCCCCTGGCTTACTCGTCCAAGAAGGAAGTTGCTCAGGCTGTTGGTTTGAATTTGGTGCCTGGCCCTTCCCGTCTGTGTGATGCTTGGGGGGTCCGTACACTTCAAGTCTCCAGTTTCTCCTTAGCAAAGTGGAGATGGGGATGCCTAGGGTCACTGGGAGGGTGAACGTGAAGATGCACGTCCAGCTGTGTGACGGATGGGTCTCCCAGGCAGGCTGGTCCTTGGGGTGCTGGGCTCAGCATGAGCCTGCAGAACGCGAACCAGCCAGTACCCGGCGGGCGAGCTCTGGAGTCGATGCCTTGGACTCCAGGAACGGGAGGCTCAGCAAAACCGGGGAGCCGAGCCCTTGCTGAGAGGCAGCGGAAACTGTCCCAGGAGTAAGTGCCAGGCCATAAACGTGAAAAGGAGAGTCCAGCAAGACAAACTAATGGTCGTTCAGTGGGAGAGGCAGACAGCTGGGATTCACAGGCAGGCTTCCAGATCAATACTGGTGTGCTGATTTGCTGAAGAGGCTTTTATGAAGTTTAAGCAGAGTTCATTGTTAAATACTCTTATGTACAAAGGATGTGGGCGGCCGTATTAATTCCTTTTCTTTTACAGATCAATAATTACATTGCTGATTTGCTTAAAAGGCTCAGGTTGAGGCAGGGGTAAGGGAAGCGGGCCTCACTGCTCCAGAGAGCATGACTGAAGGTCCTGGAGGACCACACTGTGGTTGATGAAATTCACCAGGGTCTGGGAGAGGCTGGGTGACAAAGGGACGTGTGGCAAGTCTGATGGCCTCTGAGGTAAAATCAGGTCAGGATCACCCCCAAGCCCAATCCTCCTTCTAACTCTGTCTTCCCCAATCCTTCTTGAAGCCTTCTGGAGCTGAGGTGACAGTGAGGTCCTGGCTTTTTCTGGAGGCATCTCTCTTTACCCCACTCTCAGGGAGCCCATCCTGGCTTCCTCTTTCTTCTCGACAGCCCATTCCATGAGCTGAGCTCAGAGGAGCTGGGGAGGAGGCCCTGACTATGAGTCAAGGCAGGGAGGAGGCCTGCCAGGAGAGAAGGAAGGGAGCGGACAGGCCCAAAGAGGCCAAGACTGACGGGAAGTCAGTGCAGACTGTTCTGAAGACAAACAATCAGGGAACCAACCAGAAATCTGTGCCCCAAGCAGGTGTCACATTCAGGCCAGAAAGCAAACCCACCTTACAGGGAAAGAAGGCCAGGTGAGGTGGGCTTTTCTCAGTTTTAACTATCAGCCTTGATGTTCCCTCTTCAGTGTCACAAAACCAGTGGAATGTGGCTGATGTCTGTGTGTGTGTCTTCTAAGGATCGCCTAGTTCACTGCTGACCAGCCTTGTCTGGTGAGGGGCTTGCAGGTATGGGAGCTGGGGTGGTCTGCACGAAGGTAGGAAGTGAGAGGTTAGCAGGCT
Source organism: Mustela nivalis (assembly GCF_964662115.1). Lineage (NCBI taxonomy): Eukaryota > Metazoa > Chordata > Mammalia > Carnivora > Mustelidae > Mustela > Mustela nivalis. The sequence continues at coordinate 150,336,167 of NC_139021.1, forward strand.
TGGGCTACTCTTTCCTGGCCCTGGAACAGGCTCCTGGGCTGGGCCCACTTGAACAGCCTAGAGGATCAGTTGGAGGATTCTGGTCACCTCATTTTATCCATGCTTAGAAGCCACAGTGTACATTTTCTTTAAGAAAGAAAGAGGAGGGCAGGAAGGCAGGAAGAAGAAAGGGAAGGAAGGAGGGGGGGGAGGGGCAGTGTGGTGAGGGCCGTCAGTTAACTTCTCTTGTCTGGGTGGTCAACAGGTTTCCTTGTCCAGGCTGGGACTAGGTATCATCTGTTGATGGCTGTATAGGGAAGCCATATCTGAATTCAGTGGTGAAGAGTGCTTATAATTGATTAGTAATGTCTGCCATGGCTATGACAGGGGCAGTGGTGGCATGTACGTCATGTATTTTCAGCTTCACATGAGCCACAAAATCAGTTTGGCACCAAGAGAACCACCCAGCTTGAGGCCTTATTTGCAGAATCTCTTGAAAAAAATTGGATCCTGGCTGCAGAGGCTCCTAGGGTCTCCTGTCTGACCCCGTACATGTACACAGGTGCACAGATGCTGTTGGGAGGCCATTATGAATTCTATTTAATCTAATAGCCTGGTCAGGAAATGGAAAGGTATATTACAGATCATTAAGTGGGTAAAGGAATTTGACAACCTTTGATCTGAGTCAGGAAAATAGATGGCATGAATTAATTCGCTGGCTTGTGGAGAGGAGAAGAGTCATCCTTCAACAGCTGTGACAGGCAGGGAGTTCACCCCTCAGGGGACTGATTCCAGGGAAGGCATACAGCAGCTCTCCTGGGAGAGAAGGCTTGGAAGCATGGGGGCCGAGGCCTCCCAGCTGCCCACCCCCTGCTCTAGTCAAAGGCTAAGACATGTCCCTCACTTCACATAGGCCACTGTCCTGACTCCCAAGAAATGTTCACTGAAGCAGGGGACAGCCCTTGGGGACAATGCATGTACATGTCACTCCTGTGTGACTGCTGTGTGTGTGTGTGTGTGTGTGTGCAGTACCCAGGTCCCACCACAGTCTGTCAGGAGCCCTAGGACTGAGTCTGGCGGGCACTTGTCACTTGCTGGTGCAGTGCTGACCCTGTAAGGAGGCTAGGGACAGGGACCCAGGATGGGACCATCATGGAATGCTCACAGATCTAACGTCCAAGCAGAGACCTTTCTCCTTGGATACCTAGTAGGTATTCAAAGGTCACCAGTTTGATCTTCCTCCCCAACAAGGATCCCTCCTTCCCCTGATCCCAGCTGAAGGCACCTCCTTCCTTCTGGTTTCTTAGGCAAAAAGTCCTGCTGTCTCCCTGGAGTCTTCCTTCTCTTATCCCCCCAATCCTACCTTTTAGCAGATCCCATGGCCTGCACCTTTCACATACACCTAGAATCTGGCTTCTGCTTACATCCCACCCCACCCTGCCCACACCCCTATTATCTCTTACTCAATTCCTACGCTGGCCTATACCTGTTCTTCTGTGCCTACCTGTCCTATACCCAATCTTTTCCCGGAAGCCACAGTGGTCCCTCTGAGGCCTAAGTCAGAACCTTGCCATGGCCACCTATGCTGCCCCATGGCAAACTCTTTGACCTTGCTCTGCTCTCTTGCAGGCTCCCTGGGCTCTGCTGACCCCTCATTCATCTCTAACCCATCAGGCCACCTGTGGCCGGGGTCTTGGATCTGATCCTTCACCCCTGGCTCACACCTCAGTGATGTCTGGTGAATGCTGCAGACCTTTGGGCAGAATTCATGTTGGTTTTGCTGCCACTGTGGCCCTGCCCCAGAGCCACACCTGACACACAGCGAGTCCTCAGTCCATTCTGCTGAATGACCAGAGAGGCCGGAGCAGGCTGAGTAGACACTGTGACAACCATGAGCCTACAGACCACCAGGAGCTGCCCTCCGAGCACCTGTGCCCCACTCTTTCCTGGCCTGGAGGAGCTCCTGGTACAGAGGAGAAGCCCCCTTGAAGCAAGAGCTCCCTGGGAGAGGGAAGTGGCAGGGACATGGGCCCCGGGGAAGAAATGCTCCAGTGGAAGCCTGCCCATAGGATGAGGGAATGTTAACAGGGCAGGACACAGGGAAGTCTTTCCATCCTGACAGAGCAGCTGGTACCAAGGCTGGGAGGCAGGCGGCATCTGGGCCTGACAGGCCACCATGAGGGACACAGAGCAGCTGGTCTCGGGGCTGCATGCCAGGAGAGGGCTGCTGGGACTGGGGGTCTGGTTCGGCACAGCATCATGGACCCCCAGCATTTCTCAAAATGCGGTGAAGAATTTTAATGGGGGAGGGGGACAACATCTTTTTTGGATTTTGTAAGTCAAGCTGGTGTGGGACATATTAGAGGGGAGACAAAATGTAGGGAGAACAGTGAGGAGGCAGTGTCACAAGCCAGGCCTACGAGGGAAACCGAGTCAACAAAAGGAAAGCAGGAGTAGGGGAAGATGTGAGCAGTTTCCTGGAGAGATCCCAGCTTCCCCACTCACCACCTGTGAAGACTCGGGCATGTTCCCTTATCTTTCCCATGCTCAATTTCCTCACCTGTACATTGGGCTCACAATGAGACTCTTCTAAGAGGAGACCGAGGTTAGATGAAGCAAGTGTGCAGAGCCCATGCCCAGAGCCCGTGTTCCCTGCAGGCTGACCCCTGCCCCAGTCTGTCCTGGTCTCCCGAAAGGAGCTGAATGTGCACAGCGTCTCTGAGCTTCCATCTTGCCTCTGGTTCTCTGCCTGCCTGCTGAGAGTTCAGTGAGAGCAGAGCTTTGATGGGTAATGAGACCTTTCTTGAAGAACACCCTGTGTTCAGCTGAAACTCGTCCTTAGTATGCAAGGACGTTGGATCCATTAGCTTTGAGTGCACCATCATAGCGCTGGAGCGATTGTTCCTCAAATAGAATTACTTCCTACAATTATCTTCTAAAAAGACAGGCCCTGGGATATGGGCGAGAGGTGCCAGGAGGCCAGAGCCAAATCAAATCAGGGACCTGGGTCTTCAGAGATGGATCTGGCACTGGGGTCCCTGTGGCCCATATGTAAGTGTGGACCATTGGGCCCCCAACTGTGCCACCCCTGTCAACCCCCCAGCCCCAAACCAAGGAGACTGGAGCCCCACCCAGCAGAGGTGGGGTGAGCAAGGACACTGCTGAGTAAGGGAAAAAATGACAGGCAGGCATGAGAAACATGAGAAAGAGGGATTCTGTTTAAGACACAGTCTGTTCTGAGTAGATCCAAATCTATGGTGGCCTCATGGCCCCATGCCATCTGTCCTCCCTGGCTTCAGATCCAACAGCTCAGTATCAATGACATCAATAGTAATCACACCAAACATTGTCCTAAAGACCTAGATGCATCCCTCACTTAACCCTTAGGTCAACCCTATAGGTAGGGAGACAGCTCCAGGGAGGGGTGCTGGCTGGACAGGAGGAAAAGCCCCTGAATGGGTGTCAGAGTGGAGGGAAGGAGGCAACCCACAGGGATGCAGGACAAAGGGTTCCAAACAGAAGGCACAGCTAAGCAAAGACCCGAGACAGGACACCTGTGGTGGGCTTGACAAGGGCAGCCGTGGCTGAAGCGTGGGACACAGGAGCTGAGGCAGGAGACGAGATGAAGCTGGAGGGTGAGGAAGGGCCAGTCGATGTTGATGTAGCAGAGTGAGGAGGGTGGGTTCGGCCTGGCCTCAATAGCAGCCGCTGGTGGATTAAGGCAAGAGCTGTGGGACCCGGCAGGCACTTAAAAAGATTCCAATGCTGTGGAAAGGGGCAGGGCAGTCTGGTCGGACTAGTGAGGCAGCTGAGGTGATCAAGGGGAGGAGTCCAGGTGAGAGAGGGGCCCAGGTAAGGGAGGGATTCAGGTCTAGGAAAGGTCCAGGTGACGGTGTGCTCTGGTATTCGGAGGTGGGCAACAAGGCAACAGTCCTTAGATTGGAGTTGGGGGGTGGGTTGAGAGAATGGTGGTGAGGGCACTCAACGCAGTTTTCAACTCAGGGAGACCTGGGATGGATCCTTATCCACTTCCGGCCCCTGGGTATCAGATACTATAGGCATCAAGCAGATGCAGTATATAAGCAGTTGGCAAATGAGTCTGGAGCTGAGGAGAGGCGGGGCCCAGAAGAGGCGGAGCCAGGAGGGAGGATCCCAGGAGAGGCCGGGCCAGGGAGAGGCGGGGCCAGGGGCAAGTGTCTGAATGGCCAGCCGAAGGCATGGTGAAGGACATGGAGGGAATGAATAAGACCACAGGAGAGGGACCGTCTCGAGGTACCCTGCAAGTGAAGGAGAGGAGGGCAGTGTCGGCCAAGGAGAGGGTGCCAAAGGAGCTGTCTCCTGGTGGAAGGTCTGACTGCCCCAAGCTCCAGGTCACCAACTCCATCTGGGCTGGGCCGGGACTGAAGCTTCTTCAACACGATACACACAGCTCTGCCCGTCTCACATGCTGCCTTTCGTTTCCCCGCCTTGAGTCTGGCCCCTAGGGATCCCCTGGACATTTGTCACCATGCTCCCTCTAATCCCCATCAGGGTGGGGCCTGCACCTGCCTGTCTGAAAATACTAGACTGTATCTCATATGTCTCTGTACCCCCATAGCACTTAGCAAATAATAGACGCTCTGAATGCTTGATCCATTAAATTAAATAAACCAGGGCATTTTCTTATCTCATTCCTGCTCAGAAGTGGGCTTGCCTTCACTTGGATCTGGATCCATCAGTCAGCGCACTCTAGTCTGTGAGGCCTGGAGTCACAAGCGCGCCAGATTAGGATCGCAGTCAATATCTGTTTTATTGTCCTTCCACACCAGGACTGCGGCACATGATCGATCGCCCTCGTGGTTGCTGATAAGGAGCGCTCTTGGCTCGGTCAGACAAGCCCTCGGGCACCAGGGCTTGAGGACTCTGGTCTCCTTGCCTCCCCACGTTCCCAGCTCCAGAAAGCTCTGCCCTCAGCCAGTCCACCCCCGACACTCTGAGATAGCCCTTGGAAGGGAATGGAGGTGAATTTTCTTGAATATTTGCCGTGAGCAGCACAGAGTGGGGACACAGTTGTTCCTGGCCTCTGATCGAGGGACTGGTCTGGGAATCAGGTGTTTCTGGGCACAATGGAGGAGGCTAGGATACCTGATATCCATTGGTCACCTCTTATTGCCTTCCTGAGTGAGAGCTACTTGTTCTGACATGTCAGAACACTTGAGTTCACCATCGAGAAACAGCCCATCCCCTGCCCCTCAGTCAACCTCTCTGTGCATGGGGTCACTACCTCACTTGTCAGGGCTGCCCCTGGGCAAGTGTCACCTGTCCTGGAACTGTCAAGAGTAGAGCTCCCTGCCCTAGCAGGGTGGGGAGAGGCGTGGCGGGGCATGAAAATGTAGTACCTCCCCCATTTCAGTCTGAGCTGTGACTCAAGACAGACAACCAGCCCTCAAGTTGGAAGCCACAGAACCAGAGTCCGCAAGTAGCTATACCTTGGTTTACATTCTATTTACCTTTCCCCAACACTCTGCCCTTTCCTGGTTGGACAGAATGCATACCACTCTCCTGGTGTTCAAGCCCAGGTGTCCTGAGGCTTACATCCTGCTCTTTCAGAGTCCCCCAGTTTCCCAGTGGCCCTCAGTGCAGACTTAAGAGTCTTTTTGGCAGATGGCCCCCATCACCCCTCCCCTCCAAGGCACCCACCAGCAGAGCTGTAGAATACATTGGACTGCACAAGGGATTTTCAGTTGATCCTTAGAGGGACCAAGAGAAAGAGACAGTTACTCCCCACTCACTCAGAACCTCCTGGTCTCTTTCCATGATGCCTCTCTTCCCTTGCTTCACAAGGAGTTTACCTCTTCCTATGGTTATGCCCCTATGGTTAGACACTTCTTAGACACTTAGAACATCTTCCCTTGGACCAGTCTGCTCTGTCCAACCAGATCTTTCCACCTAGCTCTCTGCCTGTTTCAGCCACGATTCAGCACACTGAGGCCAGGTACCAGGGCCGGCATCCCTTTACCTGGCAGTTGCCATCCCTGAGTTGAGGAAGGGGTGTGGGCGGGCGCAACACAGAGTGTGTTTACCTAAACCTGCTATTGTCTCACTACATATCTGCACAGCTCAGAGGCAGGAAGGCTCTCCTGCTGTTGCTCTCACCCTCTGCTCCAGGCTGGACACCCAGCCCAGATGACACTGGCCAGCAACAGCATTAGCCTCGGCACCCAGAAACTCTAACGTGTCCCCCAGCGAGGGTATGGACTCTCCAAGCCAAAGGTAAAAGGCAACAAAAATGCAAGACTGAATTTCTGAGTTGCAAGACCCCCCGTGCCTACTGAGAGGTCTGGACTTTTCACCTCTCGGCTCTGTCCCCCTGCAGAAGCCCCTCTTTCACCTCCCTGTCCTGCCACATACCCGCTGCTTCTCACTGGAACAATCGCATCCATTAGTTGTCATAGCAACCAGGACAGGGCAAAGTCATTTTCTAGAGGGGGTCCGTTGCAAATTATGGCTTTACACCAACTTATTGCCAATCTTTTTAATTAAAACATTTTGCTTTCAACCCTCCTAATGGCAGAGATCAGTAAACAAGGGAGATTGAATTACTGATATTGAAGCTCCCACATCTTTTAAATGGGCTTAATCACTGGTGGGACCACAAGAAAGCAAGAACAAGCAGGTGCGCCTAACCTGTGAAGGCCAACCTCTGAGAAGGTAACCAAATGAAGCCCAGAGCACTGAAAGGATAAATAGGTAAAAAATAAATTTTTAAACTCTTGAAGGACAGAAAGAGTTATTAGAGTTATGGTTACAATTCAGTTTCCAGGAACTATGATGTCAACGTTGCTGGGTGCTCTTTTTCTATTTAATTAAATTGCCTGGTCTGACACCTGGAGGCAGAACCCTGTGTCCTTGTGTCCATGGTGTGTGGCAGACTGATAAGGGGACCACAGAGCCCACTGGCCACTTGCTCCAAAGGCTCCTCCCACCCCTCCTCCCCAGTTAATGTCCTTCTAATGAAAGCACCCAGGGAGCACTTCCCCTCCCAGCAGGCCCCTTCAGGGTGGCTAGAAGCTACTCAGAAGGAAATGCCTTCCTCTGAGTCTCTAAATCCAGTGAAAGGAAAACAAAGTCCCAGAGAGAAGGGCCTTACCCAACCAGTCAGGGTCACACTAAGTGCCTAGAACCCAGCCCATTCAGCGAGGCTCCTTTGGTGTGTATGAATCGTTCTAATGAAAGTCACCTCCTTCATATTTTCCAGAGTCTATAATACCCAAAGTAGGAACCTTTAGCTTTTTGAAACTGAAATTTCCTAGTAATTAAAACTGCTTCATGTGTGTGTGAGTGTGTGTGTATGTGGGTATCAGGATACCTGTTATCATGTCTACGAGTGCCTGGTGTGTACGTGTGTACATGCTATAAGAATATATGTGTGAGTGTGGGAAGGTGTGTGTGTGTGTGTGTGTGTGTGTGTGTGTGTGGTGTGGATGTACAAGTGTAGCACAAACACAAGCACAGATACTTCTAGGTTCTTTGTTCCTAAGGATGGGGGACCAGTCAAATTCTCTGTAACAAAGCAGAACTTGGTTCCTCATGAACGAAACAGACACCACAGATGCATCTAAAACCAGATCATAGAGAAAGGTAAAGCAATAAAAGGTACATCCAGAAAATCCTGTCCAATATGAGAAAAGAGCTGACATGGGAATAGTAATAGCAGACACACCAAGGTGAGGCAGAAGGCATCAGTGAGCATAAGGAACACTACAATTATGTCTATCAATAAGATTGACATGTGTGCACTTGATAATACAATCTTGCAAATTCAATAGAATTTGCATAAAATTGACAAATTCTCCAGCTCAGTGGAAGCCTTAAAACATCTTTAATATTGGAGTGCCTGGGTGGCTCAGTCTATTGGGCATCTGGCTCTTGATTTCAGCTCAGGTAATGATCTCAGGGTGGTGAGATCTAGCCCTGCATTGAGCTCTACACTCTGTGGGGAGTCTGCTTGATAGTCTCTCTCTCTCTCTCTCTGTCCCTCCCCCTAAAATAAAGAAATAAATCTTAAAAAAAATTTTAAATGAGAAATATATAGCTAAAGGAGACCAAAAAAATTGGTAAATAAAAGGAAAGGTAGTCTCATTAGAGTTCAAAGAATGATATCTTTTAGCCTGCCTTCTGACCACAGTGCAATAAACAGGAAATCAGCAATTAAGAAGTAGTCTCATAAAAGTATGTTTGAAAATTTATAAATGCACTTCTCAATGATGGGAATCAAGAAATTTCAAATCATTCAAGACTTGTGGAATGTGGCTAAAGCAGGATTTAGAGGAAAATGCATAGCCTTGAATACATTAATTGATAGCAACAAAGATTTTAAAGTACTTAAATTTAAAAAACAGCAAAAGTAAAGAAGTGCTAAAAGGCAGAAATTAATGTAAATTTTTAAAAGTAGCAAGAACACAAATAAAGCTGAAAGTTACTTCTAGTGCTTATAAATACTAACACAATTGATAAGGAAGGAACCTTGTTCTGAGGACCCATGTGCCTTCTGCCTAGAGGTGGTCTCTAAGTCTGGCAGAGCAGCCACATATAGTTCTCAGGGCCCCTGGTTGCTTGCTAGACCTTGCAATTCCACCAGTCCACGCTCATAAAGCAGCAGCAGTAATTCTGCTTGTCTCTACCCTGCCTTCTTCCTAGGGATATAAGGTAAACAGAAGAGAGTCAGGGATGCCAGAGCACCTGGTCAACCACAAAGCTCCATGTAACAGACAAGATGCAATGTCAAGTGGTATGTTAGAAGTTTCATGCAAATACAATTAGTTACACAGCTTGCTGGATTAGCACCTGACATGTGCTAAGCCAGGCTAGAGAAGAGGGAAGTAGAACCCAGATTTTGCATTCTTGTCCCCCAATATGTGAAGAAGAGTCCCCCTTCATGGGGAATGTGCTGCCCCTCAAGAAAAAGGACTCCAAGGACAGGGTGATGTCCAGCTGTGGCCTCCAGCTCTGCCCAGAGTCTAACCAGGGGCTCCAAATCCAGGGATCATAAGAACAGGAAGTTCCTGCTGGAGGTTCTGAATCAGAGAAGGGCGGCCCCCAGACTCAGGCACTTACCCTCTTGGGGTCTTCTCAGAACCAAACCAAACTCCCCTGACCTTTCCTTGGACTTCCTAGTAACAAGAGCTTCCATGAAATGTCCCCCGCGGCAAGCTCCTCAACAAATCCTTTCCCAGATGAGCATGTTTCCTCCTCAGCCGTCCCCGGAAGATACCGTCAGGGTCACCCTCACTCTGCCAGTGAGGGAACTAAGCTCAGAGAGGATGAATTACCTGTCCAGGAAGCCAGCGTCATAAGATGGAGTGGGGGCTTGAACCGGGCGTTCAGACTCCAAGATGCCCCCCTCATGTGCTGGCCCCGCTCTGCCCTGGTTCCCCCAACCTCTGGACAGACGGGCAGCCCCTGCCCCCTGGCCCAGGCTCTGCTGATCAGCAGGGACACACAGTCACTGTCTCTTTCCTTCAGGGCCACCCCCACACTCTCCGCTTTGCAGGGACGCAGCCTGCAGCCTCGTATCAATCTCATCTGCCAGCAGAGGGGAGAGCTGGCAGCTGCATTGCAGAAAAGCGTCCTCTCCCAGTGGAGCTGCAGATAAGGAGCGCTGCATTAACCCCAGCTCCAGCCTGGGGTCCTCCCTGCGCCTTTCTGTCGGCTCGGGAAGCAGTGGCGGCCACCATCACAGCTGCCATCAATTGCCCAGCATGCAGGCTGTCCATATGGAGGGGAGGCCGCAGGCAGGCGGGCGGTGGGGGAAATCCATCTCTCTCCCCCGATATATAGGAGACCGGGGCCCCTGACCATCAAGCCATTGGGAATTTTTCATCTGTTCCTGATGTGTCCCCAAAGTGAATGTTAATCAATAGGTCCAATCTGCGGCCCCATCCATATCGCAGCCTGGTAAAAATGGCCTTGCTACGCTCACAGGAGGTGCTGAGTTCCCTGTCCTTCTGGAACACCAGATCTTTGGGCTGCGACAAGAAAGCCTCTACCTCTGCCCAGGAAACATGCACCCCCCCCCCAAGCTTCCTCTCAGGCAGGTGCCAGCCCCAGCCAGGTCAGTTCCTCCACAGTGCCCGAGCCAGATGCTGGGCATTGAGGTGGCTGCTGGGGATGCTGCGTGTGTCCCCAGGGATCTATGAGTCCTGCAAAGCGGCACTGCGGGTGGGGGTGCGGGTGTCCTGGCTTTGAATCGTGCTCCATGTCCTCAGCTAGGCCCCCTCAGCTCAGCCCGCTTCAGATCAGTCTCTGCATCCTTAAATCTGTAAAATGAGGTGGAACCCCTAGTCCCCACCTCCGCTGTCGGTGAATTTGCCCTGATCCTGACATGGCTGTCCCTTCTCTAGACTTCAAAAGGACCGAGGTCTGGCCAGTCTGTCATTTGCTGGCCCTGATAGCTCCAGTCTCCTCCTGGGGTGCCTGGCATGAGGAAGTAGACCGTGTAGGTCTCCATGGACCCCGGGTAGGCCTGGGAGAAACCTGTGATTCGAAGCCCAGGGCAGGGGCCCTCTTCACCTGTGCCTCCCTCTGCCCTCTGCTCCCAGAACATCTGAGCTCCCAGAGATCCTAGAACCTCTCCCTCCAAGCCCCATACCTGTCCCTGCAAAGTGGCTCTGAGCTGATGTGGGTACTGGTGTTGGAGGCTATCAGAGGTGCAGGGCCTCAGGGTGGAAATGTGGGGTGCCCAGGGCTCTGCAGAGGCGGGGGCTGCTGTGTGGGAAGGCTGGAGGAGGCGGGGACTCTCCAGGCTCCTGTGACGAATGGCCTGCTTGATTACTCTGGGCTGTGCTCAGCTCCAGGGCCTGTGCTGACAGGAAATCTCAGGGGCCCTTTCAAATGGCTCAGGGTCAGCCTAGGGCTGCTTGGAGGGAGGCTGGCACCCCTGCCTGGAGAAGCCGGCCCTCCTCTTCCCACACAGGCCCCTCAGTCCTGGCCTTATCATGGGGAGTGGTCTGGTGGCCATTACAGGCTGCCCACCTGGAGTGTGCCTGGGGCCCAGCTGCTTCCTCCCAGGGTGCCCGGCTCCCCTCCAGGCACTCAGAGCCCAGCAAGGATGAGGGGACTGGACCTTCTGTGTTCCCCTTTCTCTATTGCTCATTCAGGAAGGGGGCTAAGCCCCCACCTCCTGGCTTGCTTAGACAGAGTTTCTAGAAAGTTGTCAGGGGGGCCAATGGGAAGCCCATGGGTTTGGGAAGTGGAGTATGAAGCAAAGCCCCGGTGAGGCTACCTCCCCAGAACTTCAGACCCTTTGGTAAAATGTGAGTAGAGCTTCCGTGTGTTTCCCATACTGCCTCTGTGTCTGTGTGTGTGTGGAGACAGAGAGAGACAGACAGACAGACAGAGGCAGAAACAGAGAGACAGGAGGTGTCATGGTCTTGGTGGCCAAGTCCCCATCTTGCAGGTGAATGAGGATATGGAAAGAAAAAGGGAAAGAGAGGACCCCAAATAGCAGACCCCAGCAGCCTCTCCATTTTCCTGGGTGCCTCAGCTTGGAGGCCCATTTCCTTGATTTTCTCTGCTGCCCCCTGCCAGCCCCGCCTTTGCTCGCCCCACCTAGGTCTGTGTATATCTGGGCAGGAGCCTCTGAGGAAATGGCGGGGTGGTGGGGGGTGGTGAGTGGAGCAGTAAGGAATTCTGACTTCCTGCTACCTGCCACTCTACTCTTCCCTGGAGGTGGGTGTCATATCTCAAGCATGGGCTCCAGAGGTGATGAGTCCACTGATGATGTGAGAAGCCTTGAAAGTGGGGAGCAGGGGATTTGGGGAACCACTCCCCTGGCCTTCAAGAAAAAGCAGGGGTGTCAGAGCCAGTGGTGTGGTCCACAGTGAACAGGACATTCCATCCCGATCTGGCGCTACCTAGATTAAGCTAACCTTGGGCCAGTCACTGGCTTGGAGAGTAACATTCGGCCGGATTTCGGCCTCTTCTTGTTCCTTTGCGGGGTGTCCTTGAGTAGTTGTCAGTGGAGACTCTGATTCTTGGAAACTGTCAGGCAGGCCAAGATCCCAAGTTGAAAGTTCCTGCTGGGCCATAGCTGTCAGGCCAAGAGAAGGGGACAAATAACTTCCCTTTGAGACAACCCTCACAATGGGGAGAGCTGACAGTCAGTCTCTCACCAGGCAATTGGACTGAGGGTTGACAGTCACACTGAGAAACTCCTGGTCAATACCAAGGAAGTGTCTGCCTATGAGACGGCTTCCCCTAAATGGCCTAGAAAGTATCTCATCAAGCCACCAGGCCTAACTTCTAGGTAACAAGAAATACAGGGAACAGAGGTACAAGTTTGATGACACCATGAAGAAATGATCAGGAAATAGGCCTTCTAATGAGTCAGTGAAGCTGGACTCTTCAAAAAGACTGCATCACAGAAAGGGCTGTTTTCAACTTAAAAAGACCACAGAGGCATAATCAAAAGACAGCATGGTCCAAGAGTGATTTGGACTTTTTAAAAGGCCATAAAATAGATTCTTGGGTTGACTTGGGAGGTCTGAATATGGCATGGAAATTCTGTGATATTTTGGCATGATTCTTAATTTTCTTAGGTATCACAACAGAATTGTGGTTATATAAGGAAATGTCCTCATTTTCATGTGATGCAGGCCGAAATAGGTAGGGGTTAAAGTGTCATGATATTTGCAACTTAATTTCAAATCATTCAGTAAAGTTCTCCGGTACATCTACATCTTCGTATGTGCGTGTGCGCGTGCTCAGAGGCAGGGAGAGAAAAAGCCAACAAGGCAAACGTTGCCAATTTTCACAGTTGTTCACACAGCTGTGTTTGTACTATTCTTTCAACTCTTCCAGCTTCTGTGTTTGATCATTTTCACAATAAAAAGTGGGGTACAAAAGTGCCAGTGTGGGTCAGCCCTACCAGACATAAAGCTCTCCCTCCAAGGGCACACACCTCTGGCCACTTCTTCCCCAGGGTGGCCTTCTTCTTCCAGCCCGCACCAGGCTTGTCTGCTGTCCTCCTGCTGCCCCACCTGCCATGCCGGGCCTGTCAGGCCTGCTGTGTGTAGCTGGGGCCTTTGGCCTCAGATTCTCCTCCTGCTGTGCCCTTCCTGGAGCCCGGTCCCATCACCCCCACCCCACCCTTCTCCCATGTGCACATCACTGCACCAAGGAGGCCCTGCTGGCCACCGCAGGGTCTTGTCCTTTCTCACTGATGTCCCCTTTATTCTCCACCAGACTGGCAGAGACTGTGTTTGTGTCCAGCCATGCCTGCTGTCTGCCAGGCCACGGATCTGATGTCTGGGGACTGCTGATGGCAGCTGCCGGGTCTGCTGGAGAGACTGGGGATGCTGGGAGGAGGCAGCCCACAGCATTTATGGGCTCCTTCCCTCTCAGTAGCTTCTGTCTTTTCCCCAGGCCAATGCAACTGAACTGACCTTGGCCTCACTCATTCCCCGCCCTGGTCATATTCATCCTGATAGCAGCTGCTCTTAAGACCGAGCACCAGCCCGCTTGGGTCACACTGGGATGAAACGTCTAGGTGTGTCCTGGGATTCAGGAAGCCCTGCTCCTCTGGGCTCCGGACCCGCCCACCCGCGCTGGCTCCCCGTCCCTCACGGAGGTGGTTGGTGTTCCTTGGCCCAGCCAAGGTGAAAGGGGGGCTCTTCAGGGCTGCCACCCGTTTCCCCATAAAGCACCTGGCGGGCCCAAGTGCGGCTCCACGTGGCACAGCCCCCTATTCAAGGGTATTTGTCACTTGGCACAAATTAAATATGTTCTGAAAAGAAATCAACAGAACTGTATTTGATGATGTCCAGTCCCTCCTACCGAGGCCGTGGCGAGGCTGTTTTCTGATAAAGAAGGAAGAGTTCCAGATCCTGGCACTGAACTGGCCACCCAGCTCCCCAGCCTGGGTGCGGTCTGCCCTGGGGCCCGGGGGGCCCCAGCCCATGCCTCCCCTGCCCCACCCATCTGCGACCCCAGGGTGCTGAGCCCTGGAACCTCAGGGCTCTCATCTCACCTCAAGGCATTCACCCCTCCCTTCGGGCATGTTCACGGCTCCTCGGTTCTGCCGGGCTTCCCCTTGGCCAAGTGGGAAGTTTGGTCAGAGCTGGGGTGTTGTGGCTGCAGGAGGGCCAGCAGGGTCCCAGGCCTCAGAGCACGGGCTTCCTGGTTTCCTGGTGAGCTGGAAAGGGGCCCTGGGCCCTCTTTCCTCAGGGCTGGGGAGAGAGGGCGTGTAAGGGGTCTGCTTTAATGGTTTATTGTGAACCGCTGAGTTAACTCACAAGCGGTTCCTCTTACTCAAAGATGTTCTTACTCAGGTTGGATTAGGTTCTGCTCAATAGAAGAATCCAGATTTTAAGTCACCAGAAACCTGCCCCTGGGGCTTTCTGCAAGGGAGCCCCAGTTTATGCTCACCCCAGGACACCTCCCTGAACCTCTGTCTCCCATCTGCAAGGGGGGATAACCAGAACAATACCTTCTTTAGGTTTTCAGGAGTGTTGGCTGAGGTGAACCATGTACAGCCCCTAGCACAACACACCCCAGGTGAGGAAGTGCCCCAGGGCTCACCCTGGACCAAGGCGGGTTCTCACTGCAGGAGTCTCTGAATGACAGGGGCCAAAGGCCCACCCAGAACTGCAGTTACTGTGGGAAAGAAGGTGTGGGCTGAGCTTCTGCGGCACTGGGAGCCTCAGCCTCACCACCCAGATCTCAGGCGAGCCAGCCCTGCTGTGGCAGCCTGTGGTCCAGGCCCCAAGGGTGCCCACTCAGCTCCCCTGGAGGACATGCCAGGCCCGAGTCACACAGGGCTACTTCCTCTCTTTGGGCAAACTTGGGGTCCAGCCTGACCTTGGGCCTGCGGGCAACGGCAAAATTGCTCCCTGATCCTCTCTGTTCTCTCTTCACACAGGTCACTGTGGTGGAACTTAAGTCCCGCAGGGACAGCAGAGTGGAGAGACGTTTGAAGACAGGCCCCTGACAGAAGGGAAGAGGCCTACCCTAGTGCCCGCCCTCCACCTGGGGCCCGTTCTCTCTGGAGAAGCACTTTCCTCCTGTGCTGAAGGCTGGGTGGCGTGGGGCTTGGCCAGTGGGCGCCTCTCCTTGCCCGGGGGCATCCTGGAAAGGTGAGCAGGTGTGCGCATTAGGAAATGTCAGCCTTGCACATTTCCACTTTATTCACAGCCATGATGGCTCTGGGGCAAAGCCAGGCCCTGTCCAGTTCACAGGCAAAGAACCTGGGGCTTGGAGAGTCAGGTCTAAGATGTGAGGCATCACCTCGGGGGATGTGTGAGATTCTGAGTCCGGTGCTTCCTCCCTTGGCCTGGCGTGTTCTTGTGAGGGTCCCTGGGGCTGGGGTTACCTCACTCCCCTCTTGGGGTGTGCATGTGTGTGCAGTGTGTGTGTGTGGTAGATGTCTGTGAGTGTGTATATGGCTCGTGTGTATGTGTGTGGTAGTGTGTGGGGGCTATGTACATGTCTTTGTATGGCCTGAATGATTTTTGTGTGGCACACACATGTGGATATGTGGCACGAGTGTTCTGTGTGTGGTGTGTGGCATGTGTGGTGTGTGTATGTGTGGGTGCTGGGTGTATGTGTGGCACGTGTGGTTTGTGGGACACGTGTGTATGTGTTTTTGCACACGGTATATAGAAGCGTCTGCTCCACATGTGGCATGTGTATACGTGGTACATGTAGTGTGTGTGTGGTGTGTACACGTGTGTGTGATGTACACATATGCAGGTGTGGTGTGTGTGATACCATCCATGTCCTCCTCAGACAGGGTTCAGAATCCACAGTCCTTCCCAAATAAAGTCAGAAGCTTCCACCTGTGCCCTGAGCTGCCTGTGAGGGGCTGCCGGGGTGGCCAGGTTCCAGCACTAGCTGAATGAGACCTTTGGGGGTCCCATTGGCCCCTGAGCTGCTCAGCTGGGGCTCCTCCACCATCTTGTTTGCCAGCAAAGAGGGGTCAGGACTCCCAAGGAGCGGCTTTTCCCCGCCTCGTCTTGGGGCCCCAGAGGGCACAGGGATACAGGGAGTGGACCAGCATGTGAACTGGCCCTTCCCACCCCCTCTGGAACAGGCTTCTGTGCCAGGGAGAGACCACTGCCAGCTTCGTGCCTCCTGCATGCCCACCTGGACCGTAATTGTCCCCAGAGGCCTCAACACCTGGGCAGGCCCACCCCTGGGACATCCTGGATGCTGCTGGGCACAACTCAACCAAAGTGTTGCCTGGAACTTCTCTGGGACACTCCTTGGACTTCCCTGAGCAGCCTAAGCTGTCCTCCATCCATGACGACAGTAGGATCCAGGTTACGGGGGGCGGGAGGGGGGGTGGGTCTCTGGGCTGCTGGGCAGCTGCAGGAGGGAGGGAGTCTAAAGGACAGGTAGTAGGACAGCTAGACTTCATAGTCTGAGGGGGCACCTGGTGAGAACCCGCAGAGCCAACAGAGGGCAACTGGCTGCTGCTCCAAAGAAGCGGCACCCACGGGGCCCCTGGTGTCTGACCCTAGGAGTGGCTGCCCCAGCCTGAGTGCCTGTGATAGCCCTGGGAAGGCTGACAGAGCCCCCAGCCCGACCACCCCCAGCCCAACCCAGAGCACAGGGGACAAGGCCAGGGATTCAGTCTCTTGTCCCTGTCACCACTGTCAACTTGCCCAACCAAGAGAGATCCTTGCCAGGCTTTAGCTTTGCTCTTGGAATATGTCCAGAGAGAGACTTTTCTTTTTGTGGGGTCCTTCTGGCAGGTAGACATCCAATGTGGGAATTGGGAAGCACTGTGGGGACTCCATGTCCCCTCTGTGCAGGGGGGACAGTCTGGCCCCCATGTCCTCCTACTGGATGCTGGATGCCGTTCCCAGTTGGCTTGTGGCCACATTATGCAGGGCCAAGGACACTTTTCCAGCTGTCGTGACTGATGCTCAAGGACTGGCCAATTACAACCCACGGGCTTCTTCTATGGGTTGACAGTTTTTATAACGGAAGTTTCCCTGGAACGTGGCCAGGCCTATCCGTTTGCATGTTGTCTATGCTTGGTTTTGTCTAGGTAACTGGAGCACAGATCTGCAGGACCTGCAAAGCTCAACACTGTCCGCCCTTCGAGAAGTTTGCCAGCCCCGTCTTAGAAGCACACAGCATCATAGGGTTGAAAGTCCTGTGGCCTCTGGACCAAACTGCCAATTTGCAGAAGACAGGGGAGCCTGTCACGGGCCACCACAGGGCGTCAACCAGCCACAGGCAGATGGAAGGACTCTACCAGCAAACCTTTCCTCAGTGACTATTACCAGAGCAAGAAGAGAGGGCAGGGGCAGCAAAGGATAGATTGAAAAAATGGGCCTTACTTGGATCCAGTTCAAATAAACTATAAGAAGGAACAATTGCAAGTTTCCACAGTGACTGCATATTTGATGAAAATAAAGGAGTGTGGTTAATTTTTCAAATGTGGTAATAGTATTGTGGTGAAGTTTTAAAAGCGTCTATTTTTTTTTTTCAAGATACACAGTGAGGTGTTTGCGGATGAAATGATGGGCTATCTTGGTTTTGCTTCAAAATAATAAAAGGGGGGAAGTAGCTGGGGCGTGAAGAGGGCACAAAGGACCGGGGGTTGGTCGCTGGGGCAGGGTGATGGTGTGGAGGGGTTTATCAGCCAGTTCCCTCCACTTCTATGTATGTTTGGATCATCCATATAAAGAGTTAATAAACTCAAATGAAGTGAGGCAGAGCCCAAACGGATGGTGGGACGTTCCTCAATGGCCCCTGGCAGCATTTTTTCCAGCCCATTCCCCTATGCAGGCACAGTTCTCGTGGCCCTGCTCCCACGGCCCAACCCCGAACCGGCTCACCCACCTACCTGGACTGTGCGGGGCTGGAGTCAGACCAGCGCAGGGGGGAACGGAGCACATGCCCAGCCAGGGACTGGGACCAGAGGCCAGCCAGGACAGGGATTGTTTCTTCCCAACAGAGAAGACAAGGAGGACATGTGGGTGGCAGCAGGATGAGAGAGAAAAATAGAAATGAATAAGACAAATCACTGCAGAGGCAGAAGAAACTGAAAAGCACCTTGCAAATTGCTACCCAAAGTTGAATGCCTAGATAAAGAGAATGATTGCCGAGGAATATATAAATGCCCCACATTAGCCCCTTAGAACACAGAAGCTGCAGTAAATGTTACAGACCCATTTGACACAATTCAACAGCCAACAATCTCGATAAGACGGGGAATAGACAGCGATCCATGCACCAACCCAAAAGGCAACAGACTCCGAGCCACAGGGAGTCTGTTGGAGTCTGGGCCAGGACCCCCTGCTAAAATCCAGTGTTATCCTGGAGGGAGCCAATCAAGAGGCAGGAATGGGACTCAGGAGAAGGGGGGGCGGCCAGAGTGATCCTTAATGCTGACCTAGGACCTGCTGCCCAGCAGAGCAAAACCAGTCAGCTGAAGAGAATTCTGTAAGGTTGCTACTGTTAGTTATTCCTGTGACAGTTCTTTCTGTTAAATAATATACACTGATCAGGGTTTTCCAGTACAGAAGTGGTAACTAAATAAAGATTTATGATGAATAAAACATTCCATACACAAAAGAAATTCATGAAAGAAAGATATCTAGAAAGCGTTGTAACCACAGATGTATAGGACTTACGTGAAGAAAACTCAACTGCCGAGGAAAGACAGAGAATAGATTATACAAGAAGAGTAATATCCACTCTGCGATTCCAGTTCTTAGGAGAGATGGATACTGCATAAGAAATTTGCAAAGCAGAGTCCAAAATTACATCAAAACATATGGACATGTAGTAGGAGATAAGGTTGCATTAGAGCAATGAGCGTCCCTTCAATAAGTAATGATGTGAAGTAGGACACCTGGGTGGCTCAGTGGATTAAGCCTCTGCCTTTGGCTCAGATCATGATCTCAGGGTCCTGGGGTCAAGCCCTGCATGGGGCTCTTTGCTCAGCAGGGAGCCTGTTTCCCCCCACCTCTCTATTTGCTTGCCTCTCTGCCTACTTGTGATCTCTCTCTCTGTCAAATAAATAAATAAAATCTTTTAAAAAATAAAATCTTTAAAAAAAATAATGATGTGACAACAGATTTGTCATTTGGAAAAAATTAAGCTATATTTTGGATAGAATGAAGTTATTTTACTCTAACTCAGTTCCCAACATAAAGAAACTTAAGCATAAAACTAAATTTAAAAAATTTAGTAAAGCTAAATTTAAAAGCTAAATTTAAAAAAAGTATTTGTGCACTTTCTAAGAAACACCAAACAAAATTGATTTAAAAACAATTGCTATATTTGTTCATATAAAAATTTTAAAACAGGGGCGCCTGGGTAGCTCAGTGGGTTAGGCCTCTGCCTTCGGCTCAGGTCATGATCCTGGGGTCCTCGGATTGAGCCCCGCATCGGGCTCTCTGCTCAGCAGGGAGCCTGCTTCCTTTCCTCTCTGCCTTCCTCTCTCTCTGCCTGCCTCTCGGCCTACTTGTGATCTCTCTCTCTCTCTGTCAAATAAATAAATAAAATTAAAAAAAAATTAAAACATTGGTTTGGTAAAATAAGCAAGGGAGAATATTTGCAACAGATATGACAACCAGGGGGTCTAATCTCCTAAGCTGACCAAGAGCTCTCAGATACCAGTAGGAAGAAGACAGTCTACTAGAAAAAGGGGAAAAAATATTAAAAAGCGGGCGCCTGGGTGGCTCAGTGGGTTAAGCCGCTGCCTTCGGCTCAGGTCATGATCTCAGGGTCCTGGGATGGAGTCCCACAGCGGGCTCTCTGCTCAGCAGGGGGCCTGCTTCCCTTCCTCTCTATCTGACTGCCTCTGTTTACTTGTGTTCTCTGTCTGTCAAATAAATAAAATCTTTAAAAAAATATTAAAAAGCACTCAACCTCACTCAGAACTAAATAAATGCAAAATAGAATGAGAGGATCTTTTTATTTGAAAGCACTGATCACCTGCACTGTTGAAAGATATGCAAATTGGTACAGCCTATTTCAAATGCAATTTGGCCAGGCTCCTTTCCAAATGTATTTCCATGTAGCCTTGGTCCCAGGTGGGTTTTTTTGCTTTGTACTACCAGGAATTTATCCTAAGAACACATTTACAAAATTTGCCAAGTAAAATGCGTATGAGTGAAATATCCTGTTGTGTTGTCTGCAGGGACCGACACTTGGAAAAAAAGCCTCAGTGTCCATTAGTGGGAAGCTGGTTAGCCAAGGGACAGGGATCTAGAGGCGGGAATCAATTCACTGTGGATCCTACGAAAAGAAGTCACACTTGTACCATGATTCGGAAGACTGTATAATCTGGTGCATAAAGACTTTTTCTGAAAATGGCTACAGTAAGTGGTTCACGGCAGTTACTCTGGGAGGGACTGACAAGGGGTTGACTTTTACTTTTCATTTTATGTAAATGACTTAAAAATGACTTTAATTGTACATAGTTCACCAATTAGATCTTGTTTGAAATTCATCATGTGCAGGTGTTGTTTTTAATAAAAACAATAATAAAAACTCACAAACAAAGCAAAACAAAACAAAACAATACCCCCCCCCCCATTACTTCAACAGAAGGTGTCAAAAGGATGGGCCTATTTCCCCTAAGGCTACGAATAGTAAATCATTTCAGGAGCTTCTGAGCCTGGTCCAGAGATGGAATGAGTGTGCTCAGAGCAGCGAGCCCTGGCTCCAGAGGGCCTGGGGAGATACTGGAGCAGGTGTTGGGGGTACGCTGGACCTTCACTGGGCTGGCTGTGTGAGGAAAGAATGGCTCTTTCTTGCACGGGCCTGGCCCCCTGGTGAGGGTCATGCTGCCCTTTTCTCTCCAGAAAGTGCCTCCAAAATGCAGTGGGATTGAATGAGTTACAGGGAAGACACTCTGATTCAAATGATTTCTAAAACGCATGTTAAGAAGTTAGAAAATATCACAATGCTTTATGCTTAGTAAGTCACAGATGTCTCCAGGCCTCCTGCCCTGCGCCCCAGATGGACTCAGGGCTTTTGGGGCCCCTAGGTGGGACTTTGGTCTTAACGGCCTCCCAGGATGTCAAGGGTGGAGTTGACTTGGTGGTCTCTGAGAGGCCAGGCCGTGCTGGGTCTAAGATTTGAACCCGGAACACCTAGGCTGAGTGCTGAGCGACACACGGTGTTTGGGACACAGCTCTGGGCTTGAGCCCCAGGAAGACAGCCACGGATCCTCTCTCCCGTGCCTTTCCTCCACAGGACTGGCTGGGGGTTGCATCGGGATCAGGGGGAGGCAGAAATCACCCAAGTTTGATTTCCACTTGCCAACTGCCCTGGGATAGAGCCACCAAGAGCACGAACTCTGACGAGGAAGGAGCCTGGGAGACAAGGACATGAGCTATGGATGGGCCTGGGGAGGGGCTGTGGTCCCTGAGGTGCCCCGTCTGTGGCGTTACAAGTCTCCCTCCCTCCCCAGGCCTGCGGCCCTGCACCCCATGCCTGATAGAAGGGCGCTTGTGGGGAGCAGTCCCGGGGGGTGGTACCCCTGGAGGTGGAGGTGGCCCCAGCCCGACTCAGGGGGTGAGGCGGGGGGCCGAGCGGAAGCTGACACGGTGATGCTGGCGTGCTGGGCATGCAGAAGAGAGGCCTTCATTCGATTTGGGAGTGCCTCTCCCGGCCCAGGCCTCTGGTTTGGCTCCTATTGAATTAGTCAGCGAAACAGAGCAGGAAGGAGCTGTTCTCCTAATTGCACTTGATGGATCTCTTCGTCTTGCTCAGATGCCAGACACAAGATAGCTGTCCCCGCTTTGCATCGGAGCCCCAAGCTGGTGCTCTGGGGTCAGCAAGTAGCTGCTCCACATGGAGGGCTTGGGGGCGCAGCCCCACCACCTCCCCCCTTCAGCGGAGGGGCTGGGCCCCGTGGGGGGAGCTCTGTGGGCAGCAGTCGCCAAGGGCAGGAGGGCAGCTCAGTCCCGGCAGCAGCAGGGAAGCTGACGGCGCTGGCGGGACCCCGGGGCATAGCGGCGTGTCACCGACTAACTCTGTGGGGTTAAGGGCTCCTTGTCTGGGTAATTGTCTCCCCTTTAATTACAGTGACTGAAAGTGCCTCCTAATTTACTTTAGGGCCCTCAGATGACATCTTAAGAAGGATGGCATCCGCTCCCCATCACGGGCCCTGGGAAGACAGTGCTGGCCTCCACCACCGTTCAAAGACCCCAGCTTCTGTCTTCAGCCTCTGTCTCTCATCAGCCCCTCGCCCATCCCCTCACTCCGCCCTGCCTAACATGCGGCTCTGGTGAAGACTCAAGCGAGAAGCAGAGCAGGAGGGGAGACAGGCTCCTTGTCCTAGGGGACCACAGCCCCTGACAGCCAGGAGATGGAGGGCCTGAGCCCTGGTTGCTGAAGGAGCCGTCACCTAATGGCCTCTGGTAGGTCCTAGGTGACCAGATCCCTTTATTTAGGACAAATTCTGCAGTGCACTGAGAAGGAAACTATTTCAGGAGGTTTTACTTGCGGGGAAGAGAAGTCAGCCACGCGGCTCCTGCTGTCAGGAGGAGGGTAAGCCCCTCGTCTTCTATGTCGCAGGAAGGAAGGGGTAAGGGGCCTTCTCAGAGCTCAGTGCGTCTGTGGGGACTGGAACTCAGTCTCCACAGGCCGACAGCACTATGGGACGTGCTGGGGGGATCTGAAGTCCCAGGGACCCCCTTGGTGCCTCAGGCTCTGGCACCATCCCCTTCCTCCCCCTAAGGAGACCCAGGGCCTAATATTCAGCCCAACACACACTAACTGCTGACAGAAGGCGTTTTTGTAGTGGGTGCTGGTTCCCAGGATATCCAGTGAGAACATGGGAGAGCCCCGGCCCCCCAATGCCCCCAAACACATTCTGGAGCAATTTGAATTATAAAACTAACCGAGAAACTGTAAAAAGCTAAACAGTGAGGGTGGGGGAAGGCCTTTCCCATCACTAAAGCCCGGGGAAAACCATTTTTAAAATGAAGGATTCAACTTACATCAAAACTAAAATGCAAAACAAAATGAACACACAAGTCTCCCAGGCAAAGTTCAAAGGCAAATGATGCCACCCTCGGGAGAAATATTGTCACACGTATGATAACCGGAGGATTGTTGTCCTTACTGTATAAAGAGCTCTTATGAATCAATAAGGAGATGGTGAATGGGAGTGGGGAACAGAAGTGGCCACATCATGGAGGGGCAGACAGGCAGCCTCAGAAATATGGCAGATCAGGAGATCCTGGCTGGAGCTGCAAGGTGATTTTGAGTTCCTGATTTGTATGTTGGGTTTCTGTTTTGCCTTCTCTGGAACTGCAGAGAATCCCAAGAATAGCCACTCTCCCAAGACCCTAATGCCCTGACCCATGACACCGGTGTCCTGAGAGGAGCAGGTACAGAGAGCACTGGAGAAGCAGAAAGGAGGCAAGGGTCCCACAGAGCCTGGAAGGTGTGCAGGGCTCTGGGTCCTGCATAAGCAGAGAGATCCAGAACCCTGCTCCTGCTCAGAGGAGGGGGCTGTGTGGTTTTGGCAGAGGCCCTTAGAGCCAAGGCAGGGAGCAGCAAAGACTGTAAACCTGAAGGGTGTGTGTATACTAGGATCTTGGGGGTCTCAGCGATAACCAGAGCCCACTAGTCACTGCATCTGGAAAGTCCCTGAGAGACCGCAGGACCTCAGAGCTGCCCCACCCAAAGGGTCCAAGCTTACAATGAAATCAAGTGGATTTTAAGAGGAAAAAAAAAAAAAAAGATGAGCTCTTTCTTCACACCTAATTATGCATTGGGAGTCATATTTGTTTTACTAACACACCCAATTATGCACTGGGAGTCATATTTGTTTTACTAGCAAGGAATGCAAATGAAAACAATAAATTATAAGATTTCACTTATAGTAAAGGCAAATGCAATATTTTTTTAAAAAATTGAATATTCCATGGTATGAGAACATAGGGCATACTTCTGGGTGAGAATTTGGGAATAAATTTTCTGGAGGGTAATCTTAAAAATGATCACATCCTTTGACACAAAAATTCCTCTTCTAGAAATTTATCTTAAGGAAACAATCAGAAATATGCCCAAAACTTTATTATGGGTGGACTTGCTCACAAGTAGTTCAACTTACATTGACAAAAATCAGAAACAAATTTAAATGTATATTAATGGGGAATTCTAGTATGTCCACATATAGCAAAATCATATTTTTTAAGATTTATTTACTTCTTTTGGGGGAGGGAGAGAGAAAGAGGGAGCATGAGTAGGAGAGGCAGAGGGAGAGAATCCTCAGATGGACTCCATGCTGAGAGTGGAACCTGACACAGGGATCCATCGTCCGACCCTGAGATCACGACCTGAGCCAAAACTAAGAGTTGGAGGCTTAACTGACTGTGCCACCCAGGAGCCCCATGAACATCATATTTAAAAAAAAAAAAATCTTTAATAACACAAAGAAATGCTTGAGTTACTACTATAAGTGAAAGAAAATGTTTTCAAAACCCATAAACACTTCATTAAAAAAAAAAGTTCACGTCCAAAAAGCGTAGAAAAATCTCCCTGAAGTGGGTGGCCATAAGGAGTGGTGGAGGGGGCAAGGTTTTTAAATATATTATTTTCACTACAGTTTTGTATATTTTCCAAGTTTTCTTCAATGGAACTGTAATGACTTTATTATCTGTAAGTTCATCGAACAGTCGCTTTTGGAAGAGCAAGGTTTGCTGAAGATCTGCTCTGTGCAGGAACCGTGCTCTGAAACAAGAAGACTTTGTCTGCCCAGAAATCTGTTATGACAAGTATTTCATCCCCATTTTCTGGTAAGCAAGCTCTGTGAGAGCCGAAGTTACCGCCACGGCTAATGGGTTACCCAGACCTGATGACGGCCCTAAAGGTGTCATGACTCCCTCTGTCTTTCTGGTTACACAGCTGCCCCAGCTTGTAAGGCCCCGCCCCACTTTGGGCCAGCTGAGCCCTGCTGTCCCCATGGTTGCCAGGGCATTCCCCAGCTGTGGTGAGCTCTCCACGCCAACCTTCAACCTGTCTTGCTCCTTGATGTGCAGGAAATCAGCTGGACAGGCAGGCTGGCCCGTGTTCAGGGAGGCCTCCTCTGGGTCCACAGCCCAGCCCACTCAGATGGCCCTGTGGTCCCTCTCCTTTGTCCTTCTCTCCCCTTCCCTGGGCTGCCCCAGCTGGATGTTGAAGGGGACTCCTGGGAAGTAGGCATGG
This sequence comes from Mustela nivalis, assembly GCF_964662115.1. Classification (NCBI taxonomy): domain Eukaryota; kingdom Metazoa; phylum Chordata; class Mammalia; order Carnivora; family Mustelidae; genus Mustela; species Mustela nivalis. The sequence goes on from NC_139021.1 coordinate 150,361,313, forward strand.
TGGGTGCTGGAGGCTCGTGTGGGCCTCAGCAGTTGGGGCTGGGCTCTGGCCCTGGTGCCTGGGGGAGCCACACCTTGGTGTGGGAGTGAGTGGCTGCAGGTAGCCTTGCCAGGCCTCAAAGGCCACACAGGCATCTGGCTCTTACTCTGAACGGGGAGCCCCAGACAGGAGAAGGGAGGCTATGAACCAGTCTTCCTTCCATAGGACCCTCCGGCTGTGCGATGAGGAGAGTCCGAGTGTTGATGACGCGTGGGATGAGCCTTGGCAGCAGCGAGCTCTTGGAAATGTTCTGTGTGGGGATCACTGCTATTTTGTGTGGAGAGGGCCAAGGCAGGTCCTGGGGACCTCAGACCCGGGACGGCTAAGAAGGGTGCCCAGAGGGAGAAGAGCACTTTCCTCCCTGTGGGTCTGGGGTGAGGGGTGCCCCCCCCAACAGGCTGGCGGTCACCCGAGTGCCAGAGCAGGCACCTTTCCATGGGGGGCCTCCGGGCAGGAGGCCGGAGCCCCATTACGTCAGTACTCCCTCGATCTCTTGGAGCCTTCGAGCCAGCACAGCCGGCCACCTGGCCGTGGCTGCTGTCCCCGGGAAACCTCTGCTTGAGGGTGACGCATCTGCCCAATGCACTGTAGGAACGCCCCCCTGCCTGGCAGACCTCTCTCTCAGGGACTCCTGGTCCCTCTCCTGACACAGCAGCTGTAGCTGCAGCCCCTCACCCCATTTCCCTCCACCCCCCCCACCCCCGCCTGGCCAGGCCTGCCGCAAGAGGAAAGATGTAGAAGCTCTGATGCGTGGAGGGGAGCCCAGTGCAAGGAGGAGGGAGGGGAGGGCACAGGGGTCTCATGGGAGATGAGGCAGGGGAGGGGGCCCAGCTGTGAGAAGGGATTGTGTGTGTTAGACTGGGGCTGACAGGGAGACACAGAACCCCAGTGGGGCCCCTGCTTGTGGACACACCGGGCGGGAGCCTGGAGACCAGGGCCATGGGAAGCATCGCTGAGGTCCAGAGGAAACTCACTTTGCTGGTGGCGAACACCCAGCCTCCCCGCCCCAGCACAGAGTAGGCTCTAGTTTCAGGCTCCCAGGCTGGTCCAGTGCTGATCAATACATGAGGCCAAAAGCACTGGGCTCAAGGCACAGAGAAATGGCCCAAACTGGCCTTCTTATCCCCCAGCTTCCAAAGGAAGGGTAAACTAGAAGTAAACCCAGCTTCGCCCAAGAGAATAACAAAATCAGGCAACAAGAACAGGGGACTTGTGGAGGGCCCCGTGATACTGGTTCAACTTCCTCTGAGAGGAGAATGGCTCTGTCAGCAGGCTGAGTCAGGGTCTGCTCTCAGGCGCCCAGGCAGCAGCTCTGGAAGCATCCCTTGGAGCCTGGACCACCTCTGAGTGAGTCTAAATAGGAGGAACAATAGGCGGGTTTTAATATACCATCAGGACGACCTTTGTAAACAATCACGAAGCTAATACTGCACAAACAGAAAGACATGCGGAAGAGAGGTTTAGGAGGCCCTGGGACAGAAAGGCTGGGACAGAAAGGCTGAGCCTTTGCCTCTGTGGGCCCCGTCCCGCCCGTGTGTGGGGCTGGCTGAGCCCCAAGGACAGCTGAGTGTGCTTTGGAGACAGCCAGCAACAGCTATTAGCCCTGAGAAAATTCTAACAGTTGCTTCTTGGAGTGTCTTCTGCAGGAGGGGCCAGCAGGCAGGTGGTCAAGGGTGGCTGCTTTCCCAGTAAGTGAGGCGTAGAGCAGGCGGGGGGTGAAGGTGCTGGGAAGCCATGCTGGCCATTCCTGGGCTGGCTCTGAGAGGCCTTCTCCTTCAACTGGGCCTGTTGGCTTCCGTGGGGCCTGTGGGCACACAGCCCACCCAAAGTGGCCTTTTGCTCCCAAGGGTCTGTCCTGGGGCTCCAAAATGGAGGCCCCCTCCCCACCATGTGATCTCATCGAGTCCAAGATGGCTGCCCAGAGCAGGGAGGAGACTCCCTGCTGGAGAGAGGCCCCTCGAAAGGTGCTTCATGCCAGGCACAGCTGCTGCGTGTGCAAGAGAGGTCCTAGCCCGAGAGGCTCCCTCCCGACCAAAGCTTATGTGCGCTGGGAAGGGCCCAGGCGGCGACCTGACCACCTTGCTACTGCCAAGGACAATGCTCTGGATGGCTCACATGTCCAGATGTCCGCCGGAGACCTCACTCCTTGGCCAGAATCTCTGCTGAGACTCAGAGAAGCCCAGAAGGAGTTGGGGGCCAGAGCTGGGCCACCTCTGACTCTGCGTTAGCAGCCCTTAATCATGGCCTTGGCAGTGATGAAGACGCAGCTGGTTACCCCACCCCTGAACTCCTGCTGCCCCCAGCCCGGCCAGTGGCCATACCACGTATGCGGTGCACAGGGGTAGAGGCGGTGCCTGGCCTGGAAGCACGGGTCTCACTGCAGAGGATCCACAAGCCACCTGTAGTTGTAGCCAATGAAAACCATCAGCTATGCTGTGGTCTGTACATCCTTGCTTCATCATGTTCATCCTTGCTGTACATCATGGCTTCTTAAAGAGACCCATTACCCAAAGAAGGTCAGAACTGGGATCTAGGACACAGAGGGCTGCAGGACTCCCTGGCCCTGCATGGGCGGCACACATATGTTCTGGGTGGAGTCGGGTAGGGTGGGTGGGAGGAGGCAGGAAGAAGGGATGTTAGTTTCCTCTGTGGCTGAAACAGATCTTGCAAATATTTCAAGCTCTTAGAAGACAAAACGCACATAATTTTGAAATTATAATTTAGAATCTTAAAAATTGGATCATTCTGGACACTTTGGTAATATGATTGGTAATATGATCAACTTTTCCCCTGAAAACATGGACAAATATAAAAAGAATCTTCTAAAATGCATTAAAGGAAAAAAAAAAAACTGCGTTAAAGAGTTAGCCAAGAAAGCAAGAACTTCTCAAGTCAAAACATTTAGACAATACAAAAACCCAGAAAGGCAAGCCAGCATTTGGCCTGAGGGAATTTGCCAAACACAGTGAACTTGAACGTTGAACTTCATGACTTCCTGGAGAGTGGACAGAAGTCAAAGCCCATGACTGGCTCAGATCTTATAGAAGACCCCCATAAAGGTGGACCCTGATCAGCTACACTCTCAAAGGAAGGGTAAACTAGAAGTAAACCCAGTTTCTCCCAGGAGAATAACAAAATCAGGCACCTTGACCATCAGTGCTGAGAAGAGACAGGCAAAGAAATTAAAAATCCCTCCATAGAATCTATAAACAGAAGCTAGTGGCTTTCATGTAGGTTCTCAGCTTTAATTCACAAGATCTTGGTGGTCTGAAAACTTCAAGCTGGCAACTTAATTTTCAGCATGCAGAGTGGTGGTACCCCCAGGTACTTGGAAGATACGAGGCAAATTCTCCCCAAAGAACCCACAAATAAAATATTCCAAGTGCCGTAGACCAAGTGTCTGCATTCCCCTGCATGAAATATGTACATTAAAACCTAATCCCCAAGGTGATAGTATTTGGAAGTGGGGCTTTGGGAGGTGATCAGTTCATAAAGGTGGACCCCTCATGAATGGGGTTGGTGTCCTTATGAAAGAGACGCCAGAGAGCTCCCTTGCTCCTTCCATCATGTGAGGTTAAAGAGATTGCCATCTATGAACTAGGAAATGGACCCTCATCAGACATTGAATCCTCCATTGCTTCTTCTTTGATCTTCCAGCCTGCAGAATCATGAGAAATAAATGTTGTTTATAAGCTATCCAGTCTGTGGTATTTTTGTTATAGGAGCCCAAACAAATGAAGACACTAAGAAAATGAACTGTTCACAGTCAAAAATAACTATACGCAAACACAGATCATGAGAGCACAGAAATAAACCATATAAGATGGAAACTGGCTATATGCTTGAGCTGGTATGGCAGATCTGTGTGGAATGGGCTAATGCTTCAATCAGTGGTCCTTAGAAAGTTGCAAATTTGTATGGAAAAAAGTAAAATGATATCCCTATTTCATATCATTACAAAAACTTATTCTACATATGAAAGAAATATAAAAATTTAGAATAGAATATGTACAATATCTTCATGAACTCAAGCCAGGAAGGATTTCTTAATTAGGAAAAAAAATCATAAACTGTAAAGGAAAAGATTGAGAAATTCAACTATACGAAGATCAAGAACTTTTCTTCATTAAAAGGTGTCATTAGAAAAAAAAAAGGTATCTTTGGGATAAAAACCACCAACTAAAAGAAGATGCTGTACATTTATGATACCTTCGGTAATTTCAAGAATGACCATCCTTGGTGTTCCAGATATAGTTCTCTGTTTAATAGATTTTTAAAGGCATTCATCTAATAATTTGTTAAGGAGTTTCCTTCCTAGAATGCATATCTGTTTTGGGCACTCAAAGCCACAGTTATGTTCTCATCATGTAAAATAACACCGATACTCACACCAGACCTATCAAACTGATAGCCCTATACCACACAGCCCCCATGACTTTCCTTCCTCTCAAGACAGTTTTATTTTTTTATTTTTGATTTCATTTTTAAATTTTAATTTTCAGTCCAGTTAGTTAACATACAGGTTTGTATTAGTTTTAGGAATACAGTACAGTGATTTGAGAATTACATACATCACCGCTGCTCATCATGAGTGCCCTCCTTAAGCCCCATTGCTTACTTCACCCATCCCCCCAGCCACCTCCCCACTGGTGACCAACCATTTGTTCTCTACAGTTAAGAGTCTATTTTGTGGTTTCCCTCTCTCTTTTTTCCCCTTTGCTTGTTTGTTTTGTTTCTTAAATTCCACATATGAGTTGAAATCATATGGTATTTGTCTTTCTCTGATTTATTTTGCTTAGCATTGTACTCTCTATTCCATTCATATCATTACAAATGGCAAGATGTCATTCTTTTTCATAACTGAATAGTATTCCATTGTGTATATGTACCACATCTTCTTTATCCACCCATCAATTGGTGGACACTTACACTGCTCCCATATCTTGGCTGTTGTTGATAATACTGTTACAAATATGTATCCCTTTGAATGAGTGTTTTTGTATTCTTTGGATAAACACCTAGTAATGTGACTGCTGGACTGTAGGGTAGCTCTATTTTTAACTTTTTGAGGAACCTCCGTACTGTTTTCCATAGTGGCTGCACCAGTTTGGATTCCCACCAACAGTGCACGAATGTACCTTTTTCTCCACATCCTTGCCAACACCTGTTGTTTCTTGTGTTGTTGCTTTTAGCCATCCTGACAGGTGTGAGGTTGTATCTCATTGTATTTTGATTTGTATTTCCCTGCTGGTGAGTGATACAGAACGTATTTTCATGTGTCTGTTGGCCATCTGGATGTCTTCTTCGGAGAAATGTCTGTTCATGCCTTCTGCCCATTTTAATTGGATTATTTGTCTTTTGGGAGTTGAGTTTTTTAAGTTCTTTTTATATTTGGCTCCTAACCTTTTATTGGATATGTCATTGGCAAATGTCTTCTCCCATTCCGTGGGTTGCCTTTTAGTTTTGTTGATTGTTTCCTTCACTGAGCAGAAGCTTTTTATTTTGATGTGGTCCCAATAGCTATTTTTGCTTTTGTTTTCCTTGCCTCAGGAGAAGTATCTAGAAAAAGTTGCTACAGCCAATGTCAGAGAAGTTCTAAGATTTTTATTGTTTTGGGTCTCACATTTCAGTATTTAATCCATTTTGAATTTATTTGTGTGGTAGAAGTGGTCCAGTTTCTTTCTTCTACATGTGGCTATCCAGTTTTCCCAACATCATTTGTTGAGGACAGTGTCTTTTTTCCATTGGACATTCTTTCCTGCTTTGTCAAAAATTAATTGACCATATAGTTGTGGGTTTATTTCTGGGTTTTCTATTCTGTTCCATTGATTTATGTGTCAAGACAGCTCTTAACAGCTCTCTGTTCGCTCTCCTGCATCTACAGTCACTGCTGTTAGCAGTGAGTCTGTCTTTCTCAGGCAGCTCCTCTAATGGGGCTGGAGTCGAGAATATGTGAAGGCGAGAGTAAATGGGCTCATTGAGGAACTCTCCTCCAAACTGAGTCCCCTGTCTGGCTTGATACAAAAATCTGGATGCTCAGATTTTTTTTTTTTTTAAACAGCTTTCTTGAGATAAAGTTGACATCCAATCAACTGCATATATTTAAAGCATACGATTTGATGTTTTGACAGATGTATGCACCCATGAAACCATCACCACAATTAAGATAAAAACTCAACCACACCTCTCCCAGCAGTTCCCTCTGCAGTCTCTCCCTCTGGCTCCTGCCTTATGTCATATCTAATATACCACTGCCTGATCTGAGTGCATGAAAAATCACGCCCATGTTTGCTAAGATTTTAACAGTTTGAGCTATTATTCTTCCGTCTTTGTAAATGTTTGCATCTGAACCTCCATGGGCATCCCTAAAGAGCTGATTTCCTCAGCTAACGACTACGTAGCACCATTTCTCAAAATCTATCCAACATCAGGCATTTTATATACACTGTCCGTTTTATCTTCACACACCCTGAGTGGTAGGTGATATCAGTATTTGCACGGATGGAGAAGACGAGGCTCAGTGACCATAAATGATGTGTCCAAGGTCACACGCTAGCTGAGGCCACTGTCCACAGCCAAGCACGGCTAGATGGGACTCCTGAGCTATGGGCTCCTTGGCAGGCCCCCCTCCACACCCACCTCTGTTCCCCACTCAAGCCCCGCCCTGCGCTTGGGAAAGACTCAGCATTGGGCAGGTGGCAGGGATCCCCCATACACTCTGTCCATCCAGGGGCCCCCAGACTGCTCATGAGTTGGCTCAGGAGAAAGCAGAACCTCCCGAGGGGGCTGGCCCCCATGTCTCTGTGCGCTCAGAGCGGGTATGATGCCAGAGAGGAGGGCCCGGATGTGTATTCAGGTGCTCCACTCAACCAGAGGAAGGGCTGGAGGCACAGAGGACTGGCCGCCTAGCCGGGATCAGATGGAGGACCCACAGGGCCTGGCCAGGGCAGGTAAGTGGGGCCCTTCGCATGGCCCCAGCAACAGAAGGTGGTCCACATTTAAGTAGTATTAAGGGAAGAGGAGAAGGGCAAGAGAGAGACCCCCTTGACAAGCCCTCCCAGGGAAGTGCATACACCAGATTGGGAGTGCGGATGTTTATGCCCCAAAGCCTGGGAAGCACACATGTTCAAAGTGTCCCTACTCTTGCCTATCCCCCTGACCACTAGATATGCAGCCAGTAGGCCAAGTCCGATGTGGGCATAGAGCCAGGCACCCAGGGACTTCATGGCAAAAGCGCCACACCCTCCGCCCATCCCTCCCTCCCTAGGTGCCTACACAGGGCAGCAGGGACTTCTCCCTGTGAGCTTTGCCACCACTGTCCCCTTCACCTGGCCTATCACCCACACCTCTGTCTTTGGCCTGCAGTCACACCCGGTATAGCTTTAGTCCCTTTGTGGGCCTTCCCTGATGGCTTGGATAGGGTGAGGAAGCCCTTTCCCAGGATCCCATACCATGTGGCCCATGGCTCCCTGGTGGCCCCACCACGGCCTCCCCGAGTCAGGGGTCCACAAGTGTCATCCACAAACAGGAGCCTGGGTGGCCCTGGCAGGCCTCTGGCCCACTGTGGGAAGCAGACACCACTGAGACCAGCAACACCAGGATGGGTGGGATGTCCCCCGTTTGCCCACCCTGAACAGAAATGGTGCCTGGTCAGCCGCTGCCTCTGGAATCCAGACTCTCCAAGAAACTGAGTCACGGCTTGGAGTGGCCCAAGTAGGAGGCATCCCTGGGCAACTGCAGAGGGGATATTTTTAGGTTCTGTTGTCTTTTTCCTACGCAAATATTTTTAGACCAAATTCCTCCTGAGTGGCAACATGTAGCTTTTAGCTAATTATGCAATTAATCAGCAGGGCTGGGACGGTGTGGGCAAGCCGGTGAAGAGTGGGCCACGCTACCCCCATGGACTGGGACGCAGGCAGGCAGGCCACAGCCACCCAAAGCAGAGACCACACCAAGTCCAAGGCACTCAGTACCGCCTTCCCTCCGACCAGCCGGGCCCTGACTCCTGCAGGGAAATCGAGCACCCTCCCCCCAGGGGCTGAAGCTGCTGCTCCCACAAGTGGAAGAGAAAGGTGCAGTCAGTGGGGAGAGACAGCCCTTCTTCTGTGACGTGGGACATCATCCAAGGCTGGGCCCTGCAGAAGTCACAGGTCTGAGAGCCAGCTTGCTCCGGGAGCCTGAGGACCCCAGGGTGCAGGGGAGCTGGGCACAGCTATATGGACCCTCCTTCAAGGCCCACCTGCTGGGAGAGTGGGGCTGCATTCCCACTTGGCCCTGGGCACCCCAGCTCAGGTTCGGGCTAAGTCCTCTTCCCAATCCCACCTGGGGGTCAGAGCACTTCACAGCCATTCCCACTTGGCCCTGCTGAATGAATGTGCGGGAGGGTACGATGTGGGGTGGAACGCGGGGTGCAGGCTCCTCCCCACCGAATTCTCCCCAGGATCCTTCTGCACATCTAAAAACAGCTGGGTTTCCCTTGGGTGCTGGTCCCCATGGCGCCCTCCCGGGCTGGGCAGGGAGGAGAGAGAGCTCTGAGATGCTTCGCTCAGAGCAGAGCAGCCCCTCCCTCGCATATTCAGACTCCTGCTCGGACCTTCCTTCCTGATGGAAGGAAGTAGGGGGTGAGCCAGATCCAGGGCTGTAGCGTCTGGGGCCCTTTTCCTGGGTTCTTTTCTCTCCACTGGCTTTAGACACCTCGAACCTCCTCTGTGCCTTGTTTTCCCACCCTTGTGACAGGGCAGGGAGGCTCCCTGGCAGAGGCATCTGAGCGTCCTAGCATCCGGGGAGGGAGGCAATGTGTCCACCCACACGTCCTCACCTGCTTGCCGCGGCAGGTGCAGGGCAAAGCCAGAGACGTGACTTTAAAGCTCCCGCTGCAATTTATAAAGATGGTAAAGCAGGTTTCAGCCCAAGGAAGGGCCTTTCTCCCCACAGATACTTTCTCCCCTGTTTTGCTTCCTTTTCCCATGTAAACAGGACCATGTGGCTATTCTGAGTTTTGCTGGGACACCTGCTTTGGAGGAGAATGACCCAGGCGTCAGAGCCCACCACACGGTGATCAGTAGTCCAGCCCATTCATTCAGTGGCAGTCCCTCTGTCACTGAGCCACAGGGGCCAGGGCCCCAACTCTGCTGAGTTCCAGGAGGAGCCCCACCACTGGCAGACGAGTCCCTGCTCTGAGGGACAGCAGCAGGTTCTGTTCCAGTGACCACAGCGAGGGTCAGTCTTCCAAGCAGCACAGCTGTCACACCCTGTGGAGCTCTGAGAGCAGGCTGGGCTGGGGCAGGGCCAGGACGAAGGTGCCTGCTCCTGTCCTTCGGCTGTTAATACTATGTGGCCTCTGCCCCAGGACTCTGGTGTTTCTGCCATGGGGTAGGCGCTGGAGAGCGGAGTGGACAACTGTCAGTATCGCTCCCTGCACCCAGGGAGGGGGCATTTTGACTACTCCCATGACCTATGTTAAGAGGGCTTCATCCAGTTGTCAGGGGTGGTGACTGCTGAGATGGAGAGGGTGAGACTGGCTGGGGGACATTCAGTGTGGTGGAAGGCCACCTCCCAGGTCGCTGTGAGGGTTGCATGAAAGTGACAGAAGCACGGGCTCCCATCATGCTCAGCAGCCCCAGAAGAGGCTCCCGTGTCCCCAGTGGCCCCAGAGCCGTTCGTGCAGCAGCCCTCAGCCTGACAAACTTATCAGCCTTCAAGACCCTGGCCAACGGCTGCTTGACTTTCCCAGACCCCAGCCCAGCCCAGAGACCCCAGGGTGGCCCATGTGTCTGTGCACACTTCATCCGGCCTGGCAAGTGTGTGCTCAGACATCTGTTCCCTCCCCTGACAAGCCCCGCGGGATGGACAAGCCCCGCAGATGCCCGTGTTAACCAGGACATGATTTCTTGCTAGGGCCTGCTACCCCTGGCTCCAGGGGATCCTCCTCACACTCCTCCAGGGGGTGGCGACCCCTCACCCAGCCTGAGCGGGAACCAGCCTGGCCCGGTTCCCAGCCAGCTGGAGGAGGTGGGTGAGCCTGCCACTCACCACCCACTATGCCGCCGCAGCGGGTCCCTACCGCTTGACCCAAAATAGCCTGGGCTGGGAAACCAGAGCGTGACAAGGACGACGCATCCCAGCTGTTAAGAAGGCAGCAATCCTCACCTCCTCCCTGCTCGTTCAAACTCAGCTCAGGCCCATTTCCCCCAGAGAAGTCTGTGCCCCCACCTCAGCCGCTGTGTGGGCTCCCCGGGCTTGCCACACCCACAGCTCCTTCAGCTGGGGCACACACCCCAGGAGGTGTGCGGTAGGAGAGGACAGCTGCAGGTCCGTGCGGAGAAGACAGGAGAGCAGAGGGGCAGTGTCATGGAAGTTTGGAAGAGGGAGTTCGGGAAGATGGGTGGTCATTGACTGCACCGAATAGAAAAGGCTGTACTTAGCTACTGCCAAGGTGTAGGGGACAGGGCATCAGTAAGAGGGAAGCAAGAACAACTTCCCAGGAAGAAGGGGCCCTGAGTGACAAGGGGCTGGGTGTGAGCTGGTTGCCCACTGGCTCTTTGCTGTCACCTCCAGTTTCCCCCTCTCCCATGGCCTGGGGAAACTCCAAGCTTACTCCTTCTGCCCCAGGGCCTTTGCACTGGCTGTTCCTTCTGCCCAGCTGAATCTTCTTCCAGAAATCCACAGGGCTCACCAGCACTTGCCTCTCAGTGTGTCTTCCTCAGACAGCTTTGAGGAGAAGGAAGCCCTCCTTAGCTGATGCTGGGAGTGGTCAGTAAGGCTCTGTAGAGAGGCCCACAGAGGGTTCAAAAAGTGGCTGGGATGAATGAGTCTGCAGTCAGCAGCATTTTATCTGAACCATTACTTTATTCCCGGCACCGATTTACTCCTGTATCTCAGCTTTTAATATCACTTAAAGGAAATAACTGCACAAATATTAAATTCTACTTCAAGTTTTCAATTCTGCGTTCTGTATCCTTATGTTTTTTTAAAGGATGACAAGGTGCAAAATGTTGTTCCCTTTTTAGCACCTATAGTATTGTCTGTTTTTGCCATCTGTTCCACACACACACACTGCACGGATCTGAGGGTCGGTTGCCCTCAGTAGTCTTGTTCCCTGAACTCTTTGCTGCAAGGTGAACTTTGGGTCTTCAACACTTAATCCAGGCAATTTTCTTAAAATGTCCAATATGTGAACATTAGGTCTGTTCTTCTCTTTTTAAAGTAGAAATTAGCTTCACGGTTTTTTTTTTAAGATTTTATTTATTTATTTGACAGAGATCACAAGTAGGCAGAGAGGCAGGCAGAGAGGGTGGGGGGGAAGCAGGCTCCCTGCTGAGCAGAGAACCTGATGTGGGGCTCAATCCCAGGACCCTGGGATCATGACCTGAGCCGAAGGCAGAGGCTTAACCCACTGAGCCACCCAGGCACCTCTAGCTTCACTTTAGATCAAGCCATGCTCTATTCCAATATATAGGCACTATCACATCTTTAATATATAAGCACATGACAGTGAACAAAATGTACAAATGCCAAAGACCTCAAAATCAAATTGGCCAGGAAAAGAAGTAGCTGAATCTGACGTAGACCGCCTCCTCCTAAGACCTCAGATCAGGAACTTTTCCTTCCATTCTTTCTTCCCTCTCTGACCATCTTTTTCCTACTTCTTACACCATGAAAGTTTTTATGATTCTTTTGTCCACCTTTTGCCTTGCACTGGCCTGGAAAGAATGCCATTGTTCACAAATCTCAGACCACTGCAAAGGAAGGCAATCAGACCTCCAACCGACTGTTGGATTTGCTATGACACTGGTGATCCTTTTATTTTTCTGATTTCCACTGCCTCCAGTTTCTCTGGGACAAGCTCATGGGATAAACGCTTCCGGGGGAGTGGAGACACAGTGACATGAAGTACATACATAGGCCAACTGGCTGAAAGAATAATCCCTGAGGTATCAGTCAAGATCAAGTGTGTACAGTAGTCCCCCGCTCTTACCCAAGACCCCGAGTGGATGCCCAGAACCATGGATAGTAGCGAACCTTATGTATACCATGTTTTCCTTTAAGCATATGATAAAGTTCAATTTATAAATTAGGCACAGTAAGAATTCAACAGCAATAATGAATAATAGAATACAACAATTATGACAATATACCGTAAAAGAAGTTATGTGAATGTGGTCTTGCTTGCTTGCTCTCAAAATATCTTGTACTGCGCTCCCCCTTTTTCTTGTGATGATGTGAGGGGATGAAATGCTTACGTGATGAGAAAGTGAAGGTGAAGGTCATAAGCACTGCGAGGTAGCATCAGGCTAATATGGACCTCTTGACATTAAGTCAGAGGGAGGGTCATCTGCTTCTGGACCATGGTTGTCCTTGGGTAACTGAAATGATGGAAAGCCTAACCACATATAAAGTGTGGGGGGGGACTACTGTGCTTTTAGGAGACATAGTCCCCTCTGTTGCCTTTCTAAAAATTCCAGATGCTTCCTATGCGCTTTTATGTGAGAACTGTCATTTTCTCTCCCTTCTTCCTCTACCTTGTCACCTTTGTTTTAAATAAACTAGGTTTATTTTAGTCCTTATTCTTGATACTGCAGGAAAACAATGTAAACTGGAAAACAATACATTTGTGTCTGTTGCAAGAGCAAAAAAACCATTTTAATCCAAGCTCCACTAAACACCCTAATAAGAGACACTGAATAATTTTGGAAAAATGAAAAAGTGGCAATTAATAGAAAAAAGCATCACAAAGGCCAAATTGTCCCCTTAGGTGGTGCTGGTAGGGGCAGTGTTCTTGACTCACACAGGAAGTTATAACATGATTGGTAATTGTTAGCCCTCAAGGAAATATCTGATGCAGAGAATTACTTTCATATTGTGGGCTTCCTTAGGGCAAGAACTGTAATCAGATTCCAATACAGCACTTAGACTAACAGTAGATGCCCAGTAAGTATTTGTTGTATTGACATGTTCCCTTTATAACTGATGTAGTGAATTCTTAGTAACTCATCTATTAATAATACCTTGCAATTAGGTTATTATGGAAGAACCTTTGGCACCCCATCCACTGTTCCTCTGTGACACTTCGCATCAGAAAAATATGAATATATTTTTTTAAAGATTTTATTTATTTATTTGACAGAGATCACAAGCAGGCAGAGAGGCAGGCAGAGAGAGAGATATAAATGCCCAAGAATGCAGCTCGCTGGGCCATATAGTATTTGCATGTTTAGTTTTTAAAGAAACCGCCAAACCATGTCCTAGAGTGGCTGTACCATTTTCCATTCTCCCCAGCAGTGTATGAGTGATCCAGTTTCCCCGCATCTTCACCAGCATTTGGTGTTGTCCCTATTTTCTTATTTCAGCCTTTTGGATTGGTGTACGGCAGTTTTCATTTACATTTCCCTGCTGGTCAAGGCTGTTGAACATCTTTCCATGCAGTTATTTGCCACCTCTTTGGCGAAATGTCTTTTCATGTCCTTGCCCATTTTCTAATTAGATTATTTCTTTCACTGTTGCATTTGAAAATTCTTTGTATGTTTTAGAGTATTCCTTTGTCAGATACGTGGTTTGCAAATATAGTTCCCCAGATTGTAGCTTGTCTTTTCATCCTCTTCACAGGATCTTTTGCAAAGTGAAACTTTATTTGGATGCGTCCACTTCACTGGTCTTTGAATGGATTGTGCTTTTGGTGTCAAGTCTGAGAATATTTTGCCTACCCTTAGATCCCAAAATTTTTCTCTAATTTTTTTCCAAAAACTTTATAACATTAAGTTTTACATTGCAGTCTATTGTCCTTTTGATGTTAATTTTTTATTAGGTGTGAGGTTGAGGTTCAGTTAGTTTGCGGGGTGGGGTAGTGGCTATAATGTTTGATTTCTCCAGCACCATTTGCTGAAAAAGCTATCTTTCTGCCATGGCATTACTTTCGCACCTTTGTCAAAAGTCAGTTGGACATATTTGTATGAGTTTATTTCTGGGTTCTATACTCTGTACCATTCATATATGTAACTAACTCTCTACCAAGTCTTGGTACTTGTAATCAAGACTACACAAGTCTTGATTATCATATTACATAAAGTTTTAAAGTCACAAACAGTGACTCTTTCCACTCTGCTCACTTTTTCAAAATTGTTTGAACTATTCTAGTTTCTTTGCATTTCTGTATCGATTGTAGAATTATCTTGTTCATATCTACAAAAAAAAAAACTTGCCAGGATTTTGATAGGAATTATGTTAAACCTGATCAATTTTGGAAGAACTGTGATCTTTGCCATGCTGAGTCTTCCAACCCATGAGTACGGTATGTATCTCCATTATTCAGATCCTTTGTCCTTTCTTCCATCTATGTGTGGTAGTCTCAGCACACAAGTCCTGTATGTGTTTTGTTGAACTGCATTTGGCATTTCATTTATGTTAGTGATTGTAAATGGTATTTTATCTTTCCCAGTTTTATTGAAACATAATTGGCAAATAAAACTGTATATACTCAAGGCATATAACATGAAGTTCACTCTGAAATGATTACCACAACTAAGTTAATCCATACATCTATCACCTCACATAATTACCTTCTCATGTGTGTTTGCTGAGAAAGCTTAAAATTTACTCTCAGCAGATTTAGAGTACACAGGGCAGTATTGTTAACTGTAGTCACTATGCTGTACATTAGATTTCCCAGAACTTTTTCATGATGTAACTGAAATCTTGTGCCCTTCGACCAACATCTCCCTACTTCCTTCACCACCCCCAGCCCCAGCCCCTGGCACCCACCATTCCACTATCTGCCTCTTTGGGTCTGATTTTTTTTTTTCCAGAAGATCCATACATGAGTGAGATCAAATAGTTTTTATATTTCTCTGTCTGGCTAATTTCATTTAGCATAATGTCCTCTAGGCTATCCATGTTGTTGCAAATGACAGGCTTTCCTTTTTTTTATGGCTAAATAATTGTATATACGTAAACCATATTTTCTTTATTTACAATATTTAGGGTGGTTATTGTGAGTAAAGCTACAATGAACAGGGGCACCTGGGTGGCTCAGTGGGTTAAGCCTCTGCCTTTGGCTCAGGTCATGATCTCGGGGTCCTGGGATCGAGCCCTGCGTTGGGCTCTCTGCTCAGCAGGGAGCCTGCTTCCTCCTCTCTCTCTCTCTGCCTGCCTCTCTGCCTACTTGTGGTCTCTGTCAAATAAATAAATAAAATCTTAAAAAAAAAAAAAAAGCTACAATGAACATGGAAGTGCAGATATCAATGCCAAGATATTGATTTCATTTCCTTTGGATATAAACCCAGAAGTGGGTTTATTGGATCTTGGGTTCAGCTTTAATTTAATTCCAGTGTCTCTGTGTTCATGCTAGTATATAGAAATACACGTTGGGTTTTATTTGTTTATCTTGTGTTATATAATCTTGCTGAAGGTCACTCATTAGCTTGAAGAAGGGTATTTTTTATTATCTCTTATAATTTTCTATACAGAAAATCATGTCACCTGCAAACAGGACACTTTTATTTCTTCCTTCCCGGACTGAATGCCTTTTATTTCTTTTTCTTACCTTATTGCACCATCTAGAACCTTCAGTACAATGTTGAAGTGAAGTGGCAAGAGTAGGCAACCTTAGTTTTTTTTTTCTTGATCTTAGGAGGAAAGAATCCAGTCTTTCACCATTAGATATGATGAGAACCATAGGGTTTTTGTAGATACTCTATCAAGTTGAGGAATTTCTCCTCTGTTATTTTTCTAAGAACTGTATCAATAACGAGCATTCAATTCTTAAAAATTTTAATGTCATAAAATACACATAGCTTAAAATTTATCATTTTAAGCATTCTAAAGTGACATATGGGACATTCACTCCACTGTGCAATCATCACTACTATCCATTTCCAGAACATTTTTACCACGCTGAAAGGGAACCCCATACCCATTAAGCAGGCATTCTCCATATCCTCTTTCTCCCAAGGGTGTTGAATTTTGTCAAATGCTTTTTCTGCCTCAATTGATAGAATCACATGATTTTTCTTTATTGACCCTGTTAATAAGGTGGGTTACATTTGTTTTCACATAGCAAAACAGCTTTTGTATCTCTGGGGCAAAATCCACTTGGTCATAGGGTATAATTGCTTTTATGTATTACTAAATTCTACTTGCCAATATGTTGATTTTTGTGATCTATATCATAAGGAATATTGGCTTGCAGTTTTCTTTCTTTTTTGTACTAAGTCTGGTTTTGTATCAGGGTAATACTAGCAATTATATTGGGAAGAATTCCTGTTCTATTTCCTGGAAGATACTGTATAGAATTGGAGGTAATTCTTCTTTAAGCACTGATACCATTCTCTGGTGATACCATCTGGGCCTGGAGATTTCCCTTCTGGGAGGTCTTAAATTATGACTTCAATTTATTTAACAGTTATAGGGCTATTCAAATTATCTATTTCGTATTCAGTGAGTTGTGATAGTTTGTGGTTTTTGAAGAACTCATTCATTTTATGTGTGTCAGATTTCTGTGTATAGAGTTTTTCACAGTATTTCTTCAATATCCTTTGGTGTCCTCAGGGTCTGTAATGATACCTTATTTTATTCATAATATTGGTAATTTGTGTCTTCTCTTTTTTTTGTCAGTCTTGCTCAAAGTTTAACAATTTTATTAAATTTTCAAAGAATCAACTTTTTGTTTCATTGCTTTTCTCTATAGTTCTTCTGTTTTCAACTTTATTGATGTCTCCTCTTATTTTTATTATTTTCTTCTTTTCACTTGCTTTGGGTTTATTTCGTTCTTCTTTTTCAAGGTTCTTGAGGAAGAAGCACAGATTGCTGATTTAATATGGTTCCTCTTTTCTTTTTTTTTTTTTAACTCCAATTTTATTTCATGTTTAAAGTAAGCTTCATGCCCAACGTGGGGCTTGGACTTACTACCTGAGATCAAGAGTTGTATGCTCTACCAACTGAGCCAGCCAGGAACCCGTGGTTCCTCTTTTCTAACACGTGCATTTAGTGCTATACATTTTCCTCTTGGTCCTACTTAGCTATGTCCAGCTAATTTTAATACATTACATTTTTATTTCACAGTTTTACTTCTTTGGCATTTCCTCTTTGACCTATGAGAATCTGAATCTGAATCTCCCTGTGTGGCCCCCATTGACATGATGGGATGGAGAGGAATTCCTGCCTAGTGGGAATGACTGCCCTGGCTCCCTACTTGACCCGCTCTTACACTACCTCTAAAGGGGTGGGAGAACCTCATAACAGCAGAATTCTGGCCTTTGATGACAAGGGTGGCAATGAAACCACCACCTTTTGTGCAGTGTTTGGCTGGAGTTGCTGGTTATTGTCTTGGATTTTCTCTCTGTTTTGCAGAGAAGGAAATGGAGAATTGGAAAAGGGAGCTCCTGTCCCAGGCCTTCCAGCTGGGAGGAGTGAAGCTGTTGTTGACAGCAGCACCCAGCACCTGCACAGGTCCGTGAAATCCCTGAGGACGGGCTGGTTCCCACCGCTGCCTGCAGGGATCTGTGCTTGGGCAGGGCAAGGGGCCAAAGAAGAGCAAGAACAATCCATGAGTTCCCTGCTGAAAAGCCACTTTTGGCTTTTTGTCCCCTCCAGGGGGAAGTCTTACCTCCTCAATCTGGCATCCAGGGCTGCTCAGATTAACACTTCTATAAGGATCAACCAGGGGCGCCTGGGTGGCTCAGTGGGTTAAAGCCTCTGCCTTCGGCTCAGGTCGTGATCTCAGGGTCCTCGGATGGAGCCCCACGTCGGGCTCTCTGCTCGGTGGGGAGGCTGCTTCCCTTCCTTCGCTCTCTGCCTGCCTCTCTGCCTACTTGTGATCTCTGTCTATCCAGTAAAAATAAATTTTAAAAAATCTTTAAAATAAAAATAAAAATAAAAGGGTCAACCAGGTCAATGCTTGCTCTGAACCCTAGAATCTTGCACTTAGAATGGAACCTAAGCCACAGGCTTCGTGGAGCCAGCCACCTACTTCCCTGGACTTTGTGTTTTCCTGGCTCACTTGACTCTACGGTACCTCCTTCTCCTCCTCACCTAGAATATTCCAAGCCCATTTCTGCCACAGGGCCTTTGCTCTGCTGCTCCCTCACCCCAGACAGCTGTTTGCGCTGTTGGCTTTTCCCTGTCACTGCCTCAGAGGCCTACCTACATTTGTCTGATGCCCTCACCCTGCCAGCCCCAGTCACTCTCATTCCTGCTACGCTGTTTCATTTTTTCTTCCCTTTTAAAATTTTTATTTGTTTTTCACAAGGCCCTGCTTTCACAATCTGTTTCATACTGAGAATCAAGATCAAGCAAGCTTTGGCCCTTCTGCTCCATGGGCGCTGTTTCATTTTCTTCATGGCATGGATCTCACTCTGAATTTTCTGATATATTTATTTGTTTATATGTTTATTTTTAGTCTCCTCTTTGGGCTCCCATGGGACAGGGTTGTCTGCTTTCAGCCTAGGCTCAGTAAGCAAAAAAAAAATAGATGGGTGTGTGCTCAGGGCCGGCTGGCTCCAGCCTCCCAGACATCACTGGGTGCCGTTCGCCGGCCCATCGGGAGCAGGCCAGACTGGCCGGGGCCTCTGCCCTGGGGGAGCAGCAGCACAAGGCCAGAGGCCAGGCTTGGCAGCGGGAGACCCACTGAGGCAGAGGAACTGAGTTCATTTGTCCCTCCTTGTTGCAGCCTCCACGGGAGAACAGCGCTGTCGTCCCTTCTAGGGCAGACCAGCCCCAGAAGTGCAGGGTGGGACCAAGACCAGGCTCCTTGTCTGGCTCCTGCACGGTCGGGCCACATGTCCTGCCCTTGCTGGCCTCTACTAGCTGCCCCAGAGAGTGAGGCGGATAGTTCCCACAGCCCTTCTGGCACCCGCGGCACCTGCTGCCCTTGCTAAGGCTGCCCAGAGTCCACGGCCCAGGCAGAGCCCTGTGTCCTGGAGCCACCCCCGGCTGCCCAGGGCTGGCAGGCAGGAAGGCCCAACAACTTCTCATTAAAATGCAGCAGTGTGGTTTGGGAAACTCCCCCTGGGGGAGAATCTGGGAGATCAGCCTTCTTCTACTGGTGCTCTCTGAACTCAGAGAGGGGGCCCATACCCTTCCTGGACCCCCAGATTCCTATCTGTACCACGGGGAAGAGATGGAACGAAATGGGGTACCATGGGGTCTGTCCCCTGCTGCCCCAAGGGGCTGGGTGTCCTGCAGGCTCAGGTGCTGGCTAGGGAGCAGCTTCATTTACACGGTCTCACACTCACTGCTTACACATGTGTCTTTGCTTGGCCATCTCCCTCAGGAACCTAAGCTGCAGGGTGACAGGGGCTCTGCCTACATCCTCTGTAACTGATGGTGCCCAGTACCCAAATAGGATGCTGACACATGTCGCTTGATGGATAGATGGAGTGACTAGAGGTAAAGATACCCTGGAAAGGGCTTATGGTTATTATTTAAAGGCGTATTGATATGGGTGCCTGGGTGGCTTAGTCGTTAACCATCTGCCTTTGGCTCGGGTCAGGATCCCAGGGTCCTGGGATGGAGCTCCCTGCTCAGCTTCTCCCTCTTCCACTCCCCCTGCTGGTGCTCCCTCTCTTGCTGTCTGTCTCTCTGTCAAATAAATTAAATCTTTAAAAAATAAGATAAAATAAAAAAATAAAGGCTTATTGACCATTAAAGTTTGTGATTCCTAAGTGAAGTTTGGAATCGGTAGCCATCTTGCTATCACACCCACGCTTAGAAAAGGAGGAAAGTTCAGCAAGCTACCGAAGGGGAGACCCCACACGGAACCCTGTGCATTATGGGGGGAAGAGGAAATGATGCTGACTCTGTATGTGTGTGTGTGCACGAGGTGGAGGTGGGAGGGGGACAGCGCAGGTCAGTGGCTGGGGACACTGACCTGCTCCGGCGGGACTACTAGCCCCCCGGGGCCCTGCTCCTGGTTGTACAAGGACAGCCTGGTACTGTCCACACCCAACACTTCCGACTCGGCTTCCTCAGCCAAGGGAAAGTGGGGGCGGGAAAGTGTCATTTCTCATTTCCTTTGACCAGCTCAAGAAGAAACAGAGCTTGGTTTTCTGAGAGGCTCATAATTAAATGAATTAAAATGTTTTCCTTCACGGTGACTTTGCCAACTCCCGTCCACCTCTCCCTGGCCCTGTTCCCAGCCAGCGGACAGAGACTGGGAGGACGCGGAATGACATGCTGTGGGCCTCCAGAGCAATTAGCTCGTGCATCGTCATTTTGGGGAGAGATTTATGGCTGGCTTTCGGAGCATTCCGGCCCAGACCTCTGCGGCCTGGATTCGTCTGCTGGGGAAGTTCCTGGAAGCGGATCCTCAATATTAATTCCAATTACAGTCAGATGAGAGCCCATTCATAAGGATGGCCTTCGACAGCCTCCTCTTCTGTCACTCTGGTCTGACCTTGAGCCACCATGGCTGCCGCCAGCCTTGGAGAGGCAGGAAGCCTCACTGGGCGCAGCCTGGGTTCCCGACAAGCTGAGGAGCCAGCAGGCCACAGCCTTGCTGGGCTACGGTGAGAGCTGAGGAAGCACACAGAGGAGGACCATGGGATGACTAAAGATGTCTCGGCATTGTTAGTACCCCCTTTAGACGCCTCTGGATGGTGGCAATGCAGGGGAACTGCCCACAGTCTGGGATCTCCCAGGCCCCGGGACCATCCGTTGACCTCGTTTCTGAAGCAGATCGTGTAATTCCAGCGCAAGGGCCCAGGTCTTTGAAGGACCCAGGAGGCATTTCAACCACAGCCTCCAAAGGGTCCCCAGTGGGTGCAAGGACCAGAGCCCACTGTCCCACCACCAGCGTCCTCTCAGCTGAGCCGTGCCCCCAAGGGGTCTTTGGGCGAGCTGGGCTGTCAGTGGTCAACGCACACACGTTAGCACATCTGCAGATGGATGTTCCTCGTGGCACCAAGACCCCAAGGACTAAATAAAAACCCGCAGAAGTAATTACCTGCGTATTGATTATGGATTAGGCTAACGACATTACTAATTACATCTAAAGATGTGTACCCACTGCACCAGTCTGTTAATGGCTTGCATGAGGTATTAAAGTGCTAATTAGGAAAAATAGCGGTTTATCTCCAGCTGCAGTTACAGGATCCCTGGA
The DNA here is from genome assembly GCF_964662115.1 of Mustela nivalis. Lineage (NCBI taxonomy): Eukaryota > Metazoa > Chordata > Mammalia > Carnivora > Mustelidae > Mustela > Mustela nivalis. The sequence continues at coordinate 150,382,443 of NC_139021.1, forward strand.
GAAGGAAGGTGGCTGAGGGGCCCAGCTTTCCTTTCCAGGACACAGGCTTCCAAAGACCCCACAGTGAAGGCCTCCATGGAGGGCCAAGTCCACCATCCAAGACCAAACATTTCCATCCACCAGACAGATGCTCTTTGAGCTTCTGATCTTTCATGAAGGGGCCGCAGTTGGCAAAACTGCGCTGAACTACCACAGGCTGTGGGGGCGGCGGGGGACACGGACATGGCAGATGGGACAGCATGGTCCCAAGAGGACTGCACTGCAGGGATTGTAGACAACCTGAGAAGCTTCAAGCCCCTTCCAGAGAGGAACAAGAGGTTCCTAGAAATCATCCAGTCTAGATCCTTCCTTCAGACACAGAGAGGTGGAGTGAGCACCGTTGTCAGCCAGAGAGTGGTAAAGTGAGGCCCACGGCCCAGCCCACAGCACCCTGCCTGCGGCCTGCCTCCCTGACAACCATGGGGGCTCACAGCAGGCAGGGAGTGGGCCCCCTCCTCCAGGACCAGAAGGTGAGGGAAGCACTGGGTCCCTCTAGCCATAGGGTTTTCTTGTGCTTCTCCCTCTATCGAGACCATCTCTCCCCTCCCCATCCCTGCCCCTATTTATGCTTTGCTTGCCTTTTGGTTTCTGCTTAGAGTAGCTCCTGGAAGCCTGGTCTGCATTCTCCTGACAGGGCTTGCAGAGGCTCCCTCCTGGGACACACCATGATAGACGGCTGATGTCCATCTTCCTCTCCTCACACCATAAGCTCATTGAACGGAGACCGAACAGACCTGATTGGATAAGAAGGCACTGAGTTATCTATCTGTCCACCTATCTGTCTATTTAGTGACTTACCCAGCTATTTGTTTGGCTTTTCAACAATTCCAAAGCATTCTATATATTTTTAATGTTACAAGATCCTAACTTTGAATAACATCTCTTCCTCATTAGATTTTTTTAAATTTTTTAATTATTATTATTTTTTTAATTTGACAGATGGAGATCACAAGCAGACAGAGAGGCAGGCAGAGAGAGAGAGGGAAGCAGGCTCCCGGCTGAGCAGAGAGCCCGATGTGGGGCTCGATCCCAGGACCCTGGGATCATGACCTGAGCCGAAGGCAGAGGCTTTAACCCACTGAGCCACCCAGGTGCCCCCCTCATTAGATTTTTTTAACTTACATTTCAATTACCCAAGGAATATATTAATGTATTTTTTGGTAAACATTCAGACCTTATAGATAGAGCTAAATCTCCCCTTTACCACCATCCACAGACTTAGAGGGCGCACAGGTGTAGGTTTGGTGTGGATCCTTCCAGAACTTTTGGTGGATTTTTGTACATATATTAAGACTCACAGAACTACAGAATGCTGTTTTGGGTGCTGGGTATGTCTATGCATGCATCAACTGTGGTGTGTGCGTTTCCTGTGTGCAGAAGCAGAGAGCATAACAAAAATGACAAGAGGACGATCTATCCTTTTTGTGGATGGCTTTGACCATCTTGATAAAAGATGAAAAATAATAGTACTGGACTATCATGAAATATAATGTGGACTGTGGCTTATGTTCTCTGTTGATGTTCTCAGTTGATAAAGCCAGTTTAGAGACCACTGCCAACAGTTACTATTTCCCCTCTTCTGAGATTCATTGGGATGATGGGGAGCCCACTGAGGTTACTGGATTCACAGGCACCCGAAGCTCCCTACCACATCATCCCCTACTTTGGGTTTAGCCTATTGTAAGACAAGTCTTGCAGAGCCTAAACAGTCCCGGTGTACCCAGAGGATGCTCAATCAGTGCTTGAGCATTGGATGGAATGAATAACGAGATGGAATACAACAAGAGCCGTGTAAGAACAAGAGCATCCAGCCAGCGGTACCAGGCAGGACAGTGCAGTCCAATGGGGGGGCAGCTGACAGTCTATATATAAAGGTAGGGAAGGGGCTAAGGAGACCAAAAGAGCAGTGACCAGTGACCTCTTGAGGAGTAAAGGGACAAAGGTAGATAGCTGTCACCCTGGAGATAGGGTTTGACAGAAGCTAGACATTTGGTACAGGGCCCCAACCACCAATGACAGAAGAACAGAGAAAAGAAATGCTCCCTGGTCACTCTCTGCTTCTTGCAGGCACTTTCCAATGTCTGAGTTGAGCAGGAGCCAGAGGGAGACTGCAGGGAGGCTGCATTGGGACAGATGTGCATGGATGATATGCCGAGAGCCCAGCTCCTTGGAGCCATTCATAGGATGGGAGGAGGAGGGGGCAACCTTTGTCCCTGACCTCCCGGTGCCCCCCAGCAGCAGGCATGTGCCCTTTCTGAGGTCTAGCTCAGATCTGCCACCTGCAGTCCCAACCTGGGTGCCATCAGCCACCTCCAGACTGCCCACCAGCACCATCACACTCCGGCAGCAGTGGGGGAATGATTGTATACCTGGGCATTTAGCCAGGTGCAGGAAGACAGGGACACTGAAGTGTGCGCTGTTCCTCTACAGTGGTGACATCAGCTGGTGACATCACCGGGCTGGCCCTGCAGGTGGAGGGCGTCAGAAGTTCAAATAACTCATTGGGGAGGGGGGAGAGGGATGGCGTCAACAGTAGGGGCTGTGCCAGGAACACTCCTGCTGATTGTTGAAGGGGCCTGGGCGGGAGGACAAAGCTCTGTGCAGCTGTCTGAGGTTGTGACCCCAGCTCTGTGCTCGGGAAGGGTCTGTGCACAGCTGGGCTGTCTCTGAGTGTGTGAGTATTTTGGGAGGTGGTGTGCCTGGGCCCCAGCATGTGGGTCCACATGGCCACTGCAGGTGAAGGACATCAAACTTTCCACAGGTGTATCCTTTCTGCAGAAAGGCTTGGGGGCACTTTCCTTTTTTTGCAGAGGTAAGACCCCACCCCCTGTCATATTTGGGCTGGAGGTCAGCCCCCACCTGCATTCTGTAGCACAGGTGTCTCCTATCTACCCTCAGGCCCTTCCCCTGCTCCTGCCTCCAGCCTCTCCCCTGGAAAAGTTGGAGGGGGGGGGGTATTTGCAAAGCAAAAGTCCACACCCACACCCACATAGGAGCTCTGACAACTGCCCTTTGGTAGGGGCAGGCGCAGAGAGGAGATAGCTGGCCATCCTGATGCTCTGAGGATGTCCTTCCACATCCCCTTGAACCCATAGGGCCAAGGTAAGGTGGCTACCTGGGCTTCCCCCTCCCCCACAAGGGAGCGCGCACCGCCCTCCCGGCCTTTACTTTCTCCCCCGTTTCCCGGCCAGCAGCTCACATGTCCTGCTGTCCCTCCTACTGTCCCATAAAGCTCGGCCTCACAGCCCCAGCTTCCCTCACAGGCAAGGTTGCCCCGACTTTCCAACACCCCTCCTGAGAAGTCACCTTGGCCTCCACTTCCCTTTGCTTCGGGGACCTGATTGGTTACCTTCGTGCCCCTTGCAGAGAGAAGCCATGTCACCGCCCAGGATGGCACTGCTGGCCGCGGCAGGTTCGGCGCCAGGGCCCATAGGGACGGACACAGGGGCGCCCAGCGGCGTGCTCAGGCCGGCTCACAGCGGCCTGGCCCGGGTGCGTGGATGTGAGCGGAAACCCACACGTGCGCACAAGCCACGCGGGGCTGACGCAGCGTGGGGCCACGCGGCTGGGCGGAGACGCAGCGTCAAGACCCGGCCACAGGGTGCGCGGAGGCCCCGGGGCAGCAGTTAACTCGGACAGTGACTAAGGCTGCAGGGGGACACAGAGGGCAACTGTGCGGGACACGGTGTGGGCAGGAACATCGGGCGGGCCGGCGCGGGGACCAGGGCGGAACATTCCACCAGGGCTCTAGGGTGAGCGGTTACCTGCTGATGGAGGAGACCGGGAGCACCAGCTGCTCTCTCGGCTGCCACGGGACACACCCCTGCCCCGCCCCCTACCCCGCCCAGCCCCGCCCCTGCCCCGCGCGGGCCCCGCCCCTACACTCCCCACCTCTCACTAACCTGGTTCGTCTGCCTTTGGTGGTGGAGAATGGCAGACCTGAAGGGCTTAGAAAGACTGAAAGCCTGTGTGCGCTGAGAAGCAGTGACAGGAAGATGAACAGCTTGGGATGGGGTTCCCCTGGGGTCGAAGGAGAGGACCAAGGATCAGAGAATGGAAGCAGGGTATCACCAGGAAGAGAGACACTTGGAGAGACAGGGTCAAGATTAGTATCGGGTGCGTGTGGAGGCCTGTCTTCTTTGAGCACAGCAGCTTGCCAACATGAGGGACGCTGAAGACATGGGAGATGACCCCCAACAGGTGGTTCTGGTGCTGGGCATTCAGGACCCTATTAGGAAGGAGCCCTGTATGACCCAGGCAGGACAGTCTGCTGCTGCTTCTGCCTCTTGGGAGAGGAGAGCCGGAGCCCGAAAGACAGAAAGCAGCAGGGATAGGATCTCCACCTGGGTTTGTTGGGCTGGTGTTCTGGGACTCCCACCCTAGCTCACAGCCTCCTGGTCTCCCTGCCTTACTCCAAGATGCTGGGCCTACCAAGGGGCAGGAAGCACACAAGGACCAGGAGGAATCTGCCTTTGGCCACTGATCGTTCACCTCCCCAGCATCCCCAGGGCCACTGTCCTGAACAGGATCTGGACTCTCCCCCAGTGCCCAAATCACCCCTCCTTCATTGCCCCTCCTTTGGTTTGGGCCCTTTTAGGCAACCCACCAACAGCCTGGAGGGACGGTCCCTGGGAGTGGCAGTTCACAGAGTGTGTTTTTGTTTTTGTTTTACTATTTTATTTATTTATGAGAGAGTGAGAGAGAGAGCAAGTAAGGGGAAGGGCAGAGGGAGAGCCAGACTCCTTGCTAAGTAGGAAGCCCCAACATGGGGCTCGATCCCAAGACCCTGAGATCATGACCTGAGCCGAAGGCAGACACTTAACTGACAGAGCCACTCAGGCGCCCCCATGGGAGTGTGTTCTGTGGACCAGTGACCCACAAAGTCCCATGTAAATGGAAAAAGCTGTGGCCCACCCCACCCCTCTACTCACTGTCAACTTTGCTTCTCACTTTCTAACATAGATTCACTAAATAAAAGGCTCTGAGAGGCTCTGCAGCAGATAAACACATTTAATTGAGATTCATGCAGCATTTTCTAGATCTGTTTCATCACGGGGTCCTTTGTCATCCAACACATTTTGAGAAAAGCTAACTAAAGTATAGGTCTGATCGTCTCTCCCTTCAGCGCTGAAGTGCCCCCTTGCACTGGTCCTTTCAGGCCGAGACAGGCATCCTATTGATCTTCATCATTCCTGCCTTGCCTTCAGGACAAGGGCAGTCCTCACCTGCCCTCCAGGCCCTCCCGAGCCTGGCCCTGAACTCTCGTCCTGGGTTCACGTGCCACCATACTGTCACCCAGGCCCACAGCCTGGTATATACACACTCTCTAAACACAGCGTGAGTTGTAGGCCTCTGAGCCTTTGTTCAGTCCTGCTCCAGGGCCATCTCCCATCTCTTCCATCCATTCACTTCCAGCTTATCAATGAGAAAAATCGGTCTCAAATGCTGCCTCTTCCATGAAGCCTTTCGTGGTCTCACAGACAGGATGACTCCTTCCAGAGGGACTTTGCTTCTTTATCACATCCCCTCTTGCCTTCAGCCGGGAACTCTCCGTCTCCCCCAAAGAGTATCCTTGAGGGAGAGTTCCAGGTCTGACCCGGTCCTTTATCCCTCCCAAACCCGCCTCATCCTGACACCACACAAGCCCGGTCTAATGATAATTCTATCAAGCCATCAATAGATGGATTGCTGAAATCACTCTTTCCACCCCTCCCTCTTGCCTCTAGGAAGAACCCCAGCAGGCCCGGAAGAACACATGCCTGGAAGTTCCTTTCATAGGAGCTCCAGGATCATGGAGCTGTCATGTGCAGGTTGCCTATAGGAGTGTTGCCTATTACATCTGGGAGCCCATTAGAATCATGTATTTAATGAAGTACAGCATCAGCCCTGAGGTAATCCATCATCTAAGGAATTAATGAAGTTGTGCAAGGATCAGCAGAGACCTGGGACCCTGAGGGCCAGCACAGTGTTTGGTGACGGGTGGTAAGAAATTGGGATGGAAGGAAACAACAGACAATAAAACCAAAGAGCCCAGAGCAGAGACAGGAACAGTCACCAAGGAATCCTGACATCCTCTGGTTTTGTCAGATAATTTTTTTAAAGAGATTGATTTTTTAAAAAGATTTTATTCATTCCTTTGTCAGAGAGAGAGAATAAGCAGGGGTAGCAGCAGGCAGAGGGAGAAGCAGGCTCCCCGCTGAACAAGGAGCCTGATGTGGGACTTGAACCCAGGACCCTCTGATTGTGACCTGAGCTGAAGGCAGATGCTTAACTGACTGAGCCACCCAGTGTCCATTGTCAGACATTTTTGGTAATATAAGGGAAAGTGCTAGAACAATACAGGACACCCCTCCGCAGGTTTTTCTGATGATGCTGGCTTCACATGCACTCTGCTCTGGTGAGGTCAGTGGGATAACGTGTCCTGCCCTGAGGACTGTGGTGTAGGACCTGGTCCCTAGAGTAAATGGTAAGGACAAGCCATACTAGTGCTGAGGGGGGCAAATCCCCCACTATTCCTCAGGCCAACATGGGCCACATAGGAGCATTTGCCAGCTGTGGGGGGCTACACGAGAGAGGTGACAGGGTGACAGTGATGGAGAAGGAGGAGCAGGAGAGACATTTTGACCCCACCCAACCTCCACTCTCAGCCCTCCTCCCATCACAGCTGTGTGCGTGGAACCTCCCCTTCCCTGGGTGGGCTCTTCTGAAAAAGAGCTTGTGAACCCAGATGTCCTCTCAGGCCTTGCTCCTCAGGGGGTGTCCTTGGAGCAGCCAAATCATTGGCCCTGTGAGCCCAGCCCACTCCCTGGATCTGCATGTCCCTCAGGATCCACTGGGATCTGTGGGCAAAACTGTGTGAAGGGCTGATCTCAGGTGCCATTCAGCCAGTGTGACCCTTCCATCCCTGTGACGGGCTCCTTCAGGTACAAACCCATCTTAGGTATCTTGATTCTCTCTGTCTTCCCCAAAACCAAGTTGGCCCTAAGGGAGATCAGTGCTCAGTAAGGAACGAATAAAGCAGGTGAGAGCAGGTAACTGGTGTTGGCCCTGTCTTAGGGTCTGAAAAACCATGGTCACTCTGATTATGGGAAAACGTAAGCTGTAATCAAATAGTTGTGCTGGCAACTCCACTCTGGGGTCACCAGCTGTCACAACTCCAGTTGGACAGAAACCCAGGTCCCTCCTTGCTCAACTAGAAAGGTTACTCCTCTGCCAGGGAGATGAAATTCTGACTTGTGTCAGAGGCTTTGGAGAACATCGCCATCCCATGTAAACACATGCTGAGCGCCGCCAGCTACTGTCATGCTCTCATTAAAGGCCTTGGGATTCCGACCAGAAGACTCACACCCCAGAGAGGCAGCTGTTCTCTGCAGGTGGAGCGTTTGCCTGACATCACTGGAGCTGGAGGCAGATGTGCTCCTGGACAGCTGGGCACAAGGGCGGTGCCCTTCCCAGAGAGCCACCTGCCACAGTCTGACAGATTGACGTAAGGAAGGTGGAAACGGCCTTGTCTGACCAGTGAAGAGGACTGAGAAATGTGTCATAGGAGAAGGTATGACTAGCCGGCTCGCTTACTGGAAAAGAAATGACCTACTCCACCAAGCCAGCCTGAATCTTAATGGGAAGACCTGCAGCAGGGTAGGAAGGCTGGGAAAAGGGCCTTGTCTGTGCCTGGGTCCCTGGGTACTGAGGCCCTGGAAGCAGGAGGGCCCAGCAGCAGTTCTGAAAACTCTACTTCTTAAGCCAAGAGCCAACCTGGAAGAGCGAAACACACCCAAGAAGGGATGATGCTGAAAATGGGGTGCCCAGCAGGAACCCGGCCTGCAGCGACCTGGCCACCCTGCCCTCCCTTCAGATGGAGAGAGCCAAGGAAGTTTCAGTGACAGTGAAGCCCACCAATATGCTCTGTAGAGAACATCCGTCCCTCTCCTTTCCTCATCATGCCAATAATATACATTTGTCACCTATAAATGAGCAGAAAGGAGAGCTAGAAACCCCTCACCGTCCCCCACACAGCCATGGCTTCTGCTGTGCGTGGGGATCCCTTGGTAGCTGTGCTGGGTGGAGGCTTTACGTTTGTCACAAACTCCTGGATGGCACACAGATTGCCTGTCCATCTTCTTCCCTTCCCACCACCCCAGGTTGGCACCCCTCATAAGGCGACATCTCAGTCCTCACCCGTCTTCCAGCAGGAAGGGTTCCTACTGGCTTGTTGGTGAATCTCGCTGAGGTACGAGGCTGTGTGGGGGGCTAAGTGTGAAGACTGCAGGGAGAGGGCTAGAGGGGCCTGCATGATGTCAGTCAGCTGAGGGGACCCAGGCAGAGCTGTAGGAGCCAAGGAGGAGTATGAGCTCCCCAATGACTTACAAGTGGAGGGAGAAAGCAGTTAGAGGCCTTGATTCAAGACCAGAGCCGGGACCAGGACAGAACAGAGGCACAGCCAGGAGAGGAGCCTTAGAAATGCCACAAAGGCTAGCCGAAAGACCTATGCCTGACATGGTGGCAAGGGAGAGCAAGGTGTCCAAGGAGATGGGACACTTTCCCCCTGGGTATCATAGGGTATAGAAAAAGCATGTTTAGGGTCAGAGGCTAAGAGAATAATTTGGGACATGCTGAATTTGAATTTCCTCTAGGACAGCCAAGTGGAAATTCTTGGTAGAAACTTAGACAAGGGGATCTAGAAAAGTGGATCACTGTGATGGTTAGTTTTGTGTGTCAACTTAACTGGGCTAAGGGATGTCCAGAGGTGATAAGACATTGTTTCTGGATGTGTCTGTGAGACTAGTATTTGAATTGGTAAACTGAATAAAGCAGATTGCCCTCTCCCATGTAGGCAGGCACCACCCAATCCACCCAATCCACAACAGAGCTGAAAGGTGGAGGAGAGGTGAATTCACTCTCTACTTGAGCTGAGACATCCACCTTCAACTACCCTTGGACATCAGTGCTCCTGGTTCTCAGACTTTCAGACTCAGACTGGAACCTGTACCACCAGCCCCCTGCTTCTCAGGTGTTTAGGTTCAGATGGAATTATACCACTGAGCCTTCCTAGTTCTCCAGCTTGTAGATGACAGATTGTGGGACTTCCCTGCCTCCAGAATGGCATAAACAAATTCCTATAATAAATCTCTTCTTTACATATCTATATATCTCCTACTGGTTCTGTTTCTCTGGAGAACGCGGACCAGTACAGCCACTTACCCTCTGGGAGTCCCAATGACCCCCTATGTAAAATGGGACCCGAGAGAAAGCTGGTCTAGGAGACCTTAGTATCTGAATGCCTGGTGTAGCAGGAAGTAGGTGAGGACATAGGCCAGGGATAGAGCAGCCTGGGAGCAAGGAGGGCTGAGCAGAAAGTCCTGGCCCTCCAAGGGTTTCTAGGCATTCAGTGAGCAGGTGGAAAACCACCCAAGAGGAGAGGTTGCAGAGGAAGGTCAGAAAGAAGAAAGTAGATCCATAGTGAGGAGCTATCACCAGAGCTGAAGGAGGAACATTGCCTTAAAAAGACCCATGAACACTGTAAATGCAGTTTCCTCTTGATCCACATATCTACTTCTGAGGACCTGCCCTTCAAAACCACTTTTATGCACATGTTTGAGTATGCTGACAAAAATATTAATATTTTTTGTAAAGGAGAAAAATTGTAGGCAGCCCCAGTACTTAAGACAGCACCTGGCACAAATAGGGTTTTGTACCATTCATTCCATGAAGAACAAACTCAATTTCATTAATAGAACTATTGGTTACTTAAATTATGGGAAATCCATTCCATTTTCTGCGGCCAAAAAAAAAAAATAAAGCTGACGTATATTCAGAGGTGTCTATGGTCTACTGCAAAGTGAAAAAAGCAAATCACCAAATGCTTTGGATAAACACGGGCTCCTTTCTGAAAATACCTCTGTGTATACATGCATCTATACTGATGTATTATACAGTATACAGGTACATTTATGTGCAAGGGGTTTGTCCTGTGCTCCCAGGTGGAACCCATCAGGGATGAGGGAAGCAAGGATGGGCAAGGGAAGAAGCCATGCAAGGTCATGGGCCCAGGTTCACCTGATCTCACCAGCAGATCTGGCCCATGAATGACACCGCAGAGCGGCCCACCTTGTAGCAAGGAGGTCAAGCTTTTGAAACTGTTATTCAGTCTTTTGAGTTGGGCGCTACCGTAGGGGAGGGGCAAGAATTTTCAGACATTGCAGGATGAGGCAGATCAGCTCTGCTGAGGGTGGTTCTCCAGAAGAGGGTGCAGCTCTGAACCAGTAGGAGTTCAGCTGGGTGCACTGGTCGGAGGAAGAAAATCTAGACAGCACCAGCAGCATCTAATGTGTGTGTGTGTGTGTGTGTGTGTGTGTGTGTGTGTGTGTTTGCAGATCCACAGAAAATAATCTGGAAGAATATCCATCAAGATGTCAACAGTGGTTATCCCTGAAAATGAAAATCAGGGGTGGAGGAAGGCAATGGGAAAAGAAAATTGTGTATTTCACTAAATATACTTCCATATTAGTTGCATTTTCCTGTAACTGGCCTGTATTACATTTGTAGTAAGAAAAAGTAAAAAACAGTTAAAAGCTGCAGATAGGCCGAGCCATCTAAAAATGGAGAAGAACCACCATGGGGTGCATCATGAGGGCTCTCTGACTACACGTGCTGGGGAGTCAGGGCATGGGAACACCAGAGGACCATAAAATAGAGTTAACATCAGGCAAGGGGTGTAGAGACAGGGCAGGCAGCCAGAAGTCACACCTCCAGGACAATGAGGGGACCCTCAGCCAAATCACCTTTTCCAGGGTTGAGACTCCCCATCTGACCTCGCTCCTGGCACTCCCTCTCTAATGAATGATTTTTCCTTTCTCTTGGAGTGGATGACAAATTGGGAGTTGTAAGGAAGTTATGCCAAAGGCTGGGTGTTCCTTCCCAGAAGATAAACTGTACATATTGCCATGAGGGAGGAGAACAAGAACTTGTGAGAAATTATGCTTGTTTGCTGCTTGAGGTTTCTATTAAAGACTACAGAGCCAGAGCACTTGGCCCACTCAGAGGTAGGTGGCTGGGCAGGCAGTGGTGACCAGGCAGCCCCAGATGAGACTAGCCCTATGGGTGTCCAAGTCCTTACACCCATTCCTCCACCACAGCCAAGCTCTCCGTGGGCCTCCAGCCTAGCAACATCCTGGTCCTCATCAGGGGATAGGAGCAGACTCAGAGGCTGACCACCCTGAAGAACTCAGCCAGTGTTTGCTAGCCCCAAGCAGGGGCAATCGCCCACTGACATCTATTTCAGTCAGTTTGGGCTGCTACAACAAATGACCACAGACTGGATGACTTAAACAACACATATTGACTTGTTACCATTGTGGAGGCTGAAAGTCCAAGAGCAGGATGCCAGCATGGTCAGCTTCTGGTGAGGGCCGCCTTCCTGGTTTACAGACAGCTACTTCTCATTGTACCTCCCAGGACAGAGAAAGAAAGAAGGCTAACTTGTTTCCTCTTCTTATAAAGGCACTAATCCATCATGCAGGCTCCATACTCGTGACCTAATCTCCTCCCAAAGGCCCCCGCACCCTAATATCATCCTATGGGATGAGGGTTTCAATATATAAATTTGTGGGGGTGCAGAAATGTTATGTAATCCAAAACAGGGGCAATGTTCTAAGACAATAAATCTTCAGGGGAAACAATTATGTGAAGGTGCTTGACAAGTTTGGAAAAACATGTCATAGGATGATGATGGCACTTAAGCAAATGGCTCTGGTAGGATCTGAAAGTATGGAGAGTGCTCGAGGATGTGTTCTGTGGAAGTAGATGAGCCTGTAAATATGACTGGGAACAAGGGTCACTCTCCAGGAAATAGATGATCCTAGAGAGGGCAGCCACGCCCTTGCATTAGTTGCTCAGAAACCCTCTAAGCGATGTTTCTATATCTGGCAGGCCTGTAGGAAAATCACAACGTCAAGAGAAAGGAAGGGAAATGTTAATTGTGGATGAATTAACACAACAAAACAAATATGTACAATAGGAGTTACACTCTAAAATCTGAGCCAACTCATCTACCTGTTGTTAGGAATGACAGCATAGTTGAGACTACACAAAATGATGCCTGGACAGAGGTACGTGGGTGGCTCAGTTGGTTGGGCGTCTGATTCTTGGTTTTAGCTCAGGTCATGATTTTATGGGTCATGGGGTGGAGCCCCCCCCCCCCCATTGGGGTCCACGCTCAGCAGGAAGTCTATTTGGAGATTCTTTCCCAAGGTTCCTTGCCCCACTTGCACGTGAATGCTTGCTCTCTAAAATAAATAAATAAATCTCTTTAAAAAGTGATGCTTGGACATATGAAATGGATGGTTGGAGACAAGCCATTGTGGGTGACTGTGGACCTAGTTTAGAACTGATGGCTGTGGGTGGATGGATGTGATAGACTATAAAAATTACAAGGTAATGGGGAAAAAGATGTGGATTTCATCTCCAGGGAAGTAGGACATGGTAATGACCTATAGACTCAAAATCTTTGTAAGGACTATCAAATTAACTGACATCTGCTCAAAAACCACATGGGGGCAAGGGCAGGTGGAATTGAGCTGGAGAGAGGTTATTTCCAGCAACGATCTCAGGAGAAAATAACAAAATCTCCTTTCCTATGGGTAAGGGACACACTAGAAGTGATACACCTACATCTAGACCCATAACAATCGTTGTGGAAGGGAGCGAGCATGAGCAGGAGGCAATGGATGGAACAAAGGAGGAAATGCTATAAAACCATCCAGAGAGAGAGGCTGGCAGTTCCCAGAAACTGTCAGTGAAAAACACTCAGATATCTAAGCAAGGAAATCTGACTCAAGACATGATAAGCCAAAAAGTTTGCTAGTGTGGCATCAATTCAAAGATAAAACTGGGGTGAGGGGGGGAGTGAGTAAGATCAGCAAAGCTTAACGGGCAAAGAATACCAACCTGGAAAATATTCCCATAAAACATCTTTCTATGAATTAAAAAAAAAACTTTATAAATCAACAGCATACATGAAGGAAGATCACAGAGCAGAAGTACAAGATGTAAGAAAACTAAAGAGAATAAAAGAAAGTGTAGACATGAATAAGACACATAAAGGGATATAGAGGTTAAAAATGAGATGGGCAACCAAAATGACACACTCATGAAAGAGTCAAAAGAATTTGAGAGAAAAGAAGCATTTGAGACGGAGCTCAGACTTAACATATCTGGTCTACAAATAATTACAGATGAGTTCTCCCATCTGTTTTTTAGAAAAGAATTTTCAGAATCAATCACAAAGTGAAACCCAACTCAGCACTGAATACAAGAGAAACAGCAAAATATGGACAAATGTACTAGGCAAATATAAATAAATAAAATCCTATCCTCATATACTTAGCTCTGCTAAGGATATTCTTTAAACATGTCTCACAGGAGAATGAACTACAAGAACCACACACTTCTAAACACAGTGCCTCACAGAGAAGGCTCTAGGCTCATCTTCTCATGCAGTGTTTAAATATGTCCCATAACATCACCCTGTAAAACACTGTGTTCAGTATTTGTTTCTCGTAGTTCTGATGGTATAGCCACTCAGAAAATGGTTTAGCATTTTCTTAAAAAGTTATACCTGGAGTGTATTATGCTAAATAAATAAGTCAGACAAAGACAAATACCACATGATTTTACTTATATGTGGGACCTAAAAAATAAAACAAGTGAACAAACAAAAAGCAGAAACAGACCCATAAAGGACAAACTGAGGGTTGCCTACTGGGGAGGGTGGGTGGGACAATGGGCAAATGGGTAAAGGGGAGTGGGAGACAAAGGCTTTCAGTTATGGAATGGATAACTCACTGGAATAAAAGGCACATCATTGGGAATATAGTCAATGAGTATTGTATGGTGACAGATGGTAGCTACACTTACAGACTTGGCAAAGCACTATGCTATATACCTGAAATTAATGTAACATGTAACCTACTTCAATTAAAAAAAAACCAGCTATATATATATTTACTATATGACTCAGCAGTCCGACTCTTGAAAACTTATCCTAGAAAATAGACAATTTATGTTCACACAAACACCTGTATACAAATGTATCTAGCAGCTCTATTCATAATTGCCAAAAACAACCCAAATGTTCTCCAATGCATGAATGTGGTGCATCCATAAAATAGAATACTACTATTTTAATAGAATAAATATTACATAATAGAATAAATTTAATAGAATTTATATAGAATTTAATAGAATAAATATTAAATAAATATTTAACAGAATAAAGAGGATCAAAATGTGGTATCCGGAACAAAGTGGATGAATTTCAAAGGCATTGTGATTAGTGAAAGTAGCTGATCTCAAAAGGTTATTATATGCCATATGATTATATTAATATGTAATTGTCTAAAAGATAAAATCATAGTGATGGAGAACAGATCAGTGATTGACAGGGACTAGGAATGGAGGGTAAAGTGCAAATAGCATGAGAGCTTTGTTCTTTTAGATCATAGAACTTTCTGGTTATGAATAGAATAACATAGAACAACTGATCTGGGAGTATTTACATGGATCTAGCTATCGTTCACCTACTTATCTATCTGTATGTTATAATTCATAACCACCAAAAGGATAAAAAAGTTATTTTTACTGTATAATTGTTTTTAAAATAATTGCATTTAGCCACTTAGAGAAAAATAATTTTTAAAAACACCACGAAGAAGAAATAATATGGGAGAAGTAACCAGAAACAGAAAATTAAAAGAGTCACAGAGATTTACTTGGTCAATTTGACTTGCATATTTCATGAGTTATTTCCTGTTTTTTTTTTTTTTTAAGATTTATTTATTTGTTTGCGAGAAAGGGTAGAGGGACAGAGGAAGAGCAAGAGAGAAACTTCTAGCAGACTCTGAGCTGAGCACGGAACCCCACATTGGCCCCCCCACTCTGAGATCGTGACCTGAACCAAAACTAAGAGTCAGAGGCTCAACTGACTGTGCCACCCAGGAACCCTAGAGTTATATATTCTTTTTTAATAAACTGGTGATCTAGTAAGTAAAATGTTTCTCTGAGTTCTATGAGCCACTCTAGCAAATTAATTAAACACAGGAAGGGGTCACTGGAAGCCTTCATCTATAGCCAATTGGTCCAAAGCCCAGGTGACAATCTGGACTTGTGATTGGCAGCTGAGGTGGAGGGAGGAGGGCGTAGTCTTGCAGGACTGAGCCCTTACCTTCCAGAATTTGATGCTTTCTCTGAGTAGAGAATGTCAGAGTTGAGTTGGACTGTAGGACACTTATCTTGGTAGTATGGGAAACCACAACCTCCCCTCCCTCCAACAAACACACACACACACACACACACACACACACACACACACATGCACACACAAGTTGATTCCAGAACCTCTAATACCCAAGAGAATTAAAAACATCTATCCACACAAAAACTTGTATATGAAGGTTCATAGTAGCATTATTCATAGTAGCCAAAAAGTGGAAATGACCCAAATGTCTGTCTGCTAATACATGGGTAAGCAAAGTGTGGTATGGCTGAACAATGTACAATGGAATAGGACTTGGTGATAACAAATGAAGCCCTGACGTGTGTTACGACATGACTGAAGCCTGAAAACACGATGCTGTGCCGAAGAAGCCAGTCCCAAACGACCACAAGTTGTATGAGTCCATCTGACCCCTTGACTATAGTTCTTCATGACATGTCACCAGGCCCAGCAGCCTCGTGTTGTTTGCCAGGGTATATGAAGAACAGTCTTCCCCCTGGTTGGAGCACTTGGTGCAACAGACATTCCTTCTGCATGAATCTGAGTAACAAAAGTGACATACCTCCCTCTATTTGTGGGTATCTTTGATTCTTGGTTTCGTAAAGCATTGATTATTGCTTTGCACAAAAGTTTAGAATTGCAGGCATTTCTGCAGCGACAAAAATGTGTTTTCTTAACAGAAAACGTATGCCCTTTGCCTTATTCTCATGTCTTTCTGATTTATATTATTATAACGTTTATAACTTTTCATTTTGGTGCCGAATCATAACATAAGCTTCTGAAAACACTTTAAACAGCAATTAAACTAAACACAGAGAGTACCAACAATGCACATAATTCATTTGAAGTAATGACAAAAAGAACAGCTATCATTATGTTCACATAAGCACCAGCAATGACAACTAGGTCACATCTGCTGCCTCTCTGACAGCAAGTGTAAGAAGCAACTCGATTTAGAGATGTTAAAATGTGGAAAGATGCCTGACTTAGAAACAATGAAATATGGTATTTCACAAAATAGAATTTAGGATAAAATACTAAGAAAAAATAAGGATGTTATAAACTACTTAAAGGAAAAATAAAATATGCATATTTTATATATGCATATCATGAAAATGTGTCCCTACCATTACAGCATCAAAATATATAATGCAACAATGGACAAAATTGCAGATAAATACAAGAACCAATAATTATGCCAGGATATTTTAACATACCATTTCAGAAACTGATAAATCAAGCAGACAAAATAAAATATCAAGACCTAAGCACTACAATAGATACACAGAGAAATCCACCTAAACCCAACAAATAGATGGTACACATTGACTTAGGGCACAAGAGGGGACATGTACAAAGACTGACCATGCATTAGGATATAAAGGAAGCTCCCATAAAGTTCAAAGGATGAATCTGACACAGATGTATTGACACAGATGTGTATGACACAGATTATATTATGTTTTCTAAACATAATATAATACAACTAAAAACAACATAAGAGAGATTTTTCTTTAATCCCACATTTTTGGGAAATAAATAACATATTACCAAATAGACCTTGGGTTAAAAAAGAACTTAAGGAATACTTAAAACTGGGTGCCTGGGTGGCTCAGTGGGTTGGGCCACTGCCTTCGGCTCAGGTCATGATCTCAGGGTCCTGGGATCGAGTCCCGCATTGGGCTCTCTGCTCAGCGGGGAGCCTGCTTCCTCCTCTCTCTCTCTCTGCCTGCCTGTCTGCCTACTTGTGATCTCTGTATGTCAAATTAAATAAATAAAATCTTAAAAAAAAAAAAGGAATACTTAAAACTAAATGATGATAAAAGCACAATATATCAAAAAAGCATTTTTCAGAGGGAAAATTATAACTTTAAGTACATTTCTTTTTTTTAAAGTACATTTCTTTTAAAAGTAAGATTAAGAACAAACAAGCTAAGCATTCAATATAAGAAATTAGAAAAAGAGCAACAAAGTAAAGCTAAAAAAAAAAGGACAGAAAAAAACTGTAACTGTTAGGACAGAGATCGATTAAATACAACAATTTTAGGTTAACAAAAACAAGAATTGAAATATTGTAAAAATGAATGATACTCATCAAGGAAAAAAGACAAGTATAAAAGCAAAACATGAGAGAAAAGACAGAACAAAAAGAAATAAAAACTTCCTACTTCCTCCACTTAACTCTTACTTCCACTTGTGAACCATGAATATTTTTAAAATAATAAAGGGGTACTTAATTATAATGTGAAAAAAATCTGAAACCCTAAATGAAATTAATAAAATCCCATAAAAATACAGAAAACCAAAGTTGCATGAGAAGAATGTGAAAAGTTAACCAGAAACATTAACAAATTGAATCGGTAGTCAAAATTCCTTCTAAGCCCACCCCCACCCCAAAACCAAATAAATCCAGGCCAAATTGGTTTTAAAGGTAAAGTCTACAAATTTTTCCAATTTTATACAATGCTCGTTACACAAGTTGCTCCAAAATATGCCAAAGAGATAAAGCTTCCTGGCTCATTTTGTGAGGCAAATATGATTTTGATGTCAAAACTAGTAAAGAATGACCTTAAAAAAGTTAATTATAAAGACATTTATTATAAACTTAAATGAAACAGTCAAATCTAGTAATGTATTATAAAAATAAGCAGCATAACCTAGAAAGTCTGTTGCAAGAACACAAGGATGATTTAACAATATAGAATCTTTCGATGTAATTTAACATTTAACAAATTGAAAGAGAAATATGTGATTTTTTTTAAATTGATGCAGTTGAACTTTTAATTAGGTTCAACTAAAAAAAAACACTGTTTAATCTATGAGTGTTATGGAATTTCATTAACTTGGCAAATATTACATATTAAAATCCTGCAGCAAACATCAAACTTTATACATGCTCTTCAATACCAATAGTAAGAAAAGAATGAAGTTCCTGTTTTAGACTATAAGGAAATAAAGAGAAATAAAAAGTATATGCTTAGAAGGCAAAATATAAAGCTATCATTGCCAGAATGTGTACATTCTTTCTTATATAAATAGGGAAAGAGACAGAGGCAGAGAAGATTTTTAAAAACTTTATCAAAAGACAAGATGATCTGAAAAATGGATAATTAAAGCTCTTGGATGAGACAATATTAAGTTTTAAAATGTCATTTCTCTGCTAAGCTACAAATTCAATACAGTCCCAATAAAATGCAGTTACATTTTCTGAGAAACGTGGATAAACAATATAAAATTTGTATGAAAGAATAAAGAGATATGAATGAGTAAGATGACTTTATAAAGGAGCAATAAAGTGTAATTTGTTTTACTAAGTAGATAAAATGGGATCAGGAGGGAGACAAACCATAAGAGACTCTTAATCTCACAAAACAAACTGAGAGTTGCTGGGGGGAGGTGGGTAGGGAGAAGGTGGTTGGGTTATGGACATTGGGAAGGGTATGTGCTATGGTGAGTGCTGTGAAGTGTGTAAACCTGGTGATTCACATACCTGTACCCCTAGGGCTAATATGTTATATGTTAATTAAAAAATTAAAAAATATATATGTACTGTGATATTGATACAGAAGCAGACAGACAGACCAAGGGAAAAGAATAGAAATCTCAGAGAAAGAGAGACCCGTGTATATAGAGAAAATTTAAATGAACAGTTTGGGTTTAGCAGAGAGTATTGGGAAAACTATTATGGAAATGAAAAAATTAAAATGAAAAGATTGAATTACTACTTCATACAGTCTATAAAGATGAAGCCCAGATGGAGAATAGAAAAACTGTAAAATGTTAAACTCTGAAGACAACAAAATAAAACATAAAGGAATATGTCTTATGACCTAATGATTAGAAAGGACCTCTTAAACAATATCTGAAATCACAAGTCATATGCAAAAGTTAATGTATTTGTGTTTATCAAAATGATAAAATTTTTAAGGGGAGATAAGAAAATACAAACAGTAGGAGACTTTAACATACAAAACAGATCAAGTGGACCAAAAAATGACGAGGAATATAGAATATCTAACCAACATAATTGATGAGGCAGATCTTATGGATAAATGACCCTTTACACCCTATAATGGAGGATATACTTGGAACTTTTACAACAACTGATCACATGGAAGCTAATTAATGAATAGATTATTTCTGCAGATGACTTATTAATTTTAAAGGGGAAAAACTCCTTTACTATAGAAAAATCTAGCAGACACTATGTTGACATTGATTTAAGATTAATATCACTAGTAATAGGATAAACCAGCATCCTGAGGAATGCCCTAAGAAAGATATAACCTCATTCCTGAAATATTCCTGCAGGAAATGCATAATCTGCATCTTATCATGAAGGAACATCATACTCAAATAAAACACAGTCTACAAAACAACTAGCCTGTACTCTTGAGAAATGTCAAAAAAATCAATGTTAAATTAGATAATTATATACCATTATATAAAAGAATGTTCTTGTTTTAGGAGACACACTGAAATACTTGGGAATGGTTGTGATATCTACAACTTATTCTCAAAAAGTACAGCAAAAAGAGAAAGAGGGAGGGCAAACAAGTAGGACAAAATGTTAGCTGGTGACTCTAGGTGAAGGGTATACAGAGATGGAATGTGGGTTGTGAATCAATTTCTCTGTGTTAATCTTAAAACCAGGGAGTCATGCTGCTCAGGGGTCCCAGGCTGCTTGGATGTTTGAAGCCAGCTCTCATTCAGAGGACTGTAAGCAGCGCAGGTAATATCTAAGCATAGCTTACTACTTACTCTCTGGGCTAAGGATGCAGACTCTGGAACTGGATTATTGGATCCCTACTACACTTGCAAGCTATGTCAGCTCAGTCAAGTTTGTTAACTGTTTAGGCTGGTCCAGTCCCCTCATCTTCAGGATGGGTATAATAGTAGCAGCTGTCCTCCAGGATTGTTCTGAAGATTAACATGAGTCAGTATATCTACAGTGCTTTCAAGAGTTCCTGGGATACTGTAAGCAGACATAAATGCTAATTATTATACTTATTATGAATTAGAGAGGGAACAAAAAGAATACTTTAATCCTCTCGATCTCTTAGTGATTTAAAATTTCCAATCTATATTATTTCAAAGACTTTGGGTAAGTCCCCATCCCAGAGAGTAAGTCCTCCTTAATTTTGGAAAAATTTTAAAACACTGGGTTCTAGTCCTGCCGGGATCTTCTACATGTCCTTCCTAGAGAGGAGCTAAGCCTGGGAGGTGGGCAGTACAGAGAAAAAAAAAAAAAAGAGCAGCAAAATGATTATACCTGAATAGAAAAGAGGACAGGGGCGCCTGGGTGTCTCAGTGGGTTAAGCCACTGCCTTCGGCTCAGGTCATGATCTCAGAGTCCTGGGATCGAGCCCCGCATCGGGCGCTCTGCTCAGCAGGAAGCCTGCTTCCTCCTCTCTCTCTGCCTGCCTCTCTGCCTACTTGTGATCACTGTCTGTCAAATAAATAAATAAAATATTAAAAAAAAAAAAAAAGAAAGAAAAGAGGACACAGGGACCCACGTGCCATGCTGAACCTGGCACCATTTTTCTTCAATTACTATTAGATAGCCAGAGTGAATGAGACTCTCTTATTAATAATTTTTGCATCAAAGAGCAAATTTGGAATAAAATAATGAATGATAAATATCAAAATTTGAATGATAAATATCAAAATGACAAAATATTTCAGAGCCAGAGGAAGAATGCCAAAGCTTTGCTCAGTAGTATATTAATAGTTTTAGATAACTTTAAATCTTAAAAGAGATTTTCATTAACCATTACTATTACATTTTGTTTCTTCCAAAGTGCTAAGTTCTCAGCTTGCTTAAATGACAGAGCATTTTGGCACCTTGGAGGAGATGACAAAAACATTACTATAATAAGACCAACCTTGATTTATCTATTAAAACAAAGGGCAAAATAACCCTTTTTTTGACCAAAATCTTTTTTTGAAGATTTTATTTATTTATTTGATGCATAGAGAGAGATCATAAGTAGGCAGAGAGGCAGGCAGAGAGAGAGGGGGAAGCCGGCTCCCTGCTGAGCAGAGTTTCCCGAAGCGGGGCTCAATCCCAGGACCCTGAGATCTTGACCTGAGCTGAAGGCAGAGGCTTAACCCACTGAGCCACCCAGGCACCCCCTTTTTGACCAAAATCTTAAAGGGCATCCCTAAGGAGTCATGCATCAGAGGTACTCAAAAAATATTACAGCCTGAATAAATAAGGCAATGCTGTTGAAAACCTTCAGGATGTGGATTACTCTCAAATAACCAATATTATCAGTGAGACACTGCTGTGTAACAAACCACCTCCAATTCCAGTGGCTTAAAACAGTAACCTCTGGTATTTCTCATGAGTCCACAGGTCAGTGGGGCAGTTTTGCACTCTGGGCTAGACTTGCATGACTGTGGCTGACCTGCTGATGGGTTGGCTGGGAACTGTCTGGCTTAGGATGGCTTCAACTGGAATGACTCCACTCTCTTCCACATGTCACTTGCATCCTTCCAGCAGGCTAAGCCAGGTTTGTTCTCAAGGTGGTGGCAGAAGTACAAAAAAAGAATGAAAATGTACGTTTACTTTTCTTAAGCCTCTGCTACTGCCCTGTGGGCCAAAGCAAAGCAAAACATGGCACCATGCCTAGCATCAGTTTGGGAGGGCCCTTCCTAAGGGAATGGCCATAGGCAAGCATGAGAAACAGGGCCTGTTTCTGCAATTAATCTACCGAGCACCGTATAGATATGTGTCTTGGGACAATGCATCCAAATGACACACATAAAATCACCAAATGTATGGATGTCTTCTCACTACAGTTGATTCTAACCTTGTTGTTGGATATTTGCCTTAGCTCACCCAATCCAGCACAGCTATCAATAAAGTGTACCCTTCTTGTCTGTGAAGAAATATGTGGTCTCAGCTTACAAAACAAGTAAATAAATAAATTGGGCCCCTGATCCCACAACCCACACAAATTCAGGTATATTAAAGACACCAATGTAAAAGGAAAAATTCCAAAACTTCCAGAAGAATACATGAGAGGATCTCTTAATATCCTCAGGATAGGAAATAATTCTTAAATAAGACACAAAACATACTACACACATAGGAAAAAATTTAAAGATAAACCACATTAAAATTAAGAACTTCTGTTAATCAAAATTTACTCAAAGGATATGTTTTTAAAAGCCACAATGTGGGGTAAAATATGTATAGCACGTTAATTAACAAATGACTAGTACCTAGATACAAAGAGAACCCTTCTAAGCAGGGGTCCACTGGAAAAAGTTGAATAACAGCTTCTCCAGACCCATGAAAGTCCTGATTTGTAGCATTTGCTGATCTTCATGATGTAAATACTCCCGTGTGACCAATTTCAAGCCACCAATGTGAGGTCATGAAGTGTAGAGACAGGAAGAGATGGGCACAGTTGGTTCTCATGAGTCTGGTATGAGCAGCTTCATCACAAAATCCAGTAAGAAAAGAAGAACCACCCAATGGGAAAATGTACAAAAGGCTTGAGAAGACTGTTATAAAGTCATAAAAGAGAAAACCTGCATGAATAATAAATATGAGAAGATACTTAACCATGTTACCGAGAAGAGCAACGCAAATGAAAACCATACTAAGATACCCTTTCACATGCTCTGAATGGACAGTTTTTAAGTTTGGAAATACAGTGTTGGCAATCTCTCCCTGGCTGCTGGTAGAGTGAAGCTGGCACACACCACTCTGAGACACAGGGTGGCATGACCTAGAAGAGATGAACCTAACACACTCTCTCCTCTAAAGGCACTGTACAAATAGATACACTTCTTGCAAATATATATAAACATACACCCTAGAGAAATTCTTACCCATGTGTCCTGTAGGGTTTGTGGGAGCACTGTCAGCAATAGGAAAAACAAAAAAAGGGAAAGCAATCTATATGCTCTTCAGCAATAGAATAAATAAATACATTGTAGTATATAGATAAGATAGGATATAATTTCACAACAGTGAAAGGGAATGAATTATAGACAGCTACATGCATTAACAGAGATAAATTCCATAAGCTTCATAGAGAGTGAGTATCACAGAATATATGTAATTAAATTGCAATATTATAAAGTTCATTATATACACTAACAGAAGAGCAAAGATGTTTATCACCACAGGCAAGACAGAGATTCCCTCTGGGAATACAAGGGCATATTCCAGGCTATTGGAAATAATCCATTCTTTTCTTTTTTAATTTTTAAGATTTTTATTTATTTACTTGACAGAGAGAGAGAGAGAGAGAGAGAGATTGGGAATACAAGCTGGGGGAATGAAAGGGGGAGAAGCAAGCTTCCCACTGAGCAGGGAACCCGATGCGGGGCTCGATCCCAGGACCTTGCAATCATGACCTGAGCCAAAAGCAGCTGCTGAATGACTGAGCCACCCAGGAGCCTGAAAATAATTCATTTTTAAACTGGATACAAGTACAGAGGTATTCACTGTGCTATTATAATGTGAACAGTACATTTGCATTGCATGGATTCTTCCATATGTATATTTTACACATTGTTATATTAAAAAAGGGTGTGTGTGTGTGTGTTATCACAGTACAGAATTGACCAGTGTGACAACTGAAGAAAGGACAGGATGCATGGCATCAGAGAAGGGGCACCTGACCACACCAGAGGTGGGAGTGGGTGTGAAAGAAGGCTTCAAAACTTCATGGATAGGAATTAGCCACGCCAGGAGAAGTGGGGGCATCTTTCAGGTAGAAAGATGTGCAAAGGCCCAAAGGTTACCTAGCTGATAGATGGAACTCCGGTCTGTCTAGTCCCACTTTCTTTTACCCCCCACTGCTGACCTAAAATATGCATGCACACATGTGAGGCCCTATGACAGAAGGAACGCAAAGGGAGCCACCTATGTCAAAGGAGACAGACTGATGGGATAGACAGAACAGGAACTTGAGATAAGCAACTGAAGTGCTTGGAATCATAAGGGAGCATATTGGGAACACAAGCTCAAAGGTAATTATGAAGGTGAACCAGCTGGAGATGTTGGGTGTGAAAAATGGACTGATGTTGAAATGGACTAGAAGATTTCACTGAGGGACTCTTCCAGAATGGATCAGGAGGGATAAGGGGGAAAGCACAGGAGGCAAGTTGAGAGGTACGGAAGATAGAAAAAGAAGTGTCCCTGTCCCTAGATCCTGGAAAGAGAAGGAAGAGTAAATAGGAAGAAAATATTTGAAGGAATGCTGACAGAGAAGTTCCAAGCATTACAGAAAGACATAAGACTTTACATGAAAGTGTTTGTCAAGTGTCAAACAAACCAACAGCAGCAGAGTTAGAATTCAGGAGGAAAATGCTGTTACAGAAAAAACAAGAGTGCCCTCAGACCTCTCAAGGCCCCACAAGAGGCCCATCCAGCGTCAGGCCTGGGGTGAGTGACATGACGCCAAGACGGTGCAGCAAGCAGGAGGGGTTGGGACACAGGAGTGCCCCGACAAAGGATGAAACCTACGGTCCGACCCCATGAAAGTGCACCACAGAGGCCCACACATATGATATGATACTTTGTATTTTTCTTTTCTTTCTTTTCTTTTTTTTTTTTACTTTGTATTTTTCTTATCTACCGATCTATAGAAATAAATATGTGGCATGGGGACTGGAAAGGCACTCAAAATGCATGAGATTGTCTGGGACATCTGAGGAGTGGGATTGGAGATGATGAGTCAAAGGGGAACAAACACCAACAATATCCAGTACTGAAGTGGGCCCAATGTGGGCTGATGATAGTGAGGAGGGAGAAGGAGCAGAGGAGAGGAGGGGAGAGGGAGGAGAAGAGAAAGGGATGCACTCCATGGAGTCTGTACACCTGAAAGCCACTGAACACAAAAAATGAAGTGCATAAAACAGAAATAGTTTTTACAACCTCTAGACCTGCAGCAGAGGGAAAGAGAATAAGAAAATGGAATCCACTAGGGACAGAGGGAAAAAAAGTGCTAAAAAGTAGGGTAGATAGAAAATAAGAGAGTAAAAGTAATTCAAATATATCATTAAAAAAACGAATGCCTGGGTGGCTCAGTTGGTTAAGCATCAGATTCTTGGTTTCAGCTTAGGTCGTGATCTCAGGGTCATGAGGGAGCCCTACATCAGGCTCCATGCTGGGCGTGGAACCTGCTGAAGATTCTCTCCCTCTGCCCCTCCACCCACTCATGGGTGCTTGCACATGTTCTCTCTCTGTCAAATAAATAAATCTTTAAACCTATATGATTAATTATTAATTAAATTATTTAATTTTTAAAAATTCTATATAATTATTCATTAAATAATTTGATAAATAATTAAATATAAAATTTAAAAGCAGATACTCTGGCTAGATTTTTTTAAAAGATTTTTATTTATTTATTTGACAGACAGAGATCACAAGTAGGCAGAAAGGCAGGCAGAGAGAGTGGAAGGGAAGCAGGCTGTGGGATGAGCAGAAAGCCCAATGCGGGGCTCCATCCCAGGACTCTGGGATCATGACCCAAGCCAAAGCCAGAGGCTTTAACCCTCTGAGCCACCCAGGCACCCCTGGCTAGATTTTTTTTTTAAAGCAAATCTATGTCATATATGAAATTTAAGGACCTATCAAAGTTAAAAGTGAGGTGATAGGAAAAGGGACCCAGCCAATGCTAACCCAAAGAAGGCCATTTCAGAAAAAGTAAAAGTGGGGGTAAGAGCACTCCAGTGACACAGTAATTGGCAAAGTGGCGATGACACAGATAACATACCAGGAGGCATAATAACACCAAATAATAATGGAACCTCAGAGTGACAATGACACACTTAGGAGAAATTAACCTGCTCACCAGCATGGTGGGAAGATTTAACACACCACCATCAAAAAGGTGATACATCAGGCAGAATAAAAATCATGAAAATAAGGAGATCTGAAATGCACAATTGTTACATTTGACCTATTGGGCAGATACAGAACTCTGCAAACATTGTATTGGACATTCACATTTTCTCAGCAGGGATAGAATATTTGTAACATTGTCTGTGTAGTTGGCCACAAAGAAAGCTTCAACAAATACCAAAGATGATACACGGAATAGGCTTTCTTTTTTTTTTTTATAAAGATTTTTAGTTATTTGATAGAGATCACAGGTAGGCAGAGAGGCAGGCAGAGAGAGAGGGGGAAGCAGGCTCCCCGCTGAGCAGAGAGCCCGATGCGGGGCTCGATCCCAGGACCCCGAGACCATGACCTGAGCTGAAGGCAGAGGCTTAAACCACTGAGCCACCCAGGCGCCCCCGGAATAGGCTTTCTAATTAAGACACAATGATACTGAAAGTCAATCACAGGTCAAGCCCCAAACCCAGATATATCTGGAAAACAAAATAATTCATCAGCCAAAGGAGAAATGATAATGAAATATACAAAGGACATAAAGCAATAATGGAAGCAGCAGATATGACTCTCCTGGGATACAGGTAAAATGGCACTGGAGGGAAATGTATAACCTTAGGTGCTATGTTAAGGAAAAGATAGAATGAAAATTAATGAGCTCTGCATTCTATACCAGATGTTAGGAAAAGATGCACAGACTAAACCAGGGATGAAACTGGAAGCTGAAGAGGGTAGATCAGGAGAACGGAGAGCTCGTGAGGCCTGGGAGCAGGTGTGGCTTCCATCATCTGGCCTGTCTCCCCACCTCTTGGACTATGCTGGGCCTCAAGGGAGCAGGGGCCTCAGTGCCTCTATCGCCTGCTCCTCTCTCTTTGGCCCTTGCTCAGTCCCCCATTTTTCTCTGACTCCCACTTCCTCATCCTATAGCGGCTGTGCCAGCACTTTCCACCCGTGCCTTGATTATACTAACTCTCCAACTCTTGTGGAGCCCATGGTGGTGCCAAGGTCCAGCTCTGGGTGGTCAGCCAGCGAGGAGGCTTGTTTAGCAAGATGAATTCAGTATTTCCAGACTTAACTGATCTCACTGCCATGTCCCACATAGTGCCCTTCTGACCCGAGGAATCCACGGGGGAAACCAACGTCCACACCCACGGTCTCCACTGGTTCATACTCGTCCCCTTGTAAAGCAGCAAACTTGCAAAGCTAAAGGACACCTTTCATCTGTTGTCGCCTCTATGGCTCTCCTGTTCCACAGGTCCAAAACAGAACTGCTCAGCTCCTCTGGGGAAATGGATCTCACCTACCTACTTGGACACTCAGGCCCAGGCCATGGTCCTGGGCAGGGCCCTTGCCTCACCCAATGCCTACTGGGTCCTAAGTTCCTGATCATGCCTCCTCCATGCCTCCCCTCCCCCAATGCAGCCCAGTTTAAAAGTCTTCAAACCCTGGCCTCTGTCACCAGAAGCCTCCTGACTCGCCCCTGCCTTCCTCCTGCCCATGTTTTTGAGTGCAGCTTCCAGAACTTTCAGAAGCACAATCTGACCCTGTGGGCAGCGGCTGGACCAAACCCTTCTGTGGCTCCACCACCACCGAAAGGGCCAAGTCTAAGCTCCTGGGCATGTTTGTCATGCTCTGAGCCTGGCCTGCTTTTCTGGCCTTTCCTCTTACACCCATATCCCCTTCCTGGCAGTAGGACCAACAGTCCCAGCTGGGCCAGGATGGAGCGCTTTCCTAGCCTGTGGGACCTTTGGTGCTGATGCTGGGGAAGTCCTGGTTGGAAAGCTGGTTTTACTACACCCACCATGCTCCCTGCCCCTGGTCTTGTGCTAGCTGTTGCCCCCCTTCCCTCGAGGCCTGCTCTTGCTGCTCTAGGGCCTGGTACCCACTCCACCCAGGGGCAAGGCTCCCTGTGTGCTCCCGCATCCCTGAACACTTAGCACGGGCCTCCATAGGCTTTAGCTCCAGCGGAAAGGGACCACAGCTATTAATTTCACCCCCATCTAGTTGGCCTGCAGGTGCAGGGAGATCCTCACTTACAGCTTGTTTAAGATGCACAAAGTTAGGGCAGCTGGGTAGCTCAGTCGGTTGAGTCTGACTCTGGATTTCTTGATTTCAGCTCAGTGTTGGGCTCTCTGCTCTGTGCGGAGCCTGCTTTTCTCTCTCCCCCCGCCCCTCCCCCCAGCTCATGCTCACGTTCTCCTTCTCTGTCTCAAATAAATAAATAAAATCTTTTAAAAAAAGAAAAAAAGGCAGCACAAAGATCTGGTGTGTTTTTCTCTGACCTCTGCCCTCAGCCTCTGTTAAAGGAAGCAGAACCCCAGAGAATGTGGTAAAGATCAGTGCCGGGTTCACGGACTTACATCCACCTACAGGGGGAGGGCGAAGTGGGGAAAGGGACAATGGCGATGCCCCTGGAGGAGGCTCTTAGCCTGTCATCTGAAGGATGATGGCAGCCCCTGAAAGCATGGGGAGGGAGCCTGACGGTGGAGCCCCTGTATCTTACGGTGGCTAACGGTGGAGCCCCTGTATCTTACGGTGGCTAAGTCCCTGTGTCTGCGAGGCAGACACACAGAGGACAGAGCCACCTGCTTCTCCAGCGAGCAGTAGCACTCGGTGACTCAGAGCTCCAAGGAGGTCTGGGGGAAACAGGGGGACCAGACAAAGGGTGTGTATCTAAGGGGCCTCATCCTCTCCCTCTTGCCCTGGCCACAGCCAAGGACAGGCCTGAATGGAGCCTGTGGACAGCACAGAGGGCCCCTTGTCCCTGCGGAGAGTAAGCACAGTCCCACAGCTCCAGACCAACCCCACTGTCCTCTGACATGAGAACGCTCCCGCCATCGCAGAGGACCCTGACCTCCAGTTCCTGACATAGGGCCGCCCACCACCATTTCCAGCCGCCCGAGGGCCACTTGCAGCTTTCATCACTTAACTAGTTGATAGAGGCATGGAGGGGGCAGGGGTAGGGCAGACAGGAGCTGCCCCATGAACCTCCCAGGCTGTTCATGGACTAGGGGCTAGGCCAGTCCCCAGGTGATACCAGCTGAGGGTGGCCATCAGGCTCATCTCCAAGAACTACAGCAGCCCTAACAGTCTCTCAGTTTTCCATTGGCTGGGCCATAGGTCTCTCACCAGGCCCTCGGTGTGGTCCACACCCCCCAACACCCAGGCAGACTGCAGGGAACACTGTGGGGGAACCAGGTCTGGAAGTACAGCCCAGCATATGCTGGGCCCTCCAAGGTCAGTGGGGGTGGCGTGGGATATTGTCCCGTGGAGAGGAAAATGGAAGGCAATCCAGGGAGAACAAGCCTGAGCTCCAGGCCGTTGGAGTCCAGGAGCCAGAGTGCCAGGCCCTCGTGGGGCCTCAGGGTGCACCTGCCCTGCCCTTCTGCCCTGGGCTGTCTCAGGCCTCAGTGTCTTCTGTAAGATGGATGGAAGTAAGACTCTGAAGTTGCAGCCTGCCAGCCCAGCTAAGCTCTGGCAGCCTGGCCCAGTGGGGAGGGGGGTGGTCTCAGTGGGGGCTGGCAGCCCTCCACTCCCCGCAATTCCACGGACCTGCTGAGCTTCTCCCAACTGCCCACTGGGCACCCCTTCCCTGAGAAGTAGGTGGTGCCCACGGTGCTCTGGCCTCCATGCCCTGTGCAGGGGAGTATCCGCCCTCAGCCTCCATGGCTGTAGCCCTGCTGTTGCCAGCACAGCACCCCCCCACCCGCACTTTCCTGCTCACCCACAGTGGCAGCCATCTCCCACAGGTACCCGAGGCCCGTGAGGCCAGAGAGGCGGCTGATTCGCCCCTGCATCCCTGGCCCAGGCGCAACACAGGGCGCCTGTTGGTCAGGTGTTTGTGAGATGGGCAAAAGGGGATGATTAGTGCCTAGCCAGTCTTCCTGTTGAGTTCCAACAAGGATGTTTCCTGTTTGTGTTGACTGTTTTCAGGACTGGCCAGCTGTATGGCCCACCTTCATAGCTGTATTAGGTTCTCTACAGCACAAGAAAAGGTTTATTATGAGGAAGCAACTCAGGCAATTACAGAGGTGGAGCTCCATGATCGACCATCAGGAGAGCCGGTGGGGTCAGTGGGGTCGTTCCGTTTGGAGTCCAGAAACCTGAGAATCCCCAGCCCAGGGCAGGAGAAGACAAGTCACAGCTCGGCCAGGCAGAAACGGAACAAATAATCCTCCCCTCTTCCACTTTTTGTTCTGTTTGTTCTATCCAGGCCTTTCACTGATGGTGTAAGGCCCACCCACAGTGGGAAAGGTAATCTGCTTTACTCAGTCTACCAACTCAAATGCTAATCTCTCCCGGAAGCACCCTCACAGGAGCACCCAGAAATCATATATAAGCTGGGCCCCCTGCAGCCCAGGAAAGTGGACATATAAAATCAACCACCATGACGTCTTAGTTATCCACATGTCATGCGTCCTGTCGAGTGTCCTGGTGAGACAGGCTGCAGAATTTCAGGCATACAGACAACGGAAAGGACCCTTCATCTATACATCTAAACGCGCCACACATTCTAGGCTCGCATGGCCCTAGAGGACGGCTCTGAGAGGAGAAGCCACACCACTTGATGGTGGGGAATTGTCCTGTGAACCCAGGTCCAGCCAGCTTCAAAGCTCCCAACCGCTAGTCCACGGACTCCCAAGAGGCACAACAGCCTGGGGCCACTCACAGGTCCCTCCAGGCACCGAGGACATCGCACCAGGCCCTGCAGAGCCCTGTGCACAGCCCAGATGACACATACCAGGGAACACTAATGAGTCTTCTGGAATTCTGCAGCCAGGGGCTTGAATCTACTTCTACCTTGATTTATCTGAATGAAAGGGCGGCAATTCCCAACGTAACACAAACGTAAGAAAACCGAACACTGTCACACTAAGTAACGGTTGTGTGTGTATGTTTATGTAACCATCTCACATAAACACCTCCTTGTTTGTGTGTGTCATCCCCACGCCACCGCACACAGGTGCCAGGTCTCCTGGCAGAAATGGTGCAGGCACAGCCTTCGGAACCGCTGGGACGATAACCATCAGCATCTGACTCACTTTGCATTTGGAAAATGTATTTGATGGGAAGGCCCAGGGAGAGAGAATGACAGTATGAGGCTTCAATGATTTCTTAAGGACATGTTGCTAAATGATTTAATCCCTTCCTGAGACATTGCCCATGAATTGATGACCTCTGCTTTTCCTTTCTCCAGTCTGATGAGAAATGGCTTTTCTGACAGGCCAGTAAATTTCTCCCATTGCTTCTGCTAAGGAAAAAAAATTTTTAAGATGATGAGGAGAAAGTGCTTTATTGCAAAGCACTCTGCACCCCACCCCCTTTCCTCGAGGAGCATGAAGCCACAGTGGAAGGAAGGACAAGCCGGTGGCAGTACTCCCAAGAAGAGCCGACTCCCGCTAAATTAAAACAAATGAGGGCGACTTCCAGATGGTGACTCACACACAAAGGAGGCCAGAGACAGGGGACGACTGGCTGCCTTCCCGAGATTTGCCCAGGCTCTGCCGTGAGGCAGGAAGGGAGCCCCCCCTCTTCCCACCCCCCAAAGCATCCTGAGATTCCACATTCCCATCTGAAGGAGGCCAGGGTTTCCCAGACACCTCATTTGTCTGCCAGAGCCTGGGATCCAATCAGCCAACAACACATTCAGTCTGACAATTATCCACTGTGCCTTTCTGTAGGCCAGGTAACAGCCAGCTTGTGTCTGTGGGGACACCTCTTCCAGGAAGTCCTCAGGACGCCCTCCAGGAAATGCTGTGCAGAGGCCTGGGAATTGATTGTAGTAGGCAGCAAGGGAAGGCTCCTGGAGGAGGGGACAGTGCATGGTCTGTGGGACTAACAAGTGACCAAGGCACCCCAGGGGGACAGCATGGTGGGCAGGAGGCTGAGATGATGCTGGAGGTAAGGGTCTGCGGAACGCAAAGATCTAGAAGGGGCCTTGATGAGCACATAAGTCATAGCCCCTCCCTATCTCTACCTGCACAAAACCCTCTGCAGAGGGGAAGTGGGTACTCCCATCACATCCCCAGAGCAGCCACAACCAGATCCCCCAGGGGCTCACCAAGCACATACTAGCATAGAGGGCGGCATATGGCCATGAAGGGACATGTCCTTGGGACCTCCTTTCTCAGGTATGAGCGGGTCTTGGAGAGCCCTGAGGCCCAGGACAGGATTGGTTCTGGACACCCTCCAGGGCTGAGTTGGGAGCTCACCTACCCTGGTCCTTCAAACACAAGGTTGCTGCCTTGCCAGAAACTCTTGTCCAGGTGTTGGGCTTGCCCCAGCTCCCGGCCTCTGGGGCTCAAGTGGTAATAAATCACAGTGTGGTGTCCAGGTACAGACCTCATGTGCACAAGCTATGCCCCCAAAGCCTACTCCCAGCCGGGCTTGGCAGCCTCTCGGAGTGGTGCGCAAACTTAGGGTGAGGAACAACAACCAGCCAGTTTCCTTTCACCAGCAAAATCAGAGCCACTATTTGACTAGAAAACAGTCTGAACTTCTAAGAGAAAAAAAAAAAAATAAGGAACACAGGCCAGAAAGATATTTGTATTATACATGACAAAACTATAGCTACTATTACATTTTAAAATTCCCTCAAATGTTAATGACTTCATCACATCCTTGACCGATAAAGGTACGATGGGCATGAACAGAGGGTTCATGAGAATGAGACACAAAAGGCAAACACAAAAAAGACAACAAAAAGTACAGCAAACTGTTCAACCACCTAGCAGTCAAAGAAATTCAGATTGAGTGATAAGGTGCAGTTTTGTAGCAAATTAATGTCTTCAGGGAAAACCCAACAGTGACAAGTTTGGGGCACAGGAAAAAACGAAGTAAGGCTGGTGGCCGGGGTGCTGGCCAGATCCTCTGGGTCAGCCCCCGACACTCCCTTCAAATGCTCACAGTCTGGTGCAGTGGGTCCACATTTGGGGATCCTTAAATTTGGAAGATTTAAGAGAAGGAAAAATCAGCATGCATGAACAGGCTCATCTTCAGCACTATCTTCATCAGGGAGAAAAAAACAGTGATGATCTAAATGGGTCCCAACAAGAGGTAGCATAAGACCCAAGCACACATAGAGCTTACCCACTCGTGATGGTGCACCTCTCTCCAGAAAGGATGTCCTACCATCAGCCCTAATGGGAAAAATGTACAAAAGTCAAACA
Source organism: Mustela nivalis (assembly GCF_964662115.1). Taxonomy (NCBI): domain Eukaryota; kingdom Metazoa; phylum Chordata; class Mammalia; order Carnivora; family Mustelidae; genus Mustela; species Mustela nivalis. The sequence goes on from NC_139021.1 coordinate 150,415,786, forward strand.
GGCTCATGGGATAAGGAGGGGAGAGGGACCAGGGTCTGTACCAGAGAACCAGCCCAGGGAAAGTAGGTCTGGAGGTGAACACAAAACTGAGCCTCCTAGAAGCCAAGGTAAAAAAGAAAACAGGGTATTATATAACCCTCGTTATCCAGAACAGAAAGCCATAATCATACATTGGAAAAGACCCGTGTTTTCCTAACCCTATTCCAGGAGACCTGTTACTGTATGTTTGCTCACCTAAAGGTCTTGAAAATATTTCAGGGTTTCCAATGGTTTCCCAACTTATCCAGGAACATTTTTTGTGTGACCTGATCTCACCCCAGCCTCATTCAAATGCTCTGTCAAGTTCTGGTTCTCTGACCATTCCTGTGCAAACTCCATAAGGTAATCGAGATAGGTCACTTTCTGAATTATTCCAAAAGTGAATATTGTCGGGAATGGATGGCAATCTTGTCACCACCCCTGGTTTCCTGACCACAGCTTTATTTTTTTGTTCCATGATAAGCATGAAGGTAAGGGGGGAATGAAATGATTGGAGCAGCGAAGAGTCCCCAGGCTCCTGGGCCAGGAGGTGGGGGGATGTCTATCTCTCAGGGAGCCTGGTCCCTCCTGAGTCACAGAAGTCCTTGCCACCATGTGGCCCGAAGGTGCCCAGAGGACTCAGGTAGGCAGCAGGAAGGAGAGGGGCTGGCAGGACACGAGGACACGGCTGTCCCAAGAGAGTCAGCCCTGGCCTCTATAGACATATTTCCTGGCTCAGCTCCGTGGAGGGAGGGTAGGGGCCCAGAAAGACCTGGCTCCAGTCCCAGCCTCTTTACAAGTAGGCTGTTATCATCTGGGACAAGTCACCTGTGGCCAGTCACTGGGCATCCTGGAGCCCCATTTCCTTCTGTGTCACTAGGGGCCAATTGCAGATAACCTGCAAGACTGTTTTAGGGATCTGATGGGAGGTAAAGCTCCTGGTGCCCAGTAGGCCCTCAACACGTATTAATGGTATTTTTTTCTAATTTGCTGGATTACCTTGACCCAACAGAGAGAGCAACTACTCATTGCAGGTGGGGAGCTCCAAGGAGTAATAAATAGGAAAGGGAGGAAAGTCGCAGATGGGCCTTGAAGAGGAGGAAATTCATGACCATGTGGCTGTGTCTTCACCACCCTCCTTGTCATTATCTCCCCCATGTCTAAGACCCTGACAATTCTGCGTCCAACCAATAGCTACTCTGGGGAGTCTGGCAGTGGGCCCATGGGCTGACTTTGTGGGGAATTCTGCTGAAGCCAATGAGACCTGGCTGGGGACCCTCAGCCCATGGGCCAGATCCAGTCCCAGGGTCTAGGCTCCATGAAGTCCCATGGGGACAGCTGACATGGCTGGGCATTGCCATCCTGACAACCCCATTCACAGAAACCACAGGACAACAGCCAGAAGGTGCAAGGGCGAAGAGGCGAGGCTAGTTTAGAGGGAACTCCACTTGACCCCACACAAGACTAGGAGAGACACCGTGCGCTCCTAAGAGCCACACCAGCCATTCAGATGCACTTGGAGAAGTGCTTCTTCTGGCCACCACCTGCCTCCCCTCAGTGACTCCTTTCCTGTGGTGACCTTCAACATCTAGTCCCTGCCTTAATTTGGAAAACCCAGATCTTCAACTCAGTCCCAGACCCTGACCGCTGCCCACCCTGCACTGTCCCCAGTGCCCCTGGTCACCCGGCCACAACTCATGCTTGCCATCTGCCTGGAAGGACTTGACCCCATGTTTTCAAACTGCGTGACACTGAGCTGCCTCTGAGGTCAGTTCTGGGAACAGCCTGGGGTGAACAGGTGGGGATGTAGGAAAATGAAGGAGCAAGATGTGTCCCCTACCCTCCCTGTATCTGTTTCCTGGAATATTTGACCTCATTAATTCCCTCAGCCCAACTCCCAGTGTCTCTTGATGACACACTCTAGGCAATCCTGGGGAGGGAACCCACGAGAATTAACACAACTCTTGGGTTCTGATTACAGCTTATTACCATAATGGAAAGAATTTCTGGACTGTCCTCAAATTTCCTCTCCTCTTAAAATCTTCAATTAAGAGCCTAACCTTAATGGAAAATGGCCATTTTCTGGAATGTTCTCCAAAGCGCTGATTCCTCATTGCTGAGTACTTTTTTTAAACATGAAGATTCTCAATGGTTCTGAATAAAATCCAAGCCAAGGGCCTCTCTCCGAGAAGGGAGGAGGCCAACAGCGGCCACTCCGGGGAGGCAGCCAGCCCTTCCCCCGGGGCCCTGGTGTGGCCAGCAGAGGGTTTCTGAGAGAAGCTGCAAGCAGAAGAGCAGCATGGAGGTCCCGGGAGCCAGGCCCGGCTGCCAGCAAAGCAGCTGAAGTCTTGAGGAAACTTCCTGATTGCATTAACGAGGTGGCACCACCAGGACATAATCAAATCTCCCTGGAGAACGTGGCTTCCAGAAGGGCTGCAGCTCACACATGGCAGAATTAGGGCAACCGGAGCCAGACAGAGCACATGAGAGAAGTCCCATGCTGGGATGCAGGGCAGAAGGGTAGAGGGCCACTTCCTCATGCCCTGTGGGTAGCACATAGCCCATGAACAGTGCTCACCAGGAGGCAGAATTTCCCAGCCAACATGGGCAGGCACCTGGCATATGAAGGCTCAGCTCCTCCCCGTAGAAGCCCCATGTCATAGGCCCTCCTAGTTTGGCAGGTAAGGAGGGTGCCGAGAAAAGCTGCGTGCTGCAGGTGAGGACAGGTGCCCTCGCATACCAGGACATGGGCACACAGCTCGGGGAAATGAGCTCCGGCTCTGGGGAAGGAGAAAGCCAACTTTAATTCCACTCCCCGCTCCCAGCTCTGGCCTATCTGTGCCTCAGTGGGGCAGGACCAATCACATCTGCTTGTCAAAATTCCTGTGCGGAACACAGAAAACTGTGGCTCAGAGACTGTAGGATTTGGGACTGTGGCTGTAAGTGTCAGAGTTCCTTGGGCTGGGCCAACCTCGACACTACCACCTTCTGGCTAAGAGACCTTGGGGAGTCTATTTGACCTCCCTGGGGCTCAGTTTCCTTGCCCATGAGACGGGAATAATCATAGCGTTGTTCTAAGTTTCAAAATAACAGAATATATATAAAGCACAGAACGCAGAGACTGGCCTAGGGAAAGTATCCTGTAGATGACAGCGGCTATTGTGAAGTTTATTGCTACTAGAAAGAGAAGACAGGCCCATTCTCAGCAGAGCGAGTGGCTGGGGCATGTGTGGTGATCTCAAAGTCTGTTCCTTCACTTAGCAGTTTCAGTACTTTCAGGGCATAACTGCTTCTACCTCAACCACAGAAGACTAAGGGATACACCCAGTGCCAACATCCTACACCTTGCTTTCTTTTCTAAGAGTATTTTATAATAACTCCCAGAGCAACTAACTCTATCCCTATGCCCTGGGCCATGGAGAGAAAGTATGTATGAGAGTTTCTCAACACAGGTTTTTTTGTTTTGTTTTGTTTTGTTTTTGTTTTTGTTTTTTAAGATTTTATTTATTTATTTGACAGAGAGAGATCACAGTAGGAGAGAGGAAGGGAAGAGATCACAGAGAGAGGAAGGGAAGCAGGCCCCCTGCTGAGCAGAGAGCCTGATGTGGGACTCGATCCCAGGACCCTGAGATCATGACCTGAGCCGAAGGCAGCGGCTTAACCACCTGAGCCACCCAGGCACCCCCTCAACACAGGTTTGTTGAACAAATGTACAAATGCAGGGACGAAAGAATGCACCTAAGGACCATGACGCAAAGCAGCTGAGCTGACCTGTTGATGCACACGGAGGCAACCCACTGTGGGCCTCCATACCTGGCAGGACTCCTAGCTTCCCCGTCCTGTCCAGCAGAGCCTCTGTCACCTGGGCCAGTCGCATCCTGCCCTGCTCCACCCCCAGCCTCCTTCATACCTCTTCTCTTCCCTCCTCCTACAAGTCCCACACACATGTATGACCACATATAGATCTGGGCCTCCAGGAATCCTTTGTGGATACCCACAGTCTCCTGCTGTCTGCTCCCACACCTCTGAGCCTCACACCTCCCTGATGTGTGTCCAAACCTTCCCCACCTGATTTCTGGGAGAAGGCTCAGCTCTGGAGCTTGAGTGTGAACCCAGCTCTGCTGGATGGCCTCTCTGTGCCTCAGTTTCTCCATCTGTCCCGGATTCACAGAGGAGTCTGGGCGTGGCACTCAGAAGGTGCCCATCTGACACAGATGGGCCCAGTGAATCCTTGCTGACTGAGGAGAGCATCACTTCTTCTAAGAGGAGGAGAAGGAAAGGGGACCAGAGATTCTGAGATGGGTTTTGAGTTGGCTTTGAAGGATGGGCAAGCAGGCAGAGGGTTGTAGTTCAAGGTGCAGAACCAAGAGGCTGTGGGGTGTGTGTGCATGCCCGTGTGTTCCAGGGCAGGGGCTAAGGATACTGTGAGGCTCACAAAACAAGAGCTCTCCAGAACTTCATCCCAAGCCTAAAGCCAATGGGACGGACAGGTGTCTCTTCCATAGCCATTTTGGCTCCCTTATTGGGATCAGACTCTGGGCCAGGCCCTGTGGTAACCCCAAAGACAAGACATGTGGCAGTCACCTCCTCAGAGCTGGGAGAGCCCATTCAGCTCCAGTACCTCAGGGGAGCCCGGCAGCTGAGGGTCCAATGGAGCATCCTGAGCCCCCTGGATGCACCCCAGTGGTGTTTTTTTTTTTAAGATCGAGAGGGAAGTGGGCATAGGGAGAAGGGTGGGGCTGGGGGCAAATGGGAGAGGAGAGGAGAGAAATGGTGAGCCATTGGTCTTGTTACTTAGCCTCTGTAAGCTGCAGGGCCTCATCGGCAAGTGGGGTGACACCACGCCTCCCTTTCTGGTGAGAGGGCTAAAAGGACATGCCCATAGAACACCTGCAGCTGGGCTCGGAGTGTGGCAAGTTCCCCGTCCAGACCAGCAGTGATGGTGAGGAGGGTGAAGAAGGTCGGGATGGAGATGGCAGCAAAGCACACAGCAAGAGTCACCAGGAAAGGCTGTGCCAGCCACCCAAAGAGTAGTATGGGTCTCACAACATGAAGAACAGAATGCTGATGACAGTGGAATGTCCGGCCATCAGGGACTCCAGCAATGGCAGGATCAAGACCATGCGACGTCAGTAAAAAAAGATCCAACTATGAAAATTAAGTGGGTAAGTTAATGCCACAATGGAACCAGGAAGAAACAGAAAACCTAAACAGACCCATAGCCAGTAAAGAGATTGAAGCAGTAAACAAAAATCTCCCAACAAACAAGAGCCCAGGACCAGACGGCCTCCCAGGGGAATTCTACCAAGCATTTAAAGAAGAATTAATTCCTATTCTCCTGGAAATGTTCCAAAAAAAATGGAAATGGAAGGAAAACTTCCAAACTCATTTTATGAGGCTGCATCACCTTGATCCCAAAACCAGACAAAGACCCCATCAAAAAAGAGAATTACAGACCAATATCCTTGATGAACACAGATGCGAAAATTCTCACCAAAATACTAGCCAGTAGGATCCAACAGTACATTAAAAGGATTATTCACCACGACCAAGTGGGATTTATTCCGGGGCTGCAAGATTGGTTCAACAGCCGCAGATCAATCAATGTGATACAATACATTAATAAAAGAAAGAACAAGAAGCATATGATACTCTCAATAGATGCTGAAAAAGCATTTGACAAAGTATGACATCCCTTCCTGATCAAAACTCTTCAAAGTGTAAGGATAGAGAGTATATACCTCAATGTCTTCAAAGCCATCTATGAAAAACCCACAGCGAATATCATTCTCAATGGACAAAAACTGAGAGCTTTTCCACTAAGGTAAGAAACACGGCAGGGATGTCTATTATCACCACTGCTATTCAACACAGTACTAGAAGTCCTAGCCTCAACAATAAGACAACAGAAAGAAATTAAAGGCATCCAAATAGGCAAAGAAGAAGTCAAACTATCACTCTTTGCTGATAATATGATGCTTTATGTGGAAAACTCAAAAGACTCCACTCCAAATCTGCTAGAACTTGTACAGGAATTCAGTAAAGTGTCAGGATATAAAATCAATGCACAGAAATCAGTTGCATTTCTATACACCAACAACAAGACAGAAGAAAGAGAAATTAAGGAGTCAATCCCATTTACACCCAAATTGCACCCAAAATCATAAGATACGTAGGAATAAACCTAACCAAAGAGGAAAAGAATCTGTACTCAGAAAACTATAAAGTACTCATAAGACAAATTGAGGAAGACACAAAGAAATGGAAAAATGTTCCATGCTCAGCTCATGGATTGGAAAAACAAATATTGTGAAAATGTCTATGCTACCTAAAGCAATCTACATGTTTAATGCAATCCCTACCCAATTCCATCCATTTTTTCAAAGAAATGGAACAAATAATCCTAAAATTTATATGGAACAAGAAAAGACCTTGAATAGCCAAAGGAATGTTGAAAAAGAAAGGCAAAGTTGGTGGCAACACAATTCCAGACTTCAAGCTCCATTACAAAGCTGTCATCATCAAGACAGTATGGTACTGGCCCCAAAACAGACATATAGATCAATAGAACAGAATAGAGAGCCCAGAAATAGATCTTCAACTCTATGGTCAACTCATCTTTGACAAAGCAGGAAAGAATGTCCAATGGAAAAAAGACAGCCTCTTCAACAAATGGTGTTGTGAAAATTGGACAGCCACATGCAGAAAAATGAAACTGGACCATTTCCTTACACTACATACAAAAATAGACTCCTAATGGATGAAAGACCTCAATGTGAGACAGGAATCTATCAGAATCCTTGAGGACAATATAGGCAGCAACCTCTTCAGCCTCAGCCACAGCAACTTCTTCCTAGAAACATCGCCAAAGGCAAGGGAAGCTAGGGCAAATATGAACTATTGGGATTTCATCAAGATCAAAAGCTTTTGCACAGCAAAGGAAACAGTCAACAAAACCAAAAGACAGCTGACAGAATGGGAGAAGATATTTGCAAACGACACATCAGATAAAGGGCTAGTATCCAAAATCTGTAAAGAACTTATCAAGCTTAACACCCAAAGAACAAATAATCCAATCAAGAAATGGGCAGAGGACATAAACAGACATTTCTGCAAAGAAGACATCTAGATGGCCAACAGACACATGAAAACGTGCTCCACATCACTCGGCATCAGGGAAATACAAATCAAAACCACAATGAAATACCACCTCATGCCAGTCAGAACGGCTAAAATTAACAAGTCAGGAAAAGACAGATGCTGGCCAGAAAGAAATTGTAGGAATAGTGTAGGAACCCGCCTACACTGTTGGTGGGAATGCAAGCTGGTGCAGCCATTCCAGAAAACAGCATGGAGGTTCCTCAAAAAGTTGAAAATAGAGCTACCCTATGATGCAGCAATCGCACTACTGGGTACTCACCCTAAAGATACAAATGTAGTGATCCAAAGGGGCACGTGCACCCGAATGTTTATAGCAGCAATGTCCCACAATAGCCAAACTATGGAAAGAACCTAGATGTCCATTAATAGATGAATGGATAAAGAAGAGGTGTATATATGTGATAAAGAAGAGGTGTATATATGTGGTACATTGTGATACACACACACACACACACACACAGGAATATTATGCAGCCATCAAAAGAAACGAAATCTTGCCATTTGCAATGACGTGGATGGAACTAGAGGGTATTATGCTGAGCGAGATAAGTCAATCAGAGAAAGACAATTATCATATGATCTTCCTGATATGAGGAATTTGAGAGGCAACGTGGGGGGCTTGGAAGGTAGAGAAGGAAAAAATGAAACAAGATGGGATCGGGAGGGAGACAAACCAAAGGAGACTCTTAATCTCACAAAACAAACTGAGTGTTGATGGGGGGAGGGGTGTGGGGAGAGGGTGGTTGGGTTATGGACATTGGGGAGGGTATGTGCTATGGTGAGTGCTGAGAAGTATATAAGCCTGACAATTCACAGACAGTACCCCTGGGGCTAGTAATACATTATATGTTAATTAAAAATTTTTAAAAAGAAAATTAAGTGAGTATGTTAAGATCACTTAGAAGCACACCTTTACATAACTGCAACTAAGGACAAATGTGCAGGCCTGAAAAAAAGCACAGAAGTTCTAAGCAAGTCCATAGAGGTCCTTAGACTGGGGGGCTGGGAGTGGGGACTTTTCTCTTTCCCAAACCTGTCTGTGCTGCTTGTGTCCAGGACAGTCTCAGTGGCCCCTGTGATTTCAAATGTTCTGTGTCACCTGTGCTCCTCTCTCTCTTTACTCAGGGAGCCTGGATGTGCAAGGCGTCCATGCCTCGGAGGAATTCCTGGGGCAGCAACAGGAGAAGCCGCCGCCCCAGCCATCAGTATGATCTGTGTGGTCCTCAGACAGAGGCACCAAGGTCAGCGGCTTATCCACCCCTCCTTGCTTCCACTCCCTCACCATTGCTTCCTGGGATCACTCACAAACACTTGATCTACCTTTTTTTTTCCTCTCTCTTTTTCTTATAATTTACATTTTAATCAGCTGGAATTGATTTTATAGTATGAGAAGTGACTTGGTGTTTTTCCAGTGGACTCACTAGTTGTCCCAAGCACACCTGTTGAATAACTCATCTCTCTCCTGTCTCCGTAGGGCCTTGAAGTGGCACCACCACTGTGGTCTGCCCACTGGTCCATACCCCACGGTACTTCTGGTAAGGCCCTGGTCCATCCCTTGAGCTCCACCCTGTGGACAGTCTCCGCCCAGGCACCAAGATGCCTTCTTGGCAGCCTGTGCATTTCCTGAGGCTTCCGGTCCTCCCTTCCTTCTCTGAGCTCCCTCTCCATCTTCTCAGCTATGCTCCACCTTTCCTGAGGCATGAGGCTGCCCTAGGCCTGCCCTCCGTGCTCCCCTCTCTGAACTGTAAAGGTGCTCTCTCCTAAAACACAACCCCTTTGGATCTCAGCTTTTCTCTTGGGCCCCAGATTGCCTGGTGAGGCTCTCCCCTTCACTCCTCAGCGCCATCCTCTGGGGCTTTAATGAACACGTGTGAGCACACACACTCACACAGGCATGCACGTGTAGAAGCATTCATGCACATAGTCCCACACAAATGTATGAACACATACAGTTGTGATAAGACATCTATTTTATGTAGAAGAACCTCAGGCTCAGAGATGTGTCCCAAGTCACACAACTACTGAGTGGCAGGACCCAGATTTCTAGTGCTTTCGGCTCTACTCTGGGTGTTCTTTAATCACAGATTTACAAAAATACAGGGTTCCGTAACAGGGAAATAAAATGAGAGAATCCACATTAAGCAGTCATCCCAGTGCCTGGGAGTGTAAGTGCTACGTAAACAGTTAACTGTGGGGACTAATGATTGCTATGGTCATTGTCAGCCACAGGCTAGGACTAGAGACAGGGATGGGCCGCCCACTCCATCCCTGTCAGGCAGGAGGCAGGCGGGGCTGCCGTCCTTCGGCATTTGACTGTCTTTGGTGTCCCCTCCTGGCCACTACGTGTAACTTACAGTGATGAGGGCTAGGAGGGGAGCCCAAGCACAGCAGCCCGCTTACCCCAGGACACTGGACTCAGACAGGTGGAATGATCCTCCCCCTTTACTCCAGGACCGTGAGAGGAAGCAAGTCTTCCGCACTGCTGGGAGCTGAGGTTGTCTCCCACCTGAACACACATAGGCACACCTCCCGCCCAGCCACGGTATGTGCACACACGCTTGTGCTCTTCGTCTCACATGGGCGGGCCCCCTAGACTTGTATCCGGCTCGGTACCAGTTACTATCAGAAAGGCACATGGTATCAGAGCTGTGATGATTTCATTTGTTTGTTTGTTTGTTTTTAAAGATTTTATTTATTTATTTATTTGACACACAGAGAGAGAGATCATAAGTAGGCAGAGAGGCAGGCAGAGAGAGAGGAAAGGAAGCAGCCTCCCTGCTGAGCAGAGAGCCCGATGCGGGACTCAACCCCAGGACCCTGGGATCATGACCTGAGCTGAAGGCAGAGGCTTAACCACTGAGCCACCCAGGCGCCCCATGACTTCATTTGCTGACTGTATAGATGAAGAAACTGAGGCCCCAAAAGAGGACTTGATATTTGCTGACAGTGCACCAGGGCCAGGTGTTAGAGTAGCAAGGAATATGCCATTTGTGGTCAGTTTCCAGTTCAGAAAACAGCACCCAGGGACCAGTAAGGACATTGTCCAGGACCTTAGCATCCACTGGGAGAAGCAGGTGTCTTAACAAACAGACACAACAAAGAATCATGAGAGAAAGGATGGACACCTTTGCAGAGCCCACAGGAACCAGGACCCAGCTGTCAGGGGATGATGGAGGGGACTCCGGGGCTGAGCATGAAAAACAAGATGTTACTGGAGATCAAGAAACAAGCAGGGTACGATGGGCAGGGAGGACAGTGCTGAGGCTTAGGTGGAAGAGCAGCAGGGCAAAGTCCCCTGGAAGAAGGCTAGGGATGAACAGGATGGTGAACTGAGCTCCTTCTCCCCCAGTCCCAAAACAGGCACCCAGAGAAGGCAGCAGCTGCCACCACCTAACACAGGGCCAGGAGCATTCCCACACCTCTGCCAGTGCGAACCCCCAAGGATTCCCATTTTACACATGAGGACTGGAGCACAAGGAGGCTTAGAAACCTGTTTAAGGCTATACAACTTAATGGTGAGGGGCAGGATTTGAATCAGGCAGACCGGCTCCAAAACCTACCCTCTTTTTAAAGAAAATTATGGTAAAATACACATAAAACTTATGATTTTAGGTATTTTTAAATGTACAGTTCAGCAGTATTATTAAGTATATCCATACTGTTCTGCAGTCATCATCACCATCTATCTCCAGAACTTCATCTTCCCAAACTGAAACTCCAAAGCCATTAAACAAAAGCTTCCCTTTCTCCCTTCCTGTGGCCCCTGGCAGCCACTGTTTTTCTTTCTGTCTCCATGAATTTTCCTATTCTAGGTACCTCATGCAAGTGGACTCATGTAGCATTTGTCCTTTTCAGTCTAGCTTGTTTTACTAAGCATATCTTCAAGGTTCATCCAGGATGTAGTATGTGTCAGATTTTCCTTCTCCTTTTTAAGGCTGAGTAATATCCCATTGTCTAGATATACCCCATTTTGTTTATCCATTCACCCACTGATGGACACTTAGGTTTTAGCTATGGACATGGATGTGCAAATATCCTTTCATTTTTTTTTAAGATTATGTATTTTATTTTATTTTATTTTAAAGATTTTATTTATTCATTTGACAGAGAGAGATCAGAAATAGATGGAGAGGCAGGCAGAGAGAGAGAGAGAGAGAGGGAAGCAGGCTCCCTGCTGAGCTGAGAGCCCGATGCGGGACTCGATCCCAGGACCCTGAGATCATGACCTGAGCCGAAGGCAGCGGCTTAACCCACTGAGCCACCCAGGCACCCTAAGATTATGTATTTTAGAGAGAGAGAGTAAGAGCAGGGGTAGGGCGGAGGGAGAGAGAGAGAATCCTCAGCAGACCCCCTGCTGCACGCAGAGCCCAGTGTGAGGCTCAATCTCATGACCCTTGATCATGACCTAAGCCAAAATCAAGAGTTGGATGCTTAACCAACTGAGCCACCCAGGCGCCCCCAAATATCCTTGCTTTAAAAAAATGCACACTCTTAGCACTGTGTAGAATCACCTCACATAAACCTCAGGGTAAATGGGTATCAGTATGGAAGGGCAGGAAATGAGGTGAGAGAGCCAGACAAGATCTGGTGCGAGAGAGAAAGAGCTACAGGTCGAGGAGGTGCCCTGAGAGACACCACAGGGGGAGGAACGCCTGCTAAGGAAGCGGTGTGGGGCCTACCTCCCAGAGACACCCTCCGTGTCAGAGTGGCAGCGGCCCCAAAGGTGGGGGGGGGGTCTTGGCAGCTTGCAGAAGCCTGTGTTCCTCTTCATTCCCGCTAGGCTCATCTTCACACAGTGGGCTAGCCAGGAGCCCAGGCCAGGGGGAAGGCAGCTGACCAGCAAAATCTATCGGAGAAGTGGACAGCGTCTCAGCAATAACGACAAACAGAGGCAGGACCCCCTCCCACCCAGGGCAAATGCACCTGGCTCTGCAGCTGACTGCCAGCTGCACTCACTGTGCTCTCTGAAAGAAGGGAGCACTTACCTGGCAAGGCACAATAACAGCAGATGAAAATGCTCCAGGCCTGGACAAACAGATCTCTGGCCTCTCTCCACTCCCTTCAGCCTAAGCAAACAGAGAAACATCATGGATATGTTAAAAGATTCACTAGCTCCAAAGATGTGGGCCAACTAAAGAGACGAAGCTGTTAAAAATCAGAATCTCTCTAACTCGAGTTACAGAAACATGTGAACTCCTACCCAATGGAGAAGATGTGTTCTCAAGCTCATGTAGAGCCTTTGGAAACACCGGCCCTGTGCTGGGGGAGCAAAGAGACCATACCTTTCACAATCCACAGTCTCTCGCCAGGTTCAATAAAATGAGAAACATTAAGAAGACAAGGTTAAAAATACATTTTGGAAACAAAATTAATTTCCACAATGGAAATTATAAAAACATCTGGAACTCCATGACAATAAGGTATTCATATAAAAATTATAGACTTCCACAAAATTGGTAGTTAGAGAGAAATTTATATCATTAAATGAATTTGTAATAAGCATGATGGAAAGAGACAGAAGAGAAAGCTGAAGGCAAAAAGCTGATGGGGGAAAAAAGAACCTAAAGTGAAAAACAGTTTAGAAACAGACTGCTATAGGGGCGCCTGGGTGGTTCAGTGGGTTAAGCCTCTGCCTTCGGCTCAGGTCATGATCTCAGGGTCCTGGGATCGAGCCCTGCATCGGGCTCTCTGCTCAGCAGGGAGCCTGCTTCCTCCTCTCTCTCTGCCTACTTGTGATCTCTGTCTGTCAAATAAATAAATAAAATCTTAAAAAAAAAAATGACTGCTATAAAAGTATGACCTGTTGGATATGTCCAAAGAAGTATTCAGAATAGTCTTAAGTATATATGCATGTATAGTCTTAAGTATATATGCATGTACCTAAGTAGTATAAGAAAGGTATAATTAAGCAAATAATACAAGAAGATTTACTTAAAAAGGAAGAAACAAGATACAAAGTCACTTAACTTAAAAACAACTCTAATAAAAGTAGACTTGATAAAATCCAAAAATGGTTCCTTAAAAAGGTCATTAAAATAAGCAAACCTCTGGGAAGTCAAGCGAAAGAAAAAAAGAAAAGGTATAACTATGAAAACATTAGATTAAAAAGTGACATGACTAGATACGAAGGAGATATTTTAAACCACAAAACGTAGATACAGCTTCATTGTGGTTGAATTTGTTTTCCCTGGAGGAAGTAGAAGATTTTCTTGGAATGCATAAATCACCAAAATTGGCTTACCGGGAAGGAGAAAATCTGAAAAGAACAATAAACATAGAATGAACAAAACAGGTTAAGGAAGGCATCACGGGGCTCCTTGAGCCTTCAGGGATAGGGGATTGTCATCACGGAGTTACAAAAGCACAGGAGAAAACAGGAAGCTCCCACTTCCCTCTACAAATTAACACACTTTCTACAGGACCACACACACACATACACACACACGTCTGCATACGAGCGTACACGCGAGCACACATATGCTTGTGCACATACACACATGGAGGGACACGTTGCAATGATGCAGAAAGGTCTCCCAAGACACGTATACTAGCAAAAATAGAAAGTTTCCAAACAAAACAGTTCTATGTGTTTGTTTTTTTAGATACTCCACGGAGGAAAATTTAAGTGTCTAAAAGAGATCTGGAAGATACGTATCAGATCAGCAAGGTCAGCTGTGGGGAAGATAATGAGATTAGAGTTCCGGAGAGAATAACAGAGGGAACTGGTTCTGTTTACACTCTTCCTATATTGTTGGAATGTTTACAAACTGAATATATTCATATATTACTTCAAAATAATTACTTTTTCAAAATAATTAAACTAAGTGTAAATCAATCAATAAAAGTAAATAAAACCAATAACTAATAACTTGTAATAGTAACTTGAAGAGAGAAGAAATCATGTCTTTAAAGATTTTTTAAAAAGTAATCTCTACATCCAATGTGGGATTTGAATTCACAACTCCAAGATCAAGAGTCACATGCTCCGTGGTCTAAGCCAGCCAGGTGTCACAAGAAAACTAATAATTTAACAATTTCTAATTATTTTTAGGCTAAAGAATAAAAATTAAAAATTTAGAAAACATGTGGAAAGATCTTTTATAATAGGAGGATATTTAAAGTTGAAGATCATTTTTTAAATTTAAGAGGTAGGAATGGATCACTCAAACAGGACACAAACTCTCAAAGCCATAAAGGAAAATACTAGATTTGATTGTACAGGCATTTAAAACCTCTGTATAAAGAAAAGGATCACAGACTTGTCAAAAGACTAGTATGTGTCATATTAGGAAAAAAATAAAAGATTTATAAACAACCTCAAGATTTATATCCAAAATATATAAGGAGGTTTTTCAAAATTAATATAGCAAAACAGCCCAACAAAAAAAACGAGCAAAGGATATGCACAAATCACAAAAGATTATGAGAATAGCAAATGAACACTGGAAAACATGCTGGAGCCTTCTGGTTATCTAATAAAAATGCAAATTTAAACAATAATGAAATACTTCTTATGTCTGACAGACTGGCAAAAATTAAAAGTATTGAGCACATTTACCACTGGCAGGAATTGGGAAAATTCTCAATTATTTTTCAGGTAATTCCTCTTATCTATTGATCTTTTCTTTTTCTTCTCCTTCAGGCAGTTGTATGAGAGGGATGTCTCTAATGAATGTCTCTAATGGCCTTTCCTCATCTCTCCTAGAAGAGCCCCAACCTGATCCCTGCTCGTTCATTTTTTCCTACTCATCTTTAAACTTCTCATCAAGTTTATCATTTCAGTACTTATATTGTAAATACGCAATATCTCCAGCTGGTTCTTCTTCATAACTGCCTCTAGCCTATTTCCAATATCCTCTTGAGGATATTTATTATGCACATGTAAATGCTTTTCCTGTCTTGTCTATTTATCTGCTCCCTCTGGTGTTCAGTTTGTGGTCTTTCCCTCTCCGGATTTACTCTTCTCATCCTCTATCTCCCTCGGGATTTCTCATGGCTTTTTTTTTTTTTTTTTTAAATAAATTAATTTATTTATTTTCAGAAAAACAGTATTCATTATTTTTTCACCATACCCAGTGCTCCATGCAATTTGTGCCCTCCATAATACCCACCACCCGGTACCCCAACCTCCCATTCCCCCCCGCCACTTCAAACCCTCAGATTGTTTTTCTCATGGCTTTTTGTCTTAGATTCTGGGCTCTATCAATTAATTATCCCTTTTGTGACATCTCTAATGTTTGGGTTCATAGGATAGCTATTGATTAATTTTTATTAATAATTATTATTAGGAACCGGAAGCAAATTTACAAACAAAAGTCGTATCATCAGATGTTTTCATGGGTAAAGAAAACAGATGTATGAAGACACTGCTGGTGGGAGTATGAAGCATTACACTCTTCAAGGGCCAGATATTGTGGCAACATATTGAAATGACCAAAAATAGACTGGATGTTCCATTATAAGATGGTGTAGACTTGCCTGTCTGCTCCTTCCCTCTAATATCACTAAATACACTAGAAATAATCTAACAGGCAATCATAAAAGGATGCTATGAGGTGGAATAGGACAGCAGACTGGCCAGGAGGCACAGGACTTGAGGAATGGCTTTAGGAGTATGTTTCCGAGTTTCTTTTTATCTCCCATTTAGTCCATTTGGATTGCTATAACCAAAATACCATAAGCTAACTAGGTGGCTTGAACAACAGAAGTTTCTTTCTCGCAGTTGTAGAGGCGGGGAAGTTTACGATGAAGGCACTGGTAGACGGTGAGGGAAGTAAAGGAAGGGGAGGGAAGAGGAGGAGAGGAGAAGGTAGAGAAAGGACAAGGCAAAATTATTCCTTGATACCAAAAGTACAATCCATAAAAGGAAAAATTGCAAAATTGGACGGCATTAGAATTAATTTTTTATTGCTCTGCAGAAGATCCTGTTAAGATGATGAGAAGACAAAATACAGACGAGGATGAAATATTTGAAGATCATATACCTAAGAATTTCTGTCTAGAACATATGAAGAACTCTTAACATTAAACAAATAAAATTGAAACCGTAAAAAGAAATAAACAGATACTTGACCAAAGAGAATATACAGACAGCAAATAAGGACATGAAAGGATGGTCAACATCATTAGCCTTGGGGAATTGGAGAGCCCCAGGCAACAGGAAAGTACCAGGGAAATCATGGAGTAGGAGAAGTTCAGAACAGTGTTTATGAACTCCTGAGTTCCCTCCTGAACTCTATAGGTCTGACCCTAAACAGTGTATCACTGAAGAGATAGATCAATGTCCAGATCCCATATAGGCTACTGCATAATGCACACATGAAACTGACCAAAAGAACACCACCACCAGAGCTTTGTAAATGGAACTAACAACTGTCAGAACTCACAGATGGCTTGTTAGGACTTGCAGCTAAACAGCACTTACAGGAACATGCATAGAATTAAGTGCTTGTATTAGAAAAGAAGAAAGGTCTCAGATTATTAATCTAAGCTTCAACCTTAAGATATTAGAGAAGAAGAGCAGAATAAAATCAAGGCAAGCTCAAGAAAAGAAATAATAAAGAACAAAAACCAAGGAAAATGAAGAGTAATAGAGAAAATCAAAACCAGAAGCTCATTCTTTAAAAAAAAAAAAAGCCAATAAAATTAATAAATCCCTAAGAAGACTGACAAAGAACAAAAGTAGAGAAAATACAAATTACTAATATCAGGTATAAAGGTGATACTCTCACTACATACCTCAAAAGATGATAAAATGATGGGAAGGGAATCCTACAAATAATTCTATGCCCATAAATTTGGTAACTTAGATGAAATAAACTAATTCCATTTCATAATAAAAAAAATTCATTCAAGGGCGCCTGGGTGGCTCAGTGGGTTAAGCCGCTGCCTTCGGCTCAGGTCATGATCTCAGGGTCCTGGGATCGAGTCCCGCATCGGGCTCTCTGCTCAGCAGGGTGCCTGCTTCCTCCTCTCTCTCTGCCTGCCTCTCTGTCTACTTGTGATCTCTGTCAAATAAATAAATACAATCTTTAAAAAAAAAATTCATTCAAGATGAAATAGATAAGTTATAGACTTATCTATAAGTTATAGTTATATCTATAAGTTATCTATAACTTATAGACTTATCTATGTTATAACTTATCTATATAGATAAGTTATAAGACTAGCCTTATAACTATTAAAGATAGCGAATATATTTTTATTTCATTTTTTTAAGGATTTTATTTATTTATTTGACAGAAAGAGACACAGTGAGAGGGAACACAAGCAGGGGAGCAGCAGAGGGAGAAGCAGGCTTCCTGCCAAGCAGGGAGCCCGATGTGGGGCTCGATCTCAGAACCCTGGGATCATGACCTGGACCAAAGTCAGATGCTTAATGGCTGAGCCATCCAGGCGCCCCAGAAAACATTTTTTTTAATCTATAGGCCTACATGCTTCACTGCCAAATTCTTTTTTTTTTTGCTTTTGTTTTTTTTAAATTTTTTTCAGTGTTCCAAATTTCATTGTTTATGTACCATACCCAGTGCTCTATGCAATATGTGCCCTCCATAATACTCACCACCAGGCTTACCCCATCCCCCTGAAAAAAAACCTCAGTTTGCTTCTCAGAGTCCAGCCAAATTCTATCCAACTTTTAAAGAAATAACCCCAATTCCATTTAATCACTTCCAGAAAATACAAAGGGAGAGAACACTTTCTAATTCATTTTATAAGGCCAGCCTTACTCTGACACCATAATCAGATAAAGACACAAACACTCTGTAGATCCGTATCTCTTACAAACACATATATAAAAATGCTCAACAAAACATCAGTGCATCAAATATAACAAAACAGTAAAAGAATACTATGCCATAACCCAATGGGGTTTATCCCAAGAATGCAATGTTAGTTCACTATTTGAAAAAGAAATCCATGTAATCCACCATATTAACAATCTAAAGACGAAAACCACATGATTATATAAATTGGTGCAGAAAAGGCACTTGGCAAAATTCAATACCCATTCATGATTTAAAAAGAATTCCCAGCTAACTAGAATGGAAAGGAATTTCCTCAAACTGGGAAGAGCATCTACAAAAAAATTAGGAATAAAACAATGATGCCCACACTCATCACTCCAATTTCACATTATATGATAAGTTCTAATAGTCCAATATATCAAGAAAAAAAAGGCATATAGCTGGGAAGAAAAAAAACTGTCCCTATTTGCAGACAACATTATGGTCTATGTATAAAATCCTAAGAAATCATCTAAAAACAATAGTAACAAAAGCCTAAAACTAATAAATGGGTCTAGTAAAGTTGCAGGATATAAATACAACATATAAAAATCAAACATTTCTCTAAAAACTAGCAGTGAACAATTTGAAAGCAAAATTTAAATAATTGGTATTATTTGCAATGGCTCCAAATTATTAAATTATTAAAAATCTAGACATAAATCTAATAAAACATGCATAGGATCTGTAGGCTGAAAACTATAAAATGGTGATGAAAGAAACCAAAGAAGACCTAAGTAAATGGAGAGATATGGCAAGTTCACAGACAGGAAGACTCAGCAGAGCAAAGTTGTCAACTCTCTGCAAATTGATTTAGACTTAACACAATCAAAATTACCGCAGGATTTTTTATAAATGTAAGCAAATTTATTAAAGCTTATACCAAAAGGAAAGGGTCCTAGATGAGCTCCAACAATTTTGGAAAAGAGGAATAAATTTAAAGGAATCCCAACACCCCTTTTGAGACAATATAAAGCTACCATAATCAGGGGTGCCTGGGTGGCTTAGTGGGTTAAAGCCTCTGCCTTCAGGTCAGGTCATGATCTCAGGGTCCTGGGATTGAGCCCCGCATCGAGCCCCGCATCGAGCCCGGCATTGGGCCCCACATCGGGATCTCTGCTCAGCAGGGAGCCTGCTTCCCTTCCTCTCTCTCTGCCTGCCTCTCTGCCTACTCGTGATCTCTGTCTGTCAAATAAATAAATTTTTAAAATCTTTTTTTAAAAAAAAAAGCTACCATAATCAACTGTATGGCCAAGAGTTAGACACATCGATCAGTGGAACAGAATAGAAAACCCAGAAATATACACTCACAAATATGCCCAACTGTTTTTTTATAAGGATGCAAAGAGATTTCCATGAAGAAAGGTTAGTCTTTCAACAAATGACATCAGAAAAATTGGTTATAGCTTAAAAAACAAACAAACAAACAAACAAACAAAAAACCCTTAATCCAAACCTTACAGCTTACACAAAAAATTCAAAATAAAAATCATAAAGCTTCGGGGCACCTGGGTGGCTCAGTGGGTTAAAGCCTCTGCCTTTGGCCCAGGTTATGATCTCAGGGTCCTAGGATTGAGCACATAGCATCGGGCTCTCTGCTCAGCGGGGAACCTGCTTCCTCCTCTCTCTGCCTGCCTCTCTGCCTACTTGTGATCTCTGGCAAATAAATAAATAAATAAACTCTAAAAAAAAAATTTTTTTTTAAATCATAAAGCTTTAAGACTTTCAGAAGAGGGGCGCCTGGGTGGCTCAGTGGGTTAGGCCGCTGCCTTCAGCTCAGGTCATGATCTCCAGGTCCTGGGATCAAGTCCCACATCAGGCTCTCTGCTCAGCAGGGAGTCTGCTTCCCTTCCTATCTCTCTGCCTGCCTCTCTACCTACTTGTGATCTCTCTCTGTCAAATAAATAAATTAAAAAAAAAAAAAAAAAGACTTTCAGAAGAAAACAAGAGAAAATCTTCTTAACCCAGTGTTAGGAAAAGAGTTTTTAGTCATGACACCAAATACACAATCCATAAAAGAAAAAAATAATAATAAATTAGACTTGACAAATGTTTAAAACATGGCAAAAGACACTGCTAACAAAAAGACAGCTGTAGACCAAGATAAAATGTTTTGCAAATCACATATATGACAAAGGACTTATCCCAAAATATATAAAGAACTCTCTAAATCAACATTAAAAAAACAAACAATCCAAATAAAAAGAAGGCAAAGGCTTGAAACCAAACTTTACCAAAGAGGTCACTGTATATGAAAGGCAATAAGCATATTAAAAGATACTCATTATTATTTATCATTAAGGAAATGTGAATTAAAACCAGTACATACCCACTAGAATGGCTAAAACGAAAAGTACTGGCAGTACCAAGTGATGATGAAGAGGAAGAGTACTGGAACTC
This sequence comes from Mustela nivalis, assembly GCF_964662115.1. Lineage (NCBI taxonomy): Eukaryota > Metazoa > Chordata > Mammalia > Carnivora > Mustelidae > Mustela > Mustela nivalis. The sequence goes on from NC_139021.1 coordinate 150,436,149, forward strand.
TCTCCTTCTCATTGGTGGCAGGAAAGCAAAAATGGAGCATAACAAATAACATGGAGGATATAGGGAGATGGAGAGAAGGGAGTTGAGGGAAATTGGAAGGGGAGGTGAACCATGAGAGACTATGGACTCTGAAAAACAATCTGAGGGTTTTGAAGGGGCGGGGGGTGGGACGTTGGGGGAGCCAGGTGGTGGGTATTATGGAGGGCATGTATTCCATGGAGCACTGGGTGTGGTGCATAAACAATGAATTCTGTTACGCTGAAAAGAAATAAATAAAAATAAAGACATGTAAGTTTATTCATTTAAAAAAAAAAATAATGTTGGGGCGCCTGGGTGGCTCAGTGGGTTAAAGCCTCTGCCTTCAGCTCAGGTCATGGTCCCGGGGTCCTGGGATCGAGCCCCGCATCAGGCTCTCTGCTCAGCGGGGAGCCTGCTTCCTCCACTCTCTGCCTGCCTCTCTGCCTACTTGTGATCTCTCTCTCTGTGTCAAATAAATAAATAAAATCTTTAAAAAAAAAAAAAGCTTAAAAAAAAAAAGAATGTCAAATTTTTAAAAAATGGTACAGCCATTCTTGAAGTCTGACAGTTCTATTAGCCCATATGACCAACTCCTATGAATAGCTATTTACCCTGGCGTAATGAAACTTATGGTTACATAAAAACCTCCACACAAATGTTTATAGCAGTTATATTCATAATTGCCCAAAACTGGAAAAAACCAGTCCTTCCGTTAGTGAATGGATAACCAACTGTGGCCTACCTATACAGTTGGATACTATTTAGTAATCAAACAGAAAGCATCAGTGATACACAGAACAATCGGGATGAATCTCAAAGGCACGATGCTTAGAGAAAGTAGCTATTACACGAGTTACAAGTCTTACGGGGTTCTACTTACCTGACACTCTCAAAACAAAGCTGTGGTGTGGAATAGCACGTCAGTAGTTAGCAGGGTGGGGTGAGGGATGGTTGGGATGGCTTCCTTGCATGAGTTAGTGCTTGGGAGAGAGGATTGTTTGATATCTTGATTGTGGTAGTGGTTACATGAATCTATATTGTAAGTCACAATATAAATATTCATAAGGATGCAGAGATATTTCCATGAAGAAAGGTTAGTCTTTCAACAAATGACATCAGAAAAATTGGTTGTAAATTTTTAAAAAACCCAAAAAACCAAAAAACACACCTTAATCCAAATCTTACACCTTACACAAAAAAATCAAAATAAAAATCATGAAGCTTTAAAACTTTTAGAAGAAAACAGGAGAAAATCTTCTCAACCCAGGGTTAGGAAAATTTATGTTGTATATTGTGCTGAGATAGAGACTTACACACCTCTTAAAAATGGGACCAGCAGAGAAATAAAAATTTGAAACTCTGTTCTGTACCAGTCACTTTGCATGTAATCTCATTAAATCCTTAATACTGCAAGATTGGTTATTAACCCCATCTTACAGACAAGAAACTTGAAACTCAGAGATACTCAGCAACTTACCTGTGACCTATCACAGTGAGCGGCAGAACGTGGAGTCCACCACCCAGACCCTTACTACACCTCAACACTGGGATGGTCAAGTTTGCCAGCAGTAGTGTAAGAGGCTGGGAAAGAGAGGCTGTCCTGTTTGTTGATGTCACTTACATGTCTGGCTTCTGTCCACAGCCTTGCTGAGCTGGACCTGCTCAGCTCTAGTCAAGTGAACTGCAACACAATCACTGGGCCTCTTGGGCAGCACTGCTCTGCTTATATGGGTTGGACTTGTTGATTTTGAGGTATCTGAAAATACTGAACCAATGGGAAGCATGCTAGACTAAGACCCACCTGTGTTCAATTTTGATCCTTCCCCAGATAACTCAATCAACTTCCAGGAAGGTGGTGATGTCTCTTAGGAATGCATGTAAGCCCAGATACTAGGTCAACCTGAGCTTCAGACAGTACTCCTAATGACCTCTTCAGATGTCTCCATGTGACTGTCCACAGGTACCACGCCCTAAAAGCGAGTTCCTCACTACCCAGCGGAGCAGCCACCAAAATCCTCAGTGCAAGCCAGACACCTAGGAATCCAGGGATCTTTCCTGAAACTCCTTGTTCTCACAGCTCCCAGATCCAACCTACCTCCAATGTTACCTGCTGAAGCTCCCTCTCTGTACCATCTTGTAGCACTCCTGTGTTAACCTCCTTCCAGTATTTACCTCTAGATTTCCTCCACATTATTCTCTACTCACCAATAAAGGGAATTTTCAAAAATACAAATCTGACCATGTTTTCCCAGCTAAACATCCTCCAAAGGGCTTTCTAGTATCTTGAGATAAAGACAGTATCTTAATGTAACCTCATCACCTGCCTCTCCATTTCCTTCTCTATCTTCCTCTGTAGCTTCCTACAACCCTCTGCCCATCCTGGCTCCAAACACACTGGCTTACACATTATTTTGCTGCCTTATGCCACAGGGCCTTTGCAGATACATTCAATTCCTGCTGGCTGATTACACTCTTCTTCTCACTCCTACCTTTTGCCAAGTTAACCTGCTTCTTCAGATCATGCACCAAAGGTCACTTTCTTCCTTTAAGGAAGCCTTCCCAGACCTCCTACACTATAGAGCCAGACTCTTAAAGATGACCAAGGACTTTAAAGTTTTTTTTCAAGTAGGTTGTATCCATCAATTTTTATTATGTAAAAAATGAAAGTTTTAAAGTATTTTCATTAATTTGTTTTAAAAGAACACAAACTAGCCCATTACATGGCTAACATAAATTAATAGAAGCAGCTGGATTCTCTCATCTGTAGTCAGGCTACTGCACTACTGCACATCACAGAGCCTCTGGGAAACTCAGCTGTGCACTGGACCATACACTCTTTTCTAAATTTTAAAGTCAATATCCACCCCCCACAACCGGAAGACTCATTATAAAGGTGACAGAATAAGCAATTATCCATAATAATCAAGCATTCATCCCTAATGAAAACTATTAAGCCAAAATTAACAGGAAAGTATTTTAATGATATTTTTGTAGCACAAATAATTAAACTGAGACAGGTAAGAGGAATATGAAGGAATCTACAAAACCATAAATAATACTCCTTTAAATCCTGATGTAACCTAGATGCTGAGAATGAACCGGTGTCCTATCAACAGAGTTTCCATTTCTCTTCTCAAAGGCACAGTCTGGGCAATAAATCCAACAAAGAGGTCTTTTTGGGCTCCAATGCCCTGTGGTCATTTACAAGTACTGGAATATTTGAAACCATCCATCTCTGCAGATCCAAATGACAGTGTCTGTCTGAAGCTCATTTTGATGGCTCCTCAGGCCCCTTCAGGCTGGCCTTCTGATTTCTCCTTTCTTTCTGACCCTGAATTCGGAAGAGCTTTTTCCTGAGGTCCTTCTGTCGTTTCAGTTTCTCTTCTTCCTCCTTCTGCTTCACTTTGAAGTGTTCTTTATTGTGCAAGTGTCGTTGCTCCTTGGCCTTCTTCATCTTCTGACTGTGCACTGTACTCAGAGCATCCAGCAGTGCAAGGATCTGACAAGGACAAAACCCAGTGAGCATCAGAGTACTCAGACATCATGTTTTCCTTCTAAGAGTCAGGGGACATAAACACCTCAGCTCATGTATCAAACCTAGAATCAATCCATGATCCAAATGAGTATTAACTCAGGGAAAATTTATACTAAACTAGGAAATCATAATTGCATGAAAGCATAAGTAGGAGCATATTTACTGAGTAAAATACTTAAATAGTGGCCTTCATCACAAAACTACCTTTGTTAATCACTGTGGATACTACATAAAACCAAGAGTGATTTGCCAGCTGGGTGCATACTAATCCCCATTAAAATGCATAAGACACAGCATGACTAAACAACAGAAGGGAAATGGACTCTGGCCTTTCCTAGACCTTCCAGTTCTAGCACCTCAATTAAGTCTGGCTCTTATCCTTTCCTGAAGAAAAATGAGAACGCAACACAAATATCAACTGTGCTACAGAAAGCATTATTTTCACATCGAAATGCAACGCGCAGGAAGCCATCTGTTGACAGTACCTTCCTCTCATGAGGTTCCCGTATGACGGCTGGTCTCAGCCTGTCCTTCGGCGTCTTGCCTGCCTTTGCTTGGGTCTTGGGCTTATTCTTAAATGGCAGGGCCTTCTGCAAGGCTTTTGGAATGTGCACTGAATTAAAATGTTTCTTTTGCCTCACAATTGGCTGAAAGGAAAAATAAAAACAGTGATGTATTTAAATTATGCTCTATATGCATCTAAAACTTGCCTAAAATCTTCTCAATGGATTGACTTTTCCACATGATCAGTAACACGAGTCTGCTGACCATAAGAAATGAGGATTCAATCATCCATCACAGGTGACTGCCTCAATGGATGTACATTGCTCTAGGCAAAACAGAGAAACACAGAATATACTTGTAATCCTCCCCCAAAATCAACTGTATCCATATCTACAATATGAACTATCGGGATCTCAAGAGAGCAGATGAATATATCCAAAGTTTCTTTTAATGAAAAACCCACAACTTATTTTGGGGGCACTGAGGTAGTTTCTTTTAGGCTAATAATAATCATCTAGGTGTTCATCTTCACTATCAACCTCTGTGGATTCACTTCCTCTAATCAGCAGCAGCTCAAGTGTTCCCATCCGTGACTCTCATTAAAAAGTTTAACTTTATTGTTTTTGATGGAAGGCCAGCTGAGTAAAATGAGATTTAAATGACATATAAAGGCCAAACACTCTCTACATTCAGTTTTTAAGGTAATCTAATTTCTGTGCTTAAATTGAGATGACCAAAATTCTTAACCACCTCAAAAATAGTAAGTAGAAAAGTCTTGCCCTAGATCTTTACCCTCAAGGTCAACACCAAGTATATAGAGAATATTTCTGTTATATCTTTAAATTTATTATCAAAGACATCATCCACAATAATATGCAATGTACTCTGTTTAGGAGAAACCTAAAATGCTTAGAATGAAGGAACTCGAAGAAAGCACATTCTGAAAAAAAGAGGAAGCACCACCACAAGCTTAGAGGTAGTTCTTGTAGGTACCATGTCCTATATTTTATTAGAAATTCATGTAACATGATTAAAAATTTCATTATTAATTACTCTATTAAAAAAGCAATGCCTGAAAATTTGTTTCTGGCAGAATGGCAGACTGATATCCTGAATCCCCTCTTATTATAAAACAATTTATATTTATCCTGCATTAAAACAAATCTTTCCAAATGTATTGCTGACCTGTGTAGAAAATAATGAAAGTTCTCAAAGACCAAATTCCAAATGAAATGGGATTTTGAAAGACAGTGAGAACTTAAAATTAAAAAAATACTGACAATGCCAACTACTAGCAACTATTGTTGGTAGGAATCTAACCTAATCTACTATACCAGAATACTACAGGCACCATACAGTGAAAGCCAAACACATGCATACCCCGTACCTGGCAATCCCAACCTGGGGCGAGCAATGCAAAAGAAATGTGTGCACATGTACACCAAACAAGTCACGTGTAAGTGTTCGGGGCAGCATTTATAATGGTCAAAAATTGGAAATAATGTACATCAATGAATAAACTGACAGTATAACATAATAAATTTCTACTTGACAGGAACAACATTTGAATGCCTACAAACACATGAATGAATCTCATAAAACTGAAGGAGAAGAAACTAGGCAAATAGTATATGCTGTATTTTATAAAACTCAAGGACAGGCAGAACTAATGTACATGTCAGGAGTCCAGAGAATGCCTATCTTTGAGGTGGAGGTGGGGTAGTGACTAGAAGTCACAAGCAGGCTTTTGCTGTGCTGCTAACTCTATTGCTTGATCCGGGTGATGGCAATTTGGGTGTGTTAAATTCATGAGCTGTATGCTTGTGATCCATGTATTTTTCTGTATTTATGTTACCGCTTCACTACAAAGTTTTTAAAAATTTTCCCAAAAAACCCACTCATTGCTTTAATAAAAATTAGCACATAAATTTTTTAAAAGTAATACGTGTATCCGATGGGGAAAAAATAGTTTAAAAGAGTATATAATGAAAAGTTTGTCTCCTTTCCAACCCATGAAAACCCCTACTACCACCTTCTGGAATTCTTTCCAAAATATTCTATGAATATACATGTTCATTCAATTTAATGGTAGATTTCCTACTTGAAAATTCTTTTTTTTTTTTTTTAAGATTTTATTTATTTATTTGACAGACAGAGATCACAAGTAGGCAGAGGCAGGCAGAGAAAGAGAGAGAGTGAGAGAGAGGAGGAAGCAGGCTCCCTGCTGAGCAGAGAGGATCACGAACCTGCTAAAGGCAGAGGCTTTAGCCTACTGAGCCACCCAGGCGCCCCCCTACTTGAAAATTCTTAACACAGAAAACATTATGTACAAAGCATCTGGATGACCCCATCTATGGAGCTCATGTGTTAAGTGACTATACCTTATACAAAGAATCCTTGTTGGGCTTTAGCTTGACACCATGGGCAAGCCGGAGTTGACCTGTGGTCCTCATTCCTGACCAGGTGTCTTTCTCACCAACTGGTTTCAACAAAGATGTTACTGGGTTATAGAAGGCTGGAATGGAGACAGGATACCAGGTTCTCATGAAGACAATATCTGGAAAAAGACACAGTTTAACATTTTCAAAAGAAGACTTATAACCATCTTGTCAAACAAAGAACAAAACAATCACCCCCAACTTCTCTAGTTGGCAGCATGGTTTTTGAAATAAGACTTCACTAAGTAAACTACTCTTGAATATCACAAAACTTTTACTGGCTATGAATCACATGGCTCCGCACACAGCGTAACTCGGCATACTGCTAAGATGCTCCAATAGGGGAAAGCTGAACTCAATTCCAAGTTTCTAAAACCTGAACTACAACCTCTACTCCTCACTGACTAGAAATCAATAGTGAACGGTAACATGCTGTTATGATTACACCATGAAGTTATATTTACCACTCATCAGCAACTTATCCTCAAAGCTGGCCCGGAAAGCTCCTTCTGGAGCCCGGAGTGCTTTCTTGATCTGTCCCCTTATGCCACTGACAGTTCGAATCACAGCACCTTCAAATTTGGCCACTTCCAAGGCAGAATTAAACATTCCCTATAGGTAAATGAAAAAAAAAAAACCACACACAAAATCAGGTATTTTACTTTTTAGTTCATAAATGAGTCCTTGGTTAAAAAAAGAAAAAAACTTCTTTAATAGTGATAAAATAATCAAAATGTTTTTTCCCCACTAACAGTGGAATTACTAGGTCAAATGGAATACAATTCGATTTCATCTTCCCCAAAAAAACATTAATCAAGATTCTATTGTAGACTCATTAGCATGTTCATCACCGGTATCTTTGTAGAAGAAAATATTAAAAAGATATTTATCGGACTGAACTGGCCTAGAGAGCCTTTGCCATCATCAACCAGGGCTGGGCTGCAGCTCATATCCTATGACTTAGGTGTACATGTTCAGAAAATAAAGAGAGCTGAATAAATGCCAGTGACATTATTACCTGATATTATAAGAATATTTTATGATCATCTTAATTCTGTACTTTTATCTTATGTACCCACATAAGATTTTCAATAAATGTGACTCAAACTACCCTCCCACATTATACTGCAAAAAGAGCATCCACTTCTCCATACCCGTCAACAAGTATTTTACAAAATACTTTGTCTATTTTCCTTTTTTAAAAAATTCTGTCCATTTTTCTACTGAGCTGTTTAACAAACCTATGATTTTTCCCCCTTTCTTAACACAATCCAAAAAAGCAGGGAAAAAAAAGAGTGAATGAGATTATGTTATTTTCAATATTAGCTCTGTCACAGTCTCACATGACATAAGGAATAGCCTCCATTAGTATGTATCTCTATTAATGTCACCTTAAAATTTTCTGAGCATATTTAAGTGACATAGAGACCAATACAAAGAAACCAAAAATAGCAAAGACCAAGTTTATGAAAAATTTCACTCTTTTGAAAACATCAGACTATATAAGTATTTCATTCCTCCTTCAATAAAATATACATGTAAAATATGTGAGTATAAAAATATACAGACCTTAATGAATGACGTATTCTTGAAAATTTTATAAGGAAAGCCAGTTAGCTTTAATTTCTTCACAATCTTTATGGATTTATCCAGATCTAGGACAACTCCTGTAGCAGCTATCCGGAAATCAGGCTGGGAAGAACACCCAAAATTTGAATACAGGAATAATACCAGCAAGAGAAAAACTATTATTTTCTCTATGATACAATAAATCACCAAAGTACATTTCTATTTACAACCAGCTAAGAAAGAATATCTGAACTTGCAAAGCAGTATTTTAACAAAAGCAATCTAAAGCTATAGTACATGTAAGCCAAACTAATGCTGTCTTGAGTATTCTCTGGAGGATGATTTTGCAATAACATAATTTCAAAACAATGACCAATTTGGAATGGAAAGGAATATGAAAATTTGGTTACAATGTTTAAGGAAGTAAATTGTGGACCCCCAGGGCAAATTTCATCTGCTCATTATTCTGTTTTCTGTCAAATAGGGCCAATAAAACTTGCTCTGATTGACCAAATGAAGACTATGTGAACATACTTTGCTCAACCACTACTTTGCCCTACACTAGGGAGTAGTCTTATGTCTAACTAGTGTCCAAAGTATCCTTAGAACCTAGTACAGTGCTTAGCACATGGTGAGCACTACTTATTTTTAGAAAAACAAGGTGTGCCTGGGTTGCTCAGTAGGTTAAGCAACCAACTCTTGATTTCAGCTTGGGTCATGATCTCAGGGTTGTGGGATCGAGCCCCATATCAAGGCTCCAAGCTCAGGAGGGAGTCTGCTTGAAGATTTTCTGTCTCTTTCTCTTTCCCTCTGCCCTCCCCACTTCATGCATACATACACAGTCTCTCTAAAGTAAATCTTAAAAAAAAAAAAAAAAGAAAGAAAAAGTCCAAAAAATTTATAAAAATATAAAATATCATCAGAATCATAATAAGTCTACCTCTTCATTCCCAAATCCTACTTAAAAAGATGTAGGAAAATTAAAAGCAAAGAGAAGTTTGCTACAAATACTAGAAATGAGTCATTTTGAACTTCAAGTTTCATGTACATATCCCATATTCAAGATATACTTCTCAAACACAATCTGGAAAATAAAACATTCAAAATATTTACCATTATGCCACTGACAGACTGTACTGCCAAGAATCCAGTTCCCTGTGGAGTAATCGGACCTTAAAAAGAATAGGAAAAAAAAAAAAAGAAAGTAAATACAGTGAATCACAAATTTTGAATTGTTTTACATATGTACTTCAATCAAAAAAAAAGAGAGAGAGAAAAATCTTATGAATTGGAATTTCATGGAGAAAAACAAAACTATAATGGCTTAAATTAACCTATAAGTTGTTCCAATCATGTATTACCCCAAAAGGTTGCTCCACAATGCATGTGCTGTGGGGTATATTTTAGAAGTCTCTGTCTCCCATTGTGGTCTTCAATATAATAGAGTGGGATAGTCTGAAACCTCCTCCACCCTACAGAAAAAATGATTGGATCTCTGGACTTGAGGATTTTCTTATACCAACGATGTTTCTTCAGACGCATCTAAGGGAAGAAGAGATTTCAGTAAGATTAGTGGTGTAAGTATGTCCCCAGAACCCCAACTGCCAAAGCATGCAGCAAAGGGTACCTACCTGTACATATCCAACATTGCCTTCACTATTGCCCAAACCACCCAAAATGATTGGGTAATGGGGGTCAAAGTTAAGCACAAATTCACAGGGGACATTTTCTATTTCAATTCGAACATACATCCCAGGTCGAAAACCCTCATACTGAACTCTGGCTTCATCATCTTGATCTTCAAATTCTGCTCGGTTAAGCTATATACGAGAGAGGGGAAAAAAAAAAACAATAAAAAACTCACAATGCTATTGTCTTTAATAAATCTAAGATTAACATTTTAAAAAATGAACACTTTTTCATAAAGGAACACAGACGTGATCACGCCTTATCCCATTTAAAAATAACATACCTTCTTATCTGTACAGTTTGTTTAGGATATGTCCCAACTCTTTTCTCCTTTGTTGCTCCAAGGTACAGCAAATGCAAACAACTTTGAAAGCAACCCTTAATGCTGGTCAGCCAATACTCTCAGCTTCCCAGTCCACTTTCTTTTCTTACTCTACAATATTTGATACTCAGTATCTCCTCCTCCGTCATCCTCACACTCAGCAGTTGACTGTTTCTTAATTCACTCAAAAACTAAGCAGTCTACAAGAATTTCTGCAGCCATCTCGCCTTCCAGGGTTTACACTCACATCTAGCCTTTTACTCTTATTATTATATTTATCATTTATTATTGAAATTAATTAAAATTAAACAAAAATTTTAAATTCAGTCCCCTGGTCACAGTAGTCACATTGATCAGTATCAACACGTGGCTAATGGCTACAAAAAAGACAGCACAGACAGACATTTCCATTATTGCGGAAAGTACTACTGGGCAGCTGCTATAGATTCATTTTATGCCAAACTTCACTTGCATGCTAGATATCATTCACTCTTACTGAACTTTATTCCAAGAGGTCTTACCTGTTATTTTCTCACATCTTAACATCTTCTTTTGATTCTATTTCCAACTATTGCCCCATTTCTCTGCTTCTCTCTGAAGTAAAATGGCTTTTAAGTTTTCTATACTCAGTCTCTAGTTCCTCTGCTCCCAATCTCTTAAATCTCAGCTTGGACTTTAAGCCACATTCCATAAAAATGCTTGCCAAAATCATGTAGGGCCTCCACATTCCAACCCAGTTGTCAATTCTGTCTTCATTGTTAATACATCAGCAGGATTTAAAAAAATTTATCCCTCCTTCTATAGTGGCTTCCTCATGTTCTCTTCAATTTCTTCTCTTTCCTGAGCACTGACTGCTCAATCCCCACTGCTGCTTCCTCCTCTCCGCCCAGCCTCCTACAGTGGAGTACCTGCTGTCAGTGTTAGTCCTCTCCTCTCCTGACACCATGCTCACTTCCCAGAGCATCCCATCCACTTCATGGCTTTAGGTAGCATCTAGATGCTGAAGACTGTACATCTAAGTCCCTGGCCCCAACCTCTCTCCAGGGCTCCTGACTACTTGAAGCTCCATTTGTCTGAAAGAGATCTCAAACCCAAGCTCTAAACTTTATCTTTTTAGACAAACCTGCACCAACCAGAGGCTTTCCTATCTTACTGACAACTCAATCCTTCCAGAAGTCATCCTTATTTCCTCTCACACACCCCACAGTTAATCTACTTTTGACCTACCTTTAAAAAGTATATCCAGAATTTGACTCTTTCTCTTTCACCTCCAACACCTCCCCACCCCCCACAGTGAGTCAACTTAATTTTACTGAACTCTTGCCACAGCAATCCTTTCAAAGGAAAGCAGGTCATACATGTCTCTCCGCTGTTCAAAACCCCCTGTGGGTCCCCATTTCACTCAGAGTAAAAAATTCAAAGTCCTTTAAAACAGGACACAAATCGCTTCTTGGCCTTTTGGCTAAGATCAAGTGTAAAACAGGACACAAGATGCTAGGTGATTTTAAGTTATAAATGGACTGAAGCAAAGACTTCAGAACTAGCTTTACATGTCTTAGTTACTTCTATCAAAGGCAGTACAGACTTAGAACCACTATGTTAATGACTAACAGGGAGATACTTTCTTTAAACAGATGAAAGCTTAGGTTGGGCAAAGTCCACCAACCTCATTTTTAGAAATCATATGCTTAACCTGCATAAGATGTATTAAAGTATATTCTAGCTTACAGGAATTATTGGTGTCCCCCTTGTCAAAACACAACTCAAACACTCACCATCCACTGCATAGATATCTTTGTGTCTCCTTAAGAGTGAGTTCATCAACTCAGTCTGTTCAGCATCTCAGGCAAGGGGGCCAGACCATCTTTGTTTTAGCATTCCACATGTTCCCTTTATCTCCACATCTGACCCGACACTTGAAATACCCTCTGAACTCTGACCAAGGTGAGTTTTTAGAAAAGCTTCCCTGGAGAGCACTTGTGTGTGCATAAGCACCAGTATATGTAAGAATCATCTACCCATTCAAATTATTTAATTACGTTTCCAGGGAGCAGTAACCAGAATGCTAAGGCAATGCCTACATCTAAATATCACTCCACTGGGGTGCCTGGGTGGCTCAGTCAGTTAAGCCACTGCCTTCAGCTCAGGTCATGATCTCAGGGTCCTTGGGATCGAGCCCCACATCTGGCTCTCTGCTCAGCAGGGAGCCTGTTTCCCTTTCTCTCTGCCTGCCTCTCTGTCTACTTGTGCTCTCTCTCTGTCAAATAAGTAAATAAAATCTTAAAAAAAAAAAAAAAATCAGGAGTGCCTGGGTGGCTCAGTGGGTTAGGGCCTTTGCCTCAGGTCATGATGCCAGGGTCCTGGGATCAAGCCCCACATCGGGCTCTCTGCTCAGCAGGGAGCTGGCCCTTCCTCTCTCTACCTGCCTCTCTGCCTCCTTGTGATCTCTTGTCTGTCAAATAAATAAAATCTTTAAAAAAAAAAAAAATCAGTCCACTGAGAGATCCTCAGCAGTTGCTTCCTATCTCAGCCATTTTTGCTTCCTCAATGCTTCATATACAATAGACACTGATAATCTTTCTGGTCAATTTCAGACTGAAAAAACAATCAGATGACTGCATGAATAAACACATTTATCTGCATCTTGACCTAGGAGTCCAAACCTGAGGCACAGAAGCAGGTCAGCAAGCAGAGACCTAAACAAAATTATGTACTCACAACACTGTATTACAGCCTTGAAATAAAGCTGATAGGATCCCAGTGTTCTCACCTGTGCCTGTTTATGCATTTCTCCTTTAAGATCATCAAAATATGTGCTTTCTCCTTCATCATATTCTGCATCAAACATCTCCTTCAATTTTCTCTTCTTATCCAAATGCTTTTTCTTGGCACTTTCCTCTGCACTAGGGTCAGTTTCTTCCTTAACTTCTTCTGCGTCTTCAATCTTAAATTTCCAGAAGAGAAAATTTTGTAAAAGTTTATGGAGATCTTTTCTTTAAACATAAAAGGAGATTTTTAAAGTTCAGCCTTTGGCTCTAAATGACACGAGACATTTAGACATCTACATTGTGATACACTGTCACTCCTTTATCTGGTTGGGAATGTCAAATATAAATAAAAGTAAAAGCAAGTGTCCCCACCCAGATTCTCCCTAGACACTGTTCTAAAGAAATATTAGGGAGAATAGGGAATAGAGGAGAATGATGGCAAAAGGAACAGTGGAGAGAAAGATGGTGACTCAGGAGCTAAACTTTAAACGACTGAAGAATCATAAACACAAGAAGAGGTAGTAAACCCAAAAGATCAAAAGTAACAAACCAACAACTTTGATCTGTTCCCAACCTCCATATTTTTAGGAAGGAATCCATTTATTCTGTAATCTACAGAGATAATAAGTAAGATTCACATTGCTTAATATGGGCCTCTCTCATTACATATTGACCACAGATCAAGGACCAGTGACTGACAGCCAGTCATGATAAAAATCATACCTGAGTATCTGCACCTGGTTTTCCCTTGTGCACATCCCCTGTTTCCAGGTCTTCAAAGTCACCATAGAGCTCTTCTGGGAAAAGAACAACCAAATGTCCTCCATGAATAGGGCTTGCATATGACACGATAGCACCACCCAGTGCACTGTGTACTCTGAAGCCCAAATTTCATTTTTACCCTTCTTATTGCTACACACTCCAGGAGAATCCTGTACTTACACAGGCTTCTTTTCCTCTTTGAAATGTCAGTATTTCATCACCTGTTCAGATGAAGCACATGGACCCAACCCATATTTCCTTACTTTACTTTGATACCCCACTTAGCCAAGAGCTATTTTTCCAATGCAGGTAGCAAACACTTTGCAGCAGGGATGCACAGAGAGATATATGCATGGCTTTGCAGGTGAGTCCCCAAGACCAACAGTGACATGAAAAAACTATGATTTGATTAATAGCACATAGGACAGAGTCTCAGTAGTAAGAGTAACACAACACAATGTATGGCATATCTAAGAAAAATCTTGGATTACATAAAATACAGGACTTAGAGTAATAGTGGTACCCAAAATAATGCTGAATCACATGAAGAGCTCATTAATCTGCTCATCCACTTGTTTTTAGAGCTCTAAGTTTAGCTCTGGCTCTTATCCTTAAAAGAAAAAGATGCTAAAACTCCTTTGGGAAGCAATATTTAAAAGTAGTATTTAGATAAAATATTTTCACATAAGAAAGAGCCAAAGAACCAAAGAGCCAAAGAAGATACAATAGTTGGGAAGATTCCATCTGTAAGAAAAACAAAAAAGGACAAAATGCTTGGGAATAAACCTTACAAGAAATGTGTCAAAAAACTTTATTTAAAAAACTTAAAGAACTTTAATATACTACCAAAGAACACATGGAATAGGCATTAGCTAACACAAGGGCTTTACAGACAAGGCACTGCTCTAAGTATCTTATGTGCCTTAACCACATTCTTCAACATGACCCAATGAAGTAGGTGTGATTAATGCTATCTACTGAACAAATAAAGATAACCATGTATTTGAAAAAGAAGACTCAGTATCAGAAAGATGTCAATTCTCCTTTTATCACAGTTCTAATAAAACATGACCCAAGAAAAGACCCAAAAAACCTACTGAATGGGAGAAGATATTTGCAAATGACATATCCAATAAAGGGTTAGTATCCAAAATATATATATAACTCAGTACCAAAAAAACCCAAATAATTCAATTAAAAATGGGCAGAAGACATAACAAACATTTCTCCACTAACTAAGACACATGAAAAAATGTTCAACATCACTCATTGTCAGGAAAATGCAAATCAAAACCAAAATGAGATCCAAATCACACCTGTCAGAATGGCTAAATTAAAAAACACAACAAACAAATGTTGGCGAGGATGAGAAAAAGGAACCTTTGTGCACTGTTGCTGGGAATGCAAACTAATGCAGGAAGATGGTTTGGAGGCTTCTCAAAAAATTAAAAATGGAACTATCATATAATCTAGTAATCCCACTATTAGGTATTTACCCAAAGAATATGAAAATACTAATTTGAAAGGATATATGCCTCCCTATATTTATTATTTAGCATTATTTACAAGAGTCAAATTATGGAAGTAGCCTAAGGACCCATCGATAGATGAATGGATAAAGAAGTGTGTGTCTGTGTGTGTGTATACATACATAAAATGGAATATTATTCAGCCATCAAAAAGAATGAAATCTTGCCATTTGCTACAACATGAATGTAGCTAGAGAGTACAATACTAAACAAAATAAGTTAGTCAGAGAAAGACAAATAACTCGTGATTTCACTCATATGTGGAATATAAGAAACAAAACAAATGAGCTAGGGAAAAAAAAAGAGACAAACCAAAAATCTCTCTTAACTATAAAGAACAAACAGATGGTTACCAGAGGGGAGGTTGGGGGGGGATGAGCAAAACAAGGGGATTAAGAGTACATTTGTCATGATGAGCACTGAATAATATATGTAACTGTTAAATCACTATATTGTACATCTGAAACTAATGCAACACTGTAAGTTAACCATATTGGAACTAAAATTAAAAAAAAAAAAACCAACAAAGATTTCTTGTCTGTAAAAGACAGTGTAGACTTATTTATTCTGTTCCTCCCAACTAAGTATAACCAACTCCAAAAAAAACACAAGACCCCAAGGAAAACAAAAGAACTCTGAAAGGTATAAAGAAAAAAAGGACTGGTGAGGGTCCCCAGGACCAGAGGAATGACGTAATGGCTGGTGGCTCACTAGACCACAACCCACAGAAAGGCAATTCAGAACCACTGTTTCCCAACCCCAAAACTAGCAACAGAAGGGAGACCAGATAGACTCAATGTTCCCTCAGATCAAACTCAGATCTTAGCAGGAACACTAGGTTAACCAGGCAGCACTGGTTAAGTGGGTGCTTTGAAAGCCCCCCTGGCAGTAAGTGATGAGAGAACTGTTTGCCTTCCCTGAAGGGCCTGAATCTCCTTTCCTCCACCAAGATAAACCAGGTGGCCAAGGATTATTGGCAAAGGGAGATTCTGTGCCAGGCCAGAGGCTCTCCACCACCATCTAAAAACAATGTGTGCCCTGGCAGGACGAGTGAAGATACCCCTACAGCAAGAAAACTAGCCCTACAGGCCAAGACAACCTTCTCCCACCTAGCCACAACATGGGGGGCCCAGACTAGGGAAGCCCCTCTGTCTTCTCAGGCAGCACCTGCAGAGACCAGTACTAAGCAGATCAAAATAGCACCACAAAGGTTCTAAAGTTAAATTGTCATTGGAACCACAGCCCATAAAGTATATCAGGACCTGCACAATAAACAAGAGGACTGCATGACTAAAATAAAAAGATTACACAGGACCAATGTCTCCTCTAACATAAAACCCAAAATATGTACGATACAAGAGAAAATCACCTGTCATACCCCAATCCAGGAAAATCTTAACTGAAAAGTGAAGACAACTGACACGAACAATAAAATGAATCAGATTTTGAAACTATCTGACTAGTACCTTAAAGCAGTACAAAAATGTTTCATCAAGCACCTACAAATCCTTTGGCAACAACCAAAAAACTGAAAAACTCAGCAAAAAACCCTGAAGAACCAAAAGGAAATTATAGAACTGAATACAAGAAGAAATTTTAAAAGCTTGCTAGATGGACTCAATAGTAAGAGTAGAGATGACAGAGGATAGAATCAGAGAACTTGAGGTCAGATCAACAGAATTCATCCAGTCTGAACAACACACAGGAAAACAGACAAAAAACAACTGAGCAGAGTCTCATAGACCTGTGGGGCAGGAAAAAGATCCACCAGTTATACGATCTCACAAGGATACCTGGTTTGAAAGAAGTAATGACAGAAATTTCCTAAATTTGGTAAAAAACAGATTCAAGAAGGTGAGCAAATTTCAAACAGAGTAAACCCAATGAAATCTTCACCAGTCAAACTTCTGAAAACTGAAAAACAAATAATCTTGAGAGCAGACAGAAAGAAATGACAAATTCACATCAATTCAAAATGACAGTCCATTTCCCCTCTAAAATCAGAGGCCAGAAGAAAGTGGTACATTTTTCATGTGCTGCAGGAAAGAACTGTCAGCTATGAATTCTATATCCAGTGAAACTATCCTTCAGAAATGAAGAATTATAAATAAAGACAATCTCAGATGGAAAACAACTACAGGAATCCGTCACTAGCATACCCATTCTTAAAACATGGCTGAAGTGAGGCACCTGGGTGGCTCAGTTGGTTAAGTGTCTGACTTCAGCTCAGATCATGATCTTAGGGTTGGTTCTGGGATCAAGTCCCGCATTGGTCTCCCTCTCAAGCAGGGAGGTCTGCTTCTCTCTCTTCCTCTGCTCCATATCTGTGCTTACTTACTTGGCTCTCTCTTTCAACTAAATAAAATCTTAAAAAAAAAATGCTCAAGAAAGTTCTTAAGGGGCGCCTGGGTGGCTCAGTGGGTTAAAGCCTCTGCCTTCGGCTCCAGTCATGATCCCGGGGTCCTGGGATCGAGCCCCGCATCGGGCTCTCTGCTCGGCAGGGAGCCTGCTTCCTCCTCTCTCTCTCTCTGCCTGCCTCTCTGCCTACTTGTGATCTCGATCTGTCAAATAAATAAATAAAATCTTTAAAAAAAAAAAAAGAAAGTTCTTAAGTAGTGAGTAAATTATAAAAGAAGAAATTTGGGACCACTGGGAAAAAAAGAAAAAACAAACAAAAGATCAGAAATCTAGATGCATACAATAAAATAACGTTTTTCTGAGGAGTTTTTAAAATCATATTTGGAGACTGAAAAAAAGTTATAGCATTATCTAATACACAAACCAGTAATACTTAAAAGGGGGAAAGACAAAGGGACCAAAGTAGGAGAAAAGTTTCCACATGTTACTCAAAATGATAAAATACTGGCACCAGTAGGCTATTATATTACAATAAGCGACGACTACAAAATCTAGACAGAGACATTCAGAAACACTGTAAACATATCAATATAGAAGAAAGAAAATGAAAACAGAGGAAAGACAGAAAAATTAGAATAAGAGTAAACAAACAACAAAACAGTAAAATATCAGACTTACACAATTCCATATCAATAAATACGTTAAATGTAAATGGCATAATATACCAATCAAAATACAGATTGACAGAGAGGATAGAGGAACATAACGAGAAACTCCATTTAGATTTAACAACCCAAGTAAGCAAAAATACAAGAAGGGGAAAGATATACTGTGCAACTCATCCTTTAAAAAAAGCAAGAATGGCTAAATTATTATCTCATAAAATAAATCTTTTTTTTTTTTTAAAGATTTTATTTATTTATTTGACAGACAGAGATCACAAGTAGGCAGGGAGGCAGGCAGAGAGAGAGAGAGAGAGAGAGAGGGAAGCAGGCTTCCTGCAGAGCAGAGAGCCCAATGCGGGGCTCGATCCCAGGACCCTGAGATCATGACCCGAGCCGAAGGCAGCAGCCCAAACCACTGAGCCACCCAGGTGCCCCTCTCATAAAATAAATCTTAAAGAAAAGAAAATTATCAGAGCCAGAGAAGGACTTAACTGAACTGTAAAAGCTAAAATTTCATGGGTTACCTTGACATCCTTGAGCCTCACAGGGTCCAAAGGTCTAGCTGTGAGCAGGCCTGCCAGATATGGCCTCACCCTATGGGAAAGGATCCCCGTCTTGATAGCTCTTTTTTCAGTTGGACCACCCGCACCCCACCTATCCCTCAACCTAACAGGTTTGACTTTACCTCTCTGCCAGCCCATGAATTTATTCAAATACATTAATCACAACCTGTCAAGGGAACCAATGGTCATCCTATGCTCATTTAGGTACAAAGCTCTTTCTCTCAAAGCCCCTGATTGTTCAGTCTCTGCATGGCATGCACTGTTCTCTTCCCTCAGGCTCTGAGTGTATGTGACTAATAAACTGCTGTCAACAGCATCTGCCCAGTGTCAGATATTGTGTGTTAGGCCATCCCTATAACCGTAGAGCTGGAATCTTTCCTTCACCAATTGCATGAATAAGAGGTGACCATAATACACAACAACAAAAGGATAAATCCACCAGAAAGACATAACAATCCTAAGCATATGTGCACCAAACAGAGCCTCAAATATAAGAAGCAAAAATTGACAGATCTGAAAGGGATAGATAAGTCCAAGATAATACATAGTCACTTCAATATCCTCCTCTTGGGAACTGATAAAATTAGTCAGAAAATTAGCAAAGATACAGAAGATTTGAACAATACAGCCAACCCAACAGAACCTAACTGACATATATAGAACATGATACCCAAAAACATCAGAATAAATAATTTTTAAAGCATCCACAGAACATCTGTCAAGACAGGGCACAGTCTGGGTAATAAAGCAAATCTAAACAAATATAAAACATGCATAATGAGTATAGAATACAGTGCAATTAAACTGAAAATGAGTAACAGAAAGAAGAAAATTCCTAAACATTTTGTAGTTTGTTTGTAAGTAAAAAAACATTAAATAATGCAGGGATCAATGAGAAGTCTCACAGGAAATATAAAAATGCATAGAACTGAATGAAAATGCATACAACATATGAAAATACAGGGGGAGAGAGGGCAGAGAAAGCAATTTAGTGAGCACTAAAGGCTCACGTTAGAAATGAGAAAAGGTCTCAAACCAATAATCTAAGAAAACTGAAAAGTACAAAATAACCTCAAACAAGCAAAGAACAGAAATAATAAAGAGAAAAAAAAAATTGAAAACTAGAACACATAAATCTATGAGACCTAAAGCTGATTATTTGGGAAAAAACATCAACAAAATGAATAAACCTTACTAACGAAGAGAAAAAGGAGGAGGACACAAATCACCAATTAATTATCAAGAATAAAATGGGATTAGCACAACAGATCCCCCAGCCATTGGAAAGTTATTAAACAAATACTATGAGTATTATATTCAGAATACCTAAGCTAGCTTCTTGGAGAAGGTACTTCATGAAACTTTCACTTTGCCAAAAGCCTTTGAAATTCCTTGAAAACCATAAGAAAGTAAAATTCAGCCAAGACAGAATAAAGAACCTAAATTATTTAAATTATCCTATAACCATTAAAGAAAAAAAACTTGTCATTATTATAAGCTTAAAAAAAGAAATCTCCAGGCCCTCACCATTTCACTGGAAATTATACCAAACATTTTAAAAATTAACATTCCAGGGGTGCCTGGGTGGCTCAGTTGTTAAGCAGCTGCCTTTGGCTCAGGTCATGATCCCAGGGTCCTGGGATGGAGCCCTGCATCGGGCTCCTTGCTCGGCAGGGAGTCTACTCCTCCCTCTCCCACTACCCCTGCTTGTATTCCCTCTCTTGCTCTCTCTCTCTCTGTCAAATAAATAAATAGAAACTAAAAAAAAAAAAAAAAAAGAAATTAACATTCCAATTCTACACACTCTCTTCCAGAAAACAGAAAAATTGGGAATACTTTGGAATCATTTTATGAAACCAGTATTACTGAAACCAAAACTAAATGAAGACAGTACCCAAAAAAATCCCCCAAAACAAAAAAATCAACAATGCTATAGACCAGTTTCACTAATATACTTATATGCAAAATTCCTTAACAAAATACCATCAAATAGGGACTCCTGGGTGGCTCAGTTAGTTAAGCGGCTGCCTTCGGCTCAGGTCATGATCCCAGCATCCTGGGATCGAGTCCCACATCGGGCTCCTTGCTCAGCAGGGAGCCTGCTTCTCCCTCTGCCTCTGCCTGCCATTCTGCCTGCCTGTTCTCGCTCTTTCTCCCTCTCTCTCTGATAAATAAATAAATAAAATCTTTAAAAAACAAAAAACAAAAACAAAGAATCTAAAACATTATTAAAAAAAAAAACCCATCAAATAAAGTTCAACAACATATAAAAAGAATTATATATCATGACCAAGTGGAATTTATTCCAGGTATGCAAAGTTGATTCAAAATTCAAAAATTAAACAATGTAATCCACTATATCAAAAGGGTAAAGAATAAAAAATTCGTAGGATCATATCAACTGACACTGAAAGGCATTTGACAAAATTCACCACCCATTCGTCATTAAAAAGAGAAAGAAAGAAAGAAAGAACACCTCTCAGTATACCAGGAATACAGAGGAATGGAGCACATAAAGAGCATCCACAGAGAAACCAAACTAACATCATATGTTAACAGTGAAAAATACTGAGAACAAGGCAAGATTCCTCTTTCTAATCCTAGTCATTATATAAGAAAAAAATTTAAATATAAATATATTCAATGTACATATAAATATAATCATAATTGCATAGCTGGGAATTTACCCCAGAAATATAAAAACATTAACTCAAAAGGATGCATGCACCCTTGTTTATGGCAGCATTATTTTCAATAGCCAAACTACAGAAGCAGCCCAAGTGTCCACTGATAGAAAAATAGATAAAGATGATATGAGGTGTGTATGTATGTGTACACACACACACACACACACACAGAGGAATATTATTCGGCCATCAAAAAGAATGAAATTTTTGCCATTTACAATGACATGGATGGATCTAGTATAACGCTAAGTATAACAGTATAACGCTAAGTGAAATCAGCCAGTCAGAGAAAGATAAATTCCATATGATCTCACTCATATGTGGAATTTAAGGAACAAAAATATGAGCAGAGGAAAAAAAGCCAGAGACAAGCAAGAAACAGACTCTTAGCTACAGAGAACAAACTGATGATTACCAGAGAGGAGGCAGGTGGCAAGATGGGGATTAAAGAGCACACTTAACACGATGAAAAAATAAATAAAATGATTATAAATAAGTAAACAAAAATAAAAGGCACAAAGGTTGAAAAGAAACATAATACTGTTCCTATTTGCAGATAACACAACTATGTATAAAAATCCCAAGTAATCTACAACAAACACCCCTCCCAACTAACAACTGAGTTTAGCAAGATAAAAGATAAACACATAAAAATCAATCAAAATGAAATACTTTAGTATAAACTTATTAAAATATACTTACCATTAAGATGCCAAAAATTACAAAATACTGACGAAGGAAATTAAGACAAAAAATGCTCCTGGATTAGAACACTCAAAATAATAAAGACCTATAGTTTTAATGCAACTCCTATCAAAATCCCAGGAGTTTTTTTGTAGATCCAGACAAGCTTATTCTAACATTTATATGCAGCCACAGGCCCTAGGATAAATCAATCTTGAAAAAGAAGAATAAAGTGAGAGTAATCACTCTACTTAGTATTAATGTTTACTATGTAACCACAGTAATCAAGATAGTATAGTACGGGTGGAAGGAAACATGAATCAATGGAATGCAAGAAAGAACCCAGAAATAAACCCACACAGAGGCTCAACTAATTTTTGAGAAAGGCGCAAAAGAGAGAGAGATCACAAACCTGGAAACAACCCAGATACACTTCGGTGGGTGAATGGTTAAACAAACTGCTACATCTGTATCAGGGAATACTACTTTGCCATAAAAAGGAACAAACCACAGTCACATGCAACAACTTGGATGGACCTCTCTAGGGAATTATGATGAATAGAAAAAAATATATCAATCATAAAAGATTATATACTGTATGATCCTGTTTGTTTAACATTCTTCAAAATTATAACATTATAGAAATGAAAAAAGGAAATGGTTTCCAGGTAGGAACTTGGAGATGGGTGATAGCAAGGAGCTAAATGTGTTTTAAAAAGAGCAATACAAAGTATCCTATGGTGATGGAAATGTTCTATATCTTAACTGTTTGTAAATATATAAACCAGCGCATGTGAAAAAATAGAACTAAACACACACACACACAGACTAAACATGAGCACAAGTAAAACTGAGGAAATCTATATACGATCTATATAAGATGGTATCAACATTAATATAAAGGTTGTGGTCTTATACTATATAGGACACGTACAATATACAAGAGATCTCTCTGAATTAGTTCTTACACACTCATGTCAATTTAATTCAGTCTGCAATTATCTCAAAACAGGAAATTTATTAGAGAAAAAACACTACCTATTTTTCTTTTAGAAATAGAAAAGATGATTCTGAAGTTCACAGGGAAAAATAAGCAAGATCAGGACAAAGCAAGGATGTCTACTTGACTTCTGACCAATGCTACACTGGAAGTTAAAGCCTGTATCAAGGCAAGAAAAACAGTAAGTCATCGGATAGGAAAGAAAGAAGTAAGACTGCCTTTTTTTTTTTTTTTAAGTAAAACTGTCCTTAATCACAGAATCACAGATCACAAACGATGTCTTTGAAGATAATTCTATGAAATATACAAAAACTAATAACCAAAAAATAACTAATGAGTGATTTGGCAAGGCTGTACAACAGAAGATCAATTAGCAAAAAAATCAACTGTGTTTCTGTTAAAAATATGAAAAGACAAACCACATACTGGGCAAAAATAATTAAAATCACAAGTGATAAAGGACTTAAGTAAATTAAATAGATTAAAATACTGGGCAAGAGATCTGACAGATACTTCACCAAAGAAGAAACAGATGGAAAATAAGCACATAAAAATGCTCAACATCATTAGTCATTAGGAAAATACATATTAAAACCATGCTATATCATTCTATACCTAAAGATTGTCTAAAACTAAAAAGACTGACCATATCAAGTATTGGCAAAGATGTAGAAATAATTGAAAATCTCATGAAGGCTAATGGCAATACAAAATGGTACAACTAATCAGAAAAACAATTTGGCTATTTCTTAAAAAATTAAACATACATCTACCACATGATCTGTTTAGCCCACTCTGAGGTAATGGGCCTAACAGAAATGAAAGCAGTTGTTCATACAAAAACTTGTACAAGAATGTTCATAGTAGCTTTATTTGCAACAGCCATAACCCAGAAATAACCTAAATGTCACCAACAGATGAAGAGATAAACTGCAGTGCATCACACAATGGAAGACTACTCACTAATAAAAGAAATCAACTATTCAGTAATAAAAAGGGACAGAGATGCCACAGGATGGAATATCTCAAAATCATTATGCTGAGCAGAAGTCATAAAAGAGTACATACTGTATGATTCCACTTATGTAAAATTCTAGAGGGTAGAAACTACTATATTTTAATATAAAGTAGATAAGTGGCTTAAAGCAGAAAAATATCTGCAACCAATGAAGGAGAGCAAATATCCTTTAAAGAATAATTTTACAATTCAATAGAAAAACACATTAATATACCATTAGAAAAATGAGTAAAGAACAAAGAATTCAGCAAAGAAATGCAACAGCCAACATACCTTAATTATTCTCACTTACTAGCAATCGAAAGAATGCCAGTTATAAGAAACAATTTTCATTTATCAAATTGCCAAAAACAACATTTCTGAAAAACTTTTGGCAGTTCAAACAAATGACAACAATTCTAAATTTTATGAACCTAACTTATGAAAATAAAAAATGTGATCCAAGAGTTATTTCAAGGTGCTCCAGTGCAGAGTTATTTATAATAAGAACAAGGTAAATTGCTTAAATGAGAAACTGTGAATTGATATAGGATATGATAGAATTAAATTGTAAACATGAAACCTCTGAAAAAATTTAATGATGCAATTTATATAATTAGAAATTTTAAATTTCAATTTCAAAATTCAAAATTCAATTAGAAATTTTAAAAATTTGTAAAATGATTGGAAGTAAATAACCTCAAAAAATTAACAAAAGTTTTTTAACACATGGCAGAGGTTACAGCATGATTTTTTTTTTAAGGTTTTATTTATTCATCTGACAGAGAGAGAGTGCTCAAGTAGGGTGGAGGGGCAGAGAGAGAGGGAGAATCAGACTCCCCGCTGAGCAGGAGCCCAATGTGGGGCTCGATCCCAGGACCCTAGGATCATGACCTGAGCCAAAGGCAGATGCTTAAACCACTAAGCCACCCAGGCACCCTTGGTATGACATTTTATTTTAGATGTTCTATAATGTATACTACCTTCATTACTAAAAAGAAAAATATGTTACTTATTTTTCATACACACAAAAATCCATTTTGAACAAGCACATGATAAAATTTATGGAAAGCCTCCCACTTTTCTTTGAGGGCCGTATCTTTTTTTTTTTTTTTAAGATTTTTAAAAAATTATTTATTTGACAGAGAAAGAGAGAGAAATCACAAGTAATCAGAGAGGCAGGCAGAGAGAGGGGGGGAAGCCAGGCTCCCCGCTGAGCAGAGAGCCAGATGCAGGGGTCAATCCTAGGACCTTGAGACCATGACCTGAGCCAAAGGCAGAGGCTTAACCCACTGAGCCACCCAGGCACAATGACCACATCTAATAAGTCGGTTAATCAGGGAAAGAAAATAAGACCATCATAAAAAGAGGAACCAGAATATTACCCATAAACTCCTATCAGAGTTCTCAAAGCATTTCACATTTGTCTATTATTTCCAACTTTTAAAGATATGGAATAAAATATAGAGAAGACAGTCTTCTCTGAAAAATATGGCCCTTTACTTACCATCTTCTGCTAAAATCTTGGCTGCATCTTTATCCTCTTCCCACTTCCCAGTCACAAAGCAATCTCTGATACTGTTCATAACCTTACACAGAAAAGTCAGCATTTAGTTGACATCCTCCAATCATTCAAACAAAACAACTGAAATTAAGAAACAGTGGTAGGTGACAACTAACCTTTAAATACTTTCTTAAGACACATTTTTTTGGGGGAAATTCTCATTCCAAGTAGACCTATGAGATATGTTAATCTTTGATACAGACAGTATAACCATAGAGAAAAGCTTAAAATATCATTACTTAAGCAGTGGATGGGGAGGTACTATTAGCTCACTGACCTAATGAGTAAACAGATATTTACTAGAGCAACTGATTTTCAAGTGTTATTAGTATTCCTAAGGCAATGCAGTAGCCAACATTTAGAAAGTTGGTTTTACTATTTGTTAATCCTGACTTATTGTGGCTATTTGAAAATTTAATAACTTGACCAATGATAATATTCTGACAAAGGCTAAATGTCCTCGATAAGCACAACAGGGCAGAAAGTACTGATGAGGTTCCCAGTCTCAGACCTGATAAATCATCTAGTATATACATGTAGCAGATGCTGGGAGCCCCTCTTAAATATATAGTAAAACCCTATACACAACTGTTTCAGAATCTCTTTCCTGGGGAAACCGACCTAAGACAGCAAATGTCATTCACTGCCAAGGCTTTTAAAAGCACACTTATAGAGATCTTCAGATAGGTCCTGGCTTTCACCTCAATCATATTTTGGTCACGAATCATGTTTTTCATATACAACCTCACTCTCAAAGAGCAGTTTTGAGGCTAGCATGATTACAATGGATGCAAAGGAAATCTGTTCATTTACTCATTTCTTCATGCTATAATCACTCACTAAATATTTACCGAACATCTGCTCTATGCCAAGCTTCATAGGCACTGAAGGATAGCAAACTGTTAGAAGAAAATCCTTAATTTCTGAGGATTAACAATTGACTTAGGGGAACCAAAGACCAAAAAAATTATCCTCCACGATAAAAACACTAAACAAACCAAGAGGAGAAGGGAACTTTCTCAATCTGATAAGCAGCATCCATAAAAAACCCACAGCTAGCGTCATACTAAATGGTTAAAATTGAGAACTTTCCCCCTAAGATCAGGAGTAAGGCAAGACTGTCTCCTCTCACCACTTCTATTCAACACTGTACTAGACATTCTAGCCAGGACAATTATGCAAGAAATTGAAATAAAGGCAGCTAGTTTAGAAAGGAAAACTACAGGGGTGCCTGGGTGGCTCAGTGGGTTAAGCCTCTTCCTTCCGCTCAGGTCATGATCTCAGAGTCCTGGGACAGAGCCCCGCATCGGGCTCTCTGCTTGGCAAGGAGTCTGTTTCCCTTCCTCTCTCTCTGCCTGCCTCTCTGCCTACTTGTGATCTCTGTCTGTCAAATAAATAAATAAAATCTTTAAAAAAAAAAAAAAAAAAGCAAGGAAGGAAAACTACCTCTACCCAACTCATGAATGATATGGTCTTGTTTATAGAAAATCCTAGGGGTCAACTGAAATATTTTCAGAATAAATAAGTTTACCAAGGCTGCAAAATACTAGATCAATATACAACAATATATTTTATTTCTATACACTAACAATGAAAATCCAAATATGAAATTGAAAAAAAAGGTCCTTTTACAATGGCACTGAAAACACTAAAATACTAGGAATAAATTCAATAAAGAAGTGCAAAGCTTATACTCTGATAACTATAAAATGTTCTTGAAAGAAATTAAAGAGCTAAATATAAGGAAAGGCATCCTATTTTAATGGAACAAAAAAACTTAATATTGTAAAGATATCAATACCATCCTAAGTGATCTATGGATTCAACACAATCCCTATTAAAATCCCAACTGGCTTCTTTGTAGAAATGAAAATGCTGATCCTATAACATAGAAAACCCAAGGGATCCATACAGGTAAACCAATCTTAAAAAAGAACAAACCTAGAAGACTCACATTTTCTAATTTCAAAACTTACTACAAAGCAATAGTAATCAAAGAGTAAGGTATTAGCATAAAGAAGACATAAGTCAGTGAAATATTACTAAAAGTCCATAAATAAATCCATGTATCTATGGTCAAGTGATTTTCATTCATGGTGCCAAGACAAGGCAATGGGGAAAGAATAGTCTTTTCAACAAATGGTGCTAGGACAATTGGCTATCTATAGGCAAAAAGAAGGAAGTTGAACTTACCTCATTACAAATACTAAAATTAACTTAAAATGGATTAATGACCAAAATATAAAAACTAAACTATAAAACTATTAGATGAAAACATAGGAATGAAGCTTCACAATCTCAGATTTAGCAATGGTTTCTTAGATATGATACCAAACACAGAAACAACAGAAATATAAGTAACTTAAACCTCATTAAAACTTAGGGGCATGTGGGTGGCTCAGTCAGTTAAACGACTGCCTTTGGCTCAGGTCATCATGCCAGGGTCCTGGGATCGAGCCCTCTATCAGGCTCCTTACCCAAAGGGAAGCCTGCTTACCCCTCTTCCTCTGCCCTCCAGCCTCTTAACCCTACTCATGCTCTCATGAACTTTTTGATAAATAAATAAAATCTTAGTGGCTCAGTGGGTTAAGCCTCTGCCTTCGGCTTAGGTCACGATCTCAGGGTCCTGGAATCAAGCCCAGCATTAGGCTCTCTGCTAAGCAGGGAGCCTGCTTCCCCCTCTGTCTCTGCCTGCCTCTCTGCCTGCTTGTGATCTCTCTCTCTCTCTCTCTGTCAAATAAATAAATAAAAACTTAAAAAAAAATTTTTTTTAAATAATAAAATAAATAAATAAAATCTTTTAAAAAATGTTTAATTTTGCACTTTAAAGGTTAAAGAAGGGGTGCCTGGGTGGCTCAGTGGGTTAAAGCCTCTGTCTTCAGCTCAGGTCATGATCCCAGGGTCCTGGGATCAAGTCCCACATTGGGCTCTCTGCTCAGCGGGGAGTCTGCTTCCCGCCCCCCCGCCTGCCTCTCTGCCTGCTTGTGATCTCTGTCAAATAAATAAATAAAATCTTTAAAAAAAAAAAAAAGGTTAAAGAAAAGACAACGCACAGAATGGGAGAAAATATCTGTAAATCATTTATGTGACAAACTGAATATATAATCAACTCTTACAAACAATGACCAAGAAAACCCACAATTTTTTAAAATGGGCAAAACATACGAATAGACATTTCTTCAAATGGCCAGTAAGCACATGAAAAGATGCCCAATATCATTAGCTATCAGAGAAAGGCAAATCAAAACTGAGATACTAAATCACACCAACAAAATGGCTATAATAATAATAATAATAATAAAAACAGCTACTAACAAGTATTGGTGAGGATATAGAGAAATCAGGAGCCTGCCTCATACACTGCTGGTAGGAATACAAACCTGTAGGCACTTTTGAAAAGAGAAATGGGGGAATATATGAGGGAGAAAAAACCCTCTGTTTTCAGTAATCATATTAACAGTAACATGTGTAATGCTATTCTGACATTATTTTGTATGTAATGGGGTAAAGCAAATGAGTGATTATACAGTTCTCTGACTTCATCATCTTCAGAGTCAAACGAAATTAATTTCCCAGTGGAAAACAGAGATGCAAATGTAAAATAAAAGAGGTGAAATAAGAACTCTGCAGTTCTGAATCTGAATTGGAAAGAATTATGAATTCTAGCTCTGGTCACTGAAAGACCTAGAAACAATGACCAGACCAAAACAGTGTGTATTCCTATGCCTAGATTGTGATGCTGAAATACCATTTTGTACTAAAAGAAATCAGGACTTCTTATGGCTGGTTCCAAGTCTGGCATCAGAAATACAGAAGATGGTCCTGGAATACCTCATCATATCAGATGGCAAATAAGCAATTAAAGACTTTTAGGATCAAGTCAAAAGAATTTAGGAACCAACTTAAAGAGATTCTAACTGGCCAGAAATGGGACAACATGAGTATCCACAAAGATAACAAGTTCAGTGGAAAGAAACATTCAATATTAAATTCTATGGAGTTCAAAATGATACTTGAAAAAAAAAATCATTCTGAAAACTAATAAAAAGAATCAAGTATTTATCCTGCTTATAAGGAACTGAGTAACCAAACGATAGATGAGTGGAGGTTTCTCTTTATAGAGGTATTCCAGGTAATAAATAAAGAGCAAACTGAACAGAATCTCACCATTTTACATCCTTAATAAATTAATGGATCTAAACATTGAGGATCAACAGATTTTATCATAAGATGATTTTATGTGCCTCCTAATGAACAAACACCACCATCTAGGAAGCAGTCTTTCCAAAAATAAAAAAAACTAAATCTAATCAAATTTCTAGATATGCTGTCCATAGGGTGGCTAAAACTACATGGTTATTTAAATTCTAAAGAATTAATATAAAATAAAACTAAAATAAATTTAAAAATTAAATTCTTCTGTCTTACTAGCTACACTTAAAGTACTCAACAGACTCAAGTAGCCACAATGGACAGCTCAATGATCATTTCCATCATCACACACAGTTTTATTGGTATTGCTCTGCACCATTTTACAGGAAATACAAAGAAAGAAGCCTGATAAACTGCATCTAAGATGCAATGTAATCCACAAAAACCAGACTATAAGAAACTCTACACATCAAACACTTAAGTTTTTTAAACAAATAAAATATAAGGGGGTGGGGGGGAGAGACAGGTGGAAAGGACTATAGATTAAGAGACTGAAAATGTATAGTGAAAAAACAAACCCCCAAAATCTGATAAAACTAACCTATAGTACAAACTTGGAGAAAGAAATTATAAAGAAAAGTAGGAAATGATTACCATAAGAGTCATAGTTCCTTTTGCACGGAGGACAGGACTATGACTGTGATGGACACACAGTGGTTACATGGGTCCTCACCTAGTAAGCCATTAACTTAAACAGTTGTTCTTATGTGGTTTTCTATAATCTATATGAAGTTGTACTGCAAACAAAAAAGTTACATAAAATCTCATAAAGTGTGTAAGTTCACTCAATGAATTAAATTAAGAAATATGATAGTGATCAGGCCTGAGGAGTGACATTTAACCAAAACTGAGAGATCAGAAGAGGCCAGCCTTAAGAATGCCAGAACATTCCAGAAGAGAAACCTGAGAGGCAAGAGGTCTAAGATAGGATTAAGCCTGGCAACTTTGAGAACTCAATGAATTCCAGTGTGACTAAAGACTGGTGAGCAGGGGAAGAAAATTTACCAGTGTCATGGATTTTTTTGCTTACAGATAGTAGCAATTATAAATTCTCACTCAGGGACATGAGGTATATCCTAGTTATAAAACACAAAATATTTCAAATATATGAAAACTTATGTGCAATCCTTCAAAATAAAGATTAACACGACTAGGCACAGCTTCCATTTTTCCGTAACACATGCACATAGTCACCCTAAACTCAAAACATATTATTTCTTAGGATCCAGTCCAACATCTGGGAGGATGTCCTATTATCTCACAAAAATGAAAAGCTAGTAACAGGCAGGAAATACTGAAATCACAATCTTTTAGAACAATTCCCTAATTGTCTCAGAAGTCAAACATACAATTCATATTCAGCCTTACCTCCTCTAAATCCCAATCATGGGGAGCCTCCACATGAAATCTGGAGCAGTCCAAAGAGTCAAGCTTGTGCTTACATTCTCTTGAAGGCTGGCTGACACGGAACAACCCTCCAAGTTCTTCCCTGGTATCACCATCTTCTTCTTCATTATCCTCTGTCACTAAAGAGACCACCATGATGAAAAAGTGAGAACAAATCTTCACCCTAAAGGACCTGGGATGACAGGTCCCTGTTTGTGGTAGGTATGGCAGTATCCCTGAGCACATCAGCTATAGATGGAGAAAAGGCCAGTGAGCTACTGCTCAATGTGTCTGGAGGACTTAGGCCTTCCTATAAGGAAGGAGCAAAGAATTCAGTGAGGAGACAGAATGTTGAGGGTTAGGCAAAGAAAGGGGCATTTAAAGACAGAGCTTTTAATGAGCATAAAGAGTTTCTCTCAAAGACTGCTGAGTCTCTAATCACTAAGAGTACTTAGACAAACCTGAACGGAGATCAGTACACACCAACCCTTCAATTCAATTTGGCCTTATTCTAATCACACAGTAACTGAGGACCACAGTACAAAATAAAATGCACCACTTTGTTCTTTTCTGGAACAAAATTCTACCCAAAAGAATATCCTGAAGCACTTTGTATGGAAGATATAAAATGACAAAATGGAGAGTATTCTCATCAAAAGTTTTATGGCAAACCCATGAGCTGGTAATTAAAAACATCTGCTACATATAAACTACGAAAGCCAAGAATATCATAGGGATTTCGAAAGCACCAACAAAATCCTCCAACCAATTTCCTCATTTCCTTTCCAGAAAACGGTGTAAGAAACAAAACATTTCTAGATTTGAATGAGGGCTCTTTTACCTGTGCCATAAACAAGCTTTCGAAGGTTTGGAGTTGCTTGTTGCTGCCTCAGAAAGGCCTCAGCTGCCTTCCTGGAAAGGTCTTCCTTCCACTTGAGGGCACCTGAAAGGACCAACGCCGACATTGGTTAAGGTGTTTATCAGTCAGTCCTTCCTGCCTCAAGCTCACTGCTCATTCATCCCTAAATCCTTCTGAGTGCAGTATTTGAAAAGTTAACAAAATCTCCAGACTCCCAAATGTAGACATTCTATTTGTAAAACATTCCAGTGCCAAGTTTTAACAACAGTTACACTGAATTTAAGCATACCTGAAGTTTCTGTGGAATAGCTGTTTTCTTCCTTGTAATCTTCTTCCTCTTTGAGTAAGTCTTCCACATCACTGGTCTCATCAATAAAGTTCTCTGACCCCAGTCTCTGACCACCAGCCACTGGAGAAGACTTTGGAAACTTTTTTCTAATAACCTCTTCATTTTCCGAACCCTCCTCCTCTGTACTGAGAGAGGAGCTTTCTTCAGTTTCATCTTCAGATGCAAATGCCTCTTCAGCTGTGCAGTGGCCTGAATCTGAAGTGGTGAGGGTTGCTTTCTCCAGATTCAAACTGTTACTCAAACCCTTAGTTTGTAAAAGTCCTGCTTTACTTCTGTCTCCAACTTGAGATTCTGAAAGACTCCTCCCTCCTGCAGGGGAATCCTCTTCTTCGCTGCTTTCATCAGCTTCCTCTGCTTCTCCTTCTTCCCCTGAGCTCCTTTCAAGGTCATCATCGCTGTCAGCAAATGCTGGCAAATCCACCTCGAGGTCTTCTTCCATCTCCTCAAGTCTCTGCCGTTTGACACCTTTGCCCGTTGCGTACACCGTATCTGTCATTTCGGCATCTGCCTCCTCTTCTGTTTCGTCATCACTAGAGCTCTCCGCCACCCTGTCGCCTTCAGACATTTCTTCATCATCTTCTTCATCACTGTCTCCAGACTCATCTTCTTCATCTCCAAAAATGGCTTTCCGACGCACTCGACCAGTTTTCAAATCCATATGCTTTTCCTCTTTTGGCATCCACTGTCTGAATTACCAAGTAAATGCAAAATAACTCAGTTCATACAGTAACTGGCTACTCTGTTTGCACAATACTTATGCAAACAGAAGATAATAATCAAGGAATGATTTTAAATAACATAGCATAGAAAGGAACAATTTGATAAATACTGGAATAGATACTAAGGAAACTCATGCACAGTTCCCCAACACCTTTCTTCAAAAGAACTTATAGAGAATAATCTAAGGTAAACTTTAAAAAACAAAAAGTCTAACATTAGGGAAAAATTTATCTAAAGGAAAGTGAGTGCTTGATTGATCTTTTAGAAAAGTCATCACTTCCAAGCTTGAAATAGATGATCCTTAAATAACTGATTCCAGATCCAAAGCAAGGAAAAGACAAAGGTAAGCCTGGAACATCCTGTTGTGTCAGGAGACAGTAAGTGCTCAAAGGCTAAAGGGGAAGGGCCAAAAGGACACAGGAGAGAGACTGAAGAGCCAATCAAGGCATCAGAAAGAATGATAGTAATGGGATAATAACAAATGGAACTCTTTTAAAAGTCAAGTAGTTAACAGTGATATTAAAATAAAGGGGTGGAAGTGAGAGCTTCCTATTAAAGAATGCCAGCTAATATAAGAATACAGTTCTAAACTATCACCGATACCACCTGCTAATTAGAAGGCAGCAAATAAACTTTTCCAAAAAATTTTCCTTTGTATATATTTATAATAAGTTATAAACCAGATAATTTCAATCATTTTCAGACTTATTTTTACTGGGAGTCATATAAATCACTAAATAAAACCAAAACAGTCACTATGTATAAGATATACTAGTTCCCAACCCAAACTAAAAATAATTCAAATAAGCTACACATTAGTGGGTAATGACCCAGGACATACCACAATATAATCTAAGGAAAACGTTAAGAGACAGGATACGTAGCTTCTCAATGGCCACCTGAACAAGCTTCCTTACTCTGCTTGTACTAGGAATTTGGCCACCAAAAGAAAGCCAAGGGGCGCCTGGGTGGCTCAGCGGGTTAAAGCCTCTGCCTTCAGCTCAGGTCATGATCCCAGGATCCTGGGATCAAGCCCCACATCAGGCTCTCTGCTTGGCAGGGAGCCTGCTTCCTCCTCCCTCTCTGCCTGCCTCTCTGTCAAATAAATAAATAAAATCTTTAAAAAGAAAGAAAGAAAGAAAGAAAGAAAGAAAGAAAGAAAGAAAGAAAGAAAGGAAGGAAGGAAGGAAGAAAAGAAAAGAAAACCAAGTGGCCTCAGCAACCTATAGAAACCAAAAGCAACCTATAGAAAAAATTTTGTGATATCTGAGGAATATTCTGGGTTTGCTAAAAACTGGATCCCGTATAATTATTTCAAGAATACCTCCATGTAAGGTCACATTACTGAAAAGCCCTCAGAAACATATGTATATATCAAGCAAAGCAAAAAAAAACCCCAAAACCTGGAATGAATCCCACCAAAATGTGTGTTGATGGCAGAATGATAGGTGAAATAATCATCTGTAACATATTTTTTATGAAAAACAAAAAAAATGGTAAACTTACCCTTGATTATCTATATCCTCTGACCCCAGTGGTTTGGAATCAGAAAAAAGTGTCACTCTACTTGAAGCCATCTTGGCATCAATAGTGGAATGGGTGGAAATAAGACTTTGTACCAGTTCATGGGTTGGTCTCACCTCGTCCTGTTAAGGCCACCAAGAAAATGAAAGTGAGGAACACACAAGAATTCTTAAGAGAGACATACTGGTTTCAATCAGTTTCTCAAATTTATCCTAAACATAGTTCCAGAAAATATTTCTTATTGCCTCAAAAAAAAAAAATCTTAAGGTCTAAAATTGACCTCTTTATTCATTAAACTTTTTCAAAGTTCATGGAGTATATAACCTGATAACCTACTTAGCTAGAAAAACCTTAAGTGCCAATGCTACACAAAACATGTAGTCTGCCCAATAAAATTCCATTGCAGAATAAAGAAATGAAAATCTAGGGTTCATTTAAAAAAATTCTGCTGCTTTTGATTCAAACTTTTCACTTCAAGGAATTTATTGCATTGAAAGATCCCTCCCAGTGACCAAACTGCATGCTTGAGGGTGCTAACTGCAGCAATGTTCAAACCAGGGGAAGCTGGGGGTAACCTCCCCACAGATTTCCAAGGGTTGGTTCAATAAATAAGATTTATTCAGACAATGAAATACCACACAGCTATAAAGAAAACTGTAGCAGCTCTACAAATACTAACAGGGAACAATGGAATCACATATTCTTAGGTGCCCACCAAAAGTTGCACGAGCATTTCAAGTTGGAGCCCATATAAGAAATATTATGGGAAGCCTGGGTGGCTCAGCCAATTAAGCGTCCAACTCTTGATCTCAGTACAGGTCTTGACCTCAGAGTTGAGTTCAAGCCCCATGTTGGGCTCCGCACTGGGTATAGAGCCCACTTAAAAAAATAAAAAAATAAAGTATGGGGTGCACCTGTGTGGCTCGGTCAGTTCACTGTTTGCCTTCGGCTCAGATCACAATCCTGGGACCCTCAGCTTGAGCAGGCTTCGAGGGGAGCCTGCTTCTCCCTCTGCCCCCACGCCACTGCTTATGCTCTCTCTCATGCTCTGTCTAGCCCTCTCCCTCTCTTTCAAATACATACATAAATTCTTTAAAAAAAATAAAAATTACTTCTCTCTCACACACACACGAAGACCATCTATATGTGTACAAATACATGGTATTTACATATAACACCTAATAATCTAAATATACATATAATAATCTAAATATACATAATATAATCTAGATAAATAGGTATATATTTAGGGAGGAAAACAAAAAGAAAGACCAAAGAGAGCTAGAAAACACACTGATATTATATGGGCATACCTCAGAGATACTGTGGGTTTGGTTCTAAACGACCACAATAAAACAAGTCAAATGAATTTTTTGGTTTCCTGGTACTTATAAAAGTTATGTTTATACTATACTGTAACTATGAAGACTGCAATAGCATTATGTTTTAAAAAATGTACACACCTTAATTAAAAAATACTTTATGCTAAAAATCCCAATCATTAGTGATAATCACTTATGACAGGTACTATAACAAATATAATAATAATGAAAACATTTGAAATACTGTGAAAATTAACATAATGTGACACAGAGACACAAAGTGAGCAAATGCTATTGGAAAAAAGGCACTGATAGACTTGTTCAATATACGGTTGCCACAAACCTTCAATTTGTAAAAAAGGCAATACTGATGAAATGCAATAAAGCAAAGCACAATAAAATGAAGTATGCTTATATAAAGACAGATAGGAAGTACAAGCACCAAACTGCTTGCAACGTTCATGCTAAAAGACCTAGGATCCCCTGTATGTCTTAGGAACAGAATGAAGAACATGACTTTTACTTTCTCTTAGTGCAATTGAGTATTCTGTGTATTTAAAATATACATTGTAGCTTTTACCATAAATACAAATAAAGATTAAAAAGTTTCAGTATATAAAAGCTGACTACAGTACTTCCTGTAACTTTCCTCTTACCGATTCTTGGAAGCCATGGCTGCCACCAAGATCGACATAGACAGCATCTTTGTCATATAGGACACCACCAACTCCAGAGAGCGGTGCATAAACCAACTTCTCCTTCTCATTTAAGCAGCGCTTCTTTTGTTGTTCAGGAAGTGCACAGGGGTCCGGGAGGAAACTGACATCACTCACAGCAAAATCTCCTACACCTGGAAGACAGATAGAGGAAGATGGCTTGAGCTGTTAAGTGTATCAGCTGTCAACTAAAACAGCCCACAGGTGGAAGGCTTCAGCCACAAGGATATCGTTTGTCACTGGCACTCTGCCTCTCTAGCTAACCACCATCATCAGGGCAGAGGGGATTTGGTCAACTCAACACCTTTGCTAGCTGAGGCAGAGCTGAGTTAGTCTTAAAATTTCTGGCAATGTGGCTCTATCTTGTTTGGCCATTTTTCAATTTTCCTCAGAAATGAAGTAACTCGGGGCCCCTGGGTGGCTCAGTGGGTTAAAGCCTCTGCCTTCGGCTCAGGTCATGATCTCAGGGTCCTGGGATCAAGCCCCGCATGGGGCCCTCTGCTCAGCAGGGAGCCTGCTTTCTCCTCTCTCTCTCTGCCTGCCTGTCTGCCTACTTGTGATTTCTGTCTGTCAAATAAATAAATAAAATCTTTAAAAAAAAAAAAAGAAATGAAGTAACTCATCCCAAGAGTTCCACAAGTTTGGTACATTTTATAAGAAAAGGATACCTGGCATGTGAATTTGACTTTTATTCTTCAAGTGTGCTCCTCTTAAATAACCATAAAGAGATACCTTTCGGTCACACTTGATATTTGTTCGAATATCTTCTGGGTTTGTCAAATCTTCCATCCTAGAAAAATAAAACCCAATCATATGGCAGAAATAAATGTCAATGTTTTTGTACCTCCCTTCAAGTGTCAAAGACTGAACACGTTGTTGAGAAAATTAAAAGAAATACAGAAATAAGGAAGTGCATTTCATCATCTACCAGAGGAAAAGAAGCAAACACATGATTGCACTGCTCTTAGGCTCTACATAATATACCTTCTGTGGGTAAGATACCAGAAGTGGGAAATAACGTACACCTAGGGTTAAGGAAGAGATGAATACATATGCAGAAAAATCCTTTGTGGAAGAGGAGTAAGCTTTGACCTAGGTTTTTTGGTATGTCCTGGATTCTGGCAAGTAGAGAAAGGGATTCCAGGCTGAGAAAACAATATGGAAAAAACATAAAGGAAAGAATGCACAAGGGCACATCTGGGTGACTAGAACACCATGGTCCAAAGCAGTTATCACTGAGATGAAGGTTGAAAAAGCAGGATAGGACCATATTATATAGCCTTAAATGCTTCAAAAGCCTCACATTTTTCTAAACATTTCATACTTTACTTCTGAAGCCACAGCATCTTTGGGTAATAATACAAAAAAGTAGGTATTCTCCACTAACTATATTTCTCCCTCATTATTCCAAAATAAACTCTATTAATGTTCTTTTTATGACCTTTGTAGCTTGAAATATGCAGGCCAGAAAAAAAAACTTTACATGTACTTTTTACCTGTCTGCTAGGATATAAGGATGAGAGGTTTGCCATGTAAGAGGCCTAAACTTCATAACTGTAATAAAACGACCCAGATTGTGAATTTCTTGGTTTTGATATTCTCCATGTACCATTCCAGAAAGATAGAACAGCTTGGCACCCTAAACATTAAAAAAGAAAAAAACATAAATTTCAATTAAATTTTCGTCAATACTACATCAAAATTAAGACCTCTAAATAAGAAGCAATCCTAAGGGGGACTTCTAACAAACCACTTATCAGTGCTTCCCCAACTTCTCTGCCTTCTTTCAGTACTCATCTTAGCAGGGCTTAGTACAGGCAGAAGTGCAAATACATTTAGGTTCAGAACTGCTCTCCAGTCAATTAGTGGCATCTGTCTAGAGTACTGCACAGAGAGGACAGAGAGGCTCCTGGGCAGAGGAAAAAACTCTATGACCAGTGGGCCACAGCAGTATGCAGGGGACGGTGGAGTGCCAGTATGTGTGCACTATAGTCCCTGGTCCTATAACTAGCAGAAACTTCGGACAAACCCTATTAAATAATCCCAAATCTAAAACACTTAGAGCCAGGTACTGCCTGGTGCTGGGGGACTACAGAGACAAATGAGACACACTGAAGTATAGACTATTTTAAGGAAATATTCCAGGGACAATGAACAGATATATAAAAGAAACTCCAAAGGTGAATCCTGAAGGAATGCTTATTAATCTATCCTACTCAACCTTTTTTTTTTTTTAATTATAGTGTTAGTATTCAATAATTAATTCTCTTCCTACCGGGTAGACTTCTGTCCAGAACCTGTGTTTTAATCGCTTCTTTGTCTTTTTCAGTTGTTTATTATACTTGAAGGAATCTAAGTGAGTGAGAACACCCATAATTTTGGGAAAGCCATGTACTTGACAGATGTTTAGAAATTCAAATGTTTCCATTTCAAACCCAAAGCTGGCATCTATAAGCATCAGAACCTAAAACAAAAAACACAATTATTCAAGGAAACTACTCAAAATAGACCATAAGCGAACTATGGTCCTTGAGCCAAAGCTGACCCATGACCTGTTTTATAACTAAAGTTTTACTAGAACACAGCCATATTAATTTATTTATGAATGGCATACACCTGTGTTTGCACTACAATGACAAAGTTAAGCAGCTGCAAGAGAAACTATGACCCACAAAGCTTAAGATAATTTACCATCTTGCCCTTTACCGAAAAAGTTTGCCAACTCCTATTCTGGACTAAATCAAATGGTTATTTAGGTATCATCATGACAGAGAAAATACCACACTTTCACTTTCTCTAAAAGGCCATGAGACAAAATCCACCACAATATAAGTTTCCACTTCAAGAAACTGGATGTTTAGAAATAACTCAGAAAAAGCTGGGTCTAATTTGGCCCTCACCTGGAAGGTCCTCACTTCAAGAAATAAAAATTTTTATAAGGTATTTTTAGGCCAAATAACAGGTCTCTAACAAGAAACGAAGTAATAGATCTCTGACATCCAAAAAATGGGATGAAGTGGTAATCAATGAAAAGTACCAAAAACGTAAGAAAACCAAGTATTTTTGTTTCAGTCATCTCACATGGAAAAAAAAATTTGCTGGGAGGTATATAGTAAGCGCTATCTTATTTGTTAATTTGTAACATGCAATTGCTCAGAAAATTAAAAAAAATAAAAAGCTACCACTTTAGAATTGAGCCAAAAAATAGTAGTTACAAATGCTAATCTAAGAAAATATAAGCATATAAGACCAATTTTTAAGATCTGACTCTTTAAACATGCAAAATAATTTCAGAATTGATTCCTGGATATGTCTAGTTTTAAGATATTAAAGACATCTCTGCTCCCATCTTTCTGTAGCTAATTCACACACACACACACACAGAGCCAGAAACACTTATCTTTGGTTAAATTAAGGAATATTCATTATTCATAATCCTAAACCATAAAAATACATGAAAGTGGGCCACTGAGCATTCCAAGAAAGCACAGCTGCCACTGCAGACCACAGGCCAAGCTGGTACACAGAGTTCTTCCACGCCACTGAACAGGCTGAAGGTGAGCAGGCTGGCAGTGGAATAGCCCAATATCCCATCTGACACCACAAAATGCCAAGGGGCAAGCAATTCGTTGTGGGAAGAGAGGAATAGGTAGCAACAGCCCCTTAGCTGACAATCTTGTCAACTAAAGATAAATGAAGACTGCATTATTCCTTCAAAGCACACACGTACACACAGACACAAATCCATGTATGAACATGCCTCTGCTGTGACTTAGGCTTTACGACAACCCAAGGCAGAACAATCAACATTTTAAAGAAAGTTTAAAAATTAATGTACATGCAACATAATGCTTTAAAAGAATGAGATTGAGCTACAGTACTTATATATTTTTAAGACATACTGAGTGAAAAAGAAAGCAAAGTACAGAACATGTACAATAAATAAAATAGCATATGCTTTAAAAGGGTAGCATGTATATTTATATACAAATCTAGGATATTGCTTTCAGGGAAATTGAGAGCTGGGGTCAGAGCAGAGAAGAGAAAACATGCATTGTACTCTGTAATACAGTTTTATTATTTTACCAAATGCATGGGTTCCTTTTTTTTTAAGATTTTATTTATTTATGTGACAGAGAGACAGCAAGAGAGAAACACAAGCAGGGGGAGTGGGAGAAGAAGCAGCAGGTTTCCTGCTGAGCAGGAAGCTCATGTGGGGCTCAATCCCAGGACCCTGGGCTCAAGAACCGAGCCAAAGGCAGACGCTCAATGACCGAGCCACCCACGCGTCCCGCATGAGTTCCTTTTTAAGTCTTAAAAAGATGTATATGAAAGACATCTTTCTTGGGGCGCCTGAGTGGCTTGGTCGTTGAGCGTCTGCCTTCGACTCAGGTCATGAGCCCAGGGTCCTGGGATCGAGCCCCAAGTTAGGCTCCCTGCTCAGTGGGAGACCTGCTTCTCCTTTTCTAACTCCTCCTGCTTGTGTTCCCTGTCTTGTTATCTCTCTCTGTCAAACAATAAATAAAATCTAAAAAAAAAAAAAAAAAGACATCTTTCTTAATATATCTATGCTTTTAAAATTATGAACTTGGATAAAATCTTTAAAATTAAAAATGTGGTATATTTTACATAAAAAAGAAACCAATTACTGATATGCTAAATTATTTAAATCATTTCAAAAACATTAGTTTATACTAGTTTATGTTGACAATGACACATTTTTTATTAATAGTAGCATTACATGTTCAAAATTTGAATGGCATTGAGTTTTCTGACATTAGAATGGCAGAGCCGTAATATCTACATTAAATTACTTTTTATTTTATATTTTAGGACACTTCCTGGGCCAAAGGATAAAATCTGTAGCTCATGTCACCAAAGAGCTTTCCAGAAATTGTTGAACCAAAAAACCAACCAAAAAACAACCTCCGTTACCCCACTCTTCCTAAACAATACAGCTTTATTTTTTTCTTAGACTTTTGTTAATTTAAAATGTAATAAATAAAAAATAATTAAATAAAATGTGATTAATGAACATTACCATTAAATGTAATCAAAGTTGCACAATTTTCATACACTATGCACTGTCTAGATTTTCTATTATAAACTCTGACAATTTCTCAAAAGCAATTCATGTACTTATTTTGTCATAATCATTAAGAACTGGAGTTTCTGACACCACCAAGAGCCAAGTTCCCATCCTCAGACAAACTACTTAACTTCTAGGGCCTCAGTTTCATCCTTTGTAAACTGGAGATAATACCTACTACCTCTAAGGCATACTGGGGGATTTGATGAACTAAATTTCTAGAAAGTTGTTAGCACAATGCCTAGTAAGGGTTCAAGAAATAGTCTTACTACTTATATATTTACGTGTTTGTATATCTGTATGTATATCTTAATTAACTATGTTTGCTAAAGGTTTTTTTCTTTAATTTGCTTTTAGGTTTGAGACTACATTTCATTGTGCATATTCCATTTTTATTATATATTACTCAACAATTATCACAATATTATATAATTATATATTATAACCATATTATTATCATCAGTTCAAACACACTGATGGTATCCCTGATTATATTCACCATCCCTTTAATAATAAGCCTTTCTTTCCTTCAGCATGAGATAAATAATTGACCACACTGCTGTTAAGTCCTCATGGGAAATTCACACTGCCCCCACTGACTTACCAAATCCGCCACTTTAGCCAGATCAATCATCATATTAATGTCACACCCACATTCAATAATGGTGAGTCTGCGCTTTTTACCTGGAAGTGAAAAGACAAAAATTTTATTTTTCTTTA
The DNA here is from genome assembly GCF_964662115.1 of Mustela nivalis. NCBI lineage: Eukaryota > Metazoa > Chordata > Mammalia > Carnivora > Mustelidae > Mustela > Mustela nivalis. The sequence goes on from NC_139021.1 coordinate 150,478,698, forward strand.
AAGATTTTATTTTAGAGAGCAAGCATGTTAGTAGGGGGAGGAGCAGAGGGAGAAGGAAAGAGGGAATCTCAAGCGGAGCGCCACATGGGGCCTGATTTCACAACCCTGAGATCATGACCAGAGTCTAAATCAAGAGCTGGGATGCTTAACTGACTGTACCACCCAGGAACCGCCCCCCCCATTTTACTTTTAAAAAATCCTGAAATAATGTATCCATTTATTCTAATTACCATTTTAAATTCTATCCAGTAAAGTTTTCTTGCTATGTTCCCTAATTTTAAAATAATATTGAAAGTCTATACACATGAATTAAGTGCTTAAACAGGTAAAATTCTGACTGGAAAGAGCACAGAAGCACATTCATTATGACCATGATCCTGCCATTCAGCAGTAGGCCAACACTTCTATCTTTATCAAAGTTTCCCAAGTTTCCATTAAGCTAAAAACATCCTCTAACTTAATGTAAGAGAATTTTCATCGAACAATCATTATTTCTAACTTAAGGTACAAGGAATCAGTCTGAGACTCTTGATCTTAGAGTAGCGAGTTCAAGCCCCACATTAGAGGTGGAGTTTACTATAAACAAACAAACAAACAAACAAAGGGGTTGCTGGCTATCTCAGTCAGTGGAGCATGTGACTTTTGATCTCCAAGTCAGGAGTTCAAGCCCTACAATGGGGTAAGAGTCTATTTAAAAAAAAAAAAAAAAAAAAAAATTAAAAAGAAATCTGTCAAAATGACAGGAATGCCTTTTAGATTTAAGGGAAAAAAAAAAAAAAAAAAAAAGCTTGGAGCACCTGGATGGCTCAGTTGGTTAAGCACCTCGCTCCTGGTTTTGGCTCAGGTCATGATCTCGGGGTCTTGGGATCGAGTCTTGCATTGGGCTCCAGATTCCACACTCAGTGGGGAATCTAGCTGATTCTCTCTCTCTACCCCTGCCCCCACTTGCGCTTGCATGCTCTCTCTCTAAAATAAGTAAATAAATCTTAAAAGAAAAGAAAAGAAAAGGCTCCATCCAACTATATTATTGCTATAATCAGAAATTTCACTGGGTTATGGACATTGGGGATGGTAAGTGCTATGGTGAGTGCTGTGAACTGTGTAAGACTGATGATTCACAAACCTATACCCCTGAAGCAAATAATATATTCTATGTTAATTTAAAAAAAAAAAAGAAATTTTAGGGGCTCAGTCAATAGAGCATGCAACTCTTGATTTTGTGGTTGTGAGTTCAAGCCCCATGTTGGGTGGAGAGATTACTTAAAAATAAAATCTTTTTAAAAAAGGAAAGAAATTTCAGATTCTTCCATTGCCATTTTGGGGATTTGTTTCATCTTCCCTCAAACAGAAAGGTCACCAACTTCTAGACCAGACAAATTCTCATAGAAAAAGAAAGCTCCCTCACTTCCCTAACAATGTGGCTTCATGAGGTCAAGAAGGCATGCCTGACACACAGCAGATACTTACTACCTATTAAATGAAGGTGGTCACCATGAACAACCCAGGCTGCCCAGCCCTGCCAAACTTCAGAGGAACACACTTGGCAAATCCAGATAGCAGTCAGAATAAGGTATACATCTGTATCATTATTACATTGGGGAATCTATCCTTTTTTGAAGCTATAGCCAATTTAGTATTATAAGAGAGGTAACAAGAAGCGAGAGCATTACTTTAATATTTACCAGACAAGAAAATGTTCAGCAAAGACATGCCTGTCCCTCAGATGACATATGCCCTATCAGCCTGGGGTAGCACACTCCTACCTGACACGATCGTTACAGGGCCTCTGATCTCTGTCAGCTTCTGCCTGGTGAAGTTCCGAATGAGGCACTGGATCAAAGTGCTCTTTCCAACTTTTGGAGGCCCCATCACTACTACCACTATTGGTGGGGGCTCTAATGGAGTTCGATCAACCACTGGAATGTGATGCTTTTTTGTCTTCAAATCCTGAGTCCTATTTGTAAAAAGAAAGAAAAACTAAATCCATTTTCAAAATATAAAAGGCATCATTCTTACAAGGAAAGATTTTAAAGACAGCAGAACAGACAATATGGATACAATTAACTTGATAACTTCTAGACCCAATCCAAATAACCCCTTTAGTAAACATGTAACAGACTGACTTCAACAGTAAGTACAGAGTATTAAAAACTCTACACAGCTTAAATCTGATTGCTTTATTACCTGACTGTAATAGTTTAAAAAAAAAGATAAACGTGCAGGCAGTGTATCATAATGAGTAACAGCAGGAGCTCTGGAGTTAAATTTGGCTCTCTTAATAGAATTTAATTCAATAATGTTCAAAGTACACTGCCTGACATATAATAAGAACTCATTAAATAAAGCTATTATTACATATTACATGAAACATATCCAGAAAAAAAATACAAGCACACCTATTACCACAGAAACTGTTGAAATTTTACAAATTCTTTCTTCCTTCCTTTCTTTCTTTCTTTCTTTCTTTCTTTCTCTCTTTCTTTCTCTCTCTCTCTCTCTCTCTCTCTCTCTCTCTCTCTTTCTTTCTTTCTTTCTTTCTTTCTTTCTTTCTTGTAGGCTCCATGCACAGCGTGGGGTCCTATGCCAGGCTTGAATTCACATCAAGAGTCAGACGCTTAACTGACAGAGCCACCTACCAGTCCACAGAGAAATTCTATAAAGAAAAACTCTAAAGCTTTTTTCTCTTGGACAAAAAAAGCCAATCGGTGGGCTAATAATGGAGACAATGCAGCTTCCACAGAAAGACTACTTGCTCACATTTTGTCTATTTTTTAATTTTTTTTAATGTAGGGTCTATGCCTAGCACGGATCCGATGCAGAGCTTGAACTCACGACCCTGAGATCAAGAGCAGAGATCAAGTGACATCAAGTGTTGGATCCTTAATCAACTGAGTCATACCTAGGCGCCCTGGTCACATTTTAGTAAAAGGAATACAGCATGTCCTTCAAAGCTGCTAAAGACTCATGAATCCAAACATCATCTGGGGAGGCTCCTACTGTTTAAAAAGAATAAATGGAATGAACAACTAGACTCCAGCTAAACATACCTGTGAAAGGATCGAGCCATCCGCACAGCAGACTGGACTGCAAAAGCTTTGGGATTTCTTTTCCGGGCATCTTCCTCGTCTCCAAGCTGGAGATCCTGCAGATGTCGTTTCTTTTTCTTCTCAGCTTTGGGTCCACTGTTTTTCTTTCTGTGTTTCTTCTGGTCCTTAGTCTCCATAGTGGCTTTTTACCAATTCACAAGTAACTCTAACCTACATTGGTGAGGCAGGGATGTGGGAAGCATTTTACAATCCAGAAAACACCCAAGGAAAAAGTAAATTTCATTTCTTTCTTTACGAAGAGATAAGGTATTCCTGCAACAAGGATAGAAGCTGCTTAATACTATTCCCAGTTTCATTTCTGTTATGTTATAAATTAGATTTGTTAGTTACTTCTGCTTAAGTTACTTTTTATTCATCTTAAGTGTCTATATCAGCACTATTTCTGTAATAATGAAAATACTCTATACCTATACTTTTTAACACAGTGGCCACTTACCACATGTGGCTTCTGATAACTTAAAATGTACTCAGTGAAACTGAGAAACTGAAATTGAATATAATTTTAATTAATTCCATTCTAAATTTAAATAGCCATATGTGACAAGTAGTTACCATAGAGGACTGCTCAGCCCAAAATATCAATTAGACTAATGAAGTGGTTTCCAAACTTAAACCATCTTTAAGACATTTTAACAGATTAAAGCATTTTAATAATCCTCCCACATGATAGCATGTGTTACTTTTAGTACCTGTGGATTCTATAAAACTTTTAAATTATAATAACCACTTATATGCATTTTTAAAAAACAGTAACTTCTAGATGTGTGAGATATGGCTGGTTGTGAACAATGCCTGGAGATCAATCACATGGATCTGCAGAAACCTAACAAAGATTTATGAGTGTCCCAGGAGGTCATGGCCCATACATTGAGAACCACTGAATTAGTGAGCTTTCTTGGGAAACCAGGCTGCATACAATCTGAGTACTTGGCTAATAAAAAAAAAGAAAGAAAGAAAGAAAGAAACTAAGAAAAGAGAAAAAAAAAAAAGGTCACTTCACTCAGGATACTAAATTAATTTTAGTTATATAAATATATGTGTCTGCCTATGAGGTACTAGGCATTTTGCCAAGAGAGGACAACAGCTGTGATCTGGCCGCGAAGGGAATCCAAAGAGTATCTTTCATGCCATGCAGTAAAGGGACCACAGGAGAAGGCTGCACTTAGATCGGTCAGAGGCACACCAGCGCAAATAGGAAGCCCACATATACCAGCATAATGTCATGAAACAGCAGCCAGGAGGTCGGAGAGCCGCGTTCTAGGAACCGCTTCGAAACTAAACAGCTATGTGATTGCAGGACCTTATTTTTCTTCCCTTCTACATTTTGATTCCAAACTTGAACTGACACGTTTCTCCCTCTTTGGGGGCGGGGAGAGGGATGGGAAAGGCACAACTTGGAATCAATAGATCTGGCCCAGGTTTGAGTCACCTGCTAGGATTATCCCGCCAAGACACGACCTCTCTCTCCTCCCTGCCACCTCCCCACCCCGCTTGGGCTCTCGGCACGAATTCATTCAGCCGCTCCCAATGACCTCGGAGCAAGACTCCGGCAGGTACTGTGTGCGACTGGGCCAGCGCCTGACGCGCTCTTCAGGGGCAAAGACTGTCCTGGCCGACCTTGCCAAGCACGATTCGCACAACTCTCAGAGCCCCAGTTCCCGGGACCCCACCGCCACCGCCTCCCCTACCGCGGCCGTTACCCGGTTCACAACTGCTACTTCTCAGGCCCGCATGGACAGCGCCGGAAACGGAAGTGCGCCCTACGCGCGGACTCCACAGTCCGGCAGGAAACAAGGAGGCAGAAGAAAGAGACCGTCCAAAGGACGACTCTCGGGAAAGCCAGAAGGAGGCTCCTGATTGGTTGAGGACGGGCCCAGGCGACGACTGCGCAAAGCGATCCAACCTGAGGGCCGCGCGCCGCCCCGCCCCTTCCAGGCCGATGGGCCGGCGGTGGCACTGTCAACCTAGCGTTGGGACTCCGAGTCGTTTCGCGGAGCACATCCCAGTTCCCCCGGAGGCCGTGGCGACAGTGCGGCCTGGAGCCCGTTCCTTGGTGTAGGATGAAAGACGAAGTAACATATTTAGTCTCGGTCAACCGGAGTCATGGCTCCCGTCCGTCCCCTCCGAATGCCGCTGGCATCGGGTTCCTCCGTGGCCTTTTGGAATATCCGATGGTCGGAAGTCTGTCTGGCTCATCTGCCTGCTCATCCTCAAAGACTGGACATTCTCGGACCTCTTTAGTGCTGTAATTCCCTCTTTTGCCCGCACCAAGACTGAAGGCAGGGACAAACTGACTCAGCACGTTCTCTGGTCCTGGGAAGGGGGTTTTCCTTGGAAGAACGCAGCCTCCTGCAGTTTCTTCCGACACAGGTTTACCTTGCCAGGGCCCTGCCCATTCCCACCTGAGGGTCTGCCTTGAAGTTCATCTAACCCCCATCTCAGGTGAGCTGGGATGTCCTCGTGGCTACAAAGCTGGGTACATTTTCAGAGTGTATGTCTCCCTCTTGTCTGGGAGGTTTTCTTTTCAGTATGATCTCACCAGTGCTCCTGAGACTCAGTTCTACCCCCACGAACCTAGGCTTACTCCTTCATGCTTCATGCTTTTCCCCGTGAGCTCATTCTGTCCCTCAATATCCCACAAGTATTTACTCTGCGGTGCTAGGGAGGGCTACCCTACAGGGCACACACTTCTCTCATCTGTCAAGAGTGTGTAATTATTTAACTCCCTCCAACAGTATCCCTCTCACTTCTTGGAGCTTTCAGTATACTGGTAGATAATCCCAACATTCTCTTGACTCCATGAGTTGCACTCTTGTCCTGTCTTAAAAATCAGCCCCTCACTCTGCCTGTGATCAGACCCTAGACTTTGTCAGGTCCAAGTGTCGCAGTTCCCAAAGCATCCCACACTGACTGCCGCCTCCTATCTTACCAGGTTACTCCCTCTAATGCCCTGAAGCCAACTGTAATCCAGCCAGTATCTCATTACTATCTCATTACAAGACCCAGATCTTATTACCTTCCTCCCTTGATGACTTTTCCTTCCCTAGTAAATTAACTTAAACTCCATGGGCAATCATTGTCAGTCTCTTGTATACTGCCTCACCTCTCTGTCACCTCATCATATCTGCTTGGTAAAATAAGAGCCCTGGGTAAACCCAGTTCTGCATCTACTGCACACTACAATGAATGGCTGGGGGGGAAACCCAAAACCATACTGACCACCCTCAGCTCAGTAATGCTAACTTTGCCTCAACTGTGCCATTCTTCCAAGTGAGTATTTCACATCTCCTCTTCTCTCTTCAGTCCTTCCCACCACCTCCCCCTTCCTTGCTTCTGATTTCATCAAAAAAATGGAACTGGAGACTCCTACCATGTCAGACTTTCACCACCACATCCACTCATGCTCCCGTCTGCTGCCTGCCTGTTACTGCAGGTGAACTACTGCTATGTCCACCTAAAGGAATCCTGTTCTTGAGTGCAAGATCCCATCATCTCCAGGGTGTCGCTCCTCCCAGTCTATTCTCTCCCCCAACATCATCAGTTTTTTGGTTTTTTTTTTTTTGCAGACAGAGATCACAAGTAGGCAGAGAGGCAGGCAGAGAGAGAGGAGGAAGCAGGTTCCCCGCAGAGCAGAGACCCTGATGTGGGGCTCGATCCCAGGACCCTGGGATCATGACCCAAGCCAAAGGCAGGAACTTTAACCCACTGAGCCACCCAGGAGTCACCCAGGCCCTCCCTCCCGCCCCCACAATCATCAGTTTTTACTGGACTGTTCCCATCACCGTACAATATGTAGTTATTTCTCCCATCTTCATAACAAACTCCCTTGGCCCATTTCCTGTAACAGATACTACACCTTTTCTCTGTGCCTCTTTGTAGCAAAATTTCACAAAGGAATAGTCTCCAGTTCCTCTTATATTCTCTTTTAGATTCTCTTTGCTCCCAGCACACCCATTCACAGTCTTAACTTCTCCTTTCTTTCTTTTTTTTTTTTTAAATTTTATTCATTTATTTGATAGAGAGACAGTGAGAGAGGGAACACAGGCAGGGGGAATGGGATAGGGAGAAGCAGGCTTCCCACGGAGCAGAGAGCCCGATGCGGGGCTTGATCCCAGGACCCTGAGACCATGACCCGAGCCGAAGGCAGAGGCTTTAACCTACTGAGCCACCCAGGCACCCCCCCCCCACTTCTTTACCTTCTTTTACCTTCAACCTTATAAGTATGGTTTTAAAATTATATAGACCAAAAATGTATAAGAATATGGCATTCCTGTTGTTATTTTCCATAGTTAGAAGAAGACCCAGCATTCTGTGGAAACAGAATCTGAGTCTTGCTGGCCCTAGAGGTTTGTCCATAATGTTAAAAAGCAACAGGAAGATGGAGAGGTGGCCTGGACCAGCTGGAAAGTCAGAATTGTACCACCTGGCACAAGGGCCGTTTCTGAGCATATCGGATCTTAGATACACTCCATTATACGTAACACATTACGTATATAATAATTATGACTCACTTTGGAAATCTAATTCTTTCTCTTTTCAAGACGTGTCTCCTGAAATCATTAGATGTAATGTCAGTAAAAGAGAAGAGCCCAGGGTGATCCCTGACATGGGCAAAGATTTGTGGTTGACGTAGAGAGTTCTGGAAGAAGCATCCCCTCACTGATCAGATCTCTTACCTCTCAAGCCACCATGGCTCATTCTCTGATCTCATCCCTTACCACATCCTGTGTGTCCATCCAAACCCACTTCATCAGCAAGGAGGCCTTTCTTCGGCCCCCAGCATGGTCTCCGCACCAGGGCTGGAGCAGTCCGGAAAGCCTGATTCATGGGGTCTGGGCAGATCTTTTTCCCTCTCTAGGTCTCACTTTTCTTGTTTAGAGCACAAGAGGATAAAATGGCTATGGCCTAGGACCATTCAACTCTGATGTCCTTAAGTTGTAGAGCCATTTCCCTCAGAGTCCTGAGTCTCTTCTCCCCCTGAGTGGGAGCTCCAGGGACGGGTGATGCCACCACTATTGGCAATGACAGACTTCAGAGAGGGCCAGGCAGAACTGTGACCACAGTGCCCTCCTTGTCCTACAGCATCTAGAGACTGCCCAGACAGACCTGTGTGGGAGCTTCTGCCCAGACGTCCCTGCTTGGCTCCTGAAGGGGAGAGCACCTGGACCCCAGCAGCAGCTCCCAGGAAGGGTCCGTCACCACTCTGGCCTTAAAATGTGCCTTAGAGTTCAGCCATTGACTTAACAGCAGGTCGCTTTGGGAGAGCCTCTGCTGTTCTCGGGCCCACTATACCTATATACTTTCTGGTCTAGGGGGAGCAGGGGACAGTGCCCCCTCCTGGACACATATGCACCCATCACCTCAAGGGCCTTTCACTTGTGAATAGTACCCAGGCCTTGATGATGTTCTTGATATTACTTTTTTTTTTAAAGATTTATTTATTTGACAGAGATCATAAGTAGGCAGAAAGGCAGGCAGAGAGAGAGAGAGAGGGAAGCAGGCTCCCTGCTGAGCAGAGAGCCTGATGCGGGACTCGATCCCAGGACCCTGAGATCATGACCTGAGCCAAAGGCAGTGGCTTAACCCACTGAGCCACCCAGGTGCCCTTGATTTTACTTAAGTATTCTCTGTGTCAGCCAGTTCCAGCCCTTCCTAACCCAGGAAGACAGCCTGAAGGTTATGTACAGAATTTTAAAGATTTTATTTCTTTATTTGACAGAGAGAACACAGGTAGGCAGAGAGGCAGGCGGAGGGGGAGGCAGGCTTCCCGCTGAGCAGAGAGCCCTATGTGGGGCTCCATCCCAGGATCCTGAGATCATGACCTGAGCCCAAGGCAGAGGATTAACCCACCCAGGCACCAGGCATCCCCGTGTACAGAATTTTAAAGTGTTCAAGACTATCTGCTTTCCATTTGGGAATCTTTATTTATCTCCAACTTTGTACTTAGATCCTTAGAAACCATTAATAAGCTTGTTCCAAAGCTGGGGCCTATAGCCCTGATATGGGCTGAATTGTGTTCCTCTAAAATTCATATATGGAAGTCCTAATCCCTACTACCTCAGAATATGACTATACCTTCCGAAGTTATCCCACACGGGGGGATTTGGATATAATCAAGTCCAGGTTGGTGTCTCTGCCCAGGGCCTGCCCAGGTCACAGCACTCCCTCTGGGCCACACAGCGGGTTCTGACCATGCAGAGGCTGGACTCCCCCAAGGGTAGGGGCAGTGGGAGCCAGTGGCCTTCCAACCTCGCATGTGCAGGGAGCTTGCCAGAGGAACATTTCTCACACATGATCGTGAGCACATTAGTCCCCCGAGAATTCACAAAAATCTCAGGGTGTGCTTTCACTTCCACAGTTGATGGAAATTTGAGCCAACCTTATGTTGATCTCATTGTGCTGGTGGCTATAATGAGGGCCCCAGAAAATCTAATTTTAAAACTATCTTTCTGTGATAAAAGGTCCAAGTCCAAGGAAAACTCAATAATCTGTCACCTTGATTTAGTGCTTTGTTTCTATTTATACCCAGGACAGCCACTTAGACTTAGGCAGTGCCGAGATGCTGGACTGAGTCAGTGAGGGAGCTGGGGTGAGTGGCAAAGGTGCTCTCTGTGCCAGGGAGACAATACCACAGAGGAGTGGCCTTGCTGGGGTAAGGCTTTGGGTCCTAAGAACAGCAGGGAAGACTGGACAAATTAGCAGCTGAGGCAAGGGCAGTCAAGTTTCAGTCTAATGCCTTGTTGGCAGAAGAGCTGCTTGGGTCAAGTTTGCCTTTCCATCCCAGAATCTGGTGACTCATTCTGCCTCCACTTTGCTCTGTGTGTTCCCCTCTCCATGTGGGAAGAGCCATCACAGAGCACCCCCAAAGGACCCCGCAGATCTGCAGTTCAGATCTTATTCCCCATGGTCTAATCTGAAAGGGTGAGAAGGAACCCAATCCTCGACCTGGGACAAATACAGCAGAAAGTGATAGTCAAAAGTGCCAACTAAAGAAAAAAAAAACGTTGCAAGTACAAACACCACATGCTCCGCACAGGTTGGGCTCTGCCTTCCACATCTGCAGCCACCAAGTTGGCAGCTGCAGGCAATAGGAGCTGCCCTCCTGGGGTCAGGGAGCTAATGGTTGTAGAGCAGGATTTTGTTACAGATAACTCAGATTTTTGAGAGGCAGATTAAAAGTGCTTTTGCTATTAGGCTCTCATTTCAGTTCTGGGGGACGGAGCTTTGGTAAAGATCATAGACATATAGGAGGGACACCCCCACACCACCCGGAGCACATTCCAGCAGCCTGGGCAGGGCCACAGCAGGGAATGGACACCTGCAGGAAGGAGTCCACTAATGTGCTCCATAGGCTGGGCCTGCCCTCAAATACTACCAAGAACACCATGAGTGCTCCCACTCACTAGCTGCAGCCTTTCCCAGTGCTGAACCAGCCAGACTGGGGTGAAGACAAAAGAATATGCTAGGAAGCCATATTCTCTGGTCAGGGTTTACTGTGCTGAGTTTCCCCACCCCTCCCACTGCTCAACTCCTTCCCTCCGAAAGCCCAGCATGTCCTACCTGAGGAAGGGGTCGTGGGGTCTTGGAGTCCTGGCCTGTAGGAAATCCTGGGTGAAAAGCAAGCATGGGCATTTGAGCTTCCTAGTCCCATAATATTCTATTACAAGGAAAGCAGGGAAATAGGAGTGAATGAACGTGAGATAGTTTTTTGACCTTTCTGGACTTGTTCTCTGTTTTATAAAAGGAAAATGTGGACTAGATGAAGTCTAAGATCCCCCCCTTGAAGAGCTCTCCTTGCAAAAGAAGGTTGGAATGGCAAATAAACCAGGCCATTCCATAAGTGATTTGCCAATAATAAGCAATAATAGTTTTTTCTACGTGGTTAACTTTGTTCAACTGTATTCCTTTCAAAAGCAAAGTAGACGGCCCAACTTTATCCTGGACAGGAGCTCTTACTCCTCTCTGATCCCTTGGGAGGATTAGGGAGTACAGACAGGCTTACATGGAGGTGACTATATTGGTTTTGGTTTTGCCAGGTCACCTCTCATAGGGTCATAGGATGTTTGTAAAGGAAAACACTTTTCCTTAATTTTATTTTGACAGCATACCTTGCAATGGGCAATGTGCTAACAGTTTTTCATTTAACATCTTCTTTAATTCTTTCACCCACCATCTCTTGGAAATTTTACCTGCATCTTACAGCCAAGGGACTGAGGCTTGGCTAAGTGGTAATGTGCTCCACATCACAGCAGATGTAGATGATCAAGCTGACTTCAAACCCAGGCACCTAAAGCCTGAGACCGCATTTACTGCTCATCTCCTTAAATAACAGAAGAACAAAAGCAATCAGTCTCCTTGTTTTGTATTAGTAGACATTATGGAATGGGAGCTGTTGCCCAGCAATGCTCTGCACAGGTGTTCTCTGAGGGTTTTGGGGTGCCCTGTACACAGCAGTTCATCTGAGCCCCGCAAGTTCCAAACGTGAGCACAAGAGAAACACTATGCTTCATGATACCAAAGCAAATCAACAAACAAATCTCTGATGGATTCAAAGGCCACTTTGAACTGATCATGCACCCTGCCTCCTGCAGCAGTGAAGGAGGAAAACCTACATATATGTTGTTCTTTGGCATATGGGACATGTTGGGGGCGGTAGTAAGATGGTTCTGGAATGCCAAACCTTGCACATTTTTTTTTGTTTGCTTCTTATATATTTTTTTAATTTATCTATTTTTAGCATAACAGTATTCATTATTTTTGCACCACACCCAGTGCTCCATGCAATCCGTGCCCTCTATAATACCCACCACCTGGTACCCCGACCTCCCACCCCCCGCCCCTTCAAAACGCTCAGATTGTTTTTCAGAGTCCATAGTCTCTCATGGTTCACCTCCCCCTTCCAATTTCCCCCAACTCCCTTCTCCTCTCTATCTCCCCATGTCTTCCATGCTATTTGTTATGCTCCACAAATAAGTGAAATCATATGATAATTGACTCTCTCTGCTTGATTTATTTCACTCAGCATGATCTCTTCCAGTCCCGTCCCATGTTGCTACAAAAGTTGGGTATTCGTCCTTTCTGATGGAGGCATTATACTCCATCGTGTATATGGACCACATCTTCCTCCATTCGTCCATTGAAGGGCATCTTGGTTCTTTCCACAGTTTGGCGACCATGGCCATTGCTGCTATAAACATTGGGTACAGATGGCCCTTCTTTTCACTACATCTGTATCTTTGGGGTAAATACCCAGTAGTGCAATGGCAGGGTCATAGGGAAGTTCTATTTTTAATTTCTTGAGGAATCTCCACACTGTTCTCCAAGGAGGCTGCACCAACTTGCATTCCCACCAACAGTGTAAGAGGGTTCCCCTTTCTCCACATCCCCTCCAACACATGTTGTTTCCTGTCTTGCTAATTTTGGCCATTCTAACTGGTGTAAGGTGATATCTCAATGTAGTTTTGATTTGAATCTCCCTGATGGCTAGTGATTTCAAGCTTACTACAAAGCTGTGATCACCAAGACAGCATGATACTGGCATAAAAACAGACGCATAGACCAGTGGAACAGAGTAGAGAGCCCAGATATGGACTCTATGGTCAAATAATCTTCGACAAAACTGGAAAAAATATGCAGTGGAAAAAAGACAGTCTCTTCAATAAATGGTGCTGGGAAAACTGGGCAGCTATATGTAGAAGAATATATATTTTTCTACAGCTATATGTAGAAGAAGAAACTCGACCATTCTCTTACACTGTACACAAAGATAAAATGGATAAAAGACCTCAACCTGAGACAGGAATCCATCAGAATCCTAGAGAAGAACATAGGCAGTAATCTCTTCGATATCAGCCACAGCAACTTCTTTCAAGATATGTCTCCAAAGGCAAAGGAAACAAAGCGAAGATGAACTTTTGGGACTTCATCAAAATCAAAAGCTTCTGCACAGCAAAGGAAACAGTCAAGAAAACAAAGAGGCAACCCACGGAATGGGAGAAGATATTTGCAAATGACAGTACAGACAAAAGGTTGATATCCAGGATCTATAATGAACTCCACAAACTCAACACACACAAAACAGACAATCATATCAAAAATGGGCAGAAGATATGGACAGACACTTCTCCAATGAAGACATACAAATGGCTATCAGACACATGAAAAAATGTTCATCATCATTAGCCATCAGGGAGATTCAAATTAAAACTACATTAATATATCACCTTGCACACTCTTAAACTCAAAGATCTGAGGTTGGTCAATGAGCCACTTCAGTTGTTGAATCGTCAACCATTACCCACTGGAGCACCATCAGGTCCAAATGCACTCTGGTCCTCAGAGAAGCAGGCTACATCTCCTGGCATCTGATCAGGTACATGATCATAAAGGACACAGCTTTTTTTTTTTTTAAGATTTTTATTTATTTATTTGACAGAGATCACAAGTAGTCAGGCAGGCAAAGAGAAAGGGGGAAGCAGGCTCCCTGCTGAGCAGAGAGCCCCATGCAGGGCTTGATCCCAGGACCCTGGAATCATGATCTTAGCTGAAGGCAGAGGCTTTAACCCACTGAGCCCCAGGCGCCCTGAAAGGACACAGCTTGTATGCAGAGAAGGCCCACCAGCTTACTCTTCAATGCGAGATTTCACCAGCTGAGGAGAGCTTGGGCATCACAGTCCTTGGAGACATGAACACAGAAGACTGGATTCCCAAATATATCTTACATATGTATATATAATTTATCAAAAATCAATAAAATATTAATGTATATGTTCTGTTAGTACTATATATTACATTTTACATCTTATCTGACCCATTTCATATGTTCTACTTCTTTATGATTTCTTGTTGCTAGGTTGATCTTGACTCTTGATATTTTATTTTTTAAATTATAGTGACTATTTTTAGGATAATAGTACTTAAAGAGGAAGTCATCAAAATTATCTGATGTAACTTTAATTAATTTTTTAGTTTTAATTTCTTTTGACAATCCATGTGTCTGTCTTATTCTTTTATCTGAAATTCTCATTAAAACAACCTAAGGGGGGGGGGGGTGCCTGGGTGGCTCAGTGGGTTAAAGCCTCTGCCTTCAGCTCAGGTCATGATCCCAGGGTCCTAGAATTGAGCCCCGCATGGGGCTTTCTGCTCAGTGGGGAGCCTGCTTCCACCTCTCTCTCTCTGCCTGCCTCTCAGCCTACTTGTGATCTCTGTCTGTCAAATAAATAAATAAAATTAAAAAAAAAAACCCTAAGTGACACCTTGGGCTTAATTATTTAGATTATATATTCCCCAGGCATTGAGATATATACTGCTAAGTTAAAAGAGAAACCATCACATTTTATGTAATAGAGTATCTTTAAATACTTCTTAAATACCCCTATAATCAATTTATCTCATTCATGCTATAAGAATAACCTTTGACAAATTTTGATGAAGAATAATTCCTTGTTCTCTTGCATTTTACAATACTATCCCTCAATTTCCTGTTCTCTCTTAATTTACACTGAGCTGGGCGCCTGGGTGGCTCAGTGGGTTAAGCCGCTGCCTTCGGCTCAGGTTATGATCTCAGGGTCCTGGGATCGAGTCCCGCATCGGGCTCTCTGCTCAGCAGGGAGCCTGCTTCCCTCTCTCTCTCTCTCTCTGCCTGCCTCTCCATCTACTTGTGATTTCTCTCTGTCAAATAAATAAATAAAATCTTAAAAAAAAAAAAAATTTACACTGAGCTGTTATATTCCTTACTTTTTCTATTCTTTAAAAAAAAAAAAAAATCAGTTTCTATCCAGCAGATGGCACTGTTAGCTTATGGAATCTGGGAGAAACTGCCATGTAGTTTCACTTAGAGACAAGATGTGTATAATACCGACATCAGTTCACCCAGTAGCTGGGATCCAGTTCATATGATGACCTCTTTCAACACTGAAAATACAGTTAATTTATGATTTAGAAATATCAGTCACTGGTGATGATTTCATCACAAATAGATTCTGGTTTACAATCCAATAAACACATTAACAGAGTAGTAAGTCATCCCAAGCTTCCTGTTACAAAAAAAACTGCTAATGAAGATAGACACATCAAATTTTTGACAATAAAATAGGTAAAATGGCCCATTCTATGATTTTTCATTTGGATGCTGTTACAAGTCTAGTAGTAGACCCTAACAGAATCTATTTGCTGTCTGGAGACATGGCTGTTTCATTAGATTGTGGAATTTAGACAGTACATAGGAAGAAATTAGATAAATCAACATATGTTGTTTGCTCTCCATCAAAAGCATGTATTACCAGTACTGGGGCTGATACCCTTGCCAAAGTATTTGTGTGAATCAACAAAAACTTGCATTATAACAACAGATTTGCTTGGACAGAAAGAGTGTCTGCATCACTGCCATTGAGAGGCCACCACTGTTAAAACCACATGAGATCTGCCTGGTGAAGACTGTTTGGGGCAGGCATAAATCAGTGGAAGTCACATCTTAATGTCTGGCTTGTTCGTTTAATGTAATTACTATACTTTGTGGGACAAAGACTCCGGTATTTGCAGCCTGTACTGCATATGTTTGATTTTTAGGTGTCTTAAGCCAATATGGAGTCTGATCTTACAAAGACTTTTATTTGGACTCTGTGTGCTGCCTTAGGGTTAGGAATGTAGTGCTCTTGTTGAGAGGAGGTGAGCTCTAAGAGCAGCTTTTTTCCAACTCTTAGTGATCTTCGCTTTATCAGAGGAATGCCACAGATTTCCTTTTAACTCATTTTGCTGGGTGTGTGGGTGGCTCAGTTTTAAGCATCTGCCTTTGGCTCCAGTCATGATCCCAGGGTCCTGGGATCAAGCCCCACATCCTGCTCCCTGCTCAGTGGGAAGTCTTCTCCCTCTCCCACTCCTCCTGCTTGTTGTTCCCTCTGTCACTATGTCTCTCTCTGTCAAATAAATAAGTAAAATCTTTAAAGAAATAGATAAACTTATTTTGCTTAAAAATTTAACTTAAAATATTTTAGCATTAGTTGCAGAAAATGTTTGAATAAAATTCTAGTTTTGGGAGGCGCCTGGGGTGGCTCAGTGGGTTAAGCTGCTGCCTTCAGCTCAGGTCATGGTCTCAGGGTCTTGGGATCAAGCCCCGCATCAGGCTCTCTGCTCAACAGAGAGCCCGCTTCCCCTGCTCTCTCTGCCTGCCTCTCTGCCTGCTTGTGATCTCTGTCAAATAAATAAATAAATAAATAAATAAATAAAATCTTAAAAAAAAAGAATTTAAAATTCTAGTTTTTATGTCTTTTTACATATTTAGCCTATTACAATAGTAGCCAAGATTGAAGTTTTTCTGCATTAAACAACCCTACACAGAGATCTCAATGACTGGCTGCTGTGTAACCATCTCTTTCCTTCTTTTACCTAGTATAGATAGCTCAGCTAATTCATCCAATAAAGATGCTAAATCACCTTCATCTTCACATAATTATCTCCATAAACCAAGGACTATTAACTGTGTTGAAATGAAACAGTGGGGTTTAGTACTCCAAATAAACTAAAAAAAAAAAAAAAAAAAAAAAAATCTCCAAATGAAACAAAACCTCATTTTGGTATCCTATCACTTAGTGATATTTTGTACACTTTACTGTACTTACAAATTTATTTATCAAGGATTATCCATCTTTCTAATAACCTATTATTTATTTAACTTTTTGTTGATCTTTATATCCTTTCATTAATGTGCTAAAGGAACCTATTCTGGAACTCTTGAAACATTCTAAAATAGACCCCAAAATGGAATGTTTTGTAGTTTAAATTACAAACCAAGGTGATTCCCCCAGATGTGTGTCTTGGTTTACCATGATTCCAAACCAAACTATCTCATTTAAAACTATTTGTGCTGGGGATGCCTTGGTGGCTCAGTGGGTTGGGCTTCTACCTTCAGCTCGTGATCTCAGGGTCCTGGGATGGAGCCCTGCATTGGGCTCTCTACTCAGCAGGGAGCCTGCTTCTCCCCCATCCCGGCCCCTGCCTGCCTCTCTGCCTACTTGTGATCTCTCTCTCTGTCAAATAAAGAAATAAAATTAAACAAAAAACCCAAAAACTATTCGTGCTATTGGGATGCCTGGGTGGCTCGGTGGGTTAAGCGTCTGCCTTCAGCTCCGGTCATGGTCCTGAGGTCCTGGGATTGAGCCCCACATCAGGCTTCCTGCTCAGTGGAGAGCCTGCTTCTCCCTATCCCTCTGCTATCCCCCTACTTGTGCTCTCTCCCTGTGTGTGTGTGTCAAATGGGTGAATAAATTTTTTTCTTTAAAAAAAATGTCTACTCTTTTATTCTCTTTTGTTTTTGATGTCACAATTTACCTTTTTACGTTGTATATTCATTAACAAATTATAGTAGCGAAAGTTATTTTCATACTCGTTTCCTTTCACCTTTATATTAGTCAAGCAGTAACACAACATCCTATTACAGAATTAAGAGTTTTCTGAATCTCGCTTACAACACCTTACCAGTGTGTTGTATATGTTCACGTGTTCATGTTACTTAGAGTCTTTTCATTTTAGTTTGAAGATCTCCTTTCACTATTTCTTAAAAGCCAAGTCCCGTAGTGATGAACTCCCTCAGCTTTTGTCTAGGAAATTCTTTGCTTCCCCTTCATTTTTGCAGGATATCTTTGCCCAACAGAATATTCTTAACTGGTAACTGTTCTTTCAACACTTTGAATATATCTGTTGATAGCCTGAACTTTTTTTTCTCTAGCTGCTTGCCGGGTCTTTCTCTTTGAATTTTGACAGTTTAATGTGTCTTGGAGAAGATCATTTGGAATTGAAATAATAGGTTAATGGATTAGCTTTATGAACCTGGATATCCAAGTCTTTCCCCAGGTTTGGGAAGTTCTCGGCCATTATTCTCTTTAAATAAGCTTATTGTCCCATTCTCCCTCTCTTCTCCTTCTGAATTCCAATTCTGTTATTGGTTCTTTTCATGGTTTCCAAGAGGTCACATAGGTTTTCTTTGCCCTTTTTCACCCTTTGTGCTCCTCTGATTGGGTTATTTCAAAGTGTCCTCCAGCTTCCACCTGACCAGTTCTGCTGTCGATGTTCTTTATTACTTTATTTCAGCCATTGAATTCTGCTGCTTCAGAATTTGTTTGGTCCTTCTTGTTATTTTTGTTAAATTTCTCATTTTGCTCATGTATTGATTCCTGATTTTGAATTGTCTTTCTGTGTTTTCTTCTAGTTCAAGGAGTTTCCTCAAAACAGCTATTTTGAATTCTTTACCTGGTGGATTGCATATCTCCTTGTCTTTGTATTTAGTATTGGAGAATTATTATGATCTTTTGGTGATGTTGTTTCCCTGATTCTTCATATTCCTTGGGGGTTTGTTTTGCTGTGTTTGCATTTGAAGCAGCAGTCATCTCCTCTAATGTCTACTAGCTGCCTTTAGATGGAAGATACTTTTTGTTTGTCCTGTTTTTATTCTGGTGCTTTCCCTGCTCTTGTATGAACACATCTGCTCCACACATCTTGCTCCCTCTTGTAGCAGAATTCTTAAGTCTGTATATCTCCTTTTGACCTCACAACTTACCAGTTCAGCTGACAGTAACATCTTTTGTTTTCCAAATGTGGCAAAAGAGCTTAAGTTTGTGGTTTCTCCCATACCTGCGGACACTGACTTGTTTTCTGCACATACCCCATCCATGCAGCTTGCTCTTGCTACTGCCCTCGAAGTCCACACAAGAAGCTGGCTGCAAAGTGGGGGAAGGTGTGGGTTTGGCACTTGGGGCATTAGTGCTGCCCACACACCAGTTGAGGGAATCTCAGGTGACATTTTCCCAATGATTCATGAGTGGGCTTCTTGCTGAAGTCTAGAATGCTGTCAGCAGGAACTGCATCCCTTTAATGCCCTTTGATATGGTTATCTCCATCTTTCCAGATTTCCTCCCTCCCTGCCTTGGAGCTCTACTCTGGGTGATACTGGAGAAATGGTTTTCTTTAGCCCCAGCCCACACAGCTGGGGAAGCTGGGTACTCACTTGCTCCTCTCCCTTTGCTCCTGTGGGAGGGATCCCTAGCCTCCTCTTTCTCTAAGTTGCGCTGCCTTGCGGAAAGGGGTGAGGCAAGAAATTTCCTCTTACAAATGTGTCCAAATTCATTTGTTTTGTTGGTGCAAGGGAGTACAGGGATTTCTTCTCTGGAAACTCAGCCTTCTACCAAAGCTCACTCCTCAGTGGGTGTCTGCCCACTTCAGTGTTTTCCAGGTGTTCCTGGACTGCAGCCAAGAGGTGTTAGAATCATTTCACAGGTTCCTGTCAGTCCAGAGACCACATGGGGATCTGCTTATTACATGATACACAGGTGGGGAAGACTCCTCCTTGGTCCCTTGGACAATTGTGCTCAATCTCACAGCTCCCACAAAGGTACTTTTGGTCATGGCTAGATGCTGAATTTTAGGTGCTGAAAGGGCGATAACAAGGGATGTCTTATGCTGCCATGATGTTGAGGTTCACTCCCCTGTATTTTTTTCTCTGAATTACAAAAAAAAACTTTTAATCTTTAGGAAAGAACAGTACAAAAACCCATGTATATATTTTACTTAAAGACCAAATTCAAGTTTCACCAATTGTTCTAATAATGCCCTTTTAAGAAGGATTCTTCAAGGGTCATGTAGTTTACTCACATGTCCAATCTTTCTAGTCTCCCTCAATTTGAAACAGTTCGATTTCCTGGACTTTGATTACCTTGGGATTTTGAGGATTATAATCTACTTTGCAGAATGTACTTCAATTTTGCTTTTCCTGGTATTTTTTTGGGACTAGACCCAGATTATCCATTGGCTGGATTGTCACTGTTATATTGAGTTTTCTCACTGCGAACATGACATTGCTTACAGGTGGCCCATGCTGTTGATTAAACCATTACTGATAGGGTCAACTTTGATTAGTTGATTAAGAGGGAGTCTACACGTTTTTCCTTGAGTTATTTTTTTCACCTTTTATATTTAAATATTTTGTAGGGAGATACTTTGAGACCATATGATTCTTCATCCATTAATTTTTTCTAGTATCCACTGATACTTAGCCAAACTCACCATTACTGTGTTAACCACATGGTGATTCCTCAGTTCTTTTTTTTTTGAACATATTTATTTATTTATTTGACAGAGATCACAAGTCGGCAGAGAGGCAGGCAGAGAGAGCAGGGGAAGCGGGCTCCCCACTGAGCAGAGAGCCCAACGCCGGGCTCGATCCCAGGACCCCAGGACCACGACCCGAGCCAAAGGCAGACACTTTAACTCAGTGAGCCACCCAGGTGCCTCAGTAATTCCTTAGTTCTATCATTTCCTTCTACATTTATTACACTTGAAAATAACCAAAAGGCTGAGAAACGATCCTTCTACATTTATTGATATTATTCTCTAAGGAAAAACATATTATTTCCCCCCATTTATCCATTTATATTAGTATAGACTCCTGGATTCCTATTTTGCTCAACGTTGTATAATTATTTCAATTCTTATATTGTCACAGAATCTGCTAGTATAAGTCCCTTTGTTTTTAAGCCATGTCCTTTTGACATGGTCCCACTATTTTTTAGCATTTCTTTCTCACACAAAAAATGTTCCCGGCTCTTCATGTAATGTTCCTGAACCACTCTTGGAATCAGCTATTTCTCTAAGAACTCTGGTTCCTTTTAGTGAAGAATGCAGAAAATGCATTTAGAAACCAAAATGCAGGAACTAGCTATATCTATTTCTACTGGTTTTTTGCTGCTGCTATGCCATCTCTAGTGGACAGAGCTAAGAAATGTGTCTGTTTACTTCCATATGTGCACTTTCAGATATTTACTTTTATCTATTAATATTAGAAACCATAAATCCACATTGGTAACAGTGCAACACCACAGTATTTATTCCAATTTCCCTTATCTGCAAACTAAGCTCTCACTCAATTCAAAGGAGCCTCACACAACAAAAATCCTAAAACATATTCCTTAGAGTAAATCCTATTTCATAAATCATTTAACACTTACATTACAAATAAAATGCAATCATTAGTATCATCCTTTGAAATTTTTAATTTTTATTAGATTTATTTTCTCTTGCAATTTCCCCCACACTGTTTTTGATATAACTTAATTGGGCTAAGTTTATTCAGAAATTCTCTCTGAAGTTTACACTTTTAAAGTATACTTTCCAGGTCTTTACTTTTCCCTTCCCACAGGCACTTCTGAACAGATACTGAGTCATTCACATATAGTCCATTTCTGTCAAATATTTTTACATCTTGTAATATTCCTACAGATTTTGAAAAATCAAACACCATGATGATTCATTATTCCTTCTAAGTGACTGATTTTGTTTAGAAGCTAGAATGACTAAATTTTTACTAGGATATATTCATGTGTGATCTTTTTAATTAATCTTTTTTTTTTAAAGATTTTTTTATTTATTTAACAGACAGAGATCACAAGTAGGTGGAGAGGCAGACAGAGAGAGAGAGGAGGAAGCAGGTTCCCTGCTGAGCAGAGAGCCCGATGTGGGGCTCGATCCCAGGACCCTGGGATCATGACCTGAGCCGAAGGCAGAGGCTTTAACCCACTGAGCCACCCAGGCACCCCCTTTTTAATTAATCTTAACCAGTTCACAGTGCTTCCATAACTTTTTTTTTACCTGAAACTGGAATGAAATAATAAATAAATACCGAACATACATTATTTATCATCTGATCCAATGCCACTACTCATAGGTATTTACTTAAGTGAAAATCTGTGTCCACAAAAAGACTTCAATGGAAATGTTCACAAGAGGCTTATTCATAATAAAAGTTGAAAATAAGTCAAATGACCTTCAACAGGGCGCCTGGGTGGCTCAGTGGGTTAAGCCGCTGCCTTCAGCTCAGGTCATGATCTCAGGGTCCTGGGATCGAGTCTCTGCTCAGCAGGGAGCCTGCTTCCCTCTCTCTCTCTCTCTGCCTGCCTCTCCATCTACTTGTGATTTCTCTCTGTCAAATAAATAAATAAATAAATAAATCTTTAAAAAAAAAAAAGACCTTCAACAGGTGAATGCATAAATAGGTTGTGGCACATTCATACAATGGATTATTACTCAACAATAAAAAGTAGCAAACTACAGATGCATGCAATACCATGGGTGACCTCAAAAGCACTTATACAGACAGATAAGATTATATAACCCATGATTCCATTTACACGACTTTTTAGAAAAAGTGAAACTGTAGGGGCAGAAACAGATCAGTGGCTGCCAGATCTGTCTTAAGCATGATGGTATTTACACAATTGCATGTATTTGTCAAAACTCAAGGAATACACTTATAAAATGGTGAATCTGATTTTAGTAAAATTATACACAACTTTTTTTTTCAACAAAGACTGTCTTTTTCCCACTGCACATTCTTCCCCCCTTTGCTGAAGATTAACTGTATAATTATGGGTGAAAGGACTTGCTCTATAATAAAAAGCATTAAAAAGCCATACTAATTAAAACATTACTTTTGGCATAAGCATAAACAAAGAGTTTAGTGAAACAAAAATCAGCAGCTTATCATGGTACAGAGGATGTTAACATCTGCTGGCTTAATAATGAAACCAAAAGAACATGACAGTATATATCTTTGGAATATGTGGAACAAGGGGTCAAGCATTGACTGGTTCTGTGCAGCATCAAGATTCTGTCTCTCTTAAATGTTTCTACATGCCTATTTTTCCTCATGCAGACACTTTCTCATGGCTGCTAAAAGTCCCAGGTCACCAACCACTGAACATGATGTTCTCCTTTTACAAAATCCCACGTCAGGCACTTATTGGCCCACTTGGATCAAATGTGCTTCCCAGGAATAAATGTGAAGTCAAGGGATATGGAATCTTCAGGAGATCTACTAGTTCCTATGTCATGAGGGTAAACTGGTTACGAAAGGAAATAAAGGTAAGGGGTCCTGAACAAAAGTACCCTCTACAAATGATAATTTAGCACCTTACGTTTCATAAAGATGGTACTTCAAACTTCAATCACATGGCGATGAGACCAGATTATTCCTTTGGGAAAACATTAGATCCTTATCTCATACCTTATCTAATCAAACAGTAACAGAGAGACAGATCAATGGATAATTCAACTTAATTTAATGTTTATTTCACATATTTTAAATATAAGGTATACATGAGATAATGATTTTTTACTAAGTGCTTTTCTCATATAGATGCAAAGAAAGCTCAATGAATTAGACACTAATTTCATATAATGTAATAACAAATGGGTTTTTCTAATGGTTAGGCTCACTATATGGAGATTTACTGAAAAACAGCCACCCCTGAATCAGTTTCTCACAACATGTCCTCTCTGGAGGCTAATGAATGTTAGTATTTCTGAATTAATAACTCTTCAAAAAGGTACACATGTAAGTTTGTTAAACCATTTTCAGAAAATCCCAACTCAACTAGTTTAATTAGAAAAAATTTTTCTCATATAAAGAAGCTCTAGGGTTGGTTGATTCACCTACTCAAAAGACACTGCTGACCCAACCTCTTTCCAGCTTTGTGTTCTGCCATCTTCAGATACTACCTTAGGATCAAAAACTACTATCAGATATCACATCCAGACATAAAAATATCCAGGATAATCAAAGGGCTTTAAAAAAAAAATCAAATATTTGTTAGCCTCTGGAGAATCCTACTTTCCCATACTTCACTGAATATTCTTCAGAGTTTCTTCTCACTGGCCAGAGCTGGGTCAGACGCTTATTGCAAATTAATCATTAATCAGGATATGTTTTCAAAATTAGGTGAGACCATGAGGATCTAATGTATTACTGGTTAACTAGAGTTAATAACAGCATAGTATATAACTGAAATTTGCTGAGAGGGAACATAAATGTTCTCACCAAAAAGGTGGGGTGTGGCTGATAAATTTGTGAGGTGATAATTGCGTTAATTAACTTGATGGGGGAATCCTTTTACGGTGTCTTAAATCATCACATTATACATTTTAAATATTTTACAATTTTGTTTGTCAGTTATGCCTCAATAAGCTGGAAAAAAATTAGGTCAGACCAATCATCATTCATTTCCTAAATCTTCTACTGGCATAGAGTGAAGAACAGCGGAGTAGGTAATCAAAAGTCTGCAAAGCTCCAACAAATCTGCTGCAAGTCATATAATAGCTAACACTTGCAGCACTATATGCAGTGTTTTAGTACTTTGTATTTAACAACTTCCCTAGTCCTTACTAGAACTCCATGTTAGTAGTGTAATGGCAGTGTCACCATTTTGCAAAAAAGAAATGAGAAACAAATGTTAAAGGATTTGTCCCAGGCCACAAAGCTAATGTGCTGTGTGGGACCTGAGCCTAGCCAGTACACTTTCAGAGTCCATGCTTTTAACCACTGTTAAAACAGTCCACAAACTCTGGTCCATAAGCTAAATCTGGCCAAGTCTGTTTTTCAATGGCCCATGAGCTAAGAATAATTTTTTACATTTTTAATAGGTTGTAAAAAAAAAAAAAAAAGTGACAGAAAGCACGTGTAGCCTTAAGGTTAAGGTATTTACTATATGGCCTTCTACAGAAAAAGTTTGCCAATCCTTGCACCATATCATGGTTGCCAACACATACTTTACTAGAAGTAAAGGCAAAGAACAACATATGGCATGTTGCTATACACATAGTTCCCAGGTTACATCTAACTTGGATTTGGCACACTCAAACCTACTTCAGTTCACCAAGTAAACATTTCAGGGATGGGGTTGCTTTGTTAATGAACACATTTTATGGTGGTAAGTACAATGAGCTTACTGTTCACAGCAGGTTTCTTAAACTCAGAGTAGTGCTAAACATGAAAAATATATACCTGGCCTCTGTATCTCCCATGTTACAACTTAAAAATCTTTTCTAAAGAAAAAAATTTCTGTGTTTTCTAAATCCAGTTTCCCTCAATAATAATTCTCTGAAATACAATAAAATATGTTTTGCTGTAAGCTTTCAGAAAACCATGTGCTTACATGGTTTCAGTCTATTAGTTTACCTGAGGTTCAATGAGAAAATACCTTTTGGTAAAGGCTTTTTAAAATTTGTTGCAATCTCAAGATTTCTTAGCTCTGATTTCTCCAGTTACAATAAGTTTCATTTGTGGATTAGGTTTCTAAACACCAAGATGTTGACAGAGATTTCTACTCTTGTGTGAGTTCACCAACACACAGTGAGGGCTGACCTCTCAACAGAAAGCACCCTACATCCTACTCCATAGAGAGCATAGAATACAAAGAATTGCCATGGAGACCATTAAGTGTCAGACCGAAAGTGAATTACATCATTACACTCACAGCCCACTGGCCAGATCTCATGCACATCATCCTACTTGCTCTCTGCCCAGTTTGGTAAAAACACTGCCGGATATCTCCCCTGTATGGTCTACGATGTAAACTGAAGGCTGACTTTTGGTAGGACTTCAACATTCATTACAACCATAGGGTTACCTCCCTGGATATACTTTCTGTCAGGCCAACAGTTCTGAGTTAAAGCAAGACGGCTTCACCATCCATCTTTACAGTGTTTTTCTTTTGTGTATTCTCTGATGTGTGGTGAGAGTTGCTTTGTGGCTGAAGGTCTTCCCACATTCATTACATTCATAGGGTTTCTCCCCTGAATGAATCCTCTTATGTTTAGTGAGGGTCGAACTATCATAAAAAGATTTTCCACATTCGTTACATTCATAGGGCCTCTCTCCTGTGTGTGTTCTCTGATGTACATTGAGGGATGCCCTCTGGCAAAATGTTCTCCTACATTCCTTACATTCAAAGGGCTTCTCCCCTGTATGAATTCTCTGATGTTCAATGAGCTGTGACTTTTGGCAGAAAGACTTCCCACATTTGTTACATTCAAACGGTTTCTCTCCAGTATGAATCCTCTGATGTTTACTGAGGGTTGACTTCTCCGAAAAGGTCTTCCTACATTCTACACATTCGTAAGGTTTCTCCCCTGTATGAATTCTCTGATGTTTGAGGAGGACCGACTTCCCACAGAAGGTCTTCCTACATTCACTGCATTCGTATATCTTCTGCCCTGTGTGAAG
This sequence comes from Mustela nivalis, assembly GCF_964662115.1. Lineage (NCBI taxonomy): Eukaryota > Metazoa > Chordata > Mammalia > Carnivora > Mustelidae > Mustela > Mustela nivalis. Next base: position 150,504,849 of record NC_139021.1, read on the forward strand.
TCTTTGATGCTTAATGAGGGTTGACTTCATATGATACATCTTCCCACAGTTGCTACATTCATAGGGCTTCTCCCCTGAGTGTATTCTCTGGTGTACAGTGAGTTTTGACTTTATACTAAAGGACTTGTCACATTTATTACATTTATAAGGTTTTTCTCCTGTGTGAGAGCTTTGATGCACAGTCAGGTCTGACTTTTGGGAGAAAGATTTTCCACATTCACTACATTTGTAAGGCTTCTCCCCTGTGTGTGTTCTTTGATGCTGATGGAGGGCTGAGTTCTGGTAGAATTTTTTCCCACATTTAGCACATTCATAGGGTCTCTCTCCTGTATGAGTTCTTTGATGTACAGTGAGGGTTGACTTCTGGTAAAAGGATTTCCCACATTCATTACATTTATATGGTTTTTCTCCTGTGTGTATTCTGTGATGTATTGTGAGGTTTGACTTCCGGAGGAAGGTTTTCCCACATACATCACACTCGTGGTATTTCTCACATTCTTCACCCATGTGAATTCTAGGATGTTTCTTCCAAAGGACTGACTTTTCACAGCTTTCCCCACATTCACTGAATTTATAGTGACTCTTCCTTGAGTAAGTTATCTGACGTAGCATGTGGTTTGACTCACTCCTGAAAGTTTTCTGACGTTTATTATAATCACATAATTTCTCTCCTGTGTGAATTTTCTTATGTGTAATCAAGAGAGCATTACTGTGGGAGGTTTTAATGCAATCATTATATTCAGGCAGTTGTTCCACAGTGTGAATCTTTTGTTGCTGAATAAAATTCTCATTATGATAGAAGATGGTCTCATTTTTATCAAATTCATCAAACTTCTCTCTAGTATGAGTTTTTTCATGATTAATATCAGGAAGCAATTTCTTGTAACCATTGCCATCATCAGATTTCTTTCCCGAATAGCTTTTATTAATGGTTAACTCTGACATATTTTCTGAACCAATTCCATCCAGATTATATTTACGTGGCAATTTTATGGAAGGAATAGAGTCTATGCACAGATTAAGTGTTTTCCTTAACACATTCTCTTTCTCTGTAGTCACTTTTTTGTTATTGATAAATGCATGTTGCCATAAATGTTTGTCTTGGTTTTCTTTGCTCTCTATTATGCCATCAACTTTCAATTCTTCTAGAAACAAGAAAAACATACCTTATGAATCTGAAATGACTACTAATAAAATTGGTCTAATACACTAATACATTCCTTTATGCACCCAGCCCTTTGGTTTTAGAGCTGGTCTTTTGGGATAAAAGTAAAGCTAAATCAGTATTTTCCATTCTCTCTACTTTTCTGAGTAGCTGGTGAAAGAGATGACAACAAAGCAACCAATCAAAGATACTGTGGTGGAAGAGGGGAAAGTAAAATTGGCAACAAACACACACATATTTACTTGGTCCTTCACGAATATTCACTTCAAAATGGATAGGAGTAAAATAAACATTAAAAAATGAAAATAAAGGATTCACTAAGAGTGGATGAATCACAATGGGCAGGATTCACAGTAAGATATGCTCAATTATAAGATTATATAATAAATGTGATATGGAAAACATGAAGACAAGATTGTTTTTCAAAAAAACTGCGAGAGGAATGAAAGTGTTTGGAGAGAATGAATTAGAATCTAGGTGCTGATTTTGTTAACCCTACCTCTGAGAGACAGCCAGAATTCCATGACTTTGCACTCTATATTACCTCAAACCTAGTCTATGGGGTATTGTTTTTCCTAACTGGTCTCCTTGTTTCTACTCTCAACTCTCATGGCAATCGGCTTCCTGCATCTCCCTCCTGATAATACAAATTCCATGAGATCAAGGAATCTCACCCCCAAGGAATTTTACCATTGCTCTATCTCTTTCATTTAAAACATGACTGGCATGGAGCAGTGCTCAATTAATACTGGTTAAACTAATTTTTTAATTCCTGAAAACAAAAGAAGTCCTTGAAAATGAAGGGACTATGAAGCTGAGACTGCTAGAGGAAAGAAACTAACCAACATAAGATATTAATATGACATGGGAATAAATTTCAAGGTACAAGTAAAAGGGAATAAACTCCTAAAAACCCAACCAAAAAAGAGAACATGTATGTGTGAGAGTGTATCTGTGGGGAATTTAGGCAAGCAGGCTAGGAATCCTTAGTCATTTCCAAACAGAGCTTCTTGAAAGAGATTCTTAAAAACACTCCAAAGATGCATATACTTGAAACAACCACCTGGGATCTAATGGAGTAGTCATCTAGGTAACACTGGCTTGCAGATTCTTTCTCTAACACCCATGGTGCTTCTTGCTCTAACTCCAAGATCTCCTCTGGTTTGGTAATGCAATGTCCTGATAACGAAAAATGATACAGGACACAGGAAAAGCTGCCTGATTTTAGGAACTCAGAAGAAAAACCAAAGTCCAGCTTCAGGAGCTGCACAGTGAAGGGACCCAATGGAATGTTTCAGTGGGGAAGTGAGAAAAAATAATATCCCTGGTGTCCAAACCAAAGTATCATTAAACTCTAAAAAAGATCCACATGCTTTGGTAGCAACAAAAAGACATGCTGATGTTACTCAGAGAAGTTGCATACCTAGCGAGAGAAAGATGTTATAGTTCTCCAGCATCACATCCCTGTACAAGGTCCTCTGATCGGGGTCCAGTTGACCCCATTCCTCCTGCGTAAAGTTTACAGTCACATCCTCAAATGAAATTGATCCCTGTAACACACATATCTAATCAACCAGAAGTGCTCAAAACTATATGACAGAGTAAATATATTAGGAACAATCCTTTACCATGTTTACTATTGAGTTTATTAGAAAAAGTTTATACAGGAGACTTACAATAGTCCCTGCTTTGTTTTATATGTGGAGGGAGAAAGAGAAATAAAATAATAATAATGTAATAAAATAATAATATTTATATAAAATAATAATAATAAAATAAAAATTGTAATAATAATAATAATAAATACATACAGGGATGCCTGGGTGGCTCAGTCGGTTCAGGTCATGATCCCAGGCTTCTGGGATCACGTCCCACTTCGGGCTCCCTGCTCGGTGGGGAGCCTGCTTTCCCCTCTGCCTGTTGTTCCCCCTGCTTGTGCGCTCTCTCTTTCTCTGACAAATAAATAAAATTGTCAAAAAAAACCTCCACACAAACACATACAAGCCCAAAATATACATGAAAGTGTCCTGGTTTCTGTGGATATTAAAATACATAAAACACAGTTCCTACTTTCAGGAAGCTTACAATCTCATATGGATGCAAACTGAATTAAATAATAGCAGAAGATCAAGAGAGAACTAAATTTGGAGCTTAAAGATATAAAATGCCCTAACCTGTGGTAATTCTGGCATTGCTCATCCAGACAAGAGTTCTTCAAAGTATTTGATAACTCACCCTTTTAAGAGAGGAAAACTTTCAAGCATCAAATTGGCACAAATCTGTGGCAATACATAAATATGTCTGACTCTCTATAGGAGATCCATACTTTGCATGGTACTAACATGCATGAATTTCAGTTACCATAATTTATTTAGTTATACATAAATATGTCTGACTCTCTATAGGAGGTCCATACTTTGCATGGTACTAACATGCATGAATTTCAGTTACCACAATTTATTTAGTTATAACAAGAGTCCCCCAACACCACAGATTTCAGTTACAATGGTAACTATGAGTAATCACATAAAGTACAAATTTTGTTGCTTGTTCTTCAATCCGCAAATCACTACATAAATAACCACCATCATGAACAATTATCAATTGTGTCATTTTTTCAAAGTCCACCAGTGACTGATCACTGCACATCTGTTACTCAGTCCACACACAATCAAAACACATGTTCCTTCCTTGTCTCCTGGCAATATGTCATCTTGCAAAAACAGTTAAATGGTGTGGAAAAGGGAACTGAGCAACAAAGATGAAAGAGCCTCAAAGAAATGAAATGTGATTACAGTAGAAGTAAAATGCAAATCAAATATAAATGGACTTTTAGAAGAAATACCTGACTGGGAAAGTTGATACTGCCTCCATTTGAGACACTCTAGATCTACAACCCAAGGATCTTAATGAAGAGGTCCTTAGTACTAAATATTATAGTATTTTTTCATTTTTATACATTTTTTAATGTTTTGACAAATATTTTTAAAGATCACAGAACAACTACCACCTTCCCCCATGATTAAGATCGCTTTGCATGATTTTGGTGTATGTGCCCATTTTTATAGCCCCACACGACAGTACAAAGAGAACTGCCCATGGGTTCCATGCATGTGTCTGCATACATTCAGTACATGGTATATACAACCACCAAATTAACCTAAGCTCCAAGTAGATAGTGCTCTGATTGATGGGCTGAGGAACTAATTGAAGGAATGTCAGACCACTCTGGGCATTTGCCACTCTTTATAAGCACAGCTGATGGCTGAAGGATAAACTAGATTTTAAAAAGTGTTTTAGGGAAATGCTTCAGGGGCTCTAGCAATGCCAAGTCAGCCAGAAAGAAAATGGATACTGAATTTGTTTTAAGGCAGGTCTTTGATGAGAGATCATGATGATCTAAATCCATAGTATGGGAAATCTCCACTTGAAAAATCAATAGTCCTTTAAGGTTGCCTATATACTCCCTTGCTGATAATCTAAAAGGAAATTCACCAGGTTGTATCTTTTCAACAATTTCCTTTATAAATCCTTGAAGTTAGTTCTTTCACTAAGGAGAGAAAACAGATAAACAGCATTCTATATTTCTGAATAACTCACAATAGCTACCTACATGAATCAAACCAAGTCTTCACATATAAAAACAGACAATGAAGTTTCACTAGAAATTTAAGAACCAGTAACATAAAAGACATTCACCAGATGAAGTGAAAAACTGAGTAAGAAAACAAAACTATATAATTATTATGATTCCAAGAATAGGAAACTACTGTTTTTAAAGACACTGGAGATTAATTCTACTCAAAAGAACATTACCTCACCTCACCTCCATTGGCAAACAGAATAAAAGGACAGGTAAGGCTGTGGAAAAACTGGAACCCTTGTGTACATTGGTGGGAATGTTAAATGGTACAGCCACTATGGAAAACAGTATGGTGTGTCCTCAAAGAATTAAAAATATAATTACCATATGTTATTAGTTTGCTAAGGCTCCCATAACAAACTACCACACACTAGATGGCTTAAACAAAATAAATTTGTTTTCTCACAGTTCTGGAAGCTGGAAGTCCAAGATCAAGGTGTTAGCTCACTGAATTCCTCTTGTCTCTAGAAATTTCAATCCAACTACCTTGGAAATTACAGAGACCAGATAACTTAGTCATGTCTACATATTGAACCTGTTTATAAAAGATTTTTTAAAAATTTATATTAAAAAATGATTCCAGGTGTCTGGGTGGCCCACTTGGTTAAGCATCCACCTTTGGCTCAGGTCATGATCCCAGGGTCCTGGGACTGAGTCCTGCATTAGGCTCCCTGCTCAGCAGCAAGTCTGCTTCTCCCTCTCTCTCTGTGATCTCTCTTGCTCTCACTCTCAAGTAAATAAATAAAAATCTTTACAAAAATAAATTTAAAAAATTAAAAAACGATTCTGATCACTTCTATAAAACATGAGATGTGGGAAGAAGGGACAGTAAAACCTGCAAAAGATCAGGCCAGGTCTAGAAAATAAAAATTCTTGATGTTGATGGAAAAAAGACAAATATAAACCTATGTTAACTGTTTCCAGGAGAACCAACAGAAAAAAATAGAATAGTGAATATTCAAACCACTGGAAGAAAGAAATATAATGAACAGAGAAAAATTAAGGAAAGGAAAGAAAATGGGATAAATAAAAATACAAATAAAGATGGAGAAACTAAAAACTAAACAACAGTGACCACAATAAATATAAATGAGTTAAATTCCCAATATAAAAGGAATATCTTATGTCATGCATACAAATAATCCAGCCAAGTACTGTTTACTAGTCACATGATCAAAAAATATGTATATATTTATATATGTATTTCTTTATATACACACCACATATATATTAACACATATGTATGTATTTATACATACAACACAATAGATCGCTGTTGTATATTCTTATAGGACCTGTTATGGTTAGTTTTATGTGTCAATGTGGTAGGCTACAGTATCCAGTTATTTCATAAAACACTTATTAAGTGTTACCATGAAGATATTTTATAAATGTGGTTTATATCTACAGTGGGTTGACTTCAAGTAGAATACCCTCAATAATGTGGGTCGGCCTCATCCAAACAGTTGAAAGCCTTTATGGGCAATAACTTAAGTTTCCCCCTAAAAAAGAATTCTGCCTCAAGACTGCAGCATTAAGTCCTGAGTTTCCAGTTTGCTGGTTTGTTCATCAAATTCCAGATTTGCCAGCCCCCACAATCACATGAGCCAATTCCATAAAATGAATGTATATCTATGTGTATTTATGTCTGTCTACATTATATGCCATCTGTACACACACACATCTGATTGGTTGTTTCTCTGGGGAATACTGATACAGGGCTTACAAAGTATTTATTCTTCTTCATCATAGTTTTTTTCTCCATTCTATCTCCTGCCTCTCTCCCAAAAGCCACCAGAAGATGAAAGAGATGAGGGATGGAATCCATCTAGAAGCTTAAGCAGGACCACATGCCTAACAACACCTTGATTTCAGACTTCTAGCCTCCAGAACTGTGAAAGAATAAATTTTTGTTGTTTTAAGCTACCAAATTTGTGGTAACTTGTTATAGCATCCACAGGAAATGAATATACCAACCCTTGGCAAAAACCATCTAGAAAATCAACAATTTGCTTTGCTCAGAAAGACTATATCTGATAGGCAATAGCTCTCACTTAAATAAGCACAACATTCAGAGTTTGAATTTCAAATTGAGTGGCTGTCCATCCTTTGAAATAGTTAAAAATCCAGAGAATATTAAATCAGTCAAGAAAAATAATAAGGTAAGAATTATAATAGACCAAAGATAATCACATGAGGATAAGTTTTCCTAAAAGGCAACAGGAAAAGGACAATACTGTAAAGCAGACAAAATAAACCATTAACTTGAGGGGCACCTGGGTGGCTCAGTCAGTTAAGTATCCAACTCTCCATTTTGGCTCAGGTCATGACCTTAGGGTCATGAGACAGAGACCCACATGGGGCTTCATTATCATTGGGAGTCTGCTTGAGATTCTCTCCTTTGCCCCTTCCCCCCTCAAATAAATAAATACACCTTAAAAAAAAAATTCAACTTGAAACAACTAAGTTATGCTTTGGCCTTCTGCTCACTGTACCACTATAGAGCAATCAGGTGAAGATGGGCAGCATTCATCTCAGACTTGTTAATTGAGATTATCAACTACCTTACTTTCAGGAAGACAGAGAATTTTTTCAGACTTCAGGCCAGGAAATTTTTGTTTTCCATGAAGAACACACACACACACACACACACACAAACAACTTTTTATTTTTATGGTCAAAGCATTATCCTTTTGGACAGAATATCAAAGATAAATCTGCACATAATTCTTATTATAAAAGTTACTGTTACATAATATAAAGTGTAATATATATATATATATATATATATATATATATATATATATATATATGTTACTGGAAAAACAATTACAATTATCTCCACATAATTAACATGTTGACCTTTCCTTGCTTTCAATCTGTTAACTCTGTGTTGACTCTGTATTTTTCCTTGACAGTTTATTAGTTTTATCTTCATTGTTTTATGCAATGGAAAACAATGTGAGAAATGAAAAAGAGCTCACCTGGGATTTATTCTTTTTCTGTTCTTTTGGGGAATGTACAGAGAAGGTTGAATGTACAGCTATGGGAGAAGTAAACAGTAGGTCATGTGAGATTTGGCTGCTACAGACTTTTGAGATTCAGATCCTAAAACCCCATGCCCACCAGACAGTTAAATATTACCCTGTAGGAAAACATTCTTTGGCCCCTGAGAGTCAGCAAGAATCATATGCAGGGTGAATTCACATGTATGACTCTGACAGGAACTGTAGAACTTGGCTGAACAATTTTTCACTGGGTTAATTTCCTAATGATTTAAATTTTTCATTTTTCTTTTAGAACCAATCCAGTACTAATTTAACAAAGAGATCAAAAGACAAATAGTTATTTTTGATTATCAATGTTGTTGGAAAAGTACTCAAAATATTGTTTACTTACATTCCTACTGAGCTGCTTACCCTTAGAGTTAGAAAATCACTCTGCAGAAAAAGATGAGGTTGCTTTACTGACAGGCCTACTTTAAAAACTTTCTCACTAAGTTGTGATAGAACCTGGTGGATGACTTACATCGTGGTTTTCTGGTGCTGGCACTGCTGTTAAAAACTGGGTGACTCTGCGCAGGCTACTTACACCCTCAAAGTCAAGACTTCTCAGCTCTGAAATTAAGCAGACACAGATGACCCTATTCTATGCCTAGAAAGTCAGGGCAGATGGAGCAGTAGTGTACCTCTAGAGAGACAAAGAGAGCTCAAAATCTAGAAAAAGTGGGAGGAGGCTGAAGGCAGAGTATGTTTACTAAAGACAGGAGACAGAATTCCTTCCATTGTGCCTACAGATCTCTCCCTGCAGACCATGCAGACCCGAACCCTCTAATGATTTAATATTTTCCATACAACCTGCCCCTCACCCACCACTCAGTGTCCCACTCACCTATCTTTTCTGAAGCTTGGTCCAGACCTTTCACCATCATAGTGAGGCCCTCTGGATGTGATGATAGTGAGGCAATACTCATTCTGAGCAGAATAAAGAACTGCTACTGCAGACTATGCAAACCTGGGACCTGCTCCTTTCTAGCAGTTTCCTGCCTCTGCTCTAAAGCTGTGGTTGAGAAGTCTGAGGTCAGAGGAGTGACCTTCAAGGTGAGATTCCTGTTCCTGGAGCTTCCTCCTTCCTACTTCACAAAAGCTGCTTTCTTCCAAGGGAGCTGGAACCTAGGCTTAAAAGACAAGACCATTTATTTAGAAGTTTCATTCAGGGATCCAAACTCACAGAACTTCTCTACCTAAACTCTTAATGCCACTGAGGATGCTGAAAGTTGGACAATAAGTTGCAATAAGGGGAGGTGAACCATGAGAGACTATGGACTCTGAAAAACAATCTGAGGGTTCTGAAGGAGCGGGGTGTGGGAGGTTGGGGGAACCAGGTGGTGGGTATTAGAGAGGCCACGGATTGCACGGAGCACTGGGTGTGGTGCAAAAACAACGAATACTGTTATGCTGAAAAGAAATAAAAAATTAAAAAAAAATAAGTTGCAATAAGTTCTGCAGTCTGATCCAAGGGCTCTGACATGCCAAGACATCCCATAATGCATGATCACAAATGAGATTCAGTGCTCACACACTTTGGGGTTGCTTTCTTGGGTCCTAAAGAAGGTGCTGTGAGAAATACAATGCTGGTTTTCGACTGGGTTGTCCACCAGAACTGTGAGACCCTGAGTATTTTACTTGAGCCCCCAGAGTTTCAGTTTTCTTGTCTGCCAAGACTGAAAACAGTTACATAAAGGCCGTTATTAGGATTAAATAAAATTTAGCCAACGAAAAGGAAAAATACCTTAAAAACCTTAACAGCTAATATTAACTAAGCTCTGCCCCGAATGTTAAAACTGTATACGTATTTTAAAAACGTGTGTAAAAAATGTTAAACCAGAGAACAACCCCATGTGGGACATAATATTCTTGCTTTACAGATGAAGAAACCTAGTCTTACGTACCGCCCTCATCTTGCCAGCAGTAATCAACTTACACTCGGCTCCACCAGGATCCAAAGCTCTGGCCCCCTTCCCGCAGCCACAGGCGACACCGCGACCCCACCTGGACGCCGGCCCCCACCGGACCGAGGGACCCAGCCCAGCCGTCCCTCCCGAAGCCACCCCCCACTAGCCTTCAGCTGCCCCCCTCCCCACCGCCGCCCCCGCAGGCCCTCGCCCACCGGGTCTGGGCTCACCCGCCGCTCCCACTTGCACAGCTCCAGCCCCCCTCTAGGATTTCCACCGCCGGGCGGGGAAACCCACGGAAAACACCTGGAGACCGAAGTCACACATGCGCACAACGAGCCTCGGAGACCATGGAAGACCCTTTCCCCGAACCTGCGCCGTGTGAGGCAAGGAAACGTAGAACTACGTTTCCCATAAGCCCTTGGCACCACGCCCCGACTTAAGAGTTTCCCCTGGAGGGCCGAGGTCGCTCTAGGGGCCTCTCCCAGGGGCTTGCTGGGTGGACCTCGTTCTTTCTGGCCAGCAGGGCATTGCAAAACGATGCAATCCGAAGAGAGGTTGTTGAACGAATTAGTTTAGGAGAGTGAGCTGCAGGGGCGCCTGGGTGTTTCAGTGGGTTAAGCCGCGGCCTCCGCGGCCTTCGGCTCAGGTCATGATCTCAGAGTCCTGGGATTGAGCCCCGCATTGGGCTCTCTGCTCAGCAGGGAGCCTGCTTCCTCCTCTCTCTCTGTCTGCCTCTCTGCCTACTTGTGATCTCTCTCTCTGTCAAATAAATAAATAAAATCTTAAAAAAAAAAAAAAGAGAGAGAGAGAGTGAGCTGCAAAGGACATGTCAGGGAGTCAGGGACTGCTAGGAAATCATGAACTATACGTTTACAATATAAAATTGTTCATTTTGGCCATTGTACTGAAAACAATCGTATCTCCTTGCCTCCAAACTCCTGTCCATCAAGAGGCTCAGATTGTGATTTTATTTTTGAATAGGGTCTTCAAAGAGGTATTAGTTAAGTTAAAATGAGGTCATACTAGATTAGGGTGGGCCCTGATGACTGGTGTCCTTAAGAGAAAACAGGAGACAGAGGCATGGGAGAATGCCTTGTGAATATGGAGACAAATTGGAGCGATATGGCTACAAGCCAACGGGTGTCAAAGTTTGCCAAAAAACATCAGGAGTTAGGAGAGAAGCATGGAACAGATTCCCTCTTAGAACCTCTAATAGGACCCAACCCTGCTGGCATGCTGATTTTGAAGCTGGCATCCATCTTGTTAGGTCAGATGAAATAATGAACACTAGGAAACATATTGTTTCCAGGCATAGCTGCGCCAGCCACGGAACACATGGATCCAGGCCCAAGAGATAGGAATGCCTGTATCATTCAAAGGAACATGAAGGAAAGCAACCCACTAGCTTATGCACACACAAGCAGATACAAGCAGCTGATCAGCACTCTCCTAAACTCATAACCCTGATGTACCTAATGAAATCTCTAATCCATATAACGATGTTTTGCAGTTCCAAGTCTCTTGAGATAGAGCAGACTTCTGTGCAACCAGATGAAGTGGCACCAGAAGTAATTACTACCTGTTAACAGTACTTCCTAGGCCTCCCATCAATAGCATCCACCTTCTCAGAAAACCTCTGCCCCCAATATTGCCCTTAGAAGGTCTCACCTGTAAGAGACTTTGAGCATTAGCTCCCCATTCTCTTGGGAAGCACCACACCAATAAATAGCTTATCTTTCTTCACTGCAGAAGCTCAGTGTCAATCTGTGTCAGTCTTTACTGGCTTGCTGTATATGGGGCAGATGAACACTGGCTCAGACCTCGAGCCTGCAGAACTGTGAGAGAACACATTATTTTAAGCCAAAAAGCTGTGGTGCTTTCTTAAGCAGCCCTAGGAAACTAGTACACCATTCAACTGTGGAATTGGCATTTTAGGTAGATTTGTCAGGTTTTCCTGGCCTCATAGGCTGAATCACTAAGCTTTGACTTTGGTTTCAGTGCTGGAATATTGATGCACATCCTGTGTCATGGTATATATCCAGAGGTCTATGGTCTTTTTTTTTTTTTTTTTTTAAGATTTTATTTATTTATTTGAAAGACGGAGACCACAAGTAGGCAGAGAGGCAGGCAGAGAGAGAGAGAGGGAAGCAGGCTTCCCGCGGAGCAGGGAGCCCGATGCGGGGCTCGATCCCAGGACCCTGAGATCATGACCCGAGCCAAAGGCAGCAGCCCAAACCACTGAGCCACCCAGGCGCCCCCAGAGGTCTATGGTCTTATCTGGATGGCTCAGGTCTGATCAGCCTAGAATAACACCTGTTGATTTCAGTGATGTCCATTGTCAAAGGGTCCTTTGCCTCTGGAGTCCACAGGAGTAAGGGATCCTACACAATCTGTTACCACAATGTATGACCACACAGGGGCTTAGGACTTGATCCTGCTACCAGGCACTGAAGTACCATCCTGCCATCCTGTTGGCTATTGCTTATGAGTCAGTGAAAATGTGGCAAGATGTATTTTGGGGCAGTGTTTTACTGGACAAGCACCACAGCCTACACCTCGAGCCACTGGTGGAATTTTCTTTTGCATATAAGGTTTGTAACAGTTTTCTCTGTGGATACATAGCCATAGTGGCTCAGTACACTATCAGCCTTCAACTTAGCTGATCTGTTCATCATCGAAGTCCAGGCCTCCTCAGGGACTTCAATATTCCAACACCCTCAAGAAGCATAAGGTACTGGCACAGACTCCAAACTCCGAGAAAGCACATATGCAGAGCTGTCATGTGGGTGGAAAGTTTGACTGATGCCTGACTGGTGCTCTGGTGTGCACAGTGGCTGGTCACTGACATTTGTAGCTCAAGAGGCTTATTAGGACTAATTGACCCAAGTGAGAGAACATACTGTAGAGCCCAGCAAATAGCTCTTTATCAAGATATTAATCCATCCCCCATCTTGTAAGGCTTTACTGATATTACATGGCTGGACGGGAAGAGCCTTGCTGGACACTTGTCCCAGTACCTCTGTCTGAACATTACTTACAATTAAGAGAAGCATGACACATACTTAAAATAGCAATCTTTACAATACATTTAGCAGTATCAGTTACAGCTACTTGGGTGTGTGGAATGTCCATTTCATAAAACATGAGATGGTTTAGTTTCAAAGTTTGGAACAGCCAAATATGAAAATGTCAACAGCAGTGAGAGATCGCTGATAAACCATCAACCATCAAATGTTCAATGTAATCAGTCTATAAGGATCTTGTGGAATCCACCCTCCCTCACTCTCCACCAAATGTGGCCTTACCTCTAGCCATATGTCCTCTATCATTGTAATTTGTGAACACTTTGTTTTCAAGTTCTACATATCTGCAGACAGAGAACAGCCTATACCTGGAGTCTCACTGATTTCTGATTTAGATGATTCATCAGTTGGGACTGGGGGTTTTTTGAGCTATTATATTTAGATTAAATTTTGGACTTACAGTTAAAGCTGGAATAAATTAATATCTGAGGGGTATGTTGGAACTTGGTGAATGTATTTTGCATAGGAAGGACATGAATTTTGGAGCACTAGAAAGCAGACTTTTTTGGGTTGAACTGTGTTCTTCAAAAAGATATGTTTAAGAGCTAACACACGGTACCTGTGAATGTGACCTGATTTGGAAATAGGGTCTTTGCAGATGTAATCAAGTCAAGAGAAGGTCATACTGGGTTCAGTATTTCTTTTCTTTTTTTTTTTTTTTAAGATTTTATTTATTTATTTATTTATTTTTCAGAGGGAGAGCGAGCACAGGCAGACAGAGTGGAAGGCAGAGTCAGAGGGAGAAGCAGACTCCCCGTGGAGCAAGGAGCCCGATGTGGGACTCGATCCCAGGACGCTGGGATCATGACCTGAGCCGAAGGCAGCTGCCCAACCAACTGAGCCACCCAGGCGTCCCAGGGTTCAGTATTTCAATGACTGGTATCCTTATAAGAATAGTGATGCATCTACAAGCCTGGGAATGCTAATGACAGTCAGCAACTACCAGAAGCTAGGAAGAAGCAAGGGAATCTTCCCTAGATGCTTCAGAGTGCAAGGCTGTGCCAACACCTTGACTTTGGGCTTCTAACCTCCACAAGAGAAAATAAATTTGTTGTGTAAATTTGTGCCACATAGTTTGTGTACTTTGTTATGGAAGCCCAAGGAATCTAATACAAATGGCAAAGGAATTCCAGGCACATAGCCTGGGGCACCAGATCTGCCAGGTCCTGGCAGATAGACTATCCAGACCCTCTACCTTTCTTTTGAGGATATCTCCTGGCATTGCCTATTTAGGTATGGCACAGCAATTCTCATTCACACATCAGATGCAGGCCACACTATTCAAAAGCTCCTAAGTAGACTATCTTATACTCCTTAATTCCCAAACACATCCAGCCAAAGAGTAATGCTACCTCTGCTGACAAGGATACGTAGCAGTAGGCAACTCTCTGCAGCATTCACTGAATGTACACTCTGTATCACACCCAGGAAGCAGTTACCATGAGAAGATAAAATGTACTATTGAAGGAGAACCTAAAAAGCTAAGTAAACAGCTAATACTCGCAGTGAAGCACACACTTAAACAGAAAGTATGGGCTCTCACTGTGGCAATTTTCCAAATGGGTGCTTCCCTATTGGATAAAATTATGAGGTTTAATTATGAGGTTGGGATATGGGGGAAGAAGAGGCACACTAGCTGTATAAGACTCAAACCATGAAAATAACCCTTCTTACTCTTAGTTTCCTCTTACCTACCTCTGAGAAACTGGACTGTAGGAACTTATGGGTGGTAAAGAGCTGATGGTGGGAGATTCCAATCTGGTACTTCTCTTACCACCTAGTTATACTTGCTGCATCTGAGAAGCTCTGAATATTGATGGTACATTCACAGACATGAGATAACAATACACAAGGTGGGTCCTAGTGTAATGCACATAACGGAAAAGATGTGTTCGGGGATGGTACAAAGTGTACAAGGAAGAAACTCCTCAATGGTTACATGGTATATCTGGTTGAACAGCAAGGGTTGAAAATTATTGAGGGCGGGACAAAACGGGAAAGTAGTTGCTTCGGGGATTGGTTATACTGATCACATGGTCATGCAGGTAAAACCCCAGCTGTTGGGGAAGAAACACCTTAGAACCTAGAAGATCAGGACTGGTGGGAGGACTATTAAATTTCCTTGGCCCTCATCTGCTGAACACCCGAACTGGTACACATTAGAAAGTAGCATCCCTCCTACAAATCCTTCCTGGTACTTAAGAGTCCTTGCATTATAATCCCAACCTTTAGACACATAGGATTTGGATCCTGACCTATGACCCTGAAGAGATCGCTACAATGAAGAATAAACTTTCTAGCGAGTAGTGATGAACAGTCACATCATCGAGGATTTCCTGCTGGCCAGACGAGACAAAGTCTGTGTGACTGCTTCAGCTGGATTCCCAAACATGGAAAGTAAACAAATCAATCTCCCACCTAAGAGAGAACAGCTCTTCACAGTTAATCTCAATGGTATCTACAACATATTTACCTGGCTTAGATCTGGATGGGGAACATGGCTACAATCTTCCCTTCAAATGGGACTGAGCATCCTGCTGATGCTAAGTGGTAATCATGTTCATCTAAGGTTGTCTAAGACAAATAGAAAGGATAGATATAATTAATTACGATACATGATGGGATATCCCATGCTTCAAAAAAATCTTAGCTGTTGACATGAAAGGTTGGGGTAGAGTTGTAAAGAAATGGCTCTACCATGGCACACTAATGAGCTGGTGCATCTCTTGAGTCTTGGTGGAACATTCTACATTTCCCTTTAAAGCAAGGTGAGATAAGCCTGGCAGGAGCTGCCATGAGACAGTTTTTCATGCCTGCCTTACAGGAGACTGCTGCCACAAGGCAATTTCTCATCCGACTGTCTAGTGTCTAGTGTCTAGTGTGAGACAAGTGCAGGACTTCCACCTTTCCTTTTCCACTTTTCAGAGACAGCTACAGAGGGCTTATTGAAGGGGGGGGGGGCCTTGATCTTTTACTTCTGAGCCAGAGATCTGGGGAAACCATTTCTGCTTTGATCCTCTGAAGAGGTGTGGAAAGCCTCCAGGAAACAAAAGCCACACAGAGAACCTGCTTTCACTGAGCTAAGCCCCCTGACAAGGGGTGGGGCAACACCACCAGGCAAAGATACCTGAGAAGCAGCACAGCAGGTCCTTCTCCCAGAAGAGAGACTGGAAGAACAGGTGGACCACAGCGTCATGAATCCCACAAGACCAAAACTCCAGTGCCAGGGGAAAATAGTATACTGAGCTCCAGGTTTTTTCTCACACCTTATTTACCTTTCAGTCTAAAATTTTCCATTTCATTTTTTTTAAATGTTTTCCTGTTTCAACTAGATTCTTATTTTACCAACTTATGTTTTTAAATTGCTTTTCAACTTTTATTTTTTACATCTACATTTTATAGATACATGCTCCATTTTAGTCCTTTTTTCACTCTATTCAATTTTACACACACACACACACACACACACACTCACGTAAGTTTTGCTTTCTTTGCAATTTTGTGATGTAGTATCTTCTAACACACACACCAAAATTCAATCAGGAACAAGTGGACCACCCTGCTTTGTCCACCCTGCAAGATTATAGTCCCTCTCCCCCTACCCTTTTTTTATTGTTTTGTTTCATTTTGGTTTTGTTTGCTTTTCTGTGGTGGCTTCTGACCAATTCAGATTTTTCTAGGGTGTATTTTGCTTGGATTGTGGTTGTGGTTGATATTTTGGACTCTGCTCATTTGCTCACCCATCCTACTCTGGGAAAAATGACTAGGAGGAATTCACAACAAAGGCAAGAACCAGAGGCAATGTTCTCTGCTAATCGATATGCATCTAAGTAAGATGCCAGAGGCAGAACTTAAGATAGCAATTATCAAGTTAATAGCTAGCTTTAAAAAAAAAAAAAGCATAAATGACAATACAGAATCTCTAAGGGTGGAAATGAGATCTAATCAGGATAACTTTAAAAAATGCTATGAATGAAACAGGAGAGGAGGGAGGAGGCAAGACAGTGAAGGGGTAGGGAGGGGAGCCTGGTTCAACTGGTCTTATGAATTTAGCTGCATATCTATCAAACCATTTCGAATACCCATGAAATCAGCCTGATATATAAGAATACATATCTGGATCTCTACAAGCAGAAAAGCAAAAGTAGGACATGTATAGTCATGAATCTGGGGGGAGATATCAGAAGATAAACAGAAGGGGGAGGGAGCCTCCATAAGCTGTCTCCTGGCAAGTGATATAACACTGGAACACAAAATTGGAACCCTTAGAAATCTGATCCAGTGAGAGACATTCCTCCTGAAAGGGGCTCTGGAAATAAAATGGCAGAATTCTAGGTAGGGCACTGTGGTCTTGGGTTACAATGAGCTGCAGAGCAGAAGCGGGTGGGGGTGCTGAACCAGCAAAGTGCCCAGGCAGTGGATCCAGGAAGCAGGTAATAATCAGCAAGCCCAGGAAGGGACTCTCAGCTCGGATCACCATAAACAATGCACTGGGTGTCGATAACCACTCTTCTCTTGAATAGCCTGAAAAAATCTGGAACCTGGCCTGCAAAAGCAATAGTATCCCAGACAGGCTGGGAGAACAGGTGAATGACAATCCTATGGATCTCTTAAGGCTGTAAAATTCCAATGCCAGGGGAAAACTGTATATTGAACTCCAGGTGTGGCATCACAACTTGTTTATTTCTCAGAAAAAATTCTTTTTTTTTCCTTTTTCATAGGCTTTTTCTATTTTTTTTCTTTTTCCTTTTTACCTTCTCATTTCAACTACATGTTTATTGTATCAACTTATTTTTCATAGTCACTGTATAACTTGTATTTTTCACACCTATATTTTTTTATAGATATATACTTTATTTTAGGCCTTTTTTCACTTTATTCAATATTACATTTATATATATATATATATATATATATATATATATATATATATAAGTTTTATTTTCCTTGTAATTTTGGGACATAGTACTCTGTAACACATAGACCAAAATACACCCAACAACAACGGAAACACCTTGCTTTGTCAACAGTGAGAGATTATAGCATCCCTTCCCCAACCCCACGTTTAAAAATTTTTTAAATTTTCTTCTTGTGTTATATTTGGCTTTCTTTTTTCAGTGGTGGCTTTTGACCACTCTGAATTTTACTAGGGTGCATCTTGCTTGGGTAGTGGTGGATATTTTGGATGCTGCTCATTCATTCAACCGTCCCCCAACAGAATGACTAAGAGGAGGAACTCTCAATAAAGAAAAGCATCAGAGACAATGTCTTCTGCCACAGAACAAGTGGATATGGATATAAGCAAGATGTCAGAGTTAGAATTCAAGATAGCAATCATAAAGTCAATAGCTAGGCTTGAAAAAAGCATTAGTGACAATATACAATCTCTAAGAGCAGAAATGAGATCTAATCAGGTCAAACTAAAAAATGCTATGAATAAGATGTAGTCTAAACTGGATACTCTAGCAGCCAGGGTAAATGAGGCAGAAGAGAAAATTACTGATCTAGAAGATAAGCTGATGGAAAGGAAGGAAGTTGAGGAAAACAGAGATAGGTTTCTAGTACCACATGAAAAAAGGATTGGAGAGATTAATGATGTCATGAAACATTCTAATGTTGTAAACATTCTTGGGATTCCCCAAGGGGGTGGAGAGAGACAGAGAGAGACAGAAAGTATATTTGAGCAAATCACAGCTGAGAATGTCCCTAATCTGGGAAGGGAAACAAACATTAGAGTCCAGGAGGCAGAAAGGACCCCTCCCAAAAATCAATAAAAATAGATCAAGACCCCTACATATAATAGCGAAATTTGCAAATTTTACAGCTAAAGAAACTATCCTGAGAATAGCCAGGGAGAGGAGGTTCCTTACATATAGGGGGAGGAACATCAGAATAACCTCAGACCTACCCATAGAAACCTGGCAGACCAGAAAGGGCTGGCAAGATATATTCAGGGTACTAAATGAGAAGAACATGCAGCCAAGAATATCCAGCAAGGGTGTCATTCAGAATGAATGGAGAGATAAAGAGCTTCCAGGACAGGCAGAAACTGAAAGAATATATGACCACCAAGCCAGCCCTGCAAAAAATATTAAGGTGGATTTTGTAAGTGAAGAAAGACCCCAAGAGTCACATAGACCAGAAAGAAACAAAGAAAATCTATAGAAACAGAGAATAGGCAATACAATGGCACTAAATTCATATCTTCCAATAGTTACTCTGAAAGTAAATGGGCTGAATGCTCCCATGAAAAGACACAGGGTTTCAGGTTGGAAAAAAAAGCAGGACGCATCCATATGCTGTCTACAAGACTTGTTTTGAACCTAAAGATACCTCCAGATTGAAAGTGAGGGAATGGAGAACCATTTACCATGCTAATGGACCCCCAAAGAAAGCTGGGGTAGTAATCCATATCAGACAAATTAGACTTTAAACCAAAGACTGTAAGAGATGTAGAGAGACACTATATCATATTTCAAAGGGTCTATCCAATAAGAAGATTTAACAATTGTAAATATCTATGCCCCAACATGGGAGCAGCCAATTATATAAACCAATTAATAACCAAAATAAAGAAACATTGATAATAATACATTAATAGTAAGAGACCACAGCACTCCACTCACAGCAATGAACAGATAATCTAAGCAGAAGATCAACAAAGAAACAAGAGCTTTGAATGACACATTAGACCAGATGGACTTTGTAGATATATACAGAACATTTCATTCTAAAACAATAGAATATTCATTCTTCTGGAGTGTACATGGAACTTTCTCTAGAATAGACCACATACTGAGTCACAAATCAGGTCTCAATCAATACCAAAAAACAGATTATTCCCTGCATATTTTCAGACCACAGTGCTTTGAAATTATAGCTCAACCACAAGAAGAAATTGGGAAGGAACTCAAACACTTGGAAGTTAAAGAGCATCCTGCTAAAGAATGATGGGGTCAACCAGGAAATTAAAGAACTTTAAAAATTCATGGAAACTAAT
This sequence comes from Mustela nivalis, assembly GCF_964662115.1. NCBI lineage: Eukaryota > Metazoa > Chordata > Mammalia > Carnivora > Mustelidae > Mustela > Mustela nivalis. Next base: position 150,524,697 of record NC_139021.1, read on the forward strand.
GAGAAGAAAAACACATGGGTTCAAAACCTGTGGGATAGGGCAAAGGTGGTCCTAAGAAGGAAAGACACAGCCATACAAGCTTCTCTCAAAAAATTAGAAAAAACCCAAATGCACAAGCTAATCTTACCCCTAAAGGACCTGGAGAAAGAACATCAAATAAAGCCTAAACCAAGTAGGAGAAGAAAAATAATAAAGATTAGAGCATAAATCAATGAACTAGAAACCAGAAGAATAGAGAACGGATTAATGCAACTAGAAGCTGGTTCTTTGAACGAATTAATAAGATTGATAAATCTCTGGCTAGACTTATCCAAAAGAAAAGGCAAAGGACCCAAATCAATAAAATTATGAATGAAAGGAGAGAGATCGTGACTAACACCAAGGAAATAGAAACAATTATTAGAAATTATCACCAGCAACTGTATGCCAACGAATTAAGCAATCTGGAAGAAATCGATGCATCCCTGCAAACTCATAAACTACCAAGACTGAAACAGGAAGAAACAGTCAAACTGAACAGACTAATAACCAGTAAGGAATCTAAAGTGGTAATCAAAAACCTCCCAAAAAACAAGAGTCCAGGGCCAGGTGGCCTCCCAGGGGAATTCTATCAAACATTTTTAAAAGAACATCAAAAATAAAAATAAAATAAAATAAAATAAAAAAGAACATTTAAAGTTCTAGAATTAAAAATTCTATTCAAAAAAAGAAATGGAAGGAAAATTTCCAAACTTGTTCTATGAGGCCAGCATTACCTTGATCCCAAAACCAGACAAAGACCCCACCAAAAATGGAGAATTATAGACCAATATCTGTGATGAACACAGATGCCAAAATACTCAACAAGATCTTAGCCAATAGGACCCAACAGTACATTAAAAGGATTATTCACCATGACCAGGTGGGATTTATTCCTGGGAGGCAAGGGTGGGTCAACATTTGGAAATCAATCAATGTGATAGAACACATTAATAAAAGACAAGAACCATGTGATCTTCTCAACTGATGCAGAAAAAGCATTTAATAAAATACTTTCTTGATTAAAACTTTTCAAAGTATAGGGATAGAGGGAACATACCTCAATATCATAGAAGCCATCTATGAAAAGCCCACAGAAAATACCATTCTCAATGGGGAAAAACTGAGAGCCTTTCCCTTAAGGTCAGGAACATGACAGGGATGCCCACTCTCACCACTAGTGTTCAACAGAGTACGAGAAGTGCTAGCCTCAGCAATCTGATAATAAAAAGAAATAAAAGGCATTCAAACTGGCAAAGAAGTAGTCAAACTCTCTCTCTTCACAGATGACATACTTTATGTGGAAAAACCCAAAAGACTCTACCCTCAAATAACTAAAACTCAAACAGCAACTCAGCAATGTGGCAGGATACAAAATCAATGCATAGAAATCAGCTGTATTTCTATACACTAACAATGTAACTGAAGAGAGAGAAATTAAAGAATCGCTCTCATTTTTAATTACACCAAAAACCTAAGATAACTAGGAATAAACCTAACCAAGAGATAAAAGATCTATACTCTAGAAACTACAGAACACTTATGAAAGAAATTGAAGAAGACAGAAAGAAATGGAAAAACATTCCATTCTCATGGATTACAAGAATAAATACTGTTAAAATAGTTGTGCTGCCCAGAACAATCTACACTTTCAATCCCTATCAAAATACCATCAACATTATTCACAGAGCTGGAACAAACAATCCTAAAATTTGTATGGACCCAGAAAAGACCCTGAATAGCCAGGGGAATGTTGAAAAAGAAAACCAAACCTGGGGGTATCACTGGGGACTTCAAGTTACATTTCAAAGCTGTGATAATCAAGACAGTATAGTATAGGCACAAAAACAGACACATAGATCAATGGCACAGAATAAAGAGCTCAGATAAGGACCCTCAACTCTATGGTCAACGTATCTTTAACAAAGCAGGAAAGAATATCCAATGGAAAAAAGAGTCTCTTCAATAAACGGTGCTGGTAAAATTGGACAGCCACATGCAGAAGAATAAAATTGGACCATTATCTTATACCACACACAAAGATAAACTCAAAAGGGATGAAAGACCTTGATGTGAGACAGGAACCCATTAAAATCCTAGAGAAGAGCATAAGTAGTAACCTCTTCGACATTGACCACAACAATTTATTTCAAGACAAGTCTCTAAAAGCAAGAGAAACAAAAGCAAAAATGAACTTTTCTGACTTCATCAAGATAAAAATCTTCTGCACAGCAAAAAAAAAAAACAAAACAACAACAACAACAAAAAAAAGTCAACAAAACTGAGAGGCAACCCATGGAATGGGAGAAGATATTTACAAATGACATTACAGATAAAGGGTTGGTATCCAAGATCTATAAAGAACTTCTCATACTCAACACCCCCTGCCAAATAATCCAACCAAGAAATGGACAGAAGAAAGGAACAGTCACTTCTCCAAAGAAGTCATACAAATGTCCAACAGACACATGAAAATATGCTCTACATCACTTTCCATCAGGCAAATACAAATCAAAACCATAAGATACCATCTTATACCAGTTAGGATGGCTAAAATTAACAAGATAGGGAACAACAAATATTGACAATGATGCAGAGAAAAGGGAACCCTTCTACACTTTTGGTGGGAATGCAAACTGGTATAGCCACTCTGGAAAACAGTATGGAGGTTCCTCAAGAAGTTAAAAATACAGCTACCCTCTGACCCTATGACCCAGGAATTGCACTACTAGGTATTTACTGGAAAGATACAGATGTAGTGAAAAGAAGGGGTACCTGCACCCCAATGTTCATAGCAGCAATATCCACAATAGCCAAACTCTGGAAGGAGCCAAGATATCCTTAAACAAATGAATGGAGAAAGAAGATGTGGTTCATATATACAATGGAATATTACTTGGCCATCAGAAAGGATGACTACCTACCATTTACACTGACATGGATGGGTATTATGTTAAGTGAAGTAAGACCAACAGAGAAAGACAATTACCATATGGTTTCACTCATATGTGGAACATAAGGAATAGCACAGAAGAGCATAGTGGAAGGGAGGGAAAACCAAATGGGAAGAAATGAGAGGGAGACAAACTATGAGAGACTCTTGACTCTGGAAAACAAACCGAGGATCGTGGAAAGGGAGATGAGTGGGGAAATGGAGTAACTAGGTGATGGGCATTAAGGAGGGCATGTGATGTGATGAGCCCTGGGTGTTATATGCAACTAATGAATCACTGAATACTATATATAAAAATTAATGATGTACTTACTATATGTTGGCCAACTGAATTTAAACTAAAAAAAAGGAAATAATTGAATAATAAACATCTGTATGAACTTATGAATATTTATTTTTTCTGTGGGCTATAATTAAATACAATTGTTATTTATCTTCTTGCTCAAATCATTCAAGCTTTGGCCATTTCTTTTTAGTTTTTTCAGGTTGGCTCCTGTACCTTTTCAACATGTACTTACCCTTTTTTGGAGTACTTCCTTACCTTCTAATACCACAAGGTGGACTAAGTTTATCTAGTACCTTTCTGTCTCAGTTCTGCAGCCAATCATTTCTCCAAGAAATCCTCATTCTTTTTATCAGGGAATAGTATTTACAAACCAAGATATTAGTATGAAATGTGTTCACTGTTATAGGGATATTAGCACTTCTAGGTCCTCCCTAGACAGAGCTTCAAAATACTGTGTGAATACTAACCCGTGCATGCACAGACATCTCTATTTATTTCTGTATCTATCTATCCATATGCATATGCATATATGTGAGTATATGAATATATGTATGTATTTATATGCACATATATGTGCTACATTCAAAATACATGTGTAATTAATCACTTGTGTCAAAATTACTGTAAAATACTCCCACTTCCATGTATTCCCTCTGTGTTGTATAAGTGCCTGATATGAAGCTTTTGATTGCTGAGGCACCCATTTCAAAATAATATCCATCTTGAATAAACCTATTGCTAGCTGTATGACACAGCTATTAACAAAACAATCAAATGAGGAATTAGGCTACCTCCACCTGTGAAGTACCCTCTTTCAGAAAGCCCCGGGTAAGGTATACAACTGGCGGTCTTAGGGACTCAGCTCCTCCCAACTGTGCCCTAGTTTCTGCTCTTATGATTTAAATTAGCTAATAAGGAGTAAACCCACAAGACCTTAGACACTTCACCCTTGGACTGTAATAAAGGTAGAGCCCCAGGTCCACTCTCTTCTCTACCAGTGACCTCACTACTGTGTGACCCCTGGGTATGCAGTGTATCTTCTAAGACTTGCGAGTAATAAATCTGTTCCTCAAAGTTCCCTGATGGTTTTTTAAAATACATCCTGCAATCATAACCAGGAGGGCTGGTCTAGCCACAACACTGGCTTTGGTCAGGGAAATGTCTTTGCGGTCTCACTTCAAGGAACACAGGCCTTGCAAGTGCCTCAGGTGTTCCTAGCCAATAGCATCACTATCAATAAGTTGGGACTGATGCAACCCTCCAGGATGCATTACTCTAGTGGTTCTGCAAGGATGGTCCCTGGACTAGAAGCACCAGCACCACACGGGAACTTCCAAGACAAGGAAGTTCTGGGGCCGCACTTCATACATACTGAGTCAGGCAATCTAAGTGTGGAACCCACAATCAGTGTTTTAACAAGCCCTCCAGGTAGTTCCGATGCCTGCTAAAGTTTGAGAACTACTGCTGTACACCATAACTTATTGTCATTTAAAAAAATTTTTTTTTTAATTTGACACAGAGAGATCACAAGTAAGGAGAGAGGCAGGCAGAGAGAGAGGGGGGAAGCAGGTGTTGCGCTGAGCAAAGAGCCCGATATGGGGCTTGATCCCAGGACCCTGAGATCATGACCCGAGCTGAAGGCAGAGGCTTAACCCTCTGAGCCACCCAGGTGCCCCTAACTTATTGTTATTATTTAAATGTTACCTCCTTGTTAATTCCAGCCAGACTATCATATTTAACAACACTGCAACTTCCCATGTACCTTATCCTACTTGATATTTCCACTATTTATTTTCTACTAATACTATATAATTTACTTACTTATGATGTTTATTGCCTTTTGCCCTTTCCTCTAGGAAAACAGGGTTATTTTTACTTTTTTTTTTTAGAGATCTTATTTATTTATTTGAGAGAGAGCATGAGCATGACAGGGAGAGGCAGAGGGAGAAGCCGACTCCCTGCTGAGCAAAAAGCCTGATACCAGGCTCGATCCCAGCATCCTGGGATCATGAACTGAGCCAAAGGCATACACTTAACTGACTATCCACCCAGGTGCCCCATACAGGGTTATTTTGAGTCAACATTATTCACGGCTAGGTCCAGTGGTTGCTGGAATTAGCTCATACCAGCTTAAAAGGGTTCATGTGTATATCTCTCCCCAACTCCATGCTCAGTATTGTCAGGTTGGTAGCCTAAAAAATGGCTATGGTGGTACATTAATACTCCAGAAATCAGAGACCACTACAAAGCAGAGGGTAGTATTCTCCTAAGAGAACTAATTGTTAAACATTTACCAGCATACCACTGATAGTATCCTGAACACATAAAATACTGTCTGGCAAAAAGCAACACTCAATTAATAGTTAAAGAACTAAGGGATACAAACTAATTTCCAGCAAAAGTGCAAAATGATATATCACTTTTGGGGGCAGTTTTGTAGTACCTATGAAAAATAAGAAAGGGACTAGTTTTGACCTATGACTCAGTTATTCTAATTCTGGAAAAATTTTCCTTTAGATTGATATAAATGAAATTAGGTTTACATAAGGTTATTCAATGAAACATTGTTAGTAACAGCAGAAGACTGTAAACAAGTGTCCTTCAAGGGAGGATTGGTTAAATAATGAAGGACAAATGCATACAACAGAAACCAGGCAGCTATACACAATGAGGAGCAAAAGTAATAAGAAGTAAAGTAAAGATTTCCAAAAATTCCTCCATAAAATGATTAGGAAAACCAGCAAAAATTTTAAGAATCAACTTTTTTAGAAGTTTGAAACTAATCAAATGCTTACAGAAATCCAGGGAGCATTTATTCAATAAACATGGTTAGTTTCATGAAACACTGCTGAAGGGAGATTTGTGGCATTTTTACATGCTTCATTCCGATCCTTTACAATCCAGCTCCACAGGATGCTTGAAAATGAGCAGCTTTTAATTTCAGTGAAAAGCAGCAACCAGGCGGCCACCAGAAAGAGCAAACAAGGGATGGAGCTCTTTCAAACCCTCAATCCCAAAGAAATGTCATTATTTACATGTCTGATGGTTTCCTGGAAAACTACTGTCTTGAAGCTAACTTGGAGCTTCTACAGTACAAACAGCCTTTTCCTCAGGCAACATGCTTGGAAAAGAATTAAAGAAAAATTATTAACTTTACAGCTGCCTGCAGTGGTAAATAACAGTTAGAGAAAGTAAGAGGCTAATTTAAAAGCTGAAAAAGGAAAAGCAAGTAATTAGATGCCCACAGGAGCTTTGAAAGCTTCAACATATTCCTGGGAATCTAGAAAGCCATATGCATGTCCAGGAGAGTGCACATACTCAGGAAAGATCTAAGAAGATTCTAAGTTCTTATCCTCAATTGACCTTGAAGCTATGTGCATATAGGAAGCAAAGACTATGGCAGAGTTGTCCACACCATGTCTGAGTATTGAAGGTAGGTGCCAAAATGCACAGAGAGCCCCTGGACACAGACAAGGAGACTTATTAACCCCAGGCATTTAAGAAAATCTGGTAAATCATTAGCTGACTAACCTACTGAGTAGAGATTTCAGTGGCTACACATGATAAAGAATACAGACTTTACATAATCAGTTTAGAAAACTTACTAAACAACATAATAATGACAGCAATAACAATGAACACTAGGGAGAAAAGACTCTGAAAGCCGCCAAAGAATATTACTTAAAATGTCTGGTTTTCTACAAAAATTACAAGACAGGGATGCCAGAGTGGCTCAGTCAGTTAAGCATCTGCCTTCCGATCAGGTCATAATCCCAGAGTACTGGGATCGAGTCCCACATCAGGATCCCTGCTCAGTGGAGAGCCTGCTTCTCCTTCTGCCTGCTGCTCCCCGTTTGTGCTTTCTCTCTCTCTCTCTCTGACAAATAAAATGAATACAATCTCTTAAAAAATTACAAGACAAACAAAGAAACAAGAAATAATGTCTGATACAAAAGGGGGATAAAAACCCAATTGATACAAACTGTCCCTAAGGACATTCAGATACTGGACTTGCTAGACAAAGACTTTTAAATCAGCTATTTTAAATTCGTTCAAACAACTACAGGTAACCACATCTAAAGAACTACAGGAAAGTATGAGAATAATGTCCTTCTATGTAGACAATACTAATAAAGAGATGAAAAATTATTTTTTAAAAACCCATAAAGATACTCAAGAGTTTAAAAAATACAGTAACTGGAAGTTAGAAATTCATTAAAGGGGCGCAAGAACAGATTTGAGGTGGCAGAATAAATAACCAACAAACTTCATGGGAGACAGGTCAAGTGAATTTATCTAGTCTGAAGAACAGAAAGAAAAAAATGAAGAGTTGAACAGAGCCTTAGAGATCTGTGGAACATCAAGTGTATGAACATATGCATAATGGGAGACCCAGAAAGAGAAAAGAGGAAGGAGCAGCTGAGGAAACAACGGCCAAAGTCTTCCCAAACTTGATGTAAGATCCACATCCACAAAACTGAACAAACTACAAATAAAACCCCCCCAAATCAATTAACTACACATATCATAAACTGCTAATGGTCAAAGACAGGGCCTTGGAAGCAACAAGAACAAAGCAACTCATTGTGTGTAATAGATTTTCAGTAAGATTAACAGGTCATTTTGCATTAGAGACCACAGAGGCAAGAAGGCAGTAGGGAGAACATATTTAAAGTGCTGAAAAAACTGTCAGCCCAAACTATCCTTTAAAAATGGAGGAGAAATTAAAACATCTACAGATGAACAAAAATGGAGAGAATTCATTGCTACCACATTCATCTCACAAAAAAATACTAAAGGGAGTTGTTCAGGCTAAAATAAAAGGACATTAGTACCACAAATCCTCACAAAGAAACAAAGAGCACTGGCAAAGGTAATCCTATCTAAGTAAAAGATAGTATAAATGTATTTTTTGTCTGTAATTCTTTTTTTCTCCTACCCAATTTGAAAGACAGTACAGAAAAAAATATAAAAGCATTGATGGCACACAATACGTGATGATATAATCTGTATGACAATAAAATCACAAAGGAAGGGTAAGGGAACAAATAGAACTATATAGGAGTGAAGTTTGTATATGCTATTGAAATTAAGTTGATTCCAAACTTGACTGTTAAAAATTAAGATGTTAATTGTAGACCCAGGGCAACCATCAAGAAAATAACTAAATATAACAAAAGAAATGACAAGGGAATAAAATGGTACATTAAAAAATACCTACTGAACAGAAAAGGCAGTAATGGAGGAACAGAGAAACAAAAAAGATCTAGAACAGGGCACCTGGGTGGCTCAGTGGGTTAAGCCTCTGCCTTCGGCTCAGGTCATGATCCCAGGGTTCTGGGATAGAGCCCCACATCAGGCTCTCTGCTTGGCGGGGAGCCTGCTTCCCACACCCCACCTACCTCTCTGCCTACTTGTGATCTCTGTCAAATAAATAACTAAAATCTTTTAAAAAAATATCTAGAACACAAATAAGGAAATGGCAGGACTAAATCCTACTCTATCAGCCATTACACTAAATAAAAATTGAATAAACAGTCTAATTAAAAGGCATAGATAGTGGATATCATACTGGATAAAAGCAAAACAAAAGTGTGATCCTAGTAAACAATGTCTGACAGATATTCACTTGAGATCCAAGGACATAAACAAAAAAATAAAAGGATAAACAAAGATACACCCACGCAAACTGATGAGAAAGACATAGGAGTGAAGTCTTTCATGTGTGCAGTCTTTCAACTCCCACTCACCTACATAAGAATGAGCCTTGGGCCTGGAACACTTCATTTCAAAGAGATAAAGAGACCACACAGCCTGTATAAGCCATTCACCCTAAGGGAATATCTTTTATTTAAGTGTTCCTTCTTTCTGATTAAGCATGTAATAAATGCTCCTCCAGTATGACCTCAATTTTCAGTATTCTGGACTCCACAATAGTGGGGGTTGGATTCCTGCTGTAGCATAAGAGGAGTGTGCATAGGCCAACTGCCCTGCGTCAGCTGCTGGAGCACCAACTAGCTTTGGGGGACCAATGGCATATTATTAGAACTAATCTTGCTCTATCTCTTCTCTAAGTATATAAAAAGCACTGTTCCATCCAGTGCTTGACTCTGTTGTGTTTTCCTTGGTGATTCATATGAAGATGCAGTAGGCAAAAGTATTTAAACTTCTATTCCTGCAGGCTGATCTAATGATGGTGTTTGCTACTTTCAACATGGTCAGTCTTCCCCAGCATTGGTAGCTTGTGCCTAGTGTTCTGCTCGACATGCCATCAAAAAACAGCTAGAAAGGCCTATATTAGTATCAAGTAAAAGAGACTTTAAGACAGAAATTGTTACTTCAAAGAAAACGCAGGGTTGAATCTTCAAGATTTTGGACTAGGCAATAGTTTCATAGGTATAACACTTAAAGCATCAGCAACTAAAGAAAAGATAAATTGGAAAATTTATCTTTAAATTAAATTGAAAAATTAAAATCATAATAAAATTATAATTTTTGTGCCTCAAAAAACATTATCAAGAGGCACCTGGGTGGCTCCATCAGTTAAGTGCCTGTCTTCAGCTTAGGTCATGATCTTAGGGTCCTGGGATCAAGCCCCATGGCACACTGCCTGCTTGGCGGAGAGTCTGCTTCTCCCTCTGTCCCTCCCCATTGCTTGTGTTCTCTCTCTTGAGCTCTCAAATGGGCAAGTAAAAATCTTAAAAAAACAAAAACAAAAACATTACCAAGAAGGGGAAAATACAATCAATCCATAAAATGGGAAAAAATATTTACAAATTATGTATCTGACGATAGTCTGTATCCAGTTTATATAAAGAACTCTCATAACTCTGATAAAAAATAAACCATGGGCAAAGAATTTGAATAGATATTCCTCACAAGAAGATACACTAATGGCCAACAGGTACATGTAAAGATATGCAACAATTTTAATCATTCAGGAAAATCAAATCAAAACCACAATGATATTCCACTCCAAGCCCAGAATGGCTGTAATAAAGAAGATGAACAATAACAAGTTAGTTGAGGACATAGAGAAATTGGAATGCCTATATATTGCTGGTAAGAATGCAGAATTATGCAGTCCATCTAATGAACAGTTTAGTAGTTCCTCCAAAAGTTAAATATGGGGGGTATAGCTCAGTGGTAGAGCATTTGACTACAAAAGTTAAATATGAAGTCACCATATGACTCAGCAACTCCACTCCCACTCCGAAGTACAAACCCACAGCAGTAAAATCGTATGTTCATGCAATAACTTGTCTAAATGTTCAAAGCAGCTTTATTCATAATAGACAAAAGGTGGGGGAAACACAGATACCCATAATAATGGATTTTGTTGTGGTGGTTGTTGTTGTTTATTGCCTTGTCAATTTTTTTGTCTGGCGATTTTCTTTTTTTGTTGTTTTTTATTGTGTTATGTTAGTCACCATAAAATACATCATTAGTTTTTTTAAATCTTTTTTTTTTTTTTTAAATACATCATTAGTTTTTGATGCAGTATTCCAAGATTCATTGGAATAACATGGAGGACATTAATAGAAAGAAAGGAAAATTGAAATGGGGGAAATCAGAGGGGGAGACAAACCATGAGAGACTGTGGACTCCGAGAAACAAACTGAGGGTTTTAGAGGGGAGGGAGGTGGGGGGATGGGTGAGCCAGGTGTTGTACATAATAATGGATAAACCAAATGTGACATATCTGTATAACATAATAGAGCCATTTGAAGAAGAAGAAGAAGAAGAAGAAGAAGAAGAAGAAGAAGAAGAAGAAGAAGAAGAAGAAGAAGAAGAAAGAAAGAAAGAAAGAAAGAAAGAAAGAAAGAAAGGAAGGAAGGAAGGAAGGAAGGAAGGAAGGAAGAAAGAAAGAAAGAAAGAAAGAAAGAAAGAAAGAAAGAAAGAAAGATGTAAGAAGAAGAAGAACAACAACAACAACAACTAATACAAGCTACAGTAAGGGCAAACACTGAAAACATTATGCTAAGTCAAAAACACCAGACACCAGAAGAAGAAGAAGAAGAAGAACTAATACAAGCTACAGTAAGGGCAAACACTGAAAACATTATGCTAAGTCAAAAACACCAGACACCAGACACAAAGACCTCAGATTTTATGATTCCACTTATATGAAATATCCAAGATGTGCAAATCTTTACAAAAAGTCAATCAGTGGTTGCCTGGAGTTGAAGCAAAATAGGAGAGTAACTACTAATAGATGCGGTGTTTTGTTTTGGGTTGATGAAAATGGTTTTGGGGCACCGGGATGGCTCAGTAGGTTAAAGCCTCTGCCTTTGACTCAGGTCATGATCTCAGGGTCCTGGGATAGAGCCCCGAGTCAGGCTCAGCAGGGAGCCTGCTTCCCTTCCTCTCTCTTGTCTGCCTCTCTGCCTACTTGTGATCTCTGTCTGTCAAATGAATAAATAAAATCTTTTAAAAAAAAAAAGAAAATGTTTTGAAAATAGAGACTGGTGATGGTTGCACCACCATGCAAAAATATTGAGAAACACTGAATTGAACTCTTGATTTTCCTTCCTCCCTTCCTTCCTCTCTTTTTCCCTTTCTTTCTTTCTCTTCCTTCTTTCCTTCCTTTCTTTTCTTCTTTCTTCCCTTTCTTTCCCCTTTTCTTTGCTTTTTCTCTTTCTTTTCTTCCTTTATCTCTCTTTCTTCCTCTCTCTTTCTCTCTCTCTCTCTTTCAGTTTTATTTTCAAGTAATCTCTACACCTACTGTGGGGCTCAAACTCACAATCCTGAGGTCAAGAGCTGCATGCTCCATCTTCTACAGACAGAGCCAGCCAGGCATCACTGAACAGAACACTTTAAAAAGGTGAATTTTATGATATATGAATTCTATCTCTATTAAAAAAAAAAGTTTTAAAATAAACTACATAAGGGCGCCTGAGTGGCTCAGTGGGTTGAGCCTCTGCCTTCAGCTTGGGTCATGATCGGGGTCCTGAGATCGAGTTCCACTTCGGGCTCTCTGCTCAGCAGGGAGCCTGCTTCCCCATCTCTCTCTGTCTGCCTCACTGCCTACTTGTGATCTCTGTCTAATGAATAAATAAAAATCTTTAAAAAAATAAACTACATAAATTTTACTATGTACCAATTTCAAAATATCTCCAATATATATTCTTAAATGCAAAAATTAAGGTGAAGAATAGGTTACTACATAGTATGCTTTTATTTTTTGGGAAAAAAAGGATTAAAAATAAGTACATACATACACACATACATGTATAAGCATGAATACACATGTTTATATATTTATACATATATACATACAAATACATGTAAGAAAAAGGTATAAATGCATATGTATGTGTATATAGTTTATATACATGCTTACATCTACTCAGATAGATAGCTATAAGATCATATTTACCTGTCTCTGCATTAAAAAAAGGAGAAAATACACATACACAAAATTTGTTCCCTATAATTACAAGAGGAGGTTGCAGTGAAAGACAGACATGGAAGTCAGAATTCACTTCTATTTATATGTTCGTATTATACTGATTTTTCCAATGTGAATACATTACCCAGTACATGCACACAGATAAAAAAAAAATAACAAAACCACGATAGTTGGTATACATTAATGGTTGGCATCACTATGGGAACTCTATGTATCATCTCCTGCAAAGCATTTTGAGAATGCGATCACCATCTGAAAATATCAATCCTATATCCACATGCTATAATTTTAGGTTTTTAGATATATAACAAGCCAGACCATAGTTTTTCCATTTCTAATCAGCAGCTTCTACATTAAAGTTCAATTTAATAGCTGATAATAATTGGAATAAAAAATTTGCATTCACTAAAGATTTTTAAAAATACTTTGTTTATTTGATAGAGAGAGAGAGAGACAGTGGGAGAGGGAACACAAGCACGGGGAGTGGGAGAGGGAGAAGCAGGATTCCTGCTGAGCAGGGAGCCCAATGTGGGCTCAATCCCAAGACCCTGGGATCATGACCTGAGCTGAAGACAGACATTCAACAACTAAGCCATCCAGGCACCCCTCACTAAAGATTTTTTTTTTTTTTTTTAAAGATTTTATTTATTTATTTGACAGAGAGAGATCACAAGTAGGCAGAGACGCAGGCAGAGAGAGAGAGGAGGAAGCAGGCTCCCCGCTGAGCAGAGAGCCGGATGTGGGACTCGATCCCAGGACCCTGAGATCATGACCTGAGCCGAAGGCAGCGGCTTAACCCACTGAGCCACCCAGGCGCCCCCCTCACTAAAGATTTTAAGTCAAGTCTTTTAAGCATACTTATGCAAAGAAATTGGAAAACTTAAAAAAATGTAGAATTTTAAAAATAAATGTGTCTCTAATTGGACCAAGAAGTTCAGAAAACCTGAAAAAAACTATATACCATCTAAGAAATCAAATTAGTAATCAAATCTATCCTTAGAAAACCATTAGGTGTAATGAACCTTTACAACTTAAGGTGTAGAAAGAAATTTACTTAATGGGGTAATTGGTGTGTACCAAAACCCATAGAGACTACCCCAGTGTTTGCTAACACTTCCTGAGTAATCTCTGAAAATCAGGCACAAGGTAAGGATGCCGGGTTTTGTGCAGTAAGGCTGGAAAAAAGGTGAGAAAGGACAAGATGAATCTAAAGAGGAATGAATTAAGAACTAATGGAATGAATTAGAATGCCCAGGAATAGATGTGTGCAGACATGGTAATATACTGATAGTTGTAGCATTATAATTCCTTGAGAAAAACATTAGTAAAGAATTGGTTTTTATTGTGTTAAAAGGTAAAACTAGATTCCCTCCTCATATTATCTACCATAATGATTTCCATATTGATTCAAGACTTAAATATTTTTAATAGTATTAATATTAATTAAACAAAAATTTTAAATATCAAATTATCTTAAGTTAGGGAAGAATTTTAAAACTGAAAAAGAAAAAAGAAAATGGAAAAGATCCATGGGGCTCCTGGGTGGCTCAGTGGGATAAAGCCTCTGCCTTCAGCTCGGGTCCTGATCCCAGGGTCCTGGAATCAAGCTCCACATTGGGCTCTCTGCTTGGTGGGGAGCCTGGTTGCCCCCACCCCCACCCCCACATACCTCTCTGCCTACTTGTGATCTCTGTCTGTAAATAAATAAATGTTAAAAAAAAAAAAAAAAGAGAGAGAGAGAAAGAAAAGATTCAAAGATTGTTCTACATAAAAATATAAAACTCTAATAAGGCCAAAGACACTGTAGAGGTAAAGGTCAAGGGATAGACTTGGAGAAAATGTTCACAATAAATATAAAAGAGAATTACTGTCCAAAATATATGAAGTATTCTTTAAAATTAATATAAAAAGATTAAAAATAAAGTCATTCACAAAAGCAATGAAAACCCAATAAATATATGATATATTAGCTCAGTTATCTCAGCAATGCAAATTAAAATGATGAGTTTTTCTCAGAAGTTAGTTTAAAGTCTAAAGTCTGACAATACCAAGTGCTGGGGTTAAGTAAGCAGGGTTAATTAACAGTCACATGTATAATGCCACAGTCTAGGTGAGGGAAATATTTATGCAGAGCCATTTAAAGGACACGTGGGCCATTCGGCCTTCTTCCAGATATTCTATACCGCTAAACCATGCAAGACCATTAGAAAACTGTGTCCTTGAACTCTGTTATGAACCAATACTAGGATCCCCACACCAAAATTCATATGTTGAAGACCTAATCCCTAGTATGATAGTATTTGACAATGGGAACTTTGGGAGGTAATTGGGTCATTATTATAGAGCTCTGAGATTAGTGCCTTGAGAAGAAAAGACACAAGAGAGCTTGCTGCCTACTCTTTCTCCCCACCATGTCAATGAGAAAAGATCCAGGTACAAACTGGACAAGGGTCCTCACGAAGAACCAAATATGTTGGCATTTTGATCTTGGAGTTCCCAGACTCCAGAACTATAAGAAATAACTGTTTGTTGTTTAAGCCATCAGTCTCTGATAATGTGTTACAGCAATGCCAGTGTTTTAGTGCCCTAAAAGACTCTTCCTCTGTCAGAAAGATCCGAGGCAAACTTGCAGTTCAACTTTGTTAACTCTGGGACTTTGACCAGCATTTATCTATAGGCTGCCTTTGCTCAGCTCTTGACCTGACAGTCTATAGTGTCTCTGATGTTGATTTTTATCCATTTCTGTTTTTCTATTTTAATTTCGGTTCCCTTACAAACCTCACAAAATCCACTGTAAAACAGGGCAGGAATAAACTCACCTGTGATTTGTTCATTTCCTGTTGCTCTTGGAAAACTAAAGAGAACTGTAAATGTACAGCTGGAAAAGAAGGAAAGAAAATGAGGTCCTGTGCAACCAGGTGCAGCTCTTGGACTTATCTGCCTAGTGAGCTTCACACTGAAGCTACAAACAAAGCCCCTGTGGGCCAGGCCCTCTAACCCTAGGGGCAGGACAGAGCCTGTGGAGGAGCACCTAGTGTCTATGCTAACTCTGGTCATAGAGAACTTAGAATGCGGTTTTTGAATTGCAAAATTCATTCATTTTGCATTCATTTTGATTAAATGAATGTAAACATTCCTGACTAAATTCCTATTAAGAAGAATTTATCTTTCCCTCTAATGACTAAAAAAGGAAAAAACAAAATAATACAAATAACCAAGGTAAAAATCACTGAGAACTAATTAAACAAAGAATACAGGGAAGACATTGCTTTTATTTCTCTGCATGCGTAGTAACACTGTTTGCTCTTTGAGTTAGAAAATCCTCATCAGCATCCCCTGAAAAGAGATGGGGTACTCTGTTTACTCTAACTTGGTTATGGTTTCTCAAAAAGATCTTTTAATAAAAAATTTCAGGTGATGTCATTGTTAAGGGGGCACAACAAGGAATTCTTTGGGCATGCCACTAATAAATCATGTGACTCTAAACAAGTCATTTACCTTTTGGTCCACTTTCTTTTGCACCTCTTAAAGGCAAAATTTTAAAATCTTCAAAGTCTTTACACATTAGTTATTTGATTTTTTACTGCCAGACTAGAAGGAGCAGTGATGCACACCTCTAGGTTGTAGAGTGAGCGCAGAGTGAAGGGAGTGTGGCTGATGGGAGCGAACAAGGAGGGCAGTTTCTCCTTCTGTGGCTGGTGATTCCTTTTCCTGAACTGTGTCCTCACCAAGTCTACTGTGAGGTACCCTCAGCTGTCCTGCCTACACTTTGCTCATGCTGGCAGCCTTTTCTCAGTTCTTAAAGCTGATCAGTGGACAGCCTACAGTGATTTCTGGTTAAGGCGACATCACCCAAGCATTGCTCATTCTGTCAGAGGACCAAGAATTATTTCTGTCCTGGCGGTTTTGGGATATAGTCTTTCCTGGGCCTCTTCTGTCTGTGTGACACTCTGGTGAGAGGTCTCACTCAGGTCAAGGGGTGATCTTCCAGCTGAGGTTCCAAGGGACTACTCTTTTTTTTTTTTTTTTTTTTTACCTCAAGAGCTGTTTTGCTCTAAAAGAGCTGGCATCTGAGCCATGGGGACAAATTAAATATGATTGGAACTTTCAAACAGGGCTCCCAATCTGACTCGCAGGGCATACTTTCCCCCCAAATCAGGGGCTCGACCATCTACAAACTTAAATGAAGGCCTCCAAAGACAAAAGCTAGAAAGGGCAGACCTGGCCCAGAAACTGTGCTCCCACACCCAAGAGCTCAGAAGAAAAATAAAAATCCCATTAACACAAGGGCCAAGAAATTATCCAGTCCCCATATAATTCCTGTATCAATTATTTTCCTGGAACCTGTAAAGGCAGTATCAGTGCTCAATGCTATGAATAACAATGATGGGTTTTAGGCAGGATGGGCCGAAAAACAGGTGGAAAACTAGATTCCCTCTGCTGCTGGCTGTGTGATCTTGGATAAATCACTTCATCTTTGAGCCTCAGTTTTCCCATTTTCTTAACATGGAAACAGCTAACTTACCTCAACTATGGAAATAAGATCTCGTGACGACAAAAACCTAATTATATATAACATATACGTTAACAGCGCAGAACCACCAGAGGTTGGTATTAAATTAAAAACCACAGGTCAGGTATTAAAATATTCTCATTCTGCATAACTCAAAACTGAATGTCATTTCCAGAGTTGCTCAGTAACTTGAACCGAGCTCCGCCCAGTGCGGCCCCATCCCGGCAGCCGCGGAACTGCGCAGGGACTGTGCCACCAGCCGGGACCCGCGCCCCCGCGTCCCCGCGCTGGACGCCCGTCCCTTCCTCCTCTAGGCCAGGCCGCCCCCACCCGCCCTGCGCGGGCTCAAGTGCCAGAGGTCCCGCTGCGCGGTCCCTTCTACTGCCCACCCCCTCACCCCCGCCGCCCCTGAGACGTTCGGACCCCTGCTAGGGGGTCCGCCAACCCTCCGGGACACCGGGACTCACCCGCTACTCCCCTATCCTGTCGCACTTGTCCCCAGGGAGTGCAAAGACTCCGTGGCCCTGAAAGCGCCACCCACTCAAAGATGTACCCTGGGGAAAGACAGCTTACAGACGCCCAGTGAAAGGGAGCGCGAGCAAAAGCAGCCGTAAAGTCCAACACGAGAGTGAAAACTACATTTCCCATAAGTCTTTGCTCCCGTATCTTTGGGGTATTTAAAAACCACCTCCCTCCACCACCACCACCACCACCACCACCACCACCACCACCCCCACCCCAGCTCTTTTTGGTTTGAATCGAGGGATCCAGCCTTACTCTGGGAGCCCCAGAGCATTTTATTCAAAGAATACAATAAGGCTTGTGTCCCAGGTGATGCCTCCCTCTCTCTGCCTACAGCCTTCCTTAGATCTACCCACATGGCGCCAAGACCTTGAATAATGAACTTGTCTATTTCAATTTCTTTTGTGGTCTTTTGTTAAATCGCAAAGAACCACCTTTTTCCATGTTACTCAGATAAGACTCACCACACGCCCCTTGTTTACCTATGACAAAACTGAAAGGTCCCCCAAAAATGGGTCCATGATTAAAAGAGTGAGACTGATACAAAGCGAAGGTCAAGCAAAGCTTTACTTCCCACCAAGCATCAGGAATCAAACTCATTGAGCAGCCTGCCTCTTACAAAGAGTGTGACCCACCCCCCACTCCAACCCCCCCCCCCCCCCACGCCTTACCCACTAACTTTTAAAGGGCAAGGGCCATATGGTTGGGCCTGGCCACACACCGGTGGCCAATGAGAGATTGTAACACACAGAGAAAGTTGCAGTCATGCTAGGTCACACACGGGTGGCCAGTTGAATTACGATTTACCCTAGTAGTTATTTTTTTTTAAAGATTTTATTTATTTGACAGAAATCACAAGTAGGCAGAGAGGCAGGCAGAGAGAGAGGAGAGGAGCAGGACCCCCGCTGAGCAGAGAGCCTTATGTGGGGCTTGATCCCAGGACTCTGGGATCACGACCTGAGCTGAAGGCAGAGGCTTAGCCCACGGAACCACCCAGGCAACCCTACCTTAGTAGTTATTTGAACTAGCCTATCACCTTGGTCAGAATTGGTGCCCAAAAGGCGGGGCCCATACTCTTTGGTAGCTAAGGAGACAGTATGCACCCCTACTGATTGGATACCTCCACCTCCTGACCCACCCTTGTATTTGGGCTTTGTTACCTGGAACTGGTTTCCCGGGCAGGTTCAGTTTAAGTTCTTCTGCATAAACAACAAAATCACTGTTTAACCCAGGATGGAATCCTTCTGGTTAAATAGGCCCTTACAAAAACCAGACACAAACCCACCAAAGTCTCATTCTATGTCTCATAAATAATCAGCCAAACCATTTGCCCCCATGACCAATCAGAATAACATACCTGTAAACTTAACTTGACCAAGTTTTTTTTTTCTCCCCCACACGACCCTGAAATTTGATTTACTCCTAAGGTTAATCAAGTATAGGAATGCCAAACAGTCCCTCCCAAAACTTGGCTGACAATAAAGAAGGTATTTCTTGATCTTGCCTCCTAATCCCCTGCTCCTGACACCCAGTTCTTTCTTGCCTTGTTACAGCTCCATTAAAAGAATGAGTTTCTCTCTTTAGTTTCCATTGCTGTGTTACCAGTGGGAGAGTCTATATCATGTGAATGGATATAGATTCTTGGATTACCCATGAAAGATTTAGCTGAGGATCCACACTCCACTAAATACAGACGGAAAGAAAGTAGCAAGCCCAAAGCAGTTTATTAAGGACAGTACACTTTGGAGAAGGGAGAGTGGGCAGGCTGGAAAGTGGCCACTGCATGTGATGAGGGAGCAGAAGGCTGGCTGAGGACAAAGCAAAAGCTGGCACCTTGCACCTCCTCTCCACCCGTTCCCCTCCTCGGTAATATGTGTGACATTCCTCAGGCACCCCTGGCTGCCCTAAAAGAAAAACAAATAGTTAACTTGCAGAGATCACAATCCTGCAAGACAGGAGTCTCCCTCCGTCTACAAATGTCCTCCTGATTTACAACAAAGAAGCTATCTTATCAATAGCCCAATTTCCAGAGACAAATAACTCAGTTCCTCAGGCCCCAATGTCGCCCTCCCCTCCATAAAAACTGAAGGAGGCTGAGGCAGAAGAAAATATAAATAAAGTTAAATTTCTTCTAAACCTAAATCTCACTAACAAGGACACTTGATAGGAGAAATGTGAAACTTTATCTCTAAACCTCCAAGATAGTGTCAGCAATCATTCCCAAGCATATGACCCACAGATATACATCTAAAGGGTCTCATGAGAAGATTTTTTACTAGTAATAAATAATTTGTCTCCCAACAATAGCTAGCCCCCTCAAGGTCCTGGAGACCTTGCTTCCAAAATTCCTTAGAGACTAACATCATCCCCTTTGTCCTCACCTACCCAACTCCTGCGTATATAACCAGCCACTCCTCAGGATAGCAGGGCAGCAGCTCTTCCTGCCCACGGGTCTGTCCCCGTGCTTTAATAAACCACCATTTTGCACCAAAGATGTCTCAAGAATTCTTTCTTGGTCATCGGCTCCAGACCTCACCCCACCGAATTCCACCTATATTCTAGAACTTCATCACACAGGGGTTGAAGACGTATTTACTTTTTATGTTTGCAGAGGTTGTGAGTCATAGTTAGTGATGAGGGAACAGAGGTCTAGCTGAGGACAAAGAAAAAGCAGACACCCTACAACCCACTCCCTCCTCCTCGACTCCTGGGTGGGATTTGTGTGACATTCCTCCAGGAAGCTCCCAACTATCTTAATGCTAATGTTAGAGGGGAAAACAACCTTAGCTTGACAGTGACAAGCCTCCAGTATCTTGTAGATCCTCTTTAGCATATAAAGTTCTTTCCTGAACCTCCCTTTTCCTTACCTCCTCCAACTCCCAAGTGTATAATCAGAACCATGGGGCAGCAGCTCTTTCTGCCTGCCCATGGGTCCTGTCCCTGTGCTTTAATACCAAATGTGCTTTTGTACCAAAGGCGTGTCAAGAATTCTTTCTTGATTGTCAGCCCCAGACCTCACCCCACTAGACATCACTATATTCCCAAACCACATCGTTTAGGACCCTCTCTAACAGAGGCTGTTTCTAATTACACAAGGGACTCCTCCTACCACTTGGGAGGGGAAGTTTTGGCCCTACAAGGTTCTTGTTGCAACTTTCCTGGCCACCTTCCCCTATGGGGTGGGGGCGTCCTTGAAACCAAGGTGTAAATATACTGTAATGAAGCTATAGATTACCCTGGGGCAGAGATTAAAGAGAAGAGGCATGGTCTGCACCTGTGGCTGTGGGTCTGTAAGCCCTGGAGTGTTGGAAGCCCTAAGGGCAGCTTGTTAAAGCCACTGGAGTCAGGATGTTGTACCCTCAGGCTTCTAACATGTCACCTATTTATCACTGGCTCCTATCTAACTGCCTACTCTGTGAGCTCTTTCCTATTTGTAAATACACACACACACACACACACACACACACACACGCACTTCTGTGACTAATCTTTCAGACATTTGCAGATCTTAAGATGGGAGCTGTTTCCCTGTGGCTATAGTCACCCTCCCCGATTGCAGTAGTTAGCTCCCTTACTGCAAGACGTTTGTTGTTGTTGTTGTTTTTTCACTCAATAAACTTTATTTTTAGAACACTTGTAGGCTTATAGAAAAAATGCACATGAAGTCCAAAGTTCTACTCTACTTGCCTCCTCTACCCCCTCACCCCTCCTACAGTTTCCCTGTTACTAAGATTACTGAACACAAGTTCCGTTACCAGTCCCTCAAAAGGCCATTATTCAAGAGACAAATGTTTGACTGGAAAGGAATGTGAGCTTTAGTCAGGAGGCTGGCAACCTGAGAAGGCGGACTCATGTTCAAAAGACAACTCCAAGGATTCTGCCTTAGGGATTTCTTAAGGTGTGGGATACAATGTAGGATAGTTAATCAGCAAAGGGAGTGCAGTGGCCTGCAAGGATTCTTGATTATGTGCAGATCCACGATACCAGCTACAAAAGTTATCTTAGTGCGGAGGAACTGTGTGTGTGTGTGGATGTGCAGGAGTATTCTGTTCTTTCTGCAAAGGAAGGCAACACCTACAGATATACAAAGGGAAGTCAGTAAAATCACTTGCGTGACCAAAAAAGAAAGAAAGAAAGAAAGAAAGAAAGAAAGAAAGAAAGAAAGAAAGAAAGAAAGAAAGACATTTTGTAAAAAAATTGCTGGGCTAATCTGAGAGCCAAGACTGTTTCAAACAGACTTGCTAACTTCTGTGGCCTGGGAAATGTCTGGTCCTTCACTCCTCAAGGTCAATAGTCTGTAAACCTCAAAGAAAGTAAATTAGTCTGTTGCAGATCAAGGGACTTAGGTCAGCAAGTAAGGAGTGTTAACCTGAAGCAAGTCAGCCTTTAAGGCCAGCTGCTATGCTGTTACACGAACATCTTGCATTTGTATGGTATATTAGTCACAACTGATGAGCCAGTATTGATTTGTTATTCCTAATTAAAGCCCAGAGTTTACAGTATAGTTCATTCTTTGTATTATACATAATATTAGGTATCTACCATTATTGCATCATAAGAAGAGTCTCACTGTCCTAAAAGTATCCTGAGTTCCACCTGTACCATTCACCCAAAACCATCGGCAAGGAATGATCTGTTTATTATTTCTATAATTTGGCCTTCTCCAGAATGTAATATACTTGGAATTATATAATATGTAGTCTTTTTAAGTATGTCTTTCATGTAGCAATATGCATTTAATGTTCCTTCATGTCCTTATGGCTTGGGAGCTCATTTGTTTCAACTATTAACTAATACTCCATTGTATGGACGTACCACCATTTATATATCCCTTCACCTGCTGAAGTGATGAATGTGATGGGCCCAGGTGGAATGTAAAGAATTCTTCATCAGAAGAACATCCAGTTTTGCTTCCATTTTTGGCATCAAATAGGGTACCCGATCAGCCAACCCCCTGAGAGGAAATGGGTATGCTCTATCTCTGCACCTCTGGCTCTCTGAGTCTAGTCTGTCTCCAGATGATATTTGCCTGGCTTTGGGAATGTCAGGGACTAGATCTCACCTACAGGCCATTGAACGACTGAGTACCTTCAGGAGGTACAACTACCAAAACACCTGAAGCAAACTCACACTTGAGTGGACACATAAGGACATATACCAAATAAAACTTCCCACTTCTAGAATATCAGGTTGGTTGTCAGCCGGCACTTTCACAGACACATATTCCCTCTCATCTGCTTTTGCAGGATTACTGTGACTTGACATAGATCTGGTCTGGTCATCCCAGGCCAGAGCCTTCTGGAACCTTAGCATGTGCAGCCAGCATCACTGCACATTGCATGAGTAGCTTCAAAAACCTCCTTTAGCAGAGCCAGGCCTGGTCAGAGCATACGTTCTTGGGAATATTCTCTGGATGGAGAGCCAGCATGACTATGATTCTGCCAAATGCTTCAGCTAAAAGCTCAAGAGTTAACTAAAGAAGGATTTTTCCTATACCCAAGGAAGAGATAAACATTGCTTCTTCTGTCCTAACAAGGCAACCAAGTGTGATGCCCAAGTTTTCGTGTCCAAGAGACCACCAAGGAGCCAACACCGAGGGTTTATTTGACAAGCTTATGCTTGGGCCCAAGTATACCCAACACAGCGGAGTAGGGACTTGGACCCCGAGTCTAGTTAAGACAGGGGTATTTATGTGTCATTACAAGAGGCTTTGGGGGGGAGGAGGGGAAATTTCAGACTTTCCTGCAGTAAGCTGATTAGCTGTTGCTGGCGTGTTACAGGAATGGGTATAGCGGTTTTTTCTGGAACTAAAGTTCAGCCCCTGATCACTGGGGCCTGAGATGGCTGCTGAAGCTAAGATGGCTGTACTCTTCCTAAGGTTAAACTTGAGGTGGGATGTCCTTAATTTTCTCGACCTCCACATTCCCCCCTCTCAGATGTACCTAAGTAAGGACCCAATCATGGGTCCAGGCTGGTTTAGGTCGGGGCGGGAGTGACTGTGTATCAGGGGTGTTATTGGATGCAGACGGCACGGTAGGTACAGAGGAGGGCATTGGGGAGGTAGGAGTTGTCTGAGGTTTGGGCAGAGAAGGTGCTAGCACAGGGCTTGGGCCTAAGGCAACTGGGTTAGTTAAGGGTTGCTGGAGGAGTTTGATTCCGAATATAGCACCTGGGTCTCTGGGGAAAACTCTGTTTTTTTTCATAAAGTCTTACTCCCCACCAGAGTCCAGTACTCCATCTCGTCTCTGCCGATCCTTCAGGAGTAAAAGTAATGCTTACTGGATTGCAAGTGCCCTCTATAGATTTAATAGATTTACTGCACTGGCCCATAGTACCAGTTCGGCTGACAGATATAAGGTCCTTTTTTACAGGAGGGTTCCACCAGATGTGGCCAGTGGAGACACAGCTCCATGAAGAGCAGTAATAACTGCTGGTGCCTCCACATTGTTGTGCTTTTTCTTTGGTGTGCCCCGGGCAGACATAGAAATGATGTTTACTAATGAAGGTTTCATCCCAGGTTAGGTGAAGGAGGTTTAGCCAAGTCAAAAGTTAAAGAGGGAAACCATGTCCCGGGTGGATGAGAGCTGGTGGTGGTACTCAAAGTGTCTCCAGTGGCTGCGTTATAAATTATCCATGTCAGATTTTGTGGCAAATGGGGGTTGGAAAGGCATTGGGTAAACAAGGTTAAGAGTATTATTACCACCACCGCAGTTTTAGCTTCAGGGGATTGTCCTTGTTTGGTTGGCTTTTCCATTCTGGGACAAAGTCTTTGAGAACAGTGTGTGGGTCAGCTGGCCGGACGTGGGTGTAGTGGACCCACGGAGTAATCCCGTCGACCTTGAGAGATGTGGGAGTGGTCAGGAGCACAATGTAGGGTCTCTTCCAGCCAGGATGAAGTGTCTGATGTTGGTGTCTCCGGACATACACCTGGCCGATATCAATGGGGGTCTGGGGGGTGGCCCAATCTCATAGAGGGCCCTCAGCTTAGGCCACACCTGTTCATGGGTTTGTTGCAACATTTAGAGGGAGAAAAGGAGTTAGTGATCATCAAACTCAGCAAGCACCTCAGGTTTTAAATTGGGAATAATAGGTGGAGGAATACCGAGCATGATCTCGTAGGGAGTAAGTCCCATCTTATATGGGGAGCTTCGTACCCTATATAGGGTGAAGGGGAGGAGAGTCACCCAGTCCCCGCCAGTCTCCAGGCTAATTTAGTTAAGGTCTCTTTTAATGGTCTGTTCATCCTCTCTACCTGTCCTGAGCTCTGGGGCCTATATGCACAATGTAATTTCCAATCTGCCCCAAGTACTAGTCCTACTCCCTGTGTTACCTTAGAGACGAATCCTGGTCTGTTGTCCGATCCAATCTTAACAGGAAAACCACACTCAGTAAGATGTCTTCCAGCAGCTTCTTGGTCACGATCTGTGCTGTTTCATGTTTGGTAGGACGTGCCTCTGTCCATCCTGAAAAAGTGCTACAAACCATAGCAAATACCTGTATCCGTATTTTTCCAGGTTTTACCTCAGTGAAGTCCACTTCCCAGTAGGCTCCTGGGTGGTCCCCCCTGGAGCTGGGTGCCCGGGTTAGATCCATGGGCGGTGGCATTAGTTAATTGACATGCGTGACAGCTTGCCACAATCTGTTCGATCTTTGATCGGGTGTCTTTGATGGTGATCCTTGCATGTCGCACCAAGTCTTCCAATTTTTTTGTTCCCATGTGGGTACTCTTATGCATTTTGGATAGGACTCGTCGTCCCCATTCCTCTGGTAGGATTATGCTGGAATCTGCAGCTCTCCACCTTGTGTCATGGGCAGACGCCCAATCCATTGTAAGTCTGTGTCAGTGTAGTTGGGGGTGTCTGGCAAGTTCAGTGTTCCTGGATCAGGCAGTGTGGTCACTAAGACATGGTTCACCAAAAGAGCTGCCTCTTTTGCCTTTAAGTTGGCCAGCCGGTATCCCCTGGCCACTGGCGTGTCTGCTTTTTGGTGTCCCAGACAATGCATAATGGCCAGTGCCTTAGGCAGCCAGAGGACCCTTAGGAGCTCAAGGATTTCTGCCTTGTTTTTAATAGTCTCTCCTTCTGCTGTTAAGAGCCCTCTTTCTCTATAAATGCCTCCGTGGATGTGGGCTGTGGTAAAGGCATACCTGCTATCAGTATAGATGTTTATCCACTTGCCTGCTCCCATTGTTAGTGCCTTAGTTAGCACAATCAGTTCCGCACGTTGGGCAAATGTCCCAGCTGCTAACGGTTCCGCCAAGACAGTCTCTGTCTCTGTAGTCACAGCTGCCCCGGCATACCTGATTCCTTCCCAGACAAAGCTACTGCTGTCTATATACCAGGTGTCATCTGAGTTTGGCAGTGGTCGGTCCTGGAGATTGGCGCGGAGTCTGTGCACTTGAGCCAGGATTTCTTGACAGTCATGTTGGGCGGAGGGGATGTCCCAGTCAGGGTTAGGGAGCAGTCAGTGTTGCTGTGTTTAGGGCTGTTGGTACCTGGAACAAAATTCTGATAGGGTTCAAAAGCAAGCCCTGGTAATGGGTTAAGTGGGCATTGCTGATCCATTGGTCCAGGGGGTTGTTTGAACACCCCTTCAATGGCATGCATGTTAGTGACATATAGTTCCTGCCCCATAGCCAGCTTATCTGCATCCTTGACCATGATGGCCACTGCAGTAATAATTTTTAAGCATGGAGGCCATCCAGCGGCCACAGCATCTAATTTCTTTGAGAGGTAGGCCACCAGTCTCTTCCAGGGGCCTATGTATTGAGTTAGGACTCCCTTCACCACCCCTTTCTTTTCATCCACATAAAGGTGAAACAGTTTAGTCAGATCAGGCAGCCCGAGTGCAGGGGCTGAAAGCAAGGCTTGCTTAATTAAGGTCATTGAAGGCTTTGTTCATGGCCCCAGTCCATACAAAGTCCTGTTTTTGTTTTGTGGCCTCATAGAAGGGCCTAGCCATGTCAGCGAAACCAGGGATCCACAATCGGCAGAACCCAGCCGACTCTAGGAATTCATGTACCTGGTGGATGTTTCGAGGCTTTGGGATTCTCATGATGGTCTCCTTCCACGCATCCGTTAACTATCTTTGTCCATCTTTTAATTTGTACCCTAGGTAGCTCACCTCTGTTCTGGAGATCTGGGCCTTCTTAGCTGAAGCCTGGTATCCCAGAGTTGCTATCGCTTGGAGCAAATCCTTGGTGCCTTGTAGGCATGTTTCCTGGTCCTCTGCTGTCAACAGGACTCTATTGTAATAGAGTCTATTGTAATAGAGTCAGATTAGGGTGCTTGGTATGGAACTCACCTAAGTCTTCGTGCAGTGCCTCATCGAAGATGGTGGGTGAATTCTTGAATCCTTGTGGTAGTCGCATCCAGGTGAGCTGGCCATTGATGCCCTTCTCCAGGTCCGCCCATTCAAAAGTGAAGAGCTCTTGGCTCTTTGGGGCCGAGGGCAAGCTGAAAAAGGCATCCTTTAGGTCTAGCACTGTGTACCAAGTCTTGTCTGGGGGCAAGGTGGAGAGGAGAGTGTAGGGGTTTGGGACTGTAGGGTGCATGTCCATCACCCGTCGGTTAACTTCCCTCAAGTCCTGGACCAGTCTATAATCATTAGAGTGTGGCTTTCGCACCGGCAGCAGGGGAGTGTTCCAACTGACAAGGCCGCAGTATGCCTGAGTCTAGCAGTCGTTGAATGTGTGGGGTGATCCCCGTCTGTGCTGTGAGAGGCATGGGGTATTGGTGGACCCTGACTGGATCTGCTCCTGGCTTTAATTCAATGTATATAGCTGGCTGATGTTGGGCCAGTCCCATTCCCCGTTTCTGCCCATGCTTGGGGAAACTCCTGCAACCAGTAGTCATTGTTGGTCATTGGTGCTGGGGGCATTTGGTGAAGATGATATTCGTCCTTGAGGTTCATAACAAGCACCTAGATCGGGTAGCCCTCTTTATCCAGAACCTTTGCCCCTTTAGGGTGGAAACTAATTTGGGCTCCCATCTTGGTGAGTAGGTCCCGGCCTAACAAGGGGTAGGGGCACTCAGGGATGACCATGAAGGAGTGGGATACCTGGCTCACGCCGAGATCCACTGTTCTTCGGGTAGTTCATGAATATTGTTTAGTGCCTGTGGCCCCCTATACTCATGAGGTCTTATTTGTCAACTTCCCTTGAGGTTGTAGCAAGACAGAGAGCTGTGCCCTGGTGTCTACTAGGAATTTAGTCAGTTGCCCCTCCACTTTAAGGGTTACCCTGGGCTTGGGGAGGGGTGCTGAACACCAACCCCCCTAGTCATCTAAATCTTTGACCTCCAAGATAGGAGCGGAGGCCTTTGGTCTTTTGTTGGGGCAATCCTTTACCCAGTGGCCTTCTTCTTTGCAAAAGCACACTGGTTTTTATTCAGTTTGGGGCGTTCTCAAAAGGGGCCATCCTCCTTACCTGCTCCTGAAGCCAACTTCTTGAGACGTCTCTGTTTTTCATGTGGGTCATCCGTGGTTGTAGCCAGTAGGATCTTAGCCAGGTTCTGGGTCTGATGGTCACTTATCTTAGCCTGTTGTTCCTCCAGGCTCTCTCTGTTATTTGTAGACTCTGTCTGCCACCACTATCAGATCCTGTAGGCTCTTGACTCCCAGTCTTTCTACCCTCTGCAATTTCCTTTTAATGCCTGGAGCAGCTTGGTTAACAAAAGACATAACAATGGCAGCTCTGGTTTCTGGGGCCTCTGGATTCATACAGGTGTACTGTCTGAACGCCTCTATGATCTTTCCTAGGAATGCCGCCGGACTCTGTAGCCTTGAGACCTGCCATTAGAGTCTGGCGGTAGACCGGGAGCCTCTCCTTACCTTCTGCCAAGTTGTAGTCCCAAGTGGGGCGAGACAAGGGGAAAGCTGCATTTATGAGATCAGGGTTCTGAGTTGGCTGTCTGACGTCACCCAGGATGGATGGACTTTTGGGCTTCTACCTGGATTCACTCTCTTTCCTCAGTGGTAAAGAGAACCTGCAAGAGTTGCTGACAGTCATCCCAGGTGGGCTGATGGGTGAAAAGAACAGTATCCAAAAGACCAATCAGACCTTTTGGTTTATCGGAGAACTTTGCATGTTGGGTTCTGCAGTTGTATAAAGTACTAGTAGAAAATGGCCAATATAACATTGGCTGTCTTCCCATTTCATTGGGGGGTCCCATAGTGCGGAGGGGAAGGACAGTGGAATCGGCCAGTCCCAGGTTTGAGGTTGGGGCTGCCCGATGGGTCCGCCCACGTGTCCCTGCCACTGGCCCATGCATGGGGGCCCCTCCATCTGGTAGGGGGAGCGGCACTCCCTCGGCAGCCCCTAATGCTTCTGCTGGAGGGGCAGACAAGGTGGTGGGGAGAACTGGTACGGTGGTGGAAGAATCAGGTCCTCCGTGGAAGTGTCCTGAAGGACTGGGTAAAGCGGAGTCTTTGGTTTGGACTCCGTTTTCTTGTTAGACTTAGGAGTTGGGTTCCGCAGGACGTAGGTCCTGCTTTGGGAGGGAGAAAGGGTTTAAGCCAGGAGGGAGGGTTCTCAATCATGTCTTGCCAGACCAGGATATAAGGCACTTGGTCAGGGTGGCTGTGTGGTTTCGAATTTGAATAAATGCTTATGAATCTGTCTCTCCACTTAGATGGCAAGTCACTTGAGAAGAGGAAATATGTCATATCCAGGTACCAAAAAAGCAGCCTGCATGTAACTAATGATCATTTATGGCTTGCTAACTTTTAAAAAAACATTTATTTGTCAGAGGAGAGCAAGCACAAGCAGTGGGAGCAGCAGGCAAAGGGAGAAGCAGGTCTCCTGTTGAGCAGGAAGCCCAGTGCAGGGCTCCACCCCAGGACCCTGGGATCATGACCCGAGCTGAAGGCAGACTCTTAACTGATTGAGCCACTCAAGTGTCCCAGCTTGCTGGCTTTTGAAAAAGAATAAGGAACTAACTAATGGCAATGAAGACTGTCTTAGACATACCAACAACATGTTTGAATGCAGCTCCCCAAACATCTAAGGACTTCTCAGAGCTATGAAAATAATGAAATGATGTGAGTAGTAGAACTTGTGCTTTTCGGTCCAGCTTAGAATTCTAAACTTCAACACAATTAGAAAATATCTTTACCTCTTCTTATTTTTTTTAGTTAAGTGGACTCCCTAAGTCCAAGATATTTCAGACAAGTCTAAAAACGTTTGCCTCCTAGGATCCTGAGAACTTTTCTCATAGACATTATAGGAGCAGGCTATGCAATGTCTTGAGACTAGGTCAATGGCGTAAATGTTCCTTGACATTTATACTGACAATTCCAAGTGAATGACTGCTTGACATGTAAAAATAAAACACAAAAATCCCATATATTCCTTATATTACATGTGGAATATAAGGAAGTCAGCCAGGGATATAAATTATGGTAGGCCAAAGACAGCCGTTAAGACACCTGAGATGGTATGAAAACTACTGTAACTTTCAGAGCAGATAGCTGAGTATTTTCTTTATGGATGTGACTGGCGTGAATTTGCAAACATGAGTAATCTCTAAGGCAAACATCAGACACTGCATATAGAGGTCAAAGCACTTTGACCTATGTTCCTTTATCATATTGTGTGAATTATTAAGGTAAACGTGGAGACATCAAGGCACAGAGAAAAGAAGCTGCTGACTCAGAGCCTCAAAGAAAGATGGACATGTACTGGGAATGAGTCCCTACTCATACTTCTATGTCATTTGGCCTGTAAGGGACCCAGGAATCATCTAAAAATGTACCTCTCAAACTTTTTTTTAAAGTAGGCTCCATGCGGAGTCTGAACTCACAACATGGGTCTTGAACTCACGACCCTGAGATCAAGACCTGAGCTGAGATCAAGTGTCAGACATTTATGGGGTGCCTGCGTGGCTCAGTTGGTTAAATGTCTGCCTTCAGCTCAGGTCATGATCCCAGAGTCCCAGGATTGAGCCCCGCATAGGGCTCCCTGCTCAGCAGGGAGTCTGCTTCTGCCTCTGCCCCTCACCTTGCTCACGCTCTCTCTTACTCTAAAGAGTCAGAGGTTTAATCAACTGAACCACCCAGGCACCCCTCAAACTTTAATATATCAACAAGTCACCTAGACATCCTGTTCAAAGAAAAACTCTAATTAGGTAGGTCTGTGTCAGGGACCTAAGACCCTGCATTTCTAACAAGCTTTAGTTGATGTGGATGCTGCTGGTCCACAGACCATACTAAGAAGCAAAACCAAGCCCAGTGGGCTTTTTTGGTTGGTTTGTTTGTGTTTTTCCTTTTTTTTTTTTTTTTTTTTTAAGATTTATTTATCTATTTTAGAGAGAGAGTGAGAGTGGGGGCAGGGGGAGAATGAGAGAACAAAACTCAAGCAGACCCCTCCCTGAGCCCAGAGCCTGATATAGGGCTTGATCTCACCACCCTGAGATTATGACCTGAGCCAAATCCATGAATTAGATATCTAACCAATCATGCCACCCAGGCACCACTAGTGCAGTGGTTTTAAATCATGATTACACACTAAAATTACCTTGGTATTTATTTTTTTTTTTTAAGATTTTATTTATTTATTTGACAGAGAGAGAGATCACAAGTAGGCAGAGAAGTAGGCCGAGATGAGGAAGCAGGCTCCCTGCCTAGCAGAGAGCCCGATGCGGGGCTCGATCCCAGGACCTTGGAATCATGACCTGAGCCGAAGGCAGAGGCTTTAACCCACGGAGCCACCCAGGCGCCCCTACCTTGGGATTTCTTTCTTTCAATGACTGATAATTCTGATGCCTGGGCCTAACTACCAGAGATTCTGATTCGCTGGACTCGAGATTAGCTCAGGGATCAGCTTCTCTGTTTTGTTTTGTTTAGTTTGGTTTGGTTTTTTTGCTTTGTTTTGAAAGATTCTCAAGGAATTTTCTAGTTTGCTGCCAGGGCTGCAAGCCACTGTCCAAGGCTAACGCTTTTATTTAAGTGATAAGACAACTCATAGAGTTTGACTCATCTAGATTGTTAGTCAAACACAGAACTGGTCCTAGAATTCTGATATTGGACTCATAGTTCTATGATCAAGTTTCATTTCTTTAAGTCAAAACCCTGTCCACTCAAAATGAGTTTCCCTCTTTACTTTTCACTATTCTTTCCTATTTGTAAACACACACAGACACACACATACACATAGGCACATTTATACACTATATTGACTGTTTCCTCTCTCCTTAGTGCTTCTGTCCTGTGAGTTCATGGGTCTGTTCATGCCAAAGACACGTGGTCAAGATTCTGCATACCTAATCAGCTAAGTCAGAGCCCCACAGAACCAGGACTGCTGCCAAATTCATAGTGATCACAAGATAAAGATTTGCTTTGTTTCTGTGTCAGAGAAAGTAGGTGTCAATAGGGGAAGGAGATTACGAGGTAAAAACCTTCAGTTATAAAGTAAATAAGTTATGGAGATAATAAAGTATAGCATAGGAATATAATCAATAATATCGTAATAACTTTGTAGGATGACAAATGGTATAGTCTCACTGTGGTGATCATTATATAATGTAGATAAACGTTGAATCACTATTTTTACACCTGAAACTAATATGAAACAATATGTCAACTATACTTCAATTAAAAAGTATTTTATTTGCAATAATTTTATGCACAAAAATTTCAAAGACATACTGCTATTTGTGCAAATAGCCCTTCTAACTTTTCAGTTTTGCTGACATTTCCATCCCTTTATTTCAGAGTTAGGTTAGAGCTGGTGCCTTGCAGAAAATGTTTTCACCTGGAAACTCAGATGGTCTGCTAGAAACATCCCATTTGATACAGAACTAGGAGAGAGCTGAGAAGTGATCACCTTTCCAAAATCTCTTCTTCCCACATAGATCAGTCCGTCCAAGGGAAGGGCTAGATGCCTGCTGCCCAAGAGGCACCACCAGGCTCCATGTGTGGGCATGTCCAGGGCTCTCTGACTTGGGTCCTAAGGTGGGAAGATCTAGATTGCCCTGGCCTGAGGATCACAGCAGAGCACCTGCTCCAGCAGCTGCACAGTCAGAGACATGACATAATTCCCCAAATTATAATGGGGAAGTGCTCCTGCTGGAGGTTAGTGCAGACTGCCCACTGCACAAATGGAGGGATTTGTCATACATAATGATAGTAATATCCAGTTACTAAATGCTCTGCAGCGAGACATGCTTTCCATGTGTTATTCCATTTCATTTCACCACAACCCCATGAGGAAAGATCTGTGACTATTCTTATTTCATAGGTAAGAAATTTTGGCTTAGAAAGATAAACTAAGGCACATGGCTGGCTCAGTCAGAAAAGCACACAACTCCTGATCTTAGCATCATGAGTTGGAGCCCCATGTTGAGGGTGGAGTTTACTAAATAAATAAACGTTAAAAAAAAAAAAAGGTGAGCAAACCAGCCCATGATGACATAGCCAGTAATGCCAAAGTCTAATACTGAAACAGAGAATGTGATTCCAGCTGGTCTTTGCCACTGTGTCTTGAATGCACAGAAGCAAATAAAGGTGAAATGTCTTAATAAGAAGACTTAATGTCTTAATAAGAATGTCTTAATGTTGGGGCACCTGGGT
The DNA here is from genome assembly GCF_964662115.1 of Mustela nivalis. Taxonomy (NCBI): domain Eukaryota; kingdom Metazoa; phylum Chordata; class Mammalia; order Carnivora; family Mustelidae; genus Mustela; species Mustela nivalis. Next base: position 150,557,968 of record NC_139021.1, read on the forward strand.
GGCTCAGTTGGTTAAGCCTCTGCCTTCGGCTCAGGTCATGATCCCAGGATCCTGGGATCCAGCCCCGCATCAGGCTCTCTGCTCAGCAGGGAGCCGGCTTCCCTTCCTCTCTCTCTGCCTGCCTCTCTGTCTACTTGTGATCTCTCTCTCTGTCAAATAAATAAACAAACAAACAAAAAATCTTAAAAAAAAAAAAAAAGAATGTCTTAATGTCACAATAAGAAATATTGTGCCCAAGCTGGAGAGGCGTGAAGGAAATCTCAGGAAAAAAATGTCCTATTGGTCCCATATCTGACATTAAGGCTTTTTCTGTAATGGAGATTTACCCTCTTGCACAATGCAGAGCACGTACCCCTATAATAAGTGAGATGGTGTATGTCTGAGGAATCCCCTACAATCAGGTAGTTCTGTCAAGGAAACAGGCCTAAGAGTTCCTTCTAATGTCTTAGGTTTGCTTACCTCCAGATAACACAAGGTTTGTCTAATAGCCACTCTTCCCTTTAAGTGAACTTAGGCTCCCATAGTGGGCCAGCCTGGCCATGGTCCCTTTCCTTTTCCCTTAGATAGTTCTACTTTCCATTTCTGTGGTATTTTGCTTAGAGTCACTACCTACTTCTGTAACTACAGTAAACTTAGGGAGTAGGATTCTTGTTATTTAGGTAATCTTGATTTGTTGGGTTTGGAAATGAATACATGGATCTAAACTATATCGTGGTCATAAGATGTCATGAGGGACAGCACATTCTTCTAGGAACTAGGAATGCACAGATGCGGTCTACCTCAAGGTAATTAACTTCAGTGAAAAAAGCAGACGTTTTCCCCAAACCTCGTGCCTTTTATAATCCAGTGAGAAAAACAGTAAAATGAGTATGCAGTCAGTTAAAAGTCAGTTTTCTAAAAGTTTCTAAAAGTTTTCAAAAGGAAGTTTGGAATTTAATTTGTCAAACTGTCCAAGCATTTCCCTTTAATCCATTTGGTTTGAAGCACTATGAATTCAGTCATTTGCTGGTATTGATCAAGAAACATGAAAAGGTTGCTGTATAATTTGAGAGACCATCAGTAGAAGTCACTTTTGAGTAGGACATTTTATTAAAAGACATTGTATACCAAGTAATATTTTTAAAAGGAAAAATAATAAGGAAACAATGTTACTGTTTTTTCATTTTTATATTTGTTTTGGAGGAGGATATATTAATTTCCAATGTAACTATAACTAATTACCATAAACTTGGCAGGCTAAAACCATTCACGTTTATCATCTTACAGTTCTGGAAGTCAGAAGTCTGAAACGGGTTTCACTGGGCTAACATCAAGGTGCTGGCAGAGCCACACTGCCTCCACAGGCTCTAGGAGACAATCCTTTTTTACCTTTCCTGGCTTCTAGAAGCTCCCTTCATTCCATGGTAGGGATTTCTAATCTACAAAATTACAAATCCCCAAGGAATTAACAGAATACTAATCAGTAGCGTTTTGGATTTCTACTGAAATTTTACAGAAATTGCAGGGAAGCAAACTTTGTATCACTGAGGGCAGGCAGAAACCATCTTCCCAACTTCTTTATCACTGAAACAAGAGATCTGTTAGATTTAACAGGAATGATATTTTAAAGTGCTTCTGTTTGGGGAAGCATGCTGTTTTAAAATGAGTTTAACCACTGCCAATTCTACCAGAGTGAGAAATATGAAAGGTAAATACTCATTGGAGAATTGGTTCATTCTTTATTAGGCAACTCTTCCCAGGTATTGTTATACGCCACTTACACCCAAAAAGCAATGATGTAAAATAAATCCCTGGATTATGTGATGTGTTTGTGCTTTGACAATTTCCAGAGATTACTGTTACTGAAGTGTCTTACAACCCAATACTGTCTCTCTATCCCACCCCTCCCTACTCTGGGAGAGAACGCTGCACTTCTCAGGGCTCAGTAACACTAAAGTGTGGGACAGCCTGGATGTTTGCAGAGAATGACAAGCAGCATATTTAGGAAAACAGATACTCTTTAGTACTGAAAATGCTACTGCTAGAAGTATCTGGATGGCTTAGTCAGTTAAATGTCCAGCTCTTGATTTTTGCCTGGGTCATGATCTTGGGGGTAGCGGGATCCTGCCTCAAGTTGTGCTCCATGCTCAGAGTGCGATCTTCTTGGAATTCCCTCTCTCCTTCTGCCCCTCTCTCCACTTACATGCTCCCTCTAAATAAATAGACAAAATCTTAAACAAAAATGTATTTGCCAGCCTCACATATGAATATCTCTAGGTATTAGCAAGTGGTCTCTTTAAACTGACAGTTGAATTTCATGAGCTTGCTACTCCAATCCAGTGACTGACAAAACCTCATTGGTGTCCTTAGTTACCTCCCCTCTGGAATTTCTCCAAGTGCCAAGGGGGTGTCTCTCACATACCCCTAAATCAGGCCAAGCCACAATGCTTGCCATTCACTATTGTTAAGTACTGCAGCCCAGGTCTTTGCTAATTGCGGTCTGCACGCTACGGCAGGTTCCAGCTCTTTGGAGATCACCCTAGCCACCAACGTCTCCATTCCCACGATGCTTTGAGTGCTGGAACTGCACTGGGATTAAGGGCCTCTACCTGCAGCCTGCCCAGCTTGAATGACTCACCCTCGGTCTGAGTCCACAGCTCTGGAGCTTATACCCAGCCAGGCCAAATGCGAGACAGCCACCTCCACGCTGGAGTCCATGCTGGAGGGAATAGGCCTTCTGGGACATTCCCCTTGATATCCACCCTTCCACACAGGTCTCCTTCTGAACTCCAGTATCACCCTCAACTGCCCTTTATCTGTATTCAGCCATTTCTTTTCTACCCAAAGTCCACCTCCTACGTATTTCAGGCTGTGCTCTGAAGACATGAGGGTATTATTCATACCAGTGATTCTCGGAGGACGGGCATAATAGGGGAGAGGATTTGGGGCCTTAGAGAAAAAAAAAAAAAGTTGCGTTTGCCAACTAATAGAGATGATTTTTTTTTGTCACAACTGCAGGGTCCTGCTGACATCTAGTGGTTATAAATAAGGATGCTTCTTAAACATCACTAGATAGTTTCCCGCAACAAAGAATTATCTAGCCCAAATGTCAATAGCCGCCAAGATTGAGAAACTCTGCCTTACATCTATTTCTTAGAGGAGTTATTACTTAAGTTTCAGTTTCTCAAGCCGATTTTAGGTCAGTTGCCATGTTTCACTTCTATTTCCTTTTTCCCTAGTTGCTGTGTTTTACATCTTGGTAAGAATAAATCAAGGGGCACCTGGGTGGCTCAGTCAATTAAGTGTCTGTCCTTCGGCTCAGGTCATGATCCCAGGGTTCTGGGACTGAGCCCCACATCGGGTTCCCCACGTGGCGGAAAGCCTGCTTCTCCCTCTCCCTCTGCCTGCCACTCTCTCTGCTTGCACACTTTCTTGTGTTCTGTCAAATAAATAAACATTTTTTGAAAAGAATAAATTCAAAAGACAATGCACTATTGATTTGCTGAAGACCGCACCCAATGCACCTTTCTGTGAAAATAAAGATTGATCTATAAATTCCTCCTAATAATTTCAACATGTTCAACACCCACTCAACAGGTCTTCGTTTCCTCCATCCTGAAAATGTATATTCCTTAAATTTTTTTTTTAAAGATTTTGTTTATTTATTTGACAGAGATCACAAGTGGGCAGAGAGGCAGGCAGAGAGACAGGAAGGGAAGCAGACTCCCTGCTGAGCAGAGAGCCCAATGCGGGGTGGGGGGGCCCTCGATCCCAGAACCCCAGGACCTCGACCTGAGCCAAAGGCAGAGGCTTTAACCCACTGAGCCACCCAGGAGCCCCATATTCTTTAAATTTTTTACAGGTAGTTTTTGTCTTTCTGAATTTGAATTCTTAACAATATATGTAGATAACCAGGATTTCTTTTTCCTTTGATGTTTACTTCTGATTGCTTATTGCTATTCATTTAAACCTTTATAAGCAAAGACAATCTCTTGACCCAGATAAGCTAAGGGAAAGAAGTGGGAACAAGGAAGAAAAAACACGATCAACATGCTGGAAATTTTTTCAAACAGTGGAGGACTATTTTTTTAATTCTTTTTTTTTTTTTAATTTTATTTGTTTATTTGACAGAGACAGAGAGAGATCAAAAGTAAGTAGAGAGGTGGGGCGCCTGGGTGGCTCAGTGGTTTGGGCCTCTGTCTTCGGCTCAGGTCATGATCTCAGGGTCCTAGGATCGAGCCCCGCATCGGGCTCTCTGCTTGGCGGGGAGCCTGTTTCCCCCTCTCTCTCTTCCTGCCTCTCCACCTACTTGTGATCTCTCTCTGTCTATCAAATAAATAAATAAATAAAAATCTTAAAAAAAAAAAAAAAAGTAGGTAGAGAGGCAGGCAGAGAGAGTGGGAGAAGCTGGCTCCCTGCTGAGCAGAGAGCCTGAGATCATGACCTGAGCTAAAGGCAGAGGCTTAACCCATTGAGCCATCCAGGAACCCCGAAATTCTTTTTATTCTTAATTCTTTTAAATTTTTAAAAATTCTTAGTAAGAAGGAAATTCTAGGTTTATTTTCTACCCATACTAAACCATTCAATACCTTTTCTAAAATGTGGCTTCCCGCTCCAGAAAAACATTATGATAGCCTTTAGGCCCACCACATTACCTCTCAGACCTCAATTCTTAGGGACTTTTTCTCCGCTCTTCCCATTCCAAACACACCATCCATGCACACCAACTATGCTTCACCTCCAGGGGTTTGTATGTACTGTTTCCCATGCCTGGAACTTTCTTCGCTAGCTCCTTATCTCCAGTGCTCACTCCTCACCCACTTCAGATCTTTGCTCAATTGCCACTTTCTCAGTGAAACAAGCTTTTCAGCTATTACCAACAGCTTTATACTAGCAAAAATACCCCGCACTCCAAACCTCTCTGTGCTTTTTCTTCATATCATCTGATACATAATGTTTCATTTGTTCTTTACTATTTTTATCTCCCATACTAGAAGATAACTCCAAAAAAGTAGGTCCTCTATTTTCATCATTACTATATTGATAGTACCTTGAACAATGTCTGGTTTTAGTGGCTGTTCAATATAATTTGCTGAATGAATGAATGATTGAATTCAAGTGGAACAAAAGCCTGGGTTTATTGGTATTTGGCATTTTCTGCTTAGCTTCCCAATACCACCCCCATCTTCAACTAGAATCTTATTATGGTGAGTAAGGCTGGCAAGGGCACAGAAGAGAAGCACTCTTACACAATTGTGAGTGGACGTGTATAAACCTCTATTCAAAGCTATTCAGCAATGCCTATCAACTGCTAAACTGTTTATACATCTTGACCCCAAAATTTCCTTAAATTTACCCAACAGAAATAACTGCATTGGTGTACAGCGTTGTACCTGTTTGTTTGGTTTTTTTTTCAGTGAAGACGGGAAGCAAGGACTTCAGTTTCAGCTTAGGATACAGAAAGCTGGAAACAGCATCGGTGCCACCCTTACAACACGAATAACGCTGAACAATCTCCTCTCATTTTATTTAAAAATAAATTTAAAAGGTTGCTCGAGCACCACGCAGGCTTAGCAAGACAGGTGAGAGCCCAGGCCAAAGTCCACAGGGCCAGCTGCAAATTCCACATGGAACCACACCGAGCTCTGCAAACATGCACGACCCCTCCACTCCGCCCTCCCCCCCACCCAACCCGGGGTTTCTCAGCCGAGCTGGGCCCCACTTACCTCTAGCAGAAGTTTCGGTTTCCTGGAACTGGACTCCGCCTAGTCCGAGATCAGATTCACTTTCCAGCTCCCTCTTCCCGCTCTGGTCCTGCGTTTAACTGAAATACCAACAGAGTATTACTCCCACCTTAAAAGACCACCAGAGACGTGAGTCAAAGCCAAGCAGCAAGGGTCGTTTATTGCAGGTTCGAACCTGGACCTCTGCACCGCTCCTTGCGGATAAGGCCGAGAGGTCCAGAGCTGGGTTAGTGCAGGGTTTTTATAGACAGATACAAACAAGTTTCGGGTGGGGCTGAGCTGCTTGGTTGACAGTTTGAACAGGCATACTTGGCGCCAGCGGTTTGGTTCAGGGGGTCCGCCGCGGGAGACAAGCAAAGCAGTCTTACAGAAGCAAAACTGGCCGGTTAGCCCCTAGGGGCGAAAAAGCAAGCTTTCGTGCAGAAGCGAAACTACCTGGTTAACAGGATAAAAATGCACTTCTAGCCAGGGGGGTTCTTTTGGTCTTTCATAACAAAGCCAACGCCTGGGCAGCGACCTCGCGCAGTAGAGACCTGGGGGCAAGAGCCCACCGCCCGCCCACACTGCCCGCGCACGCGCACACATCCACTCTCGCGCGCGCCCCGCAGCTCCGCAGGCCGGGATTCCAGTCCTGAGGAGAAAGCCCGAGGGTACTGCAGCCTCCCGGGGCTACACGCAGCGCCCAGCCACCATGAGGTAAAGGCTTTCCCTGCTTCTGCCCCCAGACTGCGTAGGCCTTTGTTTCAAGCAGGTGGTGTTTTTGTTGTTTGTTTTGTTTTGTTTTGTTTTGTTTTTTTCCCCAGCCCGTTGACCGCACAGCGCCGCGGCCCTTCGAGTGGCCGAGCCCCTCGCGCCCAGCAGCCGGGCGTCGGGTTTGGGGCGTCCTCTCGGGAGCCGCGACTCGGATCCGGGCATCTGGAGTCGGGCCTGGCGGGGATGGTCGCCGAGCGCGCGCTTCCCCGAAGCCCGACCCTCTCCGGTCAGGACTGTCCGGCCGGGGTGGTAGGCTTGGGAGGGGGCAGGCGACGCTCCCCGGTAGAAGAGCTCCCCGCGGCTCTTCTCAGCGGCAGCGGCGACTGTGCTTGGTTGGCGGCGGCCACCAGGGCCCTTCCAGGCGGCTTCTACGTGGCAGGCGTCTCCTGAGGCCCGTCGCCTTCCTCCCCTTCCCGGCATGGCAGCTGCCATTCCCCCCCCCGCCCCCCCGATGTGGGCAGACACGATTTGGCCGCAGCCCTGCAGTTGTCACCTAGGTCGGCTACTGCCATTTTGCCTTTCTGGTTTCTGAGTCTGAGTTCTCCCTTCTTGTGAGCTGCCTTTGTACCGCGTCCCGATTCTTATTATTCCGCCCAGTCCGCTGTTGGAAGGGTGTGTGTGTGTGTGTGTGTGTGTGTGTGTGTGGTGTTCTCTTCTGTCTCCTTTACTGCCTTATGGTAGTGGGGTCCTTTTCTCACCCACTTTGTGTCCCCAGGGGCAGGCACCCTGCCCTGTGCGCAATGAGTGAACCGCAGTTAGTAAGAAGGATGAGAGGATAAGCCCATGGGCTCCTGAAGCAGACAGCCCTTTCTTCGAAATCCTCATTCTGAACACCTACTAGATGGGTGACCCAATGCAAAGTTGCTTAAAACAGAGTTTTAAGTCTGTTTGAGTCTGTTTCTTATACGTACAAATCAATGACCTCCCAATCTTAGGACTGTGGCGTTAGTTGATTGCATGCTACTTAATATTTGCAAATGTTTATTATTAAGTAAAAAGGAGATTTAATAAGTGCTTCACTTCTAATACCTGTAAGAAGGGAAGATGTCTGAATAAATGAGAAGAAAAGGGGTGGGCCCAATGGTATGCAGGATGGGCTGGAAGAGGGGTGGAACCCACTTGGGGTTTAACTGTCCCCCAAGGACAATGAAAGACTGCTCCTTCCTGGCCAAACTCCCCAAATTCCCTAAAGATAAATGTTGCCTCTTCAGACACAATAGCCTCTCTCTGCCAGCTTTCCAGAGACAGAGTTTTGAAAAGTGAAACTTCGCATAGCATCCATTTGGGCTTAAATTCCACAGTCTAGGCAAGGCATTTCAGTGACTGATTATGCCCTTGAGATCTCACAACTACATTCATATTACCTGAGGCAGCCCTCTTCATTGTCCTTGAGCTGGGCTGGTGTAAACTTTGCAACAGAAACGTGTTCATTATACTGTATGGATGGGCAGGGGGCTGGTAAGCCCATTTGCCATGGACCTGGGCAGGTTGTTAAGGGGATGTCTTGCCCATGATTTGAATGCAGTTACATGAGAAAAAGGAACAACTACAAATGGACAGTTATACTGGGTTTCCCAGTCAGGACCATGGGAAACAGCCTAAAACTTATTTTCAAAATCCAAACATGAAGCCAGACAGAGAGCATGCCAAGATATTAAGACAAATGAGATGGGGAAAACTGAAATGGGAGAAAGCCTGGAGCCATTAGCAGAAGGTGAAGAACTAGTAAGAATTCTCTCGTCTGGAATCCAGGTGCTTTTTACACTAAGCCTATACCTTTGGGCTGGACATGCCAGAAACTGCCAGTATATAACTGCATTCATTCAACACATATTTATTTATTGAGCTTCTATTAACTTCCTAGAATAATAGATTCCAGGGACACAGTGCTGGGGACCCAGTGGTGAAAAATATAAAATCAGAACAAGGTCCCTATTCTTATGGGGCTTACATTTAAATGGGGGCAATAGATAAACAATAGATAATTGAGTAATTAACACAATTGAGAAAGTATTAAGAGTTACAAGGAAAATAATGTAATGGCCTAAGATAGTAACCTAGAATGGAGGGGACTATTTTAGATATTTCTGCTATGGGTAGCCTCCTGGGTAGGGAATGTTGGAGCTGAGTTATAGAAAAGAGCTAGTTATGCAAAGATTTAGAAGCAGAAAATTCCCAGGGTAAAATGACCAGGTTTAAAGTCCTTGAACTTGATATGTTCAAGATAGGAAAGTCAAGGTCGAAAACACAGTGAATGAAGAGGAGAGTAGGAGGAGAAAAGGTTGGACAGATAGATAAGGGATCCTTTAGGGACTTAAAGGACGTGGCAAGGACTGGATCAATATCTAAGGTGTTGGGTAGGCATTGGGAGATTTTAAGCAGGAGACCGATATCATCTGGTTTACATTTTCAAAAGTTTAGTTGGACTCTGAGGGGATCAAGAGCCAAAGCTGGAAGACCAGATTTTTGCTCCAGTTCAAAGGAATGGTAATTGTGGTTTAGACTAGTAAAACGGCAGTAAAAATGGAGGAAAGTACTTGGATTTGAGGTTTATCTGGGTGTTAGATTTAACAGGACTTCCAACTGGATTGGATAAGAGGTTGAGAGAAAAAGAAGATCAGATTACTCCTGGATTCTTTGGCCTGTGGAACTTAGAGGTGCCAAAAAAGATTGAGGGGGGAAGAAGCTCAAGGAATCCAGATTTCTGGATTGCTTATGTTTATTTGAGAAGCCAACTGAACTAACTGAAGGTGTGAACTGAAAATTCATTAAGTCTAGAATTCAGGGGAGAGATCAGAGATTAGATCAGAGATTAGGTTATAAATATGAAATGCTTTTATTTTTTCATTCACTACTACTAATTGTGCAATTAATTCAGTTCTGTAACTTCTGTCACTTTTTGCTATTAGGACAACCCCTTTCCAGTTCCTAAAAGTCTGTTTGATTCAGTTTAAAACATCAAGCTAGTATTTGACTTAAAACACTCTTCTCCTCCTTCCCAACTCCCACCAAATACTGATATAAAGTGCTATACAGAAAGCGAAATGTGATAGACTAGACTAGACTAGACTTTAGCCAAGGTGGTCAGGGGTACACCTCTTTGAAGAGCTGACATTTGAGTCAAGACCAGAATTGTGAGAGTTAAGTAAGCGCTAGAACTCGCTGAGGAAGAGTTCACAAAATGAGGGAAGAAAAAGCCCATGCAGATGCCCTGAGGTAGATACATACTTCGCAGAAGAAGTAAGTTTTTTTAAAGGCCTGTATGGTTAGAGTGTAGGGAGTGGAAGGAAGGTTGTACAAAATGAGGCTAGAGAAGTAGACATGGGCTGGATGACAAAGGGCATAGCAACAATGATTAAGAGATTGAAGCTGGAGATAAAGTTTTGAATATTAACAATGTATAGTTTCACTTAAGCTTCATGTTCATCTTTCTTGTAGTTATCCCTGCCTCTCTTCTACAAGCATCATTTTCTCCCTTTCTCCATTCCTATTGGCATATCATAACATATCATTACATTATTAAAAATATTGTGGTTAAAAATTATTTTGACATTTTCATCAGCCTTCCTCCAGATACAGCTCTATTTCTCTAGTTCCTTGAGAGAGTGGCCTCTATTCCCCATATCTACTTCTTTACCTCACATTATCTCCTCAACCCACTCCAGTAATTTTTTTTATTTGTTTGTTAAGATGTTATTTATTAATTAGAGAGAGGGAAAGAGAGCACAGGGCATGGGCGTTGGGTGAGCAGAGGGAGAATGAGAAGCGTACTCCCTGCTGAGCAGGGAGCCCAGTGCAGGACCCTATCACAGGACTCCAAGATCATGACCCAGGGCCAGACACTTAAGCCACTGAGCCACCCAGGCACCCTCCAATAATGTTTTCATCCCTACCTTTATTCTGAAACACTTACCCTGGTCCCCCACAGCTTTACTCCTGCCAAAACAGTGATCTCTTTTCTGTCCTCAATTACTGAATTTCTTAGAATCATTTTGCACATTGAATATTCATCTCTCTTTCTTAAAACATTTTCTTCCTTAGGCTTTCATTGATACCAGATTTCTTAGTTTTCCAGCTCCCTCACTAATGATTCTTTCTTTGTCTCCTTTCCTGATCCTTCTAGTCTACTTGACCTAGAGTGTCTTACAGCTTAGTTTTTTACCTTCTTCTCAGTCTATGCTCACTCCTTAGGTAATCTCATTCTAGATCTTGTGGTTTTAAAGTCCATCTGCATGTCTGTGACTCCTGATTTTATATCCTTAGTTCTAACTTCACTCCTCCTCATCCCCAGTATTATGTTCATTAATATCCAATTTCATACTTGGCATCTTCACTTTGATGTGTAATAGACATCTCAAAATTAACATTTCCATATAGGCCCCTTGATTTGTCCACTCACTTCCTCAAGTCAAAAGCATAGGAATCATCCTGGATTCTCTCTTTTCCTCATGGTCCTCCCCACACCAAATTAATCAGAAAGACCGGTCAGCTCTGCCTCAAATATAACCAATGCAGTCCTCACTAACCCTCCATTGCAACCACAGTGTAAGCTTGCATCATCTCTCCTTAGATTTCCTTGACAGCTGCTTTCAAGCCTCTTTTAGGGAGATTTGCTCTCGCCCTGCTCTTTCTATTTTAACCACCTCTCAAATTCCCTGGCAACTTCCCATTTTTTCCTCCTTTTCTGCTTTTTTTTTTTTCCTCTTTATTACCATCTAACATACTCTATATTTTCTTTCTTTCTTTTTTTAAAATCTTTTCTTGGCCACCCCACTGCCCTATTAGAATATAAGCTACACAAAGTCAGGGTGCTTTATCTGTTTTAATCACTGCTGTATCCCAGCACTTAGAACATGCCCTCTACATTGTACTTCTCAGTTAATCTTGGTTGAACAAATAGCTTCCATATCAGTTTGCAAACTTCCTCTCTTGATCCTTGATTGTTCATTCTCCTCACAGCAGCCAGAGGGATTTTTTAAAAACTTATACCAAACATTATCATTTTTCTACTTGAAAAGTTTCCCCCAGTGGTTTCCCATTGCAGTTAGGGTAAAATTTATGTTCCTTATCATGGACTCCCAAATCCTGCATCATCTGTCCCTGCCTACTACTACACCTCATCTTCTGCTATTCCTCTTTACTATTCTTCAGCCACATTTTTCTTCCTTTGTCCCCTGAACACACCAAGTTTGTTCTCATGTCAAGGCCTTTCCACTCACTGATCTCAGCCCAAACTAGGTTTCCTCATTCTCAACATTAATGACATTTCGGGCTGGGTAATTCATTGTTGGGACTGACCTGTGCATTGTAGGATATTTAGCAACATCCCTGGCCCAGTAGGTGCTAGTAGCATTCCTCCAGTGGTGACAACCAACCTTATCTCCAGACATTACCATATATCCCCTAGGGAGCAAAAGCACCCTGGTTGAGACCATCTTAGACCATTCTGCCCTCAGATCTTTTATGATTGCCTCCATTTCATTGTTGAGATCTTACTTCAATAGCCCCTTTCTACGAAAGCTGTCCTTTCATAATTATAACTAAAGTACCTTCCCAACCACCACCACTCTTAATTCCATTACTCAGAATTTTTTTCTTAACATTTACTACGACCTGGAATTATGTTGTCTGTTTGTTTTCATATTGATTTTTCTACATATTTGTTTTCCATCAACTCCTTTTGTTTTTTCCCCTCCCAGAATGTAATTGCCAAGGAAAAGACATTTTCTAACTTGTTCAATACTATCCACTACAACTAGGATATTGCCTGACACATATGACATGAAGTGGTCAATAAATGTTTTGATGGCACTATTACTATAGTTCCCATAAACATTTATACAACTATATATTTATATTTTACATACAAGGGGATGGGGGTCTTTGTATGCATTCAAAGGAAATAAACACACATTCACATGCACATACCCTGTATTGTTCAGATACTGTTCATAATTAGGGCATTTTCCTCTGAGAGAAGACTTAAGGAATTTTTAAAATTTATTTTATTTTATTTTTATTTATTTGTCAGACAGAGATCACAAGTAGGCAGAGAGGCAGGCAGGGGTTGGGGGGGTGGGGAGGGGAGAGGCTCCCTGCTGAGCAGAGAGCCCAGTGGGCTCGATCCCAGGACCCTGGGATCATGACCCGAGCTGAAAGAGGCTTTAACCCACTGAGCCACCCAGGCACCCAGGAATTTTTTTTTTCCAATTTTAGTATATGTGCTGCCGAAGCAAGCACAGGAATTTTTTTTTCTTTTTCTATACATTTCTTAATTATGATTAATCATAGATTGAGAAAGTCTTTTTTTTAAGACTTTATTTATTTATTAGAGAGAGAAAGATAACATATGGGGGGTGGGTGGGGGAGAGGAAGAGGAAGAAGCAGTCTCCCCCACTGAGCAGGGAGCCTGATGTGGGGCTCCTTCCTAGGACCCCGGGATCATGTCCTGGGCCGAAGGCAGATATTTAACCAACTGAGCCACCCAGTCTTTCTTGACTGTCCACACTACCACTATCAGCAAAGCAAAAAAAATAAAACCAGGTATGTTAATTAGGATTTTGTCAGTTGCTGACAATAGAAACCTAATTTAGAGTGGCTTAAGCAGGAGGTTATTTCTTTAAGTAAATAGGAGTCCAGGGGTAGATAAGGTGATCCAGGCAAGACTGTTTATAGTCACTATCTTAAACTCTGCTTTCCTCTCTATAAGATTTTTTCTCAGTCAGGCAGACTGCCCCCAAATTTGGAAAGATGGCCATCAGCAAACCCAAGGTTGTATTCTACCAACATAAAATTTTTAGAAGGAAGAGAGAGAGTTCCATCAAAGTCCCATTTCAACAAAAGTATATTTTAATTGGACTACCTTGGAATGTATCACTGAAACTAGGGAACGGCTAGAATATCATGTCCCTTCCCAGACTCGAAGGTAGACAGTCCATTTCAAATCACATGGACTGAGTAGGAGAGGATGTTCCAGAAATGGAAACCAAAAGAATGGGTCCTCACCAAGTAAAAACCACAGATGTCCACAGCACTCGACTATGTATACTTCCTGGGTCACTTCTATGGAACTTTATACTGAATTATAATTATTTACTTATAAGCTTTGTATAAGCAGGGCTATGTCTTGTTCACAGTTACATACCCAGGGTTACTTAGAAGATCTTGCACATAAAATGGTCTCAGTAATGAATAAATATTTCCTTGCCCTCCCTTCCCTCTGTATCTTCCTAGTTTCAGAGATAGTGCCTGTAGTGTGCCCTGCAGAGATTACACTGTGCTTTGCACAAAGGGAGCTCAACAAATATTTGTGAAGTGAATTTTAATAGCAGTGACAAGGTAATAATAAGCATTAGCTATTGTTGCCTACAATTCTAGAGGTCAGAAGGATGTGGCACTTACATCAAATCTGTTAAGCTTACTGAATTTCCTTGTCCCTTTTCCCCATCTTTCTGGAAATCTGTTAGTCTCCTTTTATCTATCTCAAATTTAATGCTTTTCCCCATCTGTTGGTATACCAGTTACTATCTGTTTCTGTGCATTTTCTCTCTGTAGGAGTTCCTTCTTTTCTTTCTTCCTGTCTCTCTTCCTTCCTCCCTCTCTTTTTCCCTTCTTTCCTTCCTCTGTAAAAATGATATATTGGTATGGTTTCTGTGTCTTCTTCAGTGTACTCCTTTTTCTTATTTCGTACCTCTTCTTTCCCTTCCTACTCATAATATAGAAATGGAACTTTTATATTAATTATTGCTATATATATTTATTATTATTAATTTTCAAGGGAAGTAAATAAAACATTTTAAATTCCCTTCTGAAAAATTGGAGGTACTCATGGGTTAGTGACTACCAGAAGGGAATAAATATCCTGTGACATAGATAATCCTGTCATTGCTCCAAAATTGCTTTTGCAATAAATAATGAGGATATTTCTAGAATTTAACTCTACACCAGGGAAACCAGTTTGAAGATATAGAGGACTAGTGCTTTAACTGTAAGATCAAATAAAAGGTAGAATTGTTAAACAAAAAACTGTATATAAGGTTTAAGGATTGATTATTTCCTTCATTTCTTCAAAATTAAAAGGGATTTTATCTTTGACAGTGAAATTCCTAAGGACTCCCTGAAGGCCATCCTGTTGGAGTTAGAATGTCACTTTACATGGAATTTACTTAAGGAAGACATTGATCTGTTTGATGTGGAAGATACAATTGGGCAACAACTTGAATTTCTTACCACAAAATCTAGACTCACTCTTTATAACCTATTGGCCTATGTGAAACACCTGAAAGGCCAAAATAAAGATGCTCTAGAGTGCCTGGAACAAGCAGAAGAAATAATCCGGCAAGAACACTCAGACAAAGAGGAAATACGAAGTCTCGTCACTTGGGGAAACTATGCCTGGGTATATTATCATATGGACCATCTCAAAGAATCTCAGAAGTATATAGACAAGATAGGGAATGTTTGCAAGAAATTGTCCAGTCCTTCTAATTATAAGTTGGAGTGTCCTGAGATTGACTGTGAAAAAGGATGGGCACTCTTGAAATTTGGAGGAAAGTATTACCAAAGGGCTAAAGCAGCTTTTGAGAAGGCTTTGGAAGTTGAACCTGACAATCCAGAATTTAACATCGGCTATGCCATCACAGTGTACCGGCTGGATGATTCTGATAGAGAAGGGTCTATAAAGAGCTTTTCCCTGGGCCCTCTGAGGAAAGCGGTTACCTTGAACCCAGATAACTCCTACATTAAGGTTTTTCTGGCACTGAAGCTTCAAGATGTACATGCAGAAGCTGAAGGGGAAAGGTATATTGAAGAAATCCTGGACCAGATATCATCCCAACCGTATGTCCTTCGTTACGCAGCCAAATTCTACAGGAGAAAAAATTCCTGGGACAAAGCTCTGGAACTTTTGAAAAAGGCTTTGGAGGTGACACCAACCTCTTCCTTCCTGCATCACCAGATGGGACTTTGCTATAGGGCACAAATGATCCAAATCAAGAAGGCCACACGAAACAGACCTAAAGGAAAGGATAAATTGAAAGTTGATGAGCTGATTACATCTGCTATATTTCATTTCAAAGCAGCTGTGGAAAAGGACTCTATGTTTGCATTTGCCTACACAGATCTGGCCAACATGTATGCTGAGGGAGGCCAATACAGCAATGCTGAAGACGTTTTCCAAAAAGCCCTTCGTCTGGAGAACATAACTGATGATCACAAACATCAGATCCACTATCACTATGGCCGCTTTCAGGAATTTCACTGTAAATCAGAAAGTACTGCTATCCACCATTATTTAGAAGCCTTAAAGGTCAAAGACCGGTCATCCCTACGCACCAAATTGACAAGTGCTCTGAAGAAATTGGCTGCCAAGAGACTGGGTCACAATGCTTCAGATGTGCAGAGTTTAAGTGCGCTAGGGTTTGTTTACAAGCTGGAAGGAGAAAAAAGGCAGGCTGCTGAGTACTATGAGAGGGCCCAAAAGGTAGATCCAGAAAATGAAGAATTCCTTACTGCTCTTTGTGAGCTTCGACTTTCTATTTAAATACATACTCTAGGAAATTAGTTCTAAGCTTTTCTCTCCATTTTGGGTCATTATATTTTTTTGTTTATTATTTTAACCCATTGTTTATTATAGAGCCTTTTTTTTTTTTTTTGGATGGTTATGTACCAAGCATCATGCTAAATACTTTATATATACATAAGAATGACTCTTCTGTTGTTTTCCTTTTTTTAAAAATTAAACTAATATAGTCCACTGAGAAACAAATATTTCAGCTATTGTAACTTTTAAAAATGATATGGCCATTTATACCCTTTACTTTTGCCATTTATAGTAATTTTTGATTAAATGTTATCAAATTTTTCATATTACTCACACAGTGAGTATAATTCTGTATAAACCCTGACACCTAGGTCAGGAATACTCTTTCAGGAGTGCAAAATTATATTAGTTAAGCTCTTAAGTATGTAGCTTGCAAAAGATGGACCCTTCCAGTTACAGATGTTTCGACTTTAATGAGAATGTTTAACTCTCAACCTGATAGTCACCTAAAGAATCCTCTTTGTTGAAAGAAGAAAGTTCATAATAATAAAAGAACTTGTCATCTGTGGTGACTTCAATAAAAAAGAGAAAAAACAAATAGGGAAAAAAAAAGACTTCTTCAAATACAGAACTTAAAGGACCCATGAGAAATAACAAATATTATCTCCCAAATTAATTTTACTCCTTCCTATTAAAATTCCAGTATGCTTAGGTTAAAATCATTGAGATAGAAAGCAGGCCAATTGAGAAATTGGGAGAAATGATAAAAAATGGGTAAAATAGATGTCCCTAACCTACATCCTTAGATTACCAAGATTTCTATGATTTGGTTTTGGGTCTGGACTGGATTGTTCTCATACTCCCAATTTCTGGCCTTTGGTTAATTGTTTTATAATTGCAAATTTACTTCTGTGAAGCTTTTTCTTTTGTCTAAAGTTTTCAGATTGACATGTTTTCCTATAGATTCTACAGGAATAGTTAAGTCCTGCTTTCAGTTTTAATATCCATCTTGAAGGGTCAGTGTTTAAGGGCTCTTATCCCAGGGGACATTTTTAATTGGGATGTTGCTAAAAGTAGCTTCTCTAATGTTGTTTCTTTGGTTATATACTACACAATTATATTTACCAACACAGTATTAGCGGAAAAGTGTGCCATGTGATTTAATTCTCCATACCTCTAATGTAGCTCTTAAAACTACTGTATACATATTTGTGTGTTTTTTACTTTTTGTTACTTTTTTAAAAAAATTTTCTATTATGGTTGTGAATATTATAAAAGTAATGAATTCTCATTGTAAAATTTCAAATATAACAGAAGCATATGAGTTTAAAAGTAGGGGCACTCCCCCTTTACCCTTCCCTAATTCTACACCAGCATGGTAACCTGTTAACAATTTAATATGTATCCTTCTAGATACTTTTTCTATGCATATTCAAACATACATCCATACTGCAATGTATTTCATAAATTAAAATTTGAAAATCTTTTACTTAGGTCCCTGCTGTTTTTATTTTACTCATTCCGTTTGTTTATTCAAGAAGGGAGAATGGGGAAAGGGAACAATTTTTACCTAAGTATTTCAGAAATTCAGGACTGAAGTCCTGACCTATCAGTAGAAGCATTTGTCACATTTTGCAGCAAATATTTTATTTTGCAACAAGTCATTTTCCCCTATTGAGAATAATGTTGTAATTAAAATTGTGTTCCCAAGTAGAAAATTCACACATAATACAGTTATGATACCAATACAATACAACTATAAGCCTCTATTTAGATATTTAGACTTTAAAGTCTATTAAGTGACTTTAAAATTCTCTAGATATTATAACATACCAATATATAAGAAGTCATAAATACTAATAAAGCATAAAATCACCATATGAAAAATACAACTCTGTAAAATACTGAACTAAAATAAGTATGTTTATAATAACTGTAAATTTTGTCATTAATTGTTCTTGCCTTTCTAAAATGTAAAACTATTAAGAGGTAATTTCATAGAGTCTTGGGTTTAAAAAAAGACCTCAGAGTTCATTTGCCTTTATCAATTAACCTTCAAAACTTAGAGCTTGAATTATCTTCCTAAATGATAATTTCATTTTCAGATAGTCCTTATTCTTACTCATTTGTTTCTTTCATATAACTGAAGACTTTTGGCCTGAAGTTTACACATTTTGGGCTGTCTTTAGGGACCTAAAAGATCTAATCCTTTTGAGAGGTGACATTTTGTATCAGAACTCTTAGTTGCAAATGGCAGAAAACCCAGCTCAAACTGACCTAAGCAAAAATGGGAATGTAATGGCTGTTGTAATTTAATAATCCAGAGGCGGTACTAGTTTTGGATAAATTTGAAGAGATGAGTGAGTCACCAAATATAGATCAGTGGCTATTATTATAAGTCAAGTTATGCTGAGTAGCCATAAACCAAATGTCTACTATATATGTCTTAAAAGTATTTGAAGAAAATTATTCTATGTACCCTAAGAATCCTTTTAAGATAAACATGCCATTATATTTCACCCCATCCCCATCTACATCATGGTCAGTTTTAGTTCTCTCCAAATTGTCTTTATCCTTTGCTAGTGGTTTGTGCTGAGATTAACTTACTATCCAAAGTGAGGTTTTAGGATTATAGTAGAATGATCCTTTCTTTTTTCTATAAACTATATTTCTATGAATGTAGCCAAAATCAAAATCTCTCCTTGGTATCTACCTATGTGTTATTTTTTCCACATATGCCATTTTAAGGCATCTTTTCCACATCCTATACCTGAGCATTTGGCTTTTGAAAGTATTTTATGTGACTTGGTAGCATTCAGCACTTCAATTCAGATAACCTGTACCTCTTGAAGAGTTTGTATATAAAATGCCAATTGCAAATAACACTAGAGATAGTAGAAAACCCAACTTAAGTTTCCTTTCTAATGGTAACAAAAATAAATCTTGGTGATTTTTTCTTTTTAGATTTTATTTTTTTATTTGAGAGAACAAGTGGAGGGGAGAGGCAGGGGGAGAGGGAGAAACAGGCTCCCTGCTGAGTAGGGGACCTGATGCAGGGCTTGATCCCAGGAATCCAGAATCATGACCTGAGCCAAAGGCAGATGCTTGAATGAGCCACCCAGGTACCCCATAAATCTTGTTTTCAAGCAAGACCTATCCTTAAGCAGTGTGACCAAGACATAATCACTCTCTACTGAGCTCTGATCCATTGGCTCCATTCTGAGAAAGCTCCATCTTTGTGATACTAAGATAGCTGCCACATGTACTCTGTCCAGTGCAGTGGAAAAGAGCATATCTGCTCCCCCAGCCACATAAGAAGTTCAAGTATGCTGTCTTGATAGGACCACCTAAGGTTACATACTATGCTCAGATCAGTCATCATGGCCAGGGAGGAAGTTATCATGCTCATTAGTTAGGCTTGAGACACATAGCTGGCCTTGAAATTGAGGAATAGGGAGAAAATTAACTTCCTGGAAGCAAGTGGATTGTACGGTACAGGGGTGAAATTATCAAGAAAACTGGTATTGGATAGTGACAGTGAAAACACCAAGGGTATATAGATTCAAATTAATGTCTTCTTTCCCCACTCCATACAGTTCTCTGTAGCAAGTAAAATATTTCAAAAAGGAGCTAGAGTCATTCTTACCACTGAAGTCCATGGTGAACTTTTTTTTTGTTGGGATTTCAGGGGCTGTGTTTCCTTAGTCTAGTTCTCTTACTCCTTTTTTATTCCTTCAGATCTGCTCTCCACCTCAGCGTCATAGAGGGCTGGCTGGTAAGGGGGTGGTATATGGAAGATGGAGGGAAGAAGTAATACTCACATTGTAGTGATAGCCACTGACTATAACTCAGACAACTTCAGAAAATAAACCAACAGGAGGCATTATGGCCTGTGGATGTGTCTGGAGTACCAAAGATGATCGGGTTAACGGAAATAAAGACATATCCAGTGAAGCTGAGCAGCCCCTGAAAAAGCCATTACCAGCTTATTCACCAGCTTCTGTGAGGTCTCCAGGCCTTGAACATGACTCGTTCAAATTCAAGGTGACAAAGGTAGAGGATAAAAGTAGGTATGGAAAGATCTGAACGTTGAAGGACTAAACCAGGTTACCCGTGTGATCAGCCTGTATGTATACATATATGTATTCTGTGATGGCAAAGACCCATGCAAAAATACTGTTTTTCATTCCCTGTATTAGGCACTTTAGTGTGTCACCTTATTTAACCATCTCAACACCACAAATGAATAAAGCCAGGCTCAGAGAAGTAACATTCTGGAAATCATCTAACTACTAAACTACTAAGTGGTGGGACTAGGATTTAAAACCAGATCTGACCTAATTTATAGTCCACTCTCCATTGTATCAGTGGTTCACAACCCTAACCCTAAATTAGAGTCACTGGTTAAGCTCTTTGGAAATCTAATTCCCGGGGCGCCTGGGTGGCTCAGTGGGTTATAGCCTCTGCCTTTGTCTCTGGTCATGATCCCAGGGTCCTGGGATCAAGCCCCACATTGGGCTCTCTGCTCAGCAGGGAGCCTGCTTCCCCCTCTCTCTCTGCCTGCCTCTCTGCTTACTCGTGATCCCTGTCTGTCAAATAAATTAAAAAAAATCTTGAGAAAAAAAAATTAAATTCCCAGGTATGACCACAGACCCACAAAGCCAGAACCTCTAGGGGTGAAATCTGGAAGTTTATATTTATAAAGCACCCAAAGTAATTCAGAGGATTAGCCAGGTAGGGAAATGACGGTTAGAGCCTATAATACCATTAGCAGGGTGGTTTTGTTGTTCTATATCCCACACATTCCATTTGCAAGTAGAAATGCTCAGGGGAACAGTGTATGTGTGAGGTGAAGTTTAACAACGGTCCAAATTTAGACACAGAATTCTCAATCTGCTATGTGCAAACTCTCCAAATAAAGAGGTTAGGGGAAATAACTGAGGGGAAAATCAAGAAGAATGGTGAATCAGGTTTGGGAAGGATCTTGCCTCAGAATGTTAGCCTGACTTAAACTCTGAAGCCACATCAACTAAAGTAGAATGAGATAACCAAGGATTACCTTGAATCTCTTCCCCAAATTCCACCTCATCAATTATATGAAGAGACTCCTCAAAATCCATCAAAGTTGCCCACTAAAAAGTTTTCCTCCCTTCTCTCTCTCACGTGCACATGTACCTTAGCCCTTTACACTGCAAAATTGGATTTTCAGGTTCAGTTCTTCCTCCATTTCCCCTTACACATGGCGTTTCACTGGGACCTCAATATGACTTATAGACAGTTACCCTGTTCTTTCACCTTAAAGTAAATAATAACTCCAACATTTGCACCTAATTCATAAAACTCTCACATTCAGGAACCATTCAGATTGTGAGTCATAGAAAAGATTATTTGTTTCAACTAATTTGTTTTTAGAAATCAGTAGACAAGAGCTGGGGTGCCTGGGTGGCTCAGTGGGTTAAAGCCTCTGCTTTCTGCTCAGGTCATGGTCCTAGGGTCCTGGGATCGAGCCCCGCATTGGGCTCTCCGCTTGGTGAGAAGCCTGCTTCCCCGTTCTCTGTCTCTGCCTGCCTCTCTGCCTACTTGTGATCTTTGTCTGTCAAGTAAATAAATAAAAAGAAAGGAAGAAAGAAAGAAAGATCAGTATACAAGAGCTGCCTTAGCCACAGAACAAGTCTTTGGGAAACAGGGCCTACCACAACACCTGTCGAACGTTAACGTGCACGCAGATCGCTTGGGAATCTTGTTAACAGGTAGATTTTGATTCTTTAGATTTCACAGAGGGCCCAAGATTCTGAACTTTAAACAAGCTCTCAAGTAATGATGTTTCTGTTCTTCAGGTAAGAGTCTATAGTATTGCTCCTCGGATTTCACATTACACTTTGGAATCACCCGAGAAGTTCAAACAAAACAAAACACTGGTGTCTGGGTCCCACCTCAGAGGCTGACTAAATTGGCATTACGATTAAAAAATATATATATATATATTTATTTATTTACTTTGAGAGAGAGACAGTATGAGCAGGGGGAGTGGCCACAAGATAGGGACTGCAAAAGGGACAAGGAGACTCCACGTGGGCCAGCCTCAGGGTTCAATCCCAGGACCCTGAGATCATGACCCAAGCCAAAGTCAGATGTTAACTGACTGAGCCACCTAGGCACCCAGCATTGTGATTTTTAAGTTCCTTAGGTGAAACTATTGTGCTGCAAAGTTTGAGAGCCTCTGGTCTACAATATGGAAAATATAAACAAAATAAAATTAATTAGGCTAATAGGCTTAAGTCAGGGGATCCTAAATTCCTCAAGTATCTTGTTTTTATTTGAATCTCTCAGTATGTAACACAGTGCTTGGTATATAATAAGTCTAACAAAAGTTGCCTGAATTGAATTGCATAGTATCCTGTCCCCACCTCTGAAAGCCTGCCTTACCAATTGACTCAAAACCTGTGAAATGGGTCCAAATCAGAATAGTTAGATAAACTCATCATGTGGCCTGATAAAGTCCAGGATATCAGGCCTGAGTTTATTTCTTTGCCTATTAGACAAACCAAAAAATATGGAGTGGTTGTAATTGCCCTTCAGGTAATTTGCCCCTTCAAGAAAACAGAAGTGCCTCTTTCACAGCCTTTTGGAAGCTATTTTGTTGGCACTAAAGCTATGCTACCAGTCTCATGAAAGCAAAGATGAGTCTTCCAACAAGTGGGTCAGCTGGCAGGAAAACTGGCTTCAGAGTAATAGACCTTTTAAACATACTCTCTGTCCTCTCTGCGTGCAGAGCTGATTTAGCAGTTGATTACATGCTATCTGCTCGACTTTCAAGGGCAATATAAGCAGTCAGTATTCTTTTCTAGAAGTCCAAGATGCACATAAGCTCAGTTCAAGAAAAACCATATAGACCCACGGAACTTTAGAATCAGAAGGACCCGGCTCTAACCAAATACATCAGTAAGAAAGTTGGGACCTAGACTGGTGACATCACTTAAGATCTCCCATCTGCTTTATGGACTATAATTTCTTCTTGCTCCTGGTTCAGTAGTACTTGTCACTGTTTGACAGTTCCTACCTATAATCAATAACATTCCTTATACCAATGAAAATTTAATTGATAGTTTGGCCATGATGTGACTATGCCTAAATGACATCAACCATGACATAAGCAGGCCCAAGAGTGGTTCTTTTATGGACTGTGCTTATTGTTGAGATTAAAGAACACAACAGAAATATAAAATAAATTAAAATGTACCATGCTTTTGTATAATTGGTGGATTCGAAGAAATGAGAATTAATTTGACCGACAATTAGAATCCTTTGAGTAGTTCAGGGACAATAACATTATAACCCTAGGGGTGGTGGCCATGAGAATCACCTCTCAGATCTCCAGCTACAAGGATTATACTGACTGAGGTTCCCATCTGCTAAATATTGACATCCATCATTGCGTTTGCATTGAGACCATTCTTCCCAGCATGGCAGGGACACTAACTCAGGCCCTGACCTAGGAGATGTACAACTCCTCTGACAGGTGACCTAGGCTCAAGGATTCCCCATCACCCTTGCCAAGTTTTACTCAAATCTATACTGTACTCTGGGGCACCTGCCTAGCTCAGTTGGTGGAACATGCAACTCAATCTCAGGGTCATGAGTTTGAGCCTCATGTTGTCAAGATTACTTAAAAATAAAAACTAAAAAACACCCTATCCTGTACTCTAAGATGCTTCCACCCAACTTTTCTCCTCTTTCTCCAGCACTTGGAGTGAGACCTGAATCGCAATCTGATGGCTCTCCTAGCCTCTCCTTGCTCCGATCCATTTTTTCCAACAGATGTTTCCCTAATGAATTCATCGTATACAGTCCTATATCTCTGTCTGCCTTTGGAGGTAAAAATAACTCACCCAGTGAAAGAAATGCAATTAGATGACTCTAATTGACTGTAGGGTAAATCATGTTCACCTAATATCAAATGCCATCTATTGTTTTTTGACTTTTTGGATCGGTAATATGGTTGAAGAACAGAACATAATCTTTCCACCTTGTAATATTGAGTTGGAAAAGAAAAGGGGAAAGAGGTTAAGGGAGGGTAGAAATTAAAAAAAAAAAAGACTTGTAAAAAGGGAAGTCAAGAGATTGAGTTATAGCTTGATGGAAGAATAAAAAAAAGTTTAAATATATTATTATAAATTATAAAACTGATAAAGTAACTAAGAATTGAGTCATAACTGTCAAAGTTGGGGGGAATTAGAATAGGAGTTCTTTAAATTCAGTAATTAAATCCTCTCTTAACATAGCAGAAAATCAATAAAGTCTACATTAAATAGATCAATAGCATTATAAGCACACCACAGGCACCCACTGCAGGTTGGGATAGCATCCTCCCCCAAACCTGAACTTTCTTGCTCTACCCCTCCCCACAAAACAACAGAGCTATTTTATCTATTTTTTAAATAATTACCTCTTGGTTTTTTTTTTTTTTTTTTTTTTTAAGATTTCATTCACCTATTTGACAGAGGGAGCACAAAAGGGGGGAGGGGCAAAGAGAGAGGGAGAAGCAGGCTCCCCACTGAACACGGAGCCAAATGCGGGGCTCAGTCCTAGAACCTGACCTAAACCAAAGCAGACACTTAACTCACTGAGCCACCCAGGTGCCCCAGAGCTATTTTATATTTAATGGCCACACATTTTATCATGTAACTTTCTGCTCTGACAATGCCTCTTCTCTGCTTCCCCATTCCTCTCCCAGGACTAAGCCTATTGTGCGCCTCCACTTCTCTTCTTAGCCAAGGTTCTCAGAATCATTGAGATGTGCTTTCTTCTCCTCTATAGTCTCCTCTTTTCCTGTGGTCAAGCCATATACATCTCATCTGAGCCCAAACAAAACTCTCACCTTCTCTGGCAGTTTCATATTTACTAAAATAAACTTTCATTAAGCTTTTGTTGTATTTCACTATAACTGAATTTTTAAAAACAACATATAATTACTAGAAACATGCACAGAAATGCCATGTGTATATTCCCATAATTGCTCTGAACCTATGTCTCTATAAGTGATGAACTAGAATTATCAATATCCCCTTTCATGGTGGCATCTAGACAGAATAATCAATGAGATAATGAAGGGGAGATGTGTTAGGTTTGGGAAAGCCATAGCTCATGAGAAGACATAGGTACCTCACAGATAAACTATGAAGTTCAAGCATGGATTGCTGTCACTTGAACTGAACATTGAAGACATTGAACATACTAGTCTTTCCTTCAGAGAAAGCCATTTCTGTCTAAGTTTCTTCCATTCCTACATCCGGGGTAAAACAGGGTAAGGGTAAAGAAAGAGATGAGCACACAAGAGTTCAGAAGTCGGCCTGTGGAGGACTTTCCCCTCTACACATCTCTAACTAACCAGTAAAGTGCAGGAAAGCCCTAAGAAAAGGGGAATTCTAGTTTGGCCACATCTGTAGATGCTGGTGACACACGAATAACCATACAAATGCTCACACCGAATGCACTAGGTACCAGGTACTGTTCTAAGTACATTACGTGTATTAAATTTACAAAATCCTCATGAAATCCCTATAGAAAAGCATTTTGTCCTTTCCTTTGCATGTGAATAAACTGAAATTTGAAGAAATTAAGTAAGCCCAAGATCACATAGCTGAGAAAAGGTGGAAAGGGGACTCAAACCCTAGATGTCTTGTTCTAGAATCTAACATCTAACCTCTCTACAGTATTTTCAAAGTATTCTTAAAATTTGGAATGAGGGATGCGGGAAGATAGGACCAATCTTTACAGAGATCCTGGGGACAATGTTACAGAGGATCATACCAAGCTTAGATATTCCACAATCATAGGTCACCCAACACTGTTTTACATAGAGTCCCCAAATTCCCTAGAAAGAATTGTGAAAAAGAATTCGTTGTCCTCCTTAGCTGTCTTTGATGCTGGGATTAAAAGCTGCTCTGAAACCCCTGGAGAGAATGGCTTAAGAAACAAGGAACTCAGGGTGCCTGGGTGGCTCAGTGGGTTAAAGCCTCTGCCTTTGGCTCAGGTCATAATCTCAGGGTCCTGGGATCAAGTCCCACATCGGGCTCTCTGCTCAGTGGGGAGCCTGCTTCCTCCTCTCTCTCTGCCTGCCTCTCTGCCCACTCGTGATTTCCGTCAAATACATAAAACCTTAAAAAAAGAAAGAAAGAAAGAAAGAAAGAAATCAAGGAACTCAATTTAAGGGAGAGTTGGAGGAGTTGAATGTTGGAAAACAGAAATTTGGAATAAATTCCCTAGGAAAGGAAGTAAACCCACGTTGGAAGGCTGAAGAACCAGTAAACAAGTAGAAGCCAAGACACCCAGTCCTTTCTCCTTGGGAGAAGAACTATGTCTCCCACGCTAAGAGAATCAGAACCTTCTCCCAATGTGGAAGGCAGCACAAGAATGCAAGGAAGGAGAGTGTTGTCATAAGTTAACAGTCCTTTAAGATAGTCTGGATTTGCCTCGGGCCTTTAAGCTGTGGACTTTGGAAAATGGCTCTGAACCCTAATTCCACTGAACATTAATTTAGTGTTAAGAATAGCTTCACTTAAGGGGGTGGGATTATGGACATTGGGGAGGGTATGTGCTTTGGTGAGTGCTGTGAAGTGTGTAAACCTGGTGATTCACAGACCTGTACCCCTAGGGATAAAAATATATGTTTATAAAAAATAAAAAATTAAAAAAAAAAAAAGAATAGCTTCACCTCTCTTCACATGCTTTCCCTTCTCCATATCTCATGAACTCCAACAACCTTATGCTTCAATCTCATCAAAACAAACACAAAAAACAAAAACTACTTGCAGATGATTTGTACATAAAAACCCTTTATTGAGGTTTCAGAGGGAAGAATCTATTACTTAAGACTTAATATTACAGGGGCGCCTGGTTGGCTCAGCTGTTGGGCGTCTGCCTTCGGCTCAGGTCATGATTCCGGGGTCCTGGGATCGAGCCCCGCATCGGGCTCCCTGCTCGCAGGGCGGGGGAAGCCCGTTTCTCCTTCTCTCTCTCCCACTCCCTCTCCTTGTGTTCCCTCTCTCGCTGAGTCTCTCTGGCAAATAAATAAATAAATAAAATCTTTTGAAAAAAAAAACACAACTTAATATCATATAATCCCCCTTTTTTTATGAATGAAAGGAGGCGGGAAAGGAGAAGGTGGAGAAAGAAGGAAAGAAAAGTGAGAGAGGGACTGAGAGAGAAGTAAAGGAGGAAACACCCTCAACTACTTCTTGATGTTCCTGCCTCTTGTCATGATTCTGGGCCTCACATCTTCCCTTCCTCTCTTCTCCCTCTGAAAATGCCTCCATTTTCCTTAAAGAGCATTTCAGTTGTAAGTCATCCTCACTCTCACCCACAGATCCAAGATGCGTAGCCACATTCATCAAGATGCTTAGTTCAACAAAAAGCTCTTTCCTTTTAAGACAATATACTTCCCTCTGAAGGCAATTGTTGGTAGACACAAATAGTATTCCTTCACAGTTTCGAAGGAATTACACATTTTTTTAAAAAAAGATTTTATTTTATTTATTTATTTGACAGATCACAAGTAGGCAGAGAGGCAGGCAGAGAGAGAGGGGGAAGCAGCTCCTCTCTGAGCAGAGAGTCCGATGCGGGGCTCGATCCCAGGACCCTGAGATCATGACCCGAGCCGAAGGCAAAGGCTTAACCCTTTGCGCCACCCAGGCACCCCGGAATTACACATTTTTAAAGGAAATCCGATCACTGTCTCGCAATTTGTATACAATGTAATAAACATGATGTTTTATATATGTTTCCAAATTGACACAGAATACACTCCTTTAGATTACTTGGTTTCAACATTTCTCAAAATTTGACTTTCTCATACGTGTTTAAGAGTCTGTGTCTCATACTTTAATTTAACCCTTTATTAACTCAAATCAAATCAATTAACATTAGTAGGGACTAGGAAGGGAACCCAGGATGGCAATCTGGATTCCTAAGAAAGGCAAAAGGCTCAAAAAATTTTATGTTAAATTTTACCAATGGTTATCCTTAGTTAAGTCAATCAAAACCATCATTCATATTAACTTTGATACTCCACATAGAAAACTGACCTAGGCAATCAAAATGGTGAAAAACACAACACAGCATCTTTATTCCTATATTGTACTGCAAGAAGAGGAGGATGGGATGGGTAATGAGCAAGAACTGGAGGCTGAACCGGAAAGAAACAATCACAAACTTCAATGTTTATTCTAAGGCACCATTGTCCATTTGAACTATAATTAGAAGTCACCAAATTTTGGGAGGTGGTCTCATTAATTCCAGCAGATGGCAGTGCTGTATAACGTGTCAATTTAAAGCAAAGTAAAACAAAACAAAAAACTTCCTGAAGCTCTGGACCCTTTAAGAGAGAAAACTTACAAATGATTCTTTTTTATCTATTTGGGTTTCTTTTAAAGTTTTACTTATTTAAGTAATCTCTACACCCAACTTGGTACTCAAATTCACAACCCAAGATCAAGAGTGGTGTGGTCTTTCAACTGAGCCAGCCAGGCACCCCTAAATGGTTCCTTTTTAGAGTTGAGAAATGAATATTGAGGTATAAACCCATTCTCTGAAAATTCCTGTTTTCAAATTATAGACACCAAATACAACCCCAGATCTTAGCAATACCCAAAGTTCCAGATACCCTATGGATCCCCTCATCATTAAACACAATTATTCGTGTTTAACTAGTGTTTAGTGCTCCACTGGCCTTGGGTATCTGCTGGAACCTCAGGTAGCCACATAAAGTGGCTGTCCCACTTCCCTTTCCCCTACTCCCAGCTTCTTCCCCTAGAAAGAGTAGGGGCTGATTCCAACCCATTCAGCCCTATACCTGAATTCCTTGGAATGGCCTCCAGTTTCTCCAGCCCTTAGTGAATTCCTCCTCTCCTAACCTCCATAGTACGCAGAGCCCTTAGCTTCAGGTCAGCATTTAACAACTTCATGGTACTGTTCCCATGGCAATGGTTTCAATTTACCAATTAGGCAATTAACTTGAAATCATGGAAGGTGCTAGGAATTTTTAATTCCCTACCATAAAAACGATATCAGATGCTGATGAGGTGCTTTAAAGATAGTCATTAATTGACTAAACCCTCCCATTAACTCTTAAAAATGTTTACAAGCATGCTAATTTTCAGTAATGCCCTTTGAGTTTGAGGCCAGCCTAGGACTGTGCAGAAGACTCCAGTCAGGGACTTCTGCTCCTGGCCAAATAGTGGTGTAGTTTTCCTGCAAAGTAAAAGCAGCTTGTGTGCTGCCTGTACCTGAAATACCATTTTTCATGCATGAGACACAGGTGTTCCACCTCTTCCTAACGTCCCAGGGCTCCCTGTGTAAGCCCCCACCCCTAGGCCTTCTACTCAGTCTGAGCACAACAGAGCTTTCTAATTAAGCCTGTTTGGGTTGAACACAGTCATACCATTTTTAGTTTCAGGCCTCAATTAAAAGTTTTAGTTATTTACTTTATTTCTACCAACTCTTCTCTTTGCTACCTTTATTTGCTTTTCCAAACCTGAGTGCCACTCAGTGCTCTGAAGCTCCTACTAATCCTGGGACACATCTCACCAGGTGTTTTATTTAGGCCCACAGATTATAATTATCTAACATATTGTATCCATTCTGGGGCCAAGAGCAACTTCAAGCACACCCAACCCTTCAATCAGCCCCAGTTCTAGGTGTGTTAAATTCTCATTAGCAGTTTCTTCATTCATTCATTTACACACCAAGTATTTGTCCAGTGCCTACTATATTTTAGGCACTGGACTGACTAGTGAAGAGTCAGTATGATCCCTAGCCTCAGAAAGCTTGTGGTTTTGTGGAGGAGACGACATTTTAAGTAAATGCACACATGAATATTAATTATAACTAAAATATATTTTTTAAAGGAAAAGAACGGAATGTTATGAGAATGTTATGTGTGTCGTGATAGTGGTGATATAGAATTTAGATGGGGCAGTGGTTACAGACGGGCTGTCTAGAAAGTGATGTTTAAATTGTACCCCAAAAGTGAGTACACTGAAGTGTACACCAGAAGTGTACCCCAGAAGTGAGCACACTGAAGGATCAACATAGGCAAAAATGACCTGGGGAACCTACCGAGACGGTCACTGGCAGCAAGAGTGCAGCCCAACATCAAGTCTGTAAGTTAGGCAGGAGCTACGCCCTGCTTGACATTGGAGACCAGGGCTGGTACTGAAGGGTCATACCAGACCTGTAACTTATGATTCTAAAATAGGCTCTCCTCGACGGCTGAACGTTGAAACTGAAGTCAGATGTCCAAATTCTTCCACCCCTGCGTGAGCAGGGACTGGCAAATTTAGATCCAGAGGCTCTTTCAGAGTCTGCTGGAATCTCAGGTAACCACATATCCCTTTGCCTCCTTCATATCTTCTTCCCCACCCTGAACCACACCCAGACTCTGCTCAGGTCCCTGTTGTAGAAACAAGTACTTTGGGAATGAGAATATATATGTCTTCACCATTGCTAGGACTGGGGCTTCTCATTCTTCCACCATTGTGTCAGTGGGAAAAGACCTAACTTGCCATCGCAAAAGAAAGAATTTTATAATGTTAATTTTAAATTAATTTTAATTAACTTATTATTATTTAATTATTAATTAAAATTAATTTCAAAATGTTAATTTTAATGTCTTTTAATGCCACTTTATATCTTAAGTCGATTACACATTAACTCCTTAAAAATAACATGCTTTTTATTTAATTTTAGACCAATCCTAGGTCCAGACTCCACAGAGAAGCCCCTGACACTTAAATAATTAAGAATAATAATGAATGGGGTTGCCTGGGTGGCTCAGTGGGTTAAGGCCTCTGCCTTCAGCTCAGGTCATGATCCCAGAGTCCTGGGATCGAGCCCCGCATCGGACTCTCTGCTCAGCCGGGGGCCTGCTTCCCTCTCTCTCTCTCTCTGCCTGCCTCTCTGCCTACTTGTGATCTCTGTCTGTCAAATGAATAAATAAAATCTTTTAGGAAAAAAAAAAGAAGAAGAATGAATGTAATAATCATCACTCTTTTCCAGAATTCAAAAGCACTTTTCACTTATTTGACACCTTCTTAAGCTAGAGGAAGATAAATCACATCAGGCCTGGGGAGAGAAGAAGGAAGAGTTGCAACTTGTAATTCAGATACCCAAAGTCCACAGAAAGAAAGAGGACCCAATCAGCTTCCTAATGATGTGGTTCTTTAACAAGTGATACCAGCCACCTGTACCCTCTGCTTGCGTGAATAAATTATTCTTGCCAGGTTCGGTTATTCCTTGACAGCTGAAGGAAGACATGTCCTGTCAGCTTCATCAAGGGAGAGGGTAAAGGTAGATAATTGTAGATGTTATGGGATGGTTATGTCAAGTTCATTTTACTGTACATTTTTGTACATTTGAAA
Organism: Mustela nivalis; assembly: GCF_964662115.1. Taxonomy (NCBI): domain Eukaryota; kingdom Metazoa; phylum Chordata; class Mammalia; order Carnivora; family Mustelidae; genus Mustela; species Mustela nivalis. The sequence continues at coordinate 150,589,401 of NC_139021.1, forward strand.
ATTTCCATAATAAAATGTTTTATTTTAAATGTTAGTCTTTTTATTGTGATTGAATATTTCTAGATTCCCTCTCTCAAATATTTCTCTGTGTTATGGGACCAAATCCCAGTCATCTCTCACTGGTAGCTGCTCTGGCAACAGTTATAAAAATCTATTGTTTGGAGTACCCGGGGGCTCAGTTGGTTAAGCATCTGCCTTGGGCTCAGATCGTGATCTCAGAGTCCTGGGATTCAGTCCTGCTTTGGGTTCCCTGCTGAGTGGAGAGTCTGCTTCTCCTTCTCCCTCTGCCCCTCCCACCCCCCGTACTCGTTCTCTCCATCAAAGAAATAAATAAAATCCCTAAAAAAAAATCTTTTAAAATCTATTGTTTGGTGGAGTTAGAAAAAAATAAAGACTCAAACTTTGAAGTATGAGAAAGAAAACTCAGCTATCTACCTTGAGTTCACACTATTTCAATTCAATAAGCAATTTCAGAATTAGAATCAAGACCAGGAAGGTGAGTGCCAGATAGACATTACCATCTTTGTCACCACTGGGCAATGGTATAGGCACTTAGAAAAAAAATTCAATTCTTGGCTGAGAAAGCATGATTCTGGTAATGCAGAAGAAAGAACTCTCTTTTGAGACAAAGTGTGCTTCCCAACCTTCTCCCTGCTATACATACATAAATGCCCCCAAAGAGAGGCCTGGATCAATAAAAAGCAAATTAAACCACTTAGCTGGAAGTGATGGTCTTGATAGAACCAGACTCTTGGGAAAACTCTTAGAAATTTCCATTCTAGAATCTTCCCATTTATACGAACTGGGAGAGGAAGCATAATCTGAAGGATTTTATCTTTCCAAAGGAGGGTCTGTTTCCAAATGGCTTTTTGAACACACATAAGAAGAAAACCCAAGGCAGGTTCCAGCCACACACAGCTTCCTAGCTTTACAGGATTTCACTGGAGCCAGAGGAATGCAGTGGCCACTTGATGCCTCAGTTTCCACATTTATCAAATGGTGATAATATAGGTTATTATGGGAATTAAATAAGACAATATGTAGGAAGTACTTAGCACAGTAGCTAATGCATTGGAAGTACTCAATAAATGGGTTTGGCTTTTGTAAATTATTTGATTGTTTACCACATCTTTATATGCTAGCTACATTTTAGCATAATTCAGACAAGCCCATTCACCATTCAATCCAAGCCCATGTACAGGAAAAAAAATATATTTTTCCAAACACAAATATAAATTCACTTTATTATGCTTTTGAAATAAGAAAATATTAGCATAAATATCCGATCTATTAGTAAAATCTCAATCTGAAAAGAAGGCCCAATGGTACAATGTATCTATAGAAGTTAGTTTCTTTGCTTTTCTATCAATTTCAAAGTAGAACTTGAAGTGATATAAAGTAATATTTAAGATGTTGAATCATCACACCACAATCTTGTTCTTGATTCCACAAAATACCTCATTCCACAAATTCCTCCCTTTTGAAATAAACAGTATAGGCACATGGAACCTTAACAGTAACATTTTGTGAAGTTAGACAATGATAGACTCTAAAAATCTACATTTTCCTTGCTGGTTTTCTAAAAATGTTGCTCCAAAAGGGAATTAAAATATAAATTTATGCATGTATAAAGTAAAATATCTGAATTATTTTATATAAAATTTTTAAAACTCTGGTTTCTATACTCATTTTTCATGAATACTTATAATACTTTAGAGAAATTATATTGCAGAGCTGGATAAACAAAATTTTACTGTGATCACCAGGAAAAAATATGTATAAAAATATTTATAACTATATTTCAAAAAATCTTTAGGCTTGAAGATTCAAGAAATGACATTTAGTGTAAAGTGGTACTCCAAACACACATAAGTTCATTTAACTTTGACTTTTTTACAGATATTTTCCAAATCTTGTTTTTAAATTGCAAGTGACAAAGTAAATGGGTTCAAAACTACAGTCTTGGGGCGCCTGGGTGGCTCAGTGGGTTAAGCCGCTGCCTTCGGCTCGGGTCGTGATCTCAGGGTCCTGGGATCGAGCCCCGCATCGGGCTCTCTGCTCGGCAGGGAGCCTGCTTCCTCATCTTTCTCTGCCTGCCTCTCTGCCTACTTGTGATCTCTCTCTGTCAAGTAAATAAATAAAATCTTAAAAAAAAAAAAAAAAAAAACTACAGCCTTAAACTAAGTAAAACAGATAACAGGCAACATTCAAATTTATCTTTGGAAAACAACTATGAAATACTACAGCTTTCTTCCATTAAATCAAGGCAGTATTTCATTCTGAAAGCAATGTATTAATATGTAATTTCATGACGTAATCCAGTTATAGGCAAAGACTTGCTGAACATGCCTAGTCAACCTAAGATCTTCCTCAGTGCAGGCCTCTGGAGGGACAATGGATAAAATGGACTTCGGGGTCAAAATATTTCTTTGAGGCTCAGATTTTAAATTTTTCCATAGTTAAAATCCCCCTTCAACGGTGTAACTTGCTTCTAATTTACAGGTATGACACAATTTGGGGATGCAAATGGTTGGAGACAAGCCAGCAGATCTGGCCTTTCTCTTCTTTCCCACGTCCTCCCTCTGAAAAGTCAGAAATTACTCCAAACTGTAGGAAAACAGAGTACTTGAGAATGAGTAAATTATTCTAATCCAATGAGCAAAGGTACATAAACAAGTTCTATGAACTATAAAGTGTCACAGCATTAGCCTTCTTAAGCTTCTCTTCCCTCTCCCCCGACCAAAGCTCTAATTAATGAGCACTGGGATGCTCAGCCGAATCCCTAAAGCCTTCTCACTCAGGTGAAGAGGCCCAAGTTAGAATCAAGTTTCTAATGATTATCCATAAAAAGATAAAAACTTAACCCAGGGAGAAAGGAATCTCACCTTTAGAATATTTTTCAGGCTAACCTCCCAAGTTTCTGTTTTGGGTAATGATGAACCGAAATGTCTGATCTGAAAAAAAAAAACCCTCCCATCAGAGACCTGCTGATTCAAGAATTCAATTTCTGCCCAGCTGGAATTCTGCTAACACTTTCAGTTCCTGGCAGGACTGTGTGTACAATTCAAATAAAAGCTTTGTTTCTAAAGAAAAAAAGGGGGAGAGAAGTGTTGGTGTTAACATGTCAGGTAAGATTTAGAAATCACCCTTGTGACTTGCTGTATTCTGTTAAATTCAGTATTATATTAACAGATGTGGGTGCCTAATCAGAGGGGAGGGGCTCAGCCTTAGGAAGAAGCCTTCTGTGGAGGTGGGAGGTGAAGATGTCAACTCTTTCTCTAGTAGAGTTTCTCACTAGGGCTTTACACGGAGTTGTTGAAGAACGCTTTAGATTCTGCAAAAGGCAGTGATTAATACAGACCCCTTTCTCCAAGAAAGCATCAAGTGAGCACATCTAACATGCCATTGTTTCCGTTTCCATTCTGAGGGAGTCAGACAGAGGGGCAGAGTTGGCAACAAAGCTTTCCAATGTCATCTGCTTTGGTCATGCTTCGAAATTACCCCCAGTTACAGCGAATTATAGCAGCTCCGTCCTAACATTCTCCATAGAGTGATGCTCATTGCCTGAAAGGTACAAGTTCGACTGTGAATACAAATCACAAATGAGGAAACTCTGAGCCAGTCCAACTTGCTTTGTTATTTGGTATTTCCCCTATAAACGTTAATAAAATAATAACAGTAATTTCCTCGGAAGGCAATGTCTCTGCCAAAATTAAATGTTTCCGAGACACGTGCAGTCCAGTGGTCCCACCTCTCTCAGCCCTGAAGATTCCCAGGCTCAAGGCCATGGGTCATGTGGGGTTGGAACCAGGCACTGTCAGAGCCACACACTGATCGTCTTTGTGATCTAACTCTCTTGCTACAGAGTAAGCCACCGATCTATTGGTCCATAGCTGCAGCTTGGTATCCGATTCCTTGGCAAGGAACTGCAGCTGGGTTTTTTTCCTCTTCTTTACGAGTCTAGCAAAGCCAAGCAACACAGAACTGAATATCATTGAAAATCCACAGAGAAGAAATGCCGCCGTGTAGCTGCCAGTCGTATCGACAAGCCATCCTGTAATAAGCACCACAAAATTACATTGTTGAGTGTAAAATCCAATTATTTACGTGCTCCCAAATCTAATGCTTTCTAATGATAATAAACACTAGATTGCTATCACCACCATCATAGTTTTGACACACAAAGCCGATCTAAAAATATTGTGCAGCAACTGAAAACTGCATTCTGTTTTCTAGGAAAACACATAAAACAGATTGTTGTTCTGTAAAGTACTTGGAGCAGTGTCCCATTCTTAGAGATCACACAACAAATATTATTATTAATACCAGCAAGTATGGAAGAAAAGATAAAAATAGTGTCATTCAGGGGTGCCTGGGTGGCTCAGGTCATGATCCCAGGGTCCTCAGATCGAGCCCCACATTGGGCTCTCTGCTCAGCGGGGAGCTTGCTTCCCTTCCTCTCTCTCTGCCTGCCTCTCTGCCTACTTGTGATCTCTCTCTGTCAAATAAAAAAATCTTTTAAAAAATCTTTAAAAAGATCTTTAAAAAATCTTTAAAATCTTTTAAAATCTTTAAAAAATCTTTAAAATCTTTAAAAATCTTAAAAAAAAATAGTGTCATTCAAATTACTGAGTCGGGATCATTTATGTTTGTTGTATAATTGTACCGAATGTTAGTAGTATTCCCAGTACCCACATACTGTCTATCCTGAGTAACATAACATGCTTCTGGATAAAGCAGAATTCAAATTTTCAGTTGGATCCAGTCACTGTACCCTGGGCAGTTTGAAATCAGACCTTTGGGCCATCATAGAAGTTGCCAATGCAAACTGCACCTCGTATCACCGGGTATCATTTTGCAATCATGGGTTTTTCTTTCCCCCTTTATTTCTTCTTGCAACAAATTAATATCAATAGCTATTCCACCTCAAAATTTTGAGGAGGACCAAGGTATATGATATGCAAAACATGGGCCACAAGGATCAGAGAATCAATGGGGTCAAATTAGACCTCGGCAGGCAATTATTTTCTGATTAAAAAGTTAAAAAAAAATTCCTCCAAATTGGGGTGCCTGGGTGACTCAGTTGGTTTTGTCAGGTCACAATCTCAGGGTCGTGGGGGTAAGCCCCACATCAGGCTCTGCATTCAGTGAGGAGTCTTCTTGAAGATTCTCTCCCTCTCCCCCTCCTTCCTCTCATGTTCTCTCTCTCTCTTTCTAAAATAAATAAAACAAATCTTTTAAAAAAGTGCCTCTAAACTTAAATCCACTGGGAAGGCATATGATTTTACCTTTCACCCACTTTAATTCATTAGTCAAAAATGTTATGTCGAGGGGCACCTGGGTGGTTCAGTTGGTTAAAGCCTCTGCCTTCAGCTCAGGTCAAGATCCCAGGGTCCTGGGATCAAGCCCTGTATCGGGCTCTCTGTTCGGCGGGCAGCCTGCTTCCCCCTCTCTCTGCCTGCCTCTCTGCCTACTTGTGATCTCTCTCTGTCAAATAAATAAATAAATAATCTTTTAAAAAATGTTATGGAGAAATTGTTATAAGCCCCACAAAGTTTCCTACAATTCACAGTATCTCAAATATTTTAGTTATTGTGGGATTTACTTATGCATATATTTCGGTAGCACCAAACAGAAGAGACTGAGTTGTCATTTTAAAGGTAATTAAATAAATGGTAAGATTCTCCAATGCCTGACAATAAGTATAATGTCTGATTTGCCAAAGGAAGGCCACAGATTGAAAAAAGATCTAGGAATTCCAATTTCATTGATGCACTGTGACTTTTTAAAAGAATTACAGAATTATACTGCTCCTAAAGGTTGGTGAACACAAAAATTGGCTATGGAGGGAGGATGTGGGGACACTTTGGGAAACTGCCCCCAAAATGACCCCCCAAAAAACATTTGGGGGCACTTCCCAAAATGAAGCATTAAACATGTAGCCCTATATCACCAGTTTAAACTGACCAGGATATTTTATCCACAGCTCTGAAGCAACCAGATTGCCCCCCAGTGTGCTTCTTTAGCAATCACTAGAGTTTGGAAATAATTCAAAACTTTTTATTCACAATATCAGTTAAAGCAGAAATCCTGCCTTCTTCAAAAATTCCCTTCCTTTCTTCTAAGCACATGTTTGGCGCGTTTCTTTTTTGCCTATTTTCAGAGACCTTCACTCTCTTAGTTTTAGTTTAGGCAGGTGATAAAATCAGAAACAATTATTCGCGGGGCACCTGGATGGCTCAGTAGGTTAAGGGGCCACCTTTGGTGCAGGTCAAGATCCAGGAGTCCCAGGATCAAGCCCCGCATCAGGTTTCCTGCTCAGTGGGAAGTCTGCTTCTCCTCCTGCCCCTCACCCTATTCTTGGGCTTACGCACTCACTCTCTAATAAATAAAAAAGCTCTTTTAAAAAAAGAACCAACTGGGGTGCCTGGGTGGCTCAGTGGATTAAGCCGCTGCCTTCGCCTCAGGTCATGATCTCAGTGTCCTGGGATTGAGCCCCACATCGGGCTCTCTGCTCAGCAGGGAGCCTGTTTCCCCCTCTGTCTCTGCCTGCCTCTCTGCCTACTTGTGATCTCTCTCTCTGTCAAATAAAATAAATAAAATCTTTTTAAAAATAAAAAAAAATAAAAAAAAATAAAAAAAGAACCAATTATTCTCAATCTTTACTGTACGTGAGCTGATTCAGAATGTAGATTCCTGGAAAGATTCAGATCACAAAGGAGGATCAAGGAATCTGTGTTTTGTTACAAGGGCCCCAAGGGGTTTGGACGCAGGGGGTCCCAGAACTTCCATTTTGAGAGACACTGGTCTAGACCACATTCTCCGGGAAGGAGGGAGGGACTCTGACCTGTTTGCTGCCATAGTAGTGCCAACAGAAATGCTGGTGCACGCAAGCAATAAATAGTTGTCAAATCACTTGTTCAATCATGCTTTAAATTTCTATAGCATTTGACGGTTCACAAACCATTCTAGATGCTTAATCTGATAATCCCCAAATCTTTAAATCCAAATCCGGCCTCCCTCTAAAGCTCAGATTTCATCTTTAAACAGCTCTGTTGGACATTTTATTGGGTATTTCAGATATCTGAATATTTCTAAACTTTTAATTCATTGTTTTTTCTGGCAAAGCCACTTTTTCCAGCTTCCTTATTTCTTTCAACCATGCCATTATTTTCTAAGTTATCTTTGTGTTTTCTCCTCCCTCACTCTCACATGCTAAATTCAGTTGATTTCCCCCCCCCAATACTTCCTCTTTGCCCTAAGAGCTCATTTCTATTTCTGCTGCAGCAGCCCTAGTGTAGGTCTCCATCAGTTTGATTCTGAACTATTAGAATGGAATCCTAACTGCTCCTCCCCTAATTGCCAGGTCAATTGCTAGATCCCAGTTTCTAAAATATACTCTCTACCATATTACCCCTTTACACAAAACCCATAATATTATCCAGAGTCTCTGAAGAATATAGGGCCCTTTTGGCTCCTTTGGCTGGCACTCCAGGTACTCCACTGTGACATGCTCACTTACCATTTCAGCCTCACTGCCTGCTATCCCCAAGTGGAACCCTGTACTCCCTCTAAACTTTCCTCTGCATGTGCCTGACTTGTTTTGAACAGCTGCTCCATTCCAATACTCCCGTCATTAGTGTGGAAGGGAATCAGGACCCTAATTTTGGATTTTTTCTTTCCAAGTAGGCTAAGGTCTCCATTGGCTGGAAGGAAGTTATAAAACAAGGATATAAGTAAGACCATGATATTCTGATGGCTCTTGAATCCCTTTCTCTTTCACTCTTCCCAACTTATTTTCTAATCCTCATTGTCTATGCATGAGTTCACTGTTTTCACATTGGTATGACAAACAGACGAGGTGGTTGGGGGATCTCTCTGGAAACTTACCTGCAATGGGCGGGCTCACCAGGTACGGCACTGCATGAAGGAAGTATACGACACCGAGCGCTGAGGACAAAGAAGTGGTCCCAACTATTTCTGCAGTCACTACAGGGATCAGAGTCACGTAGGCACCATCAAAGTAGCCAAAGGTACAAGAGAAAGGCACGAGCAGGGGAAAGCTCTGAAGCATTGGGAGGCAGAGATAGCAGAGCCCATCTAGTCCCACGGCAAAGAGGTAGCAGACATACCGGTAATTCTTCAGGCACCTGTGGATTTGAAGATCGAGAATGAGGGTAGTATGCACGGGTTCTATCCGAGAGCTTTAGAACCATGCCCCCCGCCCCCAGCAATAAGCATCGTTGTTACTTATAGAGAAGGCTTCCCATGGTTATCTATGTTGTCTGCCTATCATTCTTTCTGGTATATGGAGACACAGAATGCATCTTCCCAGGAAACATGGTATGGCAGAAAGTAGCATACGCTCTGAAGTTAGAAAGATGGGAATTTTGAATCCAACTCTATACCTCCTAATGGCTCACCTCTAATCTCAATTTCTTTAGCTAGAAAATGGGACTGTTACCAATCTTGTTAGGGTTACTCTAAGGATAGTTCTAAAATAACAGGTACAGTATCAGGAAGCTAACATTTCCTAGTAGCCTATCCTACTAGATGTTTTCAAATAGGATATCCACTGGTATGTGGTACGTCATATATGCTCAAAAACCCAGCATAGGGGCACCTGGGCTCCTAGGTGGCTCAGTCGGTCAGGAGTCTGCCTTTGGCTCAAGTCATGATCCCCGGGTCCTGGGATCAAGCCCTGCATCGGGACCTTTCCCCTCTTCCTCTCCCGTTGCTTGTTTTCCCTCTCACTGTGTCTCTCTGTCAAATGAATAAATAAAATATTTTAAAAACCCCAGCATATAAAAGGGAGAAGCTAGCATATGAAGACATTAAAATGCTTTACCAAAGACTATGAAGGTCTTGTACGAGGACCAAGTCTTATTTCGAGCCCTCCCCAGTGGTACTTCCATTCCACTTTCCCTCTCTAGCTCCAAACTCATCATTGTTACCAAATGGCATTGATACCATCATTATTACAAAGACTCAGTATAATATCAGCACCAGCAGTTTATACTTTACAAACAGTTTTCAACCTACCATCTCACAAAATGCTAAGGGTTAATAGAAAAATATTGCACTGGCCTGTTTTGCCGATGAAGACCCTTAAGGATCTGAGGGTTAGTGATTTTCCCTAGCTCACAGGGATAATAAGGGGGCAGAGTCAGTGCAAGAACTTATGTCTCACGTATCTCCGACTTCATACGCCTCTATCAAACCTACACTGGGCTACTTCTTTGTTGAGTTGATTGTCCAGGCATATGCCGCTGCTCTCTGCTCTTTTCCTTACCCGCTACATTTTTGGAATTAATTTTAAATATTCATAGCCCTGGAGAACGGCAGTGGAGCCCTGGTTAATTACCAAAGACATAATACAGGATCATTGCTCTCCCACTTCATAGCTCAAGTGTGAAGAGTCCGTTTAGGAGAAGAGGAGGACCTTGCTCTCTTCAATCCTAGCAGATAAGCATTAGCTGAAGAAACCACTTAGTGGATTTCTGACAACTGTGATTCCCAAACTTAAAATTATAATGAAAGTATTTGCTCTTTGAATTGTCAAACACAAATATGTGCCTAGAAATCATGCATGATTATTGCCCCTGGTCTTTCTGCCTGGACTGAGTTCTGCTCCTCTCTCCATTGCCAGCCAGCCTCTGGGGTCATTAAAAAATAACTAAAACCACAACACCCAGCCTGAGGACAGACTTGACTTGGGATGAAATTAAATCTGTCACCAGAACTTGTAGTTACCACAGGTTTCGGCCACTTAGACTTATCCACTCTCCCAAACCATCTAGAACAGCGTTTGGGCAACTATGGCCAAATCCACCCCACTACCTGGTTTTTGCACTCTCTATGAACTAAGAATGGTTTTCTATTTTTGAGTGGGCTGGAAAAAAATAAAAAGAACACGATTATTTTGATACATAAAAATTATATGAGAAATTAAAAGTTCAGTATCCGGGGGCACCTGGGAGGCTCAGCGGGTTAAGCCTCTGACTTCGGCTCAGGTCCTGGGATAGAGCCCTGCATCAGGCTCCCTGCTGAGCAGAGAGCCTGCTTCCCCTTTTCTCTCTCTGCCTGCCTCTCTGCCTACTTGTGATCTGTCTGTCAAATAAATAAAATCTTTAAAAAAATTATTTAAAAATTTAAGTATCCATAAGTAAAATCCTACTGGTGCACCCTCACTTGCATTTGTCTGTATAGGGTCTACAGCTGGTTTGTGCTATGACAGCAGAGTTGAATAACTGTGATCACATGACCCACAGAGCCAAAAATGTTTACTCTCTAGCCCTTTACAGAAAATGTTTGCCGACCTCTCACTGGAAGAACAAGCAAGGGAGTTGCTTTCAGATATGGAAAACTTCCCCCTGGTAGGGAACCAGCTGTGGTCTCAAAGGATTTTACCTTCTGTCAGTTAGCCATCCGAATGTGATATTGCCAACAATGTCAATCACCCCGAGTATGGACATAAGGAAAGCGGCTTGCTGGTGACTCACTCCAACACTCACAGCGTAAGGTACCAAGTACACAAAGAGAGGACTGCAGCCATAAGCCATAAAGAGAACAGAGATGGCTAACACGACAAAGTCTGACATCAGTAAAAAACTGTATTCCTGCTGCAAAGAGCAACAGAGGCAGGTCTGCACCCATTTTTTAGTCAAAGTGGAACAGGGAGCCACTCGCTTGAAGTCTTGTTTCTGAGTTCTACTGATGGGGTTCCGCCCTGGAGTCATCTGTTCCTCTTTCAGGGTAATGGGCCGCATCAAGGCACCGCAAACACAGAGATTCAGAACGAAGCCCCCGAGGATGAGTAAGGCTCCCCGCCAGGAAAACTGTTCGATAAGGAGCTGAACCACCGGGGCCAGAATGAAGGTGCCGATGCCGCTTCCGGACATGGCGATCCCGTAAGCCAGGGCTTTCCGTCTGCTGAAATACTTGCCGACCATGGCAATCGCTGGAGAATAACAGAGTGCAAATCCAAGACCTAAGGATAGAGAGAAGTCCATGAGTGCTGGCACGCCATGAACAGCCAATGAAAGAAAACATTTCAGAATAAATTTATTTGGATGAAGGAGAATCTGGCCTTCTCTGAAAACCCTCTGAAAACTATTTTCTACACCAAGCTGCAGGGGAGTCTCCCCCAACCAGTCATCCACAGTTGGGAAAATACAGCATATATATGACTTTCTTCTTGGGAAGAAACCCTCAAGGGATATGGCTTCTTAAAATGCAATGAAGAACTTTAAAACTGAATTTGGATTAACTAGAAAATCAGGATAATGCTGACCTAGAGAAACTTATTCTCCCCATCAACGAATCTTTTTTATCTTAAATTATCCAGAGAATTAACTCAACTTTTCATGGCCTATGAAAACACAACTCTGATCATCAGGACTACTCTGGAATTTGGGTTTCAACAGCATATACGGCCCCGTGAAATTCCAGGGTAATTTCACATGATTGGGAAACGTCATGCCAGCTTTATACACGGATTTTGCATATAGATAGAGTAACTTGAAAATAGTCCTTAAATTCAGGGGAAAGCCTCTGAAAGGTTTTCAGCTTCAATTCCTTTTAAGCCAAGAAATTCTAAAAGGGAGTCAACCCCTGGGAATTCATGGCATCCAAATGGAAAAACAGAACCACCGTCAGCTCTCTTTTCCATCCGTACTGCAGGGTGACCAATGATCCTGATTTGCCGGGACTGGTAGGTTTCCTGGAGATGAGGTTTTCAGTGCTACGACCAGGGCCCTCCTTGATAAACTGAGATGCCTGGACACCCTAGCAGCTGGGCCTTTTAGACACATTTTCTTAGCCGACAGAGCCAGATTTATAAAATCACTATGAGATTATGGCTTTTATTGGCCAGATCACGCTACCTGCTATGGCACGGTGCGCAGACTGTGAGTTAGTGCTAATCCAAGTCGCTCTGAGTGATGGGGCATATTGCCACTCCAGTGCCACCAACTGATTCCACCTTGATGCCAAGCAGTCCCCTTAGCATCTGATTTATGGATGCACATGGGTTTCTTTTCTTCCTGCAGGGTTCATTGTAATTCTCTAAAGTGTACTTCCATGACATTGAGAGAAACCCCCACTTACTGGACAGTGATCTTCACTATAAAGCAGGGCCAACTCAGGTCGTCAGAGGTAGTATTTTTAGTTCTTGGCAAAGATGTTGGGAGAATGGTCACTGCTGAAAATATATGTTGCCCTGGCTAATCACTCATTGGTTCCGAGTACTGAATCTCACCATGCTCTGCTGCCCAAGGGGAAGCCAGCAGTTACTTTTATCATGCAGCTGGTACATTTTCAGTACAGCAGTACAATCAGCTGGATTTCCAGCTCTTTTAACTGCTAGGTTAGGTAAGCATAAACTAGGTCAGCTAAACGGTGCATCTAGCAAGATGAATATTTTATGGATTACAGTTCTGTGGATGTGCTTAACAAAAATTGAATGGGGGTGGGGCGAGATAAGGGGTACCAAGTGCCCTTACCTGTCAGAACTCCCAGAGTGAGGTAGAGATGCTTCAGATTGGTGGCGAATGAGCCCAGGATGAGACCAGTAGAGGCCAGCAAGCCACCCAGCATGATTCCCACTTGGCAGGATAAGTGGTTACTGACAACACTCCCAAGCGGCGCTTCAAAAGCAATAATAAATGGGTTTAACAGAAGGGCCTTGAGGGTACTGCGAGAAGACTGTGGTGTTGCATCGGCAAAGCCGAGAATGATGGGCCTTTACAGCATCAAGCCTGTCCTGCTCATTCTATGGATTTGGTCACTGAGGAAAGAGGAAACGACTTGTCCATAGTCACACAGAGAACAGGTAGCAAAGCTGGAATTAGGACAGGGTCTGCTGACTTGCTTTTCGTGGCCCCCTCACTTCATTCTCTTACCGTTATAATCCCAGGGCTCTGGGGTGCTTTTTGAACAGTGAATCAGCTCCTTATTTAAATTAGTTATCACCTGGACTGGGATGTACCTTGTATGTTTTATATGGTTTTGATCATGCACCAATAGCAATAATTACGGCAGTCAGCTGGCAGGGAAGGAAAGTGGACACTGTGGCTGGCAGTGCTAGGCAGGGAAGGCCAGGGAAAGAGACCACAGACACATTTCACAATCTGGTACTGTTTTTAGGCTTTAGGAAACTCTGTGGATGAGAAATCAAATGCTTCACGTCCACGGTGATATTTTGGTTGGCCTCCCTCTACTTTGTAGAGGTTTAACAATGTGTCAGAACTGTGCCAACTGCCAGGTTTATAGAATATTAATTAAAGCTGGAACAGACTGCAGAGAAATAGAAGTTTAGGGGAATATGACATGTCCAAGATCACCAAGAAGCACTGCTTGGGGCACCTGACACCAAGGGCAGGGTTTTTTCACCCTCTTACTCTGTCTCTTTGGGCCTTCTAGACTGACGGCAAGGGAGGTGGGTGGAGGGGCAGCACGTAAATTCTTTCTGTGGAACAAGCTGGTACCAGTGTTCTTACTAACAAGATCAGAAGAGCAAGTTCTCTGGGTATTTGGGGAGTATAATTTTGTATTGGTCAAGCTGAAACCGGAGCCTGACTCCAATGTACATGACGGAACCAGTCATCAGCCTGATGTCTCCTGTCAAGTTAACACAGTTGCTGGCTGTAGATAGAACCTCTAGAAGACAGGCAGGAGTGACCTTCCTGAGACTATATCTAAGTCTATCAGAAAGTGACAAAATTCATACCAAATTCGATGAAAAATGTTTATTTCCCTGTTTATCCTAGGGCAAAGCGCCCCACACCCCAGGGAGTGCCCTATACTTGACTCCACAGTTTTCGTCCATGTCCTGAAGCTTCACCAATGTTGTACGGTGAGCAGGTGTGTACATGACAACTGGCTACAACAGGTCGGACGGCTTGCAAGGCCTCAAGCCCTTGAATTTAAAAATGCTGCATCTAACACAACCCTGCTTGATCACATAGTCACTGTGATGGTGTTGGTCACTGAAGGTCATTTATTCCTCTTCTGGGGATTATAAATATTCTCCAAAGGATAACGGTGAGGGAAATGAGTCACCTGTATCCTCTGAGAAAGATAAACATGGCTCATTTGGCATGTTCATATAAAGGCTGTGACTAATAACATGACCCTGAAAACAAAGGGACTGTCTGATTTAAAAAAAACAGGCTAGAAAATACAAAGATATTATTTTTTGATCCCTTAAGACCTTCCAGTGCTATCAGTAGCCAGAGCCAACTTAGCCTTCTCATGAAACTTTTTAGTCCTAGAATTGTTCCCAAATTCCTCCCAACAAAGGAAATACATTTCTGTACGATTCAACTGATTCCTGTGTATGTACATTTTTTCCTATAAAAAATAAGTATGAATCAGTACCTAGAATGGAATCAGTTGATGTTATTTGCGAGTTATTAAATAACATAGTATTTCCCTTTTGCCACCATGACATGGCCTGAAGATTAACAGTAGTTTTTCCTTTTTTAAAACTAAGGATTCATTTAAATGAAATGTTTAGGGGCGCCTGGGTGGCTCAATGGGATAAGCCTCTGCCTTTGGCTCAGGTCATGATCTCAGGGTCCTGCGATCCAGCCCCTCATCGGGCTCTCTGCTTAGTGGGAAGCCTGTTGCCCCCTCCCCCTCTGCCTGCCACTCTGCTTGTGATCCCTCTCTCTCTCTCTCTGTCAAATAAATAAGTAAATAAAATTTAAAAAATAAATAAATAAATGAAACGTTTAAATGAGCCTAGACTACAAATAGATCATTTCGGCTTGACCCAATCTCAGACACTCTCTAAGACATTAACATAATAACTTTGGTTTAAAATGTTCAAAAAGAAAAATCTCAAGGTTAGTTCTCCTCTATCATACCGGTGGATTGAAAGAGTCCATGAGTTCTGAGAACACTCTATAGACCCTATTTGTACCCTTGGGGGTCTCTTGAATGAAATTTTAACCATGGTGAGTACACTTCTCTCATGACTTCACCATCCTATCCTTCCCTCATACTTTCCTAAGAATAAATGTTTATGCATGAAAAATGAAATCCACTAGCCAAATTATGAATCTCTGGGAAGGAAACAGAATGAAAATAAGACTGTCATGCACATATTGCTGGCCCTCATTTAAGAAGACGGCATAGAAATGGCTCACAGTGCTATCCGATGGCTGTTTACGTGACTGGAGAACGAGGGGACCATAGCATTTAGAAGAGAGAAGCCAAACATATACTGCATGCTTAACTGCTTCCCAAATCAGGAGGAGTCCTGTGATGCCCAGCATCCTATCTCATTACAGGAGAACCAAATAATATGTGTCTTTCTGAGAATATTAACTGCCTGTTTCATCTACCATCAGCCAAGACCATTAATTCCAAGAGCATGTCTGGTTGGGTTTGGCTGAAAGTAGGATTGGTCTTCTCTTTTTGTATAGTCTTAGCCAATTTTTAGCAAACCCTTCCTACTCAGAAAAAAATGGGTAAGCAAAATCAGTGGAAGGTCACTGTCAGGTACAGTTCAAGTCACCAGTCTATCCCTGGCAAGGGATACTCACCACAGAGCATGGTCATGCAATCTATAATGGAATGGATCCAAGCCGTTTGGGCGTAATCCTGAGTGAAGTATGTCTGGAACTCCACAAAAAAAATTGAAATACATCTGAAAAAAAACAATGCAAGCATTTTATAGAAAAAAACGTGAACGAACATGGATCTAAACCACAGCTTCAAGCTCTGGGTCCTCTATTTGAATGTCCGTAAGCTTTAATGGTTTTCGGTGGTACATTGCTGGATCACTGTAGGTGGGAAGTCAAAGCTACTGGACCATCTAAAGGATAAGACAAACGAACCTATTTGCCCATCAATAGGGGACCAGCCAAATAAATTTAAACTTATCAATAAAATGAAATATTTTTAGGTGTTAGGATGATTTGGTGTGTATTTATTGATCTCAGAATAAATTCACAGGACAGTCTTAAGTAAAAAAGTAAGTTACAAAGTAGCTTATATAATAAGGCTTATTTTGGTTAAAAAACAAATGAACGTAGTTCATATAAATAGAAAAAGGCCAAAGCATATAAGACCAAAAAGTACTCAGTCACTATATGTGAATGGTGAGATTATAAATGACCACTCTAGATGGAGGCAGACATATAGAGGCAGAGAAACTTTATGTTGAAAAATGGTTAATTACTTAGGATAAAAAGACATAAGCAATTCAGGAGCGATACTTTGCACCACTGTACAACTTGAAATGAATGTTCTACAGATCAGCAAGTTTCCTAACTCAGGGCAGGAGTTCTCAGTACTCAGCGACAGCAAGGGTGAATCCGGCCTTGATGGGAATGAGATAGGAAGTGATCAGTCTCTTGGAAGAGGACTACAGTCTAACTCACCAGGCCTCAGCAGCCCACGGCAACCTGCCACTCCACTGTTCCTCCCCTCTCCAGCTGCTGCTGGGTGTGAAGGTGGGTGATGGGGAAAAAGAAGAAGGAAGAGAATCAGGTATAACCAGGACAGCTGTGTTAGGCAGGTCCGGCTTTACCAGTGGGCCTCCTCTGCAAAGGCCCAGGATCTGGTACCCAGAAGCACAGAACTTAAAATTCCTAACAATTTTATCTTCGAATTTGTGTTTTGTAAGCAAGGTCCAAAAGAACAACGGGGCATGCATATGACCAGAGGAGATACACACACAATGTGTGTTTGCGATTCTTTACCTTGCCATCGACACATGTATTACTAGAGACACAAACTCTGGAAGTCTCACATGTTGGAGTTCGGTGAGACTCAGAGCGAGCACAGGGTAAGTTAAGCTACGACTGAGGAAGTGTGGGGGTAGAGAGGCCATGCTTTTTTCAACCCAAAACTTGCTTCAAATGCAGAAAGAAGGCAATGGTATTCTAAGCAACACAAAGGACTGAGGGTTCGTGTATCCTTTCCTACTCAGGGTATGTCTGTATTTTACTAGCCAACCACTTACCCTGAAAATGATGGCACAGAGGAAAGGGGAAAAGGAAGGCCATCCACAATTCCTTTCCTTTTCTGTCGGTCCTTACTCACCCGTAAGCAGAAGATACAGACTGTTCATAGAAAGTGCGTACATCCACGTCATTGCGGATGGCAAGATTTCATTGTTTTTGATGGCTGAGTAATAGTCCATTGTGTGTACATGTGGATGGAGTTAGAATGTATTATGCTCAGTGAAATAAATCAGTCAGAGAAAGGCAAATACCATATAATTTCACTCATATGTGGAATTAAGAAACTAAGCAGATGAACGTATGGGAGGGGTAAAACAAAAAAAAAAAGAAAGAAAGAAAAAAAAAAAAAGAAAAAAGAGAGAGAGGGGAACCAACCATAAGAGACTCTTTTTTTTTAAATGTATTTTTTTTAATTTTTTTTAATTTTTTATTTTTTATAAACATATATTTTTATCCCCAGGGGTACAGGTCTGTGAACCTAGATGTCCATCAACAGATGAATGGATAAAGAAGATGTGGTATATATACACAATGGAATACTATGCAGCCATCAAAAGAAATGAAATCTTGCCATTTGCGACAACATGGATGGAACTAGAGTGTATCATGCTTAGCGAAATAAGTCAAGCAGAGAAAGACAACTATCATATGATCTCCATAAGAGACTCTTAATGACCCAGAGCAAACTGAGGGTTGATGGAGGGATGCGGGTGGGGGATGGGCATTAAGGAGGGCACAGGGTGTTGTAAGTGATGGATCCCTGAATTCTACTCCTCAAACCAACATTGTACTGCATGTTAGTGAACTAGAATGTAAATAAAATTTTGAAAAAAAGAAAGAAAGGAAATGCATGCATCAAGAAGTGAAGTAAAAACACTTGAGTTTTTGCACACGGCTTCCCCTGTTCTGGTGAAAATGAACTACAGAGGCACGCACGAGCCCCAGAGGTCCCACACAGGAGTTAAATACTCACATTTGTGTTCAAAACGAGTATGGCAGGATATAAAGATGAATGGGAAGTTCATGCTAGTAAGTTAATATTTCCATTTTTCTTTCTTAAGAACAGCTTGGAATAGCAAATTAAGGACTCCATGAAAAATTGAGGGAGACCAGTGAATTTCTACTCTTAACAGCCCTTATTTTCCTACCTTTTGAACAAAGAGGACTGCGTTTTCATTTTGCACTGGGCCCTGCAGTTATGTTGTGGGTCCTGGGGATAGGAAAGGGAAAAGGGAAAAGGGACAGTATGGAGTCCTAAGAACTACAACCCAAACCCTCCCAACCATTCTCCCAGAACCCACATGTGCCTTGGGTACATTTTGAAATCAATGGTCAGAGTTACCCTGATGCTTCAGACTTTTTTTTTTTTTTAATATTTTATTTATTTATTTGACAGACAGAGATCACAAGAAGGCAGAGAGGCAGACACAGAGAGAGGAGGAAGCAGGCTCCCCGCTGAGCAGAGAGCCCGATGCGGGGCTCGATCCCAGGACCCTGGGATCATGACCTGGGCCGAAGGCAGAGGCTTTAACCCACTGAGCCACACAGGCACCGCTGCTTCAGACTTTTTAACATGACTCCTGAGACCTTGCATGAGCTGGCTCTTCTTAGTGTCTCCCCCAGCTCCCCGCCACTATGCATTCTTTACTGCAGTGGGACCCAACGTTTTCCATGACTTTCAACACACCGCCCGTACTCCTCCACACCTCTGAGCATCAAAGATTTGTCTTCTTTTCTAGGATGCTCTCAGCTTCCCTCATTCCTTTAGTCTCAAGATAACTGTCAGCTCCTCCAGGAAGTCTTCCCTGACTACCCGAGTCTGGGTTTGATGCCTCTCTTACATGTTTACATGACACGCGGGGCACTTCCCACATGATGGGCAGATGGCAATTCCCTTCGCATGCGTTTGCATTCTCCACTAGACTGTTGTTCTGTGTCAGCAAAGGCCCTCTCTGTCTTATCTTGCATTTAATCCCAAATAGCCAGTATACCACCTTTCGTGTACTGGGGTGCTCATTAACTATTGTTCAAGGTTGAAGGTATTGAGGGAAGGAAAGAAAGAAGGAAGGATTAGCATTGGTAAAGAAGTGACTGGAAGGTGAGGAAGTAGAAAGGCTGAGTAGAAACTTCAAGGACATAAATGAGGAAACAGGAGGAGGAAGCCTGGTTGCTGGCTGTTCAGGAAAGGGTAGCGAGATAAGGTGGAGTAGAGAGGTGAAGAACTGAAGTTCATAAGCTGATGGACAAATGAGTAGGAGGGAAATACAGAAGGTGGAGAGGCAGCAGCCTAAGAAGAAAGGGTCCCAGATGGCGATGACATTTTGGGATTGTAAATCATCGTCTCTTCTCATCACTAAATCGTTCTGAGGGATTTAATATCTGTGTGACTATGTTTGTCTCGTGACTTTCTTGTTTTATTGCTGTTTTGTTTTCTGCTTAACGGTTTTCCTAACTGACTTGGCTAGTCATAACGGTCAAACGTTAGGTATGTAAAATTCAAAAATAACCCCTGAGCTTCTTATCTAAACATGGGAGCCGGTCTGCCCGAGGTGAAATTTAATAACCACAAACATGCTCTGATTGACCGTGACTTTCATAAAATACAGGAATAATACTGCATCACTGCTTATTTGTTCTCAAAAGGGAAAAGAACTTTTGAAATGGTAAAGGCTCAGGATTTATAGCTTCTAAACATAGGCTCGGCCTTAAAGAAAACAAATGTTATCAGGAGAATGTGGGCTTCTCATTCCAGAAATAATTTTTACTGTCCTTTGGAAAATGTGTGCATCTGACATGTCAGGAAAGCTGGGCCCTCACCTCTGATTCTCATATGGAGTAACTGAGAATTTTGATAATGCTTCTTCATCTTTCAGGGTCTCATGTTCCTCATCTAGGACATAAGCAGTTTGATAAACATAACTGGGTCAGCCATAATGCATTAGATCATGCTGCAGTTGCAAAAAACTCCTAACATCCTGCAGGGGTTGACAGGCTCTATTCCTAAGAATGAGGAACAAAATATCAGGACACCTGTGTAGCTCAGTTGGTTAAGCGCCTGCAGGGTCCTGGGTTCAAGCTCCATGTCTGGCTCCTGCTCAGCAAGAAACCTGCTCTTCCCTCTCCCCTTCCCTTCCCCAGCTTGGGCTCCCTCTCTCACTCACTCTCTCTCTCTTTCAAATAAATAAATAAATAAAATCTTAAAAAAAAAACAACAACAACAAAATATCACCCAAGTGTCATCTAGTATTCTCAAAGATACTTTCTCTCAAGGGGCCAACATGCCTACTGTTTCTACCTTGCTACTCTGCTAGAGAATTCTTCTTTGGCCTCTGAAGAGCTAGATGCTGACAACATCTGGTAACTGGTCAAGACTTTCTTCTGGTTGATGGAGTTGTGCACTGCATCAATGGCAGAAGTGATCCACTGGACAGTGTAGCCTAGTAGTTAAAAGAATTACTACTCACTAACCATGTGACTTTGTTTTATTTTTTGTTTTTGTAGCTCCTTAAATTTTTTTATTAAAGTAAATGTATATTATTTGTACAGTTTTCTTCTGATTTTTATTTAAATTTTAGTTAGTTAACATACAGTGAAATGTTGGTTTCAGGATAACCATGTGACTTTGGACATATCCAATCTCTCTGTGTTCCAAGGACTAAAAAAATTAATGAATGAAGGGTGCCTGGAACAACATTAACCAGCACAGAGCAAGCACTCTGCTAACATTAGCTATTACTTACAGGAATTCAGCTGTTGTTAGAAGAGCTCCTAATCCCACAGGACTGTAGACATCTATTGCAACTAAGTTAATTTGGATCCAGAAGAGGTTGAGAGAAAAATAGGTCTTACAGCTGGACGCTTTCTTTGAACATTTAAATCAACTATTGCTTTTTCAAGTCAACTCTAATTCAAGTTGTCCATTTACAAATAGAACATCATGTAATTTCACAATGAAATAGGATTCTTAAAATAGAGAATGTATTTGCTAATAAGATATCTTGAAGAAAAAAATGAGTAGTCAACACACATTGACAGAGACAGAAAATAAATAAGAAGGATAGCTTTACTAGCCTGGACAACTTTAAGCTTTATGTAAATTTCACATTTAAGGCAGTGTCATCAGTTACAAGGCAAGAGCTGAAATACGATTTTAAAGTGTCCTGGGTCATCATAGTAGCAGTGTTTGTAAAGCAAAAGCCAGGGAACAATACAAAAGTCCTTCAAAGGGCACCTGGATGGCTCAGTGGGTTAAGCCCTCTGCCTTTGGTCGTGGTCCCCGGCTCCTGGGATTGAGCCCCACATCGGACTCTCTCTCTGCTCAGTGGGGAGCCTGCTTCCTCCTCTCTCTCTGCCTGCCTCTCTGCCTACTTGTGATCTCTCTCTGTCAAATAAATAAATAAAATCTTTTTTTAAAAAGTCCTTCAAAAAATGTGTAAAATAAATTATGCTCACATCCTTGTGATGGAATTTTAAGCAGTTCTTTTTCAGCGAGTTAGAACCATATGTGCTGATATGGAGATGTTTCCAAGAGGTACTGTTAAGCAAGAGAAAACAAAGTTCAAAACAGTGTGTATAATATGAAAAGAATATGCTTTATATACGGATACAAGTTCTAAAAAATTTTTTTGAAAGGTCTGAAGAAAATATCAACAAGGTTAACTTTTGGGAAGTGAAACTGGCATTCAGGAGGTGAGGAGAAAAAGACTATTTTATGCATCTCTGAATTCAAATTTTTATCATCTGGATGTATGGCTTAATTTTTTTGTTGTTGTTGTTGTTTTTTAAGTTTTTTTCATTTAGGAGTACCTGGGTGGTTCAGTTGGTTAAGCATCCTGGGCTCAAGTCCCCGTGGAAGGCTCCCTGCTCCTCGGGGAGCCTGCTTCTCCCTCTGCCTGCCGCATCCCCTGCTTGTGTTTGCAGTTGTGTCAAATAAATAAATAAAATCTTAAAAAACCAGATTTATTTTAGAAAGAGAGAAAGAGAGAGAGAGAGAGCCAGGGGAGGAGCAGAGAGGGCAGGAGAGGGACAAGCAGACTCCCCGCTGAGCTTGCAGCCTTACTCAATTGCAGGACCCCGGAATCATGACTTGAGCCAAAGGCAGTTGCTTAATCTACTGAGCCAACCAAGTTTCATCCCTCTCTGTATGGTTTAATTTTTAGGTATACAGTTTAAATAGGAAAAAAAAAAAAAAAAGAATTGCACAACAGGCACTGATCTTCTGCACTGACAAACCACCCTCGTGGCTGCTTTCCTTGGCTGGATCTCCGGTCCTCTTGGCTGCTGTGTGTTCATGACATCGAGTTCCAATGCTCGCTGTGTCTTCACATTTTTCTCCTCTGAGCTTAATTCTGCTCAGCTATGCCCCTCGAAGCCTCCCCTATTAAACTCTGATAATAGGTCTTCACCACTAGCCACAACCCCCTTCTGGCTACCAGCTAAACCCTTAACGGTTCAGGAAGGAGGGCTGCCCACCGTGATCACAAAGTGAGTAGCAGATGAAGGGCACAGACCTGATGCAGCTGGAAACCTCTTTCTTATTTCATTCCTTCCTGGCCAAATGCTACCCATTCTTCAAGACTCTGGGGATGACTTCCCTAGAAATCCTGCCTTGAACAGCTATGTCAGAAAAACCCCTCTCTCACCCGTGCTATTCTACAGTCTGTTTTTACCTGATGGATATTTTGCACGTTTTGATTTGTATTTTCAGTTATTTGTGCCTGAGCCTACCAGGGTCGTGTTCCAACATCTCTGTGTGTTTGGAAATGCCTAGATAGATCCTTGTCCTCAGTGAATGCATAGTTATATATTAGTGGACCTAATTTCTATTAAATTGAAGTTGAAAACTTAAGGGTACAACCTGAAAGAAATATGCAAGACTTTCGGCCCTTGGTGACAGTCGTGGGTTCTGCTGGCATTTCTACTGTGACTGAGAAAGAACTGGGATTCAGTGTCCTGCTAAACAAGACCAGCCACACAAGATGTTAAATGAGCATTAAAGACCATCAATAAGGGCTCCTGGGTGGCTCAGTGGGTTAAGCCGCTGCCTTCGGCTCAGGTCATGATCTCAGGGTCCTGGGATCGAGTCCCTCATCGGGCTCTCTGCTCAGCAGGGAGCCTGCTTCCTCCTCTCTCTCTCTCTGCCTGCGTCTCTGCCTACTTGTGATCTCTCTCTGTCAAATAAATAAATAAAATCTTTAAAAAAAAAAAAAAAGACCTTCAATAAGTTAGTGTCTTTGCTGCAAGTCCTCAGTTTTCTACAGACCCCTACCCCAAGTTATATCCATAGTTTCAGAGGACAACACTCAGAGAATTCACATGTCTCCCGGCCTTAATGTGTAGTTGTTTGTACATGAAAGGGGGTGACCGCTCTCGTGACTATTTTAGCAACAGGACAGGGAGAATGGAGAGCCTCTGTAAGAACTGTCCCCTGGCACCATGACTTCTCATCACTGACATGACAACCCTATGGAGATGAGGAAGTAGCCTACCTTAAGGCAATGACACCATCACCAAGGAAATTAAAAAAAAAAAACAAACACCTATGTCTGGTAAGACTATGCTGTTCTAGAGAAGAAGGTCCTATGTTTGAGGGGACAGGAACTGGCCACAGAGCTTCCTCAAAGTGCCTACATCTTGGAGCAGAACAAAGATGGAGATTGAAGCAAGGTCACTTCTTGCAATAAAAAGGCACCGAGAGAGGATGTGTAGTGGATATATACACTAATGGAAGAACAAGCAGAAGTATGACGTGTACATGAGAAATAACAGGATAGGATAACACCTAGATTGTGTTGGAAGGAATCAATGGATTATGTGTGCACATGCAATGGCAAATACACAAGATAAGACATTAAAAAAAAAAAAAAAAGACTAGAAACCCAGTCCAGTTCTGTCCCAGCAGACAAAACTGTAGGTAAGTCACTTAAGCTCTTTGAGTACCAGTGTCCTAATCTTATGACAGCGAGGTAAGCCTAGTCTGCCTAAAGTGCATCATGAAGACTCAACGACCTGAAAGATATCAACCTGAGCCCTCCTTATAAAGCACTGAACTCACCTCTAGAACTTTCACATCATGGATATAATGGAGGCTTCTACATGTATAAGAACCAAGACTTTCCTTTTTAACTCTATGACTCCTCATACCCAGAGCACAAGGTCCATGATACAGATGGAATAAAATCCAGACTCAACACCAATCGCATTATTTTTTAAATGATACATAGTCAACCAACCTTTATTGTAGTAAAAACGAATAACCCGCTTCTTTTCTGCATTATATATTGTTTTGGGGGAAACATCAATGCTTTCACTGAGGATGTCATCAAAGTTTTTAGTGCAAATTACTTTGCTTCACTGCTAAATGTGTATTTTCAAAGAAGAGCAACAAGGAGCTCTACTGGAATGAAAGCACACATAGAGGAAAGAGCTAGCATATGCAGATGTCAAGCATGCACTTACTCCAAATATAAACAAGACGAATGAGTCCCAATGTACACAAGCGTAACTTAAGCATATTCCACACTATGCTCTTGAATAAAAGAAAGAGGAGAAATGAACAAGCAAGAATGAGAGAAGACTGTACTTTTGCTGTTACTTTCTTTCAACCTAGAACTTAGCTTCCAGCATCACGGCCAAGTGTAAAATGAAGCAGAATTTAAATTCTAGGTTTTAAGCTTCTAACAGCTCAGTATCTGGAGAGTCAAGAGGTTTTCAAGGATTGTTTTGACCTTATGTATTTTTCTTTTCTGGGATGGTCTGCTTATGAAAACAAATGGCTGGAACAGCCATAACATTTAGTCTAAAAATGCCATAACACTCCAGATTTCTGTGCCAGATAACATAGAAGACACGACTACCCAGGACTTGCAAGTGTCACAAAATCCCATTCCTTGCAAAGAAAAAGACATCTGAACAAAGAAATACACACACACACACACACACATGCATACACACAGATATTTTCACAATGACAGGTTCAGAAACAGAACAAAGCAGACTCAGAGAAAAAGACAAACCAGATCACCTCAATCCATGAAGAGGAGAATCCCACCTACCTGGTGACCGCCCGGGTGCAGATGGTAACAAGGAAACAGCCAGCCACGATCATCCAGCCCCAGCCTCCATCTGGAGGAGAGGTAGACCGAACTCTAGTTCCTTTGGCCATGACTTCGATTCTTTTTTCTTCTTTTTCGGGTTACTCTGATAGCCCAGTTATAATCCTGGAAGAGTTTTGCTGTCCAGTGATTTCCTATTGGCATTCAAGATTAGCATGGAATGCTACCTGGCACATAGGTTACTGGCCATCTAAAACCAAAAATCAGGATATATTTATTTCATTGTCATATCCAAAGGTTGATTTCTCACTTGACAAAAATGATTGTTACTTTCCTGTGAAATACGATTATTTGTAACTATGAATGCTGGGCCGAGGCAAAGACCATTAGTTGTCCTTGATACCCGTTCTTCTTCTTTTTAATAAAAGATCCTCCCAAATTTTAGATAAATCCACGTCCACCCAGTTTGATACCCTATTTCCTAGCTTGTCTTGAAGGTAGATGTGGAAACACAGTTTAATCTAAATAAAAGGGATGGAAGATAAAGTGATGCACCATTTCTTGCTCAGGAGTTCAAAAGCAAAGGCACTTTCTCAGGACTTCCACCACCCCCTCTCCCATAGACAAGCTTGGATGTGAGGGGTGAGACAGCTTCACCCACACAGACCAGGACAGCACCCTGAGGGCTGGCAGAAACACAGCGTAGAAGGAGCCCTGGTCCCCAGTGATGGTGGAGAAGGGCTGCCTCTTCAGCTCCGGACTTCACAGACCTCTGCACTGTTACACAAATACCAAAAAACTTCCTTTTTTTTGAGTGTCTGTATTTTGGAGTCTCTCTGTCACAACAGCTTAGACTATGTCCTACTTATGACACCAAATGACTCTGATAGTAACTTCTTTGGCATTTCTGATTAGCAATGCTATAATTTGTATTTATTTTTGTTTTTTAAATTTCTTCTTCAATGCTATCATTTCTAAGTGTGCAATAAAAGCAAGATGAGAATGACAAATAAATGAACCAGAATGGAGAGCCCAGTAGGAAGTATATAATAATTCAATATAGCTAAATAAGGTAGCAGAGATTGGTTGGGGGAAAAAAGGGTTACTCAATATATCATGTCACAACTCTCCCTCTAGTTCTTAACCTTCCAGATAGGTCAGAGTTAAATGCAAAAAAATAAAAATTAAAAAAAAAAAAAAAAAAAAAAAAGCAAGCAAGCAAGCATTAAAAATCTAGGTGAAAATACAGGCAAACATTTATCTGATCTCTAGATAGGAGAAGGACTCCCTGAGATATAAAGTAATGAAACAAACTAAGGAAATTTTTGTTGATTTGTCTAAATTAAAATTTAACATTTCCACATATCACAGGATGTACTAAATAAAGCCAAATGATAAACCACAGACCTGCGAAAAAACCATTAGCAAGACATGGTTCAAAGAAGTAATATCTGCAACATTAACTCATTCAATTACCAGCACTTCCTGAGTGTCTACTAGGTGCCAGGCAGTATTTCAGGGCCCCTCCTATGGTCCCGCCTCTTGTTGTTCTTGACTGTGTATAATCCTTCCCCTTGAGTGCAGGCGGGACCTGTGACTTGCTGCTAACCAGAGTAGGGCACAGGTGACAGGACATAAATCCCTTGATTATGTCATGTTATATAAGACTCAGTCTTGCTAAAAAAAAAAAAAAAAAAAAAAACTTGCTCTTGCTCTCCTGCGGCCTTGATGAACAAGCTGTCATATTGCACATGGCCTGTGGAGGGGGCCATGTCAGCGGGGACTGTGGGCAGCCTGGGGGAGCCAAGGATAACCTCCAGAAGAGAACAAGAAGCTGAAGTTCTCAATCCTACAACAAAAGGGAAACAAATTCTGCCACAACATCCCAAGTGGGCTAGGAAGTAGATTTTTTTCTGGTGAGCCTCTGGTTGAAAACAGAGCTTGGCCGACATTTTGACTCCAGCCTGTGACACACAAAGCTGAGGAACTCGTTAAGCTGTCCTGGATTCTGGTCCCACAGAAACTGTGATATAAGGTGCTTCTTAAATTATTCTATAGCGTGTCAAGCAGGCTTCTGAAATACTGTTAGGGATGAACTGTTTGAGAGACAAAAATAAGGGTTCTGATAGATCCTTTTCCTACAGGATGGAGCAAATCACTCAGTTGTTGGTACAATTTGATTATGATCATCAGATGAAATCGAGGTGGTATTAATTCAATGAAACATCATTTCAAATAAGACAAAGCATGCTTTATTTGGAACACAGGCTCTGTACCACTTGGTAAATTATGGGCAAACCAAATGAATACACATTTTTTTACTCTAAAGCCAAAATTTCTTTTAAGAAGATGGCTCACAGTAGAATCTTGCCATCTTTAAAGCCACCAGAACAAACTGGCAGCCTGTGAATTCATAGAGCAAACACAGAGCAGAGATAGTGAATGGGATTCATTCCCTTAGAAGACGGGCCCCGAGAACTCCCCCGCACCTTGTGTAACATGAGGACAGAGCATAAAGAAGGCCGTCTAGGAGCAAGGAGATGGGTTCTCACCCACTACCAATTCCACCAGCACCTTGATCTTGAACTTCCCACCTTCAGAACTGTGAGAAATAAAGGTTTGTTATGCAAGCCATCCAGTCCAGAGTAGTTTTGTTATAGCAGCCTGAATGGACTAAGACAACTGAAGCTTTAGATGTCCCAATTCCCTTGAGAAATGGATAATGCTGAATACGGCAGGCAGGCCTTCCTTTGTGGCAGCTATCACAGGGAGTGAAGGAGCAGCACATTCCTGGGTAAGGCCTGTATCCCCCCTTTCACCCTGTCCCTGACCTCCTGTCCTGTCCGACCTCGCGGTCTCACTAATATACAACACGTGACAGGCCCCTGCAGACACAGCTTCTCTACTTGTGCCCATACCGTGTTGCCCTAAGTCAGACTTTCTTGAAGGGCCAGATGTGAGTCACATTCATGGGATGCTTTATGTTTCAGGCTCTCTCTCACAATTTCAACGCGACCAGACTTCAAGGTTCTACCCACACCTGCACACAGACACAATGAAATAACTTACTGCTTAGACACCATTAGGTGCCAAGCGTCATGAAATGGTAGAATCAATTGTACAAGGAAAACAGCTGAAGCTCAGAAACCTCTGCCTTGGTTTAGTTCAAGCCTCTTCATAGTTTTTCCATTGAAATAACCCCAAGGGTAAGTTGTTTTCCAACTGAAGACTGTAAGTCCACCAACACATAAATGTCCAGTATCCAGACCGTCCCCAGTCAGTGCTGCTCGGTGTTGTTCAGGGGTGCTGGAACAGGAATGCCTCAGAGCCCAGTTGGTTAAGTGCCTGCTTTTGGCTCAAGTCATGGTCCTGGATCCTGGGATCGAGCCCTGCATTAGGCTGCAGGGCCCTTTCCCCATACTTGTGCTCTCTTTGTCAAATAAATAAGTAAAATATAAAAAAAAATGCTGAAAATTGCAGTGAAATATAGTGCAACAGATGAAGAAATAGAAAGTTATTCAAATAGTTTGCAGTAATCTCATTGCTGGGAAGTTATCCTAAGAAAACAATTTAAGAGAAGATAGACACTAGGGGTGGAAAATAATCGTTGCATTATGAATAATATATAAAATGGAGACAACTTAAGTGTTCAATAACTGGGAAGTGTCTCAAGAGTTATGAGACATGAACAAACAGAACAGTATTCAATCCTTTCAAACCATCAACAAGAAGATAATATTGTAATAGGGGAAAACATCTATGATGCCATGTTAAGGGGGAAAACGGTCTCTAAAACAGTATGCACATTGTGAGGAGACGCTAGGTAAAACTTAGGTAGAAGTTGCATACTTGCAACTGTCGCAAAGAATACAAGGATATGCAAAAAGGGATATAGTTGTAAAGATGATGCAAAAATACATCTGGTATTTTTGTTAGGAAAATTCTTTTCAATACCATTTTATATACAGCTTTCTTAGGTAGTTCAGGTCTACTTCTGTGATGTAAATATGAGCACGGGCATTTCTTCTGCATAGTCTATCAAGGACTAGAAAGAACCATATCACAGTTATTGAAACAACACAGTGAAAATTAGGTGATTGTTCAGCAGAGGACATGATGTACATAACAAGCTCTGGCGAAAATAAAATGTTCTGTCTCATTACACAAGTCTTAAGCATCATTAACTTTTACTTCATCTCTTGTGTCTCCAAATGATTCCATTTTCATTTGTTTTATTTGAGCAATCTCTCTGGCATTCCCACATTTTGTAAGTTAAGAACTGATTCATGCAGATCTCTCAAAAAAATACAATTGCAAGAAGCTACATGAGCGAGTTAAGTCAGACGCCCAAGCAGCGCGGGGCTGACGGCACCATGAACAGAGGTCTGTTTTAAGTTAAAGTCAACCTGGGTAAAACCACAGAACCTGGAACATTCTCACAGGGTTCCAGGGTGGGGAGAAGCAGCTTGGAAAGCATTGGAAGGTGGTGCCATGATTAATAATTCCTCATGAACAGGCCCCCTTGAGTCTCACAAGCCTCAGAGATGGGCGCTGTTTTCTCCCATTCACAATGATGAAGCTGAAGCCCAGAGGAGTGAAGGGACTCACGTGGCAGTGCTACATGGAGATACGGGGTGGAGGCGAGAGACCCTGGCAGATCTGGGCAGTGTGCTTACCCATCCACCTTCCAGATTTCCAAACAGCTGTTGGACACTGTATCAACAAGCCATACAAACAATGGTAAAGCTTGAGAACCCACTGCCATGAGTGATCAGGAAAGAAGAAAGAGAGGAAGCCCATAGGTTAACACAAGGGGATACTGCCCAAAAAGCACCTCGTGTTTCTCTCAAAACAGGTCATTCGATAGATTTCTATGTATTCAGAAGAAATGCAGGGGTTAGACAAGGCTAACCTCATTTCCTGGAGACTTTGGAGCAGCCTGTCGTTCCTCTAGAATACTAGCTTGCACATTTTTATAAATAATTAACTGCCCCGATATGGCACAAATATACGAAAAAGGTCCTTTACTGAATTAATAGTATACCGAAAACAATATGGAAAGGAAGCATGTTACCATCATGTAATTCTTCATTTTACTAATTGGCCTCCAAATTATTTCATTTTGACATCCAACTACTAAAGCATCTCATTTTGGTTCCAGAAAATCTTTTTGGAACACAAGTGTCTCTATATTATGATGTTCCTCTAAGATTACTCTTTAATAATACAAATTAGGATATATGCTCAATTTCACTTCACCCTCCTGGCTTTAAAAAAATTAACCATTTGCAGGGACCCCGAGTTGCTCAGTCAGTTAAATTTCTTAAACATCTGCTTTTGGCTCAGATCGTGATCCTGGGGTCCTGGAATCAAGCCCTGTGTTGGCCCCTGCTCAGTGGGGAGTGTGGTGTTT
Organism: Mustela nivalis; assembly: GCF_964662115.1. Taxonomy (NCBI): domain Eukaryota; kingdom Metazoa; phylum Chordata; class Mammalia; order Carnivora; family Mustelidae; genus Mustela; species Mustela nivalis. The sequence goes on from NC_139021.1 coordinate 150,619,844, forward strand.
CTCTCGCTGCCCCTGGTTTTCTCTGTGCCTCTCCCTCATTTGTGCTTTCTCTCTCACTTACTCTCTCCCAAATAAATGAAGTCTCTAAAAAAAAGTTTTTGTACTATTCTTACAACTTTTCTATAAATGTGAAATTATGTCTGGGGCACCTGGGTGCCTCTGTTGGCTAAGCATCTGACTCTTGATCTCAGCTTAGGTCATGATCCCAGGGTCCCGAGTTTGAGCCCTGTGTCAGGCTTCCATCTCATTGGGGAGTCTGCTTCTCTCTGTGTGCTCTGTCCCTCCCTGCTGCTCATGCTTTCTCTCTCTCTCTCAAATAAATAAAAACTTTTAAAATAAAATCTAACCATTTGCAAAGAATTCTTGCTAACAGTCAATAACTTTCCACAAAAGCACTGCATTTGTGGGGCAAATCTTTCATGCTGACCTTGGTAAAGTTTTCTGAAGTGATCTCTTCTGCCAGTAGAAGACCTATGCATCTCTTACAGTCCATGTGTTGCTGAGAAAAGTCGACAATGGTCCCTGAAACACTTGTTTTGTTAGGGCTCCCAATACTATCTTGTTCTTTCCTTCCTCCATTCCCTTTTACTTCCGGTGTCTTAGCCTTTAGCTGAACCCTTCTTCATAAACTGCTTTGCAGCCACAGAAGAGTTAAAAGGTGTGTGGGAGAAAGGTAATCAAGAATGGGAATTAAAACCATTGGGTCTAAGCGACATGTGGTAGTTGTTATAACCCTGTGCAAATCACCTCGTCTCTGCGAACATTTCCTAATCTATAAAACCAGGGAGTTGAATTACTATTTATCCTTCAAACCAGCTGGCTGATTATTAGGTACCTCTTCCCTCATAAGTGAGTACCTGGTGGACCAGGCACTTCTTAGTAAACTGATCGCTCTATACTTTGTTTTGATTTAAGAATCATGAAATTTGCCAGTATCTCTCATTTTTGAGGCATTTCTAAAATATTCCGGTACTGCAGGTAGTATTTTTGGGATATCTCTTGAGGTATTTATGACCTTTTATTGGCAAGCTGGTTTTCTCTCGCTGCCCCACTTCTGTCATTAAGGCTAAGCCAAGACATTCATTGCTGTAAGAAACAGAAGGGTGAGTCCCCTCCATAATAAATTCATCCATAAATAAGGAATCATAGGCTTGGGATAAAGGGGAAGTTTCTATCACACTAAGGGAAAGTAATTTCTAAATTCTTCACCATACCACTTATCCACCCCTGGTCAAGACTTAAGAGAACCGGAAGTGCAGTCCTGAAAAACCTAGACAGCTCATCACTCTTCCTTTTAAAAGAGCTTTTGCCCTTCCTTTCTGGGTTGGCTTCTACGGTACACAGTGAGGATCGAAGCCAATACTTAGAAACCAGCAAGATGAGTGTCACCAGCAGAATGCCAAGACACCAATGCTAAGGAAAGTTCTGCTTAGGCCAATGAGAACTCAGGGACCTGCCTGCCAATCATCTTGTCCACCATTACCATGAGGACACATGAGTTCTCCCCTAAGCCAGACAGGCAGAAAGGGGACAGAGGAATAAACACCACAGAAAGGAGAAACAGCATTTACTTACAGATTAACCTTGGATTTAGCTAAATATTGATCCAAAAAGACTGAGCTAATATGAAAGCAAGTACTTTAAACTGGCAAAGACTGCTAGAAACTTTTAAAAATCGGGATATAATTCATACACACCCATTTTGAAATCTATGTTTCGATGACTTTTGACAATGTATACACTCACATAACCACAACCATCACAACCAAGATAGAGAACATTTTCTTCACCCCAAATCCTCACCCCCATATCCTCCCTCATGCTCCTTTGTAGTCAATCTCCATCAACCTCAGTGCCACACTATGGCTGATTTGCTTTCTATCCAATATAGGTAAGTTTTGTCAGGCAAGAATTCTGTAAAAATGGAAACACACAGTACGGACCATTCTGATTCCAGATTCCAGATGAGTATTTCAAGATTCATCCAGGATGTTGTGTGTATCTGCAGATTCCTTTTTATTGCTGAATAGCAATGTATATTATGGATATACTATAATTTATTTATGTATTATCTGTTGATGGACATTAGGGTCATTTCTGGTTTTAGAACATTATGAACAAAGCTTCTGTAACACCCATATGCACGTCTTTCTGTGCACATCTATTTTCATTCTCTTGAGTAAATATGTAGGATTGAAATTGCTGAGTCATACTGTAAGTATATGTTTAACTTTAGAAGAAACTCCCAGACTTTCTCAAAACAGCTACACGATATTATGAGTAATAAATTAGAAGTCCAGTTGCTCTAGCGTGTAATGGATTTTCATTATAGTTTTAATTTGTGCTTCCCTGATGACTAAGAATGTTAATGACTTTTTTTCATGTACTTATTAACTATTCATACATCTTCTTTTGTCTATTCAAATATCATTCACATTTTGAGGGGGGCTGTTTGTCTTTTTATTGAGATGTAAAAATTCATTGTATACTGTAGATACAAGTCCTCTGTAGACATACATATTACAAATATTTTCTCCCATTCTGTGGCTTGCCCATTCATTTCTTAGTGGTATATTCTGAAGAGCAGAAGTTACTAACGTTGATGAACTGGAATTTATTATTTTTCTTTTGTAGAGTCCAATGTATTTCTAGACATTAGTGGTGAGCCACTACAAATTAAAACTTAAATTTGAGGGTAGCATCCCAAACTATGAAATGCCCAGGAATCAACTTAATATTTGTATTACTTTTAAACTAAAAACTACAAAAACAGTGTTGAAAGAAATTTATAAATTCTTATAAGAGAGAGAGAGGGATACCATGTTCATTCCATAGAAAATGCCAAATCTACGCAAGCTGACTGATATTTTCAATGGCTGGGAATCACAGAAGACACCATGTGTGTACTGGGTCAGTCTTCCAAGTATGCTGGGAGAGAATTTCAACACTTTTCCACAAAGCCTTTAGAGCTGGGGAGCCCTGTTCCTGTTGCTAGCCTTACAGCCTCATAGCCCGGGGCAAGCCCAGCCTCTGAAAAGGACCCAGTGTGGAGGGAAGTTAAAGAAACTCCTCTGTCTGCGGGACTTTGCAGTCTCTGGCCCAGAAAGCCAACTATTTTTTCCATTTGGAGTCTCTGGGTCTTAGGGATGCCTTCTACTACATATGGATTTGTTTATTTTTGTTGCTCAATGGTATTACACATGTGCTATGAAAAATAATATTGTTCTTAGTAAAGAAAAACTAGTGATTTGCTTTTTTTTCCTCTCCTTTCTGCTTCTCTCTGCTTAGTCCTCCCACGGATCCTGGTAACAGGGGAATAAATAACTACTGACTTCACCCAGAAATTTGGGGGTGTCTGTTGGGAGCCTTTGAGCACTAAACTGAAACACTGACTTCTGGTAACGAAGCTGCCCGAGTTCCTATGCTTGGTGTGAGACTCTGGGGACAGGAATACTTTACATAAGACCTAGGATAAACAGCAGAGCAATTTATACGGTATTTCGTCTACAGAGAGGGGGAAAAGGGTACAACCTGTGATTCACATAAGACGCAGAGAGTAGAAAGCACCTTCTTTGCCTCCCTGCCAGCTCCTACCCCGCAGAGCTGCTGATTCTAGGCAACATCAGAAAAATGCTTACTTCTGCGTCTAATCGTTTGTTGACGGTGCAATTCATAACCAGGAGCTCGCCCCCAATTACCATTTTCTGCAGTGACAGAGTTCTTGTCTCTCCTCTTTGCAAGTGCATGTAAAAGAAAGGATAGGCCTGGGCTGTATCCCTCTCTGATAAAAAAAATATATATAACATGTGGTCAGGAATGTCTGCTCCTGGCAGTGTCTGGTCTAAAGCTGGTGTGACTCAGTGAATAAATCCTCGTGTCTAACCCTGTGCCTTGCAGAAGTCTCGAATTCTAATTTTGCACTCTCAGAGTGTGTGGAACTATTAGGTCAGACTGTGTTCTATGAGAGGCTCCTTGGCAGCAGAGGAGAACCTTGGGGCTTGAGATGGATCGCACAGAGTCTTTCTGTTAGTTTACAGAGAGTCTTTTATTGAAGGACAGGGCTGCCGGTCTATACCACAACATTTTCCTCTCTCTATAACCACAGCTAAGGCCATGCTGCTGGAATGGGAGAGGCAACCTGTCAAATATTTCGGTTGGCTAGACGTTAACCCCTTGAGTCATGCAGTGTTGGGGGAACTGATGTTAGAAAGCCAGTGCAGGCAGAATTCAGGTCTGCTCAGAGTGTGAGGTCCCTAAGAGCGGCGGACCCTTGATGCTTCATGCCTCAGACACTGCTTGGCAGAGAACAGGCACTCAGTAGACATTTAGGGAATGAACATCCCCAATTCTCAAGTTCTGGGTGTTTTCTCAAATCACATGGGGGACGGGGTACAGGGAGCTTGAGGGATGAGGGCAAGAAATTACCCATCGGTTCTTTATTCTTTTTATCCACTGTCAGACCAGATTAACTGGCTTTCCCTGCATCTGGGTAACAGGGCCTCAAGTGAATATATCTCACTGAGAACACCAGCACAGCCAGGCCCAAACCCCAGACCAGGTCAAACCTGCAAATGTAATTTCACTGCCAGTGTAATGGAAAAATGTAGATTTTTCCTGCTTGTGTAGGGAAAATCCAGTTCTTCCCTATTATGTGTGTCTCTCTCATGAGTCTCCTTTCCTGCACACACAAAACACTTCAGATCTGACCCTTCTCATCACCCCGACAGCAAGAAGCAATTCTTGGACACCAGAAGGGTGTCCAAGAATTCAACTCAATTCTGACACTTCTATGCAGAGAAAGTATCAGATCCCCCAGGTTAAGGACTCAGTCCCCGAAGGCTGTCCCTCACCCCCAAACTTCAGACACCAGTCACAAGCCTAGGGTATCATCTGAGCTTCTGACTAACAAACAGTAGATGGGCAGTGCCAACGGTTTCTTCCTTGGTTCCCTGAATTTGCTAGAGCGGCTCACAAAACTCAGGGAAACACTTACTCACGTTTACCAACTTACTGTGAAAGGCTATGATAAAGGATACAGACGAACGTCTAGATGCCAGAGGTATGTAGGCTGAGGTATGTGAGCAGGACTCCCCAGCCAGGGGACTTCCATGCCCTGTCCTAGGAGGACACTGTCCCACACCTTCATGTGCTCACCAACCTGAAAGCTCCCCAAGCCCCTGACTGCTGGGATTTTATGGACACTTCCTCACAGAGACGTGATCAATCATTAACTCCATTTTCAGCCCCTCTCCTCCCTCTGAAAAAGGGAGGGGGCTGTGGGGCTGAAAATCCCAAGCTTCTAATCATGGCTTGGCCTTTCTGGTGACCAAGAGAGTGGCTAAAAATGCACGTGGGTTGCTGGAGGGCTCACCTACAGAGCCTGGCACTCGGCCCACTGTCTGACCCACATTGCACAGGCCATCAAATTCCACAGGCCCTTAGAGATGTTTATTTACGCGCTCGGTAGACTCTGTTCACTGCTTGAGCCACGGTAGGTCACACAAAGGACAAGGTGTTGCCAAGGCTGAGAATGTGGTGTACTCTTGAGTATAAGACCAAGGACCGGAATTTCTTTCTGGAAACGAAAAACTTAGAAACGATTTTATAAAAATTCTTTCAAGATGTGGGTGGCTGTCTTTGTCTCTATCCTGACAGAAGTCATTAGAACGGAACCAGTTCATTCTAGTCCCTCCTCGTTTTGGACCCAGGGAAAAGTTTGGTGAGCTTAGAAGTAGTTCCCAGCCAACTTTTTCACGGGTGAGTTGGCTCCATACATTTTTAAATATTTCCTAAAAGTAAATTAAAAAAATATTTCCTTAGCTAAACATGGAAACAGTTATATTTTAATGTTATTTGTTGATTAAGAAACTATATAAAGGTGAGCCTGGGTGGCTCAGTCGGTTAAGTGTCTGCCTTCAGCTTGGATCATGATCCCAGGGTTCTGGGATCAAGTCCCACATCAGGCTGTCTGCTCAGCGGGGAGCTGCTTCTCCTTTTCCCTCTGCTGGCTGTCCCCCTGCTTGTGCTCTCTCTTTCTCTGTCAAATAAATAAGTAAAATATCTTTTAAAAATATATAAAGACATGAGGTAAAATGAATTTCATGGTATTTTCAAATACATTTTATTTTATTTTATAAATCACTAAGGCACTTAAAACATTTGACAAAGCCTGACAACAGTGTAAGATGTTATTCTGTTCATAGGCAACGCTGTGTGTATTGTGGATTTGCGCACCCTGTACTAATCTCTCATCTCTTTCCAGGTCAGAGATTCCGCCCTCTCCCTGCCGCCGACCTTGATTAGAAGCCCCTCTCTGTTTATTAAGGCTAGGGCTAGTGCCTCAGGGAACATAAATTCCTTCTGGTTTACTAGATGTATTATTTACCCAAGGTCCTAGTAGGGGCCAGGAATTTGGGGAGACTTCAACAAAGACATTTATAAAGATGTGAGCTATGTTCATAAACTCTAACAAAGGTCAGTAGAGTTCCCTGGGGCTAGTAATGGTGAGAGATATTACCACCGCTGGGCGTGAAGGGCAGAGGGAGAGAATGATACCTGGGACCTCCTATAAAGTTACCATTGGAAATCTTGGGCAAAGGAAAGTAGCCAAGCCACCAGGATCGGACAGTAAAAGAGCTGAGGACACAAGTACACCGGCCTCACATTCCTGACACTTCTGAGTCCTCTTGGTGGCTGGACCCAGGGGGTCCCAGTTGTCACAGCTCCTGCATGTCCGTCTCCCGGGGTGAAACCTTTATGGATGGATGGTGACCTTAGAGGGACAGAGGGAAGCCATCATGCACACCAGCGTGGGCTGCTTGGGTCGTGCACCGGGCAAGTGGTTGAAAGATGAGGTCAACTCCTGAGCCATCGTGGGCTTGCCTTTGAACAAGGTCAAGTCACTCGAGGTTACCAACTCAAATCTTTTGGCTTATTTCAAATACAAAACTCAGTTGTGAAACCAACCTCCTCTTTTGCTGCTCTTACTTCAGTGCTCCCTTAATTTCAGCCAGCAATCACCTTCAAAGGGACAAGGCCAAAATGTGCATCTCTGCTCTCAGCCTTCCTCAGACTTCCAAGAGCCTACAAGGTGCTTCAAATTCACATGTCCAAAAACATCATAGGCTCTTCTCCCCTGGAAACACAATATGTATGTGTGCGTGTGTGCATTTGCAAGCATGTAATGCTTTTAGCATTTTCCAGCTAGGCACACTAAAACACTCTGAGTCACCTTGACAACTCCCCAATTCTCATAACAAGTGAGGCCAACTCTTACCACGTCCACTCATGTACCTCTCACATCTGCCTTCCCACTTAAATTTCCCTCTGTCTCGTACCTGAACTGAGCCGGAGCCTGCCGCGGCCTGCCCGACTCCATCCGTCACTGACAGGTGACCCTGTTTGGACCTCCCTGCTACTCACACGGCAAGATTTTATTTAGTGTCACAGCGCCTCAGTTCCCTTATCTGCAGGACAGATTTGTGGACAATACCTGCAACCGGGGACAGAGACCTCCTTTCCATTGAATCCACATGTGGGACATCCTGGTAGATGTGACACCCCAGGCCTTTCTCAACCTCCTTGCTGACTTTTCCCCAGAGGAGGAAAGCAGTTATCTGATCTGTGACTTTGGGGAAAACAGATACAGCTGCACTTGGTCAGTTCAGTCCTTCTCTTCCTTGTCTTTTTTTTTTTTTTTTTTTCCCACTTGGGATCTGCTTGTTAGTAGAGAGAGCTCCTCCTTCTCGGGTCTTGCATGAGACAAGTGAAATAGGGGTGGGTGGCCCTGCAAGTCGGCCCGTGCTTGCTTGGGGCTGGCAGGGACTGCGAGTAGGAAAACCTGCATTTTTTTATGGGAAAAGAATTGCAGTCCTACCTGGCTTGTTGTCCTAAGCCTCATTCCCCAATTCTCAGTATCAGGAACCCTGAAGTGGCATTTTGGTTTTGTTTTTAAAGATTTTATTTATTTATTTGACAGAGAGAGAGGACAAGCAGGGGGAATGGCAGACAGAGGGAGTGGGAGAAGCAGAACTTGATCCCAGGACCTGGGGATCATGACCTGAGCCATTTAAAAAAAAAAAAAAAGATTTTGAAGGTGGGATTTTGATCTTCATCGGTTGGATACCTGTTTTCACCTCTACGTTGGTTTTGAACTTAGGGAAATGATGAATGTTTTTTTTTTTTTTTAAGATTTTTATTTATTTATTTGACAGAAAGAGATGGAGAGAGGGAACACAAGCAGGGGGAGTGGGAGAGGGAGAAGCAGGCTCCCCACTGAGCAGGGAGCCTGACATGGGGCTCGATCCCAGTACCCCAGGATTCTGACCCGTGCCGAAGGCAGACGCTCAAGGACTGAGCCACCCAGGGGCCCCTGATGAATGTTTTCTAATTGACTTTTTTCAAATCCCCTTTCCTGACTCGTGGAATTATTTGGAAAATGTAATGAGGTAATTTGTATTATATCATGAAGCACAGGATTGCCCCATAGCATAAACATTCAAATAAATGTTAGCTATTATCACACTCGTTGTTAATAGACTGCCTCCCTGAGCATTAGGAGAGGGGTGAGGAATTTAAGATTTCAATATTCTATGATTATTAAATTTTTTGTATCAAAACTGCATAGGAGAGTCACAGTTCTACCAGGGAGAACTTTATAAACTGCAAAAGAAGACCTGGCATCTTTCCCTGCCCAGAGACTTCTCACTGGGGCATGTACGTGTGTTCTGAGGCTGGGTGTGAATGTGTTCTGAGAGAGTTCTCTGAGAAGGAGGCTTACAGGAGGCCCTTAGCCCATGGTGCACTTGTATGTAGTAACATAACACGGCTACAAAAATATTTTTTAAAGAAAAAAAGGGGAGAGCTTGGGTGTCTCCATCAGTTAAGCGTCCGACTCTTGATTTCAGCTCAGTTCATGATCTCAGAGCCGTGGGGTCGATTCCTGCAGCACAAGGGCTCTGCACTCCGGGGGGGAGTCTGTTTCTCTCTCTCTCTCTCTCCACACCTCCCCCTGTTCACACACATACTCTCTCTCTCTCTCTCATAAATAAATAAGTCTTTAAAAGAAACGAAAGAAAAAAGAGACCCACATTGCTCTGACAGGAAACCCCTCTCTAAAGGATTCCAGAGGTTCCCTGCTCCCTCTACTACTGCTCTTGAGGACTTGAAAACTGTCATGAAGAGGGGCGCCAGGGTGGCTCAGTCCTTTAAGCATCGGACTTTGGCTCAGGTCATGATCCCAGGGTCTTGGGATCGAGGCCCCCATCAGACTCTCTGTTCAGCAGGGAGTCTGCTTCTCCCTCTCCCGCTTTCCCTGCTTGTGCTCTCTCTCTCTCTCTCTTCTGGCAACTAAATAAATTAAAATCTTTTAAAAAAACAACAAAAAAAAACCCTGCCTCTAATATGAACACTGTATCCCGTTGTTAAGCACATACAATGGTACACTTGGGGTAGCTCAGACATGTCTGGCTTGGAAACCCAGCTCAGACAACCACTGGCTGAATGAGCTTGACTCGGGACCTAGTTTTCTGAATCCCAGACTCCTGTCCCAGACATCTGAGTTCATAGACCCTCTCTAACAGGGCCTTCATGAGGAGTACCGGGCAAAGTACACGTAAAAGCACTTCCCACCTATTAAAATATTCTCATATTAACACAGTACAAACTCAAAACATGATTACCTAAGTTAAAACTATATCAGCTACTAGTTCAAATACTGACATGACTACTAAATTATTCATAAATGATTATCTTCACCATAGCTGAAAGCACAGCCACATTTCACTGCCTAGAGCATCCAAAGGGGAAAAAAGCCAGGAGGCACCCAATGACTTCATGTTGCTATGTCAACTTTCTCTTATGATCTAGAGACAATACAAAAGAGGCCAATAATGGGCAGAGAGTGGCAGAGAAGATGACAAAGAAAACACTGAAGAAATACCACGGTTTTTGACCATTCAAACCAATTTTCACTTCTTTGCAGTGCACACTGAAATTCTTTGCAGGCAGTTATCCGTACACAGAGTATCTGATCCACATTCTCTTTCCTTTTGATGACTTTTCCTAAGAGGTGCACGTCCCCACCATGGATCCAGTAAAGCCTTTCCCAGGGATGGTCACAAGGACTGTAGCAGCACCAAATCCACACCGATAACTGGGCTAACTCACGATCAGAACACAAAATGTATGCACTATGAGTACAAGTACAGAAAATACGTATGCATAAAGACAAGATGAGAAAGCAATGCACAGAAATAGAAAATTGTGTGAAGAAAGGAAGATATGAATACTCTTCTCTGAATTTCTTGGAGGACTCATAGCCTTCTTATAAAAAGTAATAAAATCATTTTTATAGACTTGCAACTAAGCGTGCACTTGCTGCTTTTAAATGTCACCCCTCACGTCTTTTCTTCCCAACAGGCTGAAAACAAGAAATTGACCTGTAGAAAGAAAACCTTTCTAATCATATTTTAAGTTTGTCTAAGGAAAGTTGACAGAATTTAGTTTATATTGTTTTTTCTTCATATATTTGTCTGGTGTAGTGTGTGTGTGTGTGTGTGTGTGTGTGTGTATAAAATAAAAGACTTTATTCCAGCATGGTCTTTTACTACAATATTCAAGCTTGTTTTCCTCTTAGAAAGTGTTGCAACATTTGATGGGTAAACAAGAGGGAATGAAAAAGTCCACTTTAGACAACTGTCCTGGATGGAATGAGAATGTGACCTTCTTGCTCAAAGAATTTTAGGCTCACATGAGAACATCATTCCCGCTTCTTTGACAGACTTTTTGAGAGGATGCTGACAATGACAAAATTGTCTTCCCTGGGGGTGAGGGGAAAAGGAATTATTTAATGCGTTCAGGATGAGAATAAATAAAGTCCTTTTTTTAAGATTTTTTTTTTTTTTTAATTTGAACACAAGTAGGCAGAGAGGCAGGCAGAGAAAGAGAGGAGGAAGGAGGCTCCCTGCTGAGCAGAGGAGCTTGATGTGGGGCTCAATCCCAGGACACCATGATCATGACCTGAGCCGAAGGCAGAGGCTTTAACCCACTGAGCCACCCAGATGCCCCAAGAATAAGTAGAGTCTTGAGTTATACTGGTTAGTTTTAGAATCTTGGAATGAGAATAATCTGAACAGGGAAAATAAACGTTTTGATTTCAACAAAACAATCATGTATAAGATTGAAAAGTATAGCTCTGTGTGTGCTTAATTGCTCGTCTTAAACCTATATTCCTCACTGAGAATCAAGTGTCAAATAACATAAATTCAATTTATTGGACTTCTCATTTCTCAAAAACACAGCCAATTAAGAACACAGCAAAAAAGGCTGATGAGTGGCTGACATCCACATTCCAAAGGCCAGTATATTTTTACTGGGCATGTTACATGAACAGGTTTTGGTTTTCAGGCCCACCAATGACAAGCAGTAATCACAGTGGGTGGAGTGAGGAGGGGGAAGGTATCACGGACGAATCTGTAACCAAGGATGAGATCATTGTTACAGGTCTAAGAGCAATAGAGACAACCTAGACAAAAAGAAAGAACAGAGAGAAAGATTAAGAAAAGACCCAGAGGGGCGCCTGGGTGGCTCAGTGGGTTAAGCCGCTGCCTTCGGCTCAGGTCATGATCCCAGGGTCCTGGGATTGAGTCCCGCATCGGGCTCTCTGCTCAGCGGGGAGCCTGCTTCCTCCTCTCTCTCTCTGCCTGCCTCTCTGCCTACTTGTAATCTCTCTCTGTCAAATAAATAAATAAAATCTTTAAAAAAAAAAAAAAGAAAAGACCCAGAAAATTCAAAAGCTTGGAGTCATTTTGTTAAATAAACAGAGCAGAGGCTGAACTCTCTAGCAGTTGTGGCTATCAGCTGAAAGAGTTCTTAAGGAGCTGTGTGGATCCCTGAAGATGGAAGGGGAGGCTGAGGCATGTCTTGGAGCTGGTGGACAGCAGCTCACTGCCTGACACCAAGGAACGTCTGGGGTTGTGTGTAAGAGCCCCATGGGGTTCCTTCTATATATGAAAAAAGAAAAAGTCCACAAAGATTGAGAAATGGGCATCCCCTCACCTCAGTCTAAGAAGGGGGTTCAGGATTCAAAAACAGACTTTTATTAAATCTAACTAATTTAATAAATTTAAATAAATTTGATTTTTTAAATCTCTCTGGGGAAGAAAAATTATCAAAGCCAGAGTCAAATGCAATTTGTGATTTACATATGTAAACTCTGTGACTGTGACGTGAAATAAGTAGAAACAAGTCTAAAAACAGAGAGAAATAGAAATGAATGTTAAAGAAACAGAGGTTTCTTCGAGACCTTATTTCTCTTTGCCTCAGCTTTGCTTCCCATGTGGGTAACGTGACTCTGAGGGAAAGTTACTTTTGCAATTGACAGGTCAAAGGTCCTAGGTCAGAAAACAGTAGATACACAGTGTTCCAGAAGAGATGCATGTGCTTGCTGGTAGCGAATTGACCTCTGCAGGGCAAAAGACGCTCGAGGATGAAATGTGGAAGAAAGGGGTGACACGCAGACCCTTTCACTGCCAGTAGGCCATGCTCCAGAAAGCTGGTGGGCGGCCATCACCAATCCCTTTCACAGCCGGCTGGGAAGGAGGCCATAGGCTCTGTGCAATCTGTACAAAGGGTCAGATTCCTCCAAAGGAACATGGCCAATCGGGGCAAGGCAACAAGGCTTCTCTAAAGGCAAATAACATTTGATGAATTGGGTGTTTAAAGGAAATGTCCAGAACAGTGGGGCAAAAAGACAACTCAACATTTTGATTCTATAGATGAATAGCATCATAATAGCCACAGCTACTATTTTGTGAGCACTGATCTGAGGTCCAGGCACTGTGCTCAGGGACTCACATACGTGATGGTCTTTCAGAAGAGGACATGGGTACATACCCTTCACTGTCAATGGAGCTCGGCATCATGGTACCATGATTCCGTTTAGCAGAATCTCATTTTCCTGCCCAAATTGATTCTGTGACTGTAGAAGTAATAAATAAGAGCTTGGCAGACAAACCCTCTCCCTCAAACTGATGGGCCGCAGGAGAGGTTCAGAGAAGTTTTAAAATAATCTAGATTTGGGGCACCTGGGTGGCTCAGTCAGTAAGGCATCTGCCTTTGGCTCAGGTCGTGATCCCGGGGTCCTGGGATCAAGCCACACATAAGGCTCCCTGCTTGTCGGGGAGCCTGCTTCTCCCTCTGCCTCTGCCTGGCACTCCCCCTCCTTGTGAGCTATTTCTCTGTCAAGTAAATAAATAAAATCTTTAAAAAATAATAAAATAATCTAGCTTTAATTAATTTGGTCATTGTAATGTGTATGCCTGGGACAGGAGCCCCAATAAACCAACCAGAGTGACAGTTTCCCAACAGATGCCCTAGAAGCCTAGAGATGTTCCCTCTCTGAGCTGTATGGATTCCAAAAGGACAACCTCCCTCATGTAAAGGAAATAAGGAGGATGGCTATGGCCCAGGACACGGAGAGCTCACAGGGAACTAAGACACAGGCTCTACCCAGACACAGCAAGGTCTGGTTGAGTTTATTCTGCACAGTATCAGGATAATTAGAAGCTTTGATGTGACAAAAGCCAAAATGAAAATACACATGTCAGAAACTGACTAGAGTGGCTTTCATCCCTGTCAGTTCTGGATACCGTACAGCCTCACTACCCCTTCTCTCAAGAAAACTCAACAGGTGCAGAGAAGTTTCCCTTGGGTCAGACACAGACCTTGCTGAGGAAAGAGCTGCCTGGAGCCATTCCAGTACTGCTCAAGAGGACATCCTGCCAGAGGGTGCTCCTCAAACACCGAAGGTCCTTAACTGCTGGAGAACCAGGAGCCAAGGAGATCGTACTACATGTCTCACAGGTGATGCACCTGGAAAGGTTGAGCAAAAAACCAACCAACCGACCACCACCAACAAAAACCCAATAAGCAAAAGACAAGAACCAAAACCAACCAAACAAACAAAAAAATCACACACTATATTAAGAGTTGACAAGTGCAAGCTTGTGCCCTCTTCTCCTAATCCCCACTTCTACTTGAACCAGGCTCTAGAAGAGCTTAAAAAAAAAAGAAAAAAGAAAAATTATAGCAACCTTGTAAGAAAGAGACATTAGGCTGGCAAAGTGGAAAGAATCATGCCTTCTCTCCCACTCCAAACGGCCAACTTTTTAGTGGCCCTCCCTGCATGAGAAGGTAAGGACTGACATTAAATCCAATTCTATGTTCTTATTATTTGCATGAGTTAGCTCTTCTAATTTCTGAACCGAGACCGTGTTTGTGACTTGGGGTGACCAAGGGACCACCTGTAACCCAAGAATGAATGGAAAGCCAGGGTACCAGGTTTTTATTCAGAGATGGCACTGAGCAGGTTCTAAAGGAAAATAGGAGATAAAAAATAAAGTTGCCACTTTATTACATTCTGTAAGCAGGGCTCGTTCCATATACCGCCCATATAAAATGAATCATATTAATAGGACCTACAAAAAAGTTAGGGAACTCATCTCCAGAGGCAATACCAATTTAAGTATAAACAGATTCAAGAGAAGTTTAGATCAATTCATGGGTAATATCAAAACAGGTTACCAAGAGAAACAGGGAATATTTGGAAGATGCTGTCACACTTTGTGCTAACGTGATAACCATGTCTTCCCCCTGGCTTCTTTTGTTTCTGGTGTCATACTTACGAGCAAACAAAAGATCAATTTCTGTGTTTTAAAACTGTGTATATCTTCATTGGCCATAACTGTTATATACCCAGACAGAATAATCTGTCATGATCATTATTTCATTGACCAAGACACTTTAAACAAGACTCTATGTAGATGATGATGAATGTACAGAGACTATCCACTAAAGGTTCTTCTCGATCTTCCCTTGAAGTCATCCTTAGCTCATGTGGCTGAGACAAGACCAGTTTAGAAACAGGCACGAGGACAACCCACCCAGGCCTAAAAGAACTTGCAAAAACTAACTACAAATCATTTCTGGGGGTGAGTCTGTATTACTTACTCATAGTTGAGTATCCATAAAATGGAATCAAATGGATACAGTTTATTCCATTTTGGATATAATTAAATGGATATCATTTATTCCATAAAGTAGAATAAAAAGAATACCTTACATTGGTTATATAGTGCTATGGAGCTTATAAGACATTTATATATCACATTATTGCATTATTTATTACATCATGACATTTATTACTGTATTTCAGCCTCCCACCCTCTAGTGAGAAAAACAGAGAAGGGTGATTAATGGTCAGCTCTTGCTTCTTTTTCTGCCCAGCATCCCTGGCCCTTCCTCTGGGCAGCAGCTGCTCTCCTTGGGCATCCCATCCATTCTTAGTTCACACGCCTCAGGAAACTACATGCTCCTGGAGAGGCCTGGCCAGTTGGAGACACGGATTTATCCAGACACTTGTGAGCCAAGCTCGACCAGTAAGAGTCGGCCTTGGGTTATTTGCTGAAACAACTGGAAAGAGTGCTTTCTTTACATGGGGTTCTCAAGAGCTTGCTGGTAGCTGTTCTTATCTCTACTTGGAGGGACCCCCACCTAAAATGAAGTCAACCAGGAAAGGGAAGGAGTGAGAGAGAAATACAGATTTCCAAAGTTGTGTAAACATTTGAATTCGGTTATGTCTAAATTCTGCCCCTGGGGTTCTCTGTTAAGTATACAGATGAATTCTTTTTTGTTTGTTTGTTTTTGTTTTTGGTCACATTGCATTTGATTTCTATCTCCTGCACCCAAAAATCGTATCTAGTTTTTATAATCATTGTTATTCATGGCTCAGAGCCTACATGATTTTCCAAGATCCTGCCGTAATTTGTGGCTGAGGCAGGAAGCAAACCCAAAGCTGTCAAACTCTCCATCTGTGGTTCTTCCCAATTCTCTATTCCTTCCCAATTCCCCAGTTGGCTCTCCATCCCACATGCTTATACTACCCGTGTTCTACAGGCCTAAACAAACACATTTTTATCTCTTTTTGCACAAACACTCATGTAATCAGATGGGCCAGCAGCCACGTCAGAAGTAGAAGAATCAGGAGAATGAATTTGTAACGTGAAACAGACAAATGAAGGGTTCTCACCAAAGTAATTTTGTCAAAGCACACTATTACCACATCAGTCATCAGTTCCTTTAGTGCTTAAACTTCTGGAAGCCTATGAGACTGAAGTACTATGAGCCACAGGAACAGAGCAGAAATAAAGAAAACCCAAGGAATCATATTGGCTCCATTCCTGTTGGTAATTAATCACCCACACACTACAATTTTTTTCTTGAGGAACTATAATACAGTAATGTTTAGTATTGAAATTTTCACTTATCTAATATGAAAGTCTGCCAAAAATACTAAATAGAAGGTTTTCAGTCAAGGATTGGGAAGGACACAGAGCTAATTCATGAATAAAAATGTGTTCAATCTCATGCTGTTAACAGTATTTGTTCATTCGATTTTTTTGAGTTGTATCAGGCAGTATCTACCAAAAGTTTAAATGAACTTGACTTTGGTGTAGGCATGTCATACAGCCACGCTCCCCCATAGGCACATATATGTTTGGATAAGGGCACGTCGGCATTCGTCATAACTGCAAACACGCTGGAGTAAGTTGCCATGAGCAGAGAATCAGTTGGATAAGTTGTGGTACATTCAACTTCCAATTTATTTATTTATCTTTTTTTTAAAAGATTTTATTTATTTATCAGAGGGGGGGGGGGAGAGCGAGCACAGGCAGACAGAATGGCAGGCAGAGGCAGAGGGAGAAGCGGGCTCCTTGCTCAGCAAGGAGCCCGATGCGGGACTCCATCCCAGGACGCTGGGATCATGACCTGAGCCGAAGGCAGCTGCTTAACCAACTGAGCCACCCAGGCGTCCCTCAACTTCCAATTTAATATAGCAGATTGAACACACATATTTATATCTACTCTCTCCTGAAACACCACTAATAGTAAAGAAATAAAAAAGAAGCTGCAAAGAGGAAGGGCCCAGGCAAGAAGAAGACAGTGAGTTAAACGATGTAAAGCACATTTGGGAAGCTGGAAGTGCAAGGACAGACGGTATACAACGCAGCACAACAGGGAACTAACAGCTAATTCAACAGGGAGGGAATACCTGTAAGGGAACTACAGGGAACTAACAGCTAATTCAACAGGGAGGGAATTACCTGAATACCGGTAAGCCAACCGCAGAATCCCAGGAAGTGTCAAGAATGAAGGAACAGAGATTTCTAAAGGCAGTGAGTATGGGACAGGGTTAAAAATAAGAGCATTAATGGAAAGTCTTTAGCCATCCCCTCTCTGGAAGAAACTAGATTATACTCTGTAGAAATGCTGCATGCTACGTTACCGGGGATGGCCGATAAAGCTAGAATGGGCGGGGGGCATTACATGAACACAAGAGGATTAAATCAATATCATGCTAAATGGTAAATCACCCTGGCGCCATATGACTAGCAGCCAGTCTTCTGACCACCAGGCAGAACCCAGAGATGTAGCCTTGGAGAAACAGACCACACTGAGAAAAAAGGCATTTTCACTTGGGAGATGCAGGAACTCAATCCAACAGAACTGCTCACCGTAACACAGCTGCCAGTTCAGAAGTCCGCCCATCCTGATCAGCTCCTGAGTGTCTCATTCCTCAACAAATAGACAACCAAAGATCACCAGCTAATTAAAAGCCTCTAATACAAGAGCTGGGATGGAGGACTCAGGAGTGGGGGTGGGGCAGGTAATGAACACAGGGGAAATAAGGACAATTCAGAGCATAAAAGAAAAGGACAAGGACATGAAAGAAAAAAAATTTCTTGTTTAAGATTTTTACTTATTTACTCGACAGACACAGAGAGAGTGCAAGAGAGCACAAGCAGGGGGAGTAGCAAAGGGAGAAGGAGAGGCGAGCTCCCAGCTGAGCAGGGAGCCCAATGTGGGGCTTGATCCCAGGACCCTGGGATCATGACCTGAGCCAAAGGCAGGCGCCCAACCAACTGAGCCACCCAGGCGCCCCGAAAGAAAAATTTTAAAACCACTCAAGAGAGAGAAAGAAAAGACAGCTCGCGAATGAAATGGGAAAAGGAGGCTGTAACACAGAAACATTCGGGAACTAAAAAAGAAATATTGGAATTAAAAATATGAGAGGGGCACCTGGGTGGCTCAGTTGGTTAAGCATCTGCCTTCCGCTCAGATCATGATCTCAGGGTTAGGGATTGAGCCCTACATCATGCTCCCTGGTCAGTGGGGAGTCTGCTTCTCCTTTTCCCTCTGCCCTCCCCCTCCCAACCCAGCTCATGCATGCTCTCTTTGTCTCTCTCTCTCAAATAAACAAATAAAATCTTTAAAAAATATATGAGAGTAGAGGGATGCCAGGATGGCTCAATCAGTTAAGCATCTGAATCCTGATCTCAGCTCAGGTCTTGATCTCAGGGTCAAGAGTTCAAGCCCTGCAATGGGCTCTGTGCTGGGTATGGAGCCTACTTAAAATTAAAATAAAAGTTAAAAAATACATAAAAATAGAGTATAGAAGAATTGGAAAGTAAAATTCTGTCTACCCAGAAAGTAGACAAAAACACAAAGATACAGAATATTAGGAGAAATAAGAAAATTACTGGATAAACTCAGGAGATCCAACATTCAGAGAACAAGTGTCCCAGGAACAGAAAAGATAAATGATGAAAAACACTACAAAAACATCCCCACATGAGAGTGTGCCAAAAAAAATTTAACAAAAAACCCCAGAGCCCCCAATCTTACCCCATTCACGAACATCAATTTCCGGTGTATTATAGAACAAAATATAAAAGGTAAAACAATTAACCCTTAAGAAGACAGTGTTTAATCATTCACCTCAGTGCATCTCATCACATAGGCATTTTACCATCTCATATCATCACAGGAAGGTGAGTACAGTAAGATGTTTTGAGAGAGAGAGCGAGCACATCCATATAACTTTTATTATACTATACTGTCACAATGGTTATATTTTCTTATTATTGTTATTTATCTCTTACTTTGCCTAATTCATAAATTAAACTTTATCCTAGGTATGTTAAATTAGATAAAAAACTTAAATTAGATAAAAATTAAATTAGATAAAAATAAATAAAATAAAAAATTAAATTAGATAAAAATTAGATAAAAAAAGATAAATTAAACTTTATCTTGGGAAAAAACATAGTATAAATAGGATTCAGTATTATCCTTGGTTTCAGGCATCCACTGGGGATCTTGGAGCATATCCCCCAAGGATAAGGGGGCACTGCTAGATCCACATGCTGCGTCCACTCAAAACCATCCTATCAGGTCTTACACCACATCGATAAACATGTTCTCCTCAGGTCACAGAGACTATCCAGCTTCTTTGGTTTTATGTATGTGTTCTTTTTTCTTTTTATTAATTATTTTTATTAACATATAATATATAATATAATTATAACATATATTATATAACATATAATAACATATAATGTATTATTTGTCCCAGGGGTACAGGTCTGTGAATCATCAGGCTTACACATTTCACAGCACTCACCAAGCCCATACCCTTCCTAATATCCATAATCCAACCACCCTCTCCATACCCTCCTCCCCCGGCAACACTCAGTTTGTTTCATGAGATTAAGAGTCTCTTATGGTTTGTCTACCTCCTTGGTCCCATCTTGTTTCATTTTTTCCTTCCCTGCCCCTCAAACCTCCTGCTCTGCCTCTTAAATTCCTCATATCAGGGAGGTCATATGATAAGTCTTTCTCTGATTAACTTATTTCACTCAGCATAATACCTTCTAGTTCCATCCACATTGTCAAATGGCAAGATTTCATTTCTTTTGGTGGCTGCATAGTATTCCATTGTGTGTGTGTGTGTGTGTGTGTATATATATATATATATATATATATATATATATATGCCACATCTTCTTTATCCATTCGTCTATTGATGAACATCTAGGTTCTTTCCATAGTTTGGCTATTGTGGACATTGCTGCTATAAACACTCAGGGGCACGTGCCCCTTCGGATCACCACATTTGTATCTTTAGGGTAAATACCCAGTAGTACAATTACTATGTATGTGTTCTTAAAGAATAAAGGTAAAAACAAAGAAATTCAGAAGTTAACATGTAACTCCTTATACAAATAAAAAAATGTTAATTATTCATAAATCAAACTATTATATATGAACTCTTTTGTATCAAATTTCTGAATACGCAGACCAGGTCTTTTTAGCTTAAGTTGGAAAGCACAACGGTGCAACAGGGGTAGTGGCACACCCACGGGGAGAATTCCTTGTTCTTTATTCCCTGGGAATCCAATTCCCTGGTACAGGGGAAAGAGCACTAGATCAAGGCCCAGATAGTCTCCTGCAAACACAGTTGGTTAGAAGCAGAATGGGATGGAATCTCCTGACTTAATTTAGCTGCATCCTATTACATGCTATTGCTATCTGGTGCACAATTACTGATTTAAGCATTGGAAGGGTATAGACATCAGAAAGAAAAAGAAAACCCAGGATGATTTCATTGAAAGCATGTTTCTCTGGAGGTGCCTGGGTGGTGCAATCACTTGAGCGTCGTGATCTTGGGGTTGTGGAATTGAGCCCCACAGGTCCCACACTCAGCAGGGATTCTGCTTCTCCCTCTTCCTCTGCCCTTCCCCTCACTCTCTCGATCTCCTTCTCTCAAAAAAATAAAATCTTAAAAAAAGAGCATGCTTCTCTTAATTAAAGAAGGCCCTTTCTAACAATATATAAAATAACATTTTCGTATTGAGGCCAAACCCATACTTTATGTATGTACATTAACTATGTAATTATTCCCTCCAAATCGTAAATTATAAGGGCACTCAGACTACATAAGATAAAGTTAGATATAGGTACAACTTTTTAATTTATCTAATTGTGTACTACTTAAAAACAATAAGAAAAAAAAAACAAAAAAACAAAATAAAACAAGAAACAAGTATTACTTTTATAACCAGTAAATAGAAAGTAAATATTTACTAGTTCAATTGATTGAGGTTAATTACATTAGTTATGATCTCTCATTTACATACGACGGGCTGAAGTATAATTACTAACAAGAAAAGTTGTTCTAGATATATAGATATGTGAATGAATTACATTACAAAACTAGGCATGATCTACCTCATTTTTACCAAATATATATAATAAAAACATTTATAAAACCTCTAGAACATTATATATTAAAAAGTCAGGATATGAAAAGAGAAGACTATGGACTATAAATGTAAAGTCAGGTGTTAGGCAAAACTATACATCAGATCATATTACCCCCCCTGCTTAAAACTCTCTACTGGTTTCCCCTTTCCCTGAGAATACAACCTAAACTCCTTATAACCCATAAGACCTTGAATGATCTGACACTTTTCAAATCATCATATTTCCCCTTCTAGTACTCTAACCCTTCCCCTCAGTCATGGAGAAGTAGCATCCTAGCCCTTCTTTCTGTTCTCTGAACTTTCCAAATTCATTTCTGCCTCATAGCCTTTGCACTTGCCTCTTCATGCCTTGAAAGCCCTTTCATGCTTAGAAAGCCCCCTCTTTCCTCATCTTTACATGGATGGCTCCTTCTTGTCATTCAGATCTCAGGCCAGATGCTTCTTTCTAGGAGACCCCTTCCCCAACATAGTAATTTATGATGTCTCCTATCCCCTCAACCCCTTAATAACTCTCCAACTAATTAGGCTTTTTCATTGCCTTATAGCTACCACTATTTGAAGTATCATTCATTAATTTAATTGTTTATTATTTGCCTTCTGGACAAAACTGTAAGCTCCACGAGGGAAGGAATTTTGCCTATTTTATTTAAATGCTGCTGGGTTCCAGAGACCTAGAACAAGTTTAACATTTAGCAAGGTCCCAACGATTTATTTATTGAAAATGAAAGATGAATTGCTTCATAGATAGCAGACAATTGGATCCTTACCGTGGTGTTTTCCATCTCCGTTATGCAGATTGGCTACTCACAGATTCAAGACCGCTGAAAAGCCTTGCCTGAGAGGAGTGAGGGGCGTACACAGCCCGCACACCCACCTTATGATGCTGGAATTCAGGCAGGAGCAACGCCCATAGAAATATTCCTGGTACAACTGAGAACTGGATCCTGCATGCATTCACCAGCTGACGGGCAATGCTCCTGAGAATTCAGCATCTTGCCCAGAGGTTTGCCGTGTTTCAGAGCCAGGCAACTGGAGGGCTATCAAAAATGTGTCAAGTGCCTTGAGCCCTTGGGATTACACAAGCAAATAAACATCACTCATCTTGGCTTTGCATTTGCAAGGCATCAATAAAGTCGATACCCATTCCATAAAGAGCATACGTCTATGTTTCCAGCTGCCAAGTCACATTGGCTGCCACAGACTGAGACCAACACGATGCTTTTAAATATTAATTGGCAGAGGATCAGGAATTCCCCAACTTCATATCCATTAGACCTCCATCTGTCCAAAGAAGCCAGCAGCCTGCCCTCTCTTACCTCTTTGGCAAAAATTTTAAAAAATGAGAAGCAACGGTGCCCAGCAAAGCTTGGAGGAAACTCGTGTTCTACCCACAATTAAAATTACAATCTGAGGTCAGGGGCTGGGGGTTTCTAGTTGATAAGAAGTACCTTGTCAAAACAGACAAGCACTTCGTTCCTTTCTCTCCAGTGAAGATTCTCAAAAGCAGTCCCAGATCCTTCAAAACAACAGGCTTCAAAAAGGATAATGCGACCCTCTCTTTGAATAACAGAACTTATTAAATTATAAATATGTCAAAATGACTTATTTCTCATGGAACTGGTTTCTATCTTTTTTTGTTCATTACTTTCTTTTCATATTAACTATGTCTTACAGAAGTGGTAGGTCCTTGATTAACCTCATCATATAAACATGACCTTGTTTTTATTTAAAGATTGTAAAATGATGTGGTGACTTCGGTAAGAAGAAAACTCACGAACTGCTCATGTAATGGCCTCTCATCCATAGTTGCTATCCCAACCCCACCTAGAATGATAAAAGCTCCCCATAAAATCCCACAAACCTGAGAAGGCCCTCTCTCCCAGTGGGTGGCTGCCTTCTTGTGAGGGGTGGACACAGTGATGAACAGAATGTGCGGGGATTAGAGGTAGCCTGTCTGGAGAGACGGGAGGGAAAGTCCAGCAAGGGCTGGAGCACATGGCCTTCTAGATGTGCCTTGAGAAGGAAGAGACACAAGCAGATGAGTCAGAGGCAGTGACTGAGAAAGACCAAGAGGGTCGGCAGGGTGGGGGATGGGGGTGATCAGTGGAACCCGAGAAGCTGAGCCCACAGTCAGACTGTGGGCAGTGATGTCTGCAGCTGTCCCCATGCGAGGTGGGCCACCGAGGCCTGTGCTGGGTGGGGCTACGGCCCGCAGTGGCAGGCCTGGAGGAAGAGGAGCCTGCATGCGGGGAGGCTGGAAGTGAGGGAGGAAGGGGCTCCAAAGCCAAACTCAAAGTTATCAATAGCTTCTCCTTTGAGATGTCATCTCCGAGAAATCTGGGCACAGGAAGAAGTGTTGAGATCGAAGGAGCAGTGATGCTTCATCCAGAAAGACCAGGATGAAGATGCAGAATTGCTCTCCTGCCTCTCATAGGGGATGTGTCCTCAGCTTCCACTCTCTCCATCTCTCAGAGGCCCCAGACTTAGTCACCAGATCTCACCACTCTTGCTCGCATCCGCACGAAACCAGCTCCAACTGCTAACAGCTCAAGTCTGGACCATTCAGTCTCTTTGACGTTGCTGCAAACTAGGCAGCCAGGATCATCATGTCAAAACAAAACCACCAGGAAAAGGTTCCCACAAAAGGTCACTGGTAATTGATTAAAACACCCCATCACAAGTACAGAGAGCGTTGGCTAAGCCTTCCCTGATCACCCATCCCCCATTCCTTCCTGAGTCCTCAAAAACAAGCAGAAAAGCCACCCTTTCGGCCTGCACATGATCCAATATAGTAATTTGCAAAAGAAAGGAATAAATTATATTATTGCACTCTGGACAATTCTTCTTTGCATGAATGTAGTCGTTCACTCTGTGAAAGGATTTCTTTTGGGTCTTTCTGAACTGGTACGTAGGCAACCCTTACCGCTTTTGAAGCCGACACAGACTCTTGTGATGAATGAGCCTTGAAACACTTTGGAAAATTACAGAATATATAATGCACAGACTAGGAAGAAAGTAACTTTCCCTTTCATTTGTAATCAACCAAGATGACCAGCCAAAACCTTGCCAAGTAAACATAACCCAAAAAGGAGATTTCTTTGTGCTAAAAATCCAGTTGGGGGAGGAAGGTGGCCTCAGGCACAGAAAGCCACATGCTGAGACCTGGTTGTAATCGGTTCCTGAGCCTCCTGCACAGCCAACAAAGGCTGGGGCTGCTTCACCGGGCAGAGGAACAAGCCGCATGCAGCCAGGCCTCAGGCACGGGAGTGGCTGTGGAGGACCTCAACGTGAAGACTGTCCCTGTGAGCCAGGCCTCAAGCATAGGAGTGGCGGTGGACGCAGGTGAAGACTGTCCTTGTGACAGCGGCGGCGCCAAGTCCAAAATCAGCAAATAGGAGGCCCACCTGAAGGCTGCACAGCCAGACAAACAGGAGTTACTACCAAGGCCTGAATTGAAGACATAGCTTGACTCTGAGTTTCAGGCGTTTTTAATTACACATATCATACATCCGTAATGCAGAAAAGGGAGAGAATAGTCATCAGAGAGAATCATAAAAATCATCTACACTGCTTTCATTTGGAGTAGGTCCTCTGGAGAAATGGTTTCTATATTATGTATATATGTAAATGCATCTTTTTTTAAATCAATTTTTTAAAGATTTTATTTATTTATTTGACAGAGAGATAGAGAGTACAAGTAGGCAGAGCGGCAGACAGAGGGAGAGAGGGAAGCAGGCTCCCTGCTGAGCAGGTAGCCCGATGAGGGACTTGATCCCAGGGCCCTGAGATCATGACCTGGGCTGAAGGCAGCCGCTCAACCAACTGATCCACCTAGGCGCCCCTGTAAATATATCTTTCCATATACCCATCACAATGAATATCATAAGAAACAAACAAAAAATCAAAATACAAAACCAGAGAATAACAAGTGTTAGCAACGATGCTGGAAAATTGGATTCCTTGTACATTGTTGGTGGGAATGTAAAATGCTGCAGCCTCTACTGGAAAACGATATGGTGGCTCTTTTTAATTTAAATTTCATTTTAATTTAAATTAAAATTTAATTAAATTTAATTTTAAATCAATTTTAATTTAAATCAAAATTAAATCAAATTTAGAGTAAAATTAAAATTAATTTTAATAAATTTGAACTTTAATTAAAATTAATTTTAATAAATTTAAACTTTAAATTTAAAATAATTTAATTAATTTTAATTGAAATTAATTTTAATAAATTTAAATTTTGATTTAAATTAATTTCAATTAATTTAGATTTTAATTAAAATTAATTTTAATTTAATTGTAATTTAAAATTTAAAAATGGATTATCATACCATCGACCAAGACCACTGCTGGGGGTATACCCAAAAGAAGTGAAAGCAGGGATTCAGACAGATATCCGTACATTCACATTCATAATGGCAATATTCACAACAGCCAAAAGGTAGAAGCAATCCAAGTGTCCAGATGAATGAAGAAACAAAACGTGGTGTATATACACAATGGCTTACTATTCAGCCTTAAAAAGGAAGGAAGTTCTGACACATTTCAACATGGATGAACCTTGAAAACATGCTAAGTGAATGTTTTCCCCAGTCACAAAGGGACAAATATTATATGCTTCCATTTATGTGAGGTATCTGCAATAGTCAAATTCATAGAAACAGAAAGAACAGTGGTTCTGGACTGGATGGACAAAGAATGGGGAGTTACTGTTCAATGGGTATGAAGTTTCAGTTTGAAATTGATGAGGGAGCAGGAGGCTGGCTGAGGACAAAGCAAAAGCTGGCTCCTTGCACCCCCCCTTCATCCGCTCCCCTCCATATGTGTAGCATTCCTCAGGCACCCCTGACTGCCATAAAATGATAAATAGTTAACTTGCTGAGATCACAATCCTGCAAGACAGGAGTCTCCCTTGGTTTGCAAATGTCCTTGAGATTACAACAAAGAAGTTACCTTATCAATAGCCCTTCTGGACACCCCTTTGTCCTCACCTACCCAATTCCTGTGTATATAACCAACCACTCCTCACAACCCCGGGGCAGCAGCTCTTCCTGCCCACGGGTCCTGTCCCCGTGCTTTAATAAACCACCATTTTGCACCAAAGATGTCTCAAGAATTCTTTCTTGGTCATCGGCTCCAGACCTCAGCCCACCGAACCTCACCTAGGTTCTAGAACTTCATCAAAATGATAGAAAAGAAGTGCTGGAGATGCATGGTGGGGATCACTGCACAACAATATGAATGTACTTAATGGCACAGAACTGTACTCTTGAAAACATTAAAATGGTAAATTGTACTGTATATATTTCACCGCACTTCAAAAAAATCCCAAACTAGGGGCGCCTGGGTGGCTCAGTGGGTTATTAAAGCCTCTGCCTTCAGCTCAGGTCATGATCCCAGGGTGCTGGGATCGAGCCCCACATTGGGCTCTCCGCTCAGCAGCGAGCCTGCTTCCTCCCCTCTCTGCCTGCCTCTCTGCCTACTTGTGATCTCTGTCTGTAAAGTAAATAAATAAAATCTTTAAAAAAAATCCCAAACTATAATCATTTTATATAATTTGTTCTTGTCGTTTCATTTGATACCATGAATGTTAGTAAATGTATTCTGATATTCTAATAGCTATAAAGCGTTTGTACAAATGCACTATAATTGATGTCACCATCCTCTATCATTGCACAGATATTGTAGGATTCAATCATGTGACACATCGGGTCACACTATATTCCCAATGAACCTTCCTTTGGGATAGCTATGGTCAATCCCAGACATGCTGAAAATCTTGCACTGCAGGCAGAGAACCTCCTACTTGCTCAAAAATATGTATTAAGTACTAGTGCCTTTAATATATTATAATTAATAACAAATATAATAAGTAATACTAATTTTAAATTAGCACCTAATTTATTTAGTACCTGTGTGCTTTCGAACATACTACAGAGGAAAAAACTTAGACATGTTACTAAAGGAACATGACACCATGGGCAATATTCAAAGTATTTAACAAAAGACTGTTAGCCACACAGATCAGTCAGAGAGGCCAAATGAACACTGGGTGAGCCAGATCAGAGTATCCTGCCTGGCTATTAGCTCTCCTAACCCCAAAGAAACCATCTAGCACAATGTTAAACGGGAGTTCCAAAGTAGACGTTTCTGGAGAGCCCCTATATTGCCCGAAGGAAGAGGAGCATATTTGGGAAAAAAGAAACAAAACTCTAGACCCGGCAAAGTTCGGTATCCCTGTGGGACCCTGAAGTGGTTGGACCAGGGGCTCTGTTAGAGAAACTGGTCTAGAGCTCAGGAGAGAGACCTGGTGTCCAGACCTGCACTCAGTATCCAGGCACGCCACTGGTCACTGAGATGTTGAAGAATAGGCCTTTTAGACTTCTTTGGGCATCTCCTGTTAATGGCAGATTCAGATTCAGTGGGTCTGGGTGGGGCCTGAGGTTTGAATTTCTGATAAACTCACAAGGGAGGCCTATGCTGGTCCACAGACCCCAATGTGAGGAGCCAGGTGTCCTGATGGTGGGTGGGAGAGAAGAGTGAGTAGGACTTGGAGGAATCCCAATCTTTCAGGGAGGGGTAGAAGAAGCAGAGGCTGCAAGGAAATTGAGAAAGGTAAAGATAAATCCAGACAAGCACAGGGTCAGAGCTCAAAAAAAAACCAAAAAACAAAAAACAAAACAAAAAAATAGAACAAGAGTCTCTTACGGTTTGCCTCCCTCTTTGGTTTTGTCTGGTTTCATTTTTCCCTCCTTTTCCCTATGATCCTCTGTCTTGTTTCTCAAATTCTTACTATCAGTGAGATCATATGATAATTGTCTTTCTCGGACTGATTTATTTCACTTAGCATACTAGCCTCTAGTCCTACCCACATCATTGCAAATGGCAAGATTTCATGTTTTTTGATGGCTGCATAATATTCCATTGTATATATATCTCACCCCTTCTTTATCCATTCATCTGTTGAGGAATATCTAGGCTCTTTCCATAGTTTGGCTATTGTGGACATTGCTGCTATAAGCATTGGGGTGCACATGTCCCTTCTGATCACTACATTTGTATCAGGAAACAAACGGAGGGTTGCTGGAGAGGGTAGGGTCGGGGTGGGAGGGATAAGGTGCCCTGCTGATGGACATCGGGGAGGGTATGTGCTATGGTGAGTGCTGTGAATTGTGAAGGCTGATGAATCACAGACCTGTACCCCTGAAACAAATAACATATTACATGTAAATAAAAAAATATATATATAAATAAAAGTATAAAATGCCCCCCCCCTTAAAAAAGGGAACAATATTATTAACCGTACTGACAGATCAGGTAAGACTCTAAGAAGAGGCACTGAGCCTGTCCTAGTCCACTTGGGCTGTCCTAACAAAATACCACAGTCCGGGGTGCTTAAACAACATGCATTTATTTTACTGCAATTCTGGAAGCTGGAAGGGGGGGAATCAGAGTGCCAGCCAGGTGGGGTGCTGGTGAGAGCTCTCTCCATGGCTTGCAGGGGCTTGCAGAGGGCCATCTTCTGGCTGTGTGCTCACATGGCCTCTCCTCAGCTCTTCTCTCTCTTCCCCTTCTTCTAAGGACACTAATCCCATCACGGGGTTCCACCCTCATGACCACCTCTAAACTTGAACCTCAAAGGCCCCGCCTTCTAATAATGCACCACTGCTGGTTGGGGCTTCAGCGTATGAAGGGGAGACACAAACACTGGGCTCCTAGAGTGCCCACTGGACTTTGTATTGAGGTGGAAGTGTCCCAGAAATGTTTGGCTACAATTTCAGTGGGTGATGTGATCCTCTGAGGGCATACAGTGTCAGTAGGAACACCTATGTCTTCTGTAAGACATGTGGCCATCAGGACTCACAGGTCCCTCCAGGGGAAAATGCCCCAGGTTGGGAATGCTGAGACCCTGGCTGGGCAGATCGCTGCCCCCAGCTCAGCACAGAACATCCCCCTGCCCCCTCAATGTGCAAGACAAGCAGGAGCTCTGGGCACATACATCCAAGCAGCTCAGGAATCCTGGCCACAAACACTCACATTGGTAATACTCATTCAGTTGCTAAAGACAGCTCCCCAGGCACTGAAGCCTGAACGGAAGAGAGGACTAGATAGATCCCTGCCGGTGGCCAGCATTACTCTTTTCAAAACTATCAATTTGGCCTCACTTTGCAAGACCAGAAGTTCTATTTGGGAAAATGAGATAAGTGCAGTCACAGATGGTTCCTACACCCATTTCCCACAAGAAGCTCAAAGAAAAGGCACATGGCTTCCTCAGTTCAAGCTCCCAGGCTTGTTATTCTAGTGACCTCATCAGAGTCATACCACCGGGCAGAAAACCAGGACTGTAAGAGCACGGCCCCTTGGGGGATGGGGCTTGGGGGTGGGGGGAGCCCCCAGGCAAGGAACCGGAACCCGCTTGCTGGGAGCTCGGACCCCACCCAAGTCATTATCAATTAGTCATCACCACCAGCACAGGACAGATGGAATTGTTTGCAACTGCTCTATTTTCCATTCAACAACATAACGGGAAGGAAATAAACCAGGGGCTGCCTTGTAGAGCCAGTAATATTTTATGATTAAGGTTATTTGGCAAATTAAGGCAACAAAACCAGCAGAATGCCAAAAAGAAGCTACCTCAACTTCTATTGTAATTACAGTCAACACACTTACCCGGAAACACTGGCTATGAGAAAAAGGCCTCAAAATGAACAAATCTGGAATCCGTGCAATTTATTACAGGAACCAGTGTGTCTGACTCATCTTCTTTTGCTCTGCCCATCATTCTAACTGGCTTGATCATTTGTTTTCCAAGGCAGTGACAAATGAGACTGTAAACGCTAGGAGGGCAGGGATTTTTGTCGGTTTTGTCAGCTGATACTTCCTTGGCAATAAGAACAGAATCAGAGTATCTGTCCAATGGTGACATGATGTTCTCTGCAACTGAGCGAGAGCCCTGTCCCTCCGTATTAAATCACAGCTCGGCTACTTCATGCTTGAGCTCCCAAAGAGGGGGGATTTCGCAACCCCTGGCTTAAGTGCCACCACCAATCATTTAGTTGTAAATGGATACTGTAAATAACTGGTAAGATTTCTTGTAGGAATCTATGTATTCTCTCTGTGATCTTGTTTCCACGAGTTATGGGCTTAGCACCCTATTTTTACCTGACAAGGTGAATGCCTACCTTGTTTCCTATTCGATTATAAATTCCTTCAAACTTGTTATCAGGGCAAATTGGTTGGATCAAACCAAAAAGGGAAATGTTAGCTCAGTGCCTAGTCTTGGGAGGTTCTCCAAGCTGAGCTCCACCTAGACAGGAAGACAGGGAGTAACTGTTTTAAATTCCCTCAAGTTGCTCAGCAAATCATAGGAATTAAGCGACTCTGTCCCATTTGAATTGTAACATTTCTTTTGGGTTAGCATTCTGCCCAAGTTACAAGAGTTTTTTTTTTTTTTTTTTTTTAAGATTTTATTTATTTATTTGACAGACAGAGATCACAAGTAGGCAAAGAGGCAGGTAGAGAGAGAGGAAGGGAAGCAGGCTCCCTGCTGAACAGAGAGCCCGATGCGGGGCTTGATCCCAGGACCCTGGGATCATGACCTTGGCCGAAGGCAGAGGCTTAACCCCCTGAGCCACCCAGGTGCCCCCCAAGTTACAAGAGTTTTGTGGACAACCTGACATTTCCAATAAGGGTCAGGGATCCACTGAATCCATGATAGGCGAACGGTTCTCGCCAAGGACTAATTCAAGACAAGTTCAAACGTTTAAGAGCCACTTTTTAGAAATTCAAAATGAAACCCTATTGGCAGAAGGGGGACATTAAAAATACAAAATGTAACCCTGATTTACTCACATGTAGAATTTAAGAAACAAAACAAAGGATAACAAAGGGAGAGAGGCAAATCAAGAAACAGACCCATAACTTTAGGGAACACCCTGATGGTCACCAGATGGCAGGGGGTGGCAGGATGCGGGGTTAGGTGATGGGGCTTCAGGAGCGCACTTGTGGCGAGCTCTGGGTATAGAAGCATTGAATCACTATACTATACAGTTGAAACTAACAGAACACTGTATGTTAACTGCACTGGCACAATACATTCAAAAATAATGTAAACCAGAGATGTGAGAGAAAGTGGGGGAAGCAGTATGCTCTTTTGTTCCCTTCTGTAAAGTCTGATTATTCTAGAGGTAATTTTGAACATTCAAATCTGGAAAAAGAAGCAAATAAAGAAGGTGCCATTCTAATGCATAAAGATCTGGGTAGAAATGCAGGCTTTCCCCCTAACTGGCCCTGTAATCTGGTAGGAGCGGCCTCCTGGGTCTCCAGTTTCTACCTGCCCTCCCCAAACAACTCAGTTGCTGCCACAGCACTCTCCCCCCACCCTGGCCCCCCAGGCCTGGTCACATTGTGTGTTCTGTTGATGGTCACCTCCAGGGTCCTACACTTTTGCTTTTTCCGCTTATCCCACTTGACACACTTTTGTTTAAAATTAGCTCAGGAAATGTACAAAGGGCAAAATACAAATATAGTTTGTATCATAAATGGTTGCAACTATGAGTTTTCAAAAATTCATTTAAGATTACTGACAGTTCCTTCTTCTGACTTTGTATTGCTCACATAGCTTCATTCATCAATATATCGGGTGAAGAAGAGTTGGGGAGAAGTATCGTTTAGAAACTCTTGGGACAATTACATGGGAAGTCAAGTCACATGAATGCAAGTCTTCGTAGTCCCACCACAACGCGGAGACAGATACTCCATATCATACTGCATCAGCAGAAAATCCAGCATACTGCATTTCACTTTCGCCATCAACGACTTGCATTTTGTCTCAGAGTAGAGCAGAAGTCCCAGCACGAGGGCCAGAACTACGAATAAAAAGCAGATGTGTATCAAAGATAGACCTTCGGGGAGTCTCTTTGCATGCAGACCGAGAGGCCTCAAGGGCAGTAACTCACACTAAGGAAAAGATGAATCAGGATGGACGAGTTTAGTTTCTCCCCAGGACTTTACAAACGAATGGGGAGGAAATGGCATCAGCTGAGCCACAGAATCACAGTTTTTACTATAATTGCAAGGGGGACCTGGGAAATGTAAGTTAGATGTTATCAGAACAGTTCAGGTTTTCTGGAAATAGTTAATGATCCCAGGCAGATAAAAGCACCACAGAGAAAGCACTTAATTCCCCAAATAATGCTACAAGTGTGTCATTTTCACCATCCAGAAACCTTCCATGAGCCAATCAAGCAATCCCTATAAAAAGTTTCAAACTCTTTGACCTAGATTCTTCTTCCGGGAGACTATCTGATGGATAGAAACCAAAATATGGGGGAAGTTCACTTCACAGTGATGTTCAAAGCAGGGTAATTTGCAACATCAAAAAAAAAAAAAAAAATGATGCCGCCACCACCACCTACTGCCTTCAGTACAGATGGAACTCATGACCCCACTAACTCTCAATACAGATGCACATTCAGGCTTGACTTCTTCCTGGGGCTCAGATGAGACAATAGAGATAAGCGTGTAATAAACATTTGTAAATCCCTCTACTATTTCAAAAGCATAAGTACACAAAAATCTTATATTTGGGAAGTAAAGGGAAAGAGAAAAGAAAAGGATCGAGTGTTCTAAAAGCACATGTACACCTGTGTGTTGCAAACCCCTAGAGCAGGGAGCCCTAAACTAGTGAGTTAGCAAAAGACCGTCAGTGGCAGACAACGGAGCAGTTGTCAGAGGCCCCATAGCCAGCTGCCACTCCCAGTCACACTGGCCACAGCACTGAAACCCACAGTGAAACTGACCACCAGCCTCTTCTCTAGCCTTACTGTTCCAGATCTCAGCTTAACAGGGTCAGAAATAAAACATTTAGAATGCCTTGAGTATGATGGTTACTTGATATGTGTTTAGTGAATTATATGACTAGAGCAAGAGTCTGGAACACATAAGTGCTCAGTAAATGGAACCATTATTCATATCGTCATCATCATCATTATTAAATGAAAAATTCACTCTTTAAAGTTTATATAGTTTCCAACTCCCACGATGATCATCTCAGAGAAAACCGAAGCTCACGGAAGTTGGTAATTTGCCGGAGTTCACAGTGCCAGCAAATGCTGGAGTGGGACTTGACCGCCGCCATCCTGAGGCTCCTTCCCCTTGAAAAGGCTGGAATTTTATAACAATGCCCCTGAGCCTTCTCTCTGTCATAGACATGATTCCCAACATCCAGTCCATCCCAAGTGGTTAATCAAAATCACAGCAACCCTGTGGGGCCTGTCAGTCATGGGCTGATTTAAGGAAAGGGCTGTGACCCCCCTCTTTGCCAGGGACAAGGAAGTCTTCCGGGAGCTTCTGGGAAAGATTCGCTCACTACTGAGAAGACACGAAGACGCTGCTTCTCCCCCCATCCCCCAGCGGATGTTCCTGTCTCCATGTGATCCTTCGAACAACTGAAGCCATCTGGAGACCATGAGGGCAATCAGGTTGAGAATGAAATGAACACATGGCAGGGACGGAGCCAAGAGAATCACAGAGAAGCCAAGCCAGAGCCTGGGACATTCTGCTAACTGAAGAAATCCTTTTCCTTACCAGTGCCGTCAGTCCAGCTTGGAGTTTTTGTTCCGTACACCCCAGAACAGCCTGCCTGATTCACTATCCGTGCCGGCCACTCGCCTAGGCCTGGCACACATATTCTGTCCCCCAGGAGTAGCTCCGGATCTTCACATGTAGGGCATCTAAGCTTACCTCGGATCTAATTTTGATTTCCTGCAACCCTGAATGGGCAGAAGAGCAAAGCCGACCGTGGTATGCACAGCTGTACAAAGGGAGCACGCGTTGCTGGTTCCCATCACATGGCTAACTATAGAAGCCCCACTGAGCCCCACTCAAATTCTGGCCCCTCTCCCACGACCCCCCACCCCCACAAAGCACAACAAAGCTCAACAGCTGGAAGCCTGATGATCCTCAGTTTCTTCCCCGCCCACTGTGCAGCTCACTCCCAGAGAGGAGAATGAAGAGGGAGAAGGAGGAGGAGGTTGCATCAGAGCACACAGTCCTTTCTTTGCAGTGTGATAAAGATGATTTCGCTAAAGCATCCAAAGTTGCTTTGAAAGGTGTTGTTTTGCCAACCGATACTTGCAAGTTATTTTTTTCAAAAACTACAGTGCAAGATGGGAGCGATCCAACCATTCTGTGACTTGCCCTGTTGGGAGCAGGTGGTGGTACTTATTGCATGCCAGAGATCAGCCTTCTGTATCCTTCGACAGAACCACAGCATATTTGGGTTGTAGCTTTCTAAAGTCCAGACCCGTCCTTAGGGCTACTGGGCACCATCCTCCCACAAGAGGGAGGGTCTAGTCAACATGGGCCCAACATTCTGCGGGTCTCAGCCTCAACCTTGACCTCGTCACGTCCCATAACATTCACCTCCATTCAATTCAGCCATGTACTCCCAAAGCCATCAACCAATCATCACCTATGCCAGTCCTCACTTCTGAAAACTAGAGCTGATGTGAGATGTCCCAAACCTCAACCTTCTATCCTTCACAATTCCCTAACTCCTACTGCACCTGGTTTCCAACCTCCCTGAGCTCCCAGGCCCCTGGCCTCTCTCCCTCACCTCCCAGCCCCTCAGCTTGCCTGCTCTTCAGAGGCTAGAGCTCCTTCTCCACCATGTCACTTGCTCTCTTTCTGACACCCCCATTCCTTCCAAGCCACCAGTCCTCAATTTTGAATCAACCCAGACCATCCAAACATTTCCATTCCTATAACTGGTAAGGCAAGTTCTGCCAGAGCAGATCTCTCAACCTCGCAAATCAATGGCACAATTATGATTTCCAACACAAACCAAGTGCTTGGAATGACTCAGCAACAATATTTCTACCTATTCCATTTGCACATTGCTTATTCAAAATAAGTACTCTATGTACCCCACAGCAGGATGGTGGACAGCGCTGAAGGCATCCTGGTCCTGCCTCTGGGCAGCTGTTCAACCTCAGGCCAGAGGCTTCACCCATCTGGGCTGCCATTGCCTCACTTACAACATTAGGAAAATAACTCCGTCCTCACATGACTGTTGCTAGAACTCAGAGGCTTCACCCAGGGCAGTAGTTTGAACAAAGCTTAAAACATATAAAGCGCCCCCTGAAAATACCAGTTACTGTTTTATAGAGAAAATGTGGGCTATTTTTACTCCATTTTTTCCCCCTTCAGCTTATTCGTCCACTTCTTCCCTATCCATGTGCACCCTTCATCCCTTTTGTTCCTTTGGCAAAGAAAGAGGCTTCCCTTCGTATTTGATTTCTCAGGGTAGTGTCCCCTCTTCTACATTCTGTATTTTGAACCTAGACCTTCAGCTTACAAATTTCCTCAAGTATCTGTCATCTTGAAAGCGAGGAGGAATGTGAGAGAAGAAAGAAGGGAAGAGAACTCGAGCCAAGGGGAGAAAGCCCCCTTCACCCCTACCACCTGGGAAGAAAGCCCCCTTCACCCCTACTGCCCTTTCAGCTGCCCCCAACTACTTTCTTCCCTTCCCAAACCTGGCCTCCTAAGGACCTGTCCACACTGACTGTGTCCTCATCCCTTTTCTCACTCCCACCTCCGCAGAATGGAATTTGCATCCTGCCTCCCCTACACACCGCTCAAGCTGTTGTAGACACCAATGACTCCTAATTGCCAATAGTAACTCTGCCATCCCTAATTAACTGGCTTCTCTGTCGCGCTTGGCACGCTCTCTCATTATTGAAACTTTCTTCCTTGAATTTCCTCGACCAGAGTCCCGCCTGTTTATCCTCCCTGCCGGCCCAAAGACCTATGCTTCTTACATTCCTTTGCTAGAGCCTTCTTTCTCTGGCCACTCATTAGATGTCATGTCATTTACTCATCCATTCAACAAACATACTGGACACTTACCATATGTGAGGTAGCATGACAGCTGCTGTGACCAGCTGAGTAGAGACAGCTGAAGCACAACCCCAAGAGGCACTATTCACAGTGAGACACAACTACGCAGACATATGAATAGCACTTTCTGGAATTGTGCAAGGATTTTATCTCTGACCCATCATCTCACGTCTCTTTATAAACACTCTCCTTGGGCGATCATTTCCAAACACAGGGCTTAAGCCGTGAACAATAGCAGTGACACTGTAAATAAGACGTTGTCTCTGCCCTCACAGTTGCTCTAGAAAAAGATCGGCATGTAACTAGAATGGAAAAAGGAGGGTACAGTGACCAAGATGTGCCTGGGGTATAATGTGAACACACCCTAGTTATTCTCCACAATTTTTTGACCCATTTCACACTTCATTCTTTACATGCTCCTCAGGTAATTACATCCAATTATGTCTTGTTCATCCAATCTTGTCATGTTCAACTGAGCCTATTAGCTGATAATGCCCACATTTTGGACTGCTCTCCTAGAACATCAAATTGCCTCTCCACCACATGCCCTGTAAGGGCACCAAGCACAAAGACTATAAATATGAATAAAGCGGAAGTCTTACCATGAGGCATGAACCTTACTCCCCAGGCACCATTTCAACAGACCACTCATTTGTCACTCTCTTGGACCTTTCTTCAAGCCTCATTCAGAAATGTTTGAAGCACAAGCTAATTTTATCACCAAAACCCCATTCCCACCCCCACTCCTCAGTTTAAAAGCCTTCAAGGAGTACTCTTAGCAGCTAAAGCAAAACTGAAACTCCTTAGTGCGGTCCACGAAGACCCTAAATGATCTTGCTCCTGCCAGTTCTTCTGGTCTTATCTGGCATGGAGCCATACACATGCCCTGCAGGTCAGCCATCCCTAACCACCCTGGGAAGCCACGCAGCTCTTTCAGTCCACAGTGTTACTTTCCCACCTCAGTGCCTTTGTACATGCTGTGCCTGGTGCCTAGACCACCCTTCCTCAGGGTGTTCACCACATGAGTCTCTACACTTCCTTAATGGCTTGACCAACCCAGGCAGCATTTAGACCCTCTGGCTTTGAACTAAAGAAGGGACTCACAATGCCCTGATAACTTGTCTGCTTAGGAGACAAGTAATCTGCCTCCCCTAGGAGATTGCAAGCCTTTGGGTAAGACCCCATCTATTCTCTGTGGGCCTTCAGCACCTTACATGCTTGGGACTCAGCAAACATTTGCCTGATGAAGAGGTAAACTCACTGAGCTATTTTAACATTGCTTAAGCACAATATGTTTTTATTAGAGCCTCTAAAAGTAATTAATTCTATTCCATCTAATTCAAAAGGCTCTTCCTACCTTAAAACTATTAAAACTTAAAAAAAAAAAAAAACTTAAACTTTGCCTTAATCTAGCCTGTATCTGCAGCCAATTAGGTATATGATCATGCAAGAATTTCTAAAGAAAGCAGAATGTACCAGAACAATTCCGAGAGACCAATTCAGATGCATCAGCTATTCAATGTCATTTGAAATTTCTTTTAGTTTTTGAAGTTTTATTTATTCATTTATTTATTCAGTACACTCTACACAGGGCATGGAGCCCAACACAAGGCTTGAACTCAGTGCTCTGAGATCAAGACCTGAGCTGAGATCAAGAGTCAAACACTTAACTGACTTAGCCACCCAGATGCCCCCCCACTTTCATTTGAAATTTTAATTACACCTTCATCTCTAATAAAATTAAAACATAGGGTTGTCTACAATTTTTCTGAATGTGGAAGAAGTCAACTGAAAGAAGTAAAAACAAGAGGGAAAAAAATGTGTGGTGCTTAATTTTTTGATACAAGTCACTCTCAACTTTCCCTACCCCCATATCATGCCTGCTTTATTATTAGAACCCCCTATTAAGTAAAATATATTTGCCAGTGTCTTACTTATGAGCATTTATTTATTCTTTATCAGGGTACTTTGACTTCTTCTAAGAGGGTTTATAAATTATGTTAATACACTGTTGCCTGTTGAGACTTGTAACACATTTGCTAAACAGCTGGCCAACACTGAAGGCAAAGTCTGTATCAATGACACAAAATAAAACTTCAGACCTTTGTGGCATGGGGACTTACCTGGGGTCTCACTGGGACCCTACCCAGAACTTAGTAGTCACCACTCTAGTCCCACAAGGGAAATGAAGACATGGTGGGGGCAGGGCGGGGGGGGATGTCTGAATTTTACTGTAATGCTTCTTAACAAATCACTGCAAGACAAAAATACCGCAATGGCTCTCTCACTACCAAATCCATGAGGCAAACACTCAAGTTTATCTTCTCATTCTGGACATCAGTACACATATAGAAGGAGCCCTCGAAGAGAAACTTCCCTGGCTGGCTTCCACGGCCTATGCTCTGACCCTACCCCACACCTCCACCTACACACATATACACTCATGCTTCAATTCTTTCGACAGTTACGCCCGAGCATATGTGGGGAAATAGCAAACTAAAGAAGGAACTTTGCTGACCAAAATGTGAGTACAGAGAGTACCTGACCTAGCACCACCATTCCTCAGGATTTCATCTTTGACCCACCTCACATCTCTCCATCAACACCCTCCTGGCGTGATTATTTCCACACACACAGGACTTAAACTGAGTCTCTATGCTAATGACTTCCAATTTATGCTTCTTGCCTAGAATATCTAATTACTCATTTGATGCTCTCTGTGCACAGGCACAGAGGATATAAAGTTAATAAGACCAATGTCTTCCCATGCTTTTTCAACACAGGTGCACGGTAGTATTTTGAAATAATTAGGAGCTACCAGAATGACATAAACCAAATTTGGCAGAGAAAGGGAAGCAGAAACTTATAAACATGTGGCCTAATCATTTACAAACTTGTTTTCACCAAGAAATCCCTTGTTCAGAGAAAATCTTACTTGGAAACCCAAAATGTGAAATCAAGACCAGCACAGCACTCAGGTTGCCAAAGAGATCACCAAAAGGAACGCAAAGCTGGATGTAGGACATCTTTCCCCACACTGTCCCCATGCCCCTCATGTGTCGAGACTCCTTGAAACCCACAGAAAT
Source organism: Mustela nivalis (assembly GCF_964662115.1). Taxonomy (NCBI): domain Eukaryota; kingdom Metazoa; phylum Chordata; class Mammalia; order Carnivora; family Mustelidae; genus Mustela; species Mustela nivalis. Next base: position 150,658,998 of record NC_139021.1, read on the forward strand.
ACGTAAAACATTTATTTATAGATTTTATGTATTTATTTATTTGTCAGAAAGAGAGAATGAGAGCGAGCGTACCAGTAGGCAGAGTGGCAGGCAGAGGCAGAGAGAGGCAGGCTCCCCGCCAAACAAGGCACCCCATGCAGAACTCGGTCCCAGGACACCGGGATCATGACCTGAGCCGAAGGCAGCGGCTTAAGTGACTGAGCCACCCAGGCGCCCCAGAAGTACTTCATTTAATACAAAAATCAACAGTGAAGGGCGCCTGGGTGGCTCAGTGGGTTTAGCTGCTGCCTTCGGCTCAGGTCATGGTCTCGGGGTCCTGGGATCGAGTCCCGCATCGGGCTCTCTGCTCAGCGGAGAGCCTGCTTCCCTCTCTCTCTCTCTGCCTGCCTCTTCCTCTACTTGTGATTTCTCTCTGTCAAATAAATAAATAATTTAAAAAAAAATCAACAGTGAAAACACATTTGGGGACAGCTAACTGGTAACAGAGGGTGAGAATTCCCACTACTGTTGAGAGTAAAATAAGACTAAATGTCATTAAAAATAAGATCAGTTCTGAGATGCCTGGGTGGCTCGACTGGTTAAGCATCTGCCTTGGGCTCACGTCATGATCCCAGGGTTCTTGCTCAGTGGGGAGCCTGCTTCTTCCTCTGCCTGCCGATCCTCTTGCTTGTGTGTACTCTTTCTCTCTCTGACAAATAAATGTATAAAATCTTTAAAACAAAACAAAACAAACAACTAAGATCAGTTTTAAGAAATCCACTAGATCAGTGTTTTCACCTTGTCTATTATCTTGCCACATTTTCTCGAAGACAGTAAAAGCATTTGTACCTTAAAGTTACTTGTGGAAAAGCCCAAGTGCCAAATCTTCCTAGATTCGTTTTATTAGAGTTCAACCATCTTCTACAGCTGTCCATTCCACATGTAAGAAGTAGTAGCCTGCTTGTTGATCTTGTTCTTTCTCTTTTTAGCTTCACTGTCTTTTGCAGGCTGTGGTTTGAGATAAAATCTACCCTTTTAATCATCCTAAAGACTACAGTTTGGTGATTTTTTAGTGTACTCCCATGTTATAAAGCCATCACTGCCATCTAATTCTAGAATAAAGCCATCATCCCCCAAAGAAACCATGTACCATTGTCAGTCACTCTCCACTCTCCCCACCCCCTTACTATGTCAGCCACCAATCTACTTTTTGTCTCTGTGGATTTGCCTACGTTGGACGTATCACACAATATGTGGTCTTTTGTATCTGGCTTCTCTCACTCAGCATAATGTTTTCATGGTTCATCCACACTGTAGCATGTGTTGACATCGTTTTTTAGAAATGACTCACTTTTATGGGCCTATAGGGCAATCCATTCAGTTTTTATAGAAAAAACATTCTTCGGCATTTACATTACATCATTTTATGTAATATTTCATTAAATTGCAAAATTACAATAGCAAGTACTAGTGGTAGGCTGGTGATAAACAGAACTATGAGCAAACACGACTATGAGCATGGCCCTGAGCTGATAAAAAGCAAAGTACACCAATTCATGGTGATGGCAGCTACTTCCCACCGCGGCCTCTGTGCTGAGGAGCAACCAGGAAGGGTTCCGGAGGGAAGAAGAGTAATGGCTAACCCTGAGTTGGGTTGTTTTTTTTTTTTTTTTAAGATTTATTCATTTATGTTAGAGAGAGAGTGGGTAGAGAGGTAAGAGAGAGAGAATTCTGAAGCAGACTCCCCACTGAGCGTGGAGACCAACACTGGGCTCGAGGTGGGGCTCCACCCTACCACCCCAAGTTCATGACCCGAGCCTAAACCAAGGGGCAGCCATTTAACCAACTGAGCCACACAGGTGCCCTGAGTTGCTGTAGTGTCGGTCAGTATGCCATTATCCAAGATGGAGAGGGAAGCATGCAGAGGGTGTAGAAATGGTCAGGGTTCATTATACAACCCAACACAGCCTTACCTGGCCCCTCAAAAGGAAGTCCTCCATAGGTCCACAAAGAGAAAAACCAGAGATACATTCCCAAAAAGATAGATATACCCTTCTACTTCTAGAAAGCTTTACCAAACTGTCAAGGAGAAGCTCAAACATGTCCTCTCTTTAAGTCTTCCCTAAACCCTGATTACTTATAGTGCCTGCATGCTTTCTCTCCTCCCTTCTAATTTCCAGAGTACTTACCTACCTCATGAAGCTCATAACCCGGATGACAGCCAGTCATGTAACATCTTTTCGTTTTTTTTCCATACCTGGCTGAAAGCTACCTCGGAGGCAGGTCTGTGTCTTTGCCTTGCATGCTGCCAGAGCATGGCGGGGGGGGGTGCTCAAAACACAATCTTTATACCAATATTTATAAGGAGAGGGGCACCTGGGTGGTTCAGTGGGTTAAGCCGCTGCCTTCTGCTTGGGTCATGATCTCAAGGTCCTGGGATCAAGCCCCGCATCGGGCTTTCTGCTCAGTGGGGAGCCTGCTTCCTCCTCTCTCTCTGCCTGCCTCTCTGCCTACTTGTGATCTCTGTCAAATAAAATGAATAAAATCTTTAAAAAAAAAAAGGAGAAATTCGCTAAGCATTTATTATTTATTTATTAAGTAAAGAAGGAGCACATTAAATAACTAATTTATTTAGGCATTTCCTACCTGGCTAGAGCAACTCAGCCCATTCATCAACATGGAGTCAAAGAAGAGGGAAAAGAGGGATGAGCTTAGGGATGAGCGACTGATGGGGAGAAGCAGAGGGCAACTGAAGAAAATCAACGAGTCCGGGTGCCTAGCAGCCATCAGAAATCATGACTCTCCTCCAAGGGCTTCACAGAGACCACTTTCAAATAGGACATTGTTAGATAATGACACTTCCTGATGTCCTTTGATGGAGAAGAAATTAAAAACAGACGGAAAATCTCTGTACCCCAAATCTCCCAACATCAAATGTGGATTTGGTTTTTCCCCAATTAAATTGTTATACCATACCACTTTAATGGGTGAGTTTTGAGATATCCTACAAAGGTCCTTATAAGCAAATAGCTTCCAAATTAGCGATTTTTAAAAGCAAACCAATCGGGTAGTAAGGAATGCATAAACAACCCCAAAGTCTGCACTGAATACTTTTTTTGGCTGTATATGACTGAAAAACTGCCAAGTTCATTTTGATAAGCCTTTGTTAAAAACAATAAACATGCCTAAGCTTGCAAACCATGCCGTTTTGAAGAAAAAGCAGTTGAGGGAATTAGAAAATGCTTAAAACTGGAATGTCTGAAAAAAACCTTCCGTGGTAACGGATTTACCAAGAAGTCACAACACTGTGAAGCTTAGGAATATGGAGAGGAGTGGGGGACAAAATATAAAGTGAGAAAAAATGAAAGCAGAACACCATCTGCATATATAAGTAAGCAGCTACATCTTACCCACTGGTTACAATAGCAACACGACCACGGGCACGCTAACGCTAGTGAGAAAATGAACCCTCCCATGCTTCATTAAGTTTAATGTCACCCCAATGATGTCCCTGCACTAAAGGAAATATAATTTAAGGGACTCCGAATGAACATACATAAAATAACCTAATGTGGCACTTGCTCTTCGTGGGAGGATATCCTTTCAAAGAAGTCAAAGTAATTTATCTGAATTCCCTTCTTTGTTTCCAGTGATTATAAAATCAGCAGGATCAGGAGATTGGAAAGAAGAGAATCTGGAACATTTAAGTTCATTTCCCTACTTTAGGCAAAACCAAAATTCTTTTCTATCTGCCAAGCAAAATCCAGAAACATTCTAATGAATGAATTATAACTTGAGCTCCACAGGAAGAAATCTTTTTGCTGCATTCACTGATGATCCCAAATGCCCATAACAGCACCGGGCACACAGTAGTCACTGCAGAATACGGCAGGTAAATAAAAAGCTCTGTTAAAAATTGAGAAACGTAAAAAAGTATGCAATGCCTAAAATGCTAAAGAAGTCAGCTTAAAGTCCCTTTCTCAGCTCTGTTATAAGGTCATGGTGTTAATCACAACACACACACGATCCTCATATAAACCCCTTTTCTCAAGTTGGCTCCGAAGTTATATGTTACACCTTTTACTCTAACCAATCATCACCAGAAGGAGCTGAGATTCCAGGGAGAGATGCAGGTAAATTTAGTCCACCTGCTTTGATTAGTTTTCTTTTCTGGATGTTCACCTAGGATGTATCTGAATATTCATCACTGTTCAAGAATTAAGTAAATATTATTTAAATTTAAAGGTTTGTATTTTTTTTAATTGTACTACAGAAGTGGTTTGGCTAAATCAACCTCTCATTTATTTCAAAATTCCACCAGTTAAAATAAATAAATAAATAAGAAGAATAAGAATATAATTATAGGTGATTCTAGTTTCATCATTTTTGTTCAAAATGCCTAGCAACAATATGCTTTGCCAGTGTCACCAAGTGGGAAGAAGGCATGGACTGTGGTGTTGGCTTCATCACCAATGAACAATGTGAGTTTAGCCAATCTTTGCCAATGGGAATCCTGGCTTTCTGGCTTGCCAGGTGAAGGGTTTGAATAGATAATCTCTAAAAACCCTTTTCAATTTCTAAGATCCTGCCATTACATGACCAAATCCAGTCACTCAGTTACTATTTCTTATTTTCACCATTTATTTCTTTAACAGATAGACGTTGGGCACCTCAGGAGGGTCAGACACCCTCCGCTTAGTTCGGCAGGACATTGGCTTAGTTGAGCAGGACATTGGTGGAGGGAGGGTGAGACAAACTGCAGGGTCCATTGATGACTTTATCTTTTTTCTTTCTTTTTTTTAAGATTTTACTTATCTATTTGACAGAATGAGAGAGAGAGCAGAAGGGGAGTGGGAGAGGGTGAAGCAGGCTCCCCGCTGCTCAAGGAGCCGGATGCTGGGCTGCATCCCAGGACTCTGTGAACAGGACCTGAGCTCAAATCAGGCGCCCAATGTACGGAACCACCCAGGCCACCCCCCTCCCCTTGATGATTTTAAAAGCTAGTGATCTCAGAAATCCGTGGAGACAGTGTGTTTCTAAATTTGTCAGGCCTTGTCTTTCTTCCTGGGCTAAGCCGGCTGCAACTTCAGAGTACCGAAATCTCAGCAAAGAAGCAAACAGGATGGACGAATTAGAGTCCCATCAGAATGGAATGGTTTAACCGGTGTTCTGGTAGGTTCCATCTGACTCAACATTAAAAAAAAAAAAAAAAAAAGTTGTAAGATGGTCAGAAAGCTGAACTGTGAAAACGGAAGGCTAACCGAATGGCCTCAGTACTTAACGGAATCATGCTTAGAATTTTGCTTGTCAACACTTGTCCCTGAGTTTGCACTACAGGGATCACGCGGCCTTCCTTAAGGACAAGAAAGAGCTGAGAAATTAAGTTCAGTCAGTTGAGGGGTTTGAATGCTAGTCGGTGTGTTGTTAGTACACCGTACAAGAAAAATAAATATTATTACCTGAGCAGAAGACGATTAAGAAAAAGGGGGGGGGGGAGTCACTGGAAGCCCAATCCAGCAGAAAAGCAGTCTCTCTAACACCGGGAAATCTACCTTTGGAAAGCACAGGAGACGGAGATCAAAGACGCTTCCTTTCCAGCCACCTGCCCAGAAACAGCTGGAGCGCGGGCCCAACGCCGACAAGACGAGGGAGCACATGTCTGTCCCTCTAACCCAATCCCAACATGCGCCCCGATGACCTGGACTGGGGAAGGGGTTCAGGCTCCGGGGACGCTGGGGCCGCGGGAGCCACTGAGCGCCCTCCGCCAGCTCCAACACGCCCAGCCCGAGGCCGCCCCGCCACGCTGCATGCCCCAGGTCCCCCAGAGCCCCCACGCCGCTGGGAAACGGGGAGAGAGACAGCCGCTCGCGGGAGGCTGCGCCCCGGGCAGCCCCGCCCGGCCGGTGCCCGCGCCCCGCAGCCCGCTCCGGGCGCGCAGTACCCCCCTCTCCCGGCCCCCGCCCCGTCCCGCCGCGTCCTCACCTCGCGTGGACCGATGTACCCCGGGCGGCGGCGCGCGGACATGCCCCGCGGGCGCACCCACCCGGCCGACTCCCCGTGCCGTGGCCCCTTCCCGGGCCCCAGCCGCCGCGGTCCGCGCTTCCGAGGGGCGGGGAGCGCTCGGGGCGGAGGCGCCGGCGGGGCCGGGCGCCCCGCGGGCAGCGCGGGAGGAGGAGAGCGTCGCGGGGAAGCGCCCAGAGTGCGGCCTGCGAAACGCGCCGGCGGGTCCACCCCCGCCCCGCCAGCGCCGCCGTGGACTCTGCCGGGTGGGCGAAAGGGGTTTATTCCCGGGATCCGCTCGCCGGGCCGAGGCTTGGCGCGGGGGCGGAGGGACACCTCGCGGTTATGCAATGGGTCAGCCCGCTGGGTCCCCAGCCAGCTCGCCCCGGCACCGCCCTCGTCTCCGCGGGGTCCGCCGTGACCCTTATCAGCCGCGCGCGTCCCTGACCGAGGCGAGCAGAGGCGGCCGGGCGTTCGCAAAAGAACTTTCCCCTGCAGGGTAGACGAGCAACGTCTGGAGAAGGAATTCAAGGACTCCCTTAGACGTAGCTGGCAGGGATGCCGCCGGCCGCGCTTCCCAGGTCACAGCGCACGACCCCGAGCCCCCGGAGTGTTAGTTAAAAGCGTTGGCTCTGGCAGTTAGCTGGACCTGGATTCAACGCTCCTGAAAAGCTTGTGACCTTGAGCAAGTTAAGTCCCTGGGCCTCAGTTTCTTCACCTGTGAAATGAGATAATAATAGTCCGCTCAGGTGTTCGCCGAGAGGACACAATGAAGCGAAGTGCAGGCGCCGGGCATGTCACGGTCGACGTTACTGCTGTTGATTGTATGGCGGCTCGTCCCCATTCCTCAAATGTTGCCTTAAAGGCGGCGGTTTCAATGACCTAGAGAGGCAGCTTCCCGGGTTTGCCCAGAAGCACCCCGCGTAAGGCAGATTCTAGGCTAACCTTCCTGTAAATCAGTCAGAAGCAGGTTCTCCGAATTGTCTGTCTGATTCCAGATTCTTGGGGTCTACACCCTTGCCACTCCGAGGTATCTTTGTCATGTGCAAGCTTGCTAGAAATGCGAAATCTGGGGCTCACCCCCCACCCCCCCCCCCCGCACCTCTAAGTCACAATCTGTGTCTTAACAAGAATCCCTAGGTGATTTAGTCAGTGGTACATCAAAGTTTCGGTAAGAGTTGAATTTCTTGGAAAATCTTAAAAAGGGGCTTCAAAGCTACTGAGCAGTAGCCATATAATACTTTAGTCTATTTTTAAAAATAGACTAGGAAACCCTTCCTCATTTTACCCTCTGGCTGTTTTATTTCTTCTCCTTTCTCTAATCTCCTGCTCTTTATAAATCTGGATTTATGTCTTATTTTCATTGCAAAAACCTTTGGGCTGCAACTGAATAATGATTAGTAAATCTATATCTAAAACACACATAAGAATTAGCAAATATGGCTTGTAAAATAATTCATTAGCATTGAAAACAGATTTCAAACAGATTTATCAATCTAGAGCCTTGGAGAGCCCTGAATGCTAACCTGTGAAGGTCTTTAGGTTCAAGACTTGAATACTTTCACATTTCAGAACATTGTTTTGGGTGGCAAATAAGGTCCATTCTCTATTTAAATAATGTAGGACAACCAGTTTTTTTAAAAAGTTTTGAGGTCACCTGTTTGGTTCAGTCGTTAAACATCTGCCTTTAGCTCAGGTCATGATCCCAGGGTCCTAGGATCAAGCCCCGAAGCCTGCTTCTTCCCTCTCCCACTCCCCCTGCTTATATTCTCTCCCTGCCCCACATCTCTCTCTGTCAAATAAATAAATTAAAATATCTTTAAAAAATAAGTTTTGGGAAAAAAAAGTTTTTGAGAATAGAAACCTCACCTTCCTTCCATCTGACGGAAGTCATCACTCACAGAGAAGCTCTAGCAAAGCCCGAAGCATGCACTTTGTTTATTTCATTAAATGCTATGTGTTTGGGTTTTGTGTTTGTTTTTGATTCTTGGAATGTTCAGATTTAGTCTGCCTGATTGTAGCTCTGGCAGGATGATTTCTGTCTTGTGTGAGTGGGGTAATTGCAGATTGTTGATGAGGAGGAGGGTAAGGCTGCCTGACAGTGCCTGAGTTGGAAAGGTCAGTTCCATCTGCCCACCCAAGGCTGTTGAACAAGCTGATGGCTTGCAGATGGGCAGTGTGGACGTGGAGTAGGGGAAGATGGTCAGAGGAGAGGAATCTCCGTTCTCAGAGGCTGGGGGTTTGGAGGAGCTGGGAAGGGAAGGAAAAAGACCCTTCTGCTTGCCTTGGAATCCAACCAGGCAGGAAAGGAAAAAGACAACATTTCTCCTAAACAGTACTACCCCACAGAACACCCTCCATGGGTGGAAATGTTCTGCATTTGCGTGGTCCATATGGCTACGAAGTGCGGCTACTTACATTTATATTTTAATGAAAACTCAGGGTTTTTGTGTGCATTAGCGTTCAGTGTGCATTAGTGCTAGTCTGTTGGACCAACCAAGTTTCAATTGTTCCATCCCTGCGTGTGGCTGCTAGCTACCGTACCAGATGGCAGATAAGACGTTTTCTTCATCACACAAATTTTCGTCACAGTGGTGGCTTAGAAGCCAGGATTTTGATGAAAAAGGAAGCCCCAGTGTTCCAGCTTTTCCAAATCCTTGTCAGGACCTCAGCTGTCCTAAGGTGGGTGTAGGCATTGGTCATGAAACCGAGGTCACTGAGTCCTCGGGAGGGTCGGAATGGGCTCATCCATAATCATTCCAGGGAATGAATGTCATCCCTGCATAGAGTAAATGTGCAAAAAATCTGACCAGAATAAGCATTAACAGTTATTTTACTGTAAAGAAAAGTTGTCAGGGGGACATAGTCCTACAGTTACATCAGTATTAGTTAAATAGCCTTTTGCTGACATGGTTCAGCCGCTCTCCTCCCTCAGCAACCATTTATAGCTCTGCCCCGACTCCTCCCATCCTCCCCTCCTCCCCTCCTCCCTGCTCAGAGCTGGGCACCACCTGTACTGTTCTGGCCTGAGGCTCAGCATACTTGCTCAAATCCCTACCATTTGGGTCCAATAAATAGGAAGTGTGTTAACTAAAATCATATTGCACCATAGTTCAGGGGAATCAATTTTCAGTTGAAATTCTCAGAATTGTGACACCTTAGAGTACATTATGGAAGGAATTGTTTGTTCCTGTTATTTGGTCAAACAAGGGTATGTGGACTCAGCAGAGAGAAATGAGAACATTGGCTCCAGAGAAGTAATATTTGGGGTGTACACATCAGACTGGAAGCTACAGAAGCTGGGGAGCGGGGCCTGGGACTGACAATTTGAGGCTTTTGCCTAAATAGAAGTTGAAGGTTTATTTTCATGAGTAATAAAGATTCTCGGAATAACTACAAACATCATTTTAAAAGATTGTCTGCAGTCAGTTATACAAATCAGGGCAACACGCGGAACAGGAAGCAGGGAAATTCTTCCCGGCACTCCGAGAAACACGGATTTCTGAATGACCTTCTTCTCAAACTCTTATTTTTCTGGCTTCTTTAATAAAATCACATCCTATGGGCTGCTTTGGGTTCCCACTTTCTTTATTGTCTTCCTTGGTTTCTTTTTCAGCACTTCTTTTCTTATGAACATTTTCTTAGAATTCAGCCCCTATTTTTCTGTTCTCTTTTCTTCACCCCTATCCTACACCCCTCCTGTCATGCCTGTGGCTAACACCTGTCTGAGAGGCAGTACTTTTCTGGTTCTGACCTCTCTCCAGGGCTTCTCGCCAGATCCCCACTAGACACTGTCATTTACCTTCTCCGTACCCCATTACTTCGAATGTTAACCTTTCAGGAACTGAAGTTATCAGTACACTCTGTAGTTAGCTCCCCTCCCACCCCAGACTTTCTATTTTCTCCTCTTTGATATCACTGCCTTGGTCTTTGGTGCTGAAATTCTCCCATCTCCTGTAACTTGAAACAATGGAATGATGTTAACCCCTTTTTCTTTTTCATGGAGTCGTGGTATAACTGAAAGGCATTGAATTTGGAATCAAAAGACCAGAGTAAAAACTTCATCTTTGGAGCATGTGGGTGGCTCAGTGGGTTGAGCCTCTGCTTTCAGCTCAGGTCATAGTCTCAGGGTTCTGGGATTGAGCCCCACATTGGGCTCTCTGCTTAGCAAGGAGCCTGTTTCCTCCTCTCTCTCTGCCTGCTTGTGATCTGTCAAATAAATAAATAAAATCTTAAAAACAAACAAACAAACAAACTTCCATCTTTGTCAGTCCTTGGCAAGAGGAAATTAGGAAATTTCCTAACTCTCTTGAGCCTCATGTTTCTCATCTATAAAATTAGACCAACAGTACCTTTCAAAAAACACAGGTTGGGCAGCTACTTATCTCTGATTCTGTGCTAATTAGTTTAGACTCTCACCCTTCACACTCGTTACATTTTGGACCTGATAATTCTTCATCGTGAGGATGCCTGTGCATTGTAGGATGTTCAACAACACCCCTGGTCTTTACCCATTAGATGCCAGCAGTAACCCTCTAGTCATGGCAATCCCAATTGCCTGCAGACACTGCCACAAGTCCCCTGGCCAGGGATAAAATCACTTCCTGTTAGCCACCCCTGGTTTAGAGGAATTTGGGGGGGAGCAGAAGGGCCTTCCTCTCTGGGTCTGTGAGGATTCCATGAGACTGATGGGCATTGAAGGCAGCCCGCACAGAGCCTGACCAGGTCAGCATCAGCAGAATATGGATATCTACTCACTCCTGAAGCTCTGTCAAGGGGAGGAATTTTCTGAAACTCACAGTTGAGAAACACTTTCAGAAAAAAAATTAATTTAGATTGTGTTCTTCTACATTATTATTCTATCCTAGCAGGTGCTGTTTGTGAGTTTAAGCAACAATAAGACACATTTCTTACATTAAATTTTCTTAATAGTTTTGTTCTCTCCCTATCTATTTTGACTGATCTCCAGACTCAGAATCCCTTATGCATAGCTCACTAGAATTACTAGACTTCCATTAGTCCAGTGTTTCCTTACTCCTGCCCATCTGGACAAAGAGCCTTCCTGATACTATTCATGCCCTACATTCTTTCTGCCGGAAACTCTGGTAGTTCCTGTTCCTCTTATTTACTCTCACTGAATGGAACTCCGCTGTTGGTTGGCCATCCTTCTCTTCCATCCCTCCTTCCTGTCTATCCTTCATCATCACACCCCCCACCTGTCACTCTGCATCATAGTCTCCTTCTTGTTCTGTCAAGTCATCACGCACATTCCTGTCCCTTTGTTCTTTCACCCACACTTTTCCCCCATACCTGGACTTTGGCTTCCTCCCTTCCTCTCGGCTGCCTTTATAATCTTGATAACATCCTTCAAGTCTCAATTCAAATCCCAACTTCTACTGATGCTCGTAACTTTCTTTGAAAGGCACCCCCAAAAAAGATAGATGAATGGAGGGAGGGAGAGACAGAGATGGAAAGTCAGTTGAAAAAGCAATTTAGCTGAATATTCACCTAGAATCTAGCAAGCAGCAGATGCATAATTTTTCAACTTTTTCTCTGTTTGAAAATTATCCTAATAAAAATAAATGAGATAAAATTACAAAAAAAAAAAAAAGCCAAAACAAGCATATAAAAGGCTTCCCATCTAACTCTAGCCCTACATGATTAAGAATTTAGGCTCTGGTGTTAGGTAAACCTGGGTTCAAAGCCAGGTCCACCTCTTGCTGGCTGGATGGCCTTGGGCAAGTTCCAGATCAGTGCAAAACTTCAGCTTCTTCACTTATGAAATGACAGAAGAACACCTTCCTTGTGGGACTGTTGCAAAGTTAAATGAGACATAGACTTCTCTTATGCCTAGCACAGGAGCTGACACACAGTAAGGACTTAATAAGTTGTTCCCAATAGGAAGATATGGAAATCACCTAAAATCTGTTGATGAGAATGGAAAAAGAAAATGTGGTATGTATTTCTAAAATGGAATATTATTCAGCCATAAAAAAGGAATAAGATCCTGTCATTTGGAACAACATGGATGAACCCAGAGGACATCATGCTATGTGAAATAAGGAAGACGCAGAAAGACGATTACTCTATGATCTCCCTTACAGATAGACTCTAGAACATTCAAACTCACAGAAACAGCAAATAGCATGGTGGTTGCCTTTATCAATGGTGGAAGAAATGGCTATAAACTTTTACTTATGAGTAAGCTCTGGGAATCCAATGTACCACTTAGTAACTATAGGTAATAGTGCTCTGTTATATACTGGAATTTGCTGAGTGAGTAGATCCTAAGTGTTCTTACCGCACACCAGAATGCTAACTGTGAGACATGATGGAAGTTTTATTAGTTTGCAGGAATCATTTCATAAAGTATGTATGTATCGTATCATCATGTTGTGCACATTACTTCAATTTTTTCAATCATACTTCAGTAAAGCTGGGGGAAAAATTAAAATACATGTTAGCTGAAAATAACAAACACTCCTCCCTTGAGGATGGGCCTAGCCCACAGACATCATGACCCACTCTTTCTTGCTCCCATGAGTAGTGTAAGGCCCTACTGATTTTTTTTTTAAGATTTTATTTATTTATTTGACAGAGAGCGAGAGCACAAGCAGGGGAAGCAGCAGGCCGAGGGAGAAGCAGGCTCCCTGCTAAGCAGAGAGCCCGATGCAGGACTCGATCCCAGGACCCAGGGATCATGACCTGAGCAGAAAGCAGACACGTAACGGATAGAGCCACCCAGGCGCCCAAAGGCCCTACTGATTTTAATAACATCAAGCTTTGTTTCCCAGTGAATTTACCCAAAATCTTTCAAGTTATTGCTGAAACTTTTAAGTCATTTTTTTTTTCCCCAAAGTATGTGTTTGGTTTTAGCATTTTGGTTCTCCAAATAGAATTTAAATAAAGTTATTTAATGTCCATAATGTTTGCAGCGGGGATACCCTTCTTTCCCACCTCTGCATGGCTGGTGGGGGAGCAGGAGGGGTTTACCGAATTCCCTCAGGGCCCCGGGTCCTGTGTATCCGTTCATTCTTACAGTGACAATTTTCTAAGTGAGGGAAAGTGGCTCAGAGTTTTGGGGAGCAAGAATGTCTGTCCACGTCTCAGTCCATCTAGCGGGACTGACAATCAAATCGACATGAGACAGATTAACAGGAGAAGATCAAATGTACTAGGGTACTTACGGGGAATCCATACAGACATGGAAATTCTGAAGACAGTCAGATCCGATGCGGTATATTTGTCTTCCTGAACTAAGGAAAAGTGGTAGGGGTCTGGCCCTTCAGAGACAAGGAATGCAGTTCACCGGGAAAGAAGAAGAAAAGCAGAGTTTTGGTGTGTAGATGTTTGCCATGCCATACAGATGGTCATTTAGAGAAAATTCACCTCTGCCAGATAACCCTTATTTGGGGAAAGACCCCCCCCCCCAACTGACATTTTTCCATGCAGTTAGCTGAGGGGCAAAATTTCTCAAGCCAGCAGGTCTAGAATTGCCTGTAGCTCAAACTAATGTTCACACCGCAGCGGCTGTGTCTGGGGCGGCCTGCCCGCAGCCCCTACACAGTGGTTACACGAATTGCCCAGTATTGTGCAACTAGGAAGCCGTTCTGGTCCGTAGAACCTGGTGTAAGTCTGGAGTAGCCGGGATACAAAAACAGCGGGCACCCTCTCCAGATGTTTCCATACCCTTTGTGATGTGAATTTTTATCTTCCCCATCCCTATTGTCCCACTCCTTGAATCGGGGCTAGTCTGGCCCTTGTTTTAGCCAGTAGGAAAGAGGAATAGCAGGGGACCATTTCTGAGTCTCTCTCTCTCTTTTAAAGATTTTATTTACTTATTTGAGAGAGAGAGAGAGAATGCGTTGGGACAGGGAAAGGGAAAGACTCCCCGCTGAGGAGGGAGCCCAATGTGGGGCTCTATCCCAGGACCTTGAGATCATGACCAGAGCCCAAGGCAGCCACTCAACCAACTGAGCCACCCAGCTGCCCTGGGGCCATTTCTGAGTCTAACGGGGCCATACCTCTTTAATCAATCTCTCTCTCTCCCCCTCTCATTCTCTGAGCGCTGCATGGCCACAAGAACAAGCCAGGGCTAGCCTGTGGGACGATAGGAGAACCCAGTTCAGCCACCTTAGCCAAGGCTCCAGACACCGGGAGAGCCAAGCCAAGATCACCAAAACTGGCTACCGTCCCCACAGCTGGCTTCAGGTGCACTAGTGAGCCCCCCAAGAACAGCTCAGATCAGCAGAACTGCCCAGCCAACCCACACACTCATACTCAAAAATAAAGGCTTACCATCATAGCCACTGAGGTGTTGTGGTTGTTGGCCATGCATCATCATTTAACCAAGGAAGAATATAAATTCACAACACCGGCAGATCTCCTTTGCACCTGCCAATAGCATGAAGAGATATGTTTTTGCAAATGCCTCTGATGAGGGAGCAGGAGGCTGGCTGAGGACAAAGCAAAAGCTGGCACTTTGCACCCCCTTTCCACCCGCTCCCCTCCCCTTGGTGGGTGACATTCCTCAGGCACCCCTGACTGCCATAAATGAGAAACAAATAGTTAACTTGCAGAGATCACAGTCCTGCAAGACAGAGTTTTGCTTGGTTTACAAATGTCCTAGAGATCTACAAAGAAGTTACCTTATCAATAGCACAAATTTCCAGAGGCAAATAACTCAGTTCCTCAGCCCTAAATAAAGTTAAATTTCTTCTAAACCCAAATCTCACTAACAAAGATGCTTGATAGCAGAAATGTGAATGGCTTGCCAAAAGAACTTTGATCAATCCCTCTGGTATCCCGGCACCTTATAGGCCCTCTTAGCATATGAAAACTCCGTTGAAACTTCCCTTCCCCTCACCTTCCCCCAAGCAGGGTACAGAACCTGCCACCCCTCACAACCTAGGGCAGCAGCTCTTCCTGCCCATGGGTCCTGTCCCCTGCTTAATAAACCACCATTTTGCACCAAAGATGTCTCAAGAATTCTTTTTTGGTAATGGGCTCCGGACCTCAGCCCACCGAACCTCACCTAGGTTCTAGAACATCATCACCTCTACTAGAAGTCTTTTCTCCCCCAGTTTTTAATCATGCTATTTTGTTCTTTTCAAGTACTCACGGGGGAAAAAACATGTTGTGAGCAATATATTTGGAAAGAGTTTGCATTTAGTAGGTCAATGGAATGAGCAGCTAAATTGCAAACGGAACCGCAGCGGGTGTCTCTCCTTCACTTCTATCATCAGACGAACCCCGTGCAAACAAATCAACCAGCAGTTTTGAGTGTCTGGTTTGTATAGGCACTCTGCACAGTACCACAGTATTTTAAGATGTGGTTCTTGTCTTCCAGGAATTTACAATCTAATTGACACATAAGTAGCCATGAAATGAGACAAACTGGATAACAATAAATGATTTCAAGAACCCTGCACCACAACCTTGTGTCTGGAAAAGAAAGGAAGTCAGCCCTTGCTAGAACTCAGAAGTGGAAGGCTTGGCTGAGGACTGCCCAGGTGGGGGCTGACTTGACAGGTGGGGCTGGAACTCTTTCTGGGAGCCTTTCAATAAGCAGCTGGGAGGCCTGTCTCGGTAGGCTTAGCGGCAGGTAAAATTCCAGCAAAGGGAAAGCGCACGGTGTATTTGGCAGAGAGTAAATAAGTCCTTTTGATGAGAGCAGAGAAAATCAATAGGACAAAGTGCCTGATGAGATACAGAGTGGAAGGGGCGTGAGGAGTGTGTGTGTCTCCAGCCCGAGGATGGTGATCATTAACAGAGAAGTTAGGAGGGAGCCGCTGGTGAACTGTTCCGTGTTAGATGGCGGAACTTGAGGTGGGAGTGAAATGCCCAGCAGGCTGCAGGGAATTCAGGTCAGGGGCCAAGGGGGAAGGGCAGCGTTAGAGATCGGGCTTGAAAGCCTTCAGTGCAAGCAAGCGGAGATGAAACCAGAGCAGAAGGTCAAGGCCTGGATCTCGGGGAATGTCGGCAATGTCTAGTGGGGGAGATAAGCAAGAGGTGCAGCTGCCCGCCCAGCAGGATGTCACAAGCGCCAGAGGAGTCAGAGAAGTGTGATAACCCCTCGGAGAAGGTCGGAGAAGGGACGGAGACACACACCAGCAGAGCGGAAACGTTCTCTTCCAAGAGAAGGAGTGATAATGGGACCACGCGGCTTCGGTTAAGTCATCTGGAGGGATGCATGGTCCGGGCTGGACGTCTCACCTGCTAACAACAGAAACACAGTAGGGACTGATGACACTCGTTTGCAAAAACCGAAAACGAAACCACACAACAGAAAACGAAAGCCAGCCAGCTTTGTTTGGGGCTGATTTACCCTTTTTGACCCTCTGTGTTGATCTTCTTAATGGATTAATTAGCACGTTTCTGCTTCACCTTTATTCATTTTAATAAGTTCAGCATGTGTAAATTGAAGAACATGTTAGATGAGGATAGAGCCAGTCCAAAGAAATAAAGCATCAAGGGAAACAATGACCAAGTCCTTTGTAACTTTATTTTTTTTATACGCTGTAAGTACATCCGCAAGTTCCTACAAGCTGTGCTACGGGTTCTGTTGTATCTACTGTCTTCAGCAGAAACACATATTTACATAGCCTTATTACTTAGTTCTTGTGGTTCTAGATGACGTTATGATAACATCATTAAGTTAAGAAAGTACGATTCAGGGGCACCTGGCAGGCTCTGTTGGTAGCACACATGACTCTTGATCTCCGGTCGTGAATTCAAGCACTACACTGGGTATGGCATCTACCTTAAAAAAAAAAAAAAAAAAAAAAAAAAAAAAGACAGAAGAAAAAAAAGTACAACTCATCCCAACTACTGGAAGAACCACTCATAGAAATTCTAGGAATATAAATAATTGCCATTTTTCCTATTGGATTTCAGTAGAGAGTGAAGACTAGAAAAGCACAAAGTCAAAAAAGAAAAAAAAGCTCCTTTAAAAAAAAGAAAAAGCTGGGGTGCCTGGGTGGCTCAGTGGGTTAAAGCCTCTGCCTTTGGCTCAGGTCATGATCCCAGTGCCTGGGATCAAGCCCCACATTAGGCTCTCTGCTCAGCGGGGAGCCTGCCTCCCTTCCTCTCTCTCTGCCTGCCTCTCTGCCTACTTGTGATCTCTGTCAGATAAATAAATAATATCTTAAAAAAAAAAGAGAGAGAAAGAAAAAGCTTACAAAAAGGAGCCATAAGTCTGCCAACAAACTGCTTGCCAGTTGCTGTAAGGTATTTCTACCCAACTTGGGTCATGATCTCAGGGTCCTGGGATCGAGCCCCGCATTGGGCTCTCTGTTCAGCGGGGAGCCTGCTTCCTCCTCTCTCTCTGTCTACTTGTGATCTCTGTCAAATAAATAAATAAAATCTTAAAAAAAAAAAAAAGGTATTTCTACCCAGCAATCTGCAGGTTAGTTGAAACCAGTGGATACATAGTTCTTATCAGCAGACACATCCATATTAACCATCTTATCTGTATCTGCTCTAAATGCTCTGATCCAGAACACTACCTGTAGGAAGCAGTATTTAACAAACTTTCCAAGTGGCTCAGCTCCCTAACAACTGAGAACCATACGTGGTAATCTAGGGAGACCCAAGGGTGGTTGGAGAGGAGGAAGGCGCCCAGCAGACTGGACCCAACTTGCCCCTTTTCTTTTTCTTCCTCCTTAAATAGAACAGCTCTATTTATGGTTTTATTATATTGGGATTCTATGCATTCCATTTGTCAAGCCAAGTCATCCCTTACCTCCCCCATCAATCCATCAGCAAGTTCTATCCATGACCTCATCAAAACACGACACCTGATCTGTCCCACTTGTTTTCCAGGGGCACTGCCCACACCGTCTGGTCTGCGACTCCTAACCCTTCCGCTTGGGGCTGCTCTTAGCCTCCTCCAGGCCAGACCCACTAGAGCATCAAGAACATATTCCTCAAAACTTAATTGGGATCGCATTGCCTTGCAGCCGAAAACTCTTCTGCAGCTCCAAAAGGCCCAAAACAAAGCCTGGGCTCCTGGGAGCATGGCGCGCGAGTGAGTCAGACACCCTCTGTCACCTGGAGCCACTTCCCATGTCTTGCTAGAACTGTGGCCGGGCTGGGTTCTTTGCTTGGCATCAAGACAAGGAGGTAGAAGCCTTTGCATCTCCTCTTCCTCCTTCTGGACAACTCTGCATCTTCTTCTGCAAACACCTCTGTGTAAGTGTCATCTCCACAGAGGTCTCCCGAGACTGTGCCACTTAAACCCAGTCTCCCTGAGTCTCCATTATTCTCCATCTTAGCCTATGTTTTCCTTCATAATTTTTTTTTCAACTTGAGTTTTTTGTTTCTGTTTGCTTTCATTTTGTTCTGCTCTAAACTAAAAGTTCAAGGTGAACAGGAGCCTGTCCGTTACGTGTACCACAGTGCCCAGCATATATTAGGAATTTGATTATTGGATGAATGGATAAAAGAACCCCAAGTTTTCAAGGTGTGAAAAAGTCCCTGATTTAGACAAGTTAGAAACTCTCATTTGGGTGGGGTAAGAATATGCAATTCAGAAATTAAACATCATTCTAGGGTGATCTCAGTGACTGAAATTCCCAAGCCCGCAGGATGCCTGGCTGGCTCAGTTGGTAAAGTGGGCAACCTTTGACCTCAGGGTTGTGAGTATGAGTCCCGTGCTGGGTGTGGACATTACTTACAAATAAAATTTAAAAATAAATTAAAAAAATGAAATTCCCCAGCCCTTTGCTCTTCCAAACTAGTGGAGCTAGATCACATTGCTGTCAGGAAACTTCCATGAAGCCAAAAGCTTGTTTTGCCCCTTATGAAGAGAGATTTATTAATATTCATCTGTAAGTATAAAGATATCACAATAAGAAATAAGAAGAGTTAGAGCTCTTTGTGGGAGAATGCCAATTGATTACACAGCATGTGTTATTAATACTTATTATGGTTATATTAAAACCCATGAATCACATGAAGTCTCATTTTAAAACTATGGGCTTTTGGCCAAGAACATTAGGACAATCTATTTTGGAGTTAGGAATCATCATCTAGGGAGGGTCTAGAGCAGTTCAATTTGGTTGCTTGCCAAGTATGGCTCGATAGTACATTGCATTTCCCATCACCGACGGAAAAGGATGTGTGAGAGGAGGGAGCCTTGTCACACTCAGAGGGGTGACAGAGGGTGGGGACCATGAGAACTAGCTCTAAGGTCCCTTCCAATTGCTTCTGATTTCTCAGTTCCCCTTTGCCAACTCAACCCAACTAAAGAAACAGTTACCGAGGGCCCTCTGAGTGCCAGAAACCGCGCTGGGAATAGGACAGTGAAAATTGAGACATCCACTCTGCCCTAACAGAATAAATGGGAGGTCAAGAAGACTTAGCAAATCCAGAGGGTGACGTCAGCACTTGGCCATCGCCTTGGAATAGCAAAACACAGGAATTAGCCACACAGAGTGAACAGTCAAGACAATGGAACTTTCTTGAAGAGTACCACGATATTTTTAGCTCCTGTTTCCATGAAACAGGATTTTCAGTGCATTGGAAACGGCCCCAGAATTTGAAGCCCCAGCTGCCCTCTCCTGAACATTTCCTCATCCCCTTGTTCATTTGAGCTCCTTCACCAGATCCGCATGGCCATTATGTTTCCTGTGTGATACGGAGCCATTTCTTTCTTAATTTAATAGTAAAAGTCATATGCCCTTGTCTGATTAGTCTTGTGAAATAATGCAACTGCCGACTTACCCGGGATTTCTTGACATGTTACCCTGCAGCTGGTTTCCCATGCGAGTTTGTGTCCATGTTACGTTTGACAGTGCCATCGGGGTGCCCATTTGGAACCCCTGGCAGCCATTGGAGCACGTGTTGTGCTTTTATCCAGCCCTTCTCCCCACCCCTCTCCCAACAGCCGGGACAATAACATCATTTTTCACATTAGGTACTACATTCATTGTTGGGATGAATCACATTCTTTGAATCATCTCAGCACCAACACTGCCAAGTAGCATGGTTCATATCAAGCCCAACTTATTTAAAGTTGACAGGAGTTATCTCATGGTTGTCAGACATTTCCTCCACTTTTTTTTTTTTTAATCAGTTTTACTACTGAACGGAAAGAATAGGGATGTTGGGCAGTCATTAATGTCTGAGTCTGTTATTTGCACTATGAAATTAGAGGACTGAACTAGGTTAGAGATGAAGCTACTAGGAAAGGAGGCAAATTTAGCTCTCAGCTGATCTCCTGGATTGGCCCTCATGGCATTAAAGAAAAAAATTTCATTCATAGGCACCTTTCTAAAATTGGGAGATTGCCCATGGAAGTCCAGGTTCTTGGTTTCTTTGGCAAAATCAAAATCTGAATTCCCTGGAAAATTCTGGCCTCTGAGACTCCCTTCCACATCTCACGTCTCATGTTTGCAAATAGGAAGGCACTGCTCACCCAGCTCCTTCCTCTTCTGTAGCACCTGATGGCGATGGTTCTTGGAAGCCACCTTTCTGAGAGCTGTTCTTTCTGTTTGGTGACCTGAGGAAAACGGTGTGTGTGCTGAGGAGAGGGGGGTTTTGGTTGTAAAAAAGAGAGAGCGAGACAAGAGAGAGAGACACACACATACAGAGAGAGAGAGAAAATTCTAGCTTGAGCTGATGGGGAGGGTGTGGTCTTTAAATTGGATGTTGCTCTTCATTTAATGCTAGTTCCCACCTCGCCCATTTTACTTATTTATATCATCTGTCTAGCCCCTCTAAGCATCTGAATTTCCACAAGATCATTTCTAAATCCCTGTCTCTCTAAATACATCTAGATGTTTCTAAGATATTCTTTCAAGGGTGTTGAGCCTCTGCAAGCAGGTATATCTCTTCCTCCCCGTCCTTCTAGAATATCCACCAGGCTAAACACAAAGACACAACAATTTTCTGTCTTCCTCACTTAACTCCCCAGTGCCCAGAAAAATCCCTGGCACCTAGAAGGCACTCAGTAAATATTTGTAGAATGAAGTGTTCAAGGTTAGCAACTACCTTTGGAAAGTTGTTCACAATGATTCACAAGCAAACTAGTGTTTCAGAGGGTCCACATAATCATGTTAATTGCAATATCATTATATTTTATGTTACCCAATAGAGAGGGATAACCAGTTTAAATTGCTTTGATTTAAATAATTTGTCGTTTAAACTATGAAGTCTTGGGTACAAACACAGTCAAGCTTTTAGAATTTCTTTTTATTTCTGTGGGAAGGATAGTTTATATTCTAGGCAGAAATGGAGCAAAAACGAAGAGCCTGAGCCTTCAAGAAATGAAGGACTTGCTTCCTTGACTAGAAGTAGGCTGGAACAATACGTTTTCCTCAGGCGAGTTAACTGCATGGAGCCAGGGTGGGGATAAGTGGGACAACACTGTCCTCTTGTGTTCAGTATTGGAACTTACATGGCCTTTCAATGCTGGCACCTGAGAGATGGTCAACACTTGAGCAAACCAGGCACAGGGCTAGGTAACTAGAGAGTGATAAATGGGCAAAACCCACACAGCTCCTGAGATCTCGTGAGAGAAATGCTCATCTTTCAAAAACATAGGGAATTTGTATTTCAAATACATATTGTGGAGGAAAGGATATGACTTTGAAAATGATTCAGCTCTATTCCCTACCTCTTAAGATAATTAGCCTAACGTAGCTCAGTTTATGGAGAGCCTACTATGCACTGGCTCTGTGCTAAACACTCCTCATGCATTATCTCATCTAATCCGCTCAGAAACGATAGGCAGTTCGCAGGTGAATAATTTGCACAAGAACAGAGAGCTTGTAGGTGGTGGTACTAAGATGTTTAATGTTTAACTCTTATATTCCTTACGAACTGAAAACAAAACAAAACACGCCAAGATACTCTAACAGTGTTGCTTAAATATGAGGAATGTGTGAACCCCTTTTAAAGGAATAAAAAAATTCTTACAGATTTCTCCATCACCATTTCCCAGGATCAACTTAAATTCTTTAAGTTTTTATGTAAATTCCAGTTAGTTAGCATACAGTAATATATTGGTTTCTGGTGGAAAATACAGTGATTCCACATTCCATACCACGCCCAGGTGCTCATCACAACAAGTGCCCTGCTTAATCCCCAACACCTATTTTCCCCATCCTCCTCTTCCTGCCCACCTCCCCCTGGCAGCCATCCATGTGTTCTTGATAGTTAAGAGTCTGTTTCTTGGCTTGCCTCTCTCCCCCACCTCTTTGCTCATTTGATTTGTTTCTTCAATTCCATACATGAATGAAATCACATGGTATTTGCCTTTCTCTGATGGACTTATTTCACTTAGCATAATACCTTCTAGCTCTATCCACATCTTTGCAAATGGCAAGAGTTCATTCTTTTTGATGGCTGAGTAATATTCCATTGCATATCTATGCCACATCTTTATCCATTCATCTGTCAATGTTCATTTGGGCTGCTTCCGTAATTTGGCTACTGTAGATAATGCTGCTATAAACATGAGGGTGCATGTACCCTTTTGAATTAGTATTTCTGTATTCTTTGGGTAAATATCTGGTGGTGCAATTGCTGGGTCATAGGGTAGTCAACCTAGGACTTTTCCAGGAACCTCCATCCTGTTTTCCAGAGTGGCTGCTCCAGTTTGCTTTTCCACCCACAGTGCACGAAAGTTCCCCTCTCTCCTCATCCTTGACAACACCTGCTGTTTTCTGGGTGGATAATTTTAGCTGTTCTGACAGGTGTGAGGTGTTATCTCATTGTGGTTTTGATTTGTATTTCCCTCATGATGAGTGATGTGGAACATCTTTTAGGAGCAACTTAAATTGTTTTGATCATAGCCCTGGCTGCTTTCATACATAGGGAAAGATCAGGTAAGAACTCTGTATGTCTTTAGCCTTTACGTGACAGTACAGCAAAAACAAATGTACAAACAGGAACAAAAGTATCATCCCGTGAGATGTATTGTCGTAACTTCGAATTAACAGCAATCGTGTGGCTTCATTTAAACATAAAAAATATGTGAGTTGCCTGGCAAAGGTCAGGCTCTGTTCTCATCCCGGAGGGCAGAGTGGCAGAGACAAGCAACAGATTAGTGACGGGTGGAGCATACAGTGTGTCAGGCCGTGATGAGCGCCATGGAGAGAGACCGCACAGGAAAAATGCCTGACAGGGCGGTCAGGGAAGTGGCACTTAGGCAGAAACCGGAAGGAGCTGAGGGAGTGGGCCTGTGGCTATCTGCAGTTTGAAGTGTGTTTGGTGTCTTGGAGGAAAAGCAAGGAGGCCAGTGGGACTGGAACAGGGAGGGCATTTGTAGGAAATGAGGTGGGGTCAGGACAAGGCAAATTATACACCGGATAAAGATGTCTGCTGAAATTACCTCTTGGGCTCTTCTCCTATGGCTGCCTGAGTCATTGGTACTCTCTTGTACACAGCCATTCACGGTTCTGTGAATAGATTGTACTCACTCAGCCTTCTGTGCCTTCTCTGGTTATCTAGGCTGACTCCTCTTCACACATCAAGTCAAGCTTAATCCGAGCCTGCCCTGGAAAGCTTCCCTCACCCTGACAAGGCAAGCACCCACCCCTTCAGGAGACCTTGACGCCTTGTACACAGCTAGGTCCTGTCCTTCTTCCAACCCCATGTTCTAGCTGGTGGTTTACTTATCTGCCTGACATGCTAGACAACAAGCTTCTCCAGAACAAGAAGCTTTCTTTCCTTTTTCCTTTCAATATCTTCGATGTGTAAATACCCACATGGTCCTAATAGATCATTAAGAGAGACAATGTTTGCGAATGAATAAATAATATCAGTAATCACTCGTTTTTTAAAAGATTTTTATTGATTTATTTGACAGAGAGAGGTCACAAGAAGGCAGAGAGGCAGGCGGAGAGAGAGGAGGAAGCAGGCTCCCTGCCAAGCAGAGAGCCTGATGCGGGGCTCGATCCCAGGACCCTGAGACCATGACCTGAGCCAAAGGCAGAGGCTTAACCCACTGAGCCACCCAGGTGCCCCAGTAATCACTCATTTTTTAAAAGATTTTATTTTATTCATTTGAGAGAGAGAGAGAGAGAGCATGAGCAGGAGGAAGGAGTAGAGGGAGAAGGAGAAGCAGACTCCCTGGTGAGCAGGGAGCCTGATGTGGGGCTCAGTCCCAATGCCTGAGTAGAGGGCAGCTGCTTAACCCACTGAGCCACCCAGGCGCCCGAGTAATCACTCATTTCGATAATACCAGCCCAGCCCATAGTGTTTGCCTGGCCTGTTGGCCTCTAGTACTTGCTACCAACTGGGAAGGGGCCTGGTGTCAAACTGAACTAGGTAAGCTCTCATTGGTCATTCTGATTCAGTACATTCCAGCGATCCTACAAGCTAGGTACTATGATTCTTCCCTTTAATTGTAAGAAAGACAAAATGAGACAGCAGCAACAACTTACATTTTACCACCCAGAGCCGGGATTTGAATCCGGATTTATTGACATCCAAACCTGTACCAAGCTGTAAACTGGACATGTATGGATTAGAAACTGCATTTGGTGTAATTTTCCAAACTCCTTGAGAAGTATCATCTGTAGGAGATTTGTAGAAAACCTTTCCATAATGTATTGACATTGCTTGCCCTCACTGCAGTTTTTAAGGAAGAAAGATGGAAGGCCACCTGTCGGTCACTCAGCCATTGTGAAGATGCTGGCATAGTTTGCAACAAGGAGTATAGGAGGAGCTTCTGGAACTGAGGCAACATGAGGACAAGAAGACAAGGGATCCTATTCTAATTCTGCAGGGGAACATTGATGAACATGGCCTTTCTCTAGTTGTTGAGTGTTATCCTAATTCTTTATGTACTTTATGTAACAATATTTACATATGTACAGAGAAAACAGGTCCAAAGGGTATAAAACAGTGTTCTGGTTATTTTTAAGCTATAGAAATTTCTATTTTTTCCCTTGTGCTTTTCTGTATTTACTGAAGTCTCCACAACTTAAAAAAAAAAAAAAATCATGGTGAAACCCAATAAGAAAATGAATCCAGTTAAGATTGAACAAAAGACCTGAACAAACACTTCACCAAAGAAGATATACAGAGGGGCAAAGAAGTGTATGAAAAGATGGTCAAAATCATACATCCTTAAGGAATTGCAAATTAAAACAACGATGAGTTACCTTTACACGCCTAGTAGAATGGTTAAAATCCAAGACACTAACCCCAAATGCTAGTGCAGGTGCCAAGCAAAAGGAACTCTTATTCATTGCAGGTGGGAATGCAAACTGATGTAACCATTTGGAAGAGAGTTTGGCGGCTTCTTACAAAACTAAACCTATTATAACCATACAATCCAGCAATCACTTTCCTTGCCCAAAGGCATCAAGAACTTACGTCCACACAAAACCTACCCATGAATGCTCATACAGCTTTATTCATGGTTGCCAAAACAAGATGCCTTTCAGTAGGTGAATGGGTGCATACATTGTGGTATATCCATACAATGGAATATTATACTACACTAAACACAAATGCGCTATCAAATCATGACAAGGCATAGAACTTTAGATGCATATTGCTAAATGAAAAAAGGCAGTCTAAAGTGGCTAACGTGCTGTATGATCCCAACTACCTGACATTCTGGAAAAGCCAAAACTATAGGGATATTAAAAGATCAGTGGTTGCCAGGGGCTCAGAGGAAGGAGAGATGACTAGGTAAAACACGGGGGATTTTGTTGTTGTTTTTCTGTATAGATATGATGGTAGGTAGGTGTCTTTACACATTTGTCCAAGCCCATAAAATACACATCATCAAGAGCGAACCTGAATATAAACCGTGGACTTTGGTTAACATTGATGTGTCAATGTTGGTTCATCAACCGTAACAAGTGTAGCTGTCTGGGGCATGACATTGACAATGGAGGAGGCTGTTGTTGGGGGAGGGGTGTGTGGGACGTGGGAATTCTTTGCATTTTCTTCTCAATTTTGCTGTGAACCTAAGACTACTCTATAAAATAAAGTTTATTCAGTGTTTTAAGTCTATGATGAGAAATTTTGCTATTCCAAAATCCAGGAGAATGCACTCTGAGGAATCCTGTATTTGTTTATATTCCTTGCCACCGGAACAGAAACATTCCTAGTGAGAAAGTGGAGGTGACAGCAAACGGTAAGAGATGCAGCAGCATATGTTTCAGAATGCTGCCGCATTTGGGAAAGGACTCATAAATAATCATCTCAGAAGAAGACTAAGAAAACCACCTCATGTGAGGTTCGCATACACCAGCCATCCTGACAGAGCCGTGGACAGCATTTGCTCATTTCGTGGGCAAAACAACCCTAGTGACATTGTCGCATTGTCTCACTTTACAAGTCAGGGCACGGAAAGGTGGCTCTGTTCCTAGCTCCCTACAGGTAAGATGGGGAATGCCATCTGACCACTACATTATGCCATCTCCGTAATGACCACAGCTAGCCCCAGGGCCTCCAAAAATAGTTCTGCAGGTTGTTTATTGTGCAAGGTTGCCCCCCACCAAAGAAGCTTAGGAACAGAAATCCATTAGCTGGGCTGCAGCTGCCCAGAGAGGTCCTTACCTAATTAGCACAAAGGTGCTCTAAGCCAGGTTCCGAGTTGAATGCTTGTGTGGATGTAATCTCATGGAGTCCATTTGCCCCACGCCTCCCTCCCTTTCGGCTTTCAAGGTCCCAGTGCTTCCTATACATGCAAAGAGCTCTGTATTGCTTACATTTTAAGAAATTGAGGTCATATGAATCACTTGCAAATCTATCTGTGAACACCCCTGGCTTGCTTTGGTTTGATCCGTTAAAAGATGATTATAGATGCTAACTGCTTTAGCTTTTAACTAAACTGCTAGATCAACTAGGAGAGAATTTGTAACTTTGAAATAGACTTTAAATAATTTAAAAACATAACAAACTGTTTTAAACCTGTATTTTCTGCATTTTAGTACTAATGTACTTTCCTATTCATTTATGCATCCAATAAACACTACTTGTTTGTTTGTTTTGTTTTTGGGGCTGAGCAGTATTTGGTCTGGGCATTTGATAAATAAAACATTTGTTACCGTAAAGAAATTCCTAGAAAGGGTGCCTGGCTGGCTTAGTTGGTAGAGCATCTTGGTCTCAATGTCCTAAGTTCTAGCCCCACATTAGGTGTAGAGATTACTTTAAAATCTTGGAAGAAGGAAAGGAAGGAGGGAAAATTTCTAGTCAAATAAGGGAGAAATATAGGGACTAGAACTCATTTATTTGTTTACCATTATATACTTAAGGCTTGTTATATGTCAAACTCTGTTGGGCACTAAATTAAAGGTACAAAGAATCTTTGAACTGTTATCACCAGATAGGACAAATGCTTCTCGTACTAAGAAATATTGTTGGTCAAATCAAAGTTACCTAATCTAAATAAACACAGCCGAATTCTCCAGTACAAAGGTTACTTACTTAAAATTGCTGTAGTTTCCTCACAGAATTCCTCACACAGAATCTTCTCAAACTACTCTCTCTGATGAAAGTCTCAGAGAAATGCTCAAAATGGAATTGCTTTTTAAGTTGTCAAAATTCTTTTTTTAAGTAATCTCTACACCCAGTATGGGCTTAAACTTGTGACACCAAGATCAAGAGTCACGCTCTATTGACTGAACCAGCCAGACCCCCCAAAATTCTTAAAATTCTTGATAAGCTCTGAGCTTAATTACACTACCTAAAAGAGAATAACATTTTTATGCATGATGTAAACACTAAGTATGAATTTTTAAATCTTCAAAATTAGTAACAATGAGTATAATACTTCCCAGATAGTGGGGCATTTTCACAGACATATTTCACTTGATACCCATAAATCCCTGAAAGGAAGTTGTTAATTTGCTTTCATTTCTTTCTGGGGGATTAAGTATGCCCAGTAAGAATTTCTCATGAACCTTTAGCTAATAGCAGAACCAGAGTCTAAACCAAGCCAAATATCATGCAGATTTTACAATGACATTAAAAACTTCTCTACAATGTTTTGTTATGCCACTCTAGACAGGGATGTTATTATTCATTAACAGCTTAATAAAAAGATTTATATTTTGATAATTCAAGATGAAACAAATACTGTAAACAAATCTGGAAAGTAGTATCTAATTTGGTGAAAACCACTGTTGTTTATATCAACATATAATGGCTAGATCCGTAACATTTTGTATGTTGTACTGTCAAAGAACACATAATGGCTCATTCATCAGGCATTGCAATGAAAGCAGTCCTTGAATTGATGTAATTTGTTTCCATAATTTCACTAACTTGCCGGAACCACCACCAGGAAATTTCTAGGAAAGTAGTGCCATCTAGTGGTAACATTGG
Source organism: Mustela nivalis (assembly GCF_964662115.1). Classification (NCBI taxonomy): domain Eukaryota; kingdom Metazoa; phylum Chordata; class Mammalia; order Carnivora; family Mustelidae; genus Mustela; species Mustela nivalis. The sequence continues at coordinate 150,687,273 of NC_139021.1, forward strand.
GTACCTGCAATCAACTGCAAATACACAGAATTTATTTAGCCATAAAAAGGAATGAAATACTGATAAGTGCTACATCATGGATGAATCTTGAAAACGTGATGGTAAGTGAAAGCACACAGGCACTAAAGGTCATCTATTGTATGACTGCATTTATATGAGCTGTCTGGAATAGGTATAAGAGCTATGTGGAATAGTATCTATCTGGAATAGAGACAGAAGGCAGATGAGTGCTTGCCAGGCAATAGGGGAAAGCAGGAATGGGCAGTGACCACTCAGTATACAGAGAGTTTTCTTCTGCAGTGAAGAAAATGTTTTGGAACGAGACGGTTGATGCATAAGGTGGTGAAGGTACCAATGTCACTGAATTGCTTGCTTTAAAATAATTGATTTTGCTATGTAAATTTTACTTCATTGAGACACATTTTTAATAAAATACATGCATGAAACATAGTAATCTGTAATACATTAATTTAACACAGAACATAATAAACCATATGTGTCCTGTCATTTGTGGACTGAGGCAATGCTCTAGGTACTATGAGAATGTGAAGGTGTGTAACCCAGTTTCTATCCCTAAAAGTTACAGTTAAGTGGCGAAGCTTCATACATTCTAATACCAATAGTAGAAGGTGGAATGTGATAAGTGGCACAATGCAGAGGAAAGATGACTAACCACCTGGAGAAGGGCACAACACTTGTGGGGGCTGCTGAGGCTGTGCCATGCAGCAAAGACCCCTGGGAAAGTTTCCAGAGCTAGAGCCTTATGGAAACCAGCACAGGTGCAGAGAAGCTCAGCTTTAATTTAAATATGCTGCCATCGAGCCCAGCAAATGAAGCAGTGTGCATCCCACTGATGCCTGTTCTAGCAGCGGGATCCAGGCACTAATATTCTGAAAGGCAGCACTCATCTAGAGGGCACAAGGTCAGCAGCTGCAAGTACACTCCCACTACACTGCATTGCTGAGAGATTGGGGCAATCTGTCCAGGCCTGGCCGCCCAGAGCTGGGGCAGGTGATGGTGAAGGGTGGTGGCTTGGGGGAGTTCCACCCAATGGGTCCAGAGCCAACTTGGAGAATTAGATTGGAAGTGAGGGAGCAGAGCCTAGAGCCTGAACTCAGATGTCAGGACACAGTAGTCTTCCCTTCTTCCCAGCTAGTGTTTTTTCTTGCCTTGCTGCCTTTGGATGGTCGTCTCATTTATTCCCCATTATTCAACATGCAGCAAATATTTGCTGAGCCCCAAAAGCTATCCAAACCTTAGAAATATAAAATAAAAATAAAAGACAAAATTCTGGCTCAAAGGGCTCGTAGTCTTCGAAGAACTAATCTGTTAACAATGATCATATGGTCACATGATTTGCTTTAGTGATGGATATATACAGTGGTGCTCAGGGAAAGGAATCCTTAAGTCTGATTGGGAGAAAGAAAAGGTCTAGTGTTCCCCAATCTTATTAAATCCAACAACTCTTCCTCTTAATAAGATATACATTGTAATGCTCTTTTTGGCCATCTGAAATGCAATTCCTAGATGTAAATTACCTAGCAGAATTTTAAAAGAATCAACCCAATACCCTATATAAGATGCTAAAATTAATACAAAGGAATAAAAAGACAGTAATTTATAATATAGAATGTTTTGACAAGTAAACAGTCATAATCTCATGAAAAGGTAAAAATCGGGGCACCTGGGTAGTTAAGTCAGTTAAGCGAGCGCCTTCAGCTTAGGTCATGATCCTGGAGTCGTGGGATCAAGCCCCGAATCAGGCTCCCTGCTCAGTAGGAAGTCTGTTTCGACCCCTGCCCCTCCCCTGCTCATTCTCTCTCTCTCTCTCAAATAAACAAATAAAATAAAAATAAAAGGTAAAATAGCTTAAGCTTATGGTAGAATTGCCACAAATGTGACAGCTAGAATACAGAACGGTACAGAATAATACAGGTGTATAGTGTTGGTAACTTAAACGCACAGGCACCCACACAAACTTGTACAAGAATGTCTGTAACGGCATTATTCACCATAATGGAAAAGTGGAAAGAGCCCAAGTTAAAGTTTATCGTATAATGAGTAGATAACAAAAGGTGATACCTCCATACCTTGGAATATTATTCAGCAACAAAGAGAAGTGAAATACTATAACATATCATGGCACAACATGAACAAATCCTGAAAACAGTATGTTGTGAGAAAGCCAGTCGCAAGGACCACATGTTGTGTGATTCCATTTATATGAAATGTCCAGAATAGGCAAATCTACAGAGACAGAAGGTAAGCTAGCAGTTACCTAGAGCTCAGGAGAAGGGTTAGAGACAAAGAGGGAATGACTGTTCATAGGCATGGGTTTTTGATGGGGAGTGATGAAAATATTCTAAAATTGACTGTGGTAATGGTCACACAATTCTGTGATTATACTAAAAGCCATTGAATCACACACTTTCTTTATTTATATATACTTGTTTATTCAAGTAATCTCTATCACTGACATGGGGCTCAAATTCATGGCTCCAAGATCATGAGTCGCACTCTCTTCTCACTGAGCCAGGCAGGCACCCATTGATTTGCATACCTACAATGAGCAAATTGTATGGCTGGTAAATTATGTTTAAAACTGGTTGGTTTTTTTTAGATTTTATTTTTTTGACAGAGAGAGAGAGTGAGTGAGCCCGCAGAAGCAGAGGGAGTGGGAGAAGGAAAAGCAGGCTCCCCACTGAGCAGGATGTCTCTTGTGGGACTTGATCCCAGGACCTCCGGATCTGAGCCTAAAAGCAGATGCTTAAGAGACTGAGCCACCCAGGTGCCCTCAATAAAGCTGTTTTTATAAAAAACAATTTACTGGGGTACCTGGGTGGCTCAGTCCGTTAAGCTTCTGCTGTTGGCTCAGGTCATGACCCCTCTGCCCCTCCCCACAACTGGTGCCCTCACGCATGCGTGCTCTCTCTCTCTCAAATAAATAAATAAAACCTTAAAACACACACACACACACACACACACACACTTCAAGATAGAACAGGTCCTGATAGATATCATCTGCTAAAGTTAGAGGTGGTGATATCCTAGTATAAATTAAGAACAATATAAGTCGTGATTCATGATCTTACTCAATAAGGTATCTTTCTTGATGCCTAACATTAAATGTAACTAAAAACAAATAGAAATAACACCACCAGTAACCCAAGACCGTTAACAATGAGCCAGGTGACCGAGGCCAACCTCATCAGTGATGTCATGTTGATATAATGTGATAAGAATGGACTTTACCTCTGTGGTCTTCCCCAAATCCATCTCCCCAGCTCGATCATGGGAAAACACCAGACAAATCCCAACTGAAGGACATTCTACATAATGCTTGTCCAGTACTTAAAACTGTCAAGGTCATCAAAAACGAGGAATCCAAAACAAGAAGAGCCTAAGAAGACATGATAACAAAGTATAAGGCAGTATCCTGGATGGGATCCTAGAACAGAAAAAGAACATTAATTAAAACTACCAACTCTGAATAAAATATTAGTTAATAATATTGCTTTATCATTGTAACAAATGTATCCTGCTAATGCAAGATGTTATGAGAGAGAAAACCAGTACAGTATATATGGGAGCCTTGTAGCATCTGAGCCCTGTATTATCTGAACTCTGTCCGATCTTTCCATTTTATTTTCTCTAAATGTAAAGCTATTCTGGGGCGCCTGGGTGGCTCAATTGGTTAAGCATCTGCCTTTGGCTCAGGTCATGATCCTGGGGTCCTGGGCTGGAGCCCTGCATTGGGCCTTTTGCTCAGTGGGGAGTCTGCTTCTCCCTCTTCCCCCTGCTCCTGCTCTCTCTCTCTCAAATAAATAAATAAAATCTTAAAAAAAAAAAAGAAAGCTGTTCTAAAATCAAAATACGTTTAAACATGTATTTCAACACACAATAAAAGCATGGATTTATATTATATTTCATGCATTTAAAGAAGTATAGATAATACCATAAAAGCCACTCTCCTCCAAACCGAGCTTACTTCTCAACATATAAAACCACCTCATGTTCATCTATGTCTTTCTCCCCTCATAACCTCATCTTGAACTTCATGTTTATTAATCCCATGCATGTTATTATTTGTGTGTGTGTGATTTTATTTATTTACTTGAGAGAGACAAAGAGTGAGAGGGAAAGTATGAGAGGGATGAGGAGCAGATAGAGAAACAAGACCCTTCACTGAGCAGGGAGCCGGAGGTGAGGCTTGAGCCCAGGACCCTGGGATCAAGACCTGAGCCAAAGGCAGATGCTTAACCCACTGAGCCACCCAGCGCCCCCCATGCATGTTTTTATATTTCTAATATACAAGTATATATCCATAACCAATCTGTATGACTTAGATCACATATTTCCATGAGTACCTAGGCATGCCAATGAACAGAAAAACAATTGGAAATATAGTAGCCCAAATTGCCATGAGTGTCTCCTTCTGGGGACATGGAGGGTGAACAGGGGTAAGGTGGGACTCTCATTTGATGTGTTACTGAATTATCACAAGAAGGTTATGTTACTTTTATAATTTTTAAAATTTTTTTAAATTAAAAAATTTTAAATTATTTCTTTAATATAATTAAAAATTATATTTTAAAAATTATTTTATTTTAATTTAAATTAAAAATTATTTTTAATTAAAAAATTTTAAAAATTATTTTTAAATTATTTTTTTTAATTATTTTTTTCTATTATTTTTTTAAAATAAAAAATTATTTAAAAATTATTTTGGGGTATAATCTCTATACCCAACACAGGACTTGAACTCACAGCTCTGAGATCAAGAGTTGCATGCTCAGCTGACATGCAGCTGAGCCAGCTGGGACCCCTGCTTTTATAATTTTTTAAATTGGTAAAACAACAACAAAAAGAGCCATGGTTTATTTGCTTATGAAAATGTAGTCTTTATTATTGTTGTTAAAGATTTTATTTATTAATTTGACAGAGAGAGAGATGGCAAGAGAGGGAACACAAGTAGGGGGAAAGAGAGAGGAAGAAGCAGGCTTCCTGCCTAGCAGAGAGTCCAGTGCGGGGCTCAATCCCAGGATGTTGGGATCATGATCTGAGCCGAAGGCAGCTGCTTAACAACTGAACCACCCAGGTGCCCCTTTATTATTATTTTTTTAGAGAAGGAGAGAGGGCGGGGGAGGGAACAAGAGAGAGGGAGTGAGAGAATCTTAAGCAGGCTACACACCCAGCTCAGAGCCCAACACGGGGCTCAATCTCACAACCCTGAGATCATGACCTGAGCTGAAATCAAGGGTTGGACGCTTACCCAACTGAGCCCAAGGGTCTCAAAGGAAACAGGCTTTAGACCACATCATTCTTCTGCTCAGAAAAGCTTTCACTAGTTGCCTTCACCTGACACAGTGTCTTAACACCCAGCAGTTCTCACTAATGTGAGATGTGAGATACGATGTTATGAGTATTCACTTTCAGTATTCTTTGCTGCCTTGAATCCAATGGCTCTCAACCCTGTTTTCACATTTAGGCTCATTTAAGGAGAGTTAAACAATACCAACGACCCAATCCCTTTCCTGGCAAATTAATTGATATCTATGCAGATAGGGCCAAGGAATCTGCATTCTAACAAGTCTCACTAGAGATTCCTAAGCTCACTAATGACTTTATCACACACCAAACATTTAAGCAGACTTTTAACTCTTGACTGAAACATCTAGATGGTTCTTGGCCTCATTAGCAAAACAAGTATCTTGTATTGTAGAAAACTATTCAATACTACACAGAAAAAAAAAAAAAATGCTTGAAAAATCGAATGATGTTGGGATGCCTGGGTGGCTCTGGTGGTTAAGCATCTGCCTTCAGCTCAGGTCGTGATCTCAGGGTCCTGGGATGAAGCCCTGCGTCGAGCTTCCTGCTCAGCGGGGAGCCTGCTTCTCCTTCTACCTGCTGCTCCCCCTGCTTGAGCTTGTTCTCTCTGACAAATAAGTAAATAAAATCTTAAAAAGAGAGAGAGATTGAATGATGTATATTTTTATAATAAAACTTTGTGGGTAGAAATCAAATGTCTAGGCAAAATACTTGTCAAATTCCTTGCATTGTCACGACCACTTTAGGTGGCTCTTAGGAAATATCTTTTGGTTGAATGGATGGAAAAGTCACTGAACAAATTAAAAAAAAAAATTACCAGTGAGCCCGAAAAAGCGGAGGAAAGGCTAAGTGGAGGAAACCCTCACTTGTGCAAGATTTACTGAGTGTTTACTGTGTGCCACACCCAGTGCCAAACCCCAGAGTCATTAAGAGTCTACCAAAATCTGGACTTCTTGGGTTTCCATGGCTGAAGTGGGAAGAGAAATGGCGGCAACATGTATTTTGTCTTTATACAGTCCTCTCTTGTTTTCTTACTCATTTTCTGATGAAGAAAATGAATTCTCTCTGGGTTTTGACTTAGCACTAAATCTCCAAAGACCTAGAAGCTGAAGATAGTGTCTCCACTGGAGGATGGAGTGAGTGAGCCGGAAGGGTAGGGGGGCAAGAGTCCTGAGGGTTTTGGCCGCTTCTGCTCACTCCCCTGAGCAGTTGTGTGTATCTTCAGAGTCATCACTTCCGAGTTAGCGTTCCAAACCTTCTTTGCTCTTCCAAGGACACAGTAAAAGAGGGTAAATGATGTCCCCTCAAACGTCAAAGCAGCAAAATGTTAAGGAAATCCAAACAGACCACTTTGGTGATTGACGCACGGGGCCAGGCCCCCCCCTCCCCCCGGCGACACAAGGGCTCCATATTCGTCAATAGATATGTGAACCAGCTGCCAAGACGAATTTTTGCTAATAGCATATTTTTAAAGCATACGCTTCCAAATTTGATGTGTAGCAAAAGTATAAAGATTTTTTTTTTTTTTTATAAAAGGCTGGAAAGCCTTTTCCAGTAGAATGGAACATTAATGTCAGTTTTATGCTTATTCTGTTTCTTCACTAAAGAAAAATTTGCCTTTGGTAATCAAGGCAAATTTGACTTTTCTCATCAATGTGTGTTATTAATCACCAGCCTAACCCCGATTTGACTGAAACAGCAAAATGTGGTGTAGTCCTGTGATTAGAACATTCTTTATAGTCTCTGCCTTTAGTTGATTCAAATACCAACCTGAACCTTTCTTGGAAGCTGTAGTCTCTGTCTTATACCCCATTCTCTGTCTCAGTACCTTCAGGAAAGTATTGTTGGAAATAAAGAAAGGGAGGGGAGAGAGAAGAAGCAAACAAACAGAAAAGCTAGTGAGAGAGAGGGAGAGAGAAATAATCATGAAGTAGTGTTGACTTGGGAAGCAGAATATGTGCCTCACAAGGTTGAACAGATGCCTGTTCTTAGCGCAGGGACAGGGACGGGGTTGTCCGCCATCCACGCAGCCAGCTGCCACTTTAAAGAACAATGAGGCTTGGCTTCAGCGCTGTAATTGGATCAAGTGTCAAAATCATTTAGGATTTTGTATACCTCATTACTCTGGACTGAAGTGCAACAAGGAAGTTTTAGGAGGTCGTATTTGCATGAAATGTAACAATTAAAGGAAGCTCACTTTGAATGGGGTTTTTAATATAACAGAAGTGTTTATTAGTGATAAGATATAATAGCAATCCATAAACTCACACCGTAAGTCCATGAAACGGCATCGTCCTAAATGTAGATACATGTCTATATCTCTGTCGTGAAATGATTTCAGATAGCGTAAGCTTTCAAAATGATGGAACTTACGCTTTCAGAATAATATAGCATAAATTTACAGACTAAGAACAAAAAGTAAGCTTTTTTTTTCTTGATATTTTCACTTCATTATCACCTCATTAAGTGAGAAAAAAGACCACATGTCTCTAGTTCTAGATAAATTAAAAGACCCTGGGGAGAAAAATTTTAGCAATTACATAGTAAGAGTTGAAGACAATATGTTTATTTGAGTAATCTTTAATTTAATAGGGTACAGGCTTTTTCAAAGTAACATGGTTTCAGGATGCCCTAAAAATTAAGAGTTTGGTAAAGATACCTAAATACCAAATGAATAAGTGATTTGCAGTCATTTGGGAATTTTGGCATTTCAGTGCCCAGTGGATTTAAAACAATCCCACTTCTTGTCTCAGTTCATGGGGAGCACTACTTATTTTCATTTTATTTTTAATTCTTAATTTTATTTTAATTCCAGGGCAGTTAACAGTGTTCTCTTTGTGTCGAGTATACAATATAGTGACAGTATTTCTGTACATTACTCAGTGCTCACCAGCCTAGGTGGCCTCTTAAAGCCCTTCCCCGCTTCATCCACCCCCCCTCCCCCACCTCCCTCTGGTAACCATCAGTTTGTTCTCTATAGTTCGGTTTTTTGTTTCTGTTTCTGTGCTTTGTCTCTTTGTCTTGTTGTTGTCGTTAACTTTGTTTGTTTTGTTTCTTAAATTCCATATAGGAGTGAAATCCTATGGCATTTGTCTTTCTCTGACTTATTTTGCTTCTTCATATTATTCTCTCTAGCACCCTCCATGTTGTTGCAATTGGCAAGAATTCATTCTTTTTTTTATGGCTCAATAATATCCTATTGTATAGATATAGTACACCTTTTTTTATCTGTTCATCTATTGATGGACCCTTGGGCAGCTTCCAAAATTTGGCTCTTTAAATAAGCCTTCAATAAACATGGGGCGGGGGGGCGTGCCCATGTGTCTTTTTGAATTAGTGTTTTCATATTTGGGTAAATACCCAGTAGTGGAATTACTGGTTCATATGGTAGTTCTAGTCTTAATTTTTTAGGGAACATCCATACTGTCTTCCACAGTGGCTTAATTATTCCAAAAAAAAAAAAAAAAAGAAGTAATCAATTTTGATTACTTTTATGTTTAAATTTGGAGGAAATGGAAAGATATCTGTCAGTCTCTGGATTGTGCCAAGCCAGAGATGAGCTTTGGGACTAAATGTAATATCTCACAAGAAGCAATTAATAAACACTTGTTGAATCCAATAGTCCTTTTGCGGCCTGGTGATTAACAAACTGGGATTAGCTTAACGTCTGTCATGGAAACCTTTATAAACATGCTGTCTGTTAGAAAATGCAGGTTTTGGTTATCATTTTTCTTGCTGTTGTTGGAGAAAACTGGGAGGCTCTCTAGGTGAAGGTCCATGTGATTGCAAGGAGTGATTGCTGGCTTCCCACAGCCTAAAATAAGCAGACCTCAGCCCTGCCTCTGCTATTCAGGACAAGGGTCCCTTTGGAAAAAATGGAATCTCTAAGCTCCTGTGCCACTCATCCTTAAAATTTCCAGTGTGTTTGGGGAAGGCTTAGAACATGCCAAGTGTTTGAGTAATCAGAGACGACAGCAACAGTCAAGGGCAGGCTGACATTGTGGAGATGTCTTTTGTCACTGCCAGTGGAGTGAGGATCGTGGAGAGAGGATCGTGGCTCACCAATGGGGAACTTCCCTCTGAAGCAGGGTAATTATGGAGCTAAGAGATTCCTTCTCCCTTGCTAACTCAACTGAGAACATTCTGAGGCCAAAGGAGGTATTGGAGAAGTGTGGGAGTGGGGCAGGAGGGGGTAAAACAGCGCCACAATGGTGCTGGCAAAATCTGTTTCCACATTGTGCGGGGGACACGTTTGTGTATTGTTTTAGGGAGTGACAGTCATTACCCAGTAGCCGCGGCTGACTGAGGTGGTGCCATCCTTCTGAACACTGAGACAGCCGCTGGGTATGTTTGATCAGCCGTTGGCCACCCAACAAGGCTGCTTTCCTGCCATTGTAACCGAACCAAACAGGGAGTTCACCGACCCAATACGCAGCAAGCCGCTAAAAATGGACGCTGAGTTTTTGAAGTGAAGAAAGACCGGCTGTTCACTGGTGTGGCACTGCTCAGGAGAATGGGGAGCTGAAGATTACAAGTCCCAAACTCCTTGATGGCTTGCTGATGAGGGTTTTTAAGGGTAAAACTGGAGGCAGGGATCTTCTAAGCAGGCGGCCCTGTTGATGGGAAGCCCACGAGGTCATGTGAGCGGATGTTACTTAACAACTTCTGATCCCACTTTGTCTGGTTTCCTGGAGGCCTGTTTCATCCCCAAATGCTTAGAATTTGAAAAATATCTTTATTTTACATCTGGTGATTATATCTTTAGGGCAGTGCCGATTGTTTGTCTTACAGACTGCCTTGAATGATAAGCAGTCCCGTGAGCCTAGGCCTGTGTGTTCCCTGGCGCCCCAATAAAAAATTCTTTTTAAAAACTATTTTTAAGGATGGGAATAGATTTAGAAGACAAGGTGTTTATAATATAAATTTTAATCATGACATAATGATAGGTCTTTTTTAAAAATTAGCTATTGAAAAGAGGTGTTTACTCATTGAAAAAATTGCATCACCACTCAAAAATTTAAACCTAATGAGAATACTAAAAACCAAATACCATTATTTCTATATACCTTTCTCCCAAAATTTATAATTTAAAGGTTTAGTTAAAAAAAAAAAGAAATCACATCAAGATGAACTGGTTTTTATGGAAAACATAAATATTCAAAAGTAACATGAGTTAAGAAATTTAAGTTCATGAGTTAAGAAATTCAAGTTATTGAATAAAATAGAAAACATCTATTTCAGGGTCCCTGGGTGGCTCAGTGGGTTAAGCCTCTGCCTTCGGCTCAGGTCATGATCCCAAGGTCCTGGGATCGAGCCCCGTATTGGGCTCTCTGCTCGGCAAGGAACCTGCTTCCCCCTCTCTCTCTGTCTGCCTCTCTGCCTGCCTGTGATCTCTGTCTGTCAAATAAATAAACAAAATCTTAAAAAAAAAAAAAAGAAAACATCTATTTCATTTCATAAGAGAGAAAACCGACACAAAAATCAACAAAAGTAATTTTGGCATGGGTCTTCACAATGACAAGTCACTATTTTGTAGAGTCAAGTATTTTTTCCTGGACAAGGTGAAATACATATTTTAACCACACAGAAGTTTAGTGAATACATTTTGTTGTGTTTTGTTTTGTTTTAAAATTTTTATTTATTTATTTGTCAGAGAGAGAGAGCATATACAGGCAGGAGGAGTGGCAGGCAGAGGGAGAAACAGACTCCCCACTGAGCAGGAAGCCACATCGTGGGATGTGGGGCTCCATCCGAGGACCCCGGAATCATGACCTGAGCTGAAGGAAGATGTTTAACTGACTGAGCCTCTCAGGCACCTGTTGTGTGTTTTATAAGGACTCCAGTGTGTACCGGTCTGCATCAGTGTTGGTGTAGAACGTGAAGGAAGCATGGAGAACAAAGAAAGAAAGAAGGCCAAATGGAAGAATGCTCATATTAACTGAATGACAAGGAAGGAAGGCACCTGAGCTAGGACCTCAGACCAGCCAATGTGAACTTGTGAAGAAATTTCGGTGAGATGAACTGTAGGCGTGGTAGTTGCACAGCCAGGCTTTGCCTCCATACACAAACCCTTCTGGAGAACAGAAGCAAACATCTGGATCATTTGGACCCAAAGAAGCCTTGAGTTTCCCCAGAAGGCCGTTTCAGGGTTCTGGATTATTGGCAAGAGATCAGGGGAGTGTTCCTTTACCTCTTCAAGCCTCAGTCTTTTCTCCTGGCCAGTGAAGCTAGGAACCCCCACCTCCTTCGTTGTCTGAGTGGATCCAAGGCAGTTGCAGGACAGCCAAGCACATGAGGGCTTCATCTGTCAGCGCTGTCATTGTTAGAAACTCCTTTCTGTTTCAACACCTTTTATTCCCATGTGGTAGCTTTGAAAGGGCAGGCCCAGGGCCCCTCATAGAAGCTCAGGTTTGGAGGGTGTTAAAGAGGGAGGGGGTTCCCAGCCCTCCCTCTTCCTTCAGTGCTAGGTCGCAACCTTGTGAGAGTTGAAGGGAGTTCAAAGAAGGCTTAAGATCTGGCACCTTCCTAAGGGATATTTTTAAAACAATTGTTTAGCACTTATTTGGGAATTTTAAAATTAGAATGACAGTGGAAAGCCTAATTTCCACTTCTCATACTTGGTGGCCCGGCTTTGGGCAAGGCCTTTAGCATAGTTTTGCAATTTACCACTTGAGTGATCAAAGTTAACTGCTCCTGTGGTACACTGGCAAGACTTACTGCTTCCACCTAAGTTCTCTTGTGGCACTGAACCAACGAATACAAGCTGACCTTCAAACAGGAGCAGTAATTTATCAGGAATTAACCTTATGTAACGAATTTATAAATCCCTAGGTCTTAGAGTTTGTATGCCACGGTATTTTGAATTTGCTCAGCATCCCAAAACTAGGCAGTTTGGTGATTCCTTTTTAAACAAATCTTAATGCCATCTACCCTTTAAAAATGTTCATTTCTTATATCCAAGTGAGGTTACGTCTTGGTAGTATCTTTATCGATGGCCACCCAAACAGATTTTGCCACAGATGAAACTGTCCTTAGGGTTCTCTGAGAACAAGATTTATAATGGACAGAGATCCCGACAGCCTGATTTTGCCCCACACACCTCACGCTTCCATTCACCATCATTGCTGTGACCGTCACAGCCAGCGGAGGTCGGACATGGGCCGTAGGATGCAGGCTAAATGATGGGAAGAGTTGTGTAATCAACTAAGTGTGCAGGGCAGAGCCAATAAAACTCAATTTTCCTGGACAACCAGAAGTTGCTATAAACTGTGTGGGTAGGATCTATAGATAATCGCCTCCCTTCTCCCCTCCAGTTTGCCTGTCTAAACATTGTGAAATAACTACTTGATAAATTCAATGTTGATATTGGCAGACACAGAGATAGACAGGAATGACTGCTCTTTTCAAAATTTATCAATCCAATATAACTAGTAATCAAACTCCAAAGGAGAATGCTTAAAACTGTTCCTGTTTAAAATTCACAATTGCATTTAACTTGCCTGATTTCAACCCACACACTTCTGGAGCTCAGTACGAAAACACTTTTGGTCTGTATTTAAAATAATGTGTTACTTGCCAAACTATTCAAATATCTAATTTAGAAATATACTCTGCCAAAATTACAGTTTTGATATAAACTCCAGATTCATTACTTGCACAGTTAACTTGGGGTCTCTTTCCCCCTACACCACATATACAACACACACACACACACACACACACACACACACCCCATAAATGCTAGAAAACAGTCTGAGAACAGAATAGAAAACACATTTACTATGTCAGGGTAAATAAACCTGATTAGTTAATGGAAAACAATTATTTTAGAATTTATAGTTTGGTTTTTTTTTTTTTTAAGATTTTATTTATTTATTTGGCAGACAGAGATCACAAGTAAGCAGAGAGACAGAAGAGGAAGCAGGCTCCCTGCGGAGCAGACAGCCAGATGTGGGGCTGGATCCCAGGGTCCTGGGATCATGACCTGAGCTGAAGGCAGAGGCTTTAACCCACTGAGCCACTCAGGCGCCCCTGTAGTTTTCTTTAAAAGTAAAATTTAGGTATCTCTTAAAGACACACAAGGTCCACCTGTCTCACATACGGCATGTGCTAAAATAGACACAATTCTTCAGCCGTGTCATGGCGGCCAAATGGCATAAATTCTTCAGATGCCAAACTTGGCTAAAATAGCAACAGTAAATCTCCCTGAATGGAGTGAAGGGAGGAAGAGAAGAGAGAAGAGAAAGTGCAATATATTAAGAAAGGTCCAGTTTTTTCATGTTGCTTTATGACCTAAGGGAAAATTTAAAACTCTCCTTAATCTGCAATTGCAAAAAGGAAATAGATTTGTTTAAAAAACAAAAGCAAAAAAATACCCAGCAATTTACACAACTGGGGCTGAGGCTTTTTGCCTTTATATCACAGTGTCCTACTGTCAACACATCAACTTTGGACCACACAAATTTTATTAAATGCACTTGGTGGTTGTGTCTAAAAATGTGATCATTCAAGAAATGTACAAGGAAAAGGAGGTGGAAAAGCAAAATAACAAGTAGACTATGTAACAAAATTAAAAATGATGTCAGGTTAAAAAAGAACATCTGATTATTAACATACATATTTTCACTTTTGTGCAATATTCAAAGGATTTTTTTCAATCTTTGAATTTAACTTGCTTTTGAAAAATAACTTCACTGAAATATAATTCATATGCCCATTTACTGGAATAAAATCCATATGCCCTTTAAAGTATATAACTTTGGACACCTGGTTGGCTCAGCCAGTTGAGCGTCCCAGTCTTGGTTTTGGCTCAGGTCATGATCTCATGGGTTGTGGGATTGAGCCCCGTGTCAGGCTCCATGCTCCATGGGGAGTCTGCTTGAGATTCTTCCTCTCCCTCTGTCCTGCCCAGCAAGTGTGCTCACTCATTCTCTCTCTCTCCCCCCCAATAAATAAGTAAATCTTAAAAAAAAAAAAAAAAAGTGTATAACTCAAAGATTTCTAGTTGAGTTGTATAACCACTACTACCTCAATCAATTTTTCATCACCCAAAAAAGGAACCCTCTTTTTTGTTAGCAGCAACTCTTCATTTCTCCCAAACCCCTAGCCCTAGGAAACCACTAATCTACTTTCTATATGTATAGATTTGCCTATTTTGGACATTTTATATAAATGGACTCATACAATACATGGTCTTTTGTGACTGGCTTCTTTCACTCCACATAATATTTTCAGAGTTTGTCCCTGCTGTCATAGGCATCCGTACATCATTCCTTTTTACAGACAAATAATATTTACAGCCATAATTTCCCCCCTAAGCACAACTTCAACTGCATCCAATACAGTTTTGACATGTATTGTCATTGTCATTGATCTCAAAGCATTTTCCAAGTTCCTATGTAATTTCTTCTTTGACCCATTGATTATCTAGGTGTGTATTAATTTTCATATATTTATGAATTCCCCAAATTTCTTTTGTTATTGATATCGAATTGAATTCTATTGTCATCAGAGAATATAACTAGAATGACTTCAATCTCTTCAAGCTTGATGAGGCTGGTTGAATGTCCTAAGCATGTGGTCCATTCTGGAGATGACTCCACGTGTTCTGAAGGAAAAGGTGCATTCTGCAGATGTCTTATAGTGTTCTGCTAGTGTTTTATAGATGTCTGTTAAGTCTGCTTGGTATATAGCGTTGTTTGGGTCTTATATTTTCTTGTTGATCTTCTGACTAATTGCTCTATGTGCTTTGCAAGGAGGGATATTGAAATCTCCACCTGTTGTTGAATTTTCTATTCCTCTCTTCAGTTCTACCCATTTTTGCCCCATATAATTTAGGGCTATGTTATTTTATTTTTAATTATAAATTTTTTTTCTCACTTGATAATAGTTCTTTGTCTAAATTCTTATGAGGTAATTTTCAGGAAGTCTTGTAAGAGACTCTGAGAGGACAACTATTTTTAAGGATCCATCCCCTGATGGGGATTTTATTGACATATCTTCCAGCTCACTACAACATTTCACATATATTAACAGGTTTAATCCTCCTAACAAGTTTTGTTTGCATTTAACAGTTGAGGAAAGTGAATCACAGAGAAGTTAGCTTGCCTAAACGCATACAGCAGGTGGCTCCAGAGTACCTCATTGCCTCTGATTCTGACCATTCAGATTCCTCCCTCCGCCCCATTCCCAGAATGCTGCAGTCAAGCTTACACTTCAGAGAGTACCTGGGAAGCAACTTCTCTGGAGGATATCACCAATCCCAGAGAAAAGATCCAAAGATACTGACAGGGAGGCTCTATAAAGAAATGACTGAGCCAGATCAACTTACAGTTTCTACCCCTTACTTAAAGTTTCAGGTGCCTGGGTGACTCAGAGGGTTAAAGCCTCTGCCTTCGGCTCAGATCATGATCCTGGGATGGAGTCCTGCATCGGGCTCTCTGCTCAGCAGAGAGCCAGCTTCCTCCTCTGTCTCTCTGCCTGCCTGTCTGCCTACTTGTGATTTCTGTCTGTCAAATAAATAAAATCTTCAAAAAAAAAAAGTCTCAATCAACTTCTGGTCACAGTGGAGGATCACAAGACATCTAGGGAAAGCCTCTGAAATCAAAGAGAGAGACCAAAATACAGGAAAAGGCAACTTGGAGGAGTGATTATTCAAAGATGTAAAAATTTAAAAGACAATATTATATTTTGAGAAATAAAATACAGGCTACAAAAAGGCATGAAAAGAGCTCTTGTGAACTCCAGCCTTATGGTAGAAATAGTAGCTCCTTTCCATAGAAGAGCTGGAAAATAAAGTTGAAATGAAGCAAAAAGATGAAGATGAAAAACAGAAGAAAAACAATAGGAAAACTAGACAACCAGTATAGGAAGTCCAACATCCAAACAGGAGTAGTTCCTGAAAGAGAGATCAAAGAGGGGATGGAATTACAAAAGAAATAATATTAAAAAATTTTTCAGGGACAAAGGATACAAATTTCTAGTTTGAAGGAACCCATTATGGAACCAGTTGAGTCAATGAAAATACATTCACACTAAGGCCTATCATTACAGATTTTCAGAATACTGGTGATATGGTGAAGTTTCTTTCAGTAGTTAAAATATTTTTAACCTATTCTCTTACCACTTGTTTGGTCTTTGAGAGGTCCACTGTAGGTCCTAGCATTGTTCCCTGACATGTACAGTCCCCCCAACTCCCTCCTTCTTTCAAAGTTTTCTCTTTGATTTTCTGCAGTTTGAAAGGATTTACCCAGGTATAGATTTTTGGTCTTTATCCTGCTTAGATTATGAAGCTTCCTGGATCTGTGGTTTGGTATCTGTCATTAATTTTGGAAAATTCTCAACTGTTATTACTTCAAATATTTCTTTGGCTCCATTCTCTCGTCTCTTCTGGCATTCTAAGAATATGTATGTTACACTGTTTGAAATATGCCACAGGTCTTAGGTATTCTGTGCTAACTTTCTCATTATGTTTTCTGTTTGAATTTCTGTTTATAAGTTTTTATTGACATATCTTCAAGCTCACTGATTCTTTCCTTAGACCATGTTTGGTCTGCTGATGAGCCTATCAAAGGCATCCTTCATTTCTGTTGCAACATTTTTAATTCCTAGGATTTCCTTTTGATTCCTCATTAGATTTTTCCATCTCTCTGTTTACATTGCCAATCAGTTATTTTTCTTTTTCCATTAAAGTCCTTAACGTATTAATCATATTTATGTTAAATTCCTTGATTGGGAATTCCAAAATCTATGTCCTATTGGTGCCTGATGCAGTTGGTCTCGTCAGACTATTTTTTTCCTTGCCTCTTAGCAGGCCATATAATCTTTTACAGAAAGCTACATGGGATGCATTATGTAATGGAAACTGAGGTAAGACAGCTTATTGGTGTGAGGTTTATGTGACTCTGGCTAGGAGTTGGGCTGCATTTAATGTTTGCTGTAGCTGTAGGTACCAGAAGCTTCAAATTCCTCTTGTGGCCTTGTTTTTAACTCTCCATTATCTTTGAGTTTTCCTAATAAGTTCTTATTAAATAGAATCTGCACCTTACAGCTCTCTTTCAGCTGCAATCCACTATTATTACACTGAAGCTGTGGTGATGTGGTGGTAGGATATGGGGGAAGCATCCATAATCTGAAGAAGAAATCTCAGTCTTCCTTTCAGTGGGCCTGTGTCCCTGGGCTGTGATCTCAAGTGTTTGCCAGCATTCCCGTTTCCTCAGAAATATGTTTCTCCCTCCTCTTCCCCAGCAACCCCTCCCCAAGCCTTGGTTGAGATAAGGATGCAGCAGGAGGCTGACATTAGGTAACTTCCTTTCGCCCTGGGGTGAGATAAGTCTCCGATAAACTCCTGTCTCCTGGAAAACAGCCCTTTTTCATGCAGAGCACTCTAGACGTATTTCAAAATGGTTTCTTTTACTTTCCCGCCTGCCAGAGACACAGGAGAATTTTTCTTGGCTCTCCACCACAAGAACTGGATGGGGTTCTTAGAGGTACAACCCCTGAAAGTGTGGAGACCCTCCCTAAGACCGTGGGTACCCAGGAATTTCTCACTCTTATGTTAGTCAGCCTCCACGTTTGTCAAAATTGCCATTAAGTGTATCCCACCAGTTTATGGGTGGTAGGTAAATTGATTTCAGCTGTGATTTTCTGTTATTTCTTGTCTCTTCAAATTTCAATGTGGCAGTTTGCTCTGTGTCCTTGATTCTCTGATAGGTCCAAGAAAAGTTATTGATTTTCAGTTTGTTTAGTTCCCCCCCTTCTTTTTGAAAGATTTTATTAATTTATTTGTCAGAAAAAGAGAGAAAGCCATGAGCAGGGAGGAGGGGCAGAGGGAGAAGGAGAAGCAGACCGCCCCCTCCGCCCCCGCCATGAGCAGGGAGCCCAATGCAGGGCTTGACCCCAGCACCGCAGAAACACAACCTGAGCCTAAGGCAGATGCTTAACCAACTGAGCCAACCAGGTACCCCAGCTTTTTACTGATAAGGATGGGAGTAATGAATTGTAAGCTCTTTACATGTTAGGGCTGAAACCAGAAGTTGAAAGTTTTCTAAAAGCTTCTAGAAAAGAGAGGAAAAATAGTCACATAGGAAGATCAGGAGCCAAAATGATAGTGTTTCTCACAGCAATGCTGGATGCTTGGCAATAATAGGGTTATGCCTTCAAAAATCCTGAAGGAAAATATCTAACCTAAAATTCTTTATTTTGCCAAACTATCAATTGAGTATGAGCATAGAATAAAAATATTTTTAGACATACAACTACTCAAATCTTTCCCTTTATCACCCTTCCCTTTCTCTGGGAAGCTGCTATGCTTAGAATAGTGAAATAAAACAAGACAGACCAGCAGCCAATGTTGAAAAATGAATTCCTGATAAAGAATACAACCAGGCATCATTGGTTGGAATGCTGAGCATAACCCTCTCCAAAATCCTCCAACTAGGACCATCTCTGTAGCTATGAGTCTTAGCTACAATCTTGGTGGTCTCACATGTCCAAGTAGACCCTTTTCCTGCCCTTGGCTTTGCCTTTACACCTGAGAAAGCACCATTTGTCATGAATAAAGTATAAAGAGAAAGAGAGGGAGAAAAAGAAAACATGGGTACTGCAGTCTTTTCATAGTCTTCTGGAAATTTTAAACTTTTTAGATTATATGCATATAAAACTTCCTAAAATTAAAAAAAATACTTAAATGTAAGAAGATGAATTCTAACTGTAGACTGGTTGAGAATTATTTGGTGATAACATTAACTGAAATCACCTCAATTAATTCCAATTTGGAATGCTTGGTATTTACCTGATGGAGTGAGCATAAAAAGAGGCAAAGAGTTTTCATACAAATTTTCTTTTATTTTTGTATTGCAAGTGATGAATACTTATAAACTAACCTTTTAAAGTTGACCATAAAAGGCACTACATAAATGGTTACACTGTGGCATCACCAATATAACACCTTTTGGAAAATAGAAACAAGTAAGTGAGGTCATTGTGAGAATAGGAGCTTCTGGCTTAGTTAAAAAAAAAAAAAAAAGTCTAGCGTCAATATCGTAAGTAGATTCAAAAAGTGCTGTGTGTCAAACTTGGTGTGCTCTGGAAACCACGAAATGACCCTGGCCAGGACAAAGGCAATGACAATAAAGATTCAAGTGAATAGCCTAAATAATATTGTTTCATAAAATGAGTGAGTAGTACAAAGAGGGCACTATTAGATTAATCTATTGTTTCATGTAACATATGGTTTTAAATTCATATGGGAACTAAATTAAATATTCTAAGTAAAATAAAATGAATTAGCTCTCAAACTCTTTCCCAATAACATCTTTCATTTTCATTGAGGAGGTAGTAATAAATAAAAGCAAGAAACACCTGAGGGTCATTCCTCAAATGCTGAGGCCATGATTTCATATTTGTATCTTGTGCCCAGCTTCCTAAGGAAGTCCTTTGCCTTCCTCTCCGCCACATCACCCTGTTTTTCTTCCCTTTGCGGCATTGACCACTAACCGCGATTTTCCT
Source organism: Mustela nivalis (assembly GCF_964662115.1). Taxonomy (NCBI): domain Eukaryota; kingdom Metazoa; phylum Chordata; class Mammalia; order Carnivora; family Mustelidae; genus Mustela; species Mustela nivalis. Next base: position 150,707,109 of record NC_139021.1, read on the forward strand.
GTTTATTTGTTGGCTTGCATGCTTGAAGTCTACCTCCCTCATGAGAATGGAAGCCTGATGAAAGGAGGGACCATGGTGTCCTACAACTGAATGTCTCCAGAAGGTTACCCAATCAGTGCCTCCCAGATCACAGGCATTCAGTCAAAATTAAATCCATGAAGAGTGAATCACGAGCATCTGGTAGACCCAGTAGAAACTGTGGGTTAATTCAGTTTTGCTCACAAATTTGGGGTCATCTGATCACTGGGAGAAAAAGAGCCTTCTCTCCAAACGATTCTTGCAAGGAACAGAGTTAATGGTAATCACGGATGTTGAAATCTCCGTAGTCACTAAACAGAATCCTAGCAGGGTTGTAGCTATTAGCAGCCTTGGTCCTGTGGGAAAATTCTCAAGACCTTATATAACCCTCCTAGTTACAGAGAAATGTGGTTCACTAAGCAGCTACTGCATGAGGTCGGGCACAATAGAGGAACTAAAGTAAACATGATAATAAAAATGGTGTTATGTATTCAAAAGCACAATAATTGGTCTACTCGTTTACCTCAGTAGGACATTTTGTTCTATTACCACTTTGAAGCCAGATTAATTCTAGTTTCACTTTACCTGAAACTCTTTGAGGGCTCTGCACCGACTACAGAAAACACCAGAATCTTTATCATGGAATATGAGTCCTTCCATAATCTGGCTAGTTTCCTCTCTCCCAATATCTGGTTTCTCTCTCCCTAACCAAGGCTCCAACAGAAGCAAACAGCTTCTAAATCCCTGAATAATCTGACCACTGTTTCATCTCTCAATGCCCCTCTCACCCTGCTCTCTCTGCTTGTGAAGCCCTCCTCTCCAGGCCCACTCAGTGGTTTCTACTCATTGGTTAAGACTCTATGGACACTTCTCGAACCCTCTCCTCCAGGAGAAGTGACCAATTCCTCCTTCAGGAGCAGCTTCTACTCTCACGTACAGCCTTCATATTGGGCCTGGCCTACAGTGGCTCCCCAAACTACATTTCCGGTCGCTCTTCCCATTATTTACTCCACACACGCTGGAATCCTTGCAGTTCTTCAAAACCTTCATTCTCATTTGCCAGGAGTAAAAAAGGATCTCCCAGGGATTTATACGGTATATTCCCAACTTCATCTGACTGCTCGAACATCTCCCCTTGTAGGAGAAGTTGTCTTTAACCACTCTGCCAAAGAAGAATCTCTTCCCTTCCACTTTCTAAATACAACTACCTCCTTTCCAGCCCTTACCCTACCTCATTTTCTCCTTGTAGTACTGATCTAGCACGATCTACTTAGTGATTATATGTCTTCCTTCTAGAATGTAAGCTCTGTGAGGATGGGTCTTTGTTTTGTTCACTGCTGTACATATTGGTGAATGAACGAATGACACCTGTGATATTTTACAATGTGAACTGGTTTGAGACCTGTCTTCCTTGCTGAATGGCAGGGGTTACAGCCAATTCCTCTTGGAAATTCCTCAGCTCCTTCCTGGCACAAAGTTACTTCTTATTCTTTGTATGAACAGATGATGTCAAGCATAAATTACCTGTAACAAGAGTTCCCAACAAAGGGACTCTGAACCCACATATATTACCTAAACTGTAGAATACAACATATCACTATAATTCCCTTTATCTAAAATTCTTGGGACCAGATGTCTTTCAAAATTCAGAATTGTCCACTCCATAATACAGCCCTCAGTAGAGCCTGGGGCAGTACCCGGTAATCAAACACATTAGAAGTTTTGCACCAAAACATGCTAAGAGTCCTACAGAGATTGATAAATAATGCTCAAGTCAGCTTTTTCCGTCAAGTGACTGTCAGGATACATTTTAAGAGTCTGGAATTTTGGAATTGTGCACACAGAGCTGTGGACATGTACTGGCACAGTGAGATCTGTATCTATGCTGAAATAGGTTCCCTACATTCTAGAAGGGTAGACACCACTGATTTCACATTAGTTTAAAACATCTGTTTTCCTTTTCCCAGTAGCTACCATTTACTGTTTGACAGCCTTTGTGCTAGGCTCTTTAACTATGGAGGCGAAAACTGTTTGTCCTGTTTTATGAATAAGGAAGCTAAGGTTTAGAGAGAGGGTTAGAGTGTTGTCCACACAGCTAGGCAAGGACTAAGCAAGAGCCATACTGAAACTGTCTCACAATTAAAAGCCATACTCTGGACTACCTGACCATCTTGAATTCACACAGTGCAATATAAAAATTCTTTAGTCTCGTCAAGTTCCTTCTTAATGGTGAGCCAAAGGAAAGTCTCTATGATTCAAGTGAATGTAAAATTCCTCAGGATACACGTTTCTCATTACAAAAAAAAAAAGCCCTGCTGTATGTAGCCAACATTTACTGATATTTGTGTAGTGGAATTGATTTTCTCAGCTAAACCAATGTCTTACACATTTGCAATGAAAGATCAAGTGGTTCCAGGTAATTAAAATATTATATAATTACATTAACTTGCCCTGATTCCTTTTGCAGAACCATATCTAAGGTCTACTATTCCCTGACAGAGGAGAATAGGACTGATAGAAGGGAACAGTCAAAAAGGCACTAATGTAGATCATATGTACATTTTTACACTTATCTTTTTTCAAGAACATCTTAGCTGCTTGAATTTTCTTAAGCCAGGTGGAAGTTAATAAAATGTACTTGCGATGACCAAATTTTGAAAAATATTTTGAATTACCAAATATAGTAATGACATATTGGCAATGAGTCAGTTGTATAAGAACAATAAAGCTATTGAAAAAAAAAAATCAATGCATAGAGTTACAGCTTCAACTGAAGATAACCTTATGTGAGAGCCTCAAATTATGAAATGTAGTGTAGCAAAAATACAACACATTCATTTTATGGTACAAAAGCAGGTAATATGGACATGAAGATTAAGAAATGAAAATAACATATACACTAAAAACATCACAACAGAAACAGGCTTTATTTCAACCAGACAAGTGAGAACTTCAATTAACATCAAGTTCTTCAGGACTTGAAGATATGGCAATTAAAGATGGTGCTCAGGAGGCAGAAAAGGAAAGATTCATCATGGAGGAATTGCACTGCCTTCAAAAATCCCTTTCAGCAATATGCTCAATTCAAAAGATTACTCAGTTCTAAATCATTAGACCTCATGCGTTTCAGGATTTGTACAAGACTCTCATTTGAAAGTTACCCATCAATTCCAATGACATCTTTCGAAAAAGAAGAAAAAACTAAGTATCGATAGATCAGTATCATGATTTCTTTTAAATATTAGAAACTGGGATTGAAATACAGTTTTCAGTTTGAAATATTTCAAATGAAAAAATGTTATTATTTTAGATGCCTTGTTACAAAGCTCCTATGTACATACGTGTACAAAACAAATAGGTATTATTACCTGACACCTCAACCTGTGACTTCTCCCTCATCTCCCAATGTGAACAGTTAATCTACTGGGAGACTTTACCCGGGAAGTTCCAAAGTCCTGCATAAGGATTTGCTGCCATTCATAGGCTGGGCATGAGCAAGGACATTTCATCAGAGAAACATTTCAATGTACTATAACCTAACAGAAAATAAATCCAACAAAACATTGCATATTCATAAGGTTAACCCTTGACAAAATTGCGTGTCATTTTCAACTTTTGCCTGACTCATAAAATTCGTGAACACTTTCAGAGTTTTCTCAGCAAGGGCACTTTCGAGAGCTTTCGATCTCGTGCTTAACTTCGTATGGAGTTGCTCAGCACCTTGATTGATAGGAACAACTCGGTTAAAGGAAGGTATTGAGGAGGAGAGGGAGTCATTTGAGGACAGAAACAGGGGGAAGGACTTTCTTTCTCCATAAGACATTCCAACAGGGAAAAAAAAAAAAAACAAGACGAGAAAAGGTATATAAACAAACAAACAAAATCGTGTTCACAGTAAAACATGCCAGATTTGTAGTTTCATTTGAAACCAACAGCAGATCATGAAACGTCATGAAGAATATAAGTAAAGGTAGAATCTCCTAGAGTCATTACTAAATGAAGTTAAAATTACCACACTGATCAGTAAACCCCAGAAGAAAAATAAACAGCACTTACATTTCGGGTCCTTCTTATACATCATTCAACTTTTCAAGATTAATGCATAAAATTCGTAGGTTTGGCCTCGCTGCACAAATGTTATTTTTTTTAAAAATACCGTATACAGAAAAAACTCTTGTATTCCCCATTTTGAATCATCAGCTCAAAACCCAAGAGTAAAAGATCAGCTAGAAGGATTTTAAATTATTTACAAATCCAGCAGGTTCGTCCGCCGTAATGGCTTGGCTTCCGTCCCAGAGCGCGGCATCTCCCTCCTCCGGCAGTAGCTCTGAGTTCTCTGTTCTCCCAGAAGGCTCTTCCACCCACCGGTCATCACTACTGGTCATCAGTCATCTTGAACAGTTCCAGCAGCGCCCCAACAGCTCCGAAATAACCCTACAAGAGCAATGCGAAAATGCGCCCCTGATGATCCCTAAACAGCCAAATGCCTACTGTGTTGAATACTTCTAGGAATGCTGCCCCCTAAAAGCCTGCTGCCCCCTTAAAACCTAAACTTGACCATGCACCATAGAATAAGTCATAATATTTATTAGATACACCTGTTTTTCTATCTTAACTACGTTAACCGATGTAAATAAAGCGCTAAGGGAAACATCTGGCACCTAGTCGGACTACATGAGGGCTGTTGTTGTTAGAATTACATGACTGCATTTTAACCTGTGTCAGGGCAAAATTCATACTATGACTCCCATTTTGCTGATGAGAAATGGAAGGTAATAAAGTGAATTTCCCATTCCCGGTCACACACTTGTGCCAGGGCTCAACCCCGAATCCGTCAGACTTCAAAGTTGTAGGTCACAGGTGAGAACTCTTAAGTGCCCCTCAGCAGAGCTTGGAAAGGCAACTTAATTAACCAGAGCTGCCCTATGCTCATCTGTAAAATAAGAGCCCATGTTTCTGTGGAAGTGAAAGGAACCAAAAAATAAAATTTTTTTGGAGAACTTGGTTTCTGAAAGGTCTGAGACTCCACTCCTGTTGCCTGACTTAAGGGGTCACTAACCCAAATGGGTGGCGGCGTGCCAGGCCCAGCAGTTCTGTGACAGGATCTCTGCTTTGGCTGCTGCCAGCTAACATTTATTGAGGCCTCATTAGATCCTAACAATTGTTCTAAGCACTTCACATGAATTTACTTATTTAATCTGCATAATAACCTTATGAGACAAATATTATCACCCCATGTTACAAAGACTAAAACAAAGATGGAGAGGTAGAGTCATTGTCTAAGGACTCCTTGTCAGTCAACAGACACTGTCTTATCTGCTTGGCTGACAACTTCTCCATCCTGTTAGTTGAATGAATGAGACAACAGGAGTGAGGACTCCTGTGGCAGGGCAGGAAAACTGCTGCCCCAGCGCCTTCCAAAAGTTCTCTGTCTGAGGTATCCTCCGGGAAGGCCTTCCTATGGCAGAGTGAATTTAAGAACGCAGAGCCTCTTCTGAGAGAACTTTACAAGGGGCTATAAAAATGCTCCACTTTCATTGGCCATAAAGGCTGAGTTATACGCAAAGTCAAGCCACGGTCCACAGTGACTAGGTTTGTACGAGCTAATGTGATTGTGTTTTCACCTACAGAAGTGAGTTTTCCCCGAATGTGGGATCTCACTCTGTATTTTACCACCAACTAACTCCCCATGGGAACCTGTGGATGGCTTTTAATTCCTGATGGCTCCCTGAGTTTGTTTTTTGCCTTAGTTGAAGAGAATCTGGACTTAGGGTTGCCAGATAAAATATAGATAAATGCCAGATAAAATATCTGTGTCCTGTTTTTTTAAATCACTAAATATGGCAACTCTAGCTGAACTGGAACAGTGGTTTTCTTTTTTCATTTCAATTGCTTCTTTAAAGCTGAGGTGCTTTTTTCATTTTTCAAACAAAATCTTATGTGGAAATGATAAGTAAGTAGATAAAAAGGGAGGTGCTCTGGTTGGGGGAGGGGTTGAAAATTCTGGGACTCCATTCCCCTCACCCCCCAAAAGTTCTATCACTCAATGCTTTAAGCCTGCTTAAAAAAAAAAAAAAAATCAGGCTTTCTTTAGTGTTATGTTTAAGTATTAAGTTCTATCACTGGGCCTTAACTATTTAGTATTTAAGTTCCTACTGCTTTATCTGCTTTAAGAAAATAAAATATGGGCTTAGGAAACTCTAAATAACTTAAAAATACATGGGCAGCTTTTCAGATAAATAATTTGGTTTGAAGATGAGAAAAATGCCAGAGTAGTTATTCATTACAAGTTTGTGGTATCTGTTCTCTCACAGTTTTTTCTACTACAGTAAACTCCAGGGATTACATACCAACCCTCCTCCTCCATCCCGTGATAATGAAACAATTGCTTTCTACAGTACTGATTTTAAAGAAGGTGGCACAGAAGGTAGGGAAAAGAGAGGAAGGTCCTCACTTACTCTTGGAAACCTGATTTATAGGATTGTTAGAAACTGGATAGAAGGGGCTCTCTCAAGTAACTGATGTCTGTATCTTCTGCAGAGAGACTGCTAATGTCTAAGGACATCAGCTCTCTGGGCCACCAGGCTGCTCTTAGCAGCCGCAGCACTTCTGTTCTCACCAGTGGAGTCATCTGCTTGCCAAGAATCAGCTGTGTTTATCCTCAGATTTGTTTATGACAGTTTTACATTAATGTCATAATCTAAGTTAATTATATACCACCTAAACCAATAAAAAGAGTACAAAATAAATCGGTCACTTCTTTGAAAATCCAGTTAAATTCTCAAAAAAGACTGAAAAAGGCGGTCACAAACCATTACTCTTTACTTAGGTGGATACCACAAATGAAAGGTTAAGGGGAAAATCTAGGATTATGTAACCACAGTGCTTCATAGGTATCTTTAACTTCTTGATCCATTTTAAAGAAATAAATCAGAAATCAAAGGAGGCATATAATAGTTGTGGATTTTGAAAAAAAAAGGGTAATAGCAGAACCCCTGGTCAAAAATGGGCCTTAGTCCTACATCAAAGAAATTGGTAAGTGAATGAACATTTATATGTTTTATGTTAAAATAAAATGGTTAGAGAGTTTTTTAATGATTACCCATTTCAGCTGATTTTTTTTTTTAATTAACCAGCTACCAGTCCTAATTGCTGAAGAAGAAAGCTTCCATTTTGTATATAGTTTTTCTTTATCTTTTGTATAAATGCAAAGTTTAAATGGCAACTCTTTCTACTTGACCATTTTAAAACTGAGGGACTCACTCGAAAGTTAGATGACGCCAAATACACTCCACGTAGGAAAACTAAGTCCATGCAGACTTGACCTACCTCATGTTCCAAAAACAGAGCTTTTAGCTGTCCTTTGGACCAAAAATCCATTGCATATGCTAGCAGCTTCATGGAGACCATATTGATTCTGAGAAAGTTCCCAACAAACACAACTCTGTCAATATTCTGGGGAAAAAAAATTAAAGAACAACTAAATAATGGTATAAAAATAGCATTTAGTAAAGACTCAATGTTCCATACTTCACTGTCTTCCCAGGACTTTGCAGAGTCAACTTGTTCAGTGAAATTATTTCAGCATTTCCAGTATGAAATCAAACAAACTTCATAGTGCATTCCACGAGAACAAAAGGGTGAGATTCTGGTTGGGCGAGCTAGAGACTTCTACTGGGTTTATTTGCAGGTGTTACATCAGACTGACTTAGGCCTGATATGAAAGGTAGCTACTAACACACATAATATAAAACTGTAACTGGAGTTCAAGTTCAGCTAAATTTGCCTTTGCATTCCCTTCATTTCCCCCAAAGTTTCAACTATAAAATATTATTATTACCAACCCATAAATAAAATGGCCATGGCTTGGGTTATTCATCTAACCAGTTTGCTCAATTTGCTCTATGCCAAATATGAGAATACAAAAAGAAACAGTTCCCAGTCTCTATACTTGGGATATATGGTGTATCATCCTGTTTGGTCAACGTGTGGGTTGAAATATCATAATGAAAAATACATCTATACTTTTGTTGACATGGATATGGACTTGCATTCTGCATATACACTTAACACTGAGCTCATCCTGTCTACCATGCAGGGGCTGTCACCAGCCACCCACTCACAGAGCCAGTTGCTATGGTCACTTATGGCAAAGGAAGAGAGTCCCAGAAGATGGCATTCTATTCATTGGGTCATCGGGATCTAGGAATATAGTCTTTTAACTGTCTCAAGTTTTGACAGTGTAAATTGATGAGCTCATTAACTACTGTGTATATCTTTTATGGGAAGAGGAATGGGAGGTGGTTTTAATAAGTTTCCACAAAGAAGAAGAGTAGCTACAAACTGCCCAGACTGAACTGTGACAAGAAAGACTCAGAGTAAATAACTCAGATTAAAGACAAATTTCATTAAATTTAGGAGTTCTCTCTTTTCCCCTAAAACAAGTGAGTCCAGAGTAGGACTTGCTCAAACCCCCAGTCCTGCATTACTCTGGTAATGAGCCAGAAAGAATAGAATGGCAACACCCAGAGGGAATAGAATAGCAATAAAAAGCTGATGAACACTCCTTACTTCAAATAAATTCCAGGTGAGTCAAATATATAAATATTACTGTGGGGGCAGGGGGAAGAAAGAAAGAAAGAGAGAATAAGACAGACAGACTAGAGGAAACCAAAGGAGAATTCTTTTTTTTAAAAATAACATCAGGGGCGCCTGGGTGGCTCAGTGGGTTAAAGCCTCTGTCTTCGGCTTGGGTCATGATCCCAGGGTCCTGGGATCGAGCCCCGAATTGGGCTCTCTGCTCAGCAGGGAGCCTGCTTCCTCCTCTCTCTCTGTGCCTGCCTCTCAGCCTACTTGTAATCTCTGCCTGTCAAATAAATAAATAAAAATCTTAAAAAAAAATCAAAGTAAGGAAGATATTAACACTCACATATATTATGTAAAAAACCATGAGGTAATGTTTCTAGAAGTACATATTGAAATACATAAGGTAGACTGATACAACCTCTGGATTTGTTTTCAAATTATGTTGTAAAAGAGAGAGGAAGAGGAGGAGGAGGAGGAGAGAGGAACAGAGGGAGAAGGAAGATGAAAACAGATAAAGCATGTGTGGCACAGTTTTGCTAACTATTGAGTTGATAATGGCTGTAAGGAGGTTCTTTATGCCATTCTGCTCCTTTATGTATGTTTACCAATTTTTATAATAAAAGGTTGATATACAACCAAAGCAACACATAAAATAGTATGAAGGTGAATTGTATGACATGTAACTGTATCTCCTAATATTATTGTTAAAAAGCAAGAATGTGATATATATAGAGTTTGCTGCCTTTGGAAGGCTGTGTCTGCTATCTTGCAGACAACAGAGAATAAGACACCAAAAGTGAAAAACAATGGCTATCTCCAGTAAGGCTAACATTGCAGGACAGGTACAAACAGTTACCCACCTTCCTGTACATCCTTCTGGTGTCTTTAGAACTCTGTATTATCTGTTTGTATTTTCTACTAAAAAATGTGAATAAAAAATTCAGTGTTGGTGGAGAAGCATTTTACAGGATTCCAATAATCACAGCAGAGTCGGTAAATGTGGTGTCCCTCTATGAAACAGCTGAGTTCAAGGCACTGTTAAGTCCAGTGCCCTCAGCAATGGCTGAAGCTTGCGTTTTTGACTCTCACAGGAAACACAGCCACCATTTCTGGATGCACCCACAGGGAGCCCGTGCGGGCAGGATGCCCGCCCGTGAAGCCCTTGCCCAGGGTGATCTGTGATTCCTCTCACTGGCCATACTTTCAAACTGCCATTTTGCTATACTCCAACAACAAATGGTATTGAAGTTTAAATCAAAAGTGAAAAATAAAATCTGTCACTCTTCCCCCAAAGTGAATAGAATTATTAGGCCTCCTGCTGGCTCACTCAAGGTCTGTGGAAAGCAGGGGAAAGGGTATCTACCACTTTGTGGGGCAGTGGATGTTCAGGCTCATTGGCCTTTGATAGTGCACGAGGACAGCCCACCACACACATACTGGTCAGGCCTTGTTTGGCTATTTGGAAAAACTCCCTTTAAAGGTTAACGTCAAAAAATAAACTCTCTGTTAAAATGAGTCCTGGGACCTATGTGGACTTTGAAAGGCACATGTCTGGGATACATTCTTCCTTTGCATTTGAACTCCATCCCACACGGGGCATTAACAGAGCTGTGACCCTGAGCCACAGATCAGAGACATATTCTACTCGATGTAAAGGAGCACGTTTCTCTCAGAACCCCAGGGCTCCAAGGCAGGATTGGCACCACCCAGCATCAAGATCACCTCTTGCCCTGTTTGAACCCCGAATGCTCGACCAGGAGGGTCCAGGAGGTGGTTTCTGCAGTACCTGTAATGTTCTATCTCTTGACTGAGTGGTGGCTATACAGGCGTGTGTGTGAAAATCCAAGCTGTCTACATACTTGGGATATGACGGTGTTCTGTGCTTCTATTAAAATTACATTTAAAAAACTATTGCTGTGGTGACTATGATTCTTTAATCCTTCTGTTACCCGTTGCCTGTCCTAACCCCTTTCTTGTCTTCCTAACACAACTCAGTGAGAGCTGTTGTACTTTACATGTCTTGGTTTACAGAAAAGAGTTCTAGCTTCCCAGAGGAATTCTGCAGTGTTTCAAAACCTGTTCCCAAAGCTTTGCTTGTCCCCAGCTCCACCCCTTCTTGTGCCTGGGCTCTGCGTGGCCTCGGCCGTAGCAAGCTCTCCATGCTTTGATAGCCCTGTACAATGCTGCTTGAACTCCATGCCACAAGGCAACACTGTAAAGAAGCTGAAAGCAGAGAGAATATCGAATATTGCGAGCAGAACGTCTTACCTGCAATGATTTGCAAGGGTGCACCAAACTTTTCCTCACACTTCGGTAGGTGGGTAGTAATAATGATGGTCAGAGAGGTTATGGTACGGGTTGTGATTTTACCTGGACCCTGGGTCAAATGGCTTATCATTTATTATCTAGTGCCAACTTAAAAATAAGATGCATATTCCTCTCCATTCCCCCAAATACACCCCTCATGTTCTACAATTTGTGACTAGGACAAAGAGTAGGTTTCCCAAGGATCTATCATTTTGCAAGGGTCAACAGTTTTGCACTGCTAAAGATGTATATGAATGATACAAGGCTTCCTCTGGATTAAGGCCTTACCTCATTCAATGCACACATCCGAGCAATGGAGCCAATGTTGTTGGTGATGGTGACCAGTGTGGCTCGGGCGAGGTCTTCCTTGCTGATGGAATCTCGCTTTTCCTTACTCATCATGTTGCCAAAGCTATGTTGGAAATATTAGCGAGAGTATTCAAAATCATCCTCAGGCAGGCCCAGGCTTCCACCAAAGTACTGTGGAAAACTTTATGAATAATTCTTAAAATTTAAATGACCTGATTTGGCTACCATGTATCACAAGCAGACAGGATTACGGTATGGATGGTTGGCTGCCCTTTTTTTTTAATAGGGGCAAAGTAGCATGGCTATTAATGGGAACAAAAAAATTTTTTAATGCTCTCTAGATATATTGACAAGAATGGAACAGGGGAAACGGTTGCAGTTTTCCAGAACCTTCTTTCAAAGCTGCCCTATTTTGCTTGATGCACAAGCATCAGGGGCTGAACATTTCAAAGTTTTGTCAAGGGTGGGAGATCAAGTCTGAGCTCCAGTAATCACAGATACTTGCACCAGGCTGGTGGGTTGACATTTTAAAAATAACTAAGTGAATGGCCAGGGTGGAGAGGTTGCCTTGTTCACACACTACTGCTCCTAGCTACTTTGTCTCTACCTTGATGCTACAGCGGATCCTTGAAGGCCAAATCGTTCATAGTCTCCTCCGTAAATGTCCTTCACCAGCTTATCAACATTGGTGCTGTCGCCTTTAGCTGCCATTTCCAGAGCTTCTTCAAAGGTCTCACAACCAGTCAGCAAGCAACATAGGCCTAGGAATGTTCCACCTCCAAGACTGAAGGAACAATAAGGTTTATTTTTAAATTTTACTTTATGATATGCCCATCCAAGTCCCCAACTACATCAAGATCACTAATATAGGTTCATAAAAGCAGGAGGAAAAAAACAAAGGGGCACTTGAATCAAAGTGTAGGGTGCAACACAGTCTTAGGGTAGATTGGCTTTTTTAAAAAAGGGCAGAGGCCAAAAAGGAACATTAAGGAAAACTTTCCCCTCAATTTAAGAACAAACCAGAGAAAGACTCTCACTGATTTCCGTTGTGAGACCTTCTGCTAGCTGCTAACCTAAGTACCTCATTCAGTCTCCTCATCTATAAAATGGGGCCAAATCAAGATCTTATTTGGTGGCCTGAAAGCAGCAAATAACCAGAGAAATGACTGCTATTAAAAAAAAATAAAAAGTAGCCAAATACAAATACCTGGAGAAAGAAACCACGTGTACATGAAGTTCACAATGCAGAGCCAGACTGACCTAGGGCTGCTAGGAGCAGACAGTCCAGAGGCTGCATCTTTTATGTTGACCTTGATCCTCTAGCAGACATCATCTCATTGAACCTTCTCAGAAATTTCTAAAAGGAAACCACTGATTGCTCACACGCTGGATTTTTTTTTTTTTTTCTGGTAGACTATGGAAAAGGCTATTAATATTTTACCTACTACTCAACAGTTAAAAATAGTAACTCAATGTTCAGCTATGTTTTAAAAGCTTTCAGTCGCTTTGGGGAAAATTCCTCTAAAATCGTCTTTCCAGACAAAATTAGAAACTAATTACAGTAGGTGAGAGTGAATTTCGTTTGTATGAATATCACAGGTATGTCACAGAAAGGAAAGGAGACTGAGAGTAAAGCTATCACCAGTGACCTCCTGGCAGCATGGCCGCGGACGTGGGCATCACTCTGTTTACCACAGGCAGGTGCAGGCGAGTGTACACAGAACAGTCATTTGCTCACATCAGTTTGTTCTCAATCCCAAGAGCTGCTAGCCCTTGGCTTTCCTTTCCGAGAGGAAAATCCAAGTCGAGATGAAGGTTATTTTGAATGTGAATTTGAAGAAACAAACTTAGGGGAGATTGTATTTACTGTCAATAACCGTTAGCAAAAAAGGTGCCAGACTGCAGACAGGCACACAGTTCTCTAAATGACATCTAAGTGAAACCGTCATAGTTCTTAAGTAGTGATTGTCACAAAAATACACACTCGATGGAAAAGAGAGCTCCTTGTGGGGAACTCGGTAGCCAGGCACCACTGGCGGCAGTTACCTGAACCCACCACAAGATACCAGGAGATCAAGAGCCTCATGAACATCACCACCTTGACAGCTCAGTCACCGTGGAGTTTTTGCATTTCCTCTACGAAAACTTATCTTTATTTTCATTTAACATGGCATGTCATGCATATTGTTGAGTTCAGGCTGCTCTACAAAGCTCGTGTATTTTAATAGGAACAATTTTTGGTCTGCGTGCCCTCGGGATTTGTCTCTGTATATTTTTAAGTCTTTTCTCTCCCTTCTAGCTGCTTTCATCCACACTGATAAGGTCTCTTTGAACATTAGGTATTCGTATCCATCAAGGCAGTCAACAGCCTACTCCAAGCATAGGCTACGGGAGACATTGGCTGACTTAGAAAGAAGGCAATTTATCAGCTGATGTGTTGGTATGAGTGAGAACAAAGTGCTTTGTGTGACTGGAAGATGAGCGGTGACTGCGGACAAGGCATCGGGGCTGCGTGGGGAAAGCGAGCATGCACACTTCAGGCACGAGGGAAGAAGGCACAGCTGTAGGAGAGCACCTTAGTCCTATCCTCAACCCGCTAACTCAACCCGCTAATCAATGTGGTGCCCTCGCTCACGATCAGTTAGCTACTTCTGTTTGTTGCAGCAGACACAATTAAGATCCTCAGCAAATCGGAGACAAGAACATATGGCCAGAGATGGCGGTTGAAAAGCATCATTATTGTTTGGAAAGCCCAACAACCTCGTAGTAGTTTTAGGGGAAAGTAGAAGAAACCTTCCATTACTGAGTGCTTGTGCTCTTAAAATAGATTCCAAAACAATGAGATGTGCTGCGCTATTCCTTTCACTGAAGATGCAAAATTCTTTACATTCCTCTTTTAATCATTGCACATGGCTACAAAAAGGTCGGCTGCAGAGTCCTCTTTTTCCTTTGGCTTCTACAATACATTTGGAGTAGCGTCAGTAGGGAAAAAAAAAAAAAAAAAAAAAAGCAAGCGTTGCTCCCTAATTTAAGATGCAATAAAATCACACATAACACGAAACAAACCATTTAAAATCTATGTTTAAAGGAGAACCGATCTCCCATAATGATGTGGCTCCCTAAAAATAAAAATGTCCCAGGAGAAACTAGGGCATATAGCCTAATAACAAACTCCTTGGAGTTACACCTCTCAGTTCACATTAAGAGTAGCAAACTTGAAGCTGAAGCCCTTTGCTTAGATCAGTGATTCCCAAAGTGTGTTCCACACACTCATGTCGGCTGCTCACCGTCATAGTTTCTATCAGCAGTTTTGCAACTTAAATCAAAAGACGCCTTTGGCATGACAGCTCTGATTGGACAGGAGGAGCTGCAGCCCACCAAATTTGACGCTTTCTTCCCTTGCCTTGCCTGTGGCGGCTCCCACCAGGGCTCCTCATTAACCTTCCGTCTGCTGCAGCACGTTTCCAAAACTACTGGTTGAAAAGCACTCGCAGGGGAACTTGAACTTCCAGATAGGATTTGTTGAGGATTGCCAAACACTGGTCATTCGTGGGCATTTACCAATAACTGGAATTCAGGAGCATGATTACACATGTAAGAGAAGCTGAACACCACAGTGAGCTCATCAGCTGCTGTTAAAGAAGATGATCCGAATTCCTAGAACTTCCAAGTTTGAGAAACTAGAATTGTGATGGTGATTCATGGATTTGCTAAGTGTTAATCAACGAGATGATAAATACCTCTAACCGAGGACAGTGGTTAGCCTGTTAGCCTCGGGACTCGCTCTCTCAATTCAATGACTCCTTCTAGGAGGAAGCCTGAGGTTTCTTCAAAAGGGTACTTTTATGAGGAGATGGCCCTCTAAGGTAAAACCAGCTCAGGTGCAATAGTCATTTGTCTTTGATGTCCATGACAGTCCTCATAAAGCCATGGGTCAGCTGTGACTCTTCGGCGAGCAAGGAAGCGGAGTCTGTACGCTCAGTGAGAAAAAGGATGCCTGGGGGCAATTAGCATCCTTTATTCTGAACACAGGCAGGATTGTGCGACTGTGTGCGTGGGTGTGGGGGGGTGCACACCTGTGTGCACATGTGCTGGGGTTTCTCATCAGCTACACTCTCTTGACTTCTGAGGGTCAGTACTTTTGTTGTTAGGGGGCTGCCCTGTGCACTGTAGGATATTTAGCTGCACCCCTGACTTCTAGCCACTAGATTCCGGCCGCATCCCATCTCCAATTGTGAGGGCCAAAAAACCCATCTCCAGACTTTGCCAAAATCCCCTGGGGGGGCTCAACCTTCCCTTCCCTGGTGGTGAGTCACTGACTAATGCAGGCCCATTACGGGTCATGGACAGACAGGAGAAAAACAGCGCTCTCCTTCTAAACGACAAGCAGTGCTGCAGAATTTCAGTGCTGGAAGTGCCCGAAGAACCTAACTAAGAAATAACCCCCTTAAAGGCACAAACAAGGACACTGAGGCCCAGGAGTTACATGATGTCTTCATGTTTTTAAGAACAATGGTTTCCATATCATGTCCAAAGCACATGCCCCATAGCCCTCGTTCCTAAAGTTACTCCTCCAAAAATGACTTCTTGGGTCTCAGACCAAAGCCTTTACTTGGAAGTAAGAAAAACTTGAAAGTTACGTTCACACTAGGATTTCTCAACGATTTCTGACCCTAGATTCTTTGCCCAGTGCCGAATCACTACTAACAGGAAGCTGAGCACATCTGCCCGTGGGGCCTGTGGGCTGGAGAACATGGCCCTCCGCCTGGCTTTCCTCACAGGCTCTTCTCCTGTCTGGAGCACTCCGAAATGCCTGGTGAGGCGTGCCAACCATTCCAGCATTCAGATGGAACATCTAACTGAGGGTAAAAAACATTTTTTGGTAAACCCAGTTTGGTTCACTGATTGGAATGGCGGATTATGTCAAGCAATTCATCCTGTGCTAGGCACCAAGGAAATTCCAAAAGAAGTTTTCTTCTGAGGCCCTCTCTGACCATCCCAAGCATCCTTTCTTCTGGATCCTATTTTCTTCCTGTCCCCACCATGCATCTGGCACTCAACCATATACTGCCTTTTGCTGTGGTGTGTGCGATCCTTCTTCCCTCAACCTGACCAGTTTCCAGCAAGCTAAGGACTAGGTTTTATGACCCTTTCCATATATTACCGTCTTACTATTTTAACATATCATGCAATAAATCTTTTCTGGCTGGCCGAGAAGGATAAGATCTTTCTTGGAAAACTGTTAGATACAAATAATCTTTGTATCAACTGGTCTTCAACGAAGAGGCCTGGGTTTGGGTACAGAAAGGTTCTCCTAGTAGAAACCATGTTTACCTGGTCCCTGTGACTCTTTTATAGTTGTCCTTGGAGTACACTGCGAGAATGCTGACCCCTGAGCCCATGTTCACCAGCAACATAGGGTATGGGTTGTCAAGGCAGTACGGCTTTTTCTGACACAATTCAGGATTTGTGGGGTTTTCAAAATAGTAACATTCCGGCTTGCCATTGAAGCCAACGGAGTCGACATAAAGCAGGCCCTGAATGAGACAGTCCAGTTCATCCAGTTTATGGAGCTGCAGGTCAGCAATCTGAAAGAGAATAAAACCGCGTGAGAGATGCTATGACCACCTCAGGGGAAGCCCCAGGGGCTTTCAGCTGGACTAAACACATGTCAGTAGCCATAGAAGCATGGAGATATCTTCCAAACTCCAAGTTGCAAAACCCTACCGATCCTTAATCGCTCTGACACAAAAGCAAGCCTTTGCTGGGCCTTATGTCTGCCCACAGTGGGAAAGGAAGGACAGGAAGTTACCTGGTTGCTGGGAAAGCCTCCAGGAGTGTGTGTAATGGGTTGAACTGGTGGCCCAAAAGGTATGTCCAGGTCCTCCTTTTTAGGACCCGTGAATGTTACCTGATTCTCAAAAAGACTCTTTGCAGATGTGATTTGAGTTAAGGATCCTGAGATGAAGAGTACATCTTGGGTTATCTGCGTGGACCCTAAATCCAGTAACAAGCTTCCTTATGAGACACATGGGAAAGATCTGATGGACAGAGTGAAAAGGCCTTGTGAAGATGAAAACAGAGACTGGCGTACTCCACCAGTGGCCCAGGAATACCCACAGCCACCAGAAGCTTCTGGAAGAAGCAAATCGAATCTGCTCGAGAGCCACAAAAGGAGGTATGGTTCTCCCACACCTTGATTTTGGTCACCTCTAGAGCTATAACTGACTACGCTTCTGTTATCATGGTATCTAGTTAGGGCTGCCACAGGAAACCAATACAGGGTATCACTAAGACCAGGGCTCTCCCACAGGGGGAGAAGAGTGAGAATGTTCTGAGAACAGGAAAAACCCCACACCTGCCCATACATGTCCTGAGCAAGGCATGGTGAGCCAGGACCTGGGGGCAATCACCTTTGAGCCCACAAAACCCAACTCTGCTTTTCCCAGGCTTGGGCTTTGCAGTTAGATAGACCTGGCTTTGAATTCTGGCTCTAGCACTTAACAGAGGGGCACGAGGCAAGTTATTTAACTTGAGAGATCTCAGTTGCCTTTCTGTATAATGGGGATATTATCCACCGTACAGTGTTGTTGTAAAGATTTCATAATAATAATATATGCACAAAGGGCTCAAAATATGTTGGCTGCTTTATGTGCTCCTATGACACAAAAACTCCCATTCTCCCAGATATAGGGAGAAAAAAAGTAAATGGGGTTGAGTAGGGTATGGGACAGCCTTAGGGGAGAATGGCCATCTTGTATCCTTCAAAGTTTAATTCACAGTCCCCAAAAGTAGTATCACTGCTGATCCGGATGTCTGGGTTGATGACCATTTCCCATGAACAGTAACAACAACAACAACAACAAAATATTAATAATAAATCTAATGATCCCCAACATGACACCGAACCAATGGAGATCTAATTCAAATTCTTTTTTTTTTTTTTTAAGATTTCATTTATTTATTTGACAGACAGAGATCACAAGTAGTCAGAGAGGCAGGCGGGGGGCGGGGGGTGGGCCACGGGGAAGCAGGCTCCCTGCTGAGCAGAGAACCTGACATGGGGCTCAATCCCAGGACTCAATCCCAGGACTCTGGGATCATGACCTGAGCTGAAAGCAGAGGCTTTAACCTACTGAGCCACCCAGCCACCCTCTAACTCAAATTCTTAAAGAAATAACTTTAAGAAAATAACAGCCAGTATTTATTATTTATTATACATGAAGAACTAGATCATTTAATTCTCACAAAATCCTCTAAGTAGATATTTTATCCTCACTTTATGGTTAAGACTTGCAGAGCTTAAATAACTTTCCCTAAATGAAACAACTAGCAAAAAACTCCCAGGGGCTCCTTATTCTTCTCGTTTTCATAATGCATACTGCTTCTGGGATCTGGAAACAACCTAAACAAGTACTATACTTAGAAAATTTGCCAAAAAGGCATCATCTTCATTACAAAAGTTAAGAGCTGGAAGAACACTCTTGACTTCACATCACTCATCTGAATTTCCCATTCAACGAACTCCACTAAATCTGTGCCTATAGAGCAGAATTAGGTTACCAGCAAGGTGGTACAATTTTCTTGATACAAAGAAACAATCATTCTGGGTTTTGTTTTTGTTTTTGTTTTAATTTAAAAATATAATTGGTTCTAGTCAATGATTCATGAATTGGACAGCATACCATCTAGCAAGGAGAAAGGAGGTCCCCAGAAACCATCATCCAAAATGACACTAGCTGATAAAGTAAATCTATCTTATAAATGATTCCAAACATTTCATTTTTTTACCCAGAGAAAATTTTGGGTGAGATGCAAATAATTACACATGTTTTAAGGGGGTAATACTTTGGGTATAGAACTACCTGGAGACCTGAAAGACGGTAGTGAGACACAACAGCGTCTTTGTCCTATCCATTTCTCAGACCTATTAACCTCTTCCACTTACAGCACTAATCACATTCTGTCTGGTTTTCTGGTTCATCAGGTCCCCCTGAGCACCATGCTCAAAGCCCACCCCATAATAATTGCTTAATAAACAGTTGTTAAGTGGGACAGGGAAAGTTATCACTTCTTGGATCAAACCAAACTGAAAAGTAGCAATTTCGTCAGCCAGTCATGGGGCTGTGGGTTAACCTGCTTAACAATTAATCAGAGATCCATCAACAATATCGACCGCCCATGCCGGGGGCCAACATCAAAAACACAGCCAGAGACACCTGTGTGTCCGGCTGGACATCCTGAACCTATACTGTGGAGAAAGAAAAACCTTTCCAGGTAAATACACTAAGCACACACAACTTTGATCTGAAAGGAAACACTGTTATCTCGCCTTGCTCATCAAATTCAATTCCAAATACAGTGTCAGCAGCAAACAGACACCTCTGCTATACATTTTACTGAAGTATAGTTATTTCTGAAGCCTGGGTCTTACATTCCCAAACTGGGAAACAGGAACATTCATCTCTTTCATTGAGACCTACAGAGATCTTCCTTAAAAAGTCTTCACCATCCAGAGAAAAGTCCAGGCTCCCAAATGTAAGCTCTGAATCAAATCATTACTGGGTTATTCACACAGGCCATTTGAAATTCAGAACAAGATGGGAAGTACTTCTCACACTCTGTAGTTGGTAAATACGATTGAGCGGACTCTGCAACATTTAGCATGTTCAGATCCTAGCTATGGAGAAACATGTCTCTGGGCTTAGTTTTCTTTCTATCAGGAGTATCAAAAGCAAATGGCTACAACCACAAAAGAGTGAAGCCCTGGGCTAGATGTCAAGTAATAGAACACACAGAGGACAATACACGCTGATTTACAATTCACCTGCAGCCCATTGTCGCCAAGTCAAAATGGGAGCTCAGCGTAATTAAAAAAAAATTTTTTTTTTAACTATTGCAAGCCAACCAAACATATCTGTAGGTTGATGCTGACTTCCATCCTATTAATTTTATATGCATTCAAATGCTGATCTCTATGATGGGTCCTAAGTGATGACAGATCTGGAATATCAGATTCAGCAAACATGCAGATGAAGTTTATAGCTCATGTGAACATAACTTGTAACCAAGGTATGCTGGTAAATGTTTAACAACCAGCTCTGGGGGAGCAAAACCCTGGTTTATAACATTCACCAATTTCTGTGCTATAAGTGCCCGCACAATGGCTAATTTCAAGGTATCAGCATAATGTCACTAAACACAAGAGATGGGAAGACATGCACACAATGGGCTCTCTTAACCCAGTAGGAACTGGCCTCAGCACCCCACTGCTTATAAGTCTCCTAAGCACTTTCAGAAAATATGGGTTCTGCTACTTCCTAAATCATTAAGCTTAACCCACTCCCCAAATATAAAAGCAACA
This sequence comes from Mustela nivalis, assembly GCF_964662115.1. Classification (NCBI taxonomy): domain Eukaryota; kingdom Metazoa; phylum Chordata; class Mammalia; order Carnivora; family Mustelidae; genus Mustela; species Mustela nivalis. Next base: position 150,727,693 of record NC_139021.1, read on the forward strand.
AACCTCAGCTTCTCCTAAGACTCAAACTCTGTATAAATAATGGAAGCTAATAAAAAACTACATGGATCTCATCTGCAGGACTTCAGGCAAGGAAGCTATTATTATTAGGACCCATTTTGCAGATGAAATATATCACTGGGGGTCAGTGGTTGAGTGACCTAGTCTGGATTCCAAGAAGCAGAGTAGAAAAAACTTTCAAACTACAACTACGATGAACTAACATGATTGTGCCTAGTACTAAAGTCACTCAAGCAAGTGTGTGGATGCAGTGGAATTCTCCAATTATAGGGGCCATCAGAAACACTCAGAAGGTTTGTTGAAACAGATGGCTGGGCTCCACTCCCAGAGTTTCTGACTGCATTTCTAACAGGATCCCAGGTGATGCTGATGCTGCTGGGCCTTGGACCACACAGTAGTAGGAGTTGAAGAACTGGGATGAGTCTGTGACCCCAGTGAGAACAGACACTGGGTAAGATCACATACTGTCCCTAACAGCACCTGCCCTAGCTAACTCAGAGGGCTACCTTCAAGAATCAAATGAGACACCTCTGTAAAAATGTTTTTGGATACTGTAAAGAACTATACATATGGGGGGGGTGCCTGGGTGGTTCAGTGGGTTAAGCCTCTGCCTTCAGCTCAGGTCATGATCTCAGGGTCCTGGGATTGAGTCCCATATGCAAGCTCTCTGCTCAGTGGGGAGCCTGTTTCCTCCACGCCCCCCAACTCTCTGCCTGCTTGTGATTTGTCTGTCAAATAAATAAAATCTTAAAAAAAAAAAAGAACTATACATATGGATTTTAATTACATGAGGAGTAAACTAATTTGGGTCTTCTTATCTCAAGTTGAAATGTGCTAGTCCACTAGTCAAAGCACTATTTCCACACTGAATACTCTAATTCATGGAAGGAATTCAGTGATTCTGGTTTATTAGTATTAGGGAAAAAATATGGATCCTAAACACAAGGCATGTTCAGGATACAACTGTAAAATGTTGTCCGTATGTGCTTCAGCTCAGTCTGTCAAAAATACTAAATGAAGAGTTAAATAGATAAATCTGGTGAAACAATAAAAAGCCATCCCAAGAGATTCCATAGTTACTCCTATGAGGCTATTCTATGGACCTTCCCCTAAACCAGTTACACTGCTCCCCTGTAATTGAGATATAAGTCACCACATTATATTTCAGAAATGAATAAAATACACATCTGTATGATACCTTACACTTCCCAAGGTGCTTTTGAGGACACTGGCTCCATAAATCATTGGAAGTAGCAGAAAAGGTTATCTTACTAAACTGAGATTAATTTGCTTATAAAATAGTTGATTCTGAATTACAAATTTCACTCAGGGCTCTTTTCTCTTCCCCAAGGAGACCTAGAAGACCCAAGAGAGAGGAATTTCAAACACATTCTGTGAGTGAGAAATAGACAAAACCTCAAAGATGGCTCCTTCCTCCCTGTGCCCAATGATAACGAGGCCCCAGACCAGCGCTCGAGGGTCAAGCCAGACCCAAACGGAGAATGACATTGTCTACCAAACCTCACTTTGCCTCAATGCCATGAATCAGTCCCTGGATTCATAATCGGAGCCAATCTAATAAATGTTCTTGAATGGTCTACCGTAGACTTAGAATTTCACATATCCACAACTAACCTCCCTCCTCCTGATAATTTGCCCCCTATTCTTAACTTTTCTAGATTGTTTCCTTAGAGATTTCTGGCTTAAGAAAGGCCAATTCTTAAGTGCTCATACCTTGAGAAAAGTATCATAAAGCCACCAGAAGATCCTTTCCTGTTCCCTAAATCTCAAGCCAACCAAATACGATTATTGTTACATCCTGTTTGTTAGAGGATAGGTCTTTTTTGAAAAGTAACTGAAAGGGTCACTTCTAGCTTCTAATTAAAGCTAGTCTTAGACCAAACAAAACTCACAAGGAAAAGTATCTATTATAATAAAGAGCTAGGTGGATAAAAAGGATGATTTTTTTCCCCCCTATACATTCTCCATTGTTAGAATACTTTGCATTTTAAAGAATACTCTTGTTGAAGTTAGGAAGTGTAGTTGTGGATGAAAATATTAGATTTGGTACCTAAAGTATTTTTGGTGGGTTCTTTGAAACAAAACTCACAGAAATAGAGACAGGGGATAGCCAAGTCTTCCCCCTGAGGACCACCTTCTTCAATGGTGGGATTCCTCATTGTCTTCTCACTTTCTTAGGCCATCTGTAGTTAGACTAAGTTTTTCTTTTGTGTCCATTTTGGTGTATCGTTAATTTAGAAGGCTTGCTTTTGCCAGTCAAAGTTCATTTGTGACAGTAATCCTAAAATGTTAAAAGCAGCAGAGAGGAAGCAAGGAAAGAAGGATGGAAGGGAGAAAAAGAGACAGAAAGAAAGAGAAAGAGAGGGAGGAAAGAAGGAAGGAAGAAAAAAAGAGAAAGAAAAGGAAACAAGAAATGTAGCTTTGGTCAGTTGAAAGTCTTCTACATGGGGTCTAACAATGCTTGTCTCGCAGTTTATAGCGCTTTCTTATACATTCAAAATTGGATGATGACTAGCTGACATTATCTGCGGATTTAAGTATATTTACTACAAAGGAAAAGGATATAGTCATTAGATATAATAATTATGAACTATTCAGGGTCTGCTGAATATCTTTTAGTTAGCTCTAATTACTTAGGTTTTTAAAACACATGTCTGCAAAGCTATATTATATTAAAAACAGTGATTTTATATAATAACAATGACAGGACTTTATAATATATATTATATATAATATATATAATAATATATAATATAAATCATATATATATGCATGTATGTATATGATTTATATTATATATTATTATATATATTATTATATATATTATGTATATATGTATATATGTATATATATACATACATGCACTGCTTTATTTTGTCAGATTGCTTAATATTACAAGATTACAACCAGGTTTTATTTTTCTATTCTGGAAAAAGAGGGAAGAGCTTGGATTTAGCACACCTAAGGGTTTTAGCACTTACTGTTTCCTCTGCCTAAAACACCCTTCCTGGGATACTGGTCTGCTTTGTTTCATTACTTCTGGTTCCTGCTCCAATGTCACTTCACTGCACTAAAACTCTCCCAACCCTCCGGATCCTCCATGTCTTGCTCCCTCCTCCTTCATAACATGTATCAGGTATACAGATATGAGATATAGTGGTATATTCTGTACTTCCATATTCATTTGCTTAATTACTGACCATCTCCCCACACTAGAATATAAGCTCCTGGAGGGCAAGTGGCTTTGTTCGATTCGTAACAGTACTTGGCGCACAAAAGGAGCACATGAACACTTACTGGGTGAGTGAACAGAGGCTTAGGAAAGAGGATGAGACAACCATCCCCCACTGCCACACTTTGGAAGGATAAGAGCACATCACTTAGCGAACGGACTGACAGGCTACGGGAAGAGATCCGTTCTGTCTTGACTTTGGCTGAGACTGAACGTGGAAACAGAAGGCAGCCCTTTTCCTTTCTTTCACAGACGTGTGCCCCTAGTTGGCCAGGCTGTTGGGCAAATCCTCTGGACCTGCTCCCGGCTCCAGTCTATCCACTAGGCTCCAGCAGCCTGCCTGAAGAAGCAGAGGCTTCCTTATCTTGGTTATTATAAAATATGACCTTTCTCAGCTCAGAACCTTGAGAAACACACTTGCTCACAGCCAACATCCATTGAGTAACATTTTCCCAGAACGTCCGTTACCCCAAGGAGGAATGGAGGCATTGAGGATTGTTGCATAAATACCCCGGGGTCACCTGGGTTCTTCAGGTTCCCTAGTGGAGATGTCCAGATAGGGTGACCTGGAGAGTTCTCAGCACTACGGCTGGGTCGGCCTACTCTTCTGAGTCAGAATTGAGCTGACACCCCCGCTCTTATGAGGAGGAACTACTAGAGTCCCTTAATCCCTCCTTAGCTTTAGTTTCTTTATCCAGGAAGCACAAGAATGCTGTACTTCCTGGTCTCCAAAGGTGACCTGTGTTCTGATGTCCTAGAACTCCTCCCTCTTCTATTTTACTGCCACCTTTTTGCAGATGGTAATACACGGGCCCCAGAAGGGATCTGCCTCACCCAAAGTCATCTGGCTAGTAAAACACAGAGGTAACACTACAATTCAGGTTCAATGTTCTTCCAACTATGAACTCAAATTTAATTTTCATGCCCCTGGATCTCAGCCTTTTCAGTTTCAAAACTCTTTGGTCATTGGGCCCCTTTGGTGGGAAAAAGATGCCACAGACCACTCAGGCAGCATCAAATTCTACGGACAGGCTGGGAAAGGGGACCCAGAAGAAAAAGCCAAACCCTGCTTATCATCGGTCTCACCCAGGACACTGTGCTAGGACTCCACTGCCAGCTCTCCTGGAAACTACTTAGTTTGCTTCATTAACTTCTTCATTAATGATAAGACTTTACAGTAAGACTGGAGTACACTAGTTCCATGACAGAATGCATCAACTGGCACGCCAGGCTTTGAAAAAATGTATTTTACCACTTATCTCAGTAGATTTTCAACTTTCTGGCAAGACTCACCCCCAAATCTTCCAACCCTTTCTTCTCTAACACTCAGTTGGACCTAGTTAACCTTCTTTTCTCTTTATTTTCTGTATCTTTTATTTCACTTTTTTCTGATATTTATTCCCTGTGAATTGAGGCTGGACAGTAGAGAAATTATCTTGACTGTAGAGATGTGGAAACTGAACCACACAGCTGCTAAATGACTAAATAAAGAGAAACAGGAGCTATCTTACTCATCCATGTCCTCCACGTAGCCAGATCTGTGAAAAGTACACAAGCAGTGCAGAGCTGGTACGGACGGCCACGCAGAAGACAGCATTATTCTAAACACTTAAAACCATACTTCTAAAACCTTCCTCACTAATTAAGGAAGCCGCCTATGAATAATAACCAAATGTTTCCTTTTTGTTTGGAACAAAACTTCTGAAGTACAGTCACAAAACAAAAAAGACACTTAGAGCCAACAACAGGTAGGCAGCAGTCGTCATTTTTCATAGGATTTATAGGAAACCTCTCCGGAGGGGCTGACAGAACCAGAATGATGACTACGCTTTTCACAGCACTGTAGTAAAAACCAGCGGAAAACTCTTAAATACTCCAGAAAGGGACTGATACCATCTTATCTTTAGCATATCATGCAGCAGTAACTGTAACAAAAATGATGACGATAGCTAATATTCATGAGCATTTACTAAGTGCCAAGTACGTATTTCCTCATTTAATCCTGCATGGAACTCCCCTATAAGGTACGAACTATCCAGACACGGGAGGGAACTGAGGCACAGAGAGGGGACGTGAACCAGTCCGGAGCCCCAAGGCTCCAGTCTAGCTCTTCCACATGAGAAGCCATGATTATGGACACGGGAGAGGCTTCCTTTCCTTCTCTGAGAGGCCGTTTTGTTGTTTAAGGAGCACAGAGCTGCCCTACCATTCTGAAGTCCTTTTCGAACTTGAACGCCCCGCCTCCTGTGGCGCAGAGAGTGGTGTGAAGGCTGGAGAAGTTCTTCTCGCTGCCCATCTGGATGAACCTGTGCATTGCACAGCTGGGGAAGCGGATGAAATGCAGGTTCCCTTTGCGCCCACACATGGTCAGATTTTTCAGTTCTAGGTGGACGTCTCGGATCCCCGTCTTCCCGTAAGCTGTGTTAGAGGTCAGATACTTCCTGATGCTCTTCAGGTTCTCCACCTCCTCTTGTTCCTCTTCGGCTGTAATATCCTTTGGCTCAAAGTAGACCAATTTAACCAGTGTTCCACCGATATCCATGCCGAACCAGGGGAATGCTAGAAGACAGAAGGAGAGTACTATTGAATTCTATGCATTTAACAAGATGCTCAATTTCTGCATATCTGATCACGAAATGCAGTGGTGTCACATCTGGTATGTGCATTGAACATCCAATGCCCCTACCATCAACTCTATGTGCCTAAAAGAAGAAACAGGCAAGGAAGGAGACATTCCCCATTTACATGGCGCCCATGATTGTGCCCATTCTCTGTTCAGAGTCTGCCTCTGAGCCTGAGACGAAAAACAGGACTAGCCCCTAGGCCTGTCTCAATTCCCAGGGTTTCGCAGGGCTCAAGTGCCTTCCCAAGCTGAGTACAATTCCAGTTCTTAAAGATCTAGATCTGCATACTCCATGGTTCCCAAATGCTAACGATTTTATCAGTATCTCGGCCAAAGAAACAGCCATCTGTTCCAACACCGAGGGAAAGAAAAACTGGTTGTGCTAGGTGTACCACAGGGTGTGCTGGTCTCTAACCCACTTGGTGCACTCTTAGGGCACTTTTCAATGACAACTGTTACAGCATTCAATTTTTGCCTCCACAAGCTCATTCTGCAAGACATGAGTTCACTACTTTAACCTACAGAAGAGGCAGGAAGGAGGAAGTGAGTGGGTTACGAAAGATGATGACCCTACGGCGGCATAACTCTAAAGAGAACAGCTTCTGTCATAGCTCATTTCTTTCTTCATGAATCAGAGACACTCTCTTCACCTCAGAATGGCCTGCTAAGGAGTCCTCCACTCAGCTGTGGGCTAGAAATCACCTTTAGCATCCCGATTCATCTCCTCTACCACTTGTTCTGATTTAATTCAGGGCTGCAACCTGGGCATGAGTATTTTCTGAAAGTTCCCTAGTGGTTCCATTCTGCAGGCTTGGGAACTATTAAACCAGAAGAAACATGGCCTCTGACAGGCAAGACCAGCAATAAGCACGGTGCCCGACCAAGTCTCCAACATGAAGGTATACCTTTGGGGACAACAGTGTGCGCGTGTGTGTATGTGCGTGTACATTACATGTATATATATATGAATATATGTAGCAAATCTGCTTGAGATGCTTATCTATAACAGAATTAATTTCCATCATAATAATTTTTTGTTATTAAAAGAACAGGCTGAGCTCCCTGAACCCCGACTTCATTTAGAGGCGACTTAGAAAGTTAATACTGTGCTGTCAGATGCTCTGCGATGAGCACAGAGCAAACCCAAATGAGACTGCAAAATCCGGGGTCTCCCTTTTCATTTCCCTCAGCAGACGCCATGGACAAAATGTGAAACTGGAATATTAAAGCTGAGTTTAAAGATATAGGGAGCTCAAATGGCTTCTTTTTTTTTTTTTTTAAAGATTTTATTTATTTATTTGTCAGAGAGAAAGCGAGCGAGATCGAGCACAACAGGCAGACAGAGTGGAAGGCAGAGTTAGAGGGAGGAGCAGGGAGCAAGGAGCCTGATGTGGGACTCGATCCCAGGACGCTGGGATCATGACCTGAGCCGAAGGCAGCTGCTTAACCAACTGAGCCACCCAGGCGTCCCAGCTCAAATGACTTCTTTCAGGAGTTTACATCCATCCGATGTAAACATCCATCCGAGCCCTACTCAAGTTGTGTATTGTCCAACACAGAGAATATGGCCAGGAACATGAGGGAGACTTCGGGCAGTTCTTTTTTCTTAGCCCTCTTCATCAGTCAGGTGGGGAGGGTCCGGGGAGAGGTACATAGTAAGAAGCCATCCCTGTACATGCAGTGTTTCTCTCCAGTGCTTCCCTACGGTCATCTGAGCTATAATCCAAGCCAGCAGCTCCACCCTTGGAAGCAGTATTTCTTAACAAGTGTAGCTAAAACCCCAAACTCCCCAAAAGATTAAGAGCAGCAGATTCTATGGACAAGACCAAGGTTGCCAATGTCCTACTATAATTGCGGAAGTTTGCGAAGCAAATCCCACAGTGCAGGTTGGTGAGCTTGCTTGTCCTAGCAGGAGATATAGAAAAATGGAAGCAGTTTTAGGTCAAACCTAAAATCCGGATTCACAACTGCTTCCAATAAATAGCAGTCAGTAACCAGCTCACTGTCACTCCCTCCACCTCTCTGGGTCTCAAGTCCCTTAATGTGAAAGAAATGAATTGCAGCAGAATGGTCTCCAGTTCTCTCCCTACTCTAAACTTCCTATGGATTCTTTCAGAAATATATATATATATATATATATATATATATATATATATATATGATTTATATATGTATATAAATTACAACTACCCCCAATCCTGTAGGCTGGCCAGAACCCCCGTTTTAATCTCTAGTGAAATACTTTATTGGCATGTCAACAGGTGCCTGGGCTATGCAATCAGTGTTGCAGGTATAATCCATTCTTACCATCCTAAGAAAGACACCTACTATTGGACAGGATGGGGGAAGTTTCTGGAATATTGCTAGGCTAATCATCTGGAAGAACTCTGGCAGCACCTATTAAAATCAAAAGTACACATACATTTTTAACCCAGCTAATCCCTCTCCTGGACCATACTTAAAAAGCACTAGTATTGGGGCGCCTGGGTGGCTCAGTGGGTTAAGCCGCTGCCTTCGGCTCAGGTCATGATCTCAGCGTCCTGGGATCGAGCCCCGCATCGGGCTCTCTGCTCCACAGGGAGCCTGCTTCCCTTTCTCTCTTCCTCTGCCTGCCTCTCTGCCTACTTGTGATCTCTGTCTGTCAAATAAATAAATAAAATCTTTAAAAAAAAAAAGCACTAGTATTTGAGGATAAGTATAAGAATGTTCATTGCATATGACCCAGCAATTGCACTACTGGTATTTATCCACAGGATACAAACACAGTGATTCGAATGACCACATGCGCCCCAATGTTTATCGCAGCAATGACAGCCAAAGTATGGAATGAGCCCAGATGTCCACCGACAGATGAATGGAACTACAGGGTATTAAGGTAAGCAAAATCAGTCAGTCAGAGAAAGACAAATACCAGGATCTCACTCATACGTGGAACTTAAGAAACGAAACAGATGAACGCAGGGGAAGGGAAGGAAAAATAAAATAAGACAAAAACAGAGAGGGAGGCAAACCACAAGAGACTCTTAACTCTAGGAAACAAACTGAGGGCTGCTGGAAGGGTGGTGCGTGGGGGGTGGGAAAACGGGATGACGGGCATTAAGGTGGGCACTTGATATAAGGAGCACTGGGTGTTAGAGGCAACTGATGGATCACTAAAGTCTACCCCTGGAACTAATAATACACCATAGGTTAACTAAACTGATTTTTAAATTTAAAAAGGGTGGGGGGAGAATGTTCACTGCAGTACCCTTTACAGCGGCCAAATTTAAAAAGAACAAAAACAGGGGCACCTGTGCTTGCTTCGGCAGCACATATACCAAAACAGGCACACCTGGCTGGCTTAGTCAGAAGAGCATGTGACTCTTGATTCATGCGTTTCAGCCCTACACTCGGGGTAGAGATTACTTACATGAATAAAAACTTCAAAAAGAAAAAAAAAACATAAAAACAAAAACCTGAAAACAAAGTGAACAGGAAAACTGTTCAACAAAGTTTATTATTTCCAAACCACGGACTATTGGACAGCTGTTGAAAAGAATGAATGAGATCTATACCAGCTGCCGGCTATTCCTAAGCTTCTGTTACTGAGAGAATTAAAAGATGCCCAGAAGTACAAATCATTTATTTACCCTGTGTGGTTTGGGGGGAGGGGGAGGATGGCTGGAAGGCAGGAAAATAGGTGGAAGGGAGACCCCTATATCTAAGATGATATGAGCCTTCTGAAAGATAGAGAAAGCTCTCCTCCCTCTAGGCTATTAATATCTTTAGCAGGGGCGCAGGATGGGCTGGCTGTATGGGTGGAGGCTCTAGAGAGATTAGGGGAGGGGACGAAGAAAATTCTACACTCAGATCATTCAGTACATGCAGAAGTAAAAAAGAAAGAAAGAAGAAAAGTTCAGTGACAATGGAAAACAGGAGACGTCCCAGCACAGAATCGACAGAACAAGCTGTGTGAAACCCAGGAAATAATCTAATTCTGTAGTTGAAACCCAGTATTCACTCAGTCACAGCTGTCACCAGACCTCGGAAATGAAGAGTCCCTTCACGGCTTTTTATTTGGTTGGCTATTGGTTAAGTACAAGCAACTGCAAAGAGGTCTCACTTTTAAAAACGTGAGAGGGGACACCTAAACATTTTGTTAAGTTATTTAGAATCCTGCTGTCTTTCCTGCTTCCCCTCCTGCTCATTTCAAAGCTTTTGTTGGCAACCCAACAAAACAGTGGGAAAATGCGTAGAGTTCTGAAAATTCAGTTATATTAGCAGTTTTGCTTAAGGTAAAAGGGAATAAAGACTGGAACACTGCATTAGTTTAAATTGCAATAGAAACGGCTTTCACTTACCTGTGTTCACTTCTTACCTTCATGAAAAAAAAATGCTCTTCTATTCCCATGTCAATGCTTTTATAGAAACTGTCAGATTTCTGAATGCACAGTTTTATTCATCTCCCTGATACTAAGAGCTACCTAAATCTTACACTTTCCAACCATAAGCCCTGGATGGAGATAAAAGACAAGGGGAAGGAAGAACATCCCAGTGCAGCTATCATCCATAACTCGTGTGTTCTTTAATCCAGAATATCCAAATGCTTTGATAAATTCAGCTGAACCACTGATAAGAGTCTGTTCTGTGTTTGCCGGGAGTGATGCTGGTTCTAGATACAGAATGTCTGCATTCACCCTCTACTCCTTCCATCACATGTCATTTTAAAAGAATTTCTAGAATATTCATCAAAGATGTTCAGCAGAAGACATGGCTTAAAGGGTCCAAGAAGACTTTGACAACTGATTTACTCATTCTAGATGGTTCCTACCATAGTGAGTTGTGCATAAACAAGAAGCCAACATTCATCAAACAAGGTGCTACAGATAAGCAGTGGACTTTCCCTTCCCTCAGCATATTATAAAGAATCATCATAATAGTAAAGAATAAAAGGGATAAAAGAAGAAGATAAAAGAAGAAGAATAAAAGAATAAAAGAAATTCTTGCATGGGTGCACCGGGAAACATACACAAAGATGTTCACTGCAGCAATTTTTAGCAATGAAAAGCTGGTAACACTGTAGACATCCATCAGTACGTAAATGAAATGTAATATACTTATATGATGGAATACTATATAGCTATGAGAAGCAACTAGATTAGTATGAGTCAAGACAGAGCCCAAAAACAATGCTGAAGGAACACTGCTTTAATGGTGAGCCCATGACATATAGATCGTCACTCCCAGGCCAGAACATTTCATTAGAGACATAAGACCCTCCAGCGCTTTCCCACTGTGCAGGAAGCATTTCACATGTTGGCTGATCTATCAGCTTAGGTCCTGGAGTGAAGACAGAGCGGGTCTTCAATGCACATACAGCATGAGCACGAAATGAACCTTTGTTCTTTAAACCACCAGACTTGGGTATTGCCTGTTACTGCAATGGACCCTGACCTGACTGCTACTTGAAATGGAGTGACTTCAACAGCAACAAAGGAGTTCAGCCAGCAGAGAGGGAGGAAATGGATTTTGGAGGCTGGCAAAACATTTGATAAAACCATCATGTATGATAACTTGAAAGGCAGATAATATACTTGAAGAATTAGTAGATATTGTGGAAGAGATTGAAAGTCAAATGTTAATAGCATATGTTGGCTACTATTGGCTGCATTTTATTTTTTAAAATTTTATTTATTTATTTTTGTAAAAGTAGGCTCCACACTTGCCTTGGGGCTTGAACTCACAATCCTGAGATCAAGGGCTGTGTGAGCTACTGAGCAACTGCATCCCTGTTGGCTGCATTTTTAAAAGGTGCGCCCAGAAACAAGCTGAGGGTTGCTGGAGGGGAGGACGGTCCGGGGGATGGGGTAACTAGGTGATAGGCATTAAGGAGGGCATGTGATGAATGAGCACTGGGTGTTACATACAACTGATGAATCACTGACCTCTACCTCTGAAATTAACAATACACGCTATGTTAATTAATTGAATTTAAGTTAAAAAAATAAAAAAGGAATTTACCATTAAAAAAAAAAACGTGCACTCAGAAAGTACTGGCTGGTTTACAAACAAAAAGAGGGAATAGGGTCCATCAAGTTAGAGTTGGAGAGTTGGAGAGTTGGAAAAAGCAGCTGCTTCTCTTCTCCAACAGATAAGCAATGAAATCCAGAGACTAGAAAGGCTCTGCATAAGAGAGGACAATTAGCACTTAGCTGTGGGGTGAGGTTCAAAGGAAGAGAATAGGCTCTCACACTCTTAACACTGTGAGAGGGTTACAACATCTCCAAGCAAAGGTGCAGTTAAGATCATGGGTTCTTGGGGCACCTGGGTGGCTCAGTGGGTTAAAGCCTCTGCCTTCACCCCAGGTCATGATCCCAGGGTCATGGGATCCAGCCCTGCATTGGGCTCTCTGCTCAGCGGGGAGCTTGTTTCCTCCTCTCTCTCTGCCTGCCTCTCTGCCTGCTTGTGATCTCTGTCTGTCAAATAAATAAATAAAATCTTAAAAAAAAAAAAAAATCATGGGCTCTTAGTTAATTCTTTCAATTAGAATACCTCAGGGGAAAAGAGACCAGAGGTGTGGCTTCCCACCAAAGGCTGACAGGTTCAAAGTATCATCAATTAAATCAATAAAGAAATGCTGGAAGCAAAACTACAAAGGCATCCAGGGAACGTAAGTATGCCAAGGACTGAGGCCTTGGCATATGGAAATAAACTAGAGTTAAATAGATAGGAAACTTACTTCCTTTTGAAAAGAGTTTTATTGCCAGAGAATGCCTGAGCCCCCAAACCTCTGAAGTCAGCTGAGAAAGCGGCTCAGCTCCCACAAAGGGCATATTCTTCGGTCTTGCCTTAGTTGTGATTCAGGAAGTTATTGGAAAAAGCCGAGGCTTGAAGAGACCAATGGACTGGGGAGCCGCTTTCCGAGAGAACGATCAAGACCCAAAGAAACATCCTCCACCTACAAGTCAAGGAGCCCAGACGGATTTCAGAACTGCTTCAGCATTTCTGCTAAAGAGGACAGATATCCAGAGTTGAGGTCAATACCACTTTGTATCACCCCCAGCCCCCAATTTGGATCCCCCTGCCCATCATCTGGATGCCATGATTGGGGGACGCTTCGGGGCTATCTACTTTGGGACGGGAATGCCTGTATTTCGCCTGCAAGGCAATTATCTGGTAATCCGAAAAGTAAATTGTGGTGGTCACTAGTGCTGCTGCCCAAATATTTCTGCTTCTTTTCCTGCCAGGCCCATGGGGTCAGACTGCATCTCCTGGCCATTTTATAATTGAGCTGGGCAACGTGCCTACTCTAGTCGGTGAGTTGTGCTTGGGCGAGTGTCTGTCACCTGCAGGCAAGAGCACTCACAGCCGTGGTGAGACCCTTCAGAACGCCTTCCCTATAACCAGGACCAGTCAAGCCCGAGATAATGACAGTTGCCTCATCTGGGTCAGAGTGAGGATGAGCCAGAATGGAGCCCCCAGCCACCCCCTTGATGGGCTTATAGTGTGAATGAGAAATAAATCTTTGTTGTTCTAAGGAACTGAGACTTGAGGGTTGTCACACAGATGATTCATTTATCCTCACTAATATGTCCTCCATCAAAATCTGGCTATTGGGCACCTGGATGGGGCTCAGTCATTAAGCGTCTGCCTTTTGCTCAGGTCCTAATCCCAGGATCCTGGGACTGAATCCCGCCTAGGGCTCCCTGCTCAATGGGAAGCCTGTTTCTCTCTCCCTCTGCCCCTCCCCCTCCCCCTACTCATGCTCATCCTCTCTTTCTCTCTCAAAAATAAATAAGTAAAATATTTGACAGAGAGAGACACAGCGAGAAAGGGAACACAAGCAGGGGGAGTGGGAGTGGGAGAGGGAGAAGCAGGCTTCCCGCTGAGCAGGGAGCCTGATGCAGGGCTCGATCCCAGGATCCTGGGATCATGACCTGAGCCAAAGGCAGACACTTAATGACTGAGCCACCCAGGCACCCCAAATAAGTAAAATCTTAAAAAAAAAAAAAAAACAAAACATCTGGCTTATTTCCCTGGAACCCTCCCTCTCCTGCAGAACCAGACCCAGGGACTGTCAGTCTCAATGATAAACATGTGGTTGTTGAGCGTTAATAAAAAGGTATGTAGAATAAAAAAAAAAAAAGGTATATAGGTCCTGTTGCATTTATTTCTGTCTAAAAATTTCTCCATGGGGCACCTGGGTGGCTCGGTGGGTTAAGCCTCTGCCTTTGGCTCAGGTCATGACCTCAGGGTCCTGGGATCAAGCCCCACATCCGGCTCTCTGCTCGGCGGGGAGCCTGCTTCCCTCTCTCTCTCTCTGCCTGCCTCTCTTCCTACTTGTGATCTCTCTCTCTCTGTGTCAAATGAATAAATAACATCTTAAATAAATAAATAAATAAATAAATAAATAAATTTCTCCAAACACAAACCAGGATTGGCAATCTGGTAGTAATTTAAAACCTGTATTCCAAATCTGTATTCCAAATACTGTGGCAAAGATATTTAGAAGTCTTATTGGTAGTCGGTGGCTTTAAACAAAGCCTGTTTCTTAAAGACCTTTTTGGAACACTGGAATAGTCTCTGAGAGGCACCCATGCTTCCCGCAGTAAATTTCAAGGGTTACACAGTGAACTCCAAGGAACATCAATGAGCAAAGACCAAACAAACAAACAAAAAACCCCAACAAGCACAACGCAGAAAAAGTTTCCTACCAGTCAAAGGAACAATTTTAAGGGCCAAGGGAGCCTGACCTCCTCTTGAACAACAGGCCAGAGCTTTAAGGTATTCCCAGTGAGGCAAAGTTCACTAATCCACCAATATTTTTTTCTGTGTGGAAGGTTAGCACCTCTGGGCACAGGTCTGACTCAGCAACCAGTCGCTGTCCTGCACAGTTTAATACATTTCTCTAGGTTCCACCAAGTTGGAATTTGGTGAACTAATTGTGAATAGGGAACGGTGTGACTGAATTTCTTTCCCCACTACTTGAGAATAGATTTTTTTAAACATTTTATTTATTTATTTGAGAGACTGTGCAAGTGGAAGGGTTGGGGCACATGAGAAGAGGGAAAAGCAGACTCTGTTTGGCATGGAGCCAAACTTAGGGCTCCATCTCAGGACCCTGAGCCGATATCAAGAGTCAGACACTTAATGGACTGAGCCACCCAGAAGCCCTACAAATAGATCTGTTGAGCTAACTAACGGGTAGAAAAGGTATTTTAGGTTTGGATAAGCAACAGGGGAAAATGGGACTTTTAAAGCACTGATATTTGGGGGGCCGTGGGTGGCTCAGTTGGTTAAGTCTGCATTCAGCTCTGTTCATGATCCTGGGGTCCTGGGATCAAGTCCCAAGTTGGGCTCCTCACTGAGCGGGGAGCCTGCTTCTTCCTCTGACCTTCCTCCTGCTCGTGCATGCGCGCTCTCTCTCTCTCAAATAAATAAATAAAATCTTAAAAAAAAAATAAAGCACTGATATTTTTATGCTACATGAATACTAATTATGTTCAAGTTGCCTAAGGACCTCTACACGTTTAAAAAAAAAAAACTTAGTTAACTTAGATTCGAGGGTGTTAACAGAACTGAATTTCTTAAAAAATTAGTTCTCTGAGGCCAAGCTTCCTCTTCACCATATCTAAATTTAGCTGGTAGTATAATGTAGTCTTTGCTAATATATTCACAGAAACATTTAACTTTAGGAGGTGAAAGGGACCTTAGGTCGAGTCCAACATCCTATTTGCAGATAAGGAAATTATGGCTCAGAAAGATCAAGGATTATCCAAGGTCAGTCCCAGTAGTTTGGACCCATTTTCAGTTTCATGAGCCAGTAAGCTCCCCATTTTGCAAGACTCGCCTGAGTTGAGCAGCTTGTCACTTGCAGTGACAGCACGCAGACAGACAGGATGGTCGTGGGCAAGCTCCTTCCTTGAGCCACTGACTAAGCCGTAAGTTGGAAGTGGGCTCACCGATCACCAAGGTTGTGTCCACTTCTCACATCCCATCATCCTCAACACACACACACACACACACACACACACACACACACACAAAGAGTCCTCCAAAACCATAGTTTTTTAACTGTGTAAAACAAGAGCTAAAAACCTAACAGCTATTTAAGGACTTTGAAGAAAGTGGTAAATGTAAAATTTAATAAAAGGGTTTCGGTAACACTGTAGAAGGAACCCATAATTATCGCACACAGAGCAATCGGCTAAACATGAAATATTCTATGCGAAGAAACCTGAGTCATGCTCTCTTTCAAATGCACGCACACCAGGTTCCCTTCGTTTGAATTTTAGTCACATGGCAATCCCCAGCTGTCAACGGGAAAAACACCTAAGCACTTACATAGCACTTGGTGGGAATAGAAGCATGGGCTTTTTGGAAATACCTATTAAAAAAGCTCCAGATTCTGCCTATATTCTTTAATATATCAGTTCCACTGTACCCTAAAGAAATAATAATTATGCATGTATTCAAAAATTTATCTTTAAAAGGCCACTTAACTTCCACTACTGAGAGAAAATTAATTATTGTCTAAACATACAGAATGGGTTAAATAAACTAAGTAAAACGATTACCCATTAATATAAAGGGACAAATCACCACCATTAAAATAATTTTGTAGGAAGGCATTTAATGATGTGAAAAAAATGTTCATTATATGTTGTTAGGTGAAAAGGGAAGGTGATGCAGTGTTACAGTGTACAAGATTATAATTTTGTATAAAAATCAAATAGCAATTCGTACACAGACAAGACTAGAGACTTCAGGTGGAAATGTTAACAGCTTTTATCTCTGGGTCATGGATTAGGGTAATTTTTTTCTCCTGGCTTTTCTGATGATGCCTTTTTTTTTTTTTTTTAAGATTTTATTTATTTATTTGACAGAGGGAGATCACAAGTAGGCAGAGAGGCAGGCAGAGAGGCAGGCATAGAGAGAAGGGGAAGCAAGCTCCCTGCTGAGCAGAGAGCCCGATGCGGGACTCGATTCCAGGACCCTGAGATCATGACCTGAGCCGAAGGCATCGGCTTAACCCACTGAGCCACCCAGGTGCCCCTGATGATGCTTTTCAATTGCTTATAATAACCTAATCTTAATAATGCATTTAATTTAATCTTAATAATAAAAGTCATTTTATTTATTTATTTATGGATAAAGATTTTATTTGTTTGTTTGAGAGAGAGAGCATGAGCAGGGGGCAGGGGGAGAAGGGTTGGGAGAAAGGGCAAGAAGCAGAGACTCTCCACTGAGCAGGGAGCTGGACACAGGGCTCAATCCCAGGACCCTGAGATCATGACCTGAGCTGGTCAGACACCTAACTGACTGGGCCACCCAGATGCCCAATAATCAGAGTTATTTTAGAATTCTGAATCACAAACTTCACTTCACGATGCAAAAGAAAAAGAAATTATTTTCCTTTTGTTTCAGGGAGCTGACAGCAGATCTGTGGTCCTGCCCCCAGGAACCCATGTGCCTGCATTCCCCAGCCCCACAGCCCTTTCTCTGCTCAGGACATACTCTCCCTGGAGCAAGCCTCTTAATAAAATCCACTAGGCACAAGCTATCAGTGACCAGGAACACCAGGCCCCCCAAGAACAAAGCTGTTTCATCAGTTACACCCTTGACAGTGGAAATTTAAGGTAGGAGGAGTCCTGATTTACCTGCCTGCACTACCGTCAGAGCAAAACCTATAGGTTAAACCTGGCCACTGTAAACACACTTGATGGCAGAGATATGTTTGCTGGAAAGGATCACCGTGGGAAAGGCCACATATCCCTGTGTGACAATAACCCTCCTGCCACTGGCATAGCCTCCAATTCCCATCAACTTTAGCTGATTGAAAAAAAAAAAAAAGCCTGATCATATTCTCATATACAAGAGTGAAAAAGAGAATAGCAAAGATTCCTTTCAGAACGTCTGAGGCCAGCAGAAGCATCATCCCATCAGACACCAGAAGTAAGGCCGGGATTTCACCAACTCTGCTCTGCTACACACAACACACTCAGTGCCTAGGACCTGCCTCCTTTTTGGGCACTCATGAAAAAATTATAATTTCTTTAAAAATCAGAAGAAAACACACAAATTTTCAAGGCAAAAAAAATGTTGTAATATGTCATATTAACACAATTGTCTTTATACCAAGAGTTAAAGACTTTTAACTTTGAATTTCATATGGAGGAAGAAGCACATGAAAACCAACTGCTCCTTGGAGAGGGGGGGGGGTTCACGGAAGTTAGCCCCAGTTTACATTCTGCACCACATCCAGTCACAGGTTAGAACTGACAAGATGCCAGACCAGAGTCTGCTTTGCATCTGCAATTTGAACTGGGGAACTGGTTTGTTTATAATATTATTTCCTTAAAGCAACTTCAATTCTACTAGTTAGTGCAACTAAATTTAAAGTCAAAATTTTAATGACATTTATTTTTTAAAAAGGACAGGCTATATTCAGCCACATGCTTTCTCAACTGTGCCTCATTATTAAAAACTGCCAAAGGCATGTGTTAAAAATATGGACTCCCAGGCCACAGCCTGGAGACTGGGATGAAGCAGGACTGGAGAAAATCCTTCGCAGTGGGGTGGGGTTAGTAATTCTCACCGGTCAAGTTCAAAACCACTGTTCTAGCTGAAACGAAATGAATGCTGTAAGAAGCCAGACCACAACTGAAAAGTGAGAAATCAGAATTTGAACGGGTTACTCTTGCTTTTAACTGGGAGGGAGCTCTGAAGCTGGTGTGGTGCCTACACCGATTTGGCAGACGCTCCCATTCCCCAAAGGGACCTGAACACATCTAATTGCTCTTTAATGAAATTACTATTGGGCAATTTATACCATGAGGCCCGCAGGTGATTTTAAAATTTTAAATACAGCTTTTGAATTTCCAGGTATCATCCACCCACGACTAAACCCATTGTCATGGGTTTAGAAACGTTTCACATGTGATTAAGTGTTGTCAGTGTGCTCCTCTCTCCCAGTGACTCCCAGGTTAAAGGTGACCATGCCCTCCTCCATAAAGAAGGCAGCTCACGACACAATACTAGTGCATTCGGGGCAGGCAGGCAGATGTTCTTTGATTCGCAACCCATGGGGCCGACCTTGACACAGACCACATGAAATATGAACAACAAACAGAAAGACCAACATAAAAGCTGTGTTACTTTTTTTTTTTTTTAGGTTAAGATTTGAGAGAAAGAGAGAAAAAAGAACACCATTCTGGTGTTACCCATAAATGTATTCTTATCTTGAACCCGGGCCAGGAGGAAGCAGGGGCAAAATGAAGCTACAGATAAGGGAATCCAAAATGTCAAACCCATGAGGTGAAAGAAATTTTTCCTTGAGCGTCCTTCTCAAGAACCTGAGCAACTCAATGAGGTGCGGTTTCTTTCCCAAGGGCCTGGAGCCTCTCCCTGCCACCCCTACAAGAGAAAATCAGAACAGGAGGAGGGATGTCGCTCTAGTGACCACAGAGCTCATTCTGTTTCTATCATCCCCACAGCCAAGCCCTGGATTTCTATCCTAGGTCCTGAGGAGGAGACATGATAGGCAGTGAAACAGGAAATGAAAACTGTCTCCCAGCGCTCAGTAACACTGTCAAGCCAAGGAAAGGGGTGCGGGGGAGGGGGACAGATACAGACAGTTAAGGACATTGACCCTATTTCTCACCAAGAAGTTAGTTGTCAGTCCTGCCCCCACAGAGGCAAGAGAAGGTGAGTATCAACCTTCCATGTAGTCCTCGGCTTTCATAACACCACTTTCATCATCAGAAATACAGTCCCTTGGACTAAAAAGAAAATCCTACAGACATGTGCTGAGGCACAAGAGTACAGTGGGCCTGTGTGATTCTCTCCAGTGTGATCACTGCAGCACCCAGAACGAAACAGCGCGTCCACCTAGGGACGGCTCTTCCTGCTACCTAATGCCCTGCGCTGAAGCTCAAGACGGCAATCTCATTATCTGCTTAAACAAATCCCAGTTTAAACCACCGAGAGGTTTAGCTTTCTGTCTTGATAAGCCACCAGAGCATACATACTTACTCCAGGGATGCTACCGACCATTTAATACGAGGCAGTGGTTACCTGGAGGCTTCCAGGAGAACTGCGGTGCTAGGTGGCCCCACTGGGTGGAAAAACAGGTCTACCAGTAATGGGCTTTGCTCATGCACTTTAGCTTGACTGTGAAAGTCTGGCATATCTTTGAAGTCGAGCTGAGTGAAGACTGAGGAAGACGTGCCAACCGTTCACACGGCATTGCAAGCTGAACGAAAGAGATCACAAGACCCTCTTCAAATAATCTGGGAGCAAGTACGCACTGAGGGAGCCACCGATTCATGAATGTGTATTTATGACAGTGAGAGGCACTGCGGCACAGAGTCGGGATATGGCCATGAACCCGCCCCCTCAGCACTTACATTCGGGTCTGCAAGGACTGACCATTGATGAAGAACAATCAGGAGAGAGTGAAAACTCTGCTGTGAGTGAAATCCACACTGTCCTAGGACCAGACATCATTTAAAACGATCCTTTAGTATTTATGAATGGCAGCTCCAAGCAGGGTTCCCTCTTAGGCACAATAATCATCAAAAAGATAAGCTTGAGACTACCTCACCATACAAGAACCTTATCATTAAACTTGAGATGATACTCAAACCTACAGAAATGTTTAAAACCACAGGATGTGAGTGTTGGAGGGACATCAGAGCTCTTTGAGGGACATGCACATTAAAATCACAATGAGATACCACTTCGAACCCACTGGAGCAGCTATAATTTAAAAAATGGAAAACACCAAGTGCTGGTGAGGATTTGGAGAAACGAGCCCTCACACACTGTTGGTGGGGATATAAAATAGTGCAGTCACTTTGGAAAACAGCCTGACAGTTCTGCAGGAGGTTAAACGTAAGCTAATATATGATTTAGCAAGTCCGCTCTCAGGTACACCCAAGAGAGATGGAAACATGTCCACAGAAAAAGTTGCATGTGAGTGTTCATAGCAGCATTACTCATAATAGCCAGAAAGTGGAACAACCCAAATGTCCCCAGCTGATGAAAGGATCAATAACCTATGTTATCTCCATGCAGCGAAGTACTATTAGGCAATAAAATGGAATGAAGTACTAATATGCATTGAGACATAGACAAATGTTGAAATCGCCATGCTAAGTGAAAGGAACCAATCACAAGAGACCACCTAGTATATTACTCCAATATGTGACATCTGTAAGAGGCAGAAAAATTAGTGGCTGCCTGACCTTGGGAGTTGTGGGGGCAAAAAGGAGTGACTGCCAATAAGTTTTCCAGGGTGGGGAGCGATGGAGTGTTCTAAAATTGACCGTGGTAATGGTTGTACTCTGTGAATACGCTACAAAACACCTAACTGTGCACTTTAAATGGGTGAACTGCATGTGAATTATATCTTTTTTTGTTTTTTTAAAGATTTTATTTATTTGTCAGGGAGAGAGGGAGAGAGCACAGGCAGGGAGAGTGGAATGCAGAGGGAGAGGGAGAAGCAGACTTCCTGCTGAGCAAGGAGCCGGATGTAAGACTCGATCCCAGGACCTTGGGATCATGAACTCAGCCTAAGGCATACGCCTAACTAACCAAGCCACCCAGGCATCCCTGAATTATATCTTAATAAAGCAGATCTTATGCATAAATGAAACTCTGGTCTAATCCCTTCATTTCACAGGTGACTTTTAAAACATAAATGCCAAACTGGGGTGCCTGGGTGATTCAGCCAGTTAAACACCTGCCTTTGGCTCAGGTCATGATCCTGGGGTCCCGAGATCAAGCCCTGCATCCAGCTCCCTGATCGAAGAGAAGTCTGCTCCTCCCTCTCTCTCTGCTCCTCCCTCCCTGCTTGTACATGTGCTCTTTCTCTCCCTTGCTGTCTCAAATAAATATATAAATAAATAAAATCTTTTAAAAAAATAAATTAAAATAAATGCCAAATTATAATTGCTTTTGAAGAAAATTTAAAATGCACGACCAACTTTCCCATATTTTTAAAGAAAATAAATAGTAAAAAATTTTAGCTCTTCCTGATGACTGATAGACATATGAAAATCAATTTTTGTGTCCACTATAGACTGATGCCCTCAGGAACCACAAGAACCTGTGCTTCTCAGGCTGCTATGACCTGAGTATTCTTTGTCTTTATTATAGCTTTCTCTGTCTTGCTTTTGGGCTAATGCTGTTAATTTCTTGCTGCTATCAATGTTACTACAGTGATTCTATCCCAAACACACTGTATATGAATGTGGAGAAACAAAATCAAGTCTGTTAAAAACTGTGCCTTTGGTAGGAGTAAATGGACTTAGAGCACAGGAAGTACTCTGAATGCAAAATGCAAAAGCATCTCCAATTTTATCTACTTTCCAACACTGATTTGGGTGGCTGGCTTCCTTCCAGGTTCTCAGACGCCTTCTGGCTTATCGCTGGCATGTTTCCAGAAGTGACAATCACTGTCATTAGTAATAAATGTATTCTTTTACTCTAACAATTTTTATCAAAGGCACAGCTAAATGTAATATGTAGTTGGAAAAAGAGGTTTCAACTCTAAAACTATAAATATGAGTATTGAAAATATTTTTCTGGTGCCATTTAGTTTGGGGACAGAGTGCCCTTCTTCATCCTTAAGATGAGATTTTTCTAACGACTTAGCACTGGAAATTTATTATATCTGAACTCTAGACCTCACATATGAAAGAGATAAAAGCAACATCTTTATATTGGTTAACTTTACATAACACATATTTAATGTAAAGTTCATCTATGAGAACAACGCTGTTTTGATGAATATGAAGGTTGGACAGTTATCACTTATAGATGATAGCGGTACTCTTATAAACTTCAGCATCCAATTTATTTTTGTTCTACGTTGGGACTACACAATATGGAGAAAAGTTTGACTCAGAGAGAGTAAGTGCAAATCCTCACTGTTTTTTGAACAATTTTCCTTGCAATCCGGGGATTTCTGTTATCAAAACTGATTCAGGGGGCACCTGGGTGGCTCAGTGGGTTAAGCCGCTGCCTTCGGTTCAGGTCATGATTTCAGGGTCCTGGGATCGAGTCCCGCATCGGGCCTCTGCTCAGCAGGGAGCCTGCTTCCCTCTCTCTCTGCTTGCCTCTCTGTCTACTGTGATCTCCCTCTGTCAAATAAATAAATAAAATCTTAAAAAAAAAAACAAAACTGATTCAGTAACTGGGAAAGATCTCCTGAAAATGTTTCACAAATAGCTGAACACTGAAAAAAACTAACAACTCCTCAGCTTGCATGTAATAAACACAAAAATCAGATGAAAGCATCTAAACCTTATAGTAAGTGCTATAACTTTAAACTGGACAGGTTATTCATTTACCTGTTGTATAACTGACCTATGCCAGAGTGAGAGCATTTGCCAAGCAAAAACTAAGTCTTGCCTAAGATTTGAGTGTGGTCTACTTTACTAAAGTGGTATATTAGCCTGTGCAATTTTATGCAATTTTATATGGACATTTGCACACAGGCCAAATTTTTTAAAAGACTTCAGAGCCACCAACTGGCCAATCAATGGTCTGTTTGTAAGAATTCAGGAGAAGCTAATTCCAAGGTCTACAAATAAATGGGTTAACCCAGCAGCAACTCTGTACCAACTAACATTAAGTGCTTTCTACATGGCAGGTTCTGTGCTAGGAGCTTTATGTACAATATCTGATTTAATTCTCACAACCCAATGTGGTAGGCCTTCTTATTATGCCCACTTTACAGATGACAGAACTGAAGATGAGAAGTGAAGGAACTCACCCAAACATTACTTAGGTGGTTTCTGACATGCTTTTTAATGACAGCTTTTAAATAGACAAAAATATTTTTAAAGCAGAACTTGAATGAAATGTTTGGACCCTTTTCAAAAACTTCTACCCTGTACATAGCAAATATCCTCTGCTGAGCAACAAGAGAGCAACCATTTATACACCAGTACTTATACAACCTAGTATAAAAACAGGTATAGTAATGCCCCTAAATTATTAGAAAATATCACATGATCCTCAGTATTCTGTCAAAGAAGACACAAATGTAGAGAATGCATCTGAAGCATGTTTTTCTTTTTTTATTTTTAAAATGGCATGTCAGCTTTTTTTCTTAAAGATTTTATTTATTTATTTGACAGAGAGATCACAAGTAGACAGAGAGACAGACGCGGGGGCGGCCGGTGGGAAGCAGTCTCCGGGCTGAGCAGAAAGCCCAATGTGGGACTCCATCCTAGGACCCTGGGATCATGACCTGAGCTTGAAGGCAGAGGCTTAACCCACTGAGCCACCAAGGCGCCCAAAGCACGTTTTTCATAAAAACTGAAAACTTCCTAAGACTCACAAGAGTAAGCCAGTCCTGGCAGTTAACACAGGTAAGAACTCACTGATGTTTAACTGGTTTGATCCCCAGAAATGCTTGACAAGCAAGAGTGATACTAAATAGATTAAGGATCTTTTTCTTTTTTTGTTGTTGTTTTTGTTTTTGTTTTTTTGTGGTAAAGATCGTCTAGAATAGCAAACCACAGGAATTTCAGCAATACCCCTCCTGGGAACCTCTTGTAAAACCCAGGTTCAACCTTCAAGGCAGCATCTCCAGACCTCCAGCCTGATCCCAGTCCTTCCTGAGTCTTCAGGATGAGTGCTAGCTCACCTGCTCTCACCCTAGTGGCTGCGGAGGCAGGAAGGCTGGAATTCTTTTAATGCTGTTCCCAAACTCTCAATCTCAAGATGAAAACTACATAGGAGATACGAGTCACTTCTAAGCCAGTGAGCCTGCGGTGATTCCCCAAGCACCTTTTGGGCACAGGATTATTGCATTACAAGAATGAAGTTTGAAGTCTCAGACCATGAAGAAATGGTTAAAAATTAATCATACACTAACGGTAACAGGAACTGGCAAAACAAACAACAATCTCCTCCCAACCCACAAAACTGAATCCTTCCAGGACACACAATGTCAAATTTTCATCTACCTATCAACAAACAGGATGTAACTATTTTATCCATAGTTAGATAACTAAATGTATTCCTCTAACTGTGCATCATAAAATGTTATAGTTCAACTGAAAATAACACATTGTTAACTTTTTACAGCAATTAACAGATTAGGGTTATGTTTTTAAAAAGAGTTCTTACCTTTTAGAAATACATATGAAAGCATTTCCCACTGAAATGATGTATCTGAGATTCATTGTAAGTCATTCAGTTTAAAAGGGGAGGTTTGGGGAGCGCCTGGGTGGCTCAGTGGGTTAAGCCTCTGCTTTTCGGCTCAGGTCATGATTCCAGAGTCCTGGGATGGAGCCCCGCATCGGGCTCCCTGCTCAGCAGGGAGCCTGCTTCCTCCTCTCTCTCTCTGCCTGCCTCTCTGCCTACTTGTGGTCTCTGTCTGTCAAATAGATAAATAAAAATATTTAAAATTAAAAAAAAAATAAAAGGGGAGGTTTGGATGTAACAGATATGATAGGACATCAATGGACAGAGAGGCCAAATGATGATTAGCACTTTTTGGATAAACACTTTGGTTTTGTATAACGTTTGAAATTTTCCTAGATAAAAAGATTTCTTTAAATTCCCAACACTTTCCAAACATTCCTACAAAACAGTGAGAGGACAGTGGAACATTAGTCACCTTTGGAGTAAAATTCAAATGGGAACGAACTGGAGAAGTCCCTTTTTTGGCCGCACAGATGCTGTTGGTGGAAACAAACATGTCAAGCTCCTTTCCCTCTTGGCTGGGACAAATTTCAACCTGTCTGCCCTAACCAGAAACATGGAACAAAGGTACTCCGGCAACTCCACCCTGCCCTTTCACCAACAGTAAATTAACTTTAAATTACTCTAGAAAGGTGCAAGGCTCATTGGGGCAGACGTAGCACCTATTTAAAGAAATGTTGGTGTTTCCCAATCCATGTATAATGAACATATAGCTCAAGACAATTCAAGTCATTTGAAACAAAAACAAGAGTGAATCATAAAATGAGTATAAAGAAGCCCAAAGTTGTGCTTTCCCTATGATTAGCACTTTGGTGCAGGTATGGTTATTTATCTGTATACATAAAGTCATATATACTATTTTCTTCTCCTTTCCTTAGTTCTCCTGCTGTACTGCTAGTACAGTAACACCTGCTTATTCTACCTATTGCATTATCCAGCATGGAACCCAACTGTATTTGGGGAAGGAATTTAAGAGGGAGAAAGGGAGACAGATAACAATGTGATTCTAAATTCTACCCTTACACCATAGTGGGCCCTCAAATATTCGTAGAATACTTGCTTTCCTGAGAATGAAGCTCCTCTGTCTAACTCCTCCTCTTCTGGCTTTGTCCCACTTAGTAGAGGACATGTTGACCTTTTCCTCCCCTTCTGACTCAAATGCTTTAATAATTCAACTTGTATTACTGATGGTCTCTGGGACTTTACTCCGCATGACCCATGACCTCTTTTCTGGTCAGAGGTGTACTGGTAAATGTTTAGCAACTGGCTCTCTAAAAATAAAGCCTTGATTTTCACTGTTCACCAATTTCCACAGTGTAAACACACCCACTGTAGCCAATTTCAAGCTACCGACACAAGGACATTGAATGCAGAGTTAGGAAGTAATGGGTACAGCCAGCTCTCAGAGCCTGTAGGAGCAGCACAGCACGTCATGGGGACTCATCCTGGCTGGCCTCGGATAATCCCAGTTTATGCCTGTGGTCCTGGTATAATTATTCATACCCCTCACCACTCTTTAAAAGTGTTGATGATAGGGGCATCTGGGTGACTCCGTTGGCTAAGTGTCTACCTTTGGCTAAGGTCATGATCTCAGGGTCCAGGGATTGAGACCCGCATCGGGCTCTCTGCTCAGCAGGGAGCCTGCTTCCCTTCCTCTCCCTCTGCCTGCCTTTCTGCCTACTTGTGATCTCTGTCTGTCAAATGAATAACAAAAATTTAAAAAATATAATAAAGTATGAATCATAAACAGCCTCAACAAGTTCTCTGATTCATACACACAGAGTTTAGTGACTTTTGGAAATGCCATAGTATTTGAGTAAAATCAAGCCAGGCAACGGGCTTCAGACCACACTCCAGCTTGGAATCACTGAAGCCAAGTATCACATGTAGAGTCTAGCCCAGGGATAAAAACTAGTTAGCCCCTGTGGGACCTGTAAGCTTATTAAATCTCAGTGTTCAAGGTCACCCAGGTCAGTACTTACCTAATCCCCTTTATGACAACTCAAGAGGCCATCCTTCCATCTAAGCTTTAATACTGTTGGCAACCCAATCGGTACTGACTCACATGGATGATGGAGTCTGGCAGGGGAGTGTGTGGGTCTTGGTTTTTCAGAGGGTAGGACCGCAAGGAAAGTCAAGATAAAATAGCTGTCTTTAAATATCTAGTAAGCAGTCATGTAGAAGAGAGACTGGACACAATGTGTGGCCAAGGTAGAAGCTATGAGAGTCTGATCTGACTTAGTGTAAGGAAGGGCATCTAACAGCACCACCCATAATAGCTAACATCTGAGTGCTTACATTCTGCTGCAAGCCTCATCACACTGCTGACCCATATCAAGCTTGAAGTCACACAAGTCCACCCCTGTCTCTCTCACTCCTGGACCACATACCTCAGGCTGTAAAGGAGTTGTGTGTCCAAGAAGCCCCAGAGGATTCCTAGTAAGCGACACTGCCCAGACTGGCCCCAACTCACAGAGGTTCATGTAGGCTCACACTGTCCAGAGGCACAAGCTAAAGGCCCTGTGGCCCAGATTCAGCATAGAGTCAAGGCCAGGTGCACCAGAAGGTTCATGTGCTAGTCTTAAAGGCAACAAGTGCCCAGAAATACCCATGTCCTCATCTACCAGAACAAAGTTTGCTAGGCTATGGGTTAAAAAGAAGGCCAAAGGGGTGCCTGGGTGGCTCAGTGTGTTAAGCCTCTGCCTTTGGCTCAGGTTATGGTCTCAGGGTCCTGGGATCAAGCCCCACATCAGGCTCTCTGCTCGGCGGAGAGCCTGCTTCCCCCTTCTCTCTGCCTGCCTCTCTGCCTACTTATGATCTCTCTCTCTCCGTCAAATAATAAATAAAATCTTAAAAAAAAAAAAAAAAAAAAAGAAGGCTGAAGAACTCCATGCAGCTGTTCTGAATTCTGAAGCCTTGTCTGATTCATGCAGCTTTTACAAAGGCGAAGTGCTCACTTTCCCAATCCTTCTCATCTCTTTTGTGCCTTACCTGCTTCACTCAAGGGTTGAGGTATCAAGATCTGAAGATCAAAGGAAGAAACTTGCTTTTTTAAAAGTTAACTTCGTCCCGGCACCAAATTAGCAGTAAAATAAATGACAGTCTTCTTAGTCACAAAGTTGCCAACATCACCCTCAGACAGGGCACGCTGTACTCCATTTCAGGAGCTGCAATGGGGCAACTTTTGAAAGTAACAATGAGGTCACTGAACTGTGACACAGGCCACATATCCCGCTTCAAGAGACGTCAGAGGGAGTTCACTCAGGATGTGATGTTAGGTCAATTTGGAACATACCCTGAAACCCAGGCCCAGTCTCAGTCCAGGCAAGATGAGTTCATGCAAATTCTGAGATTTTACAAAGTTTTAAAAGCCTCTATGATGAAATAACACCAATAATATTAATATTAATATTAAATGCCCTTTATTAACAGTCACTAGTGTTAATAGCAAAATATCTTTTACTATGCACACACCAGGGTGCAGTCATTCTATTCTACACTTACTACATTTTCCACATTTGGTCCTCACAACGAATAAAATGGGCTCCATGAGGCAGAAGACATGAACAGACATTTCTCCAAAGAAGACATCCAAATGGCCAACAGACACACAAAAAAGTGTTCAGCATCACTCGGAATCAGGGAAATACAAATCAAAACCACAGTGAGATACCATCTCACACCAGTCAGAATGGCTACAATTAGCCAGTCTGGAAACAACAAGTGTTGGCGAGGATGCAGAGAAAGGGGAGCGCTCCTACACCATTGATGGGAATGCAAGCTGGTGCAGCCACTTTGGAAAACAGCACAGAGGCTCTTCAGAAAGTTGAAAATAGAGCTACCCTATGACCCAGCAATCACACTACTGGGTATTTACCCTAAAGATATAAATGTAGTGATCCAAAGGGGCATGGGCACCCCAATGTTTATAGCAGCAATGTCCACAATAGCCAAACTATGGCAAGAACCTAATGTCCATCAACAGATGAATGGATAAAGAAGAAGATGTGAGAATATATATATATATATATATATATATATATATATATATATATACTGCATAGTATTCCATATATATATGCATAGTATTCCATAGTATATGCATAGTATTCCATAGTATATAGTATATACTATATGCATAGTATTCCATTATATGGAATACTATGCAGCCATCAATACCCCCCAAATCTTGCCATTTGCAATGATGTGGATGAAACTAGAAGGTATTATGCTAAGCAAAGTAAATTAATCAGAGAAAGACAATTATCATATGATCTCTCTGATATGAGGAATTTTGAGAGGCAGGGCAGGGGGTCATGTGGGAAAGGGATGGGAAAATGAAACAAGATGGGACCAGGGAGGGAGACAAGCCATAAGAGACTCTTAATCTCCGGAAACAAACTGAGGATTGCTGGGGGGGAGGGGGAGAAAGGGATGGGGTGCCTGGGTGATGGACACTGGGGAGAATATGTGTTATGGTAAGTGCTGCGAATTGAGTAAGACTGATGATTCACAGACCTATATACCTGAAACAAGTAATACATCACATGTTAATAAAAAAAAAAAAAAAAGATAGGGGCGCCTGAGTGGCTCAGTGGGTTAAAGCATCTGCCTTCAGCTCAGGTCATGATCCTGGGGTCGAGCCCCGCATGGAGCTCTCTGCTCAGCGGGGAGCCTGCTTCCTGCCCGCCCCCTGCCTGCCTCTCTGCCTACTTGTGATCTCTGTCTGTCAAATAAATAAATAAAATCTTAAAAAAAAAAAAAAGTAGGCCCCCATTATCTCTATTCACGAAGTAGTCCCACAGAGTGCCTGGGTGGCTCAGGCAGTCAAGTGGCTGCCTTCATGATCCCAGCCAGAGTCCTGGGATGGAGCCCCACATGGGGCTCTCTGCTTGGCAGGGAGCCTGCTTCTTCCTCTCCCTCTGTCTGACACTCTGCCTACTTGTGCTCTCTCTGTCAAATAAATAAATAAAATAAAATCTTAAAAAAAGAAGAAGAAGAAGAAGTAGCCCCAGAAGTTGAGGATCTCACCTTAAGGCTATACTATTATTAAACAGTGCTGGTCCACCTGGGGGGGCACAGTCCGTTGAGTGCCCAACTCTTGGTTTTGGCTCAGGGCATGATCTCAGGGTCCTGAGATGGAGCCCTATGTCAGGGTCCACACTCAGTGCAGAGTCTGCTTAAAACTCTCTGCCCCTACCTCCCCCACACTTTCTCTATCTAAAATAAATAAATCTTTTATAAAAACAAAACCAAAAAAATACCAAAAACAACAACAACAAAAAAAAAAACACATATTGCAGTGAGGCTCTAAATTTAGGTCTGGTGGCTCTAAAGCTCTTTCCACTACAGAACACTACTCTCACTTCCGAAAGCCCTGTAGGATCTTGAGCCTAGCCCAGCAGAGTCAAAATCTGAAATCAGATGGTTTTACCCTGAGTCCCTGGGCCCTCCCTCAGTTTCTCCACCTGAAGAAGGAAGATCATGATAGGATCTGTCTTACCATAGTCTGAGTATCTTATAAACAGCAGAAATTTATTTCTCACAGTTCTGGAGTCCAAGATCAAGGTGCTGGTGGATTCGGTGT
The DNA here is from genome assembly GCF_964662115.1 of Mustela nivalis. Lineage (NCBI taxonomy): Eukaryota > Metazoa > Chordata > Mammalia > Carnivora > Mustelidae > Mustela > Mustela nivalis. The sequence goes on from NC_139021.1 coordinate 150,758,377, forward strand.
CTGGTGAGAGCCTGCTTCCTAGATGGCTGGCTTTTGGCTATAACCTCACCTGACAGGAGCAGGGATGGCGGGGCGGGGGCGGCAGCTCGCTTTCTGAGGTCTCTTTTATGGATGCTAATCCCAATGGCTCTACCCTCTCGACCTAATCACCTCCCAAAGGCCCCACCTCCTAATACAGTCACCTTGGGGGTTACAAGGTCAATATATAAGCTCTGGGGGGACACACAAGCATTCAGTCCATAGTCGTATCCATCTCACAGGGTGCTAGGAGTGTTTGTTCAAATAATCCATGTAAAGCGTTTAGCTGTGGGTCTGCATGTAGTTAAGTGCCCATGCCTGGCCAGTGCCTGGCCACTGTTATTTCCACAGACCCTCAGTTCAGCTTTCTGCCAGAGGGGCACAGACTGCAGATGCTTATCTCTTCTGAAAATTTTACAGAACACACTTCTTTCCCTGACATAAAGAGTAGACTTATTGTGGCAGAAAAGAGAGCCAGCTAGCTGTCAGTGGACTTAGACCTCCGTCTGAATTTTGGCCCTGCCCATTCACTCACTACAAGGTCTTCCAGCAGGATCCTTCACCCCTCTGAGCCTCTCTTTCCCCATCTGTGAAATGGAAAGTAGGGTTGGTAATTTGCATACTTTCATAAGAACCTAGGCATACAGATGTCGCGCAACAACAGCTACTCTGATTACTGAAAGTGACTATTGCAAGTACTCACTATGTCATGACTTTTTCCTGTCCTCCTTCCCAACTACAGAGGAAATCTGCTAGAGGTCCAGACCATTATTTTGATGCAACTGGCTCTAAAAATAACATTACCTCACCCCTTCGAATTGACGGAGAATATGAACACACACGTGTGATTAGCCAGCTCTAAGCATCTAAGAGATGGCATGAATTAAGTAATGAGATACCAAGCTTGACAGCTGCACTATCTGGAGAAAAGGTCTACTTAGAAATTCTGTGCAGTACGTTCGGTACACTGAACAGTTTCCATATATGAATCCAAATACTGCCACGCAAGGTGAATCCTGACCTATGTATTAAAGCTAAAGCACATGGAATTAAGTATCATAGAAGTCGAACTTTGATTTATTTTCACTCTCCTGGCATTTGGTTTGTTTTAAAATGACACATACATACACAAGCCAGGCAATCACAAAAACAAAAACAAAACAAACCCCTGAAACCAGTCAATGAGAACCAGTTCTCCTTTGTTTCCCTACTAATTCTGTTTCTAAAACCATAATGGATTTTTGTTGTACTCACTTGTTCCATGTCCCACATGCTAAAAATTTGCAGTACTCTTTCCATCTTTGGTTACTGTGCCAAACAAATATGCTTGGGATTAATGCTGAAATTTGCTTACTGGTCTTTTGAGGAAAAGTGTTCACCTGTCTAACATATCCCGATACCTGGCTTAACCACTTAGAGGCTGGACACTTGGGCCTTAAATTCTTAAGTCTTCAGTTCAAAGGTGCATTGCACAACTCATAACTTCACTGACAAACCTGGGACTCTGACCATGTCCCAGAAGTAGCAGTACTATAGTGTGCCCTTGCTTCCCATCTGCCTTTTGTTGTGGAGTTTGCAATGCTTCCCATCCACCTAGAAGCACTGAATATGGTTTAAAAAAAAAAAAAAAGGCACATATATCTACACTCTATGCAGATCCAACCAGAAAATTCTACCTGTTATCTTTTTATCCTGGTTTTTATAATTAGCCTGATTCAGTGGTAGTGGAAAACCTGAATACTACAGCTGAATACTCCAATATTTAGAAAACTGACACCTCTCACTTTCATGATGGTGGCTAGCTGAAACTGGTAACGGACCCAGGTTTCTTCAGTTTGTACCCATGATTATGTTCTGTGTATACTGAACTCTCACCCATTTCCTGCTAATAGTGTTCTATCTAAACCATTTGAGAAGCCAGAGCTCCCCACCCTCCACCCCACAGGAGGCTGCTGGCACTAATCCAGTCCTTATTCTGTCCTGTTGCCACACAACAGAAGAGGCAATGGAGAGGGCAGCACCCATCCCCCAGCCTTCTGATGATGCCCAAATATTTGCCTTTCTTCAGCATAGTGTTCGGTGACCCCAACAATCCCCTTGGCATTTTTTCCTCCCTCCACTAGGGTGGCTCATCTAACAGTGTCCTTGTGGTCTAAAACACCCAGCATTTCAAGGCAACATCCGAATACTACTTGGTGCCTTTTCTGTTCCTCCTCCAAAAAGAATGTATTCACCAATCCCAACAAAAATAACTTTAAAGGCACCGAGGTGGCTCAGTCAGCTGAGCACTGGACTCTTGCTTTCCTCTCAGGTCATGATCTCTGGGGAGTGTGACTGAGCCCCAAGCTGGGCTCCTGCTCAGTTGGAGAGCCAACTTGAGATTCTCTCTCTCCCTCTCTTCGCTGTCACTTCCCCACACTCATGCATGTGTGTGTGCTCTCTCTCTCTCTCTCAAATTAGTAAATACATTTTAAAAAAACAAACGCAGAAAGGGGCGCCTGGGTGGCTCAGTCAGTTGGCTTTTGCTTTCTGCTCAGGTCATGATCCCAGGGTCCTGGGATTGAGCCCCACATCTGGCTCCCTGCTCCTGGGGGAGCCTGCTTCTCCCTCTCCCTCTGCCCCTCCCCCTGCTCTCTCAAATAAATAAATAAATGAATGAATAAATAAAATCTTTAAGCAAAACAAAGAAACATACAAAAAATGACTTAAGAAAGAATTATGTACAAAGTTGTTGCTCTAGTGATGTTTATGATATAGAGACCCCCGCTACAGCCTAAAGCTATGAGATAAAGATTAAATAAATTTTGGTATATCCATATATCAGAATATTGGGAATATAATTAATATAATTAATATAATATAATATGATATAATATAATATATATTAATATAATATAATTAATATATTTTAATATAACGTTAAAAAACGATGTCTTAATGCCATAAGAAAATGCTTATGCTAAAATCTTATTTTATTTAGTTATTTGTTTTTAAAGATTTTATTTATTTATTTGACAGTCAGAGATCACACGTAGGCAGAGAGGCAGGCAAAGAGAGGGAGGGAAGCAGGCTCCCTGCCGAGCAGAGAGCCTGATGTGGGACTTGATCCCAGGACCCTGAGACCATGACCTGAGCCGAAGGCAGAGGCTTTAACCCACTCAGCCACCCAGGCACCCCTAAAAAATGTACTTTTTAAATATGTGTTTTCTCTGTCTGTGAGTACTTTTTAACTGCTTTTCTCCTACATTTTTGTATTATCCACTATTTTTACTGGGGAAGGGTAAAAAAAAAAATCATTGAAAGACTGAGAGTGTCAGAGCTAATCAGATAAAACATTTTGGCTTTTCTTATTCTGATTCTATATTTTTTTTAAAACTAAGTCAGTCTGAGGTTGTCTCTGCCAGCTCAGTTGTCCTGTCCTATGGATTAACAGTGGACAGGATTCTGTATGTGGATGATGACAGCTGGCATTTGTTGAATAACTGCTATGTCCCAAGCAGGAACCTACATTCTTAATACATACTATCTCATTTAATCCTCACATCAACCCAGAGAGCTAGTATGATTATCTCCATCTCATCATACAGAATTGAAGTAGAAAGGTAAAATAATCAGCCTGAGGCTGTTCGGCTTCATTTCAAACTGAAGCCATCCTGAGTATGAATGGCTATACCATTAACAACACATTAGGTCCTCTCAGCATTTTATAAGGACTATTATTAGTTTCAAAATATTTGGGAAATGAGCTGACTCTCTAGGGTGCTACTTATGTGTGCTTCAAAGAATCAAAGCACCAAGGAGCAGGCTGAAGGAATCTCCCAGTTGATACTTTATGGAAATTCCACTGAAGGACTTTTGCCAAAGTCTATCTTATAGACAGACACGGCTACCTCAATGAGGTGAAGAAAATGTCACTTGTACCTTTTCTCCCTGACCTCAATCAAATGTTCATGTCCCCAAGGTGCAAGGCATAAGAGAAAGAACTGGATCAGCTATAATCCGACTTCCAACTTAATTGAAGAGATAAGACAACTAACACTCATGAAACAATCAGCACAAGGCAAAAAAACCCAAACCCAAAACCAAACCAGAGCAAACCATAATTAAATCTTAATCATGTGGCAGAGTAGATAACTCGTGTAGGAGTCACATGGAAAGAACTATCAGCTCTGAAGTGTCAGAATTTGAAAGGTGCAAGAAACCACACCTGAAGTAGCCAACTAGCCAACTCCAGTATCTCAAGATGAGAGCTAGTAACTTTATAATTACATAGCAGTAATGCTGAAATAAAATCAAGAAAATTAAAAAAAGAAAAAGAAAAGCCTTCCAAGGATAAGTAGTGAGATGATAGTACTTTTGATGGAAACAGTGGCCAATGCTCCCATCTCCTGCTTTAGCAAAACCAACCAGCCACGGGTCTGGTGTTTAGATTACAGTCTTGTGAAGAGTCCCTACACTGAGATTTACATTTTTAAAACAATTAGAAACTACTGAATTGTTTGTTTCATTCCATTCATTGTTTTTAAACATAAAGCATTTTATGAACCGCACTTTAACCTCGATATTACCAAACAGAAACACACCTACTCACACCAGCATTCCAGATGCTTATCTGAGAGAAGTGAGATCTGGCTGTCTTGAACACACTTCTGGTTTAGGTAGTAGACTCAGGTGTCTGTGTTGTAAACTGGTAAGCAGGAATTATTTGTCTAGCTTCGATGCCTCCACCCCAACACACTCTTATATTTTATTTAAAGCATCTAATAATCTGTTATAGTTGCTCACATAAAATCTATCACTCATTAGAAAATAGGAATATGCTTAACTCTAAGTGGTTTAGAGAACCTAAATATGAATTGATAGAGCACTATCTTTTTTTTATAAAAAGATACCGAAACATCAAAAAGATACCCAAAAGATACCTAGGCTAGGTGTAAAGTTATCAAACCTAGTTTTCAGTGGGAAAGTTTGGTAGTGAACACAACCGATGTGACTCAGGACATGTAAAATTTATTTCAAAAATGTTAGTTCAAATTTGAGAAAAGAAAACATGGTAGGATAATGAAAAGTTGATTTTGATGAATCATTTTAAAGGTAATATAAGTAAGAGTGCTGGTTATTGAATTTAAGTAACTAAGGTGTTTATTTTTGTAAAAAAATATAAACCACTTTAATTTCTGATACCAAACATTCAGGCATAAAATTGTATTTTTCTTGTATTCTAAGATAAAAACCCCTGCGGGTTTGCCAGCTCAAATTAAGGCTCAAAATTATTTTTTCTATGCTTCCAATCTATTATTAAGAGTGTACTTTAGGGGCACCTGGGTGGCTCAGTGGGTTGAACCTCTGCCTTCAGCTTGGGTCATGATCTCAGGGTCTTAGGATGGAGCCCCGCATCAGGCTCTCTGCTCCGCAGGGCACCTGTTTCCCCCCTCTCTCTAACTGCTTCTCTGCTTACTTGTGGTCCCTCTCAGTGTCAAAAAAAAAAAAAAAAAAAAAAAAAAAAAAAAAAGAGAGTGTACTTTAAAATACCTCAAAGAGTACTTCAGGGGTGCCTGGGCGGCTCAGTCCTTAAGCCTCAGTCTTCGGCTCAGGTCATGATCCCAGGATTCTGGTATCAAGCCCCACATCGCGCTCCCTGCTCAGGTGGAGGCTTGCTTCTCCCTCTCCCACTACTCCTGCTTCTATTCCCTCTCTCGCTGTCTCTCTCTCTCTCTCTATCAAATAAATAAAATCTTAAAAAAAAAAAAAAAGTACTTCGGGGCACCTGGGTGGCTCAGTGGGTTAAGCCTCTGCCTTCGGCTCAGGTCATGATCTCAGGGTCCTGCGATCAAGTCCGGCATCGGGCTCCGGAGAGCCTGCTTCCTCCTCTCTCTCTGCCTGCCTCTCTGCCTACTTGTGATCTCTCTCTGCAAATAAATAAATAAATAAATCTTTAAAAAAAAATTTAAAAAAAGGTACTTCAAACGGTGTTATGCTCTCATAGACCATTTAAGCTATCTGTAATACAGGAAATCTCAATATAGTTCTCTTTCAATATATTTTAGCAATTTACATTGCAAACTGTCATACAATTTGTACGCGTGGATCAGAGAGATAACTAAAATGTGGTTTCGAAAGAAGTAGAATAGGTTAATAAACCGTAAGTAATCTATATTAAGCCCATAAAGAAAGTAATTTTCCAACAAGTCTCCATAACAACAACAGCAACAATAACAACAAAAAAAACAAATTCAAGTGCTAAGTAGATGTCCTCCTTACAACCATTGCCAAATCCGCTGCGTGACTTCAAAGTTCCAGACAAGACTTTTAACTTTCAATCTAAACTTTTCAGATCTACAAAATACAAGTATCAGAGTCACGTCCCACACCAGTATTTCCCAAAGTATGAGAGTCTAAAGATAGAAACAAAAAAGTTTGCCAAATATCAAGTTTTTACAGATAAATCCAAAACCTATACTAGCAATTTCTCAGTATCAGACATATGCAAATGATGTTGAATGCAATCATTAATTAGCAGTGCATTCTACTTACTTTGTTTTTTGCCATTTATAAGCTTCATTAAAGACACCCAGAAAAGAGGTAACCGGTTGAATGAGGTTCGGCTCAGATAGGAGAAACCAGTTGTAAACTTGATCTACAAATTTACATTTCACAATGTCCTGCAGGGAAGGAACTCTTATAGACTAACATCATATACAAGCTTTAGATTGTGAAATAACGCATTTCAGCTTTTTACGCCTCACATTACCATTAGAAACCCTCAACCCTATATCCCTAGTTCCCGAAAAAAAAAAAAAAAAAGAAAGAAAGAAAAAGAAAAAAAGAAAAACCACCTCCAATTATCATTGGTCCACATAGTTCCGGCCCACATGGTATCAGTGGGTGTGTCGCTGCCAACAGGTCCTCTCATTGGCTGCGAAGAAAAAGCATTTAATAGGCTGTGATTTGGGGGGTTGTCAAACTCCACGCCTCCAGGCCTGGCGCTTGCCAATAGACCCGAGGTACTGGCGGCTACTCTGCGATTCAAAGGACAAGGTGGCTGCCTGAGCGCCAACCCCAGAAAGACGAACTCTGAGAAGGAAAAGGGTCAAGGAGAAAGGAGAGGGCGGTTCCAGCTGTCCCTCCAGCTCAACGCCTACTCCCGGACCCCGAGAAATGTTCTCACACGTGCATTTTCCCATCAGCAAATTAGAAAGGCTGGCAGTGCGCTGACTTTTTTTTAGAGTCGTGACCGAGGGAGCAGTGCAGGGTCCGCATTCTATCGGCCCATTCTACAGACTGAAGCGAGCAAGCGTGAGGCTCAGGCGGCGATGTTTAGTGCCTGGCGCCCCTGGGGAAAGAATCAGTCCCGGGAGCCCCCTCCGCACACTCCCCCGACAGCGGGCGCTGAGGCGCACGGGGCGCACAGCAGAGCCTGCCCCACCGCTCCCGGGTGCCGGGCCCGCGGGATGCGCCTGCCTCGCTCCGGCGCTCCCCTAGCGAGGGACTTACGCGGCCTGTTCTTTCTCCCCGAGTCCATCCTCCTTCGCAGCCGGCATTTCTTGGCCGGGGAGTCGTGCTGAGGGGGCGGTGGCTGCGGCTGGAGCTCGGGCAAGAGCGGGAGGCGCGGGGGTGCCGCCTCGCCACTGCCCGCGGGGCCCCGGTTGCAGAGGCGCGGCGGCTGGACAGGCGGCGGGTGGAAGCCGTTGTGCAGCAGCCCGTTCACGGCGGCAGCGCCGGTGTCGGCGGGGGCCCCCGGGGCGTGCGTGGCCGAGTGCTCCGGCCGCCCGCCCCGATCGCCCATGCCGGGGGCTGGTGCGGCGGCGCGCGGGCCCCGGTTCAGGCGGCCTCGCTGGAGGTCATTCTCGGGCGTCTTTATTTCCTCGGATCCTCCCTGCGGTTTCCGATTCAGCAGCCGCAGAGCCGGCGCCGGGGGATGGCGAGCCCGGCGCTCCTCCCCTTCTCCCACCGGCTCCCCCCGCTCCTCGGTGCTCTGCCCCCCGCGCGCCCGCCCCGCCGCGCCGGCCGGGAGCATGCCGGCTCCCGGCGCGGAATCCGGGATCCCCGCGGACCCCCAGCCGGGGCCCCCACAGCCCGCCTCCCTCTGATCCCCGGGCCGCGCGACTTCAAACGCGGCTTCCTTGCCTCCCAGACCTGTCCCCGCTACTGAGCATGCCCAGTGCTGCCCGCCACCGCCACCGACGAGTTTCAACATGGGGACTGAAGTTATCGGGGTTTGCAAAGAGATGGGCGGGTTGGGCTTTGTATCTCGGAGCAGCCGAGAGGGGACTGGGCGAGGCTGGCGCTAGAGGAGCGGGCTGTCTGGAGGAGGAATTACGGAGGAACACAAATATTTGTAGAGGTTTCAGGTTTGCTAATCCTGCCCGCAGTGGGCTAAACACCTTTGCAAGGTCATTCACGTTGTCCCTTCCAACACCCCTCCTCTCCTTGCTTTGTGAGTGTGCCTGTTTGGTTAAGTGACCAAACTACTCACAGGCCCGAGTGGAGGGAGGAGAACGATTATTTATAGAAAGGTAGGCCGATTTGGGAAGCGAAGGGAGTGAAATTTCTTTACTGGCACACAGGCAGACACCATGTGCTTCCCTGGAGTTGTCTTTGCAGGGAGGAAACCTAGGAATACAGTGTAAGGACAGTGAAGGACACAGCTGCAAACGGGATTAACCGGTGCTGGAAGAGACCAAGTAAACAGAAGCAGTCCCAAGCTATAAAAAGCGCTTTCCTCACCCAGAAAGGACTTCAAGAGACAATGTCATTCCATTTATAGAGGAAGGAGTTGCCTGTGTTTTAAGAAGGGAAGGCAGCATGGAAGGGTGGTCAACACCATAAGCTTTGGAGTCAGAGCTGGGTTCAAATTCCAACTCAGCCACTAGCAAAGCCATGGAAAATTGCTGTAGTTACCACACCTGGCAATCAGAAACAGGGCTGGACATGCTCAGTAGGCAGAACAAATTTGGGTGGTGAAGACCTTACCAAAGTTATGTAATCCCTTGAGGCCTCAGCTTTTGAATTTAACCAGGCCCTATTGTGAGAAATCTACCTAAAGTAGCTGGTACAGTCCTGGCACACAGTAAATTCTTCAAAGAAGCAGTTATTTTAATGACATTGTTATTAGCAGTTCACCCTTCAAGTGAGGGGAGCAAACCATGCTCGCAGCCATATTTGCTGTGTGATTACTTATGTGTGATGTTCTCCATCATTTGTATGGACTGAATCTGCAAAGGAGAGGCCAGCAAGTGTGGCTGGGTGGACTGGGCCCCTGGGTTGCCAAGACCCCGGGCCTCAGGGCATTTGGCAGCAGTTGGAGCCTGTACTCCGGATGGGCAATTGCTTCCCAGAGAGCCCTACCCAGGGCCACAGCTTTGGAACCATTGGGGCTGATGTTTTTTGAATATAGGTGAGGTTCGGTGGGATCTGGAGCCAAAAGCCAAGAAAGGATTCTCGAGGTGTCTTCAGAGCAGAGCTGGTGGTTTTTTACTAAAGCACAGGTACAGGACCCAAAGACAGAAAGAGCTGTTGCCGTAGGTTGCGCTGGGATTGCGAGGGGGCAGCTGACTGTAAAGGCTGGGGTGGGGAGAAGTAAAGGTAAAGGAAGTTCCAAAAGGACTTTCATATGCTAAAGAAGTCTCAGCAGATACTGGACGCCTTGCTGTAATCAAACCAAGGCTGTTTTTTCTTCCGACAAGGCATTCACTTTAAGACCGTTGGGAGCTTCCTAGAGGAAGGCTAAACTCTGCCTGCCTCAAGTATTTGTCAGTAAGGACATTTAATTTTATCTACATTTCCTTCTGCCTTTATTTCTTGCATCAGGGGCCACTTGAGAACTCCCGTCCATCCACTCATTTTTCCAGATAAGGAAACAGCCACAGAGAGATGGCTGAGGTTATTAAGAGCAAAACTAAGACTAAACCCTCTATCTTCTATTCCTGACCTTATCATACTAGTTGAGACATAGAGGAAAAACAAACAAACTTGGGTGCTATCGCTCCTGTCTACCTCTCCTGCCTCATCTCCAGCTCCCTGTGCTCCTGCTATAAGGCAGCCTGCCAGTTCCTCAAATTATTACCCCTTTGCACCTTTTATTTCCATTGCCTGAAATGCTCTTCCTTGAGACCTCTTTGTCCACTAGATTCTGACTCGATCCTCAGACCTCTGCTTCAACCTCTTGTATTTGGAGAAATCTTCCCTGACCCTTAGGACTAGATCAGGTGTTCCTACTCCCTACACTGTATCTTCATGACTGTATCAGTCTGTAACTTTACAATGCATCTGTTCCCTTATTTGTCAATGGGGATAATAATAGGGCATCACTGAATTGTTACAATGATGAAACGAATTAACATATGCAAAGTGCCCAGCACATCATAGCTGCTGTGAAAAAGCTACATATTGTAATGGGGGCCCAGGGGTGCAAGAGCCCCTGGCTCAGGGGGTCCCAAACAGACCAAGTCTGGCCACTTGCCACTGACAACAATCCCAAGGGAGAGAGACGAGTGGTGGTGAAACAAGAAAGGGATTTATTTCAGCGAGGCCAACACTTGCAAGACCTTGGACTAATGTCTCAAAGACTGTCTCCAAAGTGCTAAAAATACTTCCAGGTTTATATAAGGAAAATGTGGGACAAAGGTCAGTGGGTAAATGCAGCTGAGTCGTCAAGGTCAGGTTGGTCAGGTTGTCTTGGGATCAATCACCCAGGCCTTGCTGGCCCAGGCCAGTCCTTACTGCTTGAGTAGTTCTGGTTCCCATCAGGGGATGCTTTGTCCACAGGGTCTTTTGCCTGACTTTAAGAGATAAGCTGGAAAGATGAACTTATTCAGAAAGAAAGTTTGAGGTCAAAATAGAGGGAGTTGAAGTCCTCTTTAATATTACCATTTGACTGTTGGTCTGGACCTCTACCCCCAACAACACACACACAGCCACACACACACACTCTCACTGTGATCTCCATTAAGGCAGATGACTCTTGTTCCTCATTGCATCCTTAGGAAACTTTTGGTAATCATCTGTGGCTGAATAAATGACTTGCGTGATATTTTACCCAGGATGTCTCTTACTTTCTACTGTAAATTAGCTTAAAAAAAAAATCTCCATTGCTATTCCTAAGTATTCAAAGATAGAGTTTTCAAATTATCATGTAAGTTGATCTGAGTAGATTGGGAAGCAGTTTATATCCGAGATACAAGTAGAAGCTTTAGCCGTTCAGTACCTCCAAGGACATACTCTCTCCAGCTTGATTCCCGGGCATGGTGAGAAAGGCCCGAGCCAGGTGGCTCCGGCCCAGGCAGGGCAGAAGTACTGGTACTGGGACAGAACGTCCTCCACCTGCTTACTTGCTCCTGTCCTTATCAGGCTGGTGCCCTGGATCCGTCACACCGGGCACGTGGGAGAGGAAGTCAGGTGGCATCTTACAGGTCAGAATACTTACGGGAGTATTCAGGGAAGGTGTACCTCGGAAATGTAACTCTGAGGTATGAGCTTTCATGGGCTCCAGTAGGGGCAGGGAACAAATGTTTGGAAAAGAGTGAGAGGGGAAGGAACCCACAAGCCACTTCTCTCCCTTTATTCATTCATTCACTCACTCACTCATTCATTCATTGGTTGATTTAGCAATCATTCATTCAGTGTGTACTATGTTGTAGGCACTAAAAAGACGGTGGGAATATAGAGACAAAACAGATGCCTTCACTTCCCTGGAGGAGTTCACAGTTCATAGCAAGAGAGATAAGTCGATGGTTCTCCATCAGTGTCCACAAAAATAACCTAGGGACTTTCTACTTTTCAACTCTTCATTGAAAATAACATATGCACAGAAATGTATGCATAACCTAAGGATAGAGCTCAGTAAATTTTGCACAAATAAACACTCTGTGTAATTGGTACCTGATCAAGAAACAAACATTACCCGTCATCTAGGAGAGTTTTCAAGAGCAGACTCTGGGCCCAGGTCCATGCACTGGTTTGGAGCACGGGAGTCTACATGGTGATGATGGTAGGTATTTTTTAATGTATTAATTTTTTAAAAAGATTTGTTTACTTATTTGAGAGAGAGATGGGGGAGGGGAGGAGCAGAGAGAAACAATCTCAAGCAGACTCCCCGCTAATCATGGAGCCTGCTCGGGGGGATCCCACAACCCCAAGATCACAACCTGAGCTGAAATAAAGAGTCGGTCGCCCAACCAACCGAGCCACCCAGTCGCCCTATGATAAATTAAGGAAGCAAAACCGTAGCAAAAAACTGTTTTTGTTTCTTAGCAAACAAACTTTTTTTTAAAAAACAAGATTATGATGTAGATGGTCCTTGACTGGAGAAACAGTGAACAAAGCCAAGCGTCACCTCTGCCGGGCAAGTAGCTCGGGGAAAACTCCGGAGCGGCTGCTCGGGACAGAGACAGAAGACAGCGTCGCTAAGATGGAGGTTAACGCGGGCTTCCAGGAGGAAATAACCCTTTAACTGAATTTTTAATAATAATGGGATTTCTTTAGGGAAGGTTGAGAAAAATCGACTCAGAAGGAGGGAAATGGAGACTCTGTGGGTGGATTTGAAACCTTCTGGTCTGTTTGGGAATCTGCCAGGAATTCAACGAGGCTGAAGGACGGCTTAGCAAGGGAGGAGAGTGCTTACAGCTGAGTCTATTGCAGGGGTCCGCATCGCAGATGGCTTTCTGCCAGCAGGAAGGAGTTTGAACTTCTTCCTCAGGGCCTGGAGAAGCCGTGAAAAAGACTTAGCTATAGGAAAACTACAAGATTTGCATTCTGGAAGGATCTCTGGTAGCTGCCTAGAGAACAGATTCGGGGAGGAGGTCCCTATGTAGGGAGATCATGAAAAACGCTATTGGAAAAGTTCATATAACTGGTGGGAAGGGTCTGAGTAAAGGACTTGGCAGTGGGAATGAGAACATTGGGTAGATTCAAGAATTTTTAAGGGTAGAGTCCATAGGACTTGATCGCCATTTGGAAGGTAAGCGAGAGGTAAGGCTAGGATGATTTGTTTCCAGTTTGGGCAACTGGCAAAGTGGTGGTTTCAACATGCATGATAAAATAGGCAGAAAAGGAGAAAGAGTCTCCTTTATCTTGAGAGAATCTTTCTCTCTGTTATCTCTGGAGAATCTTTCTCTCTATTCTCTCTGGATTTTACACTTTAAAAAGGATGATCCTTTAAAAATACATATCTGGGCACCTGGGTGGCTCAGTGGATTAAAGCCTCTGCCTTCGGCTCAGGTCATGATCCCAGGGTCCTGGGATTGAGCCCCACATCGGGCTCTCTGCTCAGCAGGGAGCCTGCCTCCCCCTCTCTCTGTGCCTGCCTCTCTGCCTACTTGTGATCTCTGTCTGTCAAATAAATAAATAAAATCTTAAAAAAATAAGAATACAGATCTGACCCTAACGTATTTGTACCTAAAGTCCTTCATGGATGCTCAACAATTCCTAACATTCTAAACTCTCTAACTGGCTCATCCCCGTCCTTCGTACTCTGCCTGCCTCAGCCTTTATCTCCTGCACTCACACTCACACCAGGTGCTCTGATGAGATCACAGGTACAGTTCCCCAAAGGCCTTCTCAGCAGATCCCTCCAGAATGGGGGGGGGGGGAGCTGTGGTGTAAGCCATATCACTCTACTTATCACAGTCTGATTCACACGTACCACGTTTCATTGTAAAATAAGAAGTGTTTTTGGTCCCCTCAAGGATGGGCAAACAAGAAACCAAAACCTGGGGCACCTGGGTGGCTCAGTCGGTTAAGCATCTGCCTTTGGCTCAGGTTATGATTGGGATCCTGCATCAGGCTCCCTGCTCAGCAGGGAGTCTGGCTCTCCCTACTCCCTCCCGCCCTTTCTGCTCTCTCTCATTCACTTTCTCAAATAAATAAATTAAATCTTAAAACCAAATAAAAAAATCCCGTCCCATCAAAGATGTGCTCTTTTTGACCACCTGGGGGTTGTAAATTGAAGGTGTGGATTAGAAAACAAGTATTTGGTACATATGTACAGTGGAATACTATCCAGCTGTCACAAAGAAAGACATCTTGCCATTTGAGACAACTTGGGATAGACTTTGAGGGCATATGCTAAGTAAAATAAGTCATATAGAGAAGACAATACTTTAGGATTCCACTTCTATGTCCAATCTAAAAAACAAAAACAGAAACAGAGAACAGAGAACAGATTGGTGACTAGAGGTAGTGCAGAATGGGTGAGGGTGGTCAAGATACACCAACTTCCAGTTATAAAGTAAGTAAGTCATGGGGGTGTAATGTACAACATGGTCACTATAGTTAATAGTGCTGTGTTGTATAATAAAAAAAAATTTTAACTATGTGTGATGATGGGTGTTAATTAAACTTTTACTTTCCTTTAAAGATTTTGTCAGAGAGAGAGAGCACAAGCAGGGGGAGCGGCAGACAGCGGGAGAAGCAGGCTCCCCGCTGAGTAAGGGACTCCCAGGACCCTGGGATCATGACCCAAGCAGAAGGCAGATGCTTAACTGACTGAGCCACCCAGGAATCCCTGTTAGTTAGACTTGTGATCATTTTGCAATATATACAAATATTAAATCATTGTGTTGTACGACAACAATAACAAACAACAAAAGCCAAGAAAGGAAGTAGGCTGCTTTTAGACCTGTGTGTTGTCTACCTGAAGAACTTGAAGAACTTCTGGCAGCTCTCAGCCTCTCAACCCAATTGTAGGGGCTCCTATCTGTGAATTCACAGAATTTGTGCAAGCACAAATGTGAGCTGAAAATATGTGTGTGGAATCATTGGAGGATGCAGTTCCCTCATGGTACAGGGAAAAGATGCTGAGGCCTCAGAGTGGAAGGAGAGGAGAGGTGCCCCGTATGGGTGAGCAGGGACCACAGGCCTATCCGAGTAGGTGGGCTGAGATTCAAGAGAGCAATCCTAATTGGCCCATGTCTGTGGTTGACTTTGGAGTGGCCGATGAAACACAGGGAAGGTCTGGGAGACTTGAGAAAAGGTTTCCTTCCAGAAAAAGAGGGAGGTCAGCAATGTAGACTTATAACCTAGTGTTTAGTTATTCTAAGCATGACTGGTTATTTTCTGAAGACAAACATAAAACCTGCTTGCCATGCTATCGTTATAAGTTATCATTGCAGAAGTTGTAGTTATTTGCCAAAATGAAGATAAAGTCAAACGTGCTCAAGTTCTCATCCAGGGAGTTATACTGATGCTACAGTATGAGCATGGAAATAAGGTACACTTCAAGACTTAGTGTAAGAAGAAATCTTAGGGGCGGCTGGCTGGCTCAGTCATTGAAGCACGGGACTCTTGATCTTGAGGTAGTGAGTTCAAGCCCCATGTTGGGTGTAGAGATTACTTAAAAAAAAAAAAAAAAAGAATCTTTAAAAAGAATTATTAAAACTTTAGCTGCCAGAATAATATTGAGCCAAGATGAACTTCTTTATTTCATTTTTGCTTTTGTTACAGGTGCTGGTGCCTTGCTTAGAGATTCGCCATGAGGCCATTTCATACAAGTGATACAAGAGACAATTTTGGAGTATAGCACTATTTTCAATGACAGGGATTTTCATATTGCTTTTTCAGGGCCCTAGAGAGCAGAGCTGCCTTGGGGAGTCAGAGGCCACCAGAAACAAGACAAAACTATCCTAGTGTCAGGGTGCCTGGGTGGTTCAATTAGTTAACCATCTGACTTTAGCTCAGGTCATGATCTCAGGGTCCTGGGATCGAGCCCCGCTCAGCGAGAAGTCTGCTTGTCCCTCCAACCCTCTCCCCTCATGCTCTCTCTCTCTTTCTGAAATAAATAAATAAAATCTTAAAAAAACAAAACAAAACACAAAACCTGTCCTGGTGAATTAATAGTGTTAGTGTGAGGTTCTAATGGATCCCTTCATCAGGGCCTTGATTTTTTCCTTTCTTCAGAACTGAGCAACTACTACAGAGTAGACACCAAGCTGAGTACCGGGGATACATTCTTGACCAAAACCAAAGTCCCAGCCCTTGTGTAGATTACAGAAAAGACATGCCGTAAAGCACATAATCACCTAAAAAGCAAAGGCCTAAGTACATTCTGACAAGTGGGGACAAGTAAGGCTGCCAGTGCCATGAGGATACCTACCAGGGTGACCTGACCTAGTCTTAGGCTTTAGCAGAGGAAATGGTATTTGAGCTGAATTCTACTTTTTTTCTTTTTTTCCTCTATGCCCATAATGCGGCTTGAACTCGTGACCCTGAGATCAAGATTCATTCGCTTGGCTGACTGAGCCAGGCAGGGGGCCCTGTGCTGAATTCTAAATATTGAATAGAGGTTAACTGGGTTGAGGTGAATGCAGAGGAGGTATTCCTAGCCTATTCTTTCTACATCATAAATTTGGTAGACACTTCATAAATACTTGCTGAACGAAAGAATGATTTGACCCTGTCCCTCTCAATTGGACAAATCAAATGTAAGGAAAATTACTCACTGAAATGCATCACTGGAAAGGTTTAGGTCAATCCTTCTCTATTTACTGTTCTTTCATGTTGGTTGCTCTTCTCTCCAATGATGGGAGTATTTTCCACCCAATACTCACTTACTTACTTTCAAAGATTTCATTTATTTGACAGAGCACATGCAGGGGGAGCAGCAGACAGAGGGAGAGGGAGAAGCAGGCTTCCCGCTCACTGAGCAGGGAGTCCAGTGTGGGGCTGGATCCCAGGACCCTGGGATCATGACCTGAGCGGAAGGCAGATGCTTAACCGACTGAGCCACCCAGGCGCCCTTCCACCCAATACTCTTGTTGCCTGTTTAAGAGTCTTGTTTGTTTTGTTTTGTTTTTGGTCAACAGAGATGGAAAAATATAGCATCAACACCACCAATAATAACTGTGTATATAGGAATGGCAGGAATGGAACACATCCCACGTGAACAAACTTCCTGTTAGTCACTAATATTTTTAAAGTACCTACTAATTATGATTTGGTGAAGGGGGATAGGGTGTGGTGGCTAGAAATGTAATAGGCTATAATCAGAGTGACCCCAAGTACTGGGCATGATTTCAGGAATGGAGCTGGGTTTCACAGAATTATAATGGTTTTATTATCTAACATTTATTGAGTCCTCACAGGCCATACACTGTACTAAACATGTAAATATCATATTTTCTTTTAATTAGCACAGTAGGCATGTGAGTTGGGTATGGTTATTCTCCTCATATTCCAGATGAGGGAATGGAATCAAGAGAAGCTCATTAACTTACCCCAAATCACATAGCAGAAATGTAGAACTGACATTTAAAATCACACTGAGGTGGCTCTAGAACCTGAACACTTCATTTTATTATTTTTTTAAGATTTTATTTATTTATTATTTTATTTATTTGATAGAGAGAGAGAGATCACAAGTAGGCAGAGAGGAAGGCAGAGAGAGAGGGGAAAGCAGGCTCCCCACTGAGCAGAGAGCCCAATGTGGGGCTCGATCCCAGTCCCTAAGATCAGGACCTGAGCCGAAGACAGAGGCTTAAACCAGAGCCACCCAGGCACCCCAACGTGAACACTTCATAACTCAATCATGGTGCTTCCCAAAAGGCAGTGTGTCTCTCATTGCCTAGAGTTTATGCCGTGGTTGCAAATGTCTGCTGTCATACTCCACTACCTGCACTGTGTTGCCTTTCATCACAATTGTTGGGTGCCTTTATTTCTCATTATTTCTTTGCAGTTTGGATTAATCTTGTTTACAAGAGAGGCTTTTTATCTTTTAAAAATTTTCCTAGCTATAACAATCTCTATTTTTCATTTATTAAAGATATATTTTTTAATGATGCTACCATTGGGGTGTCTGGGTGGCTCAGTGGGTTAAAGCCTCTGCCTTAGGTGTGGGTCGTGATCCCAGGGTCCTGGGATTGGGCCCCGCATCAGGCTTTCTGCTCAGCAGGGAGCCTGCTTCCTCCCCTCTCTCTGTCTCTCTCTGCCTACCTGTGACCTCTATCTGTCAAATAAATAAATAAAATCTTAAAAAAAAAAATGATGCTACCATGTGCGAGCTACTGTGTCAACAGAATTTCCTTCTCTGTTGACGAAAAACAAAATAAAACAAACAAGACCCTTAAACAGGGTCAAACACTGTAATGAAGTTACAGTGATGAATAATGCAAAAAAATTTCCCTTCCATCACGGAGCACACCTGGGTAAAGTGTGGGGAGAGAAGGTGGGGACAGGGGGATACAGAAAATAAACAAGTAAATTAATAAATAAAGATTGTGCTAAGTAACATAAAAATTAAACAAAATGTTCCTCTCTTCCAGACAACAACTGGAGGAGAGGAACAGTTTAGATGGTAAAGTTGAGGAAGCCACAATTGATGTGGTGGTACCTGGAGGTTGAGAGATTAAGATGCGAACTGTCACGTAAAGAGATTTGGAAGAATATTCAGCATATAGAAGAAAAATGTGTGCGTGTGCGTGTGTGTGTAGACATTTCACCACAACCAAAGTTCCAGTATTTGGGAGATGCTGGTGATTCAGGTATATGCACCTTCCTTTGAGAATGCTAGCAGTGGTAGGGAGAGTTTTCTGTTAGGGTCCCAGTGTTCAGGACACTCAGATTTGTTTTACAGTCTCCCTATTTTCCAGAGGAAATCCCTGCTAAGTTGTGAAGATTCTTCATCTGCAAAAAAATAAAAGTCACTTGAACTCTTTTCAGCATAAAATGAATACAGTAGACTGGGTGGATAAGAATCCTGGGAAAGCCTGAACAGGCAGCCTCTAGGCTGAGTTCCCAGTAATGACCTCCCAGAATTCCATCACAGTATCAGTTTACTCAGGGAACTGGGATATGGGAGCTGCTACTTCTGGTACAACAGTAAAGCAAGAAATGAGAAAGCAAGAAAGCTGTTGCTTCTACTGTCGGGATCAGGACTGACTGGCTCAGGTGAGATCTACACCTGCAGAATGCATGAGTCCCTGACATCCAAGAGGAGACACAGGGACCTCTGCTGCCACTGCACCATTCAGCAGATAAAACAGCAGAAATGCAGCTTCCTTCCCAATCTGGCCTTTTCGATGTTGCCCAAGTATATCTGCTAGGCCAGAGTTAGACTATATATTAGACCCAAGGTCTAAGGGAGTCTGGGAAACGAAGTCTTCAATTTTCTCACCTCTAGCATGCAGTGTGGCATATTACGCAGGGTTGAAATAGAGTTGAGTGAGCCCAACTATTTACTTGCCACAAACCCATTTTATAAATGGGTAGTATGGTGTTCAAAGAAAACCTCAGTGTGCATCTTGATCTCAGGGTTGTGAGCTCAAGCCTCATGTTGGGCATAGAGCCTACTTTAAAAGCAAAGAAAGGAAGAAAGGAAGGAAGAAAACAGAACCACAGACCCTAAATGGAGACTAAACCAAGTCACCAAATCAGGGCTTCACACCTAATCTAACTGCATTTTCAACCTCAACTGGAACTGTAGTCTTAACTAGTCAGTCAGGAATTTTCTGGTCAGCATCAATGAAGTAATCTGTCACATGGACCCTCATTCTTCTCCACAGAAAGATGAGGTAATTAAAAAAAAAAAAAAAGATGAAGTAGTCCACGTAATACGACCCTCTGGCCTTCCCCCTAAGAGAAGGTGACCTTTTCTTTTTGCTAACAACTTCTTACCCCCACCCTTTTTCCTGTAAAAGCTTTCCATGTTGTATACTCCACAGAACTCCCTTTCTGTTTACCAGAGGGGATGCTGCCCAAATCATGAATTGCTTAATAAAGCCAATTGGATCTTCAAATTTACTTGGTTGAATTTTGTTTTTTTAACAATGGTTTTCCAGAACTTTTCTGCATCCTGGGAATATCGCCAGGCCCAGCAAATTAGGACAGTTGGTCACCCTGTGAGGTGGCCAGGTTTGAAGCTCCCTGTAAATTCCTTCAGAGAGACTGATATTGAAAACAGGACTAATGGGGCGCCTGGGTGGCTCAGTGGGTTAAAGTCTCTGCTTTCGGCTCAGGTCATGATCTCAGGGTCCTGGGATCAAGCCCCGCATCAGGCTCTCTGCTCAGCAGGAGCCTGCTTCCTCCTCTCTCTCTCTGACTGCTTCTCTGCCTACTTGTGATCTCTGTCAAATAAATAAACAAAATCTTAAAAAAAAAAAAAAAAAGAAAAGAAAAAGGACTAAGCAAGTAATAACAGCAGTGATGACTATGTTATGGTGTTGAATTCCACCTCCGATGTCACTCAGACACAGGTTTGAATCCCAACTCCTCCTCTTATTGCTGTGTGACTTTGGCTAATTTATCTCTCAGCCAATTTCTTCTTCTATCCAGCACCTTCCAGTAGAATTCTGTGATGAGGTAAATGCACTCACTCTACATGGGGGTAGCCACTAGTCACATGTGGTTTTCGAGTACATGTGACTAATCTAAGAAACTGGATTTTAAATTAAATAAAATTAAATTCGTATTTTTATTAACTTATTTTTTAAACCACTTCACTGAGGAATGATTGACATACAGAAAACTGTACATATTTCTTGCATATATATTGATCAGTATGGAGATAAGTATATACCCATGAAGCCATTACCATAATCTTCCATAAACTTATCCATTACCTGCAAAAGTTTCCTTCTGCTCTCTTTATCTTATTATTACTTCATTGTTATTATTAGCAAATTTGTAAGTACACAACACAGTACTATGCACTATAGGAATCATCCTGTCTATGTCATAGATCTCTAAGACTTACCTTCCATTACTGAAACTTTCTACCCTTTGATTAATACCTCCCTATTTCCCTCTCCTCCTGGCCCCTGGCAGTCACCATTCTATTCTCTGCTTATATGAGTTTGACTATTTTACTCCTCATATAAGTGGTATTCCTCATACTATTCCTCATATAAGTGGTAGCATGCAGCATTTGTCTTCTGTGTTTGGTTAATTTCCCTTAGTACGATGTCTTTGAGATTCATCCATGTTGTTGCAAATGGCAGGATTTCCTTTTTTATAAAGCTGAACGGCATTCATTGTATTTATATATAACATTAAAATTTTTTTTTTAAAGATTTATTTACTTGACAGAGAGAGACACAGCGAGAGAGGGAACACAAGCAGGGGGAGTGGGAGAGGGAGAGGCAGGCTTCCTGCTGAGCACAGAGCCCAATGTGAGGCTTGATCCCAGGACCCTGGGATCATAACCTGAGCCAAAGGCAGATGCTTAATGACTGAGCCACCCAGGTGCCCCTATATATAACATTTTAAAATTCTTCTGTCTGTTGATGGATGTTTCATTTGCTTGAATGTCTTGGCAACTGTGAAGAGTACTGCAGTGAGTATGGGGGTGCAGATAGCTCTTTAAGATCCTGATTCTGATTTCTTTGGATACATACCCGGAAGTGGGGCTGTTGGGTCATATGGTAGTTCTCTTTTTAACTTTTTGAAGAACCTTCATGTGGTTTTCCATAGTAGCTGTTCTACATTAAATTGAAATAGCAACATGTGGCTAGCAGCTACTATATGGGACAGCACTGTATACAGTGGAGATAATAGTTGTGTTTACCTCATTTATTTATTTATTCAACAAATATTTACTGAGTATCTTCCATGAACATCTGCAGGTATCGTGCTAGGGAATATGTCATGAAGCTTATAATCTAGTGAGGCAGACCCTTATAACAAGTGAAGAAATAAAATAACTAGAGTTTAAAGTTAGTAGTGTAAAGGAAGCGAACAGGATAAAATTCTGCAGAATAAAAGGGGGTACGGACAGACTTTAGATGGGGCACCAGGAGAAGCCTCTTTGAAGAGATGGCAAATGACTCAAATGTCATCTACCATCATCATCCAGCTCAGGGTGGCCATGTGACATAACTCTGGCCAGTGAGACAGAAGTCGAAACTGGCCGAGTGATGTTTCAGGAAAGCTACAGTTTTTCTGATAGAAAAGGAAATGGTGAACCAATGTGAGGACACTCTCAAAGGCCAAAGGATGGCACGATCTGAGCATCACTAAGGAGAATAACTGCAATGTAGTAAAATAACATCAAATACATTTAAATCTATAAGTTCATAAAGACAATTTTTAAAAAAGGATCCCTTAGTGGCCATCACTGGGGGATACAAGTGAATCAATTCATTATTTTGCAAACTAGCAAATTAACGAAAAGAGTCAAGTATTTACTTTTCCTTTAATTATTTATTATTTACTTATCTGTATCCAGATAGAATCAAGTATTTACTTTTCCATTATTTACTTATTATTTTTATTATTTATTTATCTGTATCCATTGTGGAATGTAATAATAGAGGACGTTTCTCTTTATAAAAGTGTTTCAGGGTGCCTGGGTGGCTCAGTGGATTAAAGCCTCTGCCTTCAGCTCAGGTCATGATCTCAGGGTCCTGGGATCGAGCCCCACATCGGGCTCTCTGCTCAGCAGGAAGCCTGCTTCCCCCCTCTCTCTGCCTGCCTCTCTGCCTACTTGTGATCTCTCTCTCTGTGTCAAATAAATAAATAAAATCTTTAAAAAAATAAATAAAAGTGTTTCAACCAATACATGAAGAAAGAATGATGGAATTAAAATATGAACACTTTATAACCTAATGAATTAGTAGGTTTAGACATTAATCATCAAAAGCTGCTAATACCACAAAAAGACCATCAGACATTAGGCAACTCCAGAGAGCAGAGTACACCACCTCCTACAAAGAGGTCTTGCCAAAACAGACAAACAAACAAACATGCAAAAAAGCAAACAAAAGCTACAGTAACAAAAAAAAAAAAAAAAAAAAGCCTGAGTTTAATTAAACCTTTAGATCCAACTATTAGTTCACAAGATATATTAGAGGACATCATTAGGATGAAATCAGGAAAATCCAGATTTTAGCAAATTGGAGATAAGTGATCTGATTTCTCAAAAATAAATTGAGAGGAAAACAGTATGAAGGGAGATCCTATAGATTAAAAGGGATGTCAAGGACATATCAATTGCAAGTATTGGTCCAATTTGCATACTTCAAACTATAAAAAATATTACCTTTCTGGGATGATTGGAAATTTGAACACTGGCTATTTGATGATATTCAGGAATTATTCATTTTCTGGTGTGGTAATAGTATCGTGGTTATATTTTAATAGGAAGAGCTTTCTCTTTTAGAGATACATAATGAAACACTTTGGGAAAAAATACAATGTCTGGGGCTTGCTTCAAAATATTAAGTGGAGAGGGAAATGTGTGTGGGGAGGGTATAGGTGAAATGAGATCGGCTGCAGGTTGATAATTATTGTGGCTATATGATGGGTCCCTGCGGGGCTGTTATACTATTATATAGAATTATATATATAGAATTATATGTACTCTATTTTTTTATGTTTGAAATTCTACATAACAGGAAGTTCAATAAAAAGGGGACTTGGCTCCCTACCTCCCCTTCTTCTGCCGGGGATAGGAGTTAAGGCCTTAAGGTGCGGGAGGCATCTTCTGACCATGAGGCCAGACATAGGAGGTCGGTATATGAAGGATGCTGGAGCCAAAATCTTGAAGGAGGCCAAGTTCCTCATGGAGCTGCTGTGCCAGTCCTTCCATACTGACCTCTGGAAATTTTGTTATAAGAGATAAACCTCCATGTGTTTAAGCCTCTCTGAGATGAGGTTTCTTTTATTTTCAGGCAAGACCATTCATAACTGATACAGTTAAGATCCAGAACACGAGAAGGTACAATCTAGGTGAAGAGCAAGGCAGAGGGCACCACAGTTCGAAGGCTGTGGGGGCAGGCCTTCCAGAAGGCCAGTGTGGCTGGAGCATCATGAAGGAGAAGGGTGGGGTTAGGATGAGGTTGAAGGTGTAGGCAGGGGCTTGGAGGCCAGACGCCCGGCAGCCCATGGCAAGTAGTCTGGATCATTCAAAGCATAACGGGAAACCACTGACAGTTTTGAAGTAGCTAAGTCACAGTAACTGACACAGTAACGTTGAGGAAGAGAACTCTGGCTGTTACATTGGGAACACACAGGGGCAGGAGCAGGAGCTGGAAGGAAGGCATTGAGAGACCAAGCAAAAGGCAGCCGTTCAAATGAGAGGGGATGGGAGGTTGGCTGCAGAGACAGACAGAAGAGGACGGTGTTGAGACCTACTTTGGAAATAAAATAGCAGAAATTATTAAGTTACCAGAGAAAATTAGGAAAAGGTCTAGAATAACACCTGGTTTTCTGACTGTAGCGAGAGAGTGGAATTGAAAGAGGAAAGCTTCAAAGTAGTTACAAGAGCTAGTCTGGCAGATATGTGAGTCTGGAGGTGATAAGAGAGGCCTGAACTATAGATATACTCTTGAAAGCATCAGCGTAATATTGCATTTAAAGTTGGTGGTGGATGAGATGTCTAGGGGAATATGTCAAAGCAGAAGAAAACAGGAGCGGGATCAAATCTTGAGAAACACCAACATTTACACATGGAGGCCAGACGCCCGTACACATGGTGTTGAAAAAGGAAAGGAGATGGAGAATGGAGACCATCACAAAAAAGAGATGGAAAGCCAGGAGGTTATGGTTTTGCTGAAATTAAGAGAGGAGAATATTTCAAGAAGTCCAAGTGAGCCTGCTGCTGCTGAGAAGTGGAGGGGGAAAGAGTCCAGTGGACACTGCTGTTGGCAAGAAGAAAGTCAAGGTGGCCCCGACAAAAACAATATTAGAGGAGTTGCAGAACTGGAATCCAGATCTGGGTGAGGGGGCAGGTGAAGAGGTAATGGAGCAAGAGAGGCATCTGTAGAAACTCCCAGAGTCAGCCAGAAAGGGAGCAGAGACACAGGGCAGTACCTGGGGGTAGTTCAGGGGTCAAAGTAAGGTTTCCAAAGATGAGAGGTGGGGGAGCTTGTGTGAATGCCAAGGGAAGATGGGTAAAGAGAGAGAATGATGGGATCTAGAACACAAATGGAAGGACAGGTCTTTAATAGGAGGAGGGAAAAGAGGAAAGGAGAAGGGAATGCAGATGCAGGGAGAAGTCTAGAATTGGTGACTAAGGGGTGGGGTAGTTTCCTTCTCTTTTATCAGTGAAACCTGAGGTGATGTCAGCTTTGAGTGAGGAGAGCGAGGGTCTGGGGGAGGTTCGAGAGAGGAGGGTGTGAAGACAAAATAGTGCAATATTCAATTTATTCTGAAATTGCCAGGCAGTGTTGGGCGACCACCTAAGGATGGTGATAAAGAATTTTAAGTCATTTTTGATGTTTCAGTAAACATTAGCTATCATTATGATGAAATGCCCGATGGGTAAGGCTCACCGAACCCTAAAAACACACTTGCTAAGTTAGGTGTTATTGTCCTCATTTCAGAGAGGAGAAAATCTAGTGCCTCCAAGTTCATTAAGTGGCTGAGAATTATACAACTAGTTTAGTTGGTGGAGCTGGGATTTGATCCCTACTCCGGTTACCTTCAAAGCGGGAGTTTTCCCTATTGTTCTCAAGGAGACTGAGGTAGCGTCGCTCTATCAGGCAGCACAGTTGCTAGAGCGCCCTCTGGCAGTCCGGAGGAGCACCGGCTTTCCCGGATCACCCCCGGTCCTCTGGGGTTAAAGCAGAGGAAGAAAACTCGGCCAGAGATTCCTGCTGCTTTGAAGAGGTCACACATGTGACTCTGGATCAAATCAGTGGCAACCGTGAGCAACTGCCTTTTACACAGGAGCCAAGTCAGCAGCTAGGGTAGAAACAGCACTTATTTTCAGTCAGTGTTTCTCATTCAAGTATCTTCTTCGAATTCCATGGTGGATAAAAATGGTTTTGTTGGTTTATTTAGTGGGATTAAACAGCATTTGTTATGCTCCTGATTTTGTGGATCTGGAATTTGGGGGAAATAGCTTATCTATTTCATGAAGCCTGGGTGGCTGGGGTGGCTCAAATGGTTATAGGTGGTGGGATGGTTTAACTGGAGCCATAGATCTGAGGCCTGAATTCTGGTTGTAGTTTGTTTCTTCCGTCTTTCTCCACACCATGTCTGCTGGAGGTGAAATGTCCAAGGTAGCTCCTTCATTTCCACGTCTGGCACCTAGGTTGGAATGGCTGGAGCAGCTTGGACCTGCTGGCTGGCCATCACTCTCTCCCCACAGGGTATCTCTGCTGGGCTAGCTTGGACTGCCTCACAACACACAGTCTCAGATGGGCAGACTTATGTGGTGGCAGGCTTCAAAAATGTAAATTCAGGGGCGCCCGGGTGGCTCAGTGGGTTAAAGCCTCTGCCTTTGGCTCAGGTCATGATCTCAGGGTCCTGGGATCCAGCCCCACATCGGGCTCTCTGCTCAGTGGGGGGCCTGCTCCCCTCCCCCCCCCCGCCTGCCTCTCTGTCTACTTGTGATCTCTGTCTGTCGAATAAATAAATCAATAAATCTTTTAAAAAAGTGTAAATTCATACTGCCTAAATTAACTTATTTTGTGGCATAAAAAAATGCCATTGAGAAGACTGATGCTGTAGTTTGGCCACCAAGTCCTTCATGTCTGTACATTTTTGAGAAGCAACACAGAAGTGATTTCCATTCTTTCACCCTAAAATTAGATTGAGGTTGTATAGTGAAGTTAGGCCAGCTGCCAGCCAAGGCTGATTCCCACCAGGCTGCCCCTTCTTGAACTTGTCTTGCAGCCATCTTCAGTCGTCAGAGTGCTTGATCCCATCTGGTTGAACCTGTTATCAGCTGGATGGCCGATGGCCTTGAAGCTTCTACCTCTTTAGCAGAAACTATATCATGCTAAGTGAAGTTGTTATTAGACACAAAAAGATCCAAAAAAATGTCCCCATCTCTCTTTTTTTTTTTTTTAAAGATCAAGTATAGAGAGGCCTGGGTGGCTCAGTTGGTTGTCTGCCATTGGCACAGTCCCTCTGCTGGCCACTACCCCTGCTTGAGCTTTCTCCCTCTCTCTCTCTCTCTCAAATAAATAAATCTTTGAAAAAAAAAGATCAAGTATATATATATTTTTTAAAGATTATTTATTTATTTATTTGACAGAGAGAGAGAGAGATCACAAGGCAGAGGCAGACAGAGAGAGAGGAAGAGGGCTCCCTGCTGAGCAGAGAGCCCGATGTGGGACTCAATCCAGGACCCTGAGATCATGACCTGAGCTGCAGGTAGCTGCTTAACCCACTGAGCCACCCAGGCACCCTATTTCTTTCTTTTTTTTTTTTTTAAATACTTATTTATTTGAGAGCGATTGAGAGAGCATGACCGAGTGGTGGGGAGGGATAGAGGG
The DNA here is from genome assembly GCF_964662115.1 of Mustela nivalis. Taxonomy (NCBI): domain Eukaryota; kingdom Metazoa; phylum Chordata; class Mammalia; order Carnivora; family Mustelidae; genus Mustela; species Mustela nivalis. The sequence continues at coordinate 150,785,547 of NC_139021.1, forward strand.
AGAGAGAGAATATTGAAGCAGGCTCCCCACTGAGTGCAGAGCCCAGTGCAGGGCTGGATCACAGAACCCTGAGATCATGATCTAAGCTGAAATCAAGAGTCATCCAGCCACTTAACTATCTGAGCCACCCAGGTGCCCTAAATGTCTTCATCTTGTAATGTGTCTTTAAATTCTACTTACAGAGATTTATCTTGAGCCAAATTCAAAAAAGGAAAATAAGCTATATATACCATTTTCTGTTACAGTTCCATCTATATCAGAGAGAGAGAGAGAGAGAGATGGAGGGAGGGAAGGAAAGGTAGATTACAAGTAACCTATACATATGACAATAAAGGAATGGTTTACTTGATTTGTTCAAGGGGAAGTACAATGTAGCGATCAGGAGCATGGGATCACACTGCCTAAGTTCAAATCCTGATCCTGCCACTTACTAGCTGTGTAATGATTTGGGGCAAGGTATTTAACCTCTTCAGTTTCCTCATCTTTAAAAAATGGTAATAACAATAGCACTTAACCTTGTAAGGTTGTTTATAGAATTAAATAATATGTGAAAAGTCATTTGAATACTGCCTGGAAACAGCGATGAATTAGCACAACAATAACTTTTACATTATTGAAATAACATTTCCTGGGATGTATGATGTGCCAGATGCTGGAATGCTGGAAGTAACAAGCTGAAAAGAGCATAATTCCTACACCAGGGAGATAGGTAAGCATGGAGCATACATGGAGGTACAATATGAAATGGAGATATGTACAAAGGTATCTAGGAGTATGGAAGTGGGAGCACCTCCCACCATCTGGGAAAAATAGGAGATGCTCCTCAGAGGAAGCAATGTTTATGCTAAGACTTACCTACAGGATAAGTAGGAGTTTGCAGAGTAGAGAGGGCAGGAGTGGTGGGTGAATTATTCTGGGCAGAGTAAACCTCAAACACTATGCTGTGTGCATTTCAGTGAACACAGGGAATATGGACTGGGGAAAGGAATAGGAGGGCGTGGGTAATGAGGCTGAAGATGCAGACAACAGCCCAAACCTGAAGGGCTTTGTGAACCATTGGAGTAGTTTGGCCTCTATTACGTAGTTGGTTGGGAGTCCTTGAAGACACTAGTCTTAGGCCTGGCTGCTGCATGGAGAATGGATTGCTAGAGGACCACCAAAGAGCCAGGCACCAGTTAGAAAATCTCGGCAGTAATTTAGGCAAGAGAGTATGCTGTTCTGCATTACAGCAGTGGCAGGAACAACATAGGTGTAGCTTGGGTTTCTGGCGTGGGTGTCTGAGTGGATGGAGGAATGTGGTCTGTCAGGTGGAATGTCATATTTTCTTCAAAATAATCACAAGGAAGACTATGTAGCAAGATGGGAAAATGTTCATCATGTAACATTAACTGATGAAAGCAACCTACTAATTAAGTGTGTACCACTGACGACTATAAACCAAGCAAACATACTCAAAGATGAGGTGAGGAAGGGACAAGAAATAAAATAGTTTGCTTTCTTAGGATATTAGGATTGCGGATGGTATCTTTCTGTTTTTTTTTTTTTTAAAGATTTTATTTATTTACCCAACAGACAGAGATCACAAGTAGGCAGAGAGGCAGAGAGAGAGGAGGAATCAGGCTCTCCGCTGAGCAGAGAGCCTGATGCGGGACTTGATCCCAGGACCCTGGGATCATGACCTGAGCTGAAGGCAGAGACTTTAACCCACTGAGCCACCCAGGTGCCCCATATCTTTCTGTTTTAATTTATAGAAATGCTCTTGTATCTTTGAAGGAAAAGTAGTATACTAAAGTTATACTGAAATACTGTGGTTGAAATTTTGCCTTTGTTTTGGATTTCCTTTAATTCCTGAATTAATTTTTTGGTTAAGAACTTAATGGAGATATAATTCACATTCCATACAATTCACCCATTTAAAAACACAATTCAATGGTTTTTAAAATAGTCACAGAATTGTGCAACCAAACTCAATTTGACAGCATTTTTACCACCCCCCAAAGAAACCCATACCTATTTGCAAATACTCTCCATTTCCCCTTAACCTCTGGTCCCACTCAAACACTAATCTACTTTCTATCTCTATAGATTTGCTTATTCTGGACATTCCACATAAATGAAATAATACAATATGTGGTCTTCATGACTGTTTTCTCTTCTGAACATAATGTTTTCAAGGTTCATCCATGTCATAGCATGCATCAGTCCATTTCTTTTTGTGGCTAAACACATTCCACTGCATGGATATAGGATATTTTACTTACCATTTGTTAGCTAATAGACATTTGGGTCTATCGGGTTGTTTCTACTTTGGGGCTATTATGAATAATGCTACTACAGACATTTATGTACAAGTTTTTGTGTAGATATGTTTTCTTTCTTTCTTTCTTTCTTTCTTTCTTTCTTTCTTTCTTTCTTTCTTTCTTTTTTTAATAAAGTGTGGGAGAAGGCACAAAACCTCTTTCATGTTCCCAGTAATCCTTGTGCAATTTTTTTTTAACTTTACTTATTTATTTGACAGAGAGAAAGATCACAAGTAGGCAGAGAGAAGGGGAAGCAGGCTCCCTGCTGAGCAGACAGCCCAATGCGGGGCTCGATCCCAGGACACTGAGATCACGACCTGAGCCGAAGGCAGCAGCTTAATCCACTGAGCCACCCAGGTGCCCCGAGACGTATGTTTTCATTTCTCTTGGGTACGTATTGACTCAAAGTACAAAAGTGCAAAGGGTCACTAGGGATGACTTTTGGGGCAATGGATATATTCTGTATCATGATTGTAGTCATGGTTACACACCTATATACACTGGTCAAAACTCATTGAATCGTATGCTTACTTGATGAAATTGATTATATTTTACATCTCAGTAAAGCTATCCCTCAAAAGAAAGGATGGAATGGTGGGGAGATTTGGAGTCATATTGATATGTATAACGTTCCAGCATTATATAATGCTTTCCTGTATACCACTATTTCACATACATTGTCTCATTAAAACCAACCAACCAACCAAACAACCAATCAACAAAGTGAACAGAAGCTATGACTATTCCAATAAGCCAATGAGATAAGTAAGAAAGTATTATTGTGTCCACTTGAGAGATGAGGAAAGCAGACCTGCAGGAGTCAGTGAAGTGGTCTGCTCATTCTCACAGAGCTGCTAAGTAGCAGAGGCAGACTTCGTTCCACCTTCCACTTCTGTAGTTTCCTGAGGCTTAATCAAATTTCCTTACAAGAATGGACAAAGAAGCTGCATCTGACTAGATTTCATATGTGGACATAAGAATAATGTACCCCCCCCCCCGCCATGCTGGCTCTTCCATGACCTAGAATAAAAATGAAAAAGTGATAACTTAAATCACAGCAACTAGAATAGAATCTCTGAGAAGCAAGAACATTTAAAAATGTCCCACCTTTGATTGCAATGCTCTTTTAAGTTGCTCTAACCCTTGAGCTTTGATTTTATTGAGAATAGAGTGTTCTACATATCTTCCTGTTTTTCTGAGTTTCCGGATATCCTAGGCTTTGGTGTGCTCAGATCCTTTGCCTGTGGTCTGCCTACCCTGCTCAGTAAGGCAGGAGGACTGGCTCCTGTAAGACCGTCTTTCTCAGGCCCTCGGGTCACTTGCCTTCCAGCTGGCATTAGTCAGTGGGAGGCACTGGTGATGGGATGGTAGAATCTCCCTCTCCTTTCCAAGGGCGGCTCTCCAAAGCTGCTGCCATTCTTCCATGCTCTCCAGCACCTGTGGGGATGTCTGCCTTGACTGTCTCTTCTATTGGTGATCTTAACCCCTGGGCTCCAATTAAACCACTGTCTGCCTGTGTTTTACAGTCAAAGACTGGTGATGGCTTCATGCTGTTGCTAATGTCTGCGATGCCTCACTGTCCTCTAATTGGTTTCTCTGCTTCTTCCTCTTTCCCTTACCCCAGTGTCTCTCTTCTGAACACCCAGGATGGTTTCTCTTCCCCTGTTTGGACTTTGGATGATAGGCCATCTGTGATTTTGGACTCAGGATTGGACCTAGACTTTACTCACTTTACAGCTGACCCCACTTTTTTTGACATCCCTTTCCAGCCCGCCCCTCAGGCGCATTCAGACATGACATCCATTATTCCACTATGGGTGGGTATATTGTGTCCAAAAGGCAACCTTTAGAAAATTAAAATTTATTTATCAAATTGACTGGTCTATACTCATCTGAAATAATGCATTTAATAGGTTTGGAATCTCTGAATAAACAGTTAGCTGCCCATTTGCTGTATAACAGCATGTTAAATTAGCATAATTAATACTTGTTTCTGCAATAAATAATTTCAAAATCTCACTTACTTAATACAATAAATAAATCTCAGTGACTTAATACAATAAACACTTATTTGTTGTTCACAAAGAATTCAATGTGGTCAGCTGGGGGTTTCTGCTTTGTGCAGTCCTTTAGGAAGCTAGTATTGCCCTAGATGTTATCAGCTTGCAGATGAGCAACAGAAAGAGCACCGAATAGGATTGTGGGGGATGTTTTATGGAGTAGGCCCAGGAGTATCATATTGCAACTTTGCCCACATCTCATTGGCCAGAACTCAAGTAGGTGGCCCTCATCTAATTCTATGAGAGGCTGAGAAATGTAGTTTAACTTAGTACCTAGGAGGAAAAAGAAATGAGCTTGGAAAACATATGGTCAGTGTGTCACAATCTGTCCTCTGGCCAATAAACTTCCCTTGCACTTTCCTCCCATATACAGAATAATTTCCTCCCCACTCTACCCCAAGAATGTTGTCCAAAGTCACTGAATCCAGTAAAAGCCTTGGGAGATGTTCAGGCATCTCCAGCTGGTACACATGTGGTTCTTTTTGGTTGAGTAATTTGTAAGCTAAGAAGAAGAGCTATCTGTCCTCTGTTCTTTTCTCATCCTCAAAAAGACAGTAGCAAATAGAAACAAATAACCTCAGTGTCCCAGTTAGAAAGGGGGAAAAAACGAAAGACATAGAGTCAAAGCTGGTCCAAAGCTGTAAAACAGGCATTCTTTTCCCTGATCAGGAAACATCATGAAATGTTTTTGATTGTACTCTGTTTCTCCTCTATGCAGGGATGATTTCATCCATAGTAAGATGTTTGCCTTGCCACAGAGATGGCACATTCAAATAAAATCTGTCTCTGCTAATAACTTTTATTCTGGGAAAGAGTCCTAATTTAGATTCTTCTATATGGTTAAAAGAGGAGAAAGAGTTTCTCTTGAGCCCAAAGGTCTTTTTTTTTTTTTTTTTTTTAAGATTTTATTTATTTATTCGAGAGAGAGCACAAGATGGGGGAAGGAAGCAGACTCCCCATTGAGCAGGGAGCCTGTTGTGGGGCTCAATCCTGGGATCCTGGGACTTGGGAATTATGACCTGAGCTGAAGGCAGATGCTTAACCAACTGAACCACTCAGGTGCCCTGAGCCCACAAGATCTTAACTGCCTTCAGCTCAAAACTGTCTGCACGCTAAAGTGGCATTTTGGGGAAGATTTGTTCTGAGACTCTTTATTACAATGACAATAATCATTATCATTATAATGATAAGCTAAATTTTACTGAGCATTTATCATGGGACAGACATGATAAATTTTATATTTATTATATTCACTATAAAAACTCTATAAAGCAGACTCCATAATCTTCATTTTATCAATAAGGGAACTGATGTTTAGAGAAGTTAATTTGCTTAGAATCACATAACTAGTAACCAGTGGAGCCATTATTTGAGTTTGGGTCTGTATGACTGTGAAACTCCTGCTCTTAGGCAGTAGATTATACTCTCAGATTGCAAGATGTTTCTCACCTACTTCTGGGGAGAGTTTCCAAACTTCATTCTAAAGCTCAAATCTTGATCTCACAATTTGGCCAATACCGTACTAATAATTGCTGTAGGTAGGAATCACCTGGTAAAATTAGTGGGACAAAAATTACCTGGTGGTAAAATTAGTGGGACAAAGTTTGATAAGAAATAGGATAGGGGCACCTGGGTGGCTCAGTGGGTTAAAGCCTCTGCCTTTCGCTCAGGTCATGATCTCAGGGTCCTGGGATCAAGTCCCACATCGGGCTCTCTGCTCAGCGGGGAGCCTGCTTCCCCCTCTCTCTCTGTCTGCCTCTCTGCCTACTTGTGATCTCTGTCTGTCAAATAAATAAACAAAATCTTAAAAAAAAAAGAAAAGAAATAGGATATAGGGGCACCTGGGTGGCTCAGTGGGTTAAGCCTCTGCCTTTGGCTTGGGTCATGGTCTCAGGGTCCTGGTATGGAGCCTCCTCCCTCCTCTCTCTCTGCCTGCCTCTCTGCCTGCTTGTAATCTCTCTCTCTGGGTGTCAAATAAAGAAATAAAATCTTTAAAAAACAAAAAAGAAATAATATAAGTATGTCAACACAAGATATTTATTAATTATAAAGAGAGTAGGTGTAACTTTATCGTGGAGAAACCAGGCACAACGCACTGTAAGCATGTAATGAAAGTTAACATATTAATGTCACAGGACTCCTGAAATGATGCACGTAGAAGGGCACAGCATTACTTCTGTGGTATTCTTGTAAAAAATGTATAACCTGAATTTAATCAAAAGGACATTAGGTATACTCAACTTGAAGGTAATTCTACAAAATAACTGGCCAGTACTCTCCAAAAGTGTCAATCTCATAAAAGACAAAGAGACACCAAGAAACTACATTAGACTGAAGAAAATATGAGAAAAGAAATATGAGACTATATAAGAATATAAGAAAATAAGAGAACTAAATGCAACATGTGATTCTGGATTGGATCCAGGACCATAAAAAAACAAAAAATATTAGTGTGACAATTAGTAACATTTGAATAAGATGTTTATTAGATAATAGTATGATATCAAAGTTAATTTTCTGATTTTCATAATTGTACTATCTTTTTAAAAAAGAATTTATTTATCTATTTGCCAGAGAGAGAGAGAGAGAGAGAGAGAAGCGGGGGAAGCGGCAGGCAGAAGAAGAAGGAAAAGCAGGGCTCCCCACTGAGCAGGGAGCCTGAGGTGGGGCTCTGTCCCAGGACCCTGGGATCATGACCTGAGCTGAAAGCAGATGCTTAACTGACTGAGCCACGCAGGTGCCCCTTTAATTATACTATCTTTATGTAAGTTGTGAAGCTGGGTGAAGGATAGACGAGAACTGATTATTACTTTTCAGTGATGAGTTGTTGGTTTGTTTTTTTGTTTTGTTTTTGTTTCCCTCCCCCACTCCTTTGGCACCTTATTTGTAAGTCTGAAATTATTTTAAAATAAAAAGTTTAAAAAAAGCCTTATCTTCCCAGTTTACTTGTTAAAAGTTGTTTACCCATTGAAATCCTGTCTGAACTAAAAGTAAATGGACTTTAAGTACGTCTCCACCAGCTTTCTCATCTGTTCTGCATTCTGTGTTCTGTCTCTAATAGGCTGTCACGTTCCTTTGTCCAGATGGTGCCAGGCTCAGTGGTGCCAGATCTAAGAGAGAGCTATTTACACCCTAGACAGCATACACTTGTATATTCATTATGACAATTTTCTGGCAAATGAAAGAAAAATGTTTTGTGCTAACAAAATCACTGTATTATGACAGTTTACCATCATATGGAAGTAAAGTGTCTTGGGAAGGGCATCCCCCCACCCCCAATTCACATCAAAGAACATGATGGATCAGCAGTATAGGGGAGGCATTCCAAAGCTACCACCAGGGAAAAATCTCTCCTTCTCTACATTAGATCTTGTCACAGGCCATCTCCTCGCCGGAGGATAACCCCTTTCTCACCTAACCCTCAGCCACATAATGGAAACCTGTCAGATTTTTGAAATGTTCTGAGGCGTGGTGTCCCCAGGTTGGTTGTGGGACCAGACAATGTGTAAAGAGGAACAGCAACAGGAGCAGTAGTTAGACCTCAGAGCTATGAGAAAGTTAAGTCTCAAAGTCTTCTCCAAAGGTTGCTGAATAGCAGAGAGTGTTATACCAGGTAGGAGGCTATGGGCTGCCAGGTACAGAAAAATCCAGTTCAAACTAGCTTAAACATTGACAAAGTTTTAGCTCCAGCAGTCCAGAGCTCAGAAGGGTTCCAGGCACCAAAACATTTATTTCATATTCTCTTGGTTTCGTCTTCCTTTGTGTATCAGTTTTGTCTGGAGACTAGGGCCCTCACTGCTAATAAATGGCTTAAAGGAGCCGATGGGGACATATGTTTCTTTGTTCATATTTTACAGAAGAAAAAGAAAACCTTTTACCCAATCATACTCCAGAAACCTCTCCCTTCAAACTGATCCAACTTAGGTGACCTGCCTGCTCCGCTACCAATACTCCTCGAGGGAAAGCTGTACTGTGCAGGCCTGAAGTCTGAATTCCTATTCAATGGCAAGGTAGTGGGATTATTGAGAGGGGTTTAGAGTAAGCAAGATACATTTCCAAAGCTGAGATAAGGTCAAATTCCATTGAATCTTCTGAAGGAAGAGTGAATACCTGACCCAAATCAGGGCTTTGTCAGGAAAAGGAATGGAGACCATGGAAACAGGGGACGTGAATTCCCACCCCCTTGTGAACCTAGGGTGTTGGTCCAACATGACCCTTTACAAATAGGATATTTCTTTGCTATTTTTTTTCCACTAAAAAAATGGGTTATACCACTGTGGAAAATAGTATGGAGGCATCTCAAAAAATTAAAATTAGAAACATCACATGACCCCACAATCCTGCTGCTGGGTATATAGCCAAAGGAATTGAAAGCAGGATCTCAAAGAGATATTTGCACATCCGTGTTCACTACTCCCAATAACAGGTAGAAGTAACCCAAATGTCCACCAATGGATGAATGAATAAACAAAATTTAGTATCTATATAAAAAGGAATATTATTCAGCCTTTAAAAGGAAGATCCCTGTCACAAGCTACAGCATAGATGGAACCTGAGGACACTATACTAAGTGAAATAAACCAGCCACAGAAAGACAAATATTGTAGAATTCTATTAATATGTCAAATTTGTAGAAATTTATAGTCAAGTTTATAGAAAAAGAAAGCAAATGGTTAAGTGCCTGACTCCTGACTTCAGCTGAGATTGTGATCACCTAGGCCTTGCAGGGGGATCCATGCTCAGCGGTACTCTCCTTGGATTCTCTTCCTCTGGCCCCTCTCCCCACTTGTATGCACGTACACTCATTCTCTCTCGCTCTAAAATAAATGAATAAATCTTAAAAAAAAAAAAAAAAAAGGAAGCAGGGGCACCTGGGTGGCTCAGTTGGTTAAGCATCTGTCTTCAACTCATCATGATCTCAGGGTTCTGGGAGAGCCCTGTGTCAGGCTCCCTGCTCAGCAGGGAGTCTGCTTGTCCCTATGCCCTTCACCCCACCTGTGCTTGCTCTCTCTTGCTCTCTCAAATAAATAAATAAAATATATTTTTAAAAATGGTAAAGAAAAAAGAGAAAGCAAAAGTAGTCCGTGACTGAGAAAGAAAGTTGGTTAAGCATCTACCTTCAGCTCAGGTAGTGATCCCGGGGTCCTGGGACGAAGCCCCACGTCAGGCTCCCTGCTCAGTGGGGAGCCTGCTTCTCGTTCTTCTGCCTGCCACTTCCCTGCTTGTGATGGCTCTCTCTCTCTGGCAAATAAATAAATAAATTCTTTTAAGTAATGATGGTGGAAGTGTGAAAACATAGGTAGACAACACCCCAAAAGAAAGAGATGAAAACACCAAACACTGGTATTCTTTGGGTGATAGATCTTCAAGAGAGTTTTTCTTTGTACTTTCAGTTTTCTGGGATTTTTTCCATAATTTTTATGACATATTTAAGATGTTTGGTCTGCGATGTTTAGAACTGTAGTAAACACAAAGATTGTGGGTCCAAGGGTCTCAGTTATGAAAACCTGAACGTTAGAAACCCTATTTTGGCTGTTCCAAGGGCTCATGTCACCTCCCCTCATCCTTGCTTTTTATTTTTAATGTGTTTTTGATAGTTAGGTCAATATAAAAATACTACTGTAAACATAAAAATAAAGATAGATCCTAAATTCAGGGGCTGTTTTCTCAGTGATTTAACTCTCTCTCTAATAAATAAAGGAAATCTTTTAAAAAAATGGATCTCTGAGTAACAATAAAAATTGCAAGTAAATTAATTTAGAACAAAATAAAATTCTTGGTTCAAACAGGATGAAAATAAGTCTTCTTTCTGGAAATATGAAATTATTGTTCAAAGGAATATAATTCCAGGATCTCCTGAAAGCACATCCATGTGTGAAAAGTCATTTTGTTTGCTTCCCTTACATAATGCATGTATTACAGTTTGAGAAGCTGCCTGGGTTTGTTCCATTTAAATGCTCTTTGACAGTGCTGTCACTATGTTTCTGGCAAGCCCAGCTTTACGTAAGCCTAAACCATATGGAAATTCCAAGATTAGAATAATTTGGATTCTATCCTTGGTACACACTGTGTTTATCAGTGTAAGATGACGGAAGGTCTCTCTGTAGGTGAGATAGGTGGGTTTGGATTGCAAACCCATCTCTGCTAAGACTCAAGTTGTGGGATCGCCACCCAGGTGCCCCTGCTTCCTTTTTTTTTTTTTTTTTTTTTTTTTAAGATTTATTCATTTATTTTAGAGCGAGAGAGAATGAGTGTACGTGCATACAAGTGGGGAGAGGGGCCAGAGGAAGAGAATCCAAGGAGAGTACCGCTGAGCATGGATCCCCCTGCAAGGCCTAGGTGATCACAATCTCAGCTGAAGTCAGGAGTCAGGCACTTAACCACTGGCCCCCTCCATCAGACTAGTCAGGGGGCCACTCTCGGCGGAACTCTGTGGCCGCCATGCTCCCTTGCCCTGGGGCACCTGCCTTGTAGCAACTCGAATGCATACGTGTTCTGTTTAGGTGTTCTATTTAACTGGAAGTGAATCCTAGCTCTGCCTCTTACTGCTGTGGGCTTTGGATCATTCAGCTATCCAATTTTTTGTGGTGGGAAATTCACTGAGAATCAATTTTTCATACTCTCCGTATCCTGCGCTCACCATTCTCTTGCTAAGAACTCTTGGTATTTTCTTGCCTCAGAGTTGTTTTGTACCGGGAAAGCAGACATTGCCACGGAGCAGCTTTTCTTTTTTAAAAGTTCACATTCTGCTAGATTCTGCCAGGTGTCCCTAGGAGGAGAGGAGAAAGGGAGATTCTTTGAAGGCAATAGGAAGGAAGAGACAAATACTTCTGTGACACTAGAAAAGGGGTGTCTGGGGGAAAGAGGTCTCCCCAAGAGGGATCTGCATGTGCTGAGGGCAGAGGCCAGAGGAGGAAGCCAGTGCTCAGAGAGGATGGCTGTAAACTGAGGCATATCTTGAAATACTGAATCCTAGGGACTGGCACCCCAACCTCTCAGACATCCTTGACATCCTATATTGCAGAGAGCCATGGTATGTCCCAAACTAGAGGAAACTCTTCTGGTACAGAAAACAGGTATCTAGCAGATTCTTGTGCCCAAAAAAGAGGCATGAGAAGATAGGCCCTCTCCATGCTTTGGCACACAGGGCAAGATCCAGAATTCTGCAAGGAAAGCCCCTGAATGGTTTACATATCATCTCCTGCCCTCACAGTGGAATCTTGCTAGGAGTTGGTCTGCATTAAACTGAAAAAATAAAATAAATGGACATTTCTTACACATTTGGTATTGTGTTTCTGATTCTTTGTGTGTCTGAGCCTCTATTTCTTCATCGCATCCTGGAGGGCAAAACACTTCTCTCACAGGTCACTGACGGGATTAAGGAAGGTTAACACGTGAGGCCTGGGAGAACACTCTGGCATATTTACTAAGTGCTCCCTTGCAGCTGAGTCTCTGAAATAGTTTTTTTTACTTCTTTCTCACCAAGATGGGACTGCTAGTACAAATGGCAGAAGTTGGTACCAGGACTTCTGGAAGGCCTGGGGCAGGGGAAGGTCAAGAGGTAAGGTTTTTAATAGTAGTAATAATGATAGCTACCATTTATTAAGAACCTATTATAGGTCAGATACCCCTGGACTATAATTCATATCAGTGGTTTTTAACCTATTCTGCAGAATTGTAAGATTCCCTGGAAGGTTCGGGAACTGCAGTGGAGAGCGAAAGGGAGACCAGTGAATTCACATTCACAGTTGCTTTCTCTACTTCAACTAGATCAGTTTTGCTTTTACCTGTTTAATAGACTGATCCTCTACAAATGATTTTATTTGAAATGTAGTATGTTTGTTAAACATGTTTGAGAACTTCCACAATGATGTTGGGTCCAGGTGGCAGTAAAAGCAAACACATATTCTTTAGACTACCTCTCCTGGTCTAAACCCTAAAAGTAACCTAAAGTGCATATATATATATATGTATATATATATACACACAGATATCTGAAGATGATGCTGAATTACAAGATGAATTATTCTAAATGAACCAAATATTCTGGGGGAACTGCTGAAGGACAGAAAGTTGAACTGGGATGACACGGGAGGGAACCATTGTCTGACCTTAATGAAGAAAACATCTATAAATCATGAGAGAGGCTTCAGTACTGCTACAAGCTTGGGGTTAGTGGATATAGGGAGCAGGAGGCAGTCCCGATCTAACATTTAGTGTGATCTGTGTAACATTACACCAGAAGGAACAATCTGTTTCCTCCTTCCACCTGGGTGATGCAGCAAACAGCAAAGACAATTCCTGTGAAAAGTACCACTGGGACATTACCAGCAGGGTAGTACCCAAGAGGCATGTATACCCCAAAAGAAAATGGGAGTTCCCAGGTCCAGAGAAAATGCTAATGACTTACCCAAGCTGGTAGTGTGTCCTACCTCTTCCCTAGAACCACAGGAAGCAGAAAGTAATACATAGGTAAGTACTCAGACATATAGGCAGGCTAAGAAGCAATTGAAAATGCAAACATGACACAAACAAGAATCCTCAAACATTTGAAGAAAAGCAAAGAGGAGTTCAGAAGGAGAGAAGAGAGGGAATGGAGGCGAGGATATATTCAAGAAAAACAGAAGGATGAAATATCTCATTGTCAATGAAAGACATGAAACTTTCAATGAAAGGGCCTGCTTAGAATGAACAGAAAAATGAAAAAACCTCAGATCACACCTAGACATTTGATGGTAACACTTTAGAAAACAAAGGATAAATGATATTTTTACTTACTATCCCTAGATAAATTAACAGCTAATGTGAAGCATATTATTTGGGAGAGGAAGGAGAATACTATCTTTCATTAGAATATTGTAAAAATGATAGGAAAAGCCTGATATAGGAATAGGGTCCACAAATTTAATCCCATAAGCTTAGTTCCTAGGGTCTGACTCACAATACAAAGTTTAATGTTTTCTGATGGCTTCTATGTCAATGGGGAAGACTTTCAGTCACGAATGCACGTGGTTCCTACCCTCACAAGGTTCACAATTTAGGACAACAGATAACTTTGAAAGGAAATAAACATTAAGAGTGATTGTCACTGGTTCTAAGATTACAGGTGAGTTTATTTTCTTTTTACAAAGTATAAGTAATATTTTCCATATATTCTGCATAGTTATTATATGTCTTTTATAATGAAAGCAATAAATCTTATAGACACTGCAAATTTACAAAGCAAACTTAACTTACAAAACAAAATGCCAGTTTTATTTATTCAGCTCCGTTCAAGGTTTGGCGATAGCAGCTGAGGGTATACACAGAGGATTAAGAGTAAATCCTTACTCACAAGGAAGATTAAATCATTGTTTATGGGGTGCTTGTGGCAGAGGGAGCTGACAAAATGGTTAGCAGGCAGATAAGCAATTATGTTTCTTTGTTACAGAAAATAAAGACTAACTGGAGGTAGATGTATTTTATAAAGCACAGTGTAGCTTGTTGTAGCAGAACACTTTTCTATTCTCTAATTGGGAAATGCTTCCATCTCTTGGCTGAAGATTTATAAGATACTCTAGTCCATATCAGCAGCATACGGACAAAGGATCTCTTAGGGTGGTAAATTTTGAGTCATGCTTATTATCATCTATGCAAGGTCAACTTATTAATTTCAAAGAGACATTGTCCTACATTTTCCTCTTAAGAGTAGGGCAATGGAATAGTAATAACAGCAATTACTCTGTTTGATGAGCATTTACTCTGTGCCAGGCATTTTACATTAACTATCTTACTGGGTCTTCACAACAAATCTCTAAGGTAGGTATTACAGGCCCACATTCTCTTATCCAAAACCCTGGGGACCAGATGTGTTTTGGAAATGTGAATTTTTTTGGAATTTAAAAAGCAATTTGGCATATGGTGCCAATACTAGTAACTTTGTAACATCCCAAATGGTTATGGAACACAATATTTCTACAGAGAAATGTATGAAAATTTTCACTAAGTGGAATAAAGTCCATAAATAATGTTACAATTTATTTATATAAATAAACTTATTTGCAAATGAAATTTGTTGGTAAATAAATTTTACTAGGATATAGGATATATATATATATATATATATATATATATATAGGATATCTATATGATATCTATATAGGATATATGAATATAGACCATAAGGACTTAAACTTATTTCTTTTCTTGATTATGATAAATATTTTTAAATGAAATTTTAAATTTGTATTGATGAAAAACTAACCTAAACACATGCAAGAAATAGTCATCACACTTCTGGTTGTTTGAGAATCTTGAACCAGGGGTTAGCATTGTCTGTGAAACCAGGCTGGAGCTGGACATCTGATGAGCCACAAATGGGATTCTTAAGGGACAAAGAGGCATCACCACAAGTAGCCTTTCTACAGACTTTCCCTGGTGTTAACTGGTCTCCTTAGCATAGGTTTCGGTCTAAGCAGTTTCTCTCTAATTGATTAAACTGCCATGATCTCTTGCTCACTGACGGATGCACATTGTTCAAGGCTGGCAATTAATCAGTCACACATTTTCACCATATACTCTATAGAGACTTTTTAAAGCTGTGCTCATGTCATCATTGTCATTATTACTACTATCTTCATAGTGGTCTGTACTTAACACTATCTATTTCCCCCAGACACCCCTATTTCCCCATCACTGAAAGAACGCATGATGGGTACACCATTACCAGTGTTCAGCATTTCTTCAATGTCACCTTCTTCCAATTTATTGGAACTTCCAACTTCTCCCAACTTATTTTAGGCTGATAAGACTTTTGGCATAAGTAATGACTTCAAAAAAAAAAAAAAAAGATTTTATTTATTTATTTGACAGAGAGAGAGCACATGCACAAGCAGGGGGAGCACCAGGCAGAGGGAGAAGCAGGCTCCCCACTGAGCATGGATCCCGACATGGGAGTCGGATCCCAGGACCTGAGCTAAAGGCAGACACTTAACTGACTGAGCTATCCAGGCACTCCAGTAATGAGTTTTGGTAATATCTTCTCATTGCAATCTCTGAATCTTTAAAAATCTTCATCAGGGAGGTCATTTTTTTCCTTTCTTTTTTTTTTTTAAATTTATTTGAGAGAAAGTGAGAGAGAGATCACAAGTAGGCAGAGAGGCAGGCAGAGAGAGAGAGAGAGACGAGCAGAGAGCCCGATATGGGGCTCAATCCCAGGATCCTGAGATCATGACCTGGGCCAAAAGCAGAGGCTTTAACCCACCGAGGCACCCCTCATTTTCAAACATCATTGGAGCCCAGTGCAGTGCCAAACATTAATTAACGTTGACTTATGAACATCATTCCAAGCATTAGCAACTGCATTGATGGCATTTTTAAGACTAAATTTTTATAAAGAAAGTCTTGGATTTTCAAACATCTGTTAACTGACACAAACATGGTGTTTAGGAAAAATAAGTGTTTATATTTGCTCTTCATAATTTTTTTAAAAAGATTTATTTATTTGAGAAGGGGGAGCAAGACAGGGGTAGAGAGAGAGAGAGAGAGAAAGATCACGAGTAGTAGGGGAGGGTAGAGGGAGAAGCAGGTCCCCTCTGAGCAAGGAGCCCAACATGGGGTTCTATCCTATCCCAGGACCCTGGCCTGAGCTGAAGGCAGATGCACATTAACCAACTGAGCCACTGGGGGCCCTATACTTGCTCTTCATAGAGTATAGAATTCCTGGGTCACAAGGCTGTATTTTGGAAGTCACACTGAGGGAAAAGCAAATGCTGAAAACATTACTTTTCACAAGAATTTCAGGAGGGGGATGTGAAGAACAGTTGTCTAGGAATAATAATTTGCATCTGTCTTGCAGTCCAGTTTGCTTGTAGTGAGCTTGTGCTGCTGGCACAAGGTGCTTATGGAACCAATGAGAAAAGATTCCTCTTGTTACCATGGTCTTCCTGTTTACATAATAATGCACAGGTAAAGGGCATTATTCCCCCTCTCTTTCCTCAGTAAAGGAGGCTAATGTGGGGCTGGATCCCAGGACCCTGGGATCATGGCCTGAGTCAAAGGTACTGAGCCACCCAGGTGCCCCTGCACATACCTTTTAAACACCTTGGATATTGGGATGCCTGGGTGGCTCAGTGGGTTAAGGGTATGTCCAGGTCCTGGGATCAAGTCCTACATGGGGTTCCTTGCACAGCAGGAAGCCTGTTTCTCCCTCTGCCTGCCACTCCTCCTGCTTATGTTCTCTGACAAATAACTATATAAAATCTTAAAAAAAAAACAACAACAAAAAACCTTGGATATAGGCTTTCCCAGTCATTGCTGATTTCGTTTTGTGTATGCCTACAGCGTTAGCACACCCAATAGTCAAACTTTGTTTGGCGTCCTTGAAATCCTTCGGTGCCCTTTTGTCAGCCGTTGTTAAGATTTTTCTAGGAAAATAGGACCAGGACAGAGCTGTTTCATCAGCATTGTCAATTTGCCCTGGCTAAGGTTTTAGTCAGGTATTATCTTAGCAAATTCATCAGTGGTTTTATAATCAGTAGGAGCTTTTTCAAAGATTTTAAGATACTTGATACAAGGACACGTTTTACATTTCTGCAGCCAGCATTCTGAATATTCACTTTCAAAACTCAGTTCTTCATGCCTTATTCTAGGTTGTTTCGGGACCAACAAACTAGTCATTAACATATCTTTACTTCTTTGTTGCTGAATCTGTTCAATCAACATGTGGTCAAGCTCTTTGTTTTTGGCCTTGTGCGATGTTTCTCTGTTTTTCATCAGTTCTTGGTTATGACTGTCGCTACACAAGTTTAACAGCTCATCTTTCTGTCTCTTGAAGTCTCAGATGGTGGTTGTTTCCAGAGCAGTCTTCAGTAAGATGTCTTACAGACACTACTATTATCTTCTGTAATAACTCCATTTTCTGAGCTGTGCATAAAGACCCATGTTTCCTTTTCTTCTTCTCACTGTTACCCATGGGCATGTCTTTAAGTCTTTTGGGCATTTGCACAGTAAAGTTAATCCCCAAGTCACAAAGTGTCAGCAAACAGCAGAGGGTGTGTGTGATGAACAGGAGTGCTAAGACATAAATAAGTGCTAATCTTGTTTGTCCACAGCAGCTTTGCTGCCAAATCATCCTGGGGCCAGACTTAAAAAGATAGTTGTGTGTTTCAGAGAAGTTTTGCTTTTTTTGTTTTTTATCCTATTTTGGAATTGCGGAGTAGAGATTATGGACTCGTACTAAAAAATATCATTTTTATGATGAAAAGACTGAGGCTCAATTAGTAACTTGCCCAAGGTAATGAAGCTATTATTTGTCTTTTTCTGCCTCTGTTCAATCTCCTCAAATTTGGTCACTTTGCTGAACAAAGACTTCTTATTTCGGTATCATTGTATGCCAAGATGATTTGAGTTGAAATATTTTTAGCAAAGGAACCTGAT
Organism: Mustela nivalis; assembly: GCF_964662115.1. Lineage (NCBI taxonomy): Eukaryota > Metazoa > Chordata > Mammalia > Carnivora > Mustelidae > Mustela > Mustela nivalis. Next base: position 150,803,323 of record NC_139021.1, read on the forward strand.
ACTCTTGGCTGTTTGACTGGCATAATCAGAAGTTGACCGCCAAGCTGGATAACATGAAGATGTCTTGGCAAGAAGTGGCTGGAGATGCTAAATTTATAGTCATTGAATATAGATGTTTCTTTTTGTACCAAATTATCTGTTTGGTACTTATCTGCCTAGTTATTTATTGTCCCACAATGAGCAATCAGGAAAACTGAAAGAAAACCACTCATTTCCGATTATGTCCCAAACACTCCCACAAATTTCCCTTAAATATCCACTCATTTGAAAGGTTTTTGGTTTGTTTTTTTAACTGTTCCACAAATTATATATCCCAAGTGGGACTCAGAATTATTGTTAATCAAGCTCAGAATTAAAACACATTTTAGACACTTTACTAATAAGTTTCTTTCAACTTAGAATTCATGAGAATTTTGAAAGTAACCTCTTCCAGGCTTTTCTAATACCTTGGGACACAGCTGACAAATGTACAAAATAAATCTAGATGGAGTGCAGATGCTCAGGGACAACACACTTCGAAGCTATGGCAACTGGATCCTGAGACACCGAGTGTAGTTCCTGGAGAAGGAGCTTCATGGCACCACCCTCATCGCTGGGCCCCATTCTGTCCCTGTAAGGACTAGCTCTGAAACACATGCTGAACTCTGTTTTCATGTTTTCTCATGACAGCAAAACCCCTCTTTGGATTTCTTTTGGTTAGCGAAAACAGGTGCTAATATAGCTCTTTTGTAAAAGTGAAGCAGAAAAATGTGAACTTTCAGGGGCGTCTGGGTGGCTCAGTCATTTAAGTGTCTGCCTTCGGCTCAGGTCACCATCCCCGGGGTCCTGGGATGGAGGCCCCCCAGCTTCAGAATCACTCCCAGCTCAGTGGGGGGTCTGCTTCTTCCTTTCCCTATGCCCTCCCTCTTGCTCGTGTGTTCTCTCTTTCTCTCAAATAAATAAATAAAATCTTTTTTAAAAATGTGAACTTTCAAGAAGGGGGGGGGGAATGCCTGTATTATAGAAGACTGAAGACTGCTGATTCAGTCCCAAGCCCTTCTCCCTTTTCCCAGAAGGTGCAAGAGCAGTCAAAGAGCTGAGGGGTTTATAAAGTGAGTAGAGCACAGGTGCTGTAATCACAGAAAAGTTTAAAATATAGTAACTAAGTATGAGAAATGAATAAAATCCAATGAGGATTCTCTCCCTTAGGAGAGGAAGAGATCATATCTGTCAGGTAGGGCGAGATTGCTCTCACATTACTTTTCAGCACTGGTCTCTCCCATTTGATTATACTAATAAGTACCATTTACTGGGTATCTTCTGTGTGCCAGGCTGGCACACAGAGAAGCTGGTATTTAAGAATATCAGATTCAGAAAGGTCTATTGACCTGGCCTAGTGTCACAAACTTCTAACTCACAAAGCCTGGGATCTACCTCTTTGACTCTAACGCCCTATTTTTTTCCTTCAACATACTCTTTCCTTTTTCCTGAGCAAACAGTCTGCATTCTTGCCTCTCCCTTCATTATAGTCTAATCTACTTTATGGTGTGTTGTTCCAAGGAGTAAAAATCTCCTGGTTGCCCAACAAAAGAACAATTCTAATGACTGGTTTGGGGGAAATCTCCTTGAACAATTAAAGCACAGAGAAACCTGCTCGATGCTTGTCCTTCTTAGACATATTTCTTCTAAGAGTAAAGTGTTGCTTTGGAACCAGAGTATTTTGGCCAGTGTTGGGATGCTCTGAATGAAATTAGAATGAGCAGTGGGGTGACTATGTTTTTGGCTCTTTTGGGACTACTATCAAAGAATGCAATGCTCTTGAGAGAGAGTTCTATGATAGCAAAGAAAAGAGCTTTAAAAAAAAACCTTTTTAAATGTAAGCAATTCTTTCCAGCTATTTAAAAAAACACACACCTTGGCACTTGTCTTTAGCTGGAAAGAAAAGTACCTCCAAACAGCCTGAATAGTAGTGGTAGCAATGCTGACTATCTCCTAGAGTAACTGAAATGTTTTTTCAGAAATACCAACTTTTAAAAGAGACATTGATTAATACTCAGATCAAATTTTTACAAGATTTTTCACAGATTAGTTATATATCATCCAATAAAGTAATTATACCTATTTTATCAAAGCAGATCATGGGATATTTATTCTGATTATAGTCAATTCCCATTTTATTTCCTCTTCTGAATTATCTGATTTTACTATCTCCCAATAACAACACATGAATTCGCTAGCTGCTGGACAAATTAGTTAACAGCTTTGTGAGAGAGATTGGCCATATGCTCATCAACTGGGTTTCCTCTTCCTGAATGTGTAGGAAAGCCACATTTCCCACTCTCCCCTGCAGTTAGATTGGGTTCCTTCCAACGGAATATGAGCAGCAGTAACATACATCACTTCCAGACCTAGTAAGAAATCCTTCTGGCACCGTTATTCAAGTTCTGTTTCCTCTCTGTTAAGTCCATGGAGGTCAATACTGCAGATCACTGACTGAAAGGATTCAAGGCAGTATTTTGAAGGCAGTTGCTCAGGGTAGTACTCACAATGGTGGTATATCAGAAATGAATGAGAAACAAAACAGTGTGGAGTTGTTTTTTACAGCAGCTGGCTTTAATTAGTCTAATTATTATATACCTTTATTTTTCATTAAACACATAAGAAAAGTTTGGTTGTGATGTCTAATGCAATTAATGACTTTATCTCTGATTTTTAAGCATGCTTTCTATTATGTTAAGAAATTTAATATCAGAATTCAAATTATGCATATGTACATTTCTTAAAGAATATAATACCTACTCTCATAGGTCTTGCTACATCAGTAACTTCTAGTTTTAGCTGGATACCACTTTGCATTACTGCTAGTAAGCAATAAAAAAAGTCTTACTTGTTTTAATTAACTAATGTAAAATGATTTATATTAGATCTGTATGATTTTAATATTTTAAAAAAATATTTATTTATTTATTTTAGAGAGAGAGAGAGAGAGAGAGAGAGAGAGAGAGAGAATGAGCACGAAATGGGGGAGGGCAGAGGGAAAGAAAGAATCCTCAAGCAGACTCCCCCTGAGCACAGAGTTGGACTTGGGGTTCAATCTCACAACCCTGTGATAATGACCTGAGCCAAAACTGAATTAGCCATTTAACCAACTGAGCCACCCAGGTGCTTGTTTATCATTTTAATCTTGACTGCTTTTGGAAATATATCGTACAACCCAGATTCTATAACTCAGCTCTCAGTGTTTTTGATATTATTCCTTAAAACAGACATTAAAAGGGCGCCTGGGTGGTTCAGTGGGTTAAGCCTCTGCCTTCGGCTCAGGTCATGATCTCACATGACCCGTCTCACATCACATGGCCCGATGGAGTCCCGCATCGGGCTTTCTGCTCAGTGGAGAGCCTGCTTCCCCCTCTCTCTCTGCCTGCCTCTCTGCCTACTTGTGATCTCTCTCTCTCTCTCTCTGTGTCAAATAAATAAATAAATAAAATCTTAAAAAAAAACCCCAGATATTAACACATTTATTTAAACTGAAGAATAAAATCAGACTTTTTCTAACAGAAAATAAGTCTTACACTCTGTGTTACAAACTGATTAGTTTGACAGTGAGGACTGGCTTTTTCAATTAGGTTATATGACATTTTCCCACATATTCAATAAATGAAACCTGTAAGATTTTGAGAGAAATATATTTCAAATACATAATGAAAGAAATTTTATAAAAAATATTGCATTTGCACAGATATTGAAAACAGTATTTCCAATTTTTACTGAGTATATTGGTTTAAATGAAGTGCCACTGTGTAAAAGAGTAAAAGGTATAATTGATAGTTACTTGTAGATTTTTTTTTAAAGATTTTATTTATTTATTTGACACACAGAGAAAGAAATCACAAGTAGGCAGAGAAGCAGGCAGACAGAGAGGGAAGCAGGCTCCCTGCTGAGCAGGGAGCCTGATGCAGGGCTTGATCCCAGGACCGTGCGATCATGACTTGAGCTGAAGCCAGAGGCTTAACCCACTGAGCCACCCAGGCACCCTACTTGTTGATTTCTGATAAATCCTTTTTGGTGTAGTTTAAGAGATTGAGACTCTAATGTCTGTGTAATAAAGCTCTTTCTAATTTATAGCTTTCAAGAAAATTAAAGAAGACCTAACTGAACTGTCTTTAAAAATAATTTCAGATAATAAGTCACTCTTGTTTTTGGCATCTAATTTGAAAGCTGTTTAAAGAATTGGGTGATGTTGTCATAAAGTCTTTCTATTCCTACATTATTTTCTGTATAAGCCAACTTTACTTATTTATTTTTAGATTTTATTTATTTATTTGACAGAGAGTGGGAGAGTGAGGGAAAGGACAAGCAGGGGGAGCAGCAGAAGGAGAGGGAGAAGCTGGCTCCTCACTGAGCAGGGAGCCTGAGGTGGGTCTTGATGTGGGGCTTGATCCCAAGATGCTAAGGATCAAGATGCTAAGACCATGACCAGAGCCAAAGTCATGGTTTTTGGCTCAGCCTAACCGACTGAGCCACCCAGGCACCCCATTAGTCAACTATACGCTTACATATATAAAAATGAATAACAGCAATAGAAATGATAATCTGTCCCATTTTAGATATAATATTCTTCTGTGAGCACATGAACTAATGGAAAAATAAATCCCATTAATCTCAATAAATGATATGTTTCTGAAAATTTCTACTTAAATGTTAGTAATTATAAAAATATTTAATATATTTATATTGTTTTAATTTCTTGTAAAATAATAATAATTGTCATGATAACTACAGAACTGTGCTTTTAACTTGGAATAAAAAATAACATCTATATAAGGATTTTTGTTTGAGAGACATGATAAGGGGATTAATAAAAGCCTATTTGACACAAACACTTCATTAGGGTAAAAAATTTATATTAGGGTAAAATTCTGGGGAAGTTGGGATGAAAGGAATTTGGGAAATAAAACCAATGCTAGTTTTCTGATTGTTAGGAGCTTGTTCATGCAGTTTTTAAAATTGTGTGTCATCCTCAAAATTGCTAATATGAGATTATACTATACTAATTATTCATACCTTGGTATTTTTTCCTTGTGTATCTGTTTTTTAAGAAATTGGTTATGCTTGGGCATGTCACTTAAATTTTCAGAACCTTGTTTTATTCCCCCCCACCTATAAAATAAAGAAAGTTGAACCAGACTGTCAGGTCCATTACATGTCCCTAATATTCTACACCTCTGTGACCAAAGACTCAAATCTATTCTTTTAGATAACTGAAAATGAACAGTATATAAATATGCATTTCTTTTTTCTTCTTCCTCATTTCCTCTCTTCCTTTCTTCCCTCCCTTCCTCCTAATCACAAAGGCCCTATTGGCATACAGCAAAGATTGTATTTTTTGAGAGATTTATTGAAACTAATCTCACTATTTATCAATTAATCACAGTATTCAATGGCTTTCTTTAATGAAAAATGGCCATGCTATTCATGCCATCATTATATTCCCTAGTAATTGAAATCCAAAAAGTGCAATATTTTCTACAATAAAAAGATCATGTTGGAACAGTCCTATTTCCTCTTTCTGAGGAAGCTAGAATCTTAAAATAGGTCATCAGAAATAGAACTCTTTGGAATAGATAAATGCAGCAGAAAGTCTATAATTGTTGTTGAATATGTATGTGAGGTCCACTAGCACTGCCCTGTGTATTTTGAAAGCAATGCAAGATATGATCTATAAATAGAACCATTTTGATTTTAAGTAGTTCCATTTTGGCAATGGAATGTTATTGTTTATCTTATTTGCTATGTTGTGAGCAGTGACAAAAGGTCTTGAAAAGTTAGTGCTGAGCTTTTCTTTCCTGCCCAACACTTCCATGGGGTTAGATCTTTCTGTGCAGATTTGTGGAGAATTGAGATTGTTAGATTAGGGATACAAAGAGAAAGAAACAGTTAATATCCAATTGACCGACTTCCAAAAAAGGGCATACAGAGAGAGAGACCCCAAGAGAAGCGATGGTTGCTGGCCAGTGACTACAGACCACCCCCAGCATTTGAATGAACATGCCACTCTGTGTAGAGAAGCCATACATGCTGTTGTCGTCACCAGGAGGCCCTTATAGCACCTGCCCTTGGCTTCTTGCACCAACCAGGTGAAGGATGTCCACCTGTGCCCTAAGACTTTGCTAGACTCCCACTTGACCTGCTCTCTATGGATTTCACCCCTGTCAATGGGACACACTTTTCAGAACAGTCTGAGTTCCTTCACCACCAGAGAAAACTGAAGATGGAGTAGAATCAGAAGCCCCAGCTTTGGCACTTGGAACGGTCTAAACAGTGGGAAACCCATTCCAGGTTAAATGTGTATATATTTTTATTAGGAAATACTAAGGTGTTAAGGATAATGAAATAGCATATAAGAAAGTACACAGCATTAATTCATTTATATATTCAAATAATAAACTTTTATTGAATACCTAATGAAAACTTATAATAGCTCATATTCTGAACCAGGCCCTATGCCTAGGTATGAGGGACACCAAAAAAAAAAAAAATAAAAAAAAAAATAAAAAAGGCTACACCATCATAGTCTTCAAGGACGTTATCCTTGGATGTTAGAAGTCCATAGCACACCTGCAAGACTTCATTCACTGAACAAATAATTTATTGAGCATCCACTATTTACCAGGCACTGTTGTGAATACTAGGGATATAGTGGTGAACAAGATGGATGAGATCCTGGTCTTGTAAGCTTACATTGTGGTGGGGAAGATATAGTATAAACAAATCAGGTAATTTCAGTTGTTATAAGTGCTGTGAAAAAGGTAAAATAGGCCAATGTGATAGAAAGTAACCGGTTGGGGGGTGAAGGGAAAAAGTTCAGGTAGCGTGGGCAAGAGAGCTTCATTGGGGAAGGTGTTTGAAATGAACACTGAATAAAAAGTAACACCAAGAAACTTGGAAAGCACAGGAGCTCTCAGACAAGTACTAGTCTAGCGTGTTCTAGAAAGGTAGTCAATGGTACAGTCTCTGCAGGCTCACAGGAGCGGGGAGCCTCATTCAGTAAGGAGGTGATGGGATCTTTATGGCTTAACATACAATGAGTGCTTAATAAAAGAATGGTATTTTTCCTTCTTTCCTCTGATGAACTACTTTAAAAAATGTTTACTACAAATGTAAGAAGGGCTTAAATATCCTCCCCTATTCCACACCTCTAGTCCTGCCTCCCAGAGGCAACCACTCTTAAAATTTTAGTTCTTTTGGCATATCTTTGAATAGCATGCTCCTAGTCTTATTTCTTCTCATATCAATTATAGATATCATCTATTTACTTCCTATAATGACAAGCATTTAGCTAAAGAGCCTTGTGGTTATATTTTCTTCCTCTACTGGCTATCTCTGCACCTCTACAAAATAAACTTTGACATCGGGATGTCGTCTCTTGGCTCCCGTCTCTTTGACATCGGGATCCTTCATCTCTTGGCTCCCACATTGTAAGACTGACAGGTTATAGACCCAGTTCTCCCCATTGCTTCTCTTCCTCCACGTCTCTGCAGCCTCCTATGGCTCATAGAATGTAATTCCCACTCTTTTTAGCATGTTATACCAGGCCCTTTAGGGTCTAGGCCCAGCCTACTTTTTTCATTTCCTGTCGTCATCCATGTTAGTAATACTCACAGTCACAGTGAACTACGTACTCACAGTAGTACATGGTTTTGGAAACTCTGGCATGCACTTGTCTTGTCCTCATTGCCTGAAACTGCCTCCCTTGGCAGTTCCTTGCCACTTATTCATTTTAGCCCACATGGCACTTTAAGAAATCTTTCCTGGTTCATGACATTTATGAAATTGAAAAATATTTACTGAGCGGCTGTTTCGTGCAAGGCACTGTTTCAGGTGTCAGGGCTCTAGTGGCCCAAGACTCACACTCATGAGCTCACATTCTAGCGACTTAAGAAGTAGATCTAATAAAAATAATCATAAAATCTACTATGTGTCAGGACTGTATTAAATGGCTCACATGTGCTATTTTAATCTTTACAACTTCATAAGACTTGAAAAAGTAAAATACTCTTCCTGAGGTCACTTCCTATAATGAGCTAATATTCAAACTCAAGTCTGTCTGACTTCAGAGCTCTTACTCTTAAGCTATACTCACTCTGCCCCTATTATTCCTTGTACACTTCTACCATAACATTAGCCAAATTGTTTTGAAATTGTACATGGGGTTCCCCATATAAACCACAAGGCATACAAAATTATTTGTGTTGATTATTTTCTTAATGTTCTCAGATGCTACAGAAGTAGTACCACTCTAGATGCACAGGAGAGAAATGAATGCATTACACATTTTGGGTACTTTCAGAAATTAGAGATTAATTCTTTCTTGAAATCTCATTCGAGAAGGGCTTGCTTTAGACTGAAGGCTTCTAAGGGTAGAAACATTTGATGCATATTGGGCGCTTGGCAAATTTTTGTTGAATCTGCCATTCAAAACTTTGTAATCAATATATACTCAGTTTCAGGGCTGAAAAACTATGTCAGTCCCACTTTTGGAGGTGGCTTTGCACAGAAGGTAGGCACTTGGTCTTCTTTTAATAGAATTATAGGGGTATTGGGTTTAACCTTTGAAAGTCTGTAGAATGCAGTGGTTAACTGTACACCCTTTAGAGCCAGATTACCCAGATTCCAATTCCATTGTTTACTATGTACACACATTTAAGAGGTGACTATGAAACATGCATCAGGCACTTTCATAAGTACTTTACAAATATTAACTGAATGAAACTTCTTAACACTTCCATGTTAATCTCTGTGGTAACTTTACTACTCTTTACTAGCTCCATGCCTCAGTTTTCTTTTCTAAAATATTTTATTTATTTGACAGAGATCACAAGTGGGCAGAGAGGCAGGCAGAGAGAGAGGGAGAAGCAGGCTCCCCACTGAGCAGAGAGCCTGATGCAGGGCTCGATCCCAGGACCCTGGGATCATGACCTGAGCTGAAGGCAGAGGCTTTAACCCACTGAGCCACCCAGGCGCCCCCTCACTTTTCTTTTCTGTTCAAGAAGGATAATAATAAAAAAACACCTCACAGGGTTTACCATTGAGATTAAGTGAGTATAAAGTGCTTAGTCTCTGGCACATGGCAAGTTAGCTGTGACTGGTAGAGTACCAGTTAGAGGCTGTGAGGAGAGAAGGAAATCAGCTTAATGTAATTTAATAATTTCTTCATCTTATGCTAATGTTCACTTCAAGGGGACAGATGGAATTATTTGGAATGGGGATGATATTTGAAGCATCTCTGTCAAGTTGGCTCTGTTTCTAAGGGAAAACCCAGTGGCTGGTGCTGAGATGGAAAATATAGGGAAAAAGTACCTCTGAAACCTGTCCACTTTTCTGTATCTGCGAATCCACGTTATCATCTCTTGCTGGGATGGCTGCTGTAGTCTCCTAACCGGTTCAGCAACTCTTCTTTGGCTGCCTTCATTCTCTGCTCCAGGAGATTAACCTTTTCAAAACACAGAGGAAAATTAGATTGTATTGTGCTCATGCTTAAAACAGTCCACTGGTTTCTCATTGTCCTTAGATTAAGTATATAAATCAGTGCTTAGTTGACTGAGTCTTGTAGGATCCAGTCTTGGCCTGTCCCTGCAAACTTGGTTCGGGCCATCCCTCCCCACAGTCTTCACCCCAGACACATCTGCCTTCATTCATTGTTCAACAAGTATTTATTTGATCACCATGGATTTATATAGTCACAGTGACCAGGAGAAACACAGTTCTTGTACTCAAAGAACTTATATTTGAGGAGGTGGGGGAACAACAAACACAACAAAAATCAGATGAATATAATAACTGCTGGTAGTATAGAAGTATGAAAGTAGAATTGAGCTCACAAATTTAAAAAAAGGGGGGCCTATGGGAATAAGGTAGGCAGGAAGTCTTCTCTTAGAAGTTACTATTATAGGGGCGCCTGGGTGGCTCAGTGGGTTGAGCCTCTGCCTTTGGCTCAGATCATGATCCCAGGGTCCTGGGATTGAGCCCCACATCAGACTCTCTGCTCAGTGGGGAGCCTGTTTCCCCCTCTCTCTCTGTCTGCTGCTGTGACTACTTGTGATCTCTCTCTGTCAAATAAATAAATAAATAAAATCCTAAAAAAAAAAAAAAAAAGAAGTTACTATTATAGAGAGATCTAAAGGGGAAAGAACAGTGAGCCACATGACGAATGGGAAGGAGGGAACAACCAATGCAAAGTTCATATATGCAAGAGAGAACCTGGTCAAGTACCCAGAGCAGACACTGTCATTGCATAAAGGGAAGAGGGAAGTCAAGTTGGCCAGTGGGTGATCCTACAAGGCCTGATAGATCATGGTAAAGAATTAGAAATTTTTTTTCCTTTTTACTTTAGAAAATCTCAAAAGTTGTTTTTAAAATTAGAAGTGTAGCACAATGTACATTGTTTCATGTAGAGACGATGATCCACCTAGACTCACCAGTTATTTAACCTTTTTACCACATTTGCTTTTTTGTTCCTATTTTCCCTGTTCTATTTTTTTGTTCCCTCTCACTTCTCTTTTGTTTTTGTTTCATTTTTCGGCCAAATCTTTTGAAGGTAAGTTGCTGAATAGTGAGGCAAGTTATCTTCCCCAAACAATCTTCTACATAGTCACAAATTATCACATGCCAAAATATTTAATATTGGTCCAGTATTATCTTATAGTCCATATTTAAATTTCTCCAACTGTCCACAAAATGTTTTTCTGTAGTTACTTCTTAAAAAAAATAAAACAATTATGGACCAAGATTTATGAATTCTGTTTGTAATATTTGTCTCCTGACTAATGCAATCCTCCACCTAGTTTTTCTTTTTTTCCCTTGACCCTGACACTATTTCTTTTTTTTTTTTTTTAAAGATTTTATTTATTTACTTGACAGAGAGAAATCACAAGTAGGCAGAGAGGCAGGCAGAGAGAGAGAGAGAGAGGAGGAAGCAGGCTCCCTGCTCAGCAGAGAGCCCGATGCGGGACTCGATCCCAGGACCCTGAGATCATGGCCTGAGCCAAAGGCAGCGGCTTAACCACTGAGCCACCCAGGCGCCCCGACCCTGACACTATTTCTCTTGACATTTTTTGAAGAACCTAGGCCTGTTGTCTTTTACAGTGTTCTATATTGTTTTTGTTTTGTTTTGTTTCCTCATAGTTAGATTTAGGTTAAACATTTCTGGCACAGATATCATCAGGTGATAAATTGCTCCATTGTTGGTGATGCTGTTTCCTCATTTGGCTAAGGTATATCTAATAAATAAATCTCTATGTTGTAATATTACCCTTTCCCTTTATGATTGTGAAATCATCTCTAGGACGCTCTTTGAGATAGTGTTAAAGTCCTGTTACCCAACAACCTTTCAGCCAATGAGTTTAGCATTTCATTTCATTTCAGCCACTGTTTTAGCATGTATTGATAAGATTTTATTTATTTGCCAGAGGGAGGGAGAGAGAGAGAGAGAGAGAGAGCACACACGCATGGGTAGCAGCAGGACTCAATCCCAGGACTCGGGGATCATGACCTGAGCTGAAGACTGATGCTTAAACACCTGAACCACCCAGGCATCCCTACCCATATTAATTTTTATATTTGAAAGTACAAAATGGGGAATTTCTATTTATTGTTTCATTTGTATTCATGAACTGGCATTCCTGTGTAAAGAATTTTTCATTTTTATTTCATCTCTCCCTTTCATGGGGACAGCTTAAAAAAAATTAAATCTGTTTTGCTTTCTCACCATCATTACTCTTTTCAATGCTCAAATTGTTACAAGTGTGGTCAACAGCAGCTCTGTTAATCCAGGTCCAATATCCTTTGAAATGTCCCTGTTAATCTCTAAGGACTTCTTTGGTTTCTGAGAAGAATGTTCTAGGCTCATTTTGCAATTTCTTTGCTCCAGGTGTGAATTAGCCTTCTCTCCAAGGAGCACTGATTCCTTTTAGTGATGAATGGTATTTAGCAACTGTGTGGGTGGCTTGATGCTAGGTGTGCTTCTTCTCACTGGGAAGTTGGGGTTTCTATGCCTCTAGGCCCTGTTAATGGACCAATTGAGATTAAAAAAAAAATCATAACTTGATTTTACTACCACCAATTCAAATCCAGCACTGTGGGATTCTTCCTTAGCCTCTATCATTCTGTATTTGTTATCTTCTTCTCCTACTGTTGAGAACCTCAGTTCTAAGCAACATAAATATATTTCCTCATTTGCTTTGTCCTATAACTCATGCATAGTAGTTTCAAAATTGCTACACCAATACCCCTTTCAACATCAGACCTACTAGGTGAAGTTACTGATTTCTTTGCACTGTACATTGTATCCCACAACTCCTAATTCCAGTTGATAGAGTACTGTGCTCAATTAATTGACTGAATGCTTTTTCTCTGTATAGTTATGCTGGCAATTTGATACTCAAGTATGTTCACTTCTTTCTTTGTATTAAATTTTAGGGCTTGGTTTTATTTCCAGGGCTTTAGATTTAATGTTTTTCTTTTTAAAAGATTAAAAAAAAAAAAAAGATTATTTATTTATTTATTTATTTGACAGAGAGATCACAGTAGGCAGAGAGGCAGGCAGAGAGAGGGGGGAAGCAGGTTGCCCGCTGGGCAGAGAGCCCAATGTGGGACTTGATCCCAGGACCCTGAGATCATGACCGAAGCTGAAGGCAGAGGCTTAACCCACTGAGCCACACAGACACCCCTGGATTTAATGTTTTGAAAAGGCAAAAAAAAATTATATATATACATACGTGTGTGTATGTATATACATATACATACGTGTCTATATATATGTATATACATACACACACACACATATATATACATATAGGTTATTCAGAGAAGCCACACTGCCATCACTAGTCCCTGCAAAACATTCCTACCCCCTACAGGGAACTATTTTCATTCAGCTAATTTTCTATTTACAGTTTTTGAATTTCTTTTTTTTTTTTTAAGATTTTATTTATTTATTTGACAGAGAGAGATCACAAGTAGATGGAGAGGCAGGCAGAGAGAGAGAGAGGGAAGCAGGCTCCCTGCTGAGCAGAGAGCCCGATGCGGGACTCGATCCCAGGACCCTGAGATCATGACCTGAGCCGAAGGCAGCGGCTTAACCCACTGAGCCACCCAGGCGCCCCTTGAATTTATTTCTTAAAAAACAGGTCCAACGTGTGTAGTATGTATGTATGTACACTTTCTTCTTTCTTACACAAAATTTAGTGTATTTTTTAGGTTCTTTGGTATGTTTTCTTCCCTTAAAAACATAAATATGAATTTTTTCTGAAATCACTGAAGAGCTTTAAGACAGGGAGTGACTTGATCATTACACCTTGAAATTAGTTTGGTTGCTCTATGAAGAATGTTGTGGAGGAGAGCAGGATCTTAAGCAGGAAGACAAGTTGGGAGGCTATGGTGGTCTGGGCAATGAAAAGGAAATAGGTGTTTATTTTTACTTGTAGCACAAAAGCACAACAGATACATTTGTTTATGAACTGAGTGAAACTGCTGAGGGAAAAGGAGGACCCAAGGATGATTCTTTTATTTGTCTTGAGTAACTGGCAGGTACATAGTGGTGTTATTCACTGAGATGGAGATTGGGGAGGAGAGAAGTTGGGGTTTGGAGTGAAAAATCACCATCCCATATTGAATATAGTAAAGATGTTAAGTGGGTACTCAGATATTTGCATCTGTTTGGCGTTCAGAGGAGACGTCTGGAAAGGACGAGGAATTTGGAAGTCACCAGTAAGGATAAAGATACTTAAAACCATGGGAGTTGGTAAGGTTGCCAAAAGGACGACTATAGAGGAGAGAAAAAGGTGGGTTCAGGACCAAGCTCTGAGGATGCCCATTATTTAGAGGTTAGATAGAAGAGACAGAAAAGGAGATTAAGACAGGTGGTTAGTAAGGTTGGGAGTAAACAAGGACAAAGTGACTTTTTGCTGATCCAGAAGCCAAATGAGGGTGGCAAGGCTCAAGCATTTAACTGTGTGGCTGCTTCTGGGAGCAAGATAAAAATAAGAGAATCCATTGGATTTTTTTTTTCTTCCCCTGATCTGGTATTATTTTTCCTATGCCTGGAATGCTTACTCCTTTCTCTCTTTTTAAAACCTGGTTAATTTCCTAATGAGCTGTGGAGATGCAGATCAAACATTATTTTCTCAGATTCCCTGTGACATAGTCTTACAGCTCTTAGAATATTTTCCCTGAAACCACTCAGTACAGTTGTGATTTCTCAATTATTTGTATTTTTAAACTTGATTGTTTCTCCCATTAGAAAGTAAGCTCCTTGAGGGTTAGTGTCTATTTTGCTCACTCTCCTCCACTGTTTCCCTACCTTCCAGCCTAGCGTTTCGCACATAGCAAGCAGGTTTTCAATAAGTATTTGTCAAATAATAAATAATAAATAAACAGAACCCCTGGAGGGTTCAGGAGGCTGGTAAAAGAAATAAAAGGCAGGGGTGTCTGGGTAGCTTAGCTGTATAGCATCTCCCTTCTACTCTGGCTCTGGTAATGATTTCCGGGTCATGGGTTAGGCTCCCTGCTCAGCAGGGGAGTCTGCTTCTCCCTCTCCCTCTGCTACCTGCCTCCCCTTGTGCACTTGCACGCGCTCTCTCTCTCTCTCTCTTAAATAAATAAATAAATCTTAAAATAAAAGCAATAAAGATGTTGTGAGGTATGACAAGAAACAACAGATTTAGGGGTAGACCTGACTGAAAGAGCAAAGGAGACTTTGACACTGAGTTCACCAAAGACTTTCAAGCCAGACGGGAGAGGAGAAATAGCTTTTATTTTATCTTTCCTCGTGTCTTCCCCTTTACATTGACTTTCTCTGTTCTTTTCTTTTTTTTTTTTTTTTAATTTTATTTATTTGACAGAGTTCACAAGTAGGCAGAGAGACAGCCGGAGAGAGATGAAGGGAAGCAGGCTCCCCCCGAAGCAGAGAGCCCGATGGGGGGCAGGATCCCAGGACCCTGGGATCATGACCTGAGCCAAAGGCAGAGGCTTTAACCCACTGCGCAACCCAGGTGCCCCTTCTCTGTTCATTTTAACTCTTGGCCTTGCATCCTCTCCTCTACTCCAAAATGGCTCACTTTAAATGATTATCTTGTGGGGAAAGAAGATGAACTGAATGAGGAGACAGTAGGGAGTTAGTTAGAGAAGAGTTAAGTGGAGGGAGATACATAAAATGATAAGGTAAGGAAGACCTGAAGTTCATCAAAGTAGGTATTCTAAAACTGCTCCTAATCAAGCAAAATAGTAAAAAATAAGTCCCTATGTAAGAGGGTGGGTCTATGAAATCATTCCGCTGACTTAAATTCCCAACTCCTCCCTTAATAGCCATAGGTTTTTTTTTTTTTAGCAAATTACTTAACCATATGAACTCAGTTTCCTCGGAATCGATAAAATGGAGATAATAATAGTACCTACCTCCAAGGGCTGTTCTCAGGATTAGTAAGACGATCCATTTTATATGCTTAATACCAAGACTGCCACAAGGTAAAATTTCAATTAACTTTAACAGTTATTTTTCTTTAAAATCAAGCACAGCAGGGAGAGGCGGCCTAAATAATAAATGCTTGTCGTGAATATTATAGCAACACACAAAAGAAGAGGATCACTTTAAAAGAAGCAGATAAGGCTGTACTGGCACTTACGTTTTGAGCAAAGACCTTGCCTACGCATGGGATTTAGACTGTCACAGCACAGCGCCTGGCAGCGGTAGGTGCTTTATATTTTCGGAATGGCAAGAAAGATTAAAAAAGAAAAAAAAAAAAAAGAGAGAGAGAGAAGAAAATGCCTATAAAAGTCTATTCTGGGAGAAACTTAATTCGTCCGTCCAGGAGGGTCACTGGGGATGACAGGGGGTCAGGCAGCGGGAGGAGTCTCCCTCTGGGTGCGGACTGCCCTAGTTCTAAGCGACTCTCGGGAGGCGAAGCCTGCTCCCGCCTGCGGGGACGCGTCAGGGCAGAGGCTAACTCTCCGTTCCTCCGCCCGTCCCTGGGGGAGTCTCGGGACCAAGTGCCGTGGCAGCGGCCTCACCTCCAGGCCTTTGCTACGTCTCATCTCCAGGACGGTTTCCGAGACTGGCGTCCATGCCAACAGAGGTGGTACCCGCCGCAGTAACCACGCAGTGCCCCAGCCCACGCTGCACACCTGACTCGGCGCCGAGCCCCAGCCCTCCTCCCGCCCGCGGCCCACCAGCCCCTCCGCCCAGTGACTGCCCGCGTTCTGAGATCCGCCCCAGATTTGAAAGCTTCTTCCGGGAGCGGGTGGGAAACCCACCGCGCGAGCCTCTGCGCTCCCGGGCGTCGTTCCGGAAGCTCCGCCCACTCCCAGCGTTCCGTGCGCTAACTTCGCCGCCATTGTTTGAATTTGAAAACGAAAACACCGCGGTGCTGCGCGCAGGTTGGGCGGCCCAGACAGTTTTTGCAGGTGAAGCTGTGCGTCCAGGTGAGGGTGCGAGGAAGGAGGTGGGGTGACTGCGCATATACCAGGCCTGAAGCTGGGAAACGCGCTGGCGGTGTGAGTGCCTTCCGACGGGGATCGCGATGCCCGTGAGGATACTCTCAGGAACTGGGTTGTAGGGCGATGGGTGCTCCTGGGGACCGTGGGCGCCGCCTGCGCATCGTAGGATTGAGCCATACTACTTGGGTTGGAGCTTAAATCTTGTCTCCACCGCATATTCGCTGAGGGAGGCAAGGCAACATATTTAATCTCTCTGGGTCATCTGTTAAAAGGGCTACTAATAATAGTACTTACTTTTTTCTGTCCTTGTTTAGATAATATAGTATGGAAAGTTGTTAGAAACAGTGCTAGTATATATTAGGCACCAGGTGTTTGCAGTCATTAACGTTTTTACTATTGCTTTGCTGCTGCTGCTGTTGAGGCGCAGGTCTCCATTGCCAAGCCTAGTTTTCTGAATCCCCGAGGTGAGCAGTTTGCTTGGCAGGTGCTATGACCTCTTTTTGCGGGGAGCCCTGTCGCGGCCATCTGTGCGTTAATTTCCAGGCTGCCGCAGGTGCCTGGGGCTTGCCCTCTTAGGCTTTGCAGTACCAAATGGAAGGGAGTGTGTGTGGCGAATTCAATGACTGCTCTCATCCCCCTCTTTAGAATGTTTCCCTCCATGTCGTTCCACTACCTGCTTCAGTGATTCCTGCCTGACACACCCTCTAATATTCTTTGCTGAATGATTAGTTGACACAGGTTCCTACCTTAAGCAATCCTTGCTTAAAGTGACCAGATTCAGGTTTGCTTTTGTTGGTTTTAAAACCAAGTAGCATGTTTATTCAGAAGCAGCGATAGCCATATATATATATATATATTTAGATGTCCAAGACCCAAGACTTCAGTTTGAAAAATCATATAAAGGATTCATCAATTTGATGATAGATATTTGAGACTACATTTTGTGGATGACATTGAGAAACCTCATTCAGTAGCAGATTTGTTATCTTTCACCAGTGTTCAACCATGGACTCTCACTGGAGAGAAGATAAAAGAGATAAAAGATGCAGTTTTTCAGTCATGGGAACAGCCTTCTGAAATGAGAAATGAAGTCTTGAACACTGCTGCAGCTAAAAACAATTACCACTGAAAGAGTAGTACCAATTTTTATATTTCTTTGGTTTAGAGGATTTTATTATTACTATTTAAGTAATCAGACAGGGAGTTTTTATCACTCATGCATCTCTGAATGAGTTGTAGGGGATACAGAGTAGTATAAGACAAAGAAAGTTCTTGTTGTCAAGAGATCTGTAGTCTAGTTAGGGAGAAGTTAACGTCTCACATGCAAGTAGAAGTTAACCAAACATACAAGATGCGACAGTCCGTCTCAACAATTTTATAAATGTTAAGAGGCAGTTTATTGAAATTAAACCTATGAACAAGTACAAATACTATAACCTTAGTTTTTAAAAGAGATATAGTTATTTATTTTTTTAAAGATTTTATTTATTTGACAGAGATCAAAAGTAGGCAGAGAGGCAGGCAGAGAGAGGGGGAAGCAAGGCTCCCTGTTGAGCACAGAGCCCCATGTGTGGCCTGATCCCAGAACCCTGGGATCATGACCTGAGCCAAAGGCAGAGGCTTAACCCACTGAGTCACCCAGGCACCCCTAGTTATTCTTTTTAATTCAATAATTTAATAAAAGATTTACCTGTTTTTTAAACCAGAAATTAATTGAAGACAAAGTGAAATTTATCTTCCAAATTCATGGGCATTTCCATAAAATTTGATTTATGTGATGTCAAGCCATTGCTTTAATGTTTTTGCAAACTTTTCCTCTATGTTGTAGATCAGTGGTTATTTTTACTCTATCACATACCCCTTTTCATACATTGCATGTTTGAGATATTCTATTAAACTACATTTAAGTAATTATCCCATTTTTATTATGTCACTGATTTAATACAATAAAGACAAAAGCAGCCAAGGTACTAAACTTGTTTAAGTGTATGTTTGGTTGATCTTGTAGTTTGCTGGGCTTTGTGCACAGTAAATAATTTCCTTTGTCTTTTGGAGATTTAGGAAAAACAAAAACAAAACCCTGTTATATTGAGTTTGTGGGTTTCAGGGCTGATCAAGGAGAAAGCTATGACCATGGTATGGTGGTATCACACACAAGGAGGTTTACTGGGGTAGCACTTTGACAGGATTGCATGCAAGGGAAGTCCCCCACAGCATGAGACCTTCCAGAAAGTAGAGTGAAGGACCACTAGAAGGGTAAAAAGGCAAGGGAACTAGGGGTTTGGGAGGGGAAGGAGAGGAAGAATTAGAATTGGGGGCTTATGGTCTTAAGTGATTTTTCTCTGCAGCACAGTGGGGAGTCCCGGGGGTCAGAGAACTCCAAAAGGCATTAGTGGTTTCGGTCTTTTGGTCCTGAATTTGTTTGTGACTAGCAGATGGGTGCAGTTTCTGGGATGTGCAAACTAGTTAGACTCTAAATGACTTCTTAAAAAAAATAATTTGAGCTATATTAAAAGCAAATTGATGCATAAAAATTTGAGTCTGGTACCTAATGGGTTTTTGAATTAATATTTTTGGCCTGTGAAGAAGTAAGCAACATAGGGGCAATATACACGGTCCATCTTTGGCTTTTTTATATAACACATATGGCTGCCCATTAATGTCTTCCTGAGCCAGGAACCCTCGTTTGGGAGTACCATTCTGATATTTCATCGTATTGTCAAAGAACAGCAGGGAGCTCTCTTTCTTCCTGGTATTATTCATCTAGTAGATTGTCAATAACTATTAGAATGTTAAAATTTTTTTAGTTAAGGTTTACTTTAGTTGTAACATTTTGATGCATTATTCCATATTCACCTTAATTTTTAAGCCTTACACAGTGTCATACATTAGTTTTCACTTGCATTATTTGGAAGAATTCAGTAGAAAGAGTTCAACAGATAACTGAGTTTAGCTGTTAAATGCTAAAATGTTACAGAGTTTGTAGGTAACATTCTCAGAAGACATTAAATAACTAAAATAACACAAGATTATAAATTACTTTTATTTGATTTCTGAGAGGATTTCAGACAGAGATTGAATGTTTTATACTGTCTTACGTAATGGGCTACCATTGCTCATGAAATCTCTTTTGATGAATCTACCTATAGGTTGGGTCATATGAGTAGTAGTGGTAGGCTGTGGCCATTATTTGATTCAGAATCTGTAAATACTTTGATTATTGTCTTTTCCCTGGGTCATCATGTTACAGATGAGGCAGTCTAATGTTTTCGTTCTTTGGAAATCTAGTTATATGGGGGTTAGTAGTGGACTGGACTCAATTCTTAAACGATGGGTGGCTTACATGCTAATTTATTAAGGTTATCTGAAGTTACTATTATTTTTGCAGAATGGAATCTAATTTAAATCAAGATGGAGTGCCTAGACCATCTTATGTTGTTAGTGCTGACCCAGTTGCAAGGCCTTCGGAAATAAATTTTGATGGCATTAAGCTTAATCTCTCTCATGAATTTTCCTTAGTTGCTTCAAGCACTGAGGTAAGTACAAGAAAATTTTATGTTGATTATTGTGATTGAGTGGAAATGTGTGTGGCACACACACACTTGCTGACAGGTATGACCAGAGCTTTCTAGACTTTGTGGGTTTGAGGCAACTTTCTATCTCAGTAATTTTTTCGTGGCATTCTAAATATATCAGTTCTTCTAAGTAGTAGGTCCAAACTACTTAATATATAGCTACTATACTTAACCAAGAGCCATTTGAAAAAATTAATGTAAATTAAAAAGATTACTTTCTTTAATAATTACCACAGTTATTTAATGTAAAGGTAATAACCTTTTGAGGGCACCTGGGTGGCTCAGTTGGTTAAGTATCCACCTTTGGCTTAGGTCATGGTTGCAGGGTCCTGGGATTAAGTCCTGCATCAGACTTCCTATTCTTCGGGAAGCCTGCTTCTCCCTCTCCTACTCCCCGTGCCTGTGTTCCTGTTCTCACTCTCTCTCTCTCTGTCAAATAAATAAATAAAATGTTTTAAAAAAAAAAGGAGATAATACCTTCTGGACACTTCATAACTTTTCAAGATTTGGAATCAGATTAGGCATTGCCAACTTTATTTTCTGTTCTTCTTTGTTTTGGGGTAGTACTTTTTATTTTATTTTTTTTAATCACAGCAACCACTGAAAATCTAGCTTCACTGAGATACGACAACAAAAGAAATACTATGATCTAACACTGAAACTGTGAGCTACTTGAAGCTAATCGTTCGTGGTGTTCAACATATGTCAAGTATGTTGAACTATGCCTGTGATTCCCTCAAAAATGTAAAATATTCCACTATGCCCCTAGGAATTGCAGGCCTTAGTTAAATTAAAATTATTAAAATATTTAAATAAAATAAATTAAAATAACTTTAAAAAGTAAAAGTCCTTCTTTCTACCACCCTATCTACTACCACTGTTGTGTGTCTTTGTAGACGTTATTCCTTTTTTAAAAAAAAAGATTTATTTATTTGTTATTTAAGAGATATAGGGAGAAAGGAGGAGAGAGAGAGCTCCAGCAGGGTGAGCTATAGACTCCCCCACTGAACCTGCATCCTGATGCAGACTCCATTCTAGGACCCTGAGATCCTGACCTGAACCAAAATCACAAGAGTCAGCCATTTCACTGACTGAGCCATCCAGCTGCCCCTAGAGTTTATTTCTTACACATTTACTTTTCAATCTATTTATATCCTCTTTGTTATATTTTCTATTGTTAATTTTGATGCCTTAGAGAGATGGACTATTTTAAAGAA
Organism: Mustela nivalis; assembly: GCF_964662115.1. Lineage (NCBI taxonomy): Eukaryota > Metazoa > Chordata > Mammalia > Carnivora > Mustelidae > Mustela > Mustela nivalis. The sequence continues at coordinate 150,824,585 of NC_139021.1, forward strand.
TGATGGAAGGGGAGCATAAATTAAAAAAATAATACTTATTAAATATCCATCATATGCCAGGGTTTTTTACTTGAGCTCATTTAATCATACATCAAGAAAGAGGGGTGCCTGGGTGTCTCAGTTGTTTGAACATCCAATTCTTAACTTCAGCTCAAGTCACAATCTCAGGGTCATGGGATAAAGCCTCATGTCTGGGCTCTGCACTCAGTGGGGAGCCCACTTGAGGTTTGCTCTCTGCCTCTTTCTGCCCCTCCCCACCTCTTGCATTCTCTTTTTCTCTCTCTAAAATAAATAAATAAATAAATAAATAAATAAATAAATCTTTAAAAAAAATCAAGAAAGAAGGTAAAAAGGGAGGAAGGAATACGTGCCTCTTGGTATTTATGTGGAATCATGCATCATGTAGTCTTTTATGTCTGCCTTCTTTCACTTAACACAGGGGCTATAAGCAATGGACTGTTTTTGTATTGCTCACAAGCTAAGAATGCCTTTTGTGTCGAATCTAAAAAGTCATAGCCAAAATCCATATCTGGGTTTTCTAGGACTTTAATAGTTTTGTGTTTTACATTTAGGGTTGTATCCATTTTGAATTCATTTTTGTGAAGGGTATAAGATTAATTTTCCTAGATTAAGTTTATTGCATGTGGATGTTTGGTTGTTGCAGCACCACTTGTTGAAAAGACTTGTTTTTGCTCCATTGTATTGCCTTTGCTACTTTGTTAAAGATGAGTAGATTCATGGGCATCTATTTCTGGGCTCTATGTTCTGTTCCATTGATGGATTCTGTTCTTTTGCCAGTTCATTTGCTGTCTTGAGTACTGTAGCTTTATAGTATGTCTTGAAGTTGTACATTGTCAGTCCTTCAACTTTGATCTACTCTTTCAATTTTATATTGGCTTTTCTGGGCAGTCTTTATTTTTAGCTATTCTAATAGATGTAATGGTATCACTTTGGTATTTACATTTAACTTAATAACTAAAGATATTGAACATATTTTCATGTGATTATTTTTCATTAGTGTTTTTTTAAATTAAATTTAAATCTTTGCCCATTTAAAAAAATTGGGTTGTTTGTTTTTATATTATTATTTAATTTTAAGTATCGTTTATATTTTTCAGATGCATTGGTTTGTTAGGTATATACTTTATAAATATTTTTTCCCAGTTTATGGCTTGCCTGTTATCCTTTACTAGTGTTTTTTTGAAGAACAGAAGTTTTTAATTTAATCAATATTTTTTCTATTATGGATGGTCCTTTTGGTGTCATATTTAAGAAATCTTTGCCTGGGGCACCTGGGTGGCTCAGTTGGTTAAGCGTCTGCCTTCAGCTCAGGTCATGATTTCAGGGTCCTGGGATTGAGTCCCATGTTGGGCTTCTTCCTCAGCAGGGAAGCCTGCTTCTCCCTCCCCGTCTCCCTCTGCATGCCACTCCCCCATGTGTTCTCTCTCTGTCAAATAAGTAGATAAAATCTTTACAAAAAAAAAAAAAAGAAAATAAATTTTTGCCGAACTCAAGTCCACAAAGATTTTCTTCTGTGTGTTCTTTTTAGAAGTTTTACAGTTTTAATTTTACATTTAGGATATGATCCATTTTAAATTAATTTTTATATACAATGTGAACTGTGTATTCAGATTCTTTTTATTTTTTTTAAATGTATAGGTATCCAGTTGTTCTAGCCTGATTTGTTGGAAAAGCTGTGCTTTCTGTACTCCATTTCTTTTCCACCTTTATCATCAATCAGATGTCCTGTGTAGGGGTTTATTTCTCAATATTGTTTCATTTATTTGTCTGTCTTTCTGCCAGTACCCCACTGTTTTGATCATTGTAGTATTGAAATCAGGTAGTGTTGTTCTGTTAGCCCACCAAATTTTTTTCATAGTTGTTTTGACTATTCTAGTTACTTTGCATTTCTTTTTTTTTTTTTTTCAAATATTTTATCTATTTATTTGACAGAGAGAAATCACAAGTAGGCAGAGAGAGAGAGAGAGAGGAAAGCAGGCTCCCTGCTGAGCAGAGAGCCCCATGCGGGACTCGATCCCAGGACCCTGGGATTACAACCTGAGCCGAAGGCAGCGGCTTAACCCACTGAGCCACCCAGGCGCCCCTCTTTGCATTTCTTTCTTTCTCTCTCTTTTTTTTTTAAGATTTTATTTATTTATTTGACAGAGATCACAAGCGGGGTGGGGGGGGGGCGGGGGGCGGGGCTGGGGAGGGTGGCAGGGGAGAAGCAGACTTCATGCTGAGCAGAGAGCTGGATACGGGGCTCCATCCCAGGATCCTGAGATCATGACCTGAGCCGACGGCAGAGGCTTAACCCACTGTGCCACCCAGGTGCCCCTCTATGTGAATTTTAAAATGAGCTTGTCAGTTGCCACAACAAAAGCTTCTTGGGATTTTGATTGCTGTTGTATTCAATCTATAGATCAGTCTTGGAAGAATTGACATCTTAACAATATTGAGTTTACCAAAACGATGAGCAAGGTGTATCTCAATTTCTTTTGGTCTCCTTTATTTATCTGAACATTGTTTTTGTAGTTTCCAAGGAATAGCCCTTTCACATCTTTTGTCAGATTTATCCCTTAAGTATTTCATGATTTTTGATGCAATTCCAAATGGTATTGCTTTTTAAAATCAATTTCTGACTTTTTCCCCAGTATATAAAAGAATAATTGATTTTGCATATTGATCTTATGTCCTGTTACATCGCTAAACTCATTTAATAGTTCAGGTAACATTTTGGTAGATTTTATTTGATTTTTGCATATAGATATTAATGTTGTCAGTGAATGAAGACAATTTTATTTCTTCCCGATCTGGATGCCCTTCCTTTCTTTTTGGGATGCCCTTCTTTCCTTTTCCATTTCCTTTCTTTTCTTTCCTAATTACATTTACTGGATCCTCTGGATAAAAATGGTGAGAGCAGAAATCCTCATATTGTTACTTATCTTGCTATTCATCTTAGATTCAGTCTTTCACCATTAAATGTGATGTAGGTTTTTGTAAATGTCCTTTGTCAGGTGAAGGATATCCTTTGTCTCTTCCACTTTGCTGAGAATTATTATGAATGGATGTTGAATACTTATGTCAATTTCATGTCATCATTCAAATGCTTTTTTTTTTTTTAATTTATTAGAGAGAGAGAGAAAGCACGAGCAGGTTTGAGGCTGAGGGAGAGGGACAAGTAGACTCCCCGCTGATCAGGGAATTCTACCTGGGGCTCCATCCCAGGACTCTGGGATCATTCCCTGAGCTGAAGGCAGTTGCTTAACCAACTGAGCCACCCAGACACCCTTAGAGATGTACATTGCTTTATTCTTTTAGTGTGGTTATTTACCTAAATTGATTTTTCAATGCTAAATTGACCTTGCATTCCTGAGATAAAACAGTTTTGGTCAGGATGTATTATCTTATTTTATATATTGGCTATTACTTTATTAGGGAATTTTTCCATTTATCTTAATTAGGGATATTGTTCTGTAATTTCTTCTGGTGATATCTTTGTCATATTGTGGTACCGGGGTTATGTCATACTCAGTTAGTTGAAAAGTGTTTTTTTTTTTTTTTTTATTTTCTTAAAGGCTTCTCTATGATTGGTATGATTATATCCTAAAATGTTTGAGAGAATTGACTAATAAATTCTCTCAAACCAGGGACTGGAGTTTTTTTGTGGGATTATTTTGTTTATTTGAATATAAGTTGAATTTCTTTAATAGATATAGAACTGTTCAGATTTTCTAGTTTCTGGGTGCTTTTTTTTTTTTTTTTTTTTAAAGTAAGGTGTATTTAAGTAGTTCTTTCCTTTTTACTAAAAAAAAAACCCCAAAAACACATTTCTTTAGAATTATTTTAAGAAATGAACTAAACTTATTTCTTTCCCAAAGGAAGGAGGAAAGAGAATGATGTATAGCAAAAAAATTTTAGATGGAATTGAACATTTCAGTTAATAGACTATTCTGTTGCATGTAATGTATTCTAGAGTACTGTGTTTTAGTGACTTAGAGCCCTATTTTCATTTAGTTATAAAGGCAAGGATTTTATGGAAAAGAGACATATTGTAAGCTTCAAGTATAAATAGAGAAAGTAGAGGAAACAGTCTTTTGCAGTGTTTTTTTTAAAGTAGATTTGCTTCTTTTTAGACATATAAAGTGATTACAAACAGAAGAATCACAGTTTGCTTAGGGGTTCTCTGTAGTCTCAGTTAGTTATAGTAATAGCCACTTAAAGAAAGGTGATTTCTGAAAAGCCATATTTTGCATTTTTAAAATACAGTTATTTTGTTCTTCTTTTTTAAGGCAAATAGTTTGGAATCCAAAGATTATCTCCAGGTTTGTCTTCGAATAAGACCGTTTACACAGTCAGAAAAAGAGCATGAGTCTGAGGTTTGTGGTGACTTTAATTAGGTTTTACTTTCATTAAATGGACAAAATGCCATTGTTTTTATTTATTTATTGTGAGATTATTTATGTTTATTTATGTGTTCTAGGGCTGTGTGTATATGCTGGACTCACAGACCATTCTGCTGAAAGATCCTCAAAGCATCCTTGGTCGGTTAAGTGAGAAAAGCTCTGGACAGATGGCACAGAAATTCAGTTTTTCCAAGGTAAGTACTTATGTGAAACTGGAGATTTTTCTTTTAAGTAGAAGAGATTTGACTTAGGCTAAATAGCCACATAATTGTATATAATGAACTATACACATCATGTGCTTATGGAACTTAGGTATTCGGCACTGGTATTTTTCTCTAAGAGTAGGACTCAAATTTCAGGTTTATAAATATATAATTGGAAGTGAATAGATTATAGTTTTTAAACCTTTTTTTGTTTTAAGAAATGTTCTTTTCAAAATTTAGATGAAAACTTGATTGACTAGGTCAGATTTCTATCCTGAAAACTTTCTGACGTAGTTAAAATATCATGTGTATTTGTGAGAGTTGGGGATATGGCACCTATCCTAAGTATATAAATCTTGTAAAAGAGATCTTTTAAGTTTTTGAAGCATGAGGGGTGCCTGGCGGGCTCAGTTAGGGGAGCCCACAACTCTTGGTATCAGGGTCATGAGTTTGAGCCCCATGTTAGCTGTAGAGATTACTTAAATAAATAAATAAGCTTAAAAAATAAAATTTTAAAACATGAGTTATGGGGGTAGAACTGAGTATAAAAATTTACTTGAATTTTCTAAAAAGGCTTGTTTTAAAAAATGCTTATTAGGTTTTTGGCCCAGAAACTACACAGAAGGAATTCTTCCAGGGTTGCATTATGCAGCCAGTAAAAGACCTCTTGAAAGGACAGAGTCGGCTGATTTTTACTTACGGGCTAACCAATTCAGGAAAAACATATACATTTCAAGGTAAACTTATTATTTTTGCTGGAAAGGATTAAAGCACTAATATACCCTCATTCTCATAATACTTGCATGTAGTTATGTTTCCATCACCTAGTACATTTGCTCCATTTTTAATACTAATAGCATTTTGAATGTGTATTGCTGATGGGTTTTGATTCAGATTGATTTAATTCGTTTGTGAAATTGCTTTACCCAGATGATAGAGAAGGAGATGATAAAAATTCAGAAAAAGGATTTATGTGACATAGTGAATTAAGCATGGATAATCAAGGAAGCATTTTGTTTACTTTTATACTTTGTGATTATGGGTGATTGCAAATGTTATGGCTGATCTGAATGGAAATGTTCAGATTTTGCACCAGTAGAATAGTTGATAAAATGTCCCATTATACAATGAAGAGCAAAGTGATGGAAAACTGAGTAATCCTTCAGCTTCTCTTGCTTTTGTCATAGCTGTTTACTCTTGCCTATTGGTGGTATAAAAGGAACCTTGGTAATCCAGGAATGTTTTCCACTTTCCTAATACTCTAAGAGAGTATAAAACAAAAACTCTTTCTCACAGGCACAGAAGAAAATATTGGTATTTTGCCACGAACTTTGAATGTATTATTTGATAGTCTTCAGGAAAGGCTGTACACAAAGATGAACCTTAAACCACATAGATCTAGAGAATATTTACGGTTATCACCACATCAAGAGAAAGAAGAGGTTGCTAGCAAAAGTGCATTGCTTCGGCAAATTAAAGAGGTATGGGAGTAGTCTAGTATGTGAAAAATATATACATTATGATCTTCTATAAGCTCTTTGTTTCAGCTTATATTAGAATATTTTGTGATGGTGGTGGTGGTGGTGATCATTGTCTTTTCTTTTTGAGAAAAGTATAAACTTGTTTTGCTTTATATTATACAAATAACAGAAATGTTTAAACAGTACACATGTGAATGGTTCTGAAATTTTTTTTTGGTTGTAGGGACTACTATATGTAATGATTAAAAATTTTTTAATTGTAGAAGTAATTTGTACATACAAAATCTAATCAAGGGACTGTGAGAAATAAAAAGTGGGAATTTCTTATAACATTAAATAAATTATAATTTATTATAAGAAATTATAAATTTCTTATCTGTTAGGTTATATTGGCCTCTTTTCTTTCTTTCCTCAATCAGTTTTTCACAGAAAGGTTTTTTTTTCTTTAAAGATTTTATTTATTTATTTGACAGACAGAGATCACAAGTAGGCAGAGAGGCAGGCAGAGAGAGGAGGAAGCAGGCTCTCTGCAGAGCAGAGAGCCTGATGTGGGGCTCCATCCCAGGATCCTGGGATCATGACCTGAGCCAAAGGCAGAGGCTTTTACCCACTGAGCCACTCAGGCGCTCCACACAGAAAGTTTTTTGTAAAGGAATATTTGTTTATTCCTGTTTCTTACGGATTTAATGTTCCATTTTCAGACATTTATCCTATTCAAGATTGTTAAAACTAATAACAGTTTTTATAGATAGTTGCATAATATTGATGGGGTTCTTTTTTTTTTTTTAGACATTTAGAAATCAGGGATTCAAGGTAATAAAATATTTTTTGCTTAGTGAGTTCAGAATTTAGAGCCCATGATTAAGATCTCTGAAAGTAAAATAGTGAGTATAAATAAAAATTATGGAAATTGTAGGGAATAGCGAGGAAAATTCTTAGAGGAGATGGAAGTCATTAATCATGAAAAAACTTCCCTCACAAGTTATCCAGTTAAAACATAGTCTATGAAGTTATTAAAATATTAGAAAAATGAAATCACACTTTCATATATTGTTTGTAAAATGTGTTTTTAGAAAATGGTTTGGCAATACTGTGAGTGAGAACTTAAAAATTTTTCATATCTTTTCATCCACTAATTCACATTTAGGGATATGTCCTAAGGAACTAATTAGAGTACAGAAGAAAAAAATGATAAAGTTATATATCTTAGTATTATTTTACTGACATAACTTTGTAGATGATCTAAATGGTTAGTAGTAGGGGAATAATTAATGTATTTCACATCTTTTCAGTTACACAGCCACCATTACTTGTTTATAAATAATTTTTTAAACATAGTAAAAGTAAAAGCTGTCAGTGTAATAAGTGTGGAGAATAGAATAGAAAGGAATATATTGAAATATTACTAGTAATTGTGAGTGGCAGGGATCATATGTGATGATATTCTTTTTTCTTTTTTTTGAAGATTTTATTTATTTACTTGACAGAGAGATAGAGAGCACAAGTAAGCAGAGCAGCAGGCAGAGGGAGAGAGAGAGAAGCAAGCTGTCTGCTAAGCAGGGAGCCTGATGCGGGGCTCCATCCCAGGACCTTGGGATCATGACCTGAGCCGAAGGCAGCTGCTTAACCAGCTAAGCCACCCAGGCGCCCCTGATAGTCTTTTTAATACTCTTTTGTGGTTTCCCAGATTTCTTTTTTTTTTTAATATTTTATTTATTTATTTATTTGACAGAGATCACAAGTAGGCAGAGAGGCAGGCAGAGAGAGACAGAGGAGGAAGCAGGTTCCCCGCTGAGCAGAGAGCCCGATGTGGGGCTTGATCCCAGGACCCTGGGATCATGACCTCGGTGGAAGGCAGGGGCTTTAACCTAGAGCCACCCAGACGCTCCTCCCAGATTTCTTATTTTGAGACTCTGTTATTTAACTGGGGGAAAGAATTAAGAGTGGTCATTGAAATTGAGTAGATGAAAGGTTGTGATTTGTATGGTGACTTATTCAGATAGACAATCAATGTACTGGTTATTTAACCTTAACTAAAAATGGTTTTTAACTTAAAAAAAATTGTTCCTTTTTAGGTTGTGATGCAGAATGATAGTTACGATGGTAAGGTTTCCTTTCTCACTTACTTTTCAAATGTTTATTATATGAAATACATTTGAATAGCTTTTAATTTTTGAATCACTCCTAGTGACTTAATTTTTTTTAATAACAATAATTATAAGAAAATGGTACATACTATATGAAATATCAGTCACTGTAAAGTTTTATTTGGATTTAATATCATGAGGAATCCCTTTCACTTGTAACTTTCATGTAGAATTCAAGAGAGATACTATTTTTTCTTTGTCCTTTACAGGTGATTTCAATTTGATTCATTGGAATTCTTTCAAAAAGAAAAGAAAGATAAAAAGGAGCCAAGCTTTAATTCATACAGAGTTTTTTTTAAACATCTGTTTTGGTCCAATATGTATTTAACCTTGCCTAAAGATTTAAGGTTACTTAGTTTTTCAGGTTCTTGATCTGTCTTGTGTCAGTTTTAGCCTGTTTTTAAATTTTGTGTTTATCCTTTTTTATTTTTTGTAGGAAGTTTAACCAACTCTTTGAATATCCCAGAGTTTGAAGAATCCATGAAAGACTGTGAACAAGCTAGCTTGAATATGGATAATAATATAAAATTTTCTGTGTGGGTTTCTTTCTTTGAGATTTACAATGAATGTATTTATGATTTGTTAGTTCCCGTATTATCTAAGTTCCAAAAGAGAAAGATGCTACGCCTTTCGCAAGATGTAAAGGGCTATTCTTTTATAAAAGGTATAGTAATTAATGCTTTTTATTTTACTGCTCTGAAGTTTCTTTCTAGACTTTGTTACAGCAAGCTGGAGATAGAAAATTTTTATATTAATCATTAACATCAACATAGTAAGAGAAGTTTGTGCTTTGGAGGTATGTTTTGGTATGTTAATTAAACCTGAGTGTAAAGGGGTCAGGGTTGATACTGTTTTGCTTGAGTTTCATTGGTAGATTTTGGGAGGTGGGAAAAGCTGTGTGTGTTGGTATTCACATTAATTTGCAGCTTTGTAGCAGCTGTGAAGCTATGGAAATGTATCTGCTCTTCCACAGTGGTGTTTTTCCAACTTTATAAAATCACTACTCAAAGTAGAAAGTACATACATATATTAACATTATCTAGTAATTAACTAGATAACTAGATAATTATCTAGTAATTAACTAGATAAACTAGATACTAGATAATTAACATTATCTAGTTTGCATGTGTATATATATATGCATATGTATTTACAACTGAGAAGTTTCATTATTTATACTTACCCTTAGTACAAGGAATACTCTTTGATATTTTTCTGAATTCTGTTTCATTTTTATAAAATGCTGTTTATGACTCTAAATTTGACTTCATGATTGACTAATGAATTGCAATCTGCAGTGTTTCACATCTAGGTAATTTTGTAGGTTTAATCTATAATATGCTTTGTCTTCATCTTTTTTTTTTTTCTGGATGTTTAATTCTAAGGAGTTTCTTCTATTTTCAATTTTCCCTTTGGACTACTGTTGAAAAACATCTGTGTTTGTATAACTTAAATATTGGAAAATAATTATAGTATCCTCCTCATGTGTATCTCTTCTAGTGGAATATAGAATGTGTGAGTGGATTCCACCTAGGGGTTGTTATTAAAAGATTTCATTATATGTCTTTGGGAAAAGAGGTTACAAATCTCTAAAGAGATTACATTGTATAACAAATGCTGTTTTTATAAAGTGGTAAGTGTCCTCTTTACTTTTCAAAGATCTACAGTGGATTCAAGTGTCTGATTCCAAAGAAGCGTATAGACTCTTAAAACTAGGAATAAAGCACCAGAGTGTTGCCTTCACCAAACTGAACAATGCTTCTAGTAGAAGGTAAAGAGGAAGCCCTGCTGTGTGAACTTGAAGTACCCAGGGTATTCTGTGCTATTATAAATACAACTAAGATTAAAGTGGGCAGTAGGTTCTCTGATATGTTAAATGAATTCATGGGCGTAAAAAATATTTTATTAAGAGCAATGAACACAAAAGATTATCAGGACTATTTATTGTTCTAACAAAATGCACTAATTTGCATAAAGTCTCTTAGGTATTTTTATTCTTTATGTGAATATCTAAGCTCAATATTTTAAGAGTTGCTTACAGTATGCATCTCAAGGGGTTAAGGAATGATGTTTTTGAAGGAAGGGATGGAGGCTTGAGAGACAAAAGGAAATAAGTTTAAGCAGTGAAATATTTATTTATTTATTTATTTATTTATTTATTAAAATATTTTATTTTTTATAAACATATATTTTTATCCCCAGGGGTACAGGAGCAGTGAAATATTTAAAACAGGCTGTCTCTTAAGGGGGAAAGAGCCCTGTCCCCCATACTCAGTATGGCTTGAAGATAGTGTATGATCCAGATAAGCCTGTATTTGGGCCTAATGTATGCTTTACTTTAAGTGTATACTAAAAGAAAATTAGTATATATACCATTTTAACTGATAGCATAATCTTTGCAAGTATATTGAGATTTTATTATAAATGATTTCACTAATAGAAGTTCGAATGTTAAGAGAAGGAGAGGGTTCAGAGAATTTGGGGCTTAATGAAAGATAAGATATTTGGTTTTAGGGAATTAGGTATGTAGGTGACAGTGGAACACTGGATTGAAATATCTGGCAACTAGTTGGAAAGTACAGTGCTGGAGGTATGGCTAATAATAGGATATAAACGTTGATTTAGATGCATATGTTGTCTGTTTAGAATATAGAAATTAAAAATGAAAGATAACATTTGATTTTTCTATATTTCTTTTAGTCATAGCATATTCACCATTAGAATATTACAGATTGAAGATTCTGAAATGCCTCGTGTAATACGAGTCAGTGAGTAAGTTGAGCATTCTTTAAGTTGTAATTATTTTGGGGGCGCCTGGGTGGCTCACTTGGTTAAGTGCCTGACTCTTGATTTCAGCTCAAATCATGATTTTAGGATTGTGAGATTGAGTCCAGTATTAGACTCTTCACTAAGCGTGGAGCCTGCTCAAGATTCTCTCTCTCCCTCTCCTCCTCAACCCCCACTAAGGCTCTCTCTCTATCTCTCACTTAAAAAAAAAAAATTGTAATTATTTTGAATTGTTTTGTTTTGAAGAACTTTTTATAGTTTTTTTTTTTTTGTTAATTCAGATTGTGTTTATGTGATCTTGCTGGTTCAGAAAGAAGCATGAAGACACAGAATGAAGGGGAAAGGTTAAGAGAGACTGGGAATATCAACACTTCTTTATTAACTCTGGGAAAATGTATCAATGTTTTGAAAAACAGTGAAAAGTCAAAGTAAGTTGCTGGAAGTGCAATGGGTATATTAAGTATTAATAATATTTAAATTTTCAAGTCTTATTTTAGAAAGTTCTTCTTTGTTTTTAACCTGCTTTTTTGTAATGGCTATACATGAAATATGAAAGAAATACTAGAGTTCTTGGATTAAAAAAACTGAAATGAAAAAACAATGTCAGTCGATGCCATTGGCTCATCAAGTAAACATAATATTTTCCATCGCAAGTATATGTCAATAGACACTAGAGATAATAAGCTTCTCATAATCCTGGCTTAGCATCTTTAACCACTTTATTCTTACTAATCATTTTGTTCTTTTAGATGTAATAGATTTCTGCATTAATTAGCATTTTAAGCTGAATGAGTTGTAATTAACCTTTATCATTTTTAGTAAAGGTGTTTCATGGCATATATTATAAAATTTCTTAACATTAGAAAACACAACTCACTTCAATTTGATTTTCTTAACATTTTGTCTTGTGAGGTATTGTTATTGTTGGTATTATTATCAGCAGTATTTAAAGACAATAGTAGGAATAAACAAAATTACTTTTCTGTTTTATATGCTAGTCACTAACCTAGAAGTCCGTGATAGCTAGATCAATTATTTCTTTGTAAAATTTATTAGCATTCTTACTTCATGAGATTTGTTTTAACTTAGAGTTTTTTGAAAAATTTTTCCATAGGTTTCAACAGCACGTGCCTTTCCGGGAAAGCAAACTGACCCACTATTTTCAAAGTTTTTTTAATGGTAAAGGGAAAATATGCATGATTGTCAACATCAGCCAATGTTATTTTGCCTATGATGAAACGCTCAATGTGTTGAAATTCTCAGCCATTGCACAAAAAGTAAATATATTCACATTTCTGCAGAATTTATTAAGTCTCTTATTAGAATGTGAACCATTTTTTCTCAGCATGGCTAATACATTTTGCACTTAAAACTGTAAACCTAGGAAATAATTGAAGATTAAAAATGTAAATGTTTGACCAAGTAAGAGGACATGTGACAAGATTGAAAGTTATCCCTTGTGTTATTATTTTTTCTTAAAGATTTATTTATTTATTTTAGAAAATGTCAGAGCGGGGGAGAGCGAAAGAAAGCATGGGAGGGAGAGGAGCAGAGAGACAGGGAGAGAGAAACCCAAACTGACTCTGAGCTGAATTTCGAGCCCAACATGGGGCTCACAACCCTAAGATCATGACCTGAGCTGAAACTTGAGAGTTGGATGCTAAGCCAAGGGAGCCACCCAGGCACCCCCAAATTATGAGTATTCTTGTAATGGATTGACTGCTCCACCACCCATCTAATTCACTGTCTAATCAGGAAGCCCTTCTGCTAGGAGCCCTTCTGTATGTTTGTTTGCATAGGTCTTTTTTAAATGCTAGAATTGTCATTTGACTTAAATTTATGAAATTATTTTTTCGTCGACAGTTTTTCCTTTTCTGTTTTAAAAGTCACATTGGATATTTTAACAGGTTTGTGTTCCAGACACTTTAAATTCTTCACAAGAGAAATCATTTGGACCTGTCAAGTCTCAAGATGTATTATTAGACATTAATAATTCAGTTAATAAAATATTAAATGTAAAAAGATCCACAATTTCATGGGAAAGTGGTCTAGAAGATGTGGTGGAAGATGAAGATATATTTGAGGATTTAGAAAAAGGTGAAGAAAACCAAAGTATGGAAACTGAACTTACTGATGAAGATCTAGATAAAACACTGGAGGAAGATAAGGCTTTCATTAGCTACGAGGAGAAGAGAGTATGTATTAAGAACTTGTATTTCTAAGCTTGTAATTATTATTATTATTGTGAAGTTAGATTTAATAATACTTAAATCTCCCTGTCTTCTAATTTTTTTCAACAATGTGCTAAATTTTTTATATATCTCAGCTTTATATTTTGAAAGAAAATAATTTTTTAAAGATTTTATTTATTCATTTTAAATTTTATTTATTTATTTGACAGAGAGAGAGAGATCACAAGTAGGTAGAGAGGCAGGCAGAGAGAGAGGGGGAAGCAGGCTCCCCGCTGAGCAGAGAGCCTGATGCGGGGCTCCATCCCAGGACCCTGAGATCATGACCTGAGCTGAAGGCAGAGGCTTAACCCACTGAGCCACCCAGGCGCCCCTAAAGATTTTATTTTTAAGTAATCTTTTCAACATGGGACTTGAACTCACAACTCCATGATCAAGAGTTGCAAACTGTACCAACTGAGCCAGCCAGGTGCTCCTATAATTTGAAAAATTTTAAACCCACAGAAAGACTAGTACAGTGAAAACTCATTGGATTTTTAGTTAACATTATACCACGTTCAATTCTTTATATGGTTGTGAATACACATTTTTTGCCTGTACCATTTGAAAATGAGATATAGACATAATGAATGATACCTTACCACTACTTCACTGTGTTTCCTAATACTGTAGACATAATCCTTATGATCACAAGACCATTTTCACACCCAAGCAATTTAACATTGATAGAATAATCTGTTATACTGTCCATAGTGAGATTTCTTCAGTGATTCTACTATGTCCTTTATAGGCACTTTGTTTTTGATCTACAACTGAAGTTAAAAAATTGCTTTTGATTGTCATGTTTCTTATGTTTCTTTAGTTATTTGTAATCCCACAAAGATATTTTTTGAGAAGTTAAGGCTAGTTGTCTTGTAGAACACCCCCAATCTGGATTTCTCTGATTTTTCTTCATGATTCAGGTATTACACTATTATCTAGGTCACGTTGTGAATTTCATATTGCATCCTATATGGAGACACAGGATACTTGATTTCCCCATTCTTGGTGATGCTAGGTTTTGCTCATTTGGTTAAGGTATTGTGTTTCAGATCTCTTTTCATTGTGAAATTGTATCACCTGTGTGATGATACTTTTGAGACCATATGGATGCCTTCTTCTGCAGTATCCTTTCACACAATGATTCTGGCATACTGCACCAAACTTAGTTTGCAGTCTTAAGTACAAGCACTCAAAATGGCCACCTAGTACCAATTAGTCTTTCTTCAAAAACAGGAATTGGTTGTTCGTCTATATATTTATGGTAAATAAATAAGATTGAATGGTGGTAATTTTAGCCTCTGTTCAGATACAGTTCACACATTTATTTACATTGTATTAATCTGAGATTTAGGTCATGTTCATATTACTGGTTCCCCTCATTAATTGGCCATAACTACATCTGTATATATGGAGTCTTCTTAACCATTGTCCTAGGTACCCTGATAACCATATGCTCATGGGTGTGCTTTAAAAGTGTTGACAAGGGGCACCTGGGTGGCTCAGTGGGTTAAAGCCTCTGCTCAGGTCATGATCCCAGATTTTTTTTTTTAGCAAAAACTTTATCATGCGCTAATAATGATAAAACATGAATTGTTGAGAATTATTAAAATAAGGCGATTTCCCAAGCTATTCCCACATTCATGCATATTTCTCTAGGTCCCCTGCTCAGCAGGGAGCCTGCTTCCTTTTCTCTCTCTGACTGCTTCTCTGCCTACTTGTGATCTCTGCCGAATAAATAAACAAAATCTTGAAAAAAAGTAAAATAAAATATAAGTGTTGACAAATCTCACGTCCTAGTACCCTTGGACTGTAGAAGTCAAAGTAGATGGATGATATATTGGTTTAAATATTCTTGTTTTAATAATTTAGTTCAATGTCCCTGAAGACCATTATTGCACATGTGTTGTTTGGAAATGCGAATGAAAGCTTCAGATGCTATCCCAATCTATCTGTTCACTGTGATGGGATCTTGCTTACTGCGGACCTCTGTAATGTAATGCTTTACCTCAGTGATAAAAGGAGCGATCAGTAGGCCTAGTTTAGTTTGTAGTAATTTTCTCAAAGCTGAAGTTTATATGTGATGTTGATTAAAGTTGAAATGTTAGTAAAATTTCTGAATTTACCAGAGGAAACTAATGCTTCAGTTTATAATTGATTATATCGTATAAGTGCATATCTCCCTATAGCATTGATAAAATAAAAATTACATCAAAGTGAAAAAAAATTACATCAAAGTGTATTATAATATTTAACTTTTATTTTATTTTAATTTTTATTTTTTTGACAGACAGAGATCACAAGTAGGCAGAGAGGCAGGCAGAGAGGAAGAAGCAGGCTCCCTGCTGAGCAGAGAGCATGATGTGAGGCTCGATCCCAGGACCCTGCGGTCATGACCTGAGCCGATGGCAGAGGCTTTAACCCACTGAGCCACCCAGGCGCCCCTATAATATTTAACTTTTAAAAATGAAACTGATTAGACTGCTTGCTTTATATTATTAGCATTTTAATTTGCATTAAAAATCATTATGAGATACATAGATATTGGCATATTGATACTTATGGTTCATTTAGCCAGAAAGACCAGATTTTTTTTTTTAGCAAAAACTTTATCATGCGCTAATAATGATAAAACATGAATTGTTGAGAATTATTAAAATAAGGCGATTTCCCAAGCTATTCCCACATTCATGCATATTTCTCTAGGTCTCCTGCATTTCTTCTTTAGTCATTATAGTTTATTATTTTATTATATTTTTTAAAATTTAAATTCAATTTATTAAACATATAGTGTATTGTTAGTTTCAGAGGTAGAATACCCAGTGTTCATTACATCACATGCCTTAATGTCCACCATGCAGTTACTCCACCACCCCTCTTCCAGCAACCTACAGTTTGTTTCCTATGTTGAAGAGTCTCTTATGGTATGTCTCCCTCTCTGATTTCATCTTGTTTTATTTTTCCTTCCCTTCCCCTATGATACCTTTTTGTTTCTTAAATTCCATGTATGAGTGAGATGATATGATGATTGTCTTTCTCTGATTTCACTTAGCATAATACCCTGTAGTTATATCCACATTGTTGCAAATGGCAAGATTTCATTTTTTTGATGGCTGAGCGCAGTATTCCTGTGTGTGTGTGTGTGTGTGTGTGTGTGTGTATGTCTTATTTATCCATTCTCTCTTGATGGCCGTCTGGGTTCTTTCTATAGCTTTGCTATTGTGGATATTGCTGCTAAAAAAAATAGTGACACCTAAGTGGCTCACTCAGTTAAGCTTCTTACTCTTGATCTCAGCTCAGATTTCATTACAGCTTATTGTTTTAAACAGTGGGAAAATGTGGTTGTTTGAAATTATAAAAGTATTATCTAATCATGGTGGAGTCTGGAAAAAGAAAAAGAGGGAAACTAAATATAAAAATCTCTTTACATACCAGTCATGTTAATGGTTTTTTACTGCACATTACACTTTTGTATGCTGATTTTCTTCACTTGAAAGTGCAAATTGTGCAAGATTGTGCAAAGTATGAATTAATAGTATGTCATTATTGTTCATTACAGTAGGTTTCTTTGTGATTGCACCATAATTGAACCAATCTTTTTATGTTTGACTTTTCAATTAGGTTTCACTTTTCCTTAATTAAATATAATCGCTACTACAAAACAATACTCTGATAACAATTTTCACAGCCAAAACACTGGGTCCTGTTATATAAGTATTTACTTGGTATAGTTTCATGGGAGAATTAAAAAGTCAAAAACATCTATAAAAAATATTTTCAGATATAAAATTGAGACACTGAAAGATCTGTAGCTTTGAGAGAGTTTACTGATTAATTTATTATTGAGAAACTTTAAATAGAAATCTTAAGGAATATGAGGCTATTATCTGATGCTCTAATTTATTTTGTCATAGATTTGTATTGGCCAGGTTAAGTGTTAATTGATTTATTTATCCATTGTCCATATTATATGATTATGTATGCATTTTCCAAAGTCTTGGAGTTGTTGCTTACATTTGGATAGTTATAAAAGCCTAGTAAGATAAGTTTATGTTACATCTCTTTTTTCCATTTTGGAAAGTGTTTTGGAAACACTTAGGCTTTAGATCTTGACTAATTTAAAATCCAACCTTCAGCACTTTCCACAGACTTGTTCTTTACTTTCTTCACCTTTGAAATATGGATGCTGCTACCAACCTCACAGAGGTTGTATGGATTGAAAAGCATCAAATATGAACTCTTCAGAGTAGTTTCTGGTAGATAATAGATTTTTAGATTTTTTTTTCCTTTTTTTCCCTTTCTTTGTGTAGCCTCATGGTAATACATTTGAGTTACTGTAAGTATATTTTTAAAATACAGAGAGGTCCACTTGATATTTCAGAGTAATGAATTTCTGCAATATTTTCAGTGAGAATACTACCATTATTGAAAGAATGCATAATTATGGTCACTAAATGAAGAGTTATTTTTGAATGCTCAGACTGTAGTATTTCTTTTGGGATATATTTATTCTTAGGATTTTAATATTTATGTTTTAGAAACTATTAGATTTAATAGAAGACTTGAAAAAAAAACTGATAAATGAAAGAAAAGAAAAGTTAACACTGGAATTTAAAATTCGTGATGAAGTTACACAGGAGTTTACTCAATATTTAGCTCAACGGGAAGCTGACTTTAAGTAAGTTATTTCTTTATGTCCTAGTAAAAATTGAGAATTTTATTTGTTCAGAATTTTAAAAAAGTTATTTATTTATATTAAGTGGCTTCTGAATTCTGACCTTTCTGCGGGCTTGAAAGTACTTGCTAATCCTTACAGTGTTTCAGAGTTGTACATGAATGATTTAGAATCTGCTTTTAGTTTTTAATGTTCTTAATCTTAGAAATTTATTATTATTATTTTATTTATTTTTTTCATCATGGTAAGTGTACTCTTTAATCCCCATCACCCATACGACCCATCCCCCTACACACTTACCCTTAAGTTTGTTCTCTGTGGTTAAGAGTCTGTTTCTTGGTTTGTCTCTCTTTATTCCCTTTGTTCATTTGTTTTGTTTCTTAAATTTCACATACTAGTGAGATCATATAGTATTTGTCTTTCTTAGACTTGTTTTGCTTAGTGTTAAAATCTTTAACTCCATCCATTCTGTTGTAAATGGCAGTATTTCATTCCTTTTTATGGCTAAATAATATTCCATTGTGGTGTGTGTGTGTATGTGTGTGTGTGTGTGTGTGTGTGTGTTTATACCACATTTTTATGCATTTGTCTATTGATAGACCCTTGGGCTGCTTCTGTAGTTTGGCTATTATAAATAATGCTGCAGTAAACAGCATGTGTCCTTAATCTTGGAAATTTAAAAAAATTTTAAAAAATTCAAAAAGTGTTGCTTTTTCTTAATGGGATTAATTTGTGTTATGAAGGGAAACTCTCCTTCAGGAACGAGAGATACTTGAAGAAAATGCTGAATGTCGTTTGGCTATCTTCAAGGATTTGGTTGGTAAATGTGACACTCAAGAAGAATCAGCAAATCAAGATTGTGCCATGAAAGCTGAAACCAAAGTATGTTAACTGAAATGTTAAGTCCAGTGATGTTTTTGGTGCCAGCATGTAGTGTACCACATCTATAATGAAAAAACATTAAAATACTTTAGAATTTTCAGAATATTTTGCTGTGATGAAAGCAAAAGCATTATATATAAAAAGAATTGCTCTTGCTGGCTGACTGACCATTCCCTGCTGTTGAGGAAAAATTATCTTTTTCTGTTGCTTCCACTGAAATTGATGTCTTTTGGGCATTGTTTGATTTTTTTTTTTTTTTTTTTAATTACTCAGTTTAGGGGCCTGGGTTGGTTATATCCTGGCTCTTTCTGTCAGATCATCTTTTTATGTCCCAAACATGGTTTGGCTCTTGGACTGAGTTGTGATAATGGAGGTTTGTTTCCTCAACTGTCCCAACAGAGAATTAGGAGACTTACAAGTGAAACTATACCTGAACTGATGTCATAATTGTTCTATAATGACTTCTAGCTTATGACTTTTTTTTAAAGAGTGGAACTATGTCTCCCATTCCATAAAACAGAAAATGCATAATGGAACACAGCTTTTTCATAATTGGAGATACTTTAATATACATTATTGGAAAACATTTTAAGTTGTGAATTTTTTGCTACATGTTAAAACTGTCTAAATCAGATAGTGCCACATTGTAAGAGTGAAAGCCACTGTTAACAATAGGCATGTGGTTTTTGCTATTTTTAGGAAGCACATAATCATGTAGGAATTGAAGATATTATTGATTCTCTTCAAGATGATGTCACTGATATTAAGAAACAGGCTGAAATTGCTCACTTATATATTGCATCTCTTGCTGACCCCCAGGAAGCTATTGCTTGTTTAGAAATAAAATTTAATCAAGTTAAGGCTGAATTAACTAAAACCAAAGAAGAATTAATCAAAACCCAGGAAGAGTTAAAAAAGAGAGAAAATGGTAAGTAGAAGTATCTTACCATATTAGATGTTACAAATGTATACAAAGATAGTTGGTGAGTATAAGAGATTTATGTAGCTTATTTACTAAGTGACTAGAAGATTCTTTGATCTAGATAATATTTAATTAAAATTTAACATTTTAGTGGCTTTGTAGTACTTTACTATTAAAACCTTTTTTTGCCTTTATTTACTTTCAGACTAATATTAGTAGAAAATGTACTTCTCAAAAAAAGCTAAACAAAACTAAAGAACAACAACCATCAAACTAAGCATTAGTTTTATGAGCAAATAAAGAAATCTTACAGGAAATTGTAATGCTGTGAATTTTATTCTGTATTTTTTATGAATTGTCATAGTGTAGTATATTCTGCTCTGGGCTTATAAGTTTGGGATAAAGTGACTCCTCTGGAGTGCTCTTAAGTTTGCTGGTACTCCATGCCAGCTCTGAGCTATATATGTGTGTGTGTGTGTGTGTGTATTTTTTTTTAAATTTACATATATATTTATAATGTCATACCTGATTTTTAAGTGTTAGATTAAATATTCTGCCCTTTGTGAAAAAAAAATTGTTAGAAAATAGCAGGTAAGTGGTGTTTCTACATAATTAAGTGGACTAGAAAGGTACTATTTTTCTCTCTTCTCTGAAATTATACCAGAAATTTTTTATAATTTAGTGTATGTCATTCATTTTTACTCTGCATGGGATGTTGAATGTGGCTTTTTCAGAAACATTGCCCTCTGGGGGTAGAATTAGTAGGTGAATGCCGTGCTTCTAGGCCTGTCAAAATCATTTTTCCCAAATGTAATACATGTTTTGTGATTATTCAGTGATATATGTTTTAGATGCTTATTTATTTTCAATATTCTTATTTTTTCAGAATCAGAAATTAATTTAAATTCGTTGGTTCAAGAGCTTGAGAAATCTAATAAGGTAATACTTCCAGTTTTATTTTGTCTTGATAAGGAACTTAATGAGTAATTGAAGGAACATGAATTATGACAAGGTACTTTTATTTTTAAAATAATTAAAGAAAAAGTAATAATTGATAGAAGATTGAAAATTATAAGTTTCCAATGATAGCCCCTGGAAAGCTTCTTCAGTCTTTCCAGAAGATATTTTATTTATATATAGAGAACATATACATACATCTTTTTTCTATGTAAAATAGAAGATAAGAAAGCCCCCCCATAATCTTCCTCCTGAATGAAAATAAGAGAGAAAACCAAGTTGGTTGATAGCTTGTTTTTAGATGTTTACCTTATTTATTTATTTGAAAGATTTTATTTATTTATTTAAGATATAGAGTGCACTGGAGCAGGGGTGAGGGGCAGAGGGAGAGCGAGAGAGAGAGAGAATCTCAAACTCCCCACTGAATGCAGAACCTGCCACGGGGCTTGATTCCAAGACCCTGAGATCATGACCTGAGCTGAAATGAGGAGTGGGATGCTTAACTGACTGAGCCATCCAGGCACCCCATATGTATTTATTTTTATAGAACACTTAACTATGTATCCTCTAAAATGTTCTACATATATTAACTCTTTTAGATCTCAGAACAACTTTATGATGTAGATACTGTTACTATTTTTTATTTTTACAGAGACCTAAAATAACTTGCCCAGGGCCATACAGCTTCAGAAGGTAGAAAAGTTTAGGATTCATTCCTGGATAGTCTGATTCCAGATTCCTCTTACCCACTATGTTATATTGCTTTTCTTTCCTTTATTGAAATAAACATATGTTACTGAAATAAACATAAATAAGGTCATACTATGCATACAGATATTTTTACTTAGTCTTAAAAGGTGAAGGAATTCTAAAATTGCACCAGACTTGCATTTTATCTATCCTAAAATATATTTATTAAACATTGCTATTTTTCTTCTTTCCAAAGAAAATACTTATGCAGAATCAAAGAATTCAGGAGTTGGTAGATAAAATTGATCAAAAAGAGGATACAAACAACAAATTTCAAAATGTGAAATTTCATACAGAAAACACATTTGCAAGCAGTATAAGAATTTAACTTTGTCTGCCTTACAAATTACATTAAAAAGTCTATGTTTTAGTTCAAAATAAAGTAATTTAAAATAACTTATTTAGCTAAGATTAATTTACTAAGAATGTTGAATTGCTTGTTTTGGTGTTGAATTTAGTTTACCATTGTGCAAATCTGAGTTTTTGAGAACATGCAAAAGGGCATTTGACCTCTTTGAACATAATATCCCATGAACTATTCTGGCAAGTGCTTTACATATGTGAAAGAAAAGAATATGTTGCTCTTGGAAGTCTAAGCCTTAGCTAGTTGGAAGGGGAGCTTTGGGCTAAAGGATCAGATATCTGGAGGTCATAAAGATTTCTGTCTCTCTTTGTTTCTATCACTGTATCTATCTGTATTTCTATGTCTTTATATAGAACTATAAATGAAATTCAGTGGAGTTAGGGTTTTTTTTTTGGTTAGAGGGTTATTCTTTTTTTTTTTAATTTAAATCTTTTTTTTTTTTTTAAAGATTTTATTTATTTATTTGACAGAGAGAGATTACAAGTAGGCAGAGAGAGAGAGGAGGAAGCAGGCTCCCCGCTGAGCAGAGAGCCCGATGCGGGACTCGATCCCAGGACCCTGAGATCATGACCTGAGCCGAAGGCAGCGGCTTAGCCCACTGAGCCACCCAGGCGCCCTGGTTAGAGGGTTATTCTTATTAAATGCATTTTTTTTGCTAATGTTCATATGCTTAATGGCAAGGATATTTTATTTTAAAAATTGCATCATATATTATGCCATGTAATGTTTAAGGGTTTTAGAAGTACAAGCTTAGGTAATTTCATATTTAGTCAGTTTAGCATAATCAGCCTGCCTTTTAATCCTTTTTTTTTTTTAAACAATGGTTTTGGTTTTCC
This sequence comes from Mustela nivalis, assembly GCF_964662115.1. Classification (NCBI taxonomy): domain Eukaryota; kingdom Metazoa; phylum Chordata; class Mammalia; order Carnivora; family Mustelidae; genus Mustela; species Mustela nivalis. The sequence goes on from NC_139021.1 coordinate 150,847,223, forward strand.
TTTATGTTTTTTTATTGTAAACTCCTTTATATTATTGTTTGAATAAAAAGTATGTCTTTTCTTCCAGATGAGGCAAGATTGACATCTTGTAAAAAGTGCTATTGACTATCCTTTCTCTCTTTAAAGTCAGGGTCCAGTATTCACCAGTATTCTCATAATCATCTGAGCATTAGGTGGGCTTTTGATACTATAGGAGTAAATAAGAAGCATTCTAGAATAGCTTACCTTCGGTCTAATCTCTGATAGCAGACCTCCATTTTGGTATTCTTTAGAAGCATTATTCAGTCTGTCTGACTTTTTTTTTTTTTTTTTTGGTACCTGAACTGGGAGAGACACCCTTGTAGTAAGGAGAAGAGCAAGGATGAGAAGCATAAAATGATTTATTTCAGTCAAAACAACAATAACAACAACAACAAAAACACTTGTTGAATGTCTGCTGTGTCCCGGGTACTGTTAGATTTTGAGAATTATATAGATGACTAAAAACTAGTCCCCTTAATGACTCCTCAGTAGGAGAGAAACCGCGTAAACAGAATTACAATGAAATGTGCAGTGGTAGTCAGTATATATAGGAAGCTGAGAATAGGTGGAGGTTTAGGGAATACTTTCTGGAGATGAAAATGATTAAGTTGAGCCATGAAGGATGATTAAAATTCGGTCAGTTGAAAGTATGGGGAAGGGGCAGTCCATACCTGGGAGGGACAAGAAAATAGGCTGGCCTTCCAGGTTTAGGATTCAGAATGCTCAAAGTCCTAGAAATGGGAAATCTTTCAGTCAGTGTAGGAAAGCATTGTTCAAGAAAAAGTTTGAAGCAAGGAGAGGTGAGAAGTGAGACAGGAAGCAGTGGGTTGGGGTAAGGTGGTTGAAGTTCTTAAATTCTGCATTAAAGAGTTTGAGTTTTATTTGATGGGCAATGAGAAGTCATTAATTTTAAGGAGAAGAGTAGTAAAGTTGATTTTTTATTTTGAGTTTGATGTATTTGGAAATTTGGAGGATGGGATTGAGATGGAGTTAGACTGGAGGCATAGAGACCAGAAAAGCCTCTTTGGGAGAGTCAGGTGATGGTTGATGAGGCCTCTGATTACAGGTAATTGGATGGTGGCGGTAGAAATTAAGAGAGGATATTGACTTGTGAAATAAGGGGAGATAAGACCTTTTGGGACTGGGAGCTTGACTTTTTATAGTATGAACTGCTGGGCCTTCGGACTCTTAGCACTTTTGTTTGGCTATTCAGCACATGGTTTTGCTCTGATCACTTGATTTGGATTGTAAGTCTTGTTTGGTTTGGTGAAGGAAAATAAAAACAAGAAAAAAAAGCCAGAGACATCACTCTGGCAACTACTTCTTTGAAGAAAATTATTGGAAATTTAAGCTGGAATTCTATTTATTTCTATAGGATGTTTATATACCGCAGTGTGTTAGTCATGTTTAAGTAATAGTAAATAAACAATTTAAAATAGCAATGTTTGGGCACCTGGATGGCTCAGTTGTTGGGCGTCTGCCTTTGGCTCAGGTCATGATCCCAGAGTCCTGGGATCGAGTCCCACATCGGGCTTCCTGCTCCGAGGGAAGCCTTCTTCTCCCTTTCCCCCTACCCTTCTTGTGTTCCCTCTCTCACTGTGTCTTTCTCTGTCAAATAAATAAATAAAATCTTAAAAAAAAAAAAAACTTAGCAATGTTCCTATTTTAATAGTCCTAGCCTATAAATAGTTTTTTAGATTGGTTGTAGATTCTGTTACCAGCTAGGTTTAAATAGTATGTGAAATTTTTCACGTAAATACGTAAACAAATGTGAAGTAATTTGGAACTTCACCTGATGTGCTATTTAATTGTTGATCTAGGTCACTGTTCCAAAACTTGTGTTGAAAGCAGACTCTTCCTAATGATAAACTTTATTTTGAATGGTAGTTCTTGATCATTTAATATCCACACATACTCTAGGGGTAGAAAAGACTCCTTTCAGTAACAGTTGTGTAGGGGCCCCTGGGTGGCTCAGTAAGTTAAAGCCTCTCCCTTCAGCTTGGGTCATGATCCCAGGGTCCTGGGTATGAGCCCCGCATTGAGCTTTCTGCTCAGCGGGGAGCCTGCTTCCTCCTCTCTCTCTGCCTACCTCTCTGCCTACTCGTCTGTCAAATAAATAAATAAATAATCTTAAAAAAAAAATATCAGGGTGCCTGGGTGGCTCAGTGGGTTAAAGCCTCTGCCTCAGCTCAGGTCATGATCCCATAAGGCTTTCTGCTCAGCGGGGAACCTGCTTTTTCCTCTCTCCCTCTGCTTGCCTCTCTGCCTACTTGTAATCTCTGTCTGTCAAATAAAATAAATAAAATCTTTAAAGAAAAAGAACAGTTATGGAGGATAGATTTTTTTTTGGAGAAGTTGTTTAACTTGAAGGAGGGGGAAAAATGATCAGATCATTTCCCAAGAGTGAGGGAAGAGACAACTTGACCTGTCATGCAGTGTTTGAAAACTCTTAGGCTCTGTCACAGGTGTGATCTTTCTATTCCAGGATTTTGTTATTTCTCAGTGCTACCAGGGGACTAATTGTGAGAGTAGCGGTTTTTCATCATGAGACCCTCTTATCTAAAAAAACTTCTTTAAAAAACCTCATTAATTTATAATTTAAAAAAGCATCTAATCTCCTGAATAAAATGTTTGATTTTATGATGGAAAATGACTTTTTGTTTTTCATGCACTTTTTTTTTAATCCCTAAAAATGGTTTGCTACCAGCAGAAGGGATTTAAATAATCTTTGCATTTAAAAAAAAATCTCTGACTTTACTATACCTTTGATAATTTTATAAACTAGTCCTTAATTGCTGAGTTTTACCCTTCCTTTTCCCAGATAACAGTATATAGTATCCTTTTCTGCTAGCCTTTTAGGGAGGCATAATATTTGCTTTAAAAAAATAGAAGTCTAAGTGATTTTTATTGTTTAGATAAATAAGAGGCTCAGTTTTAAGGCTGTCTGTAGACTGTATATCTTTAAATATATATATAGGCTATATATTTAAAGCTGAGGCCAAAAATTATTTTTCTGGGAGTTGTTAAAGTATAAAAAAATGCTGCCTATCTTTCAGAGGCTTTGGTAACAAAACAGTTGTTGAGTTTCTAGAGTGGAACCTCAAGATTTTAAGGTCAAGTATATAAAACAATTTTGTCATAGTGTTTTGTATTTTTCTTTTCAAAACACATTTTGAATGTGACTGGGGTAAGTATTTTAGGGTTTTTCAGTAATAATATCTAGCCCATTAACAATGAATTTGCTTGTAGGTATCAGGATAAAGTTATATGCTTAACTGACTTTAAGATAAGTGTTTTTGTTTTCCTTACTGAATGTACAAGTTAGTTAATATTACTCTCTTGCCAGAGCCATCAGTTATTTAGGGTGAGACTTAAGAAATAATTTAGAAAATGTTTCAACAAATTTGAAAATAAAATTTTTACGCTACACTACTGAAACATAATTCCTATAGCTTTTGTTTCTTACAGCTTTGTATATGCCAACTAATCTTTATTTATTTTAGCATAAGGATGGTACATTTTCTTTAATAATAAACAATAAATCAGCTTCTGATGAAACCACTGAAGTGCCTGAGGACAACAAAACCAAAACTGATTTGGGAAGAAAAAGAATAAATAAAAATGAACTTCAACTAGAAGAGCCACCAGCAAAGAAAGGTACTACTTAACTTGCCATTAGGAGGGCTTTCAGAAAGTTAGTTCCTAAGCTGGTAATGGGAAAAGTTGTAAATAGAAGGAAATTTTTATTAAAAAAAAAACAAGAAAATGTATATGTCACTGATTTTTTGCTAACATGTTATAGACTGCCTAGAGTATGGGTATATGTATTTATAGCTGTCCTTTATTTTAATAAAATATTTTTAGATACTGTGTTTTTATCACATTTTGCATACGTATGATTCTTTTAACTTCTGTATCTATGGTAGTTAAAACATCACTTCTATTTTCATAATTATAGTATTTTCTTATGCCCAAATCTCCCCACATTGTTTATTCCGTCTATGAAAAGACATTTGCCAGTAAGACTTCAAGCTGAGCATTATGAAAGACGTATGTGCTCAAGTTATTGCATTTATTAGGGAATTACTAAAAAAGTAGGTACATTACTAAAAAAGTAGGTGAATGAATTACTAAAAAAGTAGGTACATGCTTACTGTATAGTATAAGTCCCTATTTATGTGGAAGATGGATCAATTTTAAAGTTCTCTCTAAGCTATTTGTTACCTCTCTTTTTTTAATTTAATTTTTTTTTTTTTAAGATTTCTTTATTTGACAGAGAGATAGAGAGCACAAGTAGGCAGAGCAGCAGGCAGAGGGAGAGGGAGAAGCAAGCTCTGCACTGAGCAGGAAGCCCGATGTGGGGCTCCATCCCAGGACCCTGAGATCATGACCTGAGCCGAAGGCAGTGGCATAACTAACTGAGCAACCCAGGCATCCCTGTTATCTCTTTTAGAAAACTGTTGTAATATGATACAGGGAGTAAGGGCTTTCTAAGAGGTTTAGAAACGTAGCTTTAGAAACCTTCCTAGCTGCTTCAAAAATGGGTAAGTTAAGTCTTACTTTTGTTATTAGTAAAGTAAAATAAGTACCACCTGCCTCCTGGGTTGTCAACGATGAAAACAGTGGGGTAGTACACCAACTTAATAAACACCTCATAGAGCTGCAGTAAAATGAATGTTTTCAAAAGTAGATGCCTTAGAGGATAATATTAGATATATGGTTTATGGGATGTATAGTGCTGTGTGAGCTAATAGATTGAGACTAATATGCATATGCCTTCTGTTATTCTTTGCTACTGGGAGGACAAGTTTGTTATGATTTTTTCCTCCTTTCCTCCTTTCACTTTGGTCAGTGCCATAGAATAGCTGAGAATGTAGGATCTGTAGGTCACTAAGAAGTAGAAGTGGTGGGGCATCTGGGTGGCTCAGTGGGTTAAAGCCTCTGCCTTCAGCTCAGATCATGATCCCAGGGTCCTGGGATCGAGCCCTGCATTGGGCTCTCTGCTCCGCGGGGAGCCTGTCCCCCCGCCCCCTGGCTGCCTGTCTGCCTACTTGTGATCTCTGCCTGTCAAATAAATAAATAAATCTTAAAAAAAAAAAAAAAAGAAGTAGAAGTGGCCAGGAACAAGTGAAACACACAGTGGGACTAATCCTAAAGGTAACCCATTCATGAAGAAGCATACTTAAGAACTATAGTTGTTAGCTATAAATAATTTTGATGCAGATAGATTTAAGTAAATTTAGGTAACACGACAAAAGACTTTTTTTCTCCTTAAAGTCACAACTACTTTGACTATTTCTCAATTATTTATGTTATTAGAGACAACAGGGATTACATAAGGTGTCCTATGAAAATCGTAGCTGTAACCACCCTCCTCCCCTTTACCTCATACTAAAAAATGTCTAGAATAAAATCTCTGACTCCTTTAACCACTAGGATAATATCAGGGGGTTGATAGTTTCATGGGATGCTTGATGCTTCATGGAAATGCAAAGCCATTTCCCCGTGGAAGTGAATTTGCTTGCTTGAGATCATTGTTTCTGTAGTTTGGGAAAACTGGTAGCCATGTGAACAGTCCAAGAAATAAGGCTTCAGATAGCAATAAAAGAGACAAACCGGAGACACAATATAGTCTGCTTACTTGTGATTTTTCAATCAAACTGTAATTGTTGGAACAGAATACAAGCAGGAGAGTATAGGTTGAATGTAGTGTAAATACTGAATTAAAGTGTCAACTGCATTCTTGTTGTTTGTGTTTAGTTTTTATAAGTTAACAATGGATACTTAAAAGTTATCCCATCTCTATTGCTGGACAAATACTTTAATGATTTCCTAAGAAGGCTGTCCCGAATATGTTGTATAAATCTTTGGATATAAAACATTTAAAGTTTTCTCCCATCCAAGTACTAACCAGGCCCGACCGTGCTTAGCTTCCGAGATCAGACGAGTTCAGGCACGTTCAGGGTGGTATGGCTGTAGACAATTTAAAGTTTTCTGAAAGAGTAGTGTGATTGTTTGGAAAAAAAAAAAAAAAATAGGTACAAAACAAATTAGTTTGATTTACCTTATGTAATTATCCTAGTTCTTGAATATGGTAAAATTAAAAGAAGAACATTACTTGATCACAAAAGTTTCACTGAGCTTTCTGTATGCACTCTAGGGTTTAGGGACTATATGTATCCATATGGTATGCATGACTCAAATCTCTTGACTCAGGATAGATAGGATCTATTTGTGAGTTCTGAATTTCTGATTGTTGTCATTTTAAACTTGCTTAGATCCTTTCTCTCTCTCTCTCCTGATGAATGGTTCAGATAGTTTTATAACTTGTTTTTTTAAAGAGCATGGTTTTCTTAGAAAACCATTTCTTTTTTCTTTTTTTTTTTTAAAGATTTTATTTGTTTATTTGTCAGAGAGAGAGCGAGCGAGAGCGAGCACAGGCAGACAGAGTGGAAGGCAGAGTCAGAGGGAGAAGAAGGCTCCCTGCGGAGCAAGGAGCCTGATGTGGGACTCGATCCCAGGACGCTGGGATCATGACCTGAGCGGAAGGCAGCTGCTTAACCAACTGAGCCACCCAGGCGTCCCTAGAAAACCATTTCTAAGTTATAAAAAAAAAAAAATCCATCCTCATTTAGTTTTCCTACTTAGTCATTTCCACTGATGAAGTCAAAGGTATAAAAATAGCATCAAAAGTGGAGAATTATATTAAATGGAAAGTAGAATAGAAGTCTGAACCAGTGGAGAAGATAGAGTCATTCCACTTTGGGATGACTTGCCATAACTGTAAGATGATAGGAGACAGTCTGATGAAGAAGGATATATTGGCTGAAAATTATTAAAAAAAGAAAAAATATGTAAGAGTAAGTGGGCAAGTTTGTTATAAAAATAGTGTAAATCTTTAAGATTTCAGAGTAGCTGGAATACTTAGAATAAATCATGAATCTCAAGGCAGTAAATTAGGAAAATGTAACTACAAACATAAGAAAAGCTTCAGAAATACACTCCTCATCAAGCTTTGATGAAAGTGACGCTCTATCACAAGGGTAATGCCATGTTTTCCCTGCACTCTTTGAGGCAGAGGAGACAATGTAATTTTATTATCTATAACAATGTAAGTTATAGATAATAAATCCTTATTCACTGAGCTTTTAAAATTAGTCCATATTAAAGAAAAGAGATCTTGGGATTCCACAGTTACAGCTGTACAGTAGCATCTAGATGGTTGGGTGAAGGAAACTAATGTGGATTGTATTCGAAGAATGAAAACTGAACTAATAAAGCTTGTTTTTGCATAAATTCTATGGAAACTGAGATAGATGATACTATTTTTGTTTTCCTGAGGAAGTGGTCATAGGGTTAAGGAGTTTGACAGTTATACAGCTAGTGATGGGTAAGGCTGCATGAGAGTTTCCAGAATTTCAACCATTTTCCCCCTAATTTTAGCTATGAAAATACAAGGTACTCAGTTTTCAAGTCATTCATTTAGTAGATCTGTAATACATTTGTGCTTTTAAATTATCTTTAGGATTTGGAATGTCTGCATTGGGGTGTCTCATGTGATTTCCTTCCCTCTGTCCCACATTATAATAACAACAAATATTAGTAGATAATTGAAATTATCTACTAATTAGTAGATAATTAGTAGATAATTGAAAGAATATTGAAAGTTATAAAAAAATTGGGTAGTTTGCGTCAGTTTTGGTGTACTTCTTTTGCTCTTTCTGCATTAATTAATGGAGCTATAGTTTTTAATGGGCTTATATTGGTGTGTTTTGCAAGCTGTTTTTTTTTTTTTTTTCACTCAGTGGCTTACTTTTGTTTTTCATTAGAAGTTTGCTTCCATTTTTTTTTCTAATGTTTAAATGTTGGCTTATATGGTAACTTTTTGGTTTTCTTAAGATTTACCCGATTAATAGCAATTTTCTTATTTTTAAAGGATCTATTCATGCTAGTCCAACTATCCCTGAAGATGAAAAGAAAAGTGAAGAAATGCAGAAGAGCATTTCAGAAGATGGGGAAGGCATTAGAATTTTACAAGAAAATAATGAAGAGCTGAAAACATGTTTACTTTCCACTGAAAATGAACTTAAAAATGAAAAGGCAGAAAAAGCAGAATTAAATAAAAAGATTATTAGTTTGCAGCAGGAACTTTCTCTTTCTGAAAAAAAGAGTTTTACTTTAAGTATAGAGGTCCAACAAATTCAGTCAAATTATGATAATGCAATTTCTGAGTTACATGTGCAGAGAGGTATAAATCAAGAACAAGAGGAAAAGATTGTGAGATTGTCAAAGGAGATAGAAACCGCTAGGAAAAACATCACAAATAATGTTTCCCAAATTAAATTAATGCAAGCAAAAATAGATGAACTGCGAATGCTTGATTCAGTTGCTCAGATCTCAAACATAGATTTACTCAATCTCAGGGATCTGTCAAGTGGTTCTCAAGAGGATAATTTGCCAAATACACAGTTACACCTTTTAGAGAATGATAATTTGGTAAGTAAGCAGGTTAAAGAATATCATATTCAAGAACTCAGTAGGGAAAGTTCTTTCCATTCTAGTATTGAGGCCATTTGGGAAGAATGCAAGGAAATTGTAAAGGTCTCTTCCAAAAAGAGTCATCAGATCCAGGAACTGGAACAACAAATTGAAAAGTTACAGGCAGAATTAAAAGGTTGCATGGCTGAAAACAATAGATTAAAAACAGAGGAGAAGGAGAATAAAAATCAAGGTGACCTACTAAAAGAAAAGGAAAATCTTATACAGCAGCTGCAACAAGAATTGCAAGAAAAAAATATTTCTCTTGATAATCAAGTACAACATGTAGTTGAAGGGAAGAGAGCACTTTCAGAACTTACACAAGATGTTACTTGCTATAAGATGAGAATAAAAGAACTTGAAGCAATTTTAGAAACTCAAAAAGATGAATGCAATCATTCAGCCAAGTTAAAACAAGAAATTTTGGAAAAGGAATCTGTCATCTTAGAGCTAGAACAAAATCTAAAGGAATTTCAAGCAAATCTTCAGGATTCTGTCAAAAACAACAGAGATTTAAGTGAAAGGGAAGTCAAGTTGAAAGAAGAAATCTCACAATTAACAAGTAATTTGCAAGATGCAAAGCATTCACTTCAGTTAAAGGAAGAAGAAAAGGAAACCAACTTGCAAAAAGCAGAAAAGTAAGATAATGTTATTAAAATATTTAAAAATGTACAAAGGGTTTATTTTATCAGATTTCCTCTATCTTTTAAATTATTTAGGTGGGTATAACTTAATCTAGCATAGTGTGTTTAAAGAGTAAAGAACTTGAACTTAGTTCAACTAAGTCTTTGGAACTAAAAGTTATTGCAAAAATCTGTTCATAAAATAACATGAAATCTTCTATGAAGGACTCAGTCATTGATTGGACAGTCTGGGATTCTGAAAATTTAGAATTTTATAGGTTGTTACTAGCTCACATGTATGATCCTGTGTGGTTTGTGGTGTGTCACTATAGAAAAATGATTTGTGTTCTTTAGGTTGAAAGAGGAGCTATCTGCAAGCTCTGCCCTTACACAGACTCTGAAAGCAGATCTTCAGAGGAAGGAAGAAGATTATGCTGAGCTGAAAGAGAAACTCACTGATGCCAAAAAACAGATTGAGCAAGTTCAGAAAGAGGTAGGTTATTTGAAAAGTTGTGTGGCCAATTTAAATAACAAAGATTGTTTTCATTATAGAGCACATTTTTTGACACTAATTTTAGAATAAAACATTTATCAACTCAATTTTTTTTTTTTTAAGTGAGAAGAACACTTATTTCACAAAAGAAAGCTTAAAGTGAAGAATGTCCAACATTAGGAAAAAATATGTGGGGGAGATCTTGGGGGAAGGGTAAAAGAGGTGGTGGGGATTAAGAGCACATTAATCACTAATGATGAGCACTGAGTAATGTGTGGAATTGTTGAACCACTGAAACTAATATAACACTCTGTTAGCTTTGCTGTAATTAAAATAAAAAACAATAAATTTCAAAAAAGAAAAAAATGTGCCTCGTGTAGTACTAGAATCCTTTTTTCTATTAAGGACTGCCCAGTTCAGTTCCCCACCAAAAGTAAAAAGCAGACTTCTGTTTGCAGATAATATTCACAAGAGTATGCAGTATAGTTGTTACAAGTTTTTATAGTTTGAAAATAGGAAATACAATCACTGATTCCAAATACAAAATATACAAATGTGCATTCAGTGAGAAAATTCCCTCCCAGCTGTCCCAGTGATCAAGTTTCTCTTCAAGGCATCATATGACACCAGTTATTTTCTTTTTCTTTACTTCTTCCTCTTTCTATCCTTTTTTTTTTTTTCCTCTTTGTTTAAAAAAAAATGAAAGCATCCTGTAAACACTGTTGTAAATCTTAGTTTTTTCACTTAGTAGCGCATCTTGGCTGTCGTATCAGGGTAACATAGTTATTTTATGACTACAAAATTTTATGACTACAAAATGATCACAAAATTATGACAGAAATGTTAATTGGTCCTGGATTGTTGGACAATTCAGATGATTTCATCTTCTTCTGATTGACCTTCTGTAGCAAAATTATTTGAACATTTACGAGTCATTCTTAAGTAGAATTTTGTTGGTACATTGTAATTTGGTATTTATTATGCTTGTTAGGCCAATTTATATGCCAGAAGTAATGTATGAGAATAAGAGTATTTCTTTCACCCTTATCCACAAAGTAGTATTTTATCATATTTTTTTTATATTTGACAGATAAAGAGTATATATCTGGGGATGCCTGGGTGGCTCAGTCAGTTAAGCATCAGCCTTTGGCTTGGGTCTTGATTATGGGATATTGGGTATGAGCCCTGTGTTGGCTTCGCGCTCTGTGGGAGGCCTGCTTCTCCTTCTTCTTCTGACTACAGCTTCCCCTGCTTGTGCTCTCCCTCTCTGTCAAATAAATAAAATCTTAATAAAAAGTATAATTCTGTTTCTAATTTTAAAAACTTTAGTTTTTAAAAAGTCACTGTAATTCCAGTTTGCATTTTTCTAATTATGAGTGAGTATCATTTTGTTTAAAAGCCATTTGTGTGTGTGTGTGTGTGTGTGTGTGTGTGTTTCTGTGAGCTGTGTATTCATATCTTGGGCTTCTTAAATTTGGGTTATTGATTTTTATTCTGTTTTTAAATTAGTTTTGCGTTATAGAAGCCTATAACATATTCAGGAAGTTAATCTTTTTAAGAGTATGAATTGTAGACCCCTGCCCTTATTGCTGTTTTTCTTGGTAAGGTTCTTTTTGTTTAGGTCAGATTTTTGATTTTCATGAATTTAAATTTATTAATTTTCCTATTCTGACTCCTTGATTTTGTCTTGTAGTTAGACTTTTTCTAAAAGCTGAAACGGTTTTATTATTTTTATTTATTTCTTTTTTTAAAAAACTAAGAGAATTTTAAAGAATTATATAATATTACTTTGAGTTAGTCACAAAGAATATTTAATGTGTAAGGTCTGTGAAATTGATACAGCAAATGCTTGTGGGTCCCATCCCTATAGGTTTCCTACCTCCATAGAAGTTATTACATTGAATGTTTTGTGTTTATCTTTTATCTTCTAAAAATATAATTTAAGTCATACCTATTTTTTATTTCTAAGCAGTATATTGTATTTTTCTGAGACTCTTTATTTTTCACATATTCCTGAGGTTCATTTATATATGGTTGTAATAACTACTTCCACCCTTGTGTGAAGGGTGTGTGCAATTTATTTATCTATTTGCCAGTTGACCAGTCAGATTTTTTTCTTCTTTTTTTGCTCTTAGAAACTGTATTCCTCTCTTACACATGCCTGTGGGTATACTTGTGCAAGAGTTTATATTCCGGGGGTGGAATTGTTTGATCAGAGGATATGAAGGGGTATATCATTGTCATTTGAAATGGCATTCCTCTGATTACTTAATGAAGTACAGCATCTATTCATGTTTTTATTGGATATTTGTCTCTTCTGGTTTCTAGTCTATGAAATCATTTGTTCATATTTTCTTTCTTTTTTTTAAGATTTTATTCATTTGAGAGAGAGAGAGAACATAAGCAGGGGGAGAGACAGAGGGAGAGGGAGAAATAGACACCCTGCTGAGCTCAGAGCCCAACTTGGGGCTTGATCCCAGTACCTAGATATCATGACCTGAGCCAGAGGCAGATGCTTAACCATTTGAGCCACCCAGGTGCCCCTATATTTTCTTTCTTCCTTTTTTTTTTAAATATTTTTTTCTTTTTTTATTAACATATAACATATTATTAGCCCCAGGGGTACAAGTCTGTGAATCTCTAGGTTTACACGCTTCACATCACTCACCATAGCACATACCTTCCCCAATGTCCATAACCCCACCACCCTCATATTTTCTTTCATATATTTTATTTTATTTCACAGAAAGAGAGAACACAAGTTGGGGGGCGGGGAGAAGCAGAGGGAGAAGGAGAAGCTGACTCCCCACTGAGCAGGGAGCCAGATTTGGGGCTTAATCTTAGGACCCCAGGATCATGACCTTAAGCCAAAGGCATTCGCTTAACCGACTGAGCCACCCAGGTACCCCTGTTTTACAATGCAAAATACTGTGATGTTTCTTGTAATTACATACAGAAGGTTTCTAGGTCATGTGACAAATATTTCAGTACTAGATCAGATTAGAAATGTAAGACAGTAAAGATGACTTAAACTATAATTAGTTATAGGAAAATTCTTAGTCAAATCAGTAAGTTCAAAGCAATGTGGCATAATTTGGGAAAGCACTTGTCACTCAAAAGATTTGGATTGTTTACTTTCTAGACATGTAAAGTCCCTGGTTTAAGATACTATTTCTGAGCACCATGATTATCAGTAACCATTTCAGGCATGGTATAATTGACTTTGACTCAAGTGGAACCAATTACTTAAATAATAGCTCTTTTTTCCAATTAAATAATAACTTTTTCTAATTAAACCTTTTTATTGTATATATTATTTGGAAAAAAAATTTTCAAAGACTTTATTTATTTATTTGGCAGAGACAGAATGAGAGAGGGAACACAAGTGGGGAGGAGCAGAGAGAAAGGGAGAAGCAGGCTTCCTACTGAGCAGAGAGCCTGATGTGGGGCTCAATCCCAGAACCCTCAGGGGCTCATGACCTGAGCCAAAGGCAGTCGCTTAATGACTGAACAACCCAGGCGCCCCTGGAAATATTTTTTAACAAATGTAGATTTAAATGAAAGCCTTCTTCCCAAACGTTTCTCTTTTCTTTTTAAATATAACAGCTCTTGTCAGTGTTCTTTTAGATCACTTTTAGATCACTAAAGCGCACTTTTTTTAAATTTAAAAAAATTTTTTAAGGATTTTATTTATTTGAGAGAGAGGGAAGAGGGGCAAAGGGAGAGGGAGAAGCAGACTCCCTGCTGAGCAAGGAGCCTGATGTGGGGCTCCATCCCAAGACCCCAGGATCATGATCTGAGCCAAAGACAGATGCTGAACTGACTGAGCCACCCAGGCACCCTAAAACACACTTCTGGATCATGAAAACACAAAGTAATTATTTAGATACATATGTTATATTGTATTTAACATAGTGTATTAGATTAATTTATCTAATTAGATATATATATTGTGCTTAACAATGTATGTAAATACTGTACATACTTATATGTTTTTATTTTTGTTTATGGGATCACCTATATATAAAGATTGCTTTTTAACTTCGAGATTTTTTTCATCCCACTTTTTATAAGTGTATCTCTTCTTCAGTTATGTTACTAGTATTCTAATAATCGTTATAAAGATTGTTTTCTCTTTTTCAAAATAATGTGTAATGTCAATGCTAGTACTACTACTAATAATAACAGCTTACTCTGGGTCAGTTATGCTGAGTTTATACATAATATTTCATTTAGTTCTCAGACAAATATTAGGGGTAGGCATTGTTTTTAATTATGTATTGTGAGGTATAACTTGTTCAAGTTCACTTAGCTAGTAAATGGTAGAGCCAGGATGGAAACTGACGTGGTCCCTATGTGCATATTGATGCAACACATGATCTTTATTTATTATTGGTTGGCAGTTTATACCTGTAAAATTGATAAGGTTGGTGTTTGTTACTACAAGTCCCACATTTTAAACAAAATAAGCAGTTAAATAAATAGTCTTAATGTATGATTATAAAGGAAATATGTATTGTAGTAAGTTTGGAACTTTCAGAAAGTCTAAAAAGGAATGTAAAAATTCCCTGAAACCAAACCACTCAGAGCTATTATTATTAAGTATATTTCCAGGCTTTTTATGAAGGAGAACTTTTTTCAATTAATCTTCTTCATTTTATGAAATCTCTAGAATTGATGTGATGGAAATGAAATTGGCATAAAGATGTTTGTAGATTATATATATATTTTTTGTGAAGATTTACATACTAGTTCATAGTGCTTTTGATGTCTCTAACAAGTTTGTAGAATGAGGTTACCAGTAAAATAAAAGATCAACTGACCTTCACATACATGAATAACTTTTGTTCTTGTAACTGTTCCATTTTCATCCTCTGTGGGCCATTATTTGCTTTTAAAGTATTTCTTGTTTTACTGGATCACATTACTCAATAACTGTTGGAAAACTGAGCCAGTATTTTCCTCTTAGAGTATCTTTATTGATTTCTTTGTGATAATGGTTTTGCTGTTGCAAGGTGCTGTGTTGATTCTTTTTTTGAGAGCACTTACAGAGTTTGAGATTCTTAAAATATCGTTAGAAGAAAATGATCTTTTCATGTGCATTCTCCTTTAGTGTATTAAGAAATTTCCTGGTAATTTGAAGTCATATACAGTATGTTAGAATCTATAATTTTTCTAAAGGTTTTTTTTTTTAAAGATTTTATTTATTTATTGGAGAGAGACAGGAAGAGAGATAGTGAGACAGTGAGAATATGAGCGGAAGAAGAGGGAGAAGCCCCAAAGTGGGGCGCTGTCCTAGGACTCTGGGATCATGACTTGATTCAAGGCAGATGTTTAACTGACTGAGCCACCTGGGCACCCCTCTAATGGGTTTTAGTATATGTGCTGCCGAAGCAAGCACTCTAATGGGTTTTAAAAGATAACAAATTTTTGAACCACTGGCCATGAATTTTAAACGTCAACAAAAATTTAGCATTTATAAAAATATTTAATTTGTTTTATAAACATTACTTTTTAGGTTTCTGTAATGCGTGATGAGGAGAAATTACTGCGGATTAAAATTAATGAACTGGAGAAAAAGAAAAACCAGTGTTTGCAGGAAATAGATATGAAACAGCGAACTATTCAGCAACTCAAGGTAACAGTCTTGTTTTTAAAAATAGTTTAAGTAGATTCTTTTGTACGTTTTAGTGTCTACTTAAATGTATCTATTCTTTTTTTCTTTTAAAGATTTTATTTATTTATTTATTTGAGAGAGTGAGTGCGAGTGGGGGAAGGGTACAGAGAGAGAGAAAGAAAGAGAATCTCAAGCAGTCTCACCACTGAGCTTGGAGCCCGATGCTGGCCCTGATCTCCTGATCCTGCAATCATGATGTGAGCCAAAATCGAGAGTCAGACACTTAGCCAGCTGAGCCAGGCAGGCACCTCAGTGTATCAGTTCTTTATAACAGATTTTCTCTTGACTATTTCTGGAATCTAAAAATTAATTACTTAAATAAGGTTATAGTGATTTGCTTCTAATGAATAGAGTATGGAAAGGAAAAATTAGTAACTTCACAGTAGAGAAACCTGGCAGACACCACCTTAACCAGGTGTTCAAGAATGACATCACCAGTAGTAAATCATATTGATACCATGTGCTTCCTGATTTGACCTGTGTGACCAGAAAGGCACATCTCTTATGTGGTATTTTTCCCCCCAAATCCATAACTTCAGTCTAATCATGAGACAACATCAAACAAATCCAAACTGAGGATGTTTGTATACAATACCCGACCAGTAAAAAGTGTCAGGGCCATTAAAGAGAGGGACTACCAAGGACTTCTCACAAATTGGAGGAGATTAAGGGGATACGATTACTAAATTCAGTCTTATATCCTATATGAGATCCTAGAAGCAAAAAACGATATTCACTGGAGAAACTGGTGAAATCCAATACAGTCTATAGTGTTATTAAAATTATTTATAGCAGTGCTAATTTCTTTTTTTCATACAAAGATGATTGTTTCCATATTTTAAATAATAGAGCATAGAGACTCAACTGCTCATATTTTGGTCCAGTGTTTCTCGATTTTTAAATAAATGTACTGTGGTAATACAAGAGTTAACATTAGGGGAAGCTAAGTAGAGCTTATACGGGATATGTTTGCTATCTTTGTGACTCTTCTGTAATTCTAAAACCATTTCAGAATAAAAAGCAAAAAGAAAATGAAGCTCATGTCTTACAAAAAGTAGCAAAATCCCTTTATAAGTGGTTAAATTTTGCTTGACATCAGTTAAATGGATTTGGCAACAGTTATAAAGTGGATTTATTGTATTCTTTGCATGTTGACTTTTGAATGAAGCAAACTAATGACTAAGTGTAAACACATGATTTTAATTTTTAAGTGAATCTAATCCTAATAAAACAGTCTGTGCTTTCATAATAGGTTTCTGAGATTTTCAGGTTCTGTAATGAAAAGACTTGAAATGTAAGGAGATAGTGTTGATGTTAAATGAGATAGGAAGTGAAAGTTGGATTACCTGATAGGTTAAAACTAGAATTGGAGGATTTCCAGAGCCCGTAATTTACTCTTGCCTCTTGTGGCTCCTGTTACTTTTTTCAAACTCCTCAGCTACTTCCTACATAGAGGGGGTAGAGGACCCTATTTTTCTGCCCTTTAAGTTTATTGATAAGAGGCTTTTTTTTTTTATGGCATTCCTTGTTCCTCCTATGTTAAATGCATAGTAAACCTCCATTTCTTCATTTCTTCTTTTTCTGGTGTGTAGGAGAACATGGTAGCTTAAAAAAAATTGAGTAAATAAAATGACTGGGTAGTAAACTTTGTGGTGGATTAAATGTGTCAAGTTTTTTCACCCAGCCCTTTTTTCCAGGGCAAAAGAAACTTGGAAGCATGAGACTAGTAGTCAACCTTGTGGGAGAGAGATTTCAAACCCAACATTGAACCCTGTTTTCAGGTTTCACTGTTAAATACCACTGTTCATTTTAGTTACATTTGCATTGAATTCATGCTTTTTCATTTTGCAGGAGCAGTTAAGTAATCAAAATGTGGAAGAAGCTATGCAACAGTATGAGAGAGTGTGCAAAGGTCAGGAACAAACCTCTACTTCCAGTACTAAAATAACTGCAGAATAGGTAGTCACCATAACAATTGAGTTAGCATTTTCCTTTGAAATTTATAAAGTAAGGGCAACAAAAGATGTAACTTTATCAAAAGAGAAGAGCATTGATTTTAGTGAGTGACTTGTAAACATAAAGTTTATTCTTTTTTTTTTTTTTAAGATTTTATTTATTTATTTGACAGAGGGAGAGCGAGAGTGGGAACACAAGCAGGGGGAGTAGGAGAGGGAAAAGCAGGCTTCCTGCTGAGCAGGGAGTCCTGCTCAGTGGGGCTCAATCCCAGGACCCTGGGATCATAACCTGAGCCAAAGGCAGACACTTAATGACTCAGCCACCCAGGCCACCCAAAAATTTTATTCTTAGAAAAATAAAACATTAAGAAACATACAGTGGAATACTATGCAGCCTTCAAAAGAAATGAAATCTTGCCATTTGCAGTGATGTGGATGGAATTAGACGGTATTATGCTAAGTGAAATAAATCAATCAGAGAAAGACAATTATCATATGATCTCTCTAATATGAGGAATTTGAGAGTCTAGGCGGGGGCTTGTTGGGAGGTAGGGAGGGTAAAAATGAAACAAAATGGGATCGGGAGGGAGATAAGCCATTAGAGACTCAATCTCATGAAACAAACTTAGGGTTGCTGGGGCGGAGGTAGGGATAGTGGCTGGGTTATGGACACTGGGCAGGGTATGTGCTATGGTGAGTGCTGTGAAATGTGTAAGCCTGATGATTCATAGACCTGTACGCCTGGGGCAAATAGTACATTATATGTTAATAAAAAAAACAGAAATATTCAGTTAAACGAATATTGATTTTTAAGTAATGGCCAGTATTTTGTGAAAAACAAAGTCATTAGTTACATTGGTCACAATGAATGGAATAGCTTTTTAGACAAAATCATGTAGGAATATATGTCAAGTAAAACATCTTTAATATAGATGTTAGTAGCTTCTAAAATGTTCTCCCTGAATTTTTAGATGTAAATGTTAAAGAAAAAATAATTGAAGACATGCGAATGACCCTGGAAGAACAGGAACAAACTCAGGTGGAACAGGAACGAGTGCTCGAGGCTAAGTTAGAGGAAGCTGAAAGACTGGCCACAGGTAAAACAAGACTGCTCAAATATCTCCAGACCCACTTGACATTTTCTGTATTTCCCTAGATTTCTTTCCTTTTTAAATATTTTTTAGTATTTTATTTTAAAGATTTTATTTATTTATTTGACAAAGACAGCGAGAGAGGGAACACAAGCGGGGGGGAGTGGGAGAGGAAGAAGCAGGCTCCTTGCCCACCAGGGAGCCTGATGTGGGGCTCCAACTCTGGGATCATGACCTGAGCTGAAGGCAGATGCTTAATGACTGAGCCACCCAGGTGGCCCAAGTGGTTTAGTATTTATAATAATTCATAGTGAAAAAGTATTGGTTTGTTTTTGGAGTGTCCTATCACTTGCTATTTTCCAGTGATGAAAATTGTTTTATCTAAGTAAAATCATGCATAGTAAAGAGAGAATAAGGATACAATGTTTCCCAGACATTAAAAACGAATTTTCAACTAAGTTTCAGCTCTGTCCAGCTTCTTAGTATCATCTTGTATGTTTATCTTGGTAAATACTCTGATTCCATCCTTCAGAATACCATCACAGTTTCTTTGATATTTTGAGAACCATGTGAGATTTCCTGTATAATGAAGATTGAGATGTGTTTATACTGTATACTCTGAACACTGTTCAGTGAGCTCCTAAGAGGTTCTCATACTTACTCTTCTCTGGGCATTTTATAAGAACTCTTCAAAGTGCATCCCTTAGAATTGTCTCAATTCTATCTGTGTTTATGTTTTTCTTCTGGGCTCTACTGATTCTTGTCTGTATCTTATGCTGTATGTATCTCTATATAGTGTAACTTGCATGTGCTTTAAAAAATAATTTACGTTTTCAAATTAGAATTGGAAAAATGGAAGGAAAAGTGCAACGATCTGGAAGCCAAAAGTAATCAAAGTTCAAACAGAGAACTTGAAGATAACACAAATACACATAGTGAAAAGCTCAGTAAGCTTCAGGATGAGTTACAGGTATGATTTGCTGTATGTATGTATCTAGCCCTGGTATTTATGAGAGGAGAATTCAGCGAATACTTTAAAATTAATTTAAATATGGGGGAAACATTACCTGGGAAATGTTAACATATAGGTATAATTTTTCAGTATACATTGAGATGACATTGGGGCAGAAATTCCCAAGATACAAACCACTATTAGTGCCAATGAAAATACAGTGGTTGAGTCTGCTCTTTTATATTCTGTATATTTAATTCTTGAATCATTACCTCTTATATGTTTGTACCTATTTTTCTACTCCTTAAACTTCTTAGTTCTCAAATTCTGCTATGGAAAAGAGGACTGTTAGGAAGAGTATTTTGTATATAATCATTTTAATTTTCAGTTATAAATTTGGAAAAGAATACAGTTGTGTATCTGGACACTGGAATATACTTGAAACTGTATTCTATAAAGGATATTCTGTTTTGCATTTGTATTTTTTCCATGTTCAGTTCTAAATACTGTATAGAATACAACATATGGAGAAAATATTTTTAATGGGGTTTACCAAATACCATTTAAAATTTTATATGTTTTATTAAAAGGAACTAGTTTTGAAATTGAAGAAAGCATAATAGTGATTTTAAAAAGTTGGTTGCATCTAAATTATTTTCTTAAATTCATGCTATATGTAATCAGATACTTGAACAAATAAAAAAAATACTTTCTTTTGTTAACTATTAATTATATATTCTAGAATTTACCCTTTCTATTGGGAAAATCCCAAAGCAGAACAAAGTAAATACTCCATTATTTATGAAAAAATATTAGCTATATTGGGAATGTTCATATTTAGGAGTATTGGTTTATTTTATGTTCTCAAATGATTAATCACATAGATTATAAACTTTGTAATTCTGGAATGGAAATTACTGATCAGCTATATCCTCAGTCTAGCCATTCCCAGTGTTCCTCAGATTCATGAATGTCCTGTTGCACGTTATTTTTTACTTGGCATCGCGTCTATCCAGAAATATTTTATTTTTAAAACCATACAATTAGAAATGACCATCACAAACCAAGGCTTTTTCTTTTCTGGCATTAAGAAGGCTTGGGTCTTTATAACTGTTTCAGAAATAGAAGTTGTTTGTTCTTAAGGTCACTGATGAAGGAGAGTCCTTAAATGGTTTATAAAAGAAAGTCCATTTGGAAAAGGAAACAAGCAGTGTTCATTTTATAATCCGAAATAAACTCTGATCTTATCATTGTTTAAGGAAAAACACTTATTTTTAATTTTCAAAAAGGTAAAAAAGTGATAGGTTATATGATATGTTTTAAAAATAAATTTGTTGACTGTTGCTTAAGTATTATTTAAGCACGTGATAGTTATTTGTATGATTTTTATATACATAGGAATGTGAACATAAATATAAAGCCGATAGAAAGAAATGGCTAGAAGAAAAAATGATGCTTATCACTCAGGCAAAAGAAGCTGAGAATCTTCGAAACAAAGAGATGAAAAAATATGCTGAAGACAGAGAGCGTTGTTTAAAACAACAAAATGAAGTGGTCGGTAACAGTTGTACTTTATCTTTGATGTATTTCACCAGCTTCATTCGTTTGTTAAGTTTATCCCTGAGATTTTTACCAGTCTTTACATGGTTGCCTGATTTTCTCACTCTTTTAAAAGACAGTCTGTTTGTAAGATGACTTTTCTGTCCCAATTTTGAAGTTCACTTACGTTCTTATTTTAACTTACTTCAGTCCATTTAGCAAGTTGGGAAAATGCCTAATTACATCTTAGTATCTAGATACAGAGCTTAAACATCTCTTTCTTTTGATTGCTACAGGGTGAACTCTATTATAAAATTTTGCATTGTGAACTGTAGATTCTATTAATATGGTGTATGTTATCTCATAAGCTGATTTTTTTAAAAAAGATTTTATTTATTTGACAGATAGAGATCACAAGTAGGCAGAGAGGCAGGAGGAGAGAGGGGGAAGCAGGCTCCCTGCTGAGCAGAGAGCCTGATGTGGGGCTCAATCCCAGGACCCTGGGATCATGACCTGTGCCGAAGGCAGCGGCTTTAACCCACTGAGCCACCCAGGTGCCCCTCATAAGCTGATTTTATCAGGACTTTTAATTAAAAAGTCATTTATGGGTGCCTGGGTGGCTCAATTGGTTGAGCATCTGACCCTTGGTTTTGGCTCAGGTCATGGTCTTGGGGTCATGAGATCGAGCCCTTTGTTGGTGTCCACAGTAAATATGGAGTCTGCTTGAGATTCTCTCTCCTTCTCTGTCCCTCCCCCAGCTTGTGCTCTTTTCTGTTTCTAAAATAAATTAAAAAAAAATTTTTTTTAAGATTTTTATTTATTTATTTCACAGACAGAGATCACAAGTAGGCAGAGAGATACCAGGGAAGCAGACTCACCACTGAGCAGGGTGCCTGATGTGGGGCTTGATCCCAGGACGCTAGGATCATGACCTGAGCCGAAGGCAGAGGCTTAATCCACTGAGCCACCCAGGCACCCCTAAAATAAATAAAATCTTTAAAAAAGAGTCAGCTAAATAGTTTCTTGAAGACGATAAGTAAAAATACCCCTCAGTTTTTATCTTCAGTAGCTATAGCTCTTAATAGCAATTCTTAGCTTGTTTTTCCTCTCCTGTTTTAATTGACTGCTTAGTCTGTTTGACACCGTATGTTGCCAACAGAAAAAAGAAGTTAAAAGGTATTGTTGGTCTTAGGAAAGCTATTGTGCAACACATTGACTCTGTCTTAAAATGAAAAGCCTCCTTTCAGTAGTAGTAAGTTAGCAGTATCACATTGTCGTTGCTGGTTATTTTTGTTTGTTTATGACAGAATTTTACAGATAATTGCTGAGCTTCCTTTTAAAACGAAGATACTAATTTTCAGTAAGTTAAGGGTGATTTTCCCCCTGATTTTTAAAAATAATCTTACCTTTTTTTTGGAAACCATTTTATTTACAGAAAAGTTGCCAAACTACTTCAGATTTCCTGTGTACTTACTACTAACTTCTCCTGATGTTAGCACCTCACATCACAATAGTACAATGATCAAAATCAACAAATTAACATTATTTTATTTCTGTTTGCTACTTTGTGGAACATATTAGAATTTCATGGATTTTACCACTGTTACCTTTTTCTGCGTTCAGGGTCTCATCTATAATACTACATTACCTTAGTTGTCTTTTTTTTGTTTTTGTTTTTTGTTTTTTTAAGATTTTATTTATTTACTTGAGAGAGAGCTAAAGAGAGAGAGAGTCTGAGCTCGGGAGAGGGACAGAAGGAGAGGGAGAAGCAGAGTCCCTGCTAAACAGAGAGCCCAATGTGGGGCTTGATCCGAGGATCCCAGGACCATGACCTAAGCCAAAGTCAGATGCTTAACTGAGCCACCGAGGTGCTCCCTAGCTGTCATTTCCTTAGAGTCTTGACTCTTTTTGTTATAAGCTAAATCATGGAAGACTAATAACTTGTCATTACTACAGAAATGGCAACATAGTTCATGTCCCAATTCCACATGATTGAGTAGATCTTCAGAAAATGCGTTGAGCATGATTCTCTGATGCTGCATTTGTCTTAACAGGAAAGGTTGCTACTAGTTCTCTGCTCTTGTCCCACAGCCCATCATATTTTCCTAGGCAATATTAAGAGGTAAGAAGTGGAATCAAAACTGTTGGCACTATCCGTCACTCCAGCACTAAACCAGTAATAGAGCTATTTTCTTTTCCTAGTCAGTGATCCCTCTGGCAGCAGTGCTAGCAAGTAAACCTACATTAAGTTGTTTTGTTTTTCATTTTAAGAGCTAGAGAGCATGTTTGTAGGGCAGGGAGGGAGGATCAGGCAAAGAGGGAGAGAGAGAATCTGAAGTAGGCTCTACACCCCATGAGGAACCTCATGACCTGAACCAATATCAAGAGTTGGAAGCTTAACTGACTGAACCCCTAGGTGCCCAAAACCTACTTTCAGTTTTTAATCCTAGAGAAAGCTAGCTTCCTTCTTTCTCCCATATATTTCTTTGCAGTTATACCTAGGATGTATGTCCTGCCATATTAAGGTATAAATTGTTAATTTATAAAATTGTCACATGTAATGCAGTAAATCACAGTAAATAAAACTAACGATAATTCCATGAACTGTTGTAAAGTCAGTGTCCACTTAAGTACCACCCATTTCAAGAAATAGAACATTATCAGCCCCCCCAGGGGGCTCCTCTTCTGTTTCTTTCCTAGTGGTAATAACTATTCTGTCTTAATGTTGTACTTTAGTTTTGTCCAGTTTTCACTTTTATGTAAATGGAATTATGCAGGATGCATTTGTTTGTACCTGGCTTCTTTCAGCATTATGTTTGTGAGAATTACTCATGTCACATATAGCTGGAATTCGTCCGTTTTCATTACTGAATATTGCAGTATATGAATATACCATGGCCTCTTCATTTTAATACTGAGGATATGTGAATTATTTTCTGCTTTGAGATATTACATGTAAATTCTCCCATAAACATTTTTATACATTTCTCTCAGTCACATGTGCATGCATTTCTCTTGCATAATTAGCTAAGAATGGAAGTGTTGGATGATAGGGTATATGTGTGTCGAACTCTGGTAGAATGTCAGGTTGGTTTTCAGAGTAGTTATACCCATTTATACTCTAATTAGTATTAGGGTTGCTGTATATTTTTAAAAATGTGGTATTACTGGTCATTTTTTATGGTTTTAATGTGCTTTTCCCTGAGTATTAATGAGGTTGAAGATTATGGGGCCTTGTACCTTTTTCCTCTTGGACTATCTGGCTTTTTCTAGTTGGTATGTAGGAGCTTCTTATGCTTTCTGGATGGGAACCCTCCTATCCTTGTCATGTGTTGCAAGTACCTTTTTTCAGTTTCTAGTTTACTTTTTATTCCCTTAATGCCTTTTTATGAATTCGAGTTCTTAAATATATTTTAGTTCATTTTCCTGATCTTTTCCTTTATTAACCCTAAAGACATGAAGGTGTTCTCTTACACTTTTTCCTGTATAGGTTTTTACCTTTCCTATTTTGATTCTAGTATTGAGTTTTGTGTTGGAGTGAGTTAGGCATCAAGACTAATTTTTTAATGTGGGTTACTAATTTTCCTGGTAGTACTTATTGACAAAAAAAACTTTCCCACTGCTCTGGCACTTTTGTCCAAAGATTACTTTTTGTATATGGTATGAGATTGGGATTGGGGTTCTTTTTTTTTTTTTTTTTTTTTTCATTTGGCCGTTGTTCCAGCATTCTTTATTGAAAAGACTGTCCTTTCCTCCACTGGCTTATTTTGGTGTTATTGTAGAATGTCAATTGACCGTGAGCTTGTAGACCTTCTTTTCAATTCCACTGATCTCTGTTCCTACCAGTATCACATTGTCTTGATTATTATAGTAGGCTTGAGATGACAGTGTATTTATTCCTACTTTGTTCTTCATCTTCAACATAATTTTTACTATTCTAGATCGTTTGCATTTTCATATAACTTTTACAGTGAGCCTTCCCATTTCCATATACTTGCACTCTTACCTGCCTGGATTTTGATTGAGATTGTTTTGACTTTGTTTAGATCTATTTAGGGAAAATTGACATCTTAACAATATGGAGTCTTTTGATCATTAGCACAAATGATAATTTATTGGAGATAATTTATCTCTCCATTTATTGATGTATTTTTCTTTCAGCAGTGTTTTGTGGCTCCTCATGTTTAGGTCTGATGCATATTTTCTTTAATTCATTACTATCATGGTTTTAGAACTCATTGAAAATGATATTTCAAATTTTCATTTCTCTGTTGTTTTTTCCCATTAGTTTGTCATTTGCTTGACTGTAGTATTACCCTCTCATTTCCAAAATACTGGGGGTAATGCTAGCATTAGTTTAAAAACCATAATTGCTTTTTGAAAAAGTGACCAATAAACTGATTCTTGGAATGAGGGTGGGATAAGGATAAATACAGCATGTGGGCAGTAAATATGGAAAGGCATTGTGTATTTTGTTTTACAAGTAAATATGTTATCTAGCCTTAACTATGTAGTTTGTTCCTTGTTTTATTCATAGTTGTGTTATTTCTAGTAAAAATTTCAAAAAATTCTTACTTTCATAATGTTTTCTTTATTTTCTGGTTAGGAAATACTTAGAGCACAACTGGCAGAGAAAGATGAGAATCTTCAGAAGTGGCGAGAAGAACGGGATCGACTGGTTGCAGCTTTGGAAGTGCAGCTGAAGGAACTGATCTCCAGTAATATCCAGAAAGATAATGAAATTGAGCAATTAAGAAAGATCACGTTGGAGCCTCCTGAAACCGTGAGTAGAATCTTACCCTTATCTTTCAGTGCCTTTTTTTTAATTGAACACAGGAATTTTTCACAATTATTTAATTGATTAACTCTCAGGAGATAGAAAAATAAGTTTCAATAGATCACAGAGGAATCAGAGTTGGAAGAGTTATTTGGGTAGTTATTATGTATGTCATGTTTTCAGAGTTTTATCATTATGATTGATTTGCCAGTGACCAACTGAGAAATAGTACTTCTTCAAATATTTTGGTCATATCTTTCAGGTAGGGTAATTAGAAAATAAACAATTTGTGATTTAGTCCCTCATCTACCTCTCAAATGTGGAAATGTGATTCAACCTGAACCCTTGGTAATATTTAAATACTTGGGCCCACCCTAACAACTATATAGTTGACTATATAAATATAGTCATATGAATTGTTTTGAAAATGAATTGTTTTGATAGTGACTCATGATGGTGAGTCATTCAGGAGTTACTTTTGTAATATTACATCACGGTTGGGAACCCTGCATGGAGAGAGGATTGCATTTCACAGATAGCTACTTCCTGGTGTAATCGAATCAGGGTACATCTGAAGCTAGTCTTTCCAAAATAAATGATCAATGCTTAAAAATTTGCTGCCTCCAGACAATAGGAAGATAAATGTATGTGCCTGTCTGTCACAACAAAAGACTTCATGATCCTAAGAGGAAGACTGCTAAAAAAAAGGTAGTAGCACGTGTTATAAACAGCACAGACTAGAAACAGCAAAACTAGGTGTGTGTTGCTGTCACTGTGGTTTCGGGATCTTTGGGAAAATTACTTACTACATCTGAACTTCTCTAAAACAGAGATAGTAATGTCTTCCTAATAGAGTTGTGAAAATTGAGAACATTTGCAAAACAGTTAGCACAGTTTTTACCAAAGTGGATGTCAATACATGCTAGTTGTTCCATATTGTAGATTCGGTACAACCTTTTTTATCTGGGTAGGTGACATAAGGAATATATATGACTTCTGCTTTTGATGGCAGTTGTGAGAAGGCAGAATTTTTCAAGTGGTAGAATTGTGGAATTTATCAAGTTTATCAAGGTGGAATGGTGGAATTTATGAAGTTTAAAAATATAATCTGATACTTCTTTATATATTCCTTAAATAGAGTATAGGGATAGAACATACCCTATGACAGAAAAAGGGATGAGGTGTGCAGCAGGAAAAGGTTTAGTTATCAATATGGTCTTTTCTACTCTGATACTGTAGTTGCATTCTCAAGACTCCTCAAGTTTTTCAGAATGGTGTCGTCAAAGCGGTTGCTGGGGTTCCAGCACTTCCAACTTAATATAGATCTTAGCCATGTGATTTTACGTCTTTAGGTTTCGGTTTCCTCATCTAGAAAGTAGGAATGATTATTCTTGCCAAATCTAGCTGAGAGAGTTGGAATGAAATAAATGAGAGAATACACTTAAAATTTTGAAAATTGAAAGTAGTCTTTTAGATTTCTCTTTCAATCAGGGCCAGGGGCTGGCAAGTTTCCCAGCCTTTCCTAAGTCTCTGAGAATGAGAGGAGGAAGTCTTTCATTACTTCCGTGATTTAATCCACCCAAATCTTGATTTTCTTTTCTTCAGGTGAAGTGTTTTAATATATATTTGGTTACAGTGGCTTGTTTTAATATTTCTTAGGAAGAACAAAATGTCGATATCAAGCCTACACATCTGAGTTCAATGGATCCTGGCAGAGTTGAAATGGAACCTCAGTCAACAAGTTGTGAAGTTTCTAGGAATGAGGTAGAGGTGGGCATTTGGTAACTCAGTCTACTTTTTACCCTCTTTACAGTGACTGTTAATTAGTAAATAACACTTGCAAGTTTAGTATCTTGCTGTGCAGTTATGTGTATGTGCTCTTGGCTTTGGGAAGGAAAACCTAAAGCCTTTTGAGAAGTGAAATTCTTTTGGAAGATTAGATCCCCAAATGGTATTAATCTCTTCTCAAAATGATACTCATTGCAAACAACAGATCTGTTATTATAAACAAACTTGATGGTCAGAAATAGGAAATCCTACAAAAGATAAAACATGGATGATGTCCTCATAAGATGTCTATTCTATTCAATATATTTTTTTTTAAATTGTACCCATTTAATAACTTTGTCACCATATCTCAGTAATTCACAGTGAGTTTCCTTAATCTGTAGTGGGCTTAGGGTTCTATGAATCACTTTGGATAATAGAGTCTTAGATTACCTATGAAATAGATAAAAATTCTATGTCACTTAAAGTTTTGAAGACAAAATTCCTTTTTTTCATTTGTTTTTAAACAATGAAATGGTTGGGAACAATGGTTGGGAACATTGCTAAATACTGAGACAAACATAAGGCATGATCGCCATCCTCAAGGAGTAAAGAATGTAGTAAGACAGATGCCTAAATGACTACTTGTTTGACTTCTTCTTGTGGACTAAGAGTCATGAAGAGTGCTAAGAGGAACATTGCCTGAGAGGAAGATATGATGAGTTTTTCCTGAGTGGTTGTGGATGTGGATTAGAGAAGCTAACATCATAGTGGGTCTTGAGGTGAATAGATTTTACCGAGCTATGAATAGGAAGAGAGGGGTATCTTAAGCTGGAGAAATAGCAGTAGCCATTTCTTTTCTCTTGCCCTTTCTTTGATAGTTTTTGGTGGAATTTCAGATAATTAGCATTGGCCTTAGAGACTAAGATCATATCATTTGAAGAAAAGTTTGAAGTTAATTCATAAACAAGATTAATCTTGATTGCAAAGGCAGTTATATATGGAACATTTCTTTATAAATTTATATATAAATTTATGTATGTTTATACAACTATATATATATACATAAATTTATGTTCTAAACCTCCTGATTCCAATTCTTACTACAAATTCCAAAAGTTACTGTGTATTCTGGGGAGTGGTTTTGTTATGCTGGTTTGTATATTTTTCTTGCCTTTATGAAATCAATATGCTCTGTTTTGCTTAAAGTCTGAAATGATTCATTCATAGAGCTAAAAGTTGATTTCTGGGAGCTCAGCTGGACCTATATGTGGCCTCTCCCTGTGGCTTGGGCTTCTCAAAGCACAGTGGCTGCATTCTGAATGAGGCATTTTGAAGGGGGAGTGGAAATAACTTTTCAAAGAGGACAGGATGGCAGTTATAGGCTTCTTATGATTGAGCCTCAGAATGTTGATGTTATTTCCACCACATCCTGCTGGCCATGGCAGTCTTTAAGGACCACTCAGATTCAAGGAAGGGGAATGAGACTCCATTTCTCAATGGGAAGAGTAACAAAGAATTAGAAGCCAATTTAATCTACCTTAACTAGGGTGCTTATTAAAAATCCTAGACTCTTTCCTAGGAGATTGCTGATTTAGTAGGTTTGTGATGCAGGAGGTCCCATAATTTATTCTTCATGGTAACCCTGGAAGTAGATAAGCCTTTGTCAACAAGAGAAAAGAAAAAAAGTGAAGAGATTAAGGAAGCTTCTCAAAGTAACCCAGAGTAAGAGGTGAGCAGAACTAGTATTCAAACCAGTCATCCCTGACTCCAGTAGCAGTGCTCTCCCACATCACGGGGGCTGCCTCCTGGGGCCAGGACTAAGAGGCAGGTGGGACTAGTGAGGCTCTTTGTTCTGGGTGCAAAATAAAAATGGAGTACGAACAAACTCAGTAGTAGGTTTGTGGTAGGGTCCAAGATTCTTTTTTAAACAAATTGTCTAAATTATCCTTATGATCATACAAGTTTGGGAAATACTGATCTCTGTTTCCTTGGATTTTAACATATCATGTATAAACCTGGAAAGAGTAGATCGTAACTTCATCTTTCTGTCCTTGCTGTGGTTTATTAACCCAGCACTCTTTTAATCTTTTCCAATTCATTGTCTCTGGTAGGTATTTGAAAGAGTTAATTCTTAGTGATTCATGAATTCATATTCTGCAAATAAGATTTGTTTTTCTTTTTAATTCTGTTGTAGGATGGCTCTGTAGTTCTTGACTCTTGTGAAGTGTCAACAGAAAATAATCAAACCACTCGATTTCCAAAACCTGAGTTAGAGATTCAATTTACACCTTTACGCCCAAACAAAATGGCAGTGAAACACCCTGGTTGCACTTTACCCGTGACGGTTAAGATTCCCAAGGCCCGGAAGAGGAAGAGTAATGAAATGGAGGAGGTAAGTACTTAACTAGTGAGTAAATTTAACAAGCAAAACTTAAGCTTAGTTATTATACATAATTAAACTTTCATACAGCCTTCTTGTTCATAAGCACTGTTATTGGAGACCAAAATCATAATTTGTGGCAAATTTTGTACTCCTTAAGAATATTATTGTGGGGCACCTTACTGGTTCCGTCGTTAAGCGGCTGCCTTTGGCTCATGTCATGATCCCAGGGTCCTGGGATCAAGCCCTGCAGTGGGCTTCCTGCTTAGCAGGAAGCCTGCCTCTCCCTCTCTCACTCCCCCTGCTTGTGTTCCTTCTCTCGCTGTCTCTCTCTCTCTGTCAAATAAATAAATAAAATCTTGAAAAAAAAAAGACTATTATTGTAGTTGAATAGTCCTTAAACAAAAAGCTTAGGGTTATTTTAAAACTTAGCCTTTGTTTCATCGAAGCTGTGATAGGTTGATTGATGGTAGATTTCAGAGGAAAGCTATTTCAGTATACCAGTCCTGTTCAAACTTAGTGACTTTTCCCTGTAGTGGAAGAGAAAAGGGTTGATAAATTACAGAAACCAAATGGCTAAATTGCTCGAGTATACTCTTTGTTATTTAAGTAAAATCTAGTTCCCTATGGTTATAGTAGATTTTGGAAGAGAGACTTTTTCTATCAGCTGGTATATTAAAATGTGGCCCTCTGTTTAGTGGTAGGATACAAACTCTTTACTACTTTGTACTGTAGCTCTCTGATTGTAGGGTTAGCTAATCTTCTGCCATATCCTAGTCAAGCAGGTTTGGCTGGTCACATAAACTTTCTCATTCTCAGTTTACTACTTTTGGAAATAAAGGATTAGAGATAATATGTTTAAAATGCTTAGCTTTTGTTCCACATTTGGTGGATACATAATAAATGGTAATATTTATTTTAAAAAGTAACTTGTTTTAAATTTAAAACTAATTATAAACTCTCTAGCACAATAACTTTTCTTCAACTTTTTTTTTTCCTACCTCTTTAAAGAGTAGTATATTTTCAAGCTGGTGGAAGAGCAGAAATAATATTAACCATACTCCTGAGGCTCTCTGTCAGGTAATAAATTTGCCAAATGAAATTTATTTAGCATCTTTCCTGCTACATCTAGAATACTTTAGTGCTTGTTTAGTAGAGCCTTATTTATCTTTTATTCAATATTTATTTAATTTATATTTAATAAATTTTAGATAACATTAAAATAGTATTTTAATTTCATTATGATCTATTTTGACTTTTCCTTGATTCATTTTTTTCAAGGGAAAAGAAAAAATTGGTTGTGTATTCAGGGATTTGAAAACCCATTATTTTATTCATTTTACTGTTTGTATATACACTCCTCAAGTGTTTTTCAGAATAGATATCCAGATTGGTGTAGATAAATCATGTAGAAATTGAAGGTTTTTCCTGATTTGACTAGTTCTTCACTGCTCTAGTAAACCGAGTGTTGTAAGGTCCTCATGACAACCACTTGTGTAGTGCTTTGTACGTTCTAACCCAGTGAAGACTCTAGAGCCCTCTTCAATGCACACTGCAAGTATGATTCATTACTACTGTGCATTTGTTGCCCATTGATGCCATCTGTCTTTCCCCTTTCAGGAAGTCCACTTCTTACCCTTATGACTTCTGCTTTGTAACTTGAATTCTGAGGTTCAGTCATAATGTTTTCTTTGTTTCTTTTCTTGCTTTTTTTTTCCCCCTTTTATGTTTATAATCTTTGGTACAGCTACGATTTGTATGAGTTTGATTCAGTTAATATATTACAAGAGACTTTGTCCTAAGAGAAGTTCTATGGGAGAAAAAAAGTAATATGTCATACCTATTTAGGTAGGGAAGATAGATTATATTTCTTGATTTTAACATTTTGCCTGTGCTTATACTGAAGATTTTTACTTGTTCTTGTTCTGTTTTGTTTTTGATGCTGCCAGATTTCAGTAAGAGTTCTTAAACATAGAGACTCTGCATGATTTGGGAGTTGGGGAAAGAGTAGATGTATTGCTATATTTTAGAAATGGGGTTCAAATAAAAGATGTATCCCTTCTACTATTTCTTATTTAGCTTATGTAATTTCATTATTTATGATGTGTGTGAAAAATTCATACCTTCAGTCATGTTCCCATATATGTGTGTATTAAATCCTCACATTGTACATCTTAAACTTACCTATGTTATATGTCAATAATACCTCAATAAAGTTGGGAGAAAAAGTCATAACTTCGGTCCGGGTTTTTCAAGTTCAGCATGATTGATATTGGGTTTATACACTTCTGTTTTGGAAGGCTCTCCTAGGCATTTATAAGGGTATTTAGGAGCATTGCTGGCCTCTACTACTAGTTGCCAGTAAACACCTTCCTACCCCAGCAATGACAACCCAGAATATCTCCAGACGTTGTCAGTGTCTCCTAGGGTCAAAATCACCCTTGGTTAAAAACCATCATCTTGGGATGCCTGGGTGGCTCCATGGGTTAAGCTTCTGCCTTCGGCTCAGGTCATGATCTCAGGGTCCTGGGATCAAGCCTCCATTGGCTCTCTGCTCAGCCAGGAGCCAGCTTCCCCCTTCTCTCTCTGCCTGCTACTCTGCC
This sequence comes from Mustela nivalis, assembly GCF_964662115.1. NCBI lineage: Eukaryota > Metazoa > Chordata > Mammalia > Carnivora > Mustelidae > Mustela > Mustela nivalis. Next base: position 150,879,642 of record NC_139021.1, read on the forward strand.
TACTTATGATCTCTCTCTATTTCTCTGTCAAATAAATAAATAAAATCTTCAAAAGAAAAAAAAATCATCTTTTTTTAAAGCCTAGACAAAGAAAATATTGTTAGGAATTAACTAGTACTGAAATTCATTAATTTTAGGACTTGGTGAAATGTGAAAATAAAAAGAATGCTACACCCAGACCTAATCTGAAGTCTCCTGTTTCTGAGCATAGAAATTCTTCTGTCAAAAAGGAACAAAAGGTTTGTCTTTAAATGTGTTCAGAATTGACCATTTTCTTAACTTACATTTATAAAGTAGAATATAAAAATAAAGATGTAAAAGTTGATCAGTAATTACTCAGAAATCCACTTTTGTCCAGTTATTACTCATTTATATTCCATTTCTTATTCATCTAACTTGGCTTAGAGTATAGCCTTCAGCATTGGGCCAGCAGCAGGCCCTTCAATACTTCGGAATCCGTCCTATCAGCCTGTCACACCCATCTTGCTATGCCTTGGTTCTTTTACCCTCCTCTCATTTACTTAACCCAAGTTCCTTGCCTGCGAATTTGTGGCCTCTTTTTATTCAGCTATGGTTACATCTGTTTCCTGTTAACATTTCTCATTGACAGTAACAGAAAATGTTTGTTTTTTAGGTTTCTACACGTCCATCATCTAAGAAAACATACTCTTTACGGAGTCAGGCGTCCACAGTTAGTACAAATGTGACCACTAAGAAAAAAGAAGGAACACTACAGAAATTTGGAGACTTCTTACAACATTCTCCAACAATTCTTCAATCAAAAGGTTTGCAGAAAACTAAATGACCTTTTATGTTAGATGTTTTCTAATATCCGACTAGTGTGTAAACTCAACAACAGTGATTACCATTGTTCTAACAGACATTGTCTTATTTTGATTACTGTGGGAGAGTATGAGAGATTGTGATGCTTAGACGTTCACTGGAGTGGAAGAGAATGAACCATGTGTGAGTACAGTTGAGCCTTGAGCAACACGGGTTTGAACAGCACAGGTTGACGTATATGTGGATGGTTTTTGTTTTCTTTTGTTTTTAGAGGTGGGAGCAGAGGTAGAGGGAAAGAAAATCCCAAGCAGGCTCCATGTTCAGCGTGAAGCCCGACAGAGGGCTTAATCTCTCAGCCCTGAAATCATGACCTGAGCCAGAATCAAAATTCAAAGGCCTAACTGACTGAGTCACACAGGTGCCCCATGGATGTTTTTTGATAAGTACACTACTGTAAATGTATTTTCTCTTATGATTTTCTCAATAACATTTTGTTTTCTCTAGTTTATTGTTAGAATTCACTATATAATGCATACAAAATGTGTGTTAATCAGTAAGAGTTGTGATCAACAGTAGGCTATTAGTAGTTAACTTTTTGGAGCATCAAAAGTTGAACTCAGATTTTTGACATTATGCAAGGGTCAGAACCCCAAAGCTCTGTGTTCTTCAAGGATCAAATTAATTCAAAGCGGCTTGCTTCATGTACTTATAGGGTTCAAGCAAAATGCTGTGGTAGTATTGGAGGGAAGAGAGCTATTTTGATTCAGAGGCTAAGGGAAAATTTTAATTTTTGGAAGAGATGGGATTAGCTTGGGTATTAAAATCCTGGCAGGATCACACCCTCTAGAGGTAACCACTATATTATGGTATATATTCTTAATGGTATATTTTTCTATGCATTGACAAACATTATCGATCCATATATATCAAAAATATGTATTTCTGTAAATATCTATTGGGTTTAGTTGCTTCATGCTTTTTTCTTTATAATATAGCATTAACCTTATTAACTACCTGTGTATAAACACATACTAAGACCTATACTTTTTCTGTACACATATATATAAACACAAACATACATGTATATGTACACACATACACCCACACACACATCTCTGGAGGGGAACAGTTTTAACAGAGGCACAGTACCAGGAGAGTGTAGCGCATATGCAGGCACTTTGGGTTAACAGTACATATCTGACATGGAGAGTGTGGAGAGAGCATTGGGGAAAGGGACAGGCAGTAGAGTAGATTTTCAGGAGATTGCCTCAATGGTAGCACTTAGATAAATTAGAGACTAGAAGTGAGGAGAATGGGGAAGGAAAGGAACTAAAGCAGGGGATAGTAGAAGTCTGAATACACTTTCTGTAAAAACTTAACACAGAGGTCCCCGAACTTTCTTCGTTCACAGTGCCCTTAATGTCTCAGTGAGTGATTTTTTTTGTTTGTTTGTTTTCATTGTTCCCCTGTACCCAGAGAAACACCTAATATTTTATCCATTAGTACTAAGGCCAAACAACCACTGAAAACTCAGCTTCTGAAAATCAGGGTTACAAAGATACATCATCATCAAAAGGAATGTAATATGTTATCATTTGAAACTATGAATTATCTTGAGCTATTGTGTGTCACTGTTTTCTTTGAATATTTAAAATATTTCAAGATGCTCTTGTGAGTTGGCTCTAGTATTAGTGCACAGCTTGGGAACTTCAGACTTACCAGACCCCATTTGTATATATTTTTCAAAAAATATGTACTTTTTAAAAAGGCGTAATTAGTATAAACATAGAAGGGACAAACAGCAAACTGTTAAATGTCTGAATGTGGAGAGGCAGGACTTGTTATTTTCGATCCATAAGTATTTTATTTAAATTATATTGATTAGCACTTACATAGTAAAAGAAAATAGGTTTTCAAGGACAGGGAAGTACCCATATGGTAACTGACTTCCTTATTTGGTTGACTCAGCTCTATAACCTCTTCCCTTCCTGTATACCTGGTGTGGGTCTTTATTTTATTTTGTTTTTTTCCATTTCATTTATTTACTTGACAGAGAGACAGAAGAGAGGGAACACAAGCAGGGGGAGTGGGAGAGGGAGAAGCAGGCTTCCAGTTTAGCAGGAAGCCCAATGCAGGGCTTAATCTCAGGACCCTGAGATCATGACCTGAGCTGAAGGCAGACACAAGGACTGAGCTACCCAGGTGCCTGGTTTTTTTGCTGCTGTTGTTATTGTTGTTTATTTGTTCTTTTGTTTTGTTAAGTTTATTTATTTAATCTCTGTACCCAGCATGGGGCTTGAACTCACAACCCTGAGATCTAGAGTCAAATGCTTTTCTGACTGGGCCAACCAGGTGCCCCTAGTGTGGGGTTTTTAAAAGTTATTTCTAGGAGTAGAAGATACCCCTATTTTGCATTATAACTACACTGTGTCTGTTGTTGATCACTTGGAAATGTAGGGGGAAAAAACAGGTATTAATTTTAAAAATCTGTCCTAGATAATCACCGTTATTTCATTCCTTCATTCACTAGTTTTCCAACTTTTTCCTCTTATCTATCTCCTGTCCATCCAGTGTGTGGCCGCCCGTGATCTTTTCAAAGTGCAAATTGAATTAGTTAAGCTATGATTTTTGTTTTCTTACTTTTTGCACTACAGTATAAACTTCATAAGCGCAGCATGTCTGTATGGTTCCTATTCTCAGCTCTTAGTATTGGGTTGGCACACTGTAATGAGGGGTTTGGTGGTACTGGCTCAAATCTTCTTTTTAGGCTGACCATAGGCAGTTACAAAGGCTTTACCTGTTAGGCCTCATGGGGAAAACAGCCCTCCCCACAGCAAAGGAGAGCAGTTTCTGAAAGGAGTCAAGGACTCAGGACCCTGGCCAGCAATGCCCTGATCCATATCTGCAGCTCTAGCCAAGGTGCCTTCATTGAGAGCCTCTTTACCAGGGCCCTTCAGCGGAGAGATTCCTCAGGCACTTCTGCCTAAGACCTTCTTATGGCAGGAAAGGGGAGGGAAGCTTGAAGACACTATCTCCTCTGACTTTACTTTTCCATTCTTAGCCCTTCCTCTGGCCTCCAGTCCCAAGATCCATAAAACTGCAGTGCAAGAGCTTTTTGTTCAGTGCTCCCTCGGCAGGGGGTGACCCCCCAGTTCTGTGCTGATCTTCCTGACCTGGACCACACGTGGGGAAAGACAGAAGGTGGGGGTGGGAGTTGGCACTTTCTTCCGTTTTGCATCTTGCTTATTCTATTATTGCAGTAAGTAGTTAAAGGTTTAAGTGTTACTTTCATTGTGGCTTATTGACTTAATAGGTTGCTCTGACATTGGGCAGCTCAGGTCTTTCAAGGATAAATTAACACTTTACAAGTAGATTTTCAGTTTAGCATATTTCCTTCAATATTTTTTCTATTAAAAAAAAATACACTTGATATTATATGTACAAGGATTTTCTACCCAGGAGGTTCCCAGATGGAAATATGTTTTCTATTAAAATTAATATGTACCTGTTGAAAGACAAATGTACAAAGTAAGAATTGAAAATTTTTATTCCACTTCCCAGAAGCAATCAACTATTAAGAATTTGATTTACTCTATGTGTGTGTGTCTGTGTGTATTAGTAATAAGCAAAGGGCTCACAATTCTAAACTACTTTCACTTAACATTTATTGTGGATATCTTTACATATGCGTACTGCTGCATAGTCCAGGCTTTTTTGCATAACAGCGTAAGGCTTTCCAAGTCATTAAAAACACCTGAATTTTATTGGCTGTACTCTAATTTACCAGACCTTTTTTGACATTAGCCAAATGATGTTTTATTTATTTGCTTTTTTGTTTTTGCTGTTCATCATTATTCATGTGTTTATGAGACAGTTAATTTTTTTCTTTGTGAGTTGACTAGTCGTGTCCTTTCACAGTGCTTTTTCTCTTTAATTTGGTATGTTTTTCTTTATTAAGGATCATACTTTTTCAATTAGAAAGTTATTTGTTTCAGGATTTAAATAATTTACACACACACACACTTTTTTTTTTTTTTTAGATCCAAACAAGATTTTTAAATTTTTTTAAATTAACATTTAATGTATTATTTGCCACAGAGGTACGGGTCTGTGAATCAGCAAGCTTACACATTTCACAGCATTCACCACAGCAGATAGCCTCCCCAGTGTCCATAACCCAGCCACCCTATCTCTAACAGCCCCACCCCCCAGCAACCTTCAGTTGGTTTTATGAGATTAAGAGTTTCTTATGGTTTGTCTCCCTCCTGATCCCATCTTTTTTTTTTTTTTTTTTAAAGATTTTATTTATTTACTTGACAGAGACAGAGAGATCACAAGTAGTCAGAGAGGCAGGCAGAGAGAGAGGAGGAAGCAGGCACCCTGCTGAGCAGAGAGCCGAAGGCAGAGGCTTTAACCCACTGAGCCACCCAGGTGCCCCCTTCCTGATCCCATCTTGTTTCAATTTTTCCTTCACAGCAAAGAAGATAATTGAAACAATGAGCTCTCCAAAGCTCTCAAATGTAGAAGTAAGTAAAGAAAATGTGTCTCGACCAAAACGGGCCAAACGGAAATTATACACAAATGAAATTTCATCTCCTATTGATATATCTGGGCAAGTGGTAAGCTACTCTTTTTGGTTTTCTTAAAAATAAAACTGTTCATGTTCTTTTTAATTTGGGAGTATTCATAACAATCTGAATTTTATAATGGTTTGAATTTTTATTCTTTAGATCAGATCTCTTGGAATATGCTTTAAATGTTATACTTTTGCTATCTGATGTGTTAAATTTATAATAATTATAAGTACTGCATTAATGTATACAGGTGTCACCTATTTACATTTGTAAATTAATCAGAGAAATTTTAATCCCATCAATAGAATTATTAGTTCAGTCATTTATTTGCTTCTAACAGCTATTTTTTTTTGTTAACTTTATTACAAGAGTTGTACAAATCTGGCCTAAGTGGGCCTGGTAAAAATATAGAATTGACATTCAGTCATTTCCTCCCACCTTTCCTCTAAGCCTTCCAGGTTCTTTTAAGAAAAGACTGTAGTTTGTCATCCTGACTTGATGACTCATCTCTTCACTCAGAACAATCTGTGCTATTACAGGGAAAGTTCTAATTTTCCATCATGCTTGCATTTGCCTAGTGGATGAAAGGGATGGTAGAAAAGTAATTTAAGGAGAAGCCTTCAACAGAAAGTGGCTCAGAGAAATCAGGGCAGAGATCTTTTGCAACAGTAGATGTCAGATACCAGACACTGGAAGGCAGGTGGTGAAGAATTAGGGTCAATAGGAAATACTATTTTCTTGGTCATTTTTCATTATCTGTCTGATTAATGTATAATTTCTTCCCTTGATCGAAGTTCTTTCTTTTCTTAGTTGCAATATAATGCTCTTTGTATTCTTCTAAGTTATATACAGTAGTCCCTTCTTAGTATATGTGCTGCTGAAGCAAGCTCTACAGTAGTCCCTTCTTATCCTTGGTTTTGCTTTCCTTGGTTTCAGTGTCCTGTGGTCTTCGTGGTCTGGAAGCAGATGATTCTTCTGATATATTTCAGAAGATCAGTAATAGCCTAGCACTGTGTCACAGTGCCTCCACGTCATTCACCTTACTTTATCTCATCACATAGGCATTTTATCATTTCTCATCATCATCATAAGAAGGGAGAGTACAGTAGATAAAATACTTAGAAGAGACATACAACATTGACATAACCCACTGTAGTATGTTGTTATAATTGTTTTATTAGTGAATTGTTAATATAATAATGTGCTTAACTCATAAGTTATACTGTATCATAGGTATATGTATATCATATACATATAGGTATAAGTTATACTGTATCATAGGTATATACAGGTATATGTATATCATAGGTATATAGGAAAAAACAATAAACATAGGGTTTGGTACTATCCTTGGTTTCAGGCATCCACTTGTAACATAGGCCCCACAGATAAGGGGGGATTTTTGTATTTGTTGCTGTGAAAGATTTTTTCTTAAACAGTATTTGAGGTACTTGCCTCCAAATATTTCAGTAATTACTTCAAGCTATATATGTCCTGTATTCAGTATAGGGTATATATTATTTTAATCCTATGTTAGGTAGTGTTGGAAGAATCATTACAAAATCTATTACTTTAGATAATGCTTTTTAATAGATTAGTATACTTATAGTCTAAAGGGACAAAAACATTGTACCTGTTATTTCAATTATTAAGCACATGAATAGATCTTACTAAATTATAAATAATCTTTTATTTATAAAAATATTATGAAATTATTAATTTCAGATTTTGATGGAACATAAAGTAAAGGACAGTGATCATCAGATTCTCAAACGACGACTCCGAACTAAAACAGCTAAATAAATCACTTATGGAAAATGTTTTAATACAGGTTTTATGTTCATAATCATTGTAACTTGAGTCCTGACTTTTCAAAGATAATTGTATATATTATGATGCATTAATTCCTGTGTATACATTGCTGTTTTATACATAGTATAATTTTAATTCAATAAAGATAATAAATTAACAGCACTATTTGTCTACTTTTCTAAGACTTTTTATAATAGTTTCTTTTTCTTTCTTTTTTTTAAGTATAGTTGACACACAATGTTACATTAGTTTCGGGTATACAACTTAGTGATTTGAAAAGTTTATATATTAAGCTATATAAAAACTCTGTTCATTTTCCTTTTATCCTAGGCATAGGATCAGTGAAGATCCTAGGAAGGATGCTATTTTTTTGTTTTGTTTTTTTACTCATATCATAGGTCAGATATTTGGATTACTGTATTTAACAGTGTCTTATGAATTGTTTTTACTTCATTTGGCAGGAAATACAACTGATTTTACATGTCTGTTTGGAGTATAGCTAAGATCCAGGAGTAAGTATGTATAGGTCTCTTAGTTACCAGAATTTGTGGGCACATAATTTAGAAAAGATCTCAAGTCTTTAATTAGAATGTCTTTTATTTGTTAGTGAGCAAATAGAGTTGGCTTTCCTATTTTTTGGGAACACAGAAGATCAGAAGCAGGAAGAAAAGAATCATCTAGAGGCTGAAAAGACACAGCTAGCTAGGAAAGATAGAATTTTAGATCTGGAGGGACCTAGGAAATGCATTTTCTTAATATAGATAAGAAAACTGAGACCCATAAAATTTACTTTTCATAAGATCATACAGCTAAGGTTTATTGAGCTTTGATTTAAAAAAAAAAAAAAGTAAAAATAAAGTAACCGGCAAAAACCAAAGCAGCAGTGTCAAGAACTATTGCCAACTGGGGATTTTAAATCTAAGAGTATACATTTATATATGTAAAACCTTAAAGGTTTCTTTGGATTTTATCATTGTTTAGTGTATTATAATGATGACCTTGAGTCAGGGAAACAAGTTATCGTTAGTGTCTTAAGACACACTATGTTTAGGGAAAATTTCCATCAAAATAATTCATTAAAACTTTTTAAGCACTAATTTTTTTTATGTTACCTGGTTTCATTATGCTAAAAATAGCTACATAGTTGATCTTCATTCATGGATTACATTTGCAGATTTGCTTACTTGGGAAAATGTACGTCTCAGTGGGGTAGGCACTTTTGTAGTCCTTCTCAGACATGTGCAGAGTGGCAAAAAATTTGAGTTGCCCAACATGCATCTTCCCAGCTAGGTTGAACAAGTGACGTGGCCTTCTTGTTTCAGCTCTCAGAGTGTAAATGAGTGTCCCTGAATATAGACTGAAATCAAGCCTCAACGAGATTTGTGAGGGAGGCAGAGTTTACCAAATTAGAAGGGCTTGAGAAATACCTCGTGCTTTCCAAAGATTCATACTAAGTATAAAACCAAACCTACATAAAGTTGAAAGTAGTCAGTAATCAGAATGCCTCCTGGAACAAAAATCAACACTCTTCAAAGGAAGACACAATATAGATTCTCTGTAATGTATCTCTTATAATGTGTGATACAGAGTCAAAACAAACCTTGACATGCACATGTTGAATTTTGCAAAAAACTTTAAGGCAACTCTTAAGTGTATGTTCAGGGATTTGAAGGAAATGTCATCTTAATGACTATAGACATAAGGAATCTCAGCAGAGAAATGGAAAGTATAAAAAATAAAATGGAGTTGTTACAACAGAAAAGTAAAATAAATGAAATGAGAGAGATACTGGATAGATTTAGCAGTGGAAATGTCAGAAGAAAGTGTCAGTGAACTTAAAAACAGATCAATTTAAATTGCCCAAACTGGGAGAAAAGAGATTGAAGAAAGAACAGAACCTTAGGGTCCTATAGAACAATATCAAATGGATTGACATGTAATTGGAGATTCATAAGGATAAAAAATGAAAATAGGGCAGAAAAATATACTTGTAAAAAATGGTCATTTTAAAGTTTTATGAAGAAACACTGGCTTTGATAGATATAAACCCCAATAAAGAAATCCAAAGACTACTCCTCAGAAGATCATAGTCAAACTACTGAAAACCAACAATAAAGAAATTTTTGAAAGAAAAATCAACACAGTCTTAAAAATTGTGAGGAAAACAACACAATGTATATGAGCCACTGATTGGGAGAAATATAAGATTGTAAAAAATTGTAATGTGAGCATAACCAGCCCAATAAAAGTCTGGTAAAAAGACTTGAACAGATCCTTTACTAAAGAAGATACAAGCAGTGGTCAATATACATATGAAAAGACGACATTGGTTATCATGGAAAGACAAAGCTGGAAGTAGAGGCAAAACTATAGTGATTGCTTTGAGGCTGGGGTCAGGAGATGGGATCAGAGGACATGACAAGTAAGTGGGAATCAATTTGAGAAGCACTTAAAGAGGGTGACCAGTTTGAACCTATCTTCATTTGGATATCTTCTAGAATGTGTAAAAAGCAATAAATAAGATGTATTTTTCCATGCTACATGTTGAATAAGAACTTTAAGTGTATATATGCTTTTGATGTATTTTTCTTTCAAGGTCATCAAGTGCACATGAAGTAAAATCTGTAATCAGTTGGAAAAAAAAAAAAGCCAAGCTGAGAAAGATCTTAATAAAGTCAGTTTCTAAAAAATATTTCCAAAAACTTTGCATTTGTAAATTTCAAGATTACAGAAAACTTGCATGAATAAGAATATTACACAGAATACTTACGTTGTCTTTACTCAGATATTTTTTTCATCTTTACTGAGATCTAATTGACAGAATTGTGAGATATTTAAAATGTACAAAGTGATGACTTGATATATGTATACATAGTGGAAGGATCCCCCAGCCATCAAGTTAACATATCCATCACCTCACATACTTACCCCCCCCCCACCTTTTTTTGGTTAGCAAATTTAAGTTGTAGTAGGAAATATCAATTATACATTACAGTGTTTAGCAGAGTTAAAGTTTTAATGAGAGATGATGAAGGGAAAAACAGGGTTTGAGTGGGCACCAAGGATATGCTAGGGCTTTTTGTTGCTAGATGAGTGCCAACACGCATGGGAAGATGGACTACCCATCTTCATAGGTTCTTAAGAGAATTAAATGGGAAAATGTGTAAAAATTTTCTGTAAACACCTAAACCATTAAAATCGGATTGAGACTGAGTTTTGCCCAGGGAGAGGTCTTATTATATATTTGCTCAGCACATTGTCTCATAGGGAGAGTCACACAGGAAGTAATTTAAGTTTAGCTTTCTTATATTCTTAGCATCAACTTGCTGACTTCCCCTCTGGAAGGTGTAAAAGACCTCAGGAACATTCTAGAATTTACCTTCATAGATTGCCCTTTCTCCTTTATGGCAATCTTGTAGGAGGGATGATTCTCTAGTATCATCACCAATTTAGAGCAGCTTCTAACTCAGGGGATCTTCACCCTAATTGCATATTAGAATTATGTATCTCAGAAAAACAGAAGTGCTGCTGCCTGTATCCTTTCCCAGATCCGACTGAAATGGTCGGATACTTTCAAAAAACTTTGAAATGGTCTGGGGAGGGGCCTGGGGATCCAGATTATTTGCAAGCATCACTGGGGATCCTGAGGTGCCGCCGGGCCTGAGAACCACCACCGACATTGCAAAGACAAGGTTGTCCACCAGATGGAGACAAAGCACTTCTCTGCGGAAAAGGCTCTACACACAAAACCCATTCTCTGACTTTACATCTGTACCAACTCCAATTTATGTTTGGACCAAGCAGGGCAAACATGTGGCAAGATAGGTAAAATTATCCATGATACCGTTGCTTTCCTACCACAGATATTCTTGGCACCGCTGGGGGAAATTTCAGGAACCAATTTAAAAAATAACATGTAACTAAAAATATATCCTAGTCACCCTATTACCTGAGCTAGCATCTGGAAATATTTTTAATCCTTTTCCTAGCTCACTTTGATAAAGTAGACCATATAAAAAAGGAGGGTAATATTGCTTATATAGAGTGGAAATTTTTGACGTAAGATCACCTTAAGGATTATGCAAATAGAAATCAACATCAGCATGTGTAAATTAGATTAAAATATGCTCACAAGATTTTAGGAAATAGGTAGATCTAATAATGTGACTTAGACTTTTTCTTGTCTGAAATACCTGACTGACAGTTTCTAATTTTGATTTCTCCTACCTCTGACCAGGTTCTGCATGGAAGCTATACAAGCTACAAACTTGATCTCTGTCCTCTTTTAGCTGGAGCTGGTCAGTGAAAGGTAGGTGAAAGTCACTGGAGAGCTTCTCTTCCTGACTAAAACAAGTTCCTGTTCTTCCTTGACTCTACCCATTTTCCCCTGTCTTCTTAGGGACATGAACCTTGGAGGTGGGCCAACCAGAAATCACCATCCCTAAGAGACAAGTGTGAGGACAAGTGTGTATAACTAAGGATGGCAGAGAGGATGGGCAGGAGGAACCTGGGTCGCAGTGGGCAGCTCCTGTGCTAACAAGAACTGCCTATCTCTGAACTTGTTATGTGGGAAAGGGAGGCTTCTTATGATTTGCAGACGAATTTATTCTTAACTGATCCATCACTGAAAATTATATTGGCCCATAGACATAAATATATATTTATCGTATTGACATTAGACATTTTCCTTTCTAGTTATTATCCTTTTAATCTTTCTAAAGAAACCCTGTCGGCTTTTGACAAAGCTAAGAATTTAGAAGCTCAACATCCTTTTTTGGTTATTTCTAAAAAGCGTATGTCAAATGCCTAATTGTAAATACCACACAATCTACAAAACATTCCTGCCCTAACCACATTTTCCAAGCCAAAATGCATAGTTTGACATAGCACGTGGCTATAGCGTGGTTTCAACAGACTGACGCTGGAACGTCCAGGATGTCATCTCACCTTGCTCGACATAGCCTGTGGTTTCCTCAGGGTACACCCCAGTTAAAGCACACAGAATCCTGCTGTGGCTGAACACACAGTCAACAGGATAGAAACAGTATACCAATGAGTAATAGACAACAGGTGTTTTCATCAACACAGTCTAATTTCATCTTAAAGGTAGATGACAAAGATACCTATTTGGAAAAAGAACTGGTAAAACATTAAGTGTTCTACACTTTGATTAAGCAGAATGGCAGTTTGTGATTCACAGGCTAGAATATTGAAGATGGTCCATAGGAGGATTTCATGAAGGAGAATTTCACAGAATTCAGAGGCTGTTTAAAGAACCCAGGAGAACTGAGTTGGCAAAATAGGCATATGGTGTTGCCTTGGGAAGGTAATAAAGGCACAGGTGAACCTTCCCTGCGTCACAACCTAGGAACATGTTCCTGAATTGTGTCACACCTCAGCTCTGAGGGGGCGGAGTTGGTGCATTTCTAGAAGGCAAAGGTAATTCACTATAAAGTGGGAGGAAGTAAACCCTTTTAAATGTTGAATTTCATTAGGGTCCACTCCTGATGCTCTTCTCACTTTCATGCTTTTATCACTAGGTGGTATCTCTCACATCTTTATCTCCAAACCTATTCTGCCCCCGAGATTCAGACTTTTCCTGCTGCTTCCCGGTTATCCACACTGTCTATTTGTAGTCATTTCGGACTCACCGTCCAGAAGACAATTTATTTGTGTCTTTTTTCCTTGTATATTCCCTTTCACGAGCATAATTTTTGCCACTTATTCAGCTTTGTTAACATATAATTGACAAAGGTGCAGCTGTTTAAGGTGTACAACATGATGATTTGGTCTGTGTATACATTGTGATACCTTTAACACACCTATCACCTCACATGCTTACCTGTTTTTGTGTGTGAAAACATTTAAGTTCTACTCTCCTAGCAACTTTCAGTTATGCACTACAGTGTGTAACTGTGGTCACCATGTGGTACATTAGACCCTTAGACCTAGCTTATCCTCCATCCGAAGGTCTGTATCCTTTTCCAGTTACTCCCCAACGCCCTATTTCCACCCCTTTCCCCGATCCCTGGCAACCACTCCTCTATCCTCTCTAGGAGATCAAGCTTTTTAAAATTTTATTTATTTATTTTTAACATTCTAAATACTTGTGACACCATGCAGTATTTGGTATTTGTCTTTCTTCTTGACAAATATTTATTGCATGCTGAATGGGCACCAGCACCGGTGATGCGAGAGCCTGGGCACCTGACATGGTTCTGCCCCTGCATTCTCAGAGGGGCAGGCTGCCCTGGGACAAAGACGCACATGACAAGGACATATTTCATTCCAGGAGGACAAAGGGATGGACACAGGGTGTTATCTGAGATTAGGGGAACTTTCTGTCTCCTTTGACAGAATTTTTTTTTTTAAGGTTTTATTTGTTTATTTGACAGAGATCACAAGTAGGCAGAGAGGCAGGCAGAGAGAGAGAAAGAGAGAGAGAGAGAGGAGGAAGCAGGCTTCCCGCTGAGCAGAGAGCCCGATGCGGGGCTTGATCCCAGGACCCTAGGATCATGACCTGAGCTGAAGGCAGAGGCCTCAACCCACTGAGCCACCCAGGCACCCCTCCTTTGACAGAAATTTTACCCACCAGGTCACCCAGGCTAGAAAACTGGGCTTTGTTCTGTCCTTTCCCTCTGACCATTCATTCACAACCAGCCACATCTCACCTGTTTGGCCTTGTATTTCTCAAGCCCAGATCCTCTCCCTTCCTTGTTAGCCTCGTGAGACTGTCTCCATCTTCCATGTGGTCCATGCATTACTCGTTGATGCCAGCCTTTGTTCAGTGTCCCCCTTGCCCTGCCCTCCACCCCATCCCTTCCCAACCGGCCTCCAGTCAGCTTCCTCCAAAACCTCTATCAGACTGTTCTGCTTTTCTGCCTCAAGCTTTTCTATTAGTTTTCTATTTTATGTTTTAGAGTCAGCTTAGATTTCTAACCTCATCATTTTTTTCATCATCTTAAATTTTGCGCTCAAGCAACACCAACCTATTCATGGTTTTTGAACACACTATTATGGCATTTCATGCCTCTGAGCCTTTGATCCTATTGTCCCATCTCTGTGGCTCCACCACATTGTTTCATCTTTGTCTGACTTTGGGTTTTCTCGCATGGCCCTCCTGCACTCATAGTGGTTCATGCTTATTTACCCTCACTGTAGTGCTTCACACACACACACACACACACACACACACACAGTATGTTTCACACTTGCCTGCCTTTTGAGAATGTGGGCACCTCAAGGATGGGAACTTCCTTCACTCACTTCCATGTCCAGCAGTATGTTTGACAAATGCAGTTTGTAGTGGAGCTTATTATGGGATGGAACCAGAAGTGAAGAAATACCAGTTTGCCTTGGAAGAAATCTGATTTGATCCCTGAGACAAGAAAGCGACTGATGATTTATGGTTTGATTGTCCAATTGGCCTTAAAAGTCAGCAGTGCAGATGTGACAACTCCCTTACATACAGACATTCTTTTCGTCAGTCCCAGATGGGCACAGCCACTTGACCTACTGAACTGTGAACAGGAGCAGGGTGTGGTCTTCAGGGTAACCCTGACAGGTCGCACCTTCCACTTACCCTGAGAAGTTCCTCGTTTTACCTCAGTGAGTGGCCAGGGCTATTGTGGTGATGGCTGCTGGATCCTGGCTCCATCTGGAATAGCTCATGGAGAGTATGCTTTACTGGCTGGGTTTTTGTCATTCAAACTGAGAGTTAAGTAATAGGTTCCTGATAGCAAAACACTGAGGGCCCAGGTGCTGCAGCAGCTTCTAAGATGAAGCATTTATGGAGCCTGGTGTTTGGACAGCTGGACAAGTGCAGCTGTATTTGAGACACACTAAAACAATTTTGAGACATACTAAAACAATTTGTTTTTGTTTATCTGATATTCAAATTTAATAGACATCAGGTGTTTTATCTGGCAACTCTATGTGAAAGCGAATTGAAACACATACCCCAAGTTAGGGGCTATTTGATGTATGAGGAAGAATTTTGGACAAAGTGTCCAAAGAACTGGTTTCTAGCCACAGCTCTACATCTTTTTTTTTTTTTTTTAAGGATTTTATTTATTTATTAGAGAGCAAGGAGCACAACCAGGGAGAGCAGCAGGCAGAGGGAGAGGGAGAAACAGACTCACTGCTGAGCAGGGAGCTGAATCATTTTTAAATGTTCATTTATTTTTAAAAAGATTTATTTATTTGAGACAGTGAGAGAGACAGCAAGGGGGAGGGGCAGAGGGAGAGGGAGTCTTAAGCACAATCTATGCTGATCTTGGAGCCCTATTCGGGACTTGATCTCACCACCCTTAGCTCACAACCTGAGCTGAAACCAAGAATCGGAAGCCTTATAGACTGAGCCATCCAGGTGCCCCTGACTCATTTTAATTTTAGTCTTTTGGGGTGTTGTTTAAAAGTAATAAGATATATAAAAGTACATTTTAAAAAATTCAATATGATACATCTTTTGACTTTTAAAAAACGCAGGGCTTGATCCCAGGACTCTGGGATCATGACCTGAGCTGAAGGCAGACACTTAACCAACTGAGCCGCGCAGGTGTCCCACAGCTCTCCATCTTTCAGCTGTTGTCTCCCTGTGAAATGAGAGGGTTTCCAAGTGTGTGGTTTTCATATTTCACCTAGTTTCAAAAACTGCACAAATGAAATTTTATTAGAAAGCCCACAATACAAAACAGATAAAAGCTGTGTTGCTGATTGAAGTGGAGTATGTATGGGTCACTCCCCACCACAATGTGGTAGAAGTGAGCGCAGCTTCAAAACTGCAGGACTTGATTTCTAAACTCCTTTCCACCTGGGACAGTCTGGGTGTCCAAGTGAATCATTTCACAGAGAGTGAGGATCCCACTGGTGGCTGATCACACCTGTCCTTCCCTAGTTAGAGAGGCAGAGGCTGCAGAGATAAGGAGAAACAAGTATTATCAATAAAGGTGGCATTAAGAAGTACAAAATAGAATTTTTATTTCTCCAGCAGACGCTGTTGAGCACTTACTACTGATAAGGCAATGTACCTGGTAGACACTCTGGAGGGAGAATAAGAGGAAACCGTAGAAGGACCTCCTGAGTAGGAGAGCTAAACCATGTGTACAAGGAATCACATCTGCGTTTATTGGAATCTGTTATGTGACAGGCATGTTATTGCTTCCAACTTTAAAAAAGACCTCAGTGAGTATCGCTCCAGCTCACAATTCCTGTTCCTTCCTACCTGCTTTCATCACTACTTATGTCCTTTCAATGGATTCTCTAAAACATAATTCCTCTATTTGTTATCTTTGAATCCTTTTAGCTGATGTTACTATGTATAAGAACCTCTGCCTTTGCAGAGTGTTGGATGATAAAGTCATAACATGTGTTCTTCCCAGAAAGGTGTTCCTGAGATGCAGCTTCCTCCCACAGCACGATGTGTCCCCAGGTCAGCTGTTGTCTGATGTAGGTCATTTTGGACATTAGTTTCATTTTCACCCAAGCACGTGCCGAGGCTATTAGCAGATTTGGCCATTTCTTGTTCTGCAGGATTCCCTGACTTTTCTCCCTTCTTTCCCTGCCATGCCTAATAGCTCAACTAAGCTCTGCTCATCCCTCCTCTACCTCACTGCCCCTTTCTGTACCCAAGTCTCTCCCGCTCTTTTCTCTAGTATTTTGCACGGCTTAGCAAAAGTTCTTCTTTGCCACCCTAAGGCTCACAGCAAGGGCTTTGAGCCCACTGCCTTATCCTTCTCTCTCTGCTATTGAAAACCCTCTGGTGCATGTTTGAACAAATGCCACCTTTTTGACCTGGCTCTAAAAGGCAGTTATTTATTTGGTTTTGGTTTTTAAAAAACATATTTTTCTTCCATGGGTTATTTTGTAATTTCTGTTAATACAGAAAGTTTAAATGTATGCAAGTTCTTAAAAAGTAAACAAAGTATACATAAAATCATATTTATATTATATATTATGTAATATCAAATCTATTTCTGGGGTGGGTGGGGGAAATGAACATCTGTGATACCCTTTTGGACTGCTCTTCTTTTTTATTTTATTTTATTTTATTTATTTATTTGACAGGGAGAAATCACAAGTAGATGGAGAGGCAGGCAGAGAGAGAGAGGGAAGCAGGCTCCCTGCCGAGCAGTGAGCCCGATGCGGGACTCGATCCCAGGACCCTGAGATCATGACCTGAGCCGAAGGCAGTGGCTTAACCCACTGAGCCACCCAGGCACCCTTGGACTGCTCTTCTATGTCTACATATTTTTCTTCAACAAAAGAGAAGAAGAAAATAATACTGCTTTGTACCTTGCTTTTTAATTTAACAATATATAGTGAACATCTTCAGATTCCATTCAGTATTTTTCCTCAATTTCTTTAAAGACTGTGATGTTCTCTTGGATACTGGTGCTGTAATTTTTTTAGCCTGCCCTCTTTCCTTGGTCATCGGGTCCTCAGAGCTCCCAGGATTTTGCTGTTGAAAAGAATGCTGCACTGAACTATATTGTACCTCTGTGCTAAGTTACGTCCCGTGCTTTCTCTCCTTAGGTCAGTTCGAAGAAAAGATGTTGATGCTGAGCCCACTAGTACAGCCAGCTTGTACTCCGTGGTTTGGTCAGACTTGGTCCCCTTGCAGCTGATCAGTCCCTGGCTCTCTCCCTCCTGGCCCAGGAGACCTGCTTCCCCTCCTTGTCAGTCCCATGTCTTCTGTCACCTTTAAGCCACAGCTGTGCCAACAGCTCTCACCTGATGCACACGACTCATTTTTTCTCAGTTCTGCAGATGGAAGTAACACAGAGCCACCCACTCCCTTCTCCTTCCACTGTTATTGTCATTCCCAACTCTCGCTGGAGAGCATGGCAGGATGGCAAAGTTCCCTAACTTGAGCCTCACAGAAGATGGTGGTGAGGGAAGGCTCTCCACTCGCTGTGACTCAGGACACATGTGCTCACGCTCTCACCACACTATGCAGACATTCGCCTCAGCTCCGAGGCCCCAGCCATGCTCCCGCAGAGAGGAGAGGCCAGATCGAGGACCGTGGAGCTGGCTCCTATCTCTGGCTAGAAGAAGAAAGATGGGCACACGCAGTGCCACTTCAGGAAGTCTCAGGGCTCCTTTTGTAATGTTAGCAGAGGAGGGAAAGACTGGTTTTTCAAGCTGGGTTCTGTGACCCTAGGGTTCCACCTCAGAATCTTGAAAGACATCCCAGGTGGGGAGGAGGAGGCAAAGATGATTGTGGGGACCTCAGCTGGTTTGTCTTTCTGTCTTGCCGGACAAGAAGATAGAAAGATGCTGGAAGGAAGTGAGCGGCTTTGTGAAGTAAGCACAGGTCATGTCTTTTGAGGTGGAAATGGGGACTTTTTCCAAGTTTCCTAGTTGGTATCTGAGTTTGGCCTCTGGCAGGAAGAGGATGAGCTCCTTAGAGAGGGTGAACCCTACATTTCAGAGTTGGACCAAAGCTCTACCTTATGGAAAAGGCAGGGAAATCTTATTGGATGTGGTATTTTGTGGAGTTGCATAGATTGATTCCTGACTAAACTCTAGGGCCTGGTGAACAATGCATGGCGTGTGGACCACAGATAGGCCAACCAGCTTTTCCATACACCAGTCAATCTAATAGAAAAACCCGTTTTTCTTAAGCCTTATCAAAAGCAGGAGCACAATGGCTGGGACTCTTCATGTGAATAACCTCAGATACAGAGGAACATTTTAGAGCCCTCTGGAAACATCCAGCAGCTGGAACAGCTAGGAGAGCAGCTGGGAGGGCTGGGAGGAGCCTGGGATTCAGCAAGGGGGAAGATCACGCTTGAGAAAGGAATGTCGAGTCCCCGCCAGCATCAGGAAACAGGACCCAAACGGGCCGCTCCTTGGGAGGCAAAGCTGAGAGAGTGGCTGCATGCTTTCCAGCTGCCTAAGAACCCAGGTGCTGCTCAGACGCAAGAGATCTGGGAGCTTCCATTCCCAAGATCTGGGTTTTGAAAAGTTCCCTGCTTGCTTGCCCCGTGGTAATTAAACTGAACATGGGAAAGGAGCAGAGACCCCGCGGGGAGAAGCAGAGAGTGGCAGGTGTGGGAGAAGCTGCCGCTCAGAGAACGCTGGTTGGCTCTCTGCTCCCTATCTTCTAGCTGCATAACAGGGACGATGCAAAGTCTCTGTGCATCGAGTTCCTCATTTCTCACAGAGGATTGCGGATGCCTCCTCCCTAGGGATGAGTCCAGGACGAAGGGAGATTGGGCTTTAAAATAGCTATGGCAGGTCCTAACACACGGATAGTAGATTGGCTCATTTCTTCCTTCCTGAGCAGAAAGTAACACTCTCCTCCTAGGTAATCTAGCAAGCCTGGGGCTGCAAGGGCTAGACTCAACTTGGAGGGAGAGGGATTTCACACAGAACCCTCTTTCTGACTCTGGCTTTAACACAGATTACAAGGAATGGGGTCAGTCTGTAGGAGGCTTGTCATTTGGGTCCACTCCAATCCTTCAAGCCACGAGACTGGAAACACACTGCTCCTAGTTACCTGGAACCAGAGAAAGATGCATCTGATGGGGTTGACTGACAACACTTAGGAACGTGGACACTGGTGGAGTAGTTCTTCTCCCTTCCAAACAGTGTGAGTCTCCCGTAAAACTTGACATTTCCAAGTCTCTGCAGGCAGCCAGCAGCTAACACTGACAAGTGGTTTTTAAATTCTAGTTAATAGCCTTGTTCTCGTTCCTGTTTCCATGGATCTAGGTGGAAATTAGATGGATGAAAACAAAGAAGGCTTAGAAGTGGTTAGGCTAAAGACACTAGCCCTGCCAGGCAGCATGAACTAGGCCCACCATTCTGACTCTTCCAATACCCTGTTTATTGAAAGCCAAGCTTCCTGCTAGGATGACTGGCTCATTCTGGCCTACCTATTCTTTTCTCAAATATATTAATGGAAATCCGAGTTCCTGTAAACCTCTTTGTCTTGGACTAACTGGGATAGCTGGTCATCCTACTGGAAAAGACAAAGACAAATCACCAAGAAAGAGACAGCTTCAATGGTCTGTGGAGCTATAGGCTAAGGTCAGGGGTAAGGGAAGTCCAGGTCGGTGGTTAGCTGCTTAAAGTAAGCCCCCACAAAGTAGAACTAGTTAAATATTGGGGAAACCCAGAAGTTGTAGCAGTTACTGAGGCTGCTTTGTATAATGATAAGCAAAATAATCAAATGCTGCAAACCCACAGAAACAAACAAACCAAAAATTCCCTCCTTACCCTGAATTATAATGTGGGCTAGCCTTGGATAAAAGCCTCCTTTGGGACTTAGGGCTGAGGAAATAAATCAGCTTTGTAGGGGACTGATCTGCAGAGCAGGATTCATCAAAATCAACTGGAATGTTTACTGAACAGTTTCCTGGATCTCACTCCAAATCTACCGAACATAATTATTACAGGCGAGGACTGGGAATCTGTCCTTTTAGTAAGCACCTTGAGGGATTCTAATGCACAGTGAGGTTTGGGGATCATTTGCTCTGGGACAATGTTCTTCAAATGTTTTTGACCATTCACCCCAGCAGTGAAAAAAATTGAAAATATGTATCTTCAACATATGTATGTGCATTTATTTACAAAGTTCTATTACTCCTACTCAGCTTTTGAGTTTCGTATTATATGCCTCAAGGAATGGCTCAGTCGGCTCAGTTTATGTTCTGATCATACCTTGGAACTCTTGGAACACACTCCAGGCTGCCAGACTGGAGTTTCATGAGGACAAAGACGATGTCTGTTGTGTTCTTTTTTGTCCTTGGCAGCAGCTCAGTGCGTGGCCCATAGTTGGTGTTCAACGAAATATTGGTTTAAATTGAATTAAAAGAGGGAGGGAGCTCGTCTGTGGAGCAGTGCTGGTTAATGTTAACACTGCAGGTCCAAACTGCTTTGTTTCCATGGAAACACGACCGCAGGTTCATGTAGATTCCTCCACCTCTCAGTGCCAGGTACCCAAAGAGAGTTTAAATTCCCATTTCCTTGTCACCAGCTGGTTTTCTCCAGCAGGGGCAGAATTCCTGCTGCCAGAGAAAGGACCCTTCACTGAAAGAGCTGGATGAGGCATCAGCAAGAGGCTTTCAATCCAGACAAGTAAGGAGGAAGGCACTGGACCAACCTCATTCTTCAAACAATACTTCCACTCAGGTGGCAGGACTCCGGGGGGAAGCTTCTTTGGACAGGGAGGTGAGTGAACACATCCACTTCTGTCTCCTGTGGGCCGTATTGTTGAGTCCTAGCGACTGCTAACATCAGTTACCTCATCACTACTTAGTAGCACCTTTGAAAACAGGGATTACTGGCTTTGGAAAAACCTAGTCAGTTTCTTTATCTGCTGTTGATGGAAAAGATCAATATCAAAATGAAGATTGAAAGATTTGGAGCACTTTCATGATTATATAACTGCTTCTAGGCATGGGATGCGGATGTTGTGCCCATTTTAGATAAACTGCAAAACTGTGGAAAGCTGTAGCTGGAAAGATCTTCAAGATTTTGACCCTCGGTCTGCATCATCACTGAGATGGATGTTGTGAAGGGACGCAAACTACCTTCCTCAGTACAACCATTAGGTTCTTTCTGGCAAATGTCTGTAGTTTTTAATATTCGAAACTGGTGAGATTTATATGCTACTGCTTGCAACTTCCTAGTAGATTATGGAAGCAAGTTTCAGACCAAATGTCCTGGTACATATTCACATTTAATCACAAGCAGACCTCAAAATGACCAGATCTGATCTTTGAGATCCTCTGACCATTGTTAAGGAAAAAATTATCCATGACGCTTGTTAAAACAGTAAGGCAGACCTTATTCAGGATTACTGAGAGAGGTATAGGGACTAATGCAGTAGGGTTTCACTGTAAAAGGGAGAGATTGGGCTCAACTTCTCTAATACAACAAGGAAAGGTAGGAATTTATAGGTAAGGAACAGTGTGTGTTGGAGGGGCTGGAGTGCTGGTGGATAGAAAATTACTAAGAGCAACCATCAAGGGTTGGGGGGTGGTTCTGGCTAAATCAGCCTGGTGGGATTCTTAGTGAAGGCTGGCCAGAAGGAAACGGTGGAGGATGAAGAATCTAATTCGATATGGAGAATGATCAAATGTGGAGGGTGGGAGGTTCTCAAAATCAGACTTAGCAAGATTCTTGCTAAAATTGGGCTCTTAAGGACATGCCCAAGGTTAGAAAAAGAGCTCAGAGGTACCCAACTAGTTTGGTCAAGGAGAGAATCTTTGTTTCCATATGTGGTTGAAAGGTCTAGGAAGGTCCATCTTGGCTTGGCTTAGGTCTGTATCTCAAGGTTGTGGGTTCAAGCCCTGCGTTGGGCTCCATGCTGGGCATACAACCTACTTAAAGAAAATATGTTCCTCAGGAACAGAAGTTGCTTCCAAAAACTCGTTCTCTCAACTCCCAACCTCAAATGTTCTTCTAGGACAAGTTTCATTTCTCTCCATCTCTTCTGACTCTTCTTTTCTCTCATGATTAACTTTTGCTTTTCTTGTGGAAATCTAGGCTTTCCTGCTGATTTCTTACCATTCTTACCATCTGCGTAGTGAAGCACAGAAGTGGGAGGTCGGTGGGGAGTTGGGGAAAAATACAGGACCAGTGTTGGAATTGTTGGGAGGAGCGGAAAAGAGTGTGAATATTTATCCCCCACTCACACCCCTGAGATAGTTTACTCAAACTCGAGGTTCATGGATAAGTATGCGATCTCTGCACTGGATTCATTTCACATCTCTTATTTCTCTTAAACACTCCCTTCCCATTATTACACATGACACTACTACAATTTAAAAATATGCCTATGTTTTAGATTTACTGTATCAATAATATGTATGCCAATGAAATCTTACAAATTGTAACCACTAATGGAATTACTGTTTTTCTTGTGCTTAGAAATGATAGCAATTAAATTTACTCTGGGCTCTACCACTGCAATGTGTAAACACACAGAAGATGATAAATACAGCAACAGGGGCCCTCCCTGTGACTGTATAACTATCCTCAGAGAATATTGGCTTTGGTTCCTCCAATGGGGGGAGGGAGGAGTGAGGTTATTTGACCTGGAATTAGTGGGGCATAAGTTAACAAAACGATGGGGAATCCTTGGTCTCATTTTACTTCATGACTCATTTTACCTCATGGATACTGCATATCCAGAGAAAGGCAAGGGTTTTCCCAAGACCTAACCAGCTAGTTAGAGTCAGACTCAGGACCAGAACCAGGTGTGCCTTCCTCCCTTTCATGCTGTCTCTTTGCAAGATTTCAGCTGATAGGATACAAGAACAATGGAAATTCATTCGTGTACATACACAGAATAACGCTTTCAGTAACTGGGACATTTTGGATGGACAGAAATAAAGGAAGAGTGCATCCTTGCAAGTAGATGCAAAGCATAATGCAATTTAGAATCTGTTCTGCACATTGTCTGCTCACAAAGAAGGAACTCCAGTCCATCTCTCTGCCTGTTGCTGTTAAGTTGTGAAGGAGTAGCTGAGAAACTTCACTGTGAGACTTCTATTGGTCTTCTGAGAAGAGGCAGTATCCAGAGCCTCAAAGAGGAAGTTTACTTAAAAGAGAAGGGGTTGTCAAAGAAATATTGCACTGGATGGAATTACACAGGCAAGGGAGACTTTGTTCAGGAGTATTGCACAGGGGTCAACAGTATACACCAGGGGAGAGAGTGAACTCACCTTCCCTGAAACAAAAACCCAAGAACTTTAAGCACTGAGGTGAGCAAGGGGGAAAGTACTGGAGGAGGCTGGGGGCAGATCGGTCAATGTGATTAAGCCATTTGTATTTGCTAATTGATGCTTATTGACGTTAGGCTCCTACCCACTCACAGAGCCTGGGAGATAGGGGCCCTATCTTTCTTGGTGATTACGTTTCAAGGATCTGGCTCCAGGTCCTAGAGAAAGATTCCTGGGATGCAGAAGATGTTTATTTCAGAGTCAGAGAAAGAATTTACAACTGTAAATTTTCTAATGTTTATGCTCTAAGAAAAGGGAGGCTTGTCAGGGGCCTCGAGTCAAAAGGCCTAAGGGTTAGCCAAGCTGATGGGCAGGTTAAGGTTCTTTTGCTAGGGGTCTGAGGCCTGGAAGCAGGTAGATGCAAGTTTGTCAACTAAAATAAGCTGGATTATACTGGGAACAGTTGCCATTCAAAACTTTCCCATTGCAGGCAAGCCACCAATACCTGAAGTCACATGGAAAGTGGTTCATTCTGCTGTCACCCTCCTATTTCAATCAGCTTTTATTTTTTAATTTTAATTTTTTAAAAAATTTATTTTCAGCATAACAGTATTCATTATTTTTGCACCACACCCAGTGCTCCATGCAATCCGTGCCCTCTGTAATACCCACCACCTGGTACCCCGACCTCCCACCCCCTGCCCCTTCAAAACCCTCAGATTGTTTTTCAGAGTCCATAGTCTCTCATGGTTTACCTCCAATGAAGCAGTGAATGGACCTAAGGGAAGGTGGAGAAAGAGCCCCCACCAAAGTGGCCACTGCAGGGGAGTTGGGAAGGGAAATGTGTGAAGGGGCAAGGAAAGATGGTTTTGAAATACTTTTGGAGTTTTGAACAATGTGAACATTTTGTACATTTTAATCTTATTGAAAGAGAAATCTAGAGCATTCCATTTTGCACACCTGCCTGCATATCCAGTGTACCACTTTCCTCTCCTAGATGTGACTTCCCTAGACTTAATCTTTGTCGTCACAGGTGCAAGGCTCTCAGCACCTGGCAAGGCAGTCAGTGGCTGCTTCAAAGCTCTTCTGGGTTTGTTGTTTGGCAGCTTTGGGGGTCTGGATCACAGTACTTCCTGGGTGAAGGGAGCACTTCCTGGGTGAAAGGAGCCCACTCCCCAACTCTGCTCCAGTGCTCCTCCCCAGGGTCCATTCCTTGTACTTGCCAGAAGGGGATGCTGCACAGTATGTAATTTAAGGGCATACAGTGAGATATTTGATACATGCTTGTATTATGAAATGATAACCACAGTAAAGTAGTTCACATCTCTATCGCCTCCCATAATTACCATTTTTTGATAGTGAGAAAATTTGAGATTAACTCTCTTAGCAAATTTCAAGTATACAATATAGCATTGTTAAATATAGCCAGCCATGTTGTACATTAGATCACCTGGAATTTATTCATCTTAGAACGTAGTTTATACCCAATGGCTAGTATCTTCCCATTTTCCCTGAATGGAGCCCCTGCCAAGTACCCTTCTACCCTCTTTTTTATGAGTTCCAAACGTAAATGAAATTTTTTAGATTTCACACATAAGCGAAAACATCCAGTATTTTCTCTGACTTATTTCACTTAGCGTAATGCCTTCAAAGTCTATCCATATTATTGCCAGTGGCAGGGTTTTCTTCTTTTTATGGCTGGATAATATTCCATTATGCATATATTCCACATTTTTTATCCATTCATCTCATCCATCAGTGGAGACTTAAGTTGCTTCTTCGTCTTGGCTATTAAGAATAACGCTGCAATAACCATAGAGTACAGATATCTCTGTGAGATAGTGATTTCATTTCCTTCAGATACATACCCAGAAGTGGGATTGCCAGATTGTTGGGTAATTCTATTTTTAATTTTTTGAGGAACCACCATACTGTTTCCATAGTGGCTACACCAGCTTGTATTCCCAACAACAGTGCTCAAGGTTCCCTTTTCTCCCCGTCCTCACCAACACCCTTCTCTTGTCTTTTTCAGAACTGCCACTCTAACAACTGTAAGGTGATAACTTATTGTGGTTTTGATTTGCATTTCTCTGATAATCAGTGATGTTGAGCATCTCTTCATGTGTCTGTTGATTATCTCCATGTCTTCTTTGGAAAAATGTCTGTTCAAATCCTCTGCCCACTTTTGCATGTGAAACTTCACCAGAATTGTCTCCTTCATGTAGTCTGGGGAACTCAGTGTTCCGTATTTCTGAAGATTTTGCTGCCTACATTTTTTCCATATTTTTAGGAGTTACCTAGGGCCTTGAAAGGGGCCATGGTAGGTGGAACATAGGTCCTGGCTGTTAAGAAAATTTTGTAATAATAAATATGGTTATTTATTATAACTATAAAAATGATTAATATAAAAGTTATCAATTGTAATAATTCAGAGAAAATGACAAGAATGAAATTGCATTTATAAATATTACCTCCCCAAGAAGATAGTTATGATCACCCTCATTTTACACACGAATAGACTAAGGTTTAAGGTTGAATGCACAGGTCTGTCTAGGGGCAAAACCCACATTCAGAGCCAATCTGCTACACAGCTTCCAGTTTTTAACACTGTCATGTAGAATCCCATGGTCATTACCTTTAAACACTCTGACTACTGTTAAAGAGAATTTGCCCCAAACTTGGTGTGGGAAGAAATCTTTTTACATGGAGTCATTTGCAATCTCTGTTCTAGGAAGAAACTAATATTCCTGATAAAATGTTTAAGTAATTTTCTGGTAAACATTAGTGGAACAAAGTCTTGTTCTGGGAAACCAGTCACTTATCTGCCCTGCTGACTGACACTCAACAATTTAGTTACTCTTAGCAAGTGTTCTTTTCTTTTTTATACTTCCCCATAACATTTTCCTACAATGAGTACATTTCTGATGGCCTCACTAGAGGCCTTTGCCCTTGCGGTTATAATAGACTTTGATGATGTTCATAACTAAACAGTCTGAAGGGTTTTCATGCATGCTCTAGATGTGCATGGTTGCTGTGGACTCTAGCTTTATGATGAATCCAATGGACGAGAACCCCCTCAAACATCTATTCTTACCAACCTCTTCACTGCTTCTTCTTCATTCCCTCCTCCCCTCAATGATTTATGTTCCTAATGATCTGGACTGGAGACACTGAGATGGCCTAGTTCTTACCTTGACTGATGCCCTGACTTGAAGCATCTTCTCCTTTAACCAATTAGGAGCCACATTCAAATGCCAAATGCAGTTTTTCAGGAAAGATATCACAGGAAGGATGCTTCCTGAGGATAAGCTCAACTGCCCAAGATCTAGCCTAGGAAAGAGGAGATGGCCAGGGGGAGGTACAACTCTTGCAAATCTTTAAGGTTAACTGTCTGGTCTAGGTATCATTAGAGATACCAAGTCCTGAACGCAAGAGAGAGCTGCCGCCTTTGCAGTTTAAGTGAAGCATGCTTAGGATAAATAAAGGGCAATACTACTTCCTGTGATGGAGAGTAAGCCAAGAGAAATGTTATGAGATTAAAAATAGGGGTGCCCGGGCAACTCAGTGGGTTAAAACCTCTGCCTTCCGCCCAGGTCCTGATCTCAAGGTCTAGGATGGAGCCCTGCATTGGGCTCTCTGCTCAGCAGGGAGCCTGATTCCCTCTCTAATCCCATCTTGTTTCATTGATTCTTCTCCTACCCACTTAAGCCCCCATGTTGCATTACCACTTCCTCATATCAGGGAGATCATATGATAGTTGTCTTTCTCTGCTTGACTTATTTCACTAAGCATGATACGCTCTAGTTCCATCCATTTTGTCGCAAATGGCAAGATTTCATTTCTTTTGATGGCTGCATAGTATTCCATTGTGTATATATACCACATCTTCTTGATCCATTCATCTGTTGATGGACATCTAGGTTCTTTCCATAGTTTGGCTATTGTGGACATTGCTGCTATAAACATTCGGGTGCATGTGCCCCTTTGGATCACTACGTTTGTATCTTTAGGGTAAATACCCAATAGTGCAATTGCTGGGTCATAGGGAAGTTCTATTTTCAACATTTTGAGGAACCTCCATGCTGTTTTCCAGAGTGGCTGCACCAGCTTGCATTCCCACCAACAGTGTAGGAGGGTTCCCCTTTCTCCGCATCCTCGCCAGCATCTGTCATTTCCTGACTTGTTGATTTTCTGCCTGCCTCTTTGCCTACTTGTGATCTCTTTCTCTGTCAACTAAAAAAATAAAATCTTTAAAAAATTGGTACAAGAGTCATGATTCAAAGACACTGAAGTGCTATAAAAAATAAAAATTAAAAATCAAAAAAAAAAAAAAGAAAATGATGTTTCTAGTAAGACTGTAAACAGAGGCAAACTGCATTCCAAATGTAGTGCTGAAGATGCTCTTGGGCTGAGTGGGCCATTGATCCAATCCAGAAAATTATCATTTCTTGTTTTCATTTTGGCTGGAGGTTTTTTTTTTTTCAAGTTATGATAAAAATTATGGAGAAAGAGGCATATCACTTACTTAGCATTCCATTAAATTTCCCTATGATAAAGGGAAGTGGGACACATTGGTCATGAAGAGGGTGGAAATAGCATAGTACACCATTTCTTAAGGTCTTCATCATCAAGGTTAAATAATGGAGTGACTCACAGTTCAGAGTTTTAAGAGCCCGAGGTCCATCCATGGGCCTTTCAGCAAGTCTTTCAGCACTTGACTTTGCTCAACCTGTTTCCTCTTATAGAAATAAGATACAGGGTCCCTGGTTGGCTCCAACAGTTAAGTATCCAACTCTTGATTTTGGCTCAGGTTGTGGGATTGAGCCCCAGGTTGGGCTCTGTGCTCCATGGGGAGTCTGCCTGTTCCTCTCCCTCTGCACCTCCTTCTGCTCATGCTCTCTCACTCTTAATAAGTCAATAAAATCTTTGAAAAAGAGAGAGATAAGCAGTACCTTCTCCACAGTGTTTGGAAGTTAAGTGCTCCCATTTTGTTTTTGTTTTTCTTTGCATCATTTTCTCCTTCTTTTGGTAATAATTTTCTTCAGGAATAATCACTCCTTAACTTTCCCAAATAGGTTCAAGTAAGACTAATCTCACATACCAGCTCAAAGGGTCTGCAGGGGACTGAGGCCAGGTAATGAAAACTCTGCCCAGAGTGATTGGTTCAGTGGTGGACATGTGACCTGAACAAGACCAATCAGAATCAGTTCTGGGACTTTGCTGAGGTTTGGGGAAAACCCTTCTATAATTTATTTTTCATATTTCTGGAGGCTGAAAGTGCAAGATCAAGGTACCAGGATGGTAAGTTTATGGTGAGACCTCTCTTCCTGGCATGTTGGTGGCTGCCTTCTCTCTGCCTGTTCGCATGATAGAGGACTTCTTTTGCATCTCTTGTTTTAAGGACACCAATTCCATCAGATTAGAGCTCTACCCTGGTCACCTCACTTAATCTTAGTTACCTTCAAAGGTCTTGTCTCCAGACACAGTCACATTGTGGGTTAGGGCTTCAACCTATGAATTTGCCAGGGTGGAAGGGGAGCGTGTGCCCACAAGCCAGATCATAGCAAGCTGTTCTGTTGGTAGGATATAAGCATGGGAATAATGGCATTCATCTCATAATAACATAGGGATAGTTTGAGAATAAAGCACTTTAGAGGGAAATAGAGCTGAGAGAACAGTGTCCTGAGGATGTGGATCCAGCCACATCTTTAGCCAACTACACTCCAAGACAAGCTTATTCTTCTTTTACTTACATGTAAAAACATTTTAAGTTGGATTTTTGCTACTTGCAACCAAAAAATTCTTGACGAATAGTGGGTTATTTGGAAGATAAAATGAGATTACGCATATAAACTGCTTAACTCTGCACCTGCAGGAGAGTAAGTGCTCAACACATACTAGTGGTTATTATTATTATCAGGGACTGTGTCAATGATGGAGTCAAATAATTTTGGATTTTCTGAGAGGTTTAATGGAAACATGGAAAACTTATCATCTCAAAACTGTTGTAAGGCTAATTTAGAGAACTTTGAGTTTTGTGGAAACTCATTTTTTGAAGGGCACAGGGTTGTTGGACAGATTGCTCTCAGCAAAAAAGAAATAGCCACAGCAGCACACAATTCATAACTTTGAGACAATGTGATTTGTCTTTCCAATGAATTGAAGGAAAAGTCCAGTAGAGATATTTTAAAATGGAGAGCTCAAGTTAGAGAAGATGATTGCTTTTTGTCTTCAAATCAATTCAACTAAGAATAGTAAGTAGGAGGCTGAGGAAAAAAAATAGGAAAATATATAATGTTGGACCAAACCATTTAGCTACTTGAATAATCATAGAACAAAATTAGTGGTCTGATGTTTTGGTTTTCATACTTGGTGAGATATTATACTGATTAAAAAAACCCTTCAAGACATCAGTTTTGCCAAGTGTGTGATTGGCTTTCATTAACATCACTTTGTTTTAGGAAACAAATACTCTTACTGTTTTGCTTATGGAAACATTTTCCATCTAGATCTTTGTTAAAGAAACTATATTCTATTTTAAATTTCTATTTTGAACATTACATTTTAAGATTAGCTGACCTTTTTTTCCCCTCTCTGTCTTTTTTATTCTCATGGTACAGGTAAAATTTCAAAAAGGATTCTAGTATTTTCATCTAGAGTTTAGATAACTATGAAATGCATAGACACATTAAGAAGATTGTAGTCTTCATCAAGTGAAACAAAATGTGTGTGTGTGTGTGTGTGTGCGCGCGCGCGTGTGTGAAGATGTAAGAAGTAATTTTCAAAGCAGTGAAGTGTATAATGATGTATAATGATGTACTAGGGGTAGGGAACCTGGAATTTAATTTTTAGAAGTGATTCAGTTCCATGTTCTGTCTCAAAATATAAGCAGCCCAGGGCTTTAGAAGAGTCTTAGGCTTTCATAACCTCATGAATGAGAAAACTTGTGCCGTTTTGAGGGATGAGGAAATATAAGATAAAAATTAAACATCTGGACAGAACAGGGATGGTTATTTTGTATCTTTATTTTTAATTATTTACAGAAATTAGACATTCCTAAGTTATACTAATATACTATATGTTTGATATGATAAGAATTTTCAGCAGTGTGATCTGGATTTATTTTTGGTGTTGCCATTGGTAAGGACAGACTATAGAGACATACACTTTGGAGCATCTTGCATTTAAAAAGCCAACAGGGAATCAGGGTCACTGACAGTGAGATGGCTAACTCTTTGAGAGCAGAATTAGATTGGTCCAGATGAAATGTTTTTGTTTCAAAACTTCATCTTAAAACTTTCAAAAATGTAAACATTTTGTTTCAAAACTTCATCTTAAAACTTTCAAAAATGTAAACATATAATTTTACTTTCTGTTTACTTCAATAGTAGAAAAGAAGGTGAAAGTTTGCTTTATAGGTCAGAATCTTGTGCTAAATTTTTCAAAATTTGGTTTGCAATAATTACCAAATGGATTCTTCTCCCTATTGTATCTGATTTAAAAAAAAAACTTAAAGAAAAAAAGCCCCTAATAATGGTGGCAAGAGCATATCATTTATTGCTTTCATTTATTAGACAAGGATTTCTATAGCACCTGAATATGTCCCAAGCATATTAAGATGGGAGGCATAGAATATTGTGGGAGATAGGAATCATCTTTTTTTTTTTTTTTTTTTTTAATTATTTGACAGAGAGAGAGACAGCGAGAGAGGAAAGACAAGCAGGGGGAGTGGGAGGGGGAGATGCAGGCTTCCTGATGAGCAGGGAGCCTGAGGTGGGGCTCCATCCCAGGACCCTGGGATCATGACCTGAGCTGAAGGCAGACACTTAACAACTGAGCCACCCAGGTGCCCCAAGAAAGGCATCATCTTTTCCCTAATGGAGTTTCCAATCTAGTGAGGGAAATAGGTTAAGGTACAAAAGCCTAGAAGACACAAGAAATGGACCTGAGTTGATGAAATGTCATGAATTGGTAGAACCTGTGGCAAACCCAAAGAGGATACATTGACTAAAGTTCTTTAAATTTAATGAAAAACACCGCAACAATGTTGTAGGCCATGGAATACGTTGTAGGCACACCATGTGAAACCTCTACATTAAATGAATAATTGCACAAATACTTATGTAGGTGGAAATGAGATAGGGGCTATAATGAAAAGTACAAGATATCATGAGGAAGAACAGTAATAACTTTTCACTATAATTCCAGGGGAAGTTATATTTTATTGATGACCTGAGAGATTATTAGGGATTAGCCAGTGGGGACTCAGAAGAAAAGATTTAAGCTGAACACAACAGTAGAGAGTACAGGATATGTGCAGCTTTAATGTGATTGAGGCCCAGAGAATGAGAAGGGAAAGTGGCAAGGGATGAGCTGAAAGTTTAATAGGCCAGACAATGTAAGATGGAATAGGTCCCCTTGGAAATTTCAAACTTGTCCTAAAACCAATGGGAATCCATTAAAGCACTCTAAACAAAGGAGTGATTTAATCATGTGTATATTTCTTTTTTTTTTTTTTTTAATCTGTAAAAGGCATTTATTCTGAGAATCTAAAATCTGGACAAAGAACATTGAAATTTTTAGAAAAAGCCTACATGAGATTTTGTTGTTTCTTCCTAACACATTAACAAACCTAATAACAAGGAAAAGAAAAACTTTTAAAACGGTATCACTCCAGTCTGTCTGCAGTTACGGGATTTAAAATATTCCTGTTCGTGTGTATATTTCTGTAAGACAGCTTTGGTTGGAGTGTGTAGAATTGAATGGAGAGAGAGGCCAAGACTGGATGTGGCTGGAATGGTCAGGATGCTATTGCAGGTCAGGTGAGATGTATGGGGCTTGGACCAAGGGGTTTATGGTTGAAATGGAGAGAACTTTTGTTATGTGGGATTAGGAGTAGCTGTGACTGAAAGTCCTATATTAGGGTGGCTTGGGCAGATATGCATTTGTTTCTCTAACATAATTAAAATCTGCACATAGCCTAGAGTTAGACTGGTGGCTTCACAAATAGCAGCCACTAGAACCCTTCATCTTGTTTGTCAACATATGACTTATATCTCTTGGTCCAAGATGACTGTTCCAACTCCTGTGATGTTTTCATTCCAGCCAACATGAATGAGGAAGGGAGGAAATGGGTATATCCCTTCTCTTTGAGGGCATTTCTAGATTTACACATGATAATTTTAGTTATAGCTCATTCAACAGAATTTAGTCACATGGCCTCATATGGTTGCAAGAAGAGTTTGAGACATAAGGTAATTATTCTGAGCAACTACAGGACCAGTTGAAAAGCCAGGATTCTGTGGCTAAGAACAAAGGGAACAACAAACACTGGGGACAACCAGCATCTTCTGCCACAGGAGTAGACAAAACTGAGATACGTTTTGGAGATAAAATTAACCAGATTTGATGAGTGATTTAATGGGGGTGGGTGGGTGATGAGAAGAAACAAACCTGATTCCCACTTTTTTGGACATAATCAGTGTGATAAGTGGTAGTACCTTTTGGAAATGAAGAAATGAAAGAGCCAGTTGGAGGTAAAGAACAAGAATTAATTAGCTATTGGGACCTTGTCTACCCTGCCCTCAACATTATAGGGAAGAAATTTATCAGTTATTTTATTGTATCATTCCAGAGATGGTCTATGCCCACGCAGGAGTGTGGGAGTTTACACAGATTATACACACATATGCATACACACATCTTTTATTTTATTTTTACAAAATAGTAGGGTTCGATTACACCATTACATATCCTGCATTTTTAGTGTAATGTGTCTTGGAGATTTTTCCATGTAAACACATTAAGAGGTACCTTACTATTTTAAAACATCACAGAATATTCTATCTTATGGCTGTGCCATAGTTTAACAAGTTGCTCAGTTGTTTCTGGTTTTTACCTATTATGAAAAATGCCACAGTACATGTCCTTCTATGTATGTCACTACCACATGATTGGGTATAACTGTGGGACAAATTCTTTTAAGTAAAATTGTTGCATTCAAAGACACATGCATTCAAAATTTTGAGTTGCTTATTTCCCTTCAGGGAGGTTTTAGCAATTTTTACTCCCACCAGCAATGTATCAGAGTGTCTGTTTTCCTATACTCTTGACAACTCAATGTGTTAAACTTTCTGATCTTTGCCAAGGCTACAGATTGAAAAATGGTACTTGGATTTGGTTTCAATTGTTTTTTTTTTTCTTTTTTCTTTCTTTCTTTCTTTTTTAAAAATTTTATTTGAGAGAGAGAGAGAGAGAGAGAGCAAGAGCAAAGGTGTAGAGGAAGAGGGAGAAGCAGGGTCCCCACTGAGCCTGGAGCCCAATGCAGGACTTTTGATCCCAGGACCTCTGGATCATGAACTGAAGGCAGCTGCTTAATGGACTGTGCCACTTAGGGAGCCCACAATTTGGTTTTTTCTTACTATGAGTAGGATGGAACACTCTATGTTTAAAAACGTTTTGTTTCCTTTTCTAAATGTCATTTTTCTATTGGTTAATCCTTATTGATTTGAAAAAATTGGTTACATATTAAAGAGATTATGTTATGTTTTGCAAATATTTTCTTCAGTTTATTTTTTTATTTGTTCCTCACAATAAATTCCTTTCTGTAAATTAATTTATTATTAGTGACTTCTTGCGATTATGTCAGTTCAATATAGGTACCTGTTAGTACTTTCAACCTCATTTTCCTTTGCATACATAATTTTACATAAATGTGCTCATAACTTGAATAGAATTTAGGGGTCTGTTTTTATTCCAACTTAATAACGGAAATCTTTGTCATTCAATATTTTTAAAAAACACGATTTTTAGTGGTTGCATTATGATTTTATCACTTGGAAGTACAATAATTTACTTAACCAACCCCTTTACTGTTGCGTGTTTGGGTTATTTCCATTTTTAAAAACCACTTATAAGCTACTCATTCGTGGCAATTTCATCAGGTTAAAGTTCTTGAAAGAAAACTTGTGAGTTGTAGCGTAGAAATCTTTCCTGGGGCTTCAACATCTCCCACTGCTCCTCGGAGAGTCCCTGGAGCTGGGGCTGGAATCTGGGATCCAAGACATCTAGAGGAAGCCAGCGTGCCGAGGAGGCGCAGGGGGTGGGGGAGGCGGGGTGAGGCCGAGACTTGGCCCCTCCCCAGCCTCGCAGCTCGAGCCCCTAGCAGCCGTTAAGGACCTTGGTACGTTACCATACCGCTCTCTCGAAAGCCAGTTACGCTGTGGACATCCATCAGAAACCATTAAGTAATTGCAGGAACCTTCGCAGTCTCCTGCTAGTGGACGTGGAGTGTGAGTGTGTTAGTAGTAGTTCAGAGTCTCTCTCAGGCTATTAAAAGGGGGGTGTCGTTTAGCAAGAAAACGAATGGGCATTCCCCAAAGAGAACGTGACATATGGGAACTTCATATTGTCTTTTGGGGAGAGGGTTAGGGTGTTTTCAGTTGTATCTGGAATAGTTTGCACCATGTTAGGTGGAAGTCAGACTTTATATTCAAAGTTAAATATGATTCAAAGAGATGAGTAGGATTCCAATTTGAGAAGGGATAGGACAGTGCTCAGTTTCTATTGTGTGAAACTGGCTTAAGCTGGAGCTACATTGCCTCTATGGTTCCATGGTAGAGTTGGCCAAAAGAGCTACCTGGGCCAGATCTGGAGGTGGAAGTGAAGCAGCCGCCATTATTCCCCACAAGTAGTGCCTAGAGGCAGTAAGGGGCAGCATGTGTGCTGGTCTAGGATTCTAGCTTGTCGTCGCCCTCCTCTGTTTTGCCACCAGCCCTTTTCTCCTCCTGCCTGTGCTGGTGACCAACAGCAACCCCAGGCTCAATCCCAGGCTCTGAGGCAGAGGCAATAGCCTTCCATGGGCTTCTTCACCAGTTCCCACCTGTGTCGCATTCTTAAAACTGGAGATGTTGTTCCCGTGATTTCTCTGCAAGTTCTCCTTTTCCTTTCACATGACTACTTCCAGAGGCTGGAGCAGTTGGTTTTTTCTGCTTCTCTCCCTTCTCAGTCTGGACTTTCCCCCCCATTTCCTTCCATTCTGTGCAAGTTCTCATTCTATAAGTTAATAGACCAGAAACTCAGGGAAGGTAGGCATAGTGTCTGTTTAGTTCACAACAGTTTAAACTATTAAAACTATTGAAATACTTTAGTTGTAAGCCTCAGAAGTCCCTAATAAGCACGTAATAAATGATAGGTCTACCAATTATTTATCCAGCCCTCAGATTCTCAAAGAGGAGGGTGTGGCCTGAGAAGGTATATGAACGACTTGCTTTCACAATCTAGCTTTAAAAAGTTTATTAGGGAAGACCATGTTTAAATATTATGTGGAGTATTTGAGGATGTCCTGGGCCTCTAAACTCAGGCCAGTCCCTGGGAAGTCCCAAAGTGCCTCACTTGCTGTAGGGGCTGTAGGACGGGTGGTCTGAAACATGTCAGCTTGGGCCTCACTGCTCACTGATGCCTTTATCACGACTCTTCTCTGCCGCTCCTGGATGCTTGTTGTCTTCAGTATGCTATGGTCAGCAGAAGGTTTTCCTCCTACTTCTATAAAGTGACATGGACTTTTTAAAACACTACTTTATGCATTTCTAAGTTTTTGATTCATGTCTGAGAGAATCATTTTCTTTGATTTTGTTTTGGCTAAGAGTATCTTTGCCATTTTCTCTTTTCTCTTTTTTCAAAACCACACAGCTCAACCATCCATGGATGATGGATGGACGGATGGATCCACTGCCTTGTGCTATAGGTGTGCTGTTGAAAAGTTGTTAGGAATTTAAAAAATCCATGGAAAACGTTCTAAATGGGGGGGCTGGTAATTTCTAGGAGTAGATATTCAAGTATCTTCAAGGCTTTTTTTTTTAACATGCCATTTTAGCAGATCATAATAGCTATTAATATTATGGTATTCTCTCGTTTAGCTCTTCCCTCAGCGTCTCATCATAGAGACCTCAGATTTATAACCTATCTTATATTCTGCCTTATGAACATATGGACTGTTTTTGGCATTTCTGTTTGATTAGATTTAGCCTTTTTCACGTTTCCTCATAATCAGGCATTCTTGTCTATTTGTAGTATTTGTGCTCATCTCAATCATATTAGAATTTCACTTTGGCTCCACAGCCCTGAATATGTAATATCCCATGAGCATGTCTTTTATGGTTTCTAAGTATTCGAACGAATGTGCAATTCAGTCATTTTTGCATGTCTTAAGCTTTATAAATTTCATACTTAGACAAATAGAAAATTCAAGTAAGAATATTAACACACAGCAATGGGTATAGTTCCTTTCATCTTAAATTTCATTAAAATAACACACGTTCTCCTTCACGAAGTCAGAGTTCCGTAAGTGGTATAAAGCAAGTCAGCATCCAGTTCTGACCTTCGCCACCCTTTTCATTCCCAAAGGCACTTTCACCTCTTTTAACCATTTCTTCTATCATTTGCCTTTGCATTTCTATAATATGTCTCTAACAGTATTAATTTTAAAATTTATTTTCTATTTCCCTCCTACTAGAGATGATGATGAATTGGCTCTCTTATCACTGGGCCCTCACCTCCTCCTGTCTTCCTGACCTAGAGCTATATATTTTATTACATCAGCTTTCAGTGTTTTTTTGACAATGTATTATTCATGTTGATTTTGTATATATTAGAGTTACATCTCCTTTCTTATAGACTTTGTTTTCCCTTTACTGTGTGTTGTCTTGATTTTTCTTCACTTAGTTTTTTCTGTTTACCTATCACTAACCCATTCTGCCTAAATCACCTTTCCATGTGTTCAAATAAATCTATCCAGTTTCTTTTCTTTTCCTGGGAGGTAGGGCCACATAATGACTTTTGTAGGTCCTGGGCAGTTTTGCCATTGCGATCCCCTTCTTCCATAAAAAATAATAAAAATTAGTTTATACTGCGTTGGTATAAAGATGAATATAATCCAGGTTGGATGTCCACAGTTAAATTTTTCTCTTGATTTTCAGGAAACAAAATAGAATACATTTTTTTAAATCCCTAAACATATCATGGCCTTGTGTCTGTCATGCTTCATGGATAAGCTGGTCCTGCTGGAGGTGCCCATCACTCCAGGAGCCCTGGTTTCACTTTCTCCAGTCTCCTTATTTTCTAGGTCTTGATATTTCCCTTTACCTTCATCCTGAAAATTCTATTCATTTCTCTCATATATTGGCTCCTCTATTTTTTGAGACCTCATGGCTTCCACCCCACCCCATATTTTCCCTTCATTTCAATAGAATACATCTTTCAGAAGGCTCCTCTAGGAGATAAATTTACATGTTGGGTCCATCCTTCAATCTATCCTCATAATTGGTTGATAGTTTGGCTGGATATAGCATTATAGATTGAAAATATTTCATTTTCTACATTTTGTGTGTGTGTGTGTGTGTGTGTGTGTGTGTGTGACCTCATTGTAGGAATTAAACATAATCAGAAAGATGGTGGTAAAGGCAGTATGAGGCAGTCTGAATGCAGCACCCTAAATTAGCCAGCAAGATTCAGAGAGCACAGACGACCAGGAAGCCAGGGGGTCCCACTGTCTGGTGGGCAGACACTCACTTGATCCCCTGTTTTTCAGCACAGCTTACTGCCTGCATGGGGGGCCTGAGGCCCTGAAATCCAGTTTCTGTGGATGAACGTCTCCAGAGAGTAAAGCTCCAGTTTTCTGCCAGTGGGAGTGGAAAGGGGCTTCTCACCACTCTGTATTCACACTTCCACTGTATTCCACTTCTGTATTCGACTTTTCACCGGCATGCCATATCCCCCCCCCCCCCAGGGTCCCTGATGCCTCCATTTCAGACCTTGAGAGGGGCCTGGGGCAGGAAGGAGCTTGCTCATAGCTCTGCTGCCCCAGGGCAGGTGTGGGGGGGTTGGGGAGAGGCTTGGGCTTTGGCTTGCTCGTGTTAGCTATGGAGTCACTCCCCCTGCATTTGCAGACTTGCTTCCCCAATGTCATTCTTCTTGTCTCTCGGCCACTTCTATTTATCCTTATGGCTTGACCTTTTAATCCAACCCCTTTACTCTTATTTCAGTGGAGTTTTAAGAGGGAGTGGAGGTAGGTGTCCTTGTTCATTTTTTGGTGATTGTGGGAAGTCTCTCAAAATTCTTTGTGCATTATTTAAGCTTTATCTAGTGTCCTACAGCCCTTAAAGCAAAATCACTATTTTGCTGTGTGTGTGTGTGTGTGTGTGTGTGTGTGTGTGCATTGAGGATCAGAGGGCAGCAGTGCTAGACTCACTTAGCTGAGTCTTAATTTTATGCCATGACTGCATTTATTTAAATCACCAGTCTAATCTTCCTCATTTCCCCCACATATGTTATAAATAGCTTAAGTTTTAAAATCTATCCTTTCACACACTGATATTAAATCTATGTCAAAACAAGTTCCTTTCCAGGAATAATAGAATGTGTCTTGCTTGGAACTTAAAAATACTTTTTTTCCAAATACATCAGGACTTCTTTCTTCTTTTTGTTAAACAAGCTTGTGGCCCACCTCCATGCATTAGGAAAAATGAGACTTTAAGAACAATGGGAAATTTTAAAATAAAAAACTTGTCATAGCTCTAGATATGAATGAGGTTTATAAAAATCTAATATAATCACCTGTTTTTATTACATTTATACTTGAAGTTCTCTCATATAAGTCCCTTTATGTCTATAGTCTAAATAGAATCAACAAAAGTTAAGTATCAGTAATATTTACTTACAAAAATTATATGTATTTTTTATTCTAGAATCTCTTGGGTACAAGTGACAGAAACTCAACTCAAACTAACTGAAACCCAAAAGGTAATTAATTTTTTTGAATACGTGGGAATTCTGAGTTTATTCAGCTCAGTTCTAGTTAGATAAAGGTGGGTGTTTAAAAGGTATTGTCAGAATTCTGATGTGCACTCTCTATCTATATATATAGGTATCTGTATGCCTATATAGATACATATATATCATGCATTTTTTTTTTTTAAATTTGAGAGAAAATGTGTGAGCCAGGGGAGGAGCAGAGGGGGAGAATCTCAGGCAGACTCCCCTCCTGAGCACAGAGCCTGACCAGGGCTCAATCTCCCAATCCTGAGATCATGACCTGAGCTGAAACCAAGAGCTGGTTGCTCTCAATTGACTAAGGCACCTCATGCAAACATTTTTAAAATAGAAATTTTATCATGTCAATAATATTCAAACAAATATCCAAATGAATTAAGTTAATCAATTAAGGTAATTTTTTTCAGGAGGCTAAATCCCTTACTAAAAGAATGGGACGTTTTAATAATTTTGCTCTTGGGTTTTCCTTCTGGTAGTGTGGATTAGAGCCACAGAAGGAAACCAAGTCTGGCATTTATAATCCTAGGACATTTTCTGGTCCCCATCTGATATCCTTTTTCTTATGGACATTTGTGTGTGTCTTCCTTGAAGTCAGCTTAGTATCTGCAGTCCCTTGTATGTTTGGTATGTCCCCTCCCTTACTGGTCATAGTGGGATGCAGAGGCTGCCCCCCCGCAATGGGGAGATGACAGTGACTAACAGTTGGTTCCCCAGATTCCCTTGTAGCTATCCCATGGTCAAGTGACTTGCATGGACCTGGAAGCAGGAGCCCGTGACTCAGGGAGGTAGGGACCAGGAGCCTCCACTTGGATTGAGTTCCTAGAGCAGTGGTGACAGCAGGGCTGGGGTGGGACAGATGCAGGGTGCCGGGCTGGAGAGCTGGATGGAGCAAGCTGTAGAGCCTTTAGCTCGCTGCTGGAGGTGGGGCTGCCCGCCCTTAAAGAGCTGGGTTAGCTGGTTGTGGGCACCGACCCTGGGCTCCATGGAACCTGGCTCTCCATGCACTTTGGCAAGGTGGCAATCTACCCAAGATCATTATCATAAATTCCTTTCCTGTTGAGATTAATTCGAGTTGGGTTTCTGTTGCTTACAGCAGAGACCGTGAACTGAGGGCCTTCTCTTTCTCTGTGTTACCTTGCCTTTTGCTCTATACTTCTTAATATGCATTTTAGATGACTTCTTTTGGCTTCTGCTACTTGGATCTTCTGATAATTAGCTGAAAGAGGGGGTCTAAGAGAAGAGATAGAAGAGGACACAAGGCCACACTGGGCCTGGGGAGGCAGAGAGAGCCAGGCCGGAGGAAATCACACCCTGCCGGCTAATCCCACAGGTACAAGCTGCCAGCCACAGGGATGCCCTCCTCCTCACCTTTGTGCACATCACCCTGGTGCTGTCCACCCTCACCACACCCCTTCATGATGGCAGTATTTCCTGGTGTTTCCCTACTTCCCTCCTGGTCCCCTAACACTTTTCCCAACATAGGGATCCTTGTAAAACGTCAGTCAGCTTGGAGCACCTGGGTGGCTTAGTCGGTTAAGTGAACAACTCTTGATTTCAGCTCAGGTTATGATCTCAGAGTTGTGAGTTCGAGCCCCACATCAGGC
Source organism: Mustela nivalis (assembly GCF_964662115.1). Taxonomy (NCBI): domain Eukaryota; kingdom Metazoa; phylum Chordata; class Mammalia; order Carnivora; family Mustelidae; genus Mustela; species Mustela nivalis. The sequence goes on from NC_139021.1 coordinate 150,920,919, forward strand.
TCTGTGCTGGGCCTGAAGCCTGCTTAAGATTTTCTCTCTCCCTCTGCCTCTCCCCTGCCCCCTTTAAAAAAAAACCAACAACAAATCAGTCAGCTTATGTCAATTCTCTGAAGATTCCAATGTCTCCCCATTCCTCTCAAAGTCTTACAGAGGCTTAAAGTTTCCCTTCCCCCCACCCAAACATTCTTTTTACTATGTGTTTGATCCTGAGGAGAAATTAAGTGCAGTTGGGATGCTAGGGGTGGGGGTGGGGGGCTAGCTGGGGTGCCCCTGGCCCCACCCCCTTCAGGAGCCATGCCATGTCCTCCTGGACCCATTGGAGCATCTGGATAGTTCCACAGGGCAGGAATAGTCAGTAGAGGGAAGAGGAGCCCAAGAGCTGAGCCTTATTTCTCAAGAACAGAAACCCAGAGAAATAAATTGAGGGATGCAGCAGCCAACACCAGCCAACACCCATAACCAACCATTCCTACACCAGCACTGAGGCCGACAGACAGGGGCCACTTTGCCCTGCTTGTCCCCCAGCCCAAGGATGGACCACGTTTTCAGGAAGGGCCAGCCAGGGAGACAGACTGATTAGGCAGGAGGGTGGGGCCAGACGAGGTCACTGTGGTGGTACTAGAGAGTGTCCACATCAGTGCAAACCAAGGGGAAGAGGGTGATGGGTAGCAGATGCTTCCAGACAAAGTCTGAGCTATTGCGGAGAATGCTCAGTGTTCCTGTTAGGAGGGAGACAGCCCAGTGGACCCCAGCGGAGCCCTGCAGTCTGTCCCCTCAGCACTCAAGCCCTGGAGGGCTGTGGGGGAAGTGATGGCACAGGCTGGAGGAAGGGGACAAGTACCCCTCTCACAGCGCCGTGTGGAGAAGTGTCCCGCTCTGGGGAAGGAGGGGGGCAGAGGGCTGGGGGTGGAAGGTGGCCCCAGCGCCCCAGCCACACCTCTAATGCCCCAGAGCCGGACCAGCCCACCCGCCCAGGGGCCTGAGGTCAGGGCAGGACCGGCTTCTGGTTTGCCAGGAGGGAAGACACGGAGAAAGGGTAGGAGTGGAAGTCGGCCTGCGGAGGCCCTGAGAGGGCTTAGCGCCGGCCACCGGCAGGAACCCTGCAGCTCGCGGTGGAGCAGGGAGGAAAGGTGGCCGCTGGCCCGACAGCCTCCAGCCCGCACCCGGGAGCCTTCCCTGTGCCCCGGGAAGCTTCCCTTCCCCCCCCACCCGCCCGGCCTTGGCTGCTGGAGCCCCTGCCTAACGCGGTGAGCTTGGCGACGGGGCGGCCCAGCTGAGCTCGCGCCGCCTCGTGTGCTCTCCCTGGCACTGTGTCTGTCCCCTTACAGGGCCGGCGGGAGCAGCCGGAAAGACGCGGAGGCACGGGCCGCTGTTGGGTGGAGCGGCGGCCGCCTCCAGCAGCAGCGCGGGGACCCTCGGAGCTGTCACCTCCGTCCTCCACCTTCCACGCGTCCGCAGGCAGTTCCTCCCCTCGGTGGCCCCGGGGCGCGGGTGCCGTCCCTCGGCCTCTGCCCTCAGGGTCATACAGGCTCCTCCTGGAGACCGTGGGACAGAGATTCCGCCTGTGGCTGTGAACTGGAACTGCCCGAAGACGCTCCCGGGGACGCTGTAGGCAGCGCCCTGGCCGTAGGGAGCGCCCAGTCTCGCCGAGCGAGGAATCGCAGGGTCTGGCAGCCGCCGGGCTGCCGACAGGGGGCGCTCCCGGTGCACACGAGGGGCTCCGCCGCCCGCACAGGGTGGGTGTAAAGGGGAGGCCCCAGGGCCCTGCGGTGGGTCGAGGTTTGTGCCTGGCCGCCGTGGCTCCTCACAAGGGCTCTGCTGGGCGCCGCGCAGAGTCCTGAGCGGCCTTGGGTCTCTGGTTCAGGGGCCCGGGGTCGCTGGCAGAAGGATGCCCAGCTGGCTTAGGCTGCCTTTGCCCTTCTGCCTGGAGGCCTGGCCGAGGCTGGCTCTCCCTCACAGTGAGGGATTCCTGCCCGGATCTGTGCTGCTGGAGAGGCTGGTGATGGCAGTGGGGGCAGCAGGGCCTTCCCCTCAGGCCGGCAGGGGCCTGGCGAGCACAGGGGCTCTGCAGTCTCCCGGGCGTCAAGCAGGGCGTCCTCAGGAGCTGGGCAGCTCCTCCGAGCGGCCCTGGAGTAGCAGTTTGGGTGGGAAGGGCTTGCGGTTGGTGGAGACCGGGGGCGGGGAGGAAAGCTGCAGGGGGTGGGTTAGCTGAAAGCCCAGGTTTCAGGGAGTGCGATGTCCTCGGGTCTCTTAAACCCAGGAGCAGGTGTGTGGCCGATGCCTCATCGCCTTCCGGCCTGTGAGTCCTAGATCTCTCCTTCCACGTGTGACCAGCCCCCCCGCCCTGCACGCAGTCTGCCCAGGGTCCTTGTAGTCGCAGACTGGCTCCAGGACGGCCTTCGGGTCCTCGGGGTCATGACCCGCAGCAATCCACGGAGCCTTCTCAGCATCCTCAACCTGCCTCTCTTGCTGGGATGGGAATGTGCACTTCTCACGCAGATTTCCACGTTCTGTGGGTGAGAAGGGACTGGGCGATATTCTGCCTGGTACTGGGCCCCGCAGCTCCTGGACCGTCTGTCCCTCAAAAGGCAGAGTGTGGACTCCCCCCTCCGGTTCTCCCCTGGGAGAGCTGGGGGCAGCCCAATGGCACCGCAGCAGACAGTGTCGGGCTTGTTGGAAAAGGCGAATTTGTCGTTGAAGCCAGTTTGCAATCGTGATGTTCCCGCCAGCTTCCAATTGCAGGTTTTCTGCCTTCAAGTCCGGATGGGCAGCACGCCTCTGCTGACGATTTGCACAGAGGACACCGTCTGATGGAACTTGCCTCAGCCTCTTCCCTTTCCTGCCGCCGGCAGCCACTAGGTACTCGGCGCCCCGCCTCTGCCAGCGCCCTTCCTCGTGAGGCCAGGAGCTTCCTCAGCCTCGGCTCCTCCAGCATTTCCCTGTGTTGGGATCATCCTTCAGCGCCTTCATGATTCCTGCTTTGCGGGGAAGTCTCTGGAGGCAGGAGGAGCTCTGTGGCGTCTCATCAGTGACCTTCATGGCCACCACTTCCCGGGGCAGGAGGTGCTGGGCCAGCCTCCCCACAACTGAGCCATGCTTGCCAGTGGCCTCCAGACCATTGTCAGTGAGTCTGTCCTCAGCAGAGGTGGCTGAGAGCCCCGTAGTGTCGTGGCCTCGAGGCTGTGCTTGGAGTCAAGGTGACCTAAGGTCAGCTTACATTTGGGAAAAGCTGGGGAGAAGTTTGGTCCAAATCACCTCAAAAGAAAATCAGTTCAAAGTTCACCTGAGAAACTGATCTTTGTAATGGAATCAAAATACAGTGCTAGACAAAAAAGCAAATATCAACCAACTAAAATATAATTGAATGAAAAGCAATAAAAAATGATAAAAGTTAAAATGAAAGAAAAATGAGAAAAAGAAAAAAGAATAGGGGAAAAACAACCCAACAACCAAAATAGACCAAAGTGCCAAGGAGGAAACAAGCTAACCTTGGTCAAAGTCCTTCAGGTCACTGAAAAGCAGCTTCCTGAGCTTGAAGGAATGGCACCCTAGGCGCAGCCAGAGATTCCTTTGGTTGTTGGAGTTCTAGAACAATAGTACGAGGTCATAGGAATAAATGGACCTAGTGTGGCAGAAGATCATCTTCAGTGATTTTCTCCCTTTTTTGATCTCAAGATCATTTACTCTTTTAAAAAAATTGAGAACCCAAAGAGCTTTTTGTTTATGTAGGTTACAGAGATCAATATTTACCATACTAGAAATTAAAACCTGCAGGATGCCTCAGTGGGCTTTTCATGTCTAGTTTGAAAAGCTATAATAATTTTTGGCTTTTAAAGAGTTCATAATGTCTACACTTAAAATATTCAATTTCTCTTTCTATAAAACTCTGAACAATTGATTAAGAATGACACCACAACTTAACTGGCATTGTGATCCTCTGTAAGAATGTTCTGTTGGATAAGATACAAGAAGTCTCCTTATCAACATTCATGATGCTGAGGGGAAGAGACTGTCCTCATATTTTCATTTCTTGTTTACAGTTTTGCCCTGTTTCTTTGGAGTAGATCCTCACCTAGGAGCCAGAGAACTCTCCATGACAGTTTCAGCATCTGGAACCCTAGAGATTGCAGCTATGAGCTGAGAAGGCACATCTTCTTTCTTTTTCAGGCAACAATCCTCATGCTTGGTGTTGCTCTCATTCAGTGTGGGATGGGGGAAAGGGGAGTCTGTATGGAGGATCTATCATGGCTCACCAGGAGGAGGGGGGAAGCAAGATGCCCCTGAGTGATTTTTAAAAATCATTTTACTGAAGCATAATACACAGAAAAGTGCACACATCATTAGCGTGTGGCCCGGTGGCTGTCCACACATCAAACACACGTACTTAACTAGCATCCAGGTCAGGCAACGGGACATCACCAGTTTGTCCTCAACCCCCATCCTCCTTTCCAGTCACTTTCTCCACAGTCATGACCCACGTTCTGTCTTCTGACAGCATAGATTAATTTTGCCTGTTTTTGAACTTTACATAAAGGGAATCACAGTATTCTTTGTGTCTGCTTCCTTTGCTCACTGTTTTTGTGAGATTCATCTACCTGGTTGACTTTGTCATTCTAAATGCCATGGCGTCACCCCGGTTTCTCCATTTTACTATTCCTGGGCATTTGGGTCGTCCGCAGTTGTCTGAGATTAAGAATGGTGGTGCTCTGAACATTCTCGTTCCAGTCTTTGGTGAACATTTACATGGTTTTCTGTTGGATAGTACCGAGAAATGGGACTGCTTGCCTAAAAGGTATGCGTACCTTCAGTTTCAGTACACACCGCGATTTCTACCAATTTACATTCGCATCAGTACTAACTTCTAGTGTTGCCTGCCTTTTAATTTAAACCTTTCTGTGGGTGTGTGGTGGTGTAGCATTGTGGTTTTAATTTGCATTTCCCTGATGATTAATGAAGTAGAGCACCTTTTCATATGCTCACTGGCTATTTCCTTTTCCGTGAAGTGCTTGTTCAAGTCTTCTGGCCATTTTTCTATTGGGTTGCCTGCATTTTTTTTTTAATGGGTTTGTAGGTATTCTTTATATATTTTGGGTATGAATTCTTTGTTGGATATGGCCCAGCATTTCCTTCCTCTCCACCTATCCCATCTCCATGAACCGCTTGGTGCTACCTTCTACTTTTATCAGTCTCTCATGGCTTTCCAGCAATTGGACTTCTTCCTTGAACATGTCCTGCCAGGCACACTGAAGCCTACATCAGTGCTCTGCACTAGCTCCCTATTTCTGCCTGGAATGTTCTTTGCCTAGAGATCCACATAGCCCCCTCCCCACCCTCCTTCAAGCATTTGTTTCAGTGTCACCTTCTCAGGTCTTCTCTGATACACCTATTTGGCCTTGCAAGGTGTGTAGCAAGACCTATCTGCCACTCCCTTCCATTAATTTCTTTTTTTTAAAACTGTGTTAGGTAAATTTTTAAGCATACCCCAAATTAGAAATATTAGTATAGAGGCCCTTCACATATTTATCATCCAACATCAATTATTATCAACATTTTTGCAATCTTATCCATAAATACATCAGTCTATATTTTTAATAGAAAATACCCATTTTTTGGAACACAGACATCATGCCATCATTAAGTCTGATAAAATTAATAGTATCACATAACACCAATTCATATGTAAATTTCCCATGTGTCTCAAAGATGTCTTGTTATAGTTGATATGTTTAAAGATAAAACAAAGTGTACATGTTGCTTTATTTTTTCCATAGTAGTATCACCATTCAAAGTACTATCTATTTTGCTTATTTGCTAATTTTCTGTTTCCCTCCCATTAGACTATCTACTCAATTTGGGGAGTGATTTTTGTCTGTTTTGTTCTTGGCTGTATCTCCAGCACCTAGAACAGTTCCTGGTACATAGTAGACAGAAAATATATGTTTATAGAATGAATGAGTGAAGGTAATTGGGAACATGGTTGTAATAGCCCAAAGAGTATGGCATGTCACCACAGTCAAATCTGTTATTTTCCCTCTCTAAAACTTTGGGCAACTTTCGTTTTTGGGGAAACAACTTTTCTGAGCCTCAATTTTCTTATCTGTAAAATGGGACTCACCAACTTTGTTGGGTTTTGATAATTAGAAAAAAATAAGTGTACATTGACAGTTAATACACAATGAGTGTAGCTACTATTTTTACTTTTCTCTGTAACCACCTTTGTAAGGCATATCTGTGAGGCATAAGCAGGTGAAAAATGTGTAGTAAAGAACTTGTCTTGCTCAAAGAGAGGTGTGTCCTTGGTCTCTGGCTCCTGGGAGGCAAACTCTAAACTCTTGGAATTTTCCAAGTGACAGGGATGTCTTTTTATTTATAGTGGCCAGTGACTCCTGGTGAGCCCCTTGATATCAGCCCTACTCCTGTGGTAGGGGAAAGAGCTGAATGCTGAGTTCAACTCCATGGCCAATCATTAATACCTTCATAGGAAGCCCCCATAAAAACTCCAGACACTGAAGACTAGGTGAATTTCCCTGGTCATGCTCCATGTGTATAGTCACACAATGGTGATGGGAAGGTAATATGTCTTTAGGGCAATGGAAGCTTTGTGTTTGGAAACTTTTTAGACTCTTCCCTATGTGTCTCTTTGTTTGGCTAATTTTCATCTGTATTCTTTCTCAGTAATAAACTATAACCATGACTATAACAGTTTTCAGTCAGTTCTGTGAGTCCTTTGAATGTATGAACAAGACTGAGGGTGGTTTTGGGAACCCCCTGAACTTGCAGTCGGTGTCAGAAGTGAGGAAAGTCATGGAAATCATGCCCTCTAACTTTGTAGTTGGACTCTATCTTTGCAGGTGGTGTCAGAAGTTGGAGGGAGACTTGGCACTCTGAAGGATTGTACCCTCAAACCTCCCATTTGGGCAAACAGCAAGTAATGTCAGGAGAAGTGGTATTCTAGAATGATCTTGACTTACTGAAACATGTAGTTTGGGAGGACAAAGGATCTTGACTTTTGATTTCTGGATGGCATGCATGGTCATCCATAGCACAGAATGGCAGCTGTCTTTAGTTACAGGAAGTTGAAGTTACCAATGGAGGGGTACCTGGGTGGCTCCGTTGCTTAAACATCTGGCTCTTGGTTTTGGCTCAGGTCATGATCTCAGAGTTGTGAGATTGAGCCCCATGTTAGGCTCCCAGATCAGCTCAGAGTATGCTTGTCCCTCTCCTTCTGCTCCTTCCCCTGCTCCCACTCTTCTTTCATAAATAAAAATAAAACCTTAAAAAAAAAGTTACCAATGGAAATTAGAAATGATGGATGCAACTTCCAGGGGATTAGCTCATTGGCTGCATAAGGAAATGCAAAGTAACAAGAGAAGAGCAGAATACCCAGTTTTTTGGTTCTTATAAGAGCTAAAATAAAAGTAATGGAGAGGAGGGGTTTACCCTGATGACCAAGTGTGGATCTTGGCTGGTCAAGTCTCCATCTCCAGTATAAAAGAAAAGCAGAAGAAAGTTTGGGGTAGATTCTGACACTGAACAAATCTTGCACCCCTGCTTGTCCATGCTACAGCCTCTGGCCTCAGAACTGCTGCCACATGGTCAAGTTAAAATGAAAGTAAGAGTAAGTGTTGGGGGAACTCCCTGAGGCCAGGCCAGCTGGAACTCAGCAGTCTGAGCTACAGCCCCAGCCTCTTGTCACTTCTAGGGAAACTAGTTAACCACTGTACTTGAGCTATGTACCGAGTAGATAGGTTTCATTTTACCTCTCTGAGCTCCCAGGAAGTTCAGAACTTGGTCTAAAGTCGGATATGAAACATTTAGGACACACTTTTGCATGGTGCATTAGAAAGAACGCTAGATTTGGTCTCCAGAAATTTGATTTTAAATACCATCTTCACTGTTTATTATCTGACTTTGGAATTTGTGTGAGTCTATTTGGGTTGCTGACCAGGATACCGATGACTAGTGGCTTGAACAACAGAGATCTGTTTTCTCAGAGTGCTGGAGGCTGGAAGTCCAAGACTAGGTTACCATTAAGGTTGGCTTCTGGGGAGACCTCTCTTCCTAGCTTGCAGATGGCTCCTTTCTCACTGTGTCCTTACCTGGCTTTCTTCTGTGTGTGGAGAGAGAGAGGGTGTGAGAGCGAGAGAAGGAGATCTAGTGCTTCTTCCTCTTCTTAGAAAGACACTAGTCTTGGAGGATCAAGATCCACCCTTATGAACTCATTCATCCCTAATCACCTTCTTTTTTTTTTTTTTTAAGATTTTATTTATTTGATATATAGAAAGAGATCACAAGTAGATAGAGAGGCAGCCAGAGAGAAAGGGGGAAGCAGGCTCCCCGCTGAGCAGAGAGCCCGATGCAGGGCTCGATCCCAGGACCCTGAGATCATGACCTGAGCCAAAGGCAGAGGCTTAACCAACTGAGCCACTCTGGCGCCCCCCTAATTACCTTCTTAAAGGCCCGGTTGCCAAATATACTCACATTGGGTGTTATATGTTATATTGGGTGTTAATATGTTCAACATATGAATCTGGGAGTGGGGGCACACAATTCAGAATATTACAGAAATGTTGCTTAATTTTAATTTCCTCATATGAAACTTGCTGGCACCCAGCTCTGAAAATCAAATAAAAATATGTATGTAGTAGATACTTAGTACCTGGTTTTTAAATAGGTATCAATTTATTTTTTTATTTTTAAATTTTTCTAAGATTTTACTATTTGAGAGAGAGAGAACAAGTGGTAGGGAGGGACAGAGGGTGAGAGAGAGAAAGAGGCAGACCCCCCGCTGAGCTGGTTGTCAGATTCAGGGCTCAATCCCAGGACCCTGGGATCATGACCTGAGCCAAAGGCAGACACTTAACTGACTGGGCATCCAGGTGCCCCTCAATTTATTTCTTAAATCTCTACTATGCTCTAGACTATTGAGAGAGGGGAGATACTGAAAGAAATTTAGAATTTATTTGAGTAGACTGAACAGATTACATATATGCTTATAAATTGATTTTTGGCATTTGTGAATTATATGTAGGAGTTTTTGGAAAAGGAAACATTTGTTTCCTGGGCTCATGTGCATTCATTTCATGATGAGCACAAATGTTACATAAGCCACTTTTAGTCATGACTGGTGGGATGGGATGTCACCAGAAAGTAACTGATGTCACAGAACTTCGGAATCTATGAGGTGAAACACAACTGTACAGCATGATTTATTTGGAAATGTATTTATACACTGCATCCCTCTCCAAAAGGCTGTGAAGTAGTTTTCCCAGAACACTAAAAAGTATATTTGGTGGCTTCAGGTTTCTGTGGCTTATTGACATTAGTCATGGAGTAACGGGGCTGGAATTTTGAGCTATTTGTCATTGGTGTGCAAAGAGAACAAGATTTAGTTAATTAAAACAAGAGAACAAGTTTTAGCTAATTAAAAGAACTTTCAGGTTGCAGCTGGCCTGACACTCTTCATGCCAATCTAACCTATGTAACCTAACCTGTGTACACAACCAACTTCTTACTCTGTGCAAACAACATTCACCACACAATTCAGATAATTTTTACCACATGAAAAGCTAAGAATTGTGGTGGTACAAAAATCTTAAGAGTATTTTACAGCTAACATTAGGTTTGTACTTACCAGTATGAGCCACTGGCAGTGCGATCTAGCCCAAGACCACCAGGAACACATCAGTCAGTAGTGGAACCGAGTGGGCACGCCATAAGGAATGGAGGGGCTTCTCAGTAAGAGGGAATTAGAAAGGATGTATCAGAGGATTTGGTTTGTTTTAGGTGATTTTGTAGAAGGTTGAAGGAAGCAGGAGTTTGCTTTGGATTGGAAGTCCAAGGAAGCAGGGCTAATTCTATGGAAAGTAAAACAGTGAAGAGAGGAGCCATTAAGGGATGACAGGGGTGAGCTGACTGGGGAAGAAAAAGACTTTGTGGAGGAAAGGGTGTATCTTGTCCATTCAAGGGGGTGGGACGGGTGTGCAATAGGCATTTCTCTGGCGTGGATGGTTTACGGAGTTGGTTGTGGGAAGAGAAGGCTAAGCAGGAGGTTGAGGCCAGATCATAGAAGGTCTCCAATGTAGGAGATGGGGAGCCATTGAAGATGTTTGAAGGGAGTGCCAAGAAATCACAAGAAATGTTAACAGAGACTCACAGCTAATCCTGATGTTCCCAGCAAGACTCTCCTACTGTCTTGGCCATCAGTTACAGTAAGAAATACATTCATGTCAAAACCTAGTACACACACATACTCACATTCACACACGCACCTGAAACTCAAGTTTAACAAGGTTTAGCTTCCATGGGTGCTACATACCACCACATTTAATGTCCTCCACTCTATTCTTTTTCATGCTGGTTTTGGCCCTCTAATTTTTATTCTTACTAAGGAATGGCCTGGGGTTTGAAAAATACTGTTTTAAGGAGAGGAATCAGTGTGGCGAGGGGAAAATAGAAGTAGGAAGGCTGTCAAAAAGAACAGCAGTGGTTCCTTTACAAAGAAATTCATTAATTCATTCCTTCAACACTTATTAAGTATCTACTGCATACAAGGCATGAAGATACAAAGATACGCAGACCCAGTGGTGCCCTCAAAGAGCTCACAGTCAGTGGGGGAGACAGGTAGCCCATTCACTGTTTAAGTCTTTAATAGAGAGAAGAAAATATTTCAGGATGACCTACCTGAGGAAAATAGGGAAGGTTTTACAGAGAAAAGGGTGTTTGAGGTGGTTCTTTAAGACTGAATTTCCTAAGGGGACAATGGAGTGCATCCTAAGGGAAAGGATAGTGTGACAAGGACAAGGACCTTTGAAAGTATGAACTGTAATCCGGGTAGTGTTGCCATATTTTATAAATAAAAATAGAGTATACCCAGTTAAATTAGAACCTCAGGTAAACAATGAATAGTTTTTAGCATAAGTCTATCCCTCGAATTGGGAGAAGGCAAGACCTTCTACTTCTCTGGAACTCAAGTGGGTATGGCGAAGTGGTGGATATGACTGGGGGTGTACTAGGATCATGTTGGGAAATGTTATGAGAGAATAAGCATCTCTCCTGGAGACTCACTCATGGTGAAGCCTAATTCGAGATTAATTACTGAATGCTTGAAAAGAAATGAACAAATACACGCAGAAAAATATGTAACCCTTGAGTCCTTAGCTTATTAACAATAAAGGTAGAATCCTAGTGTGTGGGTGGAATGGTTATTAATTATTAATGACTATTAATTGCATTTGAGTAATTCTTCCTCACCTTCCATCCTGCTGATTTTAATTGTTTCTAAGATGCATTCGTCCCTGTACTTAGTTGAGAAGAGGGAATGAACACATTTTGCCATGTATCCTGATTTCTTATTATATTCCAGCCTGAAGCCACATTTAGGTTGTTAACAGTAATGGAATGAATTACACGTGTGTGATCAACCGAGTCTTTGCTCAGTGTAAGCAATTTTCCAGTGTAATAGACATAGGGTGTCTGTCTTTCAGCCTGCCCCCTCCACCCCCACCTCCATTTGTCGATACGACGCTTCAAAATGTCATAGGGATGGCCCTGGCAGGCCAATGGGGGCACCTGCTCCAAGCTGCAGCAGAGTTCAGTCTCTGCTGTTGTAGTTGTACCTGTGACTTTAAACTCAGGAGCTCACAATAATCAAGTGTTTGTAAATCTGGATGGGAAAACTACTTCTTTATTTCTGTTAACTTCTGACTAAAATCAGCATTTCCTGCAGTTATGAATGCAGCAACAGACCCAGGAGGAGGAGCAGAACCTGTGACTTTTTCAGCAATAGATGCACCATAGATGTAGTCATATCACAGTTGCTGCATGTTCCTCCAAGTATCATTTATGCTTCCTGCTACTTTGAAATTATGGTAATTATTAGATCTTAATTTGTAATGCATTAATAAAGATGCACACATTTGCCAAAATGTTTTTGACAATGTCCTGCATCAAGGACATTACCTGGCCCATGTGAAGAATGGATAAATGAATGGATGGATGGATGAATAAATGAATGAATGAATGAATGAATATTAACTGATGGTGTTATCACCAGCTCCACCACCATCACTGGACTAAGCTCTCATATTTGTTGTGTCTCCCTTCAATCCTAACTTTAGAAGACAAAGTAGGCATTTACTAAATACTGGTCAAATTAAATTATCTGCCTTGTTGCTTCTTTTGCATCTGATTACATGTTAGAGAAATTCATGGCTTTTTAAAAGAAACGTCAGTGTGTTTACAAATTCATCTATGCATTCATCTGTCAAATATTTACCTACCAGTTACTCTGCCTTGTCTCTGTTCCGGTGATGTTTGTGTGGTTGGAGTGGAAGTGAAGAGGGGAGAGTGAATGGGAAGAAATCTTTACACTCTGTTTGCTCAACCTTCATCTCTCTCCCTTTCATCTCTGTTAACTCCAGAGAATTCAAGGGAAATGCTGCCATCCGTTTCTAGCTCCCTGCTCTGAGCCTCAGGGTGCTGGTGGAGCTTAAAAACAAACCAGGCTCTGTCTGTAGTGTGGATTTTCCAGGGTCACTTTCAGAGAAGGAGGTACCCTCTTTCTTGGGTTATCAGGGATTTAATGTCTTTTGCACAGTCTTCTCTGTGTTGCTTCAAAGTAGAAGATCGGCCAGGTGAGAGGCCATTCTGCCAGGGGTGGAAATGTGACCCCTAAAAGATGTATCTGGGTCCTAACCCTGAGTGCCCGTGAATGTGACTATTTGGAGATAGGGTCTTCGTGGATGCAATTAAACTGACAGGGCCTTCATGGATGCAATTAAACTGACAGAATCTTCAGATAAGATCATTCTGGATTTTGGGTGGCCCTAAACCCAATGACAGTGTCCACTGAAGTGACAAGGAATGAGTCAGACACATACAGGCAAGAAGGCCACATGAAGACAGGCCAAGACACGCTGGAGCTGCCAGCAGCTGGAAGAGGCAGGGGGGCATTCTTCCCCAAGGCCTCCAGAGGGAGTGTGGCCTTGCAGATGCCTTTATTTTGTACTAATGGCCTCCAGAATTTTGAGAGAATAAATTTCTCTTTTAAGCCAACAAATGTGTGGTAATTAGGAAACAGCACATTTTCCTCCACTGGAGACAGTGTAGAGCACCAAACCAGTGCTTAGCAATCCTACGGTTTGAGTCCTAGATACTGCTAGGGTTGAATGTTTGAACCCACACCCCTCACCCCTTGATTCATATATTGAAATCCTAACCCCCACTGTAATAATATCTGAAAGTGGGGGAGCTGAGAGTAGGCGCCATCAGGAAGATGAGCTGTGAGATGGCCTTGGATGAGTCATCAAGTCATCAGACAGTGACCAGCCTTGGAACAATGAGGCAATTTTTATTAAAGAGCTGGGGCTTGAGACAGGTTGACCAAGGAGGAGGCTTTTCAGTGGCTGCTTGCAAGGGAACGGTGGGGCCCAAGGAGAGCCAAGTCTCAGAGGCTAGTAAAGTTCAGGGGGTGTTCAGGGAACAGGGTTACCTCCACCCCTTTCCCAGCTGGAGCAGAGGTTTGGTGCAAGCAGTGAATGTGCAGAGAGCAGTAGTAGGAGGCCGTGATCAAGTGAGGAGAGCTAAGAGAAAAGATGAGCCTTGGAGGTCAAGAGCTCCAGCAGGCCCTCATGGAGGGTGGTGTTGGGTGTGAGTGATGGGGTGGAAGCTATCTCCCCAGAGTAGGGCTCTCCAGGAAAGAGATTTCTCCCAGCTCTGCTAGAGTGTATCTTCCCCTTCCCAACAGATTTGGGGCTCCTCTGGGCTGCAAAGCAAGAGCGGTGGGGAGGCCCAAGGTGGGGCTGCTTGCTTTGGCAAATATCGGGTCTCTGTGCTAATGAATCTTGGAAAGGATTAATGCTGCAAATTAGATTAAAATTTAGGAAACACACAAACTGAAACAAGACCTTTTAATTTGTAGCCCCAAATAGGCAAACTGCTCTGTTCAGGCAATTAAGCAGCTGTGATGTTGAGCGGCAGCAAAACGCTGGAGCTGCACTCATTAGAACTAAGGTTAATGAATCCAGGAGGTTCGAGCTGCCTGTTAGGGAGCGGGGCCCCACACATCGGCTCCCTTGTTCTGCACCCTCCCCGCAGCCAGGACCCCCTTCCTGGCAGAGGCTTGTATCCCAGAATGCCACAGCCTCTCTCTCTCTCTGTCGGCAGGGGTGAGCAGGGAAGAAGGAGGCTGAGACAAGATCATTCCCAAGGGGTGCAACGGGGAATCTTTGCCAGGGCCGCTTTAACAGACCCTGGAGAATGGAGAGTGCTAATAAGGCATCCCACGGCGTCAGGGTAGGGCCTGCTGGGCTCACAGGCCCCAAAGGGGCACCCTCTGAGGTGGCCCCCTGGCTTTCCCCCCCTATAGGGGTCTCCACATCCTCTTCAGAAGAGAGTGCTTTCAACAATAACACCATTTTTCTTTTGGATCTTTTATTTGATAAGAAATGTACAGAACGTTTGGAAAATACAGACAATCACAAAGAAAATAATTTTCCGCAGTCTGGGGACCTCGGAATTCCTCTGTTCGCATTTTAGTGTGTGATATGTTGAAAAAAAAATTTTTTTTTTAAATTAAAGTAGCAGCTGGCATCAGAATTCCTCTTTGGAATTTGGTGAAATTCTTTTTTCTTTTTCTGTTTTTTGCCCCCCAACAGAAAAAAATAAACAGATACATTTTCTGGATCCAGCGTGGGAGAACATCTTGTCTCTTGATACAGGAAGGAGGGAGGAGATAGGGCTATGGGGGTTTGTTGTCCTCTGACACAAGGAATTCAGAAATGCTGGGGAATCTGGATGTGGAGGGAGGCTTTGGCTGCATTGTGTGAATGGATATTTGGGGGGGGGTGCTGTGAACAGATGTTAATTTCATTTCTAGACCAAAACAAGTAATATAAATATGAGGGTGGAGGGAAGCAGGAACATGGGAGCCAGGAGCAACTAAGCCCACTGGCAGCCACTGAATACTTGGGCAGGTCTTCTGGACCTCCACCAGCTGTGGTAGAACAACACAATGAGTCAACTATATCTAGAAATTTGGGAAAGGGAAAACATGCAGTTGCTTGCCTTTCCCTTCTGGAGGCACCACACCACGGACCTCAATAAAGGCAGAACCCCTGCTACCCACCATGCTTTCTCAGAGGTCTTTGTGGGTGGTCCCAGGCATGCCATGTGCCCCCCCTCCAAAATTTGTGAGTAATAGATTTTTATTTTTCAAAGTTTTCTGATGGTAAATGCTGAAGTTGACTTGGAATCATAATAAGAACCAGAGGACTGGTCTGGGCCCATCACTGGCTCTGTGGGGCTCCCAGAAAGTAGTATAGGCCCAGGTGAGTGCTCATAGGGATTTCCACACGATGGCATCACTAGCTACAGGCTGACACTGACTCCAAACAACTGTTATATACACATACATAATTTTTATTATTATAATTTTTCCTACTTTATATTCTTGAACAGTTCTCCTGTCCATTAAAAATGTATCTACACTTACATACATATATATGTATGTGTATATATATAAATTATATATACACAATATATATGTGTAAAAAATAAAGATGAAACTTAAAATATTTAAAAGCTGCAACATTCTATCATTTAGATGAAATGCTGATCCCTATATTTGAATGTTGAGGGTGTTCCTATGGTAATGACTTTTTTTTTTTTAAGTAGGTTCCAATGTCCAGCTTGGAGACCAACTCAGGGCTTGAACTCATGACGCTGAGATCAAGACCTGAGCCAAGATCAAGAGTCAGACACTTAACCTATGGAGCCACCCAGGCACCCCTTTATGGCAGTGACTGTTAAAGAGGACCTTGAGAACTGATTTTGAGTTCAGGGGGCTGAGCATTCATTTCGAAATTACCTTCCACAGTTCTGGACTTTCCTGCTCCAAAAGACTACCCAGGAGTGCCCAGAGCACAGGGAGAGACAATTCTCTTGTGGCAATGGGCTAATTATTTTAGTCGTGTGTTTCCATTTCTTCCACTACACTGGTAGTGGTGTCCCTGAACTTAGCACACCCCCTGCTTCAACAGCATGGTATTAAGCATACTGTATAAGTTTAGCACGTGTTTTAAATAAACAGAAGTTTTTGTGTTGATGGGCAGACACTAAGTAGTTAAGTGTTGGGGCCCACCCACCCCACCCCATCAAGCTTCTTCCATTCCCGGGAGCAGCACTCTAAGCTGACAGTTAAGCTCCCTACACAGCTTGGACCAGCCCCGAGGGAGGTGAGCATTTGAGAGTCCCATATCCACGTAACTGGCCTTACATAAGTTCTTCTGTGGGATGTCCAATGGGTTTTCCCAAGAGTATTTTGTATTCCCCATTGTTCTGTTTTCTGAAGCTGCAAATGAGTTTGGGGAGGGATAGAGGAGATGGGGAGAAGAGGGGACGAGTGAAGGCTTCCTGTGTCTGCTTCCAACTTGCTCTGTAGCTCCCAATAATTGTATGCACCATGAATTCAGCTACATGAAAAGCTCTCTGGTCCCCAGATAAAGCCTTTGGTATTCCTACATCACTATGAAAATCTTTATAAGCCTCCAGCTTTGCTCACACCCTGACAACATGCCAGCACTGCTCAGGGAGTATCCACGCACTGCCTCTGCGGCAAAGCCTCCTAACCACTCAGGCCTTACAGAATTTTCTGTGATCACTTCCTCATTTAAACCTTCAGAACACTTGGAACCTTATGTTAAAACCTGGCAGGTGTTTTGTCTCCCAGACTTTTTTTATTTTAAGCTGCTCTTAAATTACTGGCCAACATGTTTGGGTTTCAGAACATCTGGATGAAATGTAAAAGACTTGGCTAATCTTTTCCAAAGTTCGGCCTGCCCAGTGCTAAGTCGATCTGAACTGTTACACTTTTCCTAGATTTCATTGCTTGGAAGGTGCTGCCTCCTTTTCCAGCATGAAATCACTTATTCTTGTTTTCATTACCCACCGTCAAATCTGTTTCTTAGCAACTACTTGAGAGGCACTTTTCAGTAGAATATATTTTCGTGCGAAAGTAGATAACTGTATTTTTCTCTGAGCATAACAAATACATAGACAGCTACAGGCTCGCTAACCTGATGCTCATGAATTTCATGGTAGAGACTCAATTGACATCTCCACAGTGTTATTATGCATGATAAAATGGAAATTAGAATAAGGCGAGTCTCTCTTGAGGGTGGTCACCTTATGGTACACAAGGAAAATGCAACTTCGTTATATGACAGCCTCAACCTAGGAAATCTCATGTCCAAATATTGCCCTATGTTGCAAAGAAGTTTCCACATACATAGAATTGGGACCTGAAAAACATTCTAAAAAATAACCAACAACTCTTCTGACTTAAAACATCTACGTCATTTTGTGTCATGTAAACACAGACTTCCTTAAATTGGTATGTGCCAGATTATTCTCATTAGTTCCAAACTGCAGTTTTTCCCATTTCTTCCTTAGATTTAATGGAAATATTTTCCTCTTAAAAGCTGTCAGCTCCCTCTTTTTCTATCCTTGGTGAAACCAGCTCACAGCTAACTACCATTGTTCGTAGGATAGTCTTTCATTGTTTGAATATTTATAGTCACCTTCCATTCTTCTAGCTGAAATAATCTTTAGTCTTAAAACCTTTCCTCAGAAAGTCTGTTTAAACCCTTTTTAAGTTGCTCTCCTATGGATCCTCCCTGCGTTCACTAGATTTTGTTCAATTCTGAATTGAACAGTGCCATCTCATTGTTCTGAGGCAGGTCACTTGGTTCTCCCCTCAGGACAGGTGATCCTGCTCAGGAAAGCACTCTGGGAACTCTAAGGTTGCCTCTGAAGGGAAGAGGTGCTTATTGTTTGATGGCACACCTTGAGCAGAGGTCCTCATTTCTAGAAGTCAGGTTTAAATAGTCCTTTGTTAAGTCACTCATTCATTTATCCAACAACAACCTTCTTAGCAAGTGCTAAGAGCTAGACAAGTATTAGAAGTTGGGCAAAGTCTGACTCAGGAGTCTTTAGTGCCAAAGTTTATGTGACAGATTTACTTGCTGTTTCAGTGTCACTATTATTTCCAATAAAAAGTGTGAAAATGTTCTCACGGGTTGGGTCAGAGCAACTTTGAAAGACAGCTCCCTCTGCCTTAACTGAAAGCAAATTTCCTCTCCCTCCAGCCACTCGTATGGAGTCCCAGAGCAGAGCTCTGCCTCCCTCAACTCCTTCCTGTCTGAGGGCAAGTTTGCTGTTACCTGGGCATTAAACCCTCAGACTGAGGGCGGTATCTGTAGCCCTTTGTGTAAATCTTGATGTCCAGTCTCTAGACTTTTTCCCCATCATTTTTGTCAGCCGGTTCAAAGAATTTTCATGTAAGAACACTTATGTTAATTCCGTAAATAGGGATACCATAGTTTAAGGAGAAAGTACTTATCCAATTTATTGTAAAAATTATCATAGTACATTTACTGAATGCTTACTATATTCCATAACATGATAATCAATGTCCACTTTCACCAGGGGCTCACAGCATAAGAGGTAGAGTGAGAGATACGTATAAATGTGACATAAACCATTATGTACAATAGAGAGTGTGGGAAACACAGTTTATCAGGGGAATAGAGATAGGGAGAATCTTGAACTGATTCTCAAAAGGTCAGATGATACCTACTTCCTGTTCTGGCCATGACAGAATAACAGAAGATTTATCTTTTTGTCATTAAAAAATATAAAATGATCAAAATAATATGAGCCAATGGTTTACAACCACAGGGGTAGATTCTTGAGAATAGCGAAATGTATGAGGTGAGCTTCCTGTTCACCTCAGTTTTTTGCTGAGGGGCACTTTCCAATCCACAAGGAGCTCCATGGTGTCCCTGAATGGAACAGATCTGAGTCTGGTACTGGTGGATGACTGGAATTTGCTGGGTTGGGGTGCTTGAAAAGAGGAAATAGAAAAGGACTTCCAGAAATCTGTGAGGGGTTCTCTTCAGCCTTTGGGAAAATTTTAAGCTGTGCATATGCAAGGCAAGACTCCATGAGACCTGGCAAAAAGTTGCTCCTAAAGGTCTTCAAGCTGACTAGAAATTGCAGAGGTTGCATGGTGCTGGGAGATACTGGAGCTCTGGAAGGCTCTGGAATGGGAGGCCTTGCAAAGCATTCCAGACATTTCACTAAGAAACCAGGAAGGCCGTATCTTAAGAATAGGGCAACTCTTGCCATACAGAGGGCTGTTTTGGATATTCCTTTGCAAAGCCTAAAGTAAATCTTTTTTTAAAAGATTTTATTTATTTTATTTGACAGAGAGAGAGATCACAAGTAGGCAGAGAGGCAGGCAGAGACAGAGGGGGAAGTAGGCTCCCCGCTGAGCAGAGGGCCCGATGCAGGGCGCCATCCCAGGACACTGAGATCATGACCTGAGCCGAAGGCAGTGGCTTAATCCACTGAGCCACCCAGGTGCCCCTAAAGTAAGTCTTAATAAGGTAAATCTGACTGGTCAGTGAATTAACTGCATGCCAGAATGAAACTCAAGACCACTGAAGGGAGAACAATGGAGTGTAGACCCTTAATAAAGTTGCATCCACAATATATACCTTATGATAAAAAGTAGTAGACCAGTAGAAAGGCAGAAACACAAGGAAAAATATCAGGAGAAAGATCATCTAATACACATAGAATAGAAGTGAAAGATATGTTGGAATTAGCAGCCAAGAATTTAAAGTGGCTATTATTTTGTTTTCTAAGATTGTATTTATTTGAGAGAGCATGGGGGAGGGGGAGGAGGAAAAGGGGAGGGAGAGGGACAAGCAGACTACATTGAGCACAGAGCCTGATGTAGGACTTGATCCCAGGAGCCTGAGATCATGACCTGAGCCAAAACCAAGAGTTGGACACTCAACCAACAGAGCCACCCCATGCACCCCTCAAGTGGCTGTTATAAATACGTGCAAAGTCTTAAAGGAATAGAAGAACATTAAAAGTAGATTGGAATCTCAAGAGAAAAATAAAAATTATAAAAAAGAATGAAATAGAAATCTCATTTTGAAAAATGTGTGCAAAATGAAGAAGTCCCTGGAATGACTTAACAGAAGTCTAGTGTCTAGTCAGACACTGAAAAAGAGAAGATTGGAGAATTTCACAAATGGTCCACAAAAAAGGTGCAAACACAGACAAGGGGAGGAACGCTTAAAAAATGAAAAAGCTGGGGTGCCTGTGTGGCTCAGCTTGTTAAATGTCTGCCTTCTGCTCAGGTCATGATCCTGGGGTCCTGGGGTCCTGGAGTCAAGCCCTGCATTGGGCTCCGTGGTCAGTGGGGAGCCTGCTTCTCTCTGTCCCTGTCCTTCTTCCCCTCCCCTTGTTGGTGCTCTCTCTCAATACATAAATAAAATCTTAAAAAAAAAAAAAAGTCTTGGCGGCCTATGAGCCAATATCAGGCTGTGTAACATAAATGTATCTGGGGTTCTAGAAAGAGGAAAAACAAAATGGGGTTTATCCATTCATTTGTAGATGGACACTTACACAGTTTCCCCGTCTTGCTACTATGAATTAATTAATGCTGCAATGAACACAGGCAGGCAGGTATCTTTTTGAGATTGCGATCTCATTTCCTTCTGATAAATACCCAGAGAAGGGATTGCTGGATCCTTAGGCAGTTCTATTTTCATTTATGGTTTCCATAGTGGTTGTACCAATATATGACTGGAATAGACATTTGATAATCCTCAATATCCACTCAAGATAAAACTTCTCAGCAAAATATAAATATAAGGAAACTTCCTGAGTCTGATAACAAACATCTATTAAATGCCTACAACTAACCTCATACTTATTAGTGAATGATTAAATATGTACCCTTTAGGATTGGGGATAATGCAAGGACACCCACTCCTACCATGTCTTTTCTTTTTTTTTAATTTATTTATTTGACAGAGAGAGATCACAAGTAGGCAGAGAGGCAGGCAGAAAGAGAGATAGGGAGAAACAGGTTCCCTGCTGAGCAGAGAGCCCGATGTGGGGCTCGATCCCAGGACCCTGAGACCATGGCCTGAGCTGAAGGCAGAGGCTTAATCCACTGAGCCACCCAGGCGCCCTACCATGTCTTTTCTATACTGTTCTGAAGGTTCTTGTCGGTATAATGAGGAATGTAAATGAATAGAGGGGATATAGACTGGAAAATAAGTAAAACTGCTTTATTCATATTTGACATGATCATGCCCATAGAAAAATTTAAGAAATTTACTAAAAGTGAAAAAAATGAAAGAAATTTGGAATCAGTAAATGAATTTAACTAGGTCACAGAATATAAAATTATTATATAATTAACTGTATTTCTATATACTGGCAGTAAACAATTGGAATGTGAAATTAAAAACACACACAACAGGGGCGCCTGGGTGGCTCAGTCATTAAGAGTCTGCTTTCAGCTCAGGTCATGATCCCAGGGTCTTGGGATTGAGTCCCACATCGGGCTCCCTGCTCTGCGGGATCCCTGCTTCACCTCCCACTCCCCCTGCTTGTGTTCACTCTCTCACTGTGTCTCTCTGTCAAATAAATAAATAAAATCTTAAAAAAAACCCCACACACAACATTTGCAATGGCATAAAAATATTTAGGAATAAATTTAGTAAAAGCTGTGTAGAATTTTCTGCTGAAAACTACAAAAGATTGCAGACAGATTTTAAAGAAGTCCTTTCTCATTAAAGGAGAGATATAATATGTTTACAAGTTATAAGACACAATACTGTTAAGATGACAATTCTCTCCAAATTGATCTGTAGATTCAATGCAATCTCAATTAAAATTTCAGCAGGCTTTTTGTTTTAGAATTAACAAGCTGATTCTAAAAAATATATGGAAATGCAAAAGACCTAGGATAAACAAACTAATCTTGAAAACAGAAAGCAGAAAAAAACAAAAAAAGTCATTTCAAAACTCACTATAAAATACTGGGTTGTTCAGTTGGCGAAGTATTCAACTCTTGATTTCAGCTCAGGTCATGATCTCAGGGTGATGAGATTGAGCCCCAAGCTGGGCTCCATGTTCAGTGCTTGAGAATTTCTCTCCCTCTTCTTCAGCCCCTCTCCCTTCTCTCAACCAACCAACCAATCAATTAATGATCTTTAAAATATACAGCAATAATGACAGTTTAATAATATTGCTGTAAGGATGGGCAAAGAGATGAAGGAATAGTTAGAGAACATAAGTAGACATACATTAATATAATCAAATAATTTCTAACAAAGATACTAAGGAATTAAATGGGAAAAGTAATGCTAGAAAAAATATCTATAAGGAAAAAATGAATCTTGTCCCCTACCTCACTCACATCATACACAAAAATTAATTCAAGATGGATCACACACCATCTAAAAGAAAAATCTATAAAACTCCCAGAAGTAAGCATAGGAGAAAATCTTCATGAATTTCCGGTAAGCATTGATTTCTTGGATAAGTCACAGAAAGCAGAATCCATAAAAGAGAAAATTGATAAATTGAACTCAGTAAAATTAAAAGCTTCTGCTTATCAAAAGACATCATGAATAATAAGTTAGGCATGCCAAAGATGGGGAGAAAATATTCCCAAGACATATATCGGACAAAAGGCTTCTATGGAGAATGTATAAAGAACTCTTACTCAATATTAATAAGATGCAAAACTCAATTTAAAAGCAGCAAAAATCTTGATCAGAAGCCTCACAATAAAAGATACACAAATGGCCAATAAACACATGAAATGTTTCTCAACATTATTAGTCATCAGGGAATGTTGAAACCCCCTAGCAGAATGGCAGTTACTGATGTAACTAAGAATGTGCAGCACCTGAGACTCTAGTGTATTGCTGATGGAATTGGAACATGGCACAACCTCTCTGGCAACAGAATGGCCAGTTACTTATAAAGTCAAACACCACCTTCTCTTCAAATCTCCAAAGCAATGCAAACACAAAATAAAATAAAATGGGAACAGCAAAAAAACAAGAACATAAGCTAATTAAAAATTCTTAGACAAGGGTGTTCAAAGCTACTTTCTTCACACAGAAGTAGAAACAATACAAATATCCATCAACAGTAAAAATGGATTATGACATAAATATACAATAGAGTACTATTTAGCAATAAAGAGGAATGAACTATTGATGCCTGTAGCAACATAGGTTTTTCTAGTGATGTGCTTGTAAGTGCTTAATTGGTTCTCCAAGTAAAAAAAAAGTTCATATTTGTGGTGTTTGCCAATTTTCATGGTGTAATTATTCCTGCTATGGCCAGTCTCAAGCTACCAATGTGATGACACTGAATGCAGAACTGGGAAGAAATGCACAGCAGCACACCATTACACAGATAGAGAGGACCTCAATAACCTTGAGAGAATAGATAATAGTGAAATGTAGTAAAAGATTAGGGAATAATGCATTTTGACTATTATCTTTGTTTTTAAATATAATCTACTTAATTGTAAGTTTATATAATTTAGTTTTAATAATAGTTGTTTTTAACAGCCAACCAGTTCTTAAAATTTGGCAGTCAGCTCATGTGGACCAGTCAGTATTAGCCAGTTACAACACACCAGTGGATGAATTCTGAAAACATGCTGAGTAGAAAATCTGGTATGCTTTTACATACAGTATTTCATACAGCATTTACTGTATGATTCGATTCATATGAAGCTCATAGCAGGTGAAATTAATCTATGGAGGTAAAATTTCAGAATATTAGTTGTCTCTTGGCTGGGGGGGATAGAGAATGAAATTGACTGGAAAGGAACAAGAGGGACCTTTCCAGGATGTTGGAAAAATTCCATATCTGATAGGATGTATAGATTTTATTGCTCTTTATACTCAAGATCAATGGATTTCTTTGTATATAAAGTACACCTGAATAAAAAAGTAAAGCAAAATGAAATTACCATATCAATAATGAATTAGTTAATAAAATGAGGCTGACACACAGAGAGAGAGACACACACACACACACAGACACTATATTAAGCACTTTGTGTGTATAAAAGGCCCCTCCAACCAGAACAACTATACCTGAGCCACTATTTCTCTAAATTTGGGAGGACACAGAAGAGAGTGACTATTTCTTCCTGGGGTAGGGTGTTCTTAGAGGATATTACATTTGAGTTGAGTTTTGAAGGATCAGAAACAGTTCACAAGGAGGAGAGCACCTCCTCCTTGGGTAGAGATGTTCTTTTTTTATTTTTCTTTTTAAAAAAGATTTTATTTATTTATTTGAAACACACAGAAAGATCACAAGTAGGGAGAGAGGCAGGCAGAGAGAGATGGGGAAGCAGGCTCCCTGCTGAGCAGAGAGCTGGATGTGGGGCTTGATCCCAGGACCCTGAGATCATGACCTGAGCCAGAGGCAGAGTCTTAACCCACTGAGCCATCCAGGCACCCTAGGGGAGAGATGTTCTTATTAAGAGACAGGCTCTGGCATTTGATAATCATATCATACTGGGTAAAGTTTAGCTGGTCCTGAGATTCTTTATCTTTGTGATGGATTTTGTAATAACTACCCTTCTAACCTGGAAAGAAACAATGATGGTAAAAACAAAACACACCCTCCCACCAAACTATAAAACACCACCAATAAAAAACAAAAATTTTGCTTGAAAGAAAGAGCTGAAAGTGCCTTAAAAATGTGGCTGTTACCTCAGTCCTTTCATCTTGCATGAGCCAGGATGACTCAAGCTACTCATGTGCACAGTAATTGCTGAGATTATTAGGTTTATGCTAGAGTGTCTGAAGCCTTCCACACAGCTCTCAAGAGAGTTTGGAATGAGTCAGGAACAGACTTTGGTATCTCTTGTTGATTGTGATGTGAGTCATTTGCACATTGATCTAAAGCTAAATTTGCTCAGCTTCTTGCTTCTTAAAAATATCAGTCATGGCCCCCACAAAACGTAAAGATACTCCAGGCTCATGCACTGGAAGAGCATCTTATTAAAATGTTGATAATACCTAAAGCAATCTAAAGATTTGATGCAGTCCCTATCAAAATACCAACAGAACTTGAACAAACAATTCTGATATTTGTTTGGAACCACGAAAGACACCACAAAGCCAAAGCAATCTTGAAAACGAAAAAACTTCAAAGTATCACAATCCCAGATTTCAAGTTATTCTACAAAGCTGTAGTAATTAAAACAGTATGTAATTTGCACAAAAATGGACACATAGATCAATAGAACAGAATAGAGAGCCAAAAATAAACTCACAATTATATGGTCAGTTAATCTTTGACAAAGAAAGAAAGAATATACAATGTGAAAAAGTCTCTTCTTCAACAAATGGTGTTAGGGAAACTGGGTAGCTACATGAAAAAAAAAAATAAGAAAGGAAGGAAGGAAAGAAAGAAAGAAACTGAACCATTTTCTTTCACCATGCACAAAAATAAACTCAAAATGGATTAAAAACCTGACTCTGAGCCCTGAAACCATAAAAATTCTAGAAGAAAGGACAGGCAGCAATTTCTCTAACATTGGCTGTAGCAATGTTTTCTCAGACATGCCTCCTGAGGCAAGGGAAATAAAAGCAAAAATAAACTATTAGGACCGCATCAAAATAAAAAGCTTCTGCACAGCAAAGGAAACAAAACTAAAAGGCAACCTACTGAATGGGAGAAGATATTTGCAGATGACATATCTGATAAAGGGTTAGTATCCAAAATACATAAAGAACTTACACGACTCAACACCCAAAAAGCAAATAATCCAATTTAACATGGGCAGAAGACATGAACAGACACTTCTACACAGAAGACATACAGATGGCCAACAGACAAAAGAAAGATGCTCAACATCTCTTATCATTAGGGGAATGCAAATCAAAACCACAATGAGATAACACCTCACACCTGTCAGAATGGCTATAATCAACACACAAGAAGCAAGTATTGGCAAGGATATGGAGAAAAAGGAACCCTCTTGCACTGTTGGTGGGAATGCAAACTGGTATAGTCCTGGGGAAGACAGTGTGGAGGTTCCTCAAAAAATTAAAAATAGAACTACCATATGATTCAGTAATTCTGCTATTTGGGATTTACTTAAAGAATCTGAAAACACTAATTTAAAAATGTATATGGACCCCTATGTTTATTTAGAATTATTTATAATAGCCAAGTTATAGAAGCAGCCCAAGTGTCCCTTGATAGATGACTGGATAAAGATGTGATGTACACACATACACAAACACACACACAGTGGAATATTATTCAGCCACAAGAAAGAATGAAATCTTGCCAATTGCAACACCATGGATGGATCTAGAGAATATTATGCTAAGTGAAATAAGTCAGAGAAAGACAATTATAATTGATTTCACTCAAGTGGTATTTTAAAAATTATTTAAAATTTTAATTTCAATGTAGTTAACATACAGTGTTATTTTAGTTTCAGGTACACAATATAGTAATTCAACAATTCAACGTATTACTTAGTGTTCATCAAGATAAGTGTACTCTTAATTCCCTTTACCTATTGCACTCATCTTCCCACCCACCACTCCTCCAGTAACCATCTGAAATTCAGTCCCTCTGATTTTCAAAGCCAAATGTTAAGGGTATTGGTCTTCCTTGGTTGATTACCGGTATAATAGTCTGTTTCTACTCCTTTCCTGACCTGTGAGTCCATCCATCTCACAGACAGTCCCTCAGTCCTTTTTAGTTCTCCACCACATCTCTACCATTCCTACCCTCTTGATGTGACCTCTTCTCTACATTTAGCTGTGGAGTTTGTTCTGCCAATATTTGGGTCATTTTCTGGGTTATTTACCTCAATGTGTGTGTTAGCTAGTTGTATCCATGGGATGAAGTGAGCTTAGGGTCCTCCTACTCTGCCATCTTCCCAGCTAAGTCTCCCATATGTGGAATATAAGAAACAAAACAAATGAACAAAGAAAAAAACATCCAAGATACAAGATTCTTAACTATAGAGAACTGATGGTTACCAGAGGGGAGGTGGTGGGAGGATGGGTGAAATAGGTGAAAGGGGTTAAGAGTACACTTATCACAATGAGGGGCATCTATGTGGCTCAGCTGTTTAAGTTCTGACTCTTGATTTTGGCTCAGGTCATGATCTCAGGGTTGTGGGATCAACTGCCGTGTCGGGCTCCATGCTCAGTGGGGAGTCTGCTGGTGATTTTCTCTTCCCTTTCCCTCTGCCCCTCTGCCTACTTGCATGTTCTCTTTCTCTCAAATAAATAAATAAATCTTGACCCTACCAAAAAGGAGAATTTCAGACCAGTATCACTGATGAATATGGATGCTAAGGTTCTCAATAAGATCCTAGCAAATAGGATGCAATGCATACAGCAATTCAGGAATGTGGCAGGATACAAAGTCAATGTACAGAAATCAGTGTTATACACTAACAATGAAAAAACAGAAAGGGAAATTAGAGAATTGATTTCATTTACTACAGCACCGAGACCCATAAGATACCTGGGAATAAACCTAACCAAAGAGGTAAAGGATCTGTACTTGAGGAACTACAGAACACTCATGAAAGAAATTGAAGAAGACACAAAAAGATGGAAGACCATTCCATGCTCTTGGATCAAAAGAACAAACATTGTTAAGATGTCTGTATTGCCTAGAACAATCTATACTTTTAATGCCATTCTGATCAAAATTCCACTGGTATTTTTCAAAGAGCTGAAGCAAATAATCCAGAAATTTGTATGGAACCAGAAGAGACCCTGAATCGCTAAGGAAATGTTGAAAAACAAAAATAAAACGGGGGGCATCACGTTACCTGACTTCAAGCTTTACTACAAAGCTGTGATCACCAAGACAGCATGGTACTGGCATAAAAACAGACACATAGACCAGTGGAACAGATATGGACCCTCAACTCTACAGTCAAATAATCTTCGACAAAACAGGAAAAAGTATACAGTGGAAAAAAGACAGTCTCTTCAATAAACGGTGCTGGGAAAACTGAGCAGCTATATGTAGAAGAATGAAACTCGACCATTCTCTTACATGGTAACTCAAAATGGATAAAAGACCTCAATGTGAGACAGGAATCTATCAGAATCCTAGAGGAGAACATAAGCATTAATCTCTTTGATCTCAGCTACAGCAACTTCTTTCAAGATATGTCTCCAAAGGCAAAGGAAACAAAAGCCAAAATAAACTTTTGGGACTTCATCAAAATCAAAAGCTTCTGCACAGCCAAGGAAACAGTCAAGAAAACAAAAAGGCAACCCACGGAATGGGAGAAGATATTTGCAAATGACAGTACAGACAAAAGGTTGATATCCAGAATCTTTATAGAACTCAACACACACAAAACAGAAAATCATATCAAAAAATGGGCAGAAGATATGGACAGACACTTCTCCAATGAAGACATAAATGGCTGTCAGATACATGAAAAAATGTTCATCATCACTAGCCATCAGGGAGATTCAAATTAAAACCACATTGAGATATCACCTTACACCAGTTAGAATGGCCAAAATTAGCAAGACAGGAAAAAACATGTGTTGGAGGGGATGTGGAGAAAGGGGAACCCTCTTACACTGTTGGTGGGAATGCAAGTTGGTGCAGTCACTTTGGAGAACAGTGTGGAGATTCCTCAAGAAATTAAAAATAGAACTTCCCTATGACCCTGCCATTGCACTCCTGGGTATTTACCCCAAAGATACAGATGTCGTGAAAAGAAGGGCCATCTGTACCCCAATGTTTATAGCAGCAATGGCCATGGTCGCCAAACTGTGGAAAGAACCAAGATGCCCTTCAACAGACGAATGGATAAGGAAGATGTGGTCCATCTACACTATGGAGTATTATGCCTCCATCAGAAAGGATGAATACCCAACTTTTGTAGCAACATGGATGGGACTGGAAGAGATTATGCTGAGTGAAATAAGTCAAACAGAGAGTCAATTATCATATGGTTTCACTTATTTGTGGAGCATAACAAATAGCATGGAGGACAAGGGGATTAGAGAGGAGAAGGGAGTTGGGGGAAATTGGAAGGGATGAGAGACTATGGACTCTGAAAAACAATCTGAGGGGTTTGAAGTGGCGGGGGGTGGGAGGTTGGGGGAACCAGGTGGTGGGTATTAGAGAGGGCACAAATTGCATGGAGCACTGGGTGTGGTGGAAAAACAAGGAATACTGTTATGCTGAAAATAAAAAAAAGAAAGAATACATTTATCATGATGAGCACTGAAGTGATGTATACGATTGTTGAATCACTATACTGTACACTTGAAACTAATATAACACTGTATGTTAACCATACTAGAATGAAAAAAAAAGTACCAGTCATGCAGGTTGGGAGCAGGGGAATTGCAGGAAGGTGGCCAGAAGGTACTATGAATAAGTACTAGGGATGTGATGTACAGCTGGTGAGTGTGGTCAACACTGAGGGATGATATTCTTGTATATTAACTAATATGTTAAGAGAGGAGATCCTGAGTTATGATAAGGACTTTTTTAAATTTTATTTTTAGCTTAAACTTATACCATGATGTGTGTCAACTATATCTCAATACAACTGGAAAAAGGTTCAAGTTAGATGACTATGTGATGTTTTTTGAGGGGCGGTGTCAGGATCTGTTCCTCTTTCCCCAGCTACTAATTTTTATATCATTCCACAATGCCTGATATTGCAAAACAATGACTGAAGTGCTTCTTTAGAATGAAAATTGATTTTGGTGGTAGGGGTGAGGCGAAGAGTAAGATACCATAAACCAGTAGCTCAGTCAGAGAAATGATTTAATGCTTCAGATTCCTGGAAATGAGGAGATGGGAGTCACTGGGCGCTGAGAAGACTACCTGGGTCCAAAGTTGTTGTGAAAATTATTTTGCTTTTCTCTTTCTTCTTTCCTTAAGTATGACATGAGGATCATAGCACTATCTGGTAGTTGTCCTTAGGATGCAAGGCACAACCAGATGTCAGGACTATAGTGCAGTGCCTGCTAGACAGTAATACATGTTAGTTATTATTAGTATTTCTAATTAAGGCCAAGTGGGAATAGAGGGCTACTTTTGTATGGGAACTAGGAATAGAGATGGGGAAAAACTGAGATAGGACTAAATATATATATATATATATATATATATATATATATAATCAAAACTATTTTTTTCCACAGGTCAGACCTATAAGTAGTGTCTCTGGGCGTGATGTCTCACACTGTGAGCTAGTGTTTTGGTCTAGAATGAACGGTGCCCTTGTCCCCTTACTCTGGACTAATGTGCAGTCAAAGATCACTGTAGTGAAGCCTGGACAAATTGCTCTTCTGTTTCCTACCTACTGGATCTGATTGTTGTTTGATCATCTTTTGGCTCTAGACAGTGAGCTCCTTGAGGACAGGCATTTCCTGGTTTTCATCTTTTTGTTTTTAAAATAAAAAGGAACACTGGGTACATATTTGATGCCCAAGAAAATGTTTTTTGAGTGGATGAATACATGAATACACATGTGCCATATTTAATTCTTGGTGGAAGATTAGTTGCCTATATGTGTAGGCAGATGTATTTACATATTTTTGTTCACAGCTAAATTATTTGGGTCATTAAGATTAGATAGCAAGTACTGTGTGTGAACTTGATCAAATTCCAGAAATGCTTAATCTTTTACTGGTCAATCCAATTCACTTCTCCTTCAGTTCTAGAGAAAACAAAAATCCCAAGCAAAATGATATGAGCCATGTAAACCCCTCAAAAGTCTCAGAAAGTGGAAATGTTACCCACTGGAGTGTAAGATGAAGCATTTTAAGATGAGGATTTGGGAAATAAAGTACTTCATTTTTATTGACAGTAAGCTAATATGATATTAAAACCTAGGAAGAAATTTGGTAGAAGAGGTAGCCAATTCCATCTTTGAGAATTCAGTTAAAAAAAAAGTCAGATTTACTGGTTATTTTCCTGGGGTGACCTGTCAGCTTGTCAAGAAAGGTTAATTTGGCAGAATCAGCTTTAAATTGGTTTCCAGGGTATGCCTTAATTGTATTACTTTCCAGCAAAATGTTTCTGTCAATCAGAAAACGTTTATAAAACTAACCTCCTTGCAAAGCTGAGGTCAAGAACTGAGTTCTTTGACCAGGAGGATGGGAGGGCCTGTACCCCACATCATGGAAGAGAGAGCATCCCACATAGAAATGGGGGGCTGGGATATTCAGGGATCACTTTGGGCAGAAGATTCATGTTAACATGTTTCTTCTTGGGAAAGTCCTACTATAGCTGAAAGAGAAAGAAGTCATGAGTTCTAGTCTTGGGTCTCCCAGTTGTTTTATTTTGATAGTTTACAACCTGGAGCAAGACACATCTTTTCCCTGCATCTTGGTTTCCTCGACTAGAAAAGAGCTGAACTAAGAGACATCACAGATATTTTTTAGCTCTAAGCCTAGATGTGTATGCAGATTATTCTCCCAAGTCCATATCTGAGATATTGAGGGGGCTTTAAAAGACACTGGGGATGCTTTTCTTAAAATAAAGGTTTACTTATTTGACAGAGAGAGAGAGAGAGAGAGCGAGCAAGCATGAGCACAAGCAAGGGGAGTGCCAAGCAGAGGCAGAGAGAGAGGCAGACTCCTCACTGAGCAAGAAACCCAATGTGAGACTCAATCCCAGGATTCTGGAATCATAGCCTGAGCCAAAGGCAGATGCTTACAGACTGAGCCGCCCAGGCACCCCTGACACTGGGGATGCTTACAAAGTTAGAGATATTTGATGTTTTCAGGAGCAGTTGTTTGCATCCAGGGATACCTAAGGTGCTGCGTGGAACACCTACCCTTGGGGATGGGGGGCAGCCAGGGAGGCTTAGGACAGAAAGACAGGGTGGATGAAACATCTCTCCCATTAGCTGCCCTCTAGCTGTGGTGGGCGGGGGGGTGTGCATTTCAGCTGACCACGTTAATGTCCATGCTGAGCAGGACCCACAGGTCAGTGTGTGTGTGGACAGGATACCCAGAGGAAGCAAGAAGCAAGGAACCTCATTGTCGGGGAGGGAGGTAAAAGACTCTAGAAAGATTTCAATCCAAGGGAAATAGAAATCTGCAGGTGGATTTCCGGCTGTTCATGCCATAAATACCATTCCAGTACCAAGTCTGTCACAGACACTCTGGAGATAACACTGAAAAGCACAGAAAGGGTATAGCTGTCCTGAAGCTTATGGCCCCGTGGAGGAGAGCAGTGAGTAAAAGAGCAATCCTGAAGAGTGTTTAAGGCAGAGAGACCCGCCTGCATGTACAAAGTTCTGGAGGGAAGAGACAATAGGGCAGGTTAGGCATCTGAAAGAAGTTTAGCATGGCTGGAGGGTAAGAGACCGAGGCAGAGAGTGAGTGTGGAGAGGCTGAGGAAGTCAGATTCTGGAGGACCTCTAAGTTATTGGAAGGAATTCGATCTTTAATTTAAATGCAGTAAGGTGCCTCTGAACAACTGTGAGCAGGAAAGTGATCTGATCAGAATTGCAGTGAGTGAATGGCCCTCCTGGCTGCAGAGTGGACAGAGGATTGAAGGGGGGCATGCCTAGGCCTAGGGAAAGATAGGAGAGAGGCATAAAGGCTTTTGAAATCTAGGTGAGAAGGAATGGTGGTAAAGCTTGTGATGGTGGGCCTGGAGGGAAGTGATGGACTCAAGACATGTTTAGGAAGTAAAGCAAGCAGAAGTCAATGAATGAGATGATGGGGAGACACAAATGTTTAGTCCACAGTAGGTGGAATAAAAATTTTCACAGCGTAGTTTTGATGATAATGTGTGAGCCAGCAGGTGGATTGGTGGAGAAGCCGGTGGAAGTGCCACTGAGGGGCGAGGAGTTCATCATGTCAGTTAAATAGTTAAGAGGCTCACCATTTGAGGAGATATAGGTGTGTGTGTGTGTGTGTGTGTGTGTGTGTATGTGTGTGTGTATTTCACAGGGTAGTTCTAGCATTTTGACACCTGGGTACAGAGTAGGTTCTGAATTTACACATGCTGGAGGTGACCAGCATATAGACTTCTGGAATTGCTTGTCTAGTTGAGAAGCTAATAACCATCTCCTTCCTGAGAATTGGCCTTTTTCCCCATGATTCATAATCACTGGTTTCCAAGCTGCAACTTTTGTTATGTGCCACCCTAGGCCTCCTGGTCTTGGTTGATTGGACAAAGGGAAGAAACTCAATGGAGCAAAATTGGGCCTTTTCTTCTGGGAATCTGAAATTGAGACCTTTCATGTGGCTGGACCTTTCACCTATAAACTTGGGAGCTTATTTCCTACTGGGTAGGTTGGGAAACAAAGAAAGAGTGGAGAGAAGCTTGAAGGTTGTGTACAGACTAGCATGAGAAGTGGGAAGAGTCCCAATCTCCTTCCTGTCCCTTCATCCAGTTCCTTCTTTAGACCCAGTTGTCGGCCCGCTACTGGATTCCGTGAGATTCTCTTGTACTCCTTTTAGAAATTCCCACCTCTCGTCTTTTTTCCTGGCTGGCTTGAGTTGGTTTGTGCTACTTGCAATACAAGAATCAAAGAAAAACACATAACACACTAGGTTCCTGGCAAAACATATGCCTTCACACAGCCTTCTTGCCCATCCCACCGCTGAACAGAGTTCCCTGTTCATGCTCAGCTCGGTGTGCCGTTTTCCACAGATGCTTTCAGAGGTGGCGTTCAGTTAGCTCGGTGGTAGCCCTGGACAGCTATACTTCGGCCATTACTCACAGGGCGGCTTCCTTCCTTGGTGGATATCAGAAAGAAGCTGAGAAATCATTGCATCCAGTTCCCTTCTGAACCAAAGCTGCTCTGATTTGGTACTGTGCCAAGCACAGCCGTTCACCTCTGATAGAGTCAGTCCTTCAAAGAAACTTATGATTAGAATCGGGAACCCTGATAACATTTTATAACCTGCTGAGGGCAATGTTTTTCTACAAATAATGCTCATAAATATCTTAAATTTTCTGTAAATCTCTCTCCAAACCTGAGATGTTTTGGCAAGAATTACAGAGCATTTTGGGATTTTTTTTTATCACACGCTGCTCTCTGAATTTAGTAACTGAGTGAATGCCTTATGCACCAAATTCTTGCTTGTTTAAAGAAATAAAGAGCTATGTTTTCAAATTGAAGTCATTTTAAGGTTTTGCAGCTGTTAAATTGAAAAAGAAAAAAAAAACAAAAAAAAAAAGAAAAGAAAAAGAAAAACAACCAAGTTGAATTTGGGCTGAGTCTACATAGAAAAAAAAAAGAAAAAAAAGCAGGGAACTGAGACAATTGGCTGGTCAAATCATGACAAGACTGTAGACCAAACCTGCATTAGTGGTTTGGCGATCTGGCAATGAAGTTGAAAACACATGGGTTGGAGCCTAGCTTTGCCCTTTTCCAGCCTTTGCTACCTTCTTATACTCCAGGCTTCTTTTCTGTAAAACAGGGATTGACACAATACCCACCTCAGAAGCTTTTACGAAGATCGGGCAAGATGGTACACATAAACACTGGGCATACCGATGGATATGGAAGAAACTCCCTTCATGTCAAGTAGTGGTTTGAATTTAGTGCCTGGATGAGGCAGACTGGGGGAGGGAGTGTGCATGGTAAGATGGCCCACTGTTAATGTAGCACGCCTCTGGAACATGGTATGGGAAAATATAGGCTCAGGAACAAAATCCAGAGGGCAGCTTGTCTTTGTCTAGTCCACAATCCAAGAATGGTTTTTACAGTTTTACATGTGATAATGCAGTATGAAGTTCACCTGAGCCCTGTGTTCCTGGAGAAAAGCAACTGTTAGAAAATCTCTCATCTTTTGATTTTCCTGAGGCTGATTGTAGACAACCACTCTATCCTGGCATATTCTGAGATAAGACCTGTCTCCATTCTTCTGCAAGATTTCCTTAAAACTCAAGGATGATTTCCCTGTGTACCTCAGGTCCCCTTTCCTTCCTTTGAGACATTCCTCATTAAAAGACACTGACCCTGTTCCAACAGCCTGAAGAAAACCATCACCTTAATTGTCTCGTGCACTTTGTTGTTGTCACAGAGTTATTAAAAAGCAAAAGCAAAACAACAACAGCAATGATATACGCAAGAGGGATGGTTGCCCTCAACACCTAAAGTATTTCCTATCTGGATTTATAGAAAAAATTTGCAAAGTCTTGTGTCTGGGATGAAGGCATTCTGGCCCAAAGTTCTCCATCAGCCATAGACACTCTTTCATCTGTCTGTTAAACATGTCAAATGATTCCTGTATACTCAGATATATCATAAGATAAGAGCGGAACAATCAGAGCACGGAATGGGGAAGGAAACAAGCAATTGGGGAAATTATAGCAGATGAGGAATGGTCAAAATTGTTTGTGCAGGATGTTTCCCTCATATTATCTTATTTAATTCTTCACAAATGAAGTCTTCTGTCTGGCTCTTTGTAAATGGAAAGCTATGCTTCTACAATTAAAAAAAAAAAACAAATTCTTACTACAGAATATTTTGCTGCATACCATATAGACTTTTGTGGGATACAATCAGTGATTCTCAGTGGTGACTGGAATGGGAGAACTGGTTGCTTTAAAGTAGGGGAGTCCACCAGAATCACAGGAGGAATGCTGTCATTCTAAATATTTGAATAGATTTCAACAACTTTGAGACGTTTACTTCTGAGAGTGTATCCTTAGGTTTTTGAGCTGAAAAAATACTTGAGTAACATGTGCTAGAAGGTATAACTTAAAAAGACCGAAACTGTAAGGACATTCTATGCCTTAATCCAAGGAATTAATAGTTTCATTTGTTTCCACTTAAACATATTTAATATTATTATTTCAAATTTACATTCTTCTTTTCAAATATCCCCATATCCTGAAAACATTTTTGGAGCAGAGATAATTTTTTCTCTACCTGCTCAGCTGTTGCAAGAAAATAATTTATTTGAATTTAATATCACTGTTTCCTGAAAGCACCACAGTATAGCTATCCTTTAAGCATTTAAAAATTCATTAAAATATTTACTTTGTTCTTTTTTTCCTGGAAATAAAAATGATTTTATAAATCCTAGAATAGGTTCTTATATGGCTGTGTTAATTTGATATATAATTGTTTCTATTTCTTGTCATTCCTTGCTATCACCCTAGGCTGGAACTGGGGAATAAATTACCTGCATCCATTCATTAATCTTTGAAATGGTGATTAAGGTCAATGCTGAACTAGTGTGCTGTTAGAATATTAGCTCTGGAAAACAGAATAGTATCTTTTGTTATTAAGTGTGGACATTTATTTTTGAGCTACAAAATTAATGTTCTATGATATTTTGAAAGCTTTGCAGGTTCATGTAGGAACTATCTATGTTTAAAATCATTCTACTTGGACACGTCAGGAGAGGGCCCGTTAATTTTATGTAGCTGGTGCCCTAGGCAGAGACAGCTCTCTGACATTCAAAAACTATTCAAAAACATTGGTTTGCCTTCTATGATTGTAAATTGACTGGATTTTCAAAGAAGTTTCAATTTGAATAAAAATGATTAGAGATTAACATTCAACAACGCCTGAAGGTTACAACTGCTACCCACATTTGTCATTGTTTTGAGTTTTTTTCTTAAACATAATTCCGGTTTTAATTTAGTAAAACCTATGAGCAGAAATATGAATTAAAAACACACAGGAGCGCCTGGGTGGCTCAGTTGGTTAAGCATCTGCCTTTGGCTCAGGTCTTGATCCCAGGGTCCTATGATAAGAGTCCCATGTTGGGTTCCCTGCTCAGGGGGGAGCCTACTTCTCCCTCTACCCTTCCGCCCTTCTCGTGCTTTCTCTCTCTCAAATAAATAAATAAAATCTTAAGTAAA